>NW_020824827.1:0-2743726 GCF_003285875.2 Drosophila novamexicana | reverse complement strand
AAAATCGGACACTATTTGGCCGAGATATTCAAAAAATCATCAAAAAGGTTTGATTTTCGAACCGAACCCGATTTTGATAAAAATCGTGATGTAACCCCTTGCCATTTTGGTCGATTTGGGTCAAAATTTAGATTTTCTATTTTTTGATGCCAGTCGATAGTACTGATCCTTACGAGTCCAAAATGGTATAAAATTTGAAAATTGGACACTATTTGGCCGAGATATTCAGTACTGATCCTTACGAGTCCAAAATTGGAGTTATGTCGTTTTCAAACGTCATATCTTCCGCGGATATATGTCGTTTTTAGAGCGGTGGAGTTATGTCGCTTCAAAACGACATAATCTCGTCATGATCAGCGGCGGAGTTATGTCGTTTTCAAACGTCATAATTTCACCAGAAAGCATACAAATTCAAAAAGGTATAATATTTGAAAATCAGACTTTATTTGCCCGAGATATTCAAAAAAAAATCATCAAAAAAGGTTTGATTTTCGAACCGAACCCGATTTTGATAAAAATCGTGATGTAACCCCTTGCCATTTTGGTCGATTTGGGTCAAAATTTAGATTTACTATTTTTTGATGCCAGTCGATAGTACTGATCCTTACGAGTCCAAAATGGTATAAAATTTGAAAATCGGACACTATTTGGCCGAGATATTCAAAAAATCATCAAAAAAGGTTTGATTTTCGAACCGAACCCGATTTTGATAAAAATCGTGATGTAACCCCTTGCCATTTTGGTCGATTTGGGTCAAAATTTAGATTTTCTATTTTTTGATGCCAGTCGATAGTACTGATCCTTACGAGTCCAAAATGGTATAAAATTTGAAAATTGGACACTATTTGGCCGAGATATTCAGTACTGATCCTTACGAGTCCAAAATTGGAGTTATGTCGTTTTCAAACGTCATATCTTCCGCGGATATATGTCGTTTTTAGAGCGGCGGAGTTATGTCGCTTCAAAACGACATAATCTCGTCATGATCAGCGGCGGAGTTATGTCGTTTTCAAACGTCATAATTTCACCAGAAAGCATACAAATTCAAAAAGGTATAATATTTGAAAATCAGACTTTATTTGCCCGAGATATTCAAAAAAAAATCATCAAAAAAGGTTTGATTTTCGAACCGAACCCGATTTTGATAAAAATCGTGATGTAACCCCTTGCCATTTTGGTCGATTTGGGTCAAAATTTAGATTTACTATTTTTTGATGCCAGTCGATAGTACTGATCCTTACGAGTCCAAAATGGTATAAAATTTGAAAATCGGACACTATTTGGCCGAGATATTCAAAAAATCATCAAAAAAGGTTTGATTTTCGAACCGAACCCGATTTTGATAAAAATCGTGATGTAACCCCTTGCCATTTTGGTCGATTTGGGTCAAAATTTAGATTTTCTATTTTTTGATGCCAGTCGATAGTACTGATCCTTACGAGTCCAAAATGGTATAAAATTTGAAAATTGGACACTATTTGGCCGAGATATTCAGTACTGATCCTTACGAGTCCAAAATTGGAGTTATGTCGTTTTCAAACGTCATATCTTCCGCGGATATATGTCGTTTTTAGAGCGGTGGAGTTATGTCGCTTCAAAACGACATAATCTCGTCATGATCAGCGGCGGAGTTATGTCGTTTTCAAACGTCATAATTTCACCAGAAAGCATACAAATTCAAAAAGGTATAATATTTGAAAATCAGACTTTATTTGCCCGAGATATTCAAAAAAAATCATCAAAAAAGGTTTGATTTTCGAACCGAACCCGATTTTGATAAAAATCGTGATGTAACCCCTTGCCATTTTGGTCGATTTGGGTCAAAATTTAGATTTACTATTTTTTGATGCCAGTCGATAGTACTGATCCTTACGAGTCCAAAATGGTATAAAATTTGAAAATCGGACACTATTTGGCCGAGATATTCAAAAAATCATCAAAAAAGGTTTGATTTTCGAACCGAACCCGATTTTGATAAAAATCGTGATGTAACCCCTTGCCATTTTGGTCGATTTGGGTCAAAATTTAGATTTTCTATTTTTTGATGCCAGTCGATAGTACTGATCCTTACGAGTCCAAAATGGTATAAAATTTGAAAATTGGACACTATTTGGCCGAGATATTCAGTACTGATCCTTACGAGTCCAAAATTGGAGTTATGTCGTTTTCAAACGTCATATCTTCCGCGGATATATGTCGTTTTTAGAGCGGCGGAGTTATGTCGCTTCAAAACGACATAATCTCGTCATGATCAGCGGCGGAGTTATGTCGTTTTCAAACGTCATAATTTCACCAGAAAGCATACAAATTCAAAAAGGTATAATATTTGAAAATCAGACTTTATTTGCCCGAGATATTCAAAAAAAAATCATCAAAAAAGGTTTGATTTTCGAACCGAACCCGATTTTGATAAAAATCGTGATGTAACCCCTTGCCATTTTGGTCGATTTGGGTCAAAATTTAGATTTACTATTTTTTGATGCCAGTCGATAGTACTGATCCTTACGAGTCCAAAATGGTATAAAATTTGAAAATCGGACACTATTTGGCCGAGATATTCAAAAAATCATCAAAAAAGGTTTGATTTTCGAACCGAACCCGATTTTGATAAAAATCGTGATGTAACCCCTTGCCATTTTGGTCGATTTGGGTCAAAATTTAGATTTTCTATTTTTTGATGCCAGTCGATAGTACTGATCCTTACGAGTCCAAAATGGTATAAAATTTGAAAATTGGACACTATTTGGCCGAGATATTCAGTACTGATCCTTACGAGTCCAAAATTGGAGTTATGTCGTTTTCAAACGTCATATCTTCCGCGGATATATGTCGTTTTTAGAGCGGCGGAGTTATGTCGCTTCAAAACGACATAATCTCGTCATGATCAGCGGCGGAGTTATGTCGTTTTCAAACGTCATAATTTCACCAGAAAGCATACAAATTCAAAAAGGTATAATATTTGAAAATCAGACTTTATTTGCCCGAGATATTCAAAAAAAATCATCAAAAAAGGTTTGATTTTCGAACCGAACCCGATTTTGATAAAAATCGTGATGTAACCCCTTGCCATTTTGGTCGATTTGGGTCAAAATTTAGATTTACTATTTTTTGATGCCAGTCGATAGTACTGATCCTTACGAGTCCAAAATGGTATAAAATTTGAAAATCGGACACTATTTGGCCGAGATATTCAAAAAAATCATCAAAAAAGGTTGTATTTTCGAACCGAACCCGATTTTGATAAAAATCGTGATGTAACCCCTTGCCATTTTGGTCGATTTGGGTCAAAATTTAGATTTTCTATTTTTTGATGCCAGTCGATAGTACTGATCCTTACGAGTCCAAAATGGTATAAAATTTGAAAATTGGACACTATTTGGCCGAGATATTCAGTACTGATCCTTACGAGTCCAAAATTGGAGTTATGTCGTTTTCAAACGTCATATCTTCCGCGGATATATGTCGTTTTTAGAGCGGTGGAGTTATGTCGCTTCAAAACGACATAATCTCGTCATGATCAGCGGCGGAGTTATGTCGTTTTCAAACGTCATAATTTCACCAGAAAGCATACAAATTCAAAAGGTATAATATTTGAAAATCAGACTTTATTTGCCCGAGATATTCAAAAAAAAATCATCAAAAAAGGTTTGATTTTCGAACCGAACCCGATTTTGATAAAAATCGTGATGTAACCCCTTGCCATTTTGGTCGATTTGGGTCAAAATTTAGATTTACTATTTTTTGATGCCAGTCGATAGTACTGATCCTTACGAGTCCAAAATGGTATAAAATTTGAAAATCGGACACTATTTGGCCGAGATATTCAAAAAATCATCAAAAAAGGTTGTATTTTCGAACCGAACCCGATTTTGATAAAAATCGTGATGTAACCCCTTGCCATTTTGGTCGATTTGGGTCAAAATTTAGATTTTCTATTTTTTGATGCCAGTCGATAGTACTGATCCTTACGAGTCCAAAATGGTATAAAATTGGAAATTGGACACTATTTGGCCGAGATATTCAGTACTGATCCTTACGAGTCCAAAATTGGAGTTATGTCGTTTTCAAACGTCATATCTTCCGCGGATATATGTCGTTTTTAGAGCGGTGGAGTTATGTCGCTTCAAAACGACATAATCTCGTCATGATCAGCGGCGGAGTTATGTCGTTTTCAAACGTCATAATTTCACCAGAAAGCATACAAATTCAAAAAGGTATAATATTTGAAAATCAGACTTTATTTGCCCGAGATATTCAAAAAAAAATCATCAAAAAAGGTTTGATTTTCGAACCGAACCCGATTTTGATAAAAATCGTGATGTAACCCCTTGCCATTTTGGTCGATTTGGGTCAAAATTTAGATTTACTATTTTTTGATGCCAGTCGATAGTACTGATCCTTACGAGTCCAAAATGGTATAAAATTTGAAAATCGGACACTATTTGGCCGAGATATTCAAAAAATCATCAAAAAAGGTTTGATTTTCGAACCGAACCCGATTTTGATAAAAATCGTGATGTAACCCCTTGCCATTTTGGTCGATTTGGGTCAAAATTTAGATTTTCTATTTTTTGATGCCAGTCGATAGTACTGATCCTTACGAGTCCAAAATGGTATAAAATTGAAAATCGGACACTATTTGGCCGAGATATTCAGTACTGATCCAAAGGTTTGATTTTCGAACCGAACCCGATTTTGATAAAAATCTTGATGTAACCCCTTGCCATTTTGGTCGATTTGGGTCAAAATTTAGATTTTCTATTTTTTGATGCCAGTCGATAGTACTGATCCTTACGAGTCCAAAATGGTATAAAATTTGAAAATCGGACACTATTTGGCCGAGATATTCAGTACTGATCCTTACGAGTCCAAAATTGGAGTTATGTCGTTTTCAAACGTCATATCTTCCGCGGATATATGTCGTTTTTAGAGCGGTGGAGTTATGTCGCTTCAAAACGACATAATCTCGTCATGATCAGCGGCGGAGTTATGTTGTTTTCAAACGTCATAATTTCACCGGAAAGCATACAAATTCAAAATGGTATAATATTTGAAAATCAGACTTTATTTGCCCGAGATATTCAAAAAAAAATCATCAAAAAAGGTTGTATTTTCGAACCGAACCCGATTTTGATAAAAATCGTGATGTAACCCCTTGCCATTTTGGTCGATTTGGGTCAAAATTTAGATTTTCTATTTTTTGATGCCAGTCGATAGTACTGATCCTTACGAGTCCAAAATGGTATAAAATTGGAAATTGGACACTATTTGGCCGAGATATTCAGTACTGATCCTTACGAGTCCAAAATTGGAGTTATGTCGTTTTCAAACGTCATATCTTCCGCGGATATATGTCGTTTTTAGAGCGGTGGAGTTATGTCGCTTCAAAACGACATAATCTCGTCATGATCAGCGGCGGAGTTATGTTGTTTTCAAACGTCATAATTTCACCGGAAAGCATACAAATTCAAAAAGGTATAATATTTGAAAATCAGACTTTATTTGCCCGAGATATTCAAAAAAAAATCATCGAAAAAGGTTTGATTTTCGAACCGAACCCGATTTTGATAAAAATCTTGATGTAACCCCTTGCCATTTTGGTCGATTTGGGTCAGAATTTAGATTTTCTATTTTTTGATATGTTGTTTTCAAACGTCATAATTTCACCGGAAAGCATACAAATTCAAAAAGGTATAATATTTGAAAATCAGACTTTATTTGCCCGAGATATTCAAAAAAAAATCATCGAAAAAGGTTTGATTTTCGAACCGAACCCGATTTTGATAAAAATCGTGATGTAACCCCTTGCCATTTTGGTCGATTTGGGTCAAAATTTAGATTTACTATTTTTTGATGCCAGTCGATAGTACTGATCCTTACGAGTCCAAAATGGTATAAAATTTGAAAATCGGACACTATTTGGCCGAGATATTCAAAAAATCATCGAAAAAGGTTTGATTTTCGAACCGAACCCGATTTTGATAAAAATCGTGATGTAACCCCATGCCATTTTGGTCGATTTGGGTCAAAATTTAGATTTTCTATTTTTTGATGCCAGTCGATAGTACTGATCCTTACGAGTCCAAAATGGTATAAAATTTGAAAATTGGACACTATTTGGCCGAGATATTCAGTACTGATCCTTACGAGTCCAAAATTGGAGTTATGTCGTTTTCAAACGTCATATCTTCCGCGGATATATGTCGTTTTTAGAGCGGCGGAGTTATGTCGCTTCAAAACGACATAATCTCGTCATGATCAGCGGCGGAGTTATGTCGTTTTCAAACGTCATAATTTCACCAGAAAGCATACAAATTCAAAAAGGTATAATATTTGAAAATCAGACTTTATTTGCCCGAGATATTCAAAAAAAAATCATCAAAAAAGGTTTGATTTTCGAACCGAACCCGATTTTGATAAAAATCGTGATGTAACCCCTTGCCATTTTGGTCGATTTGGGTCAAAATTTAGATTTACTATTTTTTGATGCCAGTCGATAGTACTGATCCTTACGAGTCCAAAATGGTATAAAATTTGAAAATCGGACACTATTTGGCCGAGATATTCAAAAAATCATCAAAAAAGGTTTGATTTTCGAACCGAACCCGATTTTGATAAAAATCGTGATGTAACCCCTTGCCATTTTGGTCGATTTGGGTCAAAATTTAGATTTTCTATTTTTTGATGCCAGTCGATAGTACTGATCCTTACGAGTCCAAAATGGTATAAAATTTGAAAATTGGACACTATTTGGCCGAGATATTCAGTACTGATCCTTACGAGTCCAAAATTGGAGTTATGTCGTTTTCAAACGTCATATCTTCCGCGGATATATGTCGTTTTTAGAGCGGCGGAGTTATGTCGCTTCAAAACGACATAATCTCGTCATGATCAGCGGCGGAGTTATGTCGTTTTCAAACGTCATAATTTCACCAGAAAGCATACAAATTCAAAAAGGTATAATATTTGAAAATCAGACTTTATTTGCCCGAGATATTCAAAAAAAAATCATCAAAAAAGGTTTGATTTTCGAACCGAACCCGATTTTGATAAAAATCGTGATGTAACCCCTTGCCATTTTGGTCGATTTGGGTCAACATTTAGATTTACTATTTTTTGATGCCAGTCGATAGTACTGATCCTTACGAGTCCAAAATGGTATAAAATTTGAAAATCGGACACTATTTGGCCGAGATATTCAGTACTGATCCTTACGAGTCCAAAATTGGAGTTATGTCGTTTTCAAACGTCATATCTTCCGCGGATATATGTCGTTTTTAGAGCGGTGGAGTTATGTCGCTTCAAAACGACATAATCTCGTCATGATCAGCGGCGGAGTTATGTTGTTTTCAAACGTCATAATTTCACCAGGAAAGCATACAAATTCAAAAAGGTATAATATTTGAAAATCAGACTTTATTTGCCCGAGATATTCAAGAAAAAATCATCAAAAAAGGTTTGATTTTCGAACCGAACCCGATTTTGATAAAAATCGTGATGTAACCCCTTGCCATTTTGGTCGATTTGGGTCAAAATTTAGATTTTCTATTTTTTGATGCCAGTCGATAGTACTGATCCTTACGAGTCCAAAATGGTATAAAATTGGAAATTGGACACTATTTGGCCGAGATATTCAGTACTGATCCTTACGAGTCCAAAATTGGAGTTATGTCGTTTTCAAACGTCATATCTTCCGCGGATATATGTCGTTTTTAGAGCGGTGGAGTTATGTCGCTTCAAAACGACATAATCTCGTCATGATCAGCGGCGGAGTTATGTTGTTTTCAAACGTCATAATTTCACCGGAAAGCATACAAATTCAAAAAGGTATAATATTTGAAAATCAGACTTTATTTGCCCGAGATATTCAAAAAAAAATCATCAAAAAAGGTTTGATTTTCGAACCGAACCCGATTTTGATAAAAATCGTGATGTAACCCCTTGCCATTTTGGTCGATTTGGGTCAAAATTTAGATTTACTATTTTTTGATGCCAGTCGATAGTACTGATCCTTACGAGTCCAAAATGGTATAAAATTTGAAAATCGGACACTATTTGGCCGAGATATTCAAAAAATCATCAAAAAAGGTTTGATTTTCGAACCGAACCCGATTTTGATAAAAATCGTGATGTAACCCCATGCCATTTTGGTCGATTTGGGTCAAAATTTAGATTTTCTATTTTTTGATGCCAGTCGATAGTACTGATCCTTACGAGTCCAAAATGGTATAAAATTTGAAAATTGGACACTATTTGGCCGAGATATTCAGTACTGATCCTTACGAGTCCAAAATTGGAGTTATGTCGTTTTCAAACGTCATATCTTCCGCGGTTATATGTCGTTTTTAGAGCGGCGGAGTTATGTCGCTTCAAAACGACATAATCTCGTCATGATCAGCGGCGGAGTTATGTCGTTTTCAAACGTCATAATTTCACCAGAAAGCATACAAATTCAAAAAGGTATAATATTTGAAAATCAGACTTTATTTGCCCGAGATATTCAAAAAAAAATCATCAAAAAAGGTTTGATTTTCGAACCGAACCCGATTTTGATAAAAATCGTGATGTAACCCCTTGCCATTTTGGTCGATTTGGGTCAACATTTAGATTTACTATTTTTTGATGCCAGTCGATAGTACTGATCCTTACGAGTCCAAAATGGTATAAAATTTGAAAATCGGACACTATTTGGCCGAGATATTCAGTACTGATCCTTACGAGTCCAAAATTGGAGTTATGTCGTTTTCAAACGTCATATCTTCCGCGGATATATGTCGTTTTTAGAGCGGTGGAGTTATGTCGCTTCAAAACGACATAATCTCGTCATGATCAGCGGCGGAGTTATGTTGTTTTCAAACGTCATAATTTCACCGGAAAGCATACAAATTCAAAAAGGTATAATATTTGAAAATCAGACTTTATTTGCCCGAGATATTCAAGAAAAAATCATCAAAAAAGGTTTGATTTTCGAACCGAACCCGATTTTGATAAAAATCGTGATGTAACCCCTTGCCATTTTGGTCGATTTGGGTCAAAATTTAGATTTTCTATTTTTTGATGCCAGTCGATAGTACTGATCCTTACGAGTCCAAAATGGTATAAAATTGGAAATTGGACACTATTTGGCCGAGATATTCAGTACTGATCCTTACGAGTCCAAAATTGGAGTTATGTCGTTTTCAAACGTCATATCTTCCGCGGATATATGTCGTTTTTAGAGCGGTGGAGTTATGTCGCTTCAAAACGACATAATCTCGTCATGATCAGCGGCGGAGTTATGTTGTTTTCAAACGTCATAATTTCACCGGAAAGCATACAAATTCAAAAAGGTATAATATTTGAAAATCAGACTTTATTTGCCCGAGATATTCAAAAAAAAATCATCGAAAAAGGTTTGATTTTCGAACCGAACCCGATTTTGATAAAAATCTTGATGTAACCCCTTGCCATTTTGGTCGATTTGGGTCAAAATTTAGATTTTCTATTTTTTGATGCCAGTCGATAGTACTGATCCTTACGAGTCCAAAATGGTATAAAATTTGAAAATCGGACACTATTTGGCCGAGATATTCATTACTGATCCTTACGAGTCCAAAATTGGAGTTATGTCGTTTTCAAACGTCATATCTTCCGCGGTTATATGTCGTTTTTAGAGCGGCGGAGTTATGTCGCTTCAAAACGACATAATCTCGTCATGATCAGCGGCGGAGTTATGTCGTTTTCAAACGTCATAATTTCACCAGAAAGCATACAAATTCAAAAAGGTATAATATTTGAAAATCAGACTTTATTTGCCCGAGATATTCAAAAAAAAATCATCAAAAAAGGTTTGATTTTCGAACCGAACCCGATTTTGATAAAAATCGTGATGTAACCCCTTGCCATTTTGGTCGATTTGGGTCAAAATTTAGATTTACTATTTTTTGATGCCAGTCGATAGTACTGATCCTTACGAGTCCAAAATGGTATAAAATTTGAAAATCGGACACTATTTGGCCGAGATATTCAAAAAAATCGTCAAAAAAGGTTGTATTTTCGAACCGAACCCGATTTTGATAAAAATCGTGATGTAACCCCTTGCCATTTTGGTCGATTTGGGTCAAAATTTAGATTTTCTATTTTTTGATGCCAGTCGATAGTACTGATCCTTACGAGTCCAAAATGGTATAAAATTTGAAAATCGGACACTATTTGGCCGAGATATTCAGTACTGATCCTTACGAGTCCAAAATTGGAGTTATGTCGTTTTCAAACGTCATATCTTCCGCGGATATATGTCGTTTTTAGAGCGGTGGAGTTATGTCGCTTCAAAACGACATAATCTCGTCATGATCAGCGGCGGAGTTATGTCGTTTTCAAACGTCATAATTTCACCAGAAAGCATACAAATTCAAAAAGGTATAATATTTGAAAATCAGACTTTATTTGCCCGAGATATTCAAAAAAAAATCATCAAAAAAGGTTTGATTTTCGAACCGAACCCGATTTTGATAAAAATCGTGATGTAACCCCTTGCCATTTTGGTCGATTTGGGTCAAAATTTAGATTTACTATTTTTTGATGCCAGTCGATAGTACTGATCCTTACGAGTCCAAAATGGTATAAAATTTGAAAATCGGACACTATTTGGCCGAGATATTCAAAAAATCATCGAAAAAGGTTTGATTTTCGAACCGAACCCGATTTTGATAAAAATCGTGATGTAACCCCTTGCCATTTTGGTCGATTTGGGTCAAAATTTAGATTTTCTATTTTTTGATGCCAGTCGATAGTACTGATCCTTACGAGTCCAAAATGGTATCAAATTTGAAAATTGGACACTATTTGGCCGAGATATTCAGTACTGATCCTTACGAGTCCAAAATTGGAGTTATGTCGTTTTCAAACGTCATATCTTCCGCGGATATATGTCGTTTTTAGAGCGGTGGAGTTATGTCGCTTCAAAACGACATAATCTCGTCATGATCAGCGGCGGAGTTATGTTGTTTTCAAACGTCATAATTTCACCGGAAAGCATACAAATTCAGAAAGGTATAATATTTGAAAATCAGACTTTATTTGCCCGAGATATTCAAAAAAAAATCATCGAAAAAGGTTTGATTTTCGAACCGAACCCGATTTTGATAAAAATCTTGATGTAACCCCTTGCCATTTTGGTCGATTTGGGTCAAAATTTAGATTTTCTATTTTTTGATGCCAGTCGATAGTACTGATCCTTACGAGTCCAAAATGGTATAAAATTTGAAAATCGGACACTATTTGGCCGAGATATTCAGTACTGATCCTTACGAGTCCAAAATTGGAGTTATGTCGTTTTCAAACGTCATATCTTCCGCGGATATATGTCGTTTTTAGAGCGGTGGAGTTATGTCGCTTCAAAACGACATAATCTCGTCATGATCAGCGGCGGAGTTATGTCGTTTTCAAACGTCATAATTTCACCAGAAAGCATACAAATTCAAAAAGGTATAATATTTGAAAATCAGACTTTATTTGCCCGAGATATTAAAAAAAAAATCATCAAAAAAGGTTTGATTTTCGAACCGAACCCGATTTTGATAAAAATCATGATGTAACCCCTTGCCATTTTGGTCGATTTGGGTCAAAATTTAGATTTACTATTTTTTGATGCCAGTCGATAGTACTGATCCTTACGAGTCCAAAATGGTATAAAATTTGAAAATCGGACACTATTTGGCCGAGATATTCAAAAAATCATCGAAAAAGGTTTGATTTTCGAACCGAACCCGATTTTGATAAAAATCGTGATGTAACCCCTTGCCATTTTGGTCGATTTGGGTCAAAATTTAGATTTTCTATTTTTTGATGCCAGTCGATAGTACTGATCCTTACGAGTCCAAAATGGTATAAAATTTGAAAATTGGACACTATTTGGCCGAGATATTCAGTACTGATCCTTACGAGTCCAAAATTGGAGTTATGTCGTTTTCAAACGTCATATCTTCCGCGGATATATGTCGTTTTTAGAGCGGTGGAGTTATGTCGCTTCAAAACGACATAATCTCGTCATGATCAGCGGCGGAGTTATGTTGTTTTCAAACGTCATAATTTCACCGGAAAGCATACAAATTCAGAAAGGTATAATATTTGAAAATCAGACTTTATTTGCCCGAGATATTCAAAAAAAAATCATCGAAAAAGGTTTGATTTTCGAACCGAACCCGATTTTGATAAAAATCTTGATGTAACCCCTTGCCATTTTGGTCGATTTGGGTCAAAATTTAGATTTTCTATTTTTTGATGCCAGTCGATAGTACTGATCCTTACGAGTCCAAAATGGTATAAAATTTGAAAATCGGACACTATTTGGCCGAGATATTCAGTACTGATCCTTACGAGTCCAAAATTGGAGTTATGTCGTTTTCAAACGTCATATCTTCCGCGGATATATGTCGTTTTTAGAGCGGTGGAGTTATGTCGCTTCAAAACGACATAATCTCGTCATGATCAGCGGCGGAGTTATGTTGTTTTCAAACGTCATAATTTCACCAGAAA
Organism: Drosophila novamexicana; assembly: GCF_003285875.2. Taxonomy (NCBI): domain Eukaryota; kingdom Metazoa; phylum Arthropoda; class Insecta; order Diptera; family Drosophilidae; genus Drosophila; species Drosophila novamexicana. The sequence continues at coordinate 2,731,210 of NW_020824827.1, read as the reverse complement.
GCATACAAATTCAAAAAGGTATAATATTTGAAAATCAGACTTTATTTGCCCGAGATATTCAAAAAAAAATCATCAAAAAAGGTTTGATTTTCGAACCGAACCCGATTTTGATAAAAATCGTGATGTAACCCCTTGCCATTTTGGTCGATTTGGGTCAAAATTTAGATTTACTATTTTTTGATGCCAGTCGATAGTACTGATCCTTACGAGTCCAAAATGGTATAAAATTTGAAAATCGGACACTATTTGGCCGAGATATTCAAAAAATCATCGAAAAAGGTTTGATTTTCGAACCGAACCCGATTTTGATAAAAATCGTGATGTAACCCCATGCCATTTTGGTCGATTTGGGTCAAAATTTAGATTTTCTATTTTTTGATGCCAGTCGATAGTACTGATCCTTACGAGTCCAAAATGGTATAAAATTTGAAAATTGGACACTATTTGGCCGAGATATTCAGTACTGATCCTTACGAGTCCAAAATTGGAGTTATGTCGTTTCAAACGTCATATCTTCCGCGGATATATGTCGTTTTTAGAGCGGTGGAGTTATGTCGCTTCAAAACGACATAATCTCGTCATGATCAGCGGCGGAGTTATGTTGTTTTCAAACGTCATAATTTCACCGGAAAGCATACAAATTCAAAAAGGTATAATATTTGAAAATCAGACTTTATTTGCCCGAGATATTCAAAAAAAAATCATCAAAAAAGGTTTGATTTTCGAACCGAACCCGATTTTGATAAAAATCGTGATGTAACCCCTTGCCATTTTGGTCGATTTGGGTCAAAATTTAGATTTACTATTTTTTGATGCCAGTCGATAGTACTGATCCTTACGAGTCCAAAATGGTATAAAATTGGAAATTGGACACTATTTGGCCGAGATATTCAGTACTGATCCTTACGAGTCCAAAATTGGAGTTATGTCGTTTTCAAACGTCATATCTTCCGCGGATATATGTCGTTTTTAGAGCGGTGGAGTTATGTCGCTTCAAAACGACATAATCTCGTCATGATCAGCGGCGGAGTTATGTCGTTTTCAAACGTCATAATTTCACCAGAAAGCATACAAATTCAAAAAGGTATAATATTTGAAAATCAGACTTTATTTGCCCGAGATATTCAAAAAAAAATCATCAAAAAAGGTTTGATTTTCGAACCGAACCCGATTTTGATAAAAATCGTGACTTAACCCCATGCCATTTTGGTCGATTTGGGTCAAAATTTAGATTTTCTATTTTTTGATGCCAGTCGATAGTACTGATGGTATAAAATTTGAAAATCGGACACTATTTGGCCGAGATATTCAAAAAATCATCGAAAAAGGTTTGATTTTCGAACCGAACCCGATTTTGATAAAAATCGTGATGTAACCCCTTGCCATTTTGGTCGATTTGGGTCAAAATTTAGATTTACTATTTTTTGATGCCAGTCGATAGTACTGATCCTTACGAGTCCAAAATGGTATAAAATTTGAAAATCGGACACTATTTGGCCGAGATATTCAAAAAATCATCGAAAAAGGTTTGATTTTCGAACCGAACCCGATTTTGATAAAAATCGTGATGTAACCCCTTGCCATTTTGGTCGATTTGGGTCAAAATTTAGATTTTCTATTTTATGATGCCAGTCGATAGTACTGATCCTTACGAGTCCAAAATGGTATAAAATTGGAAATTGGACACTATTTGGCCGAGATATTCAGTACTGATCCTTACGAGTCCAAAATTGGAGTTATGTCGTTTTCAAACGTCATATCTTCCGCGGATATATGTCGTTTTTAGAGCGGCGGAGTTATGTCGCTTCAAAACGACATAATCTCGTCATGATCAGCGGCGGAGTTATGTCGTTTTCAAACGTCATAATTTCACCAGAAAGCATACAAATTCAAAAAGGTATAATATTTGAAAATCAGACTTTATTTGCCCGAGATATTAAAAAAAAAATCATCAAAAAAGGTTTGATTTTCGAACCGAACCCGATTTTGATAAAAATCGTGATGTAACCCCTTGCCATTTTGGTCGATTTGGGTCAAAATTTAGATTTACTATTTTTTGATGCCAGTCGATAGTACTGATCCTTACGAGTCCAAAATGGTATAAAATTTGAAAATCGGACACTATTTGGCCGAGATATTCAAAAAATCATCGAAAAAGGTTTGATTTTCGAACCGAACCCGATTTTGATAAAAATCGTGATGTAACCCCTTGCCATTTTGGTCGATTTGGGTCAAAATTTAGATTTTCTATTTTTTGATGCCAGTCGATAGTACTGATCCTTACGAGTCCAAAATGGTATAAAATTTGAAAATTGGACACTATTTGGCCGAGATATTCAGTACTGATCCTTACGAGTCCAAAATTGGAGTTATGTCGTTTTCAAACGTCATATCTTCCGCGGATATATGTCGTTTTTAGAGCGGTGGAGTTATGTCGCTTCAAAACGACATAATCTCGTCATGATCAGCGGCGGAGTTATGTTGTTTTCAAACGTCATAATTTCACCGGAAAGCATACAAATTCAAAAAGGTATAATATTTGAAAATCAGACTTTATTTGCCCGAGATATTAAAAAAAAAATCATCAAAAAAGGTTTGATTTTCGAACCGAACCCGATTTTGATAAAAATCGTGACTTAACCCCATGCCATTTTGGTCGATTTGGGTCAAAATTTAGATTTTCTATTTTTTGATGCCAGTCGATAGTACTGATCCTTTCGAGTCCAAAATGGTATAAAATTTGAAAATTGGACGCTATTTGGCCGAGATATTCAGTACTGATCCTTACGAGTCCAAAATTGGAGTTATGTCGTTTTCAAACGTCATATCTTCCGCGGATATATGTCGTTTTTAGAGCGGCGGAGTTATTTGCCCGAGATATTAAAAAAAAAATCATCAAAAAAGGTTTGATTTTCGAACCGAACCCGATTTTGATAAAAATCGTGATGTAACCCCTTGCCATTTTGGTCGATTTGGGTCAAAATTTAGATTTACTATTTTTTGATGCCAGTCGATAGTACTGATCCTTACGAGTCCAAAATGGTATAAAATTTGAAAATCGGACACTATTTGGCCGAGATATTCAAAAAATCATCGAAAAAGGTTTGATTTTCGAACCGAACCCGATTTTGATAAAAATCGTGATGTAACCCCTTGCCATTTTGGTCGATTTGGGTCAAAATTTAGATTTTCTATTTTTTGATGCCAGTCGATAGTACTGATCCTTACGAGTCCAAAATGGTATAAAATTGGAAATTGGACACTATTTGGCCGAGATATTCAGTACTGATCCTTACGAGTCCAAAATTGGAGTTATGTCGTTTTCAAACGTCATATCTTCCGCGGATATATGTCGTTTTTAGAGCGGCGGAGTTATTTGCCCGAGATATTAAAAAAAAAATCATCAAAAAAGGTTTGATTTTCGAACCGAACCCGATTTTGATAAAAATCGTGATGTAACCCCTTGCCATTTTGGTCGATTTGGGTCAAAATTTAGATTTACTATTTTTTGATGCCAGTCGATAGTACTGATCCTTACGAGTCCAAAATGGTATAAAATTGGAAATTGGACACTATTTGGCCGAGATATTCAGTACTGATCCTTACGAGTCCAAAATTGGAGTTATGTCGTTTTCAAACGTCATATCTTCCGCGGATATATGTCGTTTTTAGAGCGGCGGAGTTATTTGCCCGAGATATTAAAAAAAAAATCATCAAAAAAGGTTTGATTTTCGAACCGAACCCGATTTTGATAAAAATCGTGATGTAACCCCTTGCCATTTTGGTCGATTTGGGTCAAAATTTAGATTTTCTATTTTTTGATGCCAGTCGATAGTACTGATCCTTACGAGTCCAAAATGGTATAAAATTGGAAATTGGACACTATTTGGCCGAGATATTCAGTACTGATCCTTACGAGTCCAAAATTGGAGTTATGTCGTTTTCAAACGTCATATCTTCCGCGGATATATGTCGTTTTTAGAGCGGCGGAGTTATGTCGCTTCAAAACGACATAATCTCGTCATGATCAGCGGCGGAGTTATGTCGTTTTCAAACGTCATAATTTCACCAGAAAGCATACAAATTCAAAAAGGTATAATATTTGAAAATCAGACTTTATTTGCCCGAGATATTCAAAAAAAAAATCATCAAATAAGGTTTGATTTTCGAACCGAACCCGATTTTGATAAAAATCGTGATGTAACCCCTTGCCATATTGGTCGATTTGGGTCAAAATTTAGATTTACTATTTTTTGATGCCAGTCGATAGTACTGATTCTTACGAGTCCAAAGTGGTATAAAATTTGAAAATCGGACACTATTTGGCCGAGATATTCAAAAAATCATCAAAAAAGGTTTGATTTTCGAACCGAACCCGATTTTGATAAAAATCGTGATGTAACGCCTTGCCATTTTGGTCGATTTGGGTCAAAATTTAGATTTTCTATTTTTTGATGCCAGTCGATAGTACTGATCCTTACGAGTCCAAAATGGTATACAATTTGAAAATTGGACACTATTTGGCCGAGATATTCAGTACTGATCCTTACGAGTCCAAAATTGGAGTTATGTCGTTTTCAAACGTCATATCTTCCGCGGATATATGTCGTTTTTAGAGCGGCGGAGTTATGTCGCTTCAAAACGACATAATCTCGTCATGATCAGCGGCGGAGTTATGTCGTTTTCAAACGTCATAATTTCACCAGAAAGCATACAAATTCAAAAAGGTATAATATTTGAAAATCAGACTTTATTTGCCCGAGATATTCAAAAAAAAATCAACAAAAAAGGTTTGATTTTCGAACCGAACCAGATTTTGATAAAAATCGTGATGTAACCCCTTGCCATTTTGGTCGATTTGGGTCAAAATTTAGATTTTCTATTTTTTGATGCCAGTCGATAGTACTGATCCTTACGAGTCCAATATGGTATAAAATTTGAAAATCGGACACTATTTGGCCGAGTCCAAAATGGTATAAAATTTGAAAATCAGACTTTATTTTCCCGATATATTAAAAAAAAATCATCAAAAAAGGTTGTATTTTCGAACCGAGCCCGATTTTGATAAAAATCGTGATGTAACCCCTTGCCATTTTGGTCGATTTGGGTCAAAATTTAGATTTTCTATTTTTTAATGCCAGTCGATAGTACTGATCCTTACGAGTCCAAAATTGGAGTTATGTCGTTTTCAAACGTCATATCTTCCGCGGATATATGTCGTTTTTAGAGCGGCGGAGTTATGTCGCTTCAAAACGACATAATCTCGCCATGATCAGCGGCGGAGTTATGTCGTTTTCAAACGTCATAATTTCACCAGAAAGCATACAAATTCAAAAAGGTATAAAATTTGAAAATCGGACACTATTTGGCCGAGATATTGATATGACGTTTGAAAACGACATATCTCCGCGCGATTAAAACGACATATCTGCGCGCGGAGATATGTCGTTATGTTAAAGAATTTAGTTGCTGAAAACTCCGTTTCACAGTTTGAATATTTTGTTCAATGCGAGTCACAGCTGTAGTTTGAAAGCCATTGTTTCGCTGCACCGTAAAGCGTTCCCAATTGTTTCAATTAGAAGCATTGGAACAGTTACAAGAATAGTTTGTTTTCAAACCAACCACAGTGGTCATCAAGCTGTGCAGCTGGTGTGTGACTTTGCTAGTCGAGTCACGGTTTTAATTTTCATACCAAAAACTGGGACATAGCGACATAGCTCCGCCGAGTTCGTTTTGCCGCTTTTTTCTGGCGAAATTATGACGCTTGAAAACGACATAACTCCGCCGTTGATCATTGTGAGATTAAGCCGTTTTCATATATATGACGTTTGAAAACGACATAATGCCGCGCGGAGATATGACGTTTGAAAACGACATAACTCCGCGCGGAGATATGTCGTTTGTGGAGCCGCGGAGATATGCCGCGCGGAGATATGTCGTTACCCCAAGTTTTTTGAGCAAAACTACATATATTAAAACCCATGTTTTAGATAATGTTTGGAAGTGTATGGTGTATATGTATATTTGTAAATGGCAAGTCTGATGATATTAATCGATTAATCTATTTACGTATTTATGTTGGTTGGCTAGGGATTTCCAACTTTATATTTTATGGTGAACATTTTGCCATATATTATATTTTATTTACACACGATTTTAGTTACTTTAATGCAGAACCCAAATATCAGTTAATTTAATTAGCTTCTATTTAAAAAAAAATCCTAATATGCATACATATTTAATATGTATTGAAACATAATTAATAATATAAATATTTGATTTTTGTTGGCTTCTCTATAGTCAGAAAATTAACTCAATAAACTCTTGTTCTAGTCGGAGTATAGTTCTTATAGGGATAACAGCGACTAGGCGCATTATGAACTTGAAATTCTAGACCCCATTTTGGCAAGCTGGCAGGATATAAGTTAGCCAATACAGTTATCAGTTATCAAGGGCTGCAGAGCAGCAGTTGGCAACGGGCTGACAGCCAAACCTCGGACAGCTAGCGGCAGGCAAAGGCAATCAGTCAGCTGGCTACGCATGTGAATATGATGATGATTGGGATGGGGAACGGGTAGGGGGGAGTGGGAATGGGAATGGAGATGGGATTGGGAATGGGGATGCCATTGCTGCGACGTCGACTACGCTGTTGATAAACTCATCCATCTCCAATCCACTTACGAGCGCAAATATTTACACAATTTACTCGAAAACGGAGGTATGAGCATATAATATTTCCAAAAACGATGGCAAACACACACACACACACACTCACACACACTTGCGCACACTCGCACACACGCACAGAGATACGCACACATAGAGAGAAACTACGGCCGAATGTTTGGCAGTTAGGCATAGCACAACAGCAACAAACCTCATCATTAGACAGACACATTTCGGGCATTGCAAATCAATGATGATGATTCGGCGGATGGAGAGGCGCATAGTTCGGCACATGCATGAAATCACAGGCCTTCCTGCTCCTGCATAGCAAATGGTCTAAATAAGTGTGCCTGTGTGTGTGTGTGCGAGTGTGTGTGCATGTAAAGTTCTAAAACTGAGCGAGCGGCAAGCAAATCAACTATGTACATAATACATATAAAGTATGTGGGAATCGTTATTGGGCATGGCCTGTGGAATATGATGCACCCCCCTCACAGCAGCCAGGCATGCATACTTACCATATATAAGCACAGATCGGAGGCAGCTTAAATATAATGGCTGCCAGCCAGTCAGCCAGCATTTATGTCTGCGTTTCAATCAAACTGGTCAGCCAAATGCTACTCAACCAAATTGAAAATTGGCCATTGGCTTGGGGTGTGGGTCTCGGTTTTAGTAGTATTGGAATTGGCGTACGGCGTGTGCTGGGCTTGATTGGTGGTCAATGCCAAACATCAATAATAATTCCATAAATGTAATGTGGGGGAGGGGGGGCGGACTCGGACGCAGTCACTTTGATTGAGCTCTTAATTGCACTGCATTGTTAAGCCTCAAGTCCTGGCTTAACTTCTCATACTCATTTCAGCTTTTTCATTAATTCATGTGAAATATCTCTTGTTTCAAAAGCAACGAATGGTCTAATCTATCATCATATTTCAGAATAATAATAGGAAATGCTTTGATTTTAAAGTTTGTACACAAGTAGGTCACATTCTTTTGATTTCTCTTTCAAATTTGAAATCATAGTTTTGAGACTGCATATTACAGCTAATATAGAAGTTTGTCACGTATTTCCATTATATGAGATATCCGTTTTTTGGGTGTTGACTCAAAGGTCTTCGATTTAGTGGATTACCAATAGATTTAGCGTATCTGACGCATATTAAATGTATCTTTATGATATTCTCTTACATTTTCCTAAGCTTTTGAGTTTTCTAGAATGTATACTCCTTCTAATAGCGATGGTCTTGGGTTATGTTGACATTCACACACATTCTGAGACAGGTTAATATAAAGAGCACTATTGCCCCAGTTTGGGGCTAAGGGATCGTCTCTCAGTTTCAAGGCTTTCGACTTACAAATTTGCATAGGTCCGTCTTTCTGTTGCAGGCAGTGCATATGTTGGAAGCGGCCAGATCGGACCACTATATTATATAGCTGCCATAGGAACGATCGGTTGAAAAGGTGGTTCTTGCGATTTATTTTATTTCTTTCCTTCACTATGCTTCTTATATATACAGAATATATAAAGTGCTGGATCTACTAGAAGGTGGTAAGCTCAAATTCTCTTTAGCACATAGGCTGCTTTTTTTCCAAACATATAACAACGCCCCCAACATTACGCGGATATGACTATATTACTATATGTTATAATAATGGTAGAATGTTCTCTGGTTGGCTTACATAATATATTTTCATAGAACCTATAACATACAAGACATGGTAAATTCTTTTTGGCATTGCCCTCTTTATAAATATATCATAACACGTCTTATTTTAAAACAGTTTGTACTATTCGCGATATTCTAAATCATCCTCAAAATTGAAAATTCCGAAAATATATTATATTCACACACGTGCTTTAAGCTTTTCTTTTTCTTAAACTTTAATGTCAACCCTGTCATCATTTTAGAGTTTATTTAAGAAGCAGAAGTTAATCCTTGGTTCCTTCGCAGGTAAAGGATCTCGTATATGTGTTCACTTCCGACATCAACAATATGATAATATGCTCGTCTGTAATCCGTGCTTGTAAAACTATTGCAAGGTAAATGTTTTGTCAAAGAGTCAAGCCAAAACCAAAACACTGAACAGCACAGATTAAGGCTGGAGAAATTGAAAATTGGGAAAATCCTGCACACAAGCCGAAAAACACGTTGAAAAGTCAAAAGTCCGGCTTACGCTTAAGCGCAATTAGCGTTAATTGCGCCGGGCCACAGGAACAACAAGATGAAGGACAACAACGCCAACAATAAGCATTATGGCAAAAGCAAAAGCAAAAGCAGAAACAACAACAGATTCCCACAGTCAACAACTGAGTTGCATGAGGCCACATCCACATGCACATCCACATCCTGCCAGGAGCCAGGACCTGCCGCTGTTGCCGCTGCACACACGCAACATTGCGGCCACTTGAAGTTTAATTTAATTTTTTCTTGCGGCTGCCGTCGCAGCGTCGCTTGATTCAAGTGCCAGCACCCAGGGATTGGCTGTTCATTGGCGGGTCATTCGGTGGGTGGTCGGGTGTTTGTGTGGTTATAGTTAACAACGACATCATCATCATCACCATCATCGACATCGACAACGGCAACGGCAATGGCAACGGCAGCCACATCGAAGACGACATCGGAGCGCCATCGCAATCGCAATCGACGTTCGTCAAGCTCGTGTCGCAACTTGCGATGATTGATGGTGCGTAATTTGGAAAATTAGAAGCACATGAAAGGACAGGCAGGCAGGCAGGATATTCAGTAGCAACTCGAGCTACAGAAAAGGGGTGGCTCAGGTTTTTTGGGCCATCGAATGCGAACGCGCAACGCCCTTGCTAATGTTGTTGGCACAACAAGGTGTGTCCTGGCTGGTCGGCTCGATTGCCGCGTGTCCTGGCGCGTGCAGCCCAACAAAGTTGCGCGTGGTTATTAGAAAACAATTTAATTAAATATTCACTTGAAACAGCCGAGCCGCAGCAAAAACTCCAGCGTCGCTTTCTCATCATAAAGAGCTCTAACAATGCCCATCAATATTAAACGATGTCCATTTAGACCGATTCAGTTCACGTCCTCCGTCCCCATTCCCGTTCCCGTTCCCGTCGCTGGTCCGTGATGTAATGTGAGAAAGTTTTTGTTTTTTGTTTTGTGGGTGGGCTGAAATTAAGAGTTTGGCAAGAGCCACAGACCCTGTCAGCGAGGGAACGCCTTTGATGATCTAGTTTGCAGCCACTCTTTTTAGGCTCGGAATACGACTTTTTGTTTTTAACAATTAGAGAAATTTATTAGTTAGGATGGGGCACTCATAAGATAATAGGAATAATACAAGACAAAATATGCAACGCATTAAAGAACATATTCTTAATAAAAATGTATCTATACTGTTCCATTGGAAATGAGTGTAAGAGGTCATTCTATGACACGCGCACTTTAGGTTTCTCTTAAGTCATCGATAGCTTGCCCCGGGGAGTATTTTATGTAGAAAAGTTCATGAGTATCCTCTAGGCGGGCACTCCCTACTAGAGCATTTTAACCTATTAAGTTATGCTAATAAAACTTGGTACTTTTTTTTATTACTTAAGTAATGAAAAACAGACTGAGAGATGTAGGTTCAATTAGGTTCCATAAGATCGCTCGGTCAAAAAATGAGTTATGGGAAAACTTTGGGCTTAGAAGTATTTATTTAAGATTGATCGAAAAGCTTTCATTGGATTGTTCGCTAGCAGTTAAGTTGTATAAGTTGTACCGGACCTTATGGCTAGAGCAAAATTAATAAATAATTAAGATCATATTGTATGTATTCCTTGATGCTGCTAATTTTTGACACACCTAAACAATAAAAATATACAGCATATTGTATAGCCAAAATAAAGGAAGTTCATCACAAAAGAGTGTATGCTAAATCGCTCTGTTTTTTTTTTATTTGAATGAACATTTTCAATTTTGATGCAGGCAATCTTAAAACAAATAAATAAGTTTGAAAAAAGTGTTATGATTCACATTTTATAACATGTCTTATAAATTATAATATTATAAAAATTATATTATCAATCTAAATAATTAAAATGATCACCAAACCACACTAAAAATGGAGAATAAATTCCTACAAAAATCAAAAAACGTTACCTTAAAGTACCCAAAACTCAAAATAGCTCAATAACTGCCTCGATGCAGCCGCACAGTGTGCACACCCAAAAAACACACCACATTGAAAGATAGAGGGATAAATGGGCACTGGCATTGGGAGGACCCGCACAGCCGGCTGAGAAGTCATTGCAGGACAATGGAAAAGTCGTTGGCTGTCTAATTGCATCATCGGCGCTTCCAGAGTTACGGCCACGCGCCCGGCGCGTCTCTCACCTGCAATTAAAGTGTCACATTAGGAACACGCAGCCGGAGTACTCCACATGCAAAGCGATGACACTGCCCAAAAAGCGATTCAAACTACATCCGACAGGGCCGGCAAGGGGATGGGAGGGCAGGAAACAGTTATGGGCCACGTGGCGGGTGCGGCAACTGCACGAGTTGCTGCTGAAAGTTGGGCTTTCGACAGAAAAGCAGGAGCAGCCCTTCTGACTGGCAAAAGTTTTGCTTTGGGATTAGCCGCAGCTGAGAGCGTGTCGTGGCTGCGAATGCTGCTGGTTGTTCCTGCGATTGCCATTGTGTTTGTTTACAGTTACATTTGCGCCCGGCAAGCCAACTAATGAAAGTAAATCTGCGCATTAATTTCAAACGAATTTGTTTTGATGCCGTGATAAGCCGGCAACCAACAACCGCCAGCCGACAGCCGGGCAAAGAAAAAAAAAAGAGCCGTTCGCCATTTGGGCGGCTGCTGCTGAGCCATCGAGCCAGCGACTCACCGAACCAGCGACCCACCAAACCAGCGACCCACCGAGCCGCTGAGCCGCTGAGCTGGCCCGTTTTGATTTCTGTCAATAGCCCTGCGGGTCGGCACTTGAGAGTCGTCATCATCGCCGTGCACTGAAACTGAATTTTGCAATACGCCCGCGGTGTTCGACCTGCACGCCCACACACACACACACATGCACACACGCACAGCCACACACACGCACCCTCGTATCAAAACTAAAAAGCACGCTTTGCATTACAATTGCCATTCGGCACGCTCTCCCCCCTCGACCTGGTGCAACCCCATTTAAGCTTTAATGCCGCCGGCTTGCTTCAGTTGTTAATCTGAAAATACACTGCGCAACCAGATTTTGTACTGAAATAACATTCATTGTTAATAGCTTATGTATGACAACAATATTAGAAGATTTTAAAGATGCAAGTTTCAATTAAGTCTTACGGTAATAGATATTGCATTAGAAATTTATTTATAAATTTTTTACATTTTGTTAGCTTTATTTCAATTTTACTGCTATTCATTTTATTATTATTATTATCATATAAATATAATACTACTTATTCTAAGTCTAACATAATAAAATTGAGCACAATACAGAACTTAATCTAATTAATAATAGTCTCTGTAAAGGAAATTTAGCACAGCATACTTTTTGGAGCTCGTATTAAACAATGACTAATATATGTAGATGCACAAATAAAAATTTGATTAATTGTAGATATTTTGTAGAGCTCATCACATGTGCACACTTTACACTTTTTTCTCAGCCTGTAAATCGCCGCAACTTTGCAGCTTAGTGTAACTTGCCGGCGTGTGCCTGTAAGCTAAATGTGTAATTAAAATAGTTGCGGTTCATAATGTCGATGATGATGATGAGCTGCACTTGTCGCTGAAGGACTCGCCCGAGCCCGGCGAGCATGTCCTGGCACTTGCAGTGGCCGCGTGCGCTGCACGTGAGGCCGCTTGATAATGATCTCACATGCACTTGCCAGACATGAACTGTGAGAACATCTTTAAATGCTCTCGATACCCATCAATATCAGGCTAAATTATTGATTGTCAACAATTCAACATATATTTATACCAAGCATACTGTATGCCAGTCGGGCATTGTTGTTGCGTCTGTTTGCGTCTCAATGTCAAGATTAATCGCCAGCTGTGACGAGGTTAGCCGACTGAACGACTGACTGACTGACTGACTGAGAGACTGAGAGACTAAAAGGCGGACAGACGGGCAGGTAACATCAGTCAGAGAATTCAGCTTCTATATAACAATGAAATACTGTATTGTAAAACATATATGTATATATATATATATATAATAAAAAATATTCAAGTTCGGCAGCTTGTCAAGTGCCACTTGTCGTCAGTTGAACGTCACGGCGTTCGGCCACTTTGTCAATTCAAGTGAAATTTTTATTAATTTCGTCTTACACATACATATATATATATATATATGTGTATGAATATAAACATATATTGTTTTGTTTTTCGATACAAGTACGTATCTATGGGTTCTCATCGCTGGCAAACCAGTTGAAAATTAGTTTGTTTCCTAATGCTAACAAATTGCATGCAATTCATCAGCAGCTCCCTAAAAATTCGACAGCGTCGTCGTCGTCGGCGGTGCCTTTGTTTGACCTGTATCCTTAATTCTTGGCTGCTGCTTTGTTGCCAATTGACAGTTGTAAATGTTTGTTGTAAATTGTGCTTTAGAGGTGCTAATAGAGTGCCACCGCCGTGCGCGTTTCCCCATATAGTTTTTGATTGAGTTGGCCAGACAGAAATCAATGAACTCCACTGCCAGATACAAGATACAAGATACAAAGATTTTATGATGCTTTTGGCTGCTCGGCCACCAGGCCGGGTCGGTCCAGCATTGGGTCTCTTTGATTTCATACCGCAGCCAGCGCGAGTGAATCACAAGAACTTCACACCGCATTCCAAATGCCGCTTGATTCTCAATGCTGGAAGCTGGATGCTGGATGCTGCAGTAGCTGCCCAGTGCAAACTATTTATGAAGTGTTGGATGCAGCCTGGGAAATTTTGTTTGTCTAGCAAATTAATGCGGCTACCAATAAATGCACAGAACTGGCCTCTGCGAAGGCCTTTCAATTGGGCCTAACTTAACTTTGTTATCACGTTTGCACACAGCATTAAGACATTTCGTAGCCTCACTCGGATAAGTTCTTTCCCACAAATCTATCTAATTAGATACAGGTCTGCTCTAGATTTCTATTCCAATTCCCGAATAGAAAGGGATTCTCCATCAAATCTAGTCGTTTTGAGTTGTCAGAGTGATAAGTAATTGGCAAAATCAAATTAAAACCATAAAATAAAATCATGATATTGGTATGACACTGCAGTTTCTACTGATTATCACTTTTCTTTTTGTAAACATCTTTTTTACTAAATTATTATTCAACAATTGGAAACTGAAGCAACTTGTTCTCAAATGCAATTGGTCATCTTTTTGCCTGAGCTTAAATCAAAAATCATTGGCAAACAATTTTATGTCACCAAACAAAAATAATTGGAAATAAAAACTATTCAGGCTTACTTGTAATCAAGAAATCCAACACAGAAACTTTTTGAAATATATCCGAGCTTACTTTTCAAACCTAATCGACATTTATAGCTTGAAGAATATATAATATAATTAAAAATTGCTGACAGAACAGTTTATTTCATTTAGTTTTTCATTAAGATTGGCTCATAGTGTAAATTATTTAATGCCCTAAGTTCACCACAAAAAAAATATTTGAAAAAATATAGTACTTCATTGTTCCACTTTCTTATATATACTTATAAGGATTTGTATTGACCAATATCATTCCAAAAAATGAAACATATTTTTAGAACTGAATAAATTGAATCATATCCATATCGAATTTGAGTTACTTTTGTCTACACTTACCTCTAAGCATTACATTAATGTATTCTGGTAGCATTTTATTGATTGCATTTTAGTTTCACTTTTTTTTTTGGTGTTAAGCTTGGATCGGACATTTGTTTGGCCAAAAGTCATTGACTTGGTGGCTTTGACTTTGGTGCAGCCAAGTGTAGCAATTACGCGCAGACGGCAACAACAACAACAACAAACACACCTCCAAATGAGGCAGCAACTGTCAAAATTCATATTGCACCAAATTATTGTAAGAGTCAACTTGTAATATTCCTTTTTTTTTATTTATATTTTTATTTTGGCCATTATTAAATTAACGCTTTGCGTATGTTTGCTGCGTCATCGGCCAGTGCCCAGTGCCAGTGCCAGTGCCAGGAAGGAGCCGCTTGCCGTTATGCGTCGAAGGATGTTACGAGGGCTCAGACAGCGGCTAACAAGGGTGCCGCATGTCCAGTTGAAAAGCCAATGACTTGCCATTTTCAATGGCACTTGGCCCGTCAGCGTCAGCGTCAACCTCACGTCACGTTATGCGGTATGGCCAACCAGGAGAATCGCATATAGCCAGCCAGAGTTTGGACTCTGCAACCAAGCCCAAAACCAGATGGATGCGTGCCGCAGGGATGTGTGGACACGTGGAGGCGTGCGTAGAGGCGGCGTCTATAGCTTCCAAAATTTCCTTATCAAAGTTGGGGAGACCACACACGTAGAGCTGCACCTTGCGGCGCTGCTTTTAACAACTCCATGGGCTATAACACATTCTTATCAGCGTCTGTGACTTGGCCATGATGACTTTTACAAAACGATGAAGACAAAGCAGAGGCTCAGCCGGAGCTGGAACTCCGTAGCTGAAGGTGTAGAGAGCTGGAGCTGCTGCTGCTGCTCGTTGGCTGTGCACGCATCGTCATGTAAGCGCCACTTATGTCACTTGTGCCGTTGATGTAGAGATGGAGATGGAGCTGGAGATGGAGATGGAGACTCCATTGGAGCACACGAGCACTTGTACTCATCGCATGCAGCTCCAGTTTCTAAGCAGCAGCTGCTGCTTTGCTGTTGTTGTAGTTGTTGTTGTTGTTGCTACTTCATAATGTGCTGAGCTTGATGGGATTAACACAAACGGCCAACACATCTCAAGCATCTAAAGTTGTGTGCCAGTTTGTAGCTGCGCTTTTTTACACAGTCATCACCATGATCAACGGGCTTCAAGCCATGGGCTCTGTGCCTATGCCTTGTGTGTGTGTGTGTGTGTGTGTGTGTGTGATTGGGTCTACGTCTGTTTCAGTTTCTGTATCTGCGCACTTCAGAGTCTCCAAGTCTGCAGCTCTTCAGCTCTTCCAGCGCTCTCGGCGCGCTGAACGCGCTGTCTGCGCGTTGGCTCAAGAGCTAATTTGCGTGTCAGCCAGTCAAAAGTTTATGAATGATAGCCCCAAACCGGTCCAGGTAGCAACACATCAAATCACATCCACATCCCAGCCACATCCACATCCACATCCACACATATGTATCCGCGCAATTATTATTTTTTTGAGTTTGTTAATGTCGAAGCGAGCAGCATTTGGTTAAGCGTTTGTGCAGCATTATCAATTAGTTAAAGCTTTATCGCCATTGGTCATTGTTTTCGGAAGTAATTAAGACCCAATCGAGCGGCCAGAGCAAACAGAACTTAAATCATATTTGCTTAGGCGTTTCGACACTCCAAAAAAATCACAACGCATTGCGATAAGTCCAAGTGGGCAACACTCTGATAGCTTCTCTGATAGTGCACGCTTGTAAATCAATAACTACCGAAAATAAGCGAACGCCTCACTTTGACAGCAACAAATTTTGGTTTACAACAATTAATTGAATTGTTTATATCAGCGCCTACATGTGTAGATACAAATGTATCTTGCCCTGTATCTCAATCTCTATCTGTATATGTATCTGAATGTGAATGTGAATGTAAATGTGAACAAGGCCACTCAATAACATGGAGTACGATAAAAAAAAAACTTTCCGACAATTTGACAGCTTTCGGGCTGCCGTGTCGTCGTTATTGCCGCTACGGCTCCCCACTCACATTTGTGCATGGGGCCTGCCCGGCTGGGCGTTTTCTAGATAGGAGCCCAAAACACAGAACTGGCAGCACTCTTGTTGTCGCCGTCCACAGCTCGAAAGTTAATTTTTCAGGCAACGAATAAATAATTAGCAGACATGTGCTAAGTTGCCTGAACATTTTTTAAGGAAAACGAGTAAGTATGCTAACGATTATCTTTGATCGACTCTGTGAATACCCTGTAGAGGAGGAGTCTGTGATTCTACTTACAATATTTGAATCTTCCGTTGTTAAATCTTGTTTTATTGAAGAGATGCATCTTTTTATTAGTATAGGACGATGGGTTGAGTCTAAATTAATGAAATATCAGACTAAAATATCTCTGGCAATTTTAGATAAGTATTTTCATGATACAAATATTAGAAGCAGCTTCACAAGTTATTTTTGTTGTTCATTCGATTAAGAATAATGAAATGCGATAGTAATGTTATTTGAAGCATGTTTTTTATATCAATTACTGAATTTATTAGATTTAAAATTCATAAGACTATATAATACTCGTGTTAGATGAGTTGTCCAAGGGAAAAGGTTCCGTGTTTGAATATAAAGCAAACTGATATTTTGATTAACTGGGCTTAAGGAAGAAATAGCCAGTTATGTTTATAGATAAGTTTGATAGATATTTATATGATAGATATTTATGTAATTTATAAATATCAAATAATCGAACCTTTACAAGAAGTATATAAAAACCTGGCATACCCTTTGATTGCAGGCTATTGGTAGACAAAACAACAAGCGATGGGAGAAAAACTGATGTTCGAAAAAGAAATGAAGAACAAATTCTTTCGCATGATCAATTTTCAATGTTGTTGTTGTTGTTGTGGTAGGTGTGTAAATGGAGAGATAGAAAGGTTATATAAAACCGGTCCTAAATCAAAAGCAACTATTCCCAAAGTTCCCAGAATGTTATGATAAATTGCAGCAGAAAGTCCAGAAATGTACTATTTAGTCTAGTTTTGTATTCGTATGGAAATATTTTGTTTGCCAATTAAAAAAAGTTTCAGAAATATGTCACACATTTACGATATTGGTATGTAATTTTGCATTTGGTTCAATATCATAAAGCGTATTTGTAAAATCGTGTGTTCACGTCCCTGACCTGCCTGGGGAGTGTGGTTTTAATTAAAAGAATATAAACTCGGTGCTCGTGATACTTTATTAAAAATGAAATAATAAGGTCGGCTGGGTATTAAAGCGTTGCTTTCAGTGTTTGCACAAAGATAACAATTTTATGGCCAACCGCAGGCAAATAGATAAAAGGGGAAGATATTAAGGCGAAAACTGCGACTAGGCTGTGATTTATGCGATTTGAATGTCGTTGTCGGGCGGCTTTCTGATAAGTCACGCACCCGAAATGCGCTACAAATGCTCAAAAAGGCGCTTATCAAAAGCGACTGATGGCGTCTGCATTGCAGTTCTACGAGTGCAACTATTTGCCTCGAGGCTCTTGTTAAATGCAGTTTCTACCTAAAACATGAATCATGCCAAAACTGATAAGACAACAAAGAAAATCACATGTGAAAGTGGAAAGAGGAAAAAAACCCGAATCCAGCCAAGAGACGGCTGGAAGCGATATGCTAAGGTAGAAGTAGAGGTAGAGGTAAAGGAAAATTGTAAAGGTAAGACGCGTGCAAACACTCGCCAGATAAATTGTGAAACGGAAATGAAACACCTACGCAAATAGTGCAGGCGACGCGTAGACACAGGCGCAAACAAACAACATCCTAATTTAGATAAGAGCCGCCATCACCAGCACCACCAGCACCACCAGTACCACCAACACCACCGGCAACAGCATCAGCAACAGCGCTTTACGGCCAAAAGAAAGTAACCGCCGACCCGCTTGCCCGCTTGGCCGCCGCCGCTGACCATTGTGTGCTCTAATTAATGCGCGATGGCGACCCCGTTCCCGAGAGAACAAAATCAACCCGTACCGAACTGCAAACAGCGCCGTTGTTCTAGTCCGACTTGCAAATGATTCAAACTCTGGCACTGCCATGGAAGTGCTCTACATTTGGTGTCACCTCGACGCCGACTGCGGGATGCGCTGCCTGGCCGGGATGCGGTGCCTGGATGCCATTTTATTGTCGGTGTCTATGCGGCTCGTTTGGCCATAAAATTGGCATTGTTGTGTTTAGCAAACACGCGCGCAGTGCGGTCGTAAAACAAAAGACGCTTTTATGGCCGTGCTCATTACGACACACGCAACAGATACACCAACAAGAGACACCAACACACAGGCAAATGCAACAACAGGGCGATTAAACTCCTGGCACTGCCAGACACACAGATACTGATACATATATGCCAGCTATCAAGGGAAGCTGTGATCAAGTCTGAAAGTGCAGCAAAAACTCCTTACAATTCTTTGAGCAATCTCTCAACAAATATGCACTAAATAATATACAAAATAATCCATCATTGGAATCGCCCTATCGAAATTGTAATAAAAAAGAGGTTTCTAGTTACATCTCTGCTTAGGATCTATAGCTTTAATCAATTTTCGGAGGTCTAAGGCCATTATTCTTAAACAATTTTTGTTTTGGTTAACCCTTACGATACAAAGTACACCTTAAATAAGAGATAGTTTGAAATGAAATGAAATGATCTTAGGCCAAATATTTTAGAGCTATATGATAGTCCTTCTTGATAGGACTTCTCACATAAGTTAGGAAAAGGCCAAGATATCAACACAAAATAAGTAAGGTTCGAATAATTCATAAATGCGGAGTTTGGTCAAGATACCTTAAGTCACTTTAATATGGCTCTTACAAGAACTTAACTTATTACAGCTATATGATATAGAAGTCCTATCTGGGCAATTCTTACAAAAATAATGCCAACGACAAAATTTCATAGACTTAATTTTTTACAAACCTACTGACGAATAGAAGGACATGGCAATATCCACTTGGCTGTTGATACTTGTCATGAGTAAATATGCTTCATGGGTTAGAGGAGACCAGCTCCTGTTCTTTCATTTTTTAGTGATATTAGAAAATCCTCTAAAAATTACAATGGGGTTTCTTTACAAAATCAGATTGTTTTAACGATTTAATTATAGTATAGTTGGTCAAGAATAATATATAACTGATTTATACAATGAAAGTTAATTTTTTCCCGCATACAGAAGGCAATCGGCCAAGCATATTATACCCTTTCTTAGCCATTTCATTATTAGAGGGTATAAAAAGAAAACTTATACCGGTTCCACCTAATTATTCATTTAGGTATGTATTTTTATAGTGTCGGATGACGTAAAACAAATTTAGCTTGTTGCCGTAGCACTAAAGTAGATAGAATAAATAAAATGAATTTTGTATAAAGCTGTTAAGAATGGAGATCTGTCATCGCGTTAAGATCCTTAAGAAACCTATAATACAATATCATATAATTATGTTAACCTTTGGAATATATACTTATTGTCAAAGCATTTTTTGTTGGTAGTCAAAGAATTATTTGTTAGTCAATCTGGGTTAACCACTCTGCTAAAAGAAATAAATTAACTTGAGTAAGCCGAAGACACGTGTCTGCAGATTAAATAAAGCCTTAATGCCAAGCAAACATCGTCAGATTAAAACTCTTTGGCATCGAATTGTTTGCCTGACATTTTAGAACATTGCGCTTATCTTTTACTTTATGAATTTTGGCAAACAATTAAATGCCTGCTAATGAGCATCGATAATTGGGTTAAGTTAAAAAATAACTAAAATGTTGTCGAGTACGGAGCGGGGGGAGTAAAAAACACGTGCATTGCCGCAGCAAAGTTGGCGTTGGCGTCGGCGTCGGCGTCGACATCGTGGTTGATTTTTACGTGGCGAAGCTAACGAGTCGGCAAAGTATTTTAATTTGTGTGAAAATATTGTACAAACAAATAAATCAACAATAACAAATAATAACAATAAAAATAAATATTATACATTTTATATCGATACACACAAGCGACACACACACGCACACGCGCACACATACACGTATGAATGCCTCCAAACGGAAGCTGAACTCCATTTATCTGTAAAAAGTTGGTCAAAATGGACATTTTTGTAAAGTCACGGCCACACGGCGCATGCGCCAAGCCAATGCTTTAAGCAAACAAAAAGCGCAGCATTTTAAAGTAATATCAACATCGAATCAAATAGAAAACAAAAACTAGAAATAAAGCAAATATTTTTCATAAATACAAATGTCTGTCTATTTATTGGCCGAGTGGGCCGAGCGCGCCCCTCAACAATGGAAACTAATTACAAATTTTGAACAGGGCTTAAATACTCGCTGCGAACCGAGTCCGAGTCCGAGCCGAACATGAACCCGATTCAAATCGAAACTCAACTGAACTGACCCGACCCGAACCGAAAGTGGCGCGCTTTAAAAGCAAATAAATAAATAGATAAATTACTAAAAGGTAAATAAATACGCGCACATTTTTGGACTACTACGAGTATTTGCTCTACGTCATCGGAAAGCGTTGCCCCCGGACAAACAACAACAATGATGGGACCGAGGCACTGGGGATCGCCTGGGAAATACAATAAAAATATTAAATATTTAAGCACATTATTAGAATCGCACACAAAGGCGCGACGAACTCTTGAGTCTGCATTAAAGAACAAGCATCTTTGCGACCGTGTATAATCATACAAATAGCACATATCGAGTTAGATGTACAGACACAACACATGTGTGTATCTGTAAGCACATAAATATGTTTGTACTCTGCTCTGTTGGCTCTGCACATAAACAAACTTTTATGTACATCAAATACAATTAAAGGTTAACGCACGCTTTCAAATGCTGTGTTTAACAATTCATTTGATTATAAAATGAACATATGTATATACATAATACGTGATATATGTAAATAACGTATGTATATATATAGTTTGTCGGATAAGGAGCTGCTGAGCTAGGCTTTTGTGAGTGGGTAAAATCTGCAACAATAACTAATACTACATTTATCTATCTTATCTGTAAACAAATTTATAATTTCTCATTTCATATGGAATTAATCAATTAAAGGTTACAAGCCTTTAAAATATGCAAATAATACCCACAGAAATTAATTCAAAGATATTTTTGAACATTACAGATTTCAAAACAAAACAGAAAATCATAAAAGAAAAATTACCCTGGCATGAATTAAATCAAATTAAATTTGAAAGATAACCATGAATTTATCTTGATGCTTGACAATTTAAACAACTTAACCAGATTGTGATGCATATATGTATATACACAGCTGATATGAAAAGTTCTTAGTAATATTGCCAGACAAAGTTCATTTAAATGCGGTAGGGAATATAGCAATAAATGCCATTAAGGTGGGCTACCTCCAAATATGTTCCGGCAAATGCCCAACTAATTTGCGTGCTTTGATATTGGGGAAATATAGAAAGGACTCGGCGAAAATCTGCACAAGCGGTTTCAACTTGGGTTTTCCGCGCATTTTTACCTTTCAGGTAACATATAATTGGGTAAAAATGTTCATTGAAAAACTGTGTGCACCGGTTAGGGAACGTGGACGGGAACGGGAACGGGAGCGGGAACGCGGATGCGGACGCACTACAAAACGCAAATTGCCCTGGCCATAAAGCAGTTATGGCCGTGATGATGAGTAAGTACAAACACACACATACACAAACACACACACACACACGCACAGGCACACACACATTGACTTGAAAGATACTTTAACAGCGAAAGGGTTAAATGGAATGCACAATGAAAGGCGTCAAGCGAAAATTGCTTAAAGTTTTTACAACCGAAATTAAAATGCGTTTTATCCATGGCCATAAATGGTCGGCGGTCCGTGGTCGGCGGTCCATGGTCCATGCTTGAGGAAGTATTCCACATTGCACGCGTCCAGTATTGCATCAATGAACTGCAGCCCAGGTAGAAGGATGATGACGACGCAGCCCAGAACTGGGTCACTTTCGCAATGACTTGCCAAAAAAGAAAGATGCGGCTGCTGCTGCGGCTGCTGCTGCTGCTGCTGCTGCTGACGATTGCTGCTGCTGTTGTGCGCGACGCCTCGCAACGAATGTGAATGAATGAGTGTGACATTGGCGTACCTTAACCTCAAATGTGCTAGCTTTAAAAAAGGAAGCAAGAAAAAAACACACACAAACACACTCGCACACAAACTGGTATTATTAATGTCTTGCTTCTTTGGAGCCAGGCACACATTCTTTTTGTTTTTGTCAAAAACGCCGTCGACATTCTCTGGCTAAACACAGCGTCTCAGCCGGCAGGGCTGGGGCCCTCTGCCTGGCGTGTAAGCGGGAGCGCGCGATTATTGATCGCATTAGAGAAAATCGTTAACTGTAACATGGCGTCGCTCACACAACATTAGTTCGCTCAGCGCTGCATCTGTATGTGTGCGTGTGTGTGTGTGTGTATGTGTGTCGGAGCTAGCACAGACAACATCGAGGGCGTTGCTCGCTCACCGCAGGCTTTGGCTCCGCCCATTTGTTGTCTTGGCAACCAGGCGCTGCTCTGTGAACACAAGAGGCCGCTGGCCAATGCGCGTGCGCTGCCCGCGCTGTGTACGTAAGAGAACCGGAGCCTGTCATTGGCAAGACCTCGGAACCGGTGGTGAATCGGTTTGCCAGCTGCCGCTGTCTGTGTGCGTGTGTGTGTGCGAGTGTGTGTGCGAGTGTGAGACGGGAACAGGGCGTGCGTGGCCATGTGCGAGAGCGAGTCGGCGGCTGTGGCTGTCGCTGCTGGCGTCGCAGTCGCTGTCATCGTCATCGTAGGCACGGCGCGGCGCGGCACTTGAGCGCGGCTCGAACAATATTTGTTGGCAGCAAGCGCAAGCCAAATAGTAGACAAGCGTTCCCCTCTGCAAACAGTCACATTCAAGAGCTCAAGCCAAAGAGACACTCGAGCGGACCAGCAACAGCAACAGCACCGGCAACGGCAACGGGAACATCAGCAGCAGCAGCAGCAGCAGCCTCCAGTTGGCTCAGCAGCAGCAAAAGCGGCAGCAGATACAACCTCAGACTCAGACTCAGTGGCCAAAAGCCAGCTAACAATTCGAGTTCGTGCGTCGGTTCGTTGCGGCGCGGCGCGCATTAAAATAGAGTCATATTTGCCACGTTATTTTATTTCCAAATTTGCACAAGGCATCAGCGGCGCACACAAATAAATTAATCAAAGTGTTTAGCTTCAAGAGCAGCGACAAGTGCACAAACAAATGCCAAAGCCAAACCTGCAGCAACAGCAGCAGCAGCAACAAAAGCTGCAATCCCTTAAAGAATAGACAACATCTAACAACAACAACAACAAGTGAGCAGTGCAGTGCACAAAAATGCAGCAAATATTTAAATTAATTAACGCAGTGACAGTGCATTGAACAACAACAACAACAATAACAACAACAACAACATCAACTACGACAACAATACGATACAAAAAAGTTTTGATTACATTTTTAATTTGTATACATCGAACGCGTCGCTAGAACGCGTTTTAAATTTATTGCATTTGCATTTTAAACGCAGCGCGTTAAAAAAGCCGGCAACATAACGGCGCAACTATTGAACAGCTTTCTCAAGGGGAGTCCCCACCAGACCACCATAGATATAATGCAGAAGCTCTATGCCGAGCCGCCGCCCAGCAGCGCCCCAGTTAGCATGTCCAGCGCTGGCGGCACTGCACCCAGCGGCGGCGGCGGCGGTGGTGGTGGTGGCGGTGGTGGTGCGGTCCCCACCAGCAACAACAACCCGCATCCCACCTCGAATGGCGGCAGCATGAGTCCGCTGGCGCGCTCGGCTTACACCATGAATAGCATGGGCCTCACAGTGGGCGGCATGTCGTCCGTGTCGCCACAAGCGGCAGCCACCTTTGGCGCCAGTGTGCTCGACTCGGCCGCAGCCGTGGCCAGCATGAGCGGCAGCATGGGCGCCGCAGCGGCAATGAACTCGATGGGCGGCAACTGCATGACTCCGAGCTCGATGAGCTATGCGAGCATGGGCTCGCCCCTGGGCAACATGGGCGGCTGCATGGCCATGTCGGCGGCGAGCATGTCGGCGGCCGGCTTGAGCGGCGGCTATGGCACGATGCCACCGGGCACTCGCGACATGGAGCCCGGCTCACCCAATTCAATTAGGCGTGGCGTTGACAAGCCGACCACATACAGGCGCAGCTATACGCACGCGAAGCCGCCGTACAGCTACATCTCGCTCATCACGATGGCCATACAGAACAATCCGACGCGCATGCTGACCCTTTCGGAGATCTATCAGTTCATCATGGACCTGTTTCCATTCTATAGGCAGAACCAGCAGCGCTGGCAGAACTCGATACGCCACTCGCTGAGCTTCAACGATTGCTTTGTGAAGATTCCGCGCACGCCGGATAAGCCGGGCAAAGGCTCGTTCTGGACACTGCATCCGGACTCGGGCAATATGTTCGAGAATGGCTGCTATCTGCGTCGCCAGAAGCGCTTCAAGGATGAGAAGAAGGAGGCCATCCGTCAGCTGCACAAGAGTCCGTCGCATAGTAGCCTGGAGGCAACCAGTCCGGGCAAGAAGGATCACGAGGACTCCCATCACATGCACCATCATCATCACACGAGTCGTCTGGAGCACCATCAGCACCACAAAGAGGCGGGCGGCGGCGGCGGCGTGGCGTTGGCGGGCGTCAACGTGCTCAGCGCAGCGCACAGCAAGGATGCCGAGGCGCTGGCCATGCTGCATGCCAACGCCGAGCTCTGCCTCGGCCAGCAGCCGCAGCACGTGCCCACGCATCACCATCACCAGCACCACCAGCTGCAGCAGGAGGAGCTGTCCGCGATGATGGCCAATCGGTGCCATCCGTCGCTGATCAGCGACTACCACTCGTCGATGCATCCACTGAAACAGGAGCCTTCCGGCTACACGCCCTCCAGTCATCCGTTCTCGATCAATCGCCTGCTGCCCACGGAGTCGAAGGCGGATATCAAGATGTACGACATGAGCCAGTATGCCGGCTACAATGCGCTCAGTCCGCTCACCAACTCACACGCTGCCTTAGGTCAGGACTCGTACTACCAGAGTCTCGGCTATCATGCGCCCGCCGGCACCACGAGCTTGTGACATCACCAGTATCCGCTGGCTTAAGGGCGCGCGGAGCAGATGCTGCGCTTTGGCGGCGGCGGCGGCTCGCATCAGCAGCAGCAGCACCAGCAGCAACACTTGCAGCAACAGCAACAGCAGCACCACTTGCAGCAGCAGCAGCAGCAGCAACAACAGCAGCAGCAGCAGCAGCAACAGGCGGCGCAGCAACTGACATCCGCTACAAACACCACAACCAAGGCCAGCAGCAAGCCAGCGGTGGCCGTCAATTACTCCCAAAAGCTGGCCGCCTCAGTGCAGCAGCAACAGCAGCAGCAGCAACAGCAGCAACAGCAGCAACAGCAGCAGCAACAGCAGCAACAGCAGCAGCAGCAGCAGCAGCTGCTGCATAGCCAACTGTCGGCGGAGCTGCAGGAGGACTCTTCCAACATTACCAGCGACCTCAGCGAGGAGCAACTGCAGCAGCATCAGGCGGCACAGCAGCAGCTCTACAACAACTATCAGCAATATGCCGCTGCGGCCAGTTACCGCAACTGGAATCACAGTTTGACATTCAACAGTGCCGCCGCGTTGCAGAATCTGCTGTAGCCCAGCGGCACAAGGCCCGGCTTTGTGTATGATGCCAGGCCCGAATCACGGACATGGTAGTGTTCGGGCTGTCGGCCTGCCGGGCTGTCGGGCTGCCAATTAGCGGGCGACTGTTCAATGGCTTTTAGCACCTGGGCGCATCCTTTGAGCTCGCGGGCACGTGAGTACGGCTCCTACACTTGTAAATAAATCAACCTACTCTTCTGCAAGCACTTGCTTAGTCTTTGCCTTTATGTTTTTCGTTCTGTTGAGGAATTCAAGAAAAAAGTGATGTAGTTGTAAGCGCAACAACGGCCACATATTTAGGTAATTGTATTAGCCGTTAAGCACAACAAGTTTGTTAACATTTATGTTTGCTAAAAAAACAAGAAATTCCGTGCCATTTGTTTATCCTCTATATAAGCAATTACAAACATGCAGCATTTTAAATGTGTGTGAAAGAAACCGATATATATATATACACAAAGAGACAAAGAAGGAGAGAGCAAAAGCATAGCGGGATTGTGTGTAATGTTCATTTATAAATCAAATCCTTTATCCAAAGGCAATCGAATTCGAATCGCAAATGATCAAAAAACCAAAAACACATAGAAAATATCCAACAACAATTTCAAGACAAGACCCCCCAAGAATCCTCAAATTTATCGAACTAAGCAACAAAATTTGGCCATGCATTGGAAACGTCACGTTTTTATCATATAATTTTAATGTATAAATTAATTCCATCTTTTTTATATGTGTGTACAATAACAATTACCCATACATTTTTTATTTGCATTGTACGTTTTCTGTTATTGTACGAATTCGTTTAGGCTTAAGACAATTTGTAAATAGTCTATAAATATATGTGTATGTATATCGTATTTAAGGCAGCTAAAATTAAACTCGACGCCCAAAACAAAAAAAAAAAAAAAAAAAAAAAACAAATAACAAAAAATTTTAAACTAACTTGAGAATTAATCAAATTGTATGCTACACAACATTAACAAATATTGTATAGCATTTAACATTTAATTAGCATAAATAAAAAAGCAAGACAAAATACGAAAAAAAAACAAAACAAAGAACGAAAAAACTGCAATTATTATTCAATAATTTTTAATATTAATTTTATTATTGTGCGTAAACAAAATCACATACAGGCGCATTTTTACATTGAGCTAAGCTAATTGATTAAACTTAATAAATGCAAATAGTTTAAATATGGCAAAAAAAAAAAAAACAAAACAAGAAGAAAATAAACAAAACAATAAATAAAACACAATGTAAAATACACGCATTGAAATTCATAAATGTCAACATAAAATGAAATAATGAAATTCCAAAATCTAAAGCTAGTTAAAATTAATATTATAAATCATGCAAAAATTAAAAAAAAAAGACTATTTTAATGTTTGAAATATAAAAAAAAATGAAATATATCATCAATTCGTTTGAACTTTCCATAAGGTACATACATATGGGCTAATCAAAGCGCTGCCATTGTTTATTTAAACAACTGACCTCCAACAAGACTTTCTGTATTGATTGGATCGAGCTATGGAACGACCGATAGCGCCTGTGGCCTGAAACCGAACTCAACGTGTGATTCGAAGAGTTCTTGCCTATCTTATCGCGACTCGGATGTAGAGTGCAGTTTTCTCTCCTGTTTTCGTTTTTGATAAAAAAAAAACTTATCGCTGTGCACTCGTAAATTGCAACGAAACAACAAGGTAAACAAATGCCAACAACAACTATCCTGACTAGTGCGATAGTCACCAAGCCCTGGCCCTAGCCCAAATGCAGCATTGTGTCCCTATTTGCTAGCTGGTAATATACATATGACACCTAGGACTGGTTGATTCCCTATCTGCTTCTTATCTGTGCAATATAAACAACAACCACGACTGATCCGACGCAGTTACCCTTTACACAGACTATATAGTATAGTGCCTCGTATACCTACCTATACTATATATAACTGCTGAGCCCATGGTTGCTTATCTTTGTGATTCATTTCAAGAATCTACAATTTGTCTGGTCTGGGCTCTCATTTATATTTCACGAATAAAGTACCTTTCCAGCGCCTTAGACACTTATCTGCTTGGTGCGATGCATGTGGTACGCGGTGTGCGGTATCCGGTCATGTTTAACAAGCTGTTGTCTTTTTAATTAAGCAGCTTGGAAGGTCACCATTTTCTATGTATATCAATTTGTTTGAGCCGTTGCTTTAATACTTTTTATGGCCTTTACTCGCACAGAAGTGCCGCTTTGTTTGGGGGAGGAGGACACGAGACAGACACGATAAAATGGCGTTGGCTTGTTGTCGCTTCGATTTCGATTTTCTTTCCTTGACATTGTGAGTGCCGTCAACGTTTGCTCGGAGTTTCTTCATTTTAGTCGCAAGCAACCCCCTCGGAATTGAACTGGTTTTCAAATCTGTGCTTTGGGGTTGTTTCCACCAAATGACCCCATCCGCACCACCACCCACAAGCATTTTATTCACATTCTATATTCTAAGCCCCTTCATGTCAGACATGCGCTCTGCAAAGAAATTCAAACCCGATGCCAGTCAGGGGGCTTGGGTTTGTTGTGCTCGAGCTCTCAAGTCTGTCAGTTTTCTAGCTATCTGTTAATAAATGCCAAAGCAGGCAAAGTTGATTCGCCTGTGCACGCGATCAATATGTATTTATGTTTACATATAACAGACAAGTCGACGATTTTGGCATTGCATATAAAATTCGATTTAAAAAGTTTGAGCTTTAAGCAACAGTCCAACCAATCCCACCAGCCGAAATTGCTGTCACAATACAATTACACAAATTGTCATGACATTTGGTTCAGCATTAAAAATGAATGCGATTCCACTGGCTGGTAAACATTGAATGGAAGGCCATTGCAGACTAAAAATCTAATTAAGAAAATGTTTAAAATATTTATACTAACGTTTTTGTAGTTTTGTCAATCAGTGATAAGGAAGAATATACATGTACATGTACGAAAAAGCTTTAATCTGTTTGTTTTTAATGTTAAATAAATAAACTTAGAAGTTGCAGTCCGGTGCAATATATTTTATTATAAATAATGTTGTTTGATTCGAGGTCAGTTTTGTTCATAACAACAAGGTATAAACTCCAAGTGTGCGCAGGTTGTCTCTACAACTATTTCAAGAAGCTTCCAGTCCAACAACACTTTGCAAGGCATTTTCCTCAGTCTGAAGCTATAACCACTTGAGAATTATAAGTAATGAAAAGGCGACAAAGCTAGCGAAACCAAAGTCTACTCTTGTACACTTATCCCTGGGACATACATTGATTAATAATCCTAATACATTATCTGATCAGGATAAGATATAAGAATATTGTAATAGATTCTAATCCTCAAATTCATACGTACCCTAAGCAAAATTTAAATATTTTATTGGAATTTTATTTTTAAATAGTTGATTTATTTTTTATCATACAAATTTTAGTTGTGTGAATTTGTTATGCTATTTTTGGTTAGTTTTTGTGTATACAACAAGACGGTTTTTTTTATTAAAATATTGTCCATTTGAATGTTAGACATAAAAAAATAGTTTTCCTTAAGACAAAGTACTGCTGCATTTTAATTTGAGAAAAATGGATGTATATTTGTATTTATTTATTAACATATTCTATTTTCATCTATGCGTAAGCTTACTTTTAATACCAAATCAAAGTACCGATTTGGACCAGTTGGCTAAACCACAAAAAGCGAATTTTAGTTTAGTCTCGATCTCGTTGTGGAGAGTGGGCCTTGGGTTAGGGAGCATCCAATTAGCTGGTAAGCTTTTTCTGCTGCTCTTAAAAACCACAATCTTGTAGTAATTTTCTAATGGAATATTTAATTTCGAAACGAGACACAGAAAGCTAAACAGAGCCCAGCTGGCACTGGGGCTGCCAACGAAGCCAAGGTGGGGGGACACAAAAGAGACTCTGTTATAAAAATGGCAACCCTTTTTGCTCCCCAATGCGGCGCACACGTAAAAGCAGCAGCAGTAGCAGCAGAGTCAGCTTATGCCGGATGGATACACAGGAAGTAGCGTCACAGAGAGCCCCGTCTCCGGTCCCGTTTTCGTTCCCCCCTTCCAGTGCATAGAAGGGGCAAAGACAGCGCACGTAGCAATGGCGGAGGCAACATCGTCGTCGTCGTCGTCTGCGTCGTCGTCGTAGTCGACATCGTTGTAGTCACCGCACTTTTTATTTAGCTGCAGGGCCAGAGCTCGCTCCGCTGGTTGGGTAGCCATGCCCGTGCCCGTGCCCCCGCCCCGTGACCGTGTTATGGGCCGCCCCCTTTCGCTTGCTTTGTGCACTGCTTTTTCATTATAATAATACTTTGTAATTAGGTTTTCGAAAGTTAATTAAAATTCGGTTATGAAAGCGGAAACTTTCTCATGAACGCTTCCGGTAACGGTAAAATGAAAAACGCACGAAGGCGGGGCCGCAACAACAGGACCAACTGGTGTTGGGGCTGGATCTGATTCTGGAACTGGGTCTGCGGTCTGCTTCGTGTTAGCCAAATGGCGAATAAAAAACCAAAAAGGATTTTCAGTTGGCCCCAACCCCGTTTAGCCGGAGACAGACACAAATTCGGGCAACGAGTTGAAGTTGGAGCTGGAATTGCGGAGAGACAACGCACGGAGCTCAACTTTGTTTCGAGGAAATTTTTGTGCAAACATTTCTGTTAAATTAAAAAATACATATTATATTTTAATGAGCAAAATGGCTGCTGCTGCTGCTGCTGCTGCTGCTGCTGCTGCTGCTGCTGCTGCTGCTGCCAACGTGTTCTTGTTGCTGTTGTTGTAGTCACGTTTAATGCGCGCCGCGCCCATTCGCAAGGTTGGCCAACATTGCGAACGGGATAATTAAAATGATGACTTGAAAATAAATTGCTGTTATCTTTGACCAACAGACTGGCTCCGACTCCATACCCATACCCATACCCATTCCCATACCCAGGCCAAGACCCAAGCCCCCCAGCCGGGCTGTCTGTCGATGACGCGTCGATGTCGATGTCAACAGTCGCCACATCATTATGCCCCTTCTCGACTCCGGTTCCGGCAACGGCTATGGCTCTGGCTCTGGCTCTGGCTCTGGCTCTGGCTCCTCGCCACACGCGCTCTCTGCTGCTCAGCCTGTGTGAGTGTGCTCTATCAGCGCTTGCCGCCGCTGCGTGCCTCTGAGCGACACTTATGGATTAGGCCAATAGCAACAACAGCAACAACAACAGCGAGCCTGGCTCCGGCTGACAAGTGCCCGTCTTTGCCGGGTTGTCCTTTTTGCCGCTGCCGCTGCTGCATTTATCGTCGACGTCGGCGTTGCTGCATTGTGTTTTGTTTATCTTAAACATTCCACACATAATTAGCAGCAAAGCCTTCCCCGCTTTAGCAGTCGACTCCCCCTCGCCTGCCCAGACTCGCTCGCTAGCAAATTGAAATTAATCCGTGAAACCTTACGTTCCGAAAATGCGGGCACGTGTCCTCGAAATCACTGCTGGACCACGCTGCCATACACTGCCACGCGTCCTGCTTTTGCCAGTTTTGTGCTTGGCAATCAAAACATAACAAATCGCCCATCGGCACGAGTGTGAAGTTTAACGGGGCATAATCTGAGAAGTCGCTGCCATAAGTTTTGGCATGTAGAGCACCACTCACATCTCATATCTGGGCATCTGTATCTGTATCTCTGTATCTGCAGTCCAGCTTAGCTGCAGCGGCAACGCATTAATCACATTCGGCAGTTGTGGGTGGGTGGGCGGCCATTTGTGGTTGGCTGGCGAGTTGCTGGTGGCCCGTGGTTCGAGCTCTGCGCTGTGACAGTGACTGATGTGCTGGCAGCAAGGGCAGCGCCGACAGCCGCTTATCGATTGGCAGCCGCAACACACCTTTATCAGGCAGCCAGCCCCAGTAGCAGCAGCAACTAGATTGGATGAAATGCGAGACGACGCCGGCAACGCTGCTAATAACCAAATTGTGTTTTGAAAGCAGGCGGGCGAGAGCCAATGCTTGGGCTTGCGGCTAAAATCATTGGAATATGATAAATGTCCTGGATCATGTTTGCTCGACAATCGCCCCTAAAAACCATCAGCAATATTTTCACCCGAGCCTTCATGCATAATTATATAAATATTCACAAATTGACAGAACTGACGGCTAAAGTGCACACAAATATAATATAATTTATATGAAAAAAAAATTTCCAAACTATCTATTATTTAATAAAAGTGCCAGAGCTTAATTTGTACGTTCTTTGAGAAAACTAAGAAAATGAAAATGAGAATGAAATAAACTAGTTTTTGTTTACAAAATCCACATATATATATATAAAAGATCTTGTCATGACAAATTGTCGACCTTTTGGGTCGAAATTGTGTACTAAAACGTGGGCATGGTAAATTCGGCCCAAATGTGAAAACATTTACAATATTTACAACAAAGTTTGCCTTGCGAGTGTGACGTCATCAGCCTGCTTGGCTTAGATGTTGACAAGTAATAAAAATACATTCATCATAATTGCATTGTAATTCATGAAAATAATTCAATTTCCCATAATCCCGTTTGATGACATCGAAATTTTCTGATAGATTTCTGAACTCTTATATCGCATGGATTTTCAATAATTTTGAGTATATATGTTTTTAAATCTATGCGCAAAATCTTATTAATATTAAGTTCTTGAATGAACTACTTGTTTTTGGTTTTTAAAGATAGCTAGAACCACTATGCTTCCTATATATGTGAAAAATCTTATCAACATCGGATAACTATATCATATATACATATATATATAAAAAGTCGATATTTAGCATGCTAACATAAAAGTCTATAATTTTCTAGTTTCCCCGTGCATTTAAGCAAGCAAAGGCCCATCCAAAGGTAATTAAATGTATCTTAAATGCAGTCAAATATTAGTTTTTAAAAGTTCAATTTTGTTAAACTTTTCGCAAAAACAATTTGAGCATTTATTCAACTATTGAATTTCTTATATTAAATAGAACATTCTTGTTCTTATATTTCATACTCATTTTTCTAAATCAATAGATTTTAAAAAATCATAGCAAAAATATCAATCATGAAAAGCGGCCATAAGTTGTTGCATAGTGTTAAATTTTTTATTGGGTAAACAACTTTGTGTAATTTATAAATTGAACTAAATATTTTAATTTACCTAATGGGTAATTTTCTGAAACATAAATATGCGTTTTGAGGCTCGCTTATAAGTACGTAAAATGGTTGGCTTTTAATGAAAATATGTACAAATTGCACTTGTCATATTTTCAATTAAAAAGCAATTTAGTTAATTTAGCAATTGAAAGGAAAACAAAACTGTTGCAGCGCATCAGAATGAATGTTTAGTATTTGGCATAAGTCAAATACAAATCGATGCGTGCTCGTCAAATTAATTTAATTCAATTTATTTGAAAATCTATTTGCACACGCAGCCGAAATTAATGTGAAATCATCAACAACAAAAACAATGGCAACAGAATATCAGAAATAGAATACCAGCCAGATACCAGAGGCAATGGCAACAGGGAGCGGCCGGGATAGCGACCGCTTCCGGTGGGGCCAACGGAAACGGACATGGTCAATGGCGCAGCTGGCGCATCCTCATGCTTTATTCCGTTGGAGAAGCCGGGAACTGGCGCCTGATGTTTGCGCAAAATGCTTCACTGCATAAATGAATGAATGAACAAGTGAGCGACAGTTTGGCTGACTGACTGACTGACTGGGTGACTGACTGATTGACTGACTGACTGACTGGGTGACTGTTTGATTGATGCTCCGCTTTTGTGTGCTGCACACTTGACAAGGACAACAAGTAGAGCAGACGCAGCAAATTCATGGAATCTAATTCACAATTAATGGCGAATTCCCTGCCACTTACGAGCCTCTGCGTGCGTGCGTGTGTGTTAAAATATTTGCACAATAATTAATTGAATAATGTCAATAAATTTTCAACACATTTCCACTTGTGCACAGAGTCAGCGAGCCAGTGTAACAGAGACAGATATATCTGTAGAGCTAAACTTTGGCACACATGTCCTTGCACAGGACAAACACATTTGCGTACGGGCCGGTCTGGTCCGGTCCGGGCCGGGTTCGGTCCATGGCTGGGACAATACGCAAACTGGACAAGTTTGTCTGCAGCCCGGCTGCTGGCTGCTGGGCTACTTGGCTGCTGGCTGACTCTGATGGTGGTGGTGCGATTAGGCGAAACGAATCAACAAATCAACACACTCAGCAAATTCGTCAGCAGGATGCGGATGCCTCCACGCTCCACGCTCCACGCTGACTGCTGCACATTGTGTCTCATTTCCATTTCCAGCAGACGATGTCGACTGTTCAAAAGTTTGTCTTTCAATTTCGAAAATGGTATTTGTCAAGTGGGCGCCCTCCGCACCCGCAGCCCAATCCGTCACCATGTCGCTCCGTCTGTCTGTTTGTTGGGCTTCTGGATTTGCATAGCTCAGCAGCAACAATCGCTGCAAAGGCAGCAGCAGCAGAATAGCAGAATAGCAGCCGCAGCAGCAGCAGCAGAAGCATGCCAAACAATGCTCACGTTTGACCGTAGGGATAGGGTCCATGTGTTGCCTTTCTGTCCTTCAAATCGCTCAAGTCCTCTAGAGGAGCAGCCACATCCAGGCCAGCCATTCGTTTTCTCACAGGAAACGCTCTCTCTCTCTCTCTCTCTCTCCGTCTGACACACAAACCGCCTGCCCTAATTTCAGCGTTTTTATACTGAACTGCCATGTGCTGCTCCCATTATTTGACTTCATGGAGAAGCTACCATTGCACGCTGGATAAACCAGTTGCTCTTAAATAAACTATGCATGAAACAATTCTCAGCAAGAAACAGCATAAAAATTGATCAGGAGAGTTTTGGAAATTAACTTAAGTTTTGTTTTTCAATTAGTAAACGAACCATTTTTGTTAGCATCAGTTGAGTGCAGAAATATTCAGCCTATCATATTGATTGTTAAGCTAAATACTGTTTGCTTTTCATTTTTTGATCAGTTTGTCTTCATCAATGAGGCCTTCAGTTATATATTGGAATACATCTTCAGTTGGATCATCAGCTATATCTAAAGTTAACTGAATGTGACATATATTTTCATTCATTTCGGAGAGGTAATTGGAGGAGTAATTCTGCCTTCCTATTAGTCATAATATCAAACCCAGGAAAAGGATCTTTTCAGCACCTTGAGTCACTTAATGCTGCTGTCTAAGATTATTTACAGATATGAATATTTTCGAAGTTATATACACACACACATGGTGTTTCGTGTCCTCAGTAGTTGTTGTACATGAACGTATCTTTGAAAATACATAATTGTAAAAAATACTTATAAACATTTGCAGCTCACAGATAAATTTGCTCCTGTGCCCGTGAGGCAGGCTTAGTTATTCGTGCATTCATCAATGAGAATGGACAGCAATCTGCAAGATACGCATACGTGTACATATGTCTGCCCATGAGAACAGTCGAGCGAGCTGAGAGTGGGAGCTGAGCTCGGTGCTGGTTTGAAGCGATTGTTTGGACAGCTAAGCCAGCTAAACAAAGCGTACATTAGGCAACAACAGAATCTTTAACCAATAAAGAAAACAGGATAAGCCAGCATTTCCGAATTGCAAGTCAAAAAGATTTAAGTAGGCGGAATTCCCCACAACCAAGTAATAATGCAAACAACAACAAAACCGAAAAAAAGAGCATCAGCTAAACAGGAAAATGGCAAATGCACTTTTGTAGTCATGTGTTTGAGTGCGTGCTCAAACAGTTTTTCTGGCCAATTGAGCACGGCCAACAGCTAACAGGAACTAATGCGGAGACAATGCGACATACTACATACTACTGACTATACTATATACACCTCTGAGGCTTTGGCACCCCCGCGTCAAAGCTTACCGCAACACATGTAAATGTCTGGTCGCGCAAATCCGCCGTAATTGATCGATGCACGGAGCGAAGCTTAGCGCCTGTCGCCGCGGGTGCAATGCCAATAATAAAAGCAGCTCGGCTACCAGCTAGATGCCGGCTGCATTGTCGCCGGGCCAGCTTAAGTACCTGCCCCGTAGCTGCCGCCAATTGAAATGTTTTTCCGACGACTTCACAATGGGCGCCCATTCATAAGGCCCAGAACGCTATCCGACTGAATGTCAATCATGACTACAGAGACTACGGCGCCGCTCGAAAGCAACCCCATCGCCAAATGATAGCAGATGTTCTATGGGCCGTAAGATTTTTTTATTTGACATGCAAATGGAAAACGGTTTGACATGCGGCACGGCAGGTGCAAGGCCCAAGGAGCCGCACTCGCCTCAAGTCAAGTATCTCTGTTTAGTTTGTTTGTGCATATGTGCCAAATGTTAACAGCAGGTCAACTGGCAAAGCTTCAACTAAACTAAGTTCACCCAACGACCGCCTGCGCCCGACTGTGTTATCTTTGGCTAATGTGCCAATATTTTTACTATGTTAAAACATGTTAAACAATCGTTGGCGTCGTCGCTTGCGTTTTGACAACTAAATTAAGCCATTTGTCACAGCTTATTTTCACATATGCTGGCATTTAACACGCAGGTTTGCCTGGCCCGACATCCAGCTAGATCTGGACCTGGTTCGGTGGTGAGTAGCTGCCTTTTGATTGGAAATACGTTTCGCGTGGTTGTTTAGCTGGGCACTTGGCGCGGGGTATTAGAATAACAACAACATAAATCCAATGAAAACAACAACCGCCCATCAACACCCTCGAAATAAATTGCCATCACATGCAAACGGAGGAAGGATGGTGCGGGAAGGGGAGGTCGGTGTGTTGTTCACAAAGTTGTTGCTGTTATTGTTACTGATGCTGTGTGCTCAGAGTGTAGTTGTGTGTGTGTGTGTGTGGTGTGTGTGTGTTGTGCTAGCCCCCATGTAGCATTTAATTGAAATGGGCGCGCATTTGTTTCTGCATTTTCATGCTCACTAGCCGCATTAAAGTGCTAATGCATTGTTGTTGTTTTTGGCTCTTCCGGCAATATACAGGCACAGGCACAGGATCAGACAGAGCCACATTCGCAGGCGCTGGCAAACCCAAGCAACCCCTAACGGCAAGAAGGGCACGACTCACGAGCAATCAACCCCAAATAATAGCAAGGATTACGATATACAGCGCAGAGTCCTTGCTGCTGCCTGAATGCGAACCGAGTGCATTGTCCTGGACATACTTGTACAAAAACAAAACAGTTGAATCAAATGCAAGCGTCACAAATATCAAATACTCTTTCTTTGAACATTTCTAAAATGTATATTATATATGAACTGTATGTTACGGAATTTATTCTATAAAATAACATCTGCAATGCGCATAAAAAGTTCAAACCAACTTCTTGACTTGAGCTATAGTTCACGAAACTGGTTTTCCGCATCAAAATATTTCCTTAAATATATTAATAATTTAATTTTTTATTTAAAATTGCCCATTTTACACAGAATTGGCATCTACCAAATAGGTGACAGGTTTAATATCCTGGCCCTAAAAGATTTATGGGACTTACTTCCTCAAAAGATGTTTTATTTTTTAATCCTAACTATTCTTAAGAGAATATTTTTTGTTTCGGTTGGAGTTTTTTGAACAACTGGTTTGATATGGTTCATATTAAACATAAATTTTAACTATTTCAATTTAAGTCTTACAAGAATTTTTATTATTATATTAAAAATAGTATTATTTATTATTATATTAAGCGTATTATCTTGACATTTGTCGTGAGCATATTTTAATACCCTGCCAGGACATTTATACCCTTGCAAAATGTTTATAAAATCGACGTCAAAAATCGTTTGCCAAGCGTCAGCCAGGACAAGAGCAAGGACAAGGGATGTCGTTGCCTTCGCAGTCGCAGTCGCAGTCGCCGTCGCCGTCGCCGTCAGCGTCTGCGATGCTCTGCTGCGTCGTCGTCGTCGTTTTGGGTGTATGTTTTGAGGCTACAGATATCAGGGCAATAAAATAATTGCGACAATAAGCGTTTCATTATTCATTTGTGTGACTGCAAGGGGCGCGGGCAATTTGTGAGCAGGTCACAATACACAGTACGTGCGGGGGAATGGGGTGGGGTGGGGTGTGGTGAGAGGAAGCGCTGATTGCAGGGGTGGTGCCCGTCAGGTTTGTGATGTTAATCCAACTGTGCCTTGGTTTTCATGGATTTCATGGGTTTTTGCCATTTTAACAGTTAATAGTTTGCCACAGCGGCTGTGCTTTGATTTCAATGAATGACCCCTGGGCCGGCAGGGGGTGTG
Organism: Drosophila novamexicana; assembly: GCF_003285875.2. Taxonomy (NCBI): domain Eukaryota; kingdom Metazoa; phylum Arthropoda; class Insecta; order Diptera; family Drosophilidae; genus Drosophila; species Drosophila novamexicana. The sequence continues at coordinate 2,692,780 of NW_020824827.1, read as the reverse complement.
TGCCGTATATGCTGTAAAGACGGAGCAGGGGAGGTGTCAAACACCCGCCCGATGATCTTGATTTGATTATTGCGGCGTTAATACAATTGCCATTCGAGGCAGTTAATACAAAAACTGTTTTTTTTTTGTCATCCATTCTTTTCTATTGTAACTGAATGATTTGTTGTCGCGGCTTAGCAAAATTGTTGCAGTTGTTGATGGCTTTTTTATTTCGTCGGCACTCGAGAGGGCGCAATTGTTTATCCCGAAACCTGTCACGACAAATATTTGCAAGATTAGTTTATGCCAATATTTCAGCTTCTAACATACTAAAGATTAACTGCCTTTTCTTTAACAATTGCTTTGCCCCAACTAAGTGTGCTTTAATTGCGCCATTGGTTAATTGCATGTTTGGGTTGGTTTTTCAATTGTGCAAGAAAAAATGTAAAAGAAAAACTGAAGTAAACGCAATTACTTGAAATAATTTGAATTGGCTGTGCAAATACCGCGTGAATTTTCAAGTAAGATTGTAAAACTTTTCTCTTTTCCTTTTATTCATTAGCGTTGAAGTATTCTGTCTTAAGAAACAAACTGAATGGAAATTTTTTAATTGAGTTTGCATAATTAGACGAGAAAATTATCATTGGATATTGAAAATCTGTGGGCTTTTAAGTTAGCGTAAAAACGGAGAATAAAAACATGCTCTGGGGGGAGTTTTTTAAAGAAGATGTATTATGTTAAATTTAAGAAATATATTTGTAAGAAGCATATCGGAAAAAAAACTTTGGTCCAAAAAATCCTTAAATCGCATTTGGATTCTACAAAAAGTGTGAAAAGCTCCTTAAATGATTTTTCATAATGATCTTTGAAAACGAATTTGAACGCGAAAGTAACCCATCAAATCCTAGACCCCCAACTATACCGGAGAGGCATGGATTTTCAGCTTCCCATAAAGAAAGGACCCTGATGTAGTAGGGCGTCCGCAGGGCTTCCAGGTGAAGTTCTTTAGAATGAATCGTCGTTGGGGGAGCGTTTCTGCTCTGCACAAATTTATTTTAGGTTTTAAAGAAAAACACGTTTTGCTAGCTTGAAGGTTATTTTTCATCTATTTCATTTTTTCAGAGTACATTACAAGGGTACCTACAAGTGTATTAGTATACGTGTGGTGAAATTTCAGTACATGTTCCGTGTACTGGTTCCGGAGTTACATGGCGGTTGGATGGCGACTGTCGGATACACTTCTTGTGTGAACAGACCCATAAGGAGCATCCATCACCTAAATTAAAGATGTTTACAATTCCTTATTATATGAGTCAAATTGTTGACAACCTTATTTATTTTCCAAGTATAATTATTCCAGTAAATAATTATTTGGATATACCAATTTATATATTTTAAAGGATATTGTTCAAAATAATGGGTAAACAAAAAACTTTTTAATGTAATTATAAGATTTTGTATTCACAGATATATCACTCTTTGAGGGAATAGACATTGTTGAACTCAATTGCCAGATATACCGCTCAGAATAGTCAAATCTAGAGAATGTGCGTCTATCTTCGTGTATTTTAAATTCTCATTTATGCGCGGAGCCACAATACATTCTTCAAATACGCTACCTTGCGCCTTGTTATTATAGCAAACAAATGAAAGTGAAAGCTCAAATTTGCGATGGTTCTTTTTTTTATTTAAACACACACGCACACGCACACACACACACATACACAGCAGAGGCAGAGGCAGAGCGTGAAGCGCGACGTTCGTTTTGGTGCCAAAATTGCTTCCGAAATCAGCCAAAAACCAAAGCAAAACGGCAAACGGACACATAGACATCATAGGAGTGCATCAGTGTGTGTGTGTCGGCCATGTTGGGCTACTGGGTGCCACAACTAACACACACACACACACACAGAGAAAGAGAGAGAGAGAGCCAAAGAGGCGCCCATAGAGCAATCGCTGGAGCTGTCGAGTTTGAGTTTGCTGCTCAAATATTATGCGAACGCAAATATTTTTATTTAGTAAATGTCATTTATTATTTATGTTTATTCGAGCACTTATCTAGCGCTGCTTAACAACTTCAGCTCTAATGCACGACGACGACTGTGGCAGCCACTGCCAATGATGATCATGATGATGATGATGATGATGATGATGAAGGTGGCAAGGCCGTGCCACCAAATTGAAAACGGAATCAACAAGAAATCGAACGCTGTGTGGAGAGCATTGAAAGTGGAAAATTGAACGTGGAATGTGGATTGTGACGCCCACGTATTCCTTGGCCATGGCCAGGAAGTCAGTGGGAATAAATTTAAACTCAAACTAAACTGCGAGCAAATAGAAATACAAAAAGGCAAACAAAAACAATGCCAGCATTGGCAAGGATGCCAGAGCAGCTGCCAGTCGACAGCCAGTACCCAATACCATACACAGTTGAAGTCCGCTCCGCTCCGGTCCCAGTCTCAGTCCCAGTCTCAGTCTCAGTCCCAGTCGCAGGCAAATTCCGAGCCGAGTGTACACAAGCCGCCGTCTAGCGCATGTCTGCCAAGTGCAAAATGGTGGCAGTGGCATGCATTCGCTGCCAGTGAATATTTGTTGTCGTTGTTGTTGTTGTTGTTTTTATATCGTATTCGATTTTCAAAGCGTTGCAACGTCCTTGGATGTCACAAAGTGGGAAGGAACGACTGTGCCAGTCGGACGCCCCAAATGGGGGCGCACTCTTTGACTATGACTGAGGTTTTTTTCGTTCTTTTTTTCTTTTTTTAATATTTTATATCAAGTTGTCATTGTTGTCGCACTGTCTCTGTCTCTGTCTCTGTCTGCTGTGAACGTGGTTGTTGTTGTGATTATTGTTATTAGCCTAGCAAACAAATTGGTAAATAATAAATATTTTCCAGTTAAATATTGTTAGTAGCATGCCATTTTTGGACCTGCACAGCCAATGCATGGCACGGGCCAGAGACCATGGCCCCATAGACTACACGGGGCCACGGGGCCACGGGGGGGTCGACCGGCTCCTTCTTTTATTTTTTTATACTTACTTATGTATGTAGATCTTTTGAGGAGGCGTCTCTGCTGCGTTCACGCCACATTGCCAATGACTTGCGCTTTCGTTGTGTGTCAATATATGCTCTTGCCTGTGTGTGTGCGTGTGTATGCGAGTGTGTGTGTGCCAAGGGAAATTGGTAGCCCACATTTACAAAATCAGAAAAGCGCTTGATTTGTAAAATATTTGCTCTGCACAAACGAACGCAGCAATTGTTCAATTCCATACAGACGAGCCTCGTCGAGCTGGCAGCCAGCGCCAGTCGACTTCGTCGTTTTGTTTGAAAATGTTTATGAAGCGACACCTGTAGGTGATAATAATAAACAATCGAAGCACGACTACGATTGCCAATCGAAGTGGGTCCACTTGCTGGCTTCCAGTTTGCCCGGGCGGGAGGGGGGACCGCACACAGAAGCTGCATATGTTAATGGGACTGCTTACAATTAGCTAGCCATTGACAGGGCATATATGCTCTCTATTAATCAAAGATTAATAATATAATCTTGGTAGGTAATATAACCCTTAATCTCATTTACAGGCTGACTAATTAACTTATGATTAAGTCTGTCTGTCTGAGCGTGTTCATATAATAACTAAAGCAAGCAATGCAGCTGAAAGAAAAATGTTCATACTGTTATTCAGCCCATTTAAGAGGAGCCCAATATGAAAAGGATTCGAATTTTTACAACAGATCAATTGTTTATTAATTCAATGATCTTCAGGTCATTGACATTTGACACACAAGCTACTTAAAGTTACTATGAAATTGACTCAACTAAATAATTCTCTACATATTTTTGACGATGTGAAAATTAAACAGATCATTTTACTCTATGAACTTATAGCTAAGGGGGAGTGGAGCTCAGTTAAACTAGCTTTACATAGACTTTCAGGCACATTTCATAGCTTCTCATGTGCTCTCGCTTCACATTAAGGTATTACAACCATTGAGTGTCTTATTTGTGGTCTGTTGTGCTGCAAATCGTACTTGTGTAATGTGCCAATGCCTGTGGCTTAAGTGTCCATTACTAAAAGCTCGGTTAATGGATGTGCCATGTAGATAAATGCGAAAGAATTTCCTGGAATTTTGCTTTTGGTTTTGCTTTTGCTTTTCACACCAAGCTCTGGTCAAGCCTTTTTTGAGATGTTGCTTTTGCTCGTTTTCTTGGTCTTGGGCCGGCAATATTTGCCGGGTTGAGTGCTTTGGGTTAGTTTGACGCATTGTTAAAGGTGAAGCGCAGCCGAGCAACAGAAATATGATTTCGATTTTATGCGAGAGCAAGCACTAAAGACGAAGACGCGACAATTTTTGGTGATTATTTGTTTGCAGCTAATATTTTGATTTTTGAAGCGAGTCTAAAATTGTACGTCTGGCCGGATATTTAAAGACTATTTGCGAAAGCATTAAGTCAGGGGGAATGCCCCGGCCGAAGCCGCAGTTCGTGTGTGAAGTGGTGCGCATTTGCGACCGGGGTGGAGCCGATTGCTAGCAAGGTGTGCTCGACTCAGGTATGTGCATACACATGTACATACATACACTTATATTGGAGTAGATTTGTGTGCGTGTGTGTGTGTGTGTTTTAGAGGGCTTATTAAACTCCAACGGAGCGGCACATTTTGTACATATTCTCGGAAAAGCTGTAAATTGCACTTTGTCAACAATGTGAACAAGAAAGAAACGTTAAGACCCCGTCGTTTATCTCTGGCATACGATAAAGTCGCGCTCTACGTAGAATCTACCACATTATCTGCGATACCTGGGAACAGGAAGACGCGCACCAACTACGCATATCGGCCGCTTATCTAATCAAGCGCTGCATAAATGCAAATAATGAGAGATCCCGCCGGAGTCATAACTGGGATCCGTACAGGGACTGGGATTGGGCATGGACATGGCTAAGGGACCGCCGCTCCCGCGTCATATAATGAGACAGCGGCAGTCGACGGGGTTGGCGATAAGCTGCCAGAGGAATGCATCCGCCGCTGAGGCGTCAACGCACAGAACGAACAGCAAACAGTGACAAGAACAGAGCAAATTCTTTCTTCTTACGGCTCGAGATAACAGCAGCGAAAAGGTCGAGCTGCGGCTGTGTGTAAGCGTCTATATATAGCCCGGGCAGACTCAATCTGTTTATGCTCTTATCGGCTCTGCCGCACGGCAAATATGTCTGCTGATTAAGGCCAGAAACAAAATGGCAGCTGGACTGCTGTACTGCTGTACTGCTGTACTTTCGTCAGATTGTTGACCCAACTACACAGTAGGTGCAGGCTGGGCGGTCGGGGCGGCTGTTCACTAACCATCTGGCTTAATTAAGAACAAGTCGGCAAAGGCAAACATTGGAGTCAGTGAAAATAGTTGGCCTTGTTTATCGTGCGCCATCAATCAGGCACTTTCCCGCAGGACAACGGCCGCCGAATCGGGCTGGCGACCCCAATAAAACTATGAACTCCTAATGATTACGGCAATCTGGAAGAAACTTAAAGCTGCAAATTTAATACTCTCGATTCCGAACAAAATATTAAATAACAATTGCCTAAGAATTTAATATAGATAATATATATCTATTATGTTGTATATATTTTTTAAGTATTTTGTTTTATGAGCCAGACTAAGCTTGCATGCATTTTTATTTTAGTGTTTATTTATTTTTAAATTAATTTAATTTTTAAATTACAATTGTGTTTTGTATTGAAAACAATGGAAGGTTTAATTATGTTCATATGCGAAATTCGCGCAAAATAAATAAATTTTATATTTATTGAAGAAAATATCAGAAAATGGAAATATATATGCAATATTTAAGGCTTTAACTTTGTCGATGGAGCCCAGAAAAGTGTTGCATTTTAGGCGAAACTTCTTTTGAAATAAAAAAGTTTGGTTTTGAATTCCTGATCGATTGGCTCACACCTTTACTTTTTATGTAATATATGATATGATGTATATATAATATGATGTATATATAATATGATTTATGCCAGCATAGCTTATAAATTTTGGCAGAATATGTTAATAAAGCAACAAAGAAGCAAACGTCATTATATAGTGGTATTTCCCGATCGAGTAGTGTGCAGCACACCTGTACGGAGACCGCTTGGCGTGTCTGGCTACAATTGCTGGGCATGCATATTACGGTACTAACTGTCTATGGCGCTTGCGTGTGTGTTCGAATGTGACTGTGTGTCCTTATGACAATTTGATGAGGACCTTATTTACACTAGTTAAAAGCTCGGCCTCTGCTCTCTCCCCTTCCCTATCCCTCCCGCTGTCAATAAAAACAAAAATAACACAGCTCCAAAAAACAAAAAAAAAAAAAGAAGAAACCCCGAGCCCCAAAGTGCCGAGAGTTTGGAGCTTGCATGACAGGCGCCCATTTTGATGGCCGTTTGGTATTTTTCCGTATACGCGCGTATCCAATCAAGCATATATCGTTTGCTGCTATGTATGGATGTGGATGTGGATGTATGTCGTCTACACGTCGGTGGTGCCTGCCGGACGTGGTCAACATTCGTTGATTACGTATACGACTGGGGCGCCAATCAGCCAAACGTCAGCGTCAGCGTTAGGCGAACGGTTGTTGCCGTTTGTATTCCTGTTGTTGTTGTTCTTGTTGTTATTGTGGCATGGCAATGCTGACAACAACAACAACAACAGGTACAGCTACAGCATAGCCTCAACTACACACACACACGCACAATGCGTTCACATTTTTTACTCGTGGCTAGAATCAATATTAGTAATTTGAATTATTCAAAAGACAAATATGAAGCTTTAATGGCCAAACAGCGTGCCCGTAGTCGAACGCATATACCCACACCCATAGCATGTGGCCTGTAGCCACCCGCTACGCCCATTGGGGTCCGGGTCCTGTTTACTGCAGCTGCAGGCCATTGGATATTGGGTCGACTGCAGGCGACAACTCAATAATTTGGCGAGTCGCCCAATTTAATGCCAGTCGAGGTGTGGGTACGCAAGTCGCCAGGCAACCAGTCCGGCCAAGAGCCGCCTCCATTGTCTACGTCTACGGCGCTCGTTGCACAGGTAAATACGTCAATTTAAATCCGTGGATTGGATTGTAAGTCAATGTTTGACTTTTGCTCGCTGATTGATTGCTCAACAGCAACTGCAGCAACTGCGGCAACTGCAGCAGCCAGCGCCAACAACCCACAGCCAGCCATCAGCCGGCAGGGAGTCCGATTCGCGTCGCCATCGCCTGCATATGCATGCGGCCTACGGCTGATGGCTGAGCCAACTCCTGGGGCGTTTCCGGGAACTGTGGCGGGCCCGTGCCAATACCGCCCATGCATCAACAGTTTACCCGATTTACAGGCAGTTAAGTTTGCACAGCGGAGTCAATCGTATGAATCAACGACTTTATGCTAACGCGGCATAATTCCAAAAAAATTGACACACACATGCCTCTCAAGTGGCATCATTGTTATGGGCCCACTTTAGGTTCTATATTCAAGAAACAATATATATTGGGAGTGTGTGCTAGATGTGTGGAAATGGCACCTGCATAGCTTGTCCATAATCTGTAACTATTTATAAATGGTTCAATTGGTTTATTCAGCCAGCTTATTATATGAGAGATGCTTCAACTCTATAGGCATTTGAAATCCTAAAGAAGAGTACTTTAGTCGGAAGTGTCCCGCTTGGAGATACCCTGCATTCACAAATATTTAAATTGCTTTCTGTGTATATATTCACAAGAGACACACACACACACTCGCCGCTAGCTTCGCACTTATTATAGTATAACTCAGATTAATACATGCAAAGGGGTTAGGAAGACATGAACTACTTTCGGATGAAAGGCTACTTGATAAGGTATATCATATGATACCGACCTTTACTCTAGAGTTCCGCCGGAGTTCGCTGAGAGGGCTGAGAGCTGTGGCGAACTCTTCCCCTTGCTTACCACAAGTGATGCAGGGCAGTGCCAGTGAAAAAGGACAAAATTTGTATTTTATCCAACGACTTGAAGGTCAAAATAATGATGCCTTGCTCCTCATGCAAAATCGTTATTATCTTTCTATTCAAAAAGGAATAAATACCACTTTCATCAGTTGTGCTAATATTTCAGATAGATAAAGATGGTTTTGCGATATTTAAATTTATAAGTACCCTAACTTATCAACTATCGCATTTTAACAATTCCTTATAGTACAGTATATATACTGTATCAGAGAATACATGCTGGAAATGTATTAAACTGCCCTCGCTTATGTATATTTAAACTCAATTTTAGACACATGTGCATTATTGTTGTCTATCTGGTGGACGCTGTCTATCCGACCGCAACAACAGCGCCAACAGCAAACAGCAAACAGTCAAAACCAAAGCCACCGCAACGGCAGCAGTGGAAAATTCTCGGGATCTGGCGCTCTGTCTCTCTCTCTTTCGGTCGGGCTCCGGATCCGGATCCGACTCCGGCTCCATTCGGTTAGCTGCCTGCCTGCCTGCATCTCCATTGCTGCAGCTGCAGCAGCTCATATAAAACCGTTCGCATATACTTATATGCTGGGTGTGTATGTGTGTGTGTGTGTGTGTGTGTGTGTTGGGTGTGTGTGCATATCCTTTGCAGCGTGTAGCATTGCGTGTTTTGGTGCTCTGATAATGATGCTGGCCGGCATATTCATAATGAAATTTCATTGCAGCAACCAGATACATTCACAGACACACGCACACATACACGCACACACACAGGCTTGTGTATGTATTTAAGTATGTACACACAGCACGAGCACTGGGCGAATATAGTATGTAGGGCGGCACCGGACCAGGCATATTATGTATAAACACAAATTAATTTCGTTTCAGTGGCCCAAACCGTAGTAGCCATGGCCAAGCGGGCCCGTGCAATGACGGGGCCGGGCATTTGCGTAAAATATTTGCACAGCCTTCGTATAGTGCAACGCTGCGGTTGTTGGTTCGCCTTTGCTTTGAGGGCCCGTGCCCATAAACTAGACAACAACAAGCATTTTCGGGCCTGATTTAATGAATCAGCAGCCGGCCAGTTTACCCCAGGGCGAGGACGAGCACGGCGACAACAACCTGCCGCATCAGCAAACGTCTTGCAATTTTGCATAATGCCCGATGTCTGATTTGGTGAGTTTTGATAATTTAGCACAAATGCGCCCCACTCTCAATGTGAGCATACGGAAAATTGGAGGCGAATAAGCAGGGGATATCTGTGACAACAAGCTGAAGCTTCAATTTGTTTTCATATTTCTGGTTTTGAATCACAAGGCGCCTCGCTCAGGCCTATATAATATAACACAATCTTTTAACCAAATTTTCAGTCCTAGAAGCGTGGAATTTTACGAACACAGTTAGAGTTAGTTAAACAAGTGGCATTAAACCGTTTTATAGCAATTTTAACAGTTGTGGGTAAAATTTCTAAAATTTCTTCTTAGGGCGATCGGATGGTAAAAAAAAGAAAAACAGTTTTATAAACCGTGTCTTTACGCACTTGCGGGTGGAATAATCCAAAACATTATCTTGTTGACAACATAAAGGAAGTACAGTTAAACTTACAGCTTCCTAGTCTGGATGCTAGTCAGTCGATCAGCCAGTCAGGATGAGCAGTTTTATATAAGTATAAAGAGATTGATTATGGTCTAGATACCTGGATAGTGAATCGTAAGTGCTCAGCCTATGACTTAATACATATGCCAACATTAGCTTTATATAATGGACAGCCTTCACGTTTTCTCTCGACAAGGAGACTTCGTGCACGGCCCCACACTTTAACACATAATTAACCTAAAAATGTAACTCCATCTTGTTTATCAGTGAAAATACAAAACGATGAAGCAGAAGCAGATGCAAATGGAGAAGACAAAAATAAGCGACTCGAAAAAAAGGCGCGCATCTCATTATCACTCGGACGTGAATATCTCGACATGTTTGCAGTTGTCGTTCCTCAGCGGTGCGGGACGTGGGACGCGAACGTTGTCACCGACGCTGTCGCCCATTTACACACACAAGCACACACACACACACACACACATAGAGAGATTTCTATATATATATTATATATGTATAGATCTGAGTTCCCGCCTCAGTCTACGCGAGCTGTTGCTCGAAAATATTTAAAGTGAATTTGTGTTGAGCTCACATCGTTAAAATATCCGTCAAAAACTTAAGCAAACAGTCATAACTACGTGCATTTTAAATTGAATTCGAACAACAACTACAAAAAGAACTCACACATAGCGACAGTGAAAATTACACACTCACACAGGTACCCACATATAAATATATATATACGTATGGGTATATATCTGAATACTTGTAGGTCGGCTTAACCTGCCGCCTGAATGACGACGTCCGCGCCCAGTTGTATGCGCGGCTTCAGCGTGTTTTTTTTTTTTGTCTTATTTGCCAAAAAAATTAAAGGCAAGTAAAAGTCGTGATTAACGTTGAATTGGCTCTGCTCGAGCGTCATTATCACCGCAAACAAGCAGCAGCAACAACAACATTGACATTAACATAAGCAACAACAAAACAACAACAACAACATGTCTTCGAGCCAACTTTTTTGAGTACGAGTACGAGAAGCACATTGTACCACAAAAATGCCGCGCTCGGTTGACTTTTAATGGTGGATGGAGTTTCGTATGGAGCTCGGACCCGATTTGGGTTTTATGCTTGAAAGCAAGACGAGTTGATGCCTTTGCCAAAGGCAAATAAAACGCGTCTACTTAAGAGGTTGCATAAGTTTTAATTGACGCGAATATATTAAATGGGAATGCAATGCTGCTTCTTCCTCTATTTTTGACAACATTATTAATTATCGTTACCAAAGCCCTTAAGTATGCTACACAATGCATGCAAATACCTGAGGTTTTTTACCCTTGTCCCGACTTAAAGTACTTCCGTTCGTTAGTCCTCGACTATCAAAATATCTGGGCTACACAGATATATATTTATCTAAAAAAAGAGATACTGTATGATTGCACACTTGGGGGGTAAGGCAAACATCATAAACTACTTTCAGACCGATCCAGCAAACAAAAGAATCGGTTGAGATAACAATAAGAAGCAGTTATCTTCATTTACCCAAAAATAGCAAATGACGTAAACCTGTTTGGATATCATCCGATCCCATAGAGTTTTGCCCCCAGATTGCTTTCGATGTCCACATGTAAGTAATTTGTAGGCCCCACAATAAACCGATGGGCGAGGATCCGTCTGCGGATCATGTTTATGCAGTGTAGGGGTGGCTGATCGAGGTCGGGGGCCGGGCTGCATGCGAGAAGCACATGCGCAAAATGTTGCTAAATACTTTACAGGAGCGCCGACACGTCGCGCCTTCTTATGATTTCTCGGGGCTTGGAGCTTGGGACTTGAAGCTCCTCTCAATGCTGTCGCAGCGGCTGTGGCATTTCGCGTTAAATATTTACACACACAGATACACGCCCAATAAGCAATGCGGTGCGCAAAGTGTGCCAGCAGCAGCCACCACGACGACGACGACGACGACGCCAGAGATGGCGGGGTCAAGTGCTGAGGCTGCGGCTGAGGCGGCGGCTGCGACTCGATCATTGGCATGACGCGAACGCGAGTGGCAGGCACTTTGCATATTTTAGCGCGTGCATTGCAGTTGCTAATTGAAATAGTGTCGCTGCGGGGCAGTGGTTAAGGTGGTGCGGGGCGGGCGGTGCGGGGCTTGGATCATCGATCATCAGTGTGCACATATTTGCCAATGCCAGAGATGCGCAACGAAGTTACAACCTCGCCTAGCCCCGGCTAGAAGGAAGGTGCGTGCCTGCGGATTGCAAAATGCAGCGGCAAGTAATGCGCACAATTGCATCACAGACGCGTACCCACAGTTGCAGTTGCAGTTGCAGTTGCAGTTGCAGTTACAATTTGCAGTTGCAGTTACATTTATTGTTGCCGTCACGTACACAGAGAACGAGCGAGCAGCTCTTTTTGCTTGCTTTTGCCACTTTAATGCGACTTGCAAGTGGATCCGGACATGGATGGAGCCGGAGCACGTCATGATTTTTTGATTGATCTGTAAGGCATACACGGCAGTTGGCTTTTATATTTTTTAATAAAAGTGAAACGTTTTCTCATTACTCTCTTTTGTGTGTGTACGTATGGACACAGTCGTACAATTGAGACGCCGGTCTCTCTCTCTCTCTGAAAGGCTGCCCGCAGCGTTTGCTGCTGCATTTTCATATTTATAAGATAATTGAAAGCGGGTATTGCCAAATTAACAACGCTCGGTAAACAAAGAAAGCGGCGACTGGCAATATGGCGGCACACACACACACACACAAATAGTATGTGTGTTTGCGCTGAAAGACAGGCGCATATCCCTTGTGTACACAAGCGCGCTTTATTGTTTTGCGCCGGGCTGGCGTTACTCTTTGCTGGCAAAGGCAAAGGCACAGACCCAGACTCGGAGCCAGCCACCCAATGATACCTATGTGAGCAGAATCCACCACCAGACATCGTCTTCAAAAAAAAAAACTGTTCGCATCGTGCACGGATTTTATTAAATTGCATTCGTAGTTGTTTTGAATTGATTCGACTACATGGAATAGCCCGCAGCAGCAGCAGCAGGAAGAGCGGAAGGAGCTAGAGCTGAACTGGCGCCCTTTTCGACAGAGGTTTGCCTCGGCAACACTTTGTTTTACTTTTGATTTTTACTTTTCTTTCATTTTGTTGCTCATGGAGCAGGATGCCAGCCTTTGCTTCCTGTCGTAAGCCTGGCAACTATTACAAATGGCAGCAGACCAGCTCGAGCTGCAGCTTCTGTTGCCCCTCCAAGCAGGCACTTGAGCATTTTGGGGTCGTCTAACACCATACTCCAGCTCGGGCTTTCTGTTATTGTTGCCCTTGTTGTTGTTGTTGTTGTTGTCTTAATATTTTTTCTTGAAATTTTCTTGAGCTTTTCTCGGCTTCGACAAGAGTTTCATTTGTTTTATGCGCTCTCCTTTTTGGCCTTTGTTTGCTAATACTTTGTCGGTACTTTTCGGCCACTTTCGAGCAGCGAGCACTAGTGGCACAAGTTATTGTATCTTGTAGATACAACGTCAAACGTTGCCAGTTTTTTGTTTTTTGTCTTCCTTTTTGTTGCTTCTATTTTTTTTGTTTCATTTTGTTTCTTATTGCCGTGCTTGAGGTTGGCTCTAAAGCGCTTTAAATGGAACTCGTTACAGTTTCCACAATTTAATATCAAATTTAAAGCAATACAAAGGTTCAACCACACACACACACACACACACGTATACATACACTCATGCGCATTGTGTGCGTGTGTATCTGTGCCTTAGCCTTAGACAACACACACGCATATGGCGCATCCTGGACATAAAGGATATTAAAAGAGATTTAGCATTCTGTTTGCACACGGATGATGCATTGTCATCGAGCTGGGCCGAGATTTATGATGGATTCGGTTTGTGCCTGGAGTGCGCAAAAATTATTAGAATTTTGCCAGGCCCTTGTGCGCTACGCGCATTGAGAAGAGTTGTTGTGGTCGCAAAAATTGGAACGGCAACAAAAATCAGAAAAGCTGGCACATTAGCTATTTCATCAAATATGAAATATATTTTCCATGAAAAACTGTCCAGGAAATTATTTACATGTAGGCCACAATTGTTTCGCTAAAGCCGCATATTCGCTGGGCTTATATAATATATTTTTGTTTTATATTTTGGCTTTTGCTTGGGTTCTTTTACTTTTTTTGGTTTGCACTTTGAAACTTCTTTTTTTAATATTCATCACTAGACCTTTTTTGCTGTATGATGAAATGTGACACATGCGCAGGATTTTGCCGCGTTGGCAACTCACTGACGCCTACTCCTCCCCTCCATAACCACTCCCCCCTCCCCCACACACACACAGTTGCCCCAACAAACACATATATGTTGTACGTTCATACATATATTCAGTGGCATATGCAAAAGTTATAAATAAAAGATGTGTGTGTGTGTTTGTGTAAAAGGCAGACAAAAAGCAATTGAAAATTAAATGCCAACAGACTAGGGGCGTGGCCTTTGTTATTGCGGCAGCTTGTTAAAAAATTGAAACATAAAATACAATAAACAATTTTTTCAGCCATTGCAAATAAATTATTATGCAAAATTAAATGACCCAAAGGCATGCAAATACACACACATGCCGTGTAGAAATTGTTATTATTCTTTTCGGACACAATAAAATCAAATTTTCAAATTTAACTACATAGTTGACAGGACGCAACGTCAAAGTCAACGTTAGCGTCAACGTTAGCGTCAACGTCAGCGTCACATCAACGTCGCTGTCAGCAGTGGTATATGCCAACGGTAAATATTTGAAAAGGATTTTGTTTGTTTATTGTTTGCACACACACCTCGCGCGGTGTTAGTCGGTGTTAGCTTTTTAATTATAAAATATTTAACCAAAAACTCACACTCAACTGCCCAGAATCTAGTGTGTGTTAGCAATTTTCTCTTTCCCATTTTGTTTTTTTTTTATTTATTATTAGTTGGCATCATTTTGCAGAGCCCTCAGGTTATCGCTCGGACTAAATACAACAATGACCGTGGCAATTTGGCGTTTTAAAAAATTCACTAGCCGAAATTGATGACATGCAAGGCGCAAGTGCCAAATTGTAGATTGCAAATGGAATTAGCAGCTGCAAGTGCGTTGAGTATGGGGGCTCTTTTGGCGGAACGGCTTCATTGTCATTTTTATGAACTCAGCGAAGCGCTCGCAAATTAAACAAATATTTTCCCAGCAGGCAAAGTCAAATGGCTTGCCAGGATTTGTGCCAAGGCAAATAAAAGCGTTTGCATTCTCCCGTTGGCCTTTGGCCGCTCGCAATTGCCAGTTGCCAGTTGGCAGTTGCCAGTTGGCTGATTACTGCAACAGGACAAATAAACGGCGGGGCGACAATGACTAATCGCCAGGCAAGAAGGCTGCCGAGGTGCCGTCTATAATGAAAACGTATGTATCCATGTCTGCACGCTCTGTATGTATATGTATACAGAGATTGAAGGGGGCTTTGCAATTCCATCCCAGGAAAACAATAAGCTGCAACAACAAACAGTCCAAATTGTGTGCGCAAATAGCGCGAATTGCACGCGAGCTGTAGCTGAAGCTGGGCGCTTCAAAAAGCTTGGTAAAACTGCGTTGCGTATACGCCGCGTTGCAAACGCAATTTGATTTTCAAAGCTTGACGTTGAGCCGCGCGCTGCGGCTGCGGCCACAAAGCGCCGTCAAAAGCGACGTGGAAGGCGGCACAATATTTGCACGTAAACTACAATACAATTTGGCTGAAGGGGTGAATGGGGCAAAAAACTGTTGCAGATGGTTACCAGCAGTTGCTTATTGCAAAAAGCCAAATATTGCGCCTACGGATGCTCTACAAGCAAAGGGATTTCCAATAGCTCATCAGACTTATCAAGCTAACACACACGTTAAAATTGTTCCAAAAACGAATTAAGGAAATAAGGAAAACTGCAAAGAAATACCAAATGGATTTTCTGACAATGTAACTAAACCAAGTATACAAAAAAAATTATTAATAAATAACTATTGCTATTATTAATTAAGCTATTAAATTATTGCTCCAATAAAACATTATTTCTCGTACTTACGCTAATTAAAGCTACTAATTTGAGAAACAAATCGAAATAATAAATTAAGACAAATATCAAAACTTGCATTCTGCTCCTGCTTAGATATTTTGTTTTTAGTTTTTATTCGGAAAGTGTATACAAATATCGGCTTGATTGCTTTGCTTGAACATGCGGCTGCTATTGTTACTAAACCAGCTAACGCAAACTTAATTTTCGCAGCGTGTTTTCATTTGCTCAGAGCCGCGATGATTCTTGATGGAATTTTACATGTGGCCTGGCCGCGGGCTTGAAACTCGTTCGTTCGCTTTGTTGTTTCGCCAGCTGTAAGCGATCTTAAAGCAGCGCAAATTATGTGTAAATTAAAATAAGTTTGCCGCACTGCAACTGCAACTGCAACTGCAACTACATATGCAAATGAAAATGGATATGGAAATGCGTATGGAAATGAAAATGCAAATGGTTTGACAAAAGTGGTTACTATCCCCCTCTCTCTCTCTATTTCTCTCTCTCTCTCTCTGTGTCTATTTGCTGACAATTGACAAATGAAAAATGGCGGCTAAAGGCTTTTTATGCATGTGCAAATTTCACATTTACAGTTATTGCTAATTGGAGGCTCATGCAGCCGCAACAGCAGCCGTGCACCCCCGCCGCAGCCCCCCCGCCCATGCAAATAATGAACGTTAATGTTGTTGGCAATGGCCATTTAATGTTTAATTTTTCCCAGTGTCCAGTGTGCGGTGTGTGTGTGTGTATGTGTGTGTGTGTGTGTGTGCGTGTGTGTTTATTCGCTCTTTAAACTGGTTTCAATAAATAAATTATTATAAAATGTATTTTACAGATTTCATACATATCTCTGTAATTAATTTTGATTAATTTTAAAAATTATTCCAAACACAAATAACAAGTCGAAAAGTAGCCGCAGTCCAAATACACGACTACAAATGCAATTGTTACGCGTGTTTGGGGCACGGGCCACGGGGCAACATGCAACATGCAACATGCGACATGCAACGTGCAGCACTCATTACGCGCTGTCAACCGTTATGAATGCATTGAATCGCCACAATAAGTTGTGAACATAAAATTAATCAACATTTCGACTAAAACAATAATGCGACAACAAATATATTAAACATATCGAATTTCTTAATAATTAATTACAAACAATTAGTTGTTGAGTAATAAAAGTGTTGTGAACAATTAGATGAAAATAAAAGTGAACTAATATTAGCACTATTTTCCTTTATGAAGAAAAGAAAGAAATGATAGTAATGAAAATTAAACGTACCCAAACAAAATGTACAAACTTTGTCAAGATAAATCTGTTAGAAATTCGATGAACCTCATGATGTTTCGAATTCAAATTTACTTCTAAGAATCTATTAAATTCGCTTGTGATGTGTTTCTCATTTCTTACAGAAGGTAATCGGCGTTTCACCGATTTTGAAAATTCCGCCCGCAGTTGTGGAAACTTATCGAAAAACTGTTGAATGTAACTCTTATGCTAGCCATCGGAGCTCTATGGATAAACTTTAAACATATTTTCAAATGGAAGTAGAGTTCAAGGGCAGGGGAAATACCCGCTGGCTTATAGAATTAAAGGTAAGAAGGGTATAATGGTTTTATGAAAAGGTATGCAACAGGCAGAAGAAATCATCTCCGACCTCGTATAGTATAAATATTTTTAGTCAGCATCCATACCCAAGTCGATGTGATTAATAATTTTGTAAGCCTTAAATTTTGTATAACGATCTTACAATAAACATTTCCCATAGTGTGCTGTATTGTGTGATTTTGTGTATGGAAGTGAAGAGAGAAGCTCCAACCGCAGCTCGGTTGGAGTACAGGGAATTTCCTGATCGGGCACTCCCGACCAGAGCACGCTTGCTTGTTGCCTTCGTCTATTACTCATCTTCATGTACATATTCGAGTTCAATTCGTTAAGCTGAACGAACACAAATGGTTAACAGTATTCTGGTGTTACATTTTAATACTGATGCGCTAGTTTCGAGATCGATTCCCATTCAATGGTATTGCCCAACCGCGCCCGCCCTCTTGCCACTTGGCCCCATTTAGCTGACCCAACTTAATAGGTGCCGCTGCCTCATTAACCATGCCGGCAAGCACCGGGCCAAGCCCCGGATGAGCTGCACGCCAAAGACGCGCCGCCGACACGGCTTTGGCGGCACTTGGCGCACAATGGCAAATTTGCATACAGCATCCGCTACTGTTTTGGAAAAAGAAACGTGAGCGCCGTATTGGCCCCATTGGGCTTCAGTCATCTCATCATGATGCGAACGGAAACGAAGTACGGAGCAGAAGTATTGGCCATGTATGTTATTTCGTAATAATGACAAGTAAATTGGGGAATTTTTCTCGGCGCATTTTGTTGTCGGCAAAAAACTCATAAGGTGCCCGGGGCGCGTAGCTACAGAAATTTGTCACTCGGCCGGATGTGTTTTGTGTGTAGCATGACATTGTCATGCCCATCGTTTTCTGGCTGACAGGTACTGGTATTTGGCCCAAGGGCCAAAGAAGAGCATTGTGTGGCATGTGTGCATGTGCGGAAGCAGATATTTCTTCTGCTTCTTGTTGGCCTTTTGGGTTCTTTTTGTGAGCGGGCGGGACGAGCCGGACGGGTGCGCAAACATTTGACGTGTGTTTTGACGCGAGTCAAGATATCTGCAGTCATATATGATAGGTACATATGCATGTATATACCCGATAGGCGTAAATACAAGGAGCTAGCTGTCGAAGATCTATACTAATTGTTCGATGCTTGGCCTATGTAAACACAATTGAAGTTGTGTATTCTATAATAGATAGGCTAGAAATTGGAACGAATGCCAGATCATGTTTACCTAATGCTCCATTGTTATTTCTGCTCGCTTTTATTTCGATTTTTTTTTTCTTTTTCTGTTTCTGTTCCTATTTATTTGGAATACTGCTGCGTCTTACAATGCAACAACTGTGCAAATAGCAGGCGACAACGGCGAAAACGACAACAACGACATCTACAAAAGCTGTTTGGAAAGTTAGAAACATGTCGGAACTGAAGTCATTATCGACACCAAAACGCCAGAGAGCAAGATCTGTCTTGTGTACTATAAACTGGGTGTTTCCATACTCTAATTAAGGGTATTGAGCGTTTAATTTAGCCTAGAACAATTCCGTTTTAATGGTATCTTTTTGCCTTACTCCAAATACTATTTGAACTATGTTGATTCCAGAGGACTTAGCCTTGGATCTGTTGTTATATGCATTCATTTGAATGCCCATTTTATATAGCAGTCGATGTTTGATTGTGCCTCACGAAAAGTTTCCTTAAAAAGTTGCCTAGAAAGTAATCTAATAGAAATCATTTACTGCTGACCCTTCTTTGTAATTTAAATTGTTGATTTATTGTTAATGATGTATCTATTTTAATTTTCAATCTTATTAATAAGCCAAAGATATTTTAAGTTCTACCCCCAATTAAATCTTGTCAGTTGTTGCTTAGATAATAATTATTAAAGAAGTATTGAATGGAAGTGGAAAATATATTTATATTATTTTAAGCTGCCTGAAAACATTTACCAAAAAATGTATGTGCACACTTTATGGATCATTTGGCAAATTTGGATTCCATGTAGAGTATATGAGGTGCTGCTTCAGTCTTGAGGTGTTCCTATTTCTATGGACTGTGAGGCGTGCTATTTGCTTAGCTGGAGCACACATATTTTCATTTAGCATGCTTTCAATATAATATTTGAACAAGCCGCACAGTTGTTTTGGGCGAACAATAGATTCAATTTGAACATTATCACTCGACGCGACGTTGATAATGCCGCTAACGGCTTTTGTTTTAATCAGCCCAGCCCAGCGGAGCCCGAAATCGAACCGAAACGACCCCAAATGACCTTCGGCACAGCCTGTGCGAGATGCGTGTGAAAGTTGTTTTCCAAGCTGATCTGCAGCGCCTGCAAATCCACCATGAAGGTGCAGACAAATTGGCAATATGCCCGCAACACAACTGTCCGATGGGCCAGAACAGGACAACAAACAGATAACGCCCCGCTTGTTAGGGTCCTGCTGCAGCCACAGACAAAAGGGCAAAGGAGCAGGACTACGGACAACAACAGGCAACAATCAACTACCGGGTAATTAGAGTTGAATGGCTGAGTCGAAAAGTCGTGTAATGCGATTTGTATGGCACAGCGGGAGATGGCCCGACAGGAGGTCATGTATTACATAAAGACACATTGCACGGCTCATTAGATGGGAGAGGGGAGCGGGGAGAGGGGAGCGGGAAGCGGAAAGCGGGTGTCGGCTACGACACATTTGCCAAAAACAACAATTTATTGGCCAAAAAGGCGCAACAACAATGACAAATTCGTTTTGGTTTTTATGTCCTTTTTTGGTCGCGTCCCTCTGCTGGCTAAATATTTATAAATTGTTCAGTTTTCTCTCTGTCTGCTGCTTCTTCTTCTTCTTATTGTGCTATATCGTCTTCTTGTAATTGTGACAGTTATTGTCGGCGTGATTTGGGCAGCTGATTCAGCTGCTCCTTGCTTCCATTCCGCCTGCTCCTGCTCCTGCTCCTGCGCGTGCGCCTTTGGCTATTTGCTGCTGCACTTGGCTGAAACGACTCGGCCGCTTGACATCTTTGGGCTGCCTCAAATTGTGTTAGGGTTAGGCCTGCATTTGGGCTGCAGGCGCTTTAAGCTGACTCTCTTGCTGTTGCTCCCGATGCTGGTCACGCTTATTATGGCCGCGGGCGGCGTTCTTTTGCTGGCGCTTCTCGCTGTTTGTCCAAATGCTTGACTGCTGCTGCTGCTGCTGATGCAACGTCTCGTCGGTATCCTTCCTACTGGCTGCTAAACAGCAGCACAATATCCGTCGTACGTTGTGCAAACAGTGGCAGAGCCGGGTAGGAGCTGAAGCTGAAGCTGCGTCCTGTCACCGTTGCCTGCCATCTTTGTGCTGATGATGTTTGCTTAGCTGTCTTTGCATCTTTTTGCAGGACGCAGCCAGCTCTAAACGGAAATGATGGCGGCTGCACAGCGGCCGCTGCAGAAAGCTGTGTTTGCCCGCACCTCTGCCGCGCCCCTCCAGACAATGCAGGACAATGAAATGAATTTTTAAGAATGCCCTGCCCTACATGCCACGACGAGGAAGCAGCAGCAGCAGCAGCGGCAGCCACTTCAAAGTCATTCGCCTGGCAGCAGCATCTTGAAGCCGCCGAGAAACTGCAGTTGCTGTGATATGCAGTTTTCCACTCAGTTTTCCGTGTGACAGAGAGGGCAACACTCAGAGCGAGAGAGAGAGAGCGAGAGAGAGACAAACAGAGAAGGAGAGATAAGCGAATGCGGACTGTCACAGGCTGCGTTCTGTTTGCAGTAGCATGCAGGTGCACTTGCCGCGTTGCTGCGTTGCATCAATTTGCATTCGCCTGACAGTCGAGGCAGCTGAGTGCGACTGTGTATGTCTGTATGTGTGTGTGTGTGTGTGTGTGTGTGTGTGTGTGTATGTGTGCGTATGCTGGCAGTTGCTGTTACTGCTATTTACCAAGCAGCGTTTCGTGTGTGCTTGTCAAATTCAAGCGTTTGCATATTTTGCAAGATTGTCAGGCACAATTAACCAACATCAGCACCAGCAGCAGCAAAAAATTATAATTTGCTGTGATAATGGGTCGCCGGTGGGCGGCATGGCATGCACACAAGTGGGCGGGGTAGTTGGCTACACAATATGGGCCACATGCACTTCAAGACGAATTCTCAACTCTGGGCTAAATTACAAAATTCTTATGACTCTTGTGATATGCTCATAAATTGGTAAGAGTTGACAACTAAGGCCAAACTGTGGCTTATCGGCTAAAAAATATCTACAAACAATTTTTAAGCAACCTGTTTAAATGGTTGAAAGCTATTGAATGATTTGATAAATAAGCTAATGTAGATAAATTGGGATTTATTATTATATAACAATTGAAAGTTATAGACTTCTATCATAGAAAAAGTTATTAAGCATTAGGGAACTATGTGTCCAAATATTGAGAGTATATGTGAACTATTTTATTCTGTTAATATATCACTCTGGACAAAAGAATATAGAATATACATAAGCTAAGCTACATAAGCTCGCGTGTGTAGCCTGGTATAACTTTCTCTACACAGGTATACCTAGCAATTTTTTTCAATTTAAAAGTTATAATTAAACGCAAGCAATGGATCCATTTTCATTGTTTTATATATAACACATATAGACGAAACGATTCCATGGGCAGTATATAAGGTGCTGCTGTTTCGCTTTGGTTGCCCAGAGTCAATTGGAAATTTTTTGGCATACATATATAAATATTCATATATATTAAATATACAAAACTTAATCAATCGCATCTCGTTTCTAGGCATAAGCATCTAAAGTGCCATGTCTACTGAGATCCCAAAACATTTAACAGATCCAATGTCCCTGCAGAAAGACATTTATTTGTGATTAGTTTAGTTTTTCTGTTTAGTTAAGAGTCACATGTTTTTTTTTTAATCAGAAATATCAGAAAAGAAATTTCATTTTCTCGTGGTTTGATACCCTCGTGCTACCTATGAAATCTATGTAAGCGATAATATAAAACAAACCAAAAGAAAAATGTTTGTTGTTATTGTCAACTTTCATTCATTTTCCAATTTCTTTGTCTTGTGAATAATAATTAAAATAAAAGCTGCAATTTTAACTGAAATAATTACACGACATCGTAGCCAAGGAAACCCCTTAACAGTTTGCATCTAAAAGTAAATTTTATATAATCCAAGCTGTTTAAAGAATGGTAAAGCCTATTTAACTGGGATATCTTGTTAAAATTAAATAGAGCGAATCTATTTCTATTCGTGTAGGAGTCTGAGATAAATGTTTGTATGAGTAGGTAATCAGTTATTTGCTTATCTCGAGTATCTCTGGCGATAATAAAGCTTGCCATTTACTTAGTATGACTCATCTCGTTGGCATTGACTAATTTGCAAGTACATAATCTGCACTCGGTGCCAAATTAAAAAGAGGCCAAAGAACCTTCTCCAAAAAAAGGTAACTGATAATTGAGTTTCATTTGGCAAATGATGCAATTGAATGCATGGTTTTATTATTTTCTCTTTTTTTTTCTCTCTTTTGCGACACTTGCACGCTAATTAATCCTTACGCCGTCAAAAACAAACACGAACACAAATAGCAGCAGCACGAGAGAGCGGGAGAGAAAAGGCAGGATAAAGGCAAAAAGACAGAGAGGCATTTAGATTGGCTGTGGAGTCAAATAAGCACAAGATACAATTGTAAGAGTACACAACTGTGGGATACCCTGCAGATGTCGATTCGCTCAGAACGCAGAAACAAAGTATATATATTGGAATAAAATTGAAAAATTAGATTTCTCAATTAATTACACATATATAATATGGGTGTATATTCTATATATAGATATTATCATTATTCTTTTTACATATTCCTTTTGCGTAACTTATGAAAATCGTAGATTCAACTAACGCTATTCAAGGCATATCAGAAAATTGCAACATTTATTCCTGAGTTCTTCCTGTAACTTCCATGGAATGCGAAAAGGACTGCATTACACAGTCATAATGTAGCCCATTGAAATGCATACAAAAAGCTGACGACTCGATGAGTCGTCGCCTGGCCTGGCCTCCGACTCCAGCAATGCCTCTCTTGGCTCCTGGCTGGGTGGGCGCTGAGCGAGCGAGTTGCTGTGTACATATTTGTGCAGTTATGTTCACATTTGTACTGATCATAATGTACACACACACACACACACACACACGAGCGCGCTGAATGTACTCGTATGTACTCGCATGTATGTATATAGATTTCAGTCAAACACTCGAGCAAGCACAGACAAATTCTATTTGCAAACATTTCACTTGATTTGCAAGCGAGTGGCAGAGGCTGCACAGCCAGCCAGCCCACTGAGAGCCATGTCCTGGCGCTGTGCGAGTCCTGTGTATGCTCTCTCTCTTTCCCTCTCCAACGGCTTGAATATTTTGTCAGTCTCTCTCACTGCTGGTGTGTGTGTGTGTGTGTGTGCATGTTTTATCCAACGTATTTTTTAACATTGGCCCATCCAGCAGCGGCGTTGACATTCGTGTAGGAGACATCGACTGCGGCGGCGACTGCTGTTGGGTGTCAAGGACGAGGCAGGAGCTGGAGCCAAAAGCGGCAGCCATGATGAGTACGATGAGCGCCAAAGTTGCACTCGACAAATCGAAATTGTGTGCTCTGGAAAAATATTGGCACAAGAAATCATTCCTTCCTGTTGTTGGTGTCGTGTCTGCCCCCCCCCCCCCCCCCCTCCCACCCCCTCCACCCAACCACCTCTCTCTGCTGTGCCCTGCTCCTGCTGCTGCGACTGTTCTTCGTCTTGTTTTTGTTGTTGTCCTTGTAGTTGTTGGCACTTTGCTGTTGACATGATTGGGCGGGCTTTCATTTGCCAACTTGTCGCAAAATGTTTTAATATTTTCAAGTTGCATTTAATCCCCGGCGAGCCCGGCGCTCAGCCACGTGAATCGTGTAAACAGAAGCACGCGTTGGACTTTTTTATGCGCCGCCTGCAACTTATTATCCCCCGACCGTGTCCAGGAGGAGCAGCAGGCCACCAGCTGGATCTGATAGCGACTACAACTGCACAACCCAAAACCTAATGTGAAATTAAAAATTGTTGTTGTGCTAAAACAACAACGAGCCAGACACGCGCACGCTCCCAAGTCTGGCGAGGATTGAGCAAGTCTGAGTGGGTGGGTGGGGGCGGTTATGTTTGGATTGTTTTGGTTGGGCAGGCAGACGTGGCTGCCCTTCATTGGGAATGTCTTTTGTGCTGTTTGCACGCTCATTTGTTTGTATGTTTGGACTTTCTCCTGTTTCGTTTGCATTTGCAAATACTCCTGGCAACTGGAGCTTCGACTTGGCAGGAGTTTTTCTAGTTGCTGTTGTTGTTGTTGTTGTTGTTGCTGCTGCTCAACAATTTTTGCACAATTTGCAGCGGCTGAGGCGGCGGCACCGAGGTAGATGCTTGCTCTTTGGGGCGTGTCTGGTTAGTGGAATCGAACAAATATGTTTACATTTAGCACATGTGCAATTATTTGATTAAAACTGTTAAAGCACACAAAATCAGGCAAAAGTTTACCAACACCCTGCCAGCCAGCCAGCCAGGGCGTGTGAGCGAGATAGACTGAGACCCTAGCCCGAGATACCCAGACGCGCAAATGGAGCAGCTCCCGTGCTCCTTGTCGCAGCTTGTGATGTAAACTGGGCGTGCAAACAGACAGAGACACAGACCGAGCCGAGAGCTGGGACCTGGGCCGTAAACGGGGCAGATGGAGGCAACGATGCTTGGATCTGCTCGGCAGCTAACCTAATGCGAAATGAAAACAAATTAAAATCAAACTTTCGAATTACTTCGAGTCTCGCATTTCAATGTAAATTTAAGCGACAACAAAGGGGCAGCCAGCCCCCGATGGGCCACCGTCGGGCCCCGAGCGCTGTCGATGGCGGCATGGCCAATGTAGCAGTTGCATAAATTATGACATTGGAATGTGGCAACAGCCAAATAATGCAAAATAGACAGCAATTCGAAAATCAACAAAATATATGATGCTGTGCGCCTTAGCAGCTCAGGTGCGGCTGCCACCAACTAAAATGACCAACAACAGCACAAACAACAACAATGATCATAACATAATTAAATGATGTGACTTTTGTTAAATTGTAAAACATATCAAAATCGACTGCACAACTGCAAAACAATTATAATACAGAGCTGAACCGCTCTGCTTGTGGCGTGACTTTTTCCAATTGATAAAACAAAGGTTTTCAGAGTAATTAAATGCTAAAGTTATTACATAATTATGCAATTACTTTATTTCTTATATTAGTATTTAATACTAGGGCAAATTATATAAAATTTTAGATAAAGGTTTACGCTTATGTCACAAAATCCTAAAAGGTATATTTATTCTTAATAAAATATATTTTAATGTATGTATTAAATATACTACAACTCTCACGTAATTTGTGTAATTAATATAAATAATAATAATTATTTGCATAACAAAGTTGCAGAAGCTTATGATTTTCAGAAAAAAAACTAATGAGCTTCATAACAGAAATTCTTTATGTTTTAGAAATTTATTTTATAGCAAGAATTGAATATATCCGAATTTCTTATTTTCATGACTTTTTATTTTTTCATTTTATGGCAATCAATATTCGATTGATTTGAATTAATCTACAAAGCACATTTTTCTTGGAACAAAGTTTGTGTTTTTGATAAAATGAAAAAGTTTCTTGTGTAAAATGTAATTATTATACTCGCTGGGCAAAGGCTTTTAAGGAGTCTGTGCTTGATTAAGTGCTGCTGCTGCTATTGTTGTTACTATTATTGTTGTTGTTGTTGTTTTTTGTTGTTGTTGCTGTTATTGTTATTGTTGTCGGTATTTCTGTGTTGGTGCCGTATTTATTAACCGCCCTCCTTGAGCGCAGTGCAAGTCGCGCACTTTGACATTTCCATGTAGCAAAGCAATTTGTTGTAGTGGTCGTTGTTGTTATTGTTGTTATTGTTATTTTGATGGTTGTTGCCCGCTTTGTGAACCACACGCGTCACCTCAATGAGCGCAAAGTGGCATGGCCAGAGCCGTGCCGCACCGTGCCCTGCCCGGCCCCAACCCCTGGTTGGCCCACTCCGCGCGCTGTGTTTAATTTTCGCATTTTCCGTTGCGCGTTTTCATCTTTGATTGACATACAAACAATTTAGCTGAATGGCACTTGAAGCAGCCAGAACCGCAACAATGAAGCCACCCCCTAACCGCAACAATATTTTTTGATATTTTGTATTTATGGCAAACGCTGCAACCAGCTTCTACAGCCCGAGCTTGATGTAGTGCCCACTAGAGATGTTGGACCGCTGCTGGTGACAACTGCAAAAACTGTTTGCCCAAGTGCTAAATGGAAACTTCCTGCAGCAAATTAACGGCCAGCATTGGAGACGATGACGACTGACGATCGACGACCACCAGCGTTGATTTTCTTCATTTTATTTTCAATTTTTTTTTGCATCTCGCGGACGCTGCATCTCCGAATCAATCAACTCAAGTGTCAGACGTGCATGTGTATGCCTGTGTGTGTGTGTGGTCCACTATCAAAGAGCGAGACCGCCGCCCAAATGCATTTGTTGTAAGTGGCCGTGTCTATGCGGCTGCCGCCGCCGTCTCTCCGCGTACACAGGTGAAATTTACCACTTCGATGGCTAAAAACAACATTTGAATGCGACATTCGGAGACGGCCAAAACGATATTGAACGGATGTGGGCCTTACTCTGTGTGCGTGTGTGTGTGTAAACAGCAAAACGAGGGATCGGCTCCGCTCGAATCGGATCGTATGGGCCAGTGATTTACCTTTACCTGCCCATGCTGAAGCTGATGCTGAAGCTGATGACCAGCGAATCGGCAACGTCATATCGCATATGCATATGTGTATTTTGTGACCAAAGGCCGAAATAGTCGGTGTCTTTTGCCTTGGAGTTGCCGCTCTGTCAATATTTTGCTTATGTTCGAAGCCCGGCCATCGCCCATTACCTTACCAAATGCCAAAAAAGAAAAAAAAAAGAAATCCTCTAAGGCGAGCTCAGCGCTGTGGTAGGTGCGCTCAAGTGCCAGGTCTGGGAGACAATTTTCCCGTCAAGTGCCAGCCGGACAACAGCTTTGAAGTGCAGCGACATTCAAAACTTTTTCTCTCGAGCATCCGTACAGGTGCTGTCGTCATCATCATCAGGCATGCTTGTTGATGCCGTAATTTAGGTGCTAATTAACTGCAAATGTTAGCCCAATTAGAAAGTGCTTCACATATTTGATAGTTGCTCGTTCAAGTTGACTTGAAGTGGAAATTGATGCCAACCAACGGATACTCAATTTTCGACATTTACTTCAGTTCGCTTCTTGAATTTTACTTTTGACTCAAATTTGTGGGCCGCAGGACACGATGGGCTGATGCAGAAGTATTTTACAGAAAATCGCAATTTTCTCAATTAAAATGAAACGACAATTGGCCAGCATTCCGTATCCCCTCGCTCTTGGAGCGGGGCTTGGCAAACCTTGAAGTTGTAAGGCCCAAAAAAGCAAATCAACATCCTTTGAGGGCCTTTGCAGGTGGGACATTCTCGGTCTAGTGAGCCCTATCCTGCAAATACAAGTTACTCAATGTCTCTTATCGGGCTGGTCTGCCGCTCATTCTCAAAAGCCCAAAAGACAAATAATTGTTTGCAGCTTACTTTCCGAATGTTTTTCTCATCAGAAATATATTAATTGAAGGGCCATTTTCATAAATTTTTGTTTTGCCATTTTATTCAAGGGAAACTTTTACGTTAGCTTCAATCAAAGATTCATTTGCATTTCCCATGAAATATATTGGCTTTGAGCATAGAAAAAATATGAATAAATTGCATCTTCATATTGGCATTCTCATATGTGTTTTAAGAAATTTAAAAATCTCTTTTGCCATATTTTATACTCGTTGTGAATTTTGTATTTAAGTCTAACATTTCACCGGAAACATACATTCTGTATGAACATAGAAAAAAATATTAAAAATGTGAATTGAGAAAATTACAAATCAGTCCTGCGC
The DNA here is from genome assembly GCF_003285875.2 of Drosophila novamexicana. NCBI lineage: Eukaryota > Metazoa > Arthropoda > Insecta > Diptera > Drosophilidae > Drosophila > Drosophila novamexicana. The sequence continues at coordinate 2,664,525 of NW_020824827.1, read as the reverse complement.
TTTTTAATGCTCGTTGTCCGTCCGTCAGTTCTCCATTTTGGGTGCAACTTAAGAAATTGAGACTTTAAACTTAGTGGAAATAGATAATCGTGTATATGCATGGCAGATAAACTAAACTAAACTAAACTAAACTAAACTAGAGAGAAGACTTCAACTAAATCGAAAAGAAAACGATATTTCAATATGAATTCAGCGGGTAGCTGCTTTTAAAATATGGACGAAGGCATCATTTTTGCTTGTTAAAACAAGATTTTGTTAGATTCAATTGAGACTGATCAACAAGAAGAGGAGGAAATATGTGTATGTCCGACTGAGCAGCTTGTTGAACATTTAATTGTTGGTATTCTTTCATATATTTAACAAGTAAGAAGTTCTAGTCGGTAGCTCCCGACTAGGGGATACCCTGAACCCTCTTCTTCCAACATCAAATGCAAATATATATTCTATTTTAGAAGCTAAATGTCAAGTTTGGTGACTCTAGCTCTTATTATTTACCAAAATTGGCCAAAAAACAGGATATCGATATCGATTTATATCGATTGCTTGGAAACGGAGTAAGTTATCGATTATAGGAAAGATCTGCGCAGGCACTAGGAGCATCTACATCTAAAATTTCAAGTCTCTAGCTTTTTTAGGTTCTGAGATCCTTGCGTTCATACATACGGACGGACGGACAGACAGACAGACGGACATGGCTAGATCGACTCGGCTATTGATGCTGATCAAGAATATATACACTTTATGGGGTCGGAGATGCTTCCTTCTGCCTGTTACATACATTTGGATTTTGCACAAATACAATATACCCTTATGCCCATTTTTAATGGGTTCAAACGTAGACTCAAACGTATTTTCGGGCTGATAGGTATATGCAATTTATTAGTAAATATTTTAATAGAAATTGGAGAATAATGTGCCAATTCAGACGCGTGTTGCTAATGAGAAATCGCATGCATAGACTGAGAAATAATCATGTAGATAAATTAGCGAAATTTGGTACGTGGCCAATGGAATTAGCACATTTGAAGTTAGTTGCAGCTGTCCAAAAATGAGCAGAGCAGCCAGGTGGGAAGGTGCCAGAGTTTTCAGCGGTCTCTCGACTTCGATTTTCAGCTAAGTGTCTGCGTGTGTGTGCGTGTGTGTGTGTGTGTGTGTGTGTGTGTGTATTTGTAAGCATTTGCATTTGTATCAGATTATGAGCCACAAACATTTTCGGCCATGTTTGTTTACTTAGCTCCGCCTCGTCGGCTACACAACGTTCATCTCTGTGTGTGTATGTGTGTGCGTGTGTGTGAGTGTGTGGCTCTGCCTCGGCCTCGGTCTCGGCCTGTGGCTGTGTGCGTGTGCGTGAGCGAGCGGCTGCGGTGTCTGTGCCCGCATCTATCTCAGTTGGCGTGTGCGTCTGTGTACGTGTGTGTGTATGTGTGTGTGTATGTGTGTGTGTGTGTGCATCAGTGTGTACCTACCTACATAAGTATGTATCTCAGGCGCGTCAAAAGTCGCTCTTGCGCATGTCTTCTGCGCCGGCTGTTCGAGCGATTCGCATCGGACTCAAGCAAGCGGGCGGGCCAACTTCTTGGGCAACCCTCGAGAACGCCATTTTCGCAAATCGAACGGAATTTGCTGCGGCTAAAAATGGGCTAAGTGCAAACCAAAATTATTAATTATTTGCAGAGCCTAAAACGAGCAAAATCGAATTGAAATGAAGCCAAAAAATCTAACTGCGATATTTTGAAGTAAAGTATGCAATCATAAAATTGCCTCAGTTGGGCGTGCGCGACTAGCAGATATCCTGCACGAAGCGCCGAGCGGGTGTTCTAGCTTCCCTTAATACATACATATATATAGAAATTATGATCAAAAATATACATTTAATTTATGGTTCAGGTAAATGCAACCCCCTTTAGGTGACAAACATTGGCAGCATACCCTTTGTACACAATTTCAATTGGCTTAGGGTATAAGAAACAAGGCACAAACTGAAGCCTGTCAAAAGTAAAGGATACCCTATGATACCGATCATTACTATGGCAGCTACAAACATATATGTATCTATAAAGCAATAACCGATATACCGATATATATCAATATGTTACCAGCATACATAAGATATACTTTAAAAGTAGATACCATCTATATGGGGTTCCGATCCGGTCAAATACAAAGCTAACTCTCATAAGGATAGCTTTAGAAGTCCGAGTGGACTAGACTAGCTATTCTTAGCGTATACCCAACTTATATTTATAAATATAACAGGAATAATAATAATAAATATTGATAATAATAATAATAATAATAATAATAATAATAATAATAATAATAATAATAATAATAATAATAATAATAGTAATAATAATTATAGTAATAATAATAATAATAATAATAAATATTGATAATAATAATAATAATAATAATAATAATAATTGTAATAATATGAATAATAAAATCATTGCCAAAGTTAAATGCAAGTCTGTGAATTAGCTGTAATAGGTAGCCATTTAATATTTAGTTCTTCTGATTATATAATTCATCTGGCTAAGGCAGTTTAAAGGCTTTAAATGCAACGGCACGCGTGTCTATAAGGCTGGTAATGTGATTGTGCCATCCTCTCAATCGACTTACTTAGGAACAACCAGCTGCAACTTAAAGCAAAGAAAGGCCCCAGACTCCAACTACGCCTCCGACTCCGCCTCCGACTCCGCCTCCGACTCTGTCTCGGCCTCTGCCACCGTCTCGGTTTCCGTATCTGTCTCTGATACCCCGTAGCTCTTTCGGTGCGCTAGTTGGATGTGATAGGGGTATGGGGAGCCTGCGCCAGGATCCTAATTACATTTTACTAGATAAATTGTAAACTTTTTCTGTGCGCGTTGCAGCAACAGCAGCAGCAGCAGAGGAGCAGCGGCGGCAGCAGCGGGAGCAGCTTCTTCCAACTGTTATATTTTGTTTGAGTTCCCTGCGTCGGCGTCGCTGCCGACGTCATCGTTGGCGTCGTTTTCGTCTTCTGCGCTGCTGAGCAAACAAACGCACAGTCGGCCAGAGGCCCCCCCCCCCCCCCTCACTCCCTCGTGCGTCTGCTCATCCTGGCGGGGCACCCTGTATGCCATGCCGAGCTCCGTACGTGGAGCGTTTGTAAGCATATTTCCGGCAACGGATGCCTGCCACAGCAGCAGCGGCAGCAGCGGGAGCGGCAAATGTTGGCTCCGGCCAAACGAATTGCAGTCAAACCTGGCCCGGCCCTGGTCCTGGCCCGGATCCTCCCCAGCCAGATACGAGTAGAAAGTCAGTCAGTGCCGGTTACACATTCTCAAAAGTGCTTGGCGCTACAGCTCACTGCCATTAGTCGCCCGTCAAGAGTGGGTCGTGGGTCGTGCGAGTGGCGGGGGCTGGGTGGGCGGATTGGGCGGAGGCGGGGGGAGGATGGGGTGCTAGTGGGCGTCCTGCGCCTGGCCGGCAACTGTGCTGCTGCCGCTTCATGTTGCACTTCAACTTGGTGTGCGTGTGTGTATCAGTGTATCTGTGTGTGTGTGTGTAGTTTTGCGCAAATATTTGCATCTGGAATATTTGCGCGCTCCATCATAATTCAAACACAGATGCGCTGTTTGTAGAAGAGCAATCATTTTGACATGCAACTCGCTTCAAAACCGAATTAAGTGGCATTCAGTGTCGGCCAGGAGAAACAGTAGCTCGACCATGTGCGCGGAAGGGCCCCAGGCCTATCCAGCCAGAGCACACGGCCTGATTGACACTGATTGACGCGCACGCAATTAAAAAATATATATTCAACGATCCTTTACGGGGGAAACCCATACACTACGAATACAGCTCGTACTTGAACCTATTGGAAATGAATAACGATTTATTCCTGAGTCATCGATATCAGCATATATATATTATTAACAATCTCTTATCGCATCGGGATCAGCATATAAAATTAAAATTTGTATAAGTCAATTTATTTGGGACAGCCGCCCGATTGAAACTTGGCTAATAAGCTTTAAGCTGTACTTATTTAGCCAAGACTCGTATCAACTTTAGAAAGCTTTCTTGATATGGTTTGTGAACTTGTTGAATTAGTGCGGGCTCTGGTCTCTGCTAACAATTATAACCGTTTAGGGTTGTTGCCACGGCTGAGATACATATCCGAATGCTTGAGGTAGCGATGAGTTATCGGAGAACCGCCACAAAGCAGTATCGCTTTTTTCGAATTCGGACGCATTTCTGTCTGACACTCTTTGTGACCGTGGTTAGATCGAAGTGTCACAATAAATTTTTCATTAATTACGTTAAACAAATGTATATGTTGGATTATTATCAAATTCTCGTGATGCCGAATAATTTTATATAATTCATTTGAATTATATGAGCAACTCAGCTAACGGCGAAAACCAGGGCTAACTTAAATAATGGTTAAAGTCTGCCAACCTATAATTTGCAGTATTCCTGCTTTTATCGAGCTCGGGCACACTAAAACAGAACACCTCGCTTAGGGAAATAGTGCGATAAATTACACAATAACTACAATATTTTAAAAGAATCTAATGTATATAGGTCTAAAGTAAAACTCTAAGACCATTGAAGAGCGCAAAATGCTTAAAGTAAGTTGCATTTTTCGACTGGGCAGCGCGCTGCGGCAGCGGCAACTTCATACCGGCGTTACGAGACTCAAGCGCCGCAAGACAGCTGAGGAGAAGGTGAGACCAATCAAAATAAATGAAATGCAAGAGGTAACGCAGAGAGAATCGGCAGTATCGTTTGTTCTGACGTCACACTTATGTGAGATTAAGATTCCAAATGATAGAACTACTTTCCCAGTTACCCTTTAATTATTATGAACACGAATCCTTTTGCGTGGAACACACTGACTAATTGTGTAGAAATCGCCTCGAATTATAGAGTACTCGCCCAAGAAGCTGCAATCTTCCAATGCAACAGCCGCCCACGGCACGACAGACATTTGGCGATACATGAGCGTCGCACAGCTGGCCAAGACACTGCAACGACCTTTGGGTAAGTGGCATATTGGGAGTAGAAATAAACGATGCTAACACGATTCCACCTTACCTCGTAGACGATGTGCAGGAGGCCATGCTGTATGTGCCCGGCGCCGACAACATTGAGGCAGGCGCCAAGCTGGAGGATCTGAAGATAATTCAGAACATTGCCAAGAAGCTGGGCGTTAAAACGCGAGTAGTGTCAGCACCTGAGTCAAGTGTTGAGGACGAGCACGTGGAGCGTGATGTGTCGCCACGACCGCCAGCTCCGCCGGAACTGCTCAAGCACCGTCCGCCTGTGGTCACGGTGATGGGTCACGTGGATCATGGCAAGACCACGCTGCTGGATTCGCTGCGTGGTGCAGATGTGGCCGCTGGCGAGGCGGGCGGCATTACCCAGCATATTGGCGCCTTTACGGTTACACTCGAGAACGGCGAAAAGGTCACGTTCTTGGACACCCCTGGACATGCGGCATTCAGTGCAATGCGTGCACGTGGAGCTATTGCCACAGATATTATCGTGCTCGTTGTAGCCGCCGAAGATGGTGTTATGGCGCAAACCCGCGAGGTCATCCAGCTGGCCAAAGAGGCAGAGGTGCCCATAATTGTGGCGCTGAACAAGATTGATAAGCCCGAAGCAAATATCGTAAGGCTTTAATTGTTATATACAGCAAATATACACTAATAACTTCGGATTTCAGGAGAAAAGCAAAAGTGAGTTGGCCCAAATGGGCTTGGCGCTGGAAGAGCACGGCGGAGACGTCCAGGTTATACCCATTTCGGCGCTCAAAGGCACCAACTTAGAGCTCCTGGCCGAGGCAGTTAGCACGCAGGCTACGCTGATGGGCCTGAAAGCAGATCCCACGGGTCTTGTGGAAGGCATTGTGGTAGAGTCCAAGACTGATCCACGCCGCGGCAAGCTGTCAACGGCCATTGTCACCCGGGGCACATTGCGCAAGGGCTCGGTGCTGGTCAGTGGCCTGGCCCATGCCAAAGTTCGTGGTCTGTTCGACCACAATGGTACACCCATGATAGAGGCAGCGCCGGGAACGCCTGTGGAAATACTCGGATGGCGTGAACTGCCTCTGGCTGGCGAGCTGATACTGGAGGTAGAGACGGAGGTGAGCTGTGTGCATCAAAAAGTATGTTCCACGTTCTTGTTTGAACGTTTTTTTAATTTTGTAGAAAAAAGCGCATTCGGTTCTGAAATATCGCGAGCACCAGGAACAACTGGCGAAAGTCGAATTGAGCAGCGATGAAATCCGCAAGAAAGAGGAGGAACATCAAGCAAAGTACCGGGCAGCGCGTGAGGCTCGCCGCCTGGCCGGTCACTTTAGGATGCGTGGCGGTCAGCGTGTGAAGCAGGTCGATGAGAATGACGGCATTCCACGCGTGAGCGTCATCATCAAGGGCGATGTCCATGGGTCAGTTGAAGCCATACTGGATGTGCTGGAAACCTACAATAGCAACGATCGCTGCCGCCTGGACATCGTGCATTACGGCGTGGGCAATGTCACGGAAGGTGATCTCGAGCTGGCCAAGGCCTTTAATGCCATCATTTATGCGTTTGCCGTGGAAACACCACAGGCCAAGCTGGCCAAGGATGTGAAGGTCAAGAGCTACAATGTCATTTACCGCCTGATCGATGATCTCAAGGAGCAGCTGAGCAGCCAACTGCCCGCTGTGGAGGTAGAGGAGCATCTGGGCGAGGCCAATGTGCTGCAGCACTTCTTCATCAACGAGGGCCGCAAAGAAATTCCAGTGGCCGGTTGCCGCTGCACCAAGGGCGTGCTCAAGAAGTCCCAAAGGTTTCGCTTGCTAAGGGACGGCGAGGTTATCTACGATGGCACCTTGGAGTCAATGCGTCACTTGAAGAACGAGGTGGACTCGGTTAAAAAGGACGTGGAATGCGGCTTGCGCTTTAAAGATGCCAAGGTGCTCCCACAGCCAGGCGATACACTGCAATGCTATACCACGCACATGGAGGCGCAGCAAACGGATTGGGATCCTGGCTTTTAATTAATTGCCGCTTGGTAGCTGGTTGGCTGCTTTTCTATTGTTGCCGCTGCTTTCGTTTGTTATCGCCATTTCATATGCATATATCTATAGTTTTGTATTTTATATATTTGTTGTATAGTATATAAAACAAATCCACTATCCGACTTCCTGTTGATCTTACTGCTGCTGGGGCTCTGCCACTGCCACCCTTCACCCACATGCCTAGCGCTTAGGATAACGCCGCTGCCGCAGCGGAACTGTCGCCGATAAGCCGCTGACAGCTGCGACAGCGACTGCGTGCGCCCCTGGCTGTCCATATATGCATGCCATGACGGAAGCTGTCTAAATGGGTCAAAGCAATGCTAATTGGAGTTAACCCACAGCAAGGCAGCAAGAAGCATAGCCAGTGCCCCAGACCAGAACGTATTCTTCTCGCCTTTCTGATAAACGATTTCCGTTGGGGGTGGCCAATTAGCGCTTAGTTCTCCCATTTATGAATGAGCTCTTTTTATTTAATACACATCGCACATTCTATATTACATTACACACATACTTATTTTTTTATACTTATAATCGCACTAAAATGCCTTGCCTTGAATATTGCGGATTTTTTTATTTCGCGCTGCGACATAGTTACTTATTAGCTAACTGGAAGAAACTTTCCCTCGTGGTCGGTCGGTCTGCTGATAAAAATGATTTATTTTTAGTAATTGGAATTCATTAAACTAACTAAACACTGGGACAAATTTTGAATTTGGGCTAATGTAATGTTCATAACGTGAATCTCTACTTAAGGACCTTTCGGAGACGGTCTATGCGTATGCGAAAAGCTCTACATATCTGGAACACTTATTAAGAAACATTAGAATTACTTAGAGATATTCCTAGTTCAATTTATGAAACATTTTCAACATTATGCAGACCTGAATTCCGATTTATTAAATCGTTCAAAATGAAGGATAGCTGATATTAACTTTTGATATGTTCGTTTTCAACATGTTTTTCTTTTTAGTTCGCAGTCACAACAATAAACAAATTAAATTTCATCGAAACTAGTTTTTTTTTTTAGCATTTTGGAATTTAATTAGTTATTAGTCTGTAGTTAAACTTAATCGCAATATCCACCAAGTATATCTACAAAAATTAAGATATAAAGTCCTTAGCTCAACAAATTTATTTTGAATCAAAGTGTAAGCTGTACAAATTCAAAAATTGCTAAATCTAATTTCACCAGAAAATATGAAATTAAAATGTATATTAAATTGATTCTTAAGCCAGTGTGCAGCATGCTTAAGCAAAAGCCACGAATGTGGCTCAAAATCAGAGTACGCTTATCGTACGTCATAGAGCTCCAAAAAAAAAGAAACGGAAATAAGAACTGGGATTAGGCTATTTTTGGTGTTTGGTGTTTGGTGTTCGTCGAGATTATACACGGAAGCTATAGAAGACTGGAATGCGGAAATAATGGGCAGACAGTATGACCGAAATGCTGCAGACTGGGCAATTCATGAATGAACTCGTACAATTAACACAACTTAGTAATAGATACTAGAGACACTCGATATGTCGAGGCAATGCCGTTGATGAATTTGTTGAATGAATTTGACAGACTGCAGATCGCCTGCTCTGCATGTCTATATTTGTCTGGGCTGTTAAAAAAAAGAGAAGAAGACAAATCAGAGTATAAACAGGCACATGTGTTTTAGCAGCAATTAAGCCGAATTGGCTGCTGTTCCTGCATAGTATTGCCATGTATATTATGACAAGGATCGGCGGCGAGCAAAGGACCCTTGCTGTCGACATGTGTTCATCAGCCACGCTCGTTAGGGGCGTCAAATGATCTTCGACTTCAATTTGAACATGTGAGTCAACAACGCAGACAGTAAATCACCGGCCCGGCCTGGTGGGTACTTTCAACATCCACAGGCACAACCACACACACACGTATATGGGGAACACACACGTGCAACGCATGAAGATCAGTTGCAAAGTTGCCAAGTTGAATGAGAGAGAACCAGTTGGAAGTGAAGAGCGAAATGCAGGCAACAAAAAACTCGCATCGAACTCAGTCGCTTGTGTTGGCTTCGAGTAGCCGGTTCAAAGAAGGATCATACGCATTAAGAACTTCAATAAGTGATCCACAACAAAAAAAGAGAAGTATATGCTATAATTGCATATACGAAATAAGAAACGCCGCTCGGCAACTGCCTAAGCCCTTTATCCAGTTTGGGGCTGATTAGAGACAACACAAAAAAAGCAGCGGAAGCCCAAGCCCGCTGATCATGGCGCTATCGCCACAGTTGCTTTGACGCCGACGTCGACGGCGACGCTGACGGCGACGGCGACGGCGACGCAGAGGCAGCGGCAGCCGCGATGCTGAGGCAGACGCCGCCTTGTGGTGCTGCAACAGAATTAGAGCGATCTGGTCTCGTTCAGTTGGTGGCGTGCGCTCTAGCCCTGCGGGTGTACTGTGATCGTGATCTCGATCGTGAACGTGTGTTGCAAGGACGATAGCAAGGACGAAGACGACAACGACGCCGCGAGATTTGTTAGCCTTATATGTGTGTCCTTTTTGGCAATGCGCAGGCGCAAAGTGCAAACGAACGAATGTGCCCAGTGACAAATAAGTGTGCCAAATAATTAAAACTCAAGTGTGAAACATTTCAAGTGCCTGTGCATCAAAAAGCAAACTTCTAAATATTTGTGCAGCGCCAAACGCTGTCGATTAGTATAAAGCAGCAGCAGCAGCAGCAGCAGCGAAATGGATTTATCGAGGCGGTTGCGGTAAGCATCTGACAAATATGTATCCCACAGATACAATTGCCAGCCGCAGCAGCTGAAGCAGCAGCAGCAGCAGCAGCAGGAGTGTTTGGCTGGAAATTGATTCCTTTTGTGCTCGCCCACAAATTACAGTGTCAATGCGAATTTTAATTTCATTTGAACTACATGTGCAAACACTTGACTTGGCTCCCAGCTGGCAGCCTGGCAGCCTGGCAGCCTGACTGACTGGCTTCCGCTGATTGTCCTGCACACATGTGTGTGGGCGACTGTGTGTGTGTGTGTGTGTGTGTGTGTGTGTGTGTGGAAGTGCTGGCTACGTGCTGTCTGTGCAACAGGCGCTTCGCTGTTGACAGTGCGCGACTGACTGCCATTATCCTGGACAACATTTTGTTTGCATGCCAAATTACATTTGCCGCTTAATTGAAGTTTGTTAATGAAAATTGCAAATTTTGCAAACAATTTCGAAAGTATCCTTGCCGCCATACAATTGCTCTCTCTCTCCATTAAGTTAATAGTTGTTGCTATATGAGAAAATGCTCCTCACGCATCTTTAATAAAGCTTTCTCTATAGTCGTATGTAGCCATAAAATCTTAATGAAGTCATTCAATTCAAAGGATATCAAAATAAATATAGTATAATTGTAGAATAGAAATTTGTAGAATTTCTTTTAATATGATCAAAGTTCTTGCGGCCCACATATGCACTATCGATATTTCCGGTTACCTGTTACCTGTGCGGACAGCCCATTTTGCTTTTAGCTCTGGCATTGTTGGCTTTTGAAATTTGTGTGCGAACACAGAAATCAAATCAAAATTTCATATTGAAATGTAAATATTTATATGCGTGTGCCCATCGAGTGTGTGTGCGTGTGTGTGTGTGTGTGTGTGTGTGTGTGTGTGTGTGTAGGTGAAGTGCGTGTGCTTTGAAGTACTCCCAAAAAGAAAAAGAAAAACTTTGAAATGAAGCGAAACAGGCAACCGTTCAAAGTTGATGCTCTGCTCGGTGGCTCGGCTGATAGATCTTGATGGAGCTGAAGCTGAGGCAGTTGCTCTCACGCACACGACGCTGGACATCTATCTTTCGGCTGATCTGATGACCGCAGCGCACTGTGTGTGTGCGTTTTATTTTTGGCCAAAGTCATAAAGTTGCCGTCGCGGTGGCCGGTCGCCAATATGCCCAGAAACTTGTTCCTCCCATGCCAGACACTGGCGTGGCCTGGCTCTGGCTCTGGCGCTGGCTCTGGCCAACTGGCAGTTAGCGCATCCATTCGTCAAGTATTTTAAAGTTTTTCGCGAAAAACGCTGTGTCTGCCACTTGAAAAAGGAAAATGCTGCGCGTTGTCAACGGCGAGGTCGCTTCTTTTTTTTTTTTTTTGTATATTTCTGAGATTTTTTTTCAGTGGCTGCTTTGTTTTTTGGCCGCGCTATGTTCTGTGAAATTGCGTCAGAATGTGGCCAACACATGACCTCTTTAGCGTTGACTTTGCCGGAGGCGATAACGACACGTGTTTAGCAATAGATTGAATCAAAGTTTGCGCCAACATACACATATTCTTTTAATCTGTCTAACATACATAAAACAAACTGGATATTTATTCTCGATCTGAACGCGAGAAACAACTTGAATTAAATGCAATGCCTAATTGAGGGAATATTTTGCAAGTTTTCTTGCTTTTATTTTATCATTAGCTAATGATATTAAATTCAGCCTATCAGTTTTTGATCATTTCGTTTTTTTTCAAGCACATTTCTTGGCGAACAAATGCCTCAGTTCAAGTATTTTGCCCATTACCCAACTTGAAATATTTGTCGGTAAGTGAGTCGATTATTTAGCTGGCCGATAGCTGTGACTTGTCGCCGACATCAACTCGGCCCGGGTCAATAGACAGTCTGTGGCTTAATGGTACAACCTAAACATTTTAAGGCCCTCTCATCTATGTGTGGGGCCATTAACAACTGGTCGTATAAGACTCTTATTGCGAAACTTTGTGGCTCGTGACGTCTTTGAACTTGACTCAGACGCTGTTAATGTCGATCAGAGTAAGCGGAATAAAACAGATTGTTATTCAGCTGTAGATGATATGCCATGTTTATGTTCATAGCTTAATAGATATGTAGATCAAGTTAATGCAGAGCGCCAAAAATAAATGCTTACCTCTTATGTATATGTATGCGCCGCTCCAGTCATTGTTTGTTATGTTTAAACTATAATTTTCCGCTGAAAACCACTAAATTTCGACCAGCAACAATTTGAGCAACAACAGCAACAACAACATGACCAAATTGTTTATTGAGTGTTTGTTAGCATTCATCTAAGTATAAACAATAAATTCCCCAAATTGATGCTTTGAAAAGGAAAATGATACACGTACATGTGATACAAAGTGGCCCCAAGAAACCGGCGAATCATGCTGCCAAGACGGACACGATGGCACGAGGCAAACAAAAGCACATCGCATTGCATAATTGAGCCTTAATTACTATTTATAAATTGTTTAAACAAACGCTGATCTAATGTACTCCAAGGGGTTCCCAATGCCTTTGCTGCTGCTGCTGCTGCTGTTGGCGCGAAAAACACGCCGGAAATGTGCTTGAATTTTGAAATTTGATGTTGAGCATGCAGTTGGTGGAAAATGAAATTAACGAGAATATCGAATGATGCGGCAAATGAGCAACAAATTAAACACAAGTCCACCAAAGACTTGGACAAACGACTTCTCTTGTGACTCCTTCCATGGCTCAATTACGGTCCAAGTTCATGGCAGCCATGTTGCACGCTGCATTTGCAACATGTGTGCTTGAGGTCCCGACTGCCGACTGCAAACTGGCCCCCCAGTGGCAGTTAATGATCATGATCTGGCGAAGATCTGCAGATCTTGTTCCCATGGCCTTATGCATTATGCTTAATTAACAAAGGCTGCCGACGACATCGTGTTTAATTATTCCATAGCCCGGCGTTAAATCAAATGCCGGCTACCAGTTGCAAATATGTTAATTTTTCGCCCAAAAGCAACGCACATACATATGCACATACATAAGCATATGCATATGTATGTACATACATAATTAAATCGATAGTCGACTCTGCAGGCCCAGCATTTTCATGAGGTCGACGCACGCTGCAACGCGGAAGATAAAAAGGATGCCCCAAACAAACACACACAAAATATGCCGCCGCAAAATTGCAGAGGCCCAAAACAACAAAAAACAAAAAACAAAAATAAAGAAAAAGCCAAAAAAAATTTCGCATGACGGCAAAAATATCCAAAATTTGCCACAAGGGAACCGAGTGACAGTGGGCATTAGCAGGCAGCGCAGAGGCCTCAACGAGATGCGTCACATGCAGCAAAATGTGCCCAAAAAGCTGCGCTGCCAGCAACAGACGCAACAGTCGCAACAGTCGCAGCAGCAACAAGTGAGGCAGACAGAGCAAAAAGCCATAAAAATCTTATGACTGCCGGCTAAAGAGGCGAGCTGGCAGCTTGTTGTTGTTGTTGCTGTTGCTGCTGCTGCTGATGTTGCTGTTGCTGTGGGATGTTGCAGACGTGACTCAAATTCCGATGACAGAACCGGAGCAAAATAAAGCCAAAATTGAAATAAAATAGGGACATTGGGAGAAAAGCACAGGACAAGTTTTTTACGACAGCCTGCAACTGCAACTGCAGCTTGTTGCATCATTTAGCATTTATATAAATATACATATCTTGTACAGGTAGATGGCTTGATTTATCTGCCACCTTCAAAGCAAATGGCAATGGCAGCAACAGCCCGTCAGTTGATAGGAATTTGGAAGAAATGCTGCCGTCAGTGCTGGGAATAACAATTCCAGTTGATAATTGCGTAATAAATCAATGTCTGTTCTACATTTTGGCTGTCGGTCATTTAGTTAAAATGTAGTCGGATTCGCGAGCATCGTTTGGCTCTTCAAAGCGATAAATGTAAATAATTGCAATTGTTGCGCGTCACGTTGTCATGGCCAAAAAGGATGAGCTATTTTTTAGGAACGTTTCAATATCTGAGGCAATACGACGAGTTAGGTTAGTCAAGTTCGCCTTTTCTATTAAATATATATTTCTTGGTTCAGGTATTGCTGAAGATATTATAGCTTCTCGCTGTTATGTATGTTCGAGAGTTTTCATTAGATTGTTTTTCTTTTTTTATTGCATTTTAAAGATAATTGAAACCAAAATCCAAACCTGTAAGATTCACATGTTATACTTGTAATCCGTGTACTTGAACCCTGATCCATGTTATCCTATAGCGTAGTTTAGGATCCTCGTTAACTAGATTAGTTAATGGAGTTGACAAATTTAATAATATACTGAATAACAATATAAATTTACTTTTGAACTAAGCTCCACCTAGTTAAAAATTACGTCGACTTCTCTAAGAGAATTTGCTGTTACGAAGCCTTTTAGCATTCTGCCCCAAAAACTTTAAAGCGATAAGAGAGAATACTTAATCCTTATGCTTTATTGTAAAGTAATGTCCACATAATAATTAATTAATTAATGGAGGACTAAATATTTCTGAATGTCGAAAAATGCTTTTTATCCCCAATTAATAATTAGTACAGATACTCTAGCCTGATAGTATGATACATTCTATTAAGCTTGTGAAGTTGTTTGCTTCTTAAATTCCATAAAATATTCAAGGAAATTAATAAAATTTAAAATTTTAGAACATATTCATTAACTGTAGTTTTTATTCACGAAGCCGCAAAATATATCTTATTCAAGCGCAGACCATTTATTATATCAAATGTATGAGATGCTTGATGGTAAAATAGTTTTAATGCTATTTTAGCGAGGCTGAAAAATGTTTCTACATAATTTCATAATAAACGCCTTTCGCTTATGTTTACAATGTGTGTATACAAATACACATGAATGTATATCGCAGAAAAAATGTGCACAATTTTTGAGTTCTTCTATTTCTTTATTAATGTTGAGTATCTAATTTATTAGCTATATACTCAGTTAAATAAATATCTATAAAAAGTCTGCAGGTAATTATGTGCTAAAATCTTTTCGAGCAATGCGCATCCTGGAGATTCTATTTTCAGAACTGACCAGCACATAAACTGTTTATACATAGACTTGATAAATCGGGCCAGTTGGGCGCAACTAAGTACAAAGTTCGAAAGTTCGAAAGTTAATACTTTATGATTTTGTGCTTTGTTTTCGCTGTGCAATTAGTTATAAGTACTTGGAGTAGCACTCGCACTTGTATGCGTATTCGTAATTGTACAACTTTGGAGCACTTGAAGCAGCTTGTTGCAATCGCGTACCGAATGAGTTGGGCAAATAGAAAATTGCCAATGTTTGCCTGTGCCGCGAGCCATGAGGCGGGAGAATGAGGCGTCGACGGCATTATGATGCCTCTAATTAGCTGCCTGGCATGTTTGTTGTTTTTGGCGTTGTTGCTGTTGCTGTTGCTGTTGCTGATTTTGTTGTTGTGTCTCGCATATTGCAGTTCAAGTGCCTGCTGCCCAGCCGATGCAACATTTGCCATAAAAATTTGTTTACAAGTGTTTGTTGTGTTATGCAAAGTCAAACATTTTCGCCTGCCGCTGTCAGCCAGTGAAATTTATGGGTCAGTAAGTTGCTGCAGCTAGCACTAAAGTGAAATGCAGCAAATGCAGCAATCATTCGCCCTCTCTCTCTCTCTGTCTGTCTCCTTAAGTATGCCTATCTCTTTCTGTCTGTGCTAGAGCTTTACTGTGCATTCTGTTTGCTCATTTGCTTTGCTCGTTTGTTCAAATGCGTGACAAATATTTCATTAGGCATTTATGCACACTTTGTTGCTGTTGTTGCTGCTGCTGAAGTGCCTTTTAGCCCGAAAAGAGGCAACTTTGTTGGGGCTCGTCTGTTGCATAACCCTGCCCGCTAGGTGCCTCTCATTTGGTAAACAATTCCAGCTTAATGTTTATTATTTTCACTACTCAATTAAGTTTAATTAATTTTGAAATTGATAATTGGAACGCTTGGCAAGTGTTTCTGGCAGCCAGCAGGAGCCCAAGCGAACCCAAGCTGAGCCAAGCTGAGCCAAGCTGAGCTGTCAATGTCGTGTGTGCATGGCTTTATGCAAATGCAATTAAAATTTCAACAATGCAAACATTTACATCCGTTGCAACAAATGTCGACGCATCGTGCCAGCATCTTCATAGACTCATCCCCGCAGTCATCATCTGCAGCAGCAGCATTTACAACATTTACCTGACAGCAGCAACATTTGCCTGGCCACACCTCAGCCAGAATTTGGCGTTTCGCATTAGCCTGTGTTTGTCTTGCGATAATTGTCTGACTATGTAATTGTATTTACACGCTTCCATATGTGGGCGTGACAGTTGAAATGGCAATGCCAACGTATCCTTTCAACTAATGAGGCCACCTGGCCTGGGAGGCTGCACATAATTGCTGCCTGTTGTAACAAGGACAAATAAACTACACGCTCCCGAATCCAGCCACAATACTCTGGAATACAATGCACAATGGGGGTTATTGGGCTACAACTCTTCTAACCTTGGTAGTTTTGGGGCTTTATTGGCAACTTATCACAGCAAATGTATTTAAATGTTTGTCATATTTTGTGCATTCAATGATTGGCATCATTTTGACTTTGAGTTCAACGTTGGCTTGTTTTTTTAACTGCATTTCAATTTGCTGCAATGAAATCAGTTGCAATTCCATTGAGGCACATAAGAAATGCCAACATTTTTTACAATCAGCATTTAAAACGAGGGGGCAGCCAAAGTCAAATGATTGCAGCTGGCATCGAGTGGGAGAGACGCGGGGCATACGCATTCCATCTTCATCAAAGGCTCGGGTGCCTGCGAAATGAGTTTGAGGCTGTTGTGGCATCTGCATGGTACGCACAAATGTGCTGCGTGCTGCACTCTTTCATTGGCTTTCAGTACATTCTTGTACTTTTAAATAGAACACACTGCTGCCCCAGCTGCCCCAGCTGCCGCAAGTGCCACAAGTGCCGGGCCCAACTATTCAGTATGGGTTAATCAAGTGGCATGGGAAACAGCGCGAAGAGTCGCTCCTTATGCTCCTCGCCTAAGTGGGGGCGTTTGCTCGACTCGACCTCGTCGATGAGTCATGTTAACATAAACAAATCAAACGCGCTGCTTTCTATCTATTCAGGTGTGGAGGCTGCCTTCCATTTATTTTTGTTGCCGACTCTTTGTTTAGATTTAGCTCCGACTTGCCACATATTTTAGCTAGTTTTTGGCTTTTGTTTAGCATCGAATTTAAGTATTGTACAATTTGTTTGTGTTCTTGAGCTTGGCGGCTAAGTGCACGCACTTGTACAGTAAGTGCTATTGTTATGGCTGTTCTTGTTCTTCTTGTTGGGGCCAATAAACAGGCCCGTTATTTATGATGGCCATTGCAACATGTTAACCCACAAATGCACTTGTTGCTTGCCAGACATTTCCAAATACATGCACATCCATAGGATGTAAATTGAATGTGAACAAACATTGCCCCACAGATGGGTGTGAACCAAATAATCGACTCAATTTTCCTAGACAAACGCATATATTGACTCTACAAGTTGTTGAATGATTTTCGTATACCTAATCAGCAGGAGTTAACATAATGTATCATAACTAAACGTAAATGTTGAGCCTTCAAAATTACTTACATGGGGCAGATAATATTCAGAATTTTTTGATGGTAGTTCTTTTTCACCCTTCCATCGCCTTTCTATGTGATTTTCATCACTAACAAATGATTTCATATTGTTCAAATTCAGTAGTTACAAACAATTGAGACAGAGTACTCATCACTTTTAACTACTTACTCATTACTACTCCTACTTGTATTGTAACGAACTCTTGTTTTCCATTGTACTTCAGAGATTTCTCTGAGCCAAGCAACGAACAATGCAGACCATTGTTTGATTGTTTAAATGGAATCCTTTCATTTTGGCTTAAATGGGCCTGTAAATTGACCCGGACCACGCTGTCGAAAGTCGCCGCAAGCCGCTGCCTTGATCTTGGCCATTAGTGAGCAGCGAGCAGTGCTGAGCTGCTCCAGATTGACGTCCATAATCCAATTGGGGTCAGAACGAAGGCAGCACTAACATTGGCAAACATATATTAACCTGGACATGCCCCTGATGTTATCTCATTTTGTTGTAAAGTTTCAGCCGAATTTTTAGCATTTCCGCCTTTGTTTGACATTTATTTGGAGGCGGTGTGGCTGAATTCCAGTGGCATCCATTTGATGTGTACGGGTAATGCTTGGGCATATGTATTTGACGATTGCGGCAGCTGTTTATGTTTGTGTCACGTGGCATCCGCCATATGTGGCAACAAGAATTCTGTGTATAATGTTTTGTTTTCGGCAAGATTCGGATATGTTTCACGTAGTGGGAAAATTGTGCGTAATCAGCAGGCAGCCGCACATAAAAATGAAATCACGAACTGGTCGCGGTTTCTGCGGTCTCAGCAGATTTCACTGAATTATCCAATTAATCGCCTGGTCCGAGGCTGCGACAGTGTCCTAGTAGTGTATCCTGTTTGTATGACGCAATTGCAAAGGAGGCGTCTAAGCGTCGCCGCGCCGCCTCGAGCTCGGTTCAGCCAAGGCTCAATGGACTGTGAAATGTGTGCCGTAGCATTGTTGTTGTCCTTCTCGTTGTCGTTGCCGTTGTCATAGTCGGTGTTCTGGCGTTGTCGTGGCGCACTTGCCAAAGCAATAGGTGTCCTGGCATTGGTTTCAAAAGGGAAATGCGCTCAAATTGCATTAAAATGCCAACACAGAAGCATAAAAATTATGGCCACACACTTGGCGTGCCACACTGCCCTGTCATAAGCAGCACGCCTGCTGTGCCCCCAAGTCCCAATCGCAGTCGCAGCCAGTCGGAGGCGTCCAAGTGTAACAAAACGCAGGCTCCTTGCACGCAGCGTCAGAAATTAAATTGGCAAGCCACCAACAATGAGCCTGGCCTGGGGCCACTAAGCTCTGCTGCCTGCAACATTGAACGCTTTTGACATATTCACGCAACTTGTCCTCGTCCTCGTCCTCGTCCTCGTCCTCGTCCTCATTCTCTTCCTAAGCACTGCTCCGTCGACTTTAGCTGTGGCTGCGGCTGCGGCGTCGCCTTGTCTGTGGCATAATCATATATTCTCTGCTGGCGGGTACTTATTATTTGCTTGTTCTTTTCTTTTGGCAAATCGGCAGGAAGCGCTGCTAAATTATGTCTTGTTTATGTGGCACTGCATATTTATGGCCAGTGTCGCGCGGCGCAATAAAAAAATGTTCTTACCAAAAGAATGAAATTGCAAAAATTTGACTTGACCAACTTCCACTAAGCGCCCACTCCACCAACACCACGCCGCACAATGCAAAAACAAGTTCAATGTTTGTTTGCTCTGCCCAGTGGACAAAAACAAGTTCACGCTTTTGTTGTTGTTGTTGTTGTTGTTGTTGTTGTTGTTGTTGTTGTTGTTGTTGTTGTTGCTGTTGTTGCGAAGCCCTACAAAAGTTTATTTGTACACCTTTGAGGGACGTGGCGTGCCTCTTTTGAGAAAGTCTTTGACAAGTGACTGACTCGCATCTCCCTCTCTCTCGTCATCATTATTTGTCTCGCATCCGCCTTTTAGGTTTTTTTTAATGAGCCTGTGCGGTCAAGCATGCGGCAAAGTCAACAAATATTTGCAACAAGTCAACACGTGACGATGTGCCTCATGCTTTTTATGAATGGGCGAGCGAATTGTGAGCACAAATTTAATTAAATTGTTTCCAATTTCTCTCTACTTGCAGCTCAACTGCCTTGATAGCATTCATAGTACTTATAGGCATACAAGACTCACAGAGTAGATTCGTAAGTAAAACCCATGGCAAATCGTATCGATCGAGCTCTATAGCTATTATTCCATTGTAGCCTGGACTACGCGCAAAAAGACAGTATGGCGCAAATCTGTATTTGCCCGCCAGTTCCGTGACGCCTGGCGGCGAGGGCAACGATCCCAACGAGTGGACCGATTGGAGCTCACCCTCGGATTGCTCGCGCACCTGTGGAGGCGGCGTTTCCTATCAGACGCGCGAATGCCGCCGTAGAGAGTGAGCTATCCATATTGGAGATCCCAAAGATACTATAATAATCCACAATTTTCTTTCCGCTTAGCTCGAATGGCGAAGCTATGTGCAGCGGCGGCAGTCGTCGTTACTATTCATGTAACACACAGGACTGTCCCGAGGAGGAGCCGGATTTCAGGGCTCTGCAGTGCTCGCGCTTCGACGATACCAAATTCGATGGCGTGCTCTACGAATGGGTGCCCTACACCAATGCGGCCAATCCTTGTGAGCTGAACTGCATGCCCAAGGGCGAGCGCTTCTACTATCGCCAGAGGGAGATGGTCGTGGATGGCACACGGTGCAACGACAAAGACTTGGACGTGTGTGTCAATGGCCAATGCATGCCGGTTGGCTGCGACATGATGCTGGGCAGCGAGGCCAAGGAGGACAAGTGTCGCAAGTGTGGCGGCGATGGCAGCACCTGCAAGACCATCCAGAACACGTATACCTCTAGTGATCTGGCTGCTGGGTATAACGATCTGCTGCTCGTGCCCCAAGGAGCCACGAATATTCGCATTCAGGAATCTTCGCCATCGAACAACTATCTGGCCTGCCGCAATCAGACAGGTCACTATTATCTGAACGGCAATTGGCGCATTGATTTCCCACGTCCCATGTTCTATGCGGGCTGCTGGTGGAACTATCAGCGCAAGCCGATGGGCTTTGCGGCGCCTGATCAGCTGACTTGCAGTGGTCCCATAACCGAGAGTATCTACATCGTTATGTTGGTGCAGGACAAGAATGTGAGCGTTGACTACGAGTACAGCATCCCGGAATCTCTGAGCCACAGCCAGCCAGATGCACACACGTGGACGCATCGTGAGTTTGGACCTTGCAGCGCGTCTTGCGGCGGTGGAACTCAGTCCCGTCAAGTGACCTGCAACAATCGCATTAATTTACAAGAAGTCGATGAGGCTTTGTGCGAGGCTCAGAGCAAGCCGGCCGAGAGTCAGGCCTGCGGTACTGAGCCATGTGCTCCACATTGGGTTGAGGGCGAATGGAGTAAGTGTTCAAAGGGTTGCGGATCTGATGGCTTTCAAAATCGCACTGTTAGCTGTGAGCGCATTTCGTCTGATGGGTAAGTTGTGCCTAGTGCTCCAGTGAACACAAATGATGAAAGACATAATATTTCATAGTGTTCACACGGCGGAGGACGATGCCGTTTGTCTAAAGGAGGTAGGAAACAAGCCAGCAACAGCTCAGGAGTGCAATCGTGACGTCAAGAACTGTCCGAAGTATCATTTGGGACCCTGGAAGCCCTGCGACAAGCTGTGCGGCGAAGGAAAAGAAACCCGAAAGGTCACCTGTTTTATTGAGGAAAACGGTCGCAAACGTGTCCTGCCCGATGGGGATTGTGTGGAAGATAAGCCTGAGGTGGAAAGAGCCTGTCTACTGGCACCTTGCGAAGGTGTTGACTGGATCGTTTCCCAATGGAGTGGTGTAAGTAAAATTTATTAACTGCAGGCTCAAAAGGATTTAACCTTTTTCCGTTAGTGTGATGCCTGTGGTCAGAATACCGAAACCCGTACTGCCATTTGCGGCTCCAAGGATGGCAAGGTATACCCGGACAAGTTTTGCGGATCAAAGGCGCCCGAGTTGTCCAGACCCTGCACTTCTTCAAAGTGCGAGTCGCAATGGTTTTCGTCCGGTTGGAGCAAGTGCTCAGCAGCATGTGGAAAGGGCGTACAATCGCGTATTGTCCTCTGTGGAGTTTTTGATGGCAAGAGTATTAAAACAACAGACGACTCGAAGTGCGATGCAGCTACGAAGCCAAAATCGGACCAGGAATGTGAAGGCGAAGAAAAGGAATGTCCTGGTCAATGGTTCACTGGTCCTTTTGGTCAGTGTAGCAAACCTTGCGGTGGTGGTGAACGCGTTCGAGAAGTGTTATGCTTATCCAATGGCACAAAGTCCCTCAACTGTGATGAGTCTAAGGTTGAATCAATTTCTGAAAAGTGTAATACTCAGCCTTGTACCAAGGATCAAGTCCTGCCTCTCACTAGCACTGATAAGCCAGTTGAAGATGATGAAGAGGAATGCGAAGATGATGACGAGTTTGATTTGGTCACCTCTGACGTTACAGATGAATCAAATGTCACAGATGATGAGTCAAAAACAATGTCGACCACAGACGATTTAATGTTGAGTGACAGTCCTTATACAACTTCTGAAGACGCCTCTGCTTCTACCGACAGCACAGTCGAAGGATCAGGCTCAGAAAGCACTTCTGATAGTGGATTCTCAACCGAAGGTAGTGGAGATGATGAAGATACATCTTCGACGGATGCATCTTCCTCTGGATCCACGGACTTGTCTACTGAATCAAGTGGATCTTCTGATAGTAGTGATTCGACCTCAGAGGCCTCATCTTCTTCTGTATCGGGATCCACTTCAGACTCCTCAGCAGGAGGATCAACTGAATCTACTTCAAGTGTTACAACGGATTCCACAACAGACACATCGAGCTCGGGCTCAACAGACTCAAGCTCAACTGATGTAACGAGCTCAACCGAAGAGTCAAGTTCGACGGATGCCTCAAGCTCGACAGATGCTTCAAGCTCAACAGATGTCTCGGGCTCAACAGAGTCCTCCGGCAGCACTGATATATCCAGTTCGACAGATGCCTCAAGTTCCACAGATACCTCAGGCTCAACGGATGGTTCCAGTTCCACAGACGCCTCAAGTTCAACGGATGTTTCAAGCTTCTCAGACGCTTCAAGTTCCACGGACGTCTCAATCTCAACAGAAGAGTCCAGCTCGACAGATGCCTCAGGCTCTACGGATGGCTCTACAGATGGTTCTTCCAGTGGATTTACAGATATGCCTATCGAAACTTCATCATCAGGGTCTACTTCATCTTCAGAATCCACTGAATCTAGTAGTTCAACAGAAGGTGTATCATCTACTTCAGAATCCACAAGTGATGCAACGAAAGATACGACTGTCATATCGACTTCAACAGATGTTTCATCTTCGACAGATTCATCTGTATCTACAGATACGACTGCCTCAACAACAACTGAAACTACGACGGAGCAATCGACAGAATCAACCCAATCGACTAGTTCACCAGACTCAACTGAGAGCACCACAGAGGGTAGCTCGACCGCGTCATCTGAGACGAGTAATGCGTCTAGCGAATCATCCGATTCAACAACTGGCGCTACTGAAACTACAGATTCTTCAAGCTCAGGCTCAACAGAAAGCACCGAACAAGGATCTACAGATGGGTCAACAAGCAACGATAATAGCAGCTCCATTGACGCTTCTACTGATACATCGACGGATGGTGTAAGTCATAGTTCTACAGAAAGCTCCACAGATGGTTCGACTGACAGCTCACCAATAATTTCGACTGGCTCCACCGATGGCTCGTCTTCTGGATCATCTGATAGTTCTACGGATGGTTCTACTGATGTTACAACCGATAGCTCGTCCGATGGCTCAACTGACTCTTCCAAATCTTCGGAATCAACTGAGTCTACGACAGCACAAAGCTCTACCTCATCGGAAAGTACTTCGGAGGTTTCAAGCAGTGGCTCAACAACTGAAGGAAGCTCCAGCTCTACTGACGTCTCAGGCTCCACCGTCAGCTCAAGTTCCACCGTCTCTAGCTCCACCGACAGATCTAGCTCCACCAGCGGCTCTACAGAAACGACTGGAATTACAACTGAATCTTCTGAATCTACTGGCTCTTCAGCGTCTACTGATGGTTCTTCTGAAACCACCGGGTCCACCGATGCTTCCTCCACTGATGTTACTTCTTCAGAATCTTCCGACTCGACGGCCACCACCGAAAGTGGAGGTACTACCGAAAGTGTGGCGACTACAGATACTACGTCTGAAAGCTCAACTGGCTTATCAAGCTCAACTGGTAGTTCGCTATCTACGGAGGAAGGAACTACCAACGATATCTGGGGCACGTCTGATTCCGATGATGAATCAAGCACTCCACACAGCTGGGAGACAACTCTTACCCCGACAAAGGATAAACTACGTAAATGTAAGCCTAAGAAGAGGAACTGTGAAAAATCCGAATTTGGTTGCTGTCCTGATGGCAAGTCAACAGCCAAGGGACCATTTGACGAGGGATGTCCAATTGCGAAAACTTGCGCTGATACCGAATTTGGTTGCTGCTCAGACGGAGTTTCTCCAGCCGAGGGCAAAAGAAACAAGGGATGTCCGAAATCTGATTGCGCGGATACACTCTTCGGCTGTTGCCCCGACAAATATACAGCTGCCGAGGGTGAGGATAACGAGGGATGTCCAGAGCCAACAACTTTGCCCCCAACAACAACAGAAGAATCAACTATTACCACATCCACCGAAGTTGAAGGATCCGGCGATTCCACTTTGTCAACAGAGTCGGATACCGCTGTCACGTCTTGCTCTTTCACTGAATTCTACTGCTGTCCTGATGGAAAGACACCTGCCAAGGGTGAGAATTTCGCTGGCTGTCCAGAACAAGAAGATCGCCAAGGCTGTGATAAGTCTGAGCACGGTTGTTGCCCAGATCGTCGTACTCCCGCTGCAGGTCCTAATGGCCAAGGCTGTGCTGCTTGCACAAGCGAACCATTCGGCTGCTGTCCAGACAATCAAACGCCCGCTCACGGCCCACAGGGCGAGGGCTGCTGCATTAATACACCTTACGGTTGCTGCCCCGACAACATCCGATCTGCATATGGCCCCAACTTTGAGGGCTGTGAATGTCAAGCCTCTCCGTATGGTTGCTGTGCGGATCAGAAGACATCGGCACGTGGACCACAACAGGAGGGCTGCCCATGTGAGACCACTCCACATGGCTGCTGTCCCGACAAGATCACAGCTGCCAGAGGACCCAAATTTGAGGGCTGCCCTTGTGAAACAATGCAGTTCGGTTGTTGCCCGGATGGCCTCTCCTTTGCCAAGGGACCACATCACCAGGGATGCCACTGTGCCCAGTCAGAGCACAAATGCTGTGAGGATGGCAAGACACCAGCTAAAGGACCGAACTTCGAGGGCTGCACCTGCGTGGAGACCGAGTATGGGTGTTGTCCAGATGGTGTTACCAAGGCTCAGGATGACAAGTTCGGCGGTTGCGAAAATGTTCAAGAGCCACCGCAAAAGGCATGCGGTCTACCCAAGGAACAGGGTAGCTGTGGCAACTTTAGCGTCAAGTATTACTTCGATACAACCTATGGAGGCTGTGCTCGTTTCTGGTATGGCGGCTGTGAGGGTAATGGAAATCGTTTTGAGACCGAGGCTGACTGCAAGGACACGTGCCAGGAATACACCGGACAGCATGTTTGCCTGCTTCCAAAGAGCTCTGGCCCCTGCCAGGGTTACACCAAGAAGTGGTACTTCGATACAGATCGCAATCGCTGCGAAGAGTTCCAATATGGCGGCTGCTACGGCACCAACAATCGCTTCGACAGTCTCGAGCAGTGCCAGAGCACCTGCGCCATTAGCGAGAGCTTACGTAAGTAAAGGGTGAAATATATGAGTACCTAAATTGAATTTCGAATTGAATTTCTATTCCATATTCCATTATAGCCGCCTGTGAGCAGCCTGTGGATAGCGGACCGTGCAGCGGCAACTATGAGAGATGGTACTACGATAACCAGACCGATGTGTGTCGTCCCTTCAGCTATGGTGGCTGCAAGGGAAACAAGAACAACTATCCCACTGAACACGCTTGCAGCTACAGCTGTCGCCAGCCTGGAGTGCTTAAAGGTTTGAGATATTATTTGTTTATTTACCGTGGTTTGGTAGCGTAATGTGTATTAGCAATGTTTTGCCCTGGGATAGACTTAAGCATGAACTTTTTATTTTATCCTGGCTAATGGTATGTTTTTCCACAATTTCCTTTCCTTTGCTTGGCTTTTGTCTGTGCATGATTGCTTGTTACTTGCTATCTATAACCTGAACTCCTGCACGTTATCCTCGCCTCACACGTACACACATACCCAGAGCAATGCTCACTGCCTAAGCAAACCGGTGATTGCAGCGAGAAACATGCCAGATGGCAGTTCTCCGAATCCGAGAAGCGTTGCTTGCCTTTCTACTATACGGGTTGTGGTGGCAATAAAAACAATTTCCCCACATTGGAATCATGCGAGGACCATTGTCCTCGACAAGTTGGTAAGCTTTAAATGTTGTTGCGATCGCTTTCAATGTGCGAAAAGTTGTTTTCCCGAGGCTCAAACACTTTTAACACTGTCCCATTATCTTAGCCAAGGACATTTGCGATATTCCCGCTGAGGTCGGTGAATGCGCCAACTATGTATTTGCCTGGTACTACGATACCAAGGATGCTGCCTGTCGCCAGTTCTACTATGGCGGCTGCGGTGGTAATGAGAATCGTTTCACCAGCGAAGAGGCTTGCATGGCTCGTTGTGAAAAGAAGCCGGAGCCACCAACTCCTCCGCCAGCGCAGAGCGCCGTGGACGTCTGCGATCAACCGGAAGAACGCGGCAATTGTGACAGTTATTCGCTTAAGTGGATCTTTGATAGGTCTAGTGGTGCTTGTCGCCAATTTTATTATGGTGGCTGCGGAGGCAATGGTAACCGCTTCGAGACCGAATCTGACTGTCTGCAGCGCTGTGGCAGACAGCAGCCAGAACCACAGCCCCGACCTCAGCCAGAACCACAACCCCAACCCCAACCCCAACCACAGCCGTCAGGAAATCTGTGTGATCAGCCAGCATCTGTGGGCGATTGCGCTGAGTATGTGCTCAAGTGGAACTATAATTCGACTTTGGGTAGCTGCCAGCAGTTCTACTATGGTGGCTGCGGGGGCAACGATAATCGCTTCGATACCGAACAGGATTGCTCTGCGCGTTGCATTGCAGGCGTAGATGAGGAACCGCGCCCAGAATCCGAAACGGATAAGTGCTTCCGGGCCCCAGAGCCTGGCAACTGTTATGAGAACACAACGCGCTGGTACTACAATAGCCAGGAGGGACTCTGCGATGAATTTGTTTACACGGGCTGCGGAGGAAATAACAACAACTTTGCCACCGAGGAGGAGTGCCAGAATGACTGCCATCCCGCGCAGGAGACCTGCTCCCTGCCACCAGTGGCC
This sequence comes from Drosophila novamexicana, assembly GCF_003285875.2. Classification (NCBI taxonomy): domain Eukaryota; kingdom Metazoa; phylum Arthropoda; class Insecta; order Diptera; family Drosophilidae; genus Drosophila; species Drosophila novamexicana. Next base: position 2,637,598 of record NW_020824827.1, on the reverse strand, counting down.
GGACGCTGCAGTGACATTTCACAGCGGTGGTACTTTGATGAACGAACCGGTGCCTGCCATCAATTTGAGTTCACAGGCTGCCGCGGCAATCGCAATAACTTTGTGACCGAAAGTTCTTGCATAGAGTACTGTCGTCGTGATCAATCGCAACCGGAGCCGGAACCAGAACCACCAGCTGTAAGTTAATTAATTAGATAATCTGTTTCTATTGGTGCTCATGCTTTGTTTGTTTAAGTCATTTTCGGTGTGCTCACAACCTCCAGAGGCCGGAGAATGCGACAACGAGACCACCGCCTGGTTCTACGACAACGAGAAAATGGCCTGCACAGCGTTCAGCTACAGCGGCTGTGGCGGCAATGGCAATCGGTTCGAGACCCGCGACCAGTGCGAACGCCAGTGCGGCGAGTTCAAGGGTGTCGGTAAGTCAAACAATCAATATATAATTCAATAGTGTCCTAGTTTTATTAACGTGTTGTGTTAGACGTTTGCAATGAGCCGGTGACAAGGGGTCCCTGCACACAGTGGCAGACCCGCTACTACTACGATCGCGATAGCCAGACCTGCCAGCCCTTCACCTATGGTGGCTGCGATGGCACTGGCAACCGTTTCAACGATCTCTATGAGTGTCAAACGGTTTGTCTGGCCGGCCGCGAGCCACAGCCTTCGGGTGCGGCCAAAGGTAACAACGATAGATGTCAGAGCTGCGAGCACTTCGTTTAATATATTTTTGTATTTTGAATTTAATTTTGTCTGGACGTAAGTAGATATCTGCCGGCTACCGGTGATCATCGGTGTGTGCAACGGCCGCGCGGTACAAGAGCGTCGTTGGTACTACGACGATGAGCGCGGCACTTGCGTGTCCTTTATTTACTCGGGTTGCTCAGGCAACCAGAACAACTTCCGTTCCTTTGAAGCATGCACAAATCAATGCGGAAGTAAGCCTGCCACAGAGCTGACACTTAATACCAACTGCACCCGAGCACCCGATCACCCTGCACCCAAATCAATACCTAACCTAAATACACCAAATTCTGCACCCTGCCTCACTTTCTTCACAAACTTCAAGATGCTTGATTGGTTAAGCGTAGAAGTAGCATTCCTTAGTAGAAGTACTTAGTTAGAGCACGTTCACTAGACATAAGCTTGCACGCAAATTGGTAGATAAGCTGAATTGCCTATGCGAATTCCAAAACTGATCACTTTCACTTTTCACAGAGCCAGTCGAGAATGAGATCGGCAACGAAATCTCTCCCAGTCGCTGCGAAACCTACGATAACGAGTGCCGTGATCTGCGCTGCCCGTACGGCGTGCGTCGGGTGCCCGCCGAATCGCAGCCGGAGTGCGAGCAGTGCATCTGCTTGAATCCCTGCGAAGGCTACCCTTGTCCCGACGGTCAACAGTGTGCCATTGATGTGTCCAGCGCCGGTGATCGCGACAATCAGTTTGTGCCCGTCTGCCGTGACATCAACAAGCCTGGTGTCTGCCCACAGTTGGCGGCTAACGCTAGCGAATGCGCCCGGGAATGCTACACCGATGCCGATTGTCGCGGCGACAACAAGTGCTGCAGTGATGGCTGTGGACATCTCTGCGTGGGTCCAGCACGTCCCACACGGCGACCAAATACTCCGCCGCCGGCAGTCATTTACCCAGGCGAGGTGAGAGCCACGCTTGAGACTAAGCAGCCGCAGGAACTGGATGTACAGACCTCGATTGGCGGCATTGCAGTATTACGTTGCTTTGCAACTGGCAACCCGGCACCGAATATTACCTGGTCTCTAAAGAACGTGGTGGTAAGAATTCAACAGGTTTTCAATAAGAACCAAAACTTGATGAGCACTTTATATCCATTTTAGATTGACACGAACCAAGGACGCTATGTGCTCACCTCGAACGGTGACCTGACCATTGTTCAGGTGCGTCAAACCGATGATGGAACCTATGTTTGCGTCGCCAGCAACGGCCTGGGCGAGCCAGTGCGTCGCGAAGTCGCACTGCAAGTAACAGGTGCGTCTCAAATATATTTACTTAAACTATTCCATAAACATGTGCAAATTATGTAAATTTAATTTAATGAGAGGCAATGTGGGTGCACACTTTATTCATAAACATGATAGGAATTTAAGCAAGAATATGGTCAGCTTAAAGAACTTTAGGGTCAGCCGCAGTCATATTCACAAAAAACCAAGGACCGAACCAAACCCTAGGCTCATAGATGTTTGAGGAATTTTCGCTTAAAAACAGAACTTTATATAAATAATATAGGTTAATTATGTTTGAAAATAATTTGCACGTGGCCTTAAAAACTTCGGATTTTCGAAGATTATAGATACTTGTATTATATATTATTGCTTGATTTGGTGTTGGCGTCAGAACTAACCGATTTTTCTTTACGCAATTGTGCATGTTGCTTGCTTTTAACAATTTGCATGTTTTTGGTTACGTGTTGGTGTTGGTAGAGCCTAGAGATGTGCCCGCCTACATCTATGGCGATAAGAACGCCACCCAAATCGTGCAACTGAACCGACCGGCGTTGGTCCGCTGCCCGGCTGGTGGTCAGCCCGCGCCCCATGTTAGCTGGTGGCGCAACAATCACCTCTTCGGCATGGGCAGTGAGACGAGTCGCGCCGAGATGAACCGCGACTATTCGCTGTTCTTCCGCTCGATACAGTTGTCCGATCTGGGCCTGTATACCTGCGACGTGTACAATAACAAAGGTCGTCCCGTCTCGCTGCATGTTACGCTTAAGGCGGTAGGTCCAGCACGCGCTGTCAACAATGAGGATGCCAAATACTTGCAGTATATCATTGACCCGGCAACGGCGCCCGTCACCCAAAGGCCCACATATCCCTATAGACCATCGCGTCCGGTCTATGTGCCACCCCCTATTGTGCACGATCCGAGAAGTAAGTACAATTCGCATGATACTTTTACGGAATGGTTTGTTTTGTGTTTTTGGTTTGAGCATAGAGCTGAAGGTAATTGGAAATTTATATTAATTATCGCCTTATAGTCGATGCCCGAGCTGTTATTGGCCTGGACCCGCAAAATAGCTACACGCCCGGCTCCACAATTGCGATTGGCTGCGCGGTGCAGGGCAATCCGGCACCCAATGTCACCTGGACTAAGGACAACACGCCTTTATACGTCAACGAGCGCATCCAAATAACATGTAAGGCTTCAATCTCTCTTAATATATCAGAGCTTTGGTAACCTTTATCCCTCTCCTTCACTCCACGCAGCCGACCCGCATCGCATGGTCATCCATGATGTTACCACCGAGGATACCGGCGTCTATGGCTGCACAGCGCGCAATGCCTATAGCTACAGCACTAGCCAGGAGACAGTTACCATCGAATGTAAGCAACTGGATACTTGAGGAGGAGATAATACTAAAGTTTTCCTTGTCTTTGCAGCTGTCATACCGGTATCGCCCGAATGTATTGACAATCCCTATTTCGCCAACTGCAAGCTGATTGTCCAGGGCCAGTACTGTGTGAACAAGTACTATGCGCAGTTCTGCTGCAGATCCTGCACATTGGCAGGCCAGATAGCGCAGCCTCATCCTAATGCGCTTTAATTCCATACCAAACTTTAAAGCCTAGCAGCATTTTTGTTGGACTTCTGCATTGAATTGAGTTTAAACCAGAAAATATTCAGAAAATGAGCAATGTCACAAAACCAGCAGAGAGACCAAATAAGCCCGCCAATTGCATAGCCCACAGATCAAATAAAATAACGAACGTTTTGCTTAGTAAATACATATATACATATACAAATATATATCCTATATACGATGATTTCTTCCAGCACAAAAGAAAATAGTATTAGTACTTTATGTTTTTTGTTCCTATTTATTTTTGATTTAAATTCAATCCATAGAAGAAAGTGGCTAAAACTTATTTTCATTTTATAAATATTATTTAGTGTTTTTTCTACGATATTTGTGCAACGAGTAAAGCAATTTAAGTCTAAAAAATATTTGTAAATAAATTAAAATAATATAATAAAGAGTGCATATGTATAAATACTATAACTCTTTCATTCTACAACCACCCACACACAAAATTCATTTCAAATCACCAAAAAGTATGGCAACGCCGTACAATAAGGGATTATTGATTTTCCACCGAGCGCCACACGGCAGCTGTTTGTTGGATTCTGCGCTGTGCTGCCTTAGGGTGGATGGCTTGGAGTTTGGAGTAGTACACAGAGAGAGATAGTAAAATTTGTTTGTGTTTGTCATCGCGTGCAGTTCTTTTTATAACAAAATATTTAGAACAAACCAAAACATAGTTTAAGTCGTTGAAGTATGGAGGACAGCGGCATAGATAGTGAGGATAGACAGTCGAATATATATGAGGATGGTGCAGCGGGTTTGTTGGTAAGTTGTCAATTTGTTCAACACAGAAACGAAGGCTCATGGCCAGGCCCAATGCAGAAAACAGCCAGTGGAGCGCCCAAACATATGTCGGATCTGGAGTTTGAGGTGGCATTTAGGGGTGCCAGCAAGGTATATGCGCCCACGACCATTGAAATCGATGAAGATAGGGCTGCACGAGGGACGGAGCGCAACGAACCGCCAAACACCTGCCGCATACTGCAACGAAAACTAGAACTGAAGGTCGAGCGTGCCAGGCGCAATTATACACAGTTTCAGGAGGAGCAGGTGGGTGCACTAAATCAAATTGAAAGTCCTTGAGCTGATGATATATAGTTCATCTATTCTCTAGGCAACTAAAACACAAGCGGCAACACTTATACCTATTAATCGTTTGCCCATTCCGGGCGAACAGGAGCAGAAGCCGCTGGTCGATTATAAGTCTGAGAGCAGCGATGAGGCGGAGGAGATATCCTTCTTTCCTGCACAGCTGAGGCGTGCCAAACGACGTCAGCAGAATCACGAACTTACCGACACTTTTAGCATTCAGGAGATGACCATCGAGTCGGATCTGGACTCCGATGACAGCGGTGGCACGCAGAATCTGGAACTACTCTTGCCCTCCATGAAATCAAATATGTTGGATAAGTTGAAGAGCTGCTTTGGCTGCTGTCGGCGCAGGTAATGCCAGGAGACGCGGCAGAGCAAGAGACCGTCAAGGCACAAAACACGTTATTGAAAGGCACTAGAAATTCACTTGTAGACACAATATACATAGCGTACATTAATAATTGCCAATACAGATTTGCAAATATACATTTATTTGCGTTCATCTAGATAACGATAAAGATAATTGCTTTCAACACATTTCATCGCCATCTTTATGTATCCGTATTCAATGTTAGACACACTCCCTGCAGTATCCAATGACTCAGATCCTCGGAGGTGGCCAAATTCGCCTCGAACACCAGACCCACGCCCATGGCATTGCGTCGCAGCGATGTTGTATACACAGGCGCCAGGAATGTATTCTGCAAAGGTTATAGCTAATGTTATTGAGGAATTTAAATGGGTATTTTTACTACTGCAACTAATGGAAAATTACGAATTTAGTTTGAATTGTAGAATGTGCGGTATTAGGCAGTCTAGGGATTTCAAGTCGAAAAGATACTATTTAGCTTGTTCAGTTTCCTGATCTAGCCCTACTCTACTCTGTTCGAAAAAGCTTGGACTGGCTGTTCCTATACTCCGTCGCGGCCCCTTTGGTGGTGGCAAAAGTTAAAGCACCCCGCATTTAAAATCAGAAACAATTAGCACAACAGCTGCAGCCCCATTAGCTGCGGAGGATGCGGAAGCTGTTGGTAATTTAGTACACAGCATTTAAACAAATATCAGCGAGGGCGAGCACACCAGCCACCCCCAATTCACGTTTTACGCTCCGCCAACCAAACGCATATGTGTATACAGAATACAGGATACAGGAGGACATTAGTACTTGTCTTTTGCAGACGGCGTCGAGCCCAGGCCGAGAGCCAGCAGCGGAATAAATACAAACCTGTAGCTTAAGCCGGTGCGCTTCAATAGGCACCACGGCCAGAATGGCCAGCTCTTCAACCAGAACTTTTGGATGCGAGCGCTTCAGCTGGCCAACCTGCATGTCAAAGCGTGCCCCCTCTATGTACAGGCCATGCACATAACAGCCCTGCAAAAAGTTCAACGATTAAAATGCAAACAGAATTCTTAATTACGAAATTAGTGCCAGGCGAGGGTGGGCAGCACTCCTCTGCTGGTCACATGGGGGGTCATAGTTTTGCATTTAGAGCCGGACGGGCCAGACGATTCGACTCGACTCACCGTCGCTGGGCGCTCTTCGACGTCATCAGGCTCCGAGTAGGTGGTCACATAGGTGAATAGCGTGGACCGATCCAGGGGCCAGGCGTTCTTGCGGCAGGCAATCTGCAAAGGGGTAGGGGTAGCGCTATGTTAAGCAGGCTGCCATTATGGAGAAACTCATATGAAGCTAACCTGAACCAGGGCCGTGAGGTAGCTCTGCGGTATATGTAATCCGGACAGCCACATGACCAGCGGCTCGCCCGATATTGACCAATACTTGTACTGCACGGCGCGTTTCTAAAATACCAGGTAAAAGCGAATCGCTGATTAGTAGGTCTGGATCTGACTGATTTGGTCCGTCAGGCTGATTAATGAGCCGCTACTGTAGCCGGGACTGCGACTCACCTTTAAGTGCTCCAGCCAGCTGGCCAGCTGCTTGCATGTGGCCGGCGCCAGTTTGGCCCACGAGGCTGGCAGCAGGCCATTGAATAACGAGTTGGCAATGTTGTCCAGGATATTGTCCATGCCGATTTCGCCGGCGATGGCCTGCGGAGAGCATGCAATTAAATTAAAAGGCACAACGACGGCACATATGCATGCATGAATGGGTGAGGGGCGCGAGTATTTGTGTGGGCGCGGCGGCATCTATGCCAAGACAATGGCAACGGCAACGGCAACGGCAGCGGCAGAGTTCATTTGCATTTGTAAATTTATTTTGGCAACAAAATGCAGAATCGTATTCAAATTTGCTTATGGGCAGGACGTGGGCGACCACGAGCATTGGCACGAGTCACCAGCCAAGTTGGCAAATGCATAAACAAAATGCAAAACAAAGCTGAAGGATTTATGTGAGCTGCCCATTGACAGGCATTGCTAGAGGCACAGCCACAGCAATCTCTTAGTTACCTTGCGCAGCAGCTCCAGCGTCTTCTTGATGCGCACCACCAGTATGTTAAATCGGTCCAGCTCCTGCAGCAGCACCACGCCTGTGGGTGACAGACTCATTTGGATTTGCTTGCGGATGCGCCAGGTCTCGAAGGCGGGCGGAAGTTTTTTCAGTATTCCCGCAGCCACTAGGTCGATGAAGTCGTCTCGACTGATGCCGCCCGAACCCTCACCTAAATGGCGAAATTGTGAAATAAGTGAGGATTGACAATGGCAGAGAAAGCCACCATTGTTATATATGCAACATTTTGTGGTCTACACTGTTTCTTTTTTCCTACCCTTTTACATTTAATTTTTATTTATTTCTTGTTTTTATCCTCGACTGTTCCGATTTTTAATTGTCAATTAGCAAATACTAAAGCTCATGAATATGCAAATTGTCGGCAGTATTTCAGAGAGCTACCCTATAAAAGCAGAGCATGTTCGAATAGAAGCAGGATTAAAGGGGAAACTATTTTTATAGAGTACAGCTCAATTTATATTATGTATGATTGATTTTTGTCATAACCCCAGAATTAGACTCACAACAATTTGCATGTAGATCAGTGCTGACGCATGTTCCCATAATGTAGGGATTGTTATACCCTAAGCCCATTGAAAATGTCAACTTTGTTTTTAGAATAAACAGAATAATCATCGAAATTAAAGCCAACTCCAAATGGCTGTTGCCTTTTTACAGATATGCGCACATTCTTTGGCACAATAAGATATATCAACAATATCGATCAAAGAAAACGTGTGGTCAAATTTTCTATTTCCTATAAATAGAATTGCAATTGCAATTGTTCTGTGTGAAAGTGAAAAATGTGTATAAACACTTTCCATAAAATAGGGCATTTTTAGGCTAACGCCTGAGCAAAGCAAACATGCACGTAGCGAGTTCTTTGTGCATAAATACGAATGAATTTTCAAATAAAATCAAAATATTTATGTAAAATATCAGACAATGTAATCGATGTTCTTTACCTTATTAACCCTTTACTATTATATTGGAAATGGGTAAAATATGTATTGCATGGTACGTGCAAATCAGGTTCAGGGTATCTCTTAGTCGGGCACTTCTAACTAGAGCACACTTGCCACTGTCTAACTTGGCAGGTTCTTTAATAAAGATCTATTAGAATTATTAATTATGGTATGCTGGGCCAGAGATATGAGGTACCAAAAAAGTGTCCTTTTTCTCCAATCTACAGAGTATTTCCTAGTCAATAACTTTCCTTTCGTACAAGAACATATATATATATAAATATATATATATCACGGCAATTTAAAAAAAAAAACTGTTCGATTGTGCTTGGTAAACGTTAGTCCTTTCCATTTATTTTTTAAATCAGCTGCATCGGTGCGCCTATTATTTCATTTAAATGTTACAGGCTGTCTGCAAGCGAGGGAGCGGGGGTCTGTTTACGTAAAATACTTTACCAGTTTTGACATTGTTTGGTGTCCACTTGCTAGCTGCGTTCGCGCAAAGGTGTTACAAAAAAGCAAAAATTTGGTTAAATTGAACATATACATATATGTATATATGGAGTTAAAACATTTTTGCACAATCATTGACATGGCATACGCATGTACGTATGTGTGTTTGTGCATATATTACAGCATTACAGCATCGAGTGCGAGTGCGGAAAATGGAAAAGTGCTCTCTGATGGCGGTTTTAACACGCTTAAGCTCGTAACGCAAAATTATCGACTTTCGGGTGACGTTTTCACCAATTTTTGTTGCTGCGAATGCGAGGTTTAAACTGAATTCGCAGCTTTTTTGCGGCGATTTGTGGCGATTTGCGGTGTGCGGGTGGCTATAAATGCGTGAACGAATGTATCTGTGTGTGTATTATGTGTGTGTTTGTGTGTGTGTGTGTGTTTGTGTCGAGTGTGTGCTTCTATTTTAATTTTTAATGCATGCCCTGTTATTGTATGCCGGCTATAATGGCGCATGCAATAAAGTTAATTGCAAAACCGCAACTAATTAATTAAATTAAATTAAAAATTTAACATGCCCAAAATGCAACAGAAATGAAAATCAACAAGATAAAATGTAATAAACGGCTGACAATTGGCACACGCTGCATGTATGTAAATTAAACCATTTACTTGTAAATGGCTTCCGTTTTTTAACCGAACTGTCAAACACTTTATCGGATGCTGATACATGTGTAAGCTCATGTCGCAATCAAGCAGCAGGTCAATTTTCAAAATGCGTATAAAAAACTAAAAAGAAATATAAATATATATATATTCCTGAAGCCAAACCCAACTAATGAGCTTTAGTATTATATAAAGTACTACACATATTTACTATATACGAATAGAAAAATATTATTAATTGCAAATAAAAATAAATCGAGTTAATTACGACATATAAGATCAATAAATGAGCAAAACATTCTTAAGGACTGGGAAATCTATCCGAATTAAAAAATGGCCTCAGCAAACGGATTTACGAATTTTTGATACTTTAGTAAATATATAAAAAAAATATTTTTAAAAACTGAAAAATCTAAAAGTGTACTTGGTAAGCATATTGAATAAAGTTTGGCAACAAATCAATGTACCCAGAATTTTTTGGTGTACACCATTGGCCAGTCACTCACCAGTTTGTGGCTGCAACTCAATCAGGCTGTTCCAGATATTGCGCGCGGCCATTGTGTAATAACCGATTTCCGCGTTTGGATGCAAACCAAATACATCCGGCTTATTGACCAGAGGCAGTTTGTCAATGTGAGCTGTGAGCAATGCATTTCGTTTGTTAACCGTGTTCCACTAACAGATGCTCTGACTACTTACCAATGAAGTCCTCCTTAAGAACGGTCTCCTCGTCGGGCAGGCAATAGTCCACGTGCTCATCCTCGTAGAAGTGGAACGATTGGAAGACATCGAACAGAAAATCACCCATATATTCATTCATATAGCAGTTGGTAATGCGTCGATCGAAATCATCAATGACTCGGCCGCCGTACATGACCTCGCCAATGAGATACTTGAGACTATTCCAGGGTATCTTATCCTCGGCGCAGCGACTCAAATAGTTGCGCAGAATCTCCGTGCATACCTCAAAGTCCGTATCGTTGAAGTCGTAAGCTATGTTCCAGCCAAGCTTATCGTATTTGCGGCGCTCCTAGTGTATAGGGAATTCGAATAGGGAGGGCATGTGAAACAGATTAATTTGGGAAAAAGTAACTGCGCTATCAATAACAGTTTGTTGAGCAAAAAGCACAATGGCAGCTCCATCAATTGGCCAACTTGGGCGCAGTTGTGTCCAAAATGCTCTCAACAAACAGCTAAAAATGAACAAATTAATAAATAACGAAGTGCATGGCACAGACGGAGCAGCTGCGCCAGCTTTTCGTATGCAGCTACAAATTTGGCTTTTTGTTGTCTGAAAACTCACTTGCACAACACCATGGAAAAAGGCGAGCACATAGATTAATGGACGATAGGCGCGATGAGAGCATGCCTCCAGACGATCCTGTCGCACCTTAAAGAATGTCGAGCGCAGGTTCAGCTTCAAGCCGTTGGGTGGTTCAGTGACCACTATAGACAGATGGAGTATAGGGAATTTAGAGGCTTCTGGATTGTACGGCTGATGAGATATTTACCCTTGAGGGACTTTTGCAATATGCCGATGGGGAACGTCGGTGTTGGATCTGTGGTAATCCATAGCCGAAAGTCTGGATGCGGATTCTCGACCTTGTCCAGATACTTTTCCAATTCGCGCACAAATCTAACCAGCAAATGACCATTTTGCAGCATCAACCATTGACCCTGTCTGAGGGCGGTGTCTAACATTGTCAACGCAGTCTTCTCCTGCCCCTGGCCCAGCGAAATGTGACAGAAACTGCCCATGCCTCCAAGTACGATATCGGCTAGTTTAATCAGATCATTGGTGGGATCCGAGCCGGCACTGAGTATAAAGCAAACGGGAATCGAGGCGGTCGTTTGTTCATAGACGGCGGAGAAGCTAACAACCGGTGGCATAATATAGAATTCATCCATGGTCTCCACAATGTATTGATTTATGCAACGGAAAATTCGATCCACACGGAAGCAGCGCAGGAACAGCAGTTTCTGTGGTGAGAGCATGAGAAATTAATCGGCCTTAGACATTGGACATTCTTATAGCACAATGACAGCGACGCTGACTGACGGCGCTCATCGATGTGCCATATAGTTAGTCCTTGCCAGCACTTGTATTGTGGCTGTTGCCATCGTCCTTGTGGTTTCTAGCTTAGCTCAAGTGCAAATTGGGCTCGCCGCTGGTTTCAAGTGCGACTGCCGGCGTAAATTGCCGCTCAACTAATGGCTTGGAAAATTGATAAAATATGGTAATGCACACACCCACACACACAAACACACACACACTAAAGATACAGCCATGCTGGCTGACAAAAACAGGCTGCTAATAACTTAAGCAGAAAATGTGCGCCAAAGTTGCAGGACGTAGCAAAAGTCGAGTAAAACTGAACCAGCCCAGACTGTGTGTGTGTGTGTGGGGGTTTTTGTGAGAGCATGGGTGTTATGTTCGTGTGTGTGTGTGTGTGTGTGTGTGCGGCTTGTACATAATAATCCACTAGAAACGAGCATAAAGTACGAAATCCAATAACGCTCGATGGCAACGGCAGCTCCTGGCAAGGACCTACTCGGACTAGGGCCAAGCGGCAGTCACTTGAAGCTAAAAGCATGCAAAGCAAAAGCACACAGGAGCAGCGGCACTTGCCTGGAATGCATTGCATTTGATGTTGTACTCGCCGGGGCATTCCACCTCCTCAGGATTCTCCAAGTCGTACCACTGCACCACCACGGGCCATGGGCATTCGCCGATAAGTGCAAACAGAATGAGCATCGGCAACGGAAGCCATTGAATGCCACATGCCAGTCAAGAACAGTTCCAGCGACCATCCAATGTCCAAAATTGTTGTCGTCGTCGTCGTCGTTTTTGTTGTTGTTGTGTTTATGTATTTTTATGGGGTAGTCACAGACGCAGTAGTTGATAACAGGGCATTGAAGTTGACGTTGACATGAAGATGGCGTACCATAAAATCGTAAAAGAAAAAGAAACAGAAATATATAAAAATGTTGAAAGTATGAACATGGATTGCTTAACCCATTAACGAACGCATATAGATAATGATGCTGTAAAGCATATTGGCGTTTCCTTAAAGGTAAGCAGAAAAATCAAGCATACGCGCTCTAGTCGGAATTGCCCGACTAGCGTATACTCTGTACAGACACGCACACAAGCATATACATATGTATATATAGCTGGACTTATATATATATATATATATACATATACATATATGATATGTTATTTAAGCTTGACTAAGATGAGAACTATTGCACATAGGTGTGTGTAGTATGATATCATATATCATGTTATAGAATCTGACAATATATGTATGTATATGCCACCCAAGAGGGCCTACCTGCTTCCACTCTGCCAAGTTAAGAGTGAAATGATCTGGCAGCGAGCCAAACGTGTCCGGAAAATCAAAGGCTAATTTGAGGACATCCTCCCAGCTCTTTTCAGGCAGCCATTTTGTGGGATTACTGCGCTCGCTCTTTGTCAATGCGATGCTGCCCTTGATGAAGAAATCAATTTCCGCCTGCGACAGGACTCCATCACGCTGCGCCAGTTTTGTGGCGATCTGGAAGGAGAAGAGCAGCTTGTGTCGCTCAAAAATGCCCGTGCAGCCATAGCAATAGACATTCTCGGTCAGTGTCTTGATTATGTTGTTCAGACGCTTGGCCAGCACCGTGTCCGGCACAGCTTTGCGCAGCGAGTAAACGAAAACATCAAGATAGGCGGCGAGCGCATACTGATACATGCTGTTCACCGTGGCCATGTCGGCAAGGGCAAAGAAGAGGACTGCGCCGCGCTTGGCAGCCGCCCGATAGCCGTTGCGAAGGATTTCAATGTCAGCGGCAGTGTCGCTAGCCAGTTTGAGCTGCTCCATGACAAGGCCGGCCTTGGATTTCGTGTTCTCCAGAGTCTCGACCAGCTCGACGTTGTCCAGCATGTTGCCCGTTGAAGTGGCCAGCTCGCGCAGGAGTGAATCTTCGAGCTGCTGCAGCAGCTGTTTATTCTCGCTGGTTTGGGCTATAAGATCCGAGCGCTGCTGCTCGAGATCAGGACGTTCGGTGCCAACCACAACGCTAAGCAGCTGATCTTCCAGACCAGTCTGGGTGACTGTATAGTTGATGACCAAGGCCTTGGCGTAAACAGCGGGATCGAATTTGGGATTGGAAAACTTGGTGGTCAAATAGAGTCGGAATCTGTGATCCCAGTCGACTTCCTTATCGCCCAACATGGTAAACTTGCGGCCTCCCTGAACACGAATGTTCTTTTGCAGAACGTCATCAATGACAGGATCGATGTAGTCGTCCACATCCTCGAATAGTACAGGCAAGCCATACATTATGGCCATTTCCAGCTGCTTTAGGAAGTCCGAATCGCTAAAGGACAGCACCTTGAGATTATTACGATGTTCCCTTTTGCGAATCCACTGCAGCGCCTGCAGTTGAGGATCTATGCAGAGTGGAAAACGCGAGGCGCGCATCGTAAGAATGCCGTTCTGAATGGAGAGCTCATCGGGCGGCAGGCCCTCGTTGGACCACTGTGAGATCTCAACATCGGTGGTTAGATAACTATCAATTTTTAAGGGCAATTTCGCAGGTATGCCCAGCGCAACGATATCCTCCAGCCAGTCGTCAAACACCATAGCCTTCCGGAACTCCCATGTAAAGGCACCTGTATAAGCCAAGAACGAGGCACTGATGAGGCAAACGCCAACGCTGTCGATCAGCTGTTGGCCCAGGCTGGCCATTTCAGCGCTCCAACGTATTAACTCAGAAGAAAGACCACTGATCAACTTATCGGATGCGATCAAGCGGCGTTCGGCCTGCTGCATCATCTCGGTCAAGGCCCGCATTTGCTTCATGGAGGTGGCATAGTGCTGGTTTAGCTCATCTAGTTTCTCCTCCAGCTTTTGAATCTCAGAGTTCAAATGATTAAGCAGCTTTATTTGCACGTCCTGCTCCTCAACCAGAAAGTCGACGCGCTCTTTCTTTGGCTTGACCTCGCGGTAGACATCAAAGAAGCCCAGCACCGCCTTCACGAACTTTAACAAGCCCGCTCCGGCTACGGAAATTTTCCCCATATCATCGAGATTTTGTGTTTTCATATGGGTGCGACAGGAGGTGATTTGCTTCTGAGTTAAGGCCTCGCAATCCATTTCCATTAAGCTCTTAAGGAAGTTCACATCACTCATCATTCCCTTGGCACTCTTCCAGCTGATCTCCTTGATGCCCTTCAATATGGCAACGCACTCGCATACAACCTGCACGGCTGCCGGGGGCGTGGCAAAGGAACGAATCTCAGTGATCTGGGCTTTTTCTAGTTCGGAAAGCGCACGACGCGCTTCCTCTAACGCTGGCATTGCATCAGCCAATATCTCCTCAGCCTCTTCCTTTTCAACGGCAATTTGCTTGCCTTTAATTTCCACCTCGACGGACTTTTCAGACGCTTCGGCTTTTTTGGTGTTTGCCTTTAGCGTGGAAGACTCTATGGTAACCAACATGGCCTCGCACTCCTCTGCTGCAATGGCAACATTTTTCTTCTGCTCTGTCACTATAATGCGCAGCTCGTCGATCTGCACAGAAGCCTCTTCAATTTTCTTAATACCCTCCCCAAGCCGTTCGCGCTGCTGCATGATGTGCTTATGCTTCTCCTCTGGGTAAGGTAAAGGTAATAATAAATGTAAATCAATCTTAAACTTGGCATCGTCAATCTTACCCAGTAATCCCAGATAGGTGTTGATGTAGTCCAAGTAGTGCTTGGGCGTTACAAAATTACTGCGCCTCAGCTTCGTTTGATAGTCCTTGGAATAGTCCTGAATGGTCATATGAACATGGACCACATGCTCGATGATCGCCTCGCGATGCAGCGGGGGTATCATGGGGTGCTCGGTGAGGAACAGCTTTGCCACCGCATAGAGCGCTTGCTTGGGCCAGGGGAATACCCAATCTATGTACGTGCTGCCAATGAGACCGGGGAAACTACGGCAACGATTGCGGAGGGCATCGCCAGCTGGAGACATGCAGAGTACCACGTGTAAGTTCTCGGCGCAGGTGCGCAGGAAATACGCCCAAACAGAGTCTCTGTAATAGGAAGAAGAAGTATTAGCTGGGGTTTGGATAAATCTTTCAGGTTCTCACTTGGATGCAGAAAGACCCTCCTCTTCGGCATACTTTCGCACATGATTGACAATACCGTCTTTATCTTCATCTGCAAATAATGCAGGCACTTGGCCCACCGTTAGAATGTTGTTGATCAACTCCAAGAAGCCCTCCTCGGCTATCTGCAAGTCAGGAGAGCTGTAAGTCATATCAATTATAATTTGAACTCATTTAATACACACCTGTGCGCCTGTAAACAAGAACACGACCTTCTTGCGCTTAACTCCCGCGATGTTGTACAATACTTTAAGGTCCTCGCGGAACGAGGTTTCGTTGTAGCCACGGGAAATTGTGATTTCAAATACCTCGCACTCGGCCGCAAAGGCCGAAAGGCGAGTGACACACTTCTTGCCGCAGCCCCCGACGCCAATGAGCAGCACATGACCGCGATTCATGCGCAGTGTGCGATGCACCCGAGTCAGATGCTCTAAACAATCTTCGAACAAGACTAGCGTCATTTTTTGTCTACGTTCGCAGTACTCGCCCAAGATCTCGGTGAACAATGTGTAGACCGCTTTGTAATCTATGAGATCTTCGTAGAGGCGCGGCTCAGATTCGTTGGTGAAATTGCGAAAATCGCCGAAAACCAATGGATCACGTAGCACAAAGTCCTTGAGCGATAGAATCACCTCCGGGCCCTCATCACCCTCCTCATTCTCCTCTTCGTCCTCTTCCTCCTCACGGGCTGCGGCAGCATCTTCGGCAAGCGCATCGTATAGCAGTCGAGCCTGTGCTTCTGCTGCTGCGGCTTCCAAGTCAATGAAACCATGTTCTTCCTCAAACTCGGGGGGAAAACGTTCCTCCACCTCGGCGGCCAAGTTGCGACGAACATTGGCTATGTCCTGCGTGTTGAGGTTAAACAAATGTAATCGACTTTACAGGAAAGCTTTCGGAAAAACTTACCGTTTGCGAAATAAGACGATCGCATATTATTCTGGTGAACTCATTACGCCAGACACGTAAGAACTCTCGAAGGCCCTTGAAATTCTCGGGATGAATCAAAAGCATGCCGGCAAAGATGCGCGACAGATCCTTCAGATTGAAAATGTAATGGAACTTCGATGGCGTTGGCGGCAGATCTACAATGACCATCTGACGGGCCCGAAGGACAACAGCAGTAATTAGAACAGGCACTTGCAAGTGGCAAGTGGCAAGTGGCAAGGGGCACGCCCTACAAATCAATTTTATCTCTTCTGCTAGCAATATGCATTCAAATACTGAGCATCCTTTGCGGGAGGTGGAAAGGGGTCCAGGGGACCTGGACAACTTGCATTCACCTAAATTTACAGCCATTATCGAGCTGCAGTTGCCGCACCTCTCCAGTGCTGGCAATTCAATTCAAATAATTCATTTTATTCCATTTCGTGGGACATTAATATCTTTTGGACTGGCGCGTCGAGTGTGTAAAGAAGACATACGAACTAGACAGGCCTGGGTAGGTACTACTCTACTTCTGAAACCGGAATCTGCAGGTGTGAGTAAATCATATTCCATTTTTTTGGTTTTTTTTTTTGGCAGTCACTGTTGGAGCTGGTGCTCCCTCTGCGTATGCTGCTTGTGGCAATTGTGGCGACAAATGCATTTTTATCTGCACGCAATGAAATGCGATAATATTTTAGTGTCAACAATTGTTAAAAGCACCATAAACTAATGCTCCTGCCTTCGGAGGGGGGGATGGGGGAGCGTGCTGCGAAAAGAGCCTTCTACAGTTCAATACTTGAACATAATCAAATTTCGCTCCAGCCAAGATGTGCTGGCAAAGATAGGCGGAGTACCGAGACAGACCTAGACACAGTCAACTAGGCAGCAGTCGAGGCGGGTGACCATTGTGTAAAAGGCCAAACAGCAAATGGCAATGCTACCAGCCCCAGCCACAGCCCCATCCCCAGCGCCAAGCTTGGCCCTCACTGGAACGGCACTGGCATCAACTGCCACCAGCACTGAGCTGTACTCGAAAAACCAATGGAGCAGCCATGGAGAACGACGCTCCTCTTGGTGCATTACAGACCATTGAATAATTTCCATTGTATGGCAGCGAGGCAGCAAAGCAGATTATGAAAAATTGCCTTTATTTGCATATGTAAATCGAATTTCATAAAATTTGTGAGAGATTTTAAAGCGCTCTTCAGAATGCGATAGCTTTTTGTTCGCCCCGCACAAGAATTCATACAAATTTCCTACAACAAAAAAATATACAAAAATATTTAAACTGTTTTTAACAGTTTCTTAGAATAAAATTGGAGCGTATCGTTGGGGGGTATATCGAATATGTTTCGTCTAACTACCTTGAAAATGTTAGTTCTTATAATAATAAAAATGGTTGAAGCGAGGGGAGGGAGGTTTCGACCTGGGCTATGGTATAGAAGATTAGGGTAATGCTTCACCAATATTAGTGAAGAGAAAAATTAGATTAAATCAAAACAATAAATATCAAACCTTGAATAACTTGAGGGTCATCACTACAATCATGTCAGCAACCATCATAAAGCGCTGCTGGAACTTGGAATATATTAAATGGCCTTTAAAGATGGACGAGTAGATTTGGATGAGCGACTCATCGTTGGGGAATACGATGTTGTATGTGGAGAACATGCTGATGAAGCGCGGATCCACTTCGTTGCGGCCGCCGCCAGCGGTACCCATGGCGGCATAGAACGTCATATCCTTAAACTTCTTCCAGTTGAGATCCTTGTCTCGGTCGTACATGCCACCCCGCTCAAAGAACAACTTTAACAACGCAATGGGCTGCTGCGTGCCATAACTGTGGGGAAGAGTCGAGTGAAGTGCTTTGCAGTAGGGGAGCGGTTGGGGAGTCTATCAGCTGTCGCTGGCAGTCGCCTATTTGGCTTATACTCACTCATCCACCTGCGGCATGTTCATGTCATCAATAAAGCAGGCAATTTTCTTGCCCATCGGTGGGCCATACGTATCCTTGGTGCGCTTCTCGACGGCCGCCTCTAACGTGCGCTGCACATCCAGCGACGAGGTTCTCGATGAAAAATTAATATTGAGTATGACCTGAAAAAGTGGGAAAGGTTTGAGAGAAAGCTATATTGCGTGCAGCTCTTCGCTTGTGCGAGACATTTTTCAATTACATTGACAGACGGATTGAGATTGCGCAAATATTGCATGATAGTAGCCGTCTTTGATGTGCCAGCCTCGCCCACCAGCAGAACGGGTCGTTTGATCTGTGAATCCAATCGAAATTAATATTATCGTTGAAGAGACAGGTAAATAGCTCTAGGCTACTTACATCGCTCATGAGGCCAAGCAGCCGATTGGTGCGCGTATTGTCCACGGTGGGTACGAGAATTTCACTAAACTTGACGGCTGGATCGTGCTCGTATGTCTTCACGACCCACTCCCAGGCCTTCCAGCAATTATCCTTCACATCCCAGAAGTAATCATACAACGTGGGCTTGCTCTGGGGAATCTGTCCGCCTTCGGCGGGCGACTTCTGCGTGTCTTCGACCAGTGGGAATCCGGCAATGCGTTTCATGAACTCATCGAAAATGATCTGATGCCTCTCAAGCAGACAGGCGCCGAGTGAGCCATAGACAGCCTGCAAGAAGCAGCACTCCAAGCTGTCCATATTGTAGACTTTGAGCACAGGCTCATCCGAATTCTTGTTCTCGGGCGGTCCATATGTGGGCAGCAGTGCGTCATACAAGTTGCAGAACTGTGTGACCATATTGAGATCCGTTTGCATAATAACCATCTTGAGGGGATTGCCTTGCGTGGTGCCGTCCAAACCTTCCAATATGAACGCTATGGCATTCACAATAATCTTCTCGAAAAAATTGTTAAGCATCTCTCGCTGAGGCTCCGGCCGGGTCAGTACCCAACGCTGCCAGTACGGACTGTAGCGCAGATTCTTAGGATCCACATAGACCATGCCGGCACGCGAGACGGTGGCTGGGGAGGCATAAAACAAATTGCCCACCTCAAAGAGTAGCGCACAATAGTTCTCCAGGCGTATGCGCTCCCCGTTCGCCAATGTTAACAGCTTGTTATCATCCATAACAGAGTTCATGTTCTCAATCCAAAGTGCATCCACGTCGCCATCAAAGCAGGCATAGCGGCGCTCCTGTTTGTGTTGAGCGGTGTTGAATTGCATTAGCCTGAGTGTGTTATTCAATGCCAGCAGATTCTGACTGGCGCTGGCAAAAGCTATGGCTATCACATATACACCGTCACTGGCGTAGTGGGCAAAGCTAGTGCAAGAGATTACCTCGGCGGGCCAAATGCCCGAGTAAGCAAAAGAGTTGCCAGGAGACTGAGTATGTTCAGTTATTGCCGATAGGCAATGCCTCGGCCGCAGGTTGTGCAATGGGATGTATTAGCGAATGGCATGATTTCCGCATGAATGATACACATGGAACGCCAAACCAACACACACCATGCCACCTCCCATTCACAGCCACATCCTAGAAACTCGCGTCTGTTATATTCAGCTAGCGTCTGAATTGACACTGAACGTTGTTGTGTGTGTGTGCGTGTGTAGGTGAGCCTGTGCGTGTGCGAGGATTAGCTGCTGTTGCACTTCAATTCAAATGGGATTACTATGGCGGCCGCGGTGGCGTCGTTGGCGAAGGTGCAAGGTGACGCTCTGTGTGACCCACCGGTGGTTCGACAGCAGCCAGCGCAAGCCAGCGCCAGAGAATATTGGGGAGGTGTTTCGTTTCCTGTACTTACCTCACGCTCTATTGGCTTATTCATTTCACGGAATATATTTGAAAATAATCCGTCGATCCAATCTCTCGTCTCCATATCCAAATAACCATATAATTCAATTACCGAGCAAGCCTGTGAGAAAAGTTCACATTAAAGAGTTTTTCAAGAGCTATGCATGTTTTTCCTATATGTATTACACATGCAAATAGTATTTGTTGCCTAGAGTACAACATGCATTTGTTTTTAAAACTGTGTACTCTCAAAATGAGACATACATAGTTCTGGTCTAACTTGTGAAAAACCCATTTAACGTCTGCAATTTAGTCGGACTCTGTATCTCTGCTCTGTTAACAACTACTTATTGCATAAGTTTCTATTGAAACTGGACAATTTTGAGTGCACTTATATTTTCTATTGTGAAAGCAAAACAAAGAGAACTGTATTATTAAAGGGAAACAAAATCACATGAATGTCCCACTGCTAACCAGCTGGGTCATAATGGAAGAACTTGACATAAAAACTGAGGGGAAGGTCCACAATTAAGCTCAATGCAACGAAAAATGAATACTCTTTCTTTCCTTTTATTTTCCCCCAACTTTCAAAGATAATATAAACTGCATTAGTAAATACTATAATCTAATAAATTCATATACTTGTAGTTAGTGAATTTTTATGTTTTTACTATTTAAACTTTTTAAGAAAATCGTATGCTCCTAGTATTCAACTTTTGTAAACATAATGTTGTAGTTGTTATGCTTTATGTTTAGAGTATAAAAATTGTGCGAAACGTAAAACGATTTGTGTGTGTGTGTATGGAGGGAGGCAGAAGTGCCGGACCACTTACCTTAGGGTTAAGCACAATGCACTTGGTGGGCAGGCCCATGTGGCTTTGCGCTTTGACCAGGGCATTTATGACAACAGTTTTGCCGCCACCTGTTGGGCCCACAAGCATGGTCGAGTGGCGGGTCATCATGGTCTCATACATTTGCACCACTTTGTCTTCCTGCCGTCGTACAGTGTGCGAGGGCAAAAGGTAAAGGTGAAGGCGTTGCCGTTGCCGTTGCCGTTGTTGGGGTTTGTCATAAATGATGTCGCCAGCGGGCGGTCGGTCAAAGAGACGAGCGCCATGACATCAGTTGGCCAGCAGTTGACATTGTGTGTGACATTTGTGTCATTTGTGCAACGTTTTGTTTGATGAAAATGGCAAAATTGGATGGTAAAAATGGCCAGGTGGAGACGAAGGCAGAGAAAATTGTATTAGTGAAAATTGTCAGCAGAAATCAGATAGTAGATGGGACACACAGAGAACTGAGCAAAGTTAAAATTAGATGTAGGCAGCCGCACGAGGGTGGGGGCAGTTCTGTTCTGTCCTGCAAAATGCTTTGTAACATTTCCACCATTTGCGATTATGCGACAAAGCGCAATTTACAAAGTGTCAAAGTGTCAACGATGACAACAGGACTGCAGCAGGACAACTCCAGCAACTACTTCTATAGCTCTTTGGTCTGTCTGTCTGTCGGCTAGTTTTTGCTTGTCAGCCATGTCATGACTGTGCAAAACCAGCACACGCAACACAGAAAGCCATTGGCAGCGTAGAAGCACTCACCTGGTCGGGCAGTAGTATGTACCCATCGTTGACAAGGACGTGACGCGTTGCTGCATTGAAGTCTGGATAGCCTATGCGTGGGCAATCAATGCCAGGAAACAGATCCTTGATAAGGCCCAAGAACAGTGGCACATCTTCGAATATGAATTTGGGAAAATTCATGTCCCGCAGCACGCGCATCAGGACCACCGCCTCGGGCAGATCCTCCGACTGACGCTTCATGACGCCAGCCATGCGCAGCACAGAGTTGAGAGACCGCAAACCCCAATCGTAGTGGCACTGCTTGGAGAGCTGCTCCTGAGCCAGCGAATAGAGTACTGTCATCTTCTTTGCCAGCACCTTGGCCGTGAGGAAGCCGTCGGAGAACAGCGAAATCAGGCAAATCAGCTCCAGATCCGGCTTAATGCAGGTCACAGGACGGAATAGAGCTTTCACCGATTCGGGCAGCTCAGTGCGGCCCGCATAGCCTGGATTCATGGTGACAAATACGCCGCACTTGGGATCCAGACTGATCTCAACGCCTTCGAACTGTCGGGGGGAAAGTTACGAAGTGTTTAACAAGATTACAAAATGAATTTTACGCACCACAAAACGCTTGAGCTTGCGTATCAAACCGTTGCGTATGGTCTGCAGTTGTGTGGAGATCACACTGAGCACCGATATGTCGATACGATTGAACTCATCAAAACAGCCCCAGGCACCGCATTGTACCAGGCCAGACAGGATGGTGCCCACGGCCCTGTAGTCCATGCCCTCGCCACAATTTGTGACCACACAGAGCAAGCCCATCGCCTTAGCGAGATCCTTGACGGTCTCGGTTTTGCCAGTGCCGGCGGGTCCGGCCGGTGCGCCGCCTAAATTCATGAGCAGCGCCTGGGTAATGGTTAGGTAGATGCGATCCGTCAGCGGCGTAATGACCAGACGTCCATTCAGACCCATGTACTCGTAGCCGAAGTCGAAGCTACCGGAGCACTGCAGCACATGCAAGTTGTCATAGAACTTGACCCAGTAGAAACGAAGCTGACTCTCCCAGCTGAATTCGCTGGCATCCAGCACGTTATCGCGCACAAAGTTATCTATAATATCCCGGGCATGCACATCAATGGTGCAGATGGCCTTGAACTTGAGCCGATCGTTGCGTGATAGATTGGAGCGCACTTTCAGTACGAGCTCCTCAATCTGATAGTTGCTCTTCATGAGGAAATCCTTCATGGCACGCATGTTGCCATGGTTTTGGGCCTGATCGAATGCCTCCTCCACCTCGGCCGTCCACCAGACTTGGCTGGCTGCCAGGCCCACCATGCCCTGGTAGTTCATTAACCAGTCCGGTCTGTGGAAATCGAAAGTGCCCAATGACTGTCAATTTAATGCAATTGGCCATAAATATGCCGGGACGTGCGCCCCGGCCGGCTTATACAAAATAAAATAATAAATCGCGCCAAATGACAAAATTATACAGCACTGTCTCAATGTAAATCGCTGGCCATAAAAGGGGCTGGAGCCAGATGGGTGTGGCAGTCGGAAGCGGAAGCGGAGTCCGTGTCACATTTGCGACTGGCTTTAGCCATCATACATATATATATATATATATATTTTATGTTGTTCACTTACCTTGAAATGACCAGATCGGTGCCGAAGTCGTAGATGCACGTCTTGGTTATATAGCGATTCGAACGGCGCATTTCGTCCAGCACATCGTTCATCCAATGTTCCACGCGACCCTGCGCCCGGGCTGTCCAAAAACGAAAACAATAAGAACAAGGCCAATAACCACATAAATAAACCCCAGTCGCCAATATCAATAAGTGTATACAAAAACAATAAAAATCAGAGTACCCAAATTACAAAAACAACAACAATCGAATGCCCAATCATCTCCAGCAGGGGAAAATGGCAGCGCCGACTGCCTTCAAATTAATTAAAAGAAATTGGTCAGCCAGCCAGCCAGCCAGCCTGAGCAGAGAGCTGAGCCATAAAAAAGTTCAATTTTAAAATTGGCAATCAGTGCGTAGGGACTCTGTCCGCTTGCTGGCTGATTGGGAGAGGGATTGGGAGCGGTAGTGGGACTCGGGGTGTACTTACTGAAAACGCGAAACTCCATGACCTCGCCCTCGCTGGATATCATGGCGGTAACAATTGTGTGAGCGCCCTCCTTCACCAGGCGTAGCGACTTGATATTGTCGTACATCTGCGGATGCGGAATGAAAATTGTGAAATCAATGCGCAGGAATACATTTTTATTTATAAGCCAAATAAATTCATAAAAATTTACCACGGCTCTGGCCTGTGGGTTTCGACCAGTGCATGTGCTGCACAAATGGCGTAATTTCCGCCTTGGACATTGGCCAGAAAGCATAAACAGTGACATTAACTTTTATGGCAAGATTCTCTTACACTCGCACATACACACACACTCGCACACTCACGCCCAGCCATACATAAAAATAATGTTGCTGGCAGTTTAGCAAATCTGTTGTTGTCACACTCATAACCACACCCAGATTCACCCACCCATACTCACACATGGTCGAAAACTTCAACCCACCTTAATGATGTGGTTCTGCACTGCAGATGGCTCGCTGCTGCCCAAAATCGAGAGCAGCTCATCGGTGGATATGAAATAGAAGCGCGGGAAAATGCGACGCTTTGAGTCCAAATATTCGTTTAACGACTTCTGACAATTTTCCAAGCCAATTCCCAGACTTTGTATATCCAATAAACGTCCGGGCACTGCACAAAATGGCGCCACTAACGGATTTTTGGCACAATCGACCATGATCTGCAGTGGAAGAGGAAGCGGCAGTTAGAACAGTAAATTATTATGAAAAGCAATGAGCGCAACAAAAAAACAACAACAACGATAAACCATCAAGCATAACACAAAAGAAAAATATATTAACTTGTTAGTGCTTTGTTGAAATACCCTTGAAAAGGCAACTAAAGAAGAGAAATTTAACTACAATTCATGATAAAATATTATAATATTTTTAGATATTATTAGACCTAGACCATATATGTTTGCCTAATATTAAATATTTTACACGAGTTTTCACTGAAAGGGTATTTTCACTTTAAGCAAGGACGGAAATATAACTACTGTCCTTGTAAGCTGCATAAAAATATTAGAGAACACATTTGTTTGGAAGGGTATAAACATAATACGAATGTCGAAAGCAAATCAAAATAATAAATCATTTCATAAATGGCATCAAATATGTCGGCAAATGTTGCAAATGAAACGTAAAGTAAACGAAGCGAGTGGCGAGCAAGGTTAAGTGAAGTTAAGCGTCTAACACAAACACAAATCTACACACTCTCCCATACCCACACACACACACACACACACTCGCAGACAAACGGGTGTGTGTGTGTGTGTGCTTGGCAAGGTGAAAGCGTTTGGCTTTGGTAAACACAGCGCCGGCTGACGGTGCGTATGTGTAATGTAATGTAATGTGTGTGTGATGTATGGCTGTAGGAGCTGAGCTGTCTGAATGTAGGCATATATAGTATGTATTTGTAGTAGTTGTATTTGTGCGGCAACACAATTACGAATACGCAAAGTGGTCGTTTGCATGCGTATTATGTTTACCGTTAAGTAAGGCGTCGCCATATTGTCGGCGTACATTAAATCAACTCAAATAAATTGAGTAGATATTTTGGAAATGGCAGTGGCGAGCAGGCAAATAACCAGGATAAACAAATATATATACCAAACAGCAAATACTAACTCTGCGGTACGACTTGTCAATGTCGTCAAACTTGCGCGCCTCCTCCGGCAGCTGTGTGCGTATGTCGCCCCCAATGAAGATGCCCTCCAAGTAAAGCCACTTTCGCTGTACGACCAGCCACTCATCAATGATTTCTGAAATGAGCGCCAGTGCGCGTTCCCATCGGTTGACGGTCTCCAGAAAAGGGCCAATGAATCTGCAAACGAATAGTAAATAGATGATAGAATACTCCAGTTGAGAGGGATGTCAACTATGAGATACCATGTTCATGGAGATAATTTTATTAAATAGGGGAAGGGTATGTGAATTTTGAGTGTACTCTCGACTAGCAAAATACCATGTATATAGTGCTAATTGTGATCCCAATTTCGAATATCTTCAATAAGAAGTACGCTGGCAAAACTTACTGACTCGCTCCCATTGACTGCAAGTTCATGGCATTATCCTCAAGGACTTGCGTTATTTCATCAACTGGTCCCAATATCCAGCCACGGTCCTCCATGCCCTTGAAGTGCTTGTTTACCTTGAAAGTCATCGCAGCCCATGTTTCCTCCACGGCGCGTACGCCTCGCTCGATTTGCAGCTCCTTGATGGCGTTGGTGAGGATCTGCTCGGCGATTTCCTGATACTTATGCAGTTGCATGGCAAACATGTTGTCCAGCGTGAAGCGTGCGGGCGACATGTCGAAATATTGTCCCGTCTTCTCCATCAGCTGAAGCCAATGGCGCTCGCGCAATGCCTCGTGCTTGAGACTGACCATCAGCGGAACCGTGGCCTTGAACTGCTTCATGTGGATCTCCAGCTGCTGGCCTGTGGGCAGCTGGCGCACCTGCAGCGGCGAAAGGGTATAGGATAGAGGGTAAACGGTTAGTTAGCGCCGTCAAATCAGTTGAAACAATAGTGCGGTGGTCGGCTGCTGTCAGTTGTGGCTGCATACGCATTGAATTATGACGAAAGTGCTGCGGCTGTGGCTTTGTTGGTTTGGTTTGGTTTTGGTCAACGGCAGCGGGCTTGCTGTGTTGGCCAAAAAGCGCAGTCTGTTTACATTTGCGCGCGTTGTCCTCGCCTCTCGCTCTTATTGTTTGCACATGCACACATTCGATGCATGGCTGGTGCGGCGCTGTGCGGGCATAAATTAAATTCCAGCACGGGCAACAGCAGGGAGCGCAGGCTTGTCAACATGGCGAGGAGGAGCACAGTGCAGTCCGGCGCTGGCGTCAATCGACACCCGTTGGCATTTTAATTATTTTCAATATTGAACAAATTGATTTGCATTTTGGGACACTGATTATGCCTGCCGACTAGGCCGTGAGGCCCATCCAAAATTATGCATGATAAAAGCTGCATTAAAATGTGTGCATGCCAACTGATTATATTCAAATTTCCGTACATTGTGCTATTTATATTAATGATAAACTAATGAAATAGTTTGCATGCTAATCTATGCATGTAATCACTGTTCAGAGATGCGAATGTAGTCCCATTCAACTGCCAACCGCGCCCACTTTCAGTCCGAGTGCGCCCACTTTTCGCCAACAACTCGGTTCATTTGTATGAACAAAACTTTTTGGCGCGACAAACTTTTGGCCTGGCCAGAGTGAAATTCCTCAGAAACTTGTTAGTGAAGTAAATAAATCAATTTGTCATAATCAGTTTAGGTGCAAAATTTCGACGCTGCTAGGCCAAATTTCACTTTCCTTGTTTGTTGTAAAGGGAAAAGTCAACAAGTTTTCAGAGTTCGACTATCAGACATGCCTTCTAAAATCAGGCGCATATGAACTTTATGAATCTCAAAAATTGGTAACTCATACGTCAGATTCAATTTTAGATACGCAAGAAAATCTGGGTACCCAAAAAAAAAGTCTACCCGCTTGATTTTATGCCAATACAGGGTATCAAAGCGAACTGAATGCAAAGTATTTGCTTGTTATTGTTTTAACGCCTCTGCAATTTTATGAAAAACTCCAAGCTGGCCGAAAACTTTGCCAATTAGGCAAACTTTTTATCTGAAACGCCTTAGGACTTACCGCTTTGGGCATTTTACGGAATTCCTTCAGATAGCTCTCAACGCCCTCGGTCAGGAAATTGGGATCCAAATCGACCCACAATGTCTTGCCCCAGATCTCGCGGCCATTCTTTTGCGATCTGTACAGCTTGTAGATCTGATAAGCGAATATATATTAACAACTTTTGTTTGGATACTGTCATATGGATTGGGTCGTTACCATCTGCAAGCCCTCGTACTCGGATTGTACGCGTGCAAATTCATGATAGTCCACCATGGGCATGTCAAACAGACGCTCGGCATTGGCCAACTCCTGACGCCTCAGTTCTCGTTCGTTTACTTTTTGGCCATACGGATCCATCAAGCGTACGCCTCGTTCCAGCTCGGGGCCGCAGGAGCCAGGTCCGTTTTCGTCCCAATCCTTGATGAATTCATCCAGCTGTGGAGAATGAAAGGACAACGCAATGTTAGTGCAGTACACTCGTCAAGTGGCACTGTTTGATTGCTGCGCTTTGTGCAGGGCTCGCAGTGCCACGCCTTTCGCCTATCGCCCCTCGCGCCTCATGCCTTAATTCAAATAATAAACACTTCAAGTTAATTCATTTTACGCCGACAGCGCCGTTACCGCTAACAACTGGCAATAATGGTTGAGGAAAAATCCAATTAAAATGCCATTGAAGGGAAATAATAATAGAGGGAAACAAAACAGAATTGCAGAAAACGCAAAATTGAGGAAATGCAGGGTCGACAGCGCCAACTGAAGCCCCATACCTAGGCTCTGTCTCGCCCCCTCAGTGAATAACGCCTGGCATTGTCTTGACAACTTACATCGTCGCAGAAAACGTCGATTTCTACGGAAGTCATCTCCGCGAACTTTTGCTTAATTGGTTGCAGCTTCTCCGAACGATACAGCGCGGATAGAAATAGACGCTTCCAGCGTTTCTCCAGATGATGGGCCATCAGCATGTCCTCATACGAGAACTGTAAAATAGAAAAAAAAAAAAGGAGAAAAGACATGAGAACGCACCCACATTCAAATTAAGCAATGTCCTTCAATTATTGCTGAGTGCAAATAATAATCATGAATAGTGCCGAATTCCACTAACGAGCAGCCAAGTGCCGCTTCCACAACCGCAACTGAAACTCGGATTAAAAAGACTGCTCCAGTCTTGCGTGTTCGCCTAGACGATGCCCTATGAAATATTTCTGTTTATAAAAGTGCAATTCTCTTCATATGATATACATATATTCTTATTCTGATATTCTGACCTTACCCTAAAAGTGCCAAAAATATCTTCTACTATTACATAGGATTTTTAGAGCCCTATCCACCCGTTTTAGTTGGTTACTGGGTATGAAAAAAAAAATAGCACAGCTTTCAGGGCCGTCGCCGCAGTTGGTCGCCGTTGCATAAATTTTCATATAGCCTTAGCAGCTTTTGCGCTGCATGGCTGCCTGTGTGTGTGGGTGTGTGTGAGTGTGCATTTGTTCATTCATTAATTTATATAAAATGCAAGTTAATTCCGTTTTGTCTGGGCCAGAGCTAAGCGCCGCAGCCGCAACGAAATGCCATCAATAAATGAACGAATCTAAAATGGTGGACACACAAAATGGTGGACTAACTGTGCCGGAGAGTACCGTTAGCAGTTAACTGCTGCCACCCGCTGGCTGTGTCTAGTTCGACTGTTGCGTTTATGTAACCATTTTGTGTGTCTGTGTGAGTGTATGTGTTGTGCCAAATACGGAAAGCCATTTTCAAATGATGCTCCACTCACTGACCACCAAATATGCATATGTAAACAGTCTGTAGCTGCAGCCGGCCGCGAAGGCTTTATAGGATTTCGAAAAGGATTTCCAGAACAGCTCATTTGAGTACCCAAATATGCGCATGGAGCAACTTGACATAAGCGAATTTCGTTAAGCCAGTGAATATGGCTCTACATATTGGTTTTATTAGATTTAATTATATCATGGAGAGTTGGATTGATGACATTTGGATACAGACCCGAATATGACAATTATTCGACTAGGACTAGACACTATGAACACAAACATTCTAGCTTCCTTTTCTACATACATCCACAAATTACACATACACACACAAGCCTATTGCTGCAATCCATCCGAAAGTGTGTACATACCAAATCACAAGGCTCTACCTCGGAAAAATCAGTTTGTGACAATGTTGGAAAAAAGAAGCTACCGACGTTTTTTTTATAGATTTAGCGGAACCGGTCAACTTATCGATGATTTGACATATTTTTATTTGCATGCACCATAGGAGAGCCTACATATGATGCCGAGATCGGCGTAATTCAGCAGATAGATAGGCAGACAGAAAGAAAGAGACGGACGGTCAGACTGTCGCAGCTGAATCAACTTGGCTCTTCAGGTTAAAATAGAGCATATTGTCGGCATACTCTCTATATAGCCAACGTTCTGTTAGTATTAGAGATTGTGTTTATGGAACATATTTCAGTTTTTATATATAAAAAAAAAAATGAATCGGAAAGACAAACAGTTAGCTTACCATTATTTGGTGTTCACTTAGCACTGTGAAGGTCTCCTGCATCTCATGTATTTTCTGCTCATTAGTCAACGTTGACGACTGGACGGTGGCTATGGTTTGCATGACCAGC
The DNA here is from genome assembly GCF_003285875.2 of Drosophila novamexicana. NCBI lineage: Eukaryota > Metazoa > Arthropoda > Insecta > Diptera > Drosophilidae > Drosophila > Drosophila novamexicana. The sequence goes on along the minus strand of NW_020824827.1, from coordinate 2,607,552 downwards.
TTAAAGTCCTCCAGCTCGCGTGTGGTCTTATTAAGATTCATGCTCAGCAACTAGGGAGAAGTAGATGAGTAATTGAACTGGTAGAGAGCTAGTGGACCATATGGCTTGTGGCTACCCACTTTGATTTCGTTTCGCATGTTCCTCATATTGTCGTTCACATGCTGCAATAGCACCTCGCCCAGTGTGGTGCACCAGTCCTTGGCGTGTTGTTTGATGCTTTCTAGTAATGGGCTCAAATTTATGCGCACACATCTGACGTCATGGTGCTGGCGCATTTGCTGCAGGGTCTCCACAATGGTCGAGTAAAATGTAAATTTCTCATCGATTTCGACCAGTGTCACTTGGCGTTCCACAAACTTTTGGCATATCATTTCCTTCTCGAAGGCCCACAGATTGAAGTACTTGCGAAATCTGACAATGCCGAATGGAGGCATTTACATAAACAGGCAGGAATATTTGTACTCACTGCGACACAAAGCCTTTTGCTTCGCCCACGACTTTTGCGGCCAATTCGTGTACGTTTATGATAAGATTCACTATGTCCTTGATGCTCACGACATCTTCGTAAAAAGTATAATTATATTTCCACGATAAGCCCGCATCAATAAGCGGACAGTTGAGGCAGGTGCCACTCATCCAACGTGTAAATATTTTCAAGCTGTGTTTTGTTATGCGACGCGTTAGCAAGGGTTTGTTCAGAATCAAGTACTTACCGTGTCAGATAATCCTTGGCTGCGGTAATAATGATGTTCTGCAGCTCATTTGCCGACGGTTCTAGCACAATTTCGGACATGAGCAGCACAGCGCTCACCTCAAACATGGGCTCATTCGATAGCAGACGATTGATATAACACTTTAAGTTGCTATAGGTCATGCTGTGGAACACGAATGCAGATGAAGATGAATTGTCTTTATACACTTTTCAGTTAGAAACTCACTCAATAATACATTTATAGGTCTCCTCCTCCCAAAACTCGTAGTAATTACGCATTTTTTCCGAGCGGCCCGTGAATGTGCCCAATACCAAGCTTTCTAGTTTAATGAGCACCGGTCCCAGGGAATCGTAAAGCTTTTTCATCTGGGCCGCTTTCTGATTACGCGACGACTCCAGCAGCTCGAAATATCCTTGACAGCTGTAAACACCCGTACCACAGGCAATTTCTTGATAAATTTTCTGAATATCTTGTTCTTCCTCGGCCTGCATGATTGTAACTATCTCGCCGGTCGTCGACTTGAAGGTGCGCGCCATTGAAATTTTCATGGAGTCATGGGCTATGCTATGGCTAGGCGTTGTGCTTGTTGTTATGGATTCTTTGGAATCAGATACTTCGTCATCCAGATTAAACAGATTATATTTTTGGATTTGATCGATACGGTTGCGCAAGTCCATGCGTATAAAATTGATTTGCGATACGATTGAAGTCAATTTTCGCAGCTGCGAGTTGATCTGGTCACAAAACTTGCCAATGTTGAATGATATCCAGGTGTAGCGGCCCACGCCCATTTGTATGAACAGCTCTGTGTCGTAGATGTGTTCGCGCAAAAATACCACTTCGGACATGGACAAATTGCTAATAAGCGCATTGTATTGATTGATTACCTCGGACAGCTTTTCAAAGTCCTTGAATAGAATGTCTTTTCTCATAATGGCAGTGCGCAGCACCGTGGGAAGCGTAAAGCCCAGCTGCTCAAATAGCTGACCCTCGAACATAGTGTCGAACACTTCGCGATTCAAGTTGACTACAAAGTGCATGTCATACTCGATCAGAACCTTTTCACCAACCAGTTCTCGCCAGATTGGCAACAAATGTTGGGATTCCGCACGTATGAGTACTTGTGGAAACAGAAAGGAATGCAGATTAATTTTATATATAATTAATAATAGAAACTGTTATTGGTAATGTGTAATGCAACATATCAGCAAATTATTCATTTGATTACTTATTTTTTGAACAATGAACTAGAAAACTGCAAAATTACATAAGTACACAGCTTCCCGTAATATTGATATGCACAGTAAAGCAAATTTTCAACTATATTTAGAGCAAACTTTGGATTAATAATATAATTAAATACGGACTATAAAGGAATTTGTCCTCATTGCATAGTTACAGGGTATTAAGAAATATTTAAGACGTAGTAAGACTAAGTATTAATTATGGAATTTTTGAATTTGAAATTGGACATATATACTTCTGGCTTTGCCATGACGAAAAAACATAAGTTATTCTTAAAATATAAACAGAGTTTGTGCTGCCTGAATAATTAAACTGTGAGCAACCATTTGGGTCGAATGTGAGCGCTAAGATGGGGTCTTGGGAACATATATCTCCAAGCTGGAAAAAACACAAATAAATATGGTTTGTGGGGCTTAAGTTTCTGAGCCGGGGAAATTGGTTGTTGGGAGGATGAAATACTTGGTATTATTTTGCGAAGTACAGATAAAATGTTGGTACCAACATTATTCAAATGCTAGCACTATAATAAATATAATGTTAAGGAGAGTGATGTGATGAAATAGAATCAGGGCTTGTCTACTCACCTTCACAAGTCTGCATGCACTCCCGATCCCGTGCTGTGATATCCTTTGGCTTTCGCTCCCTCATACTAGCCAAAAAGGAGGTTGCTTTGCTAAGCTGCAGGTTCGCATGACGTGTCTTGCCCACCATCCACATGATCATCGCGGTGAGTACCGTGAATCGATTGATTTTGCACATGACACCTATTTGAGCGGCATCTACAGCAGCTTGTGTGTTCTCACCTTCGTCCTCCTCTAAGAAGCTCATCGAGAGTTGTCCATGCAGACTGTTTTCAGATTCCATTTCCATTAGGCTCAAGCTACCGCCATATTGTGAATTATGCACTTGCAATGCTGAATTGCCCCGGCTCTTGGCCTTCAGTGTTTGCGTGGCTTCCGATATATAATTCACTATTTTGCGAATGAAAAATTCGATTAGTAGAAAGCTTAATGTTCGGGGTAACAAACACCTACTGGTTTCCTCCTTGCATATTTGTATGTTCAATATGTATGAGCGATTGGTATGGTTTATTATAAAAGTCGAGTTCTGCATATATTTCTCGAAGAGTATCTTTTCGAATTGGTACATGACAGTCATCAATTCGAAATATTGCTTGAATGCGCTGCGCTTCAGGAAGCTATTCTGCATAGCCGGATCGTCTTCCACGGTCTTGAAGGCCAATACAGAGTTTTTTAGTTTTCTGCCCAGCAAACGCGCCCAACAGACGGCGCTTATTTTGGCCGGTTGCAGTTTTGCCATTGGCGGCGTTTTCTTATGGTGCTGTAAATATATACCATAATAACAGCGATAAAAAAAATAAATCGGCGACAAATTTACGCACCGTGAAGACAGTTTCCACGTTGTTAATCTCGCTAACGAAGAATCGTAAGAGATTCTCATGTTTGGTGGAGACGAACTCCTGTAGAACCTTGCGCGTATCGATGGAGTTTGCATTTATTAGCAGTTTAATACCCTTTTTTGCTGAGAGCAGCGAGTTAATGCTCTGATCAATGACCGCCTTTGCCTCAATTTCTAGCATCTCGAGCCGTCTATTGAACTGCTCCAGCGAGTACTCCCAGTTCTCCCAATTGCTGGGCAAGAACATATCATAGTCCACGCTGCGAATCAGATCATCTAGCAATCGATAGATCTTACGCATTAGATTATCCACAATGGCCGGATCGGTGATCAGTGCCTTGAGATTGCGTCCAAACAGATTCTCATACTGTATAAACACGCGCCCCACATACGCAATATCCACGGACACTTGGTATATATGATTCACTTCTTTGAAGAGCGCTTCACGATCGAACTCCCAGCGGGAGCCGGCACCGGACTCCTCAATGTGCTGACGGCTCACCTTGTAGGCCTGTTTCCAGCAGCGCAACAAGTTCGCACAGTTGTTGGCCGTCTCATAGGTGTACGAGGCAGAATAACTGACAATTATAAAGCCATAAATAATTGAACTTCAGAAACCTTCTCTCTACTCTGTACTCACCGAAATATATTGTCAAAATTAATTATTTTTTTAACCTTCTGCACGAACAAATTGGATATTTCACAGAGCAGCACTTGCATTTCGGGATCACGACAATAGTAGCTGGACATGGTCCAGATGTGGCGCAGCCCGACCATAACATTTGGTATCTGCATTATGGCCATTTTAAAGCTGTCATAGTTTTGTATTTTCTGAAGAAGAGATGGAGAAACAAGGATAGAGACTAGAGACTTGAAGCCGATGTCAGGCTGATTTCTGATTTCTACACACCTCCAAGTAGTCTGTTACGGTGCCCAAGTAGTCTGCGTTCTCTTTGGCCAATTTAAAGCGATCCTCTGTCTTGGCAAGCACCTTATTCCACTCGGCAATCACCTCGGAGCCATCGTTCGTCAGTCGGTTGAGTACGGCCAATACAAATTCTGTTTTCAGTTGTTCCAGTGTGCCGTATAGATCGATTTCCATTTGATGCCAGTAGCGATACTCGGCCATGGGTGTAAACTCATCCAGCTTGCTATCTTTCAAGGACTTCATTGTCTTATTCAGATACTTCATCCAGCCGTCCACCACATCCTCAAGCTGTACTTGTGTGTAAGTGGGTATAAGCTCCAGCTTCCTGGTATCCACCGGTACGCGTATGACCGCTTCTTCGAATTCGGTCTCCTCCTGGCCGGGCAGCACGTAGGACGAGGGCAGATTGAAGGCCCACACAATATGATTGATAGTCCAAACGATTTCACTATCGAACTCCTCAATCTCCTTGAGCAATCGACGCTGTATTGGCTTAATGCGTGGAGGGGTTAACTCCTCGGCAATATGTTCCGCTTCCACCTTAGCTTTGGTCTCATTCAGCAGCTTTTCCCAGCGCTCGGCAATAGTAAGCTTTTCAGGTTTCTGTTCCGCTGTAAAAGGGCTTCAATGTATTATCCCGCTATCGAAATTCTGGCAAGTAACTTACCCTCCTCCTCAGATGATGATGGCATATCGACGGGTACATGGTGCATCTGGTCTTCGTCCTCTTCATCTGCTTCGGGCTTGCCTGTTGCCTTTTTGGCCTGCTGCAGCTTCTTGGCCTGGGCTTCCATTGCCTTTTTCTTTCTGCCATGTCAAAGAAAATAAATAAACAAATGAACACAATTAAAGTCGCTCGACATGTAAAATTAACACAAAGCGTAACGAAAAGCCGCTGATAAGCGAAATGAGCAGCAAATGCCAACAAAGGACAACAAAGCGAGCAAACAGGACAAAAAGGACTTCACTCCGATTGCGCTGGCTGCCATGCGACGAAGGCATTTTTTTTAATGCACAAGTGTATGCCTAAAAAGGACGACCAGAACAGCGCTCACTGGTCAAGTGGCTGCTTGAGTAGGGGCCGCAATGAAAGCAATGAAAACCCAATGCACGGCTGAGTGAGGTTCCACCAGGATGTGCCATAAATGTTGGCTTCCAAACCCAATGGTGAGGGGGGGAAAAGACAACACTGATGTCGACGCTGGCGCTGACGCTGACGCTGGCGCCGTTGATGGCAGCATGAAATCCGATTAAAAATAAAAATTCTTATCGGATGCGCTGTAATTTATGTGCGAAAAGGGTTATGCAGGATCCCGAAAAACAAAAAAAAAATAAAAAGAAGAAACTGTAGCCGCGTCGATGGCAACCAGTGATAAATGCAAAACAAAGGGCAAGCGAAAAATGTGCACGGAAAAAAAAAGTCGAGCAAAAAGCCAGTCGGAGCAGGCACTTCAGCCAGCATATAACCAATAAAGCGCGGGCGTTACGCCCTCCTATTGCCCCTACTGCGGAACCCTTGCCACCCGTAAGCGAGGCGAACGCGTTGCCGCGCGCTGCCTTTGTTAAAAGTTAAATACTTTTGTTGTTTAAGCGCTTTCAAACGAAATTCCGATGGTTTGGATAGCTCCAATAGACCCGGCCCCGATTCCTTGGCCTCGCTGGAAACATTCTCCCCGGCATCGCCAGCGCCGCCGCCACCCTCCCTCTGGGCGTCATTACTCTCCATTTGCTGGGTGTCCGCGGTGTCCGGTTCGCGAAATTGAAATTGAAAAGCGCTTTTGTAAACCTGCAATAGAAAAAAAAAACTAAATAAAAAATAAGAATAAAATTGGAAATTTCATATGCTGTTCTAATAGGCCGAGTCTGCTGTGTGTGGAGAAGGCAATCTAATTGATTTGCCGCGTTGATTTGCCAAAACCAATTTTCAAAATTTTCAACAAATTCCCAATTTATTTTCATGCAAAGAGCAAATATTATGGCAGTTGGGGTACGCTGCTGCTCTCCCACGGACCGCAAAATTTGCAAGCTGCCAAGTCTTATGGGCGGACGGCGGGTCGAAGTTCAGGGGTTGAGTTTGCCAGCCAGCCAACCAGTCAGCCTAATGGAAACCGCAACACATTTTGAGGCTATGATGAAGCAATTTGCGTTGAAGCTGTCCGCTTAAGGCGTTGTGGGCGTGAGGCTGTTGCCACACCCCTCCAAACCCTCTGAATGCTTGTTGTGCGCTGAAGCGCAAAAATCTTTCGCCACAGCGTCCATTTTGATAGATGACTGCCTTGTTTTAGGAATTAATTACAATTCGTCACATTTTGTTTTGCGGTTAAGCATGGACGGCCACGGCCGAAAATGGTCTAAGCACAAGGGGCGACGGCGGGGTAGGGCGAGTGTGGTTCATATTGAAGCTCTATTGGAGAACAATGGGCACTGCTCCGAAGCCGTTGATTGATTGAATAACGTTTTATGGGGTGTGAAATGAGCGAAAGGGCGCAAATTTGAGTGATTCTGGTTTGCGGATTGTGTTGCGGCATTAAGTGGCGCATTTTGATGACCAGCTTACTAGTCGGACTTACCATCTTTAATGTGTCTCGCAGCGAGTCAATGAGGTTGCCCCTTATGGAGCCTAATAGAAACAGTAATGGCATTTCGGCAAAGCATTGCGATATCTCCCTGAACCAGGCTGGAAAAAAATAATAAAATTGATGAGAAACTGCACAATAGAATGCGTTCCATTGTTTATCACAGTTATCAAGACAATATGAATGGAATTATGTATCCATTCGTTTAGTCCCCAATAGAGATTAATTGAAAAACATGAGTTAAAGAAACATTAAGCATTATATATCATAAAATATTATATTTATATAATCTATTTTACTTGCAACTTACGAATTTCTCTGGCATTTTTGCGCATTATGTAAACATATCTTATTTTCGGATCCATGGTATGAGACTCCATTTCGCCAAAGTGACAATGAAGAATTGGTGTTTTCACATAGGCGGGAACAATTTTCTAGAAATGGACGAATATATTTATAATTTTTAATTTGTCAATGAAATTTGTTTGTACGAAAGAGTATAAAAGCCAGTTGAAACATAATTTTGTGACCAAGAGTAGTATGTATGGTATCTATATGAAGTGAACAGTTGCTTTCGACATGCTTGTACCTACCTTAACCTCGACGTAGACCGGAACGTAGCTTTTCTTTTTGGTTTTGCGACCTGTTGTAATGGGAGGATAAGATTAAGTGCATTAACATTGGCGAATGGGCGGCGTGTCAGGTGCAGTGCAGATAGATGAATGTGACTGTGAGCTTGTGATTGACGTGCTGAGAGAAGATGCAGTTGGGGGCATTTGCATAGCCATTGTGCCGGAACTTTTCGGTTCCATTTAAATGCAATGAATGGAATGAAAGTTTGCTGTTATCTTTGTGCCGGGCAAAGCAAATCAAATGAGCTACATTCGCGAACGCGCGAATGGTGGGCGTGGCGCGTGAATTCAAATTAAAAGTTGCAAAAGAAATGAATATAAGGCAGGCGCCCGAAATGAGGCTCCTAAATATTTATGATGTGCTGTGGGCAGCGTGAATCAAAGGGAGGACAACGATTTGCGTTTGATATTAAGTTGGACGGGTAACGAATTTATGCGTTGCATTCGACCATAGTGGGGGGAAAAGGTGCGGGTGCAAAACTTTCCAAATTAAAAATGGCGTAAAGAACAAAGGAACATCGAGCAAGTATGCGTCATATTTACCATTATCCATATCAGAGCTGACTGCACGAATGAGCGCGAGTAGAAAGAAAAAATGTGTAAGCATGTCGTTTCGATTCTAGAACCAACATCTGTTAAGGATAACAATTACTTACGTGTGCGCTTGGAGCGTGCTGAGCTTTTGGCGCTGCTGGCAACTGTGGCATCCTCCTCGCCCTCGGCCTCACCCTCGGCTTCCGTCTCAAAATCGGTGGCTTCGGCTGCCTCCGTTTCGGCTTGTTCAGCGGGTGGCTCCGGATCCTGTCCGCCTTTTTTGCGCCCCTTGCCCTTAGCAGCACCTTTCTTTTTTTTCTCCTTTTTCTCCGGCAGCGAAGCTCGCGGCACTTCCTCCAGCACAGTGATCTCTTCCTCCACGAGCCTGTCGAAGAACGTGCGCCACACGTACATGATGACGCGATCCAAATGTGCCTGCCGTTCATAGCGCTTGTTAAGAAACTGATCCAGAGCCTGCCTATGTTCGGCAATCAAAGTGTTGACATAAACTGGATCGAATACGCCCAACTGGTTGGCAATGATTGTCTTCAGCCATACGACTCGAGGATCGTCTACTTCGATGTTGTCCCCCGAGGAGCTAACATCCTCGTGGACCGATGCACTCACGGTCTTCTCCGAACCGCTGCGCGTGCTGTAGGACATTGGGAATGGCGGCGCTACCAAGGCAGCCCTCCTGACTTACTTGGCTCTGGCTACTTCAACGCCCGAGTGTGTTTGTGTGTGTGTGTGTGTGTTTATTTGGTTACCGGTTGCCGCTGAGGTTTGCACATCAAACGCTGAAACGTTGCCGTGCTCTGGATAGCTACTTGAGTTCCTTCTCCTGTTGTTGGCACCCTCCTTATTTGTTGTTGTTGTTGTTTTTTTTCAATCAATTTCAGCTGCCGCTGTGCAGTTGGTTTTTGCGCTTGTTTGTTGTCTGCGGTGCCGTGTGCTGTGGCGTGTTGACTCGCCCTGGCGCGCTGGCGTCTGCAAATCCTTTTATGTAACCTGGGACAACGTCTGCGGCCGCGGCGGTTGCCAAATGTTGCAAGCCAAATATAAACGCTTTGAAATGTTGAATGCGCTGCTCAATTTGTAGCAACGTTATGTGGAAAATATTTCATTTCCTTTCATAATATACATATACATATACATATATATCGCCGCGCTGCCTTGATTTTGTGTTTTAAGTTCCCAACTGTGAAGTTTTGCTTATCCTCGTTTTCATTGTTGCTGTTCTTGTTGTTATTATTATTATTATAGATGTTGTTGTTGGGGATATTGTGGCGTTGCCTTGGCTGGCTGTTGCCATTGTTGATGTTTGCTTAGCAACCAGCTCTGCTCCAGCACATGCCCTTTTGCCACCTGTCAGCTGCACTTGCAACATGCAACAGCGCCGGGTCAAAAGTGTTTGCTGCCCTCGGGGCGTACGCGTTGCGTAAACAAAACACGCAGCGCTCACTTAATGGCTATGCACATTAGCAACGTGCCAGGGACTTTGCCAGGCAGGTCAGCCCCACACCCAATCCCACCCTAGCGCCCACTTCCGCCCCGGGTCAAGTGACTGCATCGTGCTGGATGCTTGCCATTGGCTTAATAACTGTTTAAGTGAAATATAGAAATAGAAATATTTACAAAGCTATTGCAAATGGTGTGCCCATTTGCTAAGCCTTCTAAGGCTTCGCGATGAGTTTACTTTGAGTGTTGCAGTCGTAGACAAGCCACTTCCCCGCCCGAACGCGCCCCTCACTAACAACCGCTCAAATCAATTGAAGACGCCACGTCAGCTGCTTTGATTGAGATGCCAATGCTTTAGGGGGCGATGCAAGCGCGGTCTGTTTGCGTTCAATCAAAGATTGCTGCCTGCTTAGAAATGCCACAGAGAATATATATATTTTGCATATACTTCATATAGCACTTACAGCGACTGCTTGAGTAAACTAATTTCGAGAGCTGCGATTTTAAATGGGAATCACTTGATTGCAGTGCGTCACTTTGTTTCATTTAGCTCAGTATGAGTCCCATGCATAGTAAAATCCAAACAAAATTAGGCGTATTACCAAGCTTCCAATAATCCAAAGGCAGTTTGTTGCTGTTGACACTTCCTCCGGGCAATGAGCTGCTCCTTGATCTATTCCTGCCGGCAGGTGCGACGAGAGTCGAGCTCAAAACTAATTGAAATAAATGAATGTTTTGTCATCGAAGCAGGCAGACAGGAAACCAGGTTGATATCTGGCCAACGGTTGGATGTCGGATAAAGTGCCGCAGGCACCAGGAGCATCATTAAAATGCTTGGTTCAAACTGTGCGTATACTTAAAATAGATTGTTCGGGTAACATTCGGTACCTTGTGGCTGTAATTTTTATCCGTCATGTTTTTATTTGTATTTATTATTGCGTCGCTTGACTTTGCACCAAAGCGTTCATTTTGTTTGCAGGTGAAATGCTTCACGCAGCCCGCAAAATGAGAATTTATTGACTTGTGTGTGTGTGTGCGTGTGTGTGTATGTTTGTCCTCTTCTATAAGTGGGTATGTTTGTGCTCTGCTGTTTCCGTTTGCGTCTTCTATCTGCACCACATGAGTTTGATAAACACACACACGCACACACACACACACACCACAGCTTTGACACAACTTGAAGGATGCTCGCGCCTTGTTTGCATTTGCGCTTAATAACTCTCAAGCGCTGCCAAGCATTATAGCAACACATAGAGACACACACACACACATGCACATAAATAATTAGCCGCTGGCATTAGTTATGCGCATGTATGTCAATGTGCTTAATTGCAAGTGCAAGGAGCTCGAAAATGCCCTATGAGCCAGGTGTGATATTACCTTAGTGAAAACATATCATATGTACTTTGCGTACCGTTGATGTAATTGGAATCACTTTCAACTATTTAAATGTGTGCTGGTGAACTCAGATTAAAGATGCAGAGTATTTCTTGAAATTCGTCATGATGATAAATTTGATCGTGCTTATAGTTGATAATAATTGTTTGAAATATCACATTAACATCAGTTATATTTGCGCATGAATAAACAGAACAATAAGCTTTGTCAAGAAACCTTGACTAGGCTGAGTCTTATACATATATATATATATATATATATATATATATATAGACTATAAAAAGAGAAGCACGTAGGAATGCTAATATATTTCTGAAAGAATACTCAAGAGATAATAATATATGCCCATATATATACAGGCCATACCTTTTTCGACCACACTCCACGGAAGTAGTTCACAAAAAAGTTTGGTCAAGAATGTTCTCCCAGCATGAGTCTTATGCTTCCATGGTATGCTGTTATATTTTTGAAAGGAGACTCAAAAGATTTTAATGTATGAATTATACATAATTCTTGCTACAGGCCATGCCAAATTCGACGAAAGTAGTTTCATTTTTTTCAGTTCAAGGTTTCCCAGGTCCGGCAAATTTCAAAGTGGTATTAAATGAGACTGTGCCTGTGCCTCTGGCAAGCCTTGATCAGTCTAATTTGAATTCGTTAGGCCTAGGCGTCGTCAGCCTTTCACACATGTAGTGCTGGTCAAGCTGCTTATCGGGCGGGACAGCAGCTTACAGGCCACAGCACGTTGCATGCAGCAGTTTACGGAGCTGTCGTTGTATATCCGTTTCCGCAATGCAGAAACTTTCAGGCTGTTGCAGCTTCGGCTTGCTGGCCTGGTGAGAAGGTCTTTGTTCTAGCCTATAAAATGTCGGCAGACATTTCGAAATGCTCTGGCTGTGTGGCTGGGGTGGATGCATTTTGAAGCGGGGTGCCTGCCGGTGCAGCTTTAATAAATCCTTGCGATTCGGCTCCCCGCTGCCCTTAAATCCGGTCAAATACAAATAGGCAAGCAAATGTGTCCATTAGTGTGCACAGAATTTCCCATCTTATCTGTCTGCAGTCGTTGTTCATGTGCGTCCATTAATAAACATTGTCAACTTTGAGGCGACGCCTGCAGTGCTCAATTGCAGCGGGATGGGCACTAAAGCCGCAACAAGTTCTGTAAAATTCCATTGCACATTGCACATTGGCAGGCTCGCATACTACTACCAGCCTCCGCCTCTGGCAACTGGCAGAGATTGTGCGCTTTGCGGTTATCTAATGAGTCGACGCCTGAGAGAAGATTCAGCCAAACGAACCGCATCCGATGCTGCTGAACTTTCCATTCGGGAGCTGTTCAACCCTTTGATCAAAGCAATTGCCCAATGCAGCATTTTTGAACTAATAAAGCGCCAAACGGACTCTTTTCATTTCTCTGTCGGTGCGTGTGCTTTCGTGTAGCCGTAGCACTGTCCAACAAATTGTTCTCTTTCAATGCAATTTGTGCAGCTAGGAGTGGACCTGCAAAACCAGCGATGGCAATTTATCGCTATTGCACTTAATACCGATTTTTTTAGCTGTTGTCGATACATACATATCTAATCATTTACTATATAATGTTCCTAAAATATAAATTATATTGCATATATTTAATTACAATAGGATTTACCCTTTGCAAGCGTTTCCCATAATCCAACCAGGGAAGTGGATTTTGCAAGACAGACCTCTGAAAATGGGAACAAATTGAAACACGTGGACCTTTAATAATATAAATTGAGAATGCTGTTATTAAAGTAACCTCAAACGGCATTCTCATATTGAGGAGAAAGAATAAAACTCACATTCTGTTTTGTCAGTGCAATTTATTGACCTCACCCATGCGCCATGACTGCAACATGTTTGGACCCTTTGCTTCTACATTAGCCATGCTGTTTAGAGCTCAGGCTAATTAACGGCACAGTGATTGCCCTGATATTTCCATTTGCTTTCCCTGCACAAACACACACACGCACACCTCCTCACACACATACACATATATATACTCGTGAACGTAAAGGCAGACACACTCAGCTAAGTAAAAAGTAAAGTTGGCTACAACAATATTATGCAAAAACAACTTTTTTGAAAAGTCAAAAACTTTTTGACTGACTTAAGTTTTATCATATTTTTGCGCCAGCGAATCTCAGCCAAAGATTCGCCGCCGTCGCTCAGTTTCAGTTCAATTTGCATACGCACTCTGAGCATTATTTTTATTTACCTGATTTAGCGTTGATTTATGATTTTATCTCCTGCAAAAAAAAAAAAAAAAAAAACTTAGCAGAGATGAGAGAAAAAACGCGAGCAGAAAACTCAAATTGAAATGCAAACGTGGCCATTGGGCCCCACGGCACGGCTGGACGAGCAGTTGCTGCTCCTTCTGCTCCTGCTACTTCTGCTACTCCTCCTATTTCTGCTTCTGGAGCTGCTTGTGTATGCGACTGGGTTGGCCATAACTCAAAGCTGAAGCTTTGTTGCTTACCAATTGCTGGCATCGCGTCACGTGTTTTCATTTGGCTTCTTCGCTCTCATGCCAAGTGCTTGGAGAGATTGTCACGTTGCCGTTAAAGGAAATCGCTGGCAACATCATTCGCTCCTGAACAAAGTCGGACGGGGAGGGGAATGGCTGTTAAAGGAGATAAGAATCCGTTACACTTGCACAGTTTGTGTATTGCATCAACTGCATTTGCTGCCTTGGGCAAGTTGTGTCAGCAGAATGCAGCTCCTCAAATGATAATGTTTTCCTTGTGCTCTCCGGGCTAATTAATGTCGCAAAGATTATCCAGGGACGGTTATTCGTAATTAGGATAATGGATATAAGCGCCCATCTCTTGGCTAGGCTAATTACTATTTGCCATATAAGTATATGTCAAAGAGAGTCTGAACTGCCTGTTAATATTTATCTCTGACCGGTTCATTGAGTGGATGGTTACCTTATGTGATGTACGTGCACCCTTATCGCGATTTTCAAGAGACTTTTGTTTATAATCTGATTCACACTTAAATAACTAGATGTAAGTAATGGCATAGCTGAGGCGACGATCAAACATAATACCTCCAGCATGTCGGTGATGATATTACCAATTTTTGTAATTTCTCTAGGCTTCTCTAGTTTTGCTTCCAATTCAACTATAATGAACAAAAAACAATACAGACCTAGCTATCCAGCACGTTGAAGACAAAATACCATTACGATTAAGGGCTAACTGCTTTGAAAATATAGTTGTAAACTTTGGTGAAAAAATCTTGACATCAGAAAACTGGCTGAAACAAAAATTTTTCTCAATAAAGCATATGTTGAGATAGTCCGAAGCCTGTTAGATATTGTTTAAATATAATGAATAAAGTGAAGCAAATAAATGTGGAGATACAAGTTTGATTATAAACAGGCAAACAGACAGACCTGGCTATATCAACCCGGCTGTTGATACTGATCAAGATTGTATAACCTTTTATGAGCTACAAATTGCATAAAAAAAAATTATAAAACGCTCTACAACAGTAGAGTTTATATAGATGAAAACATAATCAATTAATTGATATATGTAAACTCATTAATTTATTTGAATAGAATTAATTGAAATGGTTCATGTTCATCAAAGTAATTGCATGCACAATTGAACGGCCGTTAGCCTGTCTTTTTCTGTTATACAGAAAATGAATACAATTTCTTAAATTAAATATGCTATTGATGTTAATTTTATATCTTTTTTGACAGCCCGACAGGATGTGCTGTCAACGGCTGCTGTAAGGACGACGAGTCGAGATCAGCAAATATTGGGCTCAGCCCCCGCTGGCCATTCACCAGGGGCATGTCCTGGCCGATGGCAGCCGTCATGTGGTAGTTTCATTAAAATATGCAAGCAATTTTGCGGTAGAAAAACACTCGAAACTCTACAAAAGCGACGACCTGACGAACCGCCACACATTCGTTGGCCCCCCCATACATGCGAGGTAGGTCCCAGCGAATTTTTCATAATTGCATCGTTTGGCACAGTGAAATATTTTGCAATATTTAACAGGCACTGGCACTGGCAGCGGGAGCGGCAACAGCCAGCTGCTGCAACTGTCAGTCTGGTCAGGATCGAGGAATAAACAGACAAGGACGAACACCACGCAGAAAACGAGCGCATGGAGAGCGCATTTATTTGTCACTTATCACAAGAGGCTGCCGCTGCCACTGCCGCTGCCGATGGTGCCGCCAGCCCGGTGGGCACTTTATAATTTCCATATCCACACATACGCACTGTAGAACACTGGGCTCGAAGCTTTTGAAGAAATTTACTTGATTGCTGCGACACGCGCACACACACAAACACACGCGCGCAGACGTAAGCAAATATGGGCATATGTGAGTGGAGCTGCGGTTTGGGCCAGGACCGCGGCAGAAAGTTTTTATTAATTACCTGCATGCGGTGGCTGTCGGTCACGCGAGGCGTATGAGTAATATACGCAAGACACTCGTGTCCAACGATGTTTTCATTTAATTTCATGTTTTAATTTTCACGCAATTAACGCACAAAACTTTCTCTCCTCCCCTCTCTGTTTGCCTATCTCCTTCTTGAAAGTTTAATTGGCCCAGATGACTGACGACACCTGCTATTAAATACGCAGAGCCAAACAATTTAAGGCGAAATGCAATTTAGTAAATGGCAGCTTAACGGAAGCAGCGGTGCGCTTTTATGTTTTCTAATAAATGAAGTGAAAATGTTTTTAGCAAACAAATTTATGAGGCGTGCTATGCCGAAATTATGATAAAAGATTGACGCGTATGCTTCTGAGAACGTACGTATGTACGTTCTGGCGTGTATATGAGCGCCGGGGTGAGAGCCAAGCAAATATGCGCAATTTCGTGTTTTGGCAGCTGAATAAAATGAAGCACCGAACCAAAAGTGGCGCGTACTCAAATGTAAAATGTTTGTTTGCGGCTCTGGCCTCGTGGGCAGCAGCGCGGGGGGTTGGTGCCAACTCTTCGGGAGGGTTAGCCTTCGTGCAAACATCAATCACAACGCCAGTGCCCCGCGGCACGGGCCTGGCCCAGGGTAACAAGTCAGTTTATACAGAAAGCATGAAATAAGTGTGTACATAGCAACAATTCAGAAATTCAAAAGATGCGCAATGAATGTAGGCATGTGCCAATATCTGTGAGTGTGTGCGCTTGTGTGTGCGCTTGTACAATCATAACTGCAGTGTAGTGGAAAAATAAATATGGCGCCAAGTCGCGATTACACACACACACACACAAGCTCGCGCAGGCACAACACACACCACGCTAATTTCCGTCACGTTGGGCACACAAAGGAGTGGCAGGACACGTGAGGAGCTGGCAACCCAAAAACGCCAGCATGCCTGTGTGTTTGTGCGCGTGTGCGTGTGTGTGTGTGTGTGTGTGTGTGTGCGTGCGTGTGTGCGCGCGTAAGCGAAAGTCGTCTTGGAAACATAAAACTTGCAACATTCAACATTGTAAAGCAGCTTCAGCAGCACCAATTGGCACTGAGGCGTAAAAGGCAGCAGGAAATGCAATAACAACAACAACAACAACGACAACAACGACAACAACCAAAAGCATCAGTTGCTCTTCAAATTGTGTTGCATGAGTCTGGGTATTCTGAGCTCTGCACCACTTTTTTTTTGCGTTTGAAAATGGTTTCAGAAAAAGCAACCTAAGGTTTTCAGAATGTGACATTAAGCTTACAGTAAAGATGCCAACACTTCTTTGCCAAATTAACTTTTAAAATCACTCGAATAATATGCAGAAAACAACTTGTTGTCTGACAATTTAAATAAATAATGTTGTAGCGCAACAAAACAACTTTTGTGCATATTGAAAGTAACAAGACGAAAACCACAATAACTAGAAATTCTACTCATACAATTATTACATTTGGTGTTACATATGCTTATATATATATAACGTATATATCTTTTGCTTCCTAGATTTCAACATATTTTAATTCAATTTAATGGTATTTTAGTAGCGTAACATAAAGCATGTTTGTTTGTAAAGGTCACTGTCAATATTATTTTACTTGACAATATATTTCAACAAGGCTGAAAGCCCAGTTTGGTTTTTGATTGAGTTTTTTAGTTTTGGTTTCAACCTTAGTTGTCACTTTTTTTCAAACTCATAGCTCTTCAAATAAATATTCATTAAATTTCTAAAATCTACACTATCGTAAGGGAATTGTCAAGAAGTAAAATATATACCATCATCTGACCAGATTCCAGGTTCGTTTCAGCGCTAGATTAGTTAGGCTTTAGTTATGTAGAGAGAAAGTTCTTGTCTCGATTAAGAAACAAATGCTTTAAATTGCATATAGAAAAATATATTAAGAAAAAAACAATAGACTTATTGCTTAAAAATATGCTTGTAGCAAAAACTGAAACGTTCATTGACATCAGCTCAACATTTTTTCCTCAACCACAGTTCTTTTGTCTCAACCACAGCTTTTCTATCAAATAAAAATGCAAAGTTCTGGCTAAAGTTAAATTCTCAAATGCCAATATAAACTTTCTTCTTTCTCTCTTTGCTATAAAATTATTTTAACGCACAGAAATTAAATCAGCTTTAAACCAAAAGGCCAGGCCAAAAACAGTTTCAAATAATTCAAAAAGAAGAAAATCAACTAGAATTGCACGCGCTTATAGCTCAAAGCATATTTGCTTTGAATACCCCGTAACTATAATAATGGATGAGGTTGCATCAGCCGAAACATGTTCAGGTCGAGTATGCTCGACTGTAATACCTACACGCTTTAAATATGCTGTGGCTTTGGTTTATATCAAGGATATATGAAACATTCTTTGTAATAGTTACTGCTGTCAACGGCATTTGGCAGCCTTCTTTGAACCTGAAACCATATTAAATCGAGTTGAATTTGAATAGCAGGAACTAAGCCGCAGGCAAGTGAAGTTAGGCGACTCCAGAAACAGAATTCAACACTAATTTTCCTAAAACCATTGCTTGAAGTTTCCACAGAGCTGTGTGAAGCATGTAGAACAATAAAAGCGCGGCACAGTTTCGTTGATTGAGGGCGGGAAAGCGGGAAAGCGGGGTGGAGCTTGTTGAAGCGCATGAAAAGGGTCTGGGTAGGTTCTAGTGACTTCTAGCCGCGATTTTCAACTTAATTAATTAAAAGCAAATTAAAAGTTTTAATCTCTGCGCGGCAAATTGTTGCTACAAAAGGATTTTCAGTTGGCCCAAAATTCCAGCTGCCTGGCAAGGGCCAAAAAGTGTCTACAGCATTCCATGGGGTAAATATGAAGAAGGCTCAGCTGATGAACAGCAATAATAAACTGTGGCAAAACATTACAAACTGTTGTTGTTGTTGATGTTGTTACTGTTGCTGCTGCTGCTGCTGCTGTTAATGCTGCTGGCAGTGTCTGATGTGAAAACAATCTTGCCGATGTGCACAGCAATAGCAACAAGAGGAACAAGAGCAATTTGTTGACTTGTAAAAGGGTTGGCTTTGTTGGGCTGTTTAGTTCTCTAAGCCAGTGTAAGCAGATTTTATCTTAATTCAATGGAAAATTAACAAATTTTCAAAAGCCAAACAGCGGCTGACACAACACGCAAAGTCAATTTGTTAAAATGATTTTCATTGTGTTGCCAACAACTTTACCTGAGAAGCAAAGAGCCCAGAACCCAACAGATAAACTTATTTTCAACAGCTCGACTCAGTTGAGCTTAAAGCTGTTTACAAGAAACTTTGCTTTCTCTTGGACAAATTAATAAAATGAGTTTAATTCTGGCTTGGCTTGCGTTCTGTAATTATTAGCTGACCGAGCTGTGTATATTAACGGACTTTCGGCAATTTAAAGCAACTTATTGTTTTTTACTGTCATGCTGTTAAATGTGCAGCACTGGCACGATTTTCACTTGATACATGACAGCAAATCAGAGGCTAACCGATTGCACGTAGCAGCAACATGACCAATACAGCCAATACCCCTCGCCTGATGCTGAACATCACTTGCTGAATTTATGATGTGCTGTCATCGCTGTCGCAATGTGCTGCATTCATCACGTGGCCGTCAGTTGCATGTCCAAGGCGTCGGATGGCTGTCATAAAGGATGCTCATCAACGGCTGCTAACGGGGCTGTAAAGCGTTTATGGGCTGCACAAGAAAGCTGAGCTCTGGCCGAGTGGAAGCTCAAGCTGGAGCTGATTCGCATCGAGAGACACGCCTGCAAAATGCAAGGAATATTTTGAAATGGTTTCTTTTACTAATTGTGCGGCTTGCAACTCACAGGCTGGCACATTCAAATTTATAGGCTGTCTTAGTTGTTGTGGGCGTGGCCAGCGTCTTGTTTTGCATTTACAAATTGAAAATTTGCTGGCCAAGAGCCGCCGTCGCCTACGTCGCGTCCGCCGCCTGCCAAGTAACGTCTACGAGCATGGCGCCGCATTTAGTTGCAACATTTTATTGGTGACTTTTTGGCAGAGTTTGCCATTTGGTGTTGTTGCTGTTCTTGCTGCTGGCGCTGTTGTGGATGCTGTCACTGGCTGGTGTACTCGTAAATGTCAGGCCATGCATTTGCATTTCAATTTCCATTACAATATACAATTTGGAGCACCAGCGCAGCGTTTGACGCCCACCTAAAATGCCACGCCTCCGCCCCGTTGCTGTTTGGCCGCGATTAGCGCGCTATAAATCTACAAATTTTGCTGCATTTTAACAATGTTTTTAGCTTCGCTGTGGCAGCCAATATTCTCCGCTTCTCCGGCTGTTGTTGTTGATGCCAGTGCTGTTAAATGCATGCAGCGGCCATAAACCAAATCATTCAGCACAGCCACGCCCCATTGAGAGCCGTAAAACAAACATGCACGTTCCGAGCCCCGATCAAATACTCCAAAATATCCAGCTCATTTGGCTAAAGCTTGCTCCGAGCTGGGCGCATTTGCATTATTTGTTGTCCCGTACGCATTTAATTATAAGACCAGCTTTCGCATTTGTCATGGCGTACACTGATATTAACATATAACCCTTGCTGTATCTCATCCATGCCTTGCCACGATTTATTCAATATAAGGACTGATCAACAATTTAAAGCAACCGAATTTTTGCTTTACTATACGTTTCTTGAATTTAATATCTAACGAAGAGCTTTAATTTATATGCTTACGGAAATAGACATAGAATTTGCTTGAAAAAAATAAATGTGTTCTAGCGACAAGAATTTTATAATTTGTTTCTTGTTTCTAATTTGGCCGCTTGTAAAATGCTTTTATAATAATCAATTTTTGTTTGATGTTTGTAAGACTTCAGGAATTTAATAACTCACAATTCCATATTCGATGCAAGACTGTGGAATTGCCAAGATAATATTTTGCTATTCGCAGTCACTTAACTTACAAGCCCTTTTCAAGAGGTCTATTGCGTATGCTCCCATTTATCCAGTTGCCAGGAGCGACCCTGGATTTGAGCTTTCGTTGTGTTAGCAAAGTTTTCACAGAATTCACAGCGCGCTGTTAAGAGCTTCTGTTTTGGGTAAATTATTGTGGTACTTGTTCTTTAATCCCTGTGTATAGCATCAGCATGCGGCAACATTTTGCGTTACGCATACGCCGCATATGCCTGTGTGTGTGTGTGCGTATGTGTCGATGACACAGCAAAGCGCGTACGAGGGGAACTTTAAGCATGAGCCCGATGAGAATGACTGCACAATTATGAGGAAGCAGGGAAAATGGGCAAAGTGGCTGCGTCTTGCCTGCAACCAATGGATCGTAAACATTAAGGGCAGGTAAGCGATAGGGGCCAGGTTGTTGTTAGTGCACCTACCGTGTCTATAACAGATGCGCGTGCACCTCGCGTTGCACTCCTTGTGCCTTTTGAGTCTACTGAATCTGGAGCAGCAGCAGCAGCTAATTAAGACAAACTAACCTGTGCTTGTGCGTGTGTGTGTTGTCTGGCCTGGGATCTTGGAGAGTGTCCTTGGACGTTGCGGGTGGCAGCGCTGCTCAAGGGCGATCCAAAGCCTCCCTTCGGCGTGCGAGTGTTTTGATATACGGCTTTGTTACAATCACAATGTGTTTACATGGCGCACAACAGCAAACGCCGCATGTGAGACCCGTGAGCCAAGTGCACTTAATTTGTTTGCTTAATTTACAAAACATGAGAGGGCGATGGTAACGGCGCCATCGTGGCAATACCTGAGCTTCAGCCAGGCCAGCATATGTTTGTATGTCCTGCCCAACGGCTTGGGCTGATTCGTGTTAAGTCTATTTTCTGCCTGTTTGCATACCACTCGCCACTTTTGCTGGCAGATGCCATTGCATGTACTTAGAAGCAAGTACTATATGAAAACAAGGCCATCTCCACCGTTTATAATGCCGTGTAAGTGTGGGATTGGTAAGTTAGTGTGTGCTTGTAGTCAGCTTATTGCCGAAATTATGCAATGATATTCGTAATTGGTTTTAATCCCCAAAACTAAAATAGCAGCATAATTGGCACTGCACACGCAGCTGGGTATGAAATAATTGTTATGCTAATTGAGCGAACTTACTAAATTCGACAGGCTTATGGTTGGGGTCTTCTTTACGCCTCATGAGTGCTTTTGTATATGTGTGCGATTTTATTTAGCTCGAATCATACTTCTCTCTATAACAATGAACACATATCGCACATATATTTAATCACACATAAGACACTTTTTTGAAAGAATATACTCCCAATCTCTTACCACACTAATTCACACAATTTCGAATTGGATCTCATAATGCTGAATTAATTTTGTGTGGCACATTTGTCAATCTAAAGGTAATTTAACCTATTTAGCGTATTTGAGAAGCTTTCAAGAAATTTATAATTCGAAGCATTTACATTTTTGCTAATAAAACTAGTTTGAGTAATTGTATTTTATTTCTTTATTTCGTCATATAATTTTGCCATTATCGTTTATAATTTTGAGCTTAGTTCTTTACGCGTTGGCGTTTTCTTTTTTTTTTCTATGGCGTGCTTTGATTTGTTTTCAAATTTTATTTATTTTTTTTGTGGCTTTTCTTACCACTCATAAATAATTTATAATTATGCGTATTGTTTAACATATATTTCTGTTACTGTTTTGACTTTTCTCGCTCTTTTGAATATTTTCGCTACTCCATTGTTTGTTTTGTTTTTCGTTTCCTGTAGTTTAGTTAAATTTTACATTTTAGTTTTTGTTTTCGTTTGCAAGACGTTTTTATTTGTATTTGTATTTTTTTTATTTGACAATTTGATTTTCTTGTTTGATTTACAACTGTTTAGCTTGCTTTTCATTCAGTTTTGCTTTAAATATAATTTTCATGTAATCTGCCTATTTCTAAAAGAGGTTTATGCGTCGCAAAGTTCAAAGCTGCTTTCAAGAGTATTTGATGAACTTTGTGGAATTTGCATGGCATGCAGAAATTTCCCTTTTCTTATAACTAGAAATTTACGAGGATTTTGCACAGCACATAAACCTCTGCAATTAACCCTATTTATAGATTTTGCTCTGCTTCAAATATTAGTTTTTCTTTGGTTTACAATTATTATAATATTATTCAACTAACATTTACTCTCTAAATTCATTTAGTTTGACATTTATTCTAATCATGTAGTTATATAAATTTATTTCAATGTAGCCTAAAATAAAGTTCATATTTTGCAGCCAAAAAAATGCTTCACAACAAATACGAAATGTGCAACAAAAAAAAAACGAAGCCACAAATTAACCACAATGCGAAAATTCAATTAAAATAACTTTACTCCCATTCATTTTATTTATTGGCATTTTCATACAATTCTTTTTTTTTTTTATTATTATGTCATAATTAGCCTTTCATTCGAACATTAATTAATATTTGTTTATGTTATTTTTACTTTACGCGCCGTGCATTATTGCATGTATCTATTGTTGTTGCGTTCATCTTGTTTATGATTTTCGTTTTGCCTTGCATTTTTTTTTTTTGGTTTGTGTGTTTATATTTTTTTTATACAAATAATATTTACATAGCTTACGTGTCTAGGCTGCGGTTGTTGGAGGGTAGGGTGTACTTAACATATAATTATTTTTTACTTATATAATATTAATTTTTTCTCTTTCGTTAGTTATAATTTAAATTAGGTTGCAAATGAGTTTTTTCTTTTTTTTTTTTTTTGCAAGTGCATGTATTGTTTATTTTAGTTTATTGATCTTTTAAATTTATGTTTGTGTATTTGTGTTTTATTTGCAGATTTTGACATCACACCACGCCTTCAACATGCATAATGCGTGTATGCATTAAGTATATATTTTTATTAATTATGTAAACATATTTTCGTAGTTGCGCTCGGATTTGTTGTGCATGTGTTTGAGCGCAATTAATTAACCGCCGGCATTTTGTAA
Source organism: Drosophila novamexicana (assembly GCF_003285875.2). Taxonomy (NCBI): domain Eukaryota; kingdom Metazoa; phylum Arthropoda; class Insecta; order Diptera; family Drosophilidae; genus Drosophila; species Drosophila novamexicana. Next base: position 2,584,288 of record NW_020824827.1, on the reverse strand, counting down.
TCACTTGTTTTCAGCTCAGATTTTATAAATTTGCAATAGGTAATTTAAAATAATTGGATTTTAATCATAATCTTAACATTTCTGTTGCGGCAGCGTGAAAAATATTCATTTTAAATGCACGACTCTGGCGCCGTTCTTTTTTTTTTTTATTTATTACTTTTTTTTTTTTTTTATTTGTTAAGCGTACAACAACAACATAAGTTATAAGGGTTACCCACAAGGACATGCCGCTTCGCGTTCACAACGCGAACCCGTTTTGAAAACATTTCTTTCTTTATTTTGTATTTTTAATGTTCTTTTTTTTTTTGTTTTGTCTTTTGCTTTTTTATAATTTGCAAGCTGCACTTTTGTGCATTGTTTGCATTTGTTATTTTTTAATTACACTTTGCGGGCAGCTCGTTCGGAGCCTGTGCTTCTTGTTGTTGCCGTTATTGTGTCTGCTCGACCATTTGCTTATGTGGCATGTCCAGTGTGTCCTGGTCACAGCTGTGCCGCCGCCAGGGTTGCCACGGCCAGAGTCAGCACGCCGATAGCACTGCAGCTGCACTGTGCAGCGCCGGTGAGTGCTGAATTATCCGGATCGCCATTGACATAGCGTTTGGAGCCCTCGAGGCCCAGCAAATTGGGTGAAATGGTTGTCGGCGGTGCCATGCTTAGCCCAATGCGCTGCTGCACATTCTTGTGGAACACATGCAGTATGGATACCTCGCAGAGCAGCAGTATGCTGGTCTGATATTTGGGCATTGCCTGGAAGAAGCCCTGCAACACCTGGCTGTGCGGATAGATTTCCAGGGAGGAGTATGTGGTCGAGCCCTCAAATGCGTCCTGCGTTATGCGCTGCAGCGGCGTTTTGTATACCTGTCACGGCATTAATCAGCACCTGGCGATTTACTACAAATCTTAAGTTTGTACCCACCTTGCGGCCGTTGATGTACCAAGTGATATTAGCCGGCGGATAAGAGGGTCCCACTGTGCACACGGCCTTGAAGTTGTCGTTGACGCCAATCACCTTCTTGTCCACCTGCATTGCCGGATCGTCTTTGGGCAGCTCAATCACCTGCATGTACGCCGACCGTATATCGGTATGGAAAAGCGGTGCATCTTCGGACACCTCACACTGATAGCTACCGGTGAGATCTCGTGTGACTCCTTTCAGTGTGACCGACGTTGCATCCGAGTTGGTGAGCTGCAACGAGAAGCGTCTCTTTAATTAAAAGGCGAATTTCAACCGCAGCTCAACCTTTGAATTTCTTAATTCAAATTGATTTAAAAGTAATAAATTGCATTCAATAGACGTCATGTGGCATGAGCATTTTGTTGATTATACTCTTTGCCAACAGGTTTACTAAGTATAAACAGAATTTAATTCAGAAACGAAAAGTAAAAAAAAAATTAACGACCATAAATTGGAAACTCATATTGATTTTTTTTGGTCAATAAAAGCTGAACAGACAGTTTAAAATCCTGCTTAAATCCCTGAAATATATTTAATCTGTTTTTAATTGAGAATAGAGTTGAATATGAATATGAATATAAGGCAGCACAGAATTCCACACACAAAAATGAAAGTGAACTGGAAATGTAATAATTTAATAGACAGTTGCTTTCAAAGGTTGCGAGGCAACATTTAATGAATGTTCATATATATTAATCAATTGCAATTAATTGCACATGCAGGTTTCAAAACCACGACATAATTTATGGTCTCAGTAGATTTAACTGGACAAGAAAACTGTGTCATCATCATAGGAGAGGGTGTAGAATCTTCGTTAGCATATTGGCAAACAAATTCTTGTTGCTGGCAGCCTTTTGGCATTTGTTCTGATAATTGGCAGCAACCGCTGGGCCACTTGGCCCAACTCGAGCGTAGCCTGCTGCTCAAAATCCACTTCAGCACACCAACAGCAACAGCACTCGCGATTAACGTGTGTGTTGTTCGCTTTGTTGCAGATTTGAGATGCTTGCATTTAAGTGCGAACAACCCTTTTACGTTTTGCATATGCCGCCGCCCAATGCTGCACATGTTTTTTGTTCATTTGCATCTATACTAATCCTCTCTGTGTTGCTCCGCCTGCCCTCCACTGCCGACTGCCAGCTGCTAGTCAATGCTCCATTGTGTTGGGCTCCGGGCGCCCACTGCTATTTACGACTGTTTCAACACTTTAGCGCATTGCTCTCCTGGCTTTCTATTTAGTTGCCGCTGCCATTGCCGTTGCTGCATGGTCATGTGTTGTTTTCCGATATTGTTTTAGTTTGTTTTTTTATACTTGTTCAAAAAGTTAAAAGAGTATATTCGCTTCAAGCAATAATTTTCAAGTGCTTTTGGAACTGAAGACACTATTATAACCGGACACCCATCAGTCCGCTTATGGAAAAGCTACAAAGATCTTATAGAAATAGAAACAAAATAAAATTTCACGCATCGACAATTTCTCTTAATTAAACAAAATAATAATTTTAAAATGTTCTTTAAGAGATGAAATACTTCTTCTTGGTGCGATTTTACAAAAAATGTCGTTGATATTTAAACAATCAAACGAATTTCATTTGCATCAACACAAATATGAAGCGGAATTCTATGTGAACTATATTTGTCAAGAGTGAGAGTTCTTGTATAGTTATTGGAGAGTATTGAAATAATGATGAAAAGCTTGCGTCGACGAATATTGACGGGTTATGGGAATTGTCCGTAAGGGTAGCTTTCACTGGATATGTAGGATTGGTTTTGTTAAGAAGTCAGGAAATTCTTTATCTAAATATATAGATACTTGAAATTTCATAAATGATTTCTGTATATTCGAATTTGAATGAAAAGCTGTTGATGAGCGCCTCTATTTTTAAAAATTTCAGCTGATATCATAGCTAATGCTGTTTTTGCACTGCGAACGAGTATTCTGCAGTCGGTTCCACCCGACTTCAACATACTAAGTCCATTCGTAGATAATACTATCGATAAGGGAGCCACAGTAGCTACGCGAGTGCCGTAGCAAATGCCATCGCCATCAAGCCAATAGCCACAGCTGGTTTAGTGCTCGCGGCTCCTTTTTGGCATATTGGAATTGGCATTGGCTGCTGGCTGTTGGCTGTTGGCTCCCGGACCTGGATTCTGGGTGCTGGGCACTCTCTGGCGGGTTGTGGTTTTAGTGGCTTTTGGATTTGTCGACGTTGATCTCGTTACGCAATCGTAAAATGAAAACAAATGTGAAACGTATTGATAAGGTTATCTATATGCTCTGTGTGCGTGCTGTTCGCGTATGTGTGAGCTATGAATAAATGTGCGATATGCCACAGAATCCAGCTTAGTAAGAGCCGCATTTGGCATCCGGGAACACGAGTTATGAGTGCAACATTCTAGTTGCACTGCAGCAGCACAGCTGCATATTTGCAGTCGGAGTTGGAGCAGGTCACCAGTGCCTGTTGCACAGCTGGACGGCTAGCGATTATAATGTACAACGTGAACAGGATAAGCCGCTTTGAATAATTATCCCAGATGCATGGCGTTATCTGTGGGCATAGCAGATACATAAGCACAAACAATAGCCAAACATTTTAAAACTCTATGTCAAATATTTTCTATTACTCCCGTATACTCTATGTGAGTTGCAAATAAGTATACTCGTTTGCAAAGCAATAAGATAATGTTGGTTTTGTGTCTTGATTGCCATTCCTCTATCGAAGCAGGAGACAAACAAATATGGAATTCACTAGGATCATGGTGTATCAGGATTATTTGTGATGTTAGCCGTTTTCGAGCTATAATTACACATTTTTTAATGAGCACTTCTGTGAATCTAAGCACTGATCTGAGCACATTTAGCTGACTGCAGAGCATTAAGCTGCAACAGTCTTGCTTTTTTTTTTTTAGTTTTTAGCCAGATAATTAGATGCTCTTTATGAAGCTGCAGCTGCGACTGGCTGTACGCTCAACCCATTCAGAGCATTAAATGGCGTTAATTATGTAATCAAACAGACATATATGTGTGTGTGTGTGTGTGTGTGCAAACATATACATTTATATTTGTATGTAAATATTGTCCCTCTACAATTTATTTATTTAGCTGTTTGTCGTTGACGTCGTCGTTGTTGTGCTCTGCGGCTGGCTGGAATGATGATGATGGCTCCTGCGCCCCACTTTGTTGTCATATTTATTTAATTGCATATGACTTTTGTTGTTGTTATTGTTGCTGTTGTTGGTGTGCCGTGCTTCGTGGCTGGCGGAAACGGAAGTGGCAGCGCCAGGAAGCGCGCCAAACAAACGCAAATGTCTGCCATTTTGAGGAACTATGTGCCCGGTCGAATCACAGTCACACACACACACACACACACGCACACACATTTTAGTTACTCATATGAAAATGTAGCGACATTTGTAGCTGCTCTGGCAGGCCGTAGGCAAGAGAAATGAATTCTAACTAAGCCCCAACTCAACTCAACTCATCTCAGCCCAACTCGACTCGAATCGACTCAGCTAAACTGAACTCAAGTTGCTTTTGTTGTGTTGGAAAAGTTTTTGTCGTTGCGCTTTTTTTCCTGTTTTTATTTATTTGTTGGCTTTTAATTTCTATTTATATTTTATATTGCTTTAGTTGCCGCAGCTGCAACTCTGTGGCATAAAAAATTATGCTACTAAAGCGCAATTTTGCATTACAAACATACGAGTATGCACGTGTGTGCTTGTGTGTGTGTGTGTGTGTGTAAGTGAGTGTGAGAGTAAAGTATTGTTTCAATAATTCTGGCTTTATGAAATAATAACTTTACTGCAAAACCGCTTCGCCGGCTGAGCAGCCAACGTCGAGTTGTAAGAATACAATGAATTTCGTTGCAATGCGCCCCTCTCGACCCCTCCCCGATCCTACAGTGTGTGTGCGTGTGTGTGTGTGTGTATGGCCCACACTCGAGTACTTTTGCAGCTGCAGCCACGCTTCTCGTTGCTGTTGTTGGCTCCTCGCTGAGTTTCCGCTGTTTGTTGTGCAGCAATTTTAATTTTGCCAACGCTGTCGCATGCAGAACACACACACACACGCACACACATAGACACACATGTCGGCACACATACAAGCGCATATAAGTGTGTGTGGCTCAGCTGCAGCCTCGTTTGCATGCAACACTTTATGAATTATTGCTGTATCAACTCAAGTCGCGGTAGTCAGCCAGCCACACACTCCACACACACGCGCGCACACACACACAAGGACACGCACATGCACACACAGGCACACACATGGGCACGTATTATGTCATTCCGAATTTCCGTTGCCTCGAGCTTTGTTGGAACTAACGGCGCTAGCGTTGGCGGCTCGTTCCCGCTTCCATTCCCGCTTGCATTCAAAGCTCCCGTTCCCCACATCTCCTCCCCCTGCTCTACAAGCCAATCCCGTTCGCCTTTATAGTTGCCCGTTGGCATTTTACAACTTTGACTGCCTAACGCGCTGAGCGCAGTACGCAGTGCGCCTGGCAAAAACCGACCACAAATTTACTGAATGAGATGTTTCCGGTGCGGTTGTTCTTCTTCTATTTGTTGCTGTTGCTGTTGTTGCCCATTTGTTGTTGATTTCGTTGGTGTTGTTGCCGTGCTGCTGTGAACAATTTTTGGTGTTTGGAAAATGCATGGCTTTTTATTGTGCTCATTGTTGGCGACGGCGGCACACGCCATGTGAATGCCGTGCCAGGGAATTGCGCCGGGATATGGACAGTGTCAGATGGACGGACCTACCAGCTAGTTACGAGTATATATCTATATATATGTATATATGTAGCCATGCTCTGTGCTTGTCTTGAATGCAATGTGCATTTCGCATTTCGCAACTCGCATTTTTATTTATTATGTTTATTTGCAGCCATTTGTCAACCATTTTTGCCAAGGCCGCCAACCACATTTTCAGCCACAACAACAAATACAATCTGCAGCGTACAGTCTGTAGCATGCAGCTTTACTAATGGTAATTGAAGTTGCCAGGAAAAACTGATATAGACAAGGTAAAGAATTCACTTCCCAAAGTTTAATAAAGAGCACTTAACGCTTGTAACCAGCTAAAAATATGAAAATATTGTTGCTTTTATGTAGCTTGATAAATTTGAACAAAAACTGTTGCAACTATGATTTATCTTGAATTTTCATTTCAGCTAAAATTGAACTGCAAACTTTCATCTTTAAGGCTTAACTATATATATTTTGCAGCTTATCTCAATTTGAAGAAAAGAGAGAGTAACAATTTGATATATCATAGCTTATAAAGTATTTTCGTAAATGTAACAGATTTATGTATTTATATTAATGCTTGCGAAACGAAACTTTAATAATAATCTCTTACGTAAAAGCACAACTTTGTGCTGTACATGCAAGCTTTGCAATTACTTTTATTGCAGGCATAAGTAAACTTTGGCTTTCTATACACATTCAATGCATTTTATTACTTTGCACATATCACTTACGTTTGTAAAATGTATTTTAGATTAATGAACGAAGGTTTTATTAAAGCATCTCGAATGTAGTAAGTAATTTTACTTGCTTAATATAAAACTGAAGCATTCTGGTAAATATAATTTGTCGCTACGAACATATTCAAAATGATTTATCCTGACTGGCACAGCTTTCACTGTAAGAGCTAAGAAGCTGATATTTTTGCTGTAGTTCTTTTATCACGGGTTTTAAGATTTTCCACCCGCAAGTGGATAAATCGAATAATAAGGTTGAATAATACTTTTTTGTTTTCCATTCTTTGTAAAAATGATGCGTGTATCGTATCTTTGATGGGAAATGCTCGTGAAAGGTATTTCGTTTATTTATTAGCTTCAAGCTGCACTCTATGTAAACTATAACTTTTATAGGGGATATGAGTGGTAAATAGCTGTCTTAAAATTTGAGTAAAATCAAGACTAGCAACATTAAATTAACTTGCAATAATGGCAATTTGTTATGAAACCTTAAAAAAAAGAGAATTAGTAAAATATATCACTCTCCAAGCAGTGCTCAATTAAACTTTTGCAAGTTCCAAGGCCAACGACTGCGACGGCTACAACTAAAACGCTCTGAGGCTGTGGCCTCGCCCAGTGTGCATCTAATTAACAACATTCAGAGCTGTGCGCCTACCCACGAGGAGCCAGGGCCAAAACAAGCCAAATTTATCCAGCAACTGCGGGTGGTCTGGTCGGCTGGCTCATGCCGGGCGCAAAGTTTTTGGCCACTTCTGTTGCCGGCTGCGTCTTCTTTTTTCTGCAGGCGGGCGGCGAGTGCATTAATTTTAAGGGCACATTGCTGTGCATAAATGCGAGGCGGAGGCGTGTCGGGTTATTAACAATGTTAAAAGCAAACGCCAGCAACAACAACAATGCCGGGAGAGGACACTAGACCAGAGGACACTTGGTGTGTGACTGCCGCCGCCATTACCGCGAACTTAATGCGGAATAATTCCTTCCGTGTTGACAGTGTGCAAAAAGTTTTCGGGGCACAAATTTCTGGTCCGTCCGACCGACAAGGATGAGTGCGAGCAAGAGGACGAGGCCCAGGCTCAGACAGAGGCCGTTTGGTTGGTTGCTCGCTTCGGATTTTTTATTGTTGCGGACAATGAATAAGCCGCAAAAGTTTTGAGCACTTGGCATATCCTATTCCTGTAACTGGCACCCTATATTCCACTCTCCCCCCTGGCTGGCATATACCCGCCGCCTGGCACAGCGGGTGGCCCTGGTAATTGTGTGTTTTAATTGAAGATTGCCAACGTGGCTGACGACGCTGTCTCTAAATTAAAAATTTAATTACATTTAACATGATGATTATTATTTCTCTTTTTGTATAACCACAGCGCAGTAATCGTTGCTGTTCTTGTCGCGAGTGACATGCGACATGTGTGCCCAGGGGGGTTGGGGTGGTTGGGTGGGGTTGTGGGCAAGGTATACATATTTCTATGTTGAATGACTTTTGAAGTTTGTTGGCGCGTCGCGGGGGTCTACAATCAGGCGCCCCTTGCTGTCTGTGCCCATGCCTTGATCTGCATACATTTACATTCCAATAACGCTCAAGTGGACGACAGAAGTGCACTTGGTCGGTTGGTCGGCTAGCCACGCCCACGCCCATGCCCACGCCCACGCTCCCGCCCCCGCTGACAAGTGCATTGCATGTCAGTCACAGCAGCAGCAGCAGCAGTATCAGAAGCAGCTGCCATTCAAGTGTTGTCCCGAGCACGAGTGTGACTCTGAATGCACGCTTATCGCTCTATATGGTCTGCCTACATACACACACACGCACACACACACACGCTGACATACATGCACACATGCACACCGATATAAATGCATATGCATAATCATAATAGCCACGGCCTGAACTTTTCTCATTAAGCGTGTTTAGCTGCTTGAAATGATTTAGGAAAAGTAAAACAAGTCAAGTTATAATGTTTTAATCTCAATTATGGTACTTGCCACCATTTCGCCTGCATCTCTTTACTTAGCCCGACTTGTCTCAGCCACCGGCACATTCGTATTCCCACACTCCAAGTGCAGATTGTACAGTGATCACTCTGTGTGTGTGAGTGTCATGTTTGCCTTGGCATAACTTAAAAATTCCATTTCAATTTGCATTTGTGGCTCTGGATGGCCTTTGAATTTTGCCTTCGTTAGCAGCACCCGCAGCAGCTATCAATGTAAATTAGAAAACGTGGTGCTTCATTTCGATTCGTTGCCTTGGGGTGTGGCATATTTTCATTTTCGTTTTCTTTTTCTTTTGCTGTGTTTATTTTTTCACTTTCAAAAGCTGCCTTTCAATATGACCGACATCTGCTGCTGCTGCTGCTGCCAAGCTGAGAATAACCTTCAAACTTAATTGCAAAGCGCACGTTTGCTAAATCATTTGCATTAACCAATGGACACGACGCTCGCCTCTGACCCGCCTCTCACCCATCTTGTTGCCTCTTTCTGTGGCTGTGGGCTTTTTCACCTTTTGCGGTTCATAGCTCATTGCATCTCAAGTAGTCCGTTTGTTTTAGCACAGAGAAAAGCGAATTTGCTTAAATTAAAAATTGTAGTTTAGTCCTTAATGCCACTTGAGCATGCCGCGCCCCTAAGTAGGCTACACAATATGCGCATTGATTCCAATGCCAGTGGAGGGTTTTTAGTTTCCGATCCGCTGACTATATGAACCACGGCATCAAAATATTCAGAATAAAACATAAAATATAATTAACATGAAATGCTAGCTGCTTAAATTGCTTCACCAAACGCCGCCCCTCCCCCTCAACCAGTTACAGGCAACTGTAATCGAAATATTTAATTAGTGCGAAAATGCTTTTGAATGCCAATTAGTGGCAAATTAACATTTCCACAGGGCTGCTCGTATTGAACGGAGTTTTTCTCTCCCTCGTTTTTATAATTCTTCTCTTTGTCTTTCTTTTTATTTTCCCAGCTACCGCATAGAGCGCAAATTAAAGACACAATCAGAACAAATTAATCAAGTCCGATTGCTGCTACCGCTGATTGATGTGGCCTCTTCTGCTCCTGTTCCCCTCCATCCCTTTGGGTTTCAAAGAGCGAGACAGAAAGCGAAAGAGAGAGAGTGTGCGAGTGAAATGGCAGACATTGACAGGATATGGTGGGCGGGTGGCAAATTATACTCATAAGCGCATATTTCGCCCTGTTTCGCATTGTACTATATGGGGTAAAACAAACATTGCCCCATCTTCCGGGCCCTTCTCTTGATGCTATTATTTATTATTATTTAAGGTCGGCCACTTGCGAATTTGAAAAATGTTCCATGGAGTATTGGTAAATGAGTTTGGAAATTTTATGTGCGGGCGAATGAGTTTTCAATTTATATTTCGTGTTCAAAAAAATAAGACATGCAAAAATGTTGTTCATGGCAAATTCGATTTTATTTATTTATGATTATACGACAAGCGATTTTTTCCAGCGCCTGTGGCGCATTGTAGGGTGCCCTCGGGTATGTGGGTTGGTCAATCAAAATAAACGCTATCATTTGAATTTGTTAATCATAATTTAAAGTATTATTTTATAAGCTTGAAGGAAAAGCAGAAAATTGATTTAAGTATTCAACTAATATGCGAGCCTTGGAAAATGTTTCGGTTTGAGAAACATTCTAAATGTTGTCCCAAAAATGTTGTCGCTTTGCACTTGGCCCGCAATTTATTACGTACTTTGCGGCTGTTGTTTTTATTAATGAGTGCAGTACAGAGCAAGCACTGGGGCTCTGCAGATATGATCAACTATTACATGCCTTACATGAAAATCATTTAAGCTCCACTTACTTGGTAATTGACTACCTAAGTCAGAGAGATTGTTTTCTACTCGATGTAAATCAATCTGTGCATTCATTACAAGCTGTTACGACGTACGTTCAGAAAGTAATACACCCAACTATATTTGAAATATAGGGTATATATACAAACATGAATGCGAAACGTATTCAGCGCGAGGTTGCTCTGCTTCAGTTGCTTCTAGTCGCGCCATAAAATATTTTGCACATTGCGCAATATTTCAGTTAGTTGTATTCGCACTTTTCAAATTGTGCAGGACTCACACACACACAGTCACACACTCACACACTCACACACTTACATGACACTGCCAGAAAATGGCAAATAAAAATTGCGCATAACTGCCAGCTACTGTGGTTGAAAGAGTGAGAGAGGGAGAGTAAAGAAAGACAGGGACAGCGTGGCCGGCAGCTTTATTGGTGTTGTTGTTGCCGCAGGCTGCATTTGGCGCCCCAGTCGCCATTGTGCACATTTAAATAAATATTTACACAATATTTGAATGTTTTCGCAATTCCATTTGTTGAAATGCAAACTTTGCTGCAACGAACAAGACACATACGCGGCACTACGGCGGGAAATTCTGCCCGATTTGTACGTTTAATTGACAAAAAATGAAAAAATGAAAACACAATAAATCTATTTATTTAATAACAATCGGCGTGCTGACGCCTGGCTAAGAGACCGGCGAGATAAGCCCTGTGTGATCGCATGCTTAATTTCACTTACATCAACATTAATGCCTGCAACAGGAAAGACAAATGTGGGCGTCGCCTCGCGTGGTACATAGCGATAGAACTCTTCCTGGCCAAAGTACCAGCGCACCGAGTACAGCGCCGCCTGCAGAAAAAGAAGAAGAAGCAGCGTTAATGAAAAGGTTGACTGGATGGCCGCCAACAGAAGAAGAAGGATACGTCCTCGACAACGAGTACGAGTACGAGTACGAGCACGAGAATAAGGACTACGACAGCGAAGACAAAGTGCTAGTAATTATAATAATTAAACAAGCCGTCGCCGTCGTTCTCGAGCCCGTGTCCGTTCCTGTGCTCATTCCCATTTCAATTGTCGCACTCATTCCCCAAGGAAGTCTCACTTACCTTCTCCAAATCGTATTGACAGGACAATGTCGCTGCATTGCCCATGATGACTGCTTCCGGCACGAATATCTTAAGATCCTTCAGTCCATGAGCTGTACAAGTGAAAAAAGGAAAGCAAAGCAAAGGATGAGAGATACACATTAAGGCCAGCTGAAAAAAGTAATCAGCTTATGATGCAGTCCTATGTCCATTCCTGTTAACATTGCGAGCCATTTAAGTGTGTGTTAAAGTGCATCGCATCGAGAACTTTACGGCGAGCGGAATCCATTGGACTCATGGAAAAGCCTACGGTTTGAACTCGATTATGTCACGGCATAAAAACTTAATTACACGCGCTCAGGGATCGGATGCGCGAGCAGTTGGAATTGTGGGTGTCTGCAGCCGGATCCGTTTACATGTTAATTTATGACAATGCATCGAGCAGCACCGTGCGGCTTGAATTTAATGCAATTTATTTAATTTTTATTTTCGTATTCATGTGCATTTTCTTTTTTTTGTCGCCCTTTGCTTTAATTGAGAAATGTGGCGCATGCTCTGTTAAACAATTAACATTGCATAAACGTGCGCAACACGGCGTATGAGCGATGCGGCATAATGAACTTAATTTGTCGCCATTTAGATGGACGGAAAAAGGGTCTGACTGATTTGGACTTTTATTATTTGTATTTGAAATACAAATACGTAGTTAGATAGTCCGTTACCACTGCCCAAAGGATAAAATGTTTATTTTGATAATGTGGATAACAATAAAAGGAATGTTATATTTTACTTTGACATGTGACAGTCGTGTAATCTGTTGCATAATTGTTATCGCTATGAAATCAATCGTATTTTAAAATCTATCAATGATTTTATAAGCGTTATCCCTTGACGGCATCAGAATAATTGAAAATTATATAACTCCTGAAGAGTAGAAATGCCCTCTCTGAAACTGGTCAATTGGCTGACCCCAATGCGGTAGGCCGAATTATGGCAGCTTTAATTGAACAAACCAATATTCATCAAACGCTTTACAGTTCAGCTCGACTGGTCGTGGCGAGTGCCGGGTGAATTATGTGTAATATTTTATAAATTGACTGGTTAACGAGTGTGCGTGCTTTTTTATGCACGAGTGTGGGTGGAGTGCAATGCATAATGTTAACAGTCATGGGGAAAATTAAATAATCAATTGTAACCACATTTGAGCACGTAGCTTGCATAATAAATGCAGCGGCAACAGCCGACAAAGAGGCACAAAGGGCAGGCAGACAGACAGACAGACAAATATACGAACTTAACTAAACTATTTTATGAATGTAGTATAAGCTACACTTATTTGTGTAAGCATACTTACCGCTCGGCAATAAATTGGAGATTATAATGCAGCTCAAAGCCAGCATATTGAATACTGCATGCAAAGCGGGTAAGCTTTGCCTCGGTCTCAGCACGCAGGATCTTCGTCCTTTTACTTTTCCGCCATGGCTGCCCATTTTTATAGTTGCGCTGCAAAGAGTTTGAGAGTTAGACGCATGTGTGAGTAAAAGTTGCAACTTGCATGTTGCAAGTTGTATGTAATCATATTTGAATTGATGCTCTCGTGCTTATTGATAACTGGCCTGGCCTGCTTGTTAAACTTGCCACATGCACCCTGCCACAGCCACAGTCACAGCGACTGCTGTCGCTGCCGCTGTTCCCGTATAACGCACATCCTTTGTCAGTTTGACAACTTTCTAAGGCTTTTAAATGACACGCGTACGCAAGTTTCAGCAGCGTCGACGTGCTTAAAAACTTTGCAGCAAGACAAAAACCTTTAACTAAGCAACACAAACACACACATATCAACACGCATACGCACACACACACACACACATAGACTCATGTTAGCAATACCCATACGCAGCGTGCACCAGCAGCAGCTCGATGCACAGTGTGATGGAAGACGAGCACCGACCGGTGTCTGACATTTCAAATAGATTCAATGTGTGTGTACGGGTGTGTGTGTGTGTGTTTGATTGGCAGTCGAATAGACAGACTGACGGACAAGCAGACATATGCTCAGAAAGCTGACCACAGCATTGAAAACAATTGTCAGCTGCTAGTTGCAGTTGGAACTTTCCTGACGACTTGGCTGTTCGGTTTGCTGCTCTTCTTGCTGCTGTTTCATTGTATCAATTAGACCGCAACTAACAACAACAACAACAACAACAGCAACAACAACAACAATAGCTACGATAGCAACAACAAGCAGAAAAACAAGATATCGAGCAACAGTGTTATGCTGTCGTGGCCACAAAAACAAAAGCTAATGGTCAAAAGTTACAAATGTGGCACATTGCCAAGCAACAAAATTTGATAATGATATTAAGGCATTAACTCAGGGCGAGCTAAGAACTTAAGCCTGGCGTCAGGACTTAGAGTTATTTGGCTCTTTAGCAATTCGAGTAAGCAGCACATAAACATAAAGCTCTGGAACGCAGCTTAAATGGCATTTTCAAAAAACACAAATACATACTCCAATACGCACAATATTGCGTAAAGTGCCATTAGACGGGCATCGGGTCGGCTCGTTCGCCAAGCAACTCTCCAATCATTTTGTGCTTTTAAGCGAGAGACTCAAAGTTATTGTCCCTTAACCACAGACAACAACAACAAAAAAAAAGAAGGCAGTAACAAAATACAAGAAAGCCATTTAACTAACTACTGGCTGAGATGCGAGCTGTGCATTTTGCAAGCCCATCGAGTTGTCGGAGAAACCTTTTCGACATTTTATCTACAACCATAAGCGTTTTGCAAATTGTCCAGGATATTGGGATGCGTGTCCTTCGATTTGTTAGCCGGCATGCCTGCTCTCATGTGAGCATTTAAATTAAATTTAAATATTATTGTTGGCAAGTCGATTAAGCCCGGGTCATCATTTCAACTTTAATGTCTTTGTTTTATGGCTGTGAACGCCGCAGCACGCAGCTATATGGTATACCGGGCAGCGTTCTAGGAGTCAGTCTCCGTTATGATGTACCAATACAAATGCAAATTCCTTGTGGTTGTCATGACCTTATCCCATGCTCCCGCATTCCGCCCAACTACTAGCCCGATTGTTATTGTTGGCTGGTTCTGCTGCTGCTGCTGCTTTTGTTATTGCTCATGCCATGGGAATTTCCGAAATTTCTATTACGCATAAATTTTATAACAACAAACTCTCAATTATTTCATTATGATTTTAATTAAAATTTTCGATCAGAAACATAAACTTCGCTACTGCGTCAATATGACTGCCGGACGACTTCCGACCGACTGCTGTGCCCTCTAGCCCTTTATTTAAGTTACAAATCTGCGTTAATTTTGGGCTGAGGAATTTGCTCATTTTAAATTTATTTAAATTACTTACTTTATATATAAACATTTTCAAATAAATACACTTCCTCTTTCTCAAAAAAAAGACCCTTTCTAAAAGTATTTCAATGAGTTAATCTTTTTTACTGAAAGTTGTTTATTCTACAATATACATCTTCTTTCTTAAAAATCGAGAAAAAGGGTGAGTAAATTATATGAGTATATTTGCATTTTTGAAAACTCGATTCTAAATGCAATGGTCCGAGGAATATAATTACAGAAAAACCTGTTGTTTGAGTTGTCTCTTTTTTGTTTTATATAATTACATGCGCATAACTTTATGATTCTTTTTGCTGATTTTTATGGATACGAGGCATAAAGAAAACGTTTCGGCACTTAATAATTCAATAAATCTTGATTTTATTCTATTTAAATGCCGTTTTGTAGACAAAAACCAAACGAATTCTAATGGCAAAATGTTGAAAGTATAATTAAAAAAGTTACAGCTAAGCTCAATAAAAGCAACTCGCCTTCTGTGTGCGTGTGTATGCTTGTGGGTGTATGTGTGTGTGTAGGGCGACCCTAACTTTTTTTTAAGTGTAATAAAACAGTTGATTATGACGTCATTAACGCAAGTCTAAGCACGCTAGCAAAATGCCGGAAACTCTGAAAAAATAATCAAATTAATTTTTTATGTAGAAAGTTTGCAATTTACCAATAAGCCGCGAACTCATCATAAGAGCTGAGCCTCGGAAGCTGCGTGAAGCTTAGCGCGGAGAGAAGATGTAGCTAAGGAGGGCGTGGTAGGGGGGGGGGGGGGGGGGGCAGAGGGTGGCAATGCTAACGTTGCTTATTCAAATTGGAAATTCAATTGAAAGTCAAATCAAAACAAAACAAACGGAATCCCGTGATTGACAACATTTCAACTGATAATGAGCACTTTGCTTCAAGGCCAGAGGAACAGAGAAAGAGAGAGAGAGAGAGAGAGAGAGAGAGATAGAGCGAGAGATAAACGAGAGTTTGAGTTAAGTGAGATGAGAATGAGATACAACAGGATGTGTCAGCACTGCTATCGGCACGAGTATAGGTGCTGTCTGTACTTGTAGGTGGGTACTGACATTTCTTTCGTGGCATAGAATAAAAAAAGAGAGAGATAGAGAGATAGAGTGCCAGGTCACAGATGGCTGACTGGTGTCCATGACGGAAGTCATGACGTGCAACAATGCTGACCCAGCAGTGAGGCTGCGGCATCCTGGCTGCTCTCAATTGCCAACACTATTGATTTCAGTTTCAGTTTCAGTCTTAGTTTATTTAATGCCAATCTACGCCCTTTGAGCCGGCCACGTAGCCAATTTGCAGATAGGTATCGCCAATATGAGCAGAAATTGGCTTGCTTAGCCGATTAAGGTGGGCTTTAACAATGGCAACTTGAGTCCAGGCTCAACCATACTTAAAGTGTTCAGACAGCCGTGTGTCGGGGGCCATCATTCACGTATATACGTACTATATGATTCATTTGTTAATCGCCAGCTGTCAGACCAGCGCACACAGCTACACGAAAACAATAATCGCAAGTCAAGAGAAATCGCTGCCAACACACACACATATATATATTTACATAGATATGTAGGAAACAAATACTTATTTATATAAAGCGTTAAATGCGCCTTTGATTGATGCGACACTCGCTCAAGGGCCACTCATTAGGTTTAGTGCCACAGTGTCTGCCACACACACGATAAATCCAGCTGCCAGGCTCTGCAGAAGTTCCTCAGACTGAGGAGCCGAGCCTCTAATCAATCAATCTGTGTTTATGCTTTGCCTCAGCACAATGGCAGCACAAAGGGAAAAAAAAGAATAAAGAAGAACGAAGGCGGCGCATAATGAACAAAGCGAAAAGCGAAACTTGGCGAAACAATTGCCTCAGTTGCTGCATCGTTTGACGAATGCCCCCAGGCAAATCTCAATCCAAATACGGAATACTATAATCGGTTCCATGCCACTGGTTAGCCAAGCATCAAGAGTGCCGCACAATAAAGGCAACCAGCAGCCACCAAAAATTCCTTCTATGTTTGCTTTGTGCGGCGTTGGCGTTTTTACAACTTCCGTTTCTGGGACAGAGTTCATCACAGGTTCACAGAGTGGCAAAGGCATTGGCGAGGGGATTGGCAACGGCAAAGGCAAAATTCCTGATTGCCAATGAAGGATTAATACGCCGGTTGCTCCTGTTCCTGATGCTGCTGGTGATTTGAGACGCTTTGATTGCAGCAGCGTGTCGCTGCAGGCGACACTCACCAGGACCCTGCGGAAGCTTTGTGTAATGACACAAAGGATTGCAAATTGCCAAGGCACTTCCTGAGAGGACATTGATTTTGGTTTCATATTTTCTTTTTATGATAATAGTGTCAGTGTTGCATGCAGATCATAGCCACAACTGCTCGACTTGGTCAGCAAGCATGGCCACAATCGGATCCCAAGATTTGGCTTTAATTATAAGTGGCAGACTAATGAGTTATTTGCTATCCATCACAGATAGTACAGGATGCCCCATTTGCCGTAGCCTCCTGTTCAAAATTGAATCAAGTACTAAATGCGGTTTGCCATTTCGACTTGCAGCTGACTCCGGCACCAGCTAATTGCTGCACTGAGTACATGCGGTCGATGCGGCCGGAAGTGGCCCAAATTTGGTTGGCCATGATGATAACGCATTGCGCAGTAATATGCATATGTAACATATAAAAATAGATAACATTCACAGAAGAGAGTACTAAGTAGCCGAGCGAATATTGTCATGTCCGCCTGTTTCTTTCTATAAGAAGTGTGCCCATCTTTTTCAACTGCAATGAATCGAATGACTGAATGAATCGAATGACAATATACAAACAATATTTCGAAAAATAATCGATTGTAAGCACTAATAAAGCTCAATATTTTAACTCTCTCGCTCAAGGGTTTGTAGACGCTTCTCTAGATCAAGATTCCCATCACAATATTAACATGGGGGGAAACCGTTGACTCTTGATTCGTTGAACTTTAGGTATATTTTCAAATAAGCGTGGATATCGAGATAGTATGGACAAAAGTAATACTTATCTAAAATTTGGAGCAAGTGACTTGTCCCGGACATGGCAGCGGAACACCCGCTGGTTGTTTCAATAAGTTTTCAATAAGATCAAATAATGCATTTTCGACATTTTGGTATTTGTACTTGTAAAGAAGTTGTATGTAAAATGTTTGGAACCAATTAAAGATAATTTGACCAAACAAATTTTCAATCAATATTGAATCGGGATTAACTGTTACTAATTATATTCACTCGACCCAAGCAGGACTATTGTGATTGAAAGTGCATTATGGTAAAGGGTAATATTAGTTAATGCAATGAAAAGGGAAGTACATAATGTTGTTGCACAATCCAAAAGATAAAGAAAAATGCTGTTCATTGTGTTGCAAACTTTATCGCAAAGTTATTATAACAGAAAAGGGTAGAAAAAAGCAAGCTCAAATGAGTTGACATTTTGAAAGCCAAAAAGTTTGCGCACCCACGCAAAGATACAAACAGATAGAACGCTAGAGAGGGGGTGAGATTGCGAAGCAGAGTTGGGGAGAAAAATAGAGAGATGGAAGAATAAAGCCGAGAATCAGATGAAAGCCATCTGAAGTTTGTATTAGTTAGTTGCTGGCAATGCCAAAGTCCAAAGTCTGCCGTCCGCTCGGCTTGCGGGCTGGCTGAGGCAAACACGGAAAATGCATTTGCAACTCGAACTGTAAACCTCGAAACCGATAAATCACATGGTGAAAAACGGGCATTAGTATATTTTGAACAAAGGAAACTTAAAGGATTCAAGCTCTGACTGTCCGTCGCTGCCTGCTGTCGGGCTGCCGGGCTGCCGGGCAAGAAGGCAATGACGAAGTCCAGACGACGCCGGGGCCCTGTTTGCATTTGGCGCTGTCCGCTGCTATTTATGAAAATAGTTTTTGGAGCAAGTTGCTCTCAGAACCGACCCTGTCGCTATTGCTCCTCTCACTCTACGTCTGTTTATGTGTGTTGTGAAAGTTTTCTAACCACTGAAAAGTTGGGCAAATTGTGGCCGAACAATGGACGGCAGTGTTGTGATTTCTCGGCTCCAATTTCAATCATTTAAGTTGTGTTGGCAACGTGTGGCAGCACGAGCTAATAATCTTTGCCGTTTATCAGATTATCGGCTGGAAATTCAATACATGTTTACGCAAGCACAAAGAAAGCTTCAAAAATAAACCGTATACCAGCAAATGCGAGTTGCATAAATATCGCAACGCTCGGGGCACAACTCGCATCAGTTTCCACGTCAAAGTCACTCACATGCCGTTTTCACTTGGTTATTGTTCATAAGCCACGGAATTTTCCATTGCCTGTCTATCGGCGCTGCTTTTTACTTGTTAATTTACAAATAAGCAGCATAATCTTGCAACAGGCAACAACCAAGCAATGAGGCAAGGCAGCTCACGGAAGATATTGGCTTACATTGCCCGCCGGGCTGAAACTTTGTGCGTATATCGTGACTGGCTGAGCTCAATTTAGTTTAACTTAAATAATTAATTACTTGCCGTTGCCTGAGTTATGAAATGCGCAATTAGGCGTATTTAATATTTAATTAAGGGCTTATAGCGATCCAACAGCAACAACAATCCAACACGGCCAACTAAACAACGCGTGCCCCGGTGTGCACGCAAACACACAGGAGGTTATGGCACCGGGGGAATGGAACGTGCCAGAGTGGGGGTTCCTGAATCGAGGCGACTGGATTAAGTGGTAGCTTAGGCAGAAAAAAAACAGAGGGGCGAATGGCATATAAAGTTCGCCAGGGAATAGGTGACTGAAATATTGCTGGACAGTCCGCGTTCGACGGTGCGTATACTTGATTTGCAAAAAGATACGCGAACAACACCACAAGCTATATTAAGAAATGTGGCATGGTGGGGGGACGGGCAAACAGATTGATAAAATTCAACTACGGGATAAGCAGCTCATGGAATAAAAGATGCTACGAAAGATTGCTAAGTGATAAAAGAAAGTGACTTGAACTGAATTTTAAGCTGGACAAAAAAGATAACCTGCGACAGGAAATGAAAAAGTGAATTATTCATATTAAAAAAATAAAATAAAATATAACGAAAATAACCAAATACTTTAAGAACTATTGAAGGTAGGTATTTAAGGTTCAAATAAGCAGCAAAAACTTTAAAGCATGGACTGGATATATATTTTGATGTTTTTATACCCTGTAACTATTGCAAATGTGGCTGTGTGCAAGTGTAAGTGACAGATGGACTCCAAAGCAGGATTGTCCATCTAGATACACGACTACCCGACTACTTCTTAATAGTTATTAATAATATTCATGTGTACTGAAAATCTTCTTATATGATTTAATAAATAAATTACAGCATTAATTCAATTCTGGCTCCTTACGGACCTATTCAAATACTTGGGATTAAAGAACAAAGTTTAATGCATGCATCGGTATCTTCATGTGGTTGCATCCTCATGTGTGCGTATCTTTTAGTAGGTATCTTGAATATATTCTCAGTTATTGGATCAGATAAACTTGTAGATGTAAAAATATGTTTATGAAGCAGCCAAAAGACATGCAATTGGCCATTAGGCAGCACTAGAAATACTTTCAGCTAGTTAACTTGCTGAAGATCCCATGTAGATACAGAGGCTATAAGAGAGGCACTGGCTGAAAGTCTTGATAATTTGCTGCTGCCGCCAGAGTTTACCATCCAGCCCTCAGTTGAACGATTTTTATTTTACACTCATCAAAAGATAAACGAGACAAGCTAATGACATTCGGGCTTAATAGTCAGGGTCGTTGAGGGGTACCGGGTAGAGCTGACAAGTGACGAAAGCGATGGCGGCAATGAACTGAAAAGAAAATGGCGGCGGCGGCGTCGCCAAGACAAGCCATAAAATGGCAGAAGAAGCCTTGCCAAAACAGAGAAATAGAGAGTGAGAGAGAGCAAGCAAAGAGAAAAAAAAGTGTTTGGCAAAAGACAGACAAGAGTTGGGCGTGGCCAAATATCTGTGCCTGGCCTAGAAAAGGGCGCAGCAGATAAGAGTCGTTTATGATGCCAACGTGCCATACGACGCATTCAAAGCCATCGTACATCTTAAATACACACATGGACATGTGTGTGGCAATGTGTGTGTGTGTGTGTGTGTGGGTGGATGTGTGCGTGCATGCCGCAAGACAAATTCAAATCCCTGGGTAATTAGGAGTTGCGTTCATGTCGTCGTGGTAATAGTTTTATGTTGCCACATTGTTGGCGACACGCTGCGTGGCAACAACAACAACAACAACAGCTACTACAAAGAAACAACAACAACAATGTTGACTGAGATTGAAGCGTGCCCCAGCCATTTTGGGGTTAATGTTTGTCTATGCCGTCGCTTGCGTGACATGCAAAGCTTCTGAATAGTTAGCAGCAACTGCTGCAACTACGACAGTCCGCCAACCCCCTCCCCAAAGGGGCCGATCCACACTCGGAGAGTCAGCTCCAAATCCGGTTTCGGTTCTATGAAATTTAGCATTCTTTGCAGCTGGCTCTCATCAGCTGGCTGCATTTAATTTAATTTGCCGACGATATTCCCACTAATTAACCCGTTGCTTAATTTCATTTTGTCTAATTTATTATAGAGCTGCACAAAAGTTGTGGAAATACATGTGGGAAATGGGTTTTTTTCTTTCGGAATGTAAATGGTTGGGGGGAAGGTTGGCTTTGTTTTGCTGGCTTATGTTTGCGCATTTGGCATTTTTATTGAAGCTAAAGTTTTGCGGCGGCTACATGGCCAAGGATATAAGAATACATTTCAACGAGGATAAAATTATACATATTTATTTTATTATGAATTTATGATTTTGTTTTTCTGCTGCTGCTGCTGCTTGTGCTCGGGCATAATAGAAAGCGGAAGCGGAAGCGTGAAATGAGCTTTTTGCATAAACAGCATGGCACACCAACACACACACACCAACACACACACACCAACACACACACACCAATAAACACTCACACATAGACTCGCGTTGCCCTTGCAGGTGGCAGTTGCTGTTGTTGCTGTGGCATTTTATGACACGAAACTCATAACTTTTGGGGCGCTGCTTATTTTGCTCATAGTTTGCCACATAAATTCACAGACAAGTCGCTGGCATCGTTGCCGTCATTGCAATTCTTCTTCTTCTTCTTCTTCTTCTTCTTGCTGTTGTTCTTGTTATTATTGTTGTGGTTGCGGCAGCCGCTGTACTAAATAAAGTGCAGCAGCCTTGCAGGCGCTGCATCGCCCACAAGATAAAGTGCCATTTGAAACTTGCGGTTGATATTTTTGTGCCATTTTTTGTTGTTTGGTTTTTTGTTTTCGAGCTAAGGCCGCGCCCATTTTTTGAAGTTCCTGAGTGCGCTTGCAAATTTTTTATTCGGCATTTGGCGCTGAGACACGAATACAACTGACATGGACCAAATATGCAACTCAGAACAGATTCTTCGTTGGGAAAACTTAGTCTAAGATTTGTTGCTGTTTTTGTTGTTGCGGATGGTGGCTCATTTGGCATTGCAGGTGATTAAAATGATCAAAGCGTCGGCGCTTGGCACGGCTAAATGTTAACGCTTTTTATGCGCCGCCTTAGTTATAATTTATAACAAGAAATAATGCGCCATTAAAACTTTGCGAGCCCAAGGAAAGTGGAAAGTGGAAAGCGGAAAGCGGAAAGATGCCCAGTTCCAGCCCCAAGCTGGGAGCTGTCGCAGCTGCCTCCCAACTTTGCATGCACGTGTTGAAAATGCTAGCGATACAAATCTAAGTCAAACTTGTGGCAGGGGCATGTGGCATGTAGGGCAGCTCAAAATGAAATCAACGCTGGCAGATAAGAATCGTTTGCGTTGCAAGCTCGTTAATACATTTTTGATGAGACACAACAAGTGGCAAACACTTGGTCAGGCCAGCGAGCAGGGCAGTATGGCAGGGCAAGTTATGAGCAAACTTCTGGCTCACACACACTCACACTCGCGCACACTCACATATATACTGACACACTTTTGGCCGTTTGCGTTGTTTGCCGTTGCTTTTGAAATGTTTCTGCCGTTGCCCACATAAATCAAAGCAGCAAACTAAAAGGCAGCCACAGGCAGCCGTGGGCAGCACGGCAGCCTGGCCGACAGGCTGACAGGCTGCCAGGCAGCGCGGCAGGTGCAGGCTGTATCAGGCAGCAACTACAGTTAAATATGTTGTAACAAATAAAGTACAGCAGTTGGCCAAAAGGGATCGGGCAAGTATATGGGTGGTTGGGGGGCGTACAGTCCACTGCTGCTACTCGTCAGCTCATTCATATTTATGGCATTTTTGCATTCAGCCGACATCATTTCGTAATGTAATGTGAAGACCAGTTACAGAGTGCTCTGCTATACCCCGTTACCCTGCGTCCAACTTACTTGCCCGTGCTACTTTGGCCCTGCAGGCTAACTGAAATCAAGGCAATTGGCACGTTGCTCATACGCAGCGTTGGCCCAGTGGCTGGGCCTGACTGTGGCTCTAGCTTGGCTGGCTTTATGTTTTGGTCATTTATGAAGCTCATAAATTACACAAAAATTTCTCCGTTGGCTTCTTTGGCGAAAATTACTCGCAAAAAAGGAATTGTCTAATAAACTTTGCAATAAATTCGAGCATAAATTTTGTACACAGCGTCGCAGTCGAACTTCAAGCGTTAAAACTATGCCAACAAAAGCCATTAATTCCAGTCAGCAGAAATGAAGTAAAGTGTCAGTTCGTGGACCGTGCAGACACTGGAACTGGGGGTCAGAAGGGTGGTCAGTCGGGCCGCCAGCAGCGGAAATTAAACACTGCTACCACTGGCCTCTGTTGCTGTTGTTGTTGTTGGTTTTGCTTGCTTGTCCAATGGCGGACTCATAATTAGATGATTTAAAGTTATCGCGAAAGTTGCGATGCTTGCACCTGGCAGGTGGACCAGCAGCCTTTTTCTCCCCATTGGCTGTTCACTTTGCCAAATGTCTTTTGGAACTTAATTGCAAAGTTTGGCGCTGACTGTGGCCAAATTGATTTTGTTGAACTTTGGCGCATAAATTATGCGATTTTTAAACAGCATAGTGGTTGAGGCACTTATATAAAGATATATATATATACATAGCATGTGCGGCATTCGTTGCCAAAAGCTTTAAAAACATAAATACATACATACAAATAATTTGGCATTAATGAAATTCACTTTGTAGCGGCAGAGCTTTGAACATGCCGCGGGCTCAAAGTAACTGAGAGCATGGACCTTTCTCCAGGACCAAGCAGAACAGGGCAGGATAATGAGCACACACGAGGCTGATGATCTTTTGAGAAGTGTGTGTGTGTGTGGGTGTGGGTGTGTTGGCCTATGTTTGCCTGTATGCAGAATGGATTAAAAAACTTTTGATTAACCTTATCAAAAGCAAAAGCAGTGTAAACATCGCACAGACACAGCAATCAGTACAGCGATGCCAACAAGGATGCGTGCTTCGAGCAGCAAAAAGTCTCATGCAAGTTGTTAAAAGAAAATAAGTAACTTTTTGACAGGCTGCCGCTGCCTCTACCTCTGCCTCTGCCTCTGCTGCTTCTCAGCACACAAAGCTCACACGAGCTAAACTGTCAGCCTAAATGTTTTCTTTTTGTTGCTACTCTTATAGTTGTTGTTTTTTTTTTCGTTGTTCTTCCTCTTTGCACAAAGCAAAAGCATAGCAAAAAGTTTTTATTTTTAAGAAGGCAACTCGCTTAGCCTTTTACATCGTGCAGGGCAAGGCAAATAAATTAAAATAAATGCAAGAGGGCAGCAGAGTAAGTCGCTTCAAATTTTATGAAGTATGGAGTATTCAAAGATGATAAATTGTTTCTTAAGATTTCAAAGCATTGAGATGTTATTTATAGCGCAATCCAGCCTTGGATTTCTGTAGTAAGTCGAAACTCTTAAAAATATGTTGGCGTGCACCCATCAGGATAGCTAAAAGGACATGCTCTTTATTATTGTCCGTGATACGGGGCAATATGGCACACTGAGTAAACGCTAGGTAAAAAACTCATTAGTGCTGTCGTTGCTCATGCTCATAACAATTATGTCTCATCAGCTGCATAAAAGAAAACCTTCGCCTTTCATTTGTTTAGAACTTTCATATTTTCTAATTTAAATTAAAGCACAAAAAAAGCATAATTACACATGAACGCATTGTAGTTGACAAAGCAACTGCTTTAAGACAAATTTTTAATAATTTTTGTCAACTCCCATCCATATTTAGTTTCATTGTTGTCGGGCGTTGCCAGCACAACGGCTCCATTGTCCCTGTTGTGGCCTAATCAACCGACTAGGTAAGGAACTGCTTTCGTTGAACATATTCATATAAATTGTTTCGTCTCAAGTGCACAAAAGAACAAGTTCGGTTTTCATATTTAAAACATTCATATTTTCTTAATTAAATTAAAATAAAATAAAGGGGAGTCTGTCCTCCTTCTTCCGACAAAAATTCACATGTCTGCATTGTAGTTGACAAAACTATCACATGGAAAGAAATATGTTTATTAGTACTAACTTCCATTCATTTTCCATTTCTCTGTTGTTTTTTAATAAAATATTTTTGCTTTCTTCTTTGTGAAAATAAAATTTTAAATAAACACATCAAATAGAGAATCGCACCATCAGCTGAACCGTATCTCTTAAGGCTAACTGTCTGGGCGAACTTTTTTCATGTCATTAAAATAATTGATTAGTAAGGTTTTCGTGCTGTAAAGTATGTTTTTTCGTGCTGATAAATCCACAAGCTTATCAATTTTCGTATTCAAATATTCCCTCATTAACAGTTTTATGCTTCATTAATATTACTTTATACCCTGTATATCCATTCACACTGTAAAAAACAATATTCTAGTTTGGATATGTTTTCCAGCTATTCACTAAAGGGACACAGATGCATTCTGAAAGCGACAAGGACATTAGAAAAATACGTTCACATGTATTGGAAAATATTAACTTTTGAATATGGAATGTATGTATGTGTATGCTAGACTTCCTGATTGATTAATTCGCCATCCCACTGCCAATTACCAGAAGCTTTTAATGCTGGCTTTTAAGAAAGAAATAGTGAGCAAAGTCGCTTGAGTCCTAGGTGCAGGGTATCTCTAAGTAGAGCACACACAACCAAAAGCATACTCGTATTTTTCCATAACTTTTTTCTGTTTTACCTTTAAGTGCAATAAAGCCACAATTTGGCAGCCGCAAACGCACACACACACGCACACACACACACACGTCCATGTAAATGTCTCTCAAGTGTCGCACCTTTTACGCATTTACGATTTTTAATAGGATTTGCGGGTACAAAAATAAAAGCCAACGTCGGGGCGTCACGTTTACACAGTTAAATGTGCTTATCGCTGGGGCGTCGCACTTCAATCAGTCAGCTGAAGGGTTGGGGGGCGTGGCCCAAGAAGCAACGATGTTGTTTTCTGTTTGCTCTCAAGGAATTAACATGTCACATTTGACGTGCGTGTTCCGCTCCCTCTGTGCCTCATATTTGTGTGTGACATCCGGCGTTGCCTTTTTCTTGATTGCCAAATGAGCATTACTTGATTACCCGCAATTGCATTTGCTGTAGTCGTTTTGCGGTACACACACACACACTGACACACACACTCGCACAGAGCGCCTAATTGCCGCATATGCGACATAAAAACCCTGATTTTTAACTTTGCGCTGGCAGCGCTGCTTACAGCATACTTGACATTACTGCGACTGCGGCTGCAAGCATTTTAGGTCAAAATGCTCAAAAAATATGGAAACTACATAATACTTTAAAACTGTGTGTGTGTGTGTGTGTGTGTGTGTGTGTGTGTGTGTGTGTGTGTGCACTTGTACATAAATGCTGCAACAGCTAGCAGTAGTTTTGTGCTGCATTTAATTACATTCGCCAAGTGGGCGGCAGCGGGAGGTGGAGACATTCGAAACACTTTTCGCACGGCCTCGGCGTCCGCCAACCGCCAGCTGCAAGTTGCTGGTTGCAAGTTGCAAGTTGTTTTGTGCCAGCTAAAAACCCGAATGCAACGCATTTCATTAACACAGCGCAACTTCAGCACAACAATGGCAAGACAAATACACACACAAATGCACACACTAAGGAGAAATTCCTTTTTTTGTTTTTCTGTGCTTGTCGCCAAACATCTAGCGATCCAGGCAGCAGCCAGGCATCTGGGCAGACACTTCAGCCGTAAGCCAAATGCTGCCTGGCATATATATATATATATATATATAAATGCACACACATAAAACAGTCACACACAGACACACACACACACACACACACACACACACACACACACACACACACACACATACACAAAAAAAACAATGCACGCACGCACACACATTGCTGACGACCTCAATTTCCAGCCCATAAACATTTGTCCGCAGGGCAGAAATAAAAAGTGAAAAGACTCAAAAATCGGTTTACATTGTGGGTCGGTCAATGGACCGAATTTCATGTAAAATAAAAATTAGTAACAGAAACAAATTTCAACTATACAAATATAAACAAAAGACAGCTGAGCATAATACTACCTGATATAAAAGCCAGAATCCGCTTGATTTAAATACCCCTTAATTGGCCAACTAAGCCTTTTACCTTTTTAGTTTTTAATTTAAAAAAAAACATGTGGTACCTATTTTCTTTAAGCCCATTTTGAGTGACATGAATATGTAAATATTTGTCCAAAGGGGAAACCACAAATTTCTTTTGTAGCATAGATAGAGATTAAATACATATCTTGTTCGTGACTTTCATTTATGAGAGAACTTTTAAATAAATTTTTCAAAATATAATTTCCGCGAATGAAGGGTTGCTCGTTTTGGAACGTGTTCGTTATGGGAGCTTTCATTTTTCTCATTTTTCTATGACATATTCAAAGATTTCAAAAGAGAGTTTAATAAACACAATATTCAATATTCGATATAGTGAAGAAATAATATCTGTGCTTCCTTGGTATCTCCCAGTCGAGTAACCCGGGCCAGAACACTCTTACTTGTTTGTCAATTCATTGGGATTAAATTGAGGGTTGAGTGGCGCTCGAAATTAGTTCAGATAGGATACAGGAAATATTATCGTAATAAAAATATGATGGTAATAAATATTCAAAATATCGTAAATTTTATTGTAGTTTAAAAATAAATGCACAGCTATCTTTAACATATATATGCACTCTTTTATGTCGCCAACGATATTTTAAAGTATTTAGGCGATGGAAAATAATAAAGACCAAAAATCATTAGCGTAGGTGGATGGCTATAAAAATATAAATATATTTGTGGAACAAATGACACCTTAAAAGTTTATTTCATTTACTTTGCTTTGAATATATTATGAATACGTATTTTGTTTTGTATTTGGTTTTCGAATTCAGCTAAGATTGTAATAAATATTTAGTATTTTCTACTTGCATATGAAAAACTCTATTCATATTCTACCTAGCTGTAAGTTTGGGTAACAACATTATTGCCCTGGTCGAACAAGAGGCAAGGTTTCTTGTGGAGCCGAAGGCAACATGTTTACACAAGCAAAACAACAGACATATGTACATGTATGCGTACATATTAATATATTTATAGAGATAGTTGCTGTTACATGTGCTATCTTCAATATACGCAGACAGAAAGCGGCAGCGGGCGAGTCAATACGCTGCCTTAATTGCTTACAAGTTGTTTTTGTTCTTGTCGCCGGCCGTGTTTATCGTTTAAAGTGGAAAGCCTGACCCCAACTGACCCGGCAATTGGCCGACTGACCAACCGACTGTCCAACCGACCGGCCGACTGACAACGGACATCGTTTTGTCGGCCCCAGTCTGTCGGCATTGATTTTTATTGAGCTCTGCAACCTCCCTCTCGACGCCACGAATATATATCTACGAAGCGGGCCTCAAACTGCCCATTTTATGACATTTTTAATTACTTATTTTGCTTAAAACTGTGTGCGGAGTAGGCGAATAAACAAATGTTGTCGCAAATTCTCTCTGTGTGTGTGTGTGTGTGTGTGTGGGAGGGTAGGTTATAGATGTATAGAATCAGCTTTATCCATGTTGGCTTCATACACTTGCAAAAATATGGCTTCGTTTATAGGCAAATAAAATAATGAAAATTGCGATACGAGAATGCTTCTCAGCAGCAGCGGTACCAGCAACAGAGAGAGTGAGAGAGAGAGAGAGAGAGCAGCGGAATCATCACCAGGAGTCCTTTGTTTGTCTTTTATTAGGATAGTAAAAGTCTTTATTGTTGCTCTGCACGCTGCTGTTCGAGGCTGGAATTGTTGTCCGGCCTGTCTGCCAGTCAGACGGCCAGCCACTTGACCAGGCCCAGCATAATGACGACAATGACGATGCCGTTGTTCTTGTTGTTATTCTGACCTTTTGTCCAGCAGCCTGGCCGCTGGGGCATTGGGGCGCTGCCCTGGCAAATTTTTATATAGTTTACCATATTGCTTTGTCATTGTTGCTGTTGTTGTTGTTGTTGTTGCTGCTGTTGCCGCTGTTCCTACAGCTACTGCCTTTTGCTGCAAATATTTTTGAAAGAATGAGGCCAAAAGGCAAACTCTAAGCATGGCATCATTTGGAACGCAACCACAATCCGGCCGAGGGACATTGACGAGAGGACAAACAAGTGCTGCCAGCTGTGTGTAACTCAATTCTCGGCGTTGTCTATGCTGATGTCTAAATGGACATATGCAATTCGGAGCTGGCTCGCATTTTGATTGTGTTCATTTAGCTAAGTTTTATGCTGATTTACTTAGGCCGCAGCCAGAACGACAGAGCGACAGCCATTTACGACATTTTAACGCCTCAGTGATAAAATCTGAGCACGCGATATATAAACCCCTGGTCAGGCAATAAACTGGGCGCACAATGAACCGCAAAATGGCGCAAAACTCATTGAATTTAGACTGTCGAACTTAATGCCTGTATCTTTGAAGTTTATCCTATTCAATTTACAATTTTCAATACCGAATGAATTGGGTCGTTGGGGCTCACAGTTTGTTTGATTGAAATTAATTTCAAATGTCGTTTCTCACTTGGCGCACGCCACAGTTACCAGGGCGACCCTGACCTCGGGTGCAAAGGGTTCGCCGGATTGTCTTTGTGCCTTACCCTTACCCAGCCGGCTGCCGTGTATCTAATGAATATTTAAAATCCAGCACGCCCTGCAGACACAGACGCACACACACTCACACACACACAAGCTCACTCACACACACACAGAAAGAGCTCTCATGCTGGTTGCGCTGGCAGCGCATTAAATAAAATTGACAAGTATATTGAATGTGAAATTTATTTAAATAACCCGAAATCGTTGGCGCTTAAATAAATCCAGTTTAAGTGCGGATTTTCGTCTATGCGACGTGCACAAAAGGTAAGCACAGCGTCTATACAATACTTAAAAAGTAGCTGACCCTGCAGCCCAGCTAAATGGTATTTCAGTTTAAAGCACATGTGTTTGCCAACGTTTTTCTCGACTGACCATGCCTTGGCTTTAAAGTAATAAAATATGTTTGATATAACGCATACGCCACGTGGTACGGCAGCTATCTAGCGATATGTGTGCTTGGCTGCCAACCCTGACGCCGCCATCAGCCCCAGAACTCATCTCATTTCGCATCAACAATGTAGCAAAGTTTCTGGGCCATCGCAGACCGCAGCGGGTTTCAGCATTGAAATAGCAGAAATTTTGATTTTACGACCTTGTTGCCATCATTAACGTTATTTTATGATGACGCTGAAACGACCTCAAAATATTGTGGCGCAACTTCTCTTGGCCCTGGGACTTGCACTGGCTTAGCACGGCCCCCACCAGCAAGCTATGATGCTCGGAAGTATAAGTAAAAAACCAATAAATGTTAATGAAAATACAAGAGACAAAGTTTAGTTTTGGCGGCAGGGGCAACGCCAGCCCCCGCTGCAGCATGTGTGAGCCTACTTTGTTCCTGTTGCCGCCTCCCGAACGATTATGTTATTGTGTGCGTGGCATCGAACATAAGCTGATAATATTATTGCGCTATTAATGGGCTCAGGTTTTTATGGGACTTTTAATCGCTTTTGTTACAGTTACCAAAGTTGCAACTATAACTTGACAATGCTCAATGCCGCACACAAAGGGATCGAAGAAAATGTTGCGTGTGACTATGTATCTCCAACTCTCTCTCTCTCACTCTTTCTCTCTCTCAATTTGCTCGCTCTCTGTCTTGGCTTTTTTTTGTGTGGCTAGCAGTCAATGCAACATTTAGTTGCGGCCAAAGGCAAAAACTAATTGCGAAGCCAAACGCACTGCCAACAACTGTGGCTGTGGCAAGGTGTGCGCCGCAAGCGGAAAAGCAATTTAGCAAATTCTTTGTCGTTTGGCAAATAGAAAAACCAACTGCGAGTGGCTGCCCACCCCTTTAGCTGCCTGCTGCAAAATCAATTTTAATGACACGATGGAGAAAAAGCAGAGCGCTAAATATATACCCCATATATATACCCCATATATATATATATATATATATATATATATATATATGTATAGAAAACCGCTTGAATAGCAAAGAACTGAAGCGAAGCCGACAAACTCAAATGGCACGTCTATAAAACGCCTCAGACCCTAAATGCACTGCAATTGCTTCAC
This sequence comes from Drosophila novamexicana, assembly GCF_003285875.2. Classification (NCBI taxonomy): domain Eukaryota; kingdom Metazoa; phylum Arthropoda; class Insecta; order Diptera; family Drosophilidae; genus Drosophila; species Drosophila novamexicana. The sequence goes on along the minus strand of NW_020824827.1, from coordinate 2,552,920 downwards.
GGGGGTGACATATGCAACCAGTCATTGCTTTTGTTGTGGTTGCAACGAATGAAAACATGGGTAAACACCACAAAAGTTTAGAAATAACTTAGAAAACCAAAACCCAAATACCCTAACTTGATATTTACAGATAAAAGTATTATTACAAAATAAAAAAATTGTTTGCTTGGGCGGAGATTGGACAAGCTTTTCATGGCGGACTGTAAATCTTTCTCTGGAATGCCTCTTCACATAATTCATGCCTTTAAGTGTATTCAAGCCGACATAAGGTGTATTGTACACACTTTGCTGCTGCTGCTGCTGCTGGAGGGAGCATCGCATAAAAGGTGTAATGAAGGAGCAGCCAGAAGAAGGTATTTCTTTGTCGCGTTGGCTTGTCGCAATTAACGTTCGCGGAAATTCCTGGCAGTCAAGCAAGCAACGGCAGCTGGCAGCCGGCGGTAGGCAAGCAGCGAGCCAAGCAACGCGCTGGTGCGTAAATAGCACGGAAGTCGTTGGGCCCACGCGGCGTATACGTGCTTTAAGCAAGAGAGCGGGAGAGAGAGAGAGAGAGAGAGAGCCTCAAGCTAGCAAGTGACCTTCTCTAGGAGTGTGTGTCAACTACTTTTGTTGCATGCTGCATGTTGCATGTTGCATGTGCTTGGCAAATAGCACTTGGCTTAGTATGGCTTCATGTCGTCCCCAACCTGCATTTAGCGACTTCTTTTTTTGTTCGCTGTGACAATTTGGCGGCCTACTTGTCGTTGGCATGCCATATGCCAGCCGTACACAAAACAATTGCAGCCATTACAGTTTGTAATTTGGTAATCAGCCATACGAATCTGCATAATGGCAATTCGAGCAGCAGTAGCAGTTGGAGCAGCAGTAGCAGTAAAAGTGCGGCGGGCTTCGCTGCCGTTTAGGTAAACCAGGCAAGAAAAGTTGCCAACTTTTAATTGAAGTGAAAACGACGATAACGACAGCATTGTTGGCATTGCTATAGCTTTGTTGCCAGCCCAAGGGGCTCTGAATGAGGACTCCGCATGGGGCTTTAACACACACACACGCACACATACACACAGATACACGGGCCCTGGCACACACATGTCGTCATGGCGTGCGCCATTGCAAAAACAGTTGCGGAATTGCTTTTTAAGCCCACAGCGCGTAGCATAAAAAAGCAGCAGAGCCGTACTCTAGGGTCCCAGGGATTGTGCTGGGCTGCTCTGCGAGGGGGCGCTGCAATTGGGATGGGAGGACTAAGCCTTTAAAACTCCAAACTTTTGAGCTGCTTGAAGTTTGGGGCTATGCGTATTTGCCTTTGTGGTCCGCGCACACACACACACATGCATATATCCCTTATTCAGCTCGTATTGGGCAATGTGCAATGTTTTGCTTGTCTATGGGTCGTTGCTAACCTGTTGCCGCGCCTAGCCCTTAGACTGGCTATCAAAGTGTTCTTTGCGATAGCACGGCAAACTTGCCAGTAAATGACCTTGAAGGGAGTGGCTAGCAGGTTGGTTCGTGGCGGAGGGGTGGTGAGTGGGCATTGCTTGCATAGCAGCACGCAAATATGTCGCCTGGCCCAGCTGTGGCCGTGGCACACGCCGGCGTGCCATATTCAAGACGTCGCCTTGAAGAACCCCGTGCGCCTGCCTAGCTACCAGACGACTCGCCTGCCAGCCTGGCTTTGATTTATTGATTTTAGTCTTGGCACACAGCATACAAAATGAGGCGATATTTGCCGGGCCCCCATTCGGGCCACATGTGGCTGCTGGAGCTCAGCAGCGCAGGACCCGCCGCAGTGTATATCCATTAGCTGCCGCCAGTGCCAGTGCCAGTGGCAGTGCCAACTGCTGTTTAATAAGCCACCACATTTAAAATATGCCAGATAACTAGAAAGTGGAATGCAGCTGCAGGCCAAGTCTGCTTCAGCAAATGGCGCAAGTTCAATTAAATCAAAGCTCGAGCATATTTCTTACCCGTTAGACAGTTCCGGCGCCAGACGCTGTCTGCTGGCGGCAATGTCTGCAAGTAAAAATGGGAAGACAAATTAAATTACGTTTAAAGTGCAAGTGGACCAAAAAAAAAAATAATAAATGCCTGACTTTGCTATGAAATGTGAACAAAAAATATACGTAATATGAACGGCATTGAATTGATATGCTGAAGCCAAGTAAAATCAAATTGCAAAAGAAGCGTGCTCAACCTTCAGATATCCTCATGGGAGTTGTAAAGTATGTATATCTTAAAAATTATAATACAGATTATAATAATTGCTGAAGACTTCGCTTTTTTTATATAATGCATAATAAAGATAATCATTTAAGTTATATAATTATACATTCTTCCTTTATTTATTCGCTTGATAAAGATAAGACCGCAGTAATCGATTCCAGCGCAAACTAAAACATGTCAAAAATAATCAATTAAGAAAATAAAGGTATTGATAAATCGAGAATTAATATAGCTGGAACGAACGGCTAAGCTAAGCTACGATTTTTCTTTAATTATATACTATAATTTGAGAGTTCATACTTCTGTGTGTGTAGAGTGTAAAGTGTGTTGAGAATTGAGGACTCTCTGTGGATTACTGAAGTAATTCACTAAATAAACGAACCTGAAACAATGCTGTTCATTATGTCGGCACACACACTTAAATTGGCCTTTAACATTAGTTGGCACAGATATGCCCATTTCGAGCTACGTCATCATTGCAGAGTATAAGAAAAGAATCCGCCAAAGTGTGAGAAATGGAACCGGCGAACGCCTCGCGCAATGAAACGGAATAGAATCAAGGCAACAAAAAGAAAAATGAATTGAGACTACACATAAAAGAAATGAAATCCATGTGGGCGGTGGCAGGAACCGGCAAGGCGAAGCCAAGACAGACCGGGCGCAAGATAAGTAAGAGAACAAAATTAAATTGGACATTTATCAAGAGATTTTTATTGATGCCCCAAGTGCCGGCCAGAGCAAACACAAGCACAAATACAAGCACAAGCACAAATACAAACACAAACACACACGACGGGGCGCCACAGCCGACTGGAGACAAAGTCAAGTGGCAGGAACGACAAATGCGGGCAATTATCGTTTTGAGTGTAAAGTTTTATTGGCAAGCGGAAAGTTGATTTTATTTAAATGTTGCCACTGGCGATGGCAGCAACAAATTGCGGCAAGACACGCAAGCATAAATTAGAGACACGCCCCTCCCCTCCCCTCTTTCCACCAGCTCAGGTTGGCTAACTAATTGCGGCCATTAGTGAAGCGGCAACAACAACAGCAGCAATGGAAACAATTATTGCGCATTTAATCACCTGCTGAAATTGTAATTGTGTTGCATACTTTTTGGCTGCCACTGTACGTACATACTTTTCTGTCTACAAATAATTACACGGCCAGCAAAACAAGGGCCCCATAAAACAAAACCCGAAGGCCGTCGACTAGAGAAATTCAGACGAAACATGAATTGTTGCCAACGCGATTTTGAATTTATTGCATGAAATTAACTTTCACAAAATAATTCACATAACTTTGGGGCGTGCCGAAGGGCCAGCCAAAGTGGCTTAATAAAATAATTTATGGTTTGGCAAAATGCCCATTTACCGCCACACAGCCCCAACCCTTGTCTTACTCTCCGCCTCTCTCTTTCTCTCTCTCTCGCTCTCTTGCTCGCTCTATCTGTGCGGATGAGCGCTTGTAAGTCTGTCCGGGCGCAGTCAAGTGCAAAAAACAAAGCAAATTAATTGCAAGTCAAAGCGAACCTTTGACTCCATGAACACAACGCACCTTTGCACACACAATTACACGCACACACTCAGACACACACACACACACACACACACACACACAGAAGTGCTATGGCAATGCCTTCATCAATATATCCTTTAAAGCCCAGCTAGCAGAGCCTAATCAAATGGGACAGCAGCTGCTTTTCCCGGGCTGCTTTACAGGCTGCTGTCCAGTGATGCGTACCTAATATGCCTTTGGCCATGGACACGCCCCTTTGACCGGATAAATGTGTATCTGACAGGGGGGCTGGGCCATGCCCGTTATAGCCCGTTGCCTTTGACTGAGCCAAAACCAAGGCAAACCAACTCTCTGGCCACCGAAGCATTGGACTGCCGGAATCAACAGCTGCCAAACAGTTGCCACGCAACTTCATGTTATCCAGAAGCATTTTCACGCGTTTTTTGTCAACAAATTTCACATCCCATTAGCCAGGCGTAAATTGTGGCAGCAATAGAGCATCATTTTATTTCATTAATTGAAGTAATGGATTCGATATCGAGCTCGAGCTCGAAATCAAAGCTGCCACTCATAAGTTGTAAGTGGTTCGGTTCGGTTCGGATCCCAGCTTCATCTTTTAGGGTTTCTGTTGTTGTGCGTTTCTCATTTCTCGTTTCCTTTCTATCTGCCTGACACGTTTGACAGCCTGGCGTTTGTCTTTGCTTAGTGGTTGCCTAGCAGACAAATGACAAAAATCCAAAAAACAGACAACATATCGACAAACATATACCCTTTCAATGGGTTTTCTCTTACGACAAGACGATTTAAGCTATCTTTAACCAAAAGCTACTTTTTCTATGAACCCCCGCTCCTCACGCTGATAAAAGTTGTTGTAAATCAATTAATTTAACTAAATTAATATTATTTTATTTGCAACAATATTGTCTAATGATGTATAAATTAACTTATTATTTTCTCAATTGCTTAAGAAATCATAATTGTACGATCTGGCAGCAAATATGTAAGGCCTGCATCAAGAAAAGCAGCTATATCCACTTTATTATTCGTCGTACTTCTTCTTTATATAGAAGACGTACCACACAGTTGCACAGCTGAAACACTTTTTAAAAGGGCATCTAGTATGCTCAATAGAAGCAGTCAAAATTGACAAAGGGCACATGTGACAAAGATGGCGACGTCGGGAGCTGCTGCTGCTGCTTAGGGCTGGTTGCTGCAGCAACTTCTTACACTTGAGGTGACAGTGCAACATGTGCGATTGTCGAGTGTCAGCGGCAAGCATGCCACAGACAATTCCAGTAAAAGCTTTGCGCCGCGGACAGTTGCGGGTGCTGGCGGCTGAAATTAAACGCGACCCTCCAGCCACCCGGCCCGGCCACATCCTGCGCTGAAAGTGTTATCGTGGCAGTTGCAGCGATGCGGCTAAGCATCATAACTCAAGTCAGTGCCTGGCGACTTGTCCTGCCACTCGTGCAGCGTGAAAAACCTGCCAAGATGCTGAAGAGTCATCCTAAGGCGTCGCTGCCAGCATTATGCATGCGTCCCAAAGCAGCAGCAGCAGCAGCTGTTCCAGCAGCAGCATCTGCCTTTGCATGCACTTAACATGTTGTACCACAAAATCGTCAGCCATATGCGGCGCATATTAATTTGATGGCACTCATATTTATGCCAAAGCAAAGCGATTTCCTTCTCTATGCTGTGTTGCCTGCTTCTGCTTCTGTCACTGTTGTTGCGACATTTTTTGACAAGTTGCACTCAGAGTCAGCGTCAGTGTCGCTGGCGAGTCGTTGTTGCATTTGCAATGCGAACAGGAGTCGCAGCAGCTGGTGCAGTTGCTTTGCATATGGACGGACAAGTGGAAACAGAGGCAGCCCAGAGAAGGGCGCTATGGCAACTGCAGCTTCAACTGCCCCCCCATTGCGACTTTTCATCTTTTTTCGCAGCACTTTTGCTTCGTTTTTTTTTTGTTGTTGTTCTGGCGCATTCTACTTTAATTATTTCAGCGATGCTGCCGAAGCCACTGGTAACGACATCAAATTTACATACGCAATTTCATTGTTGCCGCAGGATCTGGCCATTGTCATGCTGCTTGTTGTCCGTCGCAGTCGCCGTCGCCGTTGCCGTTGCCGCCGCTTGTTGCAGTTTGCCTCGTCTGTCTGTCCCTTGCCACAAACGCATTTTATATTCAAATTTTTTCGCTGTTGTCTGGCAGTCATCGCAAATTCTGCCAATAGTTTGGCTTCCTTTTTGTTTCTGTGCACTTGACTTTTGCTTGGGGCCTGTTGTGTAACCTCTGTTGTCGTGGCCCCTCCCCCACTCCACAAAAACTCCACTTGCTGCTTATGTGCTCATAATAATCAGTTGCAGTTACCGCCCCCGCTCGAATTTAGCGTCGATTTTACAGGCACTTACACACACACACACGCGCACACCCGAACCCAGTCGGAGCTATAGCCAACAATAACAAGTTTCTGTATGACAGAGGGCATAGAAGATTTGTGCAAATTTATGGAACAGCCAGGCTAAGAGCAAGCAGTTGCAGATTCCATTTACATATGATTACATAGAACAGAATATCATGGTCGACAGTCTTCGGCACTTGTATAATTCAAATGCAGCAGGAACTGCCTCGAAAGGATAACGAAACCACTTGGAATATATCCTTAACATTATTTTTTTTTAGTTTCTTGTATCGTAAATACAACAATTGTTTGTCTAACGATACAATAAATGAATTTTGATAGCTGAAAATAGGGAGATCATTTATAATTTAAAATACGGATTATTAACATATTTGTCGAATAGCTATTGAATATATAAATTCAATCCCAGGATGTTATGGCTACACTTACAGAAAAGTGTAATAGAGTTGGACTTCGCTGCATGCCTCAAAAGCACGAAAAACAAAGAAACAATAAATTCCGATAAGGCAAGATAAAGTCATAGAATCTAATTTCACACCTATCTCGTACTATCGATAAAAATAGTTGAGAGGAACGCGTCATTTGCACACATCTATTTACCAAAATCTAATTTAAGGATCATGACCAATATGTCGCGTTTTGCAGCTCTACCGGAGAAGGTAGCGTTGCGTAACGCAATATGTAGTCTGCTAACTTATTTTTGCATAAGCTGTAATGTATGCATAATTATTCTAAATAAGTTGCCATCTATGGCTTTTAATGCCTTTCGCGGCAGATTGTTTATGAAGTTGAAGTGCAGTTGATGCTTTGGGGCTGTCCAAATGTCAACAGACAGCTTTTAGGCCTCTTGATAGCTGGGACTCTTCTCAAGTTAAATGTGACGCAATAATGGGCCGAAAAATTTGCATTTCTTTTGGAGTGGCAAATGCAATAAACTCCAAAATAAAAGCAAATAAAAAGTAATCAGAATTTCAGATTTGGCCATAAAGAAAAATAAACACACGGGCTAACAGAGCCAAAAGGAATTAAAAAGTGTGCTAAATAATTCATTTTTGAATTAAAATATAAATCACTTTCACACCATTTTGCCGGCCGCCATCGACACACACAGCCCTCCCTTCCAGCTCGCCCCTTGTTGCTTTCTCGTACTCGTCCTTTTTTTCCAGGACACTTGTTTATTTTATTACTTTTGAACGACGCACAATGCAAATGAGCGGGCAAGAGGAAGCGGCGAAAGAGAGTCAGGCAACGCGAAATCTTTTTAATATAAAACTGAATTACTTTGAGCAGCGATTTCCGAGAATGTCCCGAGTGCCCCGCACATTAAAATTGACGAACTGTAAAGGCGTTGGCACGCCCACAATTCTACTCCGAGCCCTCCCAATGGCCCAGCAGCAGCAGCGGCACCCAGGCTGCCATGTTTGCCACAGCAGGTCGCCTTGGGTTATTAGGGTAGCTTATTAACGTGGCCAAGAGCACGATATAGACCATGACATAGCCAGGGCATCATTATCGAGTGCTTTGCGGCGACGCCTACCTATCCACCCCGCTAGCGCAAGCAATTTGAACGCGCTGCGTTCTTTTTTAATAGGATTGCGTTTTTGGGAATTACCTGAGCTTAAGGCGAAGTGCTGACAGAGTGGGCCCAGACGGTCGAGCGACCACAGGAAGCGGAAGGGGCAGCGGATATGAAAACGGCAACGGACACTTTTAATTTCTCAAAATGGCAACTCGCTGACATCCGCCTGGCGCATTCGATTCATTGATTTAATGCAGAATAACAGAGCGGATGCGGGTTACGGCTACAGCTTCCCGACTGAGCGGGCAGGCAGGTGGGCTGGCAGGATGCTGAAAACTGGCTGCTTTTCTTTCATTACCCATCTTGGCAGCGGCGGAGAATTATTGAGACTTGTTGCAAAAGTTCATATCGTGCGAAATAATTCAGAAAATGCCACAGTGCCACAGTCTGCTGGCATGCCCACAGCCAAAGGTGGCCAACTGGCTGCTGGCTTTCAACCTGGTTACCTGTCTGCCTGGCTGGCATTGCTGGAATGGCTTGAGAGTGCAGCGCCCGGCACAGCTACCCCAACCCGGCTTGTCATTTGTGTTTGTGAAATATGCGTTCAATTTTTTACGCTGCATTTTTCGCTTATCTGCCAACTGGCAACTGGCAGCAACTGCAGCTCCAGCCCCAGCCCCAGCCGCAACCACGCTAAGGGGAGCGCACACATATCAGACAGCGGAGAAGAAAATGCTCATATCACGTATACGCAATGTTGTGGCTTGTTGGTTTTCTTTTGGGAGCGTGCTAGCACACTGCAAATTAGCCGCGTAACAGGGGGAACTTATAGAGGCGGACGGGCGGGCAGAGCTGCCTGAAGGACTGCTGTGGTATGTGATAATTTACTCATTTCATGTGCCATTAGCTGTCAAGAGGCGCCGCGCTGCCATTAATGTTCACGTCTGTCTCTCGACATGTACATATAAGTACATATCTCTATGTGCGGCAAGGGTCGTGGTTGGGCCCGGTTCTCGGTTCTAAGTTCTTGTCACTTCATATTTATGTTTTATATTTTAGTTAGTTCGTGTTGCTCGCTCGTTCGCTCTTGTGCCACATATTTATTATGGCGCACTTTTGTGGCGGCTGCCTCTTTCAGCTGAGCTTTGCAGCCTGTGACCCGTTTTGGACATTGCATATCTGCGCTGTATCTCAAAAACTTTCCCATGCTACACACAACACAACATCAACTCGAGCAAGCACAAGAGCTAGAAAAAAGAGCGCAGCCTGGCGGGACAATGGCTTTAGCACTTGCTGTTGCCGCCTGTCCGCTGTTGCACTTGAGCACTTCCTGTGGCCTCTCCAAATACACACACTCACACACTCACACACTCGCACACACATACTGCTATCGTTGCACAGACAATGGCAGCTGCGCTTTTGCAGACGTTTTTGGTGGCGCTTCCAGGCGCTACAGAGTCAGAGTCCCCGGCTGTGACCTAAATTTTTACCAAATTGGATAAATTTTTCGCATTTTCGGTTTACTATTTCTTTTTTTTTTCACTTTTTTTTTTGCTGCAACGCTGCGACGGCGACTATTTTAGTTGTTGTTGTTGTGGTTTTGCCTGCTCAGCTGCTCAGCAATTCAGCTTATTGTTGCCGTTGTTGTTGCAATTTCTCGCCACATTTGATTTATCTTGCCTTATGTACAAGCCAAGCAACATATAAGTGCGAGTATGTACAATATTGTGCCATATCAAGTTTTTTTTTTGCCCGCTGCCTTTATCTCTCGCCATTGCTTTTTTGTCGCCCAAGTGAGTGTGTGTACGTGTGTGTGTGTGAAATGAGTCACCGACTGGTTCACTTAAGCGGCCGCAACTACTCCAGCTACAGCTTGAGCGTCAGCTTCAGCTTCTGCTTTTGCTTGTTTGCCACTTGTATCTCTAGAATTGAATCTCGCCCAGTCGGCGTCTTCGTCAGTCAGTAACCAGCAGCTGCAAAAACAACAACAGATACAACAGGAATAAGAAGCGCTGCTCGCTTTGTCGTCTCTTTGGCCGCAGCGCTTTTTGTTTGAGGTTTGCCCGTTGCCCGTTGTCCTATTTTGGCTACGTGTTAGGCATAGCAGTAAGTTGTTAGTCAAGGATTGGGTTGTATGTCCGGGCTGGTCTCTGTGTCGCCCGAAGCTTTTAATCATGATTTACGAGCTGCTGCGACAGACAGACCAGAGGTAAATATAAATGGAATTTTAAAATGTGATCTGATTTAATTATGCAAGGCTGCCCGAACTGTAGGCAACAGCCAGGTTCTGGCAGTCGGGCGGACAGAGCACGTTTGGTTTCTTTTGTTATTTTATATTTGTTTGTCAGCCCAAAAAAACCAGACAAGCCACGCGTCCAAAACAGGAGAGCTTGGCGCCATAGCTGATCATTTGTTAGACGGAAACCAGCAGCAGATGGTAGAGCATAAAAAAAGAACTCTCTAACTGTCACCGTAACAGCATCATGAACAACAAAGAAATAAAACTCTTAGCTAATTGAATTTGCATTGATTCCTAGTACTTGGGCTACATAAGTCATAAGCAATAAGTATGTGCCCAATTTGATTTGTAAGCGTATTTCCTGGACATTCTACACAGTATAGTATATTTTAATTCTTCTCCTTATCGAATTGGCTTTTTACGTTGAGGGTGTTTCATTCGAAAGAAAAACAAAAGAAATATTATCAAACAAGTTTAGTGTTTATACTTATATCTTGGTTTTTGTTTCAAGCAAGCGTTTGGTTTTACCATAAAAAGCGTAGCATATCTTTATGGTTATCATTAAACAAAAATTATCATCTTACTTTTTCTCGAACAACAAAGTGCACATAGTTTTCAATAAGCTCTTTTTGCGAGTGTATAAGTTTTAGCTATGAAAACTAAACCTAAAAGAGCTTACAAATATTTACCATTTTAACGGACATGAAAATTTCTCGCAGTTGGAAAATCTAAGTTCCCTTTCCCATGTCATGAGCTCATGTATAAGAGTTTTAAAGTAACAAGCAATAGTAGATACACAAAGTTCAATAACTTAAGAGTAACATATAACAAAAATCTTGCATCACATAAATGAATATTAAAAGCAGTTTTAAGATGAAATCTGAGGATACTTAAGTTTACTTTTAGCAATACAAACAACAGTTTTCAAACGAAACTTGTATCTTTTGGAAAATAAATTTGTATTATATACAACAAACGTTTCTCCCATGCAAATTCCTTTGCATTGCCAATTCACTGACTCCCACTTTTACATGTGCCCAGTAAAACATGCCCCGTCACGATATTTTGTTGTTATTGTTATTTTTATGCCTGCATGCTCTGTGCGTCCTAAGCTAACCCTTGTCGACGGCTGGAGCTACTGACTGCTCTCATTGGATCTGTTGTGGTCTGGACAGCTGCTGCTCTCGCTTTACCCACGCTTGGCATATTCTTTTGTTTTGCCCTCGGCACTCGCTCCGCTGCACTTTGTTATATTGCAGCCAATTGGCCGTGGCGTAGGCAGCCGGCACAAGGAATTTATGCAGCATGTTGTCTATTAGCTATTAGGGTCAATGTTTTTGCCACCGCTCGCATTCGTGTTTGCATGTGGCTAGGTTTTGTGGCATCTTTAAAAATCAAATTCCAACAAATGGGCGCGGGCGTTCGGCATGCGAATACATAATGTTGATGTTGATGGGGCCCCATTGTGTGTTGAAAACATGCTATGCAAATTGCAAAGGAACAATTTCAAATGAGACATATTCAAAAAAAGGAAAATGCGAAAGAAAAGGAACAAAAAGCGCACAAGTAGTCACCCAAATCCCCGAGCACGACACCGCACACAAACACAAATAGCAGCGAATATGCGTGCGCACGTGTGCGTGTGGTATTTGTATACATATATGCGCAAATATACAAGTATTTGCAGTTCTAACATCAAACGATTTGCTGTCGATGCTCACAGCTTCTGCTAGTCCTGGGCGTCCTTTTCGCCCCCGTCGAGTGTCGAACGTCGAATGTCGAACGTCAACAACGTTGTTTTCTTTGCCGCTGCCATCGTTGACATCGTCATTTTCATCGTCATCGCCATAGCCATCGCCATCGCATAGTCAATATGTTTTCATTCAATTTGCAAAACATTTTCATAAAATTTCCCACAAGAAAAACATTGCGCACATCTAAATGTATATGTGTATATAGTATACTGATATTCCTACGCTTGGCTGATATGCAAGAAACTTTGGCATGCGAGGCACAGCCTCGGCATTGGCAATGGGAAATTATGCGAAATGTGCTCGATTTGCGTAAACAAGCCGGAAATGATGCTGCTTGCTGCCTGCTGTCCATTTTCAAAATGAGCACTACTATTCGAGGGGTGGCACTGATTCCCCCTTTTCCCTTTTCCTTTTTCCCTTTCTCCCTTTCTCTCTTTCTCTCTTTGTAGCCACAACCGGCTTGCAAAGTATTTATGCATTTATTTATTTGGCAAAAGGATCAGTCGCGTCTCCGCGCTCGGACTCATTGTGTGCCTATTATGCTAATTGAACAGTATAAAAAGCGGGCCACAAAATAAGCAAAACTCGAGCTGAAGTTTATAGGCGGTGCGCGTGCTCTGAGCCCCAAAATAGGCCTCGGAGCGGACCGAACCAAAGGCTCATAAAAATTTTACTCGCAGCACAACTGAAAAGTATGTAAATGTCCCGAGCACGGGGCGAATGAGCAAATATTTTTAATAAAGTTCATGTCCTAAGCTGCTTTGCTGACCAAACGCTCCACGCAACATAATTAGAGCATTGCCAAGTTGAAGTTGTTGTTGTTGTTGTTGTTGTTGTTGTTGCTGCTGTTGCTGGAGCTGTTCTTGTGGTTATTGCAAATTGAATTAGTAGCCGCCGCAGGAAGTCGACAGCCAGCAAAAATCCTTTTCCCCATTTGCCTTTATGCTACGTGCCAGGCAAATCAAAGGCATTGCCTCCGCCTCCACGTCCGCCTCCGCCGACCTGCCGTTAACCACAAATGGAAATGCAAATTTTCTGTTGCCGACGCGACCGCAGCCCATTGTATATCCACCAGCCCCGGTCCCTGCCCCGCCGCAGCCGCGACCCATTGCAGCAATTTAATTTCTTAAGCAATTTTCATAATCTGCAGCAAATTGTTTCTGAATGCTGCCGGGTCTCGACCCAACCGACGCTGACGCTGGCCTGTTACATTTTATGCAGTTGGCTGTTAGGGCTGGCTGCATTTCAGCCACAAGGCAGCTGTCTTCTCAGCCTCCCCACAACCCACCGCCCACCGCCCGCCACCCACTGCCCACGATCCACCTGCCACCCCAAGCCCTCACGCGCACGATTTCGTAATGCACTAGGCAAAGTTTTAGCTATTTTTTATTAATTTTCACTCGCTGCCTCTTGCGCCAGCCTTTGACCAATGACCTCGTCGCGCCCTTGAGCCACGCCCATCGCGCTCTCGCCACCGCCTGCTGCATAATTAAAATTGCAGTTAAATTCTAAGCGCGGCCACCGGCAACTGACGCAGCAGCTGCTGCTGCTGCTTCTTTAGCATCGTTCACACCAAACAAATATAGCTTGCAGGAAGTCTATGAGATACCCTGTAAGCATATTTCTCATTCAATACGTGACAATATTTCAGAAAGGATTTGACAGCTTCATATTAAATATAGAATATTAAAAGTGTTTTACGTATAGAATATTATATGCCTGGAGAAATACTTTCTAAGCCCTTCATAAGCTATTTTGCTTTTCCAGATACAATAGAAAGTGACAACTTGCCAATTTGTGGAAAATTTTCAAAACTTATTTGGCGATAAAAATAGTTGATATTTTACATATAATATATATACAAATATTCTTAAAAGGGTTTGTTCCCGTTTAATATTAACTTCTGTAGATAACAATTAGTACATTTAACAATTGTTAAGCAAAAATGTGTCTCAATCCCAAGAGTATTATCTAATTTGCACATGATACCTATTTAGATGTGCATCTCTCTTAATGGCAATAGTTAGATTTGGAGTAGTTTGAACTGTTCTTAAGCGCTTTGCTGCTGCTTGGCAGCTGGGCCAAAAGCTTTTTGCCATGCAATTGCCTCACAATGTGGCATTTAGGTTTTGCCAACTATTTGGTGTGCTGCTTGCGGGCATTTAACAGCACCTGACAGCCGTCTCCCCAACTAACTATATCCTGTTTGCCCAGCTGCCCATTGACTGCAGCTAATTGTCGCCCCATGGGCGTCGTATTTGGCATGGCCAAATTTCGCACACACAAAAACCAATTAAGACGCCCGCGGCATGTTGTTGCATGGCCCAAAACACCCGACCGACCTGCTTACACCCACGGGGCGCAGTGAGCTGTGCGTGATAAATCAAATTTGGTTGCCTTAACAATATTTGCACATACGGCGTCCTGCAAAACACAAATCAAATCAAATTAAAACATAAAGCGTGCCTGTGTGCATGTGTGTGTGTGTGTGTGTGTATGTAACACATGAACATATGTTCAGGCGGTAAGCGGTGAGCCGTTGAGGCTGAGGGTTTGAGCTGAATTGGATATAGTCGTTTATTATTCCGGGCGCATGCAGCCGCCATGTTGAGCCTAGCGACGCGTTTATGACGCTGACAGAATTATGAGGCCTACATGCGTTGATTTCTGATGCTGCCGCTGTCGTCGTCGCCGTCGCCGTCGCGTGTCTCCCCTTTAAATATTTTCACGCAAATAAACTAAACTGTAAGCCGATGCGCAGCACAGGCTTTCAAATGGTTTTTGCAGCAAATAGAAGAAAAAAAAATCAGAAAATCGCAAAACGTGCTTCACATATTTGCTGAACATGGCTCATCCTCCGGCTCTTACCCATGCCCATGCCCATCATAAATACATCAGCCGGGTGCAGGCCTGCCAGGAACACTTGAAGCCAGCGACATCATCGCAGACGCCGCCTGTCGCTGGCAGCGTGTCACGCGACCTGTCAGCAAGCATAATCTGACATTTTTATTAAAATGTTTGCGCAGTGAACATTAACTGCGACAACTTAGAGGCCCGGCCAGACCCTGAGGAGCAGGACACCAGTACACCAGGACTGCCTGACACTGAGCCCGACTCTGCCTGTGGGCATCCAGTGCTTGAGCCGGTGCTCGCCCTGCTGCTCACTTGATAATCATCTTATTTGTCATTTGCCCAGCTCATCATTGATTGTCCTGTGCTTCCTGTGCGCAGCATGATGAGCTGTGCTTCTGCTGCTAAACACGCTAAGTAAGTGTTCCTTTGTGCGCATTTCGCACCTGCCCTTTGTTAGCTTTGTTTCGCTCGGCTTGCCTGGCCTTGTCTGGCACACCAAATGTCCGGCACTACCCACTCGTTTTTGCTCTCGTTTAAATCATGATGCAGCATTGCCCTGGCAACTCGTTTGTACAATTAAATTTTAATAGAGCTCCGCAGGACGCTCGCATGCATTTACCCAGTATATTTGTGCGTGACTCTTCAAGTGGAACAATGATGACAACGATGACAATCAATCGCTTATATTGATAAATGCATATATTTATAATATTTACTTCTATTATCACAGCGCAAAGATTGAATCCATTTAATAATGATAATAACATAATAATAATATTTTGTTATAGAAATGATAGACAAAAGAGCAGATATCTGGCAAGCTGCGACTAGATTAGCGCCTAGTTTTCACAACAAAATTCTAAATCATTTTAAATGGTATGAAAAAAAAGGTCTGCTAATGTAACTAGGGATCATTTAAATTCTATTTTAAACCTCGTTTGCTGCATAGCACGCGAGAATAACGTTAGGGTGTGGCATTCAGCTGAAAGTGGCCGTAAGTAGGCAACATAACTGCGCACGGGCAAACATATACATATACGTCAGTTCACACACACACTCTCAGTCGTTTGCAGCTTACGCACACCCATGTGACGTATTTGGTTTGCCCGCTTGATGCATAAATAAAAAATCAAGCATAATGTACAAATTCATGCAAAGTACATTTTCATGTTGCTGACAGCGGTGCAAAAAAAAACAAGTAAGAGGTTCTAGTCGGGAGCTCCCGACTAGGGGATACCCTGAACCCTCTTCTTCCAACATCAAATGCATATATATATTCTATTTTAGAAGCTATATGTCAAGTTTGGTGACTCTAGCTCTTATTATTTACCAAAATTGCCCAAAAAACAGGATATCGATATCGATTTTTATCGATTGCTTGGAAACGGAGCAAGCTATCGATTATCGGAAACAAACTCGATCTGCGTGGGAACTAGGAGCACCTTCATCTACATCTACATTTCAAGTCTCTAGCACTTATAGGTTCTGAGATCCTTGCGTTCATACATACAGACGGACGGACGGACAGACGGACATGGCTAGATCGACTCGGCTATTGATGCTGATCAAGAATATATATAGTTTATGGGGTCGGAGATGCTTCCTTCTGCCTGTTACATACATTCGGCTTTCGCACAAATACAATATACCCTTATACCCATTTTATATATATAAAAAAATAAATAAAAAATTGAAGTATAGCTGAGCACCTAAGCCTATGCAATATATTTGTATCTTGTTGGGAATATATTTTAAAATGTGTGCTAGCGTGTAAAAAGCCCTTTGAATTAACGCCAAATGGTCCCTGGCGTAGTTCTATACATCTTTACCTCTGTATATATATATATATAGATCCTTATGGGGTTTGCAGTAAACGTGTTTTATTTATAGTTTGATTTTAAACATTTTTCGAAAAGTGCTTAATAAATTCTTTTTTTTTTGATATTCTCATAATTTGTATCAATATTTTTTATTTTGTATTAATCTTCTTATTTGAGCGTATTTGCTTTTATTAGTCTCACAAAAATAAGAAGCTTTTCATATATATTTTTGAAGAATTATTTTAAAGCCCAGACTTGAAATATTGTGTAAATATTTATAATTGAAATTGTATGCATTTGAAAATTAAATTGCACCATTCATTCAATTGAAGACTTTCAGCGTTAAAGCACTTATTGCGTCGATCGCAGGCGTGCCCTTATTGAAAATTGTTCAATTTCAAACAATTTGGCGGTGCACACATTTCTGTTTGTTTTGGCGCCAGCCGCTTTTATTTTACTTCTGTTTTTTTTTTTTTTTTCTGCTTGCCTTCTATTCACACACGCGCCCAGCTGACGCAGCTCGAATCAATCAAATCAATGTGGAGCTGTTGCCCCAAACGGCGACGGCGGCGGCGGGGTTCAGGTTGGGTGTTTGGTTTTGGTTGTGGATTCGCAAGAAATGCCAAACAATAAAAAGCAAATACGGTCACAGATAAAGAGCACCCACAAACACACACACACACACACATACACATAATACAAAGTGGCGTAAACTAACTAAATAACAGTAACAATAACTTAAGTGTGCTTTTTGTATTAGCAAGGGCAGCGCACGCTTGATGGGCCACTGTTGGGCTGTTGGACTGTTGGACCGAGGGGCTATCTCGATATCTGGCTTCAGCTCAGACCACAGCTCGGGATCTGCCTGCTCCCAGCTTGGGGCAACTGCTGCAAAGTTTTTATTTATACACACGTTTCGTGTGCAGCAGCTAGGACAATGGGAATGGGAATGGCAATGGCAACGTTTCGTTTGTAACGTTACGTTACGTTTCGTTCGTTTGTTTGTTTATTTGTCGTTTGCTTTGTTTCGTGTGTGTGTGTTGGCAATCTATGCCATGCTCCTAAATTGACTAGCCAGGCAACTGGAACACACACACACATACAGGGCGGAGCATGGCAAACACAGCAGAAGAAGCGAAAGAATCCCATACGATTGTTAAAGCTCACGTACCGCACACACAACAGTGAGACCATCGGCCACATGTCGTATACGTAACGTGGCATATCTTTTCGCCACTGCCCCCAGCACCGCCCTGTGCCCACCCATTGAATCTTTGTATTCGCAATCAGCCACAGAGAGTGGCTAGCCGCGCGCCCATGCGACAAGTGCTCACATTCGCACAGAAATACACACTTACACACACACACACTTGCACACTCTGAAGTTTCGATACTTTTAATTATTGCGTACATGACCGTAACACTCTTGCCGGACTTTAGAGGTGACAGCAGCCAGGTCCGAGCACAGCGCCCGTTTAGTGCACGTATGTATTAATCAGAGAGCTGTGAACTTTTTTCATTCTTCCATGTCCTGTGCCCTCGCTCCGCTTGGGGATATTGTGTGTGTTGTGTGTTTGTGTTTTGGGCTGCGCTAGTTTCCTGACTTTGTACCTTTGGCCAAAAAGTTGGCTTCATTAAAAATCAGTCGACGTTTCATATTTTGAAGAACGTGACACAACGTGCCCAAAATCTCAAGAGCCCGAGGCGTGGCTGGGGAACAATTATGGAACAGCATGCCCATATTTTGTGAGCAGGCCTTGTGGCTAACCTGATTGACGCATAAACAGGCAATTAAATATAAAAAGCAGTTTCAATTGTTGCAATCACCTGCAGCAAAGGTGCGTTAAATGAATTACCACGCACGCGTTTCAAATCAAATTTACGAAAATTTAATTTCAGGCTCGCTTTCATGCTTCGGCAAATGTGCGTGCGTGTCCTCTGTGATACGCAACACACACACAAAACACACACGCACACACACACACAAAACACACACGCACATACACATTCCAAAATCTGAGAAGGCGTGCGTGGGCGTATTTGCCTGCGCCGGGCCGTGTGCTCCTTCTATGACCGGGACACGGGCACGTTTCTAGATTTGTTTACTTTGTAGCCAGTGCGGCGCACAAATAAATTTCTATAAATTCTTGCGCGGCATTTCATTTGCCGTACTCGTTGTCCAAAAATGCCAGGACAGTCAGTCACAGACCCAGACACAGACAATGTTTCGAGTGCACCCCACAGTCCGCAGTCACCGCCCCACCTCCTCCCAGCCAGAATCCGAGGGCAGCGGAAGGATCGGGGCCTCTGGCTTATTTATTCATTCATTCGCTGCGCTCTCGCAGCTCGTGTGTGTTTGTTTGCAATTTTCTGTGTGAGAGCATATACTAGAGTCGGATGACAGACACATAAGCAGCCAGAACGGGACCAGCTACAGCAGCAGCAGCGGCAGCAGCGGCAGATGCCTTCAAATAGCAGCTAGAGACAACACGCACAGTGACCCCGGATTGCAAGCGCCCCATTCCAAAGCATATTTAAAAGCATTGCTGCCCATAATGTTGACCCGAATTTTTGGCAAAGTGTGTACACATAAATAAAGCAACAAGAAAATGAATTTTTGCTTACGATCAGGTCGCACCTTGAATGCCCTTACAAAACAACATTAAATTAAATTGAGTGTAAATATAATTAGGTCATACAATATAAGTAACCCGAAATATACCAGACTTGTTCATACGAAACAAGGTAAATCCCTACTTTAAATATTTTAAATTAAATTTGCTTAGTTTGCAAATCTACAGGATCTTCTATTTTAAAAGGGTATTGCAGGGGCTTAGGCTATTTGAAACAACCACAAATGTTGAGCCGAGGGGGACAGTGTACTGTGTTGGGTCAACAGACGGGTTAAGGTCTTCAATATATTTTATCTTTGCAGAGCAACACTTGGGCTGGAAAAATTGCTAAAGCAAAATAAATAAGATTCGATTTATGTTTGTAGTCCCAAATACGTTTCTCCAATGGGTTTCCGTGTTTATTTATAGACGTTCAAATAGTTCGTTTAGCATCCTTTCCAGTTTCCTTTCACCATACGGCAGCCGACACTCGGCACCCGGCTTTGGGGACTTTTATCACACAAGCTTTCTGTTTCACTTTCAGGCCGCAAACATTTTTATTTGCGTTGCGGATTTGTGTATTGTGCGCCATGTTTCGCTTCTGTGGCAGCAAATTTTTAATGAATTTACACGTCGTGGGGATTGAGGGTTGCCTGCCGTCTACATTTTATACGGGTTTCGACCTCATTTCTTATTCAAAACACATTCGGCAAATATTGATACGACCGCAAATTGTTTAAAATGCGCAATATCCACAGTCGACAGTTCAAGACAAATTGTTAACTAAAAGCGAAAAACGCAAATCACGCGGCTCTCAAAAGTTTCTCTGTGCTCCTATCGCCATACGCCCATGCGGCGTATACTTGATTATGAACAATCAGCCGCAGCATTTGCCAATTCCCTTTTTAGCAGGGCAAAAAGCAAGCTAATTGTATAATTAACGCTGCCAACAGCCGCCCTCCTAACCTAACCCGATCGAGTAAATTAAAATTGATGCTGATGCCAATTTTTAGTTAAAAGTTTTTCCAAACCCGCCACAAAATGATTAATTATGCCTTCAAAGCTGCACGTCAAAGGAGTGAATTTTACTTTTTCTATCGCTACCGCAGGGTATTAGTTCGTAGTGCTATGCAAAAATTGGAGGGGGGCGCGCTTCGAGCCGGATATCGTTATAACCACATAAAATTTGTGGCTTTTTGTTGAGAATCATTGCCCCATTGGTGCTTCATTGTATAAGTGTAAAAGTTTTTCGATTATACAAAAGTTGATGGCAGGCACACACACACACACATACACACACACACACATTTGCTAAGCCTTAAGCTAATTTAGCAATTTTTGCTTTGAATGGGAGATAACAAAAGCAGAAAAAAGGGGAATTTTAATTGGAAGTCTTTGACTGCACATAACATTTCGATTTCGCACATGTGTGCAATTCTCAGCAATGGCTTGCCAAGCGAATGCATACGAAATAAAAAACACAATTTGATTGATTTATCTGTCAGTGGATAGGCGAACAGTAAAATGTTCAGCATGCACAAAGCTCGCACAAGGGGCACAGAGCCGAAGCTTGAATGTAAAAATTGCAATTGTTAACTCAACTGACTGTGCATGAGTTGTTGTTTTTTTTTAGTTTCCTGCCAAATCCCGCTCTCGACAAGGCGTGCTGTCTATTTTCTGCTTATTTGAGCTGCCTGCATGTCCTTCACTGTCACTTAGCCAGCTTTGGGCCCAGGCGCTGGCCAAGCAAAAAATTATGCAATATTTTTGTTGCCCTTCTTTTGGGCCCGGCCTGCCTTTGTATAGGCCCATGTATAATAATGGGCAAACTTCACTCAAAACTCGCATGCCAGGCGTACGCAGCGCATGCACAAACCCATAAACTTGCCACATTTACATAATATTACAAAAGCCAGCCAACGGCCAAGAAGCAGCAAAAGTCTCTTGGCACGAAACGTATTTCACCAATAAATTGAGGAAATGCTTAGCTGCGAACCAAGTCCTCTGGCTCAGTCACATGTTTGTCATAGTTTAAGGCAATGGCTGGATTTTTGATTTTTGATTTTGCTCAAACCTCGCTGCTTACATTTGCTTTCCGATGCACATGCAGAAAGCATATCGACACATGCGCCAG
This sequence comes from Drosophila novamexicana, assembly GCF_003285875.2. NCBI lineage: Eukaryota > Metazoa > Arthropoda > Insecta > Diptera > Drosophilidae > Drosophila > Drosophila novamexicana. Next base: position 2,531,837 of record NW_020824827.1, on the reverse strand, counting down.
TTTTGTTGACTGCAAATTTCGATGGTAACTTATATTGTTGCTGTTTTCGCTTTTTTTGTTTTTGGTATGCACAGAGTTTTGTTAGCATTATCAACAGCAGATGTGTGTGTGTGTGTGTGTGTGTGTGTGAGTGTGTGTGTGTGTGAGTGTGTGAGTGTGTGTGTGTGTGTGTGTGTGTGTGTGTGTGTGTGTGTGCGTGTATGTGTGTGTGTGTGTGTGTGTGTGTGTGTGTGTGTGTGTGTGTGTGTGTGTGTGTGTGTGTGTGTGTGTGTGTGTGTGTGTGTGTGTGTGTGTGTGTGTGTGTATGTGTGTTCGGTTCTATGCAAAACATTGACCAAATTTGCACAAAAATGAACTGAAAAAACATCAGATACACAAGATAGCAAAAATTACAAAATAGAACCAGTAAGCGCCCTCTAGCCTGAAGTGCTCGACTGGGTAATACCCTTTGCCTAAGGCCGAGTTGCCGTAACAACTATTCTAGCTTCCTTCTGTATACAAACACAAAAATATACCTTATCGTAAGCCGCATACTGAGCACTTTATGCAGTGACTGTGTGTTCTTTTTCACCCAGCTCCTCTCCATTTGAAATGCTTTTGTGATAAGCTTTGTCAGATCTTTATGAAATTCGCATAAGTATGGTATTCAGATGCGTGTAAAGCCAAACACGATGCATACAAAATGTATATTTTTCAATATTGGGTGTATCGAGCTCCGAGATACGATCCATGAACAAAATTTCAATATAGTTATTATCGATTTCGGGGAACCTAGGCATGTTTTTGTTCAGTTTCTCAAGGACTAGAAGCGCCAATGGCATGCGAGATCGGAGCGTCTATTGCCTATTTCATTTTCACAAGCAAGAAATCGACAAGAAAAAAGGAGAATATATATTCCAAATTTCAAATCTCTAGTTTTTATATTTTCCGAGATCGATCTGCTAAAGAATATATACTATATGGGGTCGGAAATGCCTCCTTTCACATGAATTTGCATAAGACTATAAACCGTCTTCCCATTTTTAATTGGTGCAGAATGTAAAAAGAAGAAAAATGTTTAAGCTGAACGTAATTTCATACTGATATTCTGTCATATAGTTGTGCATGTAAAGAAACAAAAATAAACAGTGATGATTCAATAATGTCACCAGTCGCTTTCATCTGCTAGAAGAAAATCCTTTGGATAACTCTATTGATTTTTATTCAGCTGGCAATTCAGATGCCAAACAAATTTATAATCAACTGCTGAAAGCAGATTTGAGCAAAATAAGATGTAAGAAAATAAAATAGTTTTTTCAATATACCAAATACAATTACCAAAATGCAAACAATATGAATTTGTCACAAATTTTTCGATTTGCACAAATGTGATTTAATATTTTAAGCTGATGTTTCGCTTAAATACGTATTTGGTTGCTTTAATCTGAAAATTAATATAACATGCATACATGCATTAATTAGTGCATACTATGCAAACAAACACTTAACAAACTACTATTTAATGGATTAAGTGATTTAACTAACAATATGATAAATAAAAGCTTTTAAGCATGAATCGCCTTTGCCGGGCCCTTATTTTATCATATTTCGAGTGATACTAAAACACCTTCTGGCTATTGTTCTAATACGATAACCCCAAATTTAACTGGAACTGGAACTGGATTTCGATATCGATTCTTATCGATAGCATGGAAGAGCGCATGTTATCGATGATTCGTGTGCATGTATTTATTTCTATGTATATGTATTTATAAAGGGATGTTTTTTTATTTAAGGATATTTGTAAATTGAACTCATTACAGGGCTGGGGCTCACCTAGGAGGACATTTCCCAGTAGAGCGTGCCTAGATTCGCGTAGCTTAGCAACATTAAGAGCTCTTAAGCTCTTTTATTTTTCCAGCAACAAGAAAATCAAAACCTGTGCGAAATGTCAGTCGGAGGCCGTGTCCTAAATGTAAATGTTTTGCAAGTCTTCGATTAATTCATTTCAGTCGGGCAGCCAGGCGAACTGTCAACGTGCGCCAGTTGTCAATGGTGTAGTTAAGGGCTTAGTTGTGGCATTAGGCGTCGATTTAGCATTGGCCCCGGCCGCACTTCAAGCGGGAAGTTTTGTGCGCTGAGGGCGCTTAAAAGCGCTTCGGGCCAGGCTTAAGCCAACTTATAAGTGCGCGTGATCACAGATATACACACACACGCACACACACACACACACACTTACACATTGAAGCAGTGTCAGAGAGCTGATAAAATGTGAAGCGGATTAAGAGCTGGCAGCAGCCTCCCACTCCGACTTGCGACTACGACTGCGACTGCGACTGCGACTGCGACTCAGGGCGTGTCGCCGTTGTACAATCAGTAAATGACACTTGATTCACGGCGCAAGTGGAATTTTTGATAACTTTACCAAAAAGAGAGCGGCAAAGTTGGTCAAAAAGTTGGCTGTCGCTTTAATGCGTATAAATGCTCAGCTAGGCCAGACCAGGCCAGGCCGGGCCGGGCCAGCTGGCTGAGAGTGTGTATAAGTAAGTATGATTCGATGCGGCACTTGCCGCTCTCAAAGTCAAGTTAAATCCAGTGCTGACTTTGGGTGTGCTTTACGTGCCATCGTCTATGTTTCTTTCTACTTTCTGCTGCTGCTTCTTCATTTTCCTTTTTGTTATCCAAAGTTGACAAAGTTTGCAGCTTGAACATTTGCGCCTCAGCGCACACGCAAACACAAGCTCACACGCACACACACTGGCATACGCGCACATATACATAATTCAAGAAGAAGCTGGCGACACGTCACACAAATGTCGCCAAAAGCAACTCTCAATGCGCGCCATCAATCTTGGCCCTGCTCGGCGCAATTGAATTATTACATCGGGTCGAAAAGCGTTTTGCCCGCTGGTCACTTAACCAGCGGCAACAACAACAACTACAATAACAATAACAACAACAACAACATCAACAACAACAACAACAACAACAACAACAACAACGTAACTTAGCAGCCAAGAACATAGCGACACTCATTTGCAGTCATGTTTGTTTATACAAGCTTCCCATGCTCCTCCCTCCTAGCTCTGGGCAGGGATGTCACCAATGAAACATGACCATGTTCATGGAGAATATGTGACTAAAAAAAAAAGCTAGAAATTCAATATTCGCTGTCATACTCTGATTATTAATTAGACAAAGAACTGTTTTCGTTTGGATTGAATTACTTAAAATTTAATAGTCAAGTCCAATTTTAGTGTAAATATTTAATTTTGACTTGCGCTATTCCTGATTTTTGCTGCTGAAACGCTAAGGTCATTTCTTCAATCATAGGTAGGTACATTACTAAAAGACAGATTACTGTAGATCAAGACAGCCTTTTGGTATAATGCAACAAAATATGTTTGATTTCTTGTTTGATTTCGTTCAATTAACTTCAATATTTATGCACTATAACTGTGCGGCTTTTTAAATATATCATGATATATAAGAAGAACGGCTGGATTCTTATTTTTAAAAGTAATTTGAGCGTATAATACAGTAAGAATACAATATTTATTTTAGCTTCATCTCTGCAAGGTTGAGAAAACTTAAGCAAATTAATTTAATTGTGCTCTGATAGCAGGATTGTCGAAATGCTATGAATAAGCATCTACAAAATGGACATAAGCTTTTACCCTCCTACAAGTGCATATCCTCTAAATTATGAACCAGCTGTTCTGTTCTGGAACTGTTCTGAATGAAAGTCAAATTGGGCGTAATATGAGTCTCCGAATTGAAAAGCTAAGCAAAGCCTAGTTTAACCGAACTAGACTTTCATTAAAACATCTGAATCATTTGACAATGCATATTAAATACACAGATTTTAGGATATTTTAGTCAAAAGGAATTGTTGACTTTGAATTTTTAAAATAACTTCTTATACACAATTCAGCTGCATGTGTGTACGTCATTAAACTCCTTCGTAACGCCCAGAAGAAAAGTGTGGATGATCGCTGCAGGACATTTTTACTTTATATGTTAATTTAAATTGACAATAGCTTGAAATTAAAAATGAGGTTATTTCCAAATCAGATAAAATTAATATTATTGTTTTGTTAGAAAGGTACTTTTGACTGAACATAAAATATTGTAAGATATTTAGGCCTATATCTGATATATTCCAATAACATCTGTGTTGGGAGATGCCTGACAAAGTCGCAAGTTGTACTCATATATATATTTTATATACATATATACTTTAGCATTTCACTTTAAACTTACCCAAGCCAACAAATAAATGTTTCACTTGCTCAAAACTGGCCAAAGTTTGGCTACAAAACGGCCGAGTTGCCGGCACTTGTGTGACTTGTTAACCTCTGACCTAGTGACTGTGGCAGCAGCTTGTTCATTTTCTTGTCGTACGCACAGAAAATTAAAACAATTTTAACAGCTACTCTCGATGTCGTTTGTCGCTTGTCGTTTGTCGCTTGTCGTCTACGTTTGCTCCATAAATAAAACATGTCAACTTGTTATTGCCGGCCCCAGACAGCGTTTGAGCCTGGTCCGGTGCGACGGACGTTTGGCCTGCAGCTTGTTATTGTTATTGGTATTGGAATTGGTATTGCTTTTGTTATTGAACTATTTACATTTGTTGCCGGCCGCTGCTAATTTACGACTGCTTCCACTCGGTAGGAGTCGGCCCTTTTGGTGTCGGCACATTAACGTGGCCTTAAAGCAGCCGGCAAATTGTTGTTCATAAATAAATATGCGGCGCATAAATCGCTGTGCCATAAACAAGCCCGAGCAGACGTCAAGCGATTTATAGGCATTGATTTTTCAACGCCTCCCGTGAACGTGATAGGAGCTGCTCCTACCGCAGTGAAAGTGAAACTTTTTTGGTCAAACAAGCTGCCAGGTCAACCGCAGCACGCTTAATATGGACTACTATATTGGCCATATTGGACGTTTAGGCCTTGTCGCTATTGCGCCTGCTGTCACGGCCCGACTGACACTTATTAGATAAGTTTTTGGAGCCGGGTGAGGCTCGTGTTCGAGCTCATCATTTAGCCATTCGCATTGGCAGACAGACTGCGATTTTAATTACTTGGCTTGGCTAAAAATATACTTATATTCGAGCGCCAAGGGCCTGCACTCTAAAGCCAAGGCTTAGGCGCCGCCATTAGAGACTTCGTTGTCTTAGCCAGGCATTTAAATTGATCAAAAATATAGCAAAGCGATTTGGCCAGTCTTGGTCTTGGCCCAGACAATTTCATTCAATCTATAAGTAATTTCTTTGCCGTTTTTATCACTGGCCTGCCTTCTGACTGGTGGCTGGCATTCGATGAGCTGAGACCACCCACGTGATTTGAATATTTTTCCAATAAACTTCAACAGCTTTTCAACTTTCAGTTTGAGGGGCCCGGCCAGCTAGGCCGTCTGTCTTTATCTATTGGATTTAAATTCCCAGGCTCACTTTCATGTCCGGCTGAGTGTTTTTCCTGCTTCGCTACGCCTCAATTTGCTCCGCTTCGGTCTGCTCTGCTCTGCTCCGCTTTGCTTTGCGTTTGTGCTCGCGAACATAAGCTTAATCGAATTTGCCGCAAATTGGCAATAAATTTTAATTCTGAATAGATATCCCAGCGCTGATGGAAGTTAATCAAAGCCCGACCACGTTCCACACTTCAATTCTAGCCCCGACTGGCCCCGGCCGGGCCTGGACTTCATTTACCTACGCCCGCCCACAATGCAGTTCATCTTGACTATGTTAGCTGTTTTTCTTGCTTTTGCTGCAGGGCAATGCACTTTGCCCAAAACCCATTCAAATTGTTAGCAAAACCATCGCGTTGCAAGCACAAAACACAAAAAAAAAAACACAAAAAAAAAAAGGAAACGAAAGCAAGCAAAAAACAAAAAGAGCTCAACGGTAAACAAGAGCGGAAGGCAAAAACAACGCCTTTCACCTTAGCCAATGAATACATTTTTTTTATTTTTTTGCCCGCCATTCATCCACCCCAAAGCTTGTCGCGGCTTTTTTTGCAGGCACTTCATCAAATTTATTCACTCGACGCATACCCTGTACTTGATGCGCTCGAAGGAAGGAATAAACTTATGCTCCCATGCAAAACTGCAGCTTATCGAATAGAGAGAGCAATGAGATTAGTTACCTGAAGATCTGCAGGTGATAGACAAAATGTATTGTATCTCTATGTGCTTGAATTACACGAACGGTTTGCAGGTAATCGGCAAGCTTATCACTCGAGTTGTTTTTCGCATTATAGCCCTAATCAACTAAAAGTGCCATGGCAACCTAAAAATAACAAAGACAACAACTGCAATGCCAGGACTAACGACGGGACATGGAAAATGTTGTTAGTTGACATCGCTGCTAAAAATGCCGCCGGCTGCATGGATAACGAGCAGAACGATTACGCCCACTTTTCCCGGACGGGCTGGGATGGCTGGCCATCACTCGGCGTCTGTCTGTCGCCTAAAACTCAAGAGCTACGCGAGTAGCCAAGCCGTTTGCCGTGCGAATGGAGGCTGAGTTGGCGGGCCGGCAATGGAGCGGGCCGAGGTGGACCGCGGCCAGTTGAAAATGCAACGTTTTGACACAAATTTCATTTTGTTGAAGCGCCATTGAAGCAAAGATATGAACCGACAAAAAAAAAAAGAAAAACAGAGTACAACAAATTGTTGTCACGCATCCGCCTGCGTTGGGCCACGCACAGTGGCTGCAATAAGTTGTAATTGAGTTGCACTACATTTAATTTCAATTTGGTTGCTGTTTACAAAAAACCCCAAACGAGTTCCGACAAAAGTTTCTCAAGTGCGAGTATTTATTTACTTTGCGCGCAGTAATTTTGTTTGCATCCTGAGTTAACTGCAAATTGTAAACGGTTTTTAGAGCTGCGCGCCAAAAGCAAATAGACAAATTCCCGAGCAGATGGGCTTAAACAGCAGCAGCCACTGCTACAGATACATTTCCAGATACATTTCCAGATACAGATACAGAACCAGCTACAGTTGCAGATACAAATTGATGGCAGCCACTTGTTTCGGCTCGTTAAACTAAGTTCTCAAGTGCGTCAGACTAGAGGATTTGCGTGTCGGCCGCAAAGTATGTAATGCGAAAAGCAACTTAATTTACGTCATTGCCACCATGTGCACTTTACACTTTGTGGCAACGCTGCACTGCAAAAAGCGCCTCTCTACATGCTTCTCACTTAAACAAAACGCGACCAAAACAAAAAACTAACAACTTTGCAACTGCATAAAAATGCAAATCCCATAAAAAAAGCAAAACAAAAGTGCCAGCACGAGTAAGATTCAATTCACATACCGTAGTATTTTATTGTTTGAATGGTATTTTATCAGATTCCTCTGTTTTCATTAAGTTTTTATACAAAATTGAAACTGCATTTTTGTATGCCTGTCTGTAGCGAACAATTTAATTTTGTTAAAAATGTGCAAATCCTTTTTGTATATACACAAATAATAGTCTCGATTGTGACTTTGAGCAGAGGCAATGTAACCGACAACGTCAATTCGATTTTTTGTCCCAATTCTTTTACACTTGTCGCTATATTAAAAAACTTATTACACATAATTGTTTTTCTGGTAACGTACGTGTATGTCAGATCAGATACATGAATTCAAAAAAAAAAAGATGAAAATCATGCTCTACAGAGAAATACCTTACTCTTAGTAAAAAAAAATGGTGCAAAATGGAATGCAAACATTTTGCTGACCGAAAATCGTTTGGCAATGTATATTGAATTAATTTTGACAAATTACACATTTCAAAATTATGCGAATGCATCACACAACAATTGTGGCCTGTAGAGATATTGTTTAAGATAAAGAAGCCTGATTTTATTTTTTGATAGGGTCTTTCTTTGATATCTTCAAGCTCAGATACTGAATGTTCATATAATTCGATAACATATATCGTTCAGTAAGAATCCGCTATTTTAAGAGCGAAATACTGTCTACTAAGAGAACATAGTCGCCTTTCCCTTGCATCCCAGGTATGACCAATATGTGCCGATATGTGCCGACCAGGGTCAAAACGATCTGTGGGCAACTGTTTCGCCGGACTCGCAACAAACTGTATGTGCCACAAGAAGCAACTGTTTTAAATCCAAATTTGTTTAATATTTATTTGTTTGACTTTCGGGCAAGTGGCATACACATGACTTATTACTGCCAATGAATGGCTTTAATCGTACACACAATTGCGAAATCAATCGCTGGGATTTAGTGTTTCGTTTGTGGCAATCAGCTTGCCATTCTCCGGCTACCTTCGGTCTCTGGCACAACAACAACAACAACAACAACATTGACAACAACATTGACAGGCAATGCTACCTCTCCGGCACGCAGTCCTTGCTTTTATGCGTATCCTATATGGCATTGCGTTGTGCTGTCATCAATTCGCAACGCCAATGCGTGTGTGGCACGCTTTAATGGGAAACTCTGATTGCGCTCGAATGGCTTCATTTATTTTCAACAAAAAAAAAAAAGGAAAAAGAAAATGCAGAAAAAAAAATGAAAGAAAGCACGCGAAAAAAGCAAGAGAAAACAAACTCGACAGTTGTACATAATATTTCACTTATGCATGTGTGCCCCCCAGTGAGCCAGTGTATGTGTATGTGCGTGTGTGCGTGTGCGTGTGTGTGTGTAAGTGCAAAGTGAAATGAATGAATGGCATGCGTAACGTTAGAAAATTTGTTATAGCAATTTGAACTGTCAACGCGAAACCGAAAAAGTAAATTAAGAAACATTTGAAATTTAATTCACTCCAACTGACTCTATCCCGCACGTGTGTGTGTGTGTGTGCGAGTGTGTGTGTGTATGTGATATAGTCACAAATGTAACTGCGAGGCAGTCTGGCAGGTGTCAGCTGCTGACTGCCAAGCGACTCTCGTGACACCGAGCCCTTGGGCAAAGTAGCAGAAACAGACATGCAAAATTAGGCGAATGTCACGAATTTAAAATAACTTTTAATTCATTCTTGATGAGGATGCGGCTGCTGCTGCTGCTCCGAGCTCTGAGCTTGGCGCTCGTACCACATGGCGTATGAGTGCGGCTGGTGTATGTGCCTTAGCTGGCTGCCACGCCTCCTAAGTGGCACATAACTCGAGCTTAGCATAAATGTTCGTTTAGCTCAGCCCCAGATCCTTGTCGGAGCCAAGCTACAGAGCAATTGGGGACTATGCCATATAATTATTTAGTTTCCAGCTGGGCGGAATTTGTGCGCAGGCAGTCGAGTATGTAAATAGCAGGTAGTCAAGCGTACGGCAACAGCAGCACGCAGTCTGTGGCCAGAGTCGCCTTCGATTGCCATAAATCAAGATGATTTGAGGTGTAGCAGAACGGGGAGGGGGGAACGGGTGCGGTGTCAACTGATTGTTGCTGCATATGCGGTTGGGCCAGGTGTGCCTCAGCTGATGCACACAGCCAAAAATACTCAGTGCAAATAACAGAACAGAGCAGCCGCACGTTCAGCTGAGATACGAGTGGAGAGGAGAGGAGGGGAGAGGAGAGGGGTGGAAAGGGGTGGAGAGGAGAGCAAAGCTGTGCGAGTGAAAACTTTGCTTAAATTATGCATCAGCGCGCGTTGCTCTAATGGAAAAGCGGTCGGCCAGGTGGCGAGGAAAAACTTAAGCGAAAGGCAATATAAAGCATGGCCAAAACAATAACAACAACTAGACGCTCTGCCAATACTAACCTCTTTTCCGAGCTGTTTCAATAAACTGGCGCTGCGGATGCTGCTCCTGCTCCTTGCTTCTTGTTCCCGCTGTTGTTGTTGTTGTTCTTATTGTTATTGTTTCAGCTGCTGGTTATGCTTTCTAATCCATGCACGTTTCGCTTTTAATATTTATTTTGCGCTTTTTCACACTTTTACACTCACACGCACACACACATAATCAGCGACGCACTGAGATAGAGAGGCAGCGACTGGGCGAGTTCAAAGGTCGGCTGCTTTGCTTTAAGGCCTTTGAATATCGATGATTATTATGCTTGGATTTTTAACATGCACGCCGCGCATCGCGCCGCAGTTCATCAATGCAAATTGCTAATGTAAATTCAAAGGGAAACTTGGATCTGTCTATAAAAGCCGGCAATTACTTATAAGCGTAAGTCGTATTAGTGGAGATTTCCCCAGCTGTATTAACTATCGTCGAAACTGTATAATTTTGTCAACTGGCACTCGAGACGAGCTTGGAATGTTATTTAGTTTTTGCATGCTCTTAATTGTTGTTGTTTACTTTTGAAGCTGGACTGTTCCCAGTGGAACGAACGCGTTTCGAGCGCGAATAGATACCGTTACAATAGACAACCGAACCGAACGAAAGACATATTCGAACTGATTGCAGTCGAGCGCCGTAACGAAGCGCTGCCGAAAGCACGCGAGATGACGCACGAATCGTGCAAAGCGCAACGAAACGAAATGGAAATGAAACACAACGAATGCCAGCTGCCGAGTGGAATGTGGATGCTGTGTGCCAATGCCAAATGTTTCGGCTGCTGCTGATAAGCGGCTGCTTGTGGCTTTTGACTTGCAATTGGTTTTCGGCCTGCTCAGCCTGACAACAATTTATATTTTGCACGTTGCGCGCATTTAAATGCTTATTGTCCATCTCTCTCCCTCTCACACACACGCCCACTATGTGTCTCTGTGTGTGTGTGGCAGTTTTTTAATCACTTTAAAATGTATGCGACACTTTTAGTCGACACGTGCGTGTCAAAATGTTAGCGCTCGGCCAACGGATTAAGATCAAGAAACGCACGGCGATTTGTTGCCAACTTTATTACAGTGACAAACAGGTCCGAGAGCACAAGCATATATATATATATATATATATGTGTGTGTGTGTGTGCTTAAATTAATGGAAATAATTCTGGCAGCGCAGCAGGCAGCAGTTTCCTTTTACGAGCGCGTAATAAGAAAGTGTGAAACGTGCAGCCAGCCATGAACTGGACGTGATGCGTGGCCACGGTCGCAGCCAGAGTCAAACCTGAGCACACGTTAACAAAACACACACACCCACACACACGCACACACACACAAGTGCACGCTCACTTACGCTAGAGTTTTTGTAAATTAAAAGCCTGGCAAAATTAAAAATGCCAACGCCGCATAAGAGAGCAACTGAAGAGCGCCGAGAAAGCGAAAGAGAGGCATTAAGTGTTAGCCGGGCGATGTTTTGGGTTAGTGGGACATTTTTAGCGGAGTCGTGCCCTGCGGTTCTATGGGGTCTGGCGCTGCTTGAGCCAGCAATTAAAATCAAGTTGGGTTTATTTACTAAGGGCAAAGCTATCACACAGGTGTGTTGCCATGGCATGCGTGTGCATTTCGCAGCTACAGCTAGCTCTGCCGGCAAGCTCTAAGTGCACTCAAGCGGCAGGGACGGCGCCTGGCAGCGTCATCGGCTCGACTCCGAACTCCAGCTGAAGTGTTTGCCATTTGACACTCTCTTGAACTTGAGGCAGACTTTGACTGCGACAGCGACGGCGACGGCGACAGCGAGAGCGACAGCGACTATGAGTACGACAACTAGGAAAACAAGGACAAGAGTTTGCTAAGTATTTTTCAATTAAAACGTCTGCGAAACTTGCACGCATGATAAGCGCAAAAGTTGCTCATTGTCAGCGCCTAAAAGCCTGCTACACAATGCCAGTCAGTCACAACTTTGCCCTGCCAGACACACACACACACACACACAAACACACACACATGCATAGACAAACAGACACTCGACTCGGGCGCCAATCAATCTCGCTTCGCCTTAGCATACCAAAATATTGCCATATCAGACTCTCTTTTTAATATCGTATGCGACATATTTAAAACAGTCGGCAGTTGGGCGTCGGGCAGTTGAAAAATTAACTTGTCTGACACTGACGAGCTGGCCATAATGACAACTGGCGCCAGTCCCTAAATAAGCCAACTTATAACTAGCTCTAGCCGGCTGCTAGAGGCTTCCCGGTTAAGTGCTGTGCCTTGGCAACAGCCCTGTGACAATGCTGACGAATGGCAACTGGGCGCAGCCGGCGGACTGGAAATGTACAGTAATGTTCTGGCAGCCCAATTGCGTCAGTTGGGGTAGTTGTGGCTGGGTGGGGGGAGGGGCTGGGCAAAAGCAGTTTAAGTGGCACAAGCTGCAGGAACGCAGCGCCTGTTGCTCTGTCGCTCTGTCGCTTTGATCTGCTGACATGAGCTGCAAAGTGAAGCACGTGTTGGCATAGCAATTTGCCACGGCAACAACAGCAACAACAGCAACAACAACAGCAACAACAATGACAGGCAAACACTTTTATGTGCCGTAATGAAAAACTGTTATCTGTGTGCGCAATTTGAACGCAATTTGGTAACGCGTTTCGCCACATAAAACTTAAGTGACCCGAAACACACACACACACACAAAGACACACACATGGGTGTGGTTGGGGGAATTGCTCTTCGAATGCGTTTTGGCATGTTTGCGTGCAGCCTGCAAAACTGTTGACACTCGCAGAAAAGCCAAAAGCCAACAGCAAACAGGCAAAAGACAATGTCAATGACGTTTGCGGCCGCTGCGAGTGTGAGAAATGAAATTGTTTGGTGATTATGCCGCATTAAAGCCAAATGTGGCATGCATAAAGTGCAAACATCCGTTACCAGTCACCAGATACCATCACCATCACCATCAGCATCAGCATCAGCATCAGCATCAGCATCAGCATTGCCGTCAACGTCAACGTTTCACAGTCGACGCACTTCAATTTTATTGACACGCCCAGCGGCAACGCCTTGCCACGCCTCGAGTCCGGGCCGTGGGCTGAATTGTTTGCAACAGATTTGTTGCAGCCGCGACGGCAACAGCAACTGCCATTAACATTTGGCCAGGCGGAGGTGCAGCAGGCTGCAGCCGCAAACAACTTCATTGAAACCAGCCAGAAAAGTGTAAGAACTAGCGGGCAACGACTGCGCGATACCCTATGCCGGGCAAGAAAGATCCTTTTCAATAGAATAGAAAAAGGAGCATAAGCTTTTAATTACAGCGACTATTTAGTAAATCACACCTTAATATGCACATTTAATTAATATACTCTTCTCTTTCGCTATTCAACTGTATATTAAACTGTATTTTTTTATGGCTCAAGGCTCTTGTTTGCTACTAAAATTTATTAAATATTTTTGCTGCACTTGAGCCCGTTGTCGTTGTTGTTGTTCCTGTTGTTGTTGTTGTTGGTTATACACCTTTTATTATTATGCTTCTTTTCAGGTTACGCTTTGTTGCAGTGTGGGCAAAATTGCAGGCAAGCTTAATCCATGAGAAGCTCTTGGCTCATATTTTTAGCAGCGCACAGCAGAAAGTGGTAGAACCAGCATGCGAGCCATCCTTTGCCCTTCTGGGATTTTATTTTCAAATATATATATATTTTTTTTTTTTTTATGCATTTTGCATAATTTTCATATAAACATCACTCATACGCCATGTGCAGCATGCAGAGGCAAATAATAAGTAAAACAATTTTGCAAGCTTAACACAAATGAACACTTGTGGCTGCTCCTCGTGGCCCGCTAGTGCCTGCTTTGGGGCTTATGAGAGCGGTGCCTCTTGACAGTTTCCGCCCATGCACTTGTCACTTTTTGCGCAATAAACTTTTAATTTACCAAATTACAGCCGCAATTGATCAACCATTGCCGCATAAAAGTGTGCTATGCTTTTGTGATTTATGCCAAGACACGAGCGTAGTCTGAAGGTGATCAAGGGTCGACATCGCATGGCAATCAGAATTTAATTAAAATATAAAATAAAATAGCGGACATAACAAATTTGAAAATATCCAAACAACAAAAAAAAAACACAATTCAAAGCGTGCTGTGAATATTATAAATAACAAATATATATCTGACAGTTATTCTCGATAGAACTTTATTTTTTTTAATTAAATTGCAACTTTTGTGAAAACAAAGAATGCATTTTACTTTGCATGCAACTATTTTAACTATACCAAATTAATATAAAACAAGTGAGAGTGCGCCAGTCGGGAGTGCCCGACAGTTTTATACCCTGAGCTGCTGATGACTATCTCAACAAGCTCAACAAACTTGAGCTGTGCAAGCCTTAGAGGAAGCTATTCTTATTTAATTTTTTATTTTTATTAATTATCTGGCTGTAATATTTAATGGACAGACAGGTAAGTACATAGACATGGCTAGCAAGAATATATTTATATATTCTTTATGGGTTGGGAAATGCGATCTTCTACCTGAAAGATAAATCTCCACAAAACCAATATACCCTTCTTACCAATTTGCAATTTCTTTAGGGTACAAAAAAACACATAAGAGAAAGGTTGACTCCAAGCTGAAGAACAAATCACATAACTGCAAAACAATCTATCTCAAAGGGTTCGACATTTTTTGATATTTTTATTTCGAATCTTTATTAAATATATAAAAACATGAAATATACTACTTAATATTTTATTTCAAATATATTTGTGAATTCGTAAGAAATATTTTTAAAGCTTACTTGCAATTGATTCTGACTACAGATCATTTGTCCATTTTAAAGAACTACCCAAACAAGTTCATACCTTCAATATCTTCCATTTGAAGAACATCTTATCGTGATGAAACGAAATAATGGAGATAAGTTTCAATACAAGCTTGTGCTCTTAGCCAGACTCAATGTTCTCCTTGAATTTACGTAAATCTTTCAGTTACAAACTGTCAAATAAATTCTAGTGCAGCACTAACTTCTGTCACTTCAGGCTAAAGTTGGAATGTGATGTAAGTACTATAAAATCGTCAACAGTAAGTTTGAAAATGCGCTTGACATATGCAGCTTTTACACATTTCGGCCGACTCTATTGTACCTTTTGCCGATATTGTGACTATCTAGTGGGCTTTTATTCTGCTCTTACCTGTAAAACTTTCACTGGCAGCACGCTTTAGGCCGGTTCAAGGAACTGCCTCCGTTTGGTAATTAAACGTCAAGCAAAAAGAGAAGAACTAGAAAACAAAAACAATGCAAACATATTATCCACTCGCTTGCACTGTAACCTCTTGTCTATTGTTGTTGTTATTATTGTAGCTGCTTTGTTTAGCTTATAGTTGAGCATAGTTGCGCCTTGCCGAGCCAAATCCAGAGGTAGGTTGTTGTTGCTCCTATTGTATTGTTTATGTATCTTCAGGATAATGACGCGCTCTTCATTATACGATGCTGCTCGCGCTGACTATGGCGCGGCTGCCTCAACTCCTACCCCTTTATCTTCTCGGGCTGCTCGGGGCGCTTTTGCTTTATGTTTTTGTGTGCTGTTATATTTATTTTTGTTTTTTTTTGTTTTGTTTGTATTTCCTTTTTTTAAGTTACTCCGCTCATTGCGTGAAAACTTTTCGACTCCTAGACGTCGCGACGTTTTCCAGAGATAATAGAAACTCGATACGCTGTGCGCATCTAAGCTTTATCTATGGCTGTCTTCTCCATCTACATTTTCCGCTGTTTTGGCATTGTTTCCCCCTATAGATTGCCTTGTGGTCCTTTGTTTTTATTTGCCCACACCGGCGCAGCGGATTTTGCAAGCAGTAAATTTAAGTTGCGGCTCCCTCAGCTCCACTGTGCACTGTGTGCACTGTGCGGTTGAAATAAAAATGTTGAATCGTCATAAATGGCTCCATAAACTACGTCAATAGTGCCCCCGTCCCCATCCTATGTCCGAGCCCGGCATTGTATGGCAGACGGTTGCTTGCCCACGACGAGGACATCTCAACCATAGCTGGCAACTTGTAAGGAATCGTCGGGAATGAGCATAAAAATGAAAATAAAAATAGTTGGCCAGTATAAACAACTCCGTGATTTTTACATAAGACCAACACTCGCCAATGTCCATAGCCGTATCCGTGTCCGTGTCCGTATCTGTATCTGTATCCATGCCGGAGTCTGGAGCGTAGTATAAGTTCGAGTCCAGCCACTTGACGTACTGCTGGCCCTTTGTGCGCATTTTTTTCTTTATTGTTTGTATTGCGACGTCATTGCCATGGGCGCAAAATGCTAGCAGGAATTAATTAAAATGAATGAGGGGACATGTCATAAACAAAAGCAGAGTCAACTGTTGACTAAGCGAGTCAGCCGGGATGGCTGTGTAGGGGCGTGAGCGTAGGCATGGGCGTGGGTGTGGTGCTTAGATAAAACCACATAAGAGAAGAATCTACAAAAATGTAACCAAAAGAGACTCCATAAATATTTCAACTCTCTAGCTCGCGAGTGGCGCCATCTATCGATGCTGTATTGCTCTGTGTGTGTGTGTGTGTGTGTGTGTGTGTGTGTGTGTGTGTGTGTGTGTGTGTGTGTGTGTGTGTGTGTGTGTGTGTGTGTGTGTGTGTGTGTGTGTGTGTGTGTGTGTGTGTGTGTGTGTGTGTGTGTGTGTGTGTGTGTGTGTGTGTGTGTGTGTGTGTGTGTGTGTGTGTGTGTGTGTGTGTGTGTGTGTGTGTGTGTGTGTGTGTGTGTGTGTGTGTGTGTGTGTGTGTGTGTGTGTGTGTGTGTGTGTGTGTGTGTGTGTGTGTGTGTGTGTGTGTGTGTGTGTGTGTGTGTGTGTGTGTGTGTGTGTGTGTGTGTGTGTGTGTGTGTGTGTGTGTGTGTGTGTGTGTGTGTGTGTGTGTGTGTGTGTGTGTGTGTGTGTGTGTGTGTGTGTGGTGTGTGTGTGTGTGTGTGTGTGTGTGTGTGTGTGTGTGTGTGTGTGTGTGTGTGTGTGTGTGTGTGTGTGTGTGTGTGTGTGTGTGTGTGTGGGTGCTGTAAAACAAGTCATAAATTACAGCCGAGCACTGTCAAAGTTCAGCTGACTGCGTTGGCCATCCGGCCAACAGCGAATTCAGCCAAGTGCCAAAGAAATGCTGCACAACCAGCAAATATTGCGCATACGCCGCGTGGCCGCTGCTGCATGCCGCCGGCTGCCCGGCTGGCTGACTGGCTGGCTGGCTGGCTGACAAGTGCAATGAACTCAATTTACAGACGAAAAAAGTTATGAGCGCAACATTTATATTGCGATAAAAATTGAGCTGCGCTGCGCCCGTCCAAAAATGGCCAGTCAGCTGACGTTTAATTAGCAAGAAATCAAAAAAAATAAACCCCAAAAAAAAAGTCTCAAATAGAAAAGCCAAAGAAAAGGGTCGCTGCACAGACTTTGATGTGGTTTTGAATGGGACCCCTAGCTAGGTCAGGCGGCACATGGCCGTTTCTAGCATTTTCAGCTGTAATTAACCAGGCCATAAGCGAAAAGCACGCAGTCATGAAACGTTCTCAAAAACTCTGCAGAGCTCACATACGCGCAGCGGCAAACCTTTAATTTGACTGAACCCATCGACTCAAAGACACACAGACAGAAATAAATACCCAAACTGTGTCTGAAGCCAACTAAAACCCACTCGACACTCGACTCGACTTGGCTCACGCACTCAGCAAGCTAATTATGGTGCAAATACCAAATAGATGACTCAGCAAAAGGCACTTAACGCCACCGAAATACGACTATGTGCGCGTGTTTGTGTGTGTGTGTGTGTGTGTGCGAGTGGTAGTGTATTATTTCATAAAATATTTTCTTAGCTGCTAGCACAAAAGATCAAGTCAAGACATAAATCTCGACATTTCAGTTACGCAAAGCGAGCAAACAGATGATGGAAGCTGCGAAGCCGGCTTAAAGCAGTCAGCAAGAATAAGGCGAACGAGCTGGAAACTAAAATTCTCTACCAGCATTCATTTGGCAACTTGTCTGTAAGCACACACGCACACACACACACACAGGCGCGGAGACAAGCACACAAATAATAAAAATACTCGTAGCATATTCTCGTTGTCATTACTTTTGTGGTGCTGACACAGCTAATAACGCGGCACATGATTGTTGCAAACGCTGCGTATGAGTAATCATAATGATGCCCCAAGCCCACGCGCACACACACACACACACGCAACAAACAAACACACACACACACGCGCACAGAATGTTATCGAATATTTTTGGGCAATGCGTAAATTATTTTCACTTGCTAAAGCACCAGAGAAAAGCGTAGAAAACATAATGAAAAATCGCCTAAATTTTGTAGCTGCAGCGGGCGCTGAAATGTATGCTACAGTTTTTTTCTTTGTTTGATTAATACCTCCATATGGCAAGTGGCAAGAAACTCGTCGCGTTCAAATCACATTAATAAAATATAAGAATTTATGGCTTGCTTATTATGAGTACAGACGACAACAGACGCAAACGTATTGGGCCGCATACAGGGTGCCTGACATACGATTTCGGCAACCTATTTCAAGTGCGCTTTTATTGATAGTTTATGTTTATGTACAAAGCTATCTGAATTGTAAGAGAAAAAAACCTAAGCGTTTTGTATACTCTATTTATTAATTCGTGTTCTGTAAATATGCTTGAAAGTTGCCAACTCATCTGCACCCTGCTCACATCGAGCTTACGTGCCGTAGCCCCAGCGAATGTCATATGAAAATTTACTTAAACGCAGTTTTCCGTTCCATTGACAAAGTTTGCCCAGCAAAGTGCTCGAAGAGCCAACAATGACGACTCGCTCGCTCGCTCTCTCTTCAAATGACACACAACAAAGAAGCCAACAACAAGCCACACAAAATAACTGAGAAAGAGCAACCATAGCCAATACGCCGAGCATACTTCTATATGCTATACATTTTATAAATATGTATATATGTATATGTACAAGGAGTACAACAGTTCTTCGGCAGCCTGCTAAGTGTGCGCATTTGTTAGACTTCAACGTGGGCCACGGATTTTATGCCGCATTTAATAATGCCAACCCACAAAAATCACATCCGCCAATTTAGAAGGCAGCGCAACGCTGGCAAATCGAAGCCATGTCCTTGACATTTTCAGAATATCGGCCAAGCAGGGGCTGGGGAGTAGGAGTAGGCAGTTCGAGTGACGTCTACTCATAAGAAAAATCAGCCAGGACAAACTTTGCAACAAAGTTGTCCTCTACTTATTTGTTGCCTTTTTCACAATTCATTAAATTTGATTAGAGAACTTTTGCCATAAAAATTACGAAATTGTGCCGTTGAAGGCTCACTTCGTCTGCGGATTCCGGCTGCATGTGTGCATGTGTTTGTGTGTGTGGAAGATTTGTGTTTGTTGTGCGTGAATATGATTTCGTGCATGTGTGTTTGGCTAAAAGTTTTCAACTGTCAGGTGGCAAAAGCCAATTGGCTAGCCATTGGAATTTTTCACAATCAATAGCCGCGTGCAGCCAGCCAACCCCTAAGAACGCCAGCCCATTATTTATATCAGCTTTGGGCGCCATAAAAAAAAATGTATATAAAATATATAATTTATTTTTGTATATATTGCTGAGAGTATGTATTCGTAGCCTCTTTAAGCGGGTCAGCAGAACGACACTTGGCAGTTCGCAAAAGTTTGGGCCGTGTGACTTATAATTAAATGCAAACGCTCGTTTGCGATTAAAAACACAGAAAAAACGTAAAGGCAAAGACATTGCCGTTGCTTTTAAGACTAATTAATAATTGAAGCATCTTAATGGACTTGTCCCAAACGAGCAACAACTCGTTCTCTCTGTCCTCTCTCCAACCCCGCTCTCTCCAACTCTGTCTCTGTCTCCGTCTGCGTCTGTTTCCTCTGTGCGTTCGTAACAAAAACTTCCTTTTAAGTGCAGAGGCAATTGAATTAAGTTCCCACTCAAAGAGAAATGCTTTTTTTTTTTATTTTTTTTTATAAATATTTGAAAACAAATTAATAATACAAATATCTGCAGGTTCCAGGCTAAGCCAAGCGACAGATACGAACACGACGGACATGTTTCTAGCTTGGCTGCATTTAATTAGTCTGCGACTAGGAAACGCTTATTAAATTTGGTTATAGCTTATTTTGACAGAAATTTTACACAACAACAACGAGGGCTGGGTTGAGAGCACTACACATGAATGCCTGCATATTTCAGACGTATTTTGGGCAGGAAAAATGAAAATGTATACCTTTAAGCTTGACCCAAACATAAACTCCAACTGACCACACCCACTAACTGCAAAACATCCCCGACCACCGCCCACCGCCCACCGCCTACCGACCAGAGCACATCAGCAAACTATGCGCTTGCTCGCTCGCCATTATAAACCAGCAGCAGCAGCAGCAGCAGCAGAGCAGAGCACATTGAAGATTCCGGTATTCGACATAATGTTGTGGTTGAGCTAAACGACTGCATAGAACAAGCTTTTTATGCCATACAGTGCCTGTTAGCAATGTCCACCCAGTATCCATATTCGCACAAACACATGCGAGAGCAGCAGCCCACAGGCCTGGGATGCTTTGCGGTCGGGCATATGCGATTACGGTCTGGCCTCGGTTCCTCACTAATGTGTTTCATTTATTCAGATATTTTAAACATGCAATGCAAACATATTTTGCGCCTCTAGACTCAATTCTTCATTGCTATTCATAAGTTTATCCCAGAGTTAGATCCAGGTGAAAACAAGAAGCAACTTTAAGTTGTTAATAATAATTATAATTAATATAAAATAACTAACATTTATTTATCTAGGCTATTTACAACGTACTCTTACTCCCCACACAGCGCATTTGATTTTCGGCTACGCCCCAGAGAGTTCCCCGTTGTGTATTCAAATGAGAATTGCCGCAAAATCCATTTTCAGTTCCGGCCATGGTTACTCGGGGCCCCACGGTTGATGGGCCGTCAATGGTTTTGTAACGTGTGGCGCTGTACTTGTATTCAAACTCCATGCGAATGAATACTTATTTCCGAATATTTTTTACACATTTATTACTAAACAGTCGTTTTTTTCTGTGGCATCGGAAATGGCTGACGTGGCACCCGCCGCGGCATCTGTCTGTTTCTGACCCCTTATTGTCGGCCCGATCACAGCCCGGTTGAAGGCAGTCTATTTTCAGCATTTTACGAATTTGCTTGCCAAAGTATTTGCTTAGATTTTATCACTAACCATAGGTGAGTGATTTTCTTCAGTAAAGAAATGAATAGCCGTCACGCACACACTCAAATTTTCAATTTGTGCTGGGCATCCGTAAAGTTGTGGACACGCTATGAAATAAGTTAGAAGTTAAATGAAAACACCTTTAAATTAAGAAATACTTGATTTGATAATTGATTAAAGTTAAATAACCCCATCTCTCTTTAACATTGACTATTGATGTCATTGAATAGAGAGGGTTCGACTGGCCTCAACGCCAATATTAAGTTACATTATGGAATACTCGAATTCATATTCATAATTAATTTATGCATGCAAGACAATGTACATAACCATGTATCTAATGAAGCCTTCTGGGCTACTCACTTTACAGTCCCGTACATTTGTGATGAAAATTAAAATTTAGTTTACGTTCAATTAGCGAAAATGATTGTATTATCAGTTAAGACGATGATATATATAATTTAAATATAAGGTCTCAATTACCTTAAGCTTACCTTTCTAATCTAAATACATAAAAAAGTTGGGTCGAAAGAAATCTAGCCACATGAAAAATAACACAGTCAAATAATTGTGATTAGCAAACGCGACGTAGCGAGAGAGGTCGCCAGTTGGATCGGACTACTATATAATATCTAACTGTCATTTATTTATTTAAATGATAACTTGAAGAGTAGCTTCTTGCATGAAAAACTTTATCAAAATATCTTGATCAAGTTCGGCATTTACTTATTTTACTTTATTCTTTACGAATGACAACATCGCACTACTTTGTCATATACAGGCTATAGGAAGAATAGGTCATAGGTCAAACATATACAAATGATATTGTTTCATAAAATTTGGACCACGAACCGTCAACACTACAATCGAAAAGAAAGACTAAAGGAGACTAATTTGTTAAATCCATTTTTTAAAACGTAAATGAAAACACGCATTAGTGCTGTTTGGCTAGCAATAAAATTAAGGCTTAACACAATATTTATTTTACTCCTCTTTGCAAATACAAAATGCACCCACATTTTACCTGTATGTGTTGTATGTGCTTATGTGTGCACTTTGTGAAGCTTGGGATGCTTTCACCCTATTATGCATTGGAAAGTTCACGTCAAACTCAACGCTGTGATATCAATTTAACCTAAGGTTTGTTTGCTTTGCCACGCACACAAGTCTGATTGATTTTGTGGAGTTCAATTACATCCGAACACCTTATTATAGACTTCGATGCTTGTCGATTCCGACAATTGGCGCTGTGTTCTTGAATGGCATAAATTTTCCAATGTATTTGGCATCGTATATGAGCTGAGCGAACGCTAATGTTGAATGCCATTGGCAAATGAGATCCGCATGCGAAAATCGAATGTAATGGCTAATGGGCGCTGTTATTGGATGGGCGGATCCAGAGGCATAGCCACAGCGACAGTTACAGCAAGAGTCAAAGCAGTTGACAAAGAATTGCTGATAATTGACAATGCGAATGCTCTGCTGATTTTCTGCTTATGAAGTAATAATCCAGCCACGTCAACAAATTTGATTGTCAGCATGAAACACTGGCGTCAACCAGCACTTAGACATCAACAGTCAACAGTCAAGGGGCGTGGCTGGAGGTGTGAGGAATCTCAGCAAAATCACAGTCAGCAATACCGCCAGTCGAGTCGAGTCGAGTCGAGTGTATAACAAAATCAGTTAGTAAACCCACTCAAATATACGGCAAACATTTCCATAGACACATTGACAGTTGCCCGCATGCCCCGCATGCAATACACACGCCACACACACCACACACCAAAGTCGCGCCAGCGCCGACTGTGGATTTCTGGCCGGCGGCTGCTCATATGAATAGAGTCAGCGGCGCATCGATTTCACTTCATTTAATTTCGACCAGCCAACGAAGCATGGCACAACCAGCACTCCCTGACTGACGGACTGGCTGATAGATAGACAACTCAATAACAAGTCGAGTATAGCACATGCCGCGGGTCGAGGCACATGTTTGTTGTGGCTGTTTCAGATGCTGTGACATCAGATTTTCAATTTTGCGTGCAGACTTAGGAAATAGTCGTGACGAAAAGCCAACAAATATTTCAATAACGTTCCTTTTGGCTTCATGCAGTTGCAGTTGTTGTTGCTCTTGCTGTTTCTGTTGCTTGTTGCTGTCGTGGAGTGCTTAATTATTTTTTGCGGTTTTGCACCCCAATCTGAAATTGCTTGAGCCATCAGCCAGAGTCAGCAACAAACAGCAAGGCCGAGCTGCTAATGAAACCCCAGCGAAATTGGATTTTCATGTACATGACAGACAGACATTTAGACATGCGCCCAGCTCAGACAGTCCGACAGTCCGACAGTCGCCTTCAACTGATGGACGGGGCGTGGCCACACGTGCTTGACTAATCATGGCTAATTGAGCGCACGTTCGTAATGAGAGCATATTAATTGTCCACTATGACTAAGCAGTGCGTATAAATAAATCAAGTGCTCTCAAAAGTATACTTGAGAGCATCAGAAAAACCCTTGAAACATATCATGTGAGAGACCACAAGATTATTGCGTGCACTTAAGAATTTTTAGCTGCCGCTATGAAAGCATAATCAAGCCCAAAACTATACAAGGATAATTAATATATTTACCAATGCTCTGGCTAGTTAAAGTACACTAAGTAAGACGCTTAAATAACAACTACTTAGATGGCAGTAGCAGTAATTGGCTTAAGGGTATTTAATATCCAAGTCTATTTTAGCTTTAACCTTTAAGCTTGTTCATTAAGAGCTAATGGAGTGGGCCGAGGGGTTGGCTGGAGACATCTGGCATAAACTGCAGCGGCAACTATAAAATCTTCTGGATTAGATGCAATCAACAATAACAACAGCAACGGCAGAAACAGCAGCCAGGAGCAAAGCCCCAACAGCTGGGTAAACTTTGCGGAGCATAGTATGTCAATTCTAATTGTCATTACGTATACGTAAAGTGCACAGAAAGACAAACGAGTTAGCTACTGATACCCAATGACAGACAGCAAACGAGAAAACGAATGGCCACGAGAACGGGAATGCGGAGCGTGAGTGTGAGTGCGAATGCGAATGCGACCAGAGAATGAGTCAAAAGTTTTTCGGCCAAAAGAAAAATGAAAGAGCCAACAACTTGGCTGTCGATGAAGACAAATGCAAGGGTAAAAATAAAAAAAAAAACGGCTAGCTGGAAAAACAGCAATCTGTGGCAAGCCGAACTTTTTAACACTCGCAAAAATATAATCTAAGATATAGATGGTTACATAATCAGTATCAATAGACAATTACAAATTCATTTCGCACAATTGACTTCTAAATAAATCCCTCAACATTTTTTTTCACCTGCATACTCATCACATTATTGCAAGAAACTGAAATGAACAGAGATGAAAGTGTGTGCAAGTATTATGAGAAGAAGCTAGAAGACCAGATCTTAACAACTGCGGCTGCAATTGGCCCCAAAGGGCACACCATGAAGAGAAACCTAAAAAGAAACTTAACCAAAGCAAAGGCCTACATTAGCAAACATTGTAATGACAAAAATTAGGTGCTTCGAGGTGCTACCTTAAAAGTGTTACGCACTTTCCAGTAAATTCATCATAGCCTCAGCAATAGTAGAGCAATGACAGAAGGATGAAGCTGGCGGCGACTGGTAAAAGGCGATGGCAACTTGTCCATTTTGTAAACTTCAACATGTACAGCCCCACATCAAAAGCAGCGGTAAAGCTGGTACTTCCCCCTCTGGTGGTCGTATTGCCGGCCCCCATGGTTAGCCAAAGCCAAACAAAACACTAATGAAGGTAGTCGACGGTGCAGCGAGCACTTGGTCAACGCCAAACCACTCACTCAAGGCAGCAGAAAGAACGTCTTGAGCTTTGTCTTTATTTTAGTGTCCCTTTTCTAAGGTTTTTTTTTTTTGTTTTTGGTAAAGGGGGGATAGGGGGTTAGGAGTCAACGACGACGGCATACGGCATCGATAAATTACAAAGTTAAACTAAAATTAAATTCTACGCCAAACAATGCATCTTGCTAGGGCCGTCTGCTGCTGCCGTTTCGCTGTTCCGCTGTTCCGTTTTCGGCTGGATTTAAGCTGCCTGTCAGCCAAGGCTCCGGCTCCTGTCCGGCTTTTATATATAGCATTTCCATGCTGGCTGGCGACTAATGCAGCTCGGACGATGGCAACGGCGCCCAGTCTCTTCTTCAATGCCATTCATTATGCTGGACATTTTTGCTGGCCATTGGCTTCTCCTCTACAGCTCCAGCTTCTGCTTCAGCTTCAGCTTGTGCTTCTGCTTCTGCTGCTTAGTTGCCAACAGAAACCAATCATTGTGATACTTTCATTAAATTGTTCCAGCTGCTGGGTCTTTGGCTTGGCATCTTCTTGTCCGCCTTTTGTTTATTGATTTTGTATGTAATAAACGGCATTTGCAATGCATTCCACGGCTCTTCCATAATTTGCACGCCTTCGGAATGCAATTTAATTGGACAATGTTGTTTGGCTTTGTCATATTTATCTCTGTGTTGCATTTATCCCTCCTGCTGCTGCCTGGGCTGCCGCGGGGCAGTTCCACACTCATTACATGACCAGCATATGCACAAGGGTACCCGTAAATTTGATACACTTGTGGGTGCCAATAATTTAAATGAGATATCACCACATGAAAACACACACAGGCACGCACACACACACACACACACACACACATGCACAAGCAGCTGTGACTTTTGCCATTGGCGCAGGGCATAAGGCCAAAGGACACACGGACAGATGTACGCTGCCGGCTTTGTTGGTGGCATGTGATGCCATAACTGTATCCATTAGATAAAACACCACGGGCAACTCTGCAAGACTCGTGCAACGCATTAACTTCCATTCACATTCACCCTGGGCTTATTTGCTCGCTATAATTGCATTTCAATTTCTTGTATAATTAAATGCACTTGAATGGTGTGTGAAGCACGGAAGCATCTTAATTAGAATACATAGTGCGAAAGCCATTGTCGGATAGCTCATAAAATACGTTGAAACCAAAAATACCACTGTGAGAGTACAGAAAAGAGTTTAAAGAAGTCAAGATATCAATAAAAGCTACCTATAACCCTGAGTGACGAGTTTGAAATCAGATTTGGCTCAGATACAAAAGCAGAATATGTTTCGAACATGTTCTTATCTTATTTTTATTCCGTGAATCTGAAAATGAATATATTTTTGTTCAAATTTATGTAACTGGCTGAAGTAAGACTTTTAGGTCGTGGTCAGGACAAGTTAGAGACTTGAAATTTTAAATCTATATTCTTCTCTACAATTTGCAGAATAATCATGACATTTTCCGTCGATATCTTATCCAAATTTTAAAATATTGCTAAGCCGCCGATCTTAAAAAGAGGCAGACACATGAAACTTGATATATAGATCAGGTATGGTATAAACATATTATTAATGTTTCCATTTTCGATAACTTGATCTATTTCCTTAAAATTGAAAAACTGGCCTTAAACGCATTTGGCATATAAGAAAATCATAAAGTTGGGACTTAAAGCACCGATGTAAGTTAAACAAGTAAGAGGTTGTAGTCGGGAGCTCCCGACTAGGGGATACCCTGAACCCTCTTCTTCCAACATCATTCCAAAATGCATATATATATTCTATTTTAGAAGCTATATGCCAAGTTTGGTGACTCTAGCTCTTATTATTTCCCAAAATTGCCCAAAAAATAGGATATCGATATCGATTTTTATCGTTTGCTTGAAAACGGAGTAAGTTATCGATTATCGGAAACAAACTCGATCTGCGCGGGAGCTAGGAGCATCTACATCTAAAATTTCTCTAGTCTCTAGCTCTTATAGGTTCTGAGATCCTTGTGTTCATACATACGGACGGACGGACAGACAGACGGACATGGCTAGATCGACTCGGCTATTGATGCTGATCAAGAATATATATACTTTATGGGGTCGGAGATGCTTCCTTCCGCCTGTTACATACATTTGGATTTTGCACAAATACAATATACCCTTGTACCCATTTTTAATGGGTTCAGGGTATAAAAACGCATTTCCTGCTAATTAGTCAATAAGTAAAACAATTAATACCCCAAGCATGAGCACAGTCTTAACCATTTATTATCTTCTTGTCATTTTATCTAATAGCACAGAATTTGCCCCCGAAAACTTTAGCGGGTCTAATAAAATACAAAAACCAACAACTAGCTATAATTACGCAAAAAGCCACATACAGTTTTCCACACGAGGCGTTGGATAGAACGTGCCAAGTGACCTCCGTTGCGCCTCATATCGCAGCATCGTCATTTAACATTGCTGTTGGACAGGTGAGGGTTGTATCATTTGCGTGAAGGCACCTGTCTGAGTGGCGAAGACACTCACAACACCAAAACCCCAAGCAGTGTAAGCCAGAAAAAATCCTTCATGCCGCAGTGCTTTATTTTAATGCCACGCTTCGTTGCCACATGCTGCGCTTTTGCCTCGAGCGGCAACTGCAAATTGCAGCTGTTATAAAGCAGGGTATATACAAAATAAAAAGCATGGTAATAACAAATAAAAATGCTCACAATATCGCGAGTGGTCGACCAAACAAGACCCTTTACCAAGATACCTTAAAGTATCTCAAATGAGTATATAAATGAATTAATAAATGAATTCCAATAAAAAAGGAAGTGTCTTAGGAAGTTAAATAAGAAGTTATATAAATAAGAATATTTCATAAATTTAAATTGGGAAGCTTAGAGTAATATAAAGATGCAAAATCAATCATGATCTGTGGCTGGAGTATTATTTATTTTGACTGTTACAAATACATGTTTCAATATCATATAACACTTTTCTCGCTTGAGTGCAGGGTATTAAAAAAAAAAAAAAAGCGAACGCTCTCGCACAAATTTATGTGCTGCAAGTGACACTACAAGGCCGCACACTACCCTCGCACCCTCGCACCCGAGACCCGACCCGACCCTCATCCGCAATCGCAGTTGAAGTCGCGGGCGCGCTTTCCACTTTTCACTTGACACTCGGCGGCTAACCTTTTGCAGGCAAAGCGTTTTGCAGAGTCCTTGAGTGGCTTTTTTCGGCTGTCGGCTCTTGAATGTGCCAGGGGTAGGGGAAAAGAGAGAGAGGGAGAAGGATATAGAGAGAGAGTGGGAGATCGTGCTCTCGACTTTGTACCACAATTTGTGTTGACATCATCAGATTAAAAATTGGGCGCAAAAACAAGCAAAGATGATTTCTTAGTTGTTGCTACTGTTGCTGTTTTTATATGTGAGCCCGCCTCCCCATTCAACCCGCGACTGCTTGTGGTCTGGCATTTAACTCGTTTCACTTCATAAATTCACTTTTACGTAATAAGTTGGCTCGGTCCCGCCATCTTTCTTTGCGTTCTTTTCCGTTTTCCATGTGTGTGTGTCGCTTCCGCCAAGTCGCTCACTTTGCATTTCGCGGCTGGCTGACTGACTCGCGCGTAGGCTCCAGCCCTGGCTCTGGGTCCCAGCCAGCCCAGCCTTTCTAGTCTTTATTTGAGTTATCATGACACATTTCGCTGAATTCAGTCATTTCTTCTGGGCCGGCATCTTTGGCGCACGGCTGTCACTGCGACATGGCGCCAGGCGAATGCGTGTGTGTTATGCCACATAAGCATGAATCTATGTGCGTGTGTGTGCATTATTTTTGTGTAACTGTATGCGTAGGTGGGTAAGCCCACCTTAAAAGCCCAATGTGCGCCCTTTCCAACCCAGAGGCCGAGTCTGTTTTGTGCTGCTTGGTTGGCTTTGCCATTTTAAAGCAATTTTCAAACAAATTTACTGTCATTAACTTAGACAGTTGATGAAATTTATGTCAGACATATCAACGTCATGACGTCCCTCAGCCTCCCCCCACCCCTCCCATGTCGACAATCACCGGCTTCTGCCTTTGTCTACTCTATTCGGTTTCTGTATGTGGCATGCGGATGGGTTTGAGCCGAGTTTGAGTGAATGACTTCAAAAGCAAAAAGACATTAAATTTTGTTTACACAAACTCAACGAATCCAATTTAATTCAATTCGTGTGTGCATGCGTATGTGTGTCAGTGTCTAAATGTGTGTACGGTTTATATGTATATATGTATGTGTACGAATGTATGGCTGCATGCAATGCCAACAACAACAAATCGTTTAACACAGTTCACTGCCTTACATCATAAAACGTCTCGCTCTCAGTAACTTTACCCATCACTGCCAACACTTAAGGCATACACCAGACCCATTTCTCCGCCTCTTCATGGCTTCACTCCTCTCTCTCACCCTCACCAACACTCTCACTCCTTCGCAGCCGCCCTCATTCAGTCCTATTCATTTCACTCCTTTCAGACAATCGATCAATTGGGCTGCAGTAATTTGTGGGCACAGGCGCCAAGTGTTCGTCAGCTGTCGAGTATATGAGTATATGCCAGCAACAACACCAACAAAAACAAACCTAGGAGCTGCAAAACCACAGCAAGCTCTACGTAAACATACCTATATACATGCCGATGTGAAATAGCAGAAGACGTAAAAGTCTGTCCCGATACAAATGTGCCCTTACGGGCATAGTTTAAATCAAATTACGGCAGACAAGACCCGAATATTTCTAATTGTTATATGAGTTACTAAACAAAATATTGGGTCCACTTGTTTATTCCACATAAATAACGAAGTCGTAAAATAAACAATTATAAAAATATCTTACTTAAATTTAACTTATGCTTCATATACCTTATGCTTTGAAGAGTCAACATTTTCACTATTAATTTCTATTTTGATTTAAAAGTTAAATAATTTTCAAAGGATTTTGTATTGTATACATATTATTATATCATATATTGTTAAATATAATCTTAAAGCAATCAACAACATCATCCATTGAATCAAATTCTCGTTACTTTTCTTCACAATACCATGGCATATGGCATGGCATAGTAAAAGTACCAGAGTACGGCCAGATTACCGGAAATGGCATGCCGGGCAAATCGTGTGCAAATTTTAATTTTACGAGTGCTCGCGTCACGCATTCGAATTCGACTTTGTTGCGACGTCTGTTATAAGGAGCAGTTTATACAACAGTAGAGTGTTGCCAGCATATTAATCTTCTCGTTAAGTCAGCTTCTGGAACGGGAGCTGTAACCAGGGCAGGCGGAGACAACGTGCAGAGGGGCTCTGCGAATTAAGTGTCAGTTATTTCTCACGCAACTCGTCCACAGCATCTCATACGAGTGTAAACAAAAATGGCCTATAAATGGCTTTAGGTCGATGTTCGCCGTTCGCCGTTCGCTGTTCGATGTGGCCCAGAGAGTTTCAGGAAATGCCAGCCAACACTGTCATTGCCAGAGAGTCCTTGTCATCATAGTTAACGCTGTTGCTGCTGCCGCTGCTGCTGCTGCTGCTGGTGTTGGCGTTTGTTAATCCAGCATTGTTTGCCTTATAAATGCGTTAATTTTATGACAAGTTCATTTTATTGTTTTTTTCCTGTTTGCCATCGTTGTGTTCTCGCATTGGTTTTTACAAGCCAAACATAAAACGACAAACAGCAGACAGCAGACAACAGACAACAGACGTCAGAGATCAGACAAGTCACAAACAACAACGCAAAATACTCAATTTGATGGTCTGTTAATTGCTTGTTTTAATTGTAGCCTTTGTTCTCGAGCCATGTCTGTTTGTGTGTGTGTACGTGTGTGTGTGCGTGCCAATGGCAATAAACCATGGCCAATAGCTTTAACCATAATCAAGTTCGCAAGCGAGAGTATACTACTGTTATAGTTATCGTGCTTAATGATTGCAGTCTATTGTATTCGTTACTGGTTTGGGTAATCAATTTTGATAGAGCGTAGCACTAGGATTAAATTAATTATGTCTTATTAGTAATTGAGCAGTCAGTTATCAAAGGGCTGTGGCATTGTCCATTGCCCAGCCACAAAACAATAATGAACAATTTAAACATACGATTGCATAGCCAGCTACTGAGTATAACTTACTAAATGCTGGCTGCACTGTGACCTCAAGTTTCTCTATTAATTATGTGCAGTTAAGCGCTGCTGGCAATTCCTTTTGCTATCCTGCCTGCAGCAGGTGGTGAGTGGGGGAAGGGACTTGGCAACAATAAACTTTTAATTGGTAGCCAACTTTAATATCTTTTCACCCTTGACTTTCGACATGCACACTTGAGTTTTTATTAACAGTTGCTGCTGCAGTTGCCGTCAAGCTCTACCCACTGATGCTGTCTTACTGGCTTGCATTGCGTATACGCTATGTTTGCCGCACTGGACATAATTAGCTATAATTCGCCAAATTGGCTTAGGTTCAAGTGTCGCTTTCTACTTGCTCCTCGCTTGCAGCTGCAGCAACCTGCTTATCAAACTTACAAATGAACTCGGCTGAAGATAAAGACATGTGGCACAAGTTTATGACAATCGATTGCGACACCTGTGCCCACACCAACAAGCCCTTGTATTGAAGAACTCTCTGTCTCTCTCTCTCTCTCTCTCTCTCTCTGTCTGTCTCTGTCACGGGGCACAGCGCTGCACAACTGCGCAGTCAATCATGCATGTGATGTCGCCGCCAGGCTCCAGCTCCAGCTCCAACTCCAGCCCAAGCTCCATCCATAAGCAGAGCAACAGCAACAACGCTGCGACTGCGTTGTCTACTGTCTGGAAATAAGCTCGTTAGTTGCTTGTATTGGCTTTGCCTGCGTCCCCTACTCCCTGCTACCCAGAATCCCTGCATGCTGCTGAAACAGCAAAATATGTGCGCTGTGAGTGTACTGATGTGCTTCAGCAGTTGCCTGCAGGCTGGTTGGGCAAACTGCATAAATGTCAGCTTGTTTCCAGTTATCGCACTCTTTTTTAGAGCAAGCGAAGATGCACTCAGGCGTATTGACATAAAGGAAGCAACCAAAACGTACATTCCTTTAAAGATATATCGACTTCTTAAGCTCGTTTCAATGTCAACGGAAGTAGGTGGAGCATGGGCGGCACTCAGTATGTCAATTCAGTTACTGAATAGCTTTAATTTCTATATATAAAACTGATTGCCCTGACGGACTAGCTCACCTACTGATTGGTGATCAACGCACAGAAATTATCCTAAGAGCTATAGAGATATTTTTGAGCCTTCAAGTGGTGGAAGGCCATCATGATCAAATATGTGGGGGTCAGCCATATATCAATATGTTTTTTATTTATGTATTTACCAATGCTGGTAGCTTTCCGGTTATCTTATTATCTTATCTATTATCTTAATATGCTAGCATTATTCTAAAGCTGGATTGAGTTACAAAAAAGATTCAATAATTTAAATTTTTCCTGACCAGTGCTGGATAATTTCTTCTATCCAATCGATCTTAATTGTATTCATTTTAAGCAATTAAAAACGTATATCGGACATCGAATACCATTCACGTGCAGCTCACATCAAGCCAAGAAGCGTGAAGTCGTCAAGAGGTAGCGCTGTTCTGGCCACTTGATGCAGTTGCTCCCACTTCGACTGCGCTCTTATTCATTTATTGTGCCAGTATATTTTTTGTTGCCAGTCGACATGCACAGACATATATGTATACCACGGCACACCAACAGCTGGCGAGCAGTCAGAGCAGGGACAACTCCTCACACCGCAGGCTCCGGACCTCACTGCCCGCCGCTTGTCATCAATCTTCCTTAATAGATGTTCACACAATTGAATTATTACATGTGTCCAAGTGGCTGGCAACTGACTGGTTGCCTCTGCCGGCTTCACTCTCTGCTCTGCTTCCTTCGGCTCCTTGAACTGTTCGCACTTGACACTGTTCATATGCGATGGCAACTGCCACAGGAGAGGACCCGCCCGGCTCCTTCTGCTGGCGGAGCTACTGTTTGCATGTGTCGGACATTAATGTTGTTTGAAATGGAAGCGAAACGAAAACAGTTTGTGGACATTATGTGGTTCAGTAAGCAGAGCATTAGCTCTGCCCCTAGAGATATACTTAATATTTTCTTATGATTTCAAACTACAAATATAATATTTTTTCTGGTATGGTATTAAATTATTATTACTGCAAAAAACTTGATATTGTTAAATGGAGTACAGAATAAAAAGATATTTTATTATTTCATGCATTTAGCAGCAAGAATTTAGTAATAAATATTGAATAATAACTTAATTAATTTGCCTTTGAAATTTTAATTCATGTTCTACTATATCTGTATATATATATAAATGTTCCATAGGAACTATCGCCTCAGAAGCAGGTTATTGCATGAAAAAGTTTTTGGTTTATCAAGATTTCTTATCCCTACGTATGTACAAAGTCTTATTAAAATCGGATCAACACGTTTGGATCAAGCATATATATACTCTATGGGGTCGGAGATGCCTCTGTCCGCCTGTTGCATATATTTGCATGTAACCATTATACCCTTCTTACGTATTTTCCATATGTTCAGATTGTACAAAATTATTGGTAATAAAGATTATCATTAAAAATATACAAGCGAAGTTTTTGGGAATTTAATGTGGTAAACATTTTTGTACCCTGAACCCATTAAAAATGGGTATAAGGGTATATTGTATTTGTATGAACGCTAGGATCTCAGAACCTATAAGAGCTAGAGACTTGAAATGTAGATGTGGATGCTCCTAGCTCCCGCGCAGATCCAGTTTATTTCCGATAATCGATTACTTACTCCGTTTCCAATCAATCGATAAAAATCGATATCGGTATCCTGTTTCTTGGGCAATTTTGGTAAATAATAAGAACTAGAGTCACCAAACTTTACATATAGCTTCTAAAATAGAATATATATATGATATAGGATTTTACTTCATGGTTCTTCCTCTTGATTAATCTGGCATTCAAATCTGAACATCGATTTTTTAGTCGAAATTCATGTCCAAATCTTACCCCATGATTCGTATATAGACATGGGTCAAAATTTACGACCCCAATATCAAATCTGAACATCGATTT
Source organism: Drosophila novamexicana (assembly GCF_003285875.2). Taxonomy (NCBI): domain Eukaryota; kingdom Metazoa; phylum Arthropoda; class Insecta; order Diptera; family Drosophilidae; genus Drosophila; species Drosophila novamexicana. The sequence goes on along the minus strand of NW_020824827.1, from coordinate 2,497,928 downwards.
TTTGATTGAAATTCATGTCCTAATTTTACCCCAATATTCGTTTATAGACATGGGTCAAAAATTACCACCCCCATATCTCGGCCAAATCTCATCCGATTTTCACGAAGTTTGGCTTTTTCTAAGTGGTTTTTCTCTAGAGTAATCTGGCATTTAAACCTGAACACCGATGTTTTAATCGAAATGCATGTCCAAATCTTACCCCAAGATTCGTATATAGACATGGGTCGAAAATTACCACCCCCATATCTCGGCCAAATCTCATCCGATTTTAACGAAGTTTGGCTTTTTGTTCATGGTTTTCCCTCTAGATTAATCTGGCATTTAAATCTGAACATCGATTTTTTAGTCGAAATTCATGTCCAAATCTTACCCCAAGATTCGTATATAGACATGGGTCAAAATTTACCACCCCCATATCTCGGCCAAATCTCATCCGATTTTCACGAAGTTTGGATTTTTCTTCATGGTTTTCCCTCTAGATTAATCTGGCATTTAAATCTTAACATCGATTTTTCAGTCGAAATTCATGTCCTAATCTTACCCCAAGATTCGTATATAGACATGGGTCAAAATTTACCACCCCCATATCTCGGCCAAATCTCATCCGATTTTCACGAAGTTTGGCTTTTTGTTCATGGTTTTCCCTCTAGATTAATCTGGCATTTAAATCTTAACATCGATTTTTCAGTCGAAATTCATGTCCTAATCTTACCCCAAGATTCGTATATAGACATGGGTCAAAATTTACCACCCCCATATCTCGGCCAAATCTCATCCGATTTTCACGAAGTTTGGCTTTTTCTTCATGGTTTTCCCTCTAGATTAATCTGACATTCAAATCTGAACATCGGTTTTTTGATCAAAATTCATGTCCTAATCTTACCCCAATATTCGTATATAGACATGGGTCAAAAATTACCACCCCCATATCTCGGCCAAATCTCATCCGATTTTCACGAAGTTTGGCTTTTTCTTCATGGTTTTCCCTCTAGATTAATCTGACATTCAAATCTGAACATCGGTTTTTTGATCAAAATTCATGTCCTAATCTTACCCCAATATTCGTATATAGACATGGGTCAAAAATTACCACCCCCATATCTCGGCCAAATCTCATCCGATTTTCACGAAGTTTGGCCTTTTCTTTATGGTTTTTCCTCTAGATTAATCTGGCATTCAAATCTGAACATCGATTTTTTAGTCGAAATTCATGTCCAAATCTTACCCCAAGATTCGTATATAGACATGGGTCAAAATTTACCACCCCCATATCTCGGCCAAATCTCATCCGATTTTCACGAAGTTTGGATTTTCTTCATGGTTTTCCCTCTAGATTAATCTGGCATTCAAATCTGAACATCGATTTTTTAGTCGAAATTCATGTCCAAATCTTACCCCAAGATTCGTATATAGACATGGGTCAAAATTTACCACCCCCATATCTCGGCCAAATCTCATCCGATTTTCACGAAGTTTGGATTTTTCTTCATGGTTTTTCCTCTAGATTAATCTGGCATTCAAATCTGAACATCGATTATTTGATCGAAATTCATGTCCTAATCTTACCCCAATATTCGTTTATAGACATGGGTCAAAAATTACCACCCCCATATCTCGGCCAAATCTCATCCGATTTTCACGAAGTTTGGCTTTTTCTTCGTGGTTTTCCCTCTAGAGTAATCTGGCATTTAAATCTGAACACCGATGTCTTAGTCGAAATGCATGTCCAAATCTTACCCCAAGATTCATATATAGACATGGGTCAAAATTTACCACCGCCATATCTCGGCCAAATCTCATCCGATTTTCACGAAGTTTGGCTTTTTCTTCATGGTTTTCCCTCTAGATTAATCTGGCATTCAAATCTGAACATCGATTTTTTAGTCGAAATTCATGTCCAAATCTTACCCCAAGATTCGTATATAGACATGGGTCAAAAATTACCACCCCCATATCTCGGCCAAATCTCATCCGATTTTCACGAAGTTTGGCTTTTTCTTCATGGTTTTCCCTCTAGATTAATCTGGCATTCAAATCTGAACATCGATTTACCCCAATATTCGTATATAGACATGGGTCAAAAATTACCACCCCCATATCTCGGCCAACTCTCATCCGATTTTCACGAAGTTTGGCTTTTTGTTCATGGTTTTCCCTCTAGAATAATCTGGCATTTAAATCTGAACATCGATTTTTTAGTCGAAATGCATGTCCAAATCTTACCCCAATATTCGTATATAGACATGGGTCAAGATTTACCACCACCATAACTCGGTCAAATCTCATCCGATTTTCACGAAGTTTGGCTTTTTCTTCATGGTTTTCGCTCTAGATTAATGTTGCATTCAAAGCTCGACACCCATTTTTTTGCTCGAAATTCATGTTCAAATCTTACCCCAAGATTCGTATATAGACATGGGTCAAAATTTACCACCCCCATATCTCGGCCAAATCTCATCCGATTTTCACGAAGTTTGGCTTTTTCTGGTTTTTCCTCTAGATTAATCTGGCATTCAAATCTGAACATCGATTTTTTAGTCGAAATTCATGTCCAAATCTTACCCCAAGATTCGTATATAGACATGGGTCAAAATTTACCACCCCCATATCTCGGCCAAATCTTATCCGATTTTCACGAAGTTTGGATTTTTCTTCATGGTTTTCCCTCTAGATTAATCTGGCATTCAAATCTGAACATCGATTTTTTAGTCGAAATTCATGTCCAAATCTTACCCCAAGATTCGTATATAGACATGGGTCAAAATTTACCACCCCCATATATCGGCCAAATCTCATCCGATTTTCACGAAGTTTGGCTTTTTCTTCGTGGTTTTCCCTCTAGATTAATCTGGCATTTAAATCTGAACACCGATGTTTTGATCGAAATTCATGTCCTAATCTTACCCCAATATTCGTATATAGACATGGGTCAAAAATTACCACCCCCATATCTCGGCCAAATCTCATCCGATTTTCACGAAGTTTGGCTTTTTCTGGTTTTCCCTCTAGATTAATCTGGCATTTAAATCTGAACATCGATTTTTTAGTCGAAATTCATGTCCAAATCTTACCCCAAGACTCGTATATAGACATGGGTCAAAAATTACCACCCCCATATCTCGGCCAAATCTCATCCGATTTTCACGAAGTTTGGCTTTTTCTTCGTGGTTTTCCCTCTAGATTAATCTGGCATTCAAATCTGAACATCGATTTTTTAGTCGAAATTCATGTCCAAATCTTACCCCAAGACTCGTATATAGACATGGGTCAAAAATTACCACCCCCATATCTCGGCCAAATCTCATCCGATTTTCACGAAGTTTGGCTTTTTCTTCGTGGTTTTCCCTCTAGATTAATCTGGCATTTAAATCTGAACACCGATGTTTTGATCGAAATTCATGTCCTAATCTTACCCCAATATTCGTATATAGACATGGGTCAAAAATTACCACCCCCATATCTCGGCCAAATCTCATCCGATTTTCACGAAGTTTGGCTTTTTCTTCATGGTTTTCCCTCTAGATTAATCTGACATTCAAATCTGAACATCGATTTTTTGATCGAAATTCATGTCCTAATCTTACCCTAATATGCGTATATAGACATGGGTCAAAAATTAACACCCCCATATCTCGGCCAAATCTCATCCGATTTTCACGAAGTTTGGCTTTTTCTTCATGGTTTTCCCTCTAGATTAATCTGGCATTCAAATCTGAACATCGATTTTTTAGGTGAAATTCATGTCCAAATCTTACCCCAAGATTCGTATATAGACATGGGTCAAAAATTACCACCCCCATATCTCGGCCAAATCTCATCCGATTTTCACGAAGTTTGGCTTTTTCTTCATGGTTTTCCCTCTAGATTAATCTGGCATTCAAATCTGAACATCGATTTTTTAGTCGAAATTCATGTCCAAATCTTACCCCAAGATTCGTATATAGACATGGGTCAAAAATTACCACCCCCATATCTCGGCCAAATCTCATCCGATTTTCACGAAGTTTGGCTTTTTCTTCGTGGTTTTCCCTCTAGATTAATCTGGCATTTAAATCTGAACACCGATGTTTTGATCGAAATTCATGTCCTAATCTTACCCCAATATTCGTATATAGACATGGGTCAAAAATTACCACCCCCATATCTCGGCCAAATCTCATCCGATTTTCACGAAGTTTGGCTTTTTCTGGTTTTCCCTCTAGATTAATCTGGCATTTAAATCTGAACATCGATTTTTTAGTCGAAATTCATGTCCAAATCTTACCCCAAGATTCGTATATAGACATGGGTCAAAATTTACCACCCCCATATCTCGGCCAAATCTCATCCGATTTTCACGAAGTTTGGATTTTTCTTCATGGTTTTCCCTCTAGATTAATCTGGCATTCAAATCTGAACACCGATGTTTTAGTCGAAATGTAGTCCAAATCTTACCCCAAGATTCGTATATAGACATGGGTCAAAAATTACCACCCCCATATCTCGGCCAAATCTCATCCGATTTTCACGAAGTTTGGATTTTTCTTCATGGTTTTCCCTCTAGATTAATCTGGCATTCAAATCTGAACACCGATGTTTTAGTCGAAATGTAGTCCAAATCTTACCCCAAGATTCGTATATAGACATGGGTCAAAAATTACCACCCCCATATCTCGGCCAAATCTCATCCGATTTTCACGAAGTTTGGCTTTTTCTTCATGGTTTTCCCTCTAGATTAATCTGGCATTCAAATCTGAACATCGATTTTTTAGTTGAAATTCATGTCCTAATCTTACCCTAATATGCGTATATAGACATGGGTCAAAAATTACCACCCCCATATCTCGGCCAAGTCTCTTCCGATTTTCACGAAGTTTGGCTTTTTCTTCATGGTTTTCCCTCTAGATTAATCTGGCATTCAAATCTGAACATCGATTTTTTAGTCGAAATTCATGTCCAAATCTTACCCCAAGATTCGTATATAGACATGGGTCAAAAATTACCACCCCCATATCTCGGCCAAATCTCATCCGATTTTCACGAAGTTTGGCTTTTTCTTCATGGTTTTCCCTCTAGATTAATCTGGCATTCAAATCTGAACATCGATTTTTTGATCGAAATTCATGTCCTAATCTTACCCTAATATGCGTATATAGACATGGGTCAAAAATTAACACCCCCATATCTCGGCCAAATCTCATCCGATTTTCACGAAGTTTGGCTTTTTCTTCATGGTTTTCCCTCTAGATTAATCTGGCATTCAAATCTGAACATCGATTTTTTAGTCGAAATTCATGTCCAAATCTTACCCCAAGATTCGTATATAGACATGGGTCAAAAATTACCACCCCCATATCTCGGCCAAATCTCATCCGATTTTCACGAAGTTTGGCTTTTTCTTCATGGTTTTCCCTCTAGATTAATCTGGCATTCAAATCTGAACATCGATTTTTTAGTCGAAATTCATGTCCAAATCTTACCCCAAGATTCGTATATAGACATGGGTCAAAAATTACCACCCCCATATCTCGGCCAAATCTCATCCGATTTTCACGAAGTTTGGCTTTTTCTTCATGGTTTTCCCTCTAGATTAATCTGGCATTCAAATCTGAACACCGATGTTTTAGTCGAAATTCATGTCCAAATCTTACCCCAAGATTCGTATATAGACATGGGTCAAAAATTACCACCCCCATATCTCGGCCAAATCTCATCCGATTTTCACGAAGTTTGGCTTTTTCTTCATGGTTTTCCCTCTAGATTAATCTGGCATTCAAATCTGAACATCGATTTTTTGATCGAAATTCATGTCCTAATCTTACCCCAATATTCGTATATAGACATGGGTCAAAAATTACCACCCCCATATCTCGGCCAAATCTCATCCGATTTTCACGAAGTTTGGCTTTTTCTTCATGGTTTTCCCTCTAGATTAATCTGGCATTTAAATCTGAACACCGATGTTTTAGTCGAAATGTATGTCCAAATCTTACCCCAAGATTCGTATATAGACATGGGTCAAAAATTACCACCCCCATATCTCGGCCAAATCGCATCCGATTTTCACGAAGTTTGGCTTTTTGTTCATGGTTTTCCCTCTAGATTAATCTGGCATTCAAATCTGAACATCGATTTTTTGATCGAAATTCATGTCCTAATCTTACCCCAATATTCGTTTATGGACAAAAATTACCACCCCCATATCTCGGCCAAATCTCATCCGATTTTCACGAAGTTTGGCTTTTTCTTCATGGTTTTTCCTCTAGATTAATCTGGCATTCAAATCTGAACATCGATTTTTTAGTCGAAATTCATGTCCAAATCTTACCCCAAGATTCAAATCATGGGTCAAAAATTACCACCCCCATATCTCGGCCAAATCTCATCCGATTTTCACGAAGTTTGGCTTTTTCTTCATGGTTTTCCCTCTAGATTAATCTGGCATTCAAATCTGAACATCGATTTTTTGATCGAAATTCATGTCCTAATCTTACCCCAATATTCGTATATAGACATGGGTCAAAAATTACCACCCCCATATCTCGGCCAAATCTCATCCGATTTTCACGAAGTTTGGCTTTTTCTTCATGGTTTTCCCTCTAGATTAATCTGGCATTTAAATCTGAACACCGATGTTTTAGTCGAAATGTATGTCCAAATCTTACCCCAAGATTCGTATATAGACATGGGTCAAAAATTACCACCCCCATATCTCGGCCAAATCGCATCCGATTTTCACGAAGTTTGGCTTTTTGTTCATGGTTTTCCCTCTAGATTAATCTGGCATTCAAATCTGAACATCGATTTTTTGATCGAAATTCATGTCCTAATCTTACCCCAATATTCGTTTATGGACAAAAATTACCACCCCCATATCTCGGCCAAATCTCATCCGATTTTCACGAAGTTTGGCTTTTTCTTCATGGTTTTTCCTCTAGATTAATCTGGCATTCAAATCTGAACATCGATTTTTTAGTCGAAATTCATGTCCAAATCTTACCCCAAGATTCAAATCATGGGTCAAAAATTACCACCCCCATATCTCGGCCAAATCTCATCCGATTTTCACGAAGTTTGGATTTTTCTTCATGGTTTTCCCTCTAGATTAATCTGGCATTCAAATCTGAACATCGATTTGTTAGTCGAAATTCATGTCCAAATCTTACCCCACGATTCGTATATAGACATGGTCAAAAATTACCACCCCCATATCTCGGCCAAATCTCATCAGATTTTCACGAAGTTTGGCTTTTTCTTCATGGTTTTCCCTCTAGATTAATCTGGCATTCAAATCTGAACATCGATTTTTTGATCGAAATTCATGTCCTAATCTTACCCCAATATGCGTATATAGACATGGGTCAAAAATTACCACCCCCATATCTCGGCCAAATCTCATCCGATTTTCACGAAGTTTGGATTTTTCTTCATGGTTTTCCCTCTAGATTAATCTGGCATTCAAATCTGAACATCGATTTGTTAGTCGAAATTCATGTCCAAATCTTACCCCACGATTCGTATATAGACATGGGTCAAAAATTACCACCCCTATATCTCGGCCAAATCTCATCCGATTTTCACGAAGTTTGGCTTTTTCTTCATGGTTTTCCCTCTAGATTAATCTGGCATTCAAATCTGAACATCGATTTTTTGATCGAAATTCATGTCCTAATCTTACCCCAATATGCGTATATAGACATGGGTCAAAAATTACCACCCCCATATCTCGGCCAAATCTCATCCGATTTTCACGAAGTTTGACCTTTTCTTCATGGTTTTCCCTCTAGATTAATCTGGCATTCAAATCTGAACATCGATTATTTGATCGAAATTCATGTCCTAATCTTACCCCAATATTCGTTTATGTTTGGCCTTTTCTTCATGGTTTTCCCTCTAGATTAATCTGGCATTCAAATCTGAACATCGATTTTTTGATCGAAATTCATGTCCTAATCTTACCCCAATATTCGTATATAGACATGGGTCAAAAATTACCACCCCCATATCTCGGCCAAATCTCATCCGATTTTCACGAAGTTTGGCTTTTTCTTCATGGTTTTCCCTCTAGATTAATCTGGCATTTAAATCTGAACACCGATGTTTTAGTCGAAATGTATGTCCAAATCTTACCCCAAGATTCGTATATAGACATGGGTCAAAAATTACCACCCCCATATCTCGGCCAAATCTCATCCGATATTCACGAAGTTTGGCTTTTTGTTCATGGTTTTCCCTCTAGATTAATCTGGCATTCAAATCTGAACATCGATTTTTTAGTCGAAATTCATGTCCAAATCTTACCCCAAGACTCGTATATAGACATGGGTCAAAAATTACCACCCCCATATCTCGGCCAAATCTCATCCGATTTTCACGAAGTTTGGATTTTTCTTCATGGTTTTCCCTCTAGATTAATCTGGCATTCAAATCTGAACATCGATTTTTTAGTCGAAATTCATGTCCTAATCTTACCCCACTATTCGTATTTAGACATGGATCAAAAATTACCACCCCTATATCTCGGCCAAATCTCATCCGATTTTCACGAAGTTTGGCTTTTTCTTCATGGTTTTCCCTCTAGATTAATCTGGCATTCAAATCTGAACATCGATTTTTTGATCGAAATTCATTTCCTAATCTTACCCCAATATTCGTATATAGACATGGATCAAAAATTACCACCCCTATATCTCGGCCAAATCTCATCCGATTTTCACGAAGTTTGGCTTTTTCTTCATGGTTTTCCTTCTAGATTAATCTGGCATTCAAATCTGAACATCGATTTTTTGATCGAAATTCATTTCCTAATCTTACCCCAATATTCGTATATAGACATGGGTCAAAATTTACCACCCCCATATCTTGGCCAAATCTCATCCGATTTTTACGAAGTTTGGCTTTTTGTTCATGGTTTTCCCTCTAGATTAATCTGGCATTCAAATCTGAACATCGATTTTTTGATCGAAATTCATGTCCTAATCTTACCCCAATATTCGTTTATGGACAAAAATTACCACCCATATATCTCGGCCAAATCTCATCCGATTTTCACGAAGTTTGGCTTTTTCTTCGTGGTTTTCCCTCTAGATTAATCTGGCATTTAAATCTGAACACCGATGTTTTAGTCGAAATGCATGTCCAAATCTTACCCCAATATTCGTACATAGACATGGGTCAGAAATTACCACCCCCATATCACAGCCAAATCTCATCCGATTTTCACGAAGTTTGGCTTTTTGTTCATGGTTTTCCCTCTAGATTAATCTGGCATTTAAATCTGAGCATCGATTTTTTAGTCGAAATTCATGTCCAAATCTTACCCCAAGATTCGTATATAGACATGGGTCAAAATTTACCACCCCCATATCTCGGCCAAATCTCATCCGATTTTCACGAAGTTTGGCTTTTTCTTCATGGTTTTCCCTCTAGATTAATCTGGCATTCAAATCTGAACATCGAGTTTTTGATCGAAATTCATGTCCAAATCTTACCCCAAGATTCGTATATAGACATGGGTCAAAAATTACCACCCCCATATCTCGGCCAAATCTCATCCGATTTTCACGAAGTTTGGCTTTTTCTTCATGGTTTTCCCTCTAGATTAATCTGGCATTCAAATCTGAACATCGATTTTTTGATCGAAATTCATGTCCTAATCTTACCCCAATATTCGTTTATGGACAAAAATTACCACCCCCATATCTCGGCCAAATCTCATCCGATTTTCACGAAGTTTGGCTTTTTCTTCGTGGTTTTCCCTCTAGATTAATCTGGCATTTAAATCTGAACACCGATGTTTCAGTCGAAATGCATGTCCAAATCTTACCCCAATATTCGTACATAGACATGGGTCAAAAATTACCACCCCCATATCACAGCCAAATCTCATCCGATTTTCACGAAGTTTGGCTTTTTGTTCATGGTTTTCCCTCTAGATTAATCTGGCATTTAAATCTGAGCATCGATTTTTTAGTCGAAATTCATGTCCAAATCTTACCCCAAGATTCGTATATAGACATGGGTCAAAATTTACCACCCCCATATCTCGGCCAAACCTCATCCGATTTTCACGAAGTTTGGATTTTTCTTCATGTTTTTCCCTCTAGATTAATCTGGCATTCAAATCTGAACATCGATTTTTTGACCGAAATTAATGTCCAAATCTTACCCCAAGATTCGTATATAGACATGGGTCAAAAATTACCACCCCCATAACTCGGTCAAATCTCATCCGATTTCCACGAAGTTTGGCGTATTCTTCATGGATTTCCCTCTAGATTAATCTGGCATTCAAATCTGAACATCGATTTTTTAGTCGAAATTCATGTCCAAATCTTACCCCAAGATTCGTATATAAACATATGTCAAAAATTACCACCCCCATATCTCGGCCAAATCTCATCAGATTTTCACGAAGTTTGGATTTTTCTTCATGGTTTTCCCTCTAGATTAATCTGGCATTCAAATCTGAACATCGATTTTTTAGTCGAAATTCATGTCCAAATCTTACCCCAAGATTCGTATATAGACATGGGTCAAAAATTACCACCCCCATATCTCGGCCAAATCTCATCCGATTTTCACGAAGTTTGGCTTTTTCTTCATGGTTTTCCCTCTAGATTAATCTGGCATTCAAATCTGAACATCGATTTTTTAGTCGAAATTAATGTCCATATCTTACCCCAAGATTCGTATATAGACATGGGTCAAAAATTACCACCACCATAACTCGGTCAAATCTCATCCGATTTCCACGAAGTTTGGCGTATTCTTCATGGATTTCCCTCTAGATTAATCTGGCATTCAAATCTGAACATCGATTTTTTGACCGAAATTCATGTCCAAATCTTACCCCAAGATTCGTATATAGACATATGTCAAAAGTTACCACCCCCATATCTCGGCCAAATCTCATCAGATTTTCACGAAGTTTGGATTTTTCTTCATGGTTTTCCCTCTAGATTAATCTGGCATTCAAATCTGAACATCGATTTTTTGATCGAAATTCATGTCCTAATCTTACCCCAATATTCGTATATAGACATGGGTCAAAAATTACCACCCCCATATCTCGGCCAAATCTCATCCGATTTTCACGAAGTTTGGCTTTTTCTTCATGGTTTTCCCTCTAGATTAATCTGGCATTTAAATCTGAACACCGATGTTTTAGTCGAAATGTATGTCCAAATCTTACCCCAAGATTCGTATATAGACATGGGTCAAAAATTACCACCCCCATATCTCGGCCAAATCTCATCCGATTTTCACGAAGTTTGGCTTTTTCTTCATGGTTTTCCCTCTAGATTAATCTGGCATTTAAATCTGAACACCGATGTTTTAGTCGAAATGTATGTCCAAATCTTACCCCAAGATTCGTATATAGACATGGGTCAAAAATTACCACCCCCATATCTCGGCCAAATCTCATCCGATTTTCACGAAGTTTGGCTTTTTCTTCATGGTTTTCCCTCTAGATTAATCTGGCATTCAAATCTGAACATCGAGTTTTTGATCGAACTTCATGTCCAAATCTTACCCCAAGATTCGTATATAGACATGGGTCAAAAATTACCACCCCCATATCTCGGCCAAATCTCATCCGATTTTCACGAAGTTTGGCTTTTTCTTCATGGTTTTCCCTCTAGATTAATCTGGCATTCAAATCTGAACATCGATTTTTTGATCGAAATTCATGTCCTAATCTTACCCCAATATTCGTATATAGACATGGGTCAAAAATTACCACCCCCATATCTCGGCCAAATCTCATCCGATTTTCACGAAGTTTGGCTTTTTCTTCATGGTTTTCCCTCTAGATTAATCTGGCATTTAAATCTGAACATCGAACATCGATTTTTTGATCGAAATTCATGTCCTAATCTTACCCCAATATTCGTATATAGACATGGGTCAAAAATTACCACCCCCATATCTCGGCCAAACCTCATCCGATTTTCACGAAGGTTGGCTTTTTCTTCATGGTTTTCCCTCTAGATTAATCTGGCATTTAAATCTGAACACCGATGTTTTAGTCGAAATGTATGTCCAAATCTTACCCCAAGATTCGTATATAGACATGGGTCAAAAATTACCACCCCCATATCTCGGCCAAATCTCATCCGATTTTCACGAAGTTTGGCTTTTTCTTCATGGTTTTCCCTCTAGATTAATCTGGCATTCAAATCTGAACATCGAGTTTTTGATCGAAATTCATGTCCAAATCTTACCCCAAGATTCGTATATAGACATGGGTCAAAAATTACCACCCCCATATCTCGGCCAAATCTCATCCGATTTTCACGAAGTTTGGCTTTTTCTTCATGGTTTTCCCTCTAGATTAATCTGGCATTCAAATCTGAACATCGATTTTTTGATCGAAATTCATGTCCTAATCTTACCCCAATATTCGTATATAGACATGGGTCAAAAATTACCACCCCCATATCACAGCCAAATCTCATCCGATTTTCACGAAGTTTGGCTTTTTGTTCATGGTTTTCCCTCTAGATTAATCTGGCATTTAAATCTGAACGCCGATGTTTTAGTCGAAATGTATGTCCAAATCTTACCCCAAGATTCGTATATAGACATGGGTCAAAAATTACCACCCCCATATCTCGGCCAAATCTCATCCGATTTTCACGAAGTTTGGCTTTTTGTTCATGGTTTTCCCTCTAGATTAATCTGGCATTCAAATCTGAACATCGATTTTTTGATCGAAATTCATGTCCTAATCTTACCCCAATATTCGTATATAGACATGGGTCAAAAATTACCACCCCCATATCACAGCCAAATCTCATCCGATTTTCACGAAGTTTGGCTTTTTGTTCATGGTTTTCCCCCTAGATTAATCTGGCATTTAAATCTGAACATCGATTTTTTAGTCGAAATTCATGTCCAAATCTTACCCCAAGATTCGTATATAGACATGGGTCAAAATTTACCACCCCCATATCTCGGCCAAATCTCATCCGATTTTCACGAAGTTTGGATTTTTCTTCATGGTTTTCCTTCTAGATTAATCTGGCATTCAAATCTGAACATCGATTTTTTGACCGAAATTAATGTCCAAATCTTACCCCAAGATTCGTATATAGACATGGGTCAAAAATTACCACCCCCATAACTCGGTCAAATCTCATCCGATTTCCACGAAGTTTGGCGTATTCTTCATGGATTTCCCTCTAGATTAATCTGGCATTCAAATCTCGACACCGATTTTTTAGCCGAAATGCATGTCCAAATCTTACCCCAATATTCGTATATAGACATGAGTCAACATTTACCACCCCCATAACTCGGCCAAATCTCACACGATTTTTACGAAGTTTGGCTTTTTATTCATGATTTTCCCTCTAGATTAATCTGGCATTTAAATCTGAACACCGAATTTTTAGTCGATATGCATGTCCAAATCTTACCCCAAGATTCGTACATAGACATGGGTCAAAAATTACCACCCCCATATCTCGGCCAAATCTCATCCGATTTTCACGAAGTTTGGCTCTTTGTTCATGATTTTCCCACTAGATTAATCTGGCATTTAAATCTGAACACCGATTTTTTAGTCGAAATGCATGTCCAAATCTTACCCCAAGATTCGTATATAGACACGGGTCAAAAATTACCACCCCCATATCTCGGCCAAATCTCATCCGATTTTCACGAAGTTTGGCTTTTTCTTCATGGTTTTCGCTCTAGATTAATGTTGCATTCAAAGCTCGACACCCATTTTTTGCTCGAAATTCATGTTCAAATCTTACCCCAAGATTCGTATATAGACATGGATCAAAAATTACCACCCCCATAACTCGGTCAAATCTCATCCGATTTCCACGAAGTTTGGCGTTTTCCTCATGGATTTCCCTCTAGATTAATCTGGCATTCAAATCTCGACACCGATTTTTTAGCCGAAATGCATGTCCAAATCTTACCCCAATATTCGTATATAGACATGGGTCAAAATTTACCACCACCATAACTCGGCCAAATCTCATCCGATTTTCACGAAGTTTATTTTTTTATATATATTTTTATTTTCGGATATAATACAGCTGCTATAGCAAGATTCGGTCGAATATAAGGATCCTATCTGGCAAAATGCTCTGTTTTTAAAGATATTTGGCCACCTTCACTCTTTTCACACATCTGCAAGACCGTAAGGCAAATGTGTTCATACATGCGGATAGACAGATTTGGCCAGAATATATATACTTTATGAGATTATTTTATCCTTCTAGCCCTTTTAAAATGCATTCAGGCTATGTGTGTAACGTGACATAATTTAAAATTACTCAAATGTACATAAATATACTTTATGATGACTTTAAATAGTTAAGCCAGCTTGGCCAAGACTTTGTAGCCTTTGTCGCAGCGCCCAATTAAGGGTGGGGTAAATAATTACACGCCGCGACTTGCTTAATTTCTAGCTGCTGCACAACTGAGCAGCCAAAAATAAAGTATGAGTATATGTATGTGTATATTAAGCGACCTTTTGTATGAAAATTTTGCCTTTTGGTGCATCAAGTTTTTAATAAAACGAACACGGTGTCGGGAACAATGCTGGCTTCCCTGCAACTGGCAGGCGGAAGGCGTGGCAGGCGGGCGTTGCAGCCGCCACCAACTTTTAAGTGAGCGGCATTAAAAGTTAGTCAACTTGTCAACGGCGTGGGCAGCAGGACCTCCCACACCCAGGTCCGAAATGAATTTTGGCCTCAACAGACACCGTTCAAGTGAAAACTGATTACTTGACGCTGACGCCAAGTTTTTACGCGCAATTGGCAAAAGCCGAAGAAATTTAATAAACGTAGAGCTCTAATTTGAAGAAAAAACCCGACAAGTGAGCCCCTAGCGACATTATGACGTGCGTTCCTTACCATAATCGGATCGGAAAACTAATCTTCTTTAAATTGCATTTTTATAAAGTGTAGAAAGAGGAATAGAGACATATTTGAATGCAATTTGACACCCCTTGTAAGTAAATGCTGGACAATGCTTTAATAAGGAAAGTGTCTGAAATAAAACTATTTAACTCCAATAAACTAAAATCTATACAAGGACTATAAGAGTTTATGCTGCACAATTTTTAAAACTTTTATTAAAGATCTTAATTATTAGTTATACTTTTCTAGAAGAAAGATCAGATCACAAGATACAGATCAATTCTAGAGCACAAAAAAACATATACTTAGTTGAAAAAAAAGTGTTTACCCGTTCATAAATATAGTCCTTTTGTGGCATGAATGAATCGCATTAATTAGTCACGGAAGTGTGAAGATTTTCATGCAGATTTTCATTATTTTGTAGGTCTATTTTTTTTTGGAGAGCTTTATAGGCACGCCTCCCTTTGAGAGCAAGGGAATTCCGTGCACGGTGAACTCGATCTCACGTTTTTGCTGGCGCGTTTCTAAGTTATAGTTCGTAAGTATTGTGGTCAAGGCAATCTTGACATTCAGCTTGCCCATTCTAGCCGCTATAAATAGTCACAATAAATAAATATTACAGGGTATCTTGGGGTAATCCTCTGCTTACCAATGCATTGACGCGGTCCAACACCGAAGGGCATATAAGCGATAGGGTTGTAGTTCTTATGCTCTTCGGTGAAGCGTTCTGGCTGATAGCTGAGCGGATCCGGGAAGTATTCCGCGTCGCGATGCATGCCCAGCAGCGAAATGATAATTTCGGTGCCCTTCTTAAGGACCAGCTTGCTATTCGGCAAAGGATAGTCTTGGTGGCACATGCGATTGAGTATCGGTAGCGCGGGATATTTGCGAGCAGTCTCTGCAAAGCGAACAATATTATCACAATATATCGGGCAAATCTTCGTGTTTAAGCCTACCCATAATGCACAATTCCAAATACTTCATGTCCTGTATAGCATCATAGTTGAGCACTCCGTTGTGTTTGGCCAGCGTCTGATTGATGTCGTCCAACAACTTGGCCAATACGTCCGGATTCTGCGCCAGCTCGTACAGAGTAAATGCGGCCGTCGATGCAGTTGTTTCATATCCAGCCACAAAGAACAAGAAAAGCTGGGCAGCAACGTTATCCTTGGATAGGGCCTTAAACGTATCCCCGGTTGCCTTTGCCGACCAAATGCTGTCGTCCTTGCTGACCTCTCCAGTGTTACGCAGCTGCAGTAGAAGTTGCATCAGGTCACGGCGTTCCGCGTTGCTCTGCTCCCTCATTGAAATGGTATGATGCACCAGATCTCGCATGTCTTCCACGCCATCCGGTTTCCAGCCCAGACGATTGAAGATTTTCTCCAAGCTAGCAGAAGATGGAAACCATATCTATTGTTGCACATGGAAATTAATTCAGCATTAGCCATACCCGGGATATAAAAAGGATGTAGTTCCACGCAGAATGTTTTTGGGGGTGTTCTGATTAACCGCTTTACTTATGCGACGTTGTCGGGTTGTGAAAAGCTGTCCACATCCAGGCCAAATATGGTCGAGGCAATAATGTCAATCGCAAAGCTAAAAGCACAATCGAAGAAGGGCACAAACTTGTCTAGACATGAAATCTCCTACTAGAACTGGACAGCAGACTTACCATGACATCAAATTCTTCATATCGATTTCCACAGTTCCAGACTGTTGTATTTTTACATTTAAATGGGCCAACATCTTGTCCGCAACATCCTCTGCAGTACCAAACATTCCCTTCAGTTTGCCAGATGTAAACGAGGGCGTCAGCTTGGTGCGCATTGTCTTCCAGCTCTTGCCCTCCATTGAGAAGAGACTTGCCGACAGGGGATCGTGTTTCTCGTCCACGTAAACACCGCGATCGTGGAAACTGGCAAAGTCCTTGACCATTATATCTTGGACCAACTGTGCATCGCGCACCAACAGCGCCGGCCTCAGCGTCAGATATATACCCAAAAATGGCTTTGTTGTCGACAGGTACATGTCATAGATGGCCAAGCCGAAGGAGCGCTTATTTCTGCGCACCGAGTCCAAAGCGCCAAAGGGTATGGTTCCAGCGGCTGAAGGGAAGCCCTTCCGCTGCCAAAAGCTGAAGGTCCATTTCAGATAGATATACAGGAGTGCGACCGCCCCCAGCAGAAATAATATTACAATCATTGCGACGTACGAGTGTACGACACGCGACTTCAAATGAAACTAACTGATGAAATATTTAGGCGTCTTTATAGTCGTGTGCGAAATGCTACCATCTTATCGCAATCGAGCCCCGAACGATTGCCGAACCCGCGCTGCCCCCTATTCTCATCGGAGGTGCTTCGTTGCCTTAATCGCCGCCGCTTGTGCCTCTTATCAGTACCTTAAGCATGCCCACATTTGTGAGGTATATTGTTGAGAATGTGTTGGTGCATAGCCACACCGTTTGCAGGGCGGTGTGGTAGGGCAAATGAATTTTTTTAAATTTCACAGTGACAAGGCACAAATGTGCATTTACTTGCTATGAACAATGACAAATGGAAACACAATAATTTCACAATGGGGAGTAAACGCCGATAAATAAATTTATTATTCTCTTAACTGCATTTAGCTTACAGTAAAAGTGCATAGCTGTTGGATTACTTCATATATATTACAAATATGATTCATTCTGTCTTAATTCTTTAAGTTATTTCAAATTTATATACCCTTTTTTTTAAATAAACAGGGTATACAACTGTTTGCTAGTAATCTAGACATTATAGAAAATACCTATTTGCCAGTAAAATTGTCAACATGAGTTTTAATAAAATTGTCATGGTAAGGTAGCGTATTTTTCTTCCTTTTTTGATAAGATGTTTCTCTACTGACACTTTTTCTCTAATAGGATTATGTGATTGTGATAATAAGCTTGTACTCATTGTGACTTTTCGCAACGCTAGTGGCTCCGATTGTGAACTATTAAATTTTATACTTTGTAATGCTAGCAATTCATATATGTACACAAGCAGTATCCCCACCTCAGACAAAATCGGTCGAGCAGGTTTGTGCTCACTATCAACAAATGACTTTGCAATTTGTGCAGGGGTTTGATGTTTTTGTTTAACCTAGGTCAGGAAAATGTTGAATTAGTCTTGTTCATGACCAAACACAATGTGTTGTGTTATAATTATTAAACTAGTTTCTTTATCAATATAACTATATTTACAGTCCCATCTTATCTTTGCTTACGTACCTAGCTGTAAGTGTTGCTGTTGCATTTATTAATATAAGGTAGTCCCATTTTAGTACCCTGGACCACTATGTTGTTTAGTAAGTGAACCCATTCATAATGGTTAAAGAGGGTGTAATTTATTTGTGGAAATGTCTATGACAGGCGAAAGAAAGCAACTCCCACCCCGTAAAGTATATAAAGCCGACCTAGCCATCCGTCCGTCCGTCCGTCATGGTCCGTCCGTATGCATGAACGCTTCGATCTCTGAACCTATAAGAGCTAGAAATAAATCATTGATTGTTGGTATTCCTTGTGCCCGCACAGTACGCGTTTATTTCCAATAGTCGATATCTTGCTCCGTTTCCAAGCAATCGATAAGAATCGATATCAAAATCCTGGTTTTCTGAGCAAATCTCTGATTTGATTAACTAGAATCATCAAACTAAATATGTTGCTTCAAGAACAGTACAACAAGTGTATGCATATACTAGAATCCCCGACCCAGCGAAGAAGGTTATGGGTATACACTAGCCTCCCGACTAGGCCACTCTTACATGTTATTCCAGTTTATTTTAGATACTTATATATAGACCAATTGTTAAATATTCCCAATTTAAGCCGCAATTTCGTGTGGCTTTACTAAAATTCGTTCATCATTCAATTGAATAAAAGCTATATATATGCTCGTATCCAATGAATGAATGTTGTTATCGTATTTACAGTTTAAAGATGGCGCAATTAAGCGCGGAAATACATATATTATGCGTGAAAATCAATTTTATTTCAGTATGAGAGAAAAACAATGCACACAACAGCTCGCTCGAAAAGCCTATGCAGGCGAATTTAAATTTAAATTTAAATGCAGAACGCCTCGTTGATATTTAATATCAATAACGTAATTTATTGACGTCAATGAAGTGGTGAGGTGGTGAGGCGGGCGGTAGAGCCAGCCGATATGGAGATGGCGCTAGTGTAGGAAAGTAGGTAACAGGTTCAAGTCCCATACATCAATTTGTGTGCTCAGTCATGGCTGGTTCGAAATGCAAATGCTTTTGCAATAAGCTTTCAATGTATGCATGTGTGTCTCTGTGTGTGTGTGTGTGCCAGCCAATAAATCAAAATATGAAACTCTAAAAGCATTTTTAGGTATTAGTCACAAGCTGCGCGAGCTAAACACATTTTGACGCCATGAAAACCTTTTGAAGCTGTCTTTGTACCGCACCCAGCTTCCATTCGCCCACCCCCGATCCCCGATCCCCCAGCTGCTAGCAGCCAGCGACAAATGCGCTTAGTGCTTAGCAGACCAAGAGAAAATGCCGCTGGCAGGCGAGCGGCGCTGAACCCGCGTCTCATTATAAATTTGCCAGTTTTGCACGTTTCCGCTGTACGCGCCAAAAAATGTCACAAAGTTTCAAATGGCTGCACACACACACACACACACTTACAGACTCACATTGATACAGTCACATACACACACATAGTCCTTCTACCCGTTGCTTGTAGTGCTGGGTTTGCTTGTGGCTGCCTTTGCAGCCGTCTCTGTTTCTCCTTGGGCTAAATGTCAGCTTTTGTCTTGGCTTGCACGCCAAAAAGTATGCTGAAACAATGTCAAGCATAATTTGCATACAGTTTTAGCTGTGCCCCGCGCACCGCGCACCGTGCCCCATGACTCATGCACCAAGCCTGCCCACCGCCTCGTACTACCTCCTGCCTGTTGTTGGCTGTTGCCTTTGCCGGTGGTCATTATGTTTGGCTGCCGTGGCAGGCACGCACAGACACTCGCTCACGCTCACAATGCTCTTTTGACACTAATTTAATTTACGTCACTTCATCTCTTTTAGACCAGACCAGACCAGTCAGTACAGCTGACCAAACAGCCAGCCAGCCTGGTTGCTCCAGATGTCATGGAATTGTGCTAAGCTTGTGCCTCTGTGCTAAACGAAATCAACTAACTGCCTCATGTCAACAACGGCAAACAAAATACGATTTCAATTTGAAATGCAGCCTCTGAACAGTCAATAGATTTGTCTCCCATAGCTCCTAATTGCTATAGCAGCTGTGCAGGTAACATACATTACCCATAATGCAGCACTTCTTTTCGAATTTGATGAGGTTCATCAAATGTGGATCGATTGATATTAGCATTTACCTACTGAGAGGTGCTGCTATTTTAGAAAATTGCCATATTTAATGAATTGATAAAAGAGATAGAAGTGAAAGAAAGTTTCTATCAATCTCGGAATTAATACGATTTAAAAATACCTAAATTGACTTTAAGTCAATATTCGTTCCGAACCCAGCTTTGATTTGAGAATGTTATACGCCCTTAATTATGTTTGATACTTCTAGCTACCTTAATTACATGTTATTGACTATTATTAAAGCTTTTAATAAATAGATTTTTAGTGAAATTGGCAAAGTTCCTCATGGGAAAAGTTTAAAAGTCTGAAACGTCAGTTTCGCCTTGCTGTGTAAAACTTATTTGGCGGTATACGGTCATGCAATGTGTAACACATTCAAGGACATATCCTCGACTCTATAAAGTGTATATAATATGTATCATTATCAACAGCCAACAGTGCAAGCAGATCTTCCAGTTTTAAGGATGTCCTCCTGAAACTTTGCATTGGTCGAAGCGGGCCGGATCGGGCCACTATATCAAGTAGCTGCCATGGGAACGATTGGTCGACCTTGTATGAAAAACTGTTTGACCAAATTCGGCATTTGAAACTTAGACTATGCTCCTTATTACCCGCCCATGTCGATCATCGAATAAAGAAGCAAGTCTTTCAGTCAGAACAAATAGTTTTGCACATAGAGATCTTCTGATTTTCAAGATACCTTCACCAAAATTTAGTGGCTTAAAAATGGAGAGCACATGGGCAGAATTCATTAAGTTAAACAATATTCTCGCCGCCCACTTCGATTTAACTCAAACGGCGGCAGGAAAGCCACATTGCTGGGGGGCTCACAACTTTGTTGCAATAACCCATAACCCAGTTTTTATGAATTCAGCCGTGAGTTCATAGTTTTAATTGCCTTATATATGTAAAACATATAAAAATCAAAGCTGCATATGTAACTTTGTAGCCATTTGTC
The DNA here is from genome assembly GCF_003285875.2 of Drosophila novamexicana. NCBI lineage: Eukaryota > Metazoa > Arthropoda > Insecta > Diptera > Drosophilidae > Drosophila > Drosophila novamexicana. Next base: position 2,476,733 of record NW_020824827.1, on the reverse strand, counting down.
ACACAAAGTGCAGCACTTAACAGCTGGCTCATAAATTAAACGCTGGCGTTGAACATTTCTACGGAAAATTACACCTTCACATTTACAAATTAACACACCCGCTTTCCCGGCTAATTGTAATTAATAATGCAGTCCGGCAGGCGGCACACCTGACTGTGCCACGCCCACCTCATACACACACACACACACACTCACACATACCCGCATCAAACACTTACCTATACACTGCAATTAATTAACGTGACATATACAACTTGAAACATACAACGATGATGACCACTTCCGCTCATTAACCAGTTGAAAAATTAACATGCGGCTATAAATTATACATATGACAATAAAATCACAGAGAGTGTGCGGCTAGGCAAATATAATATGATAGAATAGCATGTGCCCCGGTCCATTTGAAATGGGTTAAGAGGGTAGTGCAATATTTAAATACCTCAATGCGTATGCATATTATTGATCAGGATAACAAGCAGAGTCGATTTTGCCATGTCCATATGACAGTTTGTTAGTAGTTCCTTGCAACTAGAAAGCCTAGAGACAGTAATTTGGAGCATATATTCTTCTATAACATACGCAAAATAAGTTTATCATTCCTATAAAATCGATAAGACTCGATTTTGAGACAACATGTTTAAAAAGAAAAACGGATACAGAAATCAGTTGAGTTACGTTCATCGGGAACGTAGAAAATCAAGCAAATCTATATCTATATCAAAGCTAGAGCTGGTTAATAGCCCACAGGAAGCAAGCCTGAATAGGTCATACATCTCAATAGATTTTTAGCTTTTTTTTTTTACTTGTTTCTCTAGAGCAGTGAAAATTAGTTTCATACGGATCTGAGGACACCTTCGAATGAACATTGAACCCCCATTTGCAACCTAGTGGATGGGATTTGAGTCTTAAATGAATTTTCACAACTATCTATCGATGATTTTCTAAAGTTATATGATGGAGAAATGTACTACTGTTAAAAAAATCAGTTTTGATTTGAGCCGTGTGCGTTAATCACCGAGCAATCAGTCAGTCAATAAATCAGGACGAGCAGTTTTGTATATATGAATACATATGTGATTGATGGTCGTAACAGGGCCGGAATCAACTTTTGAACTGTGCATTGTTTTGGGTGGCAGCATTTTAGATGGTCCCATGTTTATATTTGCATAAGCACTGCACTTCTCCATAAACCAAACTCGTTGTCATCAAAAATTTTTCATTTAATTTGCAGCTCAACTCAATTTGAAAAATCTTTAGCCAAATTGTTCGGCCAATGGCCGCCGGGAATATAAAGGAAAATGCTGTGGAAAAAACAAAAGCAAAACTAAGCCACACACATGCATGCACACGCACATATGCTCAAGCTAGAAAAGGCAAAAGAAAAAGTAATAACAAATGAAAAGAGACGGCAACTGCAGGCAGAGAAAAGCAAACAAGGCGAGAGCTGAAGGACTGAAGCACCAAGATCTGTTTGCATTATTGATGGCCTGGATTATCTTGAGCTGCGTCGGTGCTATTGACGAGTGCGTTGACAACTATATGTAGAGAGTATGTGGGAGTCTGTGTGTGAGTGTGCCTGAGTGTATTTGTGTGTGTGTGTGTGGTGGTGCAGCTAAAGCTTAACCAATGCTGCTGCAGCTGCTTCAAGCATATTTGCAATTTAATTAATTTAGAAGTGTTTGTTTTATCAAGTGTTGATTGTCTCACTTGTTTGTGGCACTTACGAGCGTGCCATTTCAAAGGCGTTACTCGAGCATCAAGACAATGCCTGGACCAAAATCGATAAGCCGCACGAATGGTCAAGCTGCTCCAGCAGGACGACCTGCAATCCAAAAGTCCCCTACCCCTCACTGCACTCCAGTGCAGCGCCACTTCCAATCACAATCCCAGGCGACTCGACTAGCGTCTGGCGGCGCCGAGCAATGCTTTTTATCTTAATCTGCTGCAAATAGACATTAAATGCTATTTCTTTAGATTTATTCAGACAACAACAACAGCAGCAGCAACAAAATGGCGAGGACCAACAGCAACAGCCAGCAACATAACGACAGATTGGCACGAGCGGGCAGCCAAGTGGCAATTTGTGGCTTTGCACGGCAAACCGACATCATCAGCATTGGATAAAACAAAGGCCAAACGAACAGCTAGCCAGACGGCCAGACAACCAGCTAGCCAGTCAGCCAGCCGGCCAGCCAGTCAGTAAAATGGAAACTGAAGGAGAGACCGAGTGGGAGGAAGTTGTCGGCATTTGTCCCACGGGCATTGCATGTTTGAAGCAAATTTATTACAAGCAACAGCCCGCAGTCGCAGTTGTCTAGGCCATCAGCACTTGGCTCCGAGGAGCTCGGTTTGGATCCGCTCTCTTGGCCTGGTACGTGTCGCTTTGTATTGAGTGCGAATCTGTTATGTGCTGGAGGGGGCAGGTGGGTGTTGCGCTGTCGCTGAGCTGACCCTAGGCCAACTATCGACAAGCATCTTGGACTTCGGCTGTTGACTGTGCTGTCTCTGCTGACTACTTTGCCACTTATAAATTCCAGCAGTACATGGCCCAAACACTTGTTACATCAATTAGACGGCCACAGAGTGGCAAAATCTGTGTGTATCTGCCTGTGTGTGTGTGCGAGTGTGTGTGTGTGACTGTGTTCCTTGGTCAGAATGCGAAAAGAGATTGTTGGTTTTGCCATCAAGGTGTCCAACTGAGCTGAGTTGCAATGTCAAACGCGCTTAGATGGGCGTGACAATGCCATGTGGCTTTAATTATTAGTGGTAAGGCCAAGCGTCAAAGGTTAGTTGGTTTACGGATGCCAAAGTTGGGACGGGCGATGGCACGAGATATGGGTCAAAAAGTTTATGCAAAAGCTGTGGGGATACCATCACAGCAACAACAGGGTGGAGTGGCCGGGCACTCTAGTTGATTACACGTCAATGCTCCCCAAGGGAATTGTAGCGCATCATTGGACGCATTAGGCAATCCAACTGCTTATCATTAATTATATTTTATCAATTATTAACTGTGAATTTATTACTGTGCTAGCATTTCTGTTGCCAGTTCATAAAACTTTTTATTTACTTGTGTACATTTCATATTTGTGTTTAAATTTTACACTATTAGTTTAAAAAGTGGCACGGTCACTCTGGCAGCAGATCTCACTTATGTTAGGCTTATGTTAAGCTTTATGTTAAGTGTTATGTTAACCCGTATATTAACCTTGAAAGACTAAACTCGAACAAATACTGAATGTACTGTATCACTTAATTGCTTAATTCAAATGTTTCTCTAAGTATAATAAAAAAATTTAATGTTTAATAAGACATATAAGCACATAAAGTTAAATTTATTTATAGTAGAAATGTTAAATGCACTCTGTGAACGTAAGTATTCAATTTAAAGCTTAATAAAATTCTCTTTTGTGTGCATTTAATTATTAGTATTTGTTGTATGGCAAATTAAAGTTTTCTAAACAATAATATATAATATCGGATATATTTCCAGAGTTATGCTTATACAGCTAGAATTTCAACACACTTTTATATGAATATGAGTAAAGTCCGAATTATTCCATAATAACAACCGTCTATTCGTAGCTGCAACCTAATTTTGAATTCTCCAATTACAATAAAAACTAGTTGCACTCGCAAAATAATTGGATACGAGCAATTTCATTTATATGGCGCATACATATAGAGACATCAATGCACATACTTAGCCACTGCCATGATGCCAAATTGGCTGTGGCTTAATTAAATCATACTCGAGTTGAAGTACGGTAGCCGAAAAGCCAATGCTGTCTGCCAGGCAACATATGTACTATATATACATATACACAGATATATAGATATGGACAGACACACAGCCTGGCACATGTGTAAGGGCCAAATTGCATTCTGTAAGCGCATCAGAAAATCTGTGCATAATTAAAATTATTTTAGCCAAATTATTTTGTATTTCAATTTGCGCGCCTGCGAGAGTGCGGGTAATTGTGGGCCATAATTTTCTAATTTGAGTGATGCTGCAGTTTTGGCCACTCAATGGTCATTTGACTGCAATGTCATAAATTATTATTGACATATTTGGGGTCTACAGCAAATGGTGAGCGTGAGGCGATGTGACAGTTTTGCAGTTCGCTTTTATTCATTTATGTTCAATAATTATTTTAGTCTGGCAAATTTGTAAAAATGAACATGCAAAATAAGTATAATTGCAATCAAGCGAAGACAATAAAAAATGAATGCTCCAAATAATTGAAATCAATTCAAATGTTGACAAACAAATAAAGCGCGTTAAATCGAAATTTAAAATTCAAACTCTTAAACATTCAAATACACTGCCATGCTTAAATTACAGCATAAGCAAATGTTTTTAATTAATACTGTTCTCTGTTTACCATATTTGTGAGTGTGGCATGCATATTATTTATGCACACGCATATTGATTTGCAACAGCTTCGCTCTGGGCAAAGTTCAGTGGCAATTGCCAATCAAAGCAAATAGATTCAGTTGAAAATTAACTAATTTCTAATTTATTTTTACCGGTCCAGTTAAACCGTTTACGACAATTACCAAAAACCAAATTCCTAAATAACGTTTGTCCAATCAGCCGTCTAAATTATGCTTAACCCATGTAATTTGTACGCTTTTTAAACACAGCTACTAAGCCCCCATGCGTGATTTATTTGAATTTTGTTAAAACTTTTGCTTCTATAAACGAATAATTTGTTTTGTTAAGCATACGACAAAAACCATTTCTCACCTAAAAATAAAGGTTTCATTAACTCTTATATATGAATATACCGTAAATACTTTGGCATGGAATTCAAACGTTGAGGAAGTGTTTCACACTTTTCGGAAAATCGAATCATCCTTGATATTAAAGGAGTCAACATATATATTATTTCATTTATTTGAAAGCCCCAATCTACTAAAAATTAATGCTGCAGCCTAATCGTTTGCTGGCCGTGTCTTAAATTTATTACTTGACAGATTGACAGCTTGACAGATTTTATCGCCGCGAATGTTGAAGTCCATCCAGGTGTTTGCCATGCCTGAAATTAAATTTGTTCATTTATATATGTTGAGCTTAGCACATTGTATAGTTGGTGAATTTGTATTAAAAACAAAAATCTCGCTTCTTTAATACCTTAGTTAAAAGAGCAGTCAATTAAATTAACAGTGTACTAATTTGTTATTGCGATTGGAAGCTGCTTGCATTCATCTACCACAGCTCCATTCACATCACTCGCTAATCCTTTCAATTAGCGGGCCAAAGTCGCACGGATCAATTTGCCATGCCACAAATTCAATTTCGCTGCCATTGAGTCTCGTTTGAAGTTAAACCAAACTGAAAATTGAGTACTGTGACCCACAACGAATTGCTGGCTCTGTCCACGCTCTGCTCTGCTCTGCTCTGCACCGATTGCTGGCTGTCCAGTTTCAGCTCAAGCTCCAGCTCTCAGCGCTCCGGATCGGGGTTTTGCTGGCGCAATGCTCGCTGATTGTCAGGAGCGACAGCTTGCAGCAAATGAATATTTAAGTCCAATGTATGCAAATGCGTTGCACGCTCCGCTATAAACAAAATCAAAATATTTTCGTTGACACAGCGTGGAACAATACCAAAAAGTCAAAACGAACAGCGCAAAATAAATACTCTAGCAGCTATGCGATAAATTGTAAATCTTTTACAAAATTAGTTAATAAAAATATTTAAAAACCTTTTTTATATGCAAAAAATAATAAAAATTGGAACCCGTTTATGAAAAAAAATTATTTAGAGCTTAGAGCTAAGCGGGTTTTTTAGTTGTACAAAAAAATATATATATATTTGTTGCATAGTGTAATATGATAAAATACACAACACATATATATGGAATAAAATGCATAGAATTTTCCAACCACTTTACGAGAATATTCAAATACATTCTACAAGACTATTACATGTTGCGAACGCTTGAAAAATACTTAAAAAAAGCAACAAATTAACAAATTGCGCGGCACAAGAAAGTGTAATAAATAAGCGCAACTGCCAAAAACTGCACAAATAGCTGTCATTAGGCGGAACAAAAAGCGGACTGGGTCTGATAGAGAGCAGGTGCGGCATAATTGCCAAACATTTCGCCCGTTAACCTAAGAAAATTGCCAAGCACACAAAAACAAGCGCACACACACATGAGAGGCGCCACGCGGAGCCCGCAGAGGAGCCTCCTGGAGCAACGAGTGGCAATAAGAACAACAAGCTTAGCAGCTTAAAATAATTTATTATGCTTAAAGTAAGTAAATGGCTATGGCAGGTCAGCAATCGAGCACCCGCCCCCCCTACCAATTGTAACATCTGGGCGCTCGGTCATATGTGCGACTGGGCCCAGGCATTGCTGGCACTAGTGACACGCACGGAAGTCAAGTAATGTTAATGTCTGGTCAACTGGAAAAACAAAGTAAATTAATTGTAGGTTCAAAGAACGCCAAGCAGCCGAGGCATGTCCGAGCAAGGCCAGGTCGCCCCATCATCAGAGCGCCAAGCTAAGCCTGACCAGGCTGGCGGCCATTCCTGATTATCGAGTGCGACGCGGTCACTGAAGACTTCCTGCTTGTCTTGAATGCCTGCCCGCTTGGCTGCCCGCCTGCTGGACTGTCTGCTTTCCTTGCCAGGCAGCATTTCTGTGTTAGTGTGCGTGCGTGTGTGTCTTGGTATTGAGTTTTTTAGCAGAGTGCAGCCAAGCGAAACCAATTTCCTATACACTGTAACCAGGCCAGGCCATCCCTTTTAAGTCTGCTGTGTGTGTGTGTGCGTGTGCATGTGTGCGCGTTTCCTGTTGCAGCTGCCTCGTTGGGTTGACAAAGCGCGTGTTGATGCGCGCGTCAAACTTGCACTGGCTGCCGGAAGTACTGCCAACAATGGACGCTCGCTCAGCTTCGCAGTGCATAACAAACGCGCGGCTTACTGACACGTAATATATCAATGCGCTTCGCTGGATCACCGGTGGACGTTTGGCTAGCTGAAATATGTGTTCATCTCTGGCGACAGCTTTCCTATGCAAATAGTAGTCGGGGCCAAGCTTAGGGCAAAACTTGTAAGCATTGGGCTATAATATTTGTTTACTTAGGTCATATGCCGTTAACTACGCTTAAGTATTTACAATATGCACACACACACGCATGCATATTTACAAACTTAATTCGCATAAGCGTGTGTCAATAGCCTTGCTTAAATTTATTTTACAGGGTCAAAGTCACATTTCAATTCAGTTGGTAATCTCTTCATTTTATATATTCAGCCAATGGTATTTTCCTACTCGAATATATTTAAAAAATATATTGTACAAGTTTTTTAATGCATTATATTTCCTCAGCTTTAATTTCAACTAAATATGATACGCTACATTTTCCAGATAAGATATGCAAAGCATGATTAAATATTATATATACTTACGTTTTTAACAAATTTTAAATTAAAAAGTTTTTAATTTATTTTTTAATTGCACGCTTAATACAGATTTGAATGATTTTTGTAGTTTATTTATACAAGTTAGTTAAAAATGTAAAACTATTATTTATTTCTAATTTTTTAGAAATAATAATGTTTTTGTTATCGCTTTAGGTCCACTGTAGGAGCTGTGATATTTCGACTTTGGACTTCAACTGCGATTCAATTTTCCAGTGTTTGCAAATGCCTGCGAGGCAGGGCAGCAGCTCGTGACATGTTGCTGTGTGTGTGTGTGTGTGTGGGTGTGGGGAACCCCCGCAAGATGCAAAAAATAAAATCATTTGTTGACAATTTGTTTAGCTGCTGTTGCCACTACAATATTTTTTCTCTCTGCTGGTAGCAGGACACCCGCTGCCGCTGCCGCTGCCGCCTTGCAAGTTGTTTTCACAAATTATTTGGTATGCAAAACACTTTCGGCAAATATTGATTTTGGAAATTTGTACAACAAAAAAAGTACGACAAAACGACAGTGTCTACGCGACATTGTAGCAGCATTTGGCGACGACGGCGACAGGCTAAAGAGACCAAAAGGCACTAAACTTCGTAGCATACTTTTTGGGGCGCACAGTCGCTGTAACGCGCAGCCTGCTCCAACAGCATCAAGAGTCTCGCGCACTGACGTCATAAAGGCTGCTTTCTTACTGCATTGGTATGCACGGACCTCAACTGCAATGTCTTTGCCGTCATGCCGCGCCACACCGCGCGGCACGTGATATGTGCCACATGCCAACGCAGAGACTGTAGGTTCGATGCTTGAGGTCGGCTGTGCACCACTTTAAATTAGCTTTAAAAGTGCCCCAACAACTGTATCATATTTTGTTCGGGATCGAGTAGAGCTTTCCATGGCTGCACTGGTGCAATTTGGGCTAGCATTTAATTAGCTCGCTGCGAGGCTCCGCAAGTGCAACAACCCAAAAATTTGCGCACATAAACGCAGCAGGCAGGCGGCTGAATGAATGCCATGAATGCGACGGACGTCTGTTTGAATGGGTCGCCGCCGCCTCAGTCTCGTTCGCTATTCGCGTTTGCGCCAGCACAGCCAAAACAGCACACATAGTGCCTATAGACAGCATGGTAGCCGCCTGTAAATGCAAAGTTTTTCGATTTAAGTTCATAATTAAAGTGCAAGCAAAGGCACACTAGCAGAGCGGGCGCAAAGTTAAATTGGGTTTAAATTTACCATGTACTCGCATTAATTTGCTAAGCCAGGCGGCGAAGGTCACATGCCTCTATGCTCCCCTTTAACCGGAAGCCCGAAGGCCAGATTTCTTAGTCACGCACACTCCCACACACACGCACACACACGCATGCCTCGCGCCAGCTGCAATTCGGTCGGTGCGTGTTTAAGGCAATAATTTGGGCAATTTCTGGCAGACTAACGAATTCACACAGCCGCAACTAACCTGGCAAGTCGAGTCGAGTGTCCTGGACGACATTTATTGAATAACTTGGCCGCGTTTTCAGCATTTGAGTTGTGCTAATGCGCGCCCAAAGTTGGGCACCAAGCTGTCAACGAATTGCGCTGCATTTCAAAAATACCAGCTAGCAGTTGCGCGAAAAGTTTGCTCAGTTTTTCGAGTTATCGGATTGTTTGCGACTGGCTTAAATTGTACTTGGGCCGGACTAAAGATGGCTACGCTGATGACGATGCGACGACAGCGAGCATGACACAAGTTAAACATTTTCGCGGCTGGCAGTTTATGAATGCTGAAAGCCTTTGCGACTTGCACTGCTTTTTCAAGCTATACCCTGTAAAAATCTTCAAAAAAGTATTTGCCTGGAGGTCAAATAACAATTAATGCATAAAATGAGTTTGTCCTGACTATCTGAACGCACAGCCTAAGCCGCAAGAGCTACCAAGGTGACATTTTTACTCAAGCTTCCTTCTGGGTCTAGCACTAAAAAATTCGACTTCCAAGTGTACGAAAAGGATGCTCAAAAGTTAGCACAGCATGAAAACCACCAAAAACAATGCAGTCCTGTATATTTATATATAAATACAAACGAGGTCATGCACCCATATAGCTTATGTGTCTAAGCGTCGGCCTAACAAGCGAGAGGTCGTCGGTTCAAGTCCAGTTGTCAATAAGGGTATTTGTATATCTAATTTGTTATTATTTTGAAAAGGGTTATAACTAAAAAGTAACACAGAAATGAAAATAAAAGTTTACAATAATAATACAATTTTTCTTTTGATTTGATCTTTTTGTCAACTGAACAGATATTATACTATGTAATTCTGTAATGGGTAATTTATTTCTTGGCCAGCGTTTCATTAGTATGTTAATTTGAGCACTATAAGGGCAATGGGGCCGTCGAACAACTGATGTGACAAACCGTGGTAAGCTCCCAATGGACATGACAGTATTGATGCTTGTTCGTTATACTTATATTGATAATGAATAGCATCGATGAGTATGATGAACGCGTGTTGGTGTTGGTTATTGGTTGTATATTTTAGAAGTTGGTGCGAATTACACAAACACTAACCTGCATATTCAACATTATTAATTTGACCATGGCGTCGGCGGCACATTGCTTTAATGTATGTAGGTAATTGGGTCGTTCATAATGTTTTATTATTACTTTGTTAAATGACAACATTGATAACTGGGTCGTTCATAATGTTTTATTATTACTTTGTTAAATGACAACATTGATAACCATGTGCGGAAGGGGAGAGGTGAGGAAGCTGGGAAACTGTTATAAGATACATGATTTGCATAAGTTTGCCTTCTATTTGAACAAGTTATTCTCAGAGATCTATAAGTCGTGTTTTTAAAATAAGTTAATAAAAAAAAAATGTATTTTCTTTTCGGTAAGGCCTAATGCCACTGACAAAGAATTTGGTTGGGTACTTGCTAGTCTGGCAGGCTTTTATAGAAAATGTTGCTATCTTTTTTTTTATATTTGGGCTAACGCGTTCTTCCTTTTGCCAATTAGGAAAAGTTTTTCGCGACTCAAATGAAAATGGATGCAGAATAAACGCAAGAAATTTGCATTAGTTCTACAGAGTGTGGCAAGGGGCCAGCCGCAGCACAAGCATAATTGCCAGACGTCTAAAAAAGTTTACATTCAAGTAAAATAGAAGTTCATTATTTAAGTCAAGGCAAGTGCTTTTTTATTAAACTAGTTAAATACATTATTTGATATAGAAGCAAATTTTTTGATCAACCAGGATCTTCTGATATAGTAAAATGTTATTCTTAAGTCCCGAACCCAAGGAAAATGGGTGAGAAGGGTAAATTGGTTTTATGAAATTCTAGCCAGCCGAAGGTATCTCTGAGCCAATGATGTGTATAAATTCTGTTGATGTTGAGTCGTCCTATAGCTAAAGACTTGAAATTCAGATAGTAGCTCTTCCAGCGAAGATCATGTTAGTTTCAAATCATCTTTAACTTTTGCCGTATCCTTGAAATCGGTACTTTAAGCAAATTGGGAGTATATATATTCGTGAGTAGCTGCATAAACATTCTGAAATTTATATTGGGCAATAATTTAAGGTTTGAAGCTCTTTAAACGTGGTGCAGAATACATTGATTGAGGGGGACAGGACATTTTAGAGACGAGGCACGCACGAAAGAGGATTTTCAAGGCACTTCCTAATCTTTCGAGTAGAGCTCTTTCAGATGTTTCTCTTTATTTTTATAAAAACTTTTATTCTCTGTTTATTGCAGTGCAAATCACAAGCTGAAAAAAATATTTGCTTTTAATTATGATTATTACGCAAAAGCCGCAGCAAACGCTTAACTGCTTTTAAATTTGATTGTTTTTGCCACAGGCCCTTGAATTCTACTTTAATTGGCTTACAAATGCGTGGTTGAGTCGAGATTTGCACAATGATTAATGGCCCGCCTGCTGGCAGTAACATTCTTGAGGTTTTTACCATGGCATTTGCCTAGTTCATTCCAGCATCAATTGGCATAGCTTTGTAAAAGGCAAAGGCCGCCAGAGCTGCATAAAATGTTATTGTGCATTAAAGTCAAATCAAAGTGCATTGCAGCAGGCAAACATTTGTCGCATTACTCGCCAGCTGTTTGCTTTGAGGCAAGCAGCAGCAACAGCAGCAGCAAGAGCAACAGTAGCCGAGCAGTCAGTAAAACAAAGTGAAATGTTTTATTTATGGGCGTTTCAGGGGCGTGGCTTTGAGTGTCATATGCGTTGTAGTAGCATGACAAACAATGAGGCAGTCACTTGCCTTCGTCAGAGTTCTCCTTGTCGTTGCCGTTCCTGTTGTTGTCGTTGTCTTTATACTTTGCCAACTGCTGGGCAAATGAAGAGCTTTAACAAATTCAAGGCGCTGCCTTTGCCGTAGATTGTCATGACATGAAAGATTTGCGCTCAAGTCAAACACACTAACAAAGTCGACAATGACAATGTGTCAGGGGGCAGGGGGATATATGCAAACATTTAAAAGAGAGTCAGAGAGTCTTGCACAACACACACACACACGCACAGATCTAAACTTTCTAATGTTATTTAAAGCACTTTAAGTGCCATATTTCCTGATGCCGCTGCGCTGCCTGCTTTATTTATTATGTGGTGCTGCTGTGCTTACTTTTGGCACTCCAGCAGGAAGAATCAAGTAGTTTTTTATGTTTTCCGGCTGAACTGCAATGCCAACAGCCAGCGGCGGCAGCTCATTGCTGCACTTGTGCAACGAAGATTCTGGCAGTAAGGCCAGCCTGCCCGACAGCAGCCTCACTGACAGCAGTCGGGCTGCTTTTATTCAAAAGTTTAGTGAGCCATTGAGCGCGCCAACGTCGACGTCGTCAGTCAAGATGCGCTGCGCTGCGCTGCGCTGCCTTGCTGCTGTGCGAGTATCTCGCCAATGTTTGTTTTATGTTGCAAAACTTTGCCAGCGACCAGAAGCTGCCGCAACGGATACAACAACAGCAACAACAACAACAACAGCAATGGCAATGGCAATGGCAACACCAACGAATAGCGAGCGGTGACAACGGCAACTTGAACTCTGTGTGTTGCCGGGTACCGCAATTTAATAGATTTTCTATGTAAGCCTCTCAAGGCTGTGCTTCTCCAGATTTGACACCGGCGACCACACACAGACACAAAAGAACACACCCACAGACATGCATATGAGTGTGTGTGTGTGTGCTTATACATGCCTACAGTTATTTTGCACATCACAAGGACACAACACAACTCGACGTTGTGTGAACACCTCAACAACTTAAAATGTAAATAACTTTTCAAGTGGTTTCACAAAGTTTTTGGCCCCGAAGTTTCCCCCCCTTTCCTTTCCCCCCGCTCCCCTTTCCAGTGGCTGCCTTGGTGTCAGTGTTTCTGTCTGTGTGAAGTGCTCTGGCACTCAAGTGTTTCGTTTCAATTTTCGCACGAGTTTTGTGGCCATCCCAATACAAATACATGCCAAATTTTGCAAATTAATTTTGTTTTGATGGACTTTCAAGCGTTAGTCAAATCAAAAACTAACAAAAAAAAAAGTAGAAAAAAACTACGCAAAATAAGAAAAAAATGGGAATCAACAAACGCACACACTGCAGATGCGTGATGTGGGAGCCATTTAAAACACAAAATTCGGTCGCTCGTTATCAATTAAAATACACGCAGCGCTTAGCATGTGCATTTCGGGGCAAAAAACAAAAATAGAAAAAGGGCAGATAAACACGAATAGTGTTTGTGAAAAATTCAATTTATATGCAACCACACAACAAGCACACAAACGAGTTGTTATTAGTACATATATATGCAAGGCGCAAACATATGCAGATTGATGTACAATGGCGAAATGGCGAGGCAGGGAAACAAAAACAATGTGTCGGGCATTTTCACGCACTGCTTCACAGCAATCAACGCTTCATTTCAACTAAATGGCATACAGTTCAGCGTTCAGCAGGTGAAAATGCCATGGATACTTGTTAAGTCTCTGCGACCGTTGCAATTGTCACCTGTGACCAACGCCAAGAGTCGGTTATCAACAAAATATGCGAATATCACAGTTACACGTCATCTGACACTGACAGCTCGCTTGAACTTGATATATTAACAATGCTTTCAAAAACAAAACAAAATGTATATCCAAACTGTGGTTGAAAAGTAGACAACAAATATTCTATATGTTCTTTATTATGATATAGACAATAGACCAATATTTCGCATAGAATCTGTTGTACTTAAAATATGTGGAATATTTGTTGTCTACTTTTTAAGCACAGTTTTGATAATCATAATTGATTTGTTAATATATATATATATACCAATGTTTTTTGCCAATCCACTTTATTAAATAAATTACTTATTTGAAGACTTAATTCATTACATGCTTAACATTTTAGGAACTAAAATATTAAAAACCATTCCATTAAAAGGGGTTAATTAACTTGTCATAGACATTCGGTTCTGTACGTTTTGTTTAGCTTTGCTCAGACAGGCATATCAATTTTAGGCATAGTTAAAAATGTGTTTCAGATTTCAGATTTGTTAAGCCTCACTTCCTTTCAATTACAAGACAATGCTCCGATTAGTTGTTGCGCCTTTTTATTAGAGCTGGCTTTCCGAATACTTGTTCTCGAGAGTTCCCGATTCGTGACTTTCGTACTTATTCAGAGAATTGTGTTGAACATAATTTTATGTCTAACATTTTTGGAGGCTTTAATGCCATGATTTGTAATATGGATAGAAAGAATGGAAAATGTGCTAAAGCGGAAAGTAAGCGCCGCTTAAATCCACTTAAATAAATTGATGCTATACACTCACTACTGGAAAAGTTTTGGCCCAGCGTCCCATTCATTACACTTACGAGTAGAATGCCGCGTGGCAGGAAAACGAAACCAAGCCAAGGGAAAAGCTGCAAAGCCGCCGCCTCAGGCGTCGACGTCGACGCCTACGTCGACGTCGTCTTCGTCTTCGTTGCCATCGTAGCAAACGCGCCACTTGCGTAAATTGGCAGCATTGTAGTTGAGGGATTAGTGAGGCATTAAACGCAGTTTTTGCACATTACACGCGTGTAAAGCGCAAATCCAGAGTTCGCCAAAGGCGATGCCACACAGCGGGTGTGCCTGAGCCTGAGCCTGGGTCTGTGCCTGGATCTGTGCCCATGTGACCTCCAGCCAACGCCCACATACGTCCTCATAGAACCCGGCTCTTGTTGTCTTGCCAGTTTCTAGTTGCCACTTGGGCCGTGCTTTAACTCTAAAAGGATTTAAACGTGGTGTGAAAATTTGCCGGCTGCTGTTTGTTGTGGTTCACTAGAAGCACAACGTTGTGTTTTACTTTAGAGATGCTTTTCGCAAATTGGGAGAAACTTAAAATAATGTCTGTGAAAAACGTTGTACCCTCTAGCAATTGCACGTAAACCAAATTTATCACAAGCCCCAAAAAGAATGACTTTTGTGCCTAAAAGTATGATTTAAAACGCGCGTTCTGTTCATTTTAATGGAAGCTCATCAGCAGAGAACAAAACGTGCTGGCTAAAACGCTTTGTCTTTTGCCTGCACAGAAAAATAATGTAGAAGGGGAATTAGTTGGGGTAAGCTTGCCAACAAATGGATTATCTAGTCAGCTATAGAGGAGGAGGAATTAGTCGGAATGTTTACCTTTAGATGCTCTAAAGCATATTTTCTTTATTTTTTCATGAAGCTCTCCGATCTCCTTTCCCTACATCTGCCAAATTTATTATTCTTGTGTCTTTCTCTTACTTAATTACACTTCTTAACCGAACGGTCGTTTCTCTTCAAATTCCAGCTAAAGACATTTTACTTATTTCACCTAGTTTTTATTATAATATATTTTAAAATAATATATGTTGGAGGATACTAACACTTGAAAGGTCTTACATATGTATACCTGAACCTTATGTGCTTGCACATTTTTGTATAATAATATATTATTTACTTTCGTCTGTATTCAAAGTAAATAAATACAATAATAACCCACCCAATAATTTCGTAATGGTTTAATAATTAAATATTATGAACTTAAACAGATTTACCAAGTCTGGCCAAAGTTAGTTAAAACGTGCTGCCTTTAAATATTGGCTTATTAGTTGGGGCCACTGGCAACATTATAATGTCGCTGGTTTAGTCAAATTATAATAAATCTGAAAGCATTTTAACAGCAATGGCTTAGACGGCTTAGGCGCAAATCAACAAGCATTCGTGTTGTTGCAAAGCCCAAAAATATTTTAATAAAATTACACGGATTTACACGGTGCGTGAGCCGGCGACAAACCTAATGCGGCCAACAATTTGTAACGCTTCGTCATCATAAACAACAAAAGCTGCCGCATTTTGTGGCATGGCCAACAATTTTGCATATGTACTGTACAATACGTTTAAAGTTTAGAGCCAGCAGCGGCTGTGGCAGGCAGATCGGCTTGGATACATGTGTAAATTCCCGAAATGAACAGTCATATGCCAGCGAAATACATCACACAACACACCAGCATGATTACTGCGACACGGGCCTTATTTTTGCGTCTCGTCTGCTTCCAGTTACTCGCTCGTTACATGTAGCTGGTTACCTGGCCGACTGGCTGACTGACTAACTGACAGACTACTGGAGTGGCTGGGTGCGTGGCATTTGGATGAGGGCTGCTGATATTGTTTGCTCGCCGCCGTTGCACAACAAGCGGGTGGCAGACACCTGACAGGCGGACAGACAGACAAACAGATAGACAGACGGACACATGAGCAGCGTGCAACATTTTTAAGCAGGCTATTGATATGAAATATATCAGAGAACGCCCGCCAGAATGAGTGTGCGCAAATATGTGCAGGGTTTTGTGGTGTGGCGCAATTTGGCGGCGCTCCGAGTGTCATAAATAATGCAAAGTGACTTTCGCGAGAATGAATCTCATAATTGCAGCCGAGGTTTCAAGTTGAATGGCAATATTACCGCACGATTCGATTACACATCGAAATATGCGCAAGCATTCCGAAATCGAACTGGGCCGAAATATATCATTTCAGACTTTTATTGTATAAAATCTACTTACACTATTTTTAATGGTCTTCTTTCTATGAAAATATATATAGGATATATCTATATATTAGCTATACTATCTATATATTGGTTCAAACAAAATTGCATTATCATTTTGTCTTGAATAAACAAACCTCGGACCTCGGGCCAGCTAAACCAACAATGTCTTAATGACAAACTACATACTCGCTTGTCACAAAGCCATTCTATATTTTAGCCCATGTGGTTCAGTGCATAAATATAGACATTTGATCAATATGAATTCATTGTTTGCCCAAAAAAGTTGGATTAATGGAAGCTGCCGTAAAACCACTAGCAAACTGTATTGAACTTAAATTAAAACATTATAATGAATAAAATGCGGTTTAACATGAACATTATTTACTTACCATTGACAGCAAATATAAAATAAAATATAAAAGCCGTGATTGTTTGCAAATCAGCCAAATGAACAAATTTTATTTTGCACATGAGCCAATTGAAAATAAAAAGTATTCCGCTAATGCAGCCAAAAACCGCAGCACACCCGCACCCGCACCACCACCCGCACTCAGATGCATTCATAAATAATTCATAACAGTTTTATTTGCATGCAAAATGAGTTAGAACAAAAAGCCAAATACGTAGTGAAGTGAGAGACGCCAAACAAAATGAATGCAGTCCCTGCACTTTTTATGGCATACTATTTTTTTGTTTGGGGAGAGTTTATACGAGCAAGGTAGCCCGTAACTATTCTCTATGCCAAGTCTGTAGCCCAGGCAACCTCGCTGGCCGGCCACACATTCGGTTTTATTGTTAGTGTTAGCCGTAGCCAGGACGTTGCCGCTGTTGCTGCGGTTGCGCGGACCCAAGCGGTGCCGCAGCCGGAGCCACACCTTGGCCGCAGCGACTGCAAAGCCGCAGACAAACGCGTAGGTGTGGCCAGATATCCCAGCTTCCTGCCCGGCCACGTGCCCTGCTGA
Source organism: Drosophila novamexicana (assembly GCF_003285875.2). NCBI lineage: Eukaryota > Metazoa > Arthropoda > Insecta > Diptera > Drosophilidae > Drosophila > Drosophila novamexicana. The sequence goes on along the minus strand of NW_020824827.1, from coordinate 2,459,327 downwards.
TGCTGATGCTAATGATGAGGCCACACTGTTACCGAGACAGCACCCGTGGGCCAGCGACTGGCAGCAGCTTCAGCTCCATGTTGACTCGGCAGTTTTATTTTTTGTTTTAGCTCGCAGTGCACAGGCTTAGTTAGCTACCTTGCCTTGCCTTGCCTTGCCTTGCCCGTGTGTCTTTATTATGAGCCCCGTGGCTGGCAGTCGTGTTCGTGTACTGTGGGCATTTGCGGCGCATAAGGCATAAACTTTCAAGTGGCCAACAGCGCACTGGGCCACTCGCCAGTGCTCGGTGCTGACATGCTGAAGGACAACTTTTAATTGAGATAAAATGGAAGAACCCTCCCTGCTGTCATGCTGCCAGCTTGGCAGCTAGTCAGCTCACCGGCTCAAAATCAGCATCAGAGTAACTTCTAATTTAGTGGCCGTGAGAGTCCAGTTCAGCCAACATGTAAATCAGCGCTCGCTTTTAGCACCTTTTGCATCGTTCCTGCTTCGGTGGGCAGCGGCATTTCTCGCTTGTTTGCAGGGCAAACTTTGTGTTATTCATGTTGTTGTTATTGTTGTTATTGTTGTTTTTGTTGTTACTGCTGGCTACTAGCTCTTGTAGTTGTAATTTGTGTTTGTGGCCATAAAGTTTGCCCGAAGCCTGGCCTCACAACAAAAACATTCAATTTTTTTTTGCTGTTTCCTTTCGACTTTTTTATATTTTGTTGTTGCTGGAAATATTTACATTTTAGTTATTTGTCACGCTTTTGTTGCCACATTTAGCAAACTTTGGCCAAGCGCTGCACACGTTTAAGCATTTTGACATGGTATCCCATGGCAGCAGCAAAGCAGCACACTTCATTAATACACACTCACGCATACAAGCAAATTCATGAGCTCCACTTACACACACCGAACATGGTAAGCGTTATAGACCAGTATGGTCGTGTAAGCCGCAAACTCGTGCAGAGCTGCTCATGCGTTTCGTGGTCAAGTGCTCCAGAGTCTAGCACCACATATACCAATCGCACACTTACAAGCACGCATACAGACACGCTTAAGAGGCAACGGCTAAGCACATTGTAATCGCAAATCCTGTTATAATTAACCAAATGAATCCACAATCCTCCAAGCAGGGTAGCTGGCACTTACAAGAACGCCCACGTGTAGGAGGCGAGCTCTATGTGCAAAATCTTTAAAGTCAATTTCAGAATACTTTATTCTCATTTAGAGAAATTTGAAAAATTTGATTGTTCAGCCAAGCAAAGCAAACAAAGGTTTATTTATGCCAAGAATTCTCATGAAATTTATTATAAATAGAGCAAATTCTGCTAACTGCCCAAATAATTCGCCTTCGCCAAGAATTTCATTTTGCTTAAAAACTTTTAGTTGCCTACTTTTCAGCGCCTGCTCAAAAGTCATCCGGCCAGCAAAAGTTGCTGCAGAAAATTTATTACAAAAAATATATTCAAAAAAAATGTATGTAAGGCCCATGCAAGTGCAGTGCAGCAGCCACTACTCATTTATTATCGCATTAAAATTGCTATACTACCCCGACCGACACCCGCATCATCGTACTCGAGCAGGCGTTGCGGAAATAACAAATTTCTTACTCGGAAATTAATATTTCCATTTTATAGAAAAACTTTCTGTTAAGTGTTGCAGCTACTATGTGTGTGTTCGAGGGCGTAAGTGCTTGTCCAAGGTTCATTCTCAGTGCTCGTTGTTTTTGCATGTAATAATAATTTAATCAAATTTAAATCTTGCTTCTTTGTTACAAGCACCAGGGATAAAAATGCTGCAGAAAGATATTTGATATAAATAACAATGACAAAAGGAAAGCTCTGAATAACGAAACTTTCAAGGAATGCTTAGATAAATTAAAAATTCCCAAAAAATAAACTAACATGAACTTATTTAAAACCAAGACTTCTGAAAATAGTGTTTATTGAAAGCAAATACTTTCCCATCAATTGAAGGCAGTATAATTATGAACTAAAAAATAAAAACAAAGCATCGCCTTAGTTCGCTTTGGTTGTGCGTATTGTGCAGATTGTCCACTATTTACGTGAGAACACGGAACGCAACGAGCTCAGGTAAATGGTATTGCACTTCTGTTAAAATGCTTGTCCTTTTCCATGTCTGTCCCGGGCTGGACAGCGCTTGAAATCAAAGTTCGAGAAGGTCAAATTTGTACCGGCATCAAGTTTCCACAATATATAGTCGACTCGACTGCTAGGCCAGCCAGCCCAGCTGAATTGGTTGGGCACGGCAAAAAAGCGCAACCAAAAGCCGGAAGCTGCAACGCAAAATTAAAATACACACACAAACATGCACATGCACATGCACACGCACACATATGCTGGCCTTTACGTGTTCACAGTTCGGTTAGGTCCGTTTGAAATGTGCAAAAGTGACCAAGGAGAAGAGTGGGGGCCGCAGGCACAGTTTGCGTCATAGATTGCACGGAAATTGCTTCCGTGGCACGTGTTTCATTTAACAGCAAAAATCGAGAAGCTGTTTGTGACGCATTGTTGGGCCATTTGATACACAAAAGCCGAACCAAAAAGGGCGCTACTGTAATCATTTTTACAAAGTCGGCAAAAGGATATCAAGCCCTCGTCCACGCCCACGCTCACAGCCGCAACGACAACTGCGACTACAACTACAACTATTTGATATGGCATGTAAGAGTTTTAAGCCGCTTGCTCATAATTTAGACGCTTTTATGGCACACGCACGCACAACCAAGCAGCCGAAAATGACAACGAAGTGAAGCAGAAGGCAATTATTTTTATTTACTGCCCAGACGCACACTATGGCGCCAGCATTATTATTGTTGTTGTCGCCGCCAATGTTGCCGCCACATAAGCCGCATCATTGTCAGTTGCTCCGCCTCGTCAAAGCACCAGCCGCTGCCCCGCTTCCGCTCCGATTGTCGATCCCTTCTCGTGCCATGCATAAGCAAATTACAGTCGAGAGTTAATTTTTCACTTGCTTAACGAGCGGAAGTTACCATTTTGCACTGATTTGAAAATATGTCGCTGTTTGTGGCATTAGCGTCGCCGCTGGCAATGCCAGAGGCTTCGCACTCAGCGCGCCCATTTTGCCGAGCAAGGCCCCCCGCCAAGGCTTTATATCCATTTGTTAATACGCGCATTCATATGTGTATTTGTGTGTGTTTTCCCATTTCAGCAGTGATTGTTTGTCTGCGGCAAATGAATGAATGAGTGAATTGCTCGTCGCTTCTCTATGGCAAATATGCCAATTTTGTGCGAATCCCCTTCAGATTTTCCATTCTCCTATTCCACGAATTCCCCTAGACTCGCGCTCTATAAAAATCTCAGTACCATTCATTGACATGTGCCGTCTATTGTGAGCAGCTCCTGCCACATGTATACATGCTGGATAGATATGTGTATGTGTGTGTGTGTGTGTGTGTGTGTGTGTGTGTGTGTGTGTGTGTGTGTGTGTGTGTGTTCGTGCGTGTGAGTTTATGCATGTGTGTTTTTGTGGAGTGCTCACTGTTCTGCGATATGCTCATCAAAATAATCAACTAAAGTTGGTATTTTTTTATTTTAAAAAATAAAAACAATTCACAACTGCACAATTTATGTGACTATAAAAATGAAGTGTCGACCCAAAAAACATGTTTTTTATATAAATAAGTACTACACTATGTACTACAAATGTGTCGGGTATATTAACAGATCCATGTTTTTGGTTACAGTAAGTGAAACTAAGATTAGACTGGGGTATCTTTGGGTAGAATTTTATACCTCAGACCTTTCAGAATACATTTCAGTTATAGTTAGAGGCCTAGATTATATATCAGAAATAGGCAACTCTCCTTCTTTGTTTCCTATAAAGTACTTGAGCTGTATAACCATTAAGAGCTAGGGACTTTGTTAGCTTATCTCAAATCTATTATATACTTTAGCACAGAAGATTCCATTATATCCGGACTATAGCCGGACCGAAGCTACTCTAGAATGCATTACCAATATTGTCGGACTAATGAAAGATAAACAGAAATACATGTCTGAGTGAAGAAAGGTACAATTAACGTACTTCATCTCACAAAGCACGGGTCGGTAGGTTGAAGAGCATTAGAAAGTCGAAAATATATCGCGTATTTTTGTTGTCTTTTCGCAATTGTTTGCGTACTTTATGTGTGTTACATAATTTCCCTGATATTAGCAAGCAAAAACTACAACTAAAATATTTTAGCTTTCATTAAATATCACTTCATGCCTAGCTGATGTTCTTATTGTCCTTCTCAGTATTGAATCTAGTTTATTAATTATTACAGTCAACAAACTTTGGTGATCGATTTCATAATTAAATGGCAGCAAGACATTATTCAATTAGAGAGCTTTTTTCATCTATTTCGGGAAGAGGTTGAAATACGCCTTCTTGCTTCCTAAGTATTTTTTGCCTTTAATTAAAATGTGCGATAGGAACGAGATTAAGAAAGCGGCTTCCTATTTCCCATGTGCTCGGTTTGATGCTCAAAGCTGCAACCTATAATACAAATTAATTAAAATAAAGCAAAACTTAATAATAATACAAAAAAAAAAAAAAATAATACAAATGAGAGCAAAAAAGAACTAAAACTTCAAGCCACTCGGCATGCCTATATAACAGACAGAAGGAAGCATCGGCAAGCCTATAAAGTATATATATTCTTGAGACAGATTTTTTTTACTCGAAAATAATAAGAGGGAAATGCACAATGGGTCAGAATATTACACTCTTAATTTCCCAACGCTACTCACAAAATTGAATAGAGCTCATTTTGTATAATAATTTTGCGCAAATGTATTTAACAGGCAGATGCATCTGAGATATATCTATCTATCTATCTATCTACTGGCAAGCCATCCGGCTGCAAGTGCAAAATGCAAGAACTTTTGTATACAAGTGGACACATACACACAAATATAATTGCAATTGCGATTCCTAACGCGTCGTTCGAGCTGTATTTGGTGATGTTAGAAAAAGGTTCAGGCAATCCCGAACGGAGCACTTACATGTTTTATTTTTAAATTTATTTAACAACGAATTTTTGAATTGTAATATAAGCTAATTTCAATAATAAACAAACCAATAAGCCCTAACAAGATGCCCATTTAGAGCTTTCTATTGTTTTTAAGAACATCCTAATTTAGGTCTATTGTTTACCATATTTAACAAACTATTGCTGTTGAGTTTCTAATTAAATTAATTTATGAGCTGAATAAAGTCAACTAGGCAAATTCACGTTATGTCTTTTGAACTTGACTGCAACAATCCATTGTTGTTGCGAATTATGACATTGTACGGTATTTAGAGCTGGCGGCCTATCATGAATAAATTAATTTTCTGCATTTCGAACATAAATGTAACAATCAATTGTTGCTTCATATCTGACATGGGAATGGTCAAGCGCTCAACTAATCTGCCAGTAAAACTATTGGTATTCCGCATATTGCATATTACAGCTGTACATATTCACAACATCACAGGGACAAACGTATGTAGGAGTCGGAGTTGGTTGCACTGCCGTAACAATAGCCGGGAGCAGAAGCAGCAACAGCAACATGCCCATGTGTGGATGATTGTCTATCGCCGGAGCGGCACGAAGGCTTGAAACTGACTCAACTCGGCATGGGGCATGAACCAGGACTGATTTATGTGCTCTACGTGTACAGCTGTGATCGAATTTCCAATCATGTTTACGAGTACACTCACACACACTTGTATGATTATCTCGCATAGAAAGAGGACGAGACAGAGTCTATATAGCGACGATAGACAGGCCGCCAACGTCGTCGATTCGTTGGCCAGCAAACGTCGGTGTTGTCCATTTCTGTTGCTGGCTGTGATAAAAGCGACAACAACAAAAACAACATCAACAGCAACAGGAACGGAAACACTAACAACAATACCATCAACAATACAAATGAACACGAATTGCACTGAACAGGTGCGCACATGACTTCATTTTCTGGGTTACATTTCCCTGTGTTGTTTATTGTGTGGATAGCCATTCTTTCCTCCCCCCACCAGCCTCTCAGCCGCCCACAGACGTGGCATATGCTTTCTGTTGCTACTATTTATGTTTTCTTTAGCAAATTGTGCGTACTATGCATTTGCACACTCACACAATCCACATCGAAAATGGAAAATCATCATGGCAACGTTGTTTTCCCTTTTTGTCAAGCTCATTTACAGCATTTTTCATATCCTGTATTCGCTGCAGTCTTCTTAAAGGGTATCATTAGAGACTTGTCATGACTGTTATCGCATGGTACTTGTTGATCTCTAGATATAAGGTATAGGTAGATCCACAATCGACATTTTCTAGATTTAATAAGAATTAAACATAATTATTTCTTACAAATTTTTCATATGTCCCCCTTTTTTACCTTAAGTATCATTACACGGAGCATATGACACTCCTCCATCTAAATTTACGCTCTTAATAAGACTTAATATTTAAAAATAAGTAAGTTATTTTTAATACTTAGTAAAGGGTATTTGCTAGTCCTTTTCCTGGTCAAGATATTTTGTTTGAGTTTTTTAGACGAAAAGCGCCTTTGCCTTTTTTTTTGTTTTCGGCTGACCGGAAAATTGAAAATTAACCAAGTTCTCAAAGGGAACAGCCACCCAGCAGAGACTTTCGACGTACAGTTGCTGGGGTGACCGCAAGCTCTGTTTTCCTCCATGGCGCACATTCAGTTTTTAGCCCCATTTTTGATGGCGCCAGCTCCCCGTGGACTTCTCAATGTCACTTGCAATTTCCAGCCCCTGTTGTAGTTCACAGCACTCACATTTTGTTTGTTTCTCTAAAGCTTGGATCTGTAAATATTGCAGGCGCATTGAAAATAACCAAAACCGAAACCTATTTATTTCCTGAGTTCTTTCGTTCTTCTTCGAGTTGAGGGCATTCGAGGTTATTTGTAATATAATAAACCTTCAGAAAGAGTATACAATATTTGGTAATGTTCCATCTTAGCATCCTACCACACTCTCGTTTGTTGTTATTTCCCCTATTTGTTGGCTTTGAAAAAAATGCGTAATGCTTTCATGGCAGTTAATCTTGGTGGGTCCAAACGAAGCGTTAAATGCCGCTAGCATTCCCTAAAGGTGCAAAAGTGTTGAGTGCTGCGAAAATTATGTTAATTATTAAATGTGTGCGGCTTCTATGTTTGGTAAATTTAAAGTTATATTGTGTGTGGCATTTTAATTAGCATGCGGAATAAATTTATATTTGGTAAATCACGGACCAGCTGCCAGCCAACAGCGAACAGAAGCTTAAACTTCAAAAGCGAACAGCGCTCGAGGGATAGAAAATCTATGGCAATGTGTTTTCCATTTTACCCCCTGCTGTTTTGTCTACAATTCTATTTCAACCTTTTTGTTCTGTCGGGCAAATCCTTTGACGCCAGCAAAGCACAAAAAAGCTTCAGCTCTTCTTCTATGTACAAAATGAAATTAGTGTCAAAATGTTTTTGCGCTGCCTGTGACTGAGTTTTCATGCTGTTTTACACCGGCACCACGCCCCAAAGCGTTTAGCGCGCCTCAGACACGAAAAAGAAAGCGAATGAACGAATGGGCGATAAAATGTGCACAAATGTTGACTACAAAAACATAAAAAAAAAAAAACTTGAGAGACAAAAAACAATAGACAGAAGACTGAAAAACTAGATGCAGCACGTCGAAGATTAAATATCCTTGTAGACATTTAGCATTGAACTGATGTTATACAACAAACAATTGTTGGGATAATATGTTAGAAGAATAGTCAAGCTTGAAATTTCTGGGCTTGGCTAAGATATATTGAGGGAAAGAGACTTTTGAATACAAATCCCAGACTCTTACTATAGAGCTACATCGACTTGGCTGTGAAGCTGGCCAAAAATCTATACACTTTATAGGCCGAGAGAAGCCTCCTTCTATGCGTTACACATTTAGTGGCAACATTTTTATACCATCTGGAAGAGTATCAAAATCGGGGACTTTCAGTCAACATTATTTTGAGTTAAAGCCAGAATAGGACCTGACACTCGCAGGAGAGGAAGACAGAGATGGAGAGAGATAGAGACGCCGGGTAGTTATTGAAAGTGAAATGCAATTTTTTTCACGCCTTAAATGCTTGTCCTCAATCTCCATGTCTATCTAGGAGTATGGGGGCTTCCAACATTTTTTGTAACCTCTTTTCCCTCCATATCTGCTCAGCAGGTATTCAGTAAAAGCCGACAAAGAGCTGCTTTAACTACTGCTAACAAGTGGAGAGCGTGTCCTCAGCTGGCCAGCGGAACCAAATGATTAACTCATCTGCCTAATTAAAGTTCATGCAATTGAACGAAAAATTACCACAACACAGCACAACACAACACAATTGCGCCTGCACTCGACGCTGGCCAAAGGTTCATTTGCATTATGCAAATGTTGCCAGCAAGACATCCGTTTTGTACGGCATATATAAACACGACATGTTAACCGCTATATAAATATGCTGTAGCTTTTCAACGTTTTTCAATGTGCCATTGCACACAGCACACGGCAATCTGTAAAGTGTGTGGCAACGGGGCGTATACGTATTAAGCACAAATTGCATAACAACGCTTTAAATCCACTTTGATGCATGCATAAAGCAATGTGTGTATGCGAGCACATAACTATGCCATGAAGAAAGTCAGTGCTGTCAGAAGAAAATTAAATGATATAAGACATAAAATAACAGCTTAAGATTGTTCTATAAGACCACTTTAAGCTCACGGAAACAGCGAGCACGTGACTTGCACTTTTTGCTAATTCGTTTGTTTTCTGATATAGTCAATATACTATACGACATAGGGAATTATGGAATTTAAGAAAAATTGGCTACAAAATTATGAGCTATATTAATTTTTTGTTGTGCATACCAGAACTTCATTTTCTAATAGATCAATGTTAAGCAGATATATGAGAAGTAGCTTCATATATATATGTGCAATGAGATAAAGATATATGATCATTTGTGAGACCGCAGCTGAGCTCTAATGGTTGGGCTGACCGACGTTACCAGAGCTCATTTAATTGATTGCACACATTATGAAAAAGTTATATGTAAATAATACTCCCTACGAGTATTTCCGCAGCAAAAAAGTATCGCATTTTTAGCCAGCAAAAACAATATATTTATTTGTAGCAACTTTTTTAAGAAGGCTTTTAATTTGATGCTATAAAAAAAAGTATTTACCTTGATGTTGCATATGGCTTTTTGTAATCTGTTAAATAAATGGAAAGGCATTTTTATTTTCAATTTTATAGTGTATCAACATTATTTTCTCAGACGGCTTATACATTTGCTCTTTAATTTTATTCTTTATTCTTTCCAACACAGTTCCACTTTTTCTGTGAAAAATATGCGAATCACGTTGGTATTTGTTCTGGCGCAAAACAAATAAAATAAACAACCAAAACGACAGCCATGTTTTATTTTTGCTGTACGCAAATATTTTTACAGCCTATTGATTTTTTGTGTCGCGTCGTTCCGAAAGCAATTGAAGCGCTTTTTTTCTTTGATAGATTCGTCCAAAAGAAATCGACGTCTTCAAGAACTAGAGACGCATGCAACTGGTTGCAAGTACATTCGCGCACAAAAGTATGCTATAGCTGTGGCACCAGCTGCGATAGAGGCTGTGGTACACTCTAATATGTGTACATTGTGAGTTTTATGTGTGCCGGTGTGAGGGTGTGTGTGTGTGTGTGTGTGGAATGTCTACTTTATTTGATGTTATGTTGCTTGATTTTTATTTCGGCGCTTTCTTCATTTGTTACGTAATATCAATAACTCACGCGCAGCTGACACATGTAATAATTCAATCGTGCGGACAACCATTAAACAAGATTGATGATCTCTTTAAAGCGTGCACAGAGCGAAGCAGATCCGACCCAGAGCTTCGTAGGGCTGCAGACCCATTGACGCCAATGGGCGAACGACAGGCGCCTGCCCTTTAAAGTTGTGCGCCGTGTGAAAAATGAATTTTGTGGAACAATTAAAAGGCCACAGGCAAACAAAGATTCAACAAAGATTCAGATACAAGTGTGCTTGTTTATTTATAGGCCACACATACTCGCACCCACACACACTCATACACTTCTGAGCGATAAGCATTTGTATGATTGATGAACTGCCAACGGCTAGCTGGCTGAATGTCTGTCATTCATTCATTCATTGTTCAAATATTTTGATATACAGCCGCAGCCGCAGCCGCAGCGGCAGCAGCAGCCGCAATTTTCTTAGTATGTTCACATTTTATGGCAACCGCAGATTAGTTGAGATTGCCCCCGCCTCCATTGAGCCAGCCAGCAGCCAGCACCCAGCCAAAGTAAGACAGGCTACAAATTCCGCAGCTGTTAAAAAGCTAACAACGTCACCTTTGGCTGTGTATTGTGCCGCATAAATATTTACGGCTGACATTCCAGTCGGGGCAACAGGCGTCGTCAGACAACAGTCAACAGACAACAGACAACTGACAACAGGCGGCAAGCGGGAAGCGGTAAGCGGCAGACAAAACGTCAAAGTGGCAACTGTTTGAGGAGCTAAATTGAAATATCCTCGGTCTTGGCATTGTTGCGGCAGGCCTTGCCGCTGGAAATTCATTATGAAAGGTGTAACAATGCCATGGCTAAGTAGCTAATAAAAGCTCGAATCCCCAGACCGTCAACTGGCTGTCAAAGACAAGAGCCCAGCCCATTGGTCGGACGCCTGGACCGCAAGGCCAGGCACGGCATGGCAAAGGATGCGAGACACGGTCGGCGGGGCACAGGGGTTGCCGCGTGGCTGACTTGTTTACTGTCATCATAATTATAAAAAGGGTTTTAACAGCCTTCGCACAAAAGTAGCAAACAGCATAAAGGGCAGGTGGATTGTCGCTAGGGATTTAAGGCGTTTGGGTTTTTATTGTCGCTCTGATACCGTCGCACCCATCGGGGTTATCATCATTACGACCTTGGGTCGACAAAAGGATTAAATGCGGATTATCTTAATATGTTGACAAGATTCTGATTAAAATTGTTTGTGTGATCCCTTTTTGTCTGCTGTCTAAAAATACAAACTCAAACTCAACAAAACTAACAAGTATAATAAAAAAAACATATTTATTGTTATTCAATAAATATATAAAATATTTTATATTATATGGAAATATCTTATACCAATTTTTTCTTAGTTGATATGATTTCTTTTAGCAGCCTTTGTGGTCCTTATGCTTAAAGCTGACTTAAATTTCGGACAACTTTAAAGGCGAGCAGCCCTCGAGCTTTTCTATGAGGCATGCCAAAAAATTAAGCCAAACATAAATATTGTTTACTGCTCTTTGAATGAGAGCTCTGAGCTCAAGGCAAAGCGCAGGCAGAAAAAACGCCATCCTTCCTAATTGACTTTTATACGAAAAAAGTCGAGAAAGGAAAAAAAAAAGTTCATTAAATCAAAATAGCTGGAAGCAAAAATTTCATATTTTTTTATAAAATAAGTAAAAAAAAAAATAAAGCTGTCCAGTTTTGTGTATTATTTTAAATTTGTATTTCTGTGGCAGATATACAGAATGTATAGTTATATTATTCAAATGTTTTCCTGCATCTGATGCTGATGTAAATCTTAAACGCTTTGTCTACAGCAAATAAGTGGCTCAATAAAGCCATAAACTATACAGAGATGAATATGAACAGATAAATATGCTACGAAGTTCATACACACATGCGCACATACACAGATATGTATGGGTAAAAGCACGCCATGGCATTTTTATATTTTCCTGTCGCCATATGGATGACATCACTGGGTGCAGTAAAGTAAGTGATGCACATGATTGACAATCTAGTGAGACGGACTGGCAGTCGAGCATAGTCAGTTACCGAGTCAGTTAGCGACGTTTCGAAATGTTTAAGTTCATTCAGGAAAATTAAACAAATATGATATATATACATATATGCATATATTCACAGCGAACGCGACGTTCTGTCTGCGTTGCCATTGAATATATATATAAAAAAAAAAAGAGAAAAACTGCAATAAACGCTTGAATTAATAAAAATGCATGAGAAAGTCTTGCTGTCTCACTCTCTCTCTCTTTCTTATACACATATATATATATAAGTATATATGTATATACATTTGCACATGTTTGTAGGTGCAGATGTGTGTGCTTAAGGTTGGCGCCGCGTCTGCGAGTCATCTTCTAGCTGCACTTTTGGTGCAAATGTAAATCGCTTAATTTGGACTCGATTTTTGGGTCAAAATGTGGCAGCTTCTGCACCGCCCGCACATTTGCCTCCCAGCGAACGTCTGTCAACGATGCGTTTGAAAGCTAAGGATTTTCAATTAAAACTACTTTGCCAATCAGCATTTGAAAGCAGTTAGCCAGACAGACAGACAGACCCACACACAGTGCGAGAGAGAGGGAAGGAGAGAAGAATCGGGCTTCTCTTGCCATCTCTGGCACTCTGCGCGTCATCTTGCCTTGGCTCAGTCGCTGCAACATTGCAACTGTAATTATGAACTTTAATCGAAAAACTTTTTACAACTCATTGCTCATTCCTATGCAATACACACACTCACACACGCACATACCCCCCGGCACACATGTACACGCATATATAGACAGCTGTCTATCAGGACTGATGCCGAAAATCGCTTTACGCGCCTGCACAGTTTACTCTCCCTTACCAGCATTTAAGTTAAATTATTTACTGCTGCTTAAATTGAGGCATCAGACAGTAGCAAGTGTCCTGGAGTGTCCAACTTGAAGATACCCTAAGCCCAGGGACGATCTGTCGTTAAACGTATTGTGGCTTTTTTCTTTACATACATTTATGCATTACATAATAATCCATAAACACACATTCCCCACAAGCACATGAAGACATATACCCATATACTTACTTCACTTGATATCCCTAGCTCTTATAGTTTTTGAATACATCAAAATATTTAAAACTTACATATATCGATATTATGGAAAAGAGATGAGATTTATAAAGAAATGCCTCAGCTGGGTTAAGTATTATTGTGCAGATTCTTTTTATTGAACTATCTAGTGTTGTAAAATGTACAGCACTTTATTCATTTATGAATATTATTATTATTATTATACTATTAGATAACACAGGGTGTGTGTGTCAATTGAGGTGGTGCAGCAGAAAACTTAACAATAGGAACTTCTTTAATTTACATACATTTCCATAAAAACATTATGCCCCCTTTCTAAAAATATTTATAAAGTTAGCAGGAAAAAATTAAAAAGAAATGAAATCGTAATGAAAGTTCTGAGAAGTAATCAGAGCACATCCTTCTCCTTAAGCAAAGTTCATAGTTGCTTAAACAATTAAAACATATATGTATATAATATAAGTATTTTTCTATTTACATCTATTTTTAACGGATTGGCTATGACAATTTTCAGCAATGCATACGCTTTTTATTTGTAGTTAGTTTTGCGAAGAGGTGGCAAGGTCTTGGCGCATGAACTTGTACATTTGAAAAATATACGTCGTTAAAGGCCCAAACATTATTGCCGCCTGCAGCTGTCGAGTGGTTGGTCGGCTATTCCAATATGTTGGCGCCTCTGGCTGGTCTAGATTCTGGGCAAAACTGCAAAACAAATACATGAGCTGGGGCTTTGGCAAATGCAATCCGAATAACATACAAACAAACACAAACCCCACCACACACCACATATAGGCAAATAGATGCAAGTGTTCGAGCCTGTCTGGGCGAAATTGCATTGAGAGTCACGGGCGCGTAACAAATAAAATTCCGCAATTCGTTTTTATTTATTTGTTTTCTTTTTTCTGGTATTGCTGGTTAACCTACTGAAACGGCGCGGCTTTGGTCAAACAGCCGGCCAAATAGAAAAATAGAACTGCATACGTTTACCTATTTGTGTATGTATATATGGTATATGTATTTGTATTTGTGTGCAGTAGGTGTCGCCCCGCGGTGCATGTCAATCAAGGGTTGCATAGGAATTTTCGCTGATCGCACACCTTCGCTTTCAGCTCGCTGGCTTCCTGCCGAAGTTTCTGTCCGCTGCGGGCAAAACTTTGCCCATCTATCAAAACTTTCGACAGCGTCTGCCGCTTATAGCGATTTCTTGCATGTCCCGCAGCAGTTATCTGCATTTTATTTGGTTAATAAATTGAAACTTGCTGCAAAGTTTCGGCTCTATGCCACAGCGTTTACGTTGAACTCGCCTCGTGTGTCCGGCTAGTGCTAAAAGCTGCTACAAATATGATTATGCAAGCCCGTATGCTCAAATGTTCAATTCGCCTGCCTCTAATAGACCTCTTGTCAACACTACCGAAAAGCCGTCAAGTGCTCTTAACTGCATTTAATGGACACTTTTTGGCACTGCTTTAAATCGACCACACATACATGCTCACGTACATACATAGTCAAACTACCCAAGCTATGTAGCTTGACAAATGCAAAAGTTTCAACTTGCGGTTTATCGCGCTGGATCTGAATAAGCCAGTTCTGTAGAACGTGCTACCTTTGCTTAATTACATTCTGTCGAGCAATTAAATGCTCAATAATTGTTTTGTTGCCCGCTTTAAAAGCAGTTATTCAAAGTGCCCAGCCACAGCATCGCCCAGATCAACATCTCCCTCTCAGCTACCCTGCAACTACTGAGTAGAGCATATTGAAATTAATTAGTAATATTTGATATATATGTAAAGAAGTTGTGATATATTTACATTTGCATACATAAGTACTTGATATTCATTTACGTTCATACTTTAAATATATATTCTAAGCAACACAGTTGATAATGCCGAGTGCTGGGTATTTTATAGTCGCTGACATACTATTTCGGCACTGTAGAATGTTTATGTTTACGAGTTGGAACTCGGCAAAGGTGCGTCGTGCCTGTGCCGTGTCCGTTTGTCTGCATTATTTATGGCTCTGTAATAATGATCAGGCATTTATCTTGTTGTTGCCCGTCATCTCACTGGCTGTTGTTGTCTTGTGTTCTTTTCAACAGAGGACCGCTTAACTTTCTGTCTGCCAGCACACGCGGCGCATGAGTAATGCCTTAAAGTTCGCTTACACTTAATTAATGCACACACCTTTGCATCGCTGTATATACAGCTGAAAATTGTTTTGTGTAAGATAATATGCTTGTGCATTATAGTGGCTTGTGTATTTATTTACCTTACCCAGCAGTTGGGCCCTTGGTTGATGCTCTGAGTTCTCATAGATGTGTCTGCTGCTGTCCTACTGCATGCTATTGACACTTGCATGTGTCGATAGACAGAGCAACAAAGCGGAAGCAGCCAGCGACAGGTGCTTGTATTCACATTATGCTCGCTGTTTCGTTTCAGTTGAACAAGTGCCTTTGTTAATATTTCCCTCTATGTCGCCTTGCTTGTCTAACTGCGTTGCACATCCTATTTTGCCTGCTGTGTTGTGAAATCCATAAGCCAATGCCTGAGCAAGCAGGTCACAAGCTGCTGATCCCACTGACTCCTACCACATTCAGGTGACGTATTGTCCACATTGTCAGCAGAGCCACACGCATGCGACATGGTAGAAGAATATTGAGATTTACGTAAAGTGATATAAAAAATCCCTCTTTGGGCACAAGGAAACGAAGATTTACTGAACAAATGTAGTATCACATATTCAAATAGAAAAACATGTAAATTGACAAATTCGCGTCGCAGCTCCAATAAAGTACATATATTTAACATTTCGAGAACTTTACGTACTTTCGAAATGGAGTACAAGAGTGCTCTAGTCGGGCGTATCCTATGGGAGAAACCCCGAACCCTGGCTCCGAGCTTCCTTTACACACTTTATAACATTCTCTTGTACAGAAATATATTTAAGCTACATACAATTAAAGGGACGTAAATGGAAATGCTTTTAATTTTAGGGGAGTGCATAGGGGAGTTAACGAAAAATTTTATTATACTGGATCTCTTAATTCTATATGCGGGTGTTGCAGCTTTTGAGTTATGCCTAAAGAACGAAGTCTTAAAATATATTTGTATTATTGAAATGGAACAAGATATAGATAAAAAAAATTATACACTCGTTCTGTGGAATACGAGAATATGGACGAAATCGACTCAGAGCGTCGACCTGATCGAGACCTATGCCTACAAAGGTTAGAACATGTTTCATGTTAGACCTATTTACACAAAAACATAATACTCTTTTTAGCCACTCTTAAAGAGTGCAGGGCATATAAGCCAAGCAGCTTTTAAAGCATATTTCGAAATATTTCTGGGGATTAATACCCTGTAAATATAGAGAAAATAAAGTGTAAGCCCAAACAGAGCTTTACGAAAAGAAGCATTCAACTACACTAAGTAATATTACTTTTTTTTATACCGAAAAGTATTTTATTGCTGTGTTTTAGCCTTTCAATGGCAATGAAAACATTTATTGAGTTTAATAAAATATAACAATCTGACAAGATGTGAAAAGTTTACAACCAATTCAATTGGCAAGTCTGTTTTCTTTGCTCAAAAGTAACCCACAGCAGGCAGTCCATTAGCATATTTGCTTTACCCACTGAATTCATTTAAGCATTGGCAACGTTTAGCATTGATTTGACAACCAAGTGCAGCACTTTCTGTTCTCTCTGTCCTTGGTTGATGCTCATCAGCTTATCTGCTGCATGTATCTTAAAAGTTTTGCAATAGCATTCCGAAAAATTCAGCGCACAGAAGTTTTCTTAAAAGAGCAGATCTTAGCTCTGGCTCGACGCATGGGCGGCGTCTGCCTGTCTGGCTGGCTGGCTGGCTGGTTGGCGGGCTATTCTGGCCAACCGCACGCTACAACAATTTCCCATAAGAAATTTGCAAACATTCAAGGCAATTAAAACTGTCAGATAGAAAGGGGTGGTGTGTGGCCCACTGATAACTTTTGCCATGGCACATGGCCAGCCATCGGGCCTTTCAGCTAGGCTGTAGCAGCAGCAGCTTCTGAAGCGGCCGTATCAGCGGGCCATGGCCAACATTGTGACCACCAATGCCGTCGCATTGTCCGTCAGTCTGTCAGTCCGTTAGTCTGTCGCCACTCAACAGTCAACAGAGTCAGCTGGTTCGGTCTATGGGCACGCAAAACTTTTCGGCCCACATTAGTTTGGGAATTGTGTTTGAGCTGGAATATTGCGCACTCTGGTTAGAGTCAGATTGGCGTTCTGTTTTTGTTTGTGTGGCAAAAAAAAATAGAAAAAAAAAAAACAAAGCGACAACTAACAACAACAACAACAACAACTAGAATAGCAGCAGCAGCAGCAACAAAGGCAAACAACAAGGATGGCACAAATTAAGTGCACACTTCCTTTGCATATTTAAATGCCCCTATATACTTCCGCTTTGAGTATGGCACGGCCAGCCAGTGTGTGCACATGTGTGACGTGTGTGCATTGAATACGTGTGTCTGTATGTGTGTGTGTGTGTGATTGTGTGGATAAACATTTTTTTGACCATTTGTTTGCATGTTGAACACGGCCACACCAACTGTAGCTGTAGCCGGGCAAATGTGTGGGCCCGGCTTGGGCAGGGCGTGTATTTGGAGGTTGCCCGTGTCCGCTGCCTGCTGCCATTGTTTTTTGATTTCTAATGCTGGTTTGTATTTGGTAAAGCAACTGGCAATAATTTTAGCTTTAATTTTGCAGCTACTGCGCGATATACTGCAATACACAGTCGTAGCCCAGATTCAATCGGTTGTCTGTCCACAGGCCTTGCATGAGTTTCATAAATATGTATGTAGGGATATATAGGTATTTATGATTCTGAGGTTGGCCGAGGTGTTGGCTATAAATGCTTCAGGATATTTTTAAAACCACCACACATACATACTTGATGCGGCAACAAAGCTGCTGATAAAATTTAAAGCTTAGAATTTAAATTGCAGAATATTACATTAAGTTGTTGTGCACCCAACCTGGATATGCCACAGATGCAGCTATATATCTATGTGCACGCCCAAAAAGGGGCAGACTGGCAACATCGAGTACGCACTGGCAATGCGATGACTTTGCCTTTTAGTGCCAGGCACTGAACCAAACAGACTATTCGATTTTGATTCTGAATACCACTGAATAGCAAGGCAAAGTGCCAGCTGCAAGCCGCTCAACAACCACAAGGCCGTGCATGTGTGCGTGTGTCCGTGTCTGTGTGTGTGTCTATGTGTGCATGTGTGTGGAATACCTCTGAAGGATGCTCATAAACTAGAAGCATGTGTGTTGCAACTTGGCAATTTGAAGCTGGCAAAGGGCACTGAAATGCCGACATTGTTTCCAGCAGTATTCAATTGCTGGAAAATTGTTAATCCATCGGTTAGTCGACAGCCCCTTGAACTCGCATACACGCACGCACACACACACACACACACACACGCCCCTTGAACGGCACACTTAGGTATGTTTAGCAGCATATGGGCGCAACGTGCTAAAATAATCTGATGTAATGAATACGACGGAAAAAAATTACGGATTTGAAGCTCACGACAGATTCAGTATGCATTTCGAGTTATATATAAAGAATATGAAATATTTAAATAGTAAACGAATTTGTTTAGGCAATTTTCAATTTGTTAAGCAACTTTTAAAGGTATGTCGGTTTTGGTAAGCTTATAATGGCCGTCTTGTATTTTGAGGATTACCAGGTTATAATATATATTCATTTATTTTAGCAAATAAAATGTTCCAACAAAAAAGCAAACCAAATACACAAAAGATCTAAATAAATCAAGTTATATATAGGTACAAACGTTTCAACTTAACACAGTCAAAGATTTTGAAGTAGTTTTAAAATCGATAATAATTGTTTAATTTGTATTTATTTAAAGGATAATAGACTCTTTTGTTGTCGTAAGCTTACCATGAAACGCATTTATTAGAATAGAAAGTGTATCCAATAATTCTCTCTGCTTGTAATTGTTTCAAGCAAATACTACCCTAAATTTGGCAGGCTTTGAATAATAGTCTCGACTCGGTGACTGTACTGTAGTTAATTACGAGAAACAATATGCGCTTGACCACATAATTAGCATTGTAATTGGGCGGCTCAAGCGTTGAGTGCCACCAAAGCCGACAGGCAACGCGTGACTTGGCAGCATTTTGGTGGCTGGCCCGTCAAGCGGCAAGTCTTGGGACTGATGTTTTCAACTGCTTTTAATTACAACGTTGACATATCTAAGCTGCTTTCGATACAAACACAGCGCGGCTAATAGGATTTCGCAGCGGCAGTGGCAGTGCAACTGTCAGAATGATGGCAAAGGTGCGGAAGGGCTGGGCGGTGAGTGCTTGGCACATCAGCAGAGCAGAAATTAAGTATACGTCGCGTTTTAGCAAGATTTATAGCATCAGTTTCATGGGAATCAAGTGTAAACGGCGCACAGTGTATTTAAAAATAAAATGCAGACGCGATTGGGAAATCTAAACACCCGCCACATGGCATGCATACTTATGCAGGCGACTGTATTTAATGGCCACTATGCGCTGCGTGCAGAGAAAAAGGCGTAAATTTTGCTAATGGCCTGAAAATTGGGCAATTTTATAGCCTCATGAATAAAAGATTTTCATTTTGCTTCAATTACAGTCAAACACACACACACACACACACACACACACACACACGCTCAGAGTCAGAAAGCACATGGCAAAGGGCTATTGCCAGCGCCAGTCATGGATGATGCCAAGATAGGAACCACACACACACACACACACACACACACACACACACACACACACACACACACACACACACACACACACACACACACACACACACACACACACACACACACACACACACACACACACACACACACAGTTGGCCACTTGCACACATATGCGACAAGTTGGAGGCCACAATCTTGGATTTATACGGCTTTGAGTGGCAACGTTGTCGAGTCGCCGACTGCTTCTAGTTGGCGCTGGCTGCGCTGCCTATTTAAAAATTAAGAATATATTAAATTTTAATGCCACCCAAGCATCCATAAAACCCGAAAGTTATTAGCTAGCTTGGCACGCACCACCTGAGCGCCAGGCTTTCAGCATGCGGCAATTTGGGGCACAGTCTTTGCAGCCGCCAATCGAGCGCCGCGATGATTACAAAATTTCCACTTGAGCGCATATTTTTGTGATTAATTTTGCTCTGCTATGATCCCACCGAAAATATGCATTGTGTGAAAAAACTCGTTAATATTTGATATCCCAACGAGCCGTGGCCGTGGCCCAAAGTGGAGCCATAATACAGCCAGTTCCCCAAAAATTGTGAAATAAAATAAAAACCAGCATTTGCCAACCGCACTCAAAGTGAATTTTATTTCTGTTTGTGGCCACAAACGTGTCAGTTCGGACACATGAATGATGAATTATGTTCGGTTGTCAACACATCGCCACAATTTCACATACATATATAATTTAGCAATATGAAAACCGCAGAAGCCGCTAATAAAACGTTGCCAATAGGCAAATTTGAGCAAAAGTTTTACTAACTCGATGTTTTCGATGTTCGAATACACTACGCTATATAAAATAAACTCAAGTAGCTCTCGATTAATTAACTTATTAATATGAAGTAAACTTCAACATATTCAGTTTACATTAATACAAAAAAATTAATTCCGTATTTATATATTATTATTAGCATCATTATTATTATGATTATGATTATTATTATTATTATTATTATTATTATTATTATTATTATTATTATTATTATTATTATATTATTATTTTTATTATTATTATTATTATTATTATTATTATTATTATTATTATTACTATTATTATTATTATTATTATTATTATTATTATATTATTATTATTATTATTATTATAATTATTATTATTTTTATTATTATTATTATTACTATTATTATTTTTATTATTATTATTATTATTACTATTATTCTTATTAGTATTACAGAAAAATTTTGAACATTAGATTATTATCATTAAAAAACTACAAATTTTTTGTTTGATAAAATAAAGCAATTTTTACGTTTAGCAAAAATTAAATTATTTCGTTATAGAGACTCCCACACTTCGCTTATAATAGTTTTGTCAACGTGCATATTTGCATGAATTTTGTTTAAATTAAACAAATATATTGCAATACATTTTGTTCGCCTTTTTTTATAAGGTTTTAGGTTCACGGTTTACCACAAGAATAACGACTAATAACGATGCCGTATGAATAGATATGCTACATATATCTAACTAAAAATATGTATCAAATATCTGGTACAAAAAAGACATTTTCATGTTGAATGATAATCTATTGTTGGGTTAAAAAATGTAAAAGCTTATTAAGCGTTTTTATACCATGAACACATTGCAAATAGGTAAAAATTTGTATGAAAATGTATGTAAACGGCAGTAGAAAGCATCTCCATGTATTTCTACAAGTGCATTTTAGCCGTTCTTGATAGTTTTAAGTTAGGATAAAAGAATTCCAAAAACTGTTTAACTCTAATTGATGACAGCTGAATTGCTGATTATTAGTACACATACTCATAGTCACTGAACGTGCCCAGCTGGCTAGGCTAACGTTTCAGCTCTTGTAAAACCGGCCTAAACACAATTTCAATGCCAAATTTTCTGTCTTACTTTGAGGATGAGGACTATATCTGCTCCCATTCGCTTTTGTTGCAGCGACTGACTGTGCCCGACCAAGCGGCGGTCAAACTGAGCGCTTAATTGAAAAACGTAATTAACTTGCATTTTCTGCTTTCGGCGTTTATTGCCGCTCATTTGCAACGGGCGAAACAAATGGTTAGGCGCCGCAGCCCCCCTTGACGCAGCTGCAGCTGTGTATTTATTTGCGTTACACGGCAAATATGGTCATGGAATTGGATTGGGAGTGTAAATGGGGTGGCGCATGATGGGTTTGCCTGATGGACGCTTGTTAATTTTGACCGCAATACGTGCGCCGGCCACTGACTGGCTGCAATCGAAATCAGTGGCTAACAATTGTCGTTGCCCATAGATATGCCTAGGGCAATGGATGTTGCCCTGAATTCAGAAAATTAAATGGAAATAATAGCCCACAAATTGTTGTGTTCTTTATTCAACAGTTTCACAAGAATTTCATTTAGACGCTTACAGAATAACGTATATATAACGTATTCTATGAGTCTTAAAGAAAATATTCTAAATTAGTTCTATTAGGAAATAAAATGAAGGGAGACATATAGAGTATTTTTGTAGCCCGCTGAATAAACAGACAGGATTATATTTTGTACGAAATATTTTGTCCCAAAGCAAAGTTTTCAAACTTAAATTTATCCAAAACTAAGTACGTTTGCAATGCTGTCAATGTCAATGTTGCTTTGAGTTCACGAGCCCTATTGATCTCCCTTCGACAAGGGCGACAAGGACCAACGGTGCCACACTCAAGCATCTCGCCTTTTGAAGTGCGTTCGCGACTCAAGCGACTTCAGACAAGGGCTTGGGTAAAATGTCCAAGACGGGAGGCAGTCTTGTTTGTGGTGTCCACTGCGATTCTCCTTTTATATTAATATGTCCAATCCTGACAGTTCCGCGCAGCACTGTCCTTAGAACTCTGGCAACTGTGTTTCTGCTTTGCTTCCTGCTGCGCTAATGGATAGAAAGCAACAACACCTTGCCTATTACAAATATGATATTTATTATATATATATAGCCTAGCCAGGTCTTCCTGACTATATACCTCTGAGTTCTTAATGCTGATGCAAGGAACACAACAACCATCTTAGCCTTACAACAGAGTAATATCACAAATTTTGCCACGTCTAAGAATATATTAAGTCCATGAATACCCGTCCGCTTAAAGATTCTCTATTTTTGTAGTATTAGTCAAATTCGTCCAAATTTGTTTCTCAAACAGGTCTGGGCTTCCTGACCTACCTCTTCGTCAAACAATTAATTCATATTAATAAATGTTCGTCATTTAATGAAAATAAATAAAATTTCATGCAGTTATTTTGCGCGGCTTGCAGTCTAATAAAGCTGCCAACACTTCCTTCTGGACGTCAGCTAATTATTTGGCCAAAAATACACAGGAGCTCAGAAGCTAAAATGGAGAATGCTACCTGAAATTCCATTAATTACTAATTTAAAATGCTGCACGTGCATGGAATGGCGAGCTAGCTGTACAGCTATAAAACTGTATTACATTGATTGAGCGCTTAAGCTCGCTTGTGTAGGGCAAACACGTTTAATTTAATTGTTGATATGGCGACGCTACAAATGAATCACAGAGTGAGACCAACAGACAGTTGGGCGGCCAGGCGGGCAGATTGAGCGCCATCGATTCAGCTTTCCGCTATTTGCCAAGGGAATCGGCTAAGAAAATCCAAGTTGACTCTGGCCTGCTGTGCGGCATTGCCGCATGCTGCGTTCAAATAAGTAAACATGACAGCCCCAACCAGCCAACAAGCAGTCTCCCAAAGTTGCTGACTTTACAGCAGAACCGCCAACAATCAACAGCCACAACTACAACAACAACAAGAACAACAACAACAACAGCATATAGAAAATAATCAAGAGCAAGTAATCTGAGATAATTAACTAAATAAGCAAGCGTCGCCAAATTTGCTGCGACAAAGCATAAAAGCGGCATGTGATGGCTTACAATATTGCGGCGAGCCAGGGGCTGAAAGCAGGGGCGTGCGTCATGCTGCGCTCTTAGTAGCATACTTTTGTGGGCTGGTCAACGGTGCGTATACTTAATGCAATACTTATTTAAGAAAATCCATTTAAATCGCAATGGAAATACACAGACATTTTATTTTAATAACATTTTATTTTTAGTCAATAACTAATTAATTAATTCAATGAATCTATATACTTATATATAATATGAAGAACCAAGTATTTATGGGAATATAGTTATAAGCTAAGGCACATCTAATTAACGTCAACCCTCCAATTACCAACTATTGGTTCAATTAAAAAAGAATCATACGCCTAGTAGTCCTTAATGACTTTCAATTGTTGAAACTAAATTAATTAGCAAGCGTAATGCTAACTGTTTTAAATACTTTTGTGGTATGCAAAATTAAAAATTAATTAACTACCTTCCTCGCACGGACACACGGCTAAAGCAGGACGCAGCGAGGAGAGCTGAGTTAATTTGCACATTTTTCAATGTATAATTAAGTGGCAAAAAATTATTTAATCGTATATAAAGCATGCGAATAACAACGCCGCCTGGCACCGGCTTGATGGATGAAATGAAATAAAAACAATAATAACGAAGGGTAAGCAGCCGACACATCAGCAACAGAGGGACGTGTGGGTGGGTCATGGTCGTGTCCAGGTCGATTGGATTGAAAGTATTTGAGCCGGCTAATAAGAGAGAAATTATTTGCTAATTTGTTTTTGTATACCCATTCTGTGGGCAGCAGGCTAATCAGCTTAAAAAAGATTGTTTTAACAAGCATAAAAACAATGCGTGGGTGAGCCCAAAAAACAAAAAAAAGCTTAAAAAGCAAAAGAAAACAGATAAAAAGCTAAATACACTCAGAGAAAATACGAGGAATTTTCTGCTAAACTAAATTTTAATTTATTATCTAGATAAGGAGTCTCTCTTGTTCGATCCGAAAATCCTAAATACAAGACTTCATTCATGCTTTTTATACCCTGTACCCATTCAAAGTAAAATTCACCCAAGGTGAAATAAAACTAATTTGTTGAGGTATAGAGTTGGTTTATGCATATTTTATATACAGACCGGTATATTCCATATTTAAGCCCTAACAACTTTCTAATGATGAGACTTATACAAAAGAGTTATTCTGAAATTTAGGTCCCATATAATGGGGCTAAGGGTAGAAAAAACGTAAATACACATTTGTAACTTCGAATATCCCGATTAAAGGATACTTACAGTCGGACACTCTCGACTAGAGATACCTGTGTATTTTACAACAAAGTTTTTCCTTGTGTATGTAAATAACATGGGTGAGTCAAAGAATATGCTACGCAATCAAATAATAAATAGATAAATAATAAGGAATAGATTTTCAAGTTTTTATTAACTTAGCAGATTTATATTCAAAGTATCAATATCAACTCGAAATATTGTTAACTTTATCTGTATTATATTATGTTTTTCGATTACAAAATTGTGCAATTATTAATATAACCTAAGAGTGTTAAAAAGGAGTCCACTTTAGAAATAACTAATCTATGACCATGACCCCTAATGATTATAACGTAGAGCTTTGAAAGGCAGCCAAGTCAAGTTGGCAAAGCTCAAAGTCGCCCCTTGGATTTTTTTATACCCTTCTAGAGGATATTCTAATTATGTCATGAAATGTGCAAAGCATTAGAGAAGACATTTTTGAACCCAGAAAGCATATATTTTCTTGATTAGTAGCAAGAGTCGATATAGCTATGGGGCCTTGTTAGACTGTTTCACAAAGTTATCAACATCGGACTACCATACCGTACATAACTCATTAGGAAGAATCGATCCACAAATTAGTTTTTATGTGTTACCATTTTCTGCTATTTGAGCTGCGAAGTTCTCCTCACATATGTATCTGCATTATCATAAGGCAATAGGGTATTTAAGCTTCGGCGCGCCGAAGTTAGACATCTTTTCTTGTTTTATTGCAGCGCTACTTTACATTAACATTTTCTATATTTTTTTTGCGTGGGGTATCCGGGCAATTTTCTGTTTAATAAAAATTAAAAAAGGGTTCTGTGCTCAGTGAAAAGTTTTTCATTAAGCTGCAAAGCAGCAGCGACGAGGATGCTGAAGCTGACGACGGCTACGCGGCTGAAAATTACAACAAAATAGCAGCTCAGCTCCGCTGGATTATCCAGGAGGAGGTCCACGGTCGGGACAAAGAGGCAAGTGAAGCGAACTGCCGCAAATTGTATAATGAAGATAAATGTTTATCGCTTCTCAACGGGTTGGGGGCGGCGTTTGTTATTTGTAAGGCGTGGCAGGCTGCCAAAAGTTGGAAACGCAAATTTCCACGTTGATTATGCCAATAAAATCGATGATAAGCGGACCAAGTCCAAGCAACAAGCACATTTTTTTCGGCAATCAGGTTTAATTTGAGTTGGGTCAAAAATGCATTGACTGCCAACAAAGTTTTTGAATGCGCATAATGCTGATAAACAAATAAATAGGCTAATGCATTGAACAAAATTTAAATGTTCGATAGGATAACCGAAAAAGGTATACAGGAAAACATAGAGATAGGCACAGCTAGAGAGAGACATAGAGAGAGAGAGACAGAGAGAGAGAGAGAGAGAGAGAGAGAGAGAGGGAGACAGAGAATAAAATAAACTACGAGATTAGTCAGTGTGGCAAAATGTGTACATGTTTGGCTTTCCAATGTCATTAGAGAAATATATTTTCACATTTTGGGCACTAATTAAATTTCATTCGACTTTCTGTGTATTGCGGCCAGGACCTTTCACATGCCTGCATTTTGTCTAATTTCAATTGTTTTATTGCATCGCAATATATCGTAAATTAGTTTACAGCTGTGTTTGTTGCGCACAGTTTGTCAATTTTGGTGAAATTGTATTTACTCGCAGCACCTTGGCCTTATACATATATGATGCATACATATATATATTACAGTTTTCATTCAATTTGCAACCAGTTTTCGTCAAGTCTTCTAGCCATCTATCTATGCCATTTGTGTCAGTGGGTCGCTGGTCAATGCACTTGGACAGCATGCGGGAAAGCTGCAGTAGTCCGAAACACAGCTTCGAATGACAGCTAATGAAAAAGAAAAGAAAATGGGGAAAACATGTGGCGCCCGCAGCTAGTTACATGCGGCAGACAATGCAAAGGTATAAGTAACAGACGCTTGAAAAGAATATGAAGAAGTTGCAAAAATATCAACAGTATCCACACAAAAGGCAGGGGGGGATAAGGTCGTGGGGCATGCCGAAGGGAGACAGGATGATAACCGACAGAGATAAAATAGTTGTACGCGGAAGCAGATTGTCAATGGCAGCACATGGATGCTTATTTCTAGTCGGATTCAGTGTCGCCAGGTGGCCAACTGGCCTTACCTGTAAACAGCCCGCGGGCGCAGGTCCTTGATGAATGGCCATGTGCCACACGGAAGTGGAAGCCTGCTTTTTAACTAAGCTGCTTTGAATACGTGTTAAAATTACTGAAAGCACTTGCCTTGTCTACGTTTTAATTTGTTTAATTTCCTTCATTTATTGCAAGTCACATGTGCAACACTTTTGATTTACCCTTTTATTTTACAATGCACGCTTATAATAACAACAAATTTAAACTGCCTTTGTGATTGGGTATGGGTATAGGGGGAAAAGTTCTGAACTGCGATGGGGGCCTGCCCCCTTGCCGAAGTTGTAGCAAAAGCACTTAAACGATTTCATGTACATTTTTTTTTTTTGTAGTTTTGCATTTTTATATTCATTCGCGCTCAGGTGTGCATTATGGCAACATCACTTTGGCAGCCACTGCGGCAAAAAACTACAAAGCACAACGCTGCGGGGCAGTGAAAAAAAATGACTGGTTGCAGTCAGAACAAAAAAGGAAAAGAGTCGCCACAGTAAAAGAAATGGAAAAACAAGCAAAAGTTGCTCGTGCACTTTTATTAAAATTAACGTAGCAGAATTAAGAGGGCTAATATAATTTAAACAAATTAATAATTTAAAGTCTGCTTATATATTTTTAAAACTAAAATTACGATTTTTAAAAGAGGAGCTCATTAAACTATAGTAAGTTGTACTTAAATATTTAATGTCAACCTTTTGTAAAAAACGGAGTGTTTATTTTAGCAGTAAAAATATAACTACCGTTTACGCAGGTAACTTCAGGTTTATTTTTACAATTCACTATAATGTTAACATAAAATGAATTTTACTTCTTGTGATTATTAGTTATTGCAAATGCTGGAATTATGGCAATTATTGGAAACTGAGACGTTTGAAAAAAAAATAAGTTAGGAAAGCTTCAACACGCCGAAGATATTAATAGCCTTGATTGACATTTGATGAGAACATCTTGGCAAACGGAATATTTTGCCATACATATTTTTTCTCTCCCGATAGATTCTTCCTATATAGCTATATAATATAGTAGTGCGATCTTGGTTAGATACGATACATCTATAAGCAGCATACCTTCAATGGTTAATGCTGGGGTTGGTCAAGATATCGTGTTAAACAAATAAATTGTTTTTAGACCAATCTTTGCATGACAGCTATATGATATAAGGAGCCTAGAGAAACCAACAAATGCCGAGCTTAGTCAAGATATATTTATGGACAATAAACTTTTTCATACGAGCAACAACGTTTCTACTGCTCGTTTCCATGGTAGCAATATAATCTAATTGTCCGATCTCGGTTTCGTCGTATAAGACGGACCCATGTAAAGTTTCAAGAATATAGCTCCAGAACTGAGAGACTAGTTTGTATAGATGCAGGCGGCGGATATGGCTACTCAGCTGTTGATGCTGATCTGGATTATATTTACTTTATGGTGAGAGATGTCTCCTTATCGGGACTCTCCCACTAGGAAATGGCCTCATCCTAGCGCTAAGCTGCAATTGCATAATTAGAAATATATTCAAAATAGAATCTTACATATCATAACCGACATATGTCTACTGAGAACCTACCACGGTTCTTAATATCCGTCCTAACACATTCAACCCCATCGTCCCTCGTTGTGCTCGATGCTCATACTAATTTTCCTTCATATAAATTGCCTCGCATCAGTTGCACAAAGCAAGCCACTTCTGTTTGAATTTATAAAAAACACATGTTTGTTTATTTAAACGTTCAACCTCGCCTTTCAATCGACTGATTGGGTACTGCAAAAAAATACATGTGCGAGCATCGTAGTTGAAAAAACAATCAAAACAGAAGAAAATTTGAAATTATTAATTGTCGCACCCATTCATTTTCCACTTCATTGTTTATTTTATACTCTTATACCCTTTTTATACCCTTATAGATTTTATTTATTCTTGGTCAGTATTAAAAGTCGAGTCGATATAGGCACGTGCACACTATATAAAATTAAGTTCTTGTATAAACAATTTTCTGGCTTTCAAGATACCTTGAAGAAAATGCGACATCTATAAGTTTATCAACATCAGACTGGCTTAATTGGCAAAATAGGTCGAAAATTAAGTTTTTGTTTTCGAAACTCAGCAATAAAGAGATTTCAAGTTCTCACAAATCTATCTGCATAGCCATATGTAACTCATATGCAACTCAAGGGCATTTTATCTTCGGCGTCCTCTTCCATCAAACTGTTATAAAAAACAAGTAAGCGTTAGTTGAATGTGATCGACTATAAAATCCCCTGTACTATGCAGCACCATGCTTCGCATTCTTCAAATCAGAAAATGTTGCCAAATATGAATTCCGCAGCTTTTATGCAACTAATATATTTATATATTTATGCAGGCACCACAATTTTGGAAATTTGAATTGAATTCCAAAAGGTGAATTCTTTATTTTTGTATACCTATCGAAAGCCGACCTACCAAATTTGGTATATCTAGCTTTTATCCAAGTTGTAAAATAGATTCTTATGGATATTTTAAAAATAGCTTAATATCTTGAGAATAGATTACAAATTCTTGACGCATTTGTACAGAAGGACAGACAGATGGAGATGGC
The DNA here is from genome assembly GCF_003285875.2 of Drosophila novamexicana. Lineage (NCBI taxonomy): Eukaryota > Metazoa > Arthropoda > Insecta > Diptera > Drosophilidae > Drosophila > Drosophila novamexicana. Next base: position 2,429,718 of record NW_020824827.1, on the reverse strand, counting down.
TAAATCAACTCAGATCGTTTTCCTGCTTAAGAATATATATGCCTTATAAGGTGGCATATGATGCCTTCTGCATGTTGCACACTTTTGCACCCAACCAAAACATCTTATTCCCATTTTCAAGGGGTACAGGTTATAATAAAAATATGTGAAAAGTATCCGGTCTTTGCATTGTTGACCTGGGCTAGTTTCTTGTTTCTCATAAAACTGTCATGAAATATTAAACAATGTGTACATATTTCATTATCTTCTATGCAGAATTGTAAAGTAAGCTGCTTCAATCAAAACTGTAGCAGGAATTTGTATTTGTTGCGAATACCCGCATTTCTATGAAATTCTTGGCCACTGAAAGGTGAGTTGTTTGGCTGCAGGACCAAATATCGTTTTGAATATTTTAAAAATAATGCCGGTGGCATCAAAACGCAATGCCTTGGCTACAAGTGCAAAATGCTATTTGATTTTTGATGGCCAGCATAAAAAATACACATCATAAGGCAAATGCCCAATAAGAGCGTAATGCAAAAAAAATAAAGTTCTTTGGCTATAAAAATTACTTGCGACATAAACTTTGCCACATAAATTAGAAGTGCGTGAAACGTTGGCATATAAATTTAATATGCCGACGCCAACAACAGCAACAGCAACAACAACAAATCAAAAGCATTTTTAGATGCGCACGTCGCTGCAGTAAAAAAGTCAACACATTTTACATATACCTACAAATTTATGTAATTTAGCGTTTTATTTATTGAATGTTTAGCGGGAAGCTAAGGCGACTCCACGGCGGCGCCGCAGCAAATGGCAATCAACGTATATTGTTGTACTTCTGTTAAGGCTGTTGCTGTTGTTGTCGTTGTTGTTGTTGTTGTTGTAACAAAAATAAGCCACACATACGGGAACATATGTACATAAATCACAAATCAAAGGCAAAGTCCTTGTGACAAATTGTAATTTGGTGTAAGGAAGTAAAAATCAAGTCCTGTTTTCCCGCAAAATATACAAAATACAGAATTCAATTCACAGAATACTAAAATATGTGAACAAGTTGCAAAATATGTAAAATCGAATAAAAAATTTGTATATTCTTTGCAAATCTAACTTAAGGAATGAGTAAAAGTTATGATTTTAGGCTGATGCTTGATCAATTTGCGGTCTATTAGCATAGATTCGTTTCGTTCTTGACTTTAGCTGATTTCATCTGGGCCTTAAATGAATGCTTTATTTTTCGATCAACATCTTCTAATCTCTACCAAGCGAAAGAAGGGCATAGTTATATTGTTTTATTTTTTTTTTTTATTTTTATTTATTTGATATTTACAATTGATTGAAGACATAGCCTATTCATGTAAGGGATTGCCTTGGCTAAATGTATCCTCGAGCTGTTCACAGCACTTACTGCAAATATATTTCATAAATTAATAATATTAGCAAATTTATGTTCTTGCTTTAAAATTTCACCATTATTCATGTACCATTTCCCAATGCAAAAGCTGTAATGGTTTTGGAAAATGCTCACAGCATAAAAGCTAAATCCTTATTTTGGAAATTTGAATTTTGTATACCCTGAAAAAGGGTATAATCTATTTGTGCAAGTGTATGTAACCGGCAAAAGGAAGCATTTCCGATCCCATAAAGTATATATATTCTTGATCAGCATTAACAGTCTATCTAGCCATGTCCATCTAACAGTCAGTCTGTCTGTTCGTATGAACGCAAGGATATCAGAACCTATAAGAGCTAGAGACTTGAAATTTTAGATGTAGGTCCTCCTATTGTCCGCGCAGATCGAGTTTGTTTCCGATAATCGATAACTTGCCCCGGTTACAAGTAATCGATCAAAATTGATATCGAAGTGTTTTTTAGCAAACCTCTTAGGCTTTTAGAGCTAGATTCATCAAAACGGACATGTAGCTTCTGGAATTGTATATATATCAAATATCTTTCATATAAAAGCTTTATATAGTACAGGGTATCCCCTAGTCGGCAACTCCCGACTAGAGCCTCTTACTTGTTTTAAATAACATTTTATGAATGTTAAAAGCAAATGTATTTGCTTCACCACGAACTCTTCTTATGATAGAACTTTACTATTCGAATCAGCATTTTGCGTTTGTATTTCGTAGCTTCATTTCCTGCAATAACTATCACTTAGCTGTTGCCAATTTCCTTGTCGGCTGCTCTCTAGTGGCTGATGCAGTTGCTGATACTGATGCAGAGTAGTGCCGAGCAAAGCATTATTTGGCAGATAAGACAAATAGAGAAAGTTGCAGGTTTGGCATTGGAACAAATGCAAAGCCGACAGCAACGACTGTTGGTAGCTTTGAGTGCACTTCATGTTGTCGCTGTTGCTGTTGCTGTTGTTCGAGTTGCCGTTGCCGTTGCCGTTGCCGTTGTCATTGTCGTTGCCGTGTTGCATGTTGCATTTGCATGCCACTCACAGCTCACATGTTCTGCATTTTGCAGTCATTTCGACTTTTGTGCTTACGCACTCTTGTTTGACTCTTTGCTCTGCCGTTTTGCTGTTCTGCTTTGCTGCTGTGCTGCTTGAGTTTTCTTTCCCATTGTTTCACTCTAATTGAAAATTTTTTGTTTGCACTTCATTAAACTTAAATGGCACACAGCAAAGCCAAAATGGCGAGTGGCAGATAGTTGCATTTAAGAAAAACTGCAAAGCTGTATGCGTATATTTTAATAAAAATTTATTTCAAAGCTCAACATCGTTGTTGGTTATAAAGTTTCTGATGTTGTTGTCGCTGTGCTTGTTGCTGTTATTTTAATCCAAAATGCAATCATTGAAATGCATTTTATTTAAGCTGCACTCGGTTATTGCATTTTTGCATACAAATTTGGTAGCTTTTGTATGTAGCTCAAAACCTCCAGCGACCTCATTCTATATGCCTGCAACTATTGTGCTTCTTACTCGCCGACCAGATTCTGGTGCTGTATCTCGCCCCGCTTTTTGCGCAAAAATTCAATGGCATTTTATGCTTTTTGGAACTTTCAGCTGATTCTTTATTGTCAATCGAACAATAACGAAATCATCGTGCAAGTTACGTCAAACGCCGCAGACGCAGCACGGCGCAAACTTTAAGGTAGGCAGCAGCAGCAGCAGCAGCAGCAGCAGCAGCAGCAAGTCAGACAGCCCGAATGACACGCCCCAGCAGTGAGATTTATATGCCCAGGCGATGTGACTCAATCAATGGCATTTGTGTTGTGCGACAACAACAACAACAACAACAACAATGATAACAAAAAGACGAGTGAGAGGAACTGAAGATGCAGCAGAGCATCAGACAGTCAGACGGAGTAAAAGACATGCACAGCATTTTGTATAAAGAAATCAAAAATTTATACAAACTTTGCACAATGAATGAGCAACAACAAAGAGTGCGCACCGTGCCATAGCCTTGCCATGGCGCAGTGTCCAGGAGGCCAAGCTATAGCTAGGAGCTGTGCGCCACATCGTCCTCGTTTCATAGCAGTTGCCGAAAATTGTTGCTCTTTGACAGCAACAACAGCAACAACAGCAGCAACAAAATGGACACAGGAACTGACCTGCAACTTGCAGGCAGCAGGCAGCAGGCAAGTGGGCAACAAAAGGACAAGGCTCAGTCGCCGTAGTTCTCAGGATGTGTACGGGAATGCATGTATGTGTATGTATATGTGCACTATGGTTAGCACTGCATGTGCCTGTGCATGAGAATTAATTAAAAATTCCGAAAATATCCGGTTAGCTCTTTATAACAATTTCTCATGCTATGTGAACTTTTGCTTCATCTAGGCCAGAAAAATCTAGCAGCATTGTGTGCGTATTGTGCTTTAATATACATTGGCTTTTCAACCGAACATCACACAATTTCCAGGCTATATCCCACTTCAAGACGCCAGTGTCGTTTATTCAAATTACATTTCGGCTTGGCTACTTGCCCAGTTAAATACATAAATTAAATTATTTGGCACATGTGGCCTGCATCGTATACGTAATATGTGCTGTTACCATTTTAATTGAGCAATTCCAGGCGACAATAGAAAAATGCAAAGAGCAAAGAGAGAATTCAATTCGCATATACATATTCATGGTATATTTTAAGCATGTCAATGTATTTCCCAAGCTATAAAACGTTGCATTACGATCTTCATAGGATTTGGCAAAGGCGGCCAAGTAAAAGTTTCCATTTTGGTCAAGTTATGAGTGTTCGACCTGTCGCTCTATATAATAAACTGCTTGAGACAGAAAGATTGAAAGAATGATCAAAAAAGTATTTCCTTTATGGAGTTTTATGACAATTTTATAATAACCTCTGCAAGGGTATAATTAATGAGCAGCCCGCACATTGCCTTTCTGCTTGAGCATATTGTAAGGGACCGAAAAATAAATCAGAGTAAATATTATAAAGGCCGCGCATTGGCCGGAAGTGCTTTGACCGAGCATGACGGGGCAATTTTTCAACAAAAATGAACGGCACGCTCGTTAAAACCAAAACAATTGACCACATAAATTAGCGACATTAAAATGGCGAGGCTAGATGGCAGGATGGCAGGATGGCAGGATGTGCAAGCGATTGATTCAATTAATTGCCAAATTAAAAAGGGAATTTATCCGCAAAAGGCCACAAGAAAGAGGGCCAAATGACAGAGGACGATATTATGACAAAGTTAGAAAAGCAAACAATAAACGATTTGTGGCCCACTGGCTCTCAATTGGGCCAAATGCGCGCTTGGCCGGATCTGGGCTAACACACAATAGTGACAGCAGGCGCGCCCGGGGGGCCTCACTCAGACACAATTGAATTTATTATGGCATTTCAACTCGACAAGCATCAATTGAATATAATTTTATCAACGCCCGCCCACACACACACACACACACACATAACTTAGCCAAAGAGTAAGCGTGGGAGAGAGAGACAGGATATTTCGAGGGCGGCTCAGTTGCAATAGCATCATTATTGAACTAAGCCGAAGCTATTGGCCCTCAATGGGCCACAACACGACACATTTGTAAACACACACACACACACACACACACACACACACACACACACACACACACCCGCACACACACCAGCAGACAAAGGCAGGGGGTCCAATGCCCTCGGGGTGTATTTTTCGCCACTTTCGCCAGTCGCCAAGTGTGTTGTGTGTTGACTGTCTTTGATTCTGTTTGTCTGCATCTTTTGCGGCTAAACTTGCCCGCAACTAGCGTATCACACACACACACACACAAACACTTGTCTCAGTGTGTGTAAACATGTTGTCTAACGCGCTGGAACTTCGTCATAGATTGCGATGGCTGTCGCGATTTCCTGTGCAGTTCTCTTCGGTAATTTCGGTCTTTTGGCATATTTTCGCAGACCATTAGCGAGGGGCTTTTGGAAATCAGTAAATATTTATTTACTATTTATTTGGCCAACAGCAAGTTACGTGATATAAAACGGGACGCCGAAAAAAATGTAAAGGTAGTTGAATCTTGCCAACAAATCAATATTAAACCAATGTATATAAAACAATCCAAGCCCAGGAGTTACGTTATTTACCCAAAAATGCAACTACGTTCGATTATCTGATTGCCGTCTAATAGTAGAAGGTCGAGGGAGCCAATACATAAAATGATAGTCGTTTTTGATATTCTATTTATTTGCAAAGATAGGGGTTACATACACACACAAATAGTTGATAGGCTTGCAGCTTAATGTCTCGATCATATGTAGAAAACATTTCTGAGAGAGAGTTTTTCAGATGAAAGGTTAACTTAAACTCACCACCAGAGAGTGATCGACTAGGCGATACCCCGTACATAAGCTTCAGGAAAACATATTTTATTTTTGTTTCTATTGCGCAATTAAATGTTGGTAACCTTTGCCATGTGAAGGCAATCATATGCCAAATACACACACAGTCCATGACAGGAATAAAATGGCAAACGGTCCTTTTGAGCATGCCACACTTTAATGCATAATCGTTGGCTGCACGCGAAATAAACTGCAATGTTGTGTGGGAAAAACAACTATTACGCATACGTGCATGTAATGACCACGAGGCAAAAAGGACATATATGTATATTATACCCATGGTCGTTGGCTGGACAACAATTGCCAATAATGCAAGAGGCATTAACAGGCGCGCCGCTGATTTTTGCGAATCGGACGTGTAATCTGCCTATAGTTATTAACATGGCTTTATTAGCAAGTGGCTTAAACCGCAGCAGCTTATAGCGCCATTTGCAACAACTGACTGAATGTAAACAAGTAAGAAACGATGGCAACGAAAGCAGATGACATTTTAACTGTTTCCATTAGAATTTATTTTAAATAATCTTTAGTCACAAATACTAAGTATCGATGTTAGCGATTCAAGGCATATAAGTATCTGAAAGATACTTGTTATGTACACTGGGAATTTAACTCGTTTTCAGACAAATAATAGTAGAGACTAACGGAGTTAGCTCACTCTATTTTTAAAATTTTTTAAATATATGAAAAATATTAGATTATTTTGTATTGTAGAGTAAGACTTTAAAAGTATGCGGATAGATATGCTTTAAGAGCCAAGATGAGCTAATGCAGAGGATCTCATAGCAGGTGCCATCGTAGCTGGCCAAAGCGAGCTGTTGACAGTAAAGGAAGAACGTGAAGACGGCGTAGAAGAGAACTTCTGGCTGTGTCAGATTTGCTGACAACTGACAGCTCCCAACTCACAGATGCAGTGAAGCTTCAAGGAACTAAATATTGATTAGCGGTCGATGGGGACGACACATGTCCTGGCTCTTTTGGTAGATGAGAGCAACATGTTGATGAAATTCATGCGTACACGTTGTAGGCCAGCGAATAGAAGTGTAGAAGCGTAGAAGCAAGCAGGAAGCCCAAATGGCGGAAACATTCCACACATACGACACCAAATAGTTCAGTGCAATCCGATTATCCCACGAATAGCTGCAACGGGCCGTGCAAGTCTGCAATGCAATCGAACATTCCTTTAAAGCAGTACTGAGCGTACTGAGCTCGGCAATGGCAACTTTGGCTGAACTGGGCTAGTGCTGGGTCACAGAAAAGAGTTCAGCATGTAGCAGCAGACATGCCGACGCAGTGGTTGGAATCAATTTCTGTATAATCCGCTAATTAGCTGCCCTTTTTTTCAGCATTACACGCCTCGACAAGTTCAAAAATGAGACTCAATCTACCCTCTATTCCTCTGATAAGAGGGTATCTATACCTTAAACAGATTCACGCCTCGACAAGTTCAAAAATGAGACTCAATCTACCCTCTATTCCTCTGATAAGAGGGTATCTATACCTCAAACAGCTTCACGCCTCGACAAGTTCAAAAATGAGACTCAATCTACCCTCTATTCCTCTGATAAGAGGGTATCTATACCTTAAACAGCTTCACCTAGGTTCGCTTAATGTGCTGAGAACTTGTTAAGTAATGCATTGCAAGTCCTTATGCGGCCATAGAGTTTAGTCCGGCCTTAAACAGTGCCAAAAGGTCAAGCAGCACCGAGCAGAGGCCACATTTTCCATATGACACACACAGAACAGAACGTCACAGTCAATGGCAGAATATGTGAGCACTGACATAATGCTGCTGTATTGAAGCCCATCAGGCGAATGTATGTTAGATGTCCTGCAACTTGAGAAACTTGTCCGTCAGCCACTTGCAACTTGAATTGCGGCTGTTGCTTTAATAGAGAGCACATGCCTCACGAATCAGGTGTCTAATTGCAATATAATTGGCAGCCACCTACGCAGACAGACAGGCACAAATTTTGCGCTCATTAAACTTAAGGTCTGAATTATGGATAGCTCGAAGTGCTCGAGCATTAACCAAAGGGTATTTCAAGCATATTGATGGCATTTGCACTTAAATTAAAATTAATTCAATTATGTTCGTATATCATTAAATGTGCATGCATTTCTATTAAATTCGCCCAAAGTGATAGTAAACTGAAATCAGATCTTAAGAGATATATATTTTAAATATATACTTGTAAATTTTGGTAAAATTTACCAAGAAGTTAGAGTATGTTACATAAACATTTGTTTTGGCTTAAAGAAATTGTGAGTCTAAAAAAACAACTTATTAAAACAATTATAAATATCGAATGATACTCTATATTATATACCAGCAACGATTTTCTATCCCATGGCAGACTTACAAGAGTAAGAAAGATTGCGTCCATTTCTAACTAGCGCAGGGTATTTGCTTTAGAATATATTACTTTAAGCCAGGATAATTAGTCGACCTTTCCTCAAAGTAGTTCTTGGCCATATATATTTGTAAATCTAACTGCATCTTATTGAGATGTAGGCCTATGGCATATGGATTTACACGGAAGTGGGGCAAAAGCCCAAGCCCAAAGTGTTTTAAAAACAAACAAAGCTCGTGATAACATGTTGATTTCATCAAAATGCAAATTCAGCTTGTTTTCAGTGTGCATAGTCCTTTGAATCCTTAAGGCCCGGCATTGTAAACAAAAACAGCAAAATGCAGAAAATTGCGTATTGTGAGCTGCTTATTGTTGTTTGCGCTATAAATTATACTTAATTAAAAACAATTAAAAGCAAATCCAATTCTATTTTGCATAACGGCAAAACATAAAGGCTACGACTCAACCATCTTCCGGTAGAGTCGAGAACACATTTGTACACTGCTGCAAGCTTGTGAATTCCATAGCAAATATTTGGCAACATTTTCTACTGCTACAAAAACTAAACAAATCTGTTACATTTCAAATGTAACATGCATGCGTTCGCCCCGTCTCTCAAGCCACCCAAGCTTAGCCTTGACTCCGATGGGCAACTTCTTGAACATTGCTTTGAACGCAACCATTGATAATCTCAGCTTTTTGTCAGGCATTCGAGTTGATTTTGAAAATATTTTAATTATTCCATGCCCCAGACAAGTTTAGCACAAGCATGCAGGCCATACAAAGGTCAGCTGCAAAACTGAAGCTCAACAGTTGGCCAAACAATTTGGCAAACATGCAATCAGTGGGCAACAAAATCATGCAATTACTCTGCAACATGCAACCACTTACGTAAATGGGCCACTGGTTGAGCTTCTGGGCAGGGGGCGTGGCACACAGACATACAGACACACACGCACATACGCAGAAACACACAAGTTTGTGCAGCATAAATTCAAATTAATATCAGAGAGTCAAAGTGAGAAGATTTGACAAATATTGACAGCATAATTAATTTCTGTGCGCACTTACCCTGTGTTTGTTATTGCCTATTTAATTATTAACAATAACATGTTAATTATGCAACTTTTGCGTTTGACGATTGTAATTAATTAAAATTTTGACAACACACCCAGCACAGGTTCATTCCCACCAAAAGAGTGCGGCCCCCGGAAGGGGGAGGGAGGAGAATGGACACAAAGTTTTGTAGCTAGCCTGCGCCTAGGCACATAAAGCAAACATTGACACACTGCCACGCCCACTGGCAACTAAAGGATTTCAGTTTATATAGTATTTTGTAGCACAAAACTTGCTCGAAACTCAGCTGGCAACTGGCAGAAGCTTTTCCGACCGTCGAACTGGGCAGTGGCCAGTGGGCAGCGGGCAGGGCAGGGCAGGGCAGGGAAGGAAGGGTGCGCCTAAAACTCCCAAGAACTTTTTGCTCTACGTGGTATTGTTATTGCTATGCTGATGTTGTATTATTGTTGCGACCATACACTTTAGAGTATTGCACACTATATCATTAAGTTGGACACTTCAAGCAGAAGCTGTAAAATGAATCCTTAGCTTGAGTATCCCTAAAACATATTTATAAAGCAAACTGTAATCAATGGTAATTGGTTGGTTTTAATAACTAAATGATTTTATTTAGCTTAATTTGACATTTAAGAATTTTGATTTAGACTAAATATCCGTTAATTTGCATATATTGATATAAAACTTTATGATTGTGAAATAAATATGAATAAATATTATTTTATTATTAATATTTAATTTATATTTATTTAATATTAGTATGCTTTGCCTAAGATCATTTATAATTGCCAAGATGTGGGATAGAGATAGATGCAGATCCCTCCAGAAAAAAACAAGGATTTCTTATTTCATGAGCTTTGTTTTAATGGAGTCAGGGATTTCAAATTGTTGTCCCTTTTTTATGGTACCATAACAGACAAGCTCTCAAAGCTTTTAGTACTCATTACAGACAACTTTAATGACATTCAAGATTGACAGCAATATTGAATGAATTATGCACGGAAAATAGAGAAAATATGAAATAAGTATTTATAACTTATTGTTGCAGAATATCGATTTAGTTTTTACAAGTAAGTGATTCGAGTTAGGAAATACTTATTATTTTAAGTACAAAAAGGGGAGCAAAAAATATCTAAAAATATAAAACAAATTGAACAATACCCAAGCTAAGCTACGAGGACTAAGCTACAAGGACAATCTCGAATCTAAACAAAAATTACATTTCTAAGTTTAATATTTTATACTTGGTTTGAAGAACTCGAGCTTACCCAACTATTGAGGCCACGTTTTCGGTACGGAATACTTGATTTTTTTCAGTGTATACACTTGAAAAAAAATCCAGAAAAGCGCCGTAGTTGCGTAATCCCCATGATGAAAGTGCAGGTCAGCTGCATATAAAGGAACACTTCCTTTCCTGGTTCAAAGCATTTCCTGTCGGCAGTTTCTCCGGATTTTTCCGCGAAAAACAGCTGTGCAATCTGTTGCTAATGTTAGTGTATCTCGAGCTTCGTTCATTCAATTGTACTTAGTTTAATTTGCCATTTTGTAGCTGCTGCTGCTGCTTCTGGAGCTGTTTGGGGCTGTTGGTGGTGGCGGCGTTGCAATGCTCGGACAGCAGTTGAATCCAAAATGAAATACTTGATTTCAGTCTCCATGGAATTTGCCGAGCAAGTGCAGCGGCAAGAACAGAAGTTGGAACAGCGGCAGGAGTGCCAGAAACTTTGCCGCTTGCACAGGAAGTCAACTTGGCATCCCAGCGCCTGCCGACGCCGACACCAACGCAGAGAAGGAAGATGAAGATGAGGATGAAGACGAAGACGAAGATGGAGATGGAGATGAAGACGTTGACTGTGGAGCAGTTTACTTAAAATGTTTAGTGGAAAGTGTTTTAAAATACATTAAAAAGTTCACGGCTGCCATGGCACGCATAGAATTTATGCGAATTTGGTGAACTCTAGAGTGGAAACTTTTTACATTTGCGCCCGCCCAATCAACTTAAATATTTGTTTAGCTCAAGCAGCTGAGCTCTTAAATGGCTAAAACATACAAACCCCATATACACGGATAAACATAATACAAATATATGTAACAGCTGTAATTAATGCCTCACCAAAGAGCACGAGTCGCTACCGAGAAATCTATATGCAGATATGCGTGTATATCCATAGATCTAATGTGGTTCTGTCATGAGCACCTTTAGCTATTTGTGCTAGTCATTTAATGAGCTACTTTCATTACCCAGCTTATATATATGATATGCCCTGCCCGAGGCTCGGGCGGCCAAATATAATTCAGTGTGGGTTGTCTATGAATTCGCTCACGTATTTCCGTTTACGCCTTGATTTGATACGCTTCGCAGAAAACTGCCAAATTTGCAAATGACAAATGAGCACGAAAACAGCAAATAAGCAAAATAAAAAAAAATATAAAAAAGCAACAAATAAACATGCGTAAGTAATTTGGATATTATTTTTCCTCTTATTATTTGTAAGGAGTACGAAGTAAGAGTCATCGGCAGGTAACTGAAATTTTGATGCCCTTCAAACACCTTAGGAACGGCATGATATTGTGCTTAATTATTCTTAAACAATTCACAAATACAATCAATTTTCTATAATAAGAAACCCAAAGCAAATAGTATAAATAGTATAAAATAAATTCAATTAATATGCAGCTGGATAAAAGTTTGATAAATTTTGTAAAATATTATTACCTTAACACGATCTATCAGACATTAAGTAAAAATGAAGCAAACTATTTAATGCAAGCTGATTTAATATTAAGAATATATTATTTATGTGAAAAAAAAAGAATATATATATATATTTATAACTATTACTATATTTTAATAAATATACTTTACTTCATTATATTATATAACTATATTAATAATAATTATGTCTCGAATATTTTATAGCAAAGTTTCGGTACCCGCTGCTAGAGTATAATAATGCCATGCGAGTTGTTATTTATTGTAATTTTATATTTTTTCGCATTTCGCAGCTGCAGTACGCAATTTGCTGAAATGAACAGCTCTTATCAGCGCATCTGTTTGCTGGTTTTCAGTTCTTGATGCGACAGTTGTGGCAAAACATTAAAAAAATTTAAATATATAAACAATATTAAAGTCAGACGCAAGAGCACAATCGAGCACAACAAGCGAGGGAAATAAAAAAAAAATAAAAACGAAATAAAGAAAAATGGAAAAGCCAACCGATGTTTCCACAATTGTTGGCTTGATGTATGCAATAAATGTATTTAATTAAATAACCTATTTAAATTTGAATGCATCGGAAAAAAAAAATGAAACAAGCGAGTGTTAAAAAAGAAAAGAAACTATATATTGAATTGATTCAACAAATGGAAATAATTGGCAACAACAAAAAAATGAAAATTAATTTAACTCGCGTCAATTCAAAAATGCACAAAACGAATTATGCTGAGCAATTGACATTTTAAATTGCATTATACACAAGAATATGCATAAAATAATATGCACAGCCAATGTCCTTATCTCTGTGCAGGATAATGTACTAAAAGAAAATGCAAATGCAAATTAAATGGCTAAAGTGATTGCATACAAGCTAAAATTGCTTCAATTTATAGCAAATGTTTATTCCAATTAATTATTCAATATTTGAATAAACATTTCAATCAACAGCGCTTAAGCTGTTTATACCCTAAGCTCATTGAGGATGCGTCAAACGGGTATGATGGCTTTTTTGCAAATTTATGTAACTGGCAGAGGAAAGCATCTTCAACCCAGTTAAGTATTTATATGCTTAGATATCATCTATAGCCGACTCGATATAGCACCTCTGTCCGTCCATCCCCTTTCTGCCCATACATATGATACGATCTCTTTAGTTTGTTCGGTTCATAGATACAATTTCTCAAATATTGCTAGTCGTATCGATCTACCCATTAAATAGATAAAACGAGCTTTTTCTTGTTTGTGTTTATGTGGATGTATCTATGCATGTTTTTATACCCAGAGTGTATTATTAACACAAATTTTAAATTAGATCAACTAAATGCACATTTATAGGAAAACAACATTAGACGATGGTTCGGGGTATCTCCTAGTCGGATACTAGCGCCTATAGCTTGTTTTGCTTAAACTTAGTTTTTGGCCAGTTAATCAAACAAATAAATAAATTTAAATATCAATAAATATATATTTGTTCGCATAAATTTTAGTTAGATAACATTTTCACCACGCACCTCTACAATCGCGTGCTCCCAATTTCCACCCTTTATTTTGAAAGCCCTACAAATAAGTCAGAATAAAGTTATAGACAATAAGCTTCTTTCCTTCATTTTTGATTCTTTTAAACTTGGGTGATTTCTTTCAAACTTGGATGCATTTATTGTTGATTTGGAGACCGTGGGTTGAGGTCCCATAAGTCATATATTATGAATCTGTCTTTCCATACGAAGACTACATACAAAATTGGGTGTCTCTAGCCTTTATTGACTTCGAGATATACTCAAAAAGCAGAATTTTCATAACCATTTTTCGTATAGTTTCTGAGATCAATGCCTTCACATATTGCGACGGACAGTCAGAAGGAACATAGCTAGATAGAATCGACTATTAATGCTGACCAAGTATATATATACTTCATTCTCCCAGTTACATACATTTGCACAAAACATAGCACCTCCTTTATTAATCTTTAATGGATTCTGGCTATAGTACCTGTGCTCTTACTGGTGCACACAAATCATAAGAGAAACAAGTAAGAACGCTGCAGTTGAGTGTGCTCCACTACGAACCACTACTACCTCTTAGTCAATATAATATTTCGGTTTTCAGCAGCACGCTTTGAACTCTTGAAATCATAAAATATAACCCAATATGAATTCCGAAGTGCTTTTGCAGATACTAACTCATACATTTATTCACAACCAACAAACGCATGTGCGCAACTTACGCAGCAGGAGAGCTGCTTCTTCCCCATTTACCACACTATTGGACATTTAATTTTGAATAGGTCTTATGTTCGATATTTAGGTGCATAAATATGGCATTCAAATATGTGTATATATCAAAAAAGGAGGCTCCAATAGAGATAGAGATAGCGATAGAGATAGAGATAGAGATAGAGATAGAGATAGAGATAGAGATAGAGATAGAGATAGAGATAGAGATAGAGATAGAGATAGAGATAGAGATAGAGATAGAGATAGAGATAGAGATAGAGATAGAGATAGAGATAGAGATAGAGATAGAGATAGAGATAGAGATAGAGATAGAGATAGAGATAGAGATAGAGATAGAGATAGAGATAGAGATAGAGATAGAGATAGAGATAGAGATAGAGATAGAGAAGAGATAGAGATAGAGATAGAGATAGAGATAGAGATAGAGATAGAGATAGAGATAGAGATAGAGATAGAGATAGAGATAGAGATAGAGATAGAGATAGGATAGAGATAGAGATAGAGATAGAGATAGAGATAGAGATAGAGATAGAGATAGAGATAGAGATAGAGATAGAGATAGAGATAGAGATAGAGATAGAGATAGAGATAGAGATAGAGATAGAGATAGATAGATAGAGATAGAGATAGAGATAGAGATAGAGATAGATAGAGATAGAGATAGAGATAGAGATAGAGATAGAGATAGAGATAGAGATAGAGATAGAGATTAAATCTGTTTACCTATTTCTACAAAAGAAAAACTTGTGAGGCTCACAGAAACTATTGGGATTTTAATTGATTTTAATTTATAGATTCAGCAATTTCTTTAGACCCATAGAAGCAATATATTTCTATAGCATTTATATTTTAAAAATGAATTTCCCATGCATAAATCTGAAAGGTTGCAGCGTGTATGATTGTGTTTGAGTATGTCTATATGTAAAAAATTATAATAATTTAATAAATATAGAATTTCGAAGCTTTACAATGGCAGTTGGGTGCTGTGTTTAGGCTATCTCCTAGTGTGGCGCTTCCGACTCGAGCAGCTTTATTTGCATTGCGTCATTCATATTTCCTTGCTTAAAGCCCTTTAAGACCCATTGAAGAAACTACAGGTGCGTCAAGTAAACGAATGCAATGGTTCTTTGAAGGAAATTCAGTATTTATCTGATTGAACAACACAGAGTAAATTTGTTAACGCTCTGTGAAATGTGAAACTGATGAATTTGTTTATATAAATGTTCACGGTAAATGAACTGAAAAGTAAAAGCATATTGTTAACTTGGCTTAAAGCTGTCATTGTCAAGTTGTTTTAGTTATGAAACGCTTTTGTGTTCGTCTAGAGTAGAAACTTGTGAAAAAAAAGTCTTAAAGTTTTCTACATGATGTTAGAAGCAAAGTACATCGATTGGCGCCAAAGGCAAGTGTGTAATTAGCTATTAATTGAAATACTAAAAAAAAACCGACTTCTAGTTTGTTTTTGCACTCTTTCAGTTGTGGGCAACCTTAGAGGAATGTCAAAGTTCGTGTATGATTTGCGGACTCCAAAGTCAACTCCTGCCGAACGGCAGCAAAGCTGGCCAACAACTGAGCTGCAGCGACAACAAAATGAAAATCGAAACGCAAACGGAAACGGAAACGAAACAAAAACAAGAGAGAGAGAGAGACAGAGCGAGAGAGAGAGAGAGGAAGTGGCAGCAATGTTTCAATGCCGCAACGTTTGCTCTTAAAAAAAGCTTAAGAGAACTCTGCGCCGGGCTCTTGCAATGCCGCGCCGGCTGCATGGCCAAGTTTTCGCACACTTTTGTCAACAATTGGCCCTTCTTAAGCATATTTACACGCTTCGAGCATCAAGAGACGACAATAAACAAGCGGCGACCACTCCACACATTGGCCGCTGTCAGCTCGCCAAATTGAATTAATTGCTGCGTGTTGTCTGTGTTGGATGCTGGCATTAAAAACGCGAACGCGAAGGTGGGCGCAATTTTGACGACCATAATGACAACAATTAAATATAAATCACCGACCAGCTACATCTACATCTGCGCATCTTTTCGGCTTTCCGGCTCAGACTCAGACTCAGACTCAGACTCCGCCGCGACACACGCATACAATTAGCTTTAATGGCCATGGCCATGGCCCCGGCGCACTTGGCGTATGGTAATTTGAAAATATGGTAATTATGAGGCGGCTGTATATCTGTAGATATTAATTTTGTATTTATGTTTTGAGAAGGAGCATGAAATGGGCAGCGCTGTCTGCTCTAATTAGGCGCTCATAAATCGCGCGCCACAAGAAAGCAACAAATCCTAAATAACAATTAAAACAATTTGCAAGATTAAAAAAAAGAAAACAAAAAAACACCTTACGGTCGAGGCTTTAATATTTTAATTAAAAATTCCTTAGCCACAATATTGCCAGCGGGCAGCCCTAGTACAAGGTGTGCCAGACCCTCGTGCTGGCCGTGTCGGCCATAGCCGGCGGTCGAGTGCTCTCAATGGTCTCCGGAGGCCTATGACTTTGAATTATTGCTGGCCGAGTCATAAATTAAGTGCGCGGCTCACAGGGGGCGGCTGGGCGTGCCAGGGGGGCGTGGTGCGGGGGGCGGGGGTATGGTCGGTTCAAGCTTCTCGAGTACCGTTTAGCGCCAGCTAATAATCTGAAATGGGCGTGAGATGCGATCGTAAGACCCAGACCAAGCTAAATTAATAGGTAGATGATCCATTTTCCACGTCGGAAAAGCCCATTAAAATAAATAAATAATTAAATCGAAATGGGCGCAAATAAATTCGGAGCCATTCGCATTATGTTTCGCCTGAAAAAACATATGCCTGCATTAAGAATTTTGCTTGCAAAATATTGGCTAGATGGCTCTTGGCTGGAGACTGCACGACTAGCAGATACCCTGCAACTTCTTTCTATACACATAGAATATCCACACTCTATAGAATACATGCTTTTAATAGCTTCGATTATTTCTTGTACAGAATTTATGAGGCCATACAATATTTATAAATATCATATACCCTACGAACATGGCGAAGCACAATTGACTCGACTGCCAATAAATGCTTTATAGGGTCGAAGATGCATCGCTTTGCTTGCATTTAACATTTAGACAAAAGCAATATACCCCGCATGCTTAGGTTTAAAGGGTACAGGGTAGAGCATGTATAAAAATCAATTTCATATTTTATTGTTAAAACATAAATCTGAAAGTAAGCTTTAAATAGCGCATAATTTAGAAAAGTTTGTTAGTTTCGTTATTTATATTATAATTTTGATAAAATATTTTTGACAAAATGAATTTAATTGAGTGCAATTTTTTTTTCACACTCGCAACAAATACGTCTAAAATTACAAAATATTTCAATAAAATCATTTTCTTTTCATGTGAAATGATAAATCATCACATTACTGTGATATAATTCCTGTAGAAACGCAACTTTTATATCATAAGAAAAATAAAACCAATTACTTTTATAACATATCAGAAATGCAACCAGTTGAAGGAAGTGCCTGGAAGAATTATAGCTGCGAATATAAGTAGTATATAATTTGTGATTTTTTCTTGATATCAGCGAGTTGCATCTTTTGCACATAATTTGCCACTTTTGTCATTTACACGTGAAAATAACAATAAATTTGCGTGAAAGGGAAAGCTGCTGTCCCGTTGATGCCGAGCCCAACTGCACCAAGGACTTCTTCGAGCCGTTCACAAATAAACATCTGAGGGGCGAGAACTTGTTGCATAAACCCATTCCGGCTGCTCTTTGGGCCTGGCCAAGTGGATGCGCCGCGTTGTAGGCAAAGCAATTTGAACACAATAAAGCTGAACAGTCTGAGTCGGAGCGTGCATATTAAATGTGCAAGTGCTTGGGCCACGCCTCAAACCCACATAAATAAAAGGCCAAAAGCAGAGAAGGAGTTAGCCAGGGCCAGACACAGACGTTGCGGCCGCGCAATCAAATTCAGATACTTGGTGACTCTCACTTAAGTGCCGTAAAGTCCTTCTGCTCGCAACAACAACAACAACAACAACAACAACAACATCATCGGCAGGGACTTTTATGATTTATGCAACTATCGCCTGCAGCAGCCAGTCCAAATATAGCCGCAGCGTCAGGAGCAAGCCCCATTGCCGAAATCCTTGAGGCGCTTACCATTTTTTTTTACGTTTCTCGTTTTTGGCCAAATGTCTCCCTCCCCCTCTCCGTCTCCCTCTCCCTCTCCCTCTCCGTCTCCGTCTCCGTCTCTGTCGTGCTGTGCGATGGCTCTTCAAATTGTGCAATTTTTATGGTCTGGCGGGCGGGGCGCGGCATTCATGAATAAAAGATTTCCAAGTGCGAGCCGTTTTCTCTCAATTTATTATGCTTCTGGCCTTGCCGAGTGCAAATAATAAGCAGCAAGTGCACAGGCACGCCCATGCCCGGACCCTGTCACCTTGTTGTTTCTCTCTCTCTCTCTCTCTCCATCTCTCTCTCTCCATCTCTCTCTCTCCATCTCTCTCTCTCTCTCTCTGTCTGTTTCTCAACACGCCCACACAATTGTCGAGGCGTCGCCGTAAAATTAGCAAAGCAAAGAGTTGCAGTTTACTTTCTATTTAAGCGCCGCACTCGACAGCTGTGTTTGTCGCTGGCAGCAGCAGCAACAACAACAACAACAACAAGAACACAAACAACATTGTCTGCGCTGAGGTTGCATTTGCTTTGTTTGCGGTCGCCGCTTGTTTTCCTTATTTGTTGTCTCCCAAGATCGTTTGCCCGTGCCCAAATTTGCACCTGGCTGTTGGGGCTCGCACGCCCCAAAAAGCAGGCAACACTTTTGCAAAGTTCGCATTGCGAACAGCTCTTGAAAATCTTTCGGCAAACAAGCGTCCGCAGCATTATGCAATCTATTTATGCCGAGTGCGCATTAGAAAAGATTCTCAGCACAATAAAGGCTGCAAGGCGATTTTGAGCCTAACCAGCTTGCATTCTTTTTTCAAATATTTTATTTAGCAAGAAGGGAATCTTAGCTTAGTTTAATTGGATACGGAACAGACGGCTTTAAACCTAAGCTGAACCATATATCTATTTGATAAATCGGAACAATTTATAGAGCTTTTAAGCCTTGGTCATTGCGCTTACGATAGTTCCAATATATATCAAAATGGATTCGTCTTTCTGTTACAGGCAGTCGGAACCGGCTGGATCGCAATACTATATCATATATCTAAAACGTGGTTATTGTGTGGAACACTTTTTTGTTTGTTTCTCATGATATTTTGAGCATACTCGGCAGTTTTAAGCTCCTTGCATATTTGCAAAATCTTAAGAATATCGGACTTATATATCATATAATTTCCATATAAACTATATCATATATATACTTATATATAAGCCAAAAATTTAAATGTATAGGAATAGAAATATGAATCGGTAAATAAAATAATATTATGTATGGCAAACAGATTTTATATTAGTATTTTAATCAAATGCATTTTATAAAGAAGACCTTTAAAATATCCGCAATTTTATGTATTTGTCGGATTATAATTTTTTTTTTGATCTAGACTCCAAACCATGAACAAAGAGCCAAGCCTCGTGAAAATCGAATGAGATTTTACCGATTTATGAGGTCACATAGCACAAAATAATTTTGTTTAAATTTTAACGGCTTTTGAATTCAAACGCCCGCGCATTTCTGGTTATGTTTGGCAGCACTGCAACGAAATTGTGGCCAACTTCACACTGCTGCGCTGTAATTGAACAGTACCTTTTTGAGTTTAACAGTCTGTGATTCTGTATAGCTAACATCGACAACACAAAATGTTAATTAACAGTTCATGTATCGATAACATTTATGTGATAGTTAACATAGCCTATCGAATAGCTCGTTTTCACGACGCAGCCACACTGTTTTTTGTGGATTAAGCTATTTTTTGTGATTTTTCACATTGGTCACACCGAACAGTTGCCGAATTGTTTTTGTCGCGAGCGGTTGATGTGAACAGGCGCTGCGCTTCGTAAATTTCGTATACGTTGATTTGTGTAAACGCCATTTGTGTGCGCGCGTGTGTGTATGTATTTGCATGCCAGCGAGTTGTTTTTTCCGCCTCTGTACAGTTAATATTCATAATTTTCTGTTAAGCGCAGTGCACTCGCAGCCGCAGCAAACGTAAGTGGCAAAATGAAGCGTGCGAAAAAAAAATAACTTGTGCAAACAGGCGCCTTGCTCAGCGGCGACGCCGCTTTTGCCTCGTTTTGTATTGTAGTCGTCGTCGTTGTGTATAGCCGCCTATGACCAGCACTTTGTTGTTGCGCAGCGCGCATTGTGTGTGAGAGCGTGCCAGTGTGTGTGTAAATTCCAAAACATACGCTGCACAGTGGCACCAAAAGCGAGCTCACAATTGTTTCAATTCCCATGCCCGGTTTTGGACGCTTACGTGCGTGTGTGTGTGTGTATGTGTGTGCGTGCTTGTGTTTGGGTGTGTCGTCGTTGTTGGCCGTGTTTATTATAATTTTCCACTTTTATTTTGTTGAAATTTTCGACCCAAGTGGAGTTTCTGTGTGTGTGTGTGCGTGTGTGTGTGTGTGTGTGTGCTTGGTGCGTCGCTACTGCTTTTGCTTTTGCTTTGCATCATCTACGCTTTGGGCCCTCTTTCACGATTCTCTCATTCTAAGCCCGTTCGCAAGCGGCTGCCGCGCACCAGTCAAGTGTCATTGTGAGTTGTTTTTGCTTGGCTTTTTCTCGTTTTTGTGTGCGTGCGTGTGTGTGTGTGTGTGTAGTGGTGAAAGAAGCAACAAATGTTGCTATTGCTTCGTATCAGAACTTGTGATACGTGATAAAATGTGGCCAAAGTGCGCGAGTAAAAGCCGGACGTTAACAGCAGCAGAAACAACAACAGACAGACACAAGTGCCAATTAGAATTTATTATTATTCATTATATTTCCTATTACTCTTATTTAACTCATACGGGCACACTCAAACACATACAAGAGGATAGCGCTACGCAAGCAAAACTTCGTTAGGCCTAGAGTCGGTTTGCGCGCTCGCACACGCTCATGCTCTCTCGCTCTCTCTCGCTCTGTCGCTCTCTGGAGTTACAAAAACAACAATAAGTGTTGGGCAAGGACAGGCGGAGGCAAGGCATTTTTTGACACGTGTGCTGCTGCCTGCTCTTCTTCTTGCCTTTAGCTACCTTTTCGTAACGCGAATAAAAATATAAATGCGAATGCAAAGTGTAATGTATTAAAATCTTAATTGCAGTAAATTAGCGCAAAATGTTGCCAAAACGTGTGCGATAAAAGTGAAAGAAAAGTAAAACTCACAAAAAGTACAACAACAACAACAGCAACAACAACAAACGAAGAAAATAAAAGAAACGTAGCGCAGGGCCAGGCCAGGCAACCAAAAACTGCGCGTGCCTGTCTCTGTCTCTTTCTTTCTGTGTGTCCGTGTCCGTGTCCGTGTGTGTGTAATTGTAATTGTGTGTGCGTTTGCAACAGATGCTGCAAACGTTACGCTCTGTGTTTGTGTTGTTGTTGTGCAAAGACACCAACAGCAACAACGACGCCTAAAACGACAACCACGAAATACGTCATCAACAGCAAGCAACAACAACAGCAACAGCAACAACAACAACAACCATGTTCAAGTGCATTCCAATATTCAAAGGCTGCAACAGGCAGGTGGAATTCGTGGACAAACGCCACTGTTCGCTGCCCCAGGTGCCGGAGGAAATTTTACGCTACTCGCGAACCCTCGAGGAACTCTTTTTGGATGCGAATCACATTCGTGATCTGCCAAAGGTCAGTATAAATATGTGCATGGCAATTACATGCATGTATGTACGTGTACGTGTGTGTGTATGTATGTGTACGTGTACATGCATGTGTGTGCGTATGTAAGAGTGTGGAGCAAACAGCTGTTAAAAATTGACATTTTCAATGCCTAAAATGTTAAAAGTGCAATTCTTAATGCTATTATATTGGTTATTTATATAATATATAATAATAATTATTATAATTATTATTTATACATTTAGAATACATAGATAATAATTATTTTGACGACAATATTGTGAAAGTAGTGCTGGTATGGCAACGTTGGTAAAGTAGTGTTGCTAAAGCAGTGTTGGTAAATTAGAAAGAACCCTTGCACTGGATAAATTAAAACAAATACTATTTAAACGAAATTCGCAAAGGGAAAATGAAACCAGGCTAGATTGATCAAATTCGGCTTTTGGTGCTTTGCTTAGTTTTATTTTTTTTTTTCAATTTCAATAAGGGAAGAAGGTATAGTTAGAAGTATGTATCTTATATGTTTTCAATTTCAATGAGGGAAGAAGGTATAGTTAGAAGTATGTATCTTATATGATATTAGAATAGAGGGAAATTTACAATAAAGGGGAAGGAGGTATTTAAATGATTCGCCTCGTAGATAACCGGGCTTAGGTCTTTGGAGGCGCCTATCTCTCAGGTCTTAGTTAAGAGGATTTCGACCTTCTGGTTGTTAAATTGGTTCATTGAACTCTGCTCAAAAGCTTCGTTTGTGCCTTTGACTTGTCTGCAGCATCCCTTTACTTCTAAATCAAAAGCTGAGACTTCGCTAGCTACCTAGATCCCATCGAAACCCGTAGCAACCCCCTTTCGGGTCGTTGTCCAGCACTGGCCAATGCAGCGCCCCTTTCAAGACAATGATTGCAACAAAAGACGTCCGTTCGCGCCAGCTCGGGCGGAAGTCTTTAATTAATATGGAGGCGCAAAAGGGGCATGGTTCTTTTTTACAATTTCTGCTCGTCCGCGGCATGCATACAAAATTGAATCTCCATTTACGCAACATGCAGACACATATACACAGACATGTGCATCGACAAGCTGCAGATAACGTTGCAGCTAAAGAATGTGCATACATATAAATTTCCATGAAAGCCAATTATGTTGGTGCTTAAACATCAAAAGACGGCAGCGCACGCGGATACTATTAATAATCGTGTAGAAGTGCTTTTAATTAGCTGAAAAACTTCTGAAAATTGTTTGGCCATGCACCAAGTCAAAAGCTAACGATAGCAGCATTAACTATTTCCAATTTAATGATAAACTCTATGATCTCAAAGAGAAGAAGATTAAGCAATTTGGCATTAATGAATGCGATGGGGCCTGCAATTGTGAATCATTTTGAATGTAAATGTACTCAGATTATTTATTTGTTCTGCTGGCTTCCGTTTTATATGCAGCTGACGAAAAACAAACAAATAACAATAACAACAAATGCAGGCAGCGGTCGCTTTATACAGAAAACAAAGCGTTGACATAGCAACAAGTGGCCAGCTTTTGGGAGAAAGGGTGGAAGGGGGGAGGGACTTTACTTAAATACATTCATACAGTACGCCCTCGCTCAAAGCAATCCTCCATACACACGATTTCGCGGGGTTCTCTTCACTGCGCAGCAATGAAACTGAGCCACATAAAAGTTTTCCCAATTGACATGGGTTGTGCTGAGCGAGGGCGTACTGTACTTACAAAAAATGTTCATCTTGACTGATTGACTGACTAACTTACTGATTAAAAACTATGTGTTACTTTATGTAAGTCGCGCACGCTAAGACGTGCTTTTTCCCATCCAAAAGTGGGGAAAAAGAGCGAAAAAGATATCTCAAAAAAGTTTCTTCAAATGCATTTAAAAACAATTTACCACTTTTCGGAAAATGTTGAAAATGTGAATGGAATTCGAGTTCAAATTCATATGCTGGAATCTTTAGACAAATTCATGTGTATTGTGTTTCACACATTTTACTAAATCCACCCATTTCGAGGGAAGATGAGAGTGGAAGGTTGCATGAACGAAAAATAGATTTTTCGGCTTCAAAAGTCTCACGACGAGACTATTAGCCTGATTCCACTATGCTCAACATTTCTTACATATATAGTCTGATTCCACCATGCTCAACATTTGTCACATATAAAGCCTGATTCCACTATTAGCAACATTCGTTACATATATGCCTGATTCCACTATGCGCAACATTTGTAACATTTATGCCTGATTCCACTATGCTCAACATTTGCTACATTTACATACATCACATCCGCGCAAAAAACACGAATTACTTTGGGCAAATACCAAAATTGTTTCAAAATGTGAAAAATGTGGTTTCGTGTGGGAAACACTACGGGCAACATACTTCACATTCGCAAAAAATGCGAGAAAGGCTGACAGTTGAATTAGGCTGTAAAATGGAAAGTATTGGTTCTTTATTAGAACGTCAAACTCATTTTCAAATATCTATGTAAAATTTTAACTTAAGTCGTGCATTTCACGAGTAAGTGAAAAATGTATGTCTAAAATTTGAAGCAAAACTTTTGACCGCACAGCTCCGGGAAACATGAGCTACATTATTTATATATGTATGCATCTCTCTATCCCCTTTCCACATAACGTTGCATTACCTTTGCCTTTTGCAATTCATTTGCGGTTAGTTAACTTTCTTTCTTTCTCCGCCAAATGGGGGCAAACGTATTTGGTTCAATCCAACAATTCAGAACGCATCGCAAAAAGTATTAATAGTCTTCTCATATGGCTCAGTTTTTAGCTTATCTTTATGAAACGCTCCAATATTACATCTTAAGGCCTTAATAAAAGGCTTTTGTATTCAAAAAATCTCAACCAACCTCAGCAATTACGAACATTTTAGTATTATATCACACATAGTCCCGATCGGGGAGAGATTGAGCTTGGCATTTATTCTTCGGCGTATCGAATAACTATTCCATTTCGCTTAAAAAATCTTTATCGAATGAATCAATTACGCAAACTGCAAACATTTCAATTATGTATGATGCCGATGCGTTGCAAGGGTATTTTAACTTCGGCAGCCTTTGCTTGACTGTTTCCTTCCACATTTTTTTTTTTTGCCGCATGTCTTGAAGTTGAGAATTTTTTGCCAGTTTGTAGAGCTTCCTTCGCGGTTAGCCGCACTCGCTAATGAACTTCTAATGCAAATTTTTGTTGTTCGCTTACATCAATAAAGTGCACAATAAGAACAACAACAACAGCAACAACAACATTTACTGGAGCAATGGACCCTAGTTGCAAGCAGCAGCAGCAGAAGCAGAAGCAACAACATGTTGCTGACCGATGCCAACAACCACAAGAAAGTAAGGCTATCTTCGGTATGCCGAAGATTTAATACCCTTTCAGTCATTTGCCTTACGGTTTTGTAGATATCTGGGAAAAGAGAAGCTTATAAAGGCTGATTGATAAAAAAATATCTGAAAAAGCAGAACATACAAAAACTTAATATATAGCAGCTATATGATATAGTAATCTGATGTTAAAAGGAATAAGCATATATATGGGGAGCATAGTAAAATTAATAAATGCCGAGTTTGGAAAAGATATCTTGATAAACAAAACAGTTCATACAAGAACCTACTTTTCGACCGATCTTTCCTATGGCAGCTATATGATATAGTCGTACGATCCAGCTGGTTTCTACACATGCAGACTAGACACCCAGAGATTAGTTCGCATAGAAACAGACAGACGGACCTAGCTTTATTGACTCGGCTGTTGATACTGATCAAGAATATATATATATATATATACATATACTGTGTGGGATCGGAGATGTCTCCCTTGCGTTACACATTGCAAGACAAACTTATGATACCCTTTATAAGGGTATATAAACTGAAAGAGCAACAACGACAATGGACAGCCATAATGATGATGTTCTTGCTACGCTGGAAGTTCGTTTGAATTTCAAACTGACAGCGTCGGATGTGCTGCTGCTGCTGCTACTGCTTCTTCTTGTTCTTCTTGTTGTTGTTCTGGTTGTTGTTTTTGTTCTGGATGTTGTACTTGTTGTTTTTGTTGTTCTAGAAACTCTTTGAGCGTCAACCCTTTAACTCTTTGAGAGCTGCAAACAATTTCCGCGTTGTCATAGCTACGACATCAACGACAGCAATCCGTGCTTCAATTGTATTGCTCTTAACTCGACGACAATCTGCCTCAAAATCTCTCTCTCTCTCTCTCTCGGTCTATTTATGTTGTTTGTCGATTGACAGACAGCTCCGTGCTTTGAGCTCTGAGTCACATAGCAGATAATTTAGATTTTTACCAACAATCCATTGAAATATAAAGGTTACGTTGGCAATGGCATCGAGCCTTCAGTTAAAGGATTGATTTATTTCCGATCTCTATCAAGCGAAAGAAAGGCTTCTTCGTATGCTTTACGAGCAAATATTCTCAGATTCTCATTGATATCGCTTATCTATGCATTTTTGTATCTTTCAACGGGCTTTCAGTAACAAATGCAATAACTTAATCAAAAACTTGCAGCTAAAATAGGAATCAAGCTTTATATCAAGTTAGTTTAGTTTACATTTGGAAGCTTGAATCGCTTGAATCAAGAACCGATCGTTCCTACGGCAGCTATCTTATATAGTGCTCCGATCTAGCAGAATGAGGGACTTCTGATTCTGATTTCCGTTTAGCTTCGATTTGAGAGCTTGAATCGTCTTTGTATTTCCGTGCTCTCGTGCTTTACTGTAGATGATTTATTTCTACAAAAAGTTCATTTAAATGAACTTAAATGCTTTGTGGTTTTAGCAATATGCAATCGCTGGCTTTTTTTTTGTGCAGCTCACGGAACCTACCTCAAGTGAATTTCGTTGAAATTTCAATTTTTCACTCGAGTATGAAATTGGGTTATACACCCTTCCGCCCCTCCGCCCGCCGGTCCACCCGTTCGCCCAATTCAATTCTCGTTTTTTTTTTTTGCTGCCAATTAGTCACGCCCAGAGATAAGATATCAGGTAATCGGCTCTTATCGCCTGCCGCTGCCTTGAGGTCTGGGTTCCAGCTACAACAACCTGAGCGCCTTCCCGGTTTGGCTGCTTGTCTTTCGCAATTCGAACCGTCATCGCGCTGTTGTTATTGCAGGTGCGTTTGTCGAGAACTTAACCGTCGGCTGTTTGTTGTTTGTTGTCTGGCTATTGGAACACAATACCAAAGCGACGGCAATGACATCATTTAGCGGCAGCGCAGCTATAAAAACAACAACTAAATACCTTTTAAAATGGCGTCGCTGTGTTGGCCCCTCTCTCTCTCCGCTCCCCCTTTTTAGACATAGCCTAAGAGCCCAAAAGCAACAGCAACTATAGCTTTTAAGCTGGCCCAAATGATAGCGACTTACAGTGCCAGATACAGATAGTTTTGTCCAAAATTCAGAATTGCTTTCGTATTTTACTTTTTATTTTATTTTTCTATGGGGCGCACTCAACGCCTCGCTTATATAAGTTCAATGGAGTCGCCGAGTTACTCAAAACCGGTTTCCATAAATAGACATATAATAAATGTTCTCGAGTTATTTCAATTAGTTTTATACCCTGTACACAAACAAAATACTATAAAGGGCATAATCAATTTGGCGAGCACCCTTGTGACTAGAGATTAATTTACAAACATAGTTTGGTTTCTCATAGAATCTGAGAAACGTCAAAATACAACGCTTCCAATTGCAAGCATATAAAAATAATAAATCGATAATAGAAATATATTTGCACTGATAAAAATATTTAGGTTTTTAATTGTCAGAAATGATTTATTTTCACTTTTCTAATCTATGTTTATTCCTTTGATTTTATTTGTCTTTTTTTATACCCTGAACCCATTAAAAATGGGTATAAGGGTATATTGAATTTGTGAAAAATCCAAATGTATGTAACAGGCAGAAGGAAACAACTCCGACCCCATAAAGTATATATATTCTTGATCAGCATCAATAGCCGAGTCGATCTAGCCATGTGCGTCTGTCTGTCCGTCCGTCCGTCCGTCCGTATGTATGAACGCAAGGATCTCAGAACCTATAAGAGCTAGAGACTAGAGAGAAATTTTAGATGTAGGTGCTCCTAGCTCCCGCGCAGATCGAGTTTGTTTCCGATAATCGATAACTTACTCCGTTTCCAAGCAATCGATAAAAATCGATATCGATATCCTGTTTTTTAGGCAATTTTGGTAAATAATAAAGCTAGAGTCACCAAACTTGACATATAGCTTCTAAAATAGAATATATATATGCATTTGATGTTGGAAGAAGAGGGTTCAGGGTATCCCCTAGTCGGGAGCTCCCGACTAGAACCTCTTACCTGTTTTTTTTGTAATATTCTTAGATTGTTTTCAGCGTGAAATTATATTCAATAACAACGTTTATTTTCTACTTTCTAGGTATCTTTTCTATCTCGTTAGCTTATTTTAAACATATCTTAGATCCTTCTAAATTAAATTTAATACGCATTTATATTCAGGCCTCAAATAACTTATATATGTTTTGCTGTATATAGAAATCTCCTTAGTTTCCCAATCTCTACCTTAATGTCCGAGTCCCATTCTACTAAACTCATTTCATTCTTGATCCCTTTGAGAACTTAATTGTTGAAATGAAGGGTATATGTTAGTCAGTCGCATGCAGCACAACTAGCTTAAGCTATTTTTATTTGTTAGCTGGCTTAAAACAATAACCCACTAACTGACGTCAAGGCAGCAGTTGGGAATTTTAACGATTTTGCACTCGGCGAGCGCACGCAGCGCAAAATGAATTGCGTTAAGAGCTGCAGCTGCAGCGAAATTTATCAATATGTTTTATCTAAATTGCAGGACTAACAAGCAGATGCACAAGATAATAGACAAATTACTTGCAGCTAACAGTTTCTGCTTGCAACCTAAGTGATGCCCCAGCTGCCGCCGAGGCCGCTGCCGCAAAGAAAGTTGTCGCTGCGTGTGACTTGCAACTTGTGGCTGCAACTGCAACAACAATAGATGTATCTATCTACAGCATGTGTGTAGCGAGGCCGCTTCTGTGTGCGTCGCTAGAAAAATGAAGATGTACAGATTCGAGCAGGCGCACAGATTCGGCCAGCAGGCGGCTGGCCTAGACTGGGATGGCACAGAGAGTCGCATCTGCACACATACTTGCATACATGTGTTCCCTTGCATGTATCTGCATCTGCGAAATGTTGCAACTGCTGCCGGTTTGCGAAGCATGCAGCATGTTAACTATACATATGCACAGATATATAGATACATATGTGTGTGTGTGTGTGTGCTTGAAGTGCGGCTCGTCGCGCTGCTCTGCTCGCTGTTCTAGCTCAGCTGGTTTTCGCATTTAGTAGATGCGCTCCGCAAGATATGTGCGAAATGTATCTAGAACTCGTTTTCGTCAGTATCTTGAGAGAGCTGCGCTTTGCCATGTGCTGTTCGCCCAGCCATTTGCAACATGCACACCACCAACCTTGGCTGTGTGTACGCATGTGTTTGTGTGTGTTCCTGTGTGTATTACCAACGAGATACATTTAGCTGATTACACTTGCAGATACATTATAAAATTACTCAAAATCAGCGAAGCGGACTGCCGTCCGTCCGGCTGAGTGAGTTTGTGTGTGGGTTGCATGTATTTACATTCATGTCATGGTTCAGCGCAGTTAACACACACACACACACAAACACACATGATATTCTTATTGCTCGGAAACAAGTAAGAGTGCTCTAGTCGAGAGTGCTCAAACCAAATATACCCTGTAAAAAGCTTCTACATAACACATGCGAGCACATGCATATGTCCTGAGCAACATCCTGTGCAAAATGGACTGTTTAACAACTTCTGTGATTATTTTCTTTTATAACCAAAAAGCGTAATATCAAATAAACGCTTGCCAAATTTGTTGTATCTTTTCCGAGATATGCTCGAAAAATGGGGTTGACAATCGAAATTTATCAACATATTGAATTTCGTGGATATGCGCAGAAAGTAAGCTTTTATATTGACTTTATAGATTTTGCACATGAAATAGTTTTTCGCATTTAAAGAAATCGAGAACATGTAAAGCTCGCTGCCCTACTTGTGTGTGTGTGTGTGTTTGTTTTTTATTGCGACAGGGTATCACATGATATTATAAAATGTATCTCGAGCCTGCAGCTGTACGCAAAGCTTTTATATTTGCCTATTAGGTTGCGCAAAGTGGTTTTGAAAATTTGATTTTAACCAAACTAATTGCTTTAGCCGGCTCGCTCGGACAGCTCGACAGCTCGAGCCCTTTGTTGGCCAATCGAATTATGTGGCCTGGTTTTGCACTTAGCCAGCATCAGCATGAGGCCTCAGTTTGTGGCCGCAACGTCATTGAACAACGTCACATGCGTGACATGCGTTCTGTTGTCGAGCTGCAACCCATGCGAACTGCCGTAACTTGTTGGCCTGGCCAATACACAACCATTTCAACTAGTTGCTGCCCGTCGCCTGCTGCCGCTTGCTGGGCGCCTGCTCCGACTAGATACAATAGTAAAAGTGTGCTCGCTGACTGAGTGAATGCTCGAGTGAGTGAATGAGTGTGTGTGTGTGTGTGTGTGTGTGTGAGCGAGTGTGCGAGTGAGTGCCTTGGCAAAACTGGTAGTATTCGTGCAGTGTACGTGGGGCACGTTGCAATGCCGGCCGGCCGGCAGCTCGGCCTGTAATTTATGGTCATGCAAAAGAGCGACTCGCCTAGATACGACAGCGTGGGCTCGGGCTATTCGGGTGGCAGCACTTCGCTAAAAGTTTACAATTCGCATTCGTTTTTATTGTCATCACGTCTTGTCCTCCTTTGGTGCATTTTGCTTTTATTTTTTTTGTTGATATTTTTTGCATTGTCGGCCATTGCACCGCTCGGCCGCCTCCAGGCCACAGGGCCTGCATTCTGATGCCTTTTTCATATGCAATTTGCATGACTGTATTTTTGTTTTCACGTTTTGTCTTCCTGCATGGCTTTGTCCCTGACAGTTACAACTTTCTGACGCATGATTTGTTGAAAGGCCTTTCGTTTTTTTATAAATAGCAGACGGAATCTGGGACATTGTAGGTGCTCGCTCACAAAAAGCAAAAAAAAAAACAGAAAAGCTGACAAAAAAGCGGAAAAGCCATGCACATAAAGCCTAAGTACTTTGCTTTTTAACAAAACTCTGACCAAGACAAAACTGAAGTGTTTTTTTGGGCGGCCCGTTTGAGTAAATTTGTAATTAAGCGAAAAGTCAAATCGTTTACAAAGGCCACACAAATATTCATTAAAGCTTGAATAGATGTGTTCATTAATTGTGAAAATTACTCAAAATTACACACAGTATATATATAGTACGTACTTTTCATTACATTCTTTTATTCTTCCCGTTCTCCAAACTTTTGACTCGTTCCATTTCGTATACCGTATATCGTATATAGATCGTCTTTCCTTGTGATATCTATGAACTCAAGCATAGCTTATCGATTTTAATGCTTATTTTGTTAAATATATTTTTGTCGAGTTGATATTGCAACGGTTTTGCTTTAGTATTATTCTTCCTTTTACAAATTGAAAAGTAGATACGATTGTGTGTTAGGGAAAATCAGACCTGGGCTGTGGGAAATACCATAGTCAAACAGTCATATTTGCAGCATTCACATCTTATCCATCATTTGTAAGATAACCAAAATATTAATAAGTTATTAATTTAAATGGACTTTCAGCTACGAAGCTGAAGTTTTCACTGGAGTTACCTTTTGTGATTAAGGTGCACGCTAAGACGGGGTTACGGCGAATTCCACCCGCATGTGTAGAAAAATCGTGAAAAATATTTGTATGTAACTTTTTTGTTAACCCTCCGATCGATCTCAAACTCATTTTCAAATATATTTATAAGGAATTATTTGACTGGTTCTTGGGTAGCAAATGCGGGTCAAAGGTTTAGTAAACCAAAGCTAATTCCTCAGCATCAAGATTCTCACCGCAAGACCAACATGGGCAGAAGTGCGGTTCCTTAAGGCATACATTGTTAAATAGTGGATATCAAGATGGGTAGATATCAATTTTCCCAGGGTCGTGTACTTAGTGGAAAGGTAATATCTAACATTTTTAGCACAAAACATTCCGCGAGCAAGGCCGGGCAATAAACGGGCTTCTATATTTATAAATATTTCGAATACATTTACACATATCTAATGCATGTGGGCAACTTTCGAGCTAGGTTTTTGTATACCTTTTCTGGCTTGCAGAACTGGGTCATCAACATTATCGAGTCACGGCCCAAAAGTGGCACTCACACAGAACTTTACACTTATACAAGTCTTTTGAGACAAGCGAAAAAAATTTAATCATCTTTACGACCACAACTACGAATTATTTTCATTATTATTATCGTCGCGACTGCTGCTGCTGCTGCTGCTGTGTGGTAGATGGTTTTGGGTGGTTGCAGGGGCAGGGGCAGGGGGAGTGACCCAACAATGGCCGATAAAAATCGCTGGCACAATGAAAGCAGCGACGCTGACGACGACGACGCCGCCGCCGCCCGGTGCGGGGCTGTTAACCTTGAGGTCTATGACTCACTGAGTCAGCCGCTAGGGGGCGCTGCTTTCTTTTCCAAGTGCCAAAAGATGATTGTGTGCTCCACATTGCGGGCAGGAAGGTCAGCGGAATGCTTGCGGCTCTGATCGGGCGCGACCTTTCACTTTGGGAAAGTACAAGGCGCGCCAAAATAATTTATTGTAAATCGAACATCGGAACGTTTTGGGGAATTGATGGGGCGGCCCAGGAAAACAAAAATCGTGATTTTCATAAATGAATTGTTGGCGACATGTCTGTCTGACGAAAAGAAAGCAACATCCCATTGGCATCTTCTAACAGCTTGGGAGATGCTGGACCCGTCGAATGGGTCACGGCGTTTACAAATGACAAACTCTTTGAAATTTATGACCACGAAAACGAACTCGAAGATGAACAGCAACACGTCCTAACGATTGTGGCTCCTTTGTTTGCCAAAGACTAGAGAAAGGCTCTGCCTCTATATTGTGTCGTGCCAAAGACTAAACCAGCTTTTCATCTTCCGTCTCTCTCTCTCTCTACTCTCTTGCAGAATTTCTTCAGATTGCATCGCCTGAGAAAACTGGGCCTGAGTGACAATGAAATTGGACGCCTGCCGCCGGACATACAAAACTTTGAAAATCTCGTGGAGCTCGATGTTTCACGTAACGGTAAGTCGAAACACAACAAAACATAGAAAACATGCAACAAGTGCCGGATAATTATTATTGACATTGATGGGTTGCCGTTTTTGCCATGTGAAAGCTAAGGATGCGATGGCACGCGCCTATCCATTTAGTTGACTGACAGACAGACAGACAGCAGGGGGATTTTGTCATACAAATTGAGTCACTTAATGCCTGACATAAGACAATTGCACATCAGGTCTAACTGTGTCTGAAGGAGCACGCTCTCTGTCTGTCTATTGACTGCAAGTGAGTCAACGTCTTGTGGCTTGGCTTTCACCTACCAACATATATATGGTTATTGTTGTTGTCAGGCAACAGTCACAATAATTCTCGGTAACCCACTCGAACTTTGACCCATTATACGCTCCGAGCATTGCCATTGTCCTGCATTAGATCTCTTGTACTTAACTGGAAATTGGCTTGACTGTCAGTTACGATTTGTTGTTACTTTTGTACGACTTGCATCAGCAAAGCAGAGACTTGTTTAGCCAGAAAAACTTATGTTTTCCGTTCTGGCAACTCTTCGGTGCAATATTGCACGCACAAGCGCGGACTGTCAGACAGGCGAGTCGCGTACTCGAAAAACCGTATACCCCGCACATATTTGTTTTCTGCTTAAGCAAGCATAAATCCGTAAACACCAATCAGTAATTGGAGTCAAGTGCAGTGCGCACAGCAGCGCGTATTAAAAATAAAACAAATATGTATTCTCTTATATACACAGAACTGTGTACGTCGAAGTTTTGACAAACGAGCAGGTTGCAGTATGATTTTCAAATACCCTGTAACATTACTTTTGAGCAAAGTGAAACCAATTTCAACAACTCAAATATTATTTATGAGTAGGCTTTATTGAATAGCATAGAAAAGTAGCTAATGAAATTCATGATACGATATATTCATTGTAATTTACATATCATCACACCCCTTTCTGGGATACAGGGTATTTAGAAAATGAAAGCAGAGCTTGTTACCATTGAAGACTCGTTCATTCATTCATGTAATTTGAGCAGTCAGGGCCGGACTTGACTCTTTTTTTGAACTTTTAAGCAATTAATTACTGAAATGATCAATCAGACAAATTTTCATATTTTGAAGTGTTATACTTTAAACAGTTTCTGTCAAAGGAAGCTATTTTCTAGTTTTCAAAAGCATATTTTAAACGATTTTCAGGGTGCACCGCTTTTAATCTAGTCCGCTCCTGAGCTCGGTCAACCAAGACCGAAGCATTTTTGATGATGTTGGCTTACAACTTTGTGCGGCTTCCTATTTCCGTTTTGTCCACAAAAAGGGGCTTAAATTGGGTAGAAGTGTTGCACTGCCGACTTGCCAGCTTGAATGCTTTTGCTGACCATGCAACATGCCGTGGTTGTTGTTTATGCATATGACCCACAAATGTTCGGCAAACACACCCCAAGCAATTCAAGTGAATGTGCTTTTAAAGCTCTCGTCCGTTGTCGTCGCCTGGTGCTGGAAATCTGAGCTGCGGAATCTAAGTGAAAGGCCCTCAGCGATAGAGATGACTTTTCACTAGACATGATCGCAGCGATTCGATCAGAAATATATGTACCTCTTTTAGCATTTTAAATCTACATTCAGTCGAGCGGCTGTTGGTAAAACCCTTTCACATTCAATTATCAATGCTCAAATTCAGTTAATATAATTATTATGGCCAAAGCATTGTCGCCGAATGGCTTTAAACTTGCCTGGTAATAGGAAAAAGCGCAATTGGCAGGTGCGGCCGCACCTTGCTATATGCAGCACCCACACGTGGCAGCAGGTATTTTTATACCCTCCGAATTGGTCGAAGCCAAACGAAATATTTCAGTTCGTAACTGTGGCGCATTTTTGTTAAAATTAGTGCGCTTGATTTGTGTTGCTTTTGTGGCCATAACAATGGCTATGGCAGCAGCAGCAGCAGCAGGGAAACGAGCTGCCAGGCGCAGTACGCAAAAACACAGTATATTACGTATACGCCCGCTTGCACTTGACAAAAGAATTGGTCGACAGCGAAAACAAAAACGTGCAGTGCATTTGTAAGTGCGCCGCACAATGGACGTAAACATAATTAAAGCAAACAAATTGCAAAAAGCCCAAAGCTTTTGTTAAATGCAATCTATATAATAAAATTAAAAGCTATTAAATAAAATCAAAGATTTTAATTGAGCGATGTAAAACGACATTTAAAAATGATTGAATTTGTATCAATTTTTATTCGTAATTATACTTGAATTAAACTCGACGTAAACTTTTTGAAATGTTTGCTTTGCTTTTCATAAAAAAGACAAGCACGTTGATGAAAAATATTGTTATTGGATAATAGTTCCAGTTCGATAACATTAAAAGATTGCAATTTTAATTAATTTAATAATGTCACATCATTTATTTATTCGTCAGGTGGGTTTTCACACACGCCTTGACTTTGAATATTTATTAAAATTTATGTTTGATATATATCTTTATTTTATACTTTCTTTCAATGAATTCTTGAGTCCGAGATCGAGAATTCCTATCTTCTATCTCCATCATCATGACTAAATTTACAATTTTATAAACCCATTTCTATTTAGATTTCTATATTCTCTCAAGTTGTTCCACTGTGCACCGCAATGGTTATAACAAAAATACCAGTAAAAACATTAATTTGTATAGCTGTTGCGGTACACACGTGTCTTAGTGAGTGTTAGTGTGTGTGCATGCGGGTGTGTTTGCCATTTGCAGGTGCTGCGGACGCAGTCGTCGTCGTCGTTAGCAGCCGCGAGTTTGTACGAAACGTTAATCATTATGACAAGTTGACCTGTTTGCGAAACGTGCGCGAGAGGGCGCTTTTGTTGGCTGCTACTCATTGCATTGCATTATGCCCTTGCAGAGGGTATTATAGTTTTTCCATGAAATGTGTAACGCTTAGAAGAAGACATCTTCGCAAAAAGTATGTGCATTCTCGATGCATATCAAGCGCCAAAATTTAATGTGTGCTTACATGTTTATATTCATAATATTCTCTCGCTTTTAAATTTATCTTTCTGAAACTCTATCAATATCTATATATAACTTTATCATTATCTATATAAAACTATATCATGTAGATGCCAAAAAAAAAAAGCATTTGTTTGTTTTTCAATGCAGGCTCTACAATGCTCCTAAAATGTGAGACAAATCGGATCAATATCGGACTTATATGTTATATAGGAAGAATCAGTCGAAAAGTTAGGTTTTGTAGGGAAAAATGTTCTTATTGCAAGAGAAGTCTCCATTAAAGACCCTAACAAATACGAGTTCTCCTCATATATCTGCACAGATTTAAGCCATAGCGTTCCGAAGGGTATTTAATCTTTGGCGTGTTAAAGATATTCATACTCTCGCGTTTTGTTTTTGTTTTTTCTGTTTTCCCAACGCCGCTAATTGTTTGTTTATTTGCGCGTTGTGTTTTCTATTTCTTAAATTTCGCAATTTGTTTTTGCTGCAGTTTTGCGCTGTGTGAAGTTAGCTTGTGGCTTGTTTATTAATACATACTAATTTGTGCATTTACATATTTAAAAGACGCTGCAGTCCCTCGACAAACAGACTCTAGTTGCGGGAAGTGAGAAAATCCGAGTTCAAATCCGAATCCGCAGCTAGATTATGAGGGAATGAGCAGAATACTGTGGGAATTGGTTGTGAAATTCTCTGGGAACAACTTGACAACCGATTTCAGAATAGAAAAAAAAAAAAAAAAAAAAAAACTGCATCTTACAAAAAGACCAATTAAATGCCATTTGAAAGTCATGTACGAAGCCAGCGACGACGACATCCTCAACGGCCAAGCACGAAAAGCCAACGGAATCTGTGTCATCTTTTATTCTTGTTGCTGTTGCAATTGAGGCGTCAACTGGGTCAAAGTTAAGCTGTGCGCCGAGTGCACCGAAAGTCGTCGCGTCGCCTCATTCAAGTGGCTTTTGCAAGATTCTTGTTGTTGTTGTTGTTTTTTTTGCGCTGACAACAGACACAAGTATTGTTAAAGTTGCTGTCTGCTTGAGTTTGAGGGCAAACAACAGGCAGGCACTAAGCTGCAGAAGGCCCTCGACTATAGATCAAAAGAGCTCGTTGGCGGTAGATGGAACGAGAAAGAGGCAGCTTTTCGCCAGCACAATGCAAAATCAGGGCTAAGTTGTGGCTTGACTGGACCTAGGCCACACGTTATTACCGGCCATGACTTTGTTAAATGTCCACATATACAATATGCTCTACTCTCAACAGGTATTATTTTCGCGCAGTCCGACAGAAAAGACAGCTAACACAAACACATGCACACATGCCCATGGCGTGTGAGAAAAGAAAAGCAAAAATTGTTTAATTAATAGCATTAAACAAAAACTATATCAAGAAATCAGAAAATTGAAAAATCATTTCTACTCACACTGTACTTAGCCATAATAATAATATGTACATACATATTTCAAATGCCTGGCTCGCTATTGACGTCACCGGGCGAGGGCAATTAAAAATAAAAACTAATCGACAGCCGAACAATAATTTTGTATGCGGGAGGGAAACAAATCAAAAGCCAAAAGTACGACATGAACTGCCTACACCAACACATACACAAAATGGCAAAAATGTGTCGGAAAAAGTAAACTGAACAAGCTGTTGGGAAAAATAGTAAACCGGACTAGTAAGATACCCTCGTTTTCACAGCTAAACCAATGCTTGATGTTAAAGTTAAAATGTGGTTTAAGACGCCAAGTCGATGTTTTCTGCCAATCTGCCTGCTAAACATTTAACAGGAGGATAAAAGTGCCAGCATCAAATACAATTGACATGAATAAGAAACTGCCGTGCAATGTAGCTAACCATTTTGCTAAGCTACAAGCTAACTTGGCTAATTACTCACTTTAAGGCATAAAAATCAAAACATAGTTCAACTTACTATCAAAATGCAACTGTACGTCAACCAGCTTCTACTTGGAACATGTAAAAAGGAACCTTTGAGGCTTACAAATCCTTTTCTCTTGTCGCATGAATAGCCAGCTTCCTGGTACATAAATGTTATCCGCAGTTCGCCCTTTTCGCAAAAAAGGTAACCAAGTGAACGTGCAGCTGGAAAATCATATTGAAAAACCGTTGCGGTCGGCTGGCTGGCGATGGCTTTTCCAAAGAGAATGAAACAGGAAAAACGTGGAAATTAAGCGAGTCGCGAGCTAAGCTTGATAAGCTCGCGCCAGCTGTTACAGGAATGCTGGGCGCGATTTCGCGGATTTGTATTAATTGAAAAACATTTTAATTGATTGACAGCAAGACTTAACTGTTGTCAAGTCTGAAGATTGACAAAGTGTTGGACTATACACCTCACATGTTGTACTTTATGTGAGACTTCCTTTCGTCTCCGTCAGAGCCAAGAATATTAGGATATGTATTCAAACATGTATGTGGTCTTAAAAGTTACAGCACACTGAAATATTTTAATAGAAACCAACATTGTTTTCCCTTCAAATGTGTGTCTAGTAAAACAGCATAGATTACTTACCACAATTCTCGTGAATGCTGGAGTTAGATTGAATGTATCTCAAACTTGCAAATTGCAAAATGCAATTAAACTCGTAACTAGCTCATTTCTGGATAACTTTGTTAGCCTGCGGCTCTCTAATCGCATGATGTATGTAACGCACGGCTGCATTTCTGTCCGTACTTTTACAGAATGGAAGTGGAAATCATTTCTGCAAACATTCAAATATGATTTTTGCGAGCAGGAGCTGACACCACGAAGTGCATGGAACATGTTATGCAACATTCAACTAGTTAGAATATATGTTATGTGTGTGCATAGATAAAAGTAAATGTATTTACATACATATTTCAAAGTGGGAAAATAAAATACCTGTTGATTCATGTGTGTCAAGCCGTTTGATATTGGTTACAACAGGTCCTGCCATGGCTCAAAGCTTAAGTTACAAAGCTATAATATAGATATTTTTACATATAGCGGTTACTTTTAATTAACATTTAATTCAAACACAATTAAAGCCGATTCAAAGTGTGTGAATGCCTCTAACAGGCAGAAGAAAACGACGTCTCCGTCCCTGTAAAGTATATTCAATTCTAAACCAACATTAACCCGCATTAATCTGAATCGTATATATGAACGCGTTGATTGGCGAAACTATGAGAATTAGAGACTTGAAATTTGGGTCCTATTGTGATACTTTGTTTTGATGAAATCAAGCAAAATTTACATCTATATCTTATTTTTCACCAAATCTTGGATCAACATCTAGACTTTCGTATACTAAATGCCTTCCCGTCCCCCCCAAAACTTGAAAAGAACTAATTTTTTGTGGTTAAGCGTTGGACTTCAGTATAAACATTCGTTTGGATGTCATATTTACGCCCTGGTAATTTAAGAATCGTAGTGTGTATGTATCATACTATGTATTAAGAAAAGTCCTTTTTGATAATTTGTTTATTTCATAATAGTCTCAACAAATCTATTAACTTTATGTCTGTCCGCTTGTTATGTATTAATTTTTTTTTTGCTTATTGAAAGCGTTTTATTCTCGCTTGTTAAACACTTTAATTGCGTTAAATAGCACCTGTTGCAGCATGTCCTCTGCATTGTCGCGATGCGGCAGCGAGCTCTACAATTAAGGGCCATTTACTTAGCGCACTCCCTGAACGGCTTAGCTCGACTTTGGGTTGGTGACGTGCAGTCAGCCACAAGTAGACGCTGCTGCTCTCTATTATGAGCCGGGCCATAAAGCATCCAGAGGCAGCGGAAAGCTATTTCTATTTGCACGCTGCCGTTGAGGGATTTGCTGGATGTGGATGCGAATGATGATGCTGATGCTTTCAACAGAAACAGAAAGCAAATTGCATGCAGACGAAGCGGATGACGCCGTTGCCATTGATGGGGATGTGGGTAAGGACGAGAACGAGGTCGACTCCATTCATTCAATAAAGTAAATGGCAGCGTGCC
Source organism: Drosophila novamexicana (assembly GCF_003285875.2). NCBI lineage: Eukaryota > Metazoa > Arthropoda > Insecta > Diptera > Drosophilidae > Drosophila > Drosophila novamexicana. The sequence continues at coordinate 2,389,586 of NW_020824827.1, read as the reverse complement.
ATAAAAGTAGTCATATATGGTGTTCTCTAAGTGAAGATTAGTCCAACTTAACCTGGCTGTGTGAAATTGAAAAGTCTGATGAAAGCTTTTCATTTGCAAGCAGCCATCAGCTTTATCATTAAGTGCAATGTGCAAGTCATATTGAAAAGTGGGGCCAGCCCCACATTCCGCCGGCCCATAGTCTTCTGTTTGCCTTGATAAGTGACAAATCATTTCATTTCTCTCATGTGCCGGCAATACACACAAAACAATGCCGACGACAATATGCTCTTAAAATATTTGCTCGTTCAATGACATTGAAATGAATTTTCATCTACAATGTTGACGTCGTCAACGTTGACGTTTCGCCTGGCCGAATTTTTGGCAAAGCCCAACAGCAACCTCTTCGATCTCTTTTCCGCTTTTGTTTGTCTCATTTCATTGAAATTTATATGCTTTATAAATTCATGGGCTTGTCAGCCTTGTTCCTGGTCGTTCTGTGTTTGCTATTGTGCTATTTTAAGCTGTATGCATTGTCTTTTTTTTTGCTCGTGCTCTATAAAAATGATAAAATATTTCATATTTTTGGCTCTCGATCCAGAACTCGTGTGCTGCTATGTGTGTTCCGCTTGTTGCTATTCTCATTGCATAATTGCACAAATTGATTACATTTGGGACACCGGCTCAAGCATTTTCTTTCATTTCCGTTCCCACTGAATGAGTTCCCTTCCCCACTCTGCTGCGGAAAGGTCAGTGAAACGCGCGCCGCTGGGCGACTGTCGCCCATCTAATGACCGCCAACTGTGCCGCACAGTTGAGCACAATTTGGCTGCAGCCCTGCGGCCAAAATACAATCGAGGGAATATAGAACAGCCGCATCCCATATAAGAGGCACATATGCTGCCAATAGCACAAAATGTGTGTGAGAGCTTGTTTGTGTTTATGAGAAGCGTCTCGCTGCGTCCATTTGTCTACAGCAGTTGGAATCATTTTGAGTGTTTGCTGTGTGGCTCTGTTGCTGCCCTCTTGTTGATGGATCGACTGCTGTTTGATGCTGTTGGGCCCCGATTGGTCTTCACTGTTTGCCTGATGGCTGATAGCTTCTGGCTGTTGCTATCCAGAAATACACAAATATCTCAATAGTTAATTATAGCAAAACGTACTGGAACAAATTGTCATTGGTTACTCGAGAGCTGGTCTAAATTTCCAAGTATTCAAAATTATCCTTAACTAGTTTATCTAAGGCAACGAATTACATATGTTCATGCTCTACGAGCACGCATATTCCTAATTTTCATCCCTAAGAACTAGACTGTCATAATTTAAATTGACTTTGTCATGAATAGTTATTCAAATTTTTCAAAATTTGTAAAGAGAAGTTGGTAAAGGGCAAATACGATTTGTGACAATTGAAAAAAACGATAAAAACCTAGTAAGAGAAATATTTTCTAAAGATATGCATAATTTAATTTATTTTAGATATTTTCGTGCTCAATGTTATATCTCATAAACATGCAAAGCACCAGAAACATTTAGTAATTTTTTGCTTTTTAAACATTGAATGTTTAAAGTGCATGCAAATCGCAGCAAAGTCAATAATATTTATAAAAAAAAAAAACGTTTTATTTACAAATGTGCTTTTACACACACAGTTGTGTGTGTTCCTGAATATATTTTTAATTAAATTGCAGTCGGTAAACATTTAATCCGAAGCCAGCCCCGCAGCTGGATTGGCAAGGGGGCGTGGCAACAATTGTATACAATGCATCAGGCACTTTGAGTCCACACGTCATTCAATGCACATTTGCACAATTTTTTTTTATTCAATGGAGTATTGGGGCTCGCTCACTCACAAGGACTGGCCATTTCCGCCAAATGCCACTCGAAATGGCAGGGCAAAAAACCAGGTTCATTGTTGCCCGGCAATTCAAACATGTCCTGCTCGACAGGCAACAGCTATTGTGTGCTCTGTGGCGTTGAAGTTGTCGCCGTGCAGAGGTCCCACGAGTCGTATTAGTTACATCAAGTTATTATTCCCAGTCTGCTGCATATATGTATATTGATGTGAGTGTCTGTGTGTGTGTGTGTGTGTGTGTGTGTGTGTGTGTGTGTGTGTGTGTGTGTGTGTGTGTGTGTGCGTGTGTTGTCTCCTGCCTTGTTGTGTGCAACTGGGTCAACGTAAACGTCGCGTCGCGTCGCATCGTCAAAGGATTGCGCGCCCACCTGCCTGTTTACACTGCGGTGACCTTTTGTGCGAGGCTCCTGTGGCTTTCTGTGGGTGTGTTTCGGATAGACAAACAGCCACATAACACACACAAGCACTCACCATTGTTTGTGTATGTAAATGCTGACACCTACATATACTCACACATATATATATATATACATGTGTGTATATGGAAACTCCAGCTTTTGCGTGCGCATTTCCGCCTGGCAGTTGAAAATGTATTCGATCAACAAGTTTCTTTTGTCATTTTACGCTTCGTCTCGCTTTATCGATGTGGCCTGGCCACACAACAATAACAAAAGGGCAGAGCGAATAAGCCTATGTTAAATGAATTGAATAGAATCTGAACATACCATATACATACCTTAACCCATGATTAAGCTGTGAATCCATTTATAAGCCCTGGTGCTGTATGTGTCGATTGTAGTTATAATACAGAAGAACATTGCAAATTTCAAAGTCTTTTGTTTAATTCCTGCATATGCAAAAAGTCAGTTAAAAAGAGTATAACAATAGAAAGGGGATAGTATCGTAGAGTCTGACAACTGATTTTTGGATAGGTACATTTTATATATACATATATATGGGCGTAAAGCTAAATACATTTTCTCAAAATACTTAAAAACGTATCGAAAGAGTAGAGAAAAGGAAGTGCGGTGTACAGGGTAACTCCTAGTCGAGCATGCTGGGCCACTCAAACCCTTATCTGTACAGTTTTTTGCGCAGCATTCGCCGCTTTCATTAAATATTTATAGATATTTTATAAATAATCATATATGGATATTAGGGGACGTCCTTAAACGCAATTCATGCGTAAGCGCAATGCTTGACAGGGGGGAGGATCAAAACAGAACTTGAATAATCGATGAAGCTGCTCTGAGTAATAAACAACGATAAGAGAAGATAACAATTGTTAAATATATTGCTTTATATTTGTATTGCAGATATACCCGACATTCCCGATGACATTAAGCATCTGCAGAGCCTGCAGGTGGCCGACTTTAGCTCGAATCCGATACCGAAACTGCCGTCGGGCTTTTCGCAGCTGAAGAACTTGACCGTGCTGGGCTTAAATGATATGTCGCTTACCACATTGCCCGCCGATTTTGGCAGTTTGACGCAGCTCGAATCGTTGGAGCTGCGCGAGAATCTGCTCAAGCATTTACCCGAAACGATAAGTCAGCTCACCAAGCTGAAGCGCCTGGATCTGGGCGACAACGAAATTGAGGATTTGCCACCATATCTGGGCTATTTGCCGGGCCTGCACGAGCTCTGGCTGGATCACAATCAGTTGCAGCGTCTACCGCCAGAGCTGGGCCTCTTAACCAAGCTAACGTATCTGGATGTGTCCGAAAATCGCCTGGAGGAGCTGCCCAATGAGATTGGCGGCCTGGTGAGCCTCACTGATCTGGATCTGGCACAGAATCTGCTCGAGACACTGCCCGATGGCATTGCCAAACTGAGTCGACTGACCATACTGAAACTGGACCAGAATCGCTTGCAGCGTCTAAACGATACGCTCGGCAAGTAAGTATAGCAAACGCATTTGGCAACGGTCTACGGGATTAATCGACTAATCGAAACTTTTGCAGCTGCGACAACATGCAGGAGCTGATATTGACGGAGAACTTTCTGTCCGAGCTGCCCGCCTCGATTGGAAACATGAGCAAGCTGAGCAATCTGAATGTGGATCGCAATGCTTTGGAGTATTTGCCCATAGAGATTGGCCAGTGCAGCAATTTGGGCGTGCTCAGTCTGCGCGACAACAAGCTAAAGAAGCTGCCGCCCGAGCTGGGCAACTGCACGGTGCTGCATGTGCTCGATGTGAGCGGCAACCAGCTGCTCTATTTGCCCTATTCGCTGGTCAACCTGCAGCTGAAGGCGGTCTGGCTGTCGGAGAATCAATCACAGCCACTGCTCACCTTCCAGCCGGACACGGACGCTGAGACGGGCGAGCAGGTGCTCTCCTGCTACCTGTTGCCCCAGCAGGAGTATCAGCCCATTGCGCCAGGTAAGTCTCTTGAAACTGCTATTGTAACGGGTAACTGGTGACTGATGACTTTTGACTGGTGCTAAAGATCGTGTTTTGGCTGGCTGCTCATTGCTTTAGTCACGGCTCGCACATTTCAACATTGGCCAATAAATATAAAGGGTTGCTTATCTGTAGCTGACATTCTTTCCGCGGGCCATATCATGGTGCAATATCTGCAATCTATGCTCGCGATAAGATAAGAACACCCAACACTTGTTTAATTGTACCAGCAAGAGCAATGAGCAACACTTGAGTCAAGCGCTCTGAATATCCAGTAGTACAGGCTTTTCCAAATTCTAAACTTTTATCAATTATTTTTTGTTTTTGTGCTTTTTTTTTTTTTTGTAACTAAAAGTCTTTAACGTTATTTGGCCTTAAATTTCTTCATGCACTAAGCACTTTTTCCTCGATGTATCTCAAATATCTATATACCTATTTGTTTTTCTTCGATTTTGTTTATTTTTTTTCCGCATTCACACCATGCGCTCTCTATACTATATACTGCACCTTCACTCAAATATCATAAAACAATAAAAACGAAAAAACATCCACAAAACACCAAAAGATTATCCACCCCAGACGCTTTATAGATCAAGCGAAAAGTTCGATTCGATGGATTTCTTCAGTTATCAACAGAAAGGTTTGCGTTGTCTGTTAATAATACTACAATAACAAAACGCTATTCATATAAACAAAACCCCTATAGATATAGTTGTCCCTTAGAGCTATAATATAGAGTTGTGTTTCTTGCATGGGTCTAGGTTTACATTTTTCGGCTTCTAATAACAAACGCTAACAAGTTTTTCGTAAACAAAAATTTGTTTACAATGTTTTTTTTTACAATTTGGACTAGATGTTGACATCATAAGTAATTTTTCCATATATCCATAGATCCATAGACGCAATAGCTAAACCTATGCGAATCAAATGTGTATAAAAGTATCACGTAGTAATCCGTCTAGCGGATTTTCATTTAATTCCTGAATTTTGAAAATCCAAAATGTAAAAAAATGTCAAATTTGTCCACATTTATCTTGTAACTAAATAATTATTTCCTTAACTATTCACCCAAAAAACTTTTTTCAAATATTTAAAGATTCTTTTTTTTTTTAAAGAAACCTTGCTTACCAAAAATTTTTAAAAGTCTATAAAGCTATTAGGGCTTACATAAATATATTAAATAAAAATATCGGTTTATTGAATGCAAGAAATTTGTTTGGAATTTTTTGTAATAAACCTTCACAAATTGGACATATACGAGCTAAGAAGAATGTTTGCAGTGTTCTTTATACATATATTCAAAACTTGAAGCCGAAACAAATTGTTATTCTGCCCAGTTATACATGGCTTGAACACAACTCTACTAAATAGTGCGCTTCTTATAATCCATAAGCTATGCATGCTCCTCTCACCTTATGCCTATTACCTTGAAAACTTTAGACTGTGGCTTTGAGAACGCATTCCTCGAAGCTGTTGCCTGAACTGCTGAGACCAGGTCTTTGGTCAATGTTGTTTTGGTTAGAATGTTTGTATTTCCAAGTCTTTTGTTGTTTAAAGAAAACCAGTTTAGTGGCATTAAATGACGTCATATAAATCGGATAACACAAGTCGGGCCGGGCCGGGCGTTGGCCATGCCAAGAAGAGACTGGGCGCTGTAGCGCAGTGTATTATGGGTGTGCACACCCAACGGCATACTCGGAATGTGCGTGTGTTTGATTTGTTGTTTGATTTGATAATGTTATTATTTGCTGTTTATGTTCCATTCATTTGACAGCCAGTCCGGAATCTGTTTGCCTTGTGTGCGTGTTTCCCATCACACAGCCCGTCGCTCAACACTTGAGACTTGAGCGTTAGGTGCCTGGTTAATGCTACCGATACTCGGCTCTGCGTTCAGATTCGGATTCCGATTCTGTTATTAAACAGCTGCCTGCTGTCAGTGGCAGCAGGCCAGATCAAAGCGTATGCCCTGCTGCACAGGCGTCTTCTTTGTTCCGACACTCATCAATTTGGGGGTGTGCTTCTCCGAGTGATGTCAACGCTAATGACGTCATGATCTGGCCTGAATGTAGACCAAGATCGACGGGCAGTCGTAAATGTATTCACGAGCAATCGTATGTATAACGCCGATACTTAATAATATTAATCGTCTTCTAAGAGTGCGCGCGACTCTAGACATTGTGTACGCCATTGATTAATGGCCTGTCAGAGAGCTAGGCGAATAGTACAGTGAAGCGTGCTGTTTGACGAACGCACTGCCCGAAATCTTCGGTTTATGCATTACAACTAGAACCGTATACCAGGCTTCGATAATGTGTCATTCCAAGCATCGCTTGCATTTCCCGTTGCTGCCAGGTTTATATATATAAATATATTTTTAAATTTGAAGCCTTAGTTTTTACCTACTTTTCGCAGGTATATTCTGTGTGTTGTATTATTGATTATTATACTAGTTAGTTAACTATATTATTTTTATAAACTGAAGCTCAAACCTAAAATAGATATTAAAATTTTAAAATTTGGACACTTCTGAGAATAGTTTTGAAAGCTTTAATGTTAAGATTGAAATTGTCGTCCTATCCAATTGATTTTAGTTTCAGTCAATAAATTATGGCTTCACATGAATGCATGTATGTGTTGAGTCTTGTTTTGCGTGGTTTCACTGTAGCATTCACTAGTGTTAACTGGTATTATTCAACTTGTTGTTAATGTGGTTTCCGCTTTGTTGCGTAGTTTTTTTGTCAGAGTTCTCCTCACGTTAGTTTGACATTCGATATAATAATATTTCGTAACTGTTTTGAATCGGAAACCAGTTTTGCTAAAAATACATCGATAATATCATCATCAGTTTTTTGTTTTTCTATTTCCATCTTGACAATGTTGAGCCAAATCATTTTCGTGAGTGCATCAAGCATTTTTCATGCAATTAACACACTTGCGTTAAAAAATGCCCAAGACCAGGCGGCGGCGGCTCATCAATCGAGCGCCCATATGTGGGTTACGCTTTTGGGGTCTCGAGGTGCCATGTGCTGGCACTTAAACGTTGCTCAAATTATCCAATTAGAGCTGTGACGGTCAAGACACGCAGTGACAATGGCGGCGCCCCTCGGCCTTATTATTGCTATTACAAGTTTCTGTTTTATTTACATAAATCTTCATATGAGAAAAGTTGCTCGAAGATCCGGCAAATTTACTCGGCTTACTCGGCAGACACACGCAGCACATCCCGCTGCGTGTTGTTCATTTTGAAAAGATATTATTCCGCGCTGAAAATCCGTAAAAATTGTAAGTTACGAGCTGACATTGGATGCAGCTACTTAAGCCGGGGCCAACTACTTCCGTCATAAACAACGATTTAAATTTGTTTATTGGTCAGCAGCAAACCGACCCCACCCCTGACCCCGCCTCTACCACCCGGGGGGCTATGGCATGCAATTGCCGCGCGGGTTGCCCACATCTTGCAATTTTTATATTGTTTACGCTGAGTGGAAATTTATGGCACATATTCACACACAATCGCTTGATGGATTAGAGAGTGCCTGTGGCAGCGGGGCTGGAGCAATGTTTATGCCGCCACGGCCTCAAAAAAAATATAGTTGCCTTATTGTTTTAGTTGCTTTTCTTTTGTTGCTGTTGCTGTTGCCGTATTTATTGTTCTTACATAGCCCGAGCTACAGGTCGTTAAGCGGCCCGAATGTAAATATTTATAAACTATATCGACAGCTACTAACTGTAAGTGCATGCGCATGCCGTTTGCTAATCTCTCAATTAGTAAAATCACAATTAAATCAAATTGTTCATGAACAATCCAATCTTCTCCCCTTTGCCGCAGCGCGCGATTTGGAATCTGACTCTGAGCCCTATGAGGAGCGCGAACCGTCACGCACCGTTGTCAAATTCTCGGAGGATGCCAGCCAGGAAAAGGATACGCCATTTGTGCGCCAGAACACGCCGCATCCCAAGGACTTGAAGGCCAAGGCACAGAAACTCAAAGTGGAGCGCAGCCGACACGAAGAGAACGCCAATTTGGTGGCACTGCCCGAGGAGGTAAATGATACAAGAAGATCAAGTGAACGGGTTCAAGGGTCAAGCTTATGTGTCTACTTCAAATGCCCTTAATTGTTATAGAAACAAATTGTACAATTTCGGGGTTCAGCGGAGGCAGCTGGCTCTTGAACTCATTTCAAAACTTCCGACCTCTTTTTATGGTAGTTGAATCAAATTTATTCTATTGATATTTTATTATTATTAATGTATCTACTTAGCTTCACTATTATATTTTTCTTAAATAGTTTATTGCTTTAAATAGTTTGAACTATAAATATTCTTAATGCATTTATATTCTGATTACAATAGAATATAGATCCATATTAACAGTATTATTGGTATTATTGGTTGCACAATTCAATTATGCTTTGAATATCTCAAAAAACTTAACTTAGTTATAAAATACAAATAGTAACCAAAGTACTATAGCTATAAGTACGTTATAATCTCTTAGTTACTTTATATGATTTATTTTCTGCATTCTATTAAACTTGCACGCAATTCTATAATTTTTCTATGCTTTTTTTCATATGCTCTTTCTTATCATAAATTTATTTTATGTAATTTTATATTTTTAACAGAACGGCACCAAGTCAGTCGTGACAGAAACCCCCGCCGAGGCACGCACCGTGGTCAATAGTCACCAACAGATAGTCGTGACAGCCACCAATAGCGCGACCGCTGCGCAGCCAGTACACAAACCTGTAACGATTGGTGCAATTACACCAACACCAACTGCAGCAGCGCCACAAACCGCACAGGGTGCCCCAGCAGCAGCCACGGCTAGAACCAACAGCGACAATACAACAGCAACAGTTGCCCAGGCGGCTGACGCTGCGGAACAGGAAGACGAATATGTAAGTAAATTTGAAATGAATTATTAATAAAAATCAGTTTTGAATGAACAATTTTGACTGATGTTGCAGGAGACCGATCGCCGCGTGGGCTTCCAAGTGGAGGGTGAGGACGATGACTTTTACAAGCGACCGCCCAAGCTGCACAGACGGTAAGTTCAATTAGCTAATGCATTGCGAAAACGTGCTCCCAATCCAGTTATTTGCACCCTTAGCGATACGCCCCATCACTTGAAGAACAAACGTGTGCAGCATTTGACCGATAAGCAGGCCAATGAAATCTTGGCCAATGCTCTGGCCTCACAGGAGCGCGACTCGCCAGAGCCGCAGCAGTCGATGGCCAAGGTGCAGTCCCCCATTGAGGAGAATGCCGATGCCGAGCTGCTTGAACAGCAGCAGGAACAACAGGAGCAGCAACAACAGCAACCATTTGACGCCTCGCTCTCCCCAATCCCAGCTCCAAAGGCTGAGGCAGCAGCCGCCACCGTAGCAGGTAATTTATGCAAAATCAGCTCTTCGGAGCCTTAACTATTTCAAAACATTCTCTTAACTGCTCACAATACGAAAGAGGGATGCGTTTCAGGGGACCTGCCCCTACGACCCACACATAATCAATAACCAATCGATAAGATTTTCTTGCTAAATATTGCACCCCGTCTTACATTATGAATATGTGAAAGCCACCGTTGGCAGACACACAGCGTCGCATTGTCCGTTTATGGGAGATGTCTGGTTAGGGGAATGCATTTTGAATTACAAAATGGAAAGCTTACAAGATTTGTCAGTTAAAGTGCGTTCACTTTAGAAGTGGGTATATGTGCAAACCTGACTGGCCGTTAGGAAATTTATGCACAAAGTAACAAGTCTTTTTTTAAGTGCATGCAAAACTTTCAAAAAAGATAGTTTATCAATCAAATATAACGATCATAATTCCATTCATTAATCATATTTACATTTAAACCGAATGCGTGATTTTAATAAGGAAACTTTTAACGAAATTCAATATTTATATTAAATATATATTATTCATATTTAAAATATATATTAAATAGAAAAAATTTAGACAGTATTAAACATGTACAGTGAAAATTCCCCTAACGTACATTCGGCAGACTTCCCTCTTGGACGGACACATTCGTTCATTCTCCCACTGTCGCTGTCCGCTCAAGCGAGTTTTCACTGTATATGTGCTGTCATATCCATAAAAAGCTTAAATGTCTATCAATACATTAAGTGTCTTAAGGGTCTTTCACTGTAAGTTGATAAATATTATCTTTGTAACTTGCATCTAAGAAATGAAGTAGAAGGATATTATAACATTGAATATGAAACACGAAAGGGATAATGTTCGATTCAGCACAGAGAATTAATATATATTCTCCCTTTTATTCATTTAAATTAATCTTATAGATGACAAGAGTTAAACACACCAAATTTAGTTATGTCAGTTATGGATTTAGTCATAAATGATACCTGAGGCAGTTCGATTGTAAATACTATATCCATTCATGTTCAACCATGGCTGACATGTCCTGCAACAACTTAGGTCAGGTCTGTCTTCCAATATTTAATGAAGCGCGCTGATATCATCAGTTGAAGACTTGTTCGAGTAGCAATTCGACTTAATTGAAGCAACGAAAATTTAATTGTAGTGCGTGCTTATTAAAAGCGCGTTACGAACAAAATATAAGAGTTGGTGAGGAAGAAAACAAGTGCGCAACAGGTAAACAAGCGCTAGAAATTTGGCCTAAAAATACCATATATACACGCAACGCCAATAATTACGGGGTCTGTACGGCACGTAAAGCCTATATATAGGGCCCGGGGCCTATCAGTGTGCGCTATCTATTTGGCCTGGCCTGCAAAAGCTGATAAGCAAACAAGGGGAGAGGTAGGGGGGAGGGTGGGCGGTTAAGGGGGGTTAACCAAAGGGAACTGAGCAAAACTGAAGAGCGACAGCTCTAAAGAGCGCAACAAGTTGAGAAAGTTGAAAATAAAATAAAATTAAATGAAACTGAAATCAGCCGCCTGCTCATTATGGCAGCAGACGAGTGGCTACCTGAGCAGGTGTGTGTGTGTGCTTGCTCTAGAGAGAGAGGGCGAAAGAGAGAGAGAGAGGTGGAGAGTGAGAAGAGAGTGAGCGAGCGAGCGAGCGAGTGTGTGCAATTGCTGGCAGTCTGCCTCTGGGTCTGGGTCTCGACACTTTGCCCATTTGCCGCTGACTTTAGTCATTTTTTAGTAACGCTTGCGTTTTGTCAACATCGCGAGAGCGCGCGCTACGTTTGACGCGTTTGTCTTGAGTTTTCTACAAATACCATTTACTACTATTATTTGTTTATTATTATTAACGCCTGCTGACTAGACACACACACACACACACACACACACACACACACACACACACACACACACACACACACACACACACACACACACACACACGCACGCACTTGAGAGCCCGCAACAATAGCAATAATAACATTGAATACAAACTGTTCACATGCCTTGACTTAGTCAGAGGCCCGAAAAAAAAGCAAAAGCAACTGCAAAAGCGACGCAGTTTTATGTTAAATATGTACTTATATTCATTTTTATTTTGTGCGAATTGTTGCTGCCATTTCGAGGCGCCAGGCAACCCAACTGTCTGCCCGGCTAGTCTCGCATTACGCATACGCAGCGTTCGCCATTGTGTTGGCCCAAATTGAATTTCAAGTGCAAATATGCTCGAATAGGGCGCTGCAGCAGCTCTCTTGCAAGGTCGCAATAGCTAGCTGCTCAAGGTTATGCCGTGCCACATCAGCTGCTGCTGCTGCTGCTGCTGCTGCCTTGGAGCGCAACCAGCTTCCGCTATTTGCATTTTGGTTGCATTACCCAAAAAACTAAAAAACGAGCTGCTTGAAAGGAAATTTTGCATGTTGTTTGCGTAGTCACAGAGTGTCTTTCCCTATACATATATTTGCACATGACAAATACGCCATGTTTATCTGCTTTTGCCAGTGTATCTGTGTGTGAGTGTGCATATCCGGTTGCCACTTCCTATTTTTTCGGTTAGCTGCTCCACAAGAATCATCAACATTTGCACAGTACCTTTTTGCATGGCTTGGGCAAACATTACGCTGCATTTGCCATCAGCTTGCATTGTGTGGTGTTTCTTAAAGCGGGGCCCCAGCTCAAACCCAACCCCAACTAATATATAGCCATGCTGTATATATAGTATGTTGGCCAATAAATAAACCGATGCCATTGATAAGCCCAAGGCAATGCAATTGATTTTATGTATTGTATTGCTGATTGCACGCTCTGTGCGCGCCCTTATTGAATTTCTACACAGTGCGTGTTTGTTCTGTGCTGTTCGCTTGTGTTTGTTTGTTTTTGTTTTGTTTGTTTGTTTGTTTGTTTGATTGTTTGTTGTGTGCCCTTTTGGTATATACCACCAACGCAGTCTTGTTGAATTATTGCTGCGGGCATTCTGCCTTACATTTGAACTATTCGCATTCTAATGGATTTTTCTACATTAGGCAAACAAACATATTTCAGTTATGCACTTTTGTTTTCGACTTGTTTTTCGTGCAGTTTAACGTTTGCATGCGAATTTCATCAGCCCAGCCCCCCCGTCTCTGCCGTCCAGCTGCCTGTTAACTGATACAAAAATCACACACACTCAAACAATGCGATAAATGCCAGTTAAGGAAAATATGGCTGAAAAGCTGTTTGAATTACGTAGAGAGAAGGGAAGGGGGTGGGGGGGGGGATGCGGTGGCAGTCAGTCGGAACTGGAGATGGTTATGTCAAACAATTTTGCATTACATTTCACAGCGAGAAAATGCTGCAAATACGCGAACTTATTGATAAGGGAGACTGGAGATGGGGTTGAGCGAGGGTTTCTTTTTTTGGTTTAACGCCCGAATAGACAACATGTCAGCGAACATGTGTTGTTGTGTGTTAAATGCGATCATTCCTTTGATTCATTCCCTATAAATCTTCAATATTGAAGCTTTATTCAAGCTTTAACAACTTAAATCGTTTTATCATAAGCGACACTTGCTGTGACACTTGCTGCTAGATACCAACTCCTCAAACTTGCTGTATGTCCGAATTTAAACCCATTTCCGTTCTTATCTCTGAGATATAGAGCACATGAATTGCACAACCTGTAGATTCTTTGCTTCACTTATAGAATTTGATGAATCATGCAACATTTCCGTTGGGCTGCCCTTTCATTAGAGTATTTTCTTTATACGCCACAAACATCTGTGAGGCTAGCGAATTATGCGCAAAATTAAACCTAAAATGAATGGACCCATGATGTCATCGGCTTTCTTATCCAGCCAACACTCACCTGTACACACTCACACCTGGCTGTAATTGTGTGCGTGTGTGTGTGTGTGTGCATGTCAGCTTTTCATAGCGTAATATCAATTTCTGTTGGAATCATTGATAAGCCAGTGGGGCGTATGGCTACTCGAAATTACGCATACGACAGGTGGACCAAGGTCATTAACTAACGCTTGACTTTGGCTTCGTGTAATGTTGCTGCCGTAGGCCGTCGAAAAAAAATATGTCGTAATGATTCAGTTTTCCAATCGTTGCTGTCTTATCGCAGTCGCGGGTTTTGTTTCTGTTTTTATTTTTGTAATTTTCAGCCTCAGTCGCTTTTGCTGCGCTTATCAAATTGGCTTTAGGCATTCCAAAGTTGTTGTTCTCATACCTGATTAGATATGAACGCGAGCGCGCACCCCTTTTTCGTGGAGAGGGGGAGCGTTCATTATTGCAAAATGCGTGGAGTTCTACACAAAAGTATTTATTGTTTATTTTTTGTTATTTAATTGTTGCCTGTGCTCTGCTCTGTTACAATAATAATTCAACGTTTTTATGCTGCCGCAAAAATGATGATTCATTAATTTCTGTCACCACATTTAAAAACTTCGCTCGCTGGATTTTGATAGCTTTACGCTTGCAATTTGTCAAGAGCTTGCCCAACCAGACCGGCAATTTATCACAGCGGCTGCCTGTTGAGCCCGCCCCCAACCCTGCCCGATCCAACGTGCCACATGGTATTCCACGGAGCAGAACCCGCTCACGTGCTCATCGATTGCTATTTAAATGCAATTAGGCACTTGATCTTTTGATATTAGCTGGGGATACAAAAAGTACGAATGTAATTAAAGGCGATTACATACACACATACACACGAGTACTTGGATCAATTGGCAGTAGCCAGAGCATAAATGAATGAAAATTCAATTGTGGCGGAGAGGAGAATGTGTGTGTGTGTGTGTGTGTGTGTGTGTGTGTGTGTGTGTGTGTGTCTAGTTGAGTAGAGTGTGTGACATGCGTCCAGTAAATTTGCATAACGAAAATGTTTTGCCAAGTTTTCTCAAGTTCGACTTTTGTGTCACAAAGAGAATATGTCAATGCACCAGCAGAGCAGGGGGTACAAAGGGGAGTGGAGCACGTGTGCTCGGACTCGGACTCTGGCCAAGTCAAAGACGGAGACGCATATCAGGCTGTCAATGGCCGGCCACAGGACATGGCATGACATGGCCGGACCCAACAAAAGCCTGTGCTGTATGTGAAATATGGGTTTTGCTCTCTCTGCCATATTTCTTGGCGTCCAGACTCCCGACCAGATCATTTACATATAAATAACCAAAACGAGTCGTAGCCATCGCAGGCGCATTGATTTGGCATTTGCCAGCTGTATTTCACACAATTCCAAATTCGAGTGCGTTCAGGGAAATCGCCTGGTGTTGCTTGAGTTTTCCCAGCAGCGCTTTTTTAATGAGTTTCCCCAGCACATTTTATGGGCTTTGCCTCATTTTCGGCGTATTTAAATTTTATATATGTTCATTCACATTGCCTGCCGCACATATCTTCTACGCACTTCATCGAAGGCGACGTTCGCGGGGCATCTTTAAAATACTTATACTTAAATGCATACTTAAGTATATATGTACAGAGTCGTAAAATTTTCAAATGTTTATTTGAGTGCGTGGAAATGGCAGCTTCCAGACGCGCGCGCGTGTACGTTGAACTCTTGATTATGAGCCCGATTGAGACGTTTTACTCTGAACTCTTACTCTTTAAACTGAGGCGCATTTTGGGGAAAGGCAAATTAAAATTGAAGTGCATAATTTCACACATCATGTCAAGTTTTCCCATGATGCGAAACTTTTCACTTTATTGCAATTTCTGTTTTGCCATTCGAATTAGAAACTGTCTTAAGCTGACATATATATGGCCTATAGCTATAAATGGAATATGAAATCACGTTTAACTCGTTTGTATTAATGGATTCTCAAAAACTTAAACGAATTATAGAATTGGATAATACAGCTATTCGAATGTTTTGCGCGATATATATTTAAATACCATGTCTCAGCATCTTGCCTGAAATATATTTCTTGCTTATTAAATGAGCTGCACTTTAGTCTTGGCTTTATATTACCTGTATTTACCTGTATTTATAGTTTGCCTACTCTTATATGTATATGTGCGGATAACTCTTGCATTCGGTGCCTACTTCTAGGAGCTTGCTGCAGCTCACACACACACACACAGCCGTAGCTAACACATGTATACATTTGTCTGTCTCTTTGTTTTCTTTTTGGCTGCTTTTGTTGGCGACTCTAAACAAAAGTGCGACAGATTCTTCATGTGGCTTTGCTCACAGCGTGCACACACCTGTGCGTGTGTGCGTGTGGGTGTGTGTTGATAACCCATAAAAATGTTTTCACCTGGCGCAGCTTCAGTGAAATTGCCAAGCATTTTACACATTTGCTCGGCGAGAACAAGAAGTAATGAAAATCTTTTCGTTTTTATTGCCACATTATTTGTCAGTCGTCGCTTTGCGATTTAAATGAAACGCCTTTTCTGATAATTCAAGTGGAGCGCAAAACAAATAATTGCCATTTTATCATAATAAAAATGAAAATAAGGAACGCAATTACGAAAAGTGGAATTTCATAATTTATATCCATATCGATTACAGCAGGGATAAATGTTCATTATTGTTTTGGCAAGCTTTATGTTTTGCATTCAATTCATCGCAAATTCAGGCTTCAATTAATATGCGGGCAACGGTAGCAATTATAAACTGGCGGCTTGGATCATGCCATTAGCCTTGACAGTCATTAAAAACAAAATAACTTTGGCAAAGTGCCGACGGATTTATTGAGTGCAAATCAGCCAAGTTGGCGGCGTGGGCAATTTGGAGCACAGGTAGAGCCCGGCTGCAGTGTGGGTGGCCGCTGCCCGTTGCCCGTTGCCTCTCGCTCTTTATTTATTTAATTATTATACAAAGTTGCTCTAGGGCCGTTCGCTGAGGATGGTTTTTGCCCCAAGGTCGTTGGCTTTGTGGCCCAAAATGGCTTTGTCTTTGTCTCGTCCCAGTCGTTGATTGGCCCTGCGCAATCTCCGTTTTGGCCAAACAATTTTTGGGCCATTTAATTTGCACAGGAATTTTTCATGTCATTAAAACGTGTAATTTATGCAATGCATAAATTCAATTCCGTCTGTTGAATCGAATAAAAATTTAAATTTGATAATTTCAACAATATGCCTATATATATTAATATTATGCGATTTTCCAATCAAGTGAACACAAGTCGGGTACAGGGTGCGCTAGAGTTTGGCGCATATCAATAAAAAGAACTTTTGTAACATACAGGGTGCTTCTTCTTCTATTGCAAAAGTGAACTTATCAATATGCCAAGCAGCAGCACATATTGAAAGTGCATTCAAGTAGAAACTCATAAGCTGCAACATGTTCAATGTCAAAATCAAAGTCAAAGAGGGCAACAATACGCTGCCCCGAAGCGCACAGCGCAGCAATGGCGGCTCCTTGATGGCCGCCGGCGGCAGCGGACGCAACAGTCCCGCCACGGGCAGCCTGCGCAGCTCGTTGGCCTCCTCGAATGGCGGCTCGTTGCGGCGCAAGGGCAAGCATGTGCGCATTGTGACCAGCTACGATCCCTTGGAGCGCGACTACGAGCGAAACAGACAGCAGTTTGGTAAACATTTGTGCAGCAGTCGAGGGCTCTGAAATCTCTGAGAATAGCTGCTAATCCGGTTCTTCATTTCATTTGCAGACAACATTGATGGCGTGACGGAGCTGCGTCTGGAGCAGTACGAGATACACATTGAGCGCACCTCGGCTGGCCTCGGCCTGAGCATAGCCGGTGGCAAGGGCTCGACGCCCTTTAAGGGCGACGATGACGGCATTTTCATATCGCGCGTCACCGAAGCGGGACCCGCCGATCTGGCCGGCCTTAAAGTGGGCGACAAGGTGCTCAAGGTGAATGGCATTGTTGTCGTGGATGCCGATCATTACCAGGCCGTTCAGGTGCTCAAGGCCTGCGGCGCCGTGCTGGTGCTCGTAGTGCAGCGCGAGGTGACGCGCCTGATTGGCCATCCCGTCTTCAGCGAGGACGGCAGCGTCTCACAGATCTCCGTAGAGACGCGTCCACTGGTTGCCGAGGTACCAGCTGTCACACAGGAACGCTACATTCCGCCGCCCATTCAAATAGTTCCAGAACAGCTGCAGCAGCAGCCCGTCCAGCAGCTGCAGCAGCTGGCGCCTGCCCAGGCACATGGCTATGCGGGCAATGTGTTTGCCACGCCCACGCCAGCAACAAATGGCATGTTGCTGGAGAACGGCAAGGTAGGAGCGCATACTCATACTCTTGCTCTTGCTTGATATTGATTAATTTATGTTGTCCTTTGTGGTTTTATAGCTGGATTTGGCGCCGTTAAGCTTTATACAATTGCACACAACGCTCATACGCGATCAAATTGGCCAGGGATTGGGTTTCAGCATTGCCGGCGGCAAGGGCTCACCGCCGTTCAAGGATGATTGCGACGGCATTTTCATATCGCGCATTACCGAGGGTGGGCTGGCGCATCGCGACGGCAAAATCATGGTCGGTGACCGTGTTATGGCGGTGAGTGAACTGACAGACGCTAATGGCATTTCATTGTATAATCCAAAACCCAACCAACCACCTACTCGTTGCAGATTAACGGCAACGACATGACGCAGGCACATCACGACGCGGCTGTCGCCTGCCTCACCGAGCCGCAGCGGTTTGTGCGCCTCGTGCTGCAGCGCGAATATCGCGGCCCCCTTGAGCCGCCGACGAGTCCGCGCAGTCCGGCCGTGCTCAACTCGTTGAGCCCCTCCGGCTATCTGGCCAATCGACCAGGTTAGAAATTCATAACGCCTCACTGCGTCCTTCTCTTAACGCTGTTAACTGTTTTTCTGTTTCTGTTTCTGTCTCCGCCTTGCTCTCTGTAGCTAACTTTGGACGCTCTGTGGGCGATGAGCAGCCCTACAAGTACAACACACTGGCCACCACGCCCACGGCAACTGTGACGACAGGCGTTGTGCACAACAACAACAATAATAATACGCTGCCCAGCAACAAGACTAACGGATTTGCAACAGCTGCTGCTGTCAATAATGCTCCTTATACTGCTGCTGCTGCTGCCCCAGCTGCTGTCCCAGCAGCTACTCCCGCTTCACACATTGACAAATCCACAGGTCAACCGGTGCCAGCACCACGTCGCACCAACTCGGTGCCTCTGGGCGATGGCGACGCTGCCGTAAATGGCGCCGCGTCCACCACCAGCAGCGGCGACTCTGGCGAGGCTCAGGTAAGATGCCAAACGTTTACTTTGTAGTAGCTCAGCTAGTCTCCTAGCTTTAGTTAACTGTTTAGTTGTGTGCACGTCATTTTAATGTTGCTCATAAGCTCGTTTGTTCGTTCCCTAATCATGCCCAGGCTAGTCTTAAGTAACCTTTAGGCCAACACTAAAAACCACAACAACTTGCGCGCCAGTTGGCCCAACACACGTCACAGGTAAGTTCCTCAACTGTTGTTGGCCAAATGACGCGCAAGCTGGCACCCCAGAAGAGATTCATGCAAATTGTTGTTGATAAACACATAAACAAACTTTCCATATAAATTTATTTATATATATACAATAAAATAAATATATATCTAATTGTGCTAATACATACTCGTATCTGCCAGATTATCAACCCATAACCCTAGCTCTTAGCCAACACATACATATATGCTACAATATTAGTACACACACCTATCTATATATATATATATATATATATATATAGATATATATATTTATATAAAATTTGTTTGTGTTTGTTTTGCATGTGCCCTGTGCGCGTTCCTTTACGTGTTTTATCTTGTTACCTTTTACATTTTTGGTCTCATATTTTATATCCTCCCTAAACATATCTAGTATATAAGTGTGCACAAGCGATTTGTGTGTTGTTTCTTGTCCTCGGCTTTTAGCGTACTTATGCACTGAGATTGAAGAGCCCAGTTAAGGTCTGGACAGGAATTGTATATAAATATAATGCTACACATATATACCATCTACAGTTATTTAGGAAGTTTAGCTTAGCTTTTAGACCCAAAATCAAAAGAAAATATGTAACGAAATTTACAAAAACCAACATATTTTTGTTTCTTTTTCTATAAACCCAAATGTTGCTTTAAACCTGAACTTTCCAAAAAAAAAAAAAAAACCAAACCAAAAAAAAAAATCCAAAATCAATAACTTGTCCAAATCGAATAAAACAAATACAAAAACCAATCAACAAACTGCGTCCACAATCAACGAGCAGCCCTCATCCCTACGGCCATTGACCAGCGATGATTTTCAGGCGATGATACCGGCACATTTTCTCAGCGGCGGCAGTCAGCATCAGGTGCATGTGGCACGGCCCAATGAGGTGGGCGTCAGCGCTGTCACTGTAAACGTGAACAAGCCGCAGCCCGATTTGCCCATGTTCCCAGCCGCGCCCACCGAGCTGGGCCGCGTCACCGAGACCATCACCAAGTCCACATTCACGGAAACGGTAATGACGCGCATCACCGACAATCAGCTGGCGGAGCCATTGATCAGTGAGGTGACTATCACAACATCACGCATACACTAAACAAAAAAACGCAAAAAAACAAATACTAGAAACTTAGCAAAGCTTTACAAAGCGACGCCACGCTCTGCCGAGTGCAGCAAATTTTGAGACATGTTCCTGTTATACCCAGCCGAGTGGCGGCGCCCCATGGGGCATTATTTTGCTGCTCATTGCTCGGGCAATCAACCACAAGGATGAGAGCTTCTTTTCACCTACTTATGCACACCATACACACACACACACACACACACACACACATATACAAACACACACATACACATACACCCACATACAACCACGAAAAAAACACCTTTTAAATTGTTGTATTCAAATGTAATTGGCTCTTTCTATTGTTGGCCCTCATCTTATGTTTGTATAGCCCTTAAGCACCTACACATATAAAACTTATTTGGATATACATTGTAAATAAAAAAATTTTTGTGCGTTTTTGCAAGCGATTTGACTTGAACGAAACTCAGCTCCTTGCTTCTGGCACGCCGCTCCTAACGCTCCAGCACAGATCCAATAGATGGACAATTTCCTTCAATTTAAATGTTGAAGCGTTTGAACTATGCGTGACCAATGCACATAATTAAACAATTATAATTGAAATGTTAAGCATTATGCAAAACACGCACATCGAAACTAATTTAAAAACAAAAAAAAAAAGAAGTAGTAGTTATTTATAGTTTAGTAGCTGTAGTTGGTTTATGGTCTTGCATAACAATCCGTTAATATTGTATTCAATAAGCAATTCAAAGTATTTGCATTTGGTAAATGGTGCATGCAGGAATTTTAATTTTACACACGTAACGTTTAATAATTACTTAATTAAAATTGATTGTTTTAAATGAGAACTAAATGATTTAATCAACCCACTAACGAATTAACTAGGAACATTAACTATTTTACGCATTTACGAATAATTATTATTTTAATTGGTTTTTTAACGCGAACCTAATAAAACAGCTATATTCTAATTTTGGTATATATTTTTGTGACGAAAGCGTTTAATGCATATTTATAAATTTAATTCCAACCCTTATGTGTGTGTTTGTAATTATTTATATCCCTATTATCAGAAGTTACGACTGTATCTGTCTGTTTCTCAAAATATCTTAACTCACAATTGAAAAGCTGCAAATGTTGAAACTTTATAGGTTTCCCGAATCCAAGCCCAGAAGTGACCTATCCTATACCTCCTATTGGAACAATCAGGAATTTTAGTTCTGAAATGCGTTTTGTAATATTTAGGTTTATTTACCTTTTCACATTCCATTTTGTCAGAGATAAGATAGCTGATTGAAAAGAATATGTCTGCAAGGGCATTCGGTATTCGTCGCGTCAGAGATAACAGCTCTTACTACTGCTAATAGTTACTAATAGCAGTTGATTTAAGCGAAATTGTTTGCAGTTAAGAGCAGCAATTCAACTAAATTATATCTCGAGTCTCTCTCTCTTTGAGGTTTCCCAAAGCAAATACTTGTGATTATAAGAACTGTAAGTTAGCTCCGTTCGAGTTGCAACTAAAGCCGGCTTTGCACACACATTAGCCACTCGAGTGTCATCGTCTAAAGCCCTGTTGAAAATCTACAAATCTGTGCAACTCTTAACCGCCTGCCACATGAATAAATAATTGGCAAACTATGTTGTGCTTGGCGTGCACATACACACACAGAGCCGCACATGAATACAGAATCCTTTTAATAATGCATTTTGTCTGGAAAGTACACGAAAAAAGCGTTTGTTGCAAGAGTTAATAAAATACTACAAATGGGCCACGCCCACATTGCAATGGGTTGTGTCAACGACAGTCGTTGAACAAACTTATGAATTTTACGTTTTATTCTCGCCTGTCAACTGGCTGTGTGTAAACACCGACAGCAAGGCAAACTTGCATTCGAATGACAAATAAAATATTTAATTGTTTTTAATTTCACTTGTTGGCAGTCGATTGGCCAACGCCGTCGATTGCGCCACTTTGTTGCCAGCAAGCAAAGAAAGCAATTTGCTTTAGTGAATTGACAAAAGTTATATAGTCGTAATTATATAGTTTATATCTGCAGCAGAAAGACTCTTCGGGCGAATGCCTGTCAACTGCTCGGCTAATGAATGTAAAACTTGAAATATATTTTGACATTTTATGAAAAGGCTTACATCGTGTGTGTGCGTGTGTCTTGTTGTTGAGTTGTGCAAAGCCGCAGGCAGCTTTTTACAAACTTGCAACTTGCAGCTTGTGTCTGGCATATGCATACACCTGTTTGTTCTGCTAATTAAGATTAAAGTACAGTGGCAAATTCTCAGGACTTTTGCGGCAAGCCATATAACTATTTCAACTTATTATATTTTATTTAATATGCAATCAAGTTATGCTAAATGCATAAAGCATAAATAACAATTTACTATTATCTTTGGGCTCTTAACTGTCTGGTTTTGTAATATCTGCTTTGTTGGGACTTTTAGATTAATTTGCATGTCTCTTGTTTGGTTTTAAAACTTGGTGTCTTTGTGTATGTCCTTTTTTTCCTTTAGTTAAACATGAGACTCGAAATTTGTTCATGTAAATATCACCAACAATTTTGCACACACTCACACTCATTTATGAGGCTACCCACCACCCACCCACATCAGCACTTTTCATAACGTGCTCTTCAAATTTCAGCTAGAACACAGCAATATTTTATAATACTATGATTTTTGTTTAGTTTTATCTTTAACCACACGCACAACACCCACTTATATCGCATTTTGTTGTCTCTGTAGGAAGTGGTGCTGCCCAAGAATCAAGGCTCACTCGGCTTCAGCATCATCGGCGGCACGGATCACTCCTGTGTGCCATTCGGTACACGCGAACCGGGCATTTTCATTTCACATGTAAGTAAAGCGAACAGAAAATTGCTGAGATCGGGGTGAGGTAGGGGGGAGATGGCTCTTAAAACTGGGGACAAACTTTTCAAACTAATGCAGTTTTCGCTGCCACAGCTTGCGGTTGCAAATGAGCTGCACAATTAGCTCACAGTATACTCAGCGTCTTTACAAACAATTAAATTAGCCATGGGGTCTAGCGAACTCACAACGTTTGACATCTGTGTGTTAGACAAAGTTAAATAAACTTAATAGCGGCTTATGCCCGTCTTTGCCTGGACCAAGTTTTCTTTCTTTGAATTCTAGACATTATCTCCAACTTTTGTCTCCGATTTCCACCTAAAAATGATGTAACGTGTTAAACGTGTTTCCAATAAATGTTCACAAATGTCTTGGCAAAGGAGTTTAATCCCAAAACCTCATCAATTTTTCAACCAACAGAAATGATAATTAGATTTTCCGAAAAGTGTGCAACACGTCCCGAATAAATGCTCACAAAGATCTGTGAAATCATGTTTAAAGCCGATCGGATGGTGAACAAAGAATCCCTATACAGGTCTTTACACCAATTTTTCGTAGTTCCAGAATTATTTATTTGTAAGAGTGCGTCGATTATCAGTCAGTAGAAACTCTTTCTTATATATTTTATGTATCATAATACTTTCTTTCCATTCATAGATTGTGCCCGGTGGCATTGCATCCAAATGTGGCAAGCTGCGCATGGGCGATCGCATATTGAAAGTCAACGAGACGGACGTCTCGAAGGCCACACATCAAGATGCTGTAATGGAGCTGCTGAAGCCTGGCGATGAGATCAAGCTGACCATACAACATGATCCGTTGCCGCCTGGTTTTCAGGTAAGCCAAAATATTGTCAATCGTATTATTGTGCGCCCCTTTTGTATTTAGTTTGCTTTTGTGCCACTTATTATTTATGCTGTATATAAATGGTATTTGTATTAATGTAAAAATCAAAAATTTAACGCTGTAAGTCAAACACCAATTTATACTTCTCTCTCACCTATGCTCTATGAATGCTTAAACAAACATTTACGATGCAAAGCACATAGAAGTAGTTTATGTAAAGACGCAGGTAAGATTTTTCAATACTCCGCAAACTACACTCCGCAAACTATTGGAAACGCTAAAGATACCTACGTAACTAATCGCACCCAATAAAAACCGGCCCATAAATGTAGATTATTTAAGCTTTAATACAACTTGATAGCAATTTTGTGTACTCAATGTACTTGGATCCTATAAAATGTCCATAGCAAAATTTTGATTGTTATTTATATGTTAGAATACCTTTAGGACAAACTAGCACATTTTATGTAAATTTTTAACCTTATTTTGAAATATTTCTTATGATTTCGATAAACTCATAAATACCACAGTTCAGCACAAAGTTAATTTATCACAATTTTATAGAAAGAGATCACAATTTTATAGATGTTTCACAGATTAAAGAGTATATTGCAGTTAAGATATTTGCAAAGCTCTATAAAAAGTAAATCGATGGTAAAACAATCCAATGCCCAACTCGAAAAGCTTCAAATAGATACTTTAATTTGAACAAAATGAAATATTAGCTCTCTCTTAATGCCGGGTAATATAGATAAACGATGCTCATTCAGTTTAATCTAATTGAGAACTATTGTTAATGAGACTCGGATTTATTTAATTCATTTAATTGTCGGTGGAAAATAAGAGTGTTTCGCATAAACGCCATTGTTACCTGTTAGTCGTTGGCCAACTTGTAAAATATAAGACAGCCAAGATATTTAATTTTTTTGATTGCTTTGTCTACGGCTTATATCTACCGCAATATCTTGGAAAACTTTATCGTCATAATCAAGTGAATTGCTTTACCTTAGTTTCTGCTCTGTTTTATAATTGTCAAGCACTTAAGCAAAGCCAATGCTAATTTTTATGCTATTGTTATTGTTGTCGTTGTTGAAAATCGCAGGAAATTTTACTTGCCAAGGCCGAAGGCGAGCGCCTGGGCATGCACATTAAGGGGGGCTTGAATGGACAGCGCGGTAATCCTACGGATCCATCTGACGAGGGCGTCTTCGTGTCTAAAATTAACTCCGTGGGAGCGGCACGACGCGACGGAAGGCTTAAGGTAACGAGTGGGTTCCTTGACAGTTGGGCGCAAAAGTTCGTTGCCCAACTGTGGCGGGACACATGAAATTGAATTGAATTGAAGTGAGCTAAACTTTTCTCTCGACCCCAGGTGGGCATGCGTCTGCTGGAGGTCAATGGTCATTCGCTTCTGGGCGCCTCGCATCAAGATGCGGTCAACGTTCTGCGCACTGCCGGCAATGAAATTCAATTGGTAGTCTGCAAGGGCTACGACAAATCCAGTTTAATGCATTCCATTGGCCAAGCAGGTGGCATGAGCACCGGCTTTAACTCGTCTACATCCTGCAGCGGTGGCAGTCGCCAAGGTGAGTAAAACCCGAAGTCGCAACGATTTTCCCAAGTTAACTGAACTTAAAAAATGTTTCCTCGCAGGCTCTCGTGCTTCTGAAACAGGCTCGGAGCTTAGCCAAAGTCAGAGCGTCTCCAGCTTGGATCACGACGAGGACGAGCGTCTACGACAGGTAAGTCCCAGTCATATTGCCCACTGGCGAAACCCTATAAGTCTCCACCACTTGCAGGACTTTGATGTATTTGCGGGACAACAGCCAGATATTGTTGCCATGCCGGAGCCCACTAGCCAAACAGGCCTGGCAGCTGCGGCTGCTCTGGTGCACGGGGCACCTTCACCCACACCCACCACACCGACGCCGCCCGCTGGGTCTGCGGCACACGCCGACTCGACACAGCCTGACACAGTGGCCGCGCAGACCGTGGCGCTTATACACGCCGAACAAACGCAGCAGCCGCCGCAGACGCAGCAAGTGGCAACAATTGGGCAGGAGAAGAGCACCCAGGAGAAGGTAAGTCAACGTCCTTGGCCTTTGGCGGACTGGTCAGTAGCCTACCTACCTGCCTTACCTACCTGTCGTGTTTAAACCAAATTAGGTGCTGGAAATTGTGCGCGCTGCGGATGCCTTCACCACCGTGCCACCGAAGTCACCATCAGAGCATCATGAACAGGATAAAATACAAAAGACAACAACGGTTGTTATATCGAAGCACACGCTCGATACGAATCCTACGACACCCACCACACCCGTCGCCCCTCTGCCGCTGTTGCCCGCGGAGTCAGCGACCGCGGCCGCGGCCGCGACCACGACCACGGCACCAGTTGCTGTTGCACAGACCCAGACACAGACCAATTCCAGTCAGCAGCAGCAACAACAACAGGTATGTATCCAGATGCACGTCTTTTGCTAACTTACTTCAACATTTCTGTGTCTCAATATTTAAGTGTGTACGTGTAGTGTGTGTTTGTGCGCCTGTGTGTGTGCGTTTTACCTTTGTTTAACGTCTCGATGTCCTTTTCATTTTTCTGTGCTACACTTTTAACATACACGAGCGCAAGTGTCTGCTCTGCTGCGCGTTCAACAAACCCAAACATAAACCCCTAAAAAGTCAAAAACCCTTCGCCTGTTTTATTTACTCATTTTTATTTATTTATTTATTTATTTTTTTTTTTTGCCTGTTATCTTCAATAACTTCACTAACGTCTGACCTTTCGAGTCGCGTGTCTGGGTGTATGCGTGTGCTTGTATCTGTGCCTGTTCGTATCGCACATTTTATAAAATTTGTACATTTCATATAACTCGTATGCGCTAACATTTGACATATCTCGCAAATCTTACTACATGAAAAGAACACTCCATCTACTTAAAATGCACATCACATAATCGTTCGTTCGTTCGTTCCTCAGTGCCTGCAGCTCATGGAGAATGTCAGCCTCCGTGTTTTTTGTTAATGCAAATTTTAATTTGAAAATCGAAAAAATATATAAATATATTGTACGTTTTTAATTGTGTCAGAAACCCCAAACCCAAATCGTCATAAACGTCAATTCGCATATGTTTATGTGCCTGGGCTTTCAGCCCAAAATTCGGCAAAGCTGAAAACTTGGTTTTTTAGAAGAAACAAAATAATTGTTGTATTAAAAGCTTTTTCTTTTTGGTTTTCTTGAAATATTTCACAACTTGTTCATAAATGGCCAGTAATAAGCCACATATTCTACGGCCTGATACATTATTACATCAGATACATTAAATACGCTTAGAGCAAGGCATTTCTTGTTAAAATCTACGAATCACCAAATGAAACTAATATATCATAAAAATGATTTTAATACAAGAACTTAGTTTTTGACCGATCCTATCTATATTGTGGTGGTTCGTTGATTATAGTTATACAAATAGCTATAAAAGCTACACTTAAAAGATTGAAAATAATTTAAAAAATTTGAACTTTTACAACTTGGATATAATGTTGAGCCACTTTAAATGAGTATCGAGAATCATATATCTTAATATTGTATTGGGACAAAAGTTAGAATCTGCGTCCACAATCTGATTGTGATATTCACATAATATAACTTTAGAAAACTAAGTTTTTCATATAGGTTTATTAAAATGTTTAGAAATGTTTTAAATGTCAAGAAGTAAATTTGATCGATTACCTTAAATACCCCAAGAAATACCCATATAGTATATCAATATTACCGTCTCAACAAATGGAACACAACATCAATCACAAGCTACTCATGAGTATTCATTATAAATCGTGTTGTATGTTTGTTTGTCGTTTGTTGCATTTTGATTTAATAGTATATAGTACTATACAATCATACTTAGCAATGCCTTGGGAATCGCGCGTTGGCTGTGGGGGTTGGGTTGGGCAGGGTATGAGTTGGTATGGTTAGGTATGAGTTATTGTACAGTAGAGTGCATGCGGAAGGGTGCTGTGCTAAGCCCCTATATATATGTATATATATATCGCTGTAGTAGCTGTTGGCTCCCCTGTGGATAGCAGGGCCTGGGAATCACAGCTGGGACCACGTGTCCCACATTTATTGAAATGGCAGCGGGCAATTTATTATTTATTAGCATATTCCGAAGACCACATTTCTTTCGTTTTGCCTGCTCAATATTGTTGTTGAAGTTGTTGCCGTTGTCGCTGTTGTTGTTGTTGTTGTTGCTGTTGCTGTTGTTATCTTATTTATGCTACTTACATTTTATATCAATTTCTGTTTGCGCCTTTATTGTTACCTTTTGGGCTGGCTGCTGCCGCTGCTTGGGCTTGTGCGGCATGCTATTGTGTATGATTGTTGTGCCTGTTGCCTTACCTTAAATCCGGTAGCATTTGGATTTGCATTGGCAGCAGCAGGAAAAGAGAAAAGAAATACCTAATATGCATAGATGGCACGTATAATAAATGTATATACAAATATATATATATATATATATATATATATGGTTTATTTTATATATCTACATAAGTATTCAAAAGCTGCGGAAAGGAATTTCCATTAAAATTTCTCTTATCTTCTTCTCATTCCTTCTTTTTATTGCTCTCAATGACGTGCGCGCCGTACCCTGCTTTTCAACATATTGTCTTTTCTCTTTTATATTCATTTTTCTTTTTAATATAATATTTTCTCCTTGTTCTTTTTTTTTTTTTTTTTTTTTTTTTTTTTTTTTTTTTTTTTTTTTTTTGATTTGCGTTTCGATTCGCAATTGTCATTTTCCTTCGCGCTTTGCGCAGATCTCAATTCAGCGTATTTCTTAACCGTCAGATGTTTCCCACTATAAGACTGAGTACTTAGTTTAAAATACAGACAAATATTTAAATTAAAAGAAAGGTTAAACAACAACAAACTTATAATGCAGACAGACAGACAGCAGCATGCCAAAGTCAATCTGTTTAAGATGTTGTTAACATATGAAGCCTCGTCGTGTTCAAAGGGCAAAGAGTTACTAAATACTGGCTGAAAGAAACTCACAACACAGAGGCTATAACTATTCGTAGGACAACAAATTCACTCGATCTAGCATCTTAAGAATACTGAACGCACCTGTCTAAGCAAATGGTTTCAATGTCCCTCACCGACCAGCTGTCTTTTGGGCTAACTAACTAATGTAAATGTTGAAAGGACATGATACAAATTGTAAAGAAAATCAAAAAAGTAAAGTCAACTTCGGGCTGCCGAAGATTAAATACCCTTGCAGACATTTAAATTGTTGTGAATGTGTTGTAATTGATTTTTCAAAAAATAATATATACATATATGTATTTTAATTGAATGTAGGTATCTTGAAAATTAAAATATCTGTTGTTCTTATGCGAGCTGTGGTCCGATTTTCACGAAATGTGGTTGAAACGCTTAAGATTTAATAAAAGCAAAGTATTTGGCTCTAGTTGGATCATTCAATTTCCTAAAATATGGTATACAACTGATGGCTCAGACTAAAACCGAGTTAAGTTGACTTTTGGCCAAGACATGAAATACATTATGTATGGCAAATCGTTGGGGTAGCTCTGAATTATGCACCTTCTGCTCTAAAAAAAGTAGCTGTACCAAGGCTTACTTCCTTATTGGATTTGTACTTCATAATATTGGGTAAATATCTGCAGGGATATATATTAATATGAAAACATCTTTAATACACACTCAAAGTCCCTCCCGGTATTTTATAAAGCAAAAACAAAATGCATATGTATTTGAACATTCCTGTGCCGCCATTTTACGGTGCCAGTATTCACATACTGTATAAGTATTGTTGTCTTTCGATGTTTACAAGGTCGTATCTATGTATATGTTATATGTATATGTATCTGAGGCGGTGTCTATTATTGTAAATTATTGTTATAGTTATATCTAACACTGTGCGGCAGGCACACGAAATGGTCCAAACACGCAACTAAATAGTACTCACAGATAAATATCTTACTACTTGGAGTCTCACAAGGTACAAAAAAGCCAACAAAAAAAGTTAATGTCTGGCCAACTATTATATAACTAGTGAATGTTGAACATACTTTCACTACAACTAGGATTTTAAGTATGTGTTATGTTACATCTATTGGAAATCAATTTGTTAATAGTTAATTGAATGGGAGATTAGCTGCTTTTGAGGAGTTTGCATTTTGATTTGATCGATTGGTTTTGTTTCTTGGTCGTTAGTTACTGTTAGTCAATATATAATATATATTGATATATATACGGCTAGATAAATGGAATAATGGAGTATGCATTTTTGATGTCAATAAATGAAATCTAAATGTTCTAAACGTAACTACGTGGACTTATTTCGGGTATACTCCAAGGAGCGGGAATATGAAGATAATTATAGACAGAACATAATAGACAGGCTTTTATTTGTATTACACGTGGGCTCAAACGTTTACATTGATTACTCGGGTTGCAACTTTTATGTTTTGTCCATTTTGTTTTTCATTGTAAGTTCTGTCATTGTTTCCTTTCATTCTTGTTAAACGTCCTTGTCTCTGTTTCTCCACGCCGTACACTCGTTTTTAAGTACGCCGTAACCGTTGTGTGCAGCTCATTCCATCCATCAAGCAAATTGGCCAGAGCAACGCAATTGCACCTCATCATCAGACAGCGACATTGCTAATTGGCTAACAAAGTGCTGGCGGGCCTGTACCTGTACCTGTACGTGTACGTAACGTTAAGAAAAAAAATAAAAAAAACTGGTTGCCGTAGCACCAAACATGTCATCATGTGCACAACCAACATTCAACAGCATATCAACATCCACAACAGACCACACACTCAAACTCAAATTCAAACGCAAACTCAAACGCACTCAATTAACGTCGCACATTGCAAATTTGTGTTTCATGCTTGTGTGTGAAGCTGTTCCCACCAACAACAAAACTGAAAACTTAATGAAAAACCCAAAAATCCAAAATCCAATAGCAGCGCGGCACACAGACACCGGAACGTGTGGCGCCCGGAGCACGTTATTCCTATCAGCAAATGCTGGAGAGCCAGGAGGAGAGCCGGGTGCAAGAGCCCACAACAACGCCCAAGAAGGCCGAGCCAGTGTATATCATAGACGATGAGGATGACGATGAGGACGAAATTGATGCCATTGCGGAGGAGGACGAATCCTCGCCGCCCGTCGACATACAGTCGCCGCCTTCGTACGCCGACACCGACTCCGATTGCTTTGAGCGTCCGCGGGGACGCTACACCAGCGACTCGGAGAGCGATTGCCGGCCCTACAAGCCGTCACGTTCCGGGCGCAGCACGCCGGAGTATGCGGGCGGCCATCGCAAGTCCGTGAGCTTCGATCTGAGTGGGGACGAGCGCTCCAAGTCGGATTATGAGCGCTCGCGTTCCCGCACGCCGGATCGCTTCACGCGCGCCTATGACTCGGAGCAGGATACGCGCACAAAGGCCATGGGTCGCATGCCGCGCAAGGGAATCCTGCGCGCCACCAGTCCTAGCTCCTCGGCGAGCTCCACTCTGGAACGTCGTCCCGAAAAGCCGCCGCCCATCGTTCCGACCGTAGCGCGCATACGCGAGGTAGAATCACCTCAGCTGCAGCGTGTCTCCCGCGCAACATCGCCTGAGCGACCGGGTGAGCTGGAGCGCGAGAATCCCTTCCGTCAGGTGGAGCCCCATGAAGATGACGAATACACGCAAATAGCCAAGGCAATCAGCATGTCGCCGCGCTCGCCGCGTGATCAGTTCTTTTTTGGTGCCTCACGCTCCAACGAGGATCTGATAGAGCAGTCGCATTCCAGCGGCCGCAGCACGCCCAGCACGGTCATATCGAAGTCGACGGAGAGCTTGACGGGCGCACGGCCCAAAGTGCCGCCGCCTACGCTGCCCAAGCCGCAGCTCAAGAAGGCCGATCTGGTGCGCAACGTGGCGCTCGAGACCTTCCAGGCCACCGATGTGGGCCAGGGTGACTTTGCGGTGTTCGAGCACGACGCCAGCACCAATACCATACACCAGGTAGCCAAACTGCCCGTTCGCCTGGCCAGCAAGTCGTCCTCCAGGCCTCGTGAGAGTCCGCCGCCGCCGCCCGTCAACTACTCGACGCTGCCCAAATCGCCGCTGCCCAAGCTGGCGGCTTCGCTGTTGGAGGAATCCGCCTATATGGAGGCACTGCCGCCAGCACAGCGGCGTCCAAATGATTTCGTTCACGAGAACTCGCCGGACAACATATTGGTAACGCCGGAGCAGCATCGGGATTTCCTGTTGCGCGAGAACGAGATGAGGAATCAGCTGCGCGCTCCCTACGAGCCGGCGCCGCCCATACCCATAGCAGCCGGTAGCGGCGGGGGTGACAACAGCAACTATGCGGTAAACAACCCTTTTCTAGATTGTTGCGACACTGACATTGACAGCCTGCCACTGCCTCCACCACCCCCAATACCAATGCCACCAACACCGACAAACGCCGAAACACCCGCACCGCCCGCCCAGCATTCATCAGCACGTCATTTGCATGAGCCGCCACTAACCGCTGTCGCCACTAACGCAACAACATCTTATTCTCCCATTGCCAATGCTAACAACTATCTGATGGATGCCGCGCCGCTGCCGCAGCCGCAGCAGCTGCTGTTGGGGCCCGCAACGCCCGCACAAATCTTTCCCGCGGCCCAAATACTGCCCGTGCAATATGCCAGCCTGCCGCAGCCGCAGCAGCCCAATAAACTTCGGCTGGGCGGTGCGGGTTCGCCGCCGCAGCCCGTGTTCAACGTGCTGCTGCTGCCCGGCGATCAGCGCCAGGTGGCGGCTGCCCCCGGTGGCAGCTCTTCCACAGTCGGGTCGCTTTATCTGCAGGCGTCACAGTTACCGGTGAGTGAAACGCGTGTTGCTGTCTCATCGTCCACGCCCGTTGCCACGCCCAAGTCGCCCTCCTATGCCACCATGAAGTTCCCAACGTTCTCGGAAATACTGGTCAGCCCAGACTCAAATAGCAATTACCAGAACATGACCACAGCTCGCGTTGACATATCGAACTCGTCGCTGGGCACCAGCAGCTCCTTCTCCATTAACTCGTCCAACTCGTCGCTGCTGACAAAGACCGCATCTGCGGTCGCTGCGCCCTACAGCAGCTACTATGAGACAGCTGAGGAAATCTATTCGACCATCGAGGAGGAGGCCATTTACAGTAATACCGCGTTCTTTGATTCCCGTCGCAGCAGCGACACCTCCCTAAATTGTCGCGCCTCCGCCTCGCCCACTCCGCCGCCCTTGCCACCGAAGCGACCGCTAAAGCCCAGCAAGCTGCGCACAGCGCCGCCGCCTCCGGTGGCCCAGAAGCCGCACGGTCTGCGTGGCATGGCCAACTTCAAGCTGCGTTCGCAGTCACAGCCACAGCTTTTAACAACAGCTACAGCACCCACCACGTCCCGAACGCCCCAAACGCCCACAACGCCAAGTGGCAAGGAGACGACCGTGTAGCCCACTTTCGAGATGTCCACTTGAGCTAGCTCTGGCTCTGCCTGGCGTCTGTGCCTGTTGCTTTCTGGGTCAAGCTGGCGACGCTTCTTAAGTGCTCCCTAGTTAACTGCCGCAATTGCATTACCACAAACCAACTCCCCCTCCCCCGCCCCCCTCGACCAGCGCCTCGTGCATTTTAATTAAAATCCAACACCTTTTTAGCCATCAATTAAAAGTGCAACAGCAAATTGAGCAGCGCCGTACAGACGCTGCTGTAGCTTTCAATATTTTTATTTGATTGATTGCTTGCCGGCAACGAACGGAGGTGTGGTTGGAGCGGGGCGGGGGAACAACCACTGCAACCTGCCGCAAATCACCTGCAACCTGCAACCCGCCGCATCAGTCTTCCTAATTAGATGCGACTTTTTGTTGACTTTGGCGCCAGCCACCACACCTGCCAAATTCCTGCTGACACACAGCACAGACAGTCCGTGAACAGTTCAAGCTAAATGTGCGCACCCAACCGCCGCCCCTAAGCACCTCAATCAACATTCTGCTTATTCTCTTTCTCTATTTCTTTTGTTTATCGCTCCCTTCCTCTCGCTCGCTCTCTCTCTCTCTCTTTCTCTCTGCTTTTGGTCGAGTTTAATTTGACGTTGATTGAAACGTTCGTTGCTTAAAGCGCTGCAGTTACCTCGCCCGCTCGATTCCTTTCTCTTTTATTTCACAACTTGGCGAACACGAATAAAAACCAACGAGAAAATTGAAGTAAAATCCACACACACACACACACACACACACATATTCACAAGGCAGACACACAACTTACAAAAAATACAAATGCAATTTACAATTTATATAGTTAATTTCTGCGTAGAGCTCTTAAGTTGATTTTAATGCTAATTTATTTTGACTAACCAAGCAAGTTGAATATTTTTTTAAATACCTATCTTAAATAAACGATTCTGTGTAATTCGACATGTTGGCTTTCTCTCTTTCATTTTGTGTTGTCCCTACCCAGTTGATATGAGCTTATCCAAAAGATAAGTTATGCTCTGCGTGACCTTGATTAATTCACCTGAGCTGAACTGGTTCGCAACTTGGCTAACTGAACATGCCACGCCCCACGCCCATGCTGCACGCTACGTGCCGCACGCTTTGGCGCCTGGCGCTGCACTGATTTGTCGCTTTGGGCAATGCGACACAGTTGGCCTCAGCTTTCAGCCAACTCGCAGACTCGCAGTCTTATCTTATCAGTTGACACTGTTAATTGCGATACGCGATAAGCGCTGCCAATGTCTGTGTATTGATAACACACTAACAAAAAACTCAAACACAGACACTTGAGTGGCGAAGGGGGGAATTATTCAATAGCTTATTGGCTTTTAATGCGTTGACCAGAACTGCTTGACCCGTCCGCACATGCTGCTGCTGCTGCTGCAGTTGGTTGGGCTTGTGGCCATTTTCTCAACACTTTCATGGCTCAATAAATTTCTATTAGCTCGTCCGCCGTTCGTCCTGGCAGGGTGCATAGCATAGGATATAAAGGAGCCGGTCGCCGCTGCTGTTGCTTCAATCTAAGTACGAGTATCGAGTTTAATTGAAAATCGAAAAATCCGATACGAAATTAATTTCTTTGCTAAAAATACAGCTGACCGGATCCTTGGCTGCCAGCTCCTGGCTGTTGCCTGATGGCTTTTGTACATGTAGCTGCGTACTTGACTTGTCCTCAGGGGGAGTTGGGAATTGGGTGGATTAGCTGCTGATATCGCTTTTCCATGCACTTGTCGTTAGTCGGTCGCTTGCTGCTCTCCTTTATTTATGAGCCTGGCCTTGTGTGTTGGCCATTGTAGCGCGTTCGAGTGTGCGTGTGTGTTTGTGTGTGTGTGTGTTATCCATGCAAGCCAAAGGATAAGGTTGCAATTTGTGCAGTTTAACGCTGGCTTTTGCTCTTGCTCTTTCTACTGCCGTTTAATGACTTTGTCGTCGTTACAGCAGCCGCCCACACACACTCGCGCCCCTCCACCTTTCTTACCCTGCAGGCACTGGCCTTCTCATATTGCCTAAACCGAAGAAATTGCTTGAAAGCATAAAACCGACAGTACATGACTTTGGATGATAAATTGCCAGACCCAGTCCAGTTCTGCCCTCTGTGTTGCCCTGTGCTCATCCCAGCCGCCACAGTTGTAATTTGCGTCCCCGCGTCCGTAAATGATATGCCTTGGGGCAAAAACAATGCGTTGATTCCCTCCTTTTGTTGGTCATTTCATGAGCTGCTCCTAACATCCTGCTGTTGCTGTTTTTGCCCTGCTCCCGCGCCCGCGCCCTTGTTGCTGGCGTGTCAGACTAACAAATGCTCCACCATCGTTCCATGTGCTTTTTAATAAACTTGTGCAGTGCCATCAATTTGGTTTATGGTCGTTTCGGATTTCTTTGACTTTCATTTTGAAAACTGCAGTTTTTCCAGTCGTTTAATTGAAAATAGACAACGCGAGTCAAAGTTTTTGACTATTGACTTTTTGTTTGTTTTTTTATTTTTTATGACTCGCTAACAAAAGGTTTTGCATTTTTCCAGCCATCACCTGCGGCCGAGAATGCGCCGGCCATGGCCACACCAACACCCACAAAAGTGCCTAAATCGGTATCCGATAAAAAACGATTCTTTGAGTCTGCCATGGAGGATCAACACAAGCCCACACAAAAGACAGGTGAGTTGGTGTCTAACTGCAAAGAGAAAACAACACAACAAACACATCAAACAAATAAGACTAGTCCAGTTGGCAGTGACCGACTAGGAGATGCCCTGCACCCAGCGGCGAGCTGCCGTCACCAAATATTCTAGCTTCCTGCTACACAAGAGGGCCAAATTTAGGGCAAAATCATCAATTCGCATATGCAAAATGAACTAAAAATTTCTATCGTTCTTTAAAGGAGTTCATTCGTTATTTGATGTGATTTCAAATGTAGATGTAGATTTATCCATATGTTCACTAACCCAGAGTTTATAAACCTAACACATATCTCAGTATACATCAAGTCTCTAGCTTCCACAGAGGGTGGCGTGCATATCAATATACTCTTTTCAGTTTTTTGAACTAGTATAAAAACTCTGTTGCGCATAAGATACACAATAATAAGATAAAAATGAAGCCAGCTCTCAGTGGTTGGCTGTCGGGCCGCGAATCCATTGCTTCTTGTGTCTTGTGCTGGCAATTCTTATCAGGTTTTTGCTCAGTGGCTTGTGTAATTAGAAAAGGAGGCGTGCGACTGTACGTAGCGCCTGCCTCGGTGGAATTTGCATGACAAAGAAACGTCAAAGGAGGTAAAAGAGAGACAGAGAGAGAGGGAGAAAGAAAGAGAGACTTCACAAGGATATAGTTGGCGTGCGCAAATGCAGTCAGGGATTAATGCTAACCACGGAGGCGTTGGCTAGTGCAGCAGCACGGGTTTTTTACATTTAACTAATTTATATATTTTTTTGACTAGCTTTAAGTAAAGGCGATTTGATGGACGAGGCGGGTGTGGGCGGGGGGCTGTCCGCAGTTTCAGCGCAATAAAATGTTGGTGGTTTTAAGTGAAGGGTGGTTAACTAAAGTGGTTTTGCTTCTTCCTACAAATTGCAGATAAAGTTTTTTCGTTCCTGTCAAAGGACGAAGTCGAAAAGTTACGGCAGGAAGAGGAAAAGAAAATTGCAACACTGCGTCGTGATAAGAAATCCCGATTATTAGATGCTGCCAATGACAACATTGACAAGGACGACGATGCCAGGCATCCTGATAACAGGCAACAGAATACCGCTGACAACAGCAGCAGCGGCAGCAGCGAGTACAACAGCGACGACGACAACGGCGACGAGGACCACAACGAACTGCTGGCAAGCGGCCGCCAGGATGTCGTTGACAATGTCGTGCGGGCACAGTTCGATGATGCGGAGGACATGAGGTAAGTGCGCTTCAGAGCCAAAGTCTTACTGGATCATTGGTGCTTGCGCTCTTTTTGCATTTTATGTTACATTTCAATGCACAGACACGTCCACAATTGGTCACTCCACAACACAATTATGATAATGACACACATACACACACACACCCGCACACTTCCACACATATTAGCTATAATACAAGGTGTTTGTGCATTTGTCTTATCTATTTGCTTGATGTTAAGTTTTAGGTATTGGTAAAGTTTTCGACTGCTGCCTTTTGGTTTGGTGCTGGTGCCGGTGCTAAGAAAAAAAGCTTTGATTTATGTTGCTCTTAAATTAAATTAAATTATCCATAAGCATCTGTCTATCTCTTTCTCTGACACACACACACAGACACAAACATATATCGTAGTTCATATTTTTCACTCCACATGCCGCACATCCAGCCAATTGACGGAGCTGATCATCATTATCGAAACGTAGT
Organism: Drosophila novamexicana; assembly: GCF_003285875.2. Taxonomy (NCBI): domain Eukaryota; kingdom Metazoa; phylum Arthropoda; class Insecta; order Diptera; family Drosophilidae; genus Drosophila; species Drosophila novamexicana. The sequence continues at coordinate 2,351,889 of NW_020824827.1, read as the reverse complement.
GTGTATGTTATAAGCATCTATAAGCAAGTTAAATAAGTAGCCCTTACATGTAGTTATATACCATATATCTATATTAAGTACCCACACTTGCGCATATATACACCCAAAGCGGTTTAAGTTTTAAGTAGCACTTAGGCGATGTCTGGACTCGTAAATCGCAGAGGAGCCTCTGAGGCGTTTTGCCACTTAAAAACATGTTATGCCTCTTATGCGTGGTGCCTCATATTTCTACAGCCATCAGGCAGAGATAGAAAGAGAGCGAGAAGGAGAAGGGGAAGGGGAAGGAGAGCGAGTTCTATATTAATATATCCATCCAGTGGCGCATAACTCGACATTATCTATAAAAGGCTCTGGCATAGAGCTTCGACTGGTAGCAGCCAAATTTATTCTCGCATTACGGCGCTTTGTGTGTTTATTTTGCAGCACATCGCGTATAAGCAATGTTCTCTCATGCCCGCGAGCTGCTCGATTGGCAGAGTTTTGCTTTTGTGCACTGGCTGAAAATTCAATTCCCGCCGGCCCAATGCCAGCTGTTTTCGCAATTGGTTAACTTCATTTTTCAAGCAAGCCGCAAATTGCGTTCGAAGCGCCTCCCACGCAGCCAGCATTAATGGCAAACGGGCAACTGAAAAGGTCGCCTCGTGGGCGGATACAACACGCGCTCAGCTCGAGCTAGGCATAATTTAGGCAGTGCGTGGATTTCAATTTATGCGCAAACATCCTCTGATCTTTTTGGAGTACAACGCGAGAACTGTATTTTAATAAACAATATTCGTTGGCTGCGACTTAATTTGTTAACCCACAAAATCGCTGTCAGTGTCATTCGAAGTTGCATGCAACATGTAGCAAACTTTTGCCAACTCCATCAAGCTGTTGCTGGCTTAAATATAAGTATCTCTATGTGTGTACCTCTCATGTATGTCAGAAGGCAACTGGGAGCCACTGCTGATGTCATTCCCATTCCCGTTGGCCTCCAGCACCCTTCAAGCAGTTGTTATTTTTTTGTTGCCCGACTGTCGTCTGTCCATGCTGCTGGCTGGCGTACCTTTACATGTTTATCAGGTAACGTATGTCTGGCGTGTAGCGCCGTCGCCCATGGCGCGTTTGGTTCTAGTTGTTGACTCTGGCAGCATTATGTAATGAGCAACAACAATGTAATTTAATACAATTTTATCCACACTCCAGAGTGTTGAAGGACAACAAAATGGAAACAAACAAACTGAAATAAAGGCATGAAATTCTACCTCTAAGCGTACAAAAAACCAAATACCCTGGCGATTCCCAACTTCCATTAATCGGATATATTACAATATGGGTATTGTTCAATAAAAACGTATTAAATGAATGTCACTTAATTATAAACACTTGATTTTAAAAATATTTCATTTCACGTCGTTGAAATCAATGTCAGAGTTCAGGCTGCGCCAGGTGTCTAATTACCCAACGAGTTCGAGCCAGGCTAGGGTATCGTAGATATTGGGACTGGAGTTAATTGCATAACCCTGTTATTGAAATGGTCAATCAATAATATAAAGGAACAACAATTTATTGAAATATTGAGAAATTAATCGCAAAGAGTATATCTGAAAAGTTGCATAATGACCTGTGAAAAGATTTAAGTACATTTTCTTTTGGCTCTTGCTAAATTTGGTTCTGTGTGCTTCTGGCATGTGTTGCAAACAGTCTGACAAAGCTGCATAACCCCTGAAAGTGGCACACAAACAACAAGTCGTGGCATGCACATGAAAGGTAGACAACACGAGATATCATTTAGCGGCACAAAATAACAAGTCGCAAGACATCGGAAGCAACCCGCAACCCACAAAGCGCTGTCTGTCCTCAACGCTGTCCGTCGTGTGTTTGCGAATTAAATGTATGAGAAGTAGAGCGGGCGGCGAGAAGGCAGCTATGAAAATATTTCACAAACAAAGAGCCATTATGTACTTTTCATTACGCAAGCGTCTGTAACGTAGCATTAATGGCCTTAGACGTGAAAGTAAAGACGGACGGCTAAGCTGATTTGCCAGTAAGAAGGCGAAGACTCTTGCGCTCTATTTGAGCCTTTCCTAACTTCAGTTTAAATCGCGCTTGTTATGATTTTAATTAATTCTCCGAAAGACTTTTAGCTTAGCTCTTTTTTAGAAACAAGATGTTCTTTATATTACATGACGCACAACAAAACTGGTCTACAAATCAATGACAACCTTGGAGTCAAATTTGCGCAGCTTCCTAAGCCCAAGCCGCGCCGACTGACCAAATGGCTTACAGCCCGAAATTTGCATAAATTTAAATGTGTGCTATTATGTTGGCGTCGTTCGGCCTTGGTGTTCATATCATAAGAAAAGGAGACAAACATGTTAATAACCTATTTACAAATTTCCCAGCAAGAATTTCTACTAGTCTTGTTTCTATGTTTATTTATTTTTTTGTTTTGCGCATAAATTTAAGTTGCGCCGCTGCCGTAAAACAGACAAAAGAACTATGTCCGATAAAAAACGAAGAAGATATTTTGATATGCTTATATGGCCACAGCAAATTAGTCGGCAGAGCAATGTTCTCAATGATCTTTTTGTATTTATATTCAAATTAAACTCGTTTAAATCTATAAAAATGGTGTGTAGCACAAAGGCTCGCTCAGATCCGTGTTTATAAATTCTTTGCCAGCTTCCGTGGCGACAAACTTAACGTTAACGTCAACGTCAGCGTCAACGTCGACGTCGGCTTCGTTGTCGGCAAAACGCAATCGAATGATTATTTGTGCATTAATCGGCTAATTTATAGTTTGATAATTTATGAACTATTTCTAGTTGCCAGACGCTTAAACGCTTTGGCTAACCGCTTTGCCAGCGGCTGACTGACTCGACTGACTCCCTCGCTCTCGCTTTCAATTGGCTTTGGCCGTTTGGCGCAGCGGTTGCCCTTGAATTAATCGCGACGTCAAGACAATTGGTCAGCTTTGGATTTTGTTTTCTTTGTCTTTTTTGTGGTTTTCTTGTTTTTTTTGTTTTTTTCTTCTTTTTTTTTTTTGGTATTTACATTTATGTACGACCACAGCTTCTTGGGCCGCTTTTGTGATTTTATGCAGATGAAAATATTTATGTTTTGTTGATTGCGCATAAATTAATTTATATTTTATGGCGTTGGCGCTACGTTCGGTCCACAAATGGACCGCAGCGCACCGTAGCGCATATGCAAATCCGTGTGTTTTATTTTTGTGTTTTCTGATATAAAAGCATAATTTGACCTTAAGCCAAAATGAGGGCGTTAATGGTGCTCTTTAGATATATGTGTGCGTGTCCAGCTATTTCTGTTGCGCTTCTTCGCATACAATTATTGTTTTTTTATTTTTCAGTTGTATTTCGATTGTTTTTTGTACAGTTTATTTGTTGCTGTTGGCGCATAAATATTAATTAAAGTTGGAAAAACCACGACAACATTAAGTGGAAAAGTATGAGCGAGAGCAACTTAGCCGCAGCAGCAGCACCACCACCAAAACAAAACCTAAAGGCAGTTGAACATTTACTTAGCCCCCCACAATGAGATTTCCTTCCTTTATTTAATTATTATTTATCTAATTGCTTTTGTTATCCGTACCTGTGTACCTGCAAGCCCGGCAACAATGCACCTGTTTAATTGTACATCACAAAAACTTTCTGTTTCTGCTTCTCACCAACTTTTTTCAGGAATCCACTTGACGAAATTGAAGCAGTATTTAGAAGCTAATACTAAACTAAGTTCTGACACCAATACACACTCACACACACACACTAATGAAGATGTGACACGTTTATTGACTAAGTTCCGATATCTAGCCAAATAGATACGTAGCCTATATAAATATACTTATTAACAATTTCAAAGCGAGAGAATTTGACTAAGCTTAGTTACTGCCTCACACGAAAAACTAACTAACTGCATTCTACATTTACTATGAACACCCATTTTTATATGCAGCAAAGTTTTATATTGTTAGCGACTACGCAACTCAAGATACTTTAATATACTATATACTGCAGCAAGAGGAGATCGCACGCCCACATAATAAGCATAGTGTTAATGTTGACCTTTTTTTTCAACTTATACGATATGTTATTTCTCTTTTCAATTCGCTGCAAACTTTTACAAAAAACGAAAGAAAAAAAGAGCTGCAGCGTTGTTCACTTCACCAGCACTTGAAATGCTTTTACACACCTCTGCCACACTCATACACCTGCAGCGGCTTTAAAGTACTCACTCACACACACACACACACACACACACACACAGTTATACACGCCCACTTACTGACTCACTTGCCGCCCTTAGCGCCAGGGGCCAAGTTATTAGCATATACTACCACACGCGTTTAGTATTTGAAAAAAAAGTGGAGAAAATATAAAATTAAAAATAATGATTTTTAGAGCAGGACAAGGAGTCTAATTAAAATGCTCTAGGCACGTTTAGCTGTGCATACAAAAACGGAAGAGGAGAGCGAAAGAGAGGGGAAGGAGTTATAATGCCTAGTTATATATATGAGTAATTCCTGACTATAGAGTTACATTTGTTCAGTCCTAGAAGCCGTCGTTTGTCATTGTTTTAATTTTAAAGACAACTCGACCAATTTCCATAAACTAACTAAACAAATAATACAAACTTGTTGGGTGAAATCTAGTTGAAACAGTTTTATTCATGAGTTTAACCGCAGTATTTAGTTTTATCTGCGACGATTCCATGCGCAGCTCCTGAAAAGATATTCCCGCAAACGCATGCATGTTAAGTTTATGAAATCGAGTACGTTGTTGTAGTCAGCGTTAAAATTTTTAATTATATTTTTTATAAATATTTATATGATTGTATATGTATTAATATAATTACAAACACACACACACACGAATTAAGTGTTCTATATATGTACTACGTTTACGAAATCCATGCATCATCATCTTCAACAACATCCACAACTATTTATGCTCACACATTGCCAATGCATTTCCTGAATAACATGTGCCATATATCTTATATATGAATGTATGTATTTTTTGTTACTTCGCATCATAATGGAAAAATGTCTATGAATAAATGAAAAACAAAATCAATTTCAATTTATTGCAGTTTGTCATACATTCTACATATTAACTAACAAACAAATATATCTCGGTTATGGTTATTTATTCATTTGATTTACTTAATCTCGTCAAAATTATTGAAAACCAAGAACTAGGAGCAAAACGAATTCCAAGTAAAAGAGTACATTGTAAAAAGTTATAAGGACACTCTATACATAAATCTGTCAATTGCAAAAGTTCAACGCGTTTAAATACTATATATATATATAAAATGGCCGGATTGTCCCGCTGGGTCGGAATGCCAGCATGTCTGGTGGTGCCCTCTGGAGTGCCTGCGCAAAGTTCATTTAAAAGTCGAAAGGACAAATGAATGAATAAAGCGAGCCGAGCAAATGGCAGCGCCAAATTGTTAAAAAAAGAGAGAGGAAAAATGGTATAACAAGTGCAGCTTGGCCGGGTCAAGCCTGGCCGCACTTAGCCAACACTGCAGCTGCGCCTTACTATGCGCTTCTCAGCCGTGACAGCTGCTGCTCACTCGTAGGTGGCTGAGCTTCTCGCCGCCAACGGCGGCGTGTGAACTGGAATACATAAATCACTCAAGCTGAAGTTGCAGCCACCCTGATTCAGCTGCAATAATTTCGCATTAAGCTTGAACCGAAAGTGTGTAGCAATTTGTTTAAGACAAAAGCCACTTGCAGCGAGTTCTTAAAAAAACAAGAAAGCGTGCTCTAGTCAAAAGTGTTCGACTAGCAGATATCCTAAAATCACTCAGACCATTGGAAATGAGCTTGTAATTAACCACGCTGTTTATTGTCCGATCTTTATAAAATATATGGCCTCCGAATGTTTATTAATACCAAAGTCTTTTCTTCAGTTTCGAGTGCAGCACTCTACAACTGCGCATTCATCCCAAATTGGTGGATCTACCTCTTATGCCTCCTCCAGGCACAGGAGAACCTTCTACCTTATAGATGCACTTTCAACATTATACCCTTTTGTGTCCAATATCAATGGGTTAGGGTATAAAAATCGGTCCACAAAGTTCGTCAGTGGCAGACTTAGGCAACCGTGCACAGCCAGAGGAGGAGCAATTGGAGGAAGTGCGTGGAATACCACTGGCGGATGAAACCTTATTGCAAATAGTTTTGTGTGCTCACTTTTAAAATTAATTTTGCATACATACGTATATATTTATATAGTGCTATATATATATATGGATATGTAAAGCAGAATGGCAACGCAAGTTTTAAGACTTAGCCGACTTGCAAGTACTCGTGGCTTATGCCATGCCTGAGCCAGATTGTCTCGAGCCTTGGGTCTGGCTGTGACTCTGTACTCCTGTTCTTCATTCTCCATTTTCCGTTCCCTGTTCCTGCGTCTGTGCATCGCCTCAGTGCCTTGGTTGTCTGCCTTAACACGCTAATCTCCAGATGCCATGTTATTGCACTTGTTGGCAAAGTTGTTCAAAAAGTGATTTTGTCAGTGACGGGGATTTGGGCTAGGCGTGGGCAAAAGTTTTCAATGTGTTTCTTGGTTTTTAATTACAACAAATTTGACTTGCTGTGCCAAAGTTTGTTGCATGCAGCCGCAGGCACGTACACATCTGACTAAAATGAATTAACGTCATTGTTTTTGTAAGCGTTCCCATATCATGTGCTAACCGCATTACACATTCACAAGTTTGTTTGGCCAAAACCAAAACTCTTTTTGTTTTGCATATTATCTGTATATTCTTAAATGTGTTTTACTTTGCACAATTGAAACACCAAACAAATCTTAAACCCACAACAAAAAATGACAGAACCGCACAAGCTCAAGCGCAGACAACGCACGCGCCTAGCAAAATACCCAAGCAGCTGCGGCAGCAGCGCGCCAAGGCCACGCCCACGCCCACTGCGGCGCCTGGCAGTGATACGCCCAAGCCTTCACTGCTGCCCAAGCCAAAGGTCAAAGTTGTGATGCCGCCCGCGCTGCAGCAACGTCTGTGGCAGCACCAGCAACAACAAGAGCAACAGCAGCAACAATCTCAGCCCGAGGAGCCAACCATACACGAAGAGGAGCAGCCGGCCACGCCCAGCGGCTCTGGCAGCCGCATACCCGTGCGCACACTGAAGGCAGAACGCCGCGCCCTGGCAGCAGCTGCACGCCAGGCAGGCCTCACTGTGGACGACTACGTCCGACAGCTGGAGGAGGAGCAGCCGCAGCTGGAGCAGGGCGCCTCGCCCACAACGCCAGCGGTCAAGAGCCGCGCCATGATGAAGTAAGTTGAATGCGTGGCGGTCAAAGAGTTGACAAGCATGTGAGCAGAAGTCCACAAGAAGTCGCCGCAAAAGTCACAGGTCAAATGTGATGGCAAATCAACAGCTCGTAGGCGTAGCCATTTAGTTTAAGTACCCGTTTGCTATTTAGCTTCCGATGGCGAACACACACACACACACACACAAACAAACAAACACATACAAACGAGCAAAAACACATGCACACGCACATGCGAGAGGCAACTATTAGTTTCAATGTGATACTCCAGCCTATATCTTTATATCTATGTATATAAATCTCTGTCTGTAAATCTAGGGAAACACTTTCAACTTTCTTTTAGTTAGTATTTTTTTGTATTACTTTTTTGGTGTGTGTTTTAGTTACTTTACTTTGGTATATCTTATCGACACATACTTTTCTCTTGTAATTAGCCTTTACGAAGGAATTGTCTTCTGCAGCACCTTTTACCTATTACTTACTAATATTGTGTTTATTTTCACGCAGCGCTGAGAAGCGCGCCTCTTGGCGTGCCGCACGCCTACGCTCCTTGGAACAGGGCGCGGTCGAGGCGCAGGATGTGATCAAGAACATGCGCAAGATGACCGACGATTTGATCACACACGAGTCCAGAGCCAGCGAGGTAAGTTCTTGGTTACCCCGACTACTCTAATCCAGCCCACTTTCAAGCGAAACCCCAAACTATAAAGAACAAAACATCCCAAAATTCGAATGCAGCCATTAACATGCGTGTTTTGCCCGAGGAATTCGGCTGAGCCACTCCTAACCAGCTAAAGATTACAACCCATAGAGCTACATGGTTTGCTTTACTAACCACAACAACAATATACTAAAATTAATTAAAACAAGCATCCAAATGATTCTGTTTCATTTTGAAATGTAAATAATGCGAAGATAGTTCACTCGAAACGTAGCTAGGGACTTGAATAGGGCACAATATTTGAAATCTCTTTATCAATTTTAAAATGATATTCATTTCATATATATATACCAAAATTTTTCTCTCTCTGTAACGCAGCCGAAAATAGTCTTTCCAAAAATTGCCATAAAGTCTAGCGATGGCCCGGTCATCGTGCGCGAACGCGAGAAAATACTCGATGAGAAAATTGTGCGGCGCACTGAGGAGGTGCCCTGCCCCATAACGGGGCAACCTCAATTGCGCACCGTTGAGTACATTGAGAAAATCATCGAGACGGAGGTTAGCTAAACCAACTAAAATTGATTGTATACATTTAATTGGCACCAATTTTGAGTTTCGTTAGCAATGCAAAAGCGTTTTACATATTTTTTTGGTTGAAAGCTGCTTCTGTTCTGTACTTGTAAGCGTCAACGTTGTGAGCTCTCTCGTCTCGCTCCAGCTCTCGATTTTGTAGTATCTTCACGTATTTTGCACATCCTAAAAAACAATTTAATGCACTGCACACAGAGCACCCAACACTTGTATCACTGTAAATAGCATATAGTACATTTCATCAAGATTCGCCCGTCTCGCCGCAGACTTAATTATTTTATAGAGCTCATGATTTTTATGTTCCAAGTGCACAAAACTTGCTGCCTTCTGAGAAGTATCTTTAGATCTTGTAAGTGCCATACCACAAATGTTTACCAGTTGTCTTTCTGTTCTTGTTGTTTTAAGCTTTCAGTTGCGCAGTGGCTTTGTTGACATTGCGCCAGACCCCCGGCCGCCCACCTGAAGCTGTGGGCCGCTCCTGTTCTGGCTGAAGTGCAGCGCATAAAAAGGACAATAAGCTACTTTTGTGAGGCACCTACGCGAAAAGGTCTTGTGATGAAGCTCGACGGCAACAACAAAAACCATTTTCCCGGTTATTGTTGTCTTAAGTGTCGTGGTTTTTAGGACCCCATTCACCCGTCCCAACCGCACCATTTGGCGCGTATCCGTTTTGGGGGCTCAACCTTCAAAGAGTTTCATTGTTTGTTTTGGGCTTGTTGTTGTCACGTGTCCATAAAGCAGAGACGACCGCGAATTTTACGCGTTTGGGGCCTGATTCTTGATTCATTTTGAGTATGCAAACGCATTATAATGACGTGCACCATTTTATGGCAAAGTCCATTAAAATTAAAGCAAAAGTTTTGTCTCATTTTGCTGCGGCGTCGTTTTAATGATTCTGATCGAAATAAAACCAACAACATAACATTTTATGGCCTCGGCTATTTTTGGCCACAAATCTGTGTTTAAAAATTGCCTCTGTCGCTTTGCTGTGATTTTCAATTTATAAGCGGAAGGAAGCGCAACGAACGAGAACCGGCTAAAATGTCAACGGCATACAAGTTTATGCCCGACTTCCACAAGCTGCCAACTCTGGTAATTTGAGAGCAAAAACTTTGCTCGAGCCAAGCAGCCCCCAGAGCTGACCCAAATGCTCTGAATGCACTGCGGGACGGCTGCATCCAGTTTCTTAGTTAGCTCAGTGCGAGGCGGCCTGTCAGCGGGCAGCCTCAGCTTATCGTCTTTCTGCAATAGAATCCTTTTACTTTGTCAGCGAGCAAACGCTGGCAATTTTCTCTGCAGTCGGCCTTGTTGTCATCAGTTTTCCAGCAGTTGCTGCTGCTCGAGATTCATGCCTCATTTATCCTTGGGGTCCATTTACACAACTTTCATATTCACGCTTTTATTACACATTTCATAAATTTCGTTTCTCGTTGGAAATATATATTTAAAACCCTTGAAAGCAATTAATTTTTCTCTTTCTCTGAAAAGTTATAAGAGTGCTTGAAGTTCTCAACTTATTTTTACATGTTGCATATTGAATGTTAAATAATAATCTACTCGAATAGCTTGTTTAATACAACTTTTTTTTCTTATTCATGTGTATATAAAGACAATAGAGATACACGATATATGACAATCCAATACACGAACTTGATAATCGTTAAATACTTGAAGCTGTTAATATAAATATGGTTTTCTTTTACTTAAATTCATTCTAAGACTATGATAAAGGACAAACAAATCAACACATAAAGAATTTATGAATAGAAACAGCTACTTGTTGACCCTTTGAAAGACCCCTCATGACTTTAGGAATGTTAGTTCAATACAATAAAACAATACTTTAAAATAAACAAAATGTTCCGATTATCATATATGTATAAAAAATCATCGATCATCAACTGATTAATTTACTAAAACTGTGCTTTTAAGGGTTTCAGAAACGGGTAGAATTACAATAATTGTTTATTATCCATCTTTTGTATTGCGTGTTGGCATGTCTTTTAACTCATCTATAATTTTCTAATAATCTCTATATTAATCATGGTAATGGAAACCACATCATATAAGCCTTACACCAGTTCTTGTTCCTTTGCCCACACTTCTAAAAACATGTATATTTATAAATGATTAGCTATGGTTTTGGTCCCGCTGCTTGGTGCTGATTTCTGTTGCCTTCATTAGTAGTTAGTAGTATGCCAGCAAACCAAATGCACAACGTATCGCATTCCGATTCCAATGTATTTAGGTGGAGACCTGCAAGGAGCGCATCATTTCATTGGAGCTGCAGGTGCCTGAGGCGGAAGAAGGTACACTTGATGATACACAGCCGCCGCTGGAACTGCAGGCAGATGATGATTTCGACAACGATGATTACGATGATGATGACGACGATGAAGAGGACGAGGAGGAGGAAGAGGAAGAGGACACTGCCTCCATTGTTACGGTGCAAGCAAACAACGAGAAATTGTTTCTGCGCCACGATGCAGATGCCTATGGCCCATCCTCCATTGACAGCGTCTCGTCGGGCAAGGTACGCATTAAGGCAACGCCGCTGACACTACACCAGACGCTGGCCAAAGAGACGACCATTGTGGAGGTGCTGAATCCTGTCATTGGTGGCGACGGCAGTGCGCGTACTATACAAGTGAGTGGCGTGCCCTTCGACATGGATGAGTTGGAGGAGGGCGCGACCTCGCTGCTGCGCAGCGAAACTTTTGTGATGCCCACTGGCGGCAAGTCGGAGCTGTCATTAAATGCAAAAATGAAGAATGTGCTCGAGGAGCTGCTAGAGAATGAGCGCGTTAAATTGAATTTGCAAAAGAGCCTCGAGGAGCACAGTGACAATGACAACGACGACGAGGGCGAAACCGAGAACGTCTATGTGGATGCACGCGACGACGATGAGAGCGCCTATGGTGACGCTATAGATGATGTTGTTGACTTTGGCGTAACAGTCGTGCCGACGGGCAAAACTAAAGGCCAGGACGATGCCAAGAACGGCAATCAGCAGCTGCTGGAAGCGTTGATCAGGGACAGTAATCGCAATACCATAATGGGTAAATTGGCCAGTCAATTGGCCACGAACAAAGACGAGGACGACGACGACGATGACGAGCAGGACGACGACGAGGAGGAAGACGAAAGTAGCGATTCCTCGGACGATGATAGCGATGACTCCGATGAGGAGGACAATGCCGAGGAGCAATTAAACATTGCCTACGTGCAGGGCGCGCAGGTAATCGAGAATCTCAACACTGTGGCTGCGGGCAACAAGCTGCAAAAGTCACAGACCTACAACACCATGAAGCAAGCTGAACAGGAGGAGAAGGAAGCGGAGGAGCTAGCAAGCGGCAATACCCTGGCCCAGCTGCAGGCCGAGCAGCGTGCACTGGCCGAGATCTCAAAACAGCTGCGCAAGTCTGTCGAGGATTTGCTTAGCGCCGATGGCGGCTCGGTAGTGGAAACGCAGCGCACCTACACGCTGCCAGCCTCCAGCGACAGCAAAGCCGTCGTCACCGTCACCGAGGTGGTAAAGAAGCAAAAGAAAACGGCACGGCAATCGGGCGCCGGCGAATCTGGCGAGGCTATATTCAATCGCCTGCTCAGCGCCGGCGAATCCGAGCGCCAGATCTTCGACCAGCAGCAGGGTGAAACCATCACAACCACCACCACAACCACTGAGGCCCTGCCCGCCGCGGCAGCCGCCGCAGCTGCCGGCGAGCCCAGCACCAGTGTGGTGACCACAACGCGCACAGTCTCCAACATTGTCACCAGCGGCATACCGAGGCTCGAGGCGAGCAAGCAAACCAGTCGCAACAGCAACAGCAGCAACAACAACAATAACAATCGCAGCAAAAACAAGCGCAAAGGCAAAAAGAAATAGGCAATAAAGGACGACAAATTGCGCATACGACACGAGGTCTGTATGAGATTTAACTAGGCATATACACAAATATTCTCATGAGCAGCCCTTCACCAGCAGCAGCCCCTCCCACACATAGACATAGTCACATATCAGCGCATTAAGGAGCATTTAACAATGTGCCGTTATACATAATGTATGTACGTTTTATATACGCCTGCATATGTGTGTGTACCATATATAATACATGTGTGTATATAATTTTAACTAATTGTGCAAATAACTTGTCGTTGCATTTAAAAAACACATTTGTAACTAATCATAAAAACGATCGCAAACAAAAAAAAAAGCATAATTGTGTAAAATGAAAACAATTTCATAATTATTAAAAAAATAAAAACCCTGCAAGCTTTTAACAATATTTAATTCAGTAACAACAAATGGCAATTAAAATTACCTAAAGCCCAAGGAACTGCGTACACATAATTGCAGTAAACAAAAATCTTATTTAATTGATTTAAATAATTTCACTTTGTTTTGCATTTAATTTACTCGCATTGCTTTTTTGTCATCACGTCCTTTGCGTTTTAATTGAATTAAATTTTGCGTTTTTTTTTTTGTTTTAGCATTATAAATAAAGCCGGTCAAAAGTTATTTCGACGGTCCCTCATACAAAATTAATAACCCCGAGCATTCCGACTGTCCATTTTATGCTGGACAATATTGTTAAGGTCTAGCTCTAATCAATACAACAAGTTTATTAATACATAATATTCGAAGTATGTATTTATTGGTGTTGCATTATTCTAGTTACTGCAATCTTGTGGTCAGTGTACAACAACTTACGAGATAGTCAGTCTAAAAATGCATTAACTAAACTGTAATTGTAAAAAAAAATCAATCCGAGCAAATGATTAAATATTTACCTATTTGATATGTATTTAGCGTGTAAGCAAACAAACTTTTTATAAACCGACAAAACAAACAAACATTGTTGCAATGTAATAAACAATTCAATTTATTTTTTATTTTTAAATCAATCTTTCACTGTCACTCCGACAACTTTCTATTTAAAATAAGCTCCCACGCAGAAAATAGCTCGACTGTCATTTATTATTTGCAGTTAAATATAGCAGCACGCTATTTTTATACGACTTTTTAAGTCGCGGATTATACCTTGGCTGACAACAAAAGTCTAGCACGTGTCATAAGATTTATATTTGGCTAGTTACCTGATGAGTGGCAAAACCGCTGTAAGGTTTATTCTGGTTGTTACTGAATACTAAAGTTTAAATAAACAGCTAATCGTCATACGAGTAAGTGCTTGCCTCTTTAGTTAAAAATGCATTACAGGAACGATGGGTTAAGCGATTTCAGACTACCTGATTATTAGAGGTATGTATTATTTATGGAATAAAATGATGATGACTTAGCCAGAGTATTTTCTCATTGTTTCCTTTAAGACTTCACGATGTGAGTCCAAAAATGTTGAATAAGAAATATAAAATAATAAATGTCATATGACGTAGAATTTTTGATAAATTTTAAATAATTTTACCTTGTGAAGCAAAGGGAATTAAATACAACCATTAAGCGGAATGAATCTATGCAATACGAAGAGCGGCTGTGTTGTGTTCCCCAGTCAACATCAAGCTTAATGGCATTACGGAAGATGTTCCATTCTGGAGAGCGCGCAACGAAACTGCGTCGGAAACATCGTCTGTTGAGGTTGTCAAAAAGATAGACAGTTGCCTTGGCAGTGGGTGTGTACGGCTCCTAATGTAAAAATCGTTAGAATTTGTTGTGCGCCCAACATCATCACATAAACATCAACTCTGACAAGAAGCAAGTTTTAAGCGGAAGTTCTCGACACCGACACCGAGCATTGAGCGTTGCGGGGCTCACGTTGCGTATGTGCAACGTGCATAATTTGATTTCTAGCGTAGAGAAAGAGTATGTGAAACGCACATACGTATTGCAGATGCCTGCGTCAGCATTTTAAATATTTAATGCCAACCAATTGAATTACGCAGCAAAACCAGTCAAGGACTGCAACTGACGCAGGTCTTGTTACATGCGCAAGCGGCGGTGCCAAGTGCACGGCTCTGCCTTGGTCAGGTCCTCTGCCTGCATGCCGCCCGCTGAGCAAGACAAGTGAATGCGTCATCTCGCCCCCAATGCATTTGCATTTGTGCAACATTTCAAGTGCAGGCGCCCTGCCAGCCAAATGCTGCGGGCCTCCTAATGCTGGCATTAATCAGAAACTCATTTTTTGGGCGCAGCCAGGCCCCATTGTGATTGTACTGCATGTTGCGGCTAAAATAAAAGCAGTTTGTCATATTTAATACACTCGACTGGTCTGACAATGTAGCCGACGTCATTTCGCGTCGACGGGGTGCTCATTACATGGTCTGTCTGCGCCGAAACTCCATCCAATTGTCGTCCCCTGTCACATTTAATAGGATTATGCTTGGTTAAACACAAAGTGTCCTCACACACGCTCACACACACACTGTCATATTCTTTTTGTGCAGGGCGTGTGTGTTTTTGGTGAGGGAGTCGCACAAATTTCCAGCATTTGCTGTTTGAAATTTTTCACATTTCACACATAAATTCTGTAAAGATGCTTTTTGGTGTAACTCCTGCTGCTGCTGCTGTTGCTAGAAGCAGCTAGTGAAAAATGTCCAGTGCACACTCACACACGCACACTTGAACACAGGCGTAAGCGCAGGTGTCCTGTGCTGCTCTAGTCCTTGGGCGAGCTCGTCGTGCTGTTTGCCTCCGCCAGTTACTGAGTTATCTGGCAAATAATGGAACGTGCTGTGCAGCTGATGCGTTTTCATAAATTTTAAATAAGCGCAGCAGCTGCCACAATACTCGAAAGGCAGAGTCTCTACGCCAGCACCCAAGGCCTTGACGAGCCCCAGACATCTGTGCGCCTGTATAATTTTCCATATTAGCGAATAGTTTCACTTGGCAAAATCAACTTAGGTGGTCAACAGTCAGTTGATTGCCTCATTAATCAAACGTTTTATCAGCCAACTCATGGAAAACTGCACTAACAGCAAGTTGGCAGTGGCAGACACTCTGCGGTAGGTAAAGATACCACTTTCTATTCGCGACTCATGATTCGTAAAAATGCTGAGAGCATTAAATGATTTACCTTTTTAATGGTCAAATATTTATTGCTGCAATATGTTTCTTACAATATAGTACTTGTTTATATACATCTACACTTGCCTAAAACCTGTAATGGTCGCAGTTTTCCTATTTAAATTAAACCGCGTAAGCGATCCTAACAGCTTGCGTTTGTGTAACGACGCTATAGCGATCAGCTTTTGTCTGTCATGGTCAGCTGCGAATGAGTCAGCCGCTGCTATAAACCGCCTGCGTGCACGTTGGCAGCGCAGCTATCTTCCCTCTAATCCGGGAAAGAAAAAAGCTCTGAGACCCTATATAAGCCTGCAGGTCCCGGATATAACCCTTTTTTTTTTTTTTCAAAAGTTACTTTACCATCGAAGGTCTGGCTACGGCGGTGCGGACATAGCCCCACCAAAATATTAATCTAAAAGCAACAAGTTCGGGCATCAGTCGTTTAATTCGTTTAATTTAAATTCCAACTAAATTGAACCAAAAACAACAAAAAAATAAAAAGAAAAACCCTAAAAGTAACCGATTGGCGAAATAAATTTTTTTTGTTCATTTGATGATAACCTTTCGCTCCGCCACCCGGCCACCAGCACCTCACCGGCATATATTTCTTTGTGCCAAGATCTGGTCACAGTTTTAACCAGTTCTTGCTTGCCTGCCGAAAGTAATTTTTGGAGGAATAAATCTTGCCGCCGCCGTCTCTGACAGAAAAACCCACTTATTTTGAGGCAGCCGCCACGTGTGCCAATTGGACGGCACTGTAATTTCTTGGGACGGCAATGACATTTCTGCCCCCATTAAATAGACGTCAGCCTCAACGGCGGATCAGCTGCCATACCCTTGCTCATGCCAGCAAGGGCAGGCGCCGTTTCCACAGTTTGGAATCCGGAAGAGGCAGTAGCCTTCTGGGCCCCATTGACGCGCCGCTGATCAGAAGCCCAGATGACATCGCCAATTAAGTTGGCCGGAGCGTGCAGATGCATGAAAATTGCTGTTAAATGTTTTTAGTAAAAAAATTGTTAACTAAATCTTGTGAGAGACTTCCAAAAGTTTGTGAAAAGTGCATTTATTAGGCCCTCAAAAAACCGCGTGCAAGTGCAGTGAAAAAGAAAAATTGACATCTATATACATAGCTTTATATATATAGAAAGGAATACTAGTATAAATCTATCCCCCTTCTTGTAGAGTCCAAAGTCATTTCAGAATTTTTTTTATATTTTTTTTTCCCACTTATTTTCGGAGAGTATCTTCTTAGTACTCACAATTTAAAAACCCTCCTGTGCCATAATAATATAATCAAAACAATTTAAAGCCCCACAGAAGACAAAAGAAAACAAATGAAAAAAAAATAAATAAAATTTGCTGCAAACTCTCCGCTGGAAGGCCTTTCATCGAGGAATACATGTAAGTTTTTAACCTTTTGTTTTGAGTATATTTTCTTATTTTGGCACAGATAAGCACAGCCAAACTGACATGCGCACCTGCTGAGTTTTTTTACTTTCTGTTTCACATTACGCTTTAGCTCCGATCAATATGTTTATGACCGTGTCAGTCTGGTGAATGCTTATCATCTTTGATTCTACCTACACCCCGCTCAATTACTAGCTGAAACAGAAGCAACCTAAAAGAAAAGATTTTTAACAGAATCAAATATATGTACACAAAGATGTATCATCGTATTCACCGATCAGCTGGTTGCGCTGCGCTCCGATTTGCCCATGCGCTTTGAGCTTAACCTTCTGTTGCCCATATTTTTTTCGACCATACAATTAACCATCAACTACAATTGTATTGACTCTATTATAATAACTTTTTTTTTTGCTTTTGCCGAATACACTTTAGTTCAATTTACGAATGTCATTTTTTTCTTACCTAGCTATATTCTATAATTATTAAAATGCACTTTAGCGAAATTTGGAGAGTTTCTTTTTGATCAATAAGAAAAAAAAATATTAACTGAATAGTTTATAAAATGAATTATTTTTGAAGAATCTTTGAGACATTGTAAAAATATTAACGGACTAGTTTTAGTTACTGAATTATTGTTGAATCATTAATGCCACTTGTAATAAGATGCAGATTATCTAACGGAAGGATTCAGTTTCATTGAATAATGCTTTTGTTTATAATAAATATTAATTACGGATTTTGATTATGAATTGCTAAGTTTTCTTTCCTGGTGACATGGTGATATAATGTAGTAGAAGAATGTTTTTTTTGGGATCTTCAAAACCTTAAACGCTGAAGATCATGGTTGGGAGGGTATCGAACGCGAGAGTCAGCTTACATCCAAGACTTCGCCTCTTCGGAATATATATGCCCTAATGAAAGCTATCACCATTGTATTGGCACTTTAAGTGCTCGTTAAGTTATGCCTGTTTGAGATTTTGTTTCTGCGGAGTATCGGTCTCCAATTTAGATTCTGTAGGGATCCTAAAATAAAATTGTGTATGCAGGTCGAGACATGGCAAAAAGAACCCCCCCACCCGAAAGAGCTAGGGAACAAGAGGATCCCGCCCTGCCATGCTAACTCAACCACGAGGGGCCTCGGTGACTACTTCCCGAATTATTTTGTGAAGATTGGCTGCCAACCGCCGTCACCGTTGCTACCCGATATGTATTGCTAGAGTAGCTTCACCACAGTACTTGCTACATAAATTTTTGGCGCCCAATCATGGGGCCCGAGGTTGTCTATAAAAAAAAAAAAAAAAAAAAAAAAAAAAAAAAAAAAAAATGAGTCTTTATATTATTGTCCACGCACGCTGACGTCGATGTGACTGGTTTAGTCTATCTTCCGCATGCGCAGATACTGGTAGTATACAAGATAGTAATTAGGACTACGATGCTTACAATTCAGAGCTTGAATTATGCCGAGAATCTGACCTTACTATATTGTTGAGTGCCTATATATAAACACGACTATAGTTATTAACACCAGCTATACAATCGGTCCCATACATTTGCTCGTTTTCTTTCTTATAATTTTGGAGAAACAACAGATTAGGTTTGCTTAGGTAGAAATACTTTCAAATGCAATTTTAGAATACTGCATATTTTGCTAAGATATCAGTACTGATTGCTACTTGATAGCTTGTTGATGGTTAAGTAAATCTCAGTCTTCGTGGAGCCAAAAGTTATAAAGTTAGATTGAATGGTTTTGTATTAACGATACTATCAAAGATAGTTAGAATGTTGCCCGGAACTTGGCCATATGCTGCTTTGCATATCCTTGCCGAACATTTCTGATTAGATTAAAATGTTGAATATTACAAACCGCTTTCTATAGTAGTTTCAATAAACCAGATAAATTACCTACTTTCATTGAGGCGATTATATTTCGTAATTAAAAAAAAAAAAAAAAAAAAAAAAAAAAAAACAAATAACTTCTACTTTATTATATTACCAAACCAATGTCACGAATCAGGAAAATATGAATGAAGCATGTTGCCTTTACGCAGCCCACAAAATGTACAGCCGTCGTCAGAGACCGCTGATAACCACTGTGTTCTATGCCAGTTAGTAATGGACAATACACAGTCTTGCTATTGCACCCCTTGTAGGCATGTTTTCCACAAACTTTGCTTGGAAGGTTGGTTGGTAAACCATGCTAAATGTCCCAGTTGTAGTGCTGTGATTGATCCAGCCTCAATTAAATTAGTTGTTGGAGATTGCTCGCCGAGAGGAAAACAATCTGCCCCACCTCCACCTACTAACATAGGGAGAACGGTAACGCGCAGTCTAGCAAAATCTCTTAATCCTGGTCCGACCCAGAGTGGCGAGAATCCAACAGCAAGGTTATTAGATGTTAGTGATGTACCACAATCAGGACTCGACGCTAGCAATAGCACGAATCCACCTGAAATCGCTCCTGCACGACCAGCTCCTGGTGTAAGAAGAAGAGGAAGACCCACTCAGTCCAATTATACCCGCCAAAATCTGGGAGTGGACTATAGGATAATTCAGGAGATGATCGAACAATCAATTACTCGCGTTATGTCATCACTGCAAATACAAGCACCACCCTTTCCAAGAGTGTTGCCAACCCCGATCCAGGTGTCGCCTAGTAGTTCGTCATTCCGAAATGGGAAAATTGCTGACACCATGCAAAAATGGAATCTTCATTTTGATGGGTCTACCGAAGGATTAGGGGTAGAAGAATTTCTGTATAGAGTCAAAACATTGACTGATGAAACTTTGGACAGCGACTTTATGGGTCTCTGTAAGCACTTACATGTGCTATTTTTAGGCAAAGCCCGTGACTGGTACTGGCGGTACCACAAGCAGGTAGACCACATAGTCTGGACTGAATTTTGTACTGCACTTCGCCATCAGTACAAAGATTATCGGTCCGATTTTATGAGCAAAGAACTGGTAAGAGCTAGAAAGCAAAACCCTGGGGAATCATTTGTGTCGTTCCATGACGCTGTAGCGTCACTGATCGATAAATTTGCAATTAAAATTGACGAGGAGGAGTTAATCGAAATTTTAAAAAATAATTTATTACCCGAAACCCGACATAAACTGCTATACCAGCCAATAAGTTCAGTTGGCCATCTACGTAGATTGGTCCAAATGAACGAGAATTTAGTTCCTGAGCTCAGTTGTCGCACTGATGGTATGAATAAATCCAGAACTATTGGCCGTCGCCAAGTATATGGACTAGAAGAGTCTTTTAATGAACCGGAGGTAGAAAATTCAGAAGATACAAACTTTGACATCGCAGCAATTCGTAGATGTCATACCAACCTTAAATGTTGGAACTGCGAAGAGCAAGGGCATCTGTGGGAAAATTGCCTTGCTGACCGCCGTATATTTTGTTACGGATGCGGGGCACCCAACATTTATAAGCCCCAGTGCCAAAACTGTATCCGTAAAGCTTCGGAAAACCAACAGAAGGGTGCATCCAGCAGCAGTCGGATGCCCCCAAAAATCTAATTAATTCCCATACGAACTTTGTAACTGTGGACCGAAGCAAAAGCTTGGTCCCTACACCGACTTTAAAGTCACATTCCAACAATTTAGAAATAGCTAAAACTATTAAATTACGATTTTTACCGTATCATGAACGGTTAGCTAATTATTTGCATGTCCGAAATAAGATTTTTTATGAAGAAAAACCCCGTATTTCTCAGCGTACGCAGCGCTTGAAAAATTATTATTCAAAAATCAAGCAACATAGCAAGCTTTTAGTTTCGACCGTTTTTTGCAATCCCACCGATATGCGCAGCTATGCCGAAGTGTCGTTTTTAACCTTTACCGAGCTTGGTCTATTGGATACAGGCGCGAATATTAGCTGCATAGGTTCTACGCTTGCGCAACAAGATTTTACCGTAATGCCGGAATTTAAGCCTATTAAATCGCATGTCAGAACAGCAGATGGCCATAGTCAGAAAGTCATCGGAGTGCTTGAAGTTAAAATGCAGTATAAATCGGCTACCAAGTCCTTGAAACTGTATGTGATTCCTTCTATAAACCAAAATCTAATTTTGGGTCATGATTTTTGGAGAGCCTTTGAGCTCGCACCAAGCATTATAAATTCTGTAGAACTAAAATCAATGGAAAAAGAGCAGGAAACAGAGTCGATTGCATACCCTTTAGATAGCCAGCAAACGCAACAGCTGCACGTAGTAAAGCAGTTGTTCCCCAACGCTGTTGATAGATTAGGCCGCACAACATTGATCCAACACCGTATAGATATAGGAGACGCACGTCCAGTGAAACAAAGATTCTATCCTGTAAGTCCGGCCGTAGAAAAGTTGTTATATGCAGAAATTGATCGCATGTTGCAGCTTGGAGTTATTGAGCCGTCGGTAAGCGCCTGGAGCTCGCCTATGCGACTCGTCCTTAAGCCCAACAAGGTTCGCCTTTGTCTGGATGCTCGAAGACTGAATGACGCCACAAAAAAAGATGCTTATCCTTTGCCGAGCATCGATGGCATTTTTTCGCGGCTACCTAAGGCGAATATAATTTCCAAACTAGATTTGAAAGACGCCTATTGGCAAATAGAACTTTCCGAGGATTCAAAGCCTCTCACTGCTTTTACGGTCCCCGGAAGACCGCTATATCAGTTTAAGGTCATGCCCTTTGGCCTTTGTAACGCGCCTTCTACCATGTGTCGGTTAATGGACGAGATAATTCCTTCTGACCTGCGCTATTGCGTGTTTGGATATTTAGATGATCTGTGTATTGTGTCCGAAGATTTCAGTTCACATCTGGCGGTATTGGTTCGCATCGCTGAGCAGTTTAGAAAAGCCAACTTGACTTTAAATATTTCGAAAAGTCAATTCTGTGTAACAAGTATCAATTATCTTGGTTACGTGATTGGTAGCGGAGGTATTTGCACAGATCCGGAAAAAGTAGCTTGTATTGTAAATTGGCCGCCGCCAAAAAACTTGAAGCAAGTTCGAGGATTTCTAGGAGTTTGCGGTTGGTATCGTCGGTTTATATGCAACTTTTCCGATCTCACTTGCCCCATAACGGACGTATTATCGACAAAGAAAAAGTTTGAGTGGACCCCTGAAGCACAGACCGCAATGGACAACTTAAAAACAGTGCTAACATCCTCGCCGGTTTTAAAAAATGCTGACTTTAAGAAGAAATTTTTCTTACATTGTGACGCTAGTGATTTTGGCATTGGCGCCGTTTTAGTACAGATGTCTGAAGATAATGAAGAACAACCGATAGCTTTCATGTCAAAAAAATTAAACCGTGCGCAGCGAAACTATAGTGTTACCGAGCGTGAATGCCTAGCAGTCATATTAGCCATCGAAAAGTTCCGATGTTATTTGGAACTCCAGGAATTTGAAGTGGTTACCGACCATTCTAGTTTGCTATGGCTTATGCGCCAGCAAAATATATCGGGTAGACTGGCACGATGGGTTTTTAGACTGCAACAATTTAAATTTTCCGTCTCCCATCGGAAAGGCAAAGACCACATTGTTCCCGACGCTTTGTCTCGGTTGCCTGAGAAGGAAATCGCTCAATTAGACATGGGTCCTGTAATAGATCTTGAGTCCGATACATTTATGGACGCCAGCTATGTACAAATTAAAGACAAATTTTCCCAAAATTTTACTCAGTTTCCGGACATAAAAATAGTTGATAAGTTTTTGTATGTACGCACCGAACATTCGAGGGGAGACTCGTCACAAGAAAGTCCTTCGTGGAAACTATGGGTGCCTGATCGACTTAAAGTCGATGTGCTCAAACAAGCCCATGACAGCATAACGTCGTCTCACGCCGGCATGCAAAAAAACCATTGAGAGAATCCGCAGACATTTGTTCTGGCCAGGATTAGTTAAAGATGTACGTGAATACATACGAAATTGCGAGATATGTAAAGAAACTAAGGCTCCAAATTATACCCTTCGGCCACCTATGGGTGCTCACATCCCAACTTGCAGACCATTTCAAAGGCTTTATATTGACCTGCTTGGGCCATACCCTAGAAGCAAAAGCGGTCATGTGGGATTGTTAATAGTCTTAGATCACTTTAGCAAGTATCATTGGTTGCAGCCCCTGAAGAAATTCACCTCAGCTGTGATACAAAAATTTCTTCTTGAACAAATTTTCCATTGTTTTGGTGTGCCACAAACTATAATAAGTGACAACGGCACCCAGTTCAAAGCTCGTGAGTTCAATGCCTTCTTAGCCGAACTTGGCATTAAACATCTGTATACAGCTCTATATTCACCGCAGAGCAATGCTGCAGAACGAGTTAACCGCTCAATACTCGCCGCCATTCGCTCGTATTTAAAACAGGATCAGACCCATTGGGATGAACATATTACAGGGATTTCATGCTCCTTAAGGTCTGCTCTGCACCAATCGATTGGGTGTTCTCCATACCGTGCCCTATTCGGGGTGGATATGATCACTCATGGTACCGATTACAAATTATTGAAGGAGTTGTCCTTATTGGAAGAACCGCAGGCCCCCCTGTTGCGGTCTGACCATTTGGCATTGCTAAGGACAGATATTCAGAAAAACATCAGGAAAGCCTATGAGCGCAATGCGGCTCAATATAATTTACGCAGCAAGCCTGTTTCTTTTCGTGAAGGACAGGAGGTGTTCTGTCGAAATTTTGCGCTTAGTAAATTCTCACACAATTTTAATGCTAAACTGGCTCCCCAGTTTATTAAATGCCGTGTCAAAAAGAAACTCGGAAATTGTTTTTATTCCCTTGAAAATCAGCAAGGAAAAGAAATTGGTACTTTTCATGCCAAGGACATTAGAGTCTAATTCCCGCTAATATACCCGTCTAACGGTAGGATATTATCGGGTGGTGTAATGGTCGCAGTTTTCCTATTTAAATTAAACCGCGTAAGCGATCCTAACAGCTTGCGTTTGTGTAACGACGCTATAGCGATCAGCTTTTGTCTGTCATGGTCAGCTGCGAATGAGTCAGCCGCTGCTATAAACCGCCTGCGTGCACGTTGGCAGCGCAGCTATCTTCCCTCTAATCCGGGAAAGAAAAAAGCTCTGAGACCCTATATAAGCCTGCAGGTCCCGGATATAACCCTTTTTTTTTTTTTTCAAAAGTTACTTTACCATCGAAGGTCTGGCTACGGCGGTGCGGACATAGCCCCACCAAAATATTAATCTAAAAGCAACAAGTTCGGGCATCAGTCGTTTAATTCGTTTAATTTAAATTCCAACTAAATTGAACCAAAAACAACAAAAAAATAAAAAGAAAAACCCTAAAAGTAACCGATTGGCGAAATAAATTTTTTTTGTTCATTTGATGATAACCTTTCGCTCCGCCACCCGGCCACCAGCACCTCACCGGCATATATTTCTTTGTGCCAAGATCTGGTCACAGTTTTAACCAGTTCTTGCTTGCCTGCCGAAAGTAATTTTTGGAGGAATAAATCTTGCCGCCGCCGTCTCTGACAGAAAAACCCACTTATTTTGAGGCAGCCGCCACGTGTGCCAATTGGACGGCACTGTAATTTCTTGGGACGGCAATGACATTTCTGCCCCCATTAAATAGACGTCAGCCTCAACGGCGGATCAGCTGCCATACCCTTGCTCATGCCAGCAAGGGCAGGCGCCGTTTCCACAGTTTGGAATCCGGAAGAGGCAGTAGCCTTCTGGGCCCCATTGACGCGCCGCTGATCAGAAGCCCAGATGACATCGCCAATTAAGTTGGCCGGAGCGTGCAGATGCATGAAAATTGCTGTTAAATGTTTTTAGTAAAAAAATTGTTAACTAAATCTTGTGAGAGACTTCCAAAAGTTTGTGAAAAGTGCATTTATTAGGCCCTCAAAAAACCGCGTGCAAGTGCAGTGAAAAAGAAAAATTGACATCTATATACATAGCTTTATATATATAGAAAGGAATACTAGTATAAATCTATCCCCCTTCTTGTAGAGTCCAAAGTCATTTCAGAATTTTTTTTATATTTTTTTTTCCCACTTATTTTCGGAGAGTATCTTCTTAGTACTCACAATTTAAAAACCCTCCTGTGCCATAATAATATAATCAAAACAATTTAAAGCCCCACAGAAGACAAAAGAAAACAAATGAAAAAAAAATAAATAAAATTTGCTGCAAACTCTCCGCTGGAAGGCCTTTCATCGAGGAATACATGTAAGTTTTTAACCTTTTGTTTTGAGTATATTTTCTTATTTTGGCACAGATAAGCACAGCCAAACTGACATGCGCACCTGCTGAGTTTTTTTACTTTCTGTTTCACATTACGCTTTAGCTCCGATCAATATGTTTATGACCGTGTCAGTCTGGTGAATGCTTATCATCTTTGATTCTACCTACACCCCGCTCAATTACTAGCTGAAACAGAAGCAACCTAAAAGAAAAGATTTTTAACAGAATCAAATATATGTACACAAAGATGTATCATCGTATTCACCGATCAGCTGGTTGCGCTGCGCTCCGATTTGCCCATGCGCTTTGAGCTTAACCTTCTGTTGCCCATATTTTTTTCGACCATACAATTAACCATCAACTACAATTGTATTGACTCTATTATAATAACTTTTTTTTTTGCTTTTGCCGAATACACTTTAGTTCAATTTACGAATGTCATTTTTTTCTTACCTAGCTATATTCTATAATTATTAAAATGCACTTTAGCGAAATTTGGAGAGTTTCTTTTTGATCAATAAGAAAAAAAAATATTAACTGAATAGTTTATAAAATGAATTATTTTTGAAGAATCTTTGAGACATTGTAAAAATATTAACGGACTAGTTTTAGTTACTGAATTATTGTTGAATCATTAATGCCACTTGTAATAAGATGCAGATTATCTAACGGAAGGATTCAGTTTCATTGAATAATGCTTTTGTTTATAATAAATATTAATTACGGATTTTGATTATGAATTGCTAAGTTTTCTTTCCTGGTGACATGGTGATATAATGTAGTAGAAGAATGTTTTTTTTGGGATCTTCAAAACCTTAAACGCTGAAGATCATGGTTGGGAGGGTATCGAACGCGAGAGTCAGCTTACATCCAAGACTTCGCCTCTTCGGAATATATATGCCCTAATGAAAGCTATCACCATTGTATTGGCACTTTAAGTGCTCGTTAAGTTATGCCTGTTTGAGATTTTGTTTCTGCGGAGTATCGGTCTCCAATTTAGATTCTGTAGGGATCCTAAAATAAAATTGTGTATGCAGGTCGAGACATGGCAAAAAGAACCCCCCCACCCGAAAGAGCTAGGGAACAAGAGGATCCCGCCCTGCCATGCTAACTCAACCACGAGGGGCCTCGGTGACTACTTCCCGAATTATTTTGTGAAGATTGGCTGCCAACCGCCGTCACCGTTGCTACCCGATATGTATTGCTAGAGTAGCTTCACCACAGTACTTGCTACAAACCCATGTCATAACTGACTGACTGTAGGTATGTATTATGGGGTTCTGGGAAATATCTGAATATCTAAATCGATCGGCCTCAAGTAAATTTTAATAGACTGCATAGAAAACCAGAAATTTACGTCCTTTAAGTGGTGGAAAAGTTGGTTAAAGTTTATGCTTTAAGAACGTGCGTGGCTGAGGCTGAGCTGACTGAGCGTCGGACTAACAAGCAAGAGGATCAAATACAGTAGCAATTGCAGCTTTTGTCTTGGTTTTTATACCCTGAACCCATTAAAAATGGGTATAAGGGTATATTGTATTTGTGCAAAATCCAAATGTATGTAACAGGTAGAAGGAAGCATCTCCGAACCCATAAAGTATATATATTCTTGATCAGCATCAATAGCCGACTCGAATCGACGTGAATCAAAAAATAGTATACATTTTTATAACAAAACCGTTAACTTAGGTGGTATCTCGCCAATCCTGGTTGGCTCCTCAGGCTTTATCGTGGACAAACGTCAAAGCCGTCTTCTTTGAGTAAGGCTGCACCGTCACGTAGGTAGTCGGTGGGCTCTGGGGCTTCTCCTGTGTCGTGGTTGAAGGAGGTCTCTAAAGGATCTTTTCTTGAGCCTTCTGACTACACACCTCTCAGCGAGATCTCTTGTATGGGTTGGCGAATGCTTCGACTCTGAGATTACTTGGCCGAGATAGTCCAAAAAAATCAACAAAAAAGGATGATTATACCAACCAAACGTTTTTTGGTCAACAACTTTTTCAACCCATCAATTTTAAATTTCTTTGAATACCATATGATAGTAGGGATCCGTACGGATTCAAAAAGGTATAATATTTTAAAATCAGATTATATTTACCCGAGATTTTCAAATAAATATTCAAAAAAGTTTTGATGTTCGAACCTACCCCGGGTAATAGCTCTCGGGTAATAACTCCGCGCGGAGATATGACGTTCCCAAACGACATAGCTCCGCGCGGAGATATGACGTTCCAAAACGACATAACTCCGCGCGGAGATATGACGTTCCAAAACGACATAACTCCGCGCGGAGATATGACGTTCCAAAACGACTAACTCCGCGCGGAGATATGACGTTCCAAAACGACAAAACTCCGCGCGGAGATATGACGTTCCAAAACGACATAACTCCGCGCGGAGATATGACGTTCCAAAACGACATAACTCCGCGCGGAGATATGACGTTCCAAAACGACATAACTCCGCGCGGAGATATGACCTTCCAAATCATCACGCTTCTTTTTTTCAAAATAGAGGTCGGTGCGAAAATCGAAACTTTTTCGATTATACCCTGAACCCATTAAAAATGGGTATAAGGGTATATTGTGTTTGTGCAAAATCCAAATGTATGTAACAGGCAGAATATATATTCTTGATCATTATCAATAGCGGAGTCGATCTAGCCAAGTCCGTATGTCTGTCCGTCCGTCTGTCCGTCCGTATGTATGAACGCAAGGATCTCAGAACCGATAAGAGCTAGAGACTGAAATTTTAGATGTAGGTCCTCCTAGTGCCTGCGCAGATCGAGTTTGCTTCCGATAATCGATAACTTACTCCGTTTCCAAGCAATCGATAAAAATCGATATCGATATCATGTTTTTTGGGCAATTTTGGTAAATAATAAGAGCTAGAGTCACCAAACTTGACATATAGCTTCTAAAATAGAATATATATATGCATTTGATGTTGGAAGAAGAGGGTTCACGGTATCCCCTAGTCGGGAGCTCTCGACTAGAGCCTCTTACTTGTTTATAATGTATCTATATATAACTGGCAGAAGGAAGCATCTCCGACCCAATATATATTCCTGATCAGCATCAACAGCCGAGTCGATCTAGCCAAATCCGTCTATCTGCCAAATTGATCTCTCAGTCATAAAGCTATCATCATGAAAACTCGCAAAAGTTCATTTTTCTGTTCTAGGCAGTAGGTATGCCGACACACCGGATCAGACAATTGTATCGGTCGAAACTGCAAGAAAAATTGTTTCATTTATCAAAATGTCCGAGCTCGGCATTTAATTTAATTTAATCAGTGTTGGACTACTATGCCCATAATATATGAGCCATACCTAATCATTCGGCTCTTTACGAAAAATCGAGCTATATTTATAATTCCTAAATGTCGATGACAGGCAGGTTGTTAAGATTTGATATGCATTCTTTTCAATATGAATTGCAGATATGAAATAAATTAGCTCCTATATACGCTTTCTGTTTCTCCAGTTCGATATTACACTTACATAATATATGGGTGTACTCTATAAAAATGCGTTACAAGAGTACAAGGACAATGAACAAGCAGTTTGACAGCTCTGGCAGCGCATAAAAATGCAATGCTCGTCCTGAAATTTAGATTGCGCCTCGTGGCTCAGCTAAAGCCGCCGTGCGATATTCCTTGATGTTGTTGTTGCTGCTACTGCTAAAGATTCTTTTATTTTGTTTTAGCCTGTTGCTGTTTGCTGCTGCAGGCAGCAACTGCTGTGCGCGTGCGTTGGAATGCCACGGAAACTGTTGCAGTTGGCAGGACAAAAACATTGCCCCTAAAAGGGCCAGCTTTATCCGTATGGCTTATCCAAAAAGCAGCTGCCTTTATTAGCTGCCTGTGCGTGTGGGGTACATCCCCAGGGTAGTTCGTCGTCGTCGTCGTCGGCGGCAACAGAGTCGTCGCCATCGTACTCATGCCCATATCGATGATATACGAAAACGTATCCTAACCTGGAAGCCTTGCATGGGCTTCGGTTTTTATTTTTTGTTTCAAAGCCTGGAATGCGTCGCTTTTGCTGGTGTTGAAGCCTTTTTTTTTTGCCTTAGCACTAGACTCTGGCTTGCTTAACCTTGTTGCCCAACTCGGCTGTCTTGACTTGGCGTCGCTCTGGCGGCTGCTGCTGCTGCTGTTGCTGTTGGTGTGTAATTGCAATTTTCAAGGATAAGGATATGCTCGAAACAGATTTATATGGAGGGCCCAGTACGTGCGGAATTTATTAATGCTGTCCCAGCTACTATATCTACGTTCGGAGGCTCGGTACAATTGCTGGCCAGCCAAGGAGTAGGCGTGCTCTGAACATTGACACCCGCCTCGGGTTATATAAGGTGTGGTGTCTGCTGTCATATCGAAGTCCGCATATCCACGATGAGCCTGGAGTTTGCCCGGCATTTGAATTACGAGAGTTGAAATGAAAATAGACAGCTTGGCACTACTATTGTGGTTCGTGTTGTTGTTGCTGTTTTAGTTTTGTGGCACAACGAGGTCCTGCCGTATCGATGCACGAAGAGGAAGCTCGTAGCAGGTGTTGCCGTAGTTAGTGTCTGCGAATCTGAACAACGCTCACGTATTCGCATTAACGAACTTCGGTGCTTTAAGTGCAGTCGAAGAGCAAAGACCAATATAACCAGAAAGATCTCAGCCAAAACCCTGAGACGTGGTGCAACCATTGCCAAAGGCAGCCACAGAGTTGAACTTTATTTGTGCTTGTGCATTTGTTGAGCATAGTTTAGATGTGGGCAAAGGTAGCAGTAGCAAGGTAATAGGAGGTGTGGCTCTTGTTACGCATGCAAAGGAACAGTAATAATATTAATCATTTGTTTTAAATTCATAAAGCAAACCTGATTATGCTGTCTAAGATTTGAAGACTTAGGCATGCCTAGCAGGGTGAACTTCTATAACACACACAATTATAAGCATATTTGATTTTTATGGGATAAACTTCTTTCTTTAGACTATTAAAAAAGCATTCCATATTCGTTAACTGGAGATTACAAAAAGTTGATATAAGAAGATACCAAATGTGTTTATGTTTTTCACTTTAAATAGGCTCTTTCGAGCCAAGCTATATGTTAAAAATAAAAGTTCTGCAAATAAAAGCTTCAATCAAATTGAAATTGTTGTATGATGAAATTTATAAACGTGAAAAACAATCATTAACCAAACTATCTGCTGTGAAATATCTTTCAATTACGGCATATTCAATTTCTTGAATTACATGCCAGCCAAGCTGAACTTCAGTTAATTAATTTGCACGCCTGCATATACAAACATATATGTATGTATGTACATATATTCAGTTGGCTAAGCTAATAGTTGGCATTAAGGCACTTCATCCATGGCCCATCACAAGAGCAACTGGGGAAAAAAAATCAGATTAAATTGGTTGGCAACTGCAGCACTGCGGGTACAATTTGCATATATTTAACACAAACCGATTATCGTGGACCACCACAGATTCAAATGAGTATGCTGCGCACAACAGCACAGAACACTGTACAGTGATCATCTGCTAGGGCCACTTGCAGCACGATGTTGTCGTCCTGTCATCCTGTCGTGCTGTCGGGTTGTCGTGCCGCATGTGGCAGATTGAGTGACGTGCGCTCATTAATAAACGCAACGTTCTGGCAACAACAAAAGCCATTTCATGAAAAGGCCAAAGCCAAGAGCTGATGACGAACATGTGGTTATTTAGCCTGGCAGTGGATGCTCTCGGCTGTTTGTCCTTTGCTCGTTTAATGTGGATTATTGGGTTCTAGCGCGAGGTCTGCGCCTTTAAATCATTTTAAGCGTCATGTGATATTTCCATTTTTATAAAAATTATTGTTAATTTTTCTTTTTCTTTTTACTTTTAATCCACATTGATATACTATAAAATATTGCAAATAAAGTGCGCTTGCCATACAGCTTGTGACTGTCAGTTCAACCCACATATTTTAAGTTTGCTTTTACAAATTTTCTGTAATTAATTTAATTACGGTCTCAACTGCAGCATAAGCATTAAATACCATGGCTGTGACATTTATCAACTTCTGATATTAAATATAAATGACAAAACTATAGCAGCAGTTGTGACTTTTTAATTTGAACAATGAACAAAGACTTTTAAAGAATATTATATCAACACGCCACAAGAGGCTTTCTATTTATTTATGAACACAGATAGTGCACTTCTGTGTGTGTATGTGTTTTTTTTTTTTTTTTTGGCAAAGTTTGAGCTGTGCCAATTGTCTTACCCCTCATCAAACAGGAATCTGTGCATCTTGGCGTACATGACGTATACGTAATATGCTATTCAGCCAATATAAATGAGCTCAAATGGCATCTTTGTCGTGGCCGGGAATAGTTAAGTTGCCGTTTTTCACTTTCAGCTCGCCTTCTCCAGCTTCAGCTCCAGCAACAACTTAAATGCAACCAGCATTAGTTTGTTATCAACGCTCGATTGCTGAAGAAAATTGAAAAATATTGTTGCTGCAGATCGAGCTCTGCTGCTGCTGCTGCTCTATGGTGATGTCTCCTTGCCAGCTCCGGCCGCGTGCTATTACCCCGTAGTTCGTTGCACGTAATGATGGATTGTAGTCGGTGCGTCGTAAGTTCACACGCGGGCCTTGGCAAAGATAAAAGAAGTTTTGCAACTGGTGCCTACTCGGGGCAATGACAATGCTTTGCTGTGTGAGCAGCAGCCGCTGTTCCTATTTTTCAACATCTAAACTTTTTGTTTGATTTTGGATGCCTCCAGTTGCAAACTCTTAACCCACTTGCTTCTTAAAGTACTCTTATATGGGTCACAATGAGCTG
Organism: Drosophila novamexicana; assembly: GCF_003285875.2. Classification (NCBI taxonomy): domain Eukaryota; kingdom Metazoa; phylum Arthropoda; class Insecta; order Diptera; family Drosophilidae; genus Drosophila; species Drosophila novamexicana. Next base: position 2,319,899 of record NW_020824827.1, on the reverse strand, counting down.
TGCGGGCTGCTTGTAGATAAACGCACTGCTTCCGTCCGCAACTTCACTTGCCGCGAAACTTGGAAAACAGCATTTCTTGCTCGCAAAATAAATCATCTTGATCGAGTGAGCGCTGTCATCTAAAATATTAAAGCGAGCGAGACAAAAGAAAAATTAAATAAAATAAATGCAACATATTTTTTAAGTTGCAAACACTATTCAAAGAATTACCTAAATAAAATGGTTGATGAAATTTTACTCTGTGTATTAACTTTGTCGTTTCTGCGAAAAGAAGTATAGACAAGGCACAACCCTGAAACCATCAAAAAACATCTCACAAATGTAAAAAGTTAATTTTTTTGTTAGTCAGTTTATAAGAAAGTGAACTTATAAAAAACAACGAGTGCATTAATGAGCTTCATAGCTAGCTTTTACTTAGCTGATTGATTGGTCTCCAACGGGGACAATGACCGACCGATACAAAGACTCAGGAACCTATTATGCCCACAACGATCAAAGTGGACATGACATTTTTGATGCTTACGATTTCGTTTGTTATAGATTGGCTATAAGCAATTATACCCAATAGTAATTAATAGATTGCGTGGTGGCCAGGAGTAGGCCATTAGCAGCATTGCATATTTATGAAGTTGGCGCAAATTACACAAACATATTCAATACAAAAATGTAAGTAAATGATTCCAATGTGTTGTGACATTAAATGGACGGACAAATGGTTCTTTGTAGAAAAAATAGAGAAGAATTGTGATTGGCTTCAGACAGCCTGATGGAGCTTTCTAGTAAAATTAATGCTCAGACAGCTGTGACAGTAATACAGTCTTTATGTCCTGCGGAATAACTCACTAATCAACGCACAACCGAAAGAAATTCCTTTTTATTAAACTTTTTGGCTTACCAGCTGATAAGCTTCAAACTAATTTTATCTTAGATCTTTGTGATAAGTTTTTACTTTAGTTTTTTTGAGTAGTAGATCATCTATTGGGTGGAAAATGGAGCTTAAAGTAGTTGGGAAGGCAAATGAATAATCTACGAAAATAAGCTTCAAATCGATTGGATGGTAAACAATAAAAATATGCAATCAATGATTTTCCGCTAATTTCTCAATGTCTGGGTGCAATTATTAAATCGCTGAAGACGTATTCATTAAGTTGTTATATAAATTTTTGAAAACAAGGAGGGTGGAATCTCTCTTAACCCTAACTAATACAGCAAAAATATCAGCTTCCTACTTCCCCCGATTTATTTTTTGCATTTATCACGGATCAGCCAAACTATTTAAATATATATAGATAATGCACACAATTTGTAGATGCTTGTACTTAGTGTTTAAGTAATCACATTTCAGAAAAGTGGATTAAAATTTATTATGTTTGAGGGCCAAGTGGCACATGGCAAGAGAACAAAGAATTCATAACTTGTTGCACCTCCTTGGAAACATAATTCATTTGTCAACTAGCCGTTGCCGTCTGCACCTTCGCCTCCGCGGCTACGGGCACGGGCACTGGCACTGGCACAGGCACGCTAATATGGTCAATGCCAACTGTTGCCAGTCAGACAGGGGCGGCTATTCAATTGCAGGATACCGGCTGCACGACTCTATAAATGTATCCGTTCCTCTCTGCTCGTTTCGGTCCCGTCGCTGCCATTAAAGTCAAGTGCATGTTGCGCTGGCACTGTTCCAAACGGCTGCGCATCGGCATCGGCAGCGGAAACGGAAACGCGCAAAAAATGGCAATAGCTGAGGCGACGCTGCCGCAGCGAGAACCCATACCCGCCCTTCGAAAGACTAAGTGGCAAAACATGAACAAAAACTTTGCTCGTTGTGCGGCCGACAAGTTGAAACTAATGACAATTTTGTTGTAATTAGTTGCGGCTTTTACAGCGCGGCGACGCGCTCCCAACAAATAAGTTGTCAGAGAACTTAAGTTGAGCAATTTTCATAGTTTTCGTCGCTGGCATTTGCGGCGAGCAATCTTTTTGCTTTGGTACAAATTTGCCGGAAATGAAATTCATTTGTTTTCCGTACCTCAAGATTGTTGTAGCTGCGGTTACAGGGGCTTAGGCGTGGGCGTGGGCGTGGGCGTGGGCGTGGCCGTAGCCATTGCTTGGCTACATTCCGCATGTGCCGTCGATTCGAAGGCATGTATCCTGCCTGCATTTGGGCTGGGCCAGTTCGTGCCAGATATTTCATAGCTATGCCCAGCACCTGGCTTTTAATTATTTTTAATTGCATGCAGCTGCGCTTGACGTCCCACAAAACACATTCACCAACAAAAATGTTAGCAGCTTCGGGTCAGGAAAATATGCTACAATAGCCAGTTAAAGCTGGCCTTGTGTGCATTTGACACCTTGTGCAAAATAATGTGATTCATAAATTCTCTTTTATTTTGAAATGCGGTTGTGTTAAGGCCGGAAACTACCCTAATTGCTGTCATTTACATGACATCATGGATGACAAATAATACTCTGTATATAAAACCAGCTTGAATAGTTGATACCGCCTATACAATAAATACCCTTATATACTTTTAAGAATGAAGTATTTTTTAGATATCACTTAGCACGATAATGCTAATCATGCTAATGTTAAATATTTTTTAAAATAGCTAATTATAATTCATTTTTAGATAAATAATAGGCAAATAAAATACCCAAGATTTATCTTAAGTATTCAAACCAAAAACTGATGCTGCGATTCACATTTTTTCAACACTTCCTTTATTTAAATTATCATTAATATAAATTCGAATTGTACTCAAGTCTAAGACCTGCAAACTGTCAAATTGCTTGCCGCATTAAAAGCCTTGGCAATATTCCGCACTTTACAGTCACATTGTAGGTTTTATTCCCCTGGCTCTTATCGTCGGTGTGCTGAGTGCTTGTGAGAAGCATTTTAAGGTGCCTGCATGTAACGAAAGTGCGCAGCACTTACACACATTTTATGTGCGTAGTGATTCTTTATTTTATGCGCAATATTTTCCTCCAGGTGCGCACACAACTGACAGACTAGGCATAACACGCCCACGTGGTGAGCCATCTTTGAGTGTTGTGATTGGGGGGGCGGAAGCAGAGCTCAATCAATCGCTCGGAGTGTGGCCCTGAGATATAAAATTGACGACTTGCACTACGCGCTTGACATTTGCCGCCTGGAATTGAGGCTCAGTGGGGGATTTACAGCATTGCAAAAGTGCAGAGCTGCAATTTCAACTGAATTTAATTCTTTATTGCTCAAGTTTTGACTTTTATGCACAAACACACAACACGCATGCATACAAACTGTTGGAAAAACAGCAGTGCTTGAAATTTTAATGGAAATTTGCATATGACCGCGTGTCCTGGACCCTGTCCGCGCACTGCGTACACACACGCACATACACTTTCGCACACACATTTGCATATCATAAAAATTCATTTTGTAGCAATTTTTGTGTATTTTTTAAATTGAGCAACCGCAAAGTTTTGCCTTGCATTATAAACAGAACATAGAGAGTTACCTCGTCTCCTAGAGTATGTATTTTAAGAAATGCTTTGATTCGATTCACCAGTTTGTCTCCGGTTTGTCTCTAAATCTGCTGTCCATGTCCATGTCTGCACATAAACGTACGCCCCCTTGTACTTGTCATTTGTCTGCACATTCCTGTTTGTCATGCTCCAGCTCGGCCCGGCCCGGCACGCACATAAAATATATCAATGTGGCCCCAACTCGAGTCTGGACAAGTGGAGTTTGCGGCAACTCGAGATGAGTAGAAGAAGCCCCAAGCAGTGCAACCGACTTTCAGTTCTGATTTAGTGGCATTTATGACAGCCACCGCTCTAAAAAGGCAACGCTTGAGTTTTTCTTGTGGCTAGACTTAAATTTCATCCGTACATGGGGCGTATGCGCAATGCTTTCTTGAAATTTTCAGATAATTGAAACAGTTGCAAAACTTAATGATGCTCTTTATTTTTGTTTTCCCTTCTTGTGTTTTCTTTAATGGCATAATGGCAGACGCAGCAACAAAATTACAGACACAGATACCAACGGCTATAGAGGCAGACAATTTGGTGTCATTGTTCGGTCATTAGCTTTATTTTTATGTGGCAGAACGCATGCTGAAATATTGTTTATTTACTCAATTAGCGCTAATTGCTTGGATCAATAAATTTTTATTTACCTTGCGCTTAAAGGCACAATCCCAAAGTGCCTAACGACTAACAGGCTGAGCAATCGAAGTGCGAATTTTGTGTAGAGAACTCCTTAGACAGACATTCTCGTCGTCGGCAAGTAAGTCGCAATAAGTCTCAGCTGCCATTAATAAAGTCATTACCGTCTGTCAATCTGCCGCTTTCACTTATCAAATACTTGAAGCTACATCAAATTCAAATGGCACAAATACGAGCGCAATCGCAGCTGCAACATTCATGGCGAGCAATAAATTTTGAGGCTTTATCTTCCAGTCTGACAAGCGGATGTTTCATTACGCGACGCTCGCTCGTTCGCCCATAAGCAGGCAACGCATTTTTAAACTTCTTATTAAACTTGCCAGCGTCACGTACAGCCAGAATGCGGGGGCAACGAGATAGGGTGCGGGTCAAGTGCGGGGAGTGGGCGTGTTTGCCACGCTTTAAGTTTAAGTGGCTACTTTACAAAATAGCGTCGCATAAAATAAATTTCTTTTATGTACTTGCAAATTGCCAGCCAAAGTTTTCATATAAATAAATAGAAAAGCGCTTCAACGACCAGAGAAAATACACAAAATAAAAAATACAAAAATGAACAAAAAAAAAAAAAAAACATAACATAACTGAAAACAAAATACTGAATGGCATTGTGGCTACTTGTAACAAGTGTCAATGCTGCTGCGCCCACTATAAACATAAAAATCTTCTTGCTACAAAAGGAAAATTTCTTTAAAAACTTTTCCAAGGCGTGGCAAACGCGTTAGGCGTGCTTATTGTACTCAATGCTGCCGTTGTTGTTGTTGTCTTTGCACGTATGTGTGTGTGTGTGTGTGTGTGTGTGTGTGTTTTAGGGAAAGCTTAACGCCAATTGAATGCCAAGTTAAGTGGCAATGTGTGCGAAGGCGTTTTGCTTTTGCAATTTGCAATAACCAAAGCAAGACCATAAAAATATAGTTGCCAAGCCGCCGCCCTGCACAAGGGAGAACGAGATAGCAATAGAGAGAGAGAGAGAGAGAGCAACACAATGAGTTTTTGATTACTTTGGAATTTCTTATTTGCCTTTCAGGCAGTCCCCAAAAAAATCGCGTCCTCTAACTGTGCCAATATTGATAAGCGTTCGCTGAAGCGACACCTACGCATACAGCCACACAAACATACACACACACACACACATACCTTCTGAGGTGGGCCGAGCTCTGGTTTTTTTTTCCAAACAATCTCACAATGGTAGAGCATGGGGTTTTGTGCTTGCTACATTAGCCAAAAATGGGCTGAAAACCGCAAAACCTGCTACTTAAAGGCTGTAAAACTTTTTACCTTGGCGAAAAGCAACATTTAGACTGCATTGTACACTTTAACAAATAGAAGCAAATGGGAACTTTCATCCTTTACTTCGTGCTCGAACATCAAGCCGAATTATTCAGGTTCCTTAATATCTCGATCACTTGCACAGCAATTTCTTTCTCGGGGAGCTTTATAATATTTGAAAGTTTTAAAGTTGAACGTAACCAAAACTTATGAACTATAGAAACTAAGGCTTGATAATAATAAATCGTTACATGAGGTAAATATTTCTTTATTTTTATTTTTAAGTGTATAAACAACATACAACTTATATACTTGTGGTATTTAAGTAATTAAGTTCAAGAGAGAACAATATACACTTTTCTGACTGAATATGTTAAATTTTTATTGTGACTTTAGGGAATATAATTTTAATATTTTATATGTTCAACCGTGTGGGCTAAGTGAATATAATTTAGTTTTCCCTTTAATATGAGTTAAGCATTCAAATTTGAAGCTTTGTTTCATTCGGAAGTAGTTGTTGTGTCAATTAACGCGTCATCATTCGGTAGCTTCCTTCTTTCTGTCAATTTGACCTCCACTTAAACTGAAATGTGTTGTCAGCATGTGGCGCCTGGCTAATGTCAGCGCTGTCGCGGTGAGGTGTTCACGGACATAGACAAGGAAGGCGCGCTAAATTGAAGAATATTTTGCGTAATAAATTTGAAACGTGACGCATGCTAAAATACGTTGAAGCCAACTGTGACCCTGGGCGAAGCTTATTGATAGAGCAAGAAGTATCCGACCATACATGCCTGCTATGCCTGCTCTCGCAATACACTTTGGATGCATAGATAACTGTCATCGTGTTGGGGGTGCGGGCAGCATCTACTGACAGCTCTGTCACCTGCTCACGTACGCACAAGACCAAAAATGGCAAAAAAAAAAGAAAAAGAAATCTAAAAAGTATTTGGCATTTGCTACTTTCACGGCCTGGGTCATCAAAATATGACAACCTTTGCAAACAATTTATGAATTTTCGAATAGTAAGCCTGGTTAAGCCACGATTTCCATTTATTTGCCACTGACCAGGCTCATAAATTATCCAGGCTTAGAACCCGTGCGGTTGGTCACAGATAAGCACGTGCAACGTTTTGCTGATTGATTAAACCGCGCGAAGATCAATATTGCAGCATCAACTAGAAAAGTGTTTGGAGCGTTACAGGAATTGTTATTACATCGTTTGGTAGTTTTTCCATTTCGCCTCACCTAAAATCGGCTGCTCATCAAATGGCTAGCAGGGGATGCTGATGCCAAGCAGAGAGACAAACGGACAAACGGACACACGGACAAATGGCACACGTGCCAAAGTCACTTTTGATATAACTACATGATGGCAGCACTTAATATGCCCCTCAGTCGGCTTTGGGTTTGGGTTCATGTCCGTCTGCTCGCCCACAGCCTCAAGACGTGACGAGTGCGGCCAAAGCGCGTTATGTCCTGGATGGGAATAAAGTCTGAACTCATTGTCATGTACGGCGCATAAACGGCAACTGTGGGCGGTCCACAAAGTCAACAACAGCATGGAGCAAAAATACTCAATACGACCATTTGCCAGTCACAGGCGAGCCCGCATCAAGCATACGCACCGTGTACTTTCACTCACTGTATAGTTGTCTATCCAAAACATTAAACAAAGCACTTGCCAAGATGCTAGCATAAAATCCATATTACAGTCAACAGACAAACAATGAAAATTCACAGTGGGGGCAGTTGGTAATTGAGCTGACACAGCGTGAATTCGGTATGTAATTAGAATAATTCTAGCCAAGTAAATAAAATGCAACAATAATATTTTAGACCAATGTGGGGCCATAGCTACGAAAATTTGACAATAAATTCAACTGTAAGTGTTTGAAAATTATATCATTTAATTTACTGAATTTAATTCAACTGCAAGTGACATAAAAACAAGAATTTTCGTACCATTTGAGATAGTATAAAATGTTGTTATGTCCATTACAAGGGTAACCACAGGGTTAGGTGATAATTACGAAACGTTTTCATTTATTTTTGGTCCATACAAGGATCATCCGTGGGTAATACTATATAATGGAAGCTGGTTGTGTTAATTTAAATATATTTCTCGCAGCTTAAAGTTGGCTTAAATCTACACTCGATAAATATTCTTATGATGCAAAAGTGTGGACCATTGGGTCGTAGTTCGGTTAACGCATCGAATTCATTATAAATGCAAATCAGATTTGGCTACAACTTCAAGTTCAATCTGGCCATCAAATTCATAGCGGGTGTGCGCGCCACGGAAAGGCCAACAAACCAGGTGATAGTCTCAGCCAAAAGTTGTCTTAGTTTGTTAACCCGTTTTCGGCCAGAGGCCAACGGCCAAATGCAGCAACCTTAGGCGACGCTCAGCTGTCAGATTAGTTATGCCATCTTGTTTCTTATTTTATTATTTTACTGCGCTCGCTCTCTAAAGGTCTTTCATGACACATACGCACTGTGGGCCATATTTATGACAGCGTACATATATGCATGTAGGTGTGTGTATGTGAGGGAGTGTGGGTGCTTTATTTTCTAATTACAGCACATTCGCACAAGTATGCGTGGGTGTGTGTGTATGTGTGTGTGTGTTTGTGTGTGTGTAATTAGTGTATGCATGTTTTTATATTAAAAGCCGTCGCGTTCGCTGCTTAATAAATTAAACGACAATTTGCACATGCAAAAGTTGCTCGGTGCCTGTCAATGTTGTTGTTGTTGTTATTATAGCCTTGTTGTTGTTGTAGTTGTTGTTGTTGTTGTAGTTGTTGTCATTGTTGTTGGTGCTGCTTCTGCCAGCGCTCGTAAAGTGCTGTTTAGCTACTGTCCTTACTCGCAAACGAGTTTGAAAAAGCAGCCGCGTCGCTACAGGACGACGAGGACATTATGCGTGGGCATTATATGTAGGCATGCTTGCAATTAAAATAAAACCAGGGCACAAGTGTCAGTCGGGCCTGTATGTATGCGCTGTGGACCCTGTACTATGTACTCAAATGTTCTTAGCTGTGACTAAGCCTAAGTCGCGTCCTCATGCAGGCTAAAATAAAATAAGTTATTGCCTACTTGTGGGCGCTGAGACGCTCACAATAAGCTGCGAATTTATGTGCGCTCTTTTGACGCTTTTTGTGCTTTAGCCTCACAACAGCAGGGTGCATCAGTTGAGTATCGATCTGTGCACAGGGTATGTCCTGTTTTTTCTTACCTATTCCCCAATTTGTTGTGGCATTTTTATGCTGGATTTACTACCATTAAATGGTTCCTGGTACATGACTTAATCTCATTTATTATGCTTATCTATTGGATAAATAATTTTACGTTTATTTGTCAACAAATCAGCAGCTGGTGTCGTCAATATTTGATTGCTTACACGAAAAGCTTTGACCGTTATGGCAAATTGATAAATAAATTGACCAGAGTCTAATAAATTGGCAATAAGTCGCTTTGATATTTTTTTCTATAGGTGACGAGTTTTTAAGATTTGATTTTTTATAAGCTTAACTTCTCGTTTCGTTAATTTTGGGTTTTTTTCGGCTTGCAATAATTGACATAATTTATTTGCATGCCAAATTTGACAAATTTGCATTTCTTTAAGTCTATTGCCATATTGTTTAACACTTTGTGGCATGCGGAAATATTTAAGAAAAAAGTCCTTAACTGGCAGCACAAACATTTATGCTAATTCGAAGAAAGAACCAACCAAACACGTTTAACTGGCACTAACTGACAAACAAAGATTTGCAATTTTTTAAAAATAAACTTGATCATTTTGAGAATTAACTAATGCTCTAATTTATAGCTTTAAAATTTAACACCCAGACAAATCAAAAGCTCCGCCCAAGTTGACGCTGCAAAATAATGAATAAAGCAAAAAGGACACGAAATTATTATTATTATTTTTTTGTTGTTGAAATTTATGCATATTTTGCTTATAAAGTCAGGTTAGGCTGTGCTCCCACTGTTTCGGAGATTTGAAAAGTGTTTGTTATAAATAGAACTATTGACCCATCTGGCCCGTGGGGCGTTTACATAGAACCATGTTCTCAGTCCTATCCCGGGCCTGGACGCACTTTGTTTATTTGTATCAATAGTTGTTGTGCGTGCGGCGCGCTCTGCTGTTGACTGACTGTTTCTTTAATTTATTTTAGTTTTTTCTTGAGGTTTTTGTGTTTTGGTTTTTATGTTGCTGCTGCGTGCATCTTTATGAGCGTGTGGCGTCCCAGACCTTGAAATTGTAGCTTGTTTATTTTAATATGCCTACATTTGTTTAGTTTGCATATGACATTGCCACCAGCGATAGGCGGTGGCACCGCCAGCAGCCGAGACGTCGAAATGCCGAGCAGAGCAGCTGGCCGCACAGCTTAGTGGTCTGGGTGGAGCCATAAACAAAACGAAGACAAATTATTTTTGGTTTGAGGCTGTGGCTTAGGCTTCGAATCTTGATTGACAACTTCTGAAGCTACGCCACATTCAGCTCGGCCAAAAACAAAGCATGAATGGAAAGGGAAATTGATGAGGTTCACAAGAGAATTTGTAGAATCAATTAATAGGGGCTTAAACTATCAGATGTTTTATATTAGAAAAATATTCAAGTAAATTCAAAGTTTGTTTCGGCTTTAGTTATTATTCAAAGTAGAAGTTATTATGCAAAGCAGACTGAGTTGCGATTACTCATAGTTAAACTTATCCATGATATCCATCTTTGAGGCGCCATCGATTTGCAAAACTATTCAGTTATCTCAGTTGTGGATCTTTCGAATTTTAATGCTCCACAGATTTAATTATGCAAATTGATTCAATATCAAATATGTTGTTGGCATTTATTTATCTATAGCAGGGCTGCGAGAGTCAAAAACAATAATTTTTATGATATCAATAAAGCATGATGAAAACGTGATAATCGCTGATCAGATTAAATGGTCGTCGCCTGGCGCCAGCTGATTACCGTCGCATAGCTTCAGGTGACGAACAGTAAAAACCTCAAGGTCGCAACGCTTGTTAAGTTAATGGCTTCTACTTATTTTGGCCAACTGTCTAACCGGCCAACAACAAGCAACTTTGAGAGCTAAACGGATGCGCAAAAAAGTCAAAAGATTTGGAAATTGATATCTATTTGCGACTACGACTATTTTATAGATATTGAGGCCATTGTTTCGCCTAACACGCACATTCCTTCAAATGTAACTTGATAAATTTTTGGTGTCCCTTGCCAAATAATACAGCAAAGATTGAAATTCATAAAAAACAAGACGCTATAATCGATTGGGTATTCCCAAACTAGAAATCTTTGCACCAGGCAAGCTTAAAATGTATACTTAACCGAACTGGGAATTTTAAATGTCGCCTCGAACTTGTTTTGATGCGCCGCCAATCCAAAATCGGTATCAACATTGATCGGCATCCAACCAACATTTTTTTGCATACAAATATGTATAAAGGAAATAATTTCTTTTATTAAAACCATGATCATATCACAAAATAGTGTAAACTCGTTTTGATGATGAGCCTTTGCTGCTGCTTCGACTGGCCCTAGTCTCGCCTTCGGTTGGCTCTTAGGCAAGGGCTGCGACCCATTTGCATAATGCCAACAACAATATTTGCAGGAATGGGCCGACATATCGGAGATGCGCTGCGATGTTGACATTGCTGGCATTGTTTTAACGCTTTGGCTTGTCTTTCAGGGCTCGATATCAATTTAATAGACAAAAGCAGCAAAAGAAGTTACTGCTAAATGCTTCGCTTCGAGCTGCCGCAGCCGCCGCCGCAGAAACAACAACAACTACACCGTATCAGCCACAACAACAATAACAACAACAACAACAGCAGCAGCAGCGACCACCGTGGCTCGATGTCTGCATGAACTTGAGCGCAGTCGAGTGACACAGTTTTGAGGGTTTCGTATAAATAGTAGATCCAATGGTGCTCCAAACGTCAGACACAACCGAACAGTCAAAGTTAAAGAACTTCATTCAAGATGCGTGCATTCATTGTAAGTAGCCAGGAGCCAACTGCAACCCGCATTTAGGATTACCTCATCCATCTTTTCTGTGTGCAGGTTATGTGCTTAGTGGCAGTCGCCTGCGCCGATAAGCTGGGCTACAACTACCAGCCCGTTGGACACTCCAACCAAGGACTATCGTTCGCCCCTGGCAGCGCAGGTGGTAGCATTGGAAGCATCAGCGGCGGTAGCTCGCTGGGTGGAATTGGTGGCGGTTTGGATTCCGGACTTAGCGGCGGCAGCATTGGTGGCGGTTCCGGTCTCAGCGGTCTCGGCAGCCTCGGCAACGGCGGTCTGTCCGGCGGAAACCTTGATGCTCCAGTCTCTTACAACGCCCCTGCCCCAGCTGCTGAATTGGAGAAGGAGTTCTTCACCTTCACCGCCAACGAACAGGACTTCGATGAGCCCCAATCCCTGGACAAGGTTTCCAGCTCTCTGAACAAGGGTCTGCGTGTTATCTTCATCAAGGGACCCGAGAACCGTGGTCTGGAGAACGCTGCTCTCGCTTTGGCCAAGCAGGCTGCCCAGCAGGAGACCGCCATCTATGTCCTGAACAAGCAGGCCGATATCGGTGATCTGGCTAACAAACTGAACTCCATCCGCAGCAACACTAACAACAAGCCCGAGGTGCACTTCGTCAAGTACCGCACCCCTGAGGATGCTGCCAACGCTCAGCGTGCCATCCAATCCCAGTACGATCAGCTGGGCGGTTCCAGCCAAGCCCACAACGGTGGTGTTGCCCCCGTCCTGAACTTTGCTTCCCAGGGTCCAGTGCGTCAGGCCAGCGCTAAGTCGCCCGACAATGCTTACTTGCCCACCTCGATCTTCCGTCGTGTCTAAATTTCCAGTTAGATTTAGATCACATGATTGATATTGACACCGATCTTTGACTGATTACCTAGTTATTGTTGAATAATGCTTAATAAATTCGCGATTTTACATGTTACCTCAAACGTATGTGTTTTATCTAGGATGGTTCACTAATTTCATAATGTTAACCAAGGGTGCGACCTGAATTGAACTGAACGGAAAATACAATAATTTTTTATACAATCAACCGATCCTTTAACCAAAACTGCTGCCAGAAGAACAGCTAAAGAAATGCATGGACTCTACCATGTTTAAAAAAGTCATTGATTTTGACCTCAATCAAGTTTTCCATTCATCGTTGAATACTTATATATATATACCTTGAACCTGACTTAAATTGTTTTTTATATAACATTTGAGTTTGTTAATTTTTTCCTCACACAACCTTTGACTGCGTTCTCTACTTAGAAGAGCTACATTTTCAGAAAACTGAATCATTCATAGATATCTTTGCACATGAGATCAAAGCCGAGTGTAATCAAAAAACTTGCATGCAATAATTTACCACCAAGTTTCAATTGTTGCTGCACAATTTGCCTTAGTGTGCACATATAGAATATAGGTAACTACACTAAGAATATCAACTTCCCATATATGAAACTGTGTCAAAAGAAAAATGTCCCAAGCAAACGAGAATCTATTTATCAAAATACTATAAGAATTGTACATATGAGATTTTAAAAATACAACAAATTTTGAAAATAATTAAGAGTATGTATAAAGGCTATTATAGAGGCAACAACTCAGGGCTCTACAGTTAAGAAGAGTTAATAATGAAAACATATGATAAAGGAGAGCTTATAATGAAAATATGTATCCAAAATGGTGGGACAGAGGTGGACATAGCGGCAAATAAAATATCATGCTGTAACTTTCACTTTAACTAGTTGGACAAAATAATATAAATGTGTTTATACTAAGAATTTAGCTGTTATTATTTCTGAATCATGTTCAAATTCTATTAATTTTATTTTATAAATTGATCAACATTTTAATTTAACTAATTCGATATTTCAAAATCAACTAAACGCCTACTTATGGCGCAAGCGTCGCAGAATTGAGGACGGCAAGTAGTTGCTTTCTGGCTCCTGGATTTGTCCAGCGCTGACGGCGGGCGCAGCTGACCGGGATGCAAAGTTAAGAGCATTGGCCACGCCACCGTTGATGTTTTGGCTTGTGCCGCCCAGTGAGTCATATTGGCTCTGAATAGCCTTCTGTGCGTTGGCAGCATCCTCTGGAGTGCGGTACTTGACGAAGTGCACCTCGGGCTTAGCGTTGGCATTCTGGCGCACGGCATTGAACTTGTTGGCCAGTTCGTTCAGGTCAGGTTGCCTGTGAAGCAAATAGATGGCAGTCTGCTGCTCGGCAGCTTGCTTGGCCAAGGCGAGGACGGCATTCTCGTAGCCACGATTCTCGGGCGCCTTGATGAAGATAACACGCACGCTCTTCTTTACGGCGGCAGCTATTTTGCGTGCTGCATCGGGATCCTCAAAATCGGCCTCGTTGGCATGGAAGGAGAAGAATTCCTTATGGATGCCGGCTTGTGGTGCTGCATTGTAGCTCACTGGCCCGCCCAGGCCAGTGCCAGTGCCAATTGAGCCAGAGCTGCCAATGCCATCGGTAGCAACGGACGTGCTGCCGGGCCTGTAGTTATAGCCCAAGCGACCGGCACTAGCTGCCGCCGCTAAACACAATACAATCAAAACGCGCATCTTGCCGTCCTCTACTGTTCTTTTAGAATGCTAGCCATGTCTATATAAACTTAGCTTTTATACCGCCAACGCGGCCAGCGACTATAATTAGACCAGTTGATCTAGCCGCATTTAACCGTCGCGCTCTCTAGCGCCATTTCTTGTTGCTTCTTGATCGGCTCGCCGTTTGCTGGCGGAAGAGTGCTACCACGACTACAAGCACTGGCGACTGGCGACTGGCGACTGGTGATTCGTGATTGGTGATTGGCCGGCGGGTTTTTGGAATGTTGTTAATCTGTTAACATAATTTCGCTCTTAACACATTTAACACATTGTTGTGTGCAGCTTCAATCGAGCCGCCGATGTCGACGCAGTCGCGTCTGTTTCCGATTGGTGATTCGCGATCGTGATTCACCCATAATTGGCTTATAATTTATGCATAAGATTCGGCTAACGCAACCCAAAATGACAGACTTTTTCGTTATATTTCGTGTATACAGAACCGCATATTTGTTAATGATTTCAACAAAAAAGCGATCGTCAGCACAATAAAATTAATGATTAGATTTGTTTGTTTCTTCTTGTTTTTATAGCAAATCAGGTTTTGATCAAACATAAATCTTAAGAGCTCATCATTGTATTTGTCTGTGTTGCACTTGAAATTCCTTTCTAATTGTACATGGCACACGGCAAGGTAACAATGAAAATCAGGTCAAATAACAGTTTATGACTACCGAACGACCTTCAGATCTATTAGGAGATTAACTTGTCACGAAACCTGTCAGGGAAACGGCCTTATGATTTTAAATATATTTAATGTATGATATGAAATAATTGTCACTGCTAAGAACTATACGTGCGAATATCTTCTCCCTTTTTGGAAACAGTAAGAATGGAATATTATCACGATGCTGGGTAAAATCAACCCAATTATGTTAATAAGTGTTTTTTATTTATATTATATGTGCCTTGAATATTTGCTGCTTATGGTATTTCTTCTCACTTTTTGGATATATTAATAATGGGATATTATCACTTTGCTGGTGCAATCAATAATTATTTTGAGAACTGTATGCACTCGATAATACGAATATTAAGTATACGCTTTTTGTATGAAAATAAGAAGGTCACCAAACCCCAACAATTGTGTGATCTCAGTTGGTGTCATATAATTTTGGATTATTCATCAGACAATCTGAAATTTATAGACATGCATAGTTCTGTCAAAATGGAGCTAACCCTTCCACCCCATTATAAAACGCTTTTCATGTTTCGTTATAAAATTACTATTTCGAGTTTATATGTGAAATTAGGCATTAGTCAACAATTGGTAACAATAAAGTTCACTACTTTCGTCATTGTATACTTAAGCTAGAAAACAATTTAACGACGCAGGCGACGGAAGACCGAAGTAGGCAGGTACGAGTTGTCAGGAGACTGGGCGGTCACCTGACGCACTGGACCCTGGGACGCAAAGTTCAAGGCGGGGGCAACACCACCATCGAGAGCCTTCGAAGAGCCACCCAGTTGATCGTACTGTCCTTGAATGGCGCGCTGAGCATTGGCAGCATCCTCGGGAGTGCGGTACTTGACGAAGTGCACCTCGGGCTTGTTGTTGGTGTTGCTGCGAATGGAGTTCAGTTTGTTGGCCAGATCACCGATATCGGCCTGCTTGTTCAGGACATAGATGGCGGTCTCCTGCTGGGCAGCCTGCTTGGCCAAAGCGAGAGCAGCGTTCTCCAGACCACGGTTCTCAGGTCCCTTGATGAAGACAACACGCAGACCCTTGTTCAGAGAGCTGGAAACCTTGTCCAGGGATTGGGGCTCATCGAAGTCCTGTTCGTTGGCGGTGAAGGTGAAGAACTCCTTCTCCAATTCAGCAGCTGGGGCAGGGGCGTTGTAAGAGACTGGAGCATCAAGGTTTCCGCCGGACAGACCGCCGTTGCCGAGGCTGCCGAGACCGGAACCGCCACCAATGTTGCCGCCACTAAGACCGGAGTCCAAACCGCCACCAATTCCACCCAGCGAGCTACCGCCGCTGATGCTTCCGCTGCCAGGGGCGAAGGATAACCCTTGGTTGGAGTGTCCAACGGGCTGGTAGTTGTAGCCCAGCTTATCGGCGCAGGCGACTGCCACTAAGCACATAACCTTAGGTATGAAAAGAAGAGAGGGGTGAGGTAATCCTTTTGTGGCCAGCTGCAGGTCCTTTGTACTTACAATAAAAGCACGCATTTTAGTGTAAACGGTTAGTTGGTTCTTCTACTTCGAGATACGAATTGCTTCTGTCTTCTGCTTGGGCCAATCTTTATTATTTATACAAATCCATCTTCGAGGCTGATAATATCAAAACTGCCGCCTTGGCGTCGCTTGCATAGAAATCGCTTTGATGCCACTGTGTTTTGCCGCCTACAAAGCTTTTGGCTTGACGATTTTATGGTCGATTTGGAATTTTTGTTGCGTTTCAGCGGGCTGCGACTGCGATTGCGGCCGATTGTTTTAGGTTATTCAAATTTTCGAGTTTTTTATTCAATAATTTTTACAAGAATTAATATAAAATTATAAAATTAATATGTGGCGAGCACATTGAAAAAAGTTTATATGCATATCGACGCTATAAAGATGGGTCATAATTACCTATTAAGAGTACAAAAAATATTTTTCCCAAATATTTCGGCAAGGCTACAAGCTTGTTTTATGTAGGACATCTATATTATTTAAAAGTTGCTCATCGGTTTTTCTTTTAACCAAACATGATGATATTGATTTATTGGTATGACATCAGGCCAAATCTTTAGGAGTACATTTAAAATTGTGTTTTGCCATATTCGATTCACATTTAAAAAAACAATATATATTACGTAATAATTATATTTATAATAATTTATTATTATTAATTTCTTGACTAGATTCATAATACTTATCACCATTCCAATCAGTTTTCTTTGTAGGTTTAACAAGATTCTTTCATAGCCTTAATTCATAAGCCCAGCTAACATTGCTTTGCAATAATCTAATGCTTGGACAGACTTTCCTGAACAGACAGACCTTATGCATCAGATACTATGAGTTGTAAGCCACCCATAAGTATTGCTGCACATATGATAACCATCAATCTGTCAAATTGCAAGACAGCAACAATCAATTTATTTCAATAATATTATTTAGAATTAAGTATAATGCTCCAATTGTAAAGAAAATTGAAGCTCATATGATTTAATATATTATAAATAGCCGGAAGGTTTTACAATATACACTGGCTTGTGCAATGTCTGCTTCGCTGTCTGTCCGTCCGTATGAACTCCGATTTTAAATTTGCAAGATATATTTGTGTACATCCACATCTGACAAAAAGTTATAATATTTGAGCCACGGCGAGCAGGAAAGTCTCCCATAGTTTTAAAGCTGTAGTCATCATATTTTACTGGCTCCCGACTGATGTCCTAGTCTAAAGGTCGTCCACTTGGAAAAATAATGGTATTTGTGAACAAATATGATGGCTGAACGAGTTTTGCGGAGTCTGCTACAGTCGTGTCTCATCTTATTATACCAAGAACTATTATTTATTATATTAATATTAGTTTTTTAGCATCGGTTAAAAAAACGCTATTGAGATAATCAATGTCTAGATGCTTAGCATTTTTCTACTTTGATGCATCAATTTTTAAAAATATTTATCGGCCATTAAACCCATTTTATCATTTTCAAACGTTATTTTCCAATCCAATCAGTAAAGCTTACATATTTACAAATATAGATTTAGAAAGACATTCCAGCAATGTACGGATGCGGAGCTCATACAAAATGGAAAAACCTTACGGCCAGTTTTGAAGTGCCAAGACCTACCAGATATTTTCCAACCATTTGCTATAATTTGCTTGTGTTTTCTAGTGTGCATGCAAAGAACAGAAGTAGTGCCCATAAAATAAAATGATCGAACAATAAACAAGCGATAACGACTGTAATTCGCACAGGGAAGAATAAAATCTGCAGCGCAAACTAAAATGCTGGTAAAGGTAAATCATCGCCAGCGTAAGGGTATCGCCTAGATGGATAATCCCAATTTAAGCATTATTACTTAATTTATGTTTGCTTTTTTGATCTGATCTATGTGCACTTATTTTCAAATAGTGTTGCATGAGCTGTCGGTTTTTGTCGTGGTGGCACGTAAGCCAAGTTGGTTCTTTGTAGCGAATAACGATTTTCAATGAAAACTTATACTTCCCCTTATGTTGAAGCATAATGTTTTCTTCCTGTTCTTACAAATTATAGCCAATATTCTGTACTAAGTATGTTTTCCAACTAACAACAAATATTTAAAAAAAATATTCGTAAAAAACTTTAAATTTGAAAAGATTTTTTTCATTTATGCATAACAGTTGATAGAATTATTTAACAAGCAGTCACTGGAGCTTGCGTAGCTCTAGTCGTACAGTAGGAACTCTTTACAAGCGACGGAAGATAGATGTGGGCAGGTACGAATTCTCGGGAGCCTGGGCGTTTACCTGACGAGCTGGAGCCTGGGAAGCAAAGTTCAAGGCGGGAGCAACACCACCATCATGCGACTGAGAAGAGCCGCCCAACTGATCGTACTGTCCTTGAATGGCGCGCTGAGCGTTGGCAGCATCCTCAGGGGTGCGGTACTTGACGAAGTGCACCTCGGGCTTGTTGTTAGTGTTGCTGCGAATGGAGTTCAGTTTGTTGGCCAGATCACCGATATCGGCCTGCTTGTTCAGGACATAGATGGCGGTCTCCTGCTGGGCAGCCTGCTTGGCCAAAGCGAGAGCAGCGTTCTCCAGACCACGGTTCTCAGGTCCCTTGATGAAGACAACACGCAGAGCCTTGTTCAGAGAGCTGGAAACCTTGTCCAAAGATTGGGGCTCGTCGAAGTCCTGCTCGTTGGCGGTGAAGGTGAAGAACTCCTTCTCCAATTCAGCAGCTGGGGCAGGGGCGTTGTAAGAGACTGGAGCGTTCAGAGAGCCACCGGATAAGCCACCGTTGCCGAGGCTGCCGAGACCACCGAGACCGCCAAGACCGGAACCACCACCAATGCTGCCACCACCAATGCTGCCACCACCAATGCTGCCACCGCCAATGCTGCCGCCGCCAATGCTGCCGCCGCCAATGCTGCCGCCGCCAATGCTGCCACCGCCAATGCTGCCACCGCCAAGACCGGAATCCAAATCGCCAGCAAGTCCTCCCAGGGAACCACCGCTTAGACCTCCAATGGAACCGCCTTCGATACCACCCAGGGAACCACCACTGAGTCCTGCTCCACTTCCGCTGCCAGGAGTGAACGACAATCCTGAGCCGGAGTGTCCAACAGGCTGATAGTTGTAGCCGAGCTTATCGGCGCAGGCCACTGCGACCAGGCACATAACCTTTATTTAATTTGTGGAAGAAATAGTCCATAAATATATCCTTTATCTTGGCTGGCAGAAACTTACGATGAAGGCGCGCATCTTGGATTATGCTGCTAAGATTCTCTTAGTTTGAAGCTTGTTTGGTTTCTGTCTAACACCGCAACGGCGGTTATTATTTATACAAATCTGACTTCGAGGCTGTCAGCGTGGCTTCTCGTTAAACACAATGCGGCGGCTTCGCTAAATGTCTTTTCCGCATTGAAATAGCTGCGTTCGTCTTTTGTCTCGTTGCCTGGCTCGGCACTTCGGCTTTGCATTAATGTCGTTATAAGGAAAAGTGATAAAAATCAAAATCGTAAGCATAAAAATGCAATATTTTTGCGTAAAGCGGCAAGAAATATGTTAAGCAAATGCAAAAACAAATGGCTGTAATTTTGGTGTTACTTTATTTGGTCGATTTTATTGTGTGGTCGTCAATAAATTGCATAAAAAAAACAATAAGCGAAATAGCTTGAATCACAATTATTTTAGCGCAAACGCAGGCGACGCAGAATGTTAGCTGGCAGATAGGAGCTGCTGGGCGCGCTGGGAGCCACATAGCTTCCACCTCCTCCAATAGATTCTCTGACAGGGGCACGGGATGCAAAGTTGATGGCTGGGGCAACACCGCCGTTGATGTTTTGGCTGGTACCACCCAGAGAATCGTACTGCGACTGAATGGCGCGCTGGGCGTTGGCAGCATCCTCGGGAGTGCGGTACTTGACGAAATGCACCTCGGGCCTGGCGTTGGCATTCTGGCGCGCAGCATTGAATTTGTTGGCCAGATCGCCGATGTCGGTCTGCTTGTTCAGGACATAGATGGCGGTCTGCTGCTCGGCAGCCTGCTTGGCCAGGGCCAGAGCTGCGTTCTCCAGGCCACGGTTCTCGGGTCCCTTGATGAAGACAACACGCAGACCCCTGTTCACGCTGTTGGCAACTCTTTCGCTGCCAGCAGGATCGTTGAAGTCCTCCTCATTGGCCTCGAATGTATAGAATTCCTTGTTCAGTCCACCGGATGGAGCGTAGGATGAGCCTGGGCTGCTCTCGGCGCCACTGTAGCTGGGCTCGTCGTATGCAACGCTCGGGATGCTGTTGGTGGCGGAGCCGGTGTCAAGTCCTTGTCCATAGTTGTACTGGGCGCATGCGGCGCCAAACAGGCAGAGAACGACGAGGAAACGCATGGTGAACTGTAGAGAAGATGTGTGTACTAATCGGCCAATGGCTAAGACTGAATCCTGATGCTGCGCAACTGGCCTTTTATACACCGCCCTAGTAGCGGGATCGCGCTTAGAACAATAGCTGGGTTCTTAACGGGCACATAATTCAACTAGTCTTGTATGCAAAATAGTGCGCTTATGAAGTGATTATGCAAAACTATCCAACTGGACAGGCTCTTCAACTTTCCGAGTTAGGGAACACGGGAACGGGGGACCGGTTCTTCATGCTAGTTTTCGCCTCTACCTCATTGGAATTTAGGTTCTACAGAGAAATTACTTAAGAATTACCGAACTTGTTCTTAAAACTATAACCGTATCCAATTAAGGCATAGCTATCGTAAATGGCAAATTTAATACCGTCCATTTTAGCATCCGCGTTCACACCAAAAGAAACAGCAACAAATATAAATAAATAATGAATACATTTGAGAAAGGTAGAACATTGGCAAAACCTTTTGAATTAGCCGCAGAGATTAAGTTATGCATGACGACACATCGTTTTATTTTTAAACTCACCATTTTACCGGAAGAAATGTTTTACCAGTGAATGGAGTGAGAATGTTTAGCTAGGTAGCATCTCGGTTATTGCCCTGACTCAATACTTGTTTAAATATTGTCAGTTTAAAACAAGTTCCTTTTAGAATACTTCTGAGATATAAAAGTAACCATTTGATGCATTTGTAATTACCTGAAAGATACAAAAAGTATCTGGAGTGAATCTTCCAGATTCCAGCTTACTGGAATATACGATAATATAATTTTCGCATGTATACCATGTAACATTTAAGAAACTAATATTTTCTTAAATTGATTTATTAATACTTTTCCTTAGAATTAACTGTACAATAAGGGGCTTGACGTTGTTTTTTAAATTAATTGTTGAGTCCAGCGCTATTTTCTGCAAAGCCTTCTTCCAAGTATATCATGGTAAGCGGAGAGGCAGGCCATATGGGTGGTAGACGGCTGTTGAAGTAGGTCGCCTAAGGTATAAAATTTAAGGCATCATGCCCTTTTGCGGATGACCCAAGGTGTGTACAACCTTATTTTTTCAGTGTGATCTTGCTGAATTTGACATGCTCAGGGCCAAACTAGGGCTAGAAATGTTTTATAGAGCAAAAACCTTGATGCTCAAAGAAAGGTTGCTGCTTGCCTCTCAGATCCACGGCATGCTTATTCATTTTATGGTAGACTGATAATACTCTCCGTGAATGTCGCGCTGAGCGTTGGCAGCATCAGGGTTACAATATATAACGATGTGCTCCTCGGGCTTGTTGTAAAACCTTAGGCTAGAGTCGGAATGTCCAACAGGCTAATTTTTGTAGCTCGGCTTATGCGCAGGAAACGGTTACCAAGCAGAAGATGATAAATAATGGCACGCATTTTGGTTAAGTATGTCTATGTATTTGAGAGTCGCTGTATTTACCTTTATTACAATATATTATAGATAATGGATAAGATAAGATAATAAGACAGACCAATTAGCTAATGCCTCTAAAGCTGCATAGGTTTTTTCAGTGCGAAGAAGCATTATTTCTTTTATGATTTGCGTCATCGTAGGTGCAGAGCTTACTATAACTTGGCAAAACAGCGAAAAAGGATAGCAGACTTTGTTTTAATTGCAATCAGTCAAAGCAATTGGCAAATGAGCGGCGCCAAGTAATTTATTAAACATCCAATTATTAAATGATCTTATTTAGTGCTGACATCGCGCTGCAAGCTGAGCGGCAAATTAGCTAATCGATCGAAAAGATGGCATTTATTTTTAGAAATGAAGTCGTCGGCACTTCCGACGCCATTCAAACTCCACGTCCATTGCCGGCTGCGGAAGGTCGCCTCCACCCGCAACATTAGCATAAAGCAGAGCACAAAGCCGTAAAGCTGCGACAAACCAATTTAAATTTCGCGGATCGTTAAAATATGTTTTGTTATAATGCGACCCATCATTTGCATGTTTTGCTTGATTTTCGAGTGCCTTTGGATAACACAGCGGATCCCGTGTTGATTGCACAAATGTTTATGAAATAGGCAAGTGTATCGCATAGATTTTAGTTTACGATCTATTGGCCAGTCAGCCAACAAGCTACTCATTAAAGCTCGATTTATACTGATTATAGAGATAAACAGAAACATTTCGTCAAGGCTTTTTAAAAGAAGAAACGGCAATAATGAGAATTATTTTGAAATGCAGAATATTTTATAGTGCCGGTATCGGTGACGGCAACGCGATCAAGATCTTCTTCTCCGGCCAGCTAAGGAACCATAAACTCAGAGTGGATGTCCAATCAAGCGGTTCTTTTGCATATTAACTAGCCGGCAGTCGAGAGGAACTATTGCATAATTTGACCATTTTATTCAAGCGCTTTGCATAACGGTAAGTGCTCCACATAGGCACCTGCATAAAAACCAAGAAGCCATCTGCTAACCCATCAGATTCAGCGGCCAACTCGAACAGTCTAAACATGCGACACTTTTCCGTTTTTCTATGCTGTTGCCTCGCGGCTTTGGCCAGCGCTGACAAACTTGGCTACAATTATCAGCCGGTGGCTCACTCGGGCACTGGACTCTCATTTGCGCCTGGCGGCGACGCCAGTAATGTGTCGCCCTCGTATGCATCTGGACCTGGCCCCGCTTCTGATTCCACTAACGCAGGCTTCGCCCAGCCTTCAAGTGTGGAGCCCAGCTACCAGCCAAGCGGGTCCATTGCTGAACCATCCGCTGAAGCTCCGAACTATGCCGCAGCACAGCCCGAGCTGCAAAAGGAATTTTTCACCTACACAGCGAACGAAGAGGACTTCCAAGATGCAGCTGGATCTGAGAAAGTTTCAGGCTCGCTGAACAAAGCTCTGCGCGTTGTCTTTATCAAGGGACCTGAGAGCCGTGGCCTGGAGCAAGCTGCTCTGGCCCTGTCCAAGCAGGCCGGCCAGCAAGATACTGCCATCTATGTCCTGAACAACCAGGCCGACATTGCTGATCTGGCCAACAAGCTGAATGCCATCCGTAGCAACACCAACAACAAGCCCGAGGTGCATTTCGTCAAGTACCGCACCCCTGAGGATGCTGCCAAAGCTCAGCAGGCCATTGAAGGACAGTACGATCAGCTGGGTGGATCAGCCTCCCGTCAGGATGGTGGTGTTGCCCCCGTTATTGACTTTGCATCCAAGGCACCAGCGCCAGCTGCCGCCCCAGAGGCTTCTGCACCAGCGCCACAGGCGGCTGAACCCGAAGCTGCGGAGCCTGTTTCCTCATATGTTCCACCTGTGACTCCGGGTAGTACCTATCTGCCAGCAAACATTCTGCGCCGTTTCCGTTTCTAAGATCTTCGAACTTAGACTTTGATCTGTTTTTGTTATTGTTATTGTTGACTTATTGTTGCGAAAATAAAATTTGTTATTTAAAATATTTACATATTTAAAAAAAAATATAGATGATACTTACTTCTTATACCCTTTACCAAAAAAATTTTTAAAAAAGCGTGCTAAAAATAACACATAACACTCGATGTACCTACAAATATATATTTATATATATTTATTTTTGTCAAAATTTTCATGATAATGTCCAAAAACGATAGGATACGATACAAAAAATTTAATAGCTATTGTGTATTGGTTTTCATGAGGACAAAAATTAATTCCTTTGATGCTTTCATTATACCCTGAACCCATTGAAAATGGGTAAAAACGGTATAATGTATGTGTGCAAATGTATGTAATAGGTAGAAGAAAGCATCTCCGAATATATATTCTTGATTAGCCGAGTCGATCTACACATGTCCGTCTGTCTGCCCGTCCGTCAGTATGTTTGAACGCAAGGATATCTGAACCTATAAAAGCTGGAGACTAGAGCTCCTCCTAGTGCCCGCGCAGATCGAGTTAGTTTAATTCGTTTTCTATCTCAACAAGACTCAATTATTGGTGTGGCTGTTGAGTAGAGCCAGTGGAAACTTTGGAATAAGAGGGTTCAGGGTATTCCCTAGTCGGGAGCTCCCGACTAGAACTTCTTACTGTTTTATAAATAAAATGCCGAATATTCTACAGTATGTGTACGGTAAGTGGCGATATATGAAAAATTGATGAAACTTTTTACCAGACGATCGGTTACAGACTTAGATAGGAAAACGGAAATAAACGTTAAGACAATTTAAACCTTGGAATGGGACTTTAAGTGTGGGTACAGAGTATTTGTGGGCCGATAACTTTTGATGGTTCCGTTTTTAATTAGATTTAAATTTGGTTTATTTTTAGACAGAGCATGTTTTTCGCCTAGGAATTTGGTTTTATTAAAATGACGCGAATTTTAATTTGGAAACGGATTTGGGTTTTTTCGTTTGACAAACGGGTTCAGCAGGTTGAATTAGGATGTCGACCTATTAAAGAAAATGTACAAATTAGAAATACAAGTTCTACGACAGCATATTACGCTTCGGTCATGTTTTTGAATATCGCCACATACAAATGTACTTAAATGTTGTTGATTTAGATCAACATATGTTATGTATGTGAGATCAACCCACGAGTTTCCTAAATTGATTTCGTTTGAATTGTCTGACAAATTGCATTGAGCTAAACCAAACAATGCCCAAAACCGTGGCGCCGAGCAGTTTAATATTATTTAGCTCGCATATTGGCCTAAATATACAAATATTTGTGGCCATTAGCCAGAGTTTCACTTTCAATCGGTTCGGGTTCGATTTGCATAACAAAATGAACGAACAAAAGAATTTGGCTACCGAACAGCCAAACAATTTAGAGCTGCTTCTGCTGCTGCTGCTGCTGCCAGAGTAGTCTCTGTCGCCGTCGACTGCGCTGTTGGCGTCAATACGTGTTGGTTAATTTGCATAAAAATTTTCTTTTCAAGCCGAGGTTCATCAAATTTTTATCAACGCCGCCGCCACAGCTGTCGCTCGGTTCAGGCAATAATCAAAGCCGCCTTAAAAAAAATAAAACATGTTCGACAACATATTGGGGCGAACCTTATCTTGATTTCCAGCATAATTTTTAAACGCTTATTCTGAGGGTGATATTCATCTTGGTATAAAACTGGCACCTCACCTCTTGACCACATCATTCCGTGCTCGCAGCTCCGACTAGAACTAGAACCCCAAAGATGCGCGCATTCATCGTCTTGTGCCTTGTGGCCGTTGCCTGTGCCGATAAACTTGGCTACAACTACCAGCCGGTAGGACACTCCAGCTCAGGACTGTCGTTCGCTCCCGGCAGCGGAAGTGTCAGCTCTGGAGGTCTCGGAGTTGGCTCCCTTGGAGGATCCAGCTCAGGATCCCTTGATATCGATGACTCTGGACTGGGCAGCTCAGGACTTGGCGTCTCTGGACTGGGCAGCTCTGGACTGGGTAGCTCTGGATTGGGCGGCTCTGGTCTGGGAAGCTCTGGATTGAATGGACCCGTCAGTTACAACGCTGCCCCATCCTCTGAGCTGAACAAGGAATTCTTCACGTTCACTGCCAACGAAGAAGATTTCGATGAGCCACAAGCTTTGGAGCGTGCTTCTAGTTCCGTCAACAAGGGTCTCCGCGTTGTTTTCATCAAGGGTCCCGAGAACCGTGGTCTGGAGAACGCTGCTCTGGCTCTGGCCAAGCAGGCTGCCGAGCAACAGACCGCCATCTATGTCCTGAACAAGCAGGCCGACATCGGTGATCTGGCCAACAAGCTGAACGCCATTCGCAGCAACAGCAACAACAAGCCCGAGGTGCACTTCGTCAAGTACCGCACTCCCGAGGATGCTGCCAATGCACAGCGTGCCATCCAATCACAGTACGATCAGCTGGGAGGCACTAGCCAGTCTCACAATGGAGGTGTGGCCAATGCTCTGAACTTTGCCTCGGCTCCACAGTACCGTCAGCAGAGTGCTCAAATTCCAGAGAACTCTTACCTGCCCTCGTCTGTCCTCCGTCGTCTGCGTTACCGTCTCTAAGTATATTTTATCAACTGTTTTGTTGAGCCTCTGTTATCTATTGATTTGTCAAATAATTCAAATACACTTATTTAAAATGTATCCAGCATATGTTTCTAATCTCCGACCCCATATAAAAGTCTGTCTAACGATAGAGTCATTTCTTTTTTATAAAAGGCACCTAATATAATTTCCATGTAACACTGTCCAAAAAAAAGGTGGCATTCGATGTTCACTGTGAGCCATAAAAATTCCAGCGCTGTGACGATATCATCGACGCCCAGTGGAAACCAATAAAAATTAACATTTTGTCATTTTGTGTGTACGCCTATTGTACAAGAGGCGCAAAACGAAATTTTTGGATAATAATTAAAATGTTAATCTGCGTGAAGTAAAAGGTTAGACAAACTATTGGCACCCAAATTTATGGCAACTGCAACACGGAACAATCACGACTAGGCCAGCCAAAGCCAGTTCACTGCATTATGTATGAGTAAAAACAGAGCGATCGCATGAATGGCCAATAACAAGCAGAGACAATAGATGCTATATTCAAGAGCACCCACTATCCTCTATTTGCATAAATATAAATAAAAAACCACATCAGTTTATTTTAGGTATCATTAAAGACCAGCCTGCAAATGAGGAAAGAATTCAATTGTCAATTGGGCATACATTTTATATAAGTGTCAAATATACAAAAAAAGTTTAATCAAAATGAACAAAATAAAATAGAATATGAGAATGAATGGGAATTTAAAAAATAGTTTAGATTTTTATTTTCTTTTGATTGTTTTGTGAATTGAAATGCCGTGAAATGTATGTTCGGGGATGGAACCTTGTTATGAATACATTTTACATTTAACAAGCCTGGACGCGGGCGAAGTCATGTCGGGAAATTATAAATTTTTATAATGTTATATAAATACTCTAGCTAAGTTATACTTAATCGACCCAGTGCATAATATAAAAAGCACATTATAGTAAGTTAGTAAAATATTCACTTTTATTATATTACTTCATCAGTCAGACGTAGTCAATACCACTACAAATTCATACATTCTTTTTGCGAACCAAGAAATATAAATGCATCTTTTATTTTAAAATGGCAATAGATAATCATTAAAATTTTAATGGCTTTTAAAACATCCACTTTTTATTATGTTTATGTTTATAATAGTTAATAATATTTAAGATTGAATAAAGTGTCTTTGTTAGTAAAATTATTAGCAAGATTATATCATAGGAGTTTTTTAAATAATTTAAATATTAATTGTTAATCCAAAAAACACGTTTTTCTACCCTAAGCCGTAAATCTCTTTATATAAAACTGTTTGTCCTGACTGGCTGATTGGTGATCAACGCACAGCCCGAATCACTGTAGTTACCTAATGTGATGGAGGTGCACGTTAAAACGGGGCTTCAGTTAATTCCACCCACATGAGTGGAAAAATCGCGAGAAATCGTTTGTATGAAAGTCTTTTGTTGTCGTCCGATCGGCTTAAAACCCATTTTCAAAACTCTTTGAGAGGGCAAAGCCAGGTATACCCGCTTGTATCCTAAATAGAGTCTAAATAAGTCAACATTTCCAACGCCGATAACTCTGTTAAATCTCATCGGAGGTTTCGGTCTTCGTTGATGGCTTGGCCTCTTTATTCCTGGTCAAAATTTATCTAAAAATGGTACTCACAAATATCCTATATAGGTTAAAATCTCCACCTACATAACTTAGTCGATTTCATTAGATTTTCACGACCTTTGGGTTTTTGTCCATGGTATTTCTAGATAAATTTAGCTTCTAAATATCATCGCATTTAAGAATGGTTCGCTCAAATATCTTATATAGACATAGGTCGAAATTACCCATCCCTACATCTTAGAGCCAATAACATCAAGATAAGACCAATTATTTTGTCTTTAAAAATAAATTTTAGTTTTTATTTTTAATTTCAATTTAATTAAGATTCAAGCTATGGTTGGGTCGATGTGGTGTATTGACGTCACGTGGCTCAGTAAATCAAATAGTTGTTTAACTAATAGAAGTAGTTCGATGTTTTAATTTCTTGTCTGGAATTCCAGAGGCTAGTTCGCCCTTGTCAAATAAGGAGGTCATCTAAAATTGGCACATGTGGTGCAGTAAATGGCAAAAGATAGGTAAAACTGCGAAAATGCGATAAAAAATGCTGCGACATAAAAACATAATCAGCTGAAATAAAAGAAAAAGTGAGCAGCGAATTGAAATTGGCAAATACCGCTTAATGTGGTGCACAAATTAAAGATGACCAATAAAAAACGATATCGTAAATTGATTGTGGTGCAAAAAAACGCAGCATTTCCAAAACGATTTCGTATCGCATAAAAAGCGTGGGTGTTAAAGCTAACAACAGAGTTCAGCTCGATACGTCCAATAGTTCGGTAGTATTATCTTAAAAATATACAAAATGCGTGTCCTTATTGTGAGTATTGACAGGATCTACAAAATACCAATAAACATACTCAAATCATACGATTAACAACATTGCTTTCATAGACAATTTGCCTGCTGGCCGTAGTCTACGCTGAGAGATTGGGATACAACTACCAGCCTGTGGATCAGCCCATCTCCTACACGCCCAGCGCTGTTGGCCAAGCTGCATATATTCCACCTGCGGAAACTGGAGCTATTGAACCAGGTTTTGCTGCACCGGCACCCGCTGAGCAGGCATACCAAGCCCCTGCTGAGCTGCTCAAGGAGTTCGTCACCTACACAGCAGACGAGCGCGATTTCAACGAGCCCATCAACCAAGATCAGCTGTCAAATAATCTTCGCAAGAACCTGCGTGTTGTATTCATTAAGGGACCCGAATACAGTGGTGTGCAAGATGCTGCATTGGCGCTGTCCAAGCAGGCAGCCGAACAACAAACCGCAATTTATGTGCTGAACAAGCAGGCCGATATCAATGATCTTGGCAACAAGCTGAACAACATTCGCTCCAACACCTATCAGAAGCCGCAGGTGCACTTCGTCAAGTACCGCACGACTGAAGATGCCATCAATGCCCAACGCGCCATTCAGGGTCAGTACGATCAGCTGGGCGGTGTCTCCATTAATCAGGATGGCGGCGTTGCATCCGTGCTGAACTTTGCATCCCGCGGACCCGCCCAAGCTGCGCCAGCTGTGCAAGAGCCCTTGAACTCGTATCTGCCCGCATCGGTGCTGCGCAGTCGCCTTTAGGAGTCGTCTTTGGGAGCAGCTAGCTATTGACTCCAGACTGACCATAACTGATAGCCACGCATATGTTAGCCCATTGTAAATAATTTTTGTTTAGTTCAAATTGCAAGTTTTTAAATAAATAATAATAATAATTATAATGAAATATTGTTGAAACTTTAAAATTTGCACAACTTTTTGGCATAGCAAATGTTGTAATATTTGAACAGGCTAACATTGAACTATTTACCTTTTACGGCGAGCCTCTGCCATCATTATTCCATACTTGGCCCTACAGTCTGCAAGCCAATATTATAAAACGCTCATCGGATTGTGGACTGCTAGACAAATGATCGTTGGTTTTTGCTGCGCCTACAGCATGCGGAAAATTGTGGTAAGGCAGTTTTTAAACGATGAGATTGGAGCCCCGTTTAACCAATATTTTTCGTAGTTTTTAACTCTCTTAGCTATATGCTCGGCGGAGCTGGGCTACGATTATCAGCCAAATTCTCCAGGTCTTGGCTATGAAGCAGAGGCATTAGACAACCATCACGGCACGGACCATTATGAAGACCATGCAGATTATCAGAAGCACTTCTACGCATTCGAAGCACCCTACGACTCGGTCGATGAGTCTGACCTGATAGAGCACAAGATATCGACGCAGTCAAAGAAAAACTTACAGGTGGTGTTCATCAAGGCGCCCGAGAACAGGGTCGTCGATAGCGCCCTCCACGCTCTGGCCACACAAACCAACGAGGATAAAACTGCGATCTATGTGCTGAACAAGCAAACGGATCCGCATGAATTGGCAAGCAAACTGAGCGTTCTGCAGACGCAACATAAACACAAGCCACAAGTTCATTTTGTCAAATACAGGACGGAGGAGGAGGCTTTGCAGGCGCAGCAGCACATTCAGGCGCAGTACGGAGGAGCCACGTCTCAGTCATTGGAGTCCTTGCAGCAGCCATCATTGGGTTACTCGCAGACCACGGAGCCGGCCCCTCAGGCCTACTATCCGGACAAGCAGCCATTGGCACCGCACGGTTACTATCCCCAAGAGCTATCAGCTGTGCCGCCTGAACCGCATCCAACCTATCTTCCCCCCTTGCCCAACTATGGCAGCTTACCACAGCCCTACGAAGGAGGTGCAGATCAGGGTCGCCTTGATTTGCCTTCACTGCCTTTACCAGAGCAGCAGCTGGCTCCTAGTCCCTATGACTTGGACGCACGCACTGCAAGATCACGACGTATCGATTTTCGAGTCAATGAAAGACACCGTTCAGACAGTCGCATGGTGTTTCCCACTGAGAAAACGTATCTGCCATCTATCTCAAAAAGCTATCTGACACCTCAGAAGATCCGAAGACGCGCCCACTTCTAAAAACCTCAGATTAAGACATTTAAGTAGTAGCACCATAAGACTGTCAGATACATATGTTTCAAGCTTTTAAGACAATAAACTTGCCATTATCTCTACAGATATTTCTGTTTTTTCTAAGAATATGTAGATAAGGTTGTTAATTACGTTAAGCTGATTATCGGTTAAGATCTAGAGCGAGGCTTGTCAGCTTATTAAATTAAACAAAACAAAAACACGAAAACGACGTGTAAATTAACCCAAACAACAGACATAAAACGCGATCATCAAATCAAATTCAAGTGCAAGTATAATACAATAGTGTGTTGTGCTGGCAGGGGCGGAGGGGTAATTGTGTTGGAATCAAAACAAATGTATCCGTCTATGGCAGCGGGCAGAAATCGCATATGAAAATAATTTGATAACTAATTCAAATTGGGAGCTCATTTGTAAATTTTATGCGAATTAATTCAAGTTCAAGTCGAGCTCAGGTCAAACTCACATGAGTTTTTGGCTTCGGCTTTGTCACTGGCAAGCCACCAAATTTGCATTTCCAAACTGAGCGACATTAACATGGATAATCGGATCAGGCAAATACAACAAGCAGAGCACAAATGTGTGCAAAAATCTTTTTAAAATCCATAAACAAAGCCAAAATCCAAAGCAGAAAAAAAAAACAATGCAAACAAAGTCAACGCAGCCGAAATCTCAGTTTTGTTGTTTGTGTCGTATATAAGGATGGTTTTGTTGCTGTGACTAGATTATAATCGAGCTGAGCTTCAAGCGCTAAAAATCAGCCGCTGCAGGCCGCAAAGCGAAACCCAACGTGGAACAAACATGCGCGCCCTAATGGTAAGATAAAAGTTTTCCAGGCTGCAACATGGTGTAACTACACTCCGGCTGATGAAATTTCCACTTCTCACTTGCCACAGAGCCTTTGGCTGTGTCTCTGCACCAGCCATGCCTTTGACCCGAACAACGCCTACTTGCCAGCCAACAATGAATATTCACCCCGTCCCCTTGTGACGGAGTATTTCAGCTACACTGCACCACCCGAGGACGATCAGAGCTTGCCCCTGCAAGCAGCTCGCCAGCTTGCCACAGCACTCGCACCTCCGCAGCAGGTTGTTTTCATACGCACGCCGGAGACAAGTCTGTTCACGCTGACGGCCAAGCAGCTGGCGGCGAGCAAAGCTTTGGATATCTACGTGCTCCAGCGTCATATGGATGCGGCCGCATTGGCCGAACAAAGGGCAGCCATTGAGCAGCAGGCAGGTCACAGGCCAACAGTTCACTTTGTCAAATATCGCACGCCCGCCGATGTAACTCGGGCTCTGAGCAGGCTGCGGGCCAATTACGATCAGCTGCCGGGCAACAGCTATAGCCATGCCGTGGAAACCGCAAATGTCATTCACCTCAACCCACCGCAGCATTTGGCACAGCCCGATCCAGTGGTGTTCAAGATCTTGCCCAAGGATGCTACAGAGTACGAGACTGACGAACAGGCGAGGGAACTGGAAGCCGCCAAGCTGCAGGCGCTCTTTCGGCCATATTTGCCTCGAGCGCAGCGGCGTTAGGCGTAGATTAAAAAGGACCAGTGCCAAAGACTGCTAAATATAAATACTTAGAAATAAATAGAAAATAAAAGCAATCAGTTTTTGCAATTCTTTCGCTTCTTATGTTTGGGCTGGATAATCAAGGAGACGGTTTTTCTTCAATATCCTAACAGCACATACATATATTTTCTCTTAAAGAAAACTCAATTCCGGTTACACATTTTTAATTACATTGTTTTTGTGTCAATTTGAATATTTTAGAAAAGTTATTTAATCAAATCTTAGCTTTTTAAAGATTTTTAATTAGTTTTGCTTTATAATCTATCTTAAAAGTAAAAAGTAACATTTTCATGATAATTATTGTCTTCTACCTAATTAAAATGTTTGCAATTCAGTTTCAATGTCATTATATTATCTTGTCAAAATTGAGCACTTCGAATAGCTTGCGCCAAGAGGGTCTCCTCACTGCCTTAAATTTGTGGCTTAACATGAAAAATAATTTTTGATTTTTATCAAAACAAAAACAATTTTCGGAGTAGCACACCTAATACTCTTCAGGCATATTTATATTTATAATTATAATATATTTTAAATTTTACGTGCAGTGCCTTATATAAATGCTACCTTTGATGTTATCAATGTCAGCAAAGTGTAACATTCTCTGTTAGGCTATACAGAAAAAGAAAAATAATTTTTTATTTCAATCAAAACAAGAATTTACATCCGAGTACTGATTAGTAGCAGACTTAAATCTTTTCGGGTATATTTATATTTCTATTTCTATTTATTACGTATTTTAAATGTTGCGTGCACTGCCTTATATCAATATTACATTTGATGTTATCAATGTCATCAAGGTGTAACATTCTCTGCTAGGGTATACAGATGTTTGGTAATAGAGATGACAGAGCTGGCCCAGGCCTGACCGCAGTATTATGAATAATTAATGAGTTGGCTGACAAGTCGAAACATTTCACTTTTGAGCTTGCGTTGAGCCATCCGCACTGTTTCGGATTATCTTTAAGATATCTCTTAGATAATCATAAAGGTGGTATGGTGCTACTCAGGCCAGGCCAGGCCCCGCCCCCGATGCGATCTGTGTCCATGCTAACATTTTCTTAAGCAATGTGTCTGCTGCTGCTGTCGACGTTGTCGCTGGAAAACTTTTTAATGAGGTATGCGCGGAGTTGGGGCTGCCCAGCTACTTGTCCCACCAGCTAACGCGCTATCCATCCGTGAAGCTTAACGACAAGCGGTGCTTTAAGAATGTTTCAACTGAATTATGGCAGCGCCGGCGCTGACGATGACACTCGGGCTGACATCATGTTGCTTTGCAAATTGTTTTAGTGTCAGAGGTCAAACACACACCGCCATGTGGCACACTGAAGTGCAGTCGTAAAAAAAGGTATCCTGACCCTACAAATCTGTTGAGCAAGTTTTAGTTTGAGAATTTTTGAGCAACATGAGAACCGGTACCTAAGAGAACGTAGCTCGTTAGCGGCGCCTGCCAAAAAGTTTGCCAGTCACGTCAAAGCTGCCAGGTTTTTGCCGCTCTTTGGGAAACGTTGCAGGTACGAGTACCTGCCAGCTGCTTTAATCCTGGCTGGCGGCTGGCGGCTCATGACTTGAAGTTGTTGCTGCAAAATATCAACACAGGTGTGTCCAAGGTCCAAGCATAGCGCCAGCGTCTCAAATTCAGCCTCAAGTTTGCGTGCTCCCAATCTTGTTACCCAGGTCTTTTTACTTATCGTTTTGCCTATCACGACCACATTAGGCGCGTTTCGTTTCTTCTAGCCTCGTACTACACTTTTTCCGGAAGGCAACTAGCCAGTGTGGAATGATATAATAAAGCCCAGCATGACGAAAGAGTTTGGTACGAAAAAAAAATGTGAATTTGATTACTTTAGCACACTGTTTACTCCAAATTTGGAACCGATATACATTTCACCTAAAAACGCATACTATATATTTTTGATAATTCTTTTATTTTAATTGATGCTTGATAATTTAAATAAAATAAATACAACTGCAGCAAAATAAATTTCAAATAATTTACTATTTCTTATCTCTATTATTTGCATAATTAATTTAAGATGGGTATTTTATGGGTAAAGGCAGGTATTATGGTGTTATGCGAATATAACTAACTGGCTAAAAAAGGCTCCATAAAGCTTATATATGCTGAGTATCGACAGCCGATTCGAGCTTATCAGGTTGATATGTGTGCCCGTCTTCGATTGTCAAATCAGCTATATAGGCTTTCAGGTTAGCCATATAGGATAACACGGAGGATACACGAGCTAGAATCACAAAATGTAATATGCATATTCAAGTTTGATGTACACAGAGCTTAGACCCGGAAACATTAAAACATGTTTTGCCTTGCACTTGGTAAGACTTGACTCAAAATTATTTAGAATTGCACAGGGTATCTCTTAGTTGTGTCTTGCCGACTAGAGCCCTCTTACAAGAATAAGTTTTGTATTGTTTTTGGTATCCATGAATTTCAAAATGCTTAAATTAGTCAAGAAACTTTATTAGCCGCCTGGGCATAATGTATTGAGGCATTCTGCAGCAAGGATGGGTGGATAAAAGCGAAACTTTCGGGAAAGTAAGAAAATTATAATTACTAGCTTAGGCAGCGCTTGGGATATTATCAGCCAAAATCGGTAGCTGTTTATTTGTTCACAATAAGCTATGCTGCTTTGGAGTGGGACGTCTTTTAGGTTTTGGTTTTTTTCCAACAACAACATTAGGATTGGGGAATGTGACAGAATGAGACAAAGCGGCCCATGCATATTTATAGGTGTCGTAAAGTGCATTTAAATCAAAATGCGACGGCGTTGAAGCCAAGATAAACGGCCGCAGATGCTGACTGGGCCTACTAGACGTCTTGACTTGGTTGTATTTAAATGCGTGCGGCTTTTTAATGACTTTGGCATGGCATAAATAACAAATTAATATCGCATTCGCTGCCAAGGTCACAGATGCCAGCTACCAAGCGCTTTCATTGGAAGCTGGGGGTGGGGATAAGTCGCCATAGAGCTGCACTCGACTGCGCCTATAAAAGCCGCTGCCTCTTCGATTCCCAGCATTAGTTTCACCTCTTAGCTTCAGCCGTGTGGAACAACAAAGAAAACAAACAATGCGTGCATTTATTGTAAGTCTTAAGGTGCTACCGATCGATAACAGCCCCATGGCTAATTTCACCCACTTCCATAGCTGATATGCCTGTGGGCAGTCGTTTGTGGCGCCGACAATTTGGGCTACAACTATCAGCCGGTCGCCCAAGCGGATGAGGGCCTCTCTCTTGTGCCCAGCAACGGATTGGCGCCTGCCACGCAGCAACAGCATGGAGAGGCTGAGCTCTCACTGCCCATTGCGGCGCCAGCTGCTGCACCGGCTCCGGTTGCCATCATTCCACAGGCGGCGCCTCTGGTCGAAGAGTTCCAAAAGGAGTTCTATACCTATGCCGCGCCCGAGGACCAGTTCGACGACGGCATCAATAATCAGCAAATCGCCGACTCGCTAAGGAAAAATCTACGCGTTGTGTTCATTCGCACGCCCGAGAATCGTGGCTTCGAGCGCGCCGCCCTGCAGCTGGCCAAGCAATCAGCCCAGCAGGAAACCGCCATTTATGTGCTCAGCAAACAGGCAGATGTTGCCAATCTGGCTAAGCAGCTCAACGCGCTTAAGTCGAGCTCCTCCAACAAGCCCGAGGTGCACTTTGTGAAATATCGCACACCACAAGATGCGGCCAATGCCCAATTGGCCATTCAGAACCAGTACAATCAATTACCCGGCGCCTCACGCATCTCCAACGAAGGCCGCGCTCCAGTCTTGAACTTTGCCTCGAATGCGCCGGCCTCGCCCGTAAGCGCAGCACGCTCGCCTAGCTCTGAGTACCTGCCGGCCAATGTGGTGTCTGAGCAGGATTATCTGCCGCCCGCTCTGCGCCGCTTTCGCGTCAAGTGAGCTTCGATAGCGCACTCCTGATAACACACATCCATACAGCCGTACACACACACACGCCATCAAGCCAACTACTTAGTTTTGTAAATACCAATACAGGAATAAACATTTTAAGCTGACATATTTTCATCTCTGCTCAATTGCTCGATGCAGCTGAAAGCTGCTTTCCAGCTAACTTTCATTGCCGCCTAATTGGCCGTCCCCATTTCTATTCTCACTTTGCGTCCCGCACGCTCTGCCCCAATGCCATTTGCCTGGTTAGCTCGTTTTATGTGTGATTTGTTTTCCAAAGCAAATCCTATCCAACGGCTACGACTTCGGTGTCTGCGTCTGGTTGTGCAGCCGTGCGTTGTCCTTTCACAGTTAATCCTTGAAATAATAGCATGGATAAAGTGGCAGGCATGTCATAAAGTCCAGCAACAAGTTGAACCAACCCCCACCCCAAACACACAACAGAGACACGCGCACAAAGACAGCTACGTTCACATATGCACAACGGTTTAACCAGCCGCCATATGTAATTGGAGTTATTAGAATCGAAACGAAAGCTGCTCTACAATGGCCGGAACCCAAGCTCGTTGCCAGCTGTGGTCGAAACGAGTGGCAACGTCCTGTGGCACCTGTGGACGAACCTGAATTCTGGCTGCTGATTTGGACGCTGCCTGCGGCCTCCTCTGGTTTGCCAACGGGCGTGTGTGTGCTTGCCTGTGTGTGTGTGTATGTGTGTTTGTCTTGATGGCTTCCTGCTTCCGCAGTAGGCAAACTCATCATGTGAAAAGCCGCACCCAAATGCCCTTCTGCAAATCACCCAACCGAACCCCCATCCGCCGCTTATACAACTATGCACTGGATTTAGAACGTTGTTGAGTGGAGTCCTTAAATTTCACTTAGATGTAACATAAAACTGGCATAAACGCAACTCAACGGCGCATGAATTCATGGCCATGACGGCAGCTGTTTCAATGAATGTGTGCCTTGCCTAGCGTGGGTGTGTGTGTGTGTGTGTGTGCGTGTGTGCAAAAATCACACGCTTATCAGCAGTCAAGTGCAAGCTGAATTCGCCTGCTCGCCGTGCAAGTACAGTGCTAAATCGCTAAAGCGTAACGCCAACGACAATATGGCACGAAGTACCCGGGGCAGCATCACCAGCAGCAAGGGCGTGGCAATGACAGGCCAAGCATAAAAGCCGTTTGCCTACCTTCCATTTGCCGTCTGACTGCACTCAGACTGTTGCCTGTAATTAAGGTGATATGCGGCAGCCAACCGACCGAGTCAATGCCGGCGCTGCCAAGTGCGTGCTCTGTGCGTGCCTTATGCCTCTCGCCTGCTAAATGCAAGAACGTGTGAGTGTGGCGCTTTGCTCAAGGGCCCCATATTTTAGTATGGCTGTGAGGGTGTGCGTGTGTGCGTTTTAATGAGCAGCCTGCTGTGCACACCAAATAAATTATTAAAACAGCATTCAACTTGCGCTCAACTATCAGCACTACGAAGAATCTGTGGTACAAATTCGCGCTAAAGCTTTTTAAATCTTAACAACTAAAAACAAAATTAAATGGCTTTTAATGAACGATAAGATTAGATCAGATGATCTTGGAGATCTTCAAAAGCAAAACTGAATAGTTTCATAAGAAATATGACATTTCTTCAAAGATTGACCAAAAGACATCGTGATCTATCTAATATACCGATAATCTCTACAAGTTAGTCATAATTTATAGTAAAATGAACAAAGTTGGTTTCAGTCGTCATACGAATAGTTGGCCGTCAGTAATTTTAAAATTTTGTAGCGTGCTTTTAGGCTGATCACAAATGCCCTTAGGCCGTTTTAGTTGCTGCAGCCCACTCGCTCTAAATGCAATTCCCGTAGAGCATCTGCATCTAAATATAAGCTGGATTCTGTGACCGCCCACAAATCGGCGAAATTAAAAACTGCCATGCAACAGCTAGGCGGGCGTCGGGCGCCTCTCAATCACACGAGCTGACAGCTGTGGTGAGCCGACCAAAGCCCAGAACTGAAAACAACGCGTTCCAATTGCGCTGCAAATAACTAAGGCTCGAATTTTTATTTTCCATTTGCGCCGTTTCCATTTCCATTTCTATATCTGTGTATTTTAGTTTTTTTCTACTGCTTTCTGCCGCTGCTAACCAATATTTCTTTTCAATTTAGAAATGGTGCGAGTTCCGTACAAAACTTTTGTTGTAAAACCAACTATTTTGGCATTTGTCCGTATGCGGGCAAAAACTTTGTGAGCACACGTGTGTGTGCTTGTGTGTGTGCGGGGTGCACAAATTGAAATGTTCTTGAGACATTTTGTAGCTGTTATTGTTTTGGCTGTGTGTCAGTGAGTTTCTTTACCTTTCAGATGCAGCAAAGTTGCAGCCACTCACTGCTGTTAATTCGGCAAACGCTTCCGGCGGCGCCCTCCCCATCATGACCAGGCCCACCACAAGCAGCATATGCAGCTGGCAACAGTGCCACGCCCCAAATGCAGTTGGCAGTTGTACGCAATTTTGTCGCTGTCAAAAAGTTTTACTGTGCCTGTCGCTGCTTTTAGTCCTGCTGCTGCGGGCACAGTTTTGAATTTGTTGCAAAAAGTGTTTATTGGTTTGCCATGTGCAACAGCCACTCTATGAAAATTGAGTTATTCGCTTGGCTCTCGATCAACCCTCGGGGCAATTGAGAGTAGAGTTTGTATGCAAAGCAACGGCTTGAATGCCTGTCGAAACTTGGCACACATGCTGCCAGTTTTGGCTCATTAACTTTGCCACACTCCCAGCCTCCGTCTCTGCTCCTGCTTCTGCTGCTGCTGCTCCTGCTGCTGCTGCATATCAATTAGCTGACTTTTAGGCGCTGCCATGTATAATTAAACAAGTTTGAGAGTTGGAGCTTGGTAGCTGATAGTGTGGTCCAACTCAACGCTGAGTAAACCGCATCCTGTTTGCCTCTTTCACTCACAGACATGGCTCATTAGCAGCAGCAGCGGCTACAGCAGTAGAGCTGACTATGATAGCCCTGGCTAATTTAATATTTATACCTTAATCAAGACACGAGGCAGCCCCTTTGATGGCTTCCTCAGGAAATCAGTTGATGGCCAGGCGTTAATTGACCATTCCCATTCAAACTTGCCATCTGGCTGCCACAGTTGTCTGTCACACAAATTTTCAATCGATAGAGCACATCTGTGACCAGGCAAATGCACACACACACACTCGCTCCCACACATGTGTATTTGTACAGCCCACGGCTTTGATTCCGTAATGAGGCAACCAGGCTTGTTGCACCTTTGTAACGTCCTGGGCATATGAAAGAGGACAGCAGACGGCAATAGACAGGGACAGAGAAAGACACGTAACGGCCCGGCGAAAAGAAAAAAAAGGCTTTAGCTTTGTCCGTGGCCATGGCCGGATGTGTTTTACGGCCAAGATACCCTTGATTCGCCATTTATTTCGTAGTTTATCCTTTCGTTGATTATTGCACAACATTTGCTCGCCCTCTCCGGCTGGCAGCCCCTTTGTAATTTTGTCAGACTTTTGACCTTATGGGTCCCTACGTTGTTTGCTTTTGTTTACGCATTTCATTGTTGAGTAGCTCCTTCAATTTCCATGTACATTTAAAGGGATTAAAAAGATATTCGTCAAACCCAAAGATACACAAGTTTATTTAACGCCCTTCCAGAAGCCCAGACCCTCGACCGATTTATGTGTGTGTATCTCCCGACCTTATGTGTGTTGTGTGTGCTTTTATGGTTGACACAATATTATCTTATATTTAAGTCCAATTGGGCTGGTGAGGGAGAAACCCTCAATAAAAATTATGCTCCTTTCAGTTTTCAACATTTATTTTATAATGTTTAGTTCATTCTTTTTACCACAAATAGTCATATTTATATTTTATTAGTTATTTATGTGTAGTAAATTGACAAGCCAAGCAGTAGGCGTCATTTTAAGAGCTGGGTTTGTTTTTCTTATTCCATTTTCTTGAACTTTACTTTACTTTTTTTTTTTGTATTTGTCAAAGTAAACTTGACATGTCGACACCGAATTATACACTTTTTTTTTTGTATATACTACATACTTAATGTTTAATAATATATTAAGTACATACATTCATAATCCGTGGTAACTTTTCGTTTTTGTTATAATATATTTTTATTTTTATATATATATTTGCATAGGTTGCAATTTATACACGTGTATCTTTGATGCGCCGTTTGGTATGCCTGTATCTATAAATAAGTATGTATTTACGTAATTGTTTACTTTGTGGTACAATAATTGAATCATTGTATTTCTCAGCCGCTGCGGTTTTTAGTAGCGCCTGTTAATGCTATTTTCCTATACCTTAAGATTTATGGTACAATTATATTTATTACAATATATCATTAACAAAGGAGAACTCAGTGAAACAATAAATCAATATTGAATTAATGACATTTCTCACATGTGTATAAGCATGCATTTATGTATATTTATATTTATGTATTATATTATTCAATATATTCAATAGGCCAAATAAATGATATATGATTTTTTTGCTGTGTTATTTACGTGCGTAAACCAAACTCAGCGTTCATTTTTTTCTGCTACATATATTTATTTCACACACATTTACACTTTTGTCATATATTTTTATATAAAATTAATATGGTTTTTTTTTCTATAAATGTTGGATTATTACGCCATGATATGTGTGACTGGAAGAATCGTGTATAAATGTCAGTGAAATGATGTAGGTACTCGCCGTTACGATTACAACAATACTTATAGCCCGAGTGCACTTTATAGTGTTAATGCTGTGGCTGATGTTATTACACTTGAGGAACATATAAAAAATATGTGTGTATTTATGTCAAAATATGTATCCATATGCAAATAAATAAATCAAGATGAACAATGTCATTTCAATTTACGTACAGTATCCGCTTTTAATGTTGCTCCTCAATGAGACAATTAAATTTGTATTAAATTATGCTAATTGCGTTTGCCGCTGCCAACGATATTGTTTTTCAACTGTTAATTGCCGTAATTGTTCATTTCTTATTGCGGCTCGTGGTTTCAAGTTTCAGATCAACTTTAATTTTTGTTAAGCTAGTGGGTTTTGCTACCTCTTAAAAAGTTTTATTTAATCCACTCGAAGCTTTTTTATCTTCTTTAGAAAGTAAACCGATCTAAACCCCTCTGACCACTGAGTAAATAAACATCAACAATTTCAGCTAGATATTCTGTGCAAAATGTTCTCAAAGACGCATGCCAAGTTCTGATAGCTTCGTTGGGCCGAAGTATATATACAAATATATGTTGTATA
Source organism: Drosophila novamexicana (assembly GCF_003285875.2). Lineage (NCBI taxonomy): Eukaryota > Metazoa > Arthropoda > Insecta > Diptera > Drosophilidae > Drosophila > Drosophila novamexicana. The sequence continues at coordinate 2,277,932 of NW_020824827.1, read as the reverse complement.
TTGTTTTTCTTTTGTTTACATCCACTTTAACACAGATAATTGTACAACATTTATGATATGTTTTGCGAATTGCTGTGACAGTAATTATTTGGAATTTTCATAGAGCTTAATGTTTCTTTTAGTTCCTGGGTTCTTTATCCCGTTCAAATATTAATACACCATAAATATAAATATGTATATGCTTACATACGACATTCTTATGTATGTATGCGGTAAAGTGCTTTTTGATCAGTGCGTAGACTTACTTCTGAAGAATGAAAACATTAACACACAGATGTCAGAGGACAGAGTTGGAAAAACAACACACAGATGGATTTGTAGGTATGTGTGTATATATAGTATATGTATGTATGAAATTGTATGCATGTACGTATGCTATTACATTGAGATAATTCAGTTATGATTGATATGAATGCGTGATATGAATAGGAAGATGTAAGAGTGTGCGTAGATTGGTGGGAAATATTTGCCCGTCCTTATTAATAAAAGACGACACATTATTGTTAAAATGAAAGATCAGATGAAGTTAAAGATGTGTTCAAAACATCTTGTACGTGAATGCTGCAAAGATATTTAAACTAAAAAAGATGGCACAAATCATTTGTTAAACATTTTGAAAAAATAGTCCATAGATTCTCACTTAAAATAAATCATTTATAGTTAAAGCTTATATACTTGTTGTATAATCTGAGTGTTCTTTTGGATTGCAGCACCAATTTAACACAATTATCTATAATTTGATGTTATCAATTTAACACACAATATATGTATGTATGCATACATTGGAATATACCTATTATCTACTTTATTAATGTAAATTTTATAAATTTTTCAATTGGTTTTTCTTGTTCAGTTAATAATAGACAGCGTAGCATAGGAAGACGTCAATACCTGCATAAGACATTTTAGCCATATTTTTAATATATAATATGTACTTTGTTATACCATTTTGTAATAATATTTCTTGCATTTTTATAAAAATGTTTAAGCATTCAGTATATACTACGTTAATGCATTTTCTCTGTAGTTCTTAACTGGATCTGAAACTAAGGATTTTACTGCATACCATATTTCTTGAACAAATGCTTTGAACAATTGTCGTTTTAAAAAAGGTTTCAACTATATTTCCCGGGAATTTCTTTGCGGCCTTAATTAATATATTTTTTTGTTTTTTAGCTACTTCTTCAAACTGTAGGAAAATGTTTGCAGGCGTAATAATTATTTTACATTTCTTTTTTTCTTGTTCCTTATTTTGAAGTTAAAAATATTTGCCTAATAGCTAAGTAGTTACACACATTTATGTAGACGCATATTTATATATATTGTTGTATATTGGTATAATATATAAACTAGGTTGCTATTTGCTTTACATTTATTTACTTTGCGCTGTGCGATTTGTTTTTGTTTTTGTTTTTGTTTAGTTCAACTTAGATGCTATACATACATATTTGGTTACAATGTATGCTACGCGTAAAGACTTTTTCAGTTAGCAATAGACATTTAAAGCGTTTTGAAAAATATCCTATTAAATATATTCACTTATTCACACACTCATATACGAATATCTTAGCTCACCCAAAAACGAACTGTGAACGGCAAATGAAATTATTTTCCTAACTACTCGTACATAAAAGACGATCCATTTCGACAATTACCATTTACGGAGCGCAATTAAGGGCTAAATGAATACAAATAAATAAGCTGTGCAAGTGTAGGAAAAGGAGTATCCCGACACCAGGAGGAGCGAATTTCGCGTCATCTGGAGTTCACCCATTTGGGCTGACCCTTTTCAGACTTGCCACGTGCCGCAGATTGCGACCATTTCGACGCCCTTTCTTGTCGCTTTTATTTATTTTGTTTTTCTTAAGGTTTTTGTTTTCGTTTTGTTTTTTTCTCAAAATGTTTTCAACACTGATTGTATTTGTAAGCTTCTTGGTTTAACTGTCTAATTATTTTACACTTAAACATTTCATTTTCTAAGGGGGTTAATTAATTTTTGTTGTTTTTTTTTTTTTTGTTGCTACGGCCTAAATTCAAACTTGCCTTAATTTTAGCCTTAGATTTGCTATTTAGCCAAAGCGTTACAACACCATAAAAAATATCATTTTTTTGCATAACTTTTTATATTTCGCTTGCATTTTAGGTACATGGGCCTAAGCAGTCTGGCGACTGCCTAAGTTCGCCGAAAACGTTCTTTATCTATTGTAGTTTATTTTTTGTTTAAAATTTTCTGTTTTGTCGGTCGGAGCATTTGCACAAATATTTGACTAGGCCCAAATGTGAGGCGCATCGCCACCTTAACTGCATCTGGCTGAGCTTCAAATGCTTAACTAACTCCTAGTCCAATTGTCTGTGGTTTTCCCTTGGGACTTGGGTATGCTCATTTGAAAGCTATACAAAAATTTCGCTACGCTACAAAATTGTCAGCTGCTAGAAATGAAACAATTTCGATGCTCACATTTGACTGCAACTTAATTACAAATATTTCTGTTTTCGGTATTGCAGTCTGGCAATAATTTACAAATAAACTCTTTCACTCTATTTTGCCAGAACGAGGCAAAAAATATTATTGTTTATGCACTCGCTCTTAATTGTTTGCATGCTTTTTGGCTGCTTCACACACTTAGCTAATTTTCCAGCTTAATTACACTGAAATCGCCAACTTGCCTGTGCATGACTGTTGCTGTTGTTCCTGTTGTTGTTTTTTGTTGTTGTTGTTATGGTAGTTGTTTCTGTTTCTGCTGCTGTAATGGGTGCCCTTGGATTTGGTTTACTGTACCTCTTACTATGTCGGTGGTCTTCTCTCCTACAGTTTGATGGCTACGTTTGCACTGCAGTTTGTTCCTAATAGTTCACTGAGAGCAGCACGAAAATCAGCAGGGGCGCCAGCGACCACAGATGCGTTAGGGCAGCTCCGCGCGCCCTCCAACCGGCGGATGTCTCGTTGCCGTGCCCGTTGCCATTGCCTAGGGCTGCCATCCCGATGCTAGGCGGAGCCGTCGACGTGGAGGACGCCTGATGTCGCTCTACCTCGACTGCAAAGGTCAAAAGAGAGACGAACATTATAAATAAAGCTTTAGAAAGTCGAAAACAATGGTCGGATCAGGTGGAAGAGATATTTTAGAAGCAAACAGCAGGCAAGGTTGCCTAACAAAATTAATTAGACCAGCTAAAAGTCATCTCCTGAAAGCCAATGGGACTTAAAATAGGAAAAAGAAACAAGTTGACAAGGGGAGCGTATAAATAATGAAAGTGGAAAGCACTTTCAGTAAACAAAATTAGGGTACAGGAAAAACCAAACTTAACCAGCGCTCGGCTGCAGAGGGGTAGCAGAGTGCTCCAATAACTAATAGCAAAAAAATTGTTAAGATAGTTTCGGCCTTCTTTCTATAAAGACCCAGTTTGGTAGAAATCAAAGCTAGCAAAATAATAGCAGATCCTAAGGACTGCATAAGAAACAATTAAGGAGTGGAGCACTCTTCGCTGTGAAGTGGCCAAAACAAACGACGCACTTCACGCAACATAAATAACACGCATACGCCCCTTGGTTCAGAGGAAACTCAAGAGCCAAACGGGCCGTTAGGGAGAGCCGCCGGCGACAGGGATAGCGACAGCGTCGGCCAACGACCGTCTTGAGTCATGGGTCTGTCTGGTAATGTGTAAATTATTTCATACAATTTGAGACAATTTACAACACCGGCTGAGTCAACGGCTTTACCGACTGCAAATGCTAACAGCCAGCGTATGGGCAGACAAAGCCGAGCAAATATATAAATTAACTTTTGTTTGCCCGCCTAGTGGTTATATGCGCGGGGCGGCATTAAGCGAAAATTAAACGAAGGCAAACAAAATAGATGACACACGCCCACACAGTGCGAAGTGGTCGGGCTGAGGGTTGGGGCGGCTGTAAAGTCAGCGACAGAAATATAAATTATGGACGCATTTCAAAATGGCAAAAACGTTGCAACGTTGACTTTGGCTTTTCAATTCTGTGACCCGGTATTGTATTATTGTTGTCTCCTTGAAAGTCATCGTGACGAAGGCAAACACACAGCATTTACAATGGGCACGCATTTAACAGGTCTAACCCAGCAGCCGTACAATGCTAATTTATTTTGTGTAAATTCAGCCGAGATTCCTTCCGACAATTCCATAATTCACATTCACCTTGGGCGCCCGTATGCAAACGAGCCATATTTTTGATGAGCTCATTGCTCGCAATTTTATGAAACGACGCCCAAAACAAATATTGTTCTTGCATAGCATTACACGCGGCGCACAATAAACACATACATAATATACTAATTTACATGTGTACGTATCTATATAATAATACATATATGCATATCACGCATACGCCGCGTTGTCCCACTCACCTTTCACCGAATACGTTTTGTAATCGGCATACTGCTCGCCCTGACCCACCGTCGCCGGTATTGTGGACAGGCATGTGATCTCCATGCGGCCATTGCTGCCCACGTGCTGCTCCGTTATCTCCAGATTGAGCTGACTAATGCTGAACATGCCCTTCTCCTGCTGCGCTGCGGTCACTGCAGCCGCAGCGGCCGCCACACCACTGCCTCCTCCTGGATGAGACAGCGGACGCTGATAGCCGGCTGCCAGCTGGTTCATGGGTCCGGCATTGGATGGTATGCCCAGTTCCTTGTTCAAGTTGGGCGCCTGTGGCCCGAATCCGCCACTGTTCAGAGTGCTGCGTATAATGCCGAGCGCATTTTCGTTAATATGACGCCGAAATTTTCGGTTTGAGTTTCTGAAAAAGATTGGCAAAGAAAAAATGGAGAGGTTAATAAATTCCTGGATGTGTGTGTGCTCCATGTCTGAGTTTAATGTGCCGAGCGCCAGCTATTTGCACACAAATAAACTCGTAAATATTTGCATTTTATGATTGATGTGCGAAAACATGAAAAGCCAAATAAGGGCGAGTTTTCCACATGCCGGTCACGCACTAAAACGAATTTAAGTACAATATATTTTATCAAACCTATTTGTAGTTGGTCACACAAAGGGGGGATATGCTCCTGCTCTATGAATTACATTTTTAGCTATATCGATAAACAAATCAAAAAGTAGCAATTGAAAAAATTAAATTAAGTTGCTGTCCCTTTAACTGAAAACATATTGAGTTCCCTTCATATATGCCTATTCAACTCGATGAAAAGTTTAAATTGAGTGTCTTCTTGCTCGACTACTCGACATATTATGATTGAGTTGAGCGTATCTCGTGGCTAGGCTTGCATTACTCAAATGGCACCGCTGCGTGCCTCACTCACATATTCTAAGTCCAATTATCCTTTACGGCTTTGTTTCATATTTGATAAGAAGCCTGCGCGGCATATAAATGAGTTCGGGTCTGCTTGGTGAGATTTCGACGGCTGCGGCCTCGTAATTACCTTAGCCGTGCGTGCGAGCGTCGACGTCTGTGACGACGTGTTGCTTTATTACAAATGCAAAATGACTGCGGAATTACCTGTACACCCACCATACACAAGCACGCACATGCACACACACATCCACACACACATTGCGTGCAACGACACTTGAGAAAATAACGTGGAGACCATAAAGTTTTATGCACCCAATGTCCTGGCAAGCCAATTGTCAGCTGTGTTAGTTTAAGGCCGCAGTGTCAGTGGGCTTTAATGGAATGTTGCCAAGCAGAAATTGTGGGACTTATTAAATTATCTGACAACGGTATTTCGTGCGGAAACAATGCGCTTATTTCCGTCTCATTTAAGCAATTAAATTATTTGCATTGCGGCGACTGCAAAAGCGTATTTAAATTTCAAGGCAAGTGCCTCACTGTTTGTGCAAAGTAATATTTAAATATAATATTCCTGTAAGTGCTACAACAAGCATATCCTTGACGCAGCCAACGGATGCGATATGCAGCTTTCAAGATACTCTCGGTGAATGTGTTTGCATGTGTATTTCCGAGTGTGCGAGTGTGTGCATGTGTGTGTGCCCGTGTGCTACATTCGAGCTGCTCTCCTCGTGGGTTGTCGGGCTAAGAAAACGGGCAAGTGCCATGCAAAGAACTTGGATATTTGAATAGATGAACAGACATGCAAGCATTTTGGAATACAATTGCTGGCGATAAGAAACAAAAAATTTTCAGATATGATCCTCTACGATAAAAATGAGTTAAATTGAAGCCAAAGCTTTCAAATATGAAAGCATTTACTTGTTTGATATTAATTTGAGCAATTGAAGGTTTTAGAAATTGGATTTTCTATAAGAGATGCCAAAATGTTGAGCTGTCTGTGGATAAAATGCACATTGTGTGGGATGTGCCTAAAGCTTTCTCACGCACAAGAAGAAAACAATCCCATCGTATTGCCCCTGGCCAGCACAGGGGAAGAACTTAAGTAGCAACAGCAGTAGAAACAGCAGCAGCAACAGCAACAATAACATGAAAAGCCAGTTACTGGCAGACAGCATCAACATCAACAGTAAGCTAGTTTAACTAAGAGCGAAAACAAATGCCGGGCAAAACTCAAAGCAAATGCACAATATCCGCATAAGCCTTCGACAGCATTACGTTGACGAGCTTGGCAGCAACAGCAGGAACATCAGCAGCAGTAGCAGCAGGAACAGCAGCAACAGCACCGATGACGGCAGCAACAGCTGCTACTGCAACATCATCAACGTGGATGCATGCTGCTGTTACTGTTGTTGCTGTTGGCATTACAGTTGCCGTACTTGTTGTCTTAATCAAATTCCTTATGCAGCGCACTTTTCACTGGAAAAGCAACAACCAGCAGCGACAACATCAGCAGCAGCAGCAGCAGCAACAGCAGCAGCAGTCGTGGCAGGAAGCTCAAGTTCAAAACACAACAAACTTGGCAAGCAATGCAAATCAAGCGGAAATGCGGGTCTCGGCGAACAGTCTTGAAATATTGGTAGCGCGGCAAGTTATGAAAATTCTGTGACACTTTAAACTCTACCTTAAACTGTGTTAGGGAATATGGTATATTAACTTGGCGCTGACATGCAAAGTCATTTGCGCGTCTTGGCCTTATCGCAGCCATGCCCAAGGCGATAATTTGAGAAATACGCCTAATTAATTGGTATGTCATGTAGTCTGTTGCTGCCTCTGTTATTGGCTTATGTGCCTATCGTCCACAAGAGTTGCTGCTTTATTTTGTTTTCAAACGCAAGCAAATGAGCTAAGGCCACAGAGCGTAACGCAACAAAACCTTTTAGGAATTTATGGCAGGGGGTCACTTCCCCAGACAGCACACGCCCAGAAATATGCACAGCAAACTCGATATTCGAGTAACCGGGCCCATGGCTAGTTCGTTTCGAAAACAAGGACTCTCACGAGAAACAAGGAAAGCAACTTAAGTGGAATCGAGGCAACAACAATGACAAAGGCAAAGGCAAAGGGAAACGGCAACGGCAACAGCAACACCAGCAGCAAAGGCTACGTGCCAAGTCCCATGAATTTCTTATATTAAAAGACCTTTGTAATCGAAAACCGGAAGTTGGTCTAACCGCAAGCAGGCAACAGTATTAAGAGCGGTCAAGGCAAACACCAACAGATTAGCAGTTCAACTTTTTGCAAACTTTGTAATGCTCCGCCGGCTGGTAAAGCTCAAAAAAGCTTGGCCCCCGGCTACAGTAGCCGTTCTCCTAATGGCACAAAGAATCCAACTTCGCCCGCCAAATCGAATTAACAATTCAAATATAATGTTTGGTGATTGCCAGGAAACGCGACGAAAATTCAAATATAACAAGTCGAAACTATCGAGAGTTGCGGACGTGAGTTGCTCTGTTGACAGTGTTATAGAAAGTTGATAACGAGGATTTCAACATGGTCCCTTACCCCAAATAGAACATTTTGTAAACTTTTTCTATTCGGGATTAAAGGTGGGCAAATCGCATTAAATCGTACTTTTTGACGTGGGTAGCAGTATTTTTAATTTTCGCTGTAGCTCATACAGACAGGAGGACTTACAGAAAATCAATAAACTCCATTTCCCCGTGGGAACAGGGTATAAAAAGCTACGCGCACAAAAGTCTGCCACGAGTTGGTCAGGTCTAAAATTGGGTCAACTAAGGTCGTCGAGAACAACAACAGCAACTGTCATGGGCATGAAATTATAACTGACACTGACAGCGAAGGTTTTTTTATGTCTCGTCGCGGCGTTTCGGTCTATTGAATAATTTATGCACCGTAAAGTGCCCTCGCGTGCCGAGAAACAAATGGTAGAGAGAGTGCCAGCTCACCAATCCTGCACACTTATACATAACTATACAGCTATATATATATTTATATACCTTAGCGATAAAAAAAGCCATGCAACTGACTTAAGGAATTAGCATAAATGCAAGATTTAAAATTAGCACGGTTATATTTAATGGACACAACTTTTTTGTGTTAGCAAATATCTTTGCACAATCTATTTATATATATGTGATATATATACCGAGTATATGAATATGGACTTGGGATTCGGTTCAACTAATTCTAAGAGCTGTATTTAAGATTAATCCAAATTGTTCAACAACATAATGAAATCATGCCCAGTTCTATTTTCATTGCATTTTCAATCCCATTATTAGTAATTAAGTTGCAGCTGCGGATTTACAAGCCGAATATTAAATGCTTTAAGCTAACATATCTGTCTTTATTTGAAAAAAAAAACAATGGTCGATTGTGCTAAACTATAGAATCACCTGTACTTTAGAAGTCTTCAAATGAAGCCAATATTAGTTCGAGGCGTTGACAAAAACTGATGAACTGTTTTGCCTAAAATATTGGAGAACATTTATAATACGTACAATTTCAGGTCGTAAAATTTTAAATTTTCCAAGATCGACCATCTTTCCTTTTACTACAGGGTATGAAAAACTGTGATACTTTTTTTTTGGTGTGCAAATAGCATATTTATTACAAATTTAAGCCACTTGGCCTGAAAATCGTTTAATTTTTAAACAGCATTCTTGAACACAGCGTGGAGCCGGAGATATTAAAAGCGAGTGCATGCAAACATGCCAATATTGTTAAGTTAATTAAAAATGAAAAATGTAAGTGCGTTTTAAGCTCTAGCTTAACAAGGAATAACCATAGACTTTTTGATATATTAAAGAACATTTCGCATAACTCTTTCATTACACAATTTTATTAGACTAAAGAGTCTTACATTTTTACTGCAGAGCTAAATTAACTGAATGGCGGTTGCTGGCCATACAAATACTGCATCTAGTCATTGATTTTTCATAGTTGCCTTCGGCTATGGTTAATGCATTTTGCAATTGTTTTGTATCCTCTTACTACTTTTTGTTGCTGCTTATCAAGTTGACCGCCCTTGGGCACCAATGGGATAATTTGCTTAATTACGCATTTATTGTTTATCGACTGTGTGCATACGTACAACAACATGCAGCTACTTTTAAAGCTCACATGTCCGCAATTAACTTAATTGCATTTGTATTGATTTTGCCTAAGGCCTGCTGCAACTTGACGTGCTATATGATAACCTCGTTAGCTCCATTAGCAAAAGACAAATATTTTAGCTTGTGACCCACAATAGTATACAAAAATATACATATGTACTTAAGCCGCGAATCTTGATAAAGCTGCTTTCAATTCGCTTTAATAATTAATTATACTAACAGACGGCTGCATATTGTATAAAATTGCTTTAGCTGAGGGCTAATATGGACACACATGTATTTACACTAGATAGAACATTTACTAAGTTTTTAATCGGATCACAATACCTATCAAATATAATATCGAAGAAGGGTTCCCTTTTTATTTAAAAACGTTTTTATTTAATCTTTATTTAAAGTAAAAGCCGTTGGCTAAAATAAAGTTTTGAAGTGCAACAGCAATACCTGCAACAGGTCCCTTAACATCCTACTTACTAGTTTATTGTATATAAAGTATCCATGATCCAAAATTGGTCGGAAGTTGTCTTCCAAAAGTGAAAGGCGGCAACAGTTTGCAGACACTGTGTGACAGTTAAATTATCAAGCCTAAAACAGGGCAATAGTATTTTGAAACTACATTTAAACAAAACAAATTCGAGTGAAAGTATACCGCACAATTTACCACAAGACCAGAGAAACTAAAGTTTCTCACGGCCACAGACGCCGTCGAATGTGGTCTGCCAGTTGGAGTAAAGTTTATATTGTTAACATTATTTTTGGTGGAGACCGCATGAGGCATTGTATATACTTAATTTCTATTCTATTCTACATAAAAATCAAATATATATATAGCCAATAAATTATAAATTAAAACTAATATTAATTCAAATAAAAGCTAACTAAACTATGATTGTTAGCTACATTAAAACAGAGATCGGAATTTCGTACGCAAATAATATTAATATGTTGTGACCAATCAGCTTTTGGCAGCCCCAGGAAAAAAGTAAATAAAAATGTGCCTAAAGCATTTATTTGATGTCCCTAATTAGAAATATATGCGAAAAACAAAAACAATAGCAATAAAAATGAAATGATGCTTAACTAAAAATGCTTCAAACGGCGCTTGTTAATTTGCATAAATACAGTCTGTGCTTTGTTTTTATTTTTTTTTTTGTATCGTTTGATTTTGAATTTATTTTTATTTGTTTTGCAATTTTACGAAACGGCATTGTTATCTGTTTTGGCCAAACGACAAATACAAATATTGTTACAGTGGCCAAAAGCTAACGAAACTGCTTAACATCGCATTGATTTGTGGTCTGCGGCAGCCAGTTCCCACTGTTGTTGTCATGCTAATCGGTTGCTATCATTATAAAATATTTAGCGTGCAGTCATTAAAATTCAATTCAATTTCCGAATCATTGGCTGTGCAACTATGGGCTTTTGTGTTGACATTTGCTGCTGTTGTATTGCTGTAATATTTTGCATTTGCGTTGATGTTTATAATTAATTAATTACGTGGCCACAAAATGGCCAAGAATGCAAATTTCGCGCAAAATGCGGCGCATACCTCTTGTCATTGCCCCACATAGTTAGTCTTTGTTGGCCGCAGCCAGATCTCTAACCGGTGTTTCCAGCATTTTCATTTCCATATCGTTTCGATTCGATTCGATTGATTCAGCGAAATTTGCAATAGGTTTTTGATTTATGCTAACTAATTCGCTGGCGGATACGACTAGCCGCTTTAGCACTTTACGTCATTTACAACATTCAGCGTTAAGGTGGATGAGCGGCCAAAATAGCAGTAACCACAACGGCCGCCGACTGCGCAATCTGCATCTCCGATGGGCGTTTGGCTGACGCTTATAAAAACGCCCATCGATCGGACGAGCAGCATCATACGCCTTTCACACCTCGAGCCGTAATCGCGCAAGGTGACAGCCGTTGACATTGCAGCTGAAATTGGATTTTGGGGCATCACAGGAATATGCGTGGATTTATTGTAAGTGCCGTAGAGTCTTTCCACTTAACGTTTTTCGATTTTCAATTGAAATGCATGTTCACTTGGCAGGTCTTAGCTTTGCTGGCGACAGCCAACGCAGAAGTGGGCGGTTATAATTATGGAGCTGGAATTGGAGGCTCTCTATCTGGAGGCTCACTGTCCAGTGACTCAAATTTAGACTATGTGTCCAACAGCCAGCCCGATTACACCAGCGTCAACACGGAATTCAACAAAGAGTTCTATACATATTCAGCGCCAGAAGCAGATTTCGAAGATAACCGCAGCGTCGGCGACTTGGCTGCCTCGCTCAAAAGAAATCTGCGCGTGCTCTTCATTCGTGCACCCGAAAACAAAGGACTTGAGAACGCTGCAGTGGCGCTTGCCAAACAGGCTGCCGAGCAACAAACTGCCATTTATGTGCTGACCAAGCAAGGCGATCTCACCAGCCTGGCCAATAGGCTGCAGAACCTCAACCACGTGAATGCCAAGAAGCCCGAGGTACACTTTGTCAAATATCGCACGGCAGAGGATGCGATAAATGCGCAGCGCACCATTCAGCAGGAGTACGATCGCCTGGGCGGCTCCTCCACATCCTACAATGCTGGCACTGCGCCCGTGCTTGACTTTGCCTCAAAGCAAGTGGTGCAACAGCCACAGCAGCCGTTGCAGCTCGTGGATGAGCGCCGAGCGGGAGACATCAGCATTGAGTCCACTGACAATGTCGGCTCTCGTGTAACCGAGCTGGAGGCGCCTACTGGCTATGCGTCGCCAGCAGCCGCGGCGCCTGGCGCCACCTATTTGCCTGTTAACAAGGTCAAGTAGACGAGGCCAGTGCTCGCGCTCCAGCAAATTAGCCAAATTGTAATACTTAGTCTAACGTTATAAAATACAAATTTAATTTTAATGTGCAGCTAGTTTTGCTTTTGCTGTTTCTCTCTCTCATTGTGATTAATGGAACACACCATTTCAGCGTCTTGTAGTTGGTATCAGCAGGCACTTAGCCTCCACTCGCCCTGCCGCCAGCAATTAAAACTAAAAGCGCACTGGCATTGACCGCGCTTAAGACTGGCCTCTCGCATTAAAACAACTGACCCCAGCTGCCAGTGCTAGAAGCGCCTACCGTTTGCCCCCTTGCTGCTCACAATTAGTAGCCCGGTTTATGACACGTCGCCGCGGCTTCTGCTGACCCGCCCAGAAGAATTACTGCCACACACGCGATCAGCGCCAGGGACCAGCTAATTACATCTACTCCGGCGAACAACCATGGCCAATTTCTTGTGCCTTAAGTCGCGGCGAGTCGCGACACTTAAAGGTCGCCCTTTTGAGGGTCAACTCAGCGATTCGGGCAATTTCAGCACACGAAAAACGTACAAACGGCAACCACACTGAAAATTAAATGAAAATTACAAGCTGCATTTAAGGGCGCGCCCTTTGTAGGTTGTTCAAACTAAAGAACCAAAAAAATCCAGCACACGAAAATAGTAAGAAATCCACGAGTACGGAATGTGCCATTTGAATAGTCTAAATGTCGAATGCCCTCTTCCAAGCTAAGAAATATTTTTCTTACATTATTTCATAGTTTTATTAGGTTAATAAATAAATAGCTTTTACTTAACTCTCGTAATAGGCTTAGAAAGTTAAACAGAACAGCTTTGGCCTATTTCGGGACTCGTAGCCGGGAAGCTTTAGTTCACGACTAGAAATTTCTGTTCTAATACTTATTTCCCTTTGAAATTCCTACTACTTAAAAACACATTTATGTTCAAGATATTTTAATTATTTTGTTTGTTTATCAATTTATCATATAATTTTTATATATTTATTTTAGAATTTAAGTCTTTTTTAACTCTAATTGTTTTAAAGTTGGACACTAATTCAAATAATTTTACAATTGTCGAGACTTGCGTACTACAATGTATTTCAACTCTGACAATTTGTACTTGCATGCCTTTGAAGGCTTGGGTACGTTTAGAAAAGGTTACCCAGGGCAAAAATAATAGAGACGGCACAAACGGTTGCAGTTAGTATTCAGCTGCAACACGCACAGGAACCTAAGCATACAGTCGTATACATATGTATATGCATATGTATGTGTATGTATGTGGATAGCTTATATACATATGTATGCATTTATCTGCGCTGGCTTGTGTCTGGCACAATGGTCTTACGTGTTGCACAAACATAAATTGTGCAACAACGTGTAAACTACTTTTTGACTGCATAAAACGCCCCATTCATATACCTTTGCCTGGCTGAGTTTCCTGTGTGCAGGGCCACACTCTCGACCCGCCCGCCCGCTGCCTCCGCCCCCGCTCCAAGTGTACATTCAGCGCTACGTGTTATGCCTTTTATAGCCATGCCGCTGCTGGTGCTGCTGTTGTTTTTGTTTCTTATGTTTTTTAGTAACATTTTTTTTGTGTTACTTTCATTCGGCGCTCTTAAAGGCGCTTCAAGTCAAGCAGCTGAACAAAACCCTTAACAACAAAATGGCAAGCATTCAGTCAGCGGAACAATGCGGAGTATATTTGTGTCGCCCGAACACTTGTTTGGGTTATTGTGGCAATTACTTAATCAATTTTAGCGGTTAATTATGCTGCATGACCAATGGCACACATGGCGCATACTTAATGTAGTTCATAAATGCAGCAAGGTCGCTGCTCGGGGCATGCTTTGACATTCCATTTGCATAAAATCACACACACACACAGACACACATTCATGCATGTGTGTGTGCTGTGCAGTGTATTAAGCGTAAACTTAATAAACATCGTAGTCTATGTCACGCCCCGCACACGCACACACATACACACACACATACACACGGACACAGAAATTTATGCACACTGCTGTAAGCTGCTGTAAACATAAACGTGACCGTTACTTGCTGCCCTCTCTTGTTGTTGTTGTTGTTGTTGTTGTTGTTATTTGTTGTTGCTGTTGCTTGCACATTTTATAGTTGTTTTTTTTTTTACTCCGTGCTGGAGTATTGCATAAATATGCGCCAAGTTTTAATAGTGGGCGCGTCTGCAATTACGCCCACAGTCGTACTCACATACGTAAATACTGTGCAGCCTGTAACAGAAGCCATGAATAAAACAAATACAGGGTGGTTCGCTTAAAGCTAAAGTTTGCCGTAATTTAGACTGTATCAGACGCTCTCATGTTTACGTAAAAATGTTTAAAGAAGCTTAAAAAAACCTACGATAAATTTTGATTTATTTGCCATTCAATTGAAAGTGAACTAGAAATGGAAAACCAATTGCAAATATATTTTTGAGTCTTTATTTGCTCTACCAAAAAAAACATACAATATGTTGTTGTGCTCATAAGAACGGCTTGTCACATAGAGAAGGAATAGAAAAAGGGTTTTCACTTTCTTCACTTTAGACATCTGCTATTAAAGTGCTCCTTAAGCGTGCTGCTATACAATAAGATATTTTGTAGCCACACCCTGTATGCTCAGCGCTGCTTCAAGGCTTCAAAGGCTGCAGCTCAGGTACATCGCAGCTCACTTGCAACTGTGCCAGCTGGCTTATGCTCTGCCGGGACGGGGCTCGTGCACTTTGGTTATAAATTATTGCTTATTAACGTTAAGTTTTCAGCAAAATTAGTTTTGCACACAAACACAGTCACACACGCTGCATTTTGAGTTGTGGCAAATTATTTTTAAAACGTTTTTGCTTTCGCCCACGGAAAATGCAATTAGCCGACAAGGAAATGGCGCAAGAGTTAATCATGGTTTCCACTTAAGGATAAATTAACCAAGTGGCGTTTGCCACGAATGCTCAGCGACACACATCAGATACGATTGGGAAATGTGAAATTCATGTGTGTGCAGACAAGCGAGCCAGCCAGCCAATCGCGCTAAAAGCATTTTAGATCTGGTTATATAATGCACTATTAAACAGTCAATCCAAATATGATGCGATATGCGATTTTAAGTGATATTGGCTGCCAAATGTCAAGCAAAATGTTAAAAGTGTCCAAATGTGCTTGTTAAGTTGCAAGTGATGCGTTTGTTTTATTGTCTTCAGCCTGGTTTGGCCTGGTTTACTGCACTTTATGTCAGGGCCATGTTGCAGCCGGCCCAATGCAAATGCCTGCCACATGGCGTATGTGTAATGCGTATGCAAGTGTGAGGCACGACCACACAACTTGAAAGAGCAACATCAGGAGCAGCAGAAGCAGCAGCAGCAGACATGGTAGAAGCAGCTCGCAGGCGAATTGTGGCGTTGCCTGTCATTAAACTAGCACCACACACACACACTTACATCTTCACGCGCGCAGACACACACACACGCACGCCATCTCAAGCACACACTTAAGCACATACGCATGCCCATGGCTTTGAAAGTTGAGCTGAAAAAGTTGGTATATTGGAAAAGTTTTCCTTCTTGATTTTTAATATCGCAGGTGAGCGTAAATAATTTATTGCATTCATTTACGTTTCACTTCCAATCGCGCCACGTAAACATTTCCAGCAGGCAGCTCGGTGGCAAGCAGGGGCACCATGCCACAAAATTTATTTATATTATCTACAATAAAAGGCATAGGGAACGAAGGATAAGCAATGGCAGCCCGGCTGGCAGCCGGTTTTAACAATGTGCCAACATCGCGGCACATGCACAAGCCAAATCCTTTTAGACCATAGATAAGAAAACTTTAATAAACACGCCACACACGCAACCTAGGGAAATTGATAAGAATATGAAAACTTTTTGCTGGGCACTGAACAGCTGGCTCAGTAACCCAGTCAAGGGCGGCATGGGCGGACCTGTGAGTGTGTTGTATGTGCCAAAGGTGGCAGGGTGCAGAACTTTGCACAGTTCGTCGTCTGCTTAGCTGACGGCTAAAAGTTGTTGCCTTTTAATTTGTAAGCCTCATAAATAAAACTCGGTTTATGCCAAGCATCGCCAGATGCCGGTTTGGGCTGATTAATGGCCCGGTTGTGGACTAACCTGTGCTTTTTCAACTCCATCTGTTGTTTCTTAATCTCCATATGCTTCTTGTTTATATCATAGTTGCGCTGATGTATTTCGTGTATCTCGCCGATGTCATGATAATTAGCCAGAGAGCTGAACGGATTGTTGTAGATGTTGCCAACGCCGCCATGATGCACATGTCCGTCGTGTCCATGGTGCGGCGCATACTGCGAGAACTCATCTGCAATGGCAAAAGTCAAGAGTTATTTTCACAAATTGGCTAATTAAACTAAACGTTGCGCTTGCTCAAAACCACCAGCTGACAATGCAGCTGGAAACATTTATATAATTGCATTCTCTCGCTCGTCTGTCATCGGGCAGAGAAACTAGAGTAAATATTACATATATTCTTTGATGCAAGTCAAATGACATCAAAGTTACAGTAGGTGGGTAGCTTTTAGAACGTTAGAACGGATGGGATATTAAAACGTTATTGTTGCCTTTCAATCGGGAGATATTAAAAGGAAAAAGAACGTTTCCATTGTTCGTTAATAAACATCAAACTTTTATTTCCCTTTCTATTTACATGTTAAATGGAACGTTAGCAAAGTATTTTCAACGCTATTTAAGCTAGGATCTTAAAATTTTGAATTTATACTCATTACAAATATTTATGACACGAAAGATGTAGGTCGAAGCACCAAATTCAGCAGGTGGACCACTGATGACCGCCTCTAAGGGTCGGCCCTCTAAACGCAAATATTAAAAGCTTCCACAGTTTATGAGCTGGACAAATAAAGAATAATAATACCAAAGCTCAAGTCGGTTGCACCCGACTGCAATATTCGAACTTATCGTGGTTTACTTACCGCCAGGACGGGCTCCACCCCAGCGCAGGCTCTTGTCGTAGCGATCGATGTAGTGGGGCACGTGGAACTGCGGCTGATACTGGCTGTAGTAATGCTGCTGATAGTAATGCTGCATCTGCTGCTGGGTCAGCGGCGTCTGTTGCTGCTGCTGCGTGCGGCGCTGATGCTTGCCGTTGAACGAGAAGACATGGTGGGTGCGCACGAACTTCTCCTCGACCTGTCGGAAGAGAGAGCGGGGCAAGGATCAGAAGTGGTTTCACATTGTTGACTTGTAATGTTACATAGCTTGCAAATAAAAGTCATTTCAATGTCAAAGCTTTGCATAAGGTTGCAAATAAAAAATGGATCATTGAGGTAGATATCCCATTATTATATCCCTCCCCTCTCCATCCGTCACGCAAATCCTCCCACCGCCATGCGATGCCCGGTCAGATGGTCGTGTGGCAGCGCGTTTCTGAATAAATTTCATTTTAGAGTTTACCATATTCTGTGTGCGCCACCAGCAGATATAATAAATTTATTTATATTTCATTTCCTTTTCCCTCAACTCTTGTTGTTGTTTTTCTCGCTGAGAAGCAGCTGCTACCGCTGCTGCTGCTGCTGCGGCTGACCCACACAGGCGCTGGGTCTAGGTCTGCGCCTGGGCCTGGGCCTGGGCCTGGGTAATTAAAATGAAAGCTCCATAAGCCGCGCATGTAGGCTATAATTATAAAATGGCTTAAACTGATGTTTATCTTAATGCAGCGCCACTGACATTCTGACGTCCCCTGGCAGCCATTCCATTTCTCGGTCACACAATATGCATTTGGTTATACTGCTCCCACACCCCAATACAACTGACCAACATTTGTGACCCTGGCCGTGTTTTCTGATAGATAAATAGTAGCTCTTATGCATACGCACCTTTTTGCCATTGATTAGCCATGTTATGTGCGGGGCTGGTCGTCCTCGGGTTGTGTTGCACAAGGCGAACAGCTTCTCGCCTATGGCGAAGGGTGTGCGCTTGCGGAACTTGATGGTGGGTGGACCTGTCTGAGGCACTGTAAAGACATTACAAGATGGGGGAGACGGCAATTAGTGTCCGTCAGCTGAAATTGGCTTGACAATTGTTACGCACAGAAAACGCTCATTAGCTCATCCGCGCTGGCTTTGGTAAAGATGGGCGTGTCCGTTGATACCTCGCAGTAGAACTGGCCCGACAAGTCGAACTGCACATTCTTCAAGGTTACCTGCGTTTCATTCGAGTTCTCCCACTGTTAGGCAAAAGAAAATAGTTTAAATACTCACTTATTTAACAGAAATAATTATCCAATTTATTTACTATATGTTAGTGCGTGATAATTAAGTGCAATTTACTAAATGGCTTACAACAGCTGTTGCATTCAGAACTAAATTCACAACGTCAAGGTTTGCGCTCTAAATAATTAAACATAATTACATTACTTAAAATTGCGGTCGATAAGATCAATAACTATTAATCTTTCACCAATAATAATTTGTCAGCTAAAGCTAATTTGATTAACGGGTAAAGTACATGTGCATTTTTATACCCTGAACCCATTAAAAATGGGTATAAGGGTATATTGTATTTGTGCGAAAGCCAAATGTATGTAACACGCAGAAGGAAGCATCTCCAACCCCATAAAGTATATATATTCTTGATCAGCATAAATAGCCGAGTCGATCTAGCCATGTCCGTCTGTCTGTCCGTTCGTCCGTCCGTCCGTCCGTCCGTCCGTCAGTATGTATGAACGCATGGATCTCAGAACCTACATGAGCTAAAGACTTGAAATTTTAGATGTAGGTGCTCCTAGCTTCCGCGCAGATCGAGTTTGTTTCCGATAATCGATAACTTACTCTTTTTCCAAGCAATCGATAAAAATCGATATCGATATCCTGTTTTTTGGGCAATTTTGGTAAATAATAAGAACTAGAGTCACCAAACTTGACATATAGCTTCTAAAAAAGAATATATACATATATGATATAGGATTTTTCTTCATGGTTTTCCCTCTAGATTAATCTGGCATTCAAACCTGAACAGCGATTTTTTAGTCGAAATTCATGTCCAAATCTTACCCCAAGATTCGTATGTAGACATGGGTCAAAATTTACCACCCCCATATCTCGGCCAAATCTCATCCGATTTTCATGAAGTTTGGCGTTTTCTTCATGGGTTTCCCTCTAGATTAATCTGGCATTCAAATCTGAACACCGATTTTTAGTCGAAATTCATGTCCAAATCTTACCCCAAGATTCGTATATAGACATGGGTCAAAAATTACCACCCCCATAACTCGGTCAAATCTCATCCGATTTTCATGAAGTTTGGCGTTTTCTTCATGGTTTTCCCTCTAGATTAATCTAGCATTCAAATCTGAACACCGATTTTTTAGTCGAAGTTCATGTCCAAATCTTACCCCAAGATTCGTATATAGACATGGGTCAAAAATTACCACCCCCATAACTCGGCCAAATCTCATCCGATTTTCATGAAGTTTGGCTTTTTCTTCATGGTTTTCCCTCTAGATTAATCTGGCATTCAAATCTGAACAGCGATTTTTTAGTCGAAATTCATGTCCAAATCTTACCCCAAGATTCGTATCTAGACATGGGTCAAAAATTACCACCCCCATAACTCCGTCAAGTCTTATCCGATTTTCATGAAGTTTGGCTTTTTCTTCATGGTTTTCCCTCTAGATTAATCTGGCATTCAAATCTGAACATCGATTTTTAGACGAAATTCATGTCCAAATCTTACCCCAAGATTCGTATATAGACATGGGTCAAAAATTACCACCCCCATATCTCGGCCAAATCTCATCCGATTTTCATGAAGTTTGGCGTTTTCTTCATGGGTTTCCCTCTAGATTAATCTGGCATTCAAATCTGAACAGCGATTTTTTAGTCGAAATTCATGTCCAAATCTTACCCCAAGATTCGTATGTAGACATGGGTCAAATATTACCACCCCCATATCTCGGCCAAATCTCATCCGATTTTCATGAAGTTTGGCTTTTTCTTCATGAGTTTCCCTCTAGATTAATCTGGCATTTAAATCTGAACACCGATTTTTTAGTCGAAATTCATGTCCAAATCTTACCCCAAGATTCGTATCTAGACATGGGTCAAAAATTACCACCCCCATAACTCGGTCAAATCTCATCCGATTTTCATGAAGTTTGGCTTTTTCTTCATGGTTTTCCCTCTAGATTAATCTGGCATTCAAATCTGAACAGCGATTTTTTAGTCGAAATTCATGTCCAAATCTTACCCCAAGATTCGTATCTAGACATGGGTCAAAAATTACCACCCCCATAACTCGGTCAAATCTCATCCGATTTTCATGAAGTTTGGCGTTTTCTTCATGGGTTTCCCTCTAGATTAATCTGGCATTCAAATCTGAACACCGATTTTTTAGTCGAAATTCATGTCCAAATCTTACCCCAAGATTCGTATATAGACATGGGTCAAAAATTACCACCCCCATAACTCGGTCAAATCTCATCCGATTTTCATGAAGTTTGGCGTTTTCTTCATGATTTTCCCTCTAGATTAATCTAGCATTCAAATCTGAACACCGATTTTTTAGTCGAAGTTCATGTCCAAATCTTACCCCAAGATTCGTATATAGACATGGGTCAAAAATTACCACCCCCATATCTCGGTCAAATCTCATCCGATTTTCATGAAGTTTGGCTTTTTCTTCATGGTTTTCCCTCTAGATTAATCTGGCATTCAAATCTGAACAGCGATTTTTTAGTCGAAATTCATGTCCAAATCTTACCCCAAGATTCGTATCTAGACATGGGTCAAAAATTACCACCCCCATAACTCGGTCAAATCTCATCCGATTTTCATGAAGTTTGGCGTTTTCTTCATGGGTTTCCCTCTAGATTAATCTGGCATTCAAATCTGAACACCGATTTTTTAGTCGAAATTCATGTCCAAATCTTACCCCAAGATTCGTATATAGACATGGGTCAAAAATTACCACCCCCATAACTCGGTCAAATCTCATCCTATTTTCATGAAGTTTGGCGTTTTCTTCATGATTTTCCCTCTTGATTAATCTAGCATTCAAATCTTACCCCAAGATTCGTATATAGACATGGGTCAAAAATTACCACCCCCATATCTCGGCCAAATCTCATCCGATTTTCATGAAGTTTGGCTCTTTCTTCATGGGTTTCCCTCTAGATTAATCTGGCATTTAAATCTGAACACCGATTTTTTAGACGAAATTCATGTCCAAATCTTACCCCAAGATTCGTATCTAGACAAGGGTCAAAAATTACCACCCCCATAACTCGGTCAAATCTCATCCGATTTTCATGAAGTTTGGCTTTTTCTTCATGGTTTTCCCTCTAGCTTAATCTGGCATTCAAATCTGAACAGCGATTTTTTAGTCGAAATTCATGTCCAAATCTTACCCCAAGATTCGTATCTAGACATGGGTTAAAAATTACCACCCCCATAACTCGGTCAAATCTCATCCGATTTTCATGAAGTTTGGCGTTTTCTTCATGGTTTTCCCTCTAGATTAATCTAGCATTCAAATCTGAACACCGATTTTTTAGTCGAAGTTCATGTCCAAATCTTACCCCAAGATTCGTATATAGACATGGGTCAAAAATTACCACCCCCATATCTCGGTCAAATCTCATCCGATTTTCATGAAGTTTGGCTTTTTCTTCATGGGTTTCCCTCTAGATTAATCTGGCATTCAAATCTGAACACCGATTTTTTAGTCGAAAGTCATGTCCAAATCTTACCCCAAGATTCGTATATAGACATGGGTCAAAAATTACCACCCCCATAACTCGGTCAAATCTCATCCGATTTTCATGAAGTTTGGCTTTTTCTTCATGGGTTTCCCTCTAGATTAATCTAGCATTTAAATCTGAACACCGATTTTTTAGTCGAAATTCATGTCCAAATCTTACCCCAAGATTCGTATCTAGACATGGGTCAAAAATTACCACCCCCATAACTCGGTCAAATCTCATCCGATTTTCGTGAAGTTTGGCTTTTTCTTCATGGTTTTCCCTCTAGATTAATCTGGCATTCAAATCTGAACAGCGATTTTTTATTCGAAATTCATGTCCAAATCTTACCCCAAGATTCGTATCTAGACATGGATCAAAAATTACCACCCCCATAACTCGGTCAAATCTCATCCGATTTTCATGAAGTTTGGCGTTTTCTTCATGGGTTTCCCTCTAGATTGATCTGGCATTCAAATCTGAACACCGAGTATTTATTCGAAATTCATGTCCAAATCTTACCCCAAGATTCGTATATAGACATGGGTCAAAATTTACCACCCCCATATCTCGGTCAAATCTCATCCGATTTTCATGAAGTTTGGCGTTTTCTTCATGGGTTTCCCTCTAGATTAATCTGGCATTCAAATCTGAACACCGAGTATTTAGTCGAAATTCATGTCCAAATCTTACCCCAAGATTCGTATCTAGACATGGATCAAAAATTACCACCCCCATAACTCGGTCAAATCTCATCCGATTTTCATGAAGTTTGGCTTTTTCTTCATGGGTTTCCCTCTAGATTAATCTAGCATTTAAATCTGAACACCGATTTTTTAGTCGAAATTCATGTCCAAATCTTACCCCAAGATTCGTATCTAGACATGGGTCAAAAATTACCACCCCCATAACTCGGTCAAATCTCATCCGATTTTCGTGAAGTTTGGCTTTTTCTTCATGGTTTTCCCTCTAGATTAATCTGGCATTCAAATCTGAACAGCGAATTTTTATTCGAAATTCATGTCCAAATCTTACCCCAAGATTCGTATCTAGACATGGATCAAAAATTACCACCCCCATAACTCGGTCAAATCTCATCCGATTTTCATGAAGTTTGGCTTTTTCTTCATGGGTTTCCCTCTAGATTAATCTGGCATTTAAATCTGAACACCGATTTTTTAGTCGAAATTCATGTCCAAATCTTACCCCAAGATTCGTATATAGACATGGGTCAAAATTTACCACCCCCATATCTCGGCCAAATCTCATCCGATTTTCATGAAGTTTGGTTTTTTCTTTATGGTTTTCCCTCTAGATTAATCTGGCTTTCAAATCTGAACAGCGATTTTTTAGTCGAAATTCATGTCCAAATCTTACCCCAAGATTCGTATATAGACATGGGTCAAAATTTACCACCCCCATATCTCGGCCAAATCTCATCCGATTTTCATGAAGTTTGACGTTTTCTTCATGGGTTTCCCTCTAGATTAATCTGGCATTCAAATCTGAACACCGATTTTTAGTCGAAATTCATGTCCAAATCTTACCCCAAGATTCGTATATAGACATGGGTCAAAAATTACCACCCCCATAACTCGGTCAAATCTCATCCGATTTTCATGAAGTTTGGCTTTTTCTTCATAGTTTTCCCTCTAGATTAATCTGGCATTCAAATCTGAACATCGATTTTTAGACGAAATTCATGTCCAAATCTTACCCCAAGATTCGTATCTAGACATGGGTCAAAAATTACCACCCCCATAACTCGGTCAAATCTCATCCGATTTTCGTGAAGTTTGGCTTTTTCTTCATGGTTTTCCCTCTAGATTAATCTGGCATTCAAATCTGAACAGCGATTTTTTAGTCGAAATTCATGTCCAAATCTTACCCCAAGATTCGTATCTAGACATGGGTCAAAAATTACCACCCCCATAACTCCGTCAAGTCTAATCCGATTTTCATGAAGTTTGGCTTTTTCTTCATGGTTTTCCCTCTAGATTAATCTGGCATTCAAATCTGAACATCGATTTTTAGACGAAATTCATGTCCAAATCTTACCCCAAGATTCGTATATAGACATGGGTCAAAAATTACCACCCCCATATCTCGGCCAAATCTCATCAGATTTTCATGAAGTTTGGCGTTTTCTTCATGGGTTTCCCTCTAGATTAATCTGGCATTCAAATCTGAACAGCGATTTTTTAGTCGAAATTCATGAAGTTTGACGTTTTCTTCATGGGTTTCCCTCTAGATTAATCTGGCATTCAAATCTGAACACCGATTTTTAGTCGAAATTCATGTCCAAATCTTACCCCAAGATTCGTATCTAGACATGGGTCAAAAATTACCACCCCCATAACTCGGTCAAATCTCATCCGATTTTCGTGAAGTTTGGCTTTTTCTTCATGGTTTTCCCTCTAGATTAATCTGGCATTCAAATCTGAACAGCGATTTTTTAGTCGAAATTCATGTCCAAATCTTACCCCAAGATTCGTATCTAGACATGGGTCAAAAATTACCACCCCCATAACTCCGTCAAGTCTAATCCGATTTTCATGAAGTTTGGCTTTTTCTTCATGGTTTTCCCTCTAGATTAATCTGGCATTCAAATCTGAACATCGATTTTTAGACGAAATTCATGTCCAAATCTTACCCCAAGATTCGTATCTAGACATGGGTCAAAAATTACCACCCCCATAACTCGGTCAAATCTCATCCGATTTTCATGAAGTTTGGCTTTTTCTTCATGGTTTTCCCTCTAGATTAATCTGGCATTCAAATCTGAACAGCGATTTTTTAGTCGAAATTCATGTCCAAATCTTACCCCAAGATTCGTATCTAGACATGGGTCAAAAATTACCACCCCCATAACTCGGTCAAATCTCATCCGATTTTCATGAAGTTTGGCTTTTTCTTCATGGTTTTCCCTCTAGATTAATCTGGCATTCAAATCTGAACAGCGATTTTTTAGTCGAAATTCATGTCCAAATCTTACCCCAAGATTCGTATCTAGACATGGGTCAAAAATTACCACCCCCATAACTCGGTCAAATCTCATCCGATTTTCATGAAGTTTGGCGTTTTCTTCATGGGTTTCCCTCTAGATTAATCTGGCATTCAAATCTGAACACCGATTTTTTAGTCGAAATTCATGTCCAAATCTTACCCCAAGATTCGTATATAGACATGGGTCAAAAATTACCACCCCCATAACTCGGTCAAATCTCAACCGATTTTCATGAAGTTTGGCGTTTTCTTCATGATTTTCCCTCTAGATTAATCTAGCATTCAAATCTGAACACCGATTTTTTAGTCGAAGTTCATGTCCAAATCTTACCCCAAGATTCGTATATAGACATGGGTCAAAAATTACCACCCCCATATCTCGGCCAAATCTCATCCGATTTTCATGAAGTTTGGCTTTTTCTTCATGGTTTTCCCTCTAGATTAATCTGGCATTCAAATCTGAACAGCGATTTTTTAGTCGAAATTCATGTCCAAATCTTACCCCAAGATTCGTATATAGACATGGGTCAAAAATTACCACCCCCATATCTCGGCCAAATCTCATCAGATTTTCATGAAGTTTGGCGTTTTCTTCATGGGTTTCCCTCTAGATTAATCTGGCATTCAAATCTGAACAGCGATTTTTTAGTCGAAATTCATGAAGTTTGACGTTTTCTTCATGGGTTTCCCTCTAGATTAATCTGGCATTCAAATCTGAACACCGATTTTTAGTCGAAATTCATGTCCAAATCTTACCCCAAGATTCGTATATAGACATGGGTCAAAAATTACCACCCCCATAACTCGGTCAAATCTCATCCGATTTTCATGAAGTTTGGCTTTTTCTTCATAGTTTTCCCTCTAGATTAATCTGGCATTCAAATCTGAACATCGATTTTTAGACGAAATTCATGTCCAAATCTTACCCCAAGATTCGTATCTAGACATGGGTCAAAAATTACCACCCCCATAACTCGGTCAAATCTCATCCGATTTTCGTGAAGTTTGGCTTTTTCTTCATGGTTTTCCCTCTAGATTAATCTGGCATTCAAATCTGAACAGCGATTTTTTAGTCGAAATTCATGTCCAAATCTTACCCCAAGATTCGTATCTAGACATGGGTCAAAAATTACCACCCCCATAACTCCGTCAAGTCTCATCCGATTTTCATGAAGTTTGGCTTTTTCTTCATGGTTTTCCCTCTAGATTAATCTGGCATTCAAATCTGAACATCGATTTTTAGACGAAATTCATGTCCAAATCTTACCCCAAGATTCGTATCTAGACATGGGTCAAATATTACCACCCCCATATCTCGGCCAAATCTCATCCGATTTTCATGAAGTTTGGCTTTTTCTTCATGGGTTTCCCTCTAGATTAATCTGGCATTTAAATCTGAACACCGATTTTTTAGTCGAAATTCATGTCCAAATCTTACCCCAAGATTCGTATGTAGACATGGGTCAAATATTACCACCCCCATATCTCGGCCAAATCTCATCCGATTTTCATGAAGTTTGGCTTTTTCTTCATGGGTTTCCCTCTAGATTAATCTGGCATTTAAATCTGAACACCGATTTTTTAGTCGAAATTCATGTCCAAATCTTACCCCAAGATTCGTATCTAGACATGGGTCAAAAATTACCACCCCCATAACTCGGTCAAATCTCATCCGATTTTCATGAAGTTTGGCTTTTTCTTCATGGTTTTCCCTCTAGATTAATCTGGCATTCAAATCTGAACAGCGATTTTTTAGTCGAAATTCATGTCCAAATCTTACCCCAAGATTCGTATCTAGACATGGGTCAAAAATTACCACCCCCATAACTCGGTCAAATCTCATCCGATTTTCATGAAGTTTGGCGTTTTCTTCATGGGTTTCCCTCTAGATTAATCTGGCATTCAAATCTGAACACCGATTTTTTAGTCGAAATTCATGTCCAAATCTTACCCCAAGATTCGTATATAGACATGGGTCAAAAATTACCACCCCCATAACTCGGTCAAATCTCAACCGATTTTCATGAAGTTTGGCGTTTTCTTCATGATTTTCCCTCTAGATTAATCTAGCATTCAAATCTGAACACCGATTTTTTAGTCGAAGTTCATGTCCAAATCTTACCCCAAGATTCGTATATAGACATGGGTCAAAAATTACCACCCCCATATCTCGGCCAAATCTCATCCGATTTTCATGAAGTTTGGCTTTTTCTTCATGGGTTTCCCTCTAGATTAATCTGGCATTTAAATCTGAACACCGATTTTTTAGACGAAATTCATGTCCAAATCTTACCCCAAGATTCGTATCTAGACATGGGTCAAAAATTACCACCCCCATAACTCGGTCAAATCTCATCCGATTTTCATGAAGTTTGGCGTTTTCTTCATGATTTTCCCTCTAGATTAATCTAGCATTCAAATCTGAACACCGATTTTTTAGTCGAAGTTCATGTCCAAATCTTACCCCAAGATTCGTATATAGACATGGGTCAAAAATTACCACCCCCATATCTCGGCCAAATCTCATCCGATTTTCATGAAGTTTGGCTTTTTCTTCATGGGTTTCCCTCTAGATTAATCTGGCATTTAAATCTGAACACCGATTTTTTAGACGAAATTCATGTCCAAATCTTACCCCAAGATTCGTATCTAGACAAGGGTCAAAAATTACCACCCCCATAACTCGGTCAAATCTCATCCGATTTTCATGAAGTTTGGCTTTTTCTTCATGGTTTTCCCTCTAGATTAATCTGGCATTCAAATCTGAACAGCGATTTTTTAGTCGAAATTCATGTCCAAATCTTACCCCAAGATTCGTATCTAGACATGGGTCAAAAATTACCACCCCCATAACTCGGTCAAATCTCATCCGATTTTCATGAAGTTTGGCGTTTTCTTCATGGTTTTCCCTCTAGATTAATCTAGCATTCAAATCTGAACACCGATTTTTTAGTCGAAGTTCATGTCCAAATCTTACCCCAAGATTCGTATATAGACATGGGTCAAAAATTACCACCCCCATATCTCGGCCAAATCTCATCCGATTTTCATGAAGTTTGGCTTTTTCTTCATGGGTTTCCCTCTAGATTAATCTGGCATTCAAATCTGAACACCGATTTTTTAGTCGAAAGTCATGTCCAAATCTTACCCCAAAATTCGTATATAGACATGGGTCAAAAATTACCACCCCCATAACTCGGTCAAATCTCATCCGATTTTCATGAAGTTTGGCTTTTTCTTCATGGGTTTCCCTCTAGATTAATCTAGCATTTAAATCTGAACACCGATTTTTTAGTCGAAATTCATGTCCAAATCTTACCCCAAGATTCGTATCTAGACATGGGTCAAAAATTACCACCCCCATAACTCGGTCAAATCTCATCCGATTTTCGTGAAGTTTGGCTTTTTCTTCATGGTTTTCCCTCTAGATTAATCTGGCATTCAAATCTGAACAGCGATTTTTTATTCGAAATTCATGT
This sequence comes from Drosophila novamexicana, assembly GCF_003285875.2. NCBI lineage: Eukaryota > Metazoa > Arthropoda > Insecta > Diptera > Drosophilidae > Drosophila > Drosophila novamexicana. The sequence goes on along the minus strand of NW_020824827.1, from coordinate 2,249,489 downwards.
CCAAATCTTACCCCAAGATTCGTATCTAGACATGGATCAAAAATTACCACCCCCATAACTAGGTCAAATCTCATCCGATTTTCATGAAGTTTGGCGTTTTCTTCATGGGTTTCCCTCTAGATTAATCTGGCATTCAAATCTGAACACCGAGTATTTAGTCGAAATTCATGTCCAAATCTTACCCCAAGATTCGTATATAGACATGGGTCAAAATTTACCACCCCCATATCTCGGCCAAATCTCATCAGATTTTCATGAAGTTTGGCGTTTTCTTCATGGGTTTCCCTCTAGATTAATCTGGCATTCAAATCTGAACACCGAGTATTTAGTCGAAATTCATGTCCAAATCTTACCCCAAGAATCGTATATAGACATGGATCAAAAATTACCACCCCCATAACTCGGTCAAATCTCATCCGATTTTCATGAAGTTTGGCTTTTTCTTCATGGGTTTCCCTCTAGATTAATCTGGCATATAAATCTGAACACCGATTTTTTAGTCGAAATTCATGTCCAAATCTTACCCCAAGATTCGTATATAGACATGGGTCAAAATTTACCACCCCCATATCTCGGCCAAATCTCATCCGATTTTCATGAAGTTTGGCTTTTTCTTCATGGTTTTCCCTCTAGATTAATCTGGCTTTCAAATCTGAACAGCGATTTTTTAGTCGAAATTCATGTCCAAATCTTACCCCAAGATTCGTATATAGACATGGGTCAAAATTTACCACCCCCATATCTCGGCCAAATCTCATCCGATTTTCATGAAGTTTGGCGTTTTCTTCATGGGTTTCCCTCTAGATTAATCTGGCATTCAAATCTGAACACCGAGTATTTAGTCGAAATTCATGTCCAAATCTTACCCCAAGATTCGTATCTAGACATGGGTCAAAATTTACCACCCCCATATCTCGGCCAAATCTCATCCGATTTTCATGAAGTTTGGCTTTTTCTTCATGGGTTTCCCTCTAGATTAATCTGGCATTCAAATCTGAACACCGATTTTTTAGTCGAAATTCATGTCCAAATCTTACCCCAAGATTCGTATATAGACATGGGTCAAAATTTACCACCCCCATATCTCGGCCAAATCTCATCCGATTTTCATGAAGTTTGGCTTTTTCTTCATGGTTTTCCCTCTAGATTAATCTGGCTTTCAAATCTGAACAGCGATTTTTTAGTCGAAATTCATGTCCAAATCTTACCCCAAGATTCGTATATAGACATGGGTCAAAATTTACCACCCCCATATCTCGGCCAAATCTCATCCGATTTTCATGAAGTTTGGCTTTTTCTTCATGGTTTTCCCTCTAGATTAATCTGGCATTTAAATCTGAACACCGATTTTTTAGTCGAAATTCATGTCCAAATCTTACCCCAAGATTCGTATCTAGACATGGGTCAAAAATTACCACCCCCATATCTCGGCCAAATCTCATCCGATTTTCATGAAGTTTGGCGTTTTCTTCATGGGTTTCCCTCTAGATTAATCTGGCATTCAAATCTGAACAGCGATTTTTTAGTCGAAATTCATGTCCAAATCTTACCCCAAGATTCGTATCTAGACATGGGTCAAAAATTACCACCCCCATAACTCGGTCAAATCTCATCCGATTTTCATGAAGTTTGGCTTTTTCTTCATGGTTTTCCCTCTAGATTAATCTGGCATTCAAACCTGAACAGCGATTTTTTAGTCGAAATTCATGTCCAAATCTTACCCCAAGATTCGTATGTAGACATGGGTCAAAATTTACCACCCACATATCTCGGCCAAATCTCATCCGATTTTCATGAAGTTTGGCTTTTTCTTCATGGTTTTCCCTCTAGATTTATCTGGCAGTCAAATCTGAACAGCGTTTTTTTAGTCGAAATTCATGTCCAAATCTTACCCCAAGATTCGTATATAGACATGGGTCAATATTTACCACCCCCATATCTCGGCCAAATCTCATCCGATTTTCATGAAGTTTGGCTTTTTCTTCATGGTTTTCCCTCTAGATTAATCTGGCATTCAAATCTGAACATCGATTTTTAGACGAAATTCATGTCCAAATCTTACCCCAAGATTCGTATATAGACATGGGTCAAAAATTACCACCCCCATAACTCGGTCAAATCTCATCCGATTTTCATGAAGTTTGGCTTTTTCTTCATGGGTTTCTCTCTAGATTAATCTGGCATTCAAACCTGAACAGCGATTTTTTAGTCGAAATTCATGTCCAAATCTTACCCCAAGATTCGTATGTAGACATGAGTCAAAATTTACCACCCACATATCTCGGCCAAATCTCATCCGATTTTCATGAAGTTTGGCTTTTTCTTCATGGTTTTCCCTCTAGATTTATCTGGCAGTCAAATCTGAACAGCGTTTTTTTAGTCGAAATTCATGTCCAAATCTTACCCCAAGATTCGTATATAGACATGGGTCAATATTTACCACCCCCATATCTCGGCCAAATCTCATCCGATTTTCATGAAGTTTGGCTTTTTCTTCATGGTTTTCCCTCTAGATTAATCTGGCATTCAAATCTGAACATCGATTTTTAGACGAAATTCATGTCCAAATCTTACCCCAAGATTCGTATATAGACATGGGTCAAAAATTACCACCCCCATAACTCGGTCAAATCTCATCCGATTTTCATGAAGTTTGGCATTTTCTTCATGGGTTTCCCTCTAGATTAATCTGGCATTTAAATCTGAACAGTGATTTTTAGTCGAAATTCATGTCCAAATCTTACCCCAAGATTCGTATCTAGACATGGGTCAAAAATTACCACCCCAATATCTCGGCCAAATTTTGGATGTAGGTGCTCCTAGCTCCCGCGCAGATCGAGTTTGTTTCCGATAATCGATAACTTACTCCGTTTCCAAGCAATCGATAAAAATCGGTATAGATATCCTGTTTTTTGGGCAATTTTGGTAAATTATAAGAGCTAGAGTCACCAAACTTGACATATAGCTTCTAAAATAGAATATATATATGCATTTGATGTTGGAAGAAGAGGGTTCAGGGTATTCCCTAGTCGGGAGCTCCCGACTAGAACCTCTTACTTGTTTTAGACTGAAACTTAATATTATTCTGCCTTCCTCAATTTTGGGGCTTATAGCTTGTTGCTGTTGGTTGTTATAGCCATATATTTAGTTTGTACTAAAACCGGAGCGACTTGCTACTTAATCTCAAAAAATTTACTCGATAAATTCTTTTTCCTTCAATTAAACTGGGGCTCACTGAATTTAATGGAAATTGACTTGCAGAGCTGACAGGTTCGTTTAAAAAGAAAAATGTACGTAATTTCGCCCTAAAACAACTTTTAGTCTACTCTAGCTTATGGCTCTATAATTTTCTGTATTAATATATTATATGAAAAGGTCGCGTCAAGTCCTATCGCGCACATGTATAATAATATTGAGCCGAAGGGCTCACCTGGTAACCCTTACCCATTTGATGTACACACAACAACAATAGTAGAGACAATCAGTGGAAATTAAATGGAATTACTTATTTGACATGCCTGCAAGGGTATTTAATCTTCCGTACGTCAAAATTAACTGCCCTTGCTCTTACCCCCCGGCAATTTGCGTCTACTTACATCAATTTCGGCTCCCTCGATGGTGGAATTACGAAATGGGGGATTGCGTCCGTTTATGAACTCGAAAAATTTGCCCTTCTCAACCTTCAGCCATGTCACCTGCAATCAAACAAATACATTTGGCCATATTAAAATATTGTTACGTAACAGTTTTGTTGTTGCCACGCTGATTGTGACATTGATTGAGTAACTGCGTCAATTTGAATGCGAGCCGCCGGATCGGTTCATGACTGCCGCAGTTAATAATCCAGAGTCAGTAATTTGATGGAAAAAAATGAGAGAGAAAAAAATTGAAAACGGAAAACGATAAAGTATAAAACAAATGCAATGCAATTAAACTTTGCAACAAGTTGCACGAATTTGTTGCAAGGACAATTAAAATGCGCGTTAAGCTGTAAAACTGTAAATAATTGAATGTTTTATTGAAATGCCACAGGCAAATGTCAAACGGTCAGCATGAGGGGGGGAGGAACTGTCATGTACATGTTTGCCCACGTCGTCCTGGGGGGTGGGGTGCGGGGGGCGTGGTGAGTGCGTTATTTCAAACGAGGCTTGAGAAGGCAACATAAACGCTCGAATATGACTGAAAAAGTTACGCGCCAGTGCAAGAGGGACTTGGCAGCAAAAGCAAATATGAAAACATAATGTAAATGAAAATAAATTTCCATTTGCAACTTGCGACTGTGGAAAAGTTGTTAGTTTTGGGGTGGGCGGCAGAGCGCGAGACAACCCTTGAGGTCCCGGAAGTGAAAAATAAAACGGCGCTTGCCAACAGCTTTTAATTACGCACAATATTTATTTATTGCACTTTATGCGACACACTTTGGCAGCTAAATTAAAATGTACTCGTAATTTATTTAAGAGTTCTGTTTATATTAAATGTCACGCTCGACGGGGCGTGGGCGTGGGCGTGAGGCAAATTGGTTGATTGACATGCTTCACAGCGAATTGCATTGATTGCATGCAACTTAATAATATTAATGTCCCTATTGAAAGTGCCTGCGGCGAACGCAGCGTATACGCAATTTGGGCCGCAAATGTCGTCATTACTCACGCATGTGTTCTCTGTCAGAGCAATCGATAAGGCACACACGCTCCTGGTACACAGTGTCCCGTTTTGGGCGGTCAAAGCAAACATCAACATGCAACCGCTGAACCATTCGACAGCACATAAGCACGTTTGAGCGCCCTCTCCATGTGCCCATCAAATTTGATCAGCCACTTGTGGAAATTTTTGAAACAATTTCTCTTGATATGACATGAACTTTTCGGAGCCACGGTCACAGTCATAATAATAATAGCAGTGTGCATATCGCAAAGTAATCAAACGGCGACAGTATCTGGCTGTGGATACGGGGCACATGGCCAGGTCCCGGTCCCTGCAGAGAGCGTTGTGCTCCTGGCCCATTGTTTTGTATTTTTGTTGTTTAGCCAGGCATGAGTTTGGCATGTGTTGGCTTTGGCGTGTCCGCTAAGCCATGGTCTGACTTTGTGCATATTTTGTTTGTGTTTATTAGCCCGCTTCTTCTTTTTTTTTTTTTGGTACTCAGCCGGCAAATCAAAAGCTGAATTACGTGGTCGGGTCTGAGCCGGCCCCGTTGGCCCAGCCTGCCGTTCGCAGCGTAATTAGTTTATTTCATTTATTTTTTCGCGCTGCTTTTGTATACCCAAAAGTATGCTTCAGCATGTGAAAACCATTCGACGCAGCCGACTTCAATTCCATGGTTAACCGTGTTCGCATTTGCGTTTTAATTGCCTTTTTAGTGCCACTTCCACACAATTTGCCACGCTTCGTGCAACAATTCGAATCAAAACCGGCGGCATGGTGCCGAGTGTGCCAGCGCACTCGGTTATATAGTCAATTATACTAATTAGCCATTGCCAGGCGGTAGTAGCCGCAAAACGGCCAACTGGCCAAATAAAATAATGTCTACATGTAAACACGGCAAGTGCTGCGCTTATTTTATTTTTACCCCCAGCTAATTGTACCGCTGCAGGTATGCCGGAGGGCAAGTATACAGGTGTGCATATTAAATTTGTTAGCTGACACTAGGATGAAAATCAGAAAACGCCATCGGCGTGATAATTTACATAACATTTTCAACAACTATATAATAAAAAAGACAAACAATCAAAAGGCAATTACTAGCTAATTTCAATATTAAATTTCGACCAATATGAAGTACAAATACTATTGTTGGTTTCTGTTGATTTGATATTGTTTTTTTTTTCGAATTTCGAATTATCATTAAATGATTAATTCTATAACAAAATTTCTTGAGTCTGCTCGTTACTAAAACTATGTTCTGTGGAATTTCCAAGTGCTTGCACGTTTTTTATAAACAAACATACAAGCATGGAATTTAAAATATTCAGCTAAAAACAGAAACAACTTTAATTTATTTTCATTACAACGTCTTGTCAACTACTTTAAATATAAAACGCGTAAAGAAAATTAGAAAATAACGTTAAGGCACTTATAACTTAAAAATTTAGGGGAGAACCCGATCCATATAGAGCTAACTTTTACTAGCCCTTGTTTTTACTGTATGTAAGCTAAGTACAACTTTGAAAATCAATAATGATTTTAAGGAGTTTGCTTAATGCAACTTTTTTTTTGTCAATTCAACTATTCGAATAAAGCAAAGCGTTGCATTGGATGGTAAATTAATTTTTTTTCTAGCTAACACATTCATTAATTTTCACTCTGCCTGTAATACTGTAAATGTTCAGTTACGTTAGCTAATGATAATGACTAATGAAAAACCGTACATTAACAACCTGTGCTCCACACTTTCGTCTAAAATGCATTCTTGATTTCAAGGAAGTAACTGGGAACTGCTGCTGCCGCTTCTGCTGCCGAAAACAGGAGCAAAATCAATATGTTGTGCGCTTCTAAAACACTCAACTTTGTGGTATTTTTGCGCCATCAAAGTTGTACGCTTTTATGGTACTTAGAATGAACAAAACGACAAGCTCGCGCACAACCTCCATCTCCACATCGACCTCTACCCTAACATCCAGAGAAGTCGCTGCCGCTGCCGCAGCCGCAGGCGCTGGCTGTGGTGCTGCTTGTGCTTTTGCTTTTGCTTTTGCTTGGCCTTGAATTTGTATGCCACGATTTGTAGTGGCACAAAGTTCCAAACTAAACTAAAAGTATGCACGCTGACTAAGTCAGCTACACTCGGTTACCGCCTGGGTCACTGTGGCAGGAAAACTAAGCAGCTCATTTGCCATAAATTCAAAGGCGTCGCCTTTGGGGCCGTACGGCTGTGCGTGTCCCTTGATGTTTCGTGACAGTAATAAGAGAGTTGAAGTGAAATTAATTGTCGCAACTGTAACTGAAACTAAAGCTGAAACTGAAACTAAGGCGGAAGTGACAACGTCGGGGGCAATGAGGACACGATGAACCGCTCTTTGATTGCAACTTTTCACGACAATTGCTACAATTGCATTTCTGTCTGTGGCAGCACTAACAACATGCACTACCTGCAGCACCTGCCACTGATTGGGTAAGCTTCTGTCAACGCTATAAACTTGCCAGAGTAGCACAAAGTAGCACAAGGCAAACAAAGTTGCTTTGTCGTCGTGGTTGCCATTTCAATTTAAAGTTCTCATCGTGCCTGCCACATTCATCATGCAAACGCTGATATACTTGACGGTAAAGACAAAGACAAAGATAATAAATACACATTTGCTTGAGTTCAGTAAACTGCACTAAAGTCTTACCTTGAACAGTATTTCCGGTATCACATTGTGCTTGCATATCAATGTGGCGCTGGAGCCGCGCTCCACATACCTCGGCACCACCAATTGCACATCCACATCCGATTGTCCATCTGCCAAAAAAAAAATGAATATACATTTACTAAAGTTGTAACATGCATCTACGCTCAATTGCGGCTTTATTGAATGCCATTAAAATGCACAAGCGAAAGAAAAGGCAAACATTTCCAAATAATCCGTGTATTTGCTGCGAGAGCCATCGCCTTAATTGTCAGTTTATGGGGCGTAGCTCCTCCGACCCGACCACCAGCCGGTCCGATAAATTTTAATTTGTTTGCCAAAGTGCACATGAGATATTTTTCGCCTGCATTCGTGTACGGCATTCGACAGGCGGCGAGTGTCAAATATTTACGAGGGCATGCACCTGCACCTTTTCCACCTGGCTCACATTGACACGTGAAGTCCGCTGCGGCAATTTTCCGACATATTTTTTCCTGTGCCCAGCGGGGCAACAGCTCTTCAAGCCCTCTTGTTCAAAGTGCGAATACTTTTGAAATGAAAACTGCAGTTTTTTATCGCATGCGCGCAAAGTAGCTTAAAGGGTCAGCATATATTGATTAATATTAATTACTTTTGGCATTTCAGATAATTTATTATCAACGATTCGTTTCCAAACCGAATAAACAATGCATTTACATTTTTGAAAACTTTTACCATAAATTTCTCTTCTTCTTTGACCAACTGCGTTTACTTAATCAAATTGTCGGAATTAATTCATTAATTTATTCCATTTTTTGTATATGTTATTTAATTTGTAGGAATTTAATTTGCAGTTCACCTGAATTTGCTGTGAACTTAAACTCATACTGATTGATCAAAATATTTTTTTATGTGACTGACAAATTAAATTACGTGTAAATATACCCAACAGTTTAGTGGGAAAGTGCATTTAATAATTAAAATTTAGCTGTAAATAACATTTGCCATGGAAAACATGGAAATCCGAATGATAACAAACGCTCAACAATTAAATTTGGCTAAATAGTTGAGCGGATTTAATATTCTAGAGAGCTACGCATCGGGCAACAATTTGCAAATTGGACGATAGAAATCGATAAATGAATTGCCAATGTTGCAGCGAACAGTGTACGTCCAATCCCAATCATAATTAAGACACCAAATGGTAAAAAGCAAACACATTGCCCCATTTGCGGGGGCCTACAAAGTGGCGCCAATTTCATTTTCATTTATTCACACCACGCGGCTGTCGTCAGTCACGCAAAATGTCAACGACTGAGTAAGTAAAAAAGTGTCAGGCCGCGCGAAAAATATGGAAAAAGCGGAAAACAAGAAAACCAAATGAAATGAAGCACGTCAAGTGCATGACAGGCGAGTAGACGGACGGACGGACGGACAGGCAGGCGGCGGATAGGCTGGCAGGCAGCCCGTCAAACATGGTAACATCGTTGCCTTTCTGGTTGGCAACTTGTTGCAATATACAACGAACATGCCACGTTTTCATTGGTTTTGTGGCATTGCCCACAGCAGGACGTCTGTGTGTGTGTGTGTGTGAGTGTGTTTGTGTTCGTGCCACACGCTAACGAGCCGTAATTCACGAAAATTCAATCATGCCCAGCTGCCCAAGAATCGACAGCCAAGCCGCAGCCTCCAGCCATCAGACGGCACGCCTCACACCCGCCAGCCTTACACCCATTCATTGATGCTGCAGGGCCAAGGAGCAGACAGCCCTGACACGAACTCGAATCCGAATTGACGACTGACTTTTTGCCAGCGCCTGCCTTGATAATCCTGTCGAATATTGGCATTAATGTCGCCACACTCAACATCAATTTTCTATGAGAGCCGCCTTGGCAGCTGTCCAATACTTATTTAAAATTACAAAAAATGAACAGAATGGAAAAAGGAGGAAACTTCACGACACGTCCGTTGACAAGATGTTGACCAACCGCAATAATTGTTTTGCAGCCCGCCAGCAAAAGAAAATATTCATTACAGCAAATATTCCCAGCCGAACCCACAAGCCAAACCAAGCGTTTGGCCTGTTTCGGCTTGTTGCCTGTTTTGGGTGGCAAAAAAATGAGCTCACTTTGACAACGACGTCGGCAACGTTTTGTTGTACGTGGTGTACGTGTTTTACAAGCGGAAATTGATGATTTTCCACAAGTCGGGCGACAATAAAGCGTGCAGCGTGTCAGCAAAACGCAAATAATCAATCAATCAGCATTAATCAAGGCGGGAGTGGGCGTGGTATGCCTACATCAGTTGCAACTGTTGCCCAATGGGGGCTCCGTTTCAACAAGAACAACTACATCAACATTTCTGATATGGTGTGGAAATTGAAATTCTCAAACGGAAAATTAATTATAAATCCAACACATCATGCACCGCATCAGCGCACCTCTGAAATATCTGATAACCGAATTGAGATTCGGGCAATGCAATCCTTGAAATCCTATTATAACATTATCCTTTGTGGGCTGGTATCTGGTTGTTGTTTGAGATTAGGTACGCGTAGGCTGTTCCCTGATTAAGTGATGCCCTCGAGGGTCGAATAAGCAGCTGAGCTGCATATAGGATGCTCACCTGGATCGTTTAATTTCCTGCCTATTTCACACCCATTAATATTCTTATCACCTAATCTGCAATCCCTGACCTGAAGCTACACAACAGGAAATGCCTGATTTTCTTACCAAATCTGCTTGTGAGTGCTCTGCAGCTCTTGGTTGTTCTCCACACATCACAGCCCACATGTTTTTTTTCTAGATACCTGCAAGGTGGTTCGCCCCCTATAGCTGAGGTTGAACATTCACTTGATTAGCATCGAGTATTAAAAACTGTGGTTTTAAAACAATTGTATTACGACATCTTTATCCATGAACATATCGACCCGTTCCTGCGCCGTGAATATAATTTACTGCTATGCTTTTTGCATTGTCGAATAATTTTAGCTGGAAAAAATACCAGTTGGCGGGTATTTTGTGTGAGGGTAGCCAAGCATTGCGTATGTTGAGTAATTGCTCAACTTCCGACTTAAGTTAAGAACGGGCGGTTTTAAAAACGATTGCAAAATGTACGAAAGTTAACCCAAACAGAGCAGGATAAGCAATATTTACTGAAGAATTGAAGAAAGCCAAATTCCGTGGCAAGTAACACTACAGTGACTGCTAAATGGTTTATATACTTAAATTATTAGAAAACTAACTGAGAAAATAGAAACCTTTTTAATTTAATGAACAACATTTCTTCTGATAATTGCTTTGATTAGTTGAACAGCCATTTGAGATACGCTTCAATGAAAGAACCAAAAGCTAGTGATTGATTGTGCGGACTGAAGCAGACTTTTTTTGGCCAGAAACTGAACTGTTTACCTGTTGGCTGGTTAGGCACTAATTGCAATAGCATAAACAAATTATTGCAACAAAAACAAACAGAAAGAACAACAATGGCGGCCGTGTGCAGAGTGCGAATGGAAAACCATAAACAGCGTTTGCCGTTCGATTGTTCGATAATATTCATATTTTCAATTGATTGCTAAATCAATATTTGAACTTTGGCAGCTGTGCTCGGAGCTCGCAATCCGCCCGAGGAAGCAGACACACCGAAAATAACTACGACTTCTGGCAAGGAATATGGCAGATTACCAACGAGAGTTGTGGTCGATCGGTTGCTCGGTCGGTTGGTCGGTCGGTCAGTCGGTTTCTTGGTCTGTTTGTCCCTTGGTGGGTCTGTCCTTTGAGACGTGACACGCCCGTTACAGTTAGAACACAGAACGCAATTATGGCCCGCAAGTTGGAGTGGTAAGCTGGTAGGTGTCCTGTCAGCTGCCAGTTGTCCAGCTGCCAGTTGACCATGTTGAAGCTGACCAAACACACTGTTGCTTATCAATATAATGTTGAATCATTATGGTTGATTGGCAGACGAAAACAATATACACGCCCTTAACAACATGTCTTACTGGCAATATGCGCACATTCTACAGAAGTTCATTAGACACCAGCTATCCGGATGATTGACTGACGCACAGCCAGTTCTAGTATTAGTTTCTTTCAGTTACAAAATGAATTCTCTGTTCATTTTCTCAGTTACTTTTCAGTTTGAACATTGCGGCATATGGCAGGCAGCAAAGTGTGGCGCTTTAATAATGCCAATCACAATTTCTAATTGATTTGTTAACTATGCGGCTTTCAATTTATGATTATGCTTGACTGATATTTGGGAGATTGATCCAAACTATGCGACGGGGTTGTTGCGGCTTAAAAGAAACCACACGGCGACAAGCCAAGCCAAGCAAATGTTTTCAATACAACGCAAATACAACCCAACACACGCTCACGCGCACACACATGAAGGAACAACCAGAAAGAGGACAAAAGAACCTCATGCAGCTTTGCAGCTTGAGCGAGGAAAAGGATAAAGGCATAAGTCGTCATGTTGCCAAAGCATTCGTTCAGCAAATGTAGGCTTCTTTTGCCCGAAGAACAGAAACGTGAGGGGGACTTGAAATGGGACTGAGTTTGGGCTTGGGTTTGGGTTCGGGCGAAGGGTGGCCAGATAAAGGAAGGTCTGCAGGCAACGCCTCGGTGGCATAAAGTAATTTTATAGAACAAATCACAGGCATTAGTGGGTATAAATCCCGTTTATCCTTGCCTGTGTATGCGCGCGTGAAATTTAAATATGTAGCGGACACAGTGGGGAGACAGAGGCACAGGCACAGAGAGAGAAAGGAAATACAAGTATGGAGAACATGGAGACCAAGAAAAATGTTCGTCTTTGGCAAGGACTTTGGCCTGCACGGTCTTTGAATAAAACTGTTGGGTGCGAAATTCATGAAAAATAAAATACATAATATATATGTATATAAGTATTTAAGCTATTGTTTTTATGCGAGCTAAATCGCCTGCGGATATACTATTATGTAAGTTATTCAGCTGGTCTGTGAATTTTAAGTGCACGCTTCGAGTTTGCCATCCTGAAGATAAGTTTTCCTTAGTTCGCCCACATATATCTCAGAAAATTAGCCGCTCTTATTTAAGCAAGAACTTATTCAATTGTTGCTGACTGTTAACGAATATTTTAGTGATGGAAAAGATGCGGACATAATTGCAGCATTTCTGCAAATCAGTTGTTTCCCCTGTTCAACACGGATTCGTAAAGAATCGGTCAACTACGACCAATCTGCTTGAGTTTACTTCCTTGGTAAACGATGCTTTCCTTTCGAAAATGCAAACTGATGTCATTTACACTGACTTCAGTAAGGCGTTTGACTCTGTGCACCATGACATTTTACTTTTTAAACTTGACCGAATAGGTTTCCCCCTGTCTCTTCTGCTTTGGATTAATTCTTATTTAAAAGGTAGGACCCAAAGAGTAATGCTGAGGCTGACTACCTCTAAACGGGTTCACGTTACTTCTGGTGTTCCTCAAGGTAGTCATCTTGGACCTTTACTCTTTACCCTTTTTATAAATGATCTCCCCTCTGTCATATCACATGCCCGTGTACTCATGTATGCGGACGATGTCAAACTTTTTCTATCATACACTAATCCCCTACATCATTCTCGTCTACAAGACGATTTGAACGCTATGCAACTATGGTGTTCGGCCAATCAATTGCATCTAAACTGTTCAAAGTGTATGTTTATGACTTTTAATCGTACTACACCTTATCTTGTCAGTTATACAATCGACAATATCCCTTTGCAACGTATACTAACAGTTAAGGATCTAGGCGTAATTTTTGATTCTAAACTCTGTTTCAATCTTCACATAGATACCATCGTTAATGAGGCAAAAGGTGTACTTGGATTCATTAAACGATGGTCTAAAGAGTTTAACGATCCTTTTATAACAAAACTTCTGTACATCTCTCTTGTTCGCCCTATCCTTGAATACTGCTCTTGCATTTGGTCTCCACAGTATAACAACAGCCAGGATCGTATTGAATCTGTTCAGAAGCAATTTCTGCTTTTTGCCTTACGAGGTTTAAATTGGGACCCTAATCTTCGGTTGCCATCCTACTCCAGCAGACTGCTTCTTCTCAACCTTCCGTCGTTAACCAACCGTAGGACAATTCTCGGTGTTGTCCTTCTACATAAGTTGATTATTGGCGACATAGATTCTCCTTTTCTGCTAGGGCGTCTTCAATTCTCTGTTCCGGCTAGACCAACCAGAAATTATCGCCCCTTTTTACTATCTACGTGCACAACAGACTACGCTATGCACAATCCTTTTCGCGTGCTATGTAAAAATTATAATAGTTTGCATCACGTTTTCTCTACCGAACTGTCTCTACCCCTAATAAAATCGTTGCTTTCAGGATACCTTCGGGAAGTCGCTGACCATTCCCAGCTATGAGCAGGGGCATAGCTTGCCGGACAGGCTGAAAAATTTTCCCCCACCGGGTCGGTGATTTCCCATTACTTTTCTCTCTGTCCTATCTACTTAACACTCTTTATCTAACTTACATTGCTTTACTTTATTAACAATTCTTCTTACTTTCATTTTTCCTATTTATTGTATTTTCTTTATTAATATAGCAAATTAAGATTATTTTAATGCTACTTGAAAACACTTTTTTCCTACTTACAACCTTCTGCTTAGATGTAGGCTCTAATAGCGTCACTGACAAAATTAGCTGTGAAAAGGGGCACAGCTGGCCGGACTGGCAAATAAAACACCTCCATCGGTCGGTGATGCTATTTAGAAAATTGTATCCTTTAACTAGGCTTTTAGCATAAAATTCTATTGTATATTCTATTGAATAATGAGGAAGACACTCGTTTTGTCGACCATTAATAAATAAATAAATAAATAAATAAAAATAAGAGAGTTTATAACTATTTACAATTCCTTTATTTTAAACATTTTATATTTGTTGGGCCTAAGAAACTACAGGTACCCATTTAAATTTGATACTTCCTTTGGGATTTTCAATTTTATATTTTTTTATCACATTTATTAAATGAAATCAGATTTTGTAAATAATAATATCAAAGTAAATGACCAGCGTGTATGTCTGTCACGCACACAGCCAGAGTCAGAGCCACAGTCATAGCCAGAGCCAGAGACCATGTACATGGCCGACAAAAGTAGCCAATGTAATGGTCAAAACAAGTAAGTGACTGTGCGCAACGGGAAGCAAACTTCCCGCTTTGAAAATTTTATCTGGGCATCCGGCAGCCCCTGCAATGACTACACACCCAACTTAATAACAGCAGGCACTGGCAGCAGCAAAAAAAAAAAAACAGAAAAAAATCCGTTTACAAGTAAGTACATAAGAAAATGGCTTCAAGGGCACGCTCCGGCGGCTGCACACAGGCAGGCACACAGGCACCAGCTACAGCTACAACTACACAGGCACGCCCATCAAGGCGCCCAGCACGTAGGGCACATACAGCACGCCCAGTGCCCATTTACAAGGCCGTGGAGCAAACACATGTAGGCCATGAATCTCATAACGAGTGTTAGTCATGCGCCACGAGGCCCCCGCACTTTCAGTCTATATATGCGAGCGTGTCTCTCTATATGTGTTTATGTGTGTGTGTGTGTGTGTGTGTGTGTGTGAGCCAGTTGCCGGACCAGTGAGCGCGCCCTGGACCTGTGCCTCTGCCCGTCCGTACCTGGCTCGTAAACCTGCAGACTATTATAGAAATGAAAAGCAAACGCAAGAGCAGCCAACGGTTGCGCCCACGATGTTGGCAAACACAAAAGTGCTTAAATTACTTTTAAGCGAAATTATGTTTTATTAATGCGTTGGCCAGCAACAAATACGAGAACAGCAACAACTACAAGTACAACTACAACTACAACTGCAAAGGCAACAACAGAATGACAGACTGGATAACATTGCAAATTGGTATCGCAAATTGTTTCCTTTTTTTCAGCAGTTGGTCAGCTCTGCGTGTGCGTAGTTTTGTTTCAAATTGCATTCTGAAAATGCCACAAAATGTATTTTGTAATTCCCGTTTCGACCAAGCTTAGAGCGGGTGTTAAAAACTGCTAGAGTGTTGGACATTTGCTCATTTGTCGTAACATCTGCGCGGACACATTCATTCATTATACCCTGCACCCATTCCAAATGTATTCAAAGGGAATATTTAATTTGTGCAAATATTCAATTAGACAGAGATATATACTAGTTGAGAGACTAGTTTCTAAGCTTATCTTAGAAGTGGGCACTGCCTTGGACGGAGAAAAAACTTGAGAAATAAATATTAATTCTGGTTAGGCTTAATCTGTCATATTTTGAAAAAAAAAATATATATATATCTCAACAATTTAGTTTATATAATTTTAGATGAAAAGTTGATTTCCGGTGGCGTAAAATAGTATGTGGAAGAAAATATATAATCTTTAGCAAACCATGTCCTCCAATGAGAACACATAAAAATCCCTTGTGCCAGAAAAACACGAATAGATTGATTTCCATCCGTAACCGGCAACTACCAAATATGGTTAGATGGGCCCAGTTATTACTAATTCTAGGACATCTATAACGACTGCCGAAGAATTTAGCATTTTCATGTAGCATGTAGATATGTGAATCTGTATGATTCCTGTGGACTTGTCACTGTCGAATTCGATTGCATAGAAACATCTTGAGAATTTGCCACATTTATAACTTTATTCATTTGACTCGAAGCATACATTTTTTTAAATCAATAACTATTTGGTTGGATACAGGACACCATACAGTCGAGTACTCTCGACTTCAATAGTCGCACACGTTCTTCACCAAAATATTTCCCATTCAGTTTGGAAAACTCGTTTAAATCATGGATGACAGATACCAAAATATTTGCTCCACAACGATTTCAATTTAACTCTGTTATATTTTATTTCGTATATATTTCGTGCGTTGAATGTGGTTTTATTTGCTGAGAAATCTGTGAAAATACTAGTCACAAACAATTGAGAATTATTTATTATTTTCTATGACACAAACAGCTGCTGTTTCAGAAAATCTAAATTAAAAACTTTTAACTCGCTGACGGCCCACGTGGAGCAACTGAAAAGGTGTGCCAAAGTCGCCCACCTGAACAATTAATTAAGGCCTGCCGCTGCCCGGACTTTGGACAGACCGAGGCGTTGGTTTGAGCGACCGACCGACCGACCGACCGACCGACTAGCCGACCGATATCAAACTCAGCCGCACCACAACCATAGCTGCATTATTGTGTTACGTAAACGCAATTTGCCTAGGCAAATTCTTTGCGCATTGTCCAAATGCCAGTATTTGATGTTGCCCTTATCTCTAATCTACACGGGCATTAGGTCTGCGACACAAACATGGGCCAAACGAGGGCTGACAACACGAGGAAGCCACAACAGGCCTTGCGGCAATTTCAGAGCCTTCTGATGATATTGACATTTATGCTCGGCAGATAGCCCACAGCCCACAGCCCATCCCAGTCCACAGTTGGGCTCTTGTTTTTTTTGGTAGCTTCATTTTTTTAACCGAAATGCTGGGCACTGTTTTTGTTGACACTTGACAGCACCTGCTGCCTGCCTGGCTGCCTGCCTGAAGTAGTCTGCGGGCGGCCAGGCATTTTGCTGTGAGCATTCGGTAGAAATGAATGATTCCATGTTACATTTCGTGAACGATAAATGCGCATTAGAGTCGAGTTGAATGCGAAATGACGCAGTTTGCAGCGTCGCACACGCGTGCCCACAATAATAAGGCCATATTTGTTTAGTGCCCATAAAGAGCTGGCCACGGCTGACCATCCGCCCAACTTGTTGAAACAAATGGCGTAGTGCCAGAGGAGTAGCTGTTCACCAGAGTCCTTGCCCAATCAATGCCAACTGGCTTTTGTTTGCATTCCAATTTCAGCTGCTGCCGCCACAGGACTTCGGCGCCATTTAAAAATCAACGCAAAGTGCCTTTATTATGCGACTCGTGACCGTTCCAATGCCAAGGGCTAGCATATTTTTATATTCGTTCAGTCGAGAAAGCTCTCACAAAAGGCGTAACAATCAATCCGGAACATAAAAAAAAAGTATGTATATATATATACATATATATATATTTGTGTGTGCTGCCTGGTTAGGCTGGCCAGGCACGCTGCCAACCTTCTGCTTTCTGGTGATTCTAATCAATAATTTACGCATTTTCATTTCGTACAGCCCAAAGGTGGCATTAGCATTGGGGCCACAATTACCAGCTCTCGAAGTGCCAGCCATTCAAGTGTGTCCCTGCTTGAGTGTCTCTCTGCGTGTGTCTCTCTGTGTGTGTGTGTGTGTGTATGCGGCTATCTTTGTGTGTGTGTGTGTGTGTGTGGGCTTATTCGGGCTCTTTTTCTTTAGGCATATTCCCCTATTTAGCACGATTTTGTCTGGCCAATTCCCAGACGCCCATTTTCTCAACTCAGCGCTGAATAAATTGTTTGCTTTGTTTTTAGTTTACAATGAAAAAGTTTTGTCTCAATGGTTTGGGAAATCTTAAAGTTTTATGTGTGCTTGTGTTAATTTGCACATTTTTCGTAATATTCTATTATTTATGATTAATTTTAGCCGGTCTCTGCTTTTTTTTTTGTTTTTTGTTTTTTGCATTTGCTCTTGGCTTTTCTTACACAAATCCAATTATAGCTAAGCAGCCACGATTTAGACTCCTTTCCCTTGCCATCGACTGCTTGTGCTGGTTGTTGTGCTATTACTCTGCTGGTAATTCCTTAAGGATTGTGTTTACTTGAGTGCGCATGTGGCTGCCAATTGACGCATATTTGACTTGGTGCTTAAGCAAGCTGTTTTTATACCCTTGCAGAGGGTATTATAATTTTGTCGTGAAATGTGTAACACATAGAAGGAGACATCTCCGACCCCACAAAGTATATATATTCTTGATCATCATCAACAGCCGAGTCGTTATAGTCATGTCCGTCTGTCCTTCTGTCCGCCAGCCCGTCTGTCCGCCTGTCAGTTTCTATACGAACGAGTCCCTTAGTTTTAAAGCTATCTTTATGAAACTTTGCAGAAGTATCTCTTTATGTTGCACGCAGCAAATATGTCAAAACCAGCTGGATCGGACCACTATATCATATAGCTGCCATAGGAACGATCGGTCGAAAATTAAGTTGTCTAGGTTAAATAGGTGAAAATCTAAATTTTGACACAAATCGTCAAAATGGCATGGGGTTACATCACGTTTTTTTCAAAATCGGGGTCGGTTCGAAAATCGAATCTTTTTTGATGATTTTTTTTTTAATATCTTACCTTTTTTAATTCGTACGGATCCCTACTATCAAATGACATTCAAACAAATTACAAATCGGTCGGTTCAAAAAAGTTATTGACCAAAAACCGATTAGTTTGTAAATTACACCGTTTTGATGATTTTTTTGAGTATCTCGGCCAAATACTGTCCGATTACATCACGTTTTGTCTTCTTTTTGAACTACGACTTTTTCTAATATATTAAATATTATTTATTTCAATACAGTCACAACTTGACAAAAGGGAGGACAGAAGGAATAAAGCTGGAAAAGACCAGACAAAGCTTACTTGGGCAACGCCGGATAATACCTTCTAAGTGTAGATACATAAAATAAAAACTAAATATTCAAATGTTGTAAAACATATATTTTTTCAAATAACTATATAAATAATAATTAAGCAATGAAAATACGATGTTATGAAACAAAATAAATATATTGAAAAATATTTAAATTCTTATGTTTTTTTTGTGAGGAATTTTTTGGGCAGTTAAGGTGAGTAATTCGAAAGAGACGACATAGCTTCGCCGTTGATCTGTGCGAGATTATGTTATGTTAGAAAACAACTCTCGCGTAAAAAATGTCTGATTTTCGTTTTTAGAGCGGCGGAGCAATGACGTTTGAAAACGACATAACTCCGCCGTTGATCATGGCGAGATTATGTCGTTTTCCAGCGACATACATATCCCCGCTTGGAGATATGTCGTTTTTAGATCGACATAATCTCGCCATGAAAACGACATAATCTCGCCATGATCAACGGCGGAGTTATGGCGTTTTTAAACGTCATATCTCCGCGCGGAGATATGTATGTCGTTTTTAGAGCGGCGGAGATATGTCGCTTCAAAACGACATAATGTCGCCAGGATCAACGGCGAGGTTATGTCGTTTTTAAACGTCATATCTCCAGCGCTGGAGTTATGTCGTTTTTAAACGTCATATCTCCAAGCGGGGATATGTATATCGCTGGAAAACGACATAATCTCGCCATGATCAACGGCGGAGTTATGTCGTTTTTAAATGTCATATCTCCCGCGCTGGAGTTATGTCGTTTTTAAACGTCATATCTCCCGCGCTGGAGTTATGTCGTTTTTAAACGTCATATCTCAAGCGGGGATATGTATGTCGTTTTTAGAGCGGCGGAGATATGTATGTCGTTTTTACAGCGGCGGAGATATGTCGCTGGAAAACGAATTATATCATATCTCCGCGCGGAGATATGATATAATTCCGCCGTTGTCCACACCTCGACATAATGTCGCTTTAAAACGATATAACTTCGCCGGTCCTAAAACGACGTACTTCCGCAGGAGTACGTTTATATATGGATATGTATGTAGGCACATATGCATGTGTGCATTAGTACTACGCTCGCAGTTATTTTTTCATTTTAAACTGATAATCCGCCTTTTGACCCCTTTTAACTACAGCGTAAACGCTTGTTCTTAATTCTTATGCAACTGTTTAATTTACCCAGAGTAAAAACAAAGACATTTCAAAATTATTTTTTATTCAATTTTATTAATTCCATATTTTTATTGGCTGTTTGCCATTACCAGGTGTTGGTGTTACATTTTTTTAAGTGTAAATAAAAATATTACGTATTGCCTCTTCGACTTCTTGTTTACAGCTCGGACACTTAGGTTTAGTTTTTTTTATTTAAAGAAACAATTTTCGATTTATTGTTGGCAACAATTTGGTCGAAATTCCGGAAATATTTGATTCAGCATCCCAATCAAACAGGTCCTGCCTTGAAAGTCCTTCATTTAGCGAAACAGTCCAAGCCAAAAGACTTGCATATCAATTTCTTCCATGTCAGAAAGAATCATAGCGTCCATGATCTTTTGAGCTCGGTCCTGCAAACAAAAGAGAAAGTTTAAATATAAAATTTTCAATAAATTTTCAGACAACTTACACGTAGTTGCTTCGTCGGCGACTGAAAAGGAGAGCGAATTCGCGACCTTTTTTCATATTCAGCATCAATACACTGGACGAATTTTGTTGCTCAATTTCAAATCGTATGCTTCGACAGAGCACATGGTTCGGGGTATTATAATTCTGTCGTAAAATGTGTAACGCATAGAAGGAGACATCTGCGACCCAATAAAGTATATATATTCTTGATCAGCATCAACAGCCGAGTCGATATTGCCATGTCCGTCTGTCCGTGTGTCTGTTTCTATACGAACGAGTCCCTTAGTTTTAAAGCTATCTTTATGAAACTGTGCAGAAGTATCTCTTTCTGTTGCAAACAGCACATAAGTCAAAAACAAGCGGGATCGGACTACTATATCTGCCATATGAACGATCGGTCGAAAACTATGTTTTTGATAAAAAAAACCGTTTTTGTTTATCAAGATATCTTGCCCAAGCTCGGCATTAACTCTTTTCCTTGTGCTTCGTAGATACGGTTGGGTCTGCAAGGGTATTAGATCTTCGGCGTGCCGAAGATAGCTTTTCTTTCTCGTTTTCTTTTCCTCCCAACATAATACTATACAATTATTGAGCAGTGCTGAGATTTGGCTGTGGTCTGCCATTTCTTGATTGCCATCTCTTGAGCTCTGCCAATTGTTGCGTGAAGCAGCACAAAAATAACAGCAAGAATACAATCGCAGCTTCAAGAATACTAAGCAGCTTAGACAGCATTTGGAATTGTGTTTGGCTCTGAATTTTAAATGCGCACGCCCAGCTCAAGAAATTCTCGGCCAAGCAAATGAAGTGCGTGCTTTAGTATAAAGCTCGACTGGCGTTAATTAAAGCTAGGCTAATGCTTAAACTGCATAAATGTGGCAATTAATAAAGCGTCAAAACGAGCTCGACTCAAGCTTACTCGCATTCGCATACGTGCACACATTACGTATACGCCGCGTGCGCCGCAAGCAGCAAGTCAAGTATCTCAGGCAGGCGGCAAGGCGCATATTCATAAGCTTTCTACATTAATAATATTAATTGAATTTGACGCATGAAATATTTTATTCATACGCAACCCTTAGGCTCGCACCTATGCTAAGTATCTATGTGTGTGTGAGTGGGCGGGCAGGCTGGCATGGGCGTGTCTATGGGCGGCAACAGCTGCTAAATCATCAACTTATGGGCTCATTAGCAGCTATTGCGAGGAAGTAGCTGTTTCTGCCATTTCGCCGAGTCACCTACCGCATATTAACTGCAGGTATTAAGCATTGTTAAGAGCCGCAAAATCATCGCAGTTACAGTCGACACACGCTACAAACGATACACACGATGCTCTCAAGTCCGTGACGTTGCCCATGCTCATTGCACACGCAGTTGGTTAGACAAATGACTGGCTTTCCGCTACGCACAAATTCGCACACACTCATCCACACACACACGCCCACACACACACATACACATAAGCCGCATCGTTATGAGCTAACTACAGCAGCAACATTCGAGCATTGTACATGAAGAGTCGGTCAAATTAATTAGGCAGCTGTCTGGCTGGTCTTCGTCTCAGTTCAGCACTCTGCCGACTGGCTATCCATAAATTTCAAAGACAAGCAGACGCTGAGTATATTGAATTTAATTTCAATGTTTTTATATAGACTAAAATTTGTAGCTTGATTTATCAATACCTCTCCGAGCTGTTCACCTGGGTCAACAATTTTACGAAAGTTAGAGCTTATTATACTTATTAGTCCATACTGGCAAGTATATAAGTACCTAGGTCTGTATTATGTTTGGCATGACATGCTAATTATAAAATTATATTTTTGTTTCAGGTGTATAAATACAGAAAACATACTAATTACTTATAAAGCTTGACATTTAAGAATGTTCCCACCTGAATCAATTTTACTTATGAACTTATTTGTAAAATCCTTCAATAACAACGAAACGAAAATATTTATACACGCACGATTTCACTCTTTACTTACAAAAATATTTTTTCATTTTTATTTCTGTTAGCTTACAGATGTGGAAATTGTCCACAAACGACTCTTGAAGCCCCGACCCCAATCTAGCACAATGAAACATCTTCGACTTATAATTATATATATTCTTAGTCAGCATCTACAGCTGAGTCAATATTGTCTTGCCCAGTGTGAATTTTAAATATAAATTCATCTATATCATAAGAGTTTAATCTTATTTCTCGATATTTCCTAATATTTACGATATATCGATAAAAATCTATTTTGAGACTTGTTTCTTTAAGCCCAACTCGAAAACTATAAGACCTCGATACCTAAAAAATTTCACTTCTTGGATATATATTATATATTATATTATATTATATATACACACAAATATGTGTTTTTATGTATGTGTGTATGGAAGGAAGCTAGAATGTAGTTTTTAATGTATCTCCTGGTCGAACACTCTCAGTCTTAAGCAAACTGCCAAATCAAAATGTTTTGTTGAAATTGTACAGGCTGAGAAAATTGATTGGAAATCATATATGTCGGGGGTATGCAATCCGAAAAAATTACTTTTCCCCAATGTTTATCATACACAGCGCAGCATAGCTCGGTTTGTCACACACACGCACACACAACTCTGGCGACGGAGTCAATTTTCAGTAATAACACTTTATTTGGGGCATATTTGTTGTTCATCAAACATGGTAGCGCCCGTCGGAAATGGCCCAATAACACAGCTGCTTATGCTATTGTATGTCATGTGTTTGTGGGCGTGCTTAGATTTCTGCAGCCAAAGCTAGTGTTTTATTGCCTACTTTAGTGCACACAGACAGACAGACAGACGCATACGCACACAGAGACACAGACACAGACGCGCGCTTGGCAGCCCTTTATGCTACCCGTTAACAATACATACTTTCAAGTGAGCGCGCACACACAAGCACAGCAATAGAAAGTGTAAGACACACACACAGGAACACTTATAGACGTGAATGGTAGTAGCAGCCGAGTGGAAAAAACAAAAACATTTGCCTTTCATTTGCGTCCTCTTTGCATAATAAAAATGTGTAGTTTACTTTTTTCCACCAGCTCAAGCCAAACTCTGCCGCAGTCGCTGTCGCTGTTGGCGTCGCTGTTGACGTCGTTGTTGACGTCGACGTCATCGTCAGCTAACTTCTGTAGCCCTTTGTTTCCACATTTGCTGTCGTTATTGTTTGTTTGTTTGCCAACTTGTTATGTCCTCACGCGTGTGTGTGTGTGTGCGCGTGTGTGCGTGTGGGTGTATGTGGGAGCGGCTTGTATGTGTGACATTTCCGCCTATGTTTAACTTTTCACTCCGCATTCGCTACTCTTTTGAGAGCGTGGCTGTCGTTTCTTTTTTCGGCCATTTTATATGTAATTTTTTTTCGCTTCACTGCTGAGACTTAATAAAGTTTTTAGTGCCTAGACATGTTTTTGTTTTAATTCCCACCACATACAAACACGGTCCACACACACACACCGACGCACACACATACACTGCGTTTTTAATTAATTTTGGCTACTGCTGCCAAATAGCTTTGCTGTGTGTGTGCCGGGTGTACGAAGGGGTGTGCGTAACAGCAATAAAATAAAATACATATGCTAACTGGGCTGGAAATCGTCCCCCTCTTTGGCAGTGATTAAATTGTTATGGCTGCTCACATTGCTTGCTGCACGATAAAAACACTTTAAAAACTGCCGAGCAGAGAAGTTTGAGCCCGAAAGTAGGCTACAGCTTTCGTACTGTGACACTTTCTGCCGTGACGCCACGGTCCATTTAACCCAAATAAAATATGAAAAAAATATATAAGAGCAATATTTATGTTAGCAATTAACAGCTCTTAGATCAAATAAAACATTTGATCAAGGAAACAGTATTATATTCCTTTATAAAGCGACTGGATGAAATAAAACTGATTCGTTTACGCCTGCCTTCTGTCTGTCCGTCCGTCTCTCTATTTCTATGTGAAGAAGTCTCTCAGTTTGTATGAAAAACTCGGCATTTATTAGTTAAACTCTGCTGCTTAAATATCCCACTAATATATTTTATAGCTTTATAGAAGGAATCGGTCGAAAAGTGAGTTATTTAATGGGAAAGTAATCTTCAAAATATTCGGATATTATACAAAATTGTTTATGCAAACAGGGTTCAACCAATTTTCCACACTTGTAGGTGGAAATTCCCAAAATCTGATCTGACCTTACACTAATTAAGCATCCTAGCTTTCGGGCTGTATGTTGATCACAAATCGATCTGTTAGTCAGCTAGGGCAGTAAAATTTATAAAACTGGATTTTACAAATGATTAAATAAGTTGAACGTAATGTAATATTTGCACGTACTATTTTGACAGCTGCACAAGAGATAGTCTGAAAATATGGTATGCAAATATTATACAGTGCAAAGGACACTTTTGTAAAACGAAGCACACCTTTTGATTGAAGTTTATTTGCAATATTGTGAGCATAAAATATTCACTGAAAGCTTAAGCCTGGCCTACACTGTATATCATTTAAGAACAACACACGTACTGAAGCAGAATTTCCCTTACCGATCCAGTTTGAAACTTTTAATATCTTGCAGACTTGGAAAAGATTCGGTACCAAAATGACAATGGTTCGGGCTATTTAGGTGTATTGTTTTGGTTTATTTGGCTTGACCACACGCCACACTAGTGGGCAGAATATTTCCAGACTCTTTGGGCACAAATTTATGCATCATCAATTTGAACCTGGTCTGCTCTGTGCTGGTCTGTTCGGGTTGAGAACGGCCTGCTTGGCCATCTGGGTAAATCCCTTAAATCCCGCAACTTGCTGTCATTGCTAACCAGCAAGCCTCATTCATTTTGCATGAATTGCCGGCAGCGTTTGACTTTAAAATGCTGCCGACCTTTGTTAAAAGTTTTCTGCCAGAGCCAAAAACTTTGTGCCAAAAATCAAACTGTGGGCAGTAATGAATGCGTCGCAAAATTTGTCGGCTTATGCCCAGGCTTCTCCAGCTCGGGATTCATCGTTCTGCCCTGCCCCGCCCTGCTCTATATGCTTGAATAATTAACGCTTCGCTGCGCAGCATTGAGTCCCGCTTTGAGCACATTCCATTGCCGATTCTCGTTTGCTGAGAGTCTATTTACATTTGGCCAGCAGAATTCGATTTTGCACAACATTTCCACAATGTTGTTGTTGTTGAGTGTTTGTCAGCTTGGGCTGACCCATTGCGTGCCATTTGCCAATTTATGGCATTTTGAAATTTATTTCAGGTCTGCTGGTAACAAATGTCTGCCGGCAATACCAACGCATTTTCTTGATTTGGGTTGAATTAGCCGGGATTTATGCTGCATTTGCCGTCCTGCCACTCGCTGCCTAAATAAGGCTCATTAAAACGGCCGCAAGAACAACTTCAAAGCAGCAGGCTAGAGATTTAACTTTTCCGTAGCCGAAACCTCAGGCAGCAGCAATCAAATAAAAATCATACAGTTCTTTTTTTTTTTGGCACCCTCACTTTTTGTTTTTGAAAAAAGGGCGCGTTTGCCCTGTCAACAAAAGGCGGCAACCACATTGCCTGAGACTCTTAATAAACCCATAAATTGAGTGAAAAATGGTAAATCGATTTCTTTTCTTGCGTTTATTGTTATTACAAAACTGTCAGGGCAAAGGCAGCAACTAAAAAAAAAGAAATGATTGCAAAAAAAATAAGGAGACCCAGGCGCAACCTTGACAAATGCAGGCAACTCCTTTCGCCTCGGCTACGTAAATCCGTTTTGATAAAGTGCTTTCATTCTTTCGCCACTCGCACAGACAGACAGACAGAGACAGCAGCAGCAGCAGCAGCAGCAATGGTTGACTGGCAACTTTTGCGCGATTTGGCCCAAGTGTCACATTATGGCCATTTTCAATGGCAACGCCTCGTTGGCTACGCAGTTTCCGCCCGCCTTTTCGTTTTTAGTGGCGGATTTGGCAATAAGACGCCATCAGATTTATGCAGCTGCTGCCATGCCTAATTATTTGTTGACATTTTAATAGTTTTCAGTTTAATGTTTTTGACTGCACAACAACGCTTCAATAAATAGCTGAGAACTGCATTTATGTAGAGCATTTTTTGCCAGCAAATTTGTATATCATAGCATTTGCGAAGGGCTCTTTAAACAGTGCTCGATGGCGCCTTAAAAGTGTGCTCTGTTCATTCTAAGCATTTAGAATTTTTTTGTCAGCTTCATGAATATTTAAGGCACCGCACTTAGGCATAATTGTTTTGTAGGAGTTTCCTTTTTTGTACCGCCTTCAAGCAGCTGACATCTGTCCCACACATAGGAAAACCTTTTTAATGGCCGCAGTTTAACGACATTGCCCAAAACATCATAAATAATATAAATAATAGCAAAAGCTGAAATATAAAATTCGTTTTCCATGTTCCGTTGCCGACGCTGCTGCCAACGCAGTGACAATTTGTCGTATGAGCAACTTTTTGATAGGCTCAGTTGTTTCTGTGCTTTGCCTGCCGATAAACTTGTGTGTCTGCCCCCTCTCACTCTTCTTGCCGAGCCTCTAAACGTCCTTGCCAAGTCGCCGCCACCCTAGGGCTTTTAAGTTTGACGCTCGTTTATAGACTTTGCACACTTTGCATTTACTTTACGGCGCCGCTGATGCGGCTGATAATAACACCACGTGGCGTATGCGCAATGCCAGCCAGGTACAACAAGCGAATGCCAACAAGTAACACGTTCAGGAAAAAAAGAAGGAAAAAAACAGAAAGTTTGCCCAAAGTTTTTACAGCTCGATACACACACGCCAGAGCTCCGTAGAATACAGTATTCCCGCTCAGCATCATTTAGGCTCTGGCTGGGCTGGTGACTTGGCATTGGGGCTTTACGGAATTCTGGCCGCAGTTCTCCATTGTTTTCGCTTTGCCGAAGCTTGTTTTATAACTTTTTGATTGTCTTTGTGCCAAATTGTGCAAAATTGTTCCAGTCATTTGCCAAATGCTTGCTACCTGCAAGCCTAGCCAAATTGTATTGCCGTGCATTAGGGCCGCAGCCGGAGCCGCAGGCCGGGTGCCATGTGTGCCAATGTTTACTTTAATCTGATTTCAGACGCTCAAGTTAACTTCGATACAGTAAGCCGGCAAAAGTTTGCCCATGGCGTTCATATTTCGGCAACAATTTATAGACGATTTCGTAATACTTATGTATTGGCTGCATCGACTTTTAAAGTCGCGAGTTAGTCCATTCAAGTGGCTGTCGGCCAATAAGTTTCATTAGATATGCCAAAAACGTCTTTGCACAAGTCAAAATCACAGCAAGGGGCGACGGATCCTTGTGGAATGTCAAAGTCGTCAAATGTGGGCCAGCTAGCCAGGCAGACAGCATGGCAGCAAGGCAGCTCTGACTGTCAGACAGCTGCAGGCGAAATCATCGCCCAGCCCCAGCCCCGCCTGTCCTCCTATATACTATATATGCTCTTGGTGTGAACGTGTGTGTGTGTGTGTGTGTGTTCACAACTTGAGTTTGCCTGTGGCTAGACCTGCCATTGAGGTTGCACAGAGCACACACACTTGCCGTCTTGTTGTCATTGTATCTCTGGCGTCTGCTGCCGCTGCTGTTGGCTTTCATAACTATTACATTTATATGGACATGTGCGCACATTAAGTATACGCAGTGAAGGACAGCGTTGGCCCGAAGCCATCGCTACTGTTGTCGCGTTTGACACAATATTTGCTTGGATGTAAATTATATAAATGCACTCTGTTTATGCAGCCAAATTGATTTATATTTTGTTTAAATTTCTGAATTGAATGTGACATTAAGAGCAAAACAAACAGTAATCAGCATTAAGACAATGATGATGATAATCGTTAACATCATTGTCAGCCACGTCACGTGCGACCTTTTCTCAGTGGTTCAGCTAAATAAATAGTTGAGAGTTCTCAATGTGGCGCTCGTACAATACAATTAGGCTCTTGCCACTTGCCATTATCCGCCCGCCCATATGAATAATTCAATCCAACCAATTTTAGTTAAGGAAAAAATCAATAATAATCGCATCAGTTGCCGAGCCCGCGTTTCGATTACGCTTTCCATCGATGGCGACGTGTTTTAAATTCGACGATCAGAACTGCTAATGGTCTGTTTGTGTGTGTGTCTGTGTGTGTGTGTGTGTGTGTGTGAAACTTTCACTTCCGCAAGAAAGCAACCACAGAAAGGAAACTCTCCATAAGGTTCATTTCGTTTAACGACTTGAAATTGATTTTACTGTGGCAACGGCACATTTTATACGATGCTGCCTCGTATCTGAGCCATTGGCGGTTTAATATGGCCCAAACGTGCTTTACGACATACACCGATCCTTGTTGCTTTATCGTCCTGGCTTCGTTCTGGCTGCTGCCTGCTGCTCCTTGGCGTATTAATTTTTCAGCGATTACGTTGCCTCGACAACGTGTAATAGATACGAGGCGAAAGGTTGAGGCGCGGCAGGTTGTTGTCTTTACGAGCTGCTCATTGAGTTTTTGATTAACTTTCGCCCCCCAAAATGAAGCTGTAATTAAATTTAATTGTGTGGCATACTTGTCAGCTCTCGTAATTAACGTGCCGCAGCCGAGCTGCTCATTGATTCCGTAATCAAATCAAATTATTCATATAGTATATACGCCCAATTAATTTGCCATGCAGATTGCAATCAGCGACTTGCCTAACAGCTTAATAAACAACTAAGGGCATATCAGAAAAGTGTTTTGCTTGTTGCAGGCGCAAATATTTGGCCAGCCAAAACAATTTATTAAAATTAAAAACTTGTACGCGCCATAAAATGCCAAGATGCATACTAACGCATTCTAAATATATGTATACACATGCATGCATGTGCAAACACAAACAGGCACGACAGTAGCAGAATGTTTATGAAGTAAATAATCGAAGCGTGCCCTCTGAATTATTCATGAGGCTTATGAAAAAACACACAGCTGCCGGAGGAGCATCAACAGCAGCCAGCAGGAAGCAGGAAGCAGCTGTGCGGACAGGTATCGAGGACCAGGCAACTGACCAACTGCTTGACATTCCATTGGGCAAGGTCGGTCGCATTCAAGAAAATCAGCACGTCTCGGCCAGTGTGGCATGGCAACACGGATGTGAAAGTCTGCGGAGTTGGGCGGTATTTGGGCGGGTTGCATGCCTGCGCGCCATTTGCAATTAGCCAGGGGGTGGCTTTGCTGGCGCCTCCTTTGCATATGCATATTTCAGCTTAAATGCAAAATTTTATAAATAAATTGTTGACTAAGGTTGAGGCAGGCAGCCGAAACTTAACCCAAGGCTCCTTGTGGGCGTCGAGCCTGAAATCGGCATTTGATATTCAAATTGTTCTGCGCTGCAGTAGCTTAATGCGAATTACGCATTAAGCAATTGCATAAATATGCAGCGAAAAATAAGCCATCTTCTAAAACAAGCCTTGAACTTAATGGCTTACCTTAGCATACAAGAAAATAACTAGCTGGCCGTTGCGGTTAAAGCAACTAAGCACCTTTGTTTTATTTAGAAATTTGCGGTATTTGGCCAACTTGTATAAACAAAGAGTTTGCAGGAAATGGAACAATTTTCTCCGAGTGTATGTCTCTTATTGTTGAGAATACCACACATATCTGTTACAGTGCAAACTGACTTGGGCGGACGGCGACTGTCACGTAATTTTCATCGGCTCAAGAGTGTCCTGCTTTCAGGCGGGACAGGTGTAATCTGTTTTATAAAAGTTTGAGAGGAAATGTCCGTCAACGAGGGGAGTCTGCTTAATAGAAATGTTCGTTGGGAGTGTTTTTACTGTACTAGTCAAGACCATAATGTCACTTACTATTGATTCATATGCTACAGTCAGAAACTGGTCAGAAAGCAAGGCACCTGCCTAGCTCATGCCTTGTGAATCAAAGCATTCCTTTACAAACTGTGACAATTGTTAAAGTATGTAAAACATTGCCAAAGATTTAATGTCGGACGGTGAGGCAAATCTTCGAATAATCACCAACTGTCCAACAAGGCATAGCAAAATGCGCAAGCAGCAAGACAAGCTAAGAGTTTGTGACTTCAAAACTAACTTTAGAGAATTGTCCAGGGATTAACAGGCTGAAACTATGTCAGAAAGTGGGTTCCACTCGGAAGAAGCATTCCTCCATATTATATCTCTGTATAAAAAGCCTTCTTTGACAAGAATCAAAATAAGTCCAAGATGTTGGAGTGTAATAGTAAAATAGTAATGTGTTCAAATTCCATTGGGAAAATAGTTTCCATATTCCAATCAGTTTTTATTCTTGATATAATTTCCGATATATATTGATATTAGCATAACTAGAAAATGTTATGGTACTTTTTAGGTACCTCGCCCCATTCCCCCAAAATTTTAAAAACTCATTGTTGAGAAATCAGTAATAGGCTTTTTTTGTGTCATATTTCAGTCCCGAACATTTGTTTAGGCCTGACTATAAACACTGAAGCTATTCCAGAAAGACATTCCCACAGTGTGGGTATGTAGAAAGCTAGCTGTAGCTGGGTTCAGGGTAGGGTATATCCTAGTCGGGTATGCCCGAAAAGTACCAAACTGGAGGCCAAGTGCTGCTAAAACTATGTTTGCTATTAGCGATACGAGCACGAGTTACAAATCGCCAATTTCTATGTAGGTAGAGTATAGCACAGTCGGCTGCACCCGACTGCAAAGCATAAAATTGTCTGATTAATTCTGTAGAAGGTAAGGTTGAATCAAGTCATCCTCTTTTGTTCTGTAAATAGAAGAACGCTCAACAGAATCAATTGATAGCACGATGCAATTTAAAAAAATTTATTGTAACTGAAACTAAATCGGCTTTTGCATTGTAAATGTACACAATGCACTTTCAGCTGTACTTCAAACTCTTTACTCAATTAAAATAAAATAAAAAAAATAGAATAAGCGTCGCTCGATTTGAGCTGAACTCGATTTAAAACTGAAATTGACTTTATTCCCCATAAACCTCTTGACTCTTGTCACACAAAAATTCCAAAAATTGATGTATCGTAATTGTCAATTAAAGATGAGCGCAAAATCCGATGTCGAGCACGAAAGCGAAATTCTGGCAAATATTTCGATTTCAGATTTAATTGAAAATACTCTTTGACTTACTTATTGACTTAGTTGCTAGTAATCCTAGACATAAAACGATTATCCAAAAGTTATACATATTTCCGATGTTGTTGTGGTGCCAGTTGCTGTTGCTAAAAATTCTTGTTGGTGGTGGT
This sequence comes from Drosophila novamexicana, assembly GCF_003285875.2. NCBI lineage: Eukaryota > Metazoa > Arthropoda > Insecta > Diptera > Drosophilidae > Drosophila > Drosophila novamexicana. Next base: position 2,217,790 of record NW_020824827.1, on the reverse strand, counting down.
TTTGAGGTTTAGGTGTTTTTGTACTGCAATTTACAGAACTATTATAAAGATGTAATTGCTCTGCTCGTTTGCCAAAACTAATAAAATTTCAAAATGGTTGTTTCTCTATCCGTGATTATCTTCACACAATTTACGTTTGGGTAGGTAATTGAATTGAATTGGACAAATCGGTGGCGTTTGCTTGCTTCACATTTATTTCGCGAATTTGCTTTGGCACCAATTTAAAACACTACACAAAATGCCACTAAACTATGTTAATTTGATTGCCTTGATCCAAATATGGGGTCGGGGTGGAGTTACATTTTCGCAGTGCCGCATGAGTAACGCGCGCAGCTCCTTCGATCAAAAGCGGCCAAAGGATTCGTGGAGCTATGCCGCGCTTTAATTACCGCCGTGTACGCAAGCTGCTTACAAAAAACTTCAGCACACACTCACACATACATGCACACACACATTGTTGCCGGTGTGTCTTGGTTGCACTTTCACTTTCGGGCACACTACACTACACTACACGGTTACAGTGCGGCCGCTCTGCTCAGTTGATTGGCTTGTAAAGGACTCCAAATTTGGCTGTTCGCACACGCGCGCACTTGTTGTGGCTGTCGCAAACGTTTATCCTAGACTGAAATGCCAGAGCCGAGACTTGACGAGGCTGGAATATCGACGGCAAGCACACACGAGCGCTACGTGGGAGTAGCAATTCCATCCAAGTGCTGGCCACACGAATCCCTCGGCCCGAGAGCAAAAGCTTCCAGCTGCCCTGAGCGAGAGCGAGAGAGGCAAAGCTTTTACGCACTTTTATCCGGGCGGGCAGTTGTTGCGCTACCGCAACAGGCTTTGGCCTAGTCCTGACTGGAACCGGCACACGGCGAAAACGGAAGCAACAGGCTGTTGAATCTGCCTTGGCCATTTGCCTGCCGCGCCCACCCCCCCATCACCCTCTCACTCCACTGCACGTGCAGCCAAAGTGGCCGTTTTAAATGCATTAAATGTGGCAGACAGCAACCCAAATGCCACATCGTTTTGATTACTTTTTGAGTTGCCAGCAAGCTCTGCTAAGAATAATATTATTTGCCCAGACAAGCTGTTTCTTCAGCAGCAAACAATGCTCGGCTCCAAATGTCCAATTAAGTCAACTAGACGCCTATTGGATCAGTTATTATATTCGAAAACAAGTAAGAGGTTCTAGTCGGGAGCTCCCGACTAGGGGATACCCTGAACCCTCTTCTTCCAACATCAAATGCATATATATATTCTATTTTGGAAGCTATATCTCAAGTTTGGTGGCTCTAGCTCTTATTATTTACCAAAATTGAACAAAAAACAGGATATCGATATCGATTTTTATCGATTGCTTGGCAACGGAGTAAGTTATCGATTATCGGAAACAAACTCGATCTCCGCGGGAACTAGGAGCATCTACATCTATTTCAAGTCTCTAGCTCTTATAGGTTCTGAGATCCTTGCGTTCATACATACGGACGGATGTGCGGACGGACGGACAGACAGACGGACATGGCTAGATCGACTCGGCTATTGCTGCTGATCAAGAATATATATACTTTATGGGGTCGGGGATGCTTCCTTTTGCCTGTTACATACATTTGGATTTTGCACAAATACAATATACCCTTATACCCATTTTTAACGGGTTCAGGGTATAATAAGTATATGAAATCGACTTAAGTATTAATTACAAAATATAATGAAAACCTTCCACTTGCTCGACTTGCAGTTGCTTGGGATTAATATTTGTGCAAATGCGGTCGAAATATTGGCAAAATATTTCGCAATTTCCATTGACCCTATTATTTTTCAATAGTCGAGATAATTATGGTTGCAATGTTGCAACATGTCATTTGTTGCAGCTGTGACTGCGGTTTACCTCAGTTTGTTGGCTGTCACCCACAGACATCAAGGAGTAAAGCGTGTGGTTGGGTTCATTGTGAATATTTGCTTTCAATCGGATATTTACAAATTGAAATTTGTAGTCAAAAAAACACCCAAGTGAAATAATATTAATATTAAAGTAAATCGTGCTTTAATTTCTTACATTCGCTTATTAATACTTAAGACTATTTCTACCAAGGCTTTTTCCACCAAAAGGTGCCTTTTGACACCTTAGCTAATAAGAAAGGAAAAAGTTTTTAAAATGAGTTTCTTTTTCTTTTTTTGTCGAGGCTACCTCTATGCTACCTCTCAATTAATTTTACAATCGATTAATGAATTATCAAAAATGTAATTTAGAAAAGACTTGCCAGTTAAAAATTGAAAAGGTAGAACCAGTCTTAAAGATGGATAGGCTTAAAACTGTTTTTGTTTTTAAAATATTTAATCCGTTCATGTGAAAAGAAAAGGAGGACCTAAACCTGCAGACAGGTGATAAGTGTTTTTTTAAATAAGTAGGCAGACTTGTCAAGTGTTAATACTTCAGTATTTAAAAGTAGGCGGGATGAGAACATGCAAGGCACTTGGAATACATGTCAAAGGTGTGGTATTGATGAGTATGGGCTATTGGAGTAAACGTGTAATTATTTGAGGCATGTGTTGGAACACCTTGTTAAGTTTAACAACATGTGTTTCCGTACAGTTCTTTTCACTAGCAACCCGTATTAAGTATGTATTTCTGAACATTTCAGTTCAAATTTGTTAATGAATAGAGTATATAAATTATTTAGTTGACTTTCTTCGAGACCAATATAAAAACTGTATACCTATATGCTACAACACCTTGCATTACCTTTTCAGGATATTATTCTTGTTTCTCTCACACCCTTTTGCTGTATTTTTGTCAACCATTCCCACGACAGTAATTTACTCACAGCCGCTAATACATATGTTGACAGGCGTCTATCTTTTTGGTTCAATTTGGGACCAGCTTTAAGTGTCTTAAGTCCCTTCAGGCCCACCCACAGCGCAGGCTTTGACAATGTGGCGCATCAATTAGTCGTTAGGCACAACGCAAATACACTGCCCTGAAAACTTTTGTAAGACATTCGAGGTTTAATTTGTCCACACACCCTTGTAGTATATACCTACATCGCCGACGCGGTCCGGGCACGTAGCGTAGTCTTTACCAGCATTACGCTTTTATTTTTATTAGATTTCTACTTTTAAATTAAGAACAGGAACCGGGCACGTGGCCATAAAGTTTTATGCGCCAGCTAAAAAACACACACACACACACACACACACAAAGAGAGAGAGAGAGGACGTGGTCCGTATATCCTGTAGATACTCGTTTAATTTTCGCTGCGTCCACTTTTAATTACAAACAATCAAATCAGCTTGTTTTTGACGCTCCACGCGCCGCGCTTTTCCAACAAAAGTCTGACCACAATATGGCACCGGCCAGGAGTTGCGGTCAGGCTGGACTTGGGGATGGCAGAGGGGTGAGGGTATGTGTGTCCGGCTACACAATTGTGTCATGTGAGAGCCACGGACTGCTTGTGCATCAGTCGGCAGTTGGCAATGGCCACAAACGCAGACAGACACCCGCAATACACACACAATGTTTAGAGGGACACCGTATGGCGGTATGCGAGTTTGTGTATGTGTGTGTGTGTGTGTGTGTGTATGTGTGTGTTGATGTTTTGGCTGGGCGGCTGTCATCATTAGTGACCACAACAAAAGTTGACAGTGCGCTAAATGGGAACATGGTCTCTCCGCCCGCTCAGTTGGTGTTTGCTGGTTGACATACTTATTTTATCCAAGTCAGCTCAGCTATTAAGTCATAAAAGGCGTGGCTGGTAGGTACCACAGTTAATTGGCTGAATGTGCCGACCCCGCAACAGCCCGCAACTGTCCATGCAGCCATGCAGGCAATCAATAAACCCATTGCCAACTTGGCGTATGATAAATGTCAGGCGCATTAAATCCCAGTCACAGCCATAAGGAACAGGACACAGAGGACGCAGTTTGGCTCTGGCATTGGCTCATGTCACAATTCGACAATATACCATTTTTTTTTTTGTTATTTTTCCGCATGCATTCATTTTATGCGAACGAGCGAAAATAGAAAATATAAACAGCTCTGGTATGCATAGATAAATATTTGTTTTGTTGCGTATTTGTTTATGCCAGACAAAATGTAAACAGCTTCCGATATGCGCTCAATTTTGTATTTTGTTTTTCGCATCTAATACAAATTTGCCATTTGGCAATTACTTTTTAGCAGATCAGAGCTTTCATTATTTTGTTGTGTACGTTTCAACATGCAAACTCTGATATAGATTCGCAATCATTCGGAATGGTAAATATTGACCACAATTTTAAGTGATTTAGTGATTAATAAATTTAATTATTTATATTGTGTATACAAGTGTAAATATACTTTACCTTAATTTTATTGATTTCATCATGTCGCTATAATTTATATATATCTTAATGTATGTATACAGTCAGTCAAATTATTGCTTTTATTTTAAACAAATCCAATTTTGTTTAAATCAGTTAAATTGCAGTTTAGACTTTTCGGATTGCAAACAAATTGGCAGATATGGCAGGCAGGGAATACAAGGGCTTACACACTTTGATAGCATTATCTTCCTATCTGGCCAAGTTCCAAGACACAAACTAATGGAAAAGCCAGCCTTTAATAGCTGGATATAACACTCTCTTGCACAGTCAGGTCATTGACTACATTTCTTCCAGGAATTTCCACCCACGACTCTGACAAAGTCCTGGGCAAAACATTGAATGTGCAGCCACAAAATATTCGCTCGCAGAACCCGCGGTTGGGCCTGCGTCCTTGGTGAAATGCAAGTTGAGCCTACATAAAACAAGAGCTCGGCCGCTGGCGTTGCCTTGTTAAGTTGGGCAAGGAAATAACAACAACAACATGAACAGCAGCAACAGCAGCAGCAAACAAAGCTCATTTACACGGGAAATAGCCTAAGTGCAAAAACCATTTAAATGCAAATTAAGCAGCAAGTGAAAACATGTGAACAAAGCTGCCCACACACACACACACACACACATGGCCAGGCACGCATATAGCGAATGCATGTAACTGGCACATATTTGGGCGCAGGACGAGGCTTTTGGCATCGACTGTGCCAGGGACAGTGCCTGTGGCTTTGGCTTGGATACGGCCACGGCTACGGCTTCGGGCTCAGCGCTGGCTGCTCTAAATGCAAAATAGCTTAGCGTCGTCAGCGCCAAAACAAAATGCCTGCTGGTTGGGGGGTCGACTGTGTGCTGCTGCCCTGCCCATGTCCTGATTTGAATAAATTCATATGCATAAATGGCCACAGTTTACAGTGATTATCCTATAGGGGCATAATAGTCAACTGCAACCGACTCAGACACACACACACACACACACACACAAACACACACACACACACATCGCTGCCCGACTGGTTGTTCATTGAGTCAAACATTCAGTAATTAAGATATGAACATTGCCTACTATTGCCAGCTGGCTTGATAAAATGCTCGCTTCCTGGTCCACTCAGCTGCCCACCACGCCCAGCCGGTCAATGAGCCATTGAGGCTACTGTCGTAGACATTTTTTCTGGCATGCACGTCAACTTAATGAAGCAACGTGCAGCAACAATTGCAGGTGTTGGCTGACGTGCCTTTGCGATTCAACCTGTCCCGGGCAGGCAATGTGTCAGTCGGTCCGGCCGACAGTTGCTCGTCCGAGGTGCGTTCGTGTGTGCACTCGGGCGCCAATAACCGACAATTGCACTCACCAGTTGAATGAGCTCAACATGCCAACGGCCACTGACCAGAGGCAAAGGCCTCCGGGCAGCAACAGCAGCAGGCGGCAAGGCTTTGACCAGATTGCATACGTACTCTTTACTAGTACACCAGGCGATAGCCCTTGATTACGTTACGCCAGTCTATATACATGTGTGTGTGTGTGTGTATGTGTGTCTGTTTACTTTTTTATCCGCACTAAGCAAACAACAGGGCACGCACTGGCCTGAACTTAACCGGAGCCATGCCAGACTGCCCCAATCGGGCACAGAAATTCTCAATTCTTTCTGCACATAAAGCAAAGTAAGAAACCATTTCGTTGTTTCAACATTTCAGTTTGAACTTGTTTTATATTTTCATGCGTATTCAGTAAAACTAATGTATATATAAGTAGTATACATATATATATGTCTTTTATTTATAGCAGCTACACTTTCTCAAAGCATGTGCCAAATGAAAAGCTTTTTATATGTGTGCTTTTGTAGAAGATCTTCTAATTTTATCACGATATGAAAAAATATGCTCGTAATATATATGTATATCCTTGATATGTCCATACGCCCGCCTGTTTGTATCTATAAACGTGTCGATCTCAGAACCTACAAGAGCTTCAAAGACTTGAAAGAGTCAACGTAGGCCCACCTAGTCATCAGTTACTTACCCCGTTTCCAAGAGATTGATAATAATTTTCTTAATAATCTAATATAATTCGTAACAATTATAATAACAATTTGACAATTTCTGCAGGCATTGGGCCACCTATTTCTCGTTAATTGGTTCGACGTTTATATCGTTATAATATATATAATATATGATTGCGTTCTTGTTAATGATTTTCCTGCAGATGTTGACCAGCATTTTCGCCCATTTGCATTTTTATTCCATGCCAAATAAACACAGATTTCAAATAATTTAAGCACTCGTACTACACAAACTAAAAGTGTGCTAAAAATTTAGTTAGTTAGTTAATAGAATTTGATAACGAAATCAGCTGCACAAAGTTGAAACGTAAAATTGTGTCATCAGCTTTGGGACAATGCGCCTGCCAGAGATGTCACATGCCATTACAAACTTTTGTCCTGCACATTTTTGGTGGCGCAGGACCACAGGCACATCATGATTGTGCTCACAGTTCATTTGATATTAATATGGACACTCGTTTGGGCTGCTGCTGTCCTTGTCAATGCTGTGGGTGCTGCTTTTGCCGCTACATATGTTTTCATTTGTTTGACGCTGACGATGACAACCCTCATCAAAAGTTGGTCCGATGACCGCTCGATTGCTCGGGCGACTGGTCAACGGCTGTTGACAGGCCACTTTGACATCGTGTGTGTGTGTGTGTGTGTGTGCTTGTGTATAGATGGACAGTGATATATATATAATTAAAAGTAAAGCACAACGTCAAAGGCTAGGCAAACTTTTAATGGCGCACACGCACAATTTAACTTAATGACCGAAGGGACAAAAGATTTCGATTTTCGTCAAAGGGCAAACAAGTCGCTTTCAGGTAATTCATTAATCAGCCCCCCAACCAATTTTCATGACTAAAACTAGTTGCAGCTATTTCTATGCAAGGAAAATGGCAAAATTTGTCCTCAGCAATGAAGCCATTGAATAAAAAAATCAGAGTGAAAAGGTGCAAAAGTCAATGAAATTTAAGTGCTAGAGAGAGGGAGATAGAGGCAGAGGGAGACAGAGAGCTAGAACGGAAGAGTAATAGTCGAAAACCAGCACAGATGGGAGCTGCAGAGCAGCGCATCCCAAACTGCAACACACACAGAAATATCATTTGTAGTAATTGAAATGCTGCCGAACAATGCAGAAATCTCAGGGAGCAGGAAGTAGACTAGGAGAGAAATATATGGAGAGAGAGTGAGTGAAGAACAGCTCTAGAGACTGCCGTGGGCTGCAGCACAGTAAATACTCGAACATGGCGCCGGGCTGCCATTGCTGCTGGGCAAGAAACGCTCTTGGTGCACCAGAATGATTTCTGGTTATATAAACTGAATTCCGCTGTGGCAAGAGGCACGGCAACAACATGCATAGTTACAACAACAAGAACAGCTCCACTCAGAGACGACATGTCGAGCATGTGTTGAATACGTGTTTAACACGGCCAAACGGCGACGACGCCATCGCTTGTACTTGTTCTTGTACTTAAATATGTATGTATCGTCGTATGCCATTTGTGCACCGCCGCCAGCCAAAATCGGCAACAAACGCCCGCGAGCGTCGGGCTCTGAAGTGTAAACAGCTGCGTGTGCAGTTGTGCAAGGTGGGGTTTTGGGCAAAGGGCCCGCGGGCTTAGATGAGCGTTTTGAATGACGCTAATGCGGCTTAGCTGGAATCTGCACGCATCACGCACACACACACATGCACTGCCAAACACCTGCCACGCTAGCCTCCCCAAGCAGACCAACAATCGATGCAAATAGACAAAGGCAAAGCAATCAAAAGTATGGCATCTATAGAATTTGATTGCAATTTTACACAGTTATATGTACACTCGCACATGCATATATTTGCATACGTGTGTGTGTGTGTGTGTGTTGGTCTATGAAAGGCTTTAAAGCCGCAGGCGATAAAATACACACGCAAGCGTGTGGCGTGAGGCAACACCTCGTATACGCAACTTTAGCTAATTGCAGTATTTATGCGATTGCCATTGCATGCGCGCCACCATTTATGACAGCTGCCGGCGGTTAAAAAGATAAATGCATTTTTTACAGTCACGTGATCAAGTGGCATGCAATCGAAAGTGCTGTTCGACACGATTAAGGTATTAAATTAAATAACCTACCAATGACTTTTTGTCAGTTACATTTATTTCATCTAGGTTCGAGCAATAATAGTTTGCAACAACAATTTGTGGTTACCTTACTGAAACAATCAGCACACTGACTACCATATTCAAATGCACCACCAGTATATAATTGAAGAGTACGCTTTTATATAATAATATATATATTGTCAACCATTCTGAGAAAGTAATCAACTAGCGAACTACAAGTCTCAAGTTTCTTAGATACTCGCAGTTGCTTTCATAAATGTTATCGTAGCACCCTAGTAAATAATTTGGAGGCGGACAGAATCGAAGATAACACCCGCGTAAAGGTGTCCTTGTGGTCCTTAGAGTAAGAGCCATTTGACCTTTTCAAAAGTCCTGCTCCTCAGTGGAGTATCTCTTTGCTTGTAGCTCCAACCTGATGTGCTGATGTAAATGTCTGTCTCTATCGGCCACCCTTCAAATAACAAATAATTTCAACTTAAGAACAATTTTCGACTTAAGCCTAATCGATAGCTTGCGAGTCTTATCCAAAAGTCCTACCCACGAGAGTCCTACCCCCTTTCAATTCACATTTTTGGCAGAACTTCAAAGTGTTTTCCATTGTATTCGACAAGTATTAAATAAAGTTTCTATATTTGTGCTTTCAAATTACAATTGTTTAGTTTTTGCTATTTTTTGGAAAACATTTTATTAGAAAACGAATTTCTTATAAAGAATTTAAGGTATTAAATTGCCAGCAGTTGTTGCAGCTGTTGAATTGTTGTTGCAGTTGTTCTTGTTGTTGTTGTTGCATTCGTTCACGCTGCAATTTTACAAGTTTAACAAAAATTGCGCACGCACCAGTTGCCTTTGGCCCTCGACCAGCATATCCTTTTGGCTATGGCTTTGGTTTCATGCAATTCGATTTTGGTTGCTCTTACCCTTCCAATGACATATGTGAGTATGTGTGCATGTGTGTGTGTGTGTGTGTGTGTGTGTGTGTGTGTAGTGCACATCTATATCAATACATGTCTTTTCACACATATTTATTCAGTGGCTGTCGGGGTGCGCGCGTATTGCAGCTGTGGCTGATTGCCACTATTTAACGTTAATTAAATAAATGGTATTGAATTCAGGCGAAATCAAAAAGGCCAGCTCAATCCACAGCAGTAATAAAGACTCCAGAGGATAGCCAACCATTTGATGCTCTTCGTTTCCATTGATTACAATTGAGTAGTAAATTAATATAATTATATATATAGTTTCTTACAAGTTATACGACTAATGCACTACACTTCCCATAGAACAAAAGCCGTTAGTATGGATATTTTCTCGTGTAGGGTATTTTTATTCGATCAGAACCTAAACTGTATATACATATGTTCCAATTCTAATATAACAACTAGTTCCGACTGGTTGTTCTTATTCTAGGAGGCAGGGAAGTCAATAAACTGTCTCACAAAATACATGTCAAATAAATATGTCAGTTTGGGTTTTTATACATTTGATGACTTTAATTATTTATTATTATACGTTCATAAAAAAGACAAGCATATTCATAAGAAAAATTGTAATTGGCCAATAGTTCCAGTTCGATAACATTAAAAGATTGCAAATTGGATTAATTTTATAATGTCACAAAATGTATTTATTCACCTGGTTGGTTTTTCAGACATTTCTTGATGTTGATTATCATAATTATGATTATAATTATTTGATATATCAACATTAACTTTATACTTTTTTTCAATGAGTTTTTGAAAACAAATCAGATTATCAATAATTCCCTATTTATAAGTAATAATCAACATGCGTCTTATACTCCTACTATTGTATATAAATGGGTAAATGTTATTATCATTGAAACTTTACAAATCTAGCTTATGTTTCGTTCGCAAAGAACGTAACCAAACAAATTTAATACAAGGCTCATACATTGAGAAATATCAATCAAAATCAGACCAATTAGTTGCAGACATACATAATAAATATTTGAAAACTGAAAAGAAAGTTTTCATTATAAGTATATTTACCTTTTTTATCGTCTGTCTTAATTAAGCAAAATACAAATATAAATATTTGCTTGAATTTTGATCGCTTAATTGACAATTAATAATTTGCGGGCAGCAGTAATTACGATTAAAAAATCGAATCAACTATACCTACCATATTTCGAATAAAGTTCCATGAGCTCGATTCGCATATTTATGATTCTGAATGAGACTGCGAGTGAATGTGTCTGGCCGATAATATCCAGGGCAGTGCGTTAAATATTTAAAACGTTTATGCAAAACAAAAAAAAAAAAAAAAAAAAACAAATACAACAAAAAGGCAATCAGAACTGAAAAATTGTTCAGTTTTCAGTTTGATTGGCATTTAATTTGTTGTTGGCAAATTGTTTGGCATTAAAATAAAAGCATTTTCTTGTGACTTTTAAATGTTGTTGTGCCGCATTTTAAAGGACTAAATCAACCTCTCAGGCTTAAAGTTAATGCTGCTGCTAACTGAAGTGAAATTGGCAGAGTTGTTGTTGTTGTTGTTGTTATTCGAGTGCCAGTGCGAAGTGCCAGTGTATGAATGTTTGAATGCACTCAAACACTTTTACTGCTTGGACGAATTTCAATAACGCAGCCTAACCTGGCCCGGCCCTCGGGCAACTGCAAATGGGAACTGTCTAGCTGGTCTTTCAACGTCTGCTCCCGGCTACAGCTACGGTCAAATAGACAATTGATGCCGTGCATGGCTTGCCATTCATGTTAAACGCTAGCCAGTTGGCAAACGTGACTCTCCACACTTGGCCATGCACTCCGAGCTCGCAATGACACTGAATGCTTATTGGGTGTGCGCATGTGTGTGGGTTTGGGGTGGGCGTGCGTGATGATAAGTGCACACATTCAATTGGATATTCAAATTATTTGAAATCTCATTTGTCTGCGCGTGCAGGTGAAGCCAGCACGTCCACTCTGTGCACTTAAGGCCAATGATTTGCTTGAGTTATTTGACGCTTAAGTAAATTTAATAAAACCTATATATGTACGCCGCATATGGACATGCACGCCTCTCCTCGTCCTGCCACGCCACTGTCAAAGACAGACTACCATTTGGGTTTTCAATTAAATTTATGGCTGGCAAAAGCCATGAACGCCCCCTCGCACCATCGCACCACCGCACCACTTTAATGCCACACAACTCGTAACTGGTAACTCGTAGCTGGCAACTGGCAACTGGTAGCTGGCAACGGCAAAGTTCATTTCGGCGTAAGGGACGAAAATCGATTAGATTCAAATCTTTTAATAAGTTTCATTTCCGTTTTGTGCTCGCTTTCGTTCATGCGCTGTCTATGCCTGAGTTGGGCAGCAGGCCGACCCTTTCCTTGCCCCTGCCCCGATAAGTTCTTGCCACATGCAACAACCGCACCTATTTGCTTTGTGGCTTTAATTTTTGGTACAGTTTATTAGCCGTATTAGCTCGCGCTGTGGCAATTGCGGTTGAATTGTAGCCATAAACGCGGAGTACTCGCGAAGGAGCCGCCCATTGTCGACCGTCAAGTGGTTGCAGGCCAAATTAGGTCAACATAATAATGTGACTAACATCTAAACACGCACACACACACGCTGTCCGGACAAATGGGGAATCGATTTGCATGGACTGACAGATATTTGGTTGCCGCAATGCAAATATGATAATTATGATGTCGCTGCAAAGGTGTGCGGTTGCCAAACCGGCAACAGAAACAGATAATCAACACCAATAACGCACGTGCCACATCCTCCAGCCCCGCTCACCACACTTCACCAGTCGATGGAGTCGTACATATTTGATACGCCTGTCAGGCAGTAAAAGCCACATGCGGCGATTTTGAGCTGTTGCGTTCTACATGTGCTGTAATTGGCCGCAAACCGAGGCATGTGTGCAGTCAATCAAAGCCCCAAATATGCGCGTCTTTCTATACACTCATATGCTTATCTGTATTTGTGCATGTTTTCCTGGCGAGTCTGGGCTGAACGGACCACAATTAACTTGACAGCTTAGCACTAGAAGTCACCTTTCAGAATCAATTTACGCTTCCAAAACAAAAGGGATAATGATACACAGAGTTGAGCTTTACAAAACCCTGCCAAGCCATTAGAGCACGAGCACACCGATACGCTGACACGCTCGTTAATAGTGTGTGTGTGCATGTGCATGTGTGTGTGTGTTTGTGTGTGTGTGTGTGAATGCGGGTGTGAGCTCCAAGCAGACATTGATTGTGAGCACCGCTTTCAATGCTTTTTGGCTTGTCTTCCTGGTCTTCATGTTGCCGTGCGTCCCTTCTTTTATTTCAGGTGGCTTAATTGGCTGTGAGACGACAAAGCGACACACGCACACACACACACCCACAAACACCTACTGACTTACACACTCGCCCACATGTGTGCCCTTCCTTAGAGTTGAACTAAGCTTTACTTTCAAATCATTCACATACAATACATTTCGAAATCTTTTAATTTAAAGTTAGCTTTAAATCACCCAAAAAATAATATTATTATTAAATTCCCCTAGCCAAGGCTCTAGTTTTTATTTATTTTATAATTAGTACGGCCTTTCAATGGCAGCTGGACCGAAGCTCGCATCAGCTAAACAAATATTTCTTACTCTGTTACTCTTTATGATTTATTAGAATGAAGACAGAATCAGGCAAAAGCTGAGAATCAAATGCGTTTAGTGCGTTTTTACTTTTCTTTTTAATTTTTAAAATTTTGCTTCCATTCTCAATCATGAATGATGTGGCTCTGAAGTCGAGGCCAGACATCTGCCTAATTTTGATTCGTTTGTAGCTTTTCTCATGGTTCGCACTTCTGCTTTGTCGCTGCAAAAGCTTTTGCCACATTAACCGAAACAGTGACAATTCGTGAGGGGCCAGGACACACGATATGCCCCACCGTCCAGGACATTCAATGTGCTTAAAGGCAAGTCTCTCACCTGGCTTTAATTTTGCTTTTAGGATACAAAAGTACTTATAAATTATTATGTGTATTTGCCTAGCCAGCGGCTGTAGTACATTAAAGCTTATATATCTGTACCATATCTATGATATTTATATACAATATGTTTTTAAAACAATTACAGAGAATCGATATTCCTGGCGGGCAGACAGCAATGGACGTCAATGTAACCTCAATCCTAAACAATTAAATTTAGAGCACAACTCGCCGGTCTCCCCAGTCCCCGGACCGAGTAACCAAAACAATAACAATTATTCACAACGGATTAGAGCTGTTGCCAACACGTCGGCACTTGGCCAACATTTTTGTTGTTGCCGCTGCAAATTACAATTCCCAGTGACCAACTGCTGCTGCTGCTGCTGCTGCTGTTGGCCCAAACCGCAGCACAATCTGTTTGTTTAATTAAATTGCAAAAGGCGGGCAGAGCAAAAATTCCACGCCACGCTCTCTGCGTCAATGCGTTGAGTTATGGCTTAAGTCGGGCAACCCCCTCCTAGCCGTCCATATCAAACGCTAGTCAATTGTATTAATTGACTAAGAATTGTACTGAAGTCCAGTTAAGACATTATAGACAATTGGGGGGGTTGCCTCCTTGGCTGGCCAAATAGCAGCCATTTTGTCGGCACTTCGTTTTATATCCGGAGCGTTTTATTTTTATTTGCGCGCCTTTCGCCAACGTTTTATTTTCATTATTTACTTTTATTTCGCTTTCCTTTCAAATTACAACACAACACACACGTGCTAGCTGCCTCATAGTGCCAACATAATTGCAACGCCCGCCCTCCAGACAGCAATTGCCACGCACAACAACAATTGAAATTGAATCCGTTTTCAAATGCCAGTCGCAGGGATATGCCCAAAGCATTTGCAACTTTAATGCGTTCAAAATGTATCGAGCATCCGGAAATAACACATAAAAGTTTCCTCAAAGTTATCTAAATACAAGCAAAAGTCTGCTCATTTTATCTAACTATATTACCCTATGCCCATTCGCATTAGGATCAGCTTCTGTCATTGGCAAACTGAAGACCTATTGATGTGGGAAATTCCATTCGCAACAAAAACGCAAAAAACTATTACCTATTGTTCAAATTGAAATGTGAGCTATTTCACACTTTTCACAAAATTCACCTCTTCTTGGTGGAAACGAGTCGACATTTTTGGATGTTCAAGTTTTGAGATCAAGTATATGCACATTTTTCGCAAAATTAACCTCGGAGAAAAATGGATGTCAAAAGTTGTATATTCGAAGTGTCCAGTTTCGTTCGACCAGCATTCAACTTATTTACTTTATTATTTTGAGTAATTTCACTAGTTATGGAATAAGCTAATATAGCCGTAAGTTTATTATGGTGCAGGATAACTATATTTGAAAAACCTGTAATAGTATATTGTGTTATGTGAGAACTGTCTTATGTCATGCAGTTTCTAAGAAGAAAAAAAAGTAAGAAAAATAATACGTTTTTGCACCCTATTCTATACTTTTAATTAGCTTATGTAAAGTGATGATGATGATATGATGAATAGCTACATTTTAAGTTTCCGCTTTCACTTACGGCTAAAAGTATCTTGTGTTCTATGCGTTGAGCGCACATGACAGTTAAGGTTGTCTTAAAGCCAAGTCGCCTTAATTGCGTACTTGGAATCGTTTTGCGAACAATACTTGCTAATAGGAAGAACTGCATTGAAGAACTTAGCATTCGACCGATTGTTCCTGTGGCAGGTACATGATATACTGGTCGGCTTCAGCCAGTTCAGACATATGCACTGGCTGAAACAGAAAGAGGAAAGTATGCAAAGTTTCAAGACGATATTTATAAAATTGTGTTTTTCGGCTACTTTAGGCCTGTGGCGTGCACTTCAAAGATTCTTGTATACTGCAGAGCTTGAAAAATGAGCTTAAGCAGCAAAAATAAACTTTTGTTTATTTAAACTTTAACGGGTTGCATGCGGGTTGAAATATGCGAAAAATGTAAAACACGTATCAAATTAATTTTCACACAGATGTCTGAAAATATGTTGGAATCAGGTTCGTTAGGTTCGTTAGCGAAAGAGTTTCGTATAACATCTTAACTTTAAATCTTACCTTTTCTTTTCCATTACAGTGCAAATTTCAGCTTCGGCTTGGGATAAGCTGTTGATCAGCAAACAGTCAGTCAGTCCGTCATTCAGTCAGTCAGTCAAGACTTAGAGTCTTATCTATATAGATAGATCATTTGTCTAAGGGTTTGGAGTTGGAAGGCAAAGGTACTTATCATAAAGAAACACCACAGCGGGGTTAATTCCGGTATCAAAAGCAAATGAGAACTTCGCGCTGTCTCTGAAAGCTGCAACATTTCAAAGCTTGAACTGAGTTTGTTTGTTTAAATCTTAATAATAATTTTTAATAGAATACAACAACGGAAACAACTAAAACTATGTTAACTGACTAAGGGCAATCTATTTACAAAGGCCAAAGCTGCTACGCCGCAGGCAAATACTTGGCTCCGGAACCAGCTTCAACTGGGGCACGCTCCTCCGCGTCTGGCGCTGAGCTAAAGTCCAGTACAGGTGCCACGCCCTCATCGGAACTGTGCGAGCTGCCGCCGAGCGCATTGAACTGCTGCTGGATGAGCTGCTGGGCACGCACCGCCTCCTCGGGCGTGCGATACTTCACAAAGTGCACCTCCGGCTTGTGGGCGTGGCTCTGCTGCTCGGTTTGCAAACGCTGCGCCAGGTCAGCAAGATCCGCCTGCTTGGTCAGCACATAGATGGCCGTGCGCTGCTCGCTGGACTGTTTGGCCAGCTGCAGTGCAGCATTGGTGAGGCCCTGATGCTCGGGCGACTTGATGAACAGGACGCGCAGATTGCGCTTCAGCATGTTGGCTATCTGCTCGGTGGCCTCGCGATCAGCAAATTCCTCCTCGGGTGCCGAATATGTAAAAAACTCCTTGGTAAATTCATCGGAAACGGGCTGCAGTTGCTCCTGCTGCTGCTGTTGCTGCTGCTGCTGATGCTGCTGCTGCTTTTGCTGTTGTGCATCCGTTGCACTAAATCCCGTGGCCTCCGTATCGATAAGTCCGGCAAAGCGCCTGTCATCGACAGCTGCCCGATAATTGTAGCCCAATTTCGAGGCGCCTGCCATAGCAATGAGGCAGAGTAGCTGCCGCAAAAACAGGTTTGGTTCAGTTTGTGCTCCATTTTGAGGGCTTTCAATTTCTCAAATACTTACCAAAAATCCACGCATCATGAGCTTAAGTATGACCGTTGTTGCGGATCTGTTGCGTGCCACTAAACGTTGCAAACTGGCGTTCAGCGTGGAGGGCACGCTGATTTTTATATGCGCTTTAAATTCCCGCAAAGCGAAAATAGTGAAAATTCGAAATTGTAACTAAAATGATAAATGATGCGAACGCTTACAAGATGCCAGCGATTTGTGGCTCAGGTTTCAGTTTCAGTTTCATTTTTGATTTCGTGCTCGCTTTCGGCTGTTGCAATCGGTGCCACGAGCAACCAGGCAACCAGGCAACCAAGCAACAACAAACAACCGACAACCAAAAACAAACAACCGACAGCGACAACAAACAACCAAAAACAGTTAATCAAAAATAAATGAGCATTTAAGCGTTAACACTGCGCCCCAGGGCTGCCCCCAATGGGGCGTTGGTTCGCTCGGGCACTCCGTTACATAAACTCCAAGCCCGGCGAACTACTCGTGTTTCGGAGCGGCAAAACTACAAAGGGACAAAGCGAGTGCCACCAAAAACTATGCGGAAATATGCATAATTAATTAATTAGTCAACTGGCTTCAGCAGCAGCAGCAGCAGCAGCAGCTGACGGTAAAATCAGTTTGATTTTGATTTTGATTTTGATTTTGACTTGGACTTTGATTTGAACTTTGATTATAATTTTGCATTTCTTGCGAATGTTTGTTTTTTGTATATCCAAACATCTTCTTAAGATTGGGGGGAATTTTGTGACCCTTTTCGCAACTTCTCAGAACTCTCTGAATGCTTTTGCTGAACTGACTAAAATCTTTCCAGCTAGAGTCTAGCTCTAACATAAACTCTTTAGCAAACTACGTTAAATGGAAGACGAATTCTTGTTTCCGTTCTTGGATCATCTACAGCTGATCTTCAGCTGGTGCTAGTAGGTAAGGACATATAAAGTAAAAAGATAATAATATTACTATATTAAGTTAAAATGTATTAAACCTACGGGGTAGGTTGTCCGGCCTTGCCCGTGACAAGTCATAAGCATCAATATTTTAGATACTTCTGTTTCACCCGGTTCCCGCGCGCTCAAAATGTTCATCTATTATCTTCAAGTCCATGTCTATTTGAAAACATATTTATAATCCATCAAATAAAGAAGCAAATTTTTGCAATCAACTCCGTCCATGTTGGTCTTGTGGTTAGAACAAAAAATAAACTTTTGTTCGTCAAGAGCAAAGTAATAAATAAATCAATTTTAAAGCGTCGCATTTATCATCCATGAGTTTTGTGAAAAGTGCGAAGCACGACCCAAATTAATTTTCACAAAGACCTTTGAAAAGGAGGTTGAGGCAGATCGGATGGCAAAGCAATAAGTTGCATACAAGCGTTTTTCGCGATTTTTTCACACTTGCTCCATCATATAAGCTAACTACGGTGAAAATTGCAGCTTCGTACATTTGGGTCCTAACCTTTAGGTAGGAAGAAAAAAGGGGTTAAGCTTAACAGCTAAAAAGGTCATGGTTTACAGATGCAAATGCTTTAGTAAAGTCGATGTGAATAACATCGGCTTGCATTTGCGATAAAAAAGCATATTTTACCAAAGTGAAAAATGCAAATAAGTTAGTCCCGTAAGTGACCGTAAGATCTCGCTCCTTGCAAAGGGAACACAGCGCTCTGTTTATAAGATTTCGATAATAAACATTTTTGTCGTAGAGTCCGTTTTAATCTCAATGTGGCTTTTAGAAGTAGCGTGGCCCAAACGAGGGCTCACACCCACATCAGAAATTCCGGTAACAGAAGGTTCGCTTCGATAACTATATGGCCAATGCTAATTTATTACTATTCAGAGAGACACCTCTCCAAATAACGGCATCTCCTTGTCACATTAGTCGCCACACACAACAGGCTATGACTACCTCCGGTGGTATATTAACCCACACACGCACACACACACACCTAGTCGTCGTGTGGTGTAGTATACTATCCCAGTTACTCATAGCTTGTGGTGTGAGAAGACTTGTGTGTGCGTGAGTGTGTGTGTGTGAAGTAACGACAAGTCCTGCAGCTACTTATCTAAGCTATATTAAATATTAAACTCAAAGTGCCAAGCCGCACAATTGAGCTACGCTCTGGCCATGGTCAAGAGCTAAGCAACTGGCTGAGAACAACAAATTGACACATTGTCTTGGCAACATATGCGTTTAAATTAGGCATAAATAGCTCCTTGGAGACATGCAGTACACAAACACTATTGCATAAATATTTAACAAGAAGCATGAGGGAGAAACGACAACAGCAACTACTATGGTCGGCTGCTTTGTATAGTTTCCAGAGATTGCTAGGTAATTGTCTTGATTGCTGCACATAAATCTGATTACGTCTACATGTGTCCAAGTGTTGTTTGTTTGTGTGTCTCTGTGTGCGTGTGTGTGTGTGTGTCAGTGTGTTGGGCATAGAGAAAACGCTCTAATTGATAATGGTTGAGGCCATGCGCAAATGGCCACTTAGCTGTCAATTGAAATTCATCATAAACAGGCCCATTCGATGGATGTTGCTAGCCAGATTTATAGACGAACACAGGCTAGCAAGGCTCTCAGCAACAGGCTTGAATCAATTTGACCAGGTCTACTTAACAATGCCCATTTATGCACATAACGAGGCGTCATACATCAGCAGAGAGAGAGCAGCCAACTTTTGCTTTGGCAACTGTTCATTGGCCACTGGGGCAGCATTTATATTTTGATAAAAGCGTACAATTTGTTTAAATATAATAAAACTCTGTTGGAGTCTCGAGGCGCAACGACATTTAATTTAATCACTTTTGCCGCTAGCCAACAAATGGTAATAGAACCAAAAAAACAAAACAAATAGAAATTTATTTAGGCGCTGTCGACTTAGATACGAAGTTAGATACAAACCCGAAATGAGGGCCGCAAAGTTTTGCCGCAACACAGTTACCGGGGCAGCTGTCATAGTATTGATATGGTGGCCCGGCAAAGTTAAATAACATGGCCTAGGGTCAGGTTGCCAGGTGCTTGTTTTTGCTGTTTTTGCCGCTTATTTATCTTGAGACCAAACGCAAACAGAACTAAGCTGAAACAATAGCAAACAGGAGCAACAACAGTCAAAAAACCGATACGATAAATTGAATGTTATACGATTTTCTTCTACGGTTTCGGTCAGATTTCGTTAACCGTGCAAATTTTTGG
The DNA here is from genome assembly GCF_003285875.2 of Drosophila novamexicana. Taxonomy (NCBI): domain Eukaryota; kingdom Metazoa; phylum Arthropoda; class Insecta; order Diptera; family Drosophilidae; genus Drosophila; species Drosophila novamexicana. Next base: position 2,197,929 of record NW_020824827.1, on the reverse strand, counting down.
TGGCCATCTATACGAGCCAAAGTGGACTGGGTAATTGATATCGGCGTGTGCGCAGCTAATTAAAATTTTTCAAAGCCAGCGCGTGCCTTATTTTCTACTAGCCCATAAATCATGACATCAACAGCCGCAATAGATACAAGACACACACACACACACACACGCACACCCAAACATATGTCATAGACAAACAGCTAATAATGGCAATTACTGGGTCAGAAAACACAAACAATTATGGGCATTAGGCGTAAGCTGTGTGGGCCAAAGGTCAGCAGACAAATGCAATTGCGCCATAATTACTCGCACGCATTAGCAAGGGGGCCAAAACGCCGGCAAATGGCCAAAATGCCAGCTGTAATTGAACACTGGCCACAAATTGTTTTCGAGCTGGGCTGCCGTAGCAGCAAACATGGCTCTTATCGCTGCTCAATTAAACTGCAATTATCAACAAATTAAACAAACAAATGTTCGGCGGTTGACATTTCTGTGTGTGTGTGTGTGTGTGTGTGTGTGAGTGTGTGTGTCTGGCGCAGGTTAAAGTGCGCTGCTAGCCCAATTTTCGGCTATGGCGAAAACTGACCAAAACGGAGCATTAATATTAATGAGCGCCACGCTGAGGCGACGCGACGCGACGCGACGACTGCGACACACGCGACCCCGGGCAGTTCATTAAAGTGTCAAATACTTGGGCTTACACAAATAAGCCCCCCCCCCCCTGCCCTAGCCGTCAAATGAGCGTTAAAACACAAATTTATTTAAAAACTAACAACAATTAAAAAAACGAAGAGCAGCGCATAAGGCAAACATGACAAGAAACCTGTTGCTGACGCCCCAACTGACACAGGCCAGCCAAGTTGGCTGTCATTATAAACGTGTCATAAATCAAAAACTTGTTACTTGTTACTTGTGGCCAACCTATTTGCAAACTAAAGTCCCATAACTGTATTTCAGGTTCTTTCACATACATTTTCGCCCTTAAAGTTGCGCATACGCCGCGTGCATCAGACTCGACCAACTTTGATTGATGGCAACTGCAGTTGCTTGGCCAACTTTGCTTGGCCCTGTTGCACAATTTAAGGCCCAAATATCAGACTTTAATATGTGCGAGCTGGCAGCGTGGAGCGGCAAATGATATGCAAAAATTGACAAGCCAAGTAAATGAGTGGCAAAATCATTTTGTTTTCTAATTTGGCAGTTTGAAGCAGGCGGCCCCAAACAGTGCTGCCAGCCTCAGGCTGCATTGGCAGACCAACGTCATCGACACTGTCGTCACTGTCATGAGCCTGGGCCAATGGGCCCAAAAAAGCCCACACCAAGCCCCAAGACGCTGCTGCTGCCTGTCTGTCTTGAACGCTAAAAACAATTAGTATGACAATTTATCATATGCCCGCAGGCAAATGATTTATGAACGCAGAGCCTGCCATATACTCAATACAACAACAGCAGCAGCAACAACAACAACAGCAACAAACACCAGCAACAACAACAACAACAACAACAACAAGAAGCCGCCCGACCCATTTTGGACGCTTTTGCGTAGGCCGCATTTTTATTTGTTTTTGCGGGCGCGTCCGATATTTGTTCGCTTCCTTCCTTTCTACGAGCTGTTCGGCGTCTTTTGCGTTACGCAATTTATAGTTAATAAACATTTCCTGCAACGAAAACTTTGGCACGCCCACTTACGCCTCCAATAAGAGTATATCACATTATAAGCTAAGTTGTAAGCTTAGACACAGATTTTGAATTTAATTCACATTAAATTTAGCTCCGATATCAAAGTGCTGCAAATTAGAATGCTTTTTAAATGTAAAGTTATTCAATCCTTTTTCTCTTGATTTTCCTGGACTTGGATTTTCTAATTTTCACTAGTTGAATGATATTGAAAGGCAGAAAAAGTTACCCCTTATCTTTCTGTCAAACTAAACTAGCTCTTTTTTATGGCTTTTTTCTTCTGTGAAAGTTAAGAATCCGTCGATAAGTCGAGAGGTACACACAATCCTTAAATTCCAGATGACATGGAGTCAAAAAAAAGCTCGAGAGCTATTTTTTATCTTGTCAATTTTAATTTTCGATATGAGAAATAGATCGTCCTTTTCGAGTTCATATTTGTATATGTTCTTTAAGGAAACTTGGTAACATTTCTTCTAGCACTTTTGCTTATTATCGACTCAGTCCTAGTTATTATATATTAAATATAATTAGTGAACTTAATTGGAAAAGTCAACAATTGAACAATACAATTGACATTTCTAGCACACCTGCTTAATTCAATTTCGTGGGCAACGTGGCACTTGCTTTTACTGCCTTTACCTGAGTTCTGTTCAGCAGCATATTACAAGCTTGTTGTGGCATATTAATTGGCTTTAATTAATTATATTTTGACTGCATGTCCTGTAGGTAGCCAAGTAGCTAAATTAGTACTGCATAATTAATTGACTTTGGCCATGGAACACAAACACTCACCTGCGCATACAACAGCAAGGAGAGGTTCAATATGTGTGTTCCTAGCTGGTAAAACTAATTGAACCTTGTGATTGTTTGAGTAGTGCCAAAAGTTGAAAAGTTTGTAGACTTTTGAAAACAGTGTTGGGAAAATGTTTTCAATTCAAGTAGAAGCTTTTGGTGAAGCTTTTGTAGAGTTTTGATGTGCAGGTTCGCGCCGCAGCTACTAAATAAAGCTTTTCGAAAGCTTGTATCTCTCTCCTCTCTCTCTCTCCTCTCTCTCTCTCTCTCTCTCTCTCTCTCTCTCTCTCTCTCTCTCTCTCTCTCTCTCTCTCTCTCTTTCACTCTCTATCAGACAGAGAACGAGCATGTGTATGTGTGAGGCCCTCAAGCAATCTGTAATTTCCGGCTGATGAGAAATCAAAATTCTGCTTAGGCCGTTTTCCAACTTTTATTTACAAAATGAAATTGATTTATTTTCCTTGCCCATTACAGGAGCATCAACGAAGCCAATAATAATGATAATAATAATTAATAATTAACAAAAGCATTTGATCAATGGCAAATCATAAATAATTCTCGAAAATATCTATTTTCAGTGTGTTTAACATCTATGCTAGACATTAAATATTTTTGCAACTTCATTTACGTGTATTTGTGTGTAATTTAGTATCTACAACATCAAAGTAACTTTACATCAATATAAGTTATTTATTCTGATGATATATATGTGTATATGCGTGTATATATATTTTATACATTTAAATATATATATATATATATATATATGTGTGTGTATATATAAGTACTATATATATATAGCCACTGTCCTGTGTATAATATTAATGCCTCAATTTATGTTTGCTCAACATCGCTTTTGGTTAATAATTACACATTTAATGTACTGCATATATTTAATTATGTGTGTATGTATATATGTATATATATATATATATCATTTCTTTGCACTTTAACCCATGAACTTTAACAATGTCCTTTAATGAATTTATATATTTGTTGTATACTAAACAAATCATCTCGGTTGTTACACATTCAAACGTTCTGCACTTGTACTTTATATATATCATTAATCATTTAGCTTCTTCTTCCATAAATAGCATGCTCCCTTTTCTATATAGTATATATATTTCTATATGTTTTATAATGTTTATAATATAAACTGTTTTTACGCTCGTTATTATTATTTTTGGCCCCCGAAAGAAACTAAAAACTTCGTATGCAATTTACATGCACGAACAGAAAAAGAAAATTGCAAATACAGACATAAATATAAATATAAATCATAGATAGAACATACTTATAGAGAGATGTTTGGAAGCGGTCTGCAGCTTGAACTTTATCCACATTATAAAGTTCAACATTTGAGAAATTATAATAGCTTTCAAAATATTGAAGCTATATTATTGTTTATAGTCTAAGGGCATAGGACACAGTTAAACATAAGGTATGTATGCATACATATAGTTAGATATAGTACATTTACAAGACATTTTATATTATTTTATTTTATTTTTGTTTTTGTTATGGAGTTTAGTTTTGTGTACTCAATGATTCCCTCGCTCTGTCGCTCAAAAACTACCGCAATACACATATGCTATACCTGTTTCGAATCTTTGATAGTTACTACGGATTTGTATCTTTTGCTACGTTTCAACTAGGTTTTCTTTTTTTTTTTTTTTGGTTTTCGAAATTTGAGGTTTTTGAAAATATATTTTGCATTCGACTGAAAAATATAATGTGCGCTTTAAAAAGACCACAAATTCGTATTATTGGAAACTCAAAGGAGAAATTGACACCCTGGGTGCTTAATTAGTTAATAACTCATCAAATTAGTTAACTAAGAAAAATATTGGAAATCCGTCAAATTGAAAGTGAACTGAACTTTGAGTTCAGTTGACATTTCGCTTAAAATCAAAATGAATGTTGTACACATAACTCAATTCTATAAAATATAAATTAATTCTCAATCAATCCCATTTAAAACAAAACACAGCCAGCACATTTCTCTGCACTCTATACTAAACTCAATGATAAAAGCCAGGATGACCAATGGACGACGTTGCTCACGGACACGCGGACATCGCTTACTTCATCTTCTTCTCCTCGTGCGCCTTCTTAACGATGGCCAACTTTGAGTGGGGCGACGATGGCGACAGTGTGCGATAAGGTGCCTCCTTAGTGCCGTGCAGCACCAGCGACCATTCCATCAGATGTCCATGTCGCGTTTGAGCCGAATTGAAGCGTGCCTGGACAAGTATATAAGTATATTGAATCACGACCTTGTCTCATATATATATAGAGTAGCTTACCTCCAATTTCCATGTACCCTGCGGATACTCGCCCCAGGAGTGTGTGGTCATGAAGGGCCATTTGGTGAAACCGTCGCGATGATCATCATCATTGGCGCGTCGTGACAGAATCATGGACCTAACAAAGACAATTATGAAGGGTTGGGTTGACTTTAATTCATATAGAGACACACTTACTTGGTGCCCATTGGCGAGGTGAGGAACAGTTCGAGGTCGCCGCGTCGCGAAGCATTTGCCGTGATGACCGCCTGCACGTGCTCCAAATAATTCACTTCCGTGTCGGTGCCCTTGCAGGCATCCGTTTTGATTTCCCAGAACAGCGAGCGACCCATTATAATTGGCCTACAAAATAAAACAGTCAGGACTTAGCTGTATCGACAAAAACACAAAAACTATGTTAACCCATTCCGTGCACTTACTGAGCGCTGTTAATCTCGCCGGCCTCACAGTGATAGCGTGCTGGCACCGAGTGCCACTGCTTGGCCAGGGTCACCATGGCGCCCGCATCGAGCACACCGAACCCAAAGAGGTGATTGAACTCCAGTCCGACGCCGTTCATAGTCCAGTAGAATCGGTTCTTGGCATCGAACAGGGAATTGCGCTTCGATGTTAGCACAGTCAGATGCTGGATGTCGCGCCAAGTCAGCTGAGGGCTGTTTGCCAAATTGCAATTGAGATTAGCATAAATTGATGTTAGAAATCAGAGCAGAGCGCCCAGTACTCACTTTGCCTCCAAGGCCAGCGCAAAGACGCCAGCTGCCTCGGGTGCCGCGGCGCTGGTGCCCGAATGGGTGGTCGTACATTTGCCATAGAGGTCGGTGGTGGCAACGCCAGTGTTGGGATCCTTGGCACCATTGCTGAACGTGGATGCCAGCGTCGAGCTGCAGCTTTCATCGTAATGCGCATTCTGGCCATCGTTGATGGCACTGTTAATGGATATCGTCCACATGGAGGCGGCATAGCCATCGCAGTTGCAATCATCCTCCTCGCCGCCATCGCCCGACGCCCACACATAGATGTTGCCCAAACCATTGCGTCCCTACGGGTGGCCAGAAATTAACGACGATTAACATCCCGAACAGCTTAAGCTAAATCCAAAGTAACTGTTACCTCATTGACACCCTGGACAATGGCGCGCATGGTGGCATTGCGCGGCCCGTCCACCGTCTTGCCATCATCTGTGGGACCCCAGGAGGCGCTGTATATATGTATTTTGTGCGGCTCGTGGCCCATTGAGTTGGCTTCGATTAGGTCCGTCATATAGGGCTGATCCAGCATGCGTATGCCTGTTGGATATCCATTAGTTTTAATGCCCGTAATTATAAATCAATGGCCATAGTGTTTTATTTGAAAGCCCGCCAACTGTTGCTAGTCGCTGCATTTTGGACTTTTACTACAAGCGATTTATGGCAATCGTAAAAAATATGAAATAAACTGCACGCAATGTGTGCGATTATTGAATATTTCCGATTTTTCACATGATTTTTCCCACTTGTGCCCTAAAACTGACAGATAAGATTCGTGCCGATTTATGTGCCCGCCCACTTGTGGCATGTTCTACCACAGCACTTGATTTTTCCACATTTTTGCGAGCTGAATTGTACTTGGCTCACGTGGCGTATACGTGTTGCAATACTTGTAGTTAAAGCTTAGAAGTCACACAATTAACGCCAGCGCCAGCTCTGCTCCTTTCCTTTTCACTGTGTAACCTGTGTACTGTAATTGCTTCTTGCCAAATCCACTTACCTGCGATTTTGCTGTCATAGGCAACGCCCACGCCGCAAATTCCATTATCTCTGGCAGCAGCCACTTCGCCAGCACAGCGAGTTCCATGGCTGCGGAAAAGAGTAAAAGAGTGGTAGAGAGGGGGAGAGTGGGTGAGAGAGGGTGACCAACGGGGTGACCATGTCATAAATATGTTAGTCAGATTCGCGGCATTTGGGTGCGCGCCTGTGTCGAGGGCTTAGCGGTAAGGGGCTTTCCGCCCATGTAATAAATGTGATAAGCACACAACTGCTGCTAAAGCAAACAAGAACTTCAGCGAAATACCCTCGGATGTCAACTCGAATGCCAATTCAAATAACAAAATGCGCAGCGGCAAGAACAAAACAAACAATTAACAAAAAAAAAAAAAACAAAGAAAAGGGAAGCACAGGAAATATAAAAGTGAAAACGTATAAAAATTGTTTGCGAATTGTTTTGAAATTTTCTTTTTTATGCACAGCTGCTGACTCTGCATAATTGAAATTCGAAATGCCAAGCTGGCAACTGAAAAGTATTTTACGGCTACATCATTGCCATTCGCCGCCAGGCTTTGGTTACCCCAACCCATTGTCAAGATGCTTATGGGTATAAGTCGCAAAGGAGCTCGGCTCCCGGCACAACTTACCTGTTAAACCAATCGTCAGTGTAGCGCGGATAGGGGAATGCATCATTGCTGCTAAAGTCGTAGCTCGCCTCGGCGTTCTGCAAGAGTGAGTAAGAGGTGTGAGAGGCGTAAGAGAGAGACGGGTATATGGCGCTCACACGGGCAAAATAGTTGATTTGGTGTGAGTTTTAAGTGCATTTTTATGTCTCATCAACACATAAGCTGCCAAATAAAGCTGCCTGTTAGCTGCCTATTAAAGTTAATTACAATTTGATGTCTCATTTGGCAAAGCACTTGAATCGTGCACTCTATCATGCCAGGACAGCACTATAAGTTTCCGCATAATCAACATTCATATTCCATTATATGCGATACAAATACGTTCAACGTTTCGTAGATATTCATAAAATAGAACTGTGCTTATAAGAAGCACTTTGCTTGCAGATACCCTGTACCTAGAGATACAGTACCCAATTCTCCCATCGGCTTGCAATAAATCCTACTTTGTTATAATGTTCGATATTTCTATAATTTTCGGCGCATAAAAATCGAAATATTTTTGAATAACTAGGCTATAGCTACAAAAATTTGTTTTTACTATTTAGGGTATTTAGGGGTATGCACAAAGGCAAACATTTTGGATATGTGTATACCTTGACTACCTTAGTCTGCATGCTGCTATAAGTTTCGAGATATTAATTTTTATTGATTTCTTAAAAATAGGGAAAGTTAACAAACACTCTTTGAAGACAATTATCAGCATTTGTAAGTAAGGCTTTTGGACGACATTAAAAAATGAGAGCCTGAAAATTGTAACACACCGTCAGCCAGGATATATCAGACTAATAATCTTTGTGTTATACTTGAGCAGGCAGCATATTCCCCGTAGCCAATGATCTAAAACAAGCTCGATCTATCTATGCCATGTGAAAATCTACATTCAAATCTTCAAATATTAAATATTATTATATTAAATACGCAGTAATATATTCATACGAAGAGATGGATGGACACGCAGACAGACGAACACAGCTAAATCGACTTGGCTGCTGATGACGATGAACAAAATATCATTCACAGTCGGAAAAGCCATTTGTATCACATAACTACTGTAATAAGTATTAAAGAAAGGATTCGCATTCCTCTCGTGTACCTAATTGTTTCGTGCTTGGACAGTTACAGTACACATTCAACTTAAAGGCCCCAACAATATTTTGTCTGCACGCATTGATCAAGCCTTTACTCCTCCTCTATTCGCTATTTTGTAATTGTATCCGTTGCCGACTCCTCTCGAGCGCATTAAATCGAACTTTCAATGAAATGTAATCAGATTGGCATTTTAATAAAGTTTGCATATCGATTTTAGTTGCAGCCGTTGGCAAACTGGGAAACTGATAACTGCGGCCAGTTGAACTAATTCCCCACTGCGCGACTAAGGGCGATCCACAAATTGGTTTTTCGTTGTGGCCATTTGACCATAGCACTCAGCAAATATAATTTCGAAGGGCAACAGCACAGAGGGATGCGTATTGCGTTACTTTTTCGAGTACGATATTTACGAGAATACGCAATTACTTACATAATTGAATTTCAGGTCCGGATGCATGTAGTCCACGCCTGCACAGTGGATGGAATTGAAATTGAAATGATGTTTGTATTAAGGCAGTTACATTTGAGTTATCATCTTCTTCTTCAGTCATGTCGCTTACCGTCATCCATAATGGCCGTGGTCACGTTCTTGCCGGTAATACCCTGCGCCCAGGCGGCCTGCACATTAAGATCCAATCGCACTTTGCCGCCATTTTGTCCGGTATTCTTCAGGTACCATTGCATGGGAAAGTAGGGATCTGTGGGCTCCACATCAACGCTATTCGGTTCGCCCAGCGTAGCTGCATAGTGGAGACCATGAATGGCAGGAATCGCAGGTCGCAGCCCGCGCTTGACACGCCTAAAGCCCGGCTGCTGAACGGCCGTGTGTACCTATTGAATTGTTTCAAGCGGTAAAAATGTATCAATATCAAAATGCTAGCTGTCAACGGCTGTCTCAAGGCCTTCACTCGTCCCCTTGTGTGGGTTATGCATACGTGTTACTCGGAAATGTTAATTTCAAACATGGTGAAATTCGATTCGAAGTGCGGGCTCGGACTGAGAATCTGGTTGCAGACAGGCAAACAAAACGAAACAAAACCAATTCGCATTTGCATATGCCATTGTGCGTAGACTGTTTGCCAGTAGACTGTTGCATTTTGAATAGTAATTATCGGCATTGGCCCACTGGCACGTAACGGACGAAAGGACACGCTGCCAATTGGAATGCAATGCAATATGGTTGAATACAATTTGCCGACTGATTGCCGAGCTGCCAGCGGAAGCGTAAACTTTGACATTTTGTGGCGGAAGCATAGAAAAACCAGTGACATGGCTAAAACTGTCGAGCTGTCGAGAAATTCACAGCAATACTCACCGAGGGATGACTCTTAAGGGCACGCGTGTGCGTCAGGCTGCGACGTGAACGGGCGTGCGGTAGTGTCCTGTGCTTGAAATGATACTCGTGTCCATCGGCGCCTGCCAGCTGTAAAAGAAAAGTAGAATAGCATTTCATTAGATGCGTGCCACCACACTCTTATTCTAATTGAGCTTAACACATTAATTCCCCTCACTTGTACTTGGCGCTCGCTGCGTCAGCTGCGTCAGCCATAATTGAGCCATAATTGACTTTAGCTGGCTATTCTCCGACTACTCTCATATTAACGCACATACTGGGAGTAGCTATGTGCTGTGCGTGCCCATAATTGCGTTTTAAATTGCCAGTCATGGGCATCATCTTCACAGCATCATCATCATCAGCAGCAACAACAACAAATCATCATCATCATTACGTATATTAGCCTTCGTCCTTGGCTAAGCTTTGGTAAATTGAGAGTTCACACCATTGCCCGGGCCCGCTCTAGTTGCACTAGTAATTTTCCATTTTCGCTCACTGTAATTCCAATAAACAGCATATCGAGTTACGCACATTTCTCTCATGTGCCGGGCCCCCCAGCTGCTGTCCCCAAGTTCCCGATGTGACCCCTCTAAAGCACGTCAGCACCCAAAAACTTTGACTTTGCTCAACAACAACGCCCCGATTAACCGACCATTTTTACGCAACACAGTAATAAAAGCCTACAATTTACTTGTCCAAAGTTCAGGTCACATGATATCTATCTGATATCAGGCAATCGAATAATGTTCCTTATCAAACTCAGCAGGAGAGAGTTGAGCATACTCCTCTGCATCCGAATCTATTTAGTATGCATGTACAATTAATACTTTAGCCTGGAAACTGCAGGGAGCAAAATATATATTACATATATGGCCAAAAGCCTCTCAATGCGAGTCAGAGACTAAGTTTTGTCCGTCAGTCAATCCGTCAGGATAATATATATTTACAGACAGATATTTATTAATAATATATATATATATATATATATATATATATATATATATATATTATCACAAATGTGACCACAGAGTCGCATATGTCTATGTATGACTCTTCCCTCGTACACAATCCCCCGTGACTCGTGTTGCTTTTCAAGATAGACAGCGAGTGAAAGTTATGCTGGCAATGCCTTCCTTTTGACCAGACTTGTCGACTGGAATTGGAAACTTGGCCACAGCTTGGACAGCTGTTGAGCAGCTCAGGGCTGCGCAGCCTTTGTGTTATCCTTTCACTCGCAGATTGTGAATAATTAGCAGTTGCCTTGGGGTCATCTTCTTTGCCAGAGACTATCACAACTATTGCGCGGTCGTATAGCTATGTTTGACAACAAAGAACTGCCATGCTGCCAACGCGTTTTTATATATAGAATGGCAGCTAAAAACCAACTTCGACTTTCAACCGTGTCTATTTTAAGAAACGTACTTTTTATAACCTGAGCAGCTGTCAGTGTTTAAGCAACATGGGTTTATGCAGAGTTATGCCACAAAGTATCCTGAGGCCCTAGATGCAAATTGCAAAGGGATTGTGCCTGATGAAGGAGTCTTCTTTTGTCGACTCATCAGCTACCCAAAAAAGGCTTTGCATTTGAATATTAAACGCTTTTTACAGGTTTCAATTTAAGCTAACCAACTGAAAATTTAAGAGAATAATATTGGTAACCAACAGCTGAAACATAAGTCAAGGCTTGCTCCATGCTCTACCCAGACATTAACATGTAACATAATTAATATAGAAAAATACATAGAAAGAAAGCCAAAAGGCCTTGAAAATCGCATAGAAGGGTCAACGAAATTTTAGAAAGCCAAGCCAAGTTTAATCAATTTTATCCATTTACCCACAAATTTAATGTGTGCGGGGCATGAATGAAGGAGTATATTTTAAATTTAGACGAAGACACAAAATTAAACGAGCTATTAAATTGTAATTATCTTTGCTTTTAACACAAGCCCTTCTCAAATGTACAGCATTTTGTAAATAGAAATCGTTGGCAATGAACTTAAAGGGACATTTGAAATGTTTGCCAGCAAATGCTTCACTTATTATTCATGAAATTTTTGGCACCAGGCTGGTGTCCAGGGTCCAAACGGGATACGCGAGACAGAAGCCGCAGCTCGATTTTAGTTTACTTAGACCAAATTAAGGGGACACAGTTGCCGGCTGCTCAGCAGCGCTTTTTATTGAGGTTTGTCAATCGGAAACCAGTGTCAGCTTGTCAATAACCTAGAGCTTCTCTTGGGTGCGGTGCGGGTTGAGGATTGAGGGTTCTTGTCTATTTTTATGCGATGTTAATTTGTGCGTTAAGTACGCTGGGTAATGCAACAGCTGGCCAGCTTTCAGTGCTGTGCTGCTGGTTTGCCATTTAAATGAGGTGACGACCAACTAAGGGGTTTGAGGCAGCGAAAGATAATATAAACATAGCGCGCCTCATATAAATTAATAAGGCAAGCAAACTAATCCCAGCAGCCACATGTGGCTAAATTGCGGGCATATTTTTAGAAGTTCGGTATAATTTTTGCATTATTCCTAATAAATGAAACATATGGCAGCGCAAAAAAAAAAATTAAGTAAATAAATAAACTTGATGCCCGAGCTTGGAGTGGATTGAGCTAAATAAAAATAGCCACATAGCACACAAAGACAACAGCACTCGGTGTAGTCATTGTCTCTATGCGTGTGTGTGTGTGCGAGTGTGTGTGTGTGTGTGTGTGTGTGTGTGTATGTGTGTGCTTGTGTGTAGTACACAACGTATTATAAATATAATGTGTCACAGCAGGCGATAACGCGGACATCAGCCAGCAGCAGCAGCAGCAGCAGCAGCACAAGCCAAAGCAAAGTCAGACTAGGCGAGCAGACACTTCATGTGGCATGTGGCATGCGGCATGTGACCCCGCCTCGACCCCGAGGCAGCGCTTCGTGTGAGACGCTTAAGCCCAAGCAACACCCACGCACATTTAGCAACATTTGTGTCTGTATGTCTCTTTGTGGAAAGTGTGCGCCTCGATTGCCAAAATGGCGTCTACAATAAGTTGAATATATCGTAGCTCATAGTTTATAACTTAATGTGTGCGCAGGCAACAGCAGGCGGAGGCGTCGCAGTCGTCGCCATTGTCAGCGTCACTTGTTGCGTCCAGCACCCCCCCCGCGCACTCAGTTGAGCAGTATATTAATTTGCATATGCCCAGAAAACAGGGCAAAGGCGGAGTAGTTACATCAGGGCACGACCGCAGAGTGGGCGGCGACGCGTGTAGCATGTGACATGTCATCTCTCAAACGCTGTCAGGATCACAAATATATGGATTTTTACCCAGCGCGAGAGCAGAAAACAACAGAAGGTACCGCCAACCAACAATATAAGCTCCGGCTAACAAAAGCAACAGCTGCATTGTTGATGCATGTCACACATGCATGCACACATGCACATACATGCGTGTGTGTGTATGGCAGTTTGTTTATGCGATTCTGATATCCCTGCAGACAGCCACGCATGGCAGGTGGTGGTCTTTTGTTTAGCTACAAGCTTAAATAAGTCAACAAAGGATTAAAGCCGACAACAATATGCACAAGCCTTTGTGCATTTTAGCTGATAGGACACTCCATTAGCTCTAAATGTGTTCGCGGTTCTAATTCGCGGAATCCCTTTCAAGGCCAGCTAACTGCAAGGTATTGTGCATTAAATTCAACTATAAATAGTTAAGCTATAAGTGTGTGCATAAGAAATGAGATTTGCGTTTAGCTCTTATGTATTCCCATTAATTGGCTAAGTCTTCATCGGCAGCAGAAAAGTAGGCAACACTTTTTGCTGCAGCCCGCAATCGCGAACATTCTTATTACATAATAAGCTTTGGCATTATCTCAAGCTATTTATATTCGACAGCTAAAGTAAAATCCATTTGTCAAACTTTGCCAGCCACTTCCACTGGCTCAGTGCCTGTCACTATTAGCCGCACTTTATCAGTGCGTGTCACATTATCAGTAGCCAACTACATTTCTAACAATCTAATGGCATTTGTGCAAATGACTACTGCCATGCGCAAGGCAAGTGTTATGTACTCAAATACACGCATATCACACACAAACAGATAGATACGAGCTCCATGCAAGCTGATAATAGAACTCTTTGCAGCAAATACCAAACGGATAAGCGTATATAATTGTGTGCGTTAAACATTTTATATATAGCTTTTACTATTAAATGTTCTTTAGGTTTCAAAGCTAGCTAAAGGTGGTTATTAAAAGTAATCCGAATCGTAAGCTGGAAGGCTTCCGCTGCTCTACCAAAAAGTTGGCAAATTGCAAAAAGTTTATCTCAAACGGCTGCAAAACTTTAAATTGAGAACAACTACAACTGCTGTCAAATAAATATTTTCTGATGGTTGAAAACCTGAGAAAATTTATGCTTACTTTTGTTAAGCAAACCTTCTTAATACATCTAAGGCTTTATAGGTATTAAGCAACTATTTCAAAAAGAAGACCCTGCAAAAACTGATTTATATATATGTGTGTTATATATATTTTCAATAAATCAGTAGCAAAAATGATGCCTCAGAGAAAAGAAATAGAAATGCATCAAATCAATTTTGTTTGCACAGTTTTTTTTTTTTCTACATATCTAGGCACGTACGTCAATTGCATTTTTATTGCATTTGTAGATTTTTATTGCAGCAATAAGTTGCAGCAAATAAAAGCAGGCAATTCGATTCCAGCTAATCAGTCAACCACAAGGGCAGCACATTTTTACCTATTTGATATTTGCATGCTTTATGGGCAAAGGTAGCCAAGTGCAAAATCAGGTGAGCATCAAAGTCACCTTCTGTTGGCATTTGGGATGTCTGAAATTTAATTTAAAAACCTTCAGCATATGCGACCAGCTGAAATTGTGGCAAATAATGCAAGCAGAGAAATATTGATTGCCGGCTGCGTAAGCTCTATACACACACCCAGGCGGCAATAAAAGGCATGTAAATTTCGCAGAAACGTAATGGTGAAGTTGTGTAAGTATATATATGTATATAAGTGTGCGTCAGACAGGTGGTAAATGAGAGAAATGCAAATGAATGCCACGAACTGCTGAATAATTCATCAGGATACACAGCGCGAAAGCGAAGACAAACAGCAGTCATGGCTAATAGGCTTTGATTGAGGCTTTTGGCATGTGCCATTCGTTGTGCCGGGTCTGGTCAGGCTGGTATAGCTTTGATTTGTTGGCCTCGGCTTGGGCGCGTTAGCTGCTAACGAGTTGGCATGTGAGAAGTAGGGCCAAAATAATTGAAAAGTTATGCATGGCTGTAAGTTTAAATTGCATGAATATGAGCAGCCGAGTTGTCATTGCAGTCGCTGTTGCAACAAGGGCTGAACGTGACATGCAATTAGCTAAATAGCACAACAAGTGGTTGTCATGACAGCCAAACGAAATGGGGCGACTTTTAATTAAAAGTTGTGACTTGAAAGTAAGTAAATGCTTAACATGGCAAAAAGAAACTCATTTCGCGAGTGGGTTGCATAGCTATAAGCCAACCCAAAGGCCAGGCCAGGCCGGGCCGGGCCAAGCAGAAATCGATAGACACACTGAATAGGAACAGAGCGAGGTCAGACGCGTGCGAGGCGAAGCTGGCCGGGCCGGGCCATCATAATCTTATAAGTCCGTTTGCTATTTGGAGCAAAGACAACATTCCCGCTAGCAAAGCAAAATAATTATCTGGCCCACTGTTGACATTGACATGCTGTTCGGCGCATGCTGCGTATGCGTGATTTTCTACGACATCAGCACAAACAGGCGGGCCTTACAATTAAGAGCGCATTCCATGCAGCACTCCAGTCGCCTGCTGGCTAATGAAATTTAATGATTTTATCTTATTTTCTGTTTTTTTTTTTCATGTGTCCTGTGCCCCAAACAATTACATTGAAATGTAATTACCCGCATGCTGAAGCAAAACTTTTTCGTCTGCCCTCTGACATTTCCAGAGTACCGTGTTCTTCGTAAAGTGAAATGTCTTAAATATAATTTACAATTTTCAGCAATTACATTTACTTCAAGACCAGCACACACTCGCTTTGCAATGGCGGAGCCGTTTATAAAAGGACAAAAGCATTGAGTCGGTCTACAAAGTATCCTGGGCCAAGTGTATCTATTAATCTATTTATTTATTTATCTAATCTATCTATTTATCTTGATATATAAATATATATAAGGGAAAAGAAGTTTATTTCTTTGAATGAAAAAAATAATTTCGTTGGAATTTAATTTCACTCACAAATTTTTTACATCTATAAATCTCACAATTTTTATACCCTGAACCCATAAAAATGGGTATAAGGGTATATTGTATTTGTGCAAAATCCAAATGTATGTAACAGGCAGAAGGAAGCATCTCCGACCCCATAAAGTATATATATTCTTGATCAGCATCAATAACCGAGTAGATCTAGCCATGTCCGTCTGTCTGTCCGTCCGTCCGTCCGTCGGTATGTATGAACGCAAGGATCTCAGAACCTATAAGAGCTAGAGAGATTTTAGATGTAGGTGCTCCTAGTTCCCGCGCAGATCAAGTTTGTTTCCGATAATCGATAACTTAGTCCGTTTCCAAGCAATCGATAAAAATCGATATCGATATCCTGTTTTTTGGCCAATTTTGGTAAATAATAAGAGCTAGAGTCACCAAACTTGACATATAGCTTCTAAAATAGAATATATACATATATTTTGAATTCTTTGAAATGCATATTTCTCGGTAGTTAAAGTAATCAGAAATACATTTAACTTGATGTTTGATTGATAGCATTAGCAATACATCACTGCAAATGCGGTTATACGCTTAAAGACTATGAAATATGTTAGATATACGTTAATATATGATGACACTATCTGACTCATATAAGCTCGGTGGTATATACTACATATGAATTTATCTTTAAAAGCGACAGATCCCAATAATAATACATTAACATAACCTAAGAAAGAGGTGTTAATCTGGCCTTTGACTAAAATATTACAGCATCCCAAGTCTAGCCTGACTAACTCACCTAACTTGACTAATTTTAAGTAAAGTGTTGCACAGGAATTTGCAAGAAACATGTAAATATGATCGATTTTAATATTTCACAAGTAATTTAAATGAATTTTATAACTCGCAAACGCCAAATCAAATGTTTCAATTCATGGTTGTGATAAAAATCAAGCATAAAAAGGCCGCACAAATTAAGGACCTTGATTAAATTGTCAAAAATCTTAAAAATAGTTTGTTCGCTTTGCTGGTAATTAGCAGATAATGATCCAAAAACTTCTTAATAGACGCACATTAGTGCCAAATTAACGCCCAGCCTGAGACATAAAGTTTGCATTAAGACACATTTGTATGCATATATATATTCAAATAACTTAAAATAATACGGGCATATCCAGTGGACCAGGGGGGTTGTTCGCATAATATGATACCTCACATGCTAACGAGAAGCTTGCAAATATTTGCCAAAAGTTGGCTTTTTCATCAAAGTTTGCCAACTGTTGGTCGTAAGGCACAAATGGGCCAGGAGTAAAAGGTTTAGGCGCGCACAAGGAGCAAGCTGTGTTAGGTTGTGTGTGAGTGTGTGTGTGTGAAGCACAGGTAAGTTCCACTTATATATACATACATTTTGCATTCATGAATTTAATTCAAAACTAAACGACTTTTCTCAAAGTAAAAGAGTGCTTTATGTGTGAAGACAATGCCAAATAAATTTAATATTAGCACAAACTACTTTCTTATCTAACAAACTTTAATATATAGATAATGCCCGCAGCCATATAAATAAAAAAAAAGTCTGGACAAAAACCAATTTATATTAAGTATTGAACATAGCTCGTGTCTAGCTTAGACTGCACCGCATCACGATTCTAAAAATAAATATATATACACATACGAATTCACATCGACTCGGGCCACAACGCTGCGTATACGTGATATTCTTTTCAGTGTGCTTGGGTGTGCGGGTGTGTGGGTGTGTGCATGTGTGCGTGTATATGTGTGATGTTTTTGTGCCTGCGGTTCTTATATTTTCAGATTTCTAGCATAACCTTATCCAGGCATGTGCGACTTCGTCTCTGTTTGCCCGACGTGCAAGTCCTTTGTTTGTCTTTTATTTGCCAACATATGTTTGGCTTGAGTTACAAATTGCCAGCAAACGTCCTTGCCGTTAATTTGCGGAGCTGGCAGGGAAGAGGCCGCAACATTTGTAAAGTCCTTTTTCATTTCGCATAATAAATGAAACGAAAACAGCCCACAAAGTGAAACCGAAGCTCTAGTTGAAGCTAATGCGTTTTCTCCACAGCCACATCCCAAATAAATAATATAAATTTGCCTCTGTCATACCTCTGCGTCATTTGGCCATTTCTCACCGCCCACCTTTAAGCTGTCTATACGGATAGTTATATTATATATATATACTATACTTTCATCTTGATTATGCAGGGCAAAAACCTAATGAACGTTGCATAATTTATGAGCATGAACAAGAATATGGACTGCAATGTGCAGCTATGCATATTTAATGAGCGCTGACATTCCACAAACTTTTTACGTTGACAAAGTTAAAGCGCACATTATGATGCTGCCCTCATTTAGGTTTCAAACTTTAAATAATTATAAGGACTCGCTTATTAATGCTAATTTTTTAATTTTTATATATAACGAATTTGTACAATAGAACAACAGATTCCCCTAACCCAATTCTATTATGCCTTATATAAATACTGCTCATACAGCCTAGATAAAGGAGCTATATGATATATAGTAAGAAGATGTTTCTCAGATTGGGAATAACTTCTTTACGATCGATCCGTTCTACTTGCCAAGCAGAAGTGCTTTTGTCTACTCAGCTGTTGATTCTGATTACGAATTATGACTATGAATCATATTTATAATCCGTAAATTATTTAGATTTATAAATCATATTTATAGTCCGTAAATCCTACTTAGTTAACATAATGGCAAACATTTATTTGATTTATTATTGCAGTTAGTTTCATTAAGATTTCTGCCAATATTCGCCGCTTCCCTTACAAATGTGCTGCTCTGACTATCTAAACTTATTCCGGCTTCCTTTGTAAGTCAAGCATATAAATACCTTAGGAATATGTCTGATGTGTCCCCTTAAAAGCCTTGCACACTTCTCTGCAAGGGTATCAAATAAGTTGTCCAGGATATTCTCCATGATTTCCGTTTCATCCTTTTACACGCAGCTGCAACTTTTTGTTACCAAACATGCGATTGGTAAAAGTTCAATGCTGACTTTTGAATTTTTCAATTGGCATTGGGAAAATAATTATAGTTAATTACAATATCTATAATTCATATAGCTTGTCACAACGAAACTAAAGTTGCGGGCGGGGCTTAGTTTCAGCATATGTTAGAAGTATTAGATATACAAAGAAACATTGAATTAATGATATATATGAAACTGTTTGCCTTGACTGACTAACTGACTGACGGAGTAACTGACTGACTGATTGACTGAATGTCTGACTGACCATAAGAACAAGCAACTTGTAGGAAACTTTTTTGCTTTCCATCCGTTTAGCCTCAAACTCATTTTCAGAGATCTTTGTTCATTTGTTTCATTTGAGACAGGTCGATGGATTATAAATGCGGCTATTTTTTATATAAGGGCTAAGTTTACAGTTTTAAACTATCGTACATATGTCCAAACAGTCTGGATCGGACTACTTTAACATATTGCTGCCAAGGAACGATCGGTCTAAAATTAAGTACTTGTATGGAAATATATATATATATTAATTAGCTGATGATCGACTTCGAAGAAGTGAACAATAATTGTGGTCAAGAACGCAGCCATATGAGTGTGCCATGTCGAAGCTTCGAGCCAAGTGGCAGTTCACAGGTTCAAATTCAATTGTCAATTTGCTATGTGTATATATTCTTGGCAGCGCAATATATTTCTAATAATTACAACATTTTTGCTAATACATTTAAACAGAAGTATTTGCTTTTATGAAGCAAACGTGTTATATGAGAAGTCAGGCCAAATATATAGACAAATTGAGGGCAATTTGAGCGGCTTATATCTGCCCGAAGTTGTTGCGCATCAGACAAATAATTTCTATTATCAAGTGCAGCGTTATTTTTTTATATTCCAGTTTATATATGGTGTGTGTGTGTTATATAAGTGCCTTATATCGGCGTGGAAACAACAACAAGCTGATGCTGTTGTCAAGGCTTAGGATGGTTTGGTAAACAGCATCTTAACGCTTTGTGCAAGGATTTGCGGCACAGTGCCTACTAACAAGCAGCCCACGGCAGACTTGAGCCTGTTGCGTTTTGTTAGCTTTTAAAGTTATTACACACACACCGCACGAACAAAATACACACAAAAGACAACACACATACACACACACACATTAGTTAAAACTTTGCGGCAGCCCAAAGACAAACGTTAGGAAAGGCGCTTTGAGGCATTAACCAGGCGGCACTTCGTGAATTTGTGCGCCCATAAAGAGCAGAAGGCGGCTCGGCAAAAAAAAATCAAGCCAGGTAAAATACGGCAAATGCGTGGGTAACGCTACGTGGGAGCTGACCGTCCAGCTGCACGAAATTGGCTTACTTGAATGTAAATATTTAAATTGTGAGACTCAATTCCAATCTGCAATTATATTAATCGAGGTTTACATATGTAAGTGTATATCTGACTGGCTGACTGGCCAAAACTAACAGTTTATTGCTGATAAGGCCATAACAACGAAAGCAATAAAGCCCAAAGGCAGGCAGCGCCAGTTTGACATACGCTGCGTATACGCAATATCGATTCGAGCAATCAACCGAGCGTAAGCGTGTGCCTCAGCCCGTGTATGTACCCTATTCCCTATTCCCTCTAAGGCTGCCTTTTTCCCGTTTTTTGTATATATATTGTTTTGTTGCCCTGTCGTGCATTTTTTGTGATTTCTGTTGGCAGATAGCGTTTGACGTAAGAGCAACAGATTTTTCGGCAACATGTACGGCAATTTTATTGGCCCACGCCCCCGAAGCGTACTGATGGAATTTTGCTGTTTATCTGCTGCGAGCATCGGAAGCGAATCGTATGCGCATTCAACACAAATTTTCAATTAAATTTCCGTCTATATTTAAGTTTGGCCGAAAGGTTACCCATTATATGCAAAGGTTTCACAATGATCCTGGACGGGAGTACAAAGGACAGTTCATGAGCTGTCCTCAGTTGAACAA
The DNA here is from genome assembly GCF_003285875.2 of Drosophila novamexicana. Taxonomy (NCBI): domain Eukaryota; kingdom Metazoa; phylum Arthropoda; class Insecta; order Diptera; family Drosophilidae; genus Drosophila; species Drosophila novamexicana. The sequence continues at coordinate 2,177,097 of NW_020824827.1, read as the reverse complement.
TATTTATGAAATTTTAATAAACATTAAAAATAGATTTCTCAAAGTCTAATCTATCAATTAATATACAAAAATAACTGCCTAATGACTGGCGCCTTTGGAATTAATAACTTTTTAATCCGCTGAACAAAATGCATTAGCGAAAAATCGTTTTACCCATTGTTCAAAATGCCAAGAATAATTTTGTAGCATGCAAAAGTGTTATGAAAATCATTAAAATTAATAAATTAAGCAGAAAAGGGGCAGAAGAAGCGCACTTCACAGCATGTCAGGAAATCTGCTCGGGAAAGAAAATATTTGCTCACATTTATTTGATAACTGAAAGAGCAGGGTGAAGCTAACAGATTGCGTGGCCAACTAGCGAATACCCTGTAATCTGATTACTCCGGCTGTCTAATTTGTTATCGAGCTTCGAAAATGCCAGAGAATTTATATTTGATCGAGTTCGTGGAAACGAGTCGAGTTATCGAAATTGTTAAATCAACTTTTCTTGTGTACAACACAATAGAAGAGATTCATGCAATCCGCTTCTTGCTTAATGAAAGTTTCGTGCATATTAACTCATTTTTTTCCCCCAGCAAGGATAATCACAAGCAGCTGACGCATAAGCCGGGAAAAGTTCTACCAAAACGCAGTGAGCTGTAAATAGAATTTTCCGCGACCGTGCAAAGTATGCATTATGCCAGTAAACCGCCCACAGGTCTGCTTCAGCGTGAAGTGCTTAAAACAGAAATCGCGTGAGAAGTAACAGGAATTTGTGGGATCAAGGAAAAAAGTAAGACGTAGGTAGTTGCGCCTGCTCGACGACAAAATACTCTGTTAACCCTCAGTCAATATAATATTTTAGCGTGCTGCTACGCTTTGAATTCCCTCAATCGTGAAATTCACAACAAATTTATTTTAAACTCAATTAGGATATTTATTTAAATCTGTGCAAAATTATACTATTTACCTCTGGCTATATAATCTATATATCTTTGGTTATCCCAGATCGACGCAATCATACATACAGTCAGACGGACAGACGGGCAGGCCTTAATCGACTCAGCTCGTCGCCCTGATCAAGAATATATATATACTTTATGGTAGCCGACGTGAAACCTTCTGCCTGTTTCATACATTTGCACATACTCATTACTCTTTAATTCACTTTCAGTGGGTACAGGGTATAAAAAGATAACCCAAAAAATAATGTGGGCTAAGTAATTAACAAATATTTGTTAACAAATAATTAAAATTCAAGGGTAAAAGTGCTAATGTAACCAAAAAATATAATATATAAATGTGGAAAACCAGAAAAAATGATATTCAGAGTTTTGGGAAATCATTTTTAATCATACAGAATGGAGAATGGAGGTTGCAAATGGAAAGAGAAAGGGAGAAAGAGAGAGAGAGAGAGAGAGAGAGCTGAATAATGCTTCGCTCAGCTACTTGATTAATGGAAACATAAAGGTCTCTCGATAAACTTTGTTGTTTGGATAATTAAAGGAGTAAATATTTAATAAGAAAAGAACGTATGATGTATTGATGTATGGACGTTTGATGTATGTATAAAAAAATAAGCGATGTATGTTTTGTGTTGATCTTGGAACCGTAAAGACAACATCGATACTGAGAGATTCGATATTTGCCATACTTTTGAGCGGTTGAACTGAGCGAATGGATTGTCGAGAGTTTAAATACAATTTCGGACTTTACAAATATAGAATCATAGAACTCCACATTGTGCTGGTTTCAATAAATAAACAAAATGTGGTAGATGCCAACAATTTTCTAATAAATATAGATAATACTCTCTCGAATCAATACAGTTATGATATTTGTTTGCAATATGTAAGAAGCCCAAGGCAAAAAGTTACTGGTCGAATATATTTTGTATTTTTTCAAAATTAACAGAAGCTTTACAAACATTATTCTTGTTCGTTATTTCACTTTCCTACAATAAGCATCTATTCCTTTATAAAGTAATGCGATATGTGTGGAGTGGGTTAGTCTAGTTATTCTTATAAACAAGCCAAGGACCTAGCCCAGAACTAGCACAACTCTTTCTGTTAAAAATTCCAAGAATTCGCAGCAATAATAATAAAAAAAAGGTCACAGCAAATGTAATTAAGAATGCAAGAGATGGGCGATAAATGCGGCTAGTGAATATCTTGCAAACATAAATTAGAGTGCTCTAGTGGGGTGTGCCCGACTAGGAAATACCCTGAACCGCTTTCATTATATTTCTCAACCAATCTTGAGCAAATTTTCAGCAGTAGATCTTATTATGCCATAGAATATACGTATATTTTCAATTATACTCTCAATATCTGATTTATTTATTTGAGGGTGGTGCGAAAACTCTTTTCTTAAATAAAAAAAAATTTAAATAAACATTATAAACGAATGGTAAACAAAAAGACAGGCTGAATGGGATTGGCCGGATTGAATTTTGGTTTTTTCCATTATGAAATAAACAAATATTGAAGTTAAGAATTTTGTCCTTTTTTTTTAATTTGAACAGATTAAATTATCGCATCTCTTGCGTTCTTCATGACATTTGCTAAACTTTTATTGATATTATTAATATACGAATTCGTATTTAATAACAGATTTAAGGTTTGTTACTAACCAAGCTCACTAACTAGAGTCTAAACTATGTGTTTTTTATAAGCTTTTATGGCCCTAAAATCAAAAATAACTCTTTCTTCCTAAGAACCAAAATTCGAGCAGTTCCAGGTGCTCTCGTCTGGCATAAAATGAAGACCAATTTGCAATTCGAGGCACAAAGGAATTCCCTTACGTGAACACTTCCCCTGAATTGGATTGTGCAACGTAATGACCTTGTTAAGGTGGCTGTCCTGCAATCAGAGCCAGACGATGCCAAGTTGCAGCTGCGTCTAACTATGGGTAATAAATGTTAGCAGCAGAGTGGGGCCAAGGAGAATGGCGTGTCTCAGGTAACTGGTCGTCGGAATGGGGCGCAGCAAGGGCAACGCCGTGGACAAGTCCGACCGTATTAACTTACACATAAATCAGCATTATATAAATAATGAAGAGCGTATAAACTAATTGGATTTGGCGCCTGCTTCATATTTCTTTATTGACGCAATTGTTGACCCTGATATAATGTTATTGACGGCCCGGCTACCTAATTAAGGCAACATGCCGGCCAATTAATTTTTCGGCCAGTATAAGGCTGCAACTCGAGCTGTCGAGCTGTTGAGTTGTCGAGTTGTCGCTGATGTTGCCACCAGCATATGCAACAAGTGGGCCAACCACAATAGCTGTCAGCAGCAGACGGCCAGCGAGATATCATTCAATTCCTGTGACTCATTGTGTACTATTTTTGGCGCTGTCAGCGCAAATAAATACCAAGAGCGACATGTAAAAATGTTATATATATATATATATATATAGTATGCTATTACATACAGTTACATGCTGCAGTTGCTGGCCTTGTGCCCATTTGCCACATGCAACATGCAACACGAAATGTTTGAAAAGTTGCGCCTAGACGATATGCAACGAAAAATTGCCGCGTGGCAGCCGGAAGTTGGCCAAAGCCGCAGCTGACTTTAGACTTTGTAATGTTTTGTATGCCAGGGCACGCGCCCATCCACACACATGCACACATGCACATGTACACATGCACACATGCACACATGCACACATGCAGACGCATACACACCCACTTAAGAAGCCACAATTAAAAAAGCAGCCCTTGAAGACCGCGTTGTTGTTGTTGTTGTTGTTGTTGTTGTTATTGTTATTGTTGCTGCTGCTTGTCACTTTTGGGCGGAAAACCTGCACGAGCCGTCGGAACATAGAATAATTGATTTTTCACAGCAAACGACGAACTGGTCTTTTGTAATAGGTAAGGAGTACAGTGAAAGCTCCCTTGAGCAGCCATTTCTTGATGCGGCTAATATTTTCGACTTGTCTGTTTCTTATACTCTTTGCAAAAGACAAGCAACTTCCTTAACGGTAAAATTTGTAGAAAGAATTAACTAATTGCTTTTTTTCTCATTCACATGCATAGTAATTGAGTTTTTTTTTTTTTAGGTTTGAGTCAGTTAACGCGAGCATTCACTGTACTTGACTAGTTACTTACCGGTCCTAGATTGTCGAAACCATACTTGTCGGCCACCTGGTGGGCGAAGTCATTGTCAACGCCCCGACGGAAACGCACCAGAAATGAGCTGGTGAAGACGGCCTGATTACCCAGGCCGCCGGTGACGCTGCTGGCAGCGGCGTCGGCCTCGCCGATCAGCAGCGGCAGCAGCATCGCTAGCACCAGCATCCCGATGCAGAGCAGTCGCCATGAAGCAGCAAAGCTCCATGCAGCTGCCGCAATGAACATTTCACGTGTTTCGCCTTGCAAGTTGTTGTTGTTGTTGTTGTTAGTTGTGTTTCTTTGCTTATTTTTTTCTGCTATTTTCCTTTTGAGTCTGTTTGCTGTTCAGTTCACAATTGCGACGATGGGGCAACGCTGGCGCCACAAATTCGTGCACACTCTTTTTGTTGGTTCAGTGGTGGAAACGTGGGCTTTCGAGAAGGAATGTCAAAAATAAAGGCCGCGCTTCACTGACCACCAGCAAAATTCGTACGTTCGAAATCCTTTAAAGGCCGGCAACACATAAAACTTGTAAGCCTTAACGTTGCTTGGACAATTTATTATAATATTATTTCTGGTCTCTTCTTACTGCAGTTGTGCTTTATAAAATTAATTTTTGTCTGCGCTGTGTGGCTGCGATTAGCGGCTTGTTATGCGCTGCCACGAACTTCACTTTGGCGTTGCGCGCTGAAAACTGTTTGCCTGCGTCGGTTGTGGACGCCATTATGAATATACGAACGGCAAGGCAGCTAACGAAAGCATTTGTGAAAAGCTCGACGAAAGCTTTGCTAGCGCCCACACCCCTGAACAGTTGGCGCCCACACAGAGTGCATTTCATTTGTCGCGCTAGTGCTGTGCTGCTCGCACGCCCAGCTGGCTGCTCCTTTAAGCTCTTTGTTCACTTCAGCTTTGTTGTTGTTACTTTTGCAGCTTGGTTTGCGCCTTGTAGACGTCACCAATTTAGTTGACCCGCTGCTTCTGTTTTTTTTGTATTCCTTGTATACCTATTCCTCTGGCTCCGCGCTAACTGTTGTCGCCTATTCTGTTTTGTTTTTTCCTTTTTTTTCTTTTTTTTTTTGTCGATTGCTCGGCTTGTTGCTCGGCTGCGATTGGTTTATGCTGCGCATTGTCAACATATGGCAGCATACTTTATGTTCCAGATTCGTTGCATTTCACAAAAGGCAATACATACGCACGCACTCACATATATGTATATGTTCATATGCTTACGCATGTATGTGTGTATGTATGGCCGTTTGAATTGGGTCTTAAGAGTATAATAGCTGAAAAGAGCTTCAACTTTGACCTTAGCCCCAATGAAATGGGCTACGGCCGAAAGCGCGCATTAAACCTTCTTTATTTATGATTGTGAGCTATCGTCCCTTTAAAAGTTTACATATTCACATTCATTTGGCCATAATCTGCCGTTAAATGAGCGAAAATATTTTATTATTTTGTGCCAATATTTTATAGATTTATTTTGATAATAATTAACCGTTAATGGTGAAAATACTTAAATATTTTTTTCAATATTTTATGCATTTATGTTTATAATAAATATTTGTTTAAAAATATTTTATTATTTTGTGCCAATATATTTTGCATTTATTTAAATAATAAATATTTGTAAAGTAAAACTTAAAATAACATTGTAAGACTTAAATATCTATTCCATATTCTTTGAGCTTAATAATAATTAAACTAAAAAAACTCTTGGGAGCCTTAGAGGTACATTTATAAAGGTTATTCATTAACTTAGCTAAAATACTATTTAGTTAGTTTATGCATCATAACCTTAAGTTCGACAACTAAACAATACCATACCTTACTAATTATTAAGAACTATAACTATTCATTGAAATTTGTATAAAGCTTGTTTGGACACACAATATTATTGGTTTGGGTCTTCATTAGACAATGCTCCGACGTCACAGGAAGGCGCTCGATATTAAATCTGGCGCTCTGTCGCTTTGTCCTGCGCAATTGTCGCAATCCAACCTCTCAAATCTCCAAAAGCTGGAACATATGGTCCGTGGCTCGATGGCAATTGAGCAGCAGGTTTAAATTACAATTAAGTTTTAATTGAGCTTCAATTCTAATTAAACAAGTATCTTAAGAGTATATGGATTCAATTAACGTATACATCTCCAATGAAATAACGAGGAACAAAGAGGCGAGCGAAACTTGGAGCACACCCAACTTTTTGCGCATCACATTCGGTACAGGTAGATGGGAAGCCGTTGGAACAATTTATTGTGGGCGTCAAGGCATTGTCTAAGGCCGCCTACCAAAAAGATTGCCTCTTGCTAAAAGTATAGATATTTATATATTTGTGATAAATATGAAATGGGAACTAAGCCATCATTTACCACTTGAGGTAGCGGGCGACAGGGCGTGTGTGCTGGCGTGACGTTTTATGCGTGGCGTATCTGATACTGGCATGCCTGCATTGGCGGCGGAGCAGGAGGCGGAGGAGGAGGCGGAGTTGATGCAGCGCTTAGCTGTGGACGCACTGCAGCTAGCGCTGTCATCGCCGGCTGTTTTGCTCGGCATCGATTTGTAACGCTGCAGGGCGAGGCGCGGCTTCTTGGGATTTGTAGCCTCCAGCATGGCCTCGTCGAGGGCAAGAAACCAATCCTCTGTTTCGCTTTCATCCTCCAGAAACTTCATATAGAACGAGGACTGCTTCTCCTTGTGGCTCTTGTGATGGCTGGTGGGCGTGGTTACAGCCGGCGTCTGCCTCGGCGTCTGCTTTGGCGCCAGCTTTGACTCCAGCTGCTGTGAGGCCTCAATCAGAAAGCAATCCGTATCGGAATCGTTAAGGAAATCGGCCAAGGCGGGATCCTCCACAGCACCTGCAGCTATTTCGGCATCAGCTGTCGCTGCCGGTGCCACAGTCTGTTGATCCAACAGCTGCCTGTGCAGCTTGTCACAGCGCTCTTTGAGCAGCTCATGGTCACGTATCTGCTGCGCCCGCCATTGTCTGCTTTCGAACTGTTTGCGCCTGTGCTCATTGGCTGCGTCTCGCACCTGTTTGCGTCGATCCTTCTGCTTGCACGCATTCGGCCCGAACTCTTCCGAATCAAAGCCGCTGTCCGAGGTGGTGTTCACCTTATCGCCACGCCCATTCTTATCGCAGTTCCAGCGCCAACCGACTTCCGGGCTGCCGCTGACCAATGTCTGAGAGAACAGGCAGCTGGGCGAGAGGCTGTTGCGCGGCGAAAAGTCCAGGCTGTCGTCCAATGTGTGATTCTTTTTGCTGGGCGGCGTGCTCTCAACATTGTCGCCAATATTCACCGCGGAAGATCTGGGCGAGTCTCCATCATTTGCAGCTTCCTGTGATGCGCTGGCGCGAACGCGACTTTGAGGTGAGGCTGCATTTGATATTTAATTGTATTATAACTCAGCAGAGCAGCGCTGGAACTTACCACTGTGTCGTTTCTGAAGTAGTCTGCTGCTGAGCGTAAGTGAGCGTCTTTTGTTTAAAGTCGACGCGTTTTCCATTTAGTATTATTAATTAATTAATTTAAAACATTCAATGACTGCGTCACAAAATGCGCTCAACTCAATCCGTTTGGTATTTTTTCGTGCTAATTGATTATCACATAGTGGTATTAATGTATCGATAGACAAGTGTGCACTCAGTTGATTTGATAAAGTTATCGATATATGTGGCACTATTTTTATTTGTAAAAATCTAAGGCCTGCTCGGTTGCAACCACACAGCTAATTTATTTGTAATACATACATACATATTTATTGCTCATTAAAAAAAAACCCACTAATTCGTTCTTAATTGAATGGTATTTTTTTGCAATTTAACTTCATTTGGTATTTTTAGTGACAAATAACATCGCTGTCAAAAGCTGATTGCTGCAGCATGGCAGGGCTGCACAGGAACAGTTGGATTTGAAAAAATATACGTTGATCGTTTGAATTGCATAAGAATTATGTACAGTTATTTACATTAATACATTTTATTAACAATATCTCATATATGATTAATGCTTCATTGATATAAACACACGCTTTGAGTTAATTGTTGCAATATTTGACTAATTCACATAAATTCTTATGTTCTGACTAAAAGAGACAATATTTACCGTAACACAGAAATAACGATATTTTAATGCTTAAAAATATATTAAATGCATGTTGAGTTAATAAACAAGTCCTAAGATAAAGGGTATTGTCCACCACAAAACTCACAAAAATCACTAAAAATTTTTACTTCAACTACAATGAAAATTTTGCCGACTTACAAGCCCTTGTTGTACCACACTGTGTCCAGTTCGGGACGCTTCTTCTTGATGGAATCGCGCACTTCCGCCTCCAGGGAGTCCACCTTGATGGCCGCCCGCTGGCTGAAGAATGCACAGCCCAGGGGCGTGGCAAAGAGCAGAACAAAGCCACAGAAAAGCGTTTGGATCGGCGCATTGGCACGCGGATATCTCTTGAGGAAGCCGCGCTTCTCCAGCTTCTCCATCAGCAGAGGCGTCAAGGCTGTGCAACAGAGCAGGAGGAGTAGAAGGATTTAGATAAGATTCAAGCACTCAAAGATTAACGTACTCATTCCGGGCATGGCCATGGCAATGCGACTGACCACCACAGCGGAGATGCCCACAAAGGCGGCCTTCTTGGAGATGCCGACCTCTTGATTCTTCTCGTCCACCAGACTGACTCCGTTGCGCAGCTCCCTGCGGAATAAACAAGCCGTGTTAGAAGCTCTCCTCCAGCTAAGTCTCAAATCTCTCTACTCACTGCATCCGCATGCAAGGAATGTTGATGCAATTGGCGGCTGCGACGGCGACCAGCGGCACCAGGCGCCCGATCAGAGGATTCATGTTCTTCACCGCACGGTTCAGGCTGAGCGCCGTGCCCAGCGCGCCGCTCGTGGCCAGGCAGTAGGAGGTCAACAATTGTCTGTCAAATGGAATAGAATATAGCTTAAGTTCGGGGTCACAAGGCAATCTCTCCCTGGAGCCCAGGCTGGGGGGTGGGGGGGTAACTTACGATTGACTAATTGGAGATGTGCCCGAGCGATTCGTGTAGTTGACAATCGCGTTGAACGTTTGATTGAACCATTGCCAGAAGACGACCGCCGGCGTTGTTTTGTAGAAGGTCATCATGCCTAAATAAAAAAAAAACAACAACAAATACATTAATAGTTGTTTATTAATCAACGCGCGGAAGCGAATAGTTGAAATTGTCCACAATCTTCAGCTCAGGAGAGGGGCGAGGTCGTTAGATGGGCTGGGAGGGGGTATACTCAAGGTCAGGAGGGGGGGAGGGGGGGGTGGTGGTTAGTAAGATTAGGGAGGGGGTGTACTCCAAGTGAGCTGAGGTGTGAGGTCGTTAGATGGGTTGGGTAGGGGGTATACTCCAGGTCGGGCGAGGGGGGGACTTGTTTGATGGGTTAGGGAGGGGGTATACTCCAGGTCGGGCGAGGGAGGTCGCTAGATGGGTTCGGAAGGTGGTACACTCCAGGTCGGGAGAGAGGATCGTTAGATGTTGTTAGGCAGGGGGCGTACTGCAGATGAGAAGAGGGGGGGGGGGGGGGGGGGCTGGTTAGATGGGTTGGGAAGGAAGTATAGTCCAGATCAGGCGAGGGGGACATACTTACAGCCCGTGATAAGCATATTCATCGGCATCTGGGCGGACATGCGTCCAACGATGAGCTGCTTCTCGCCCGTCTCCGGATGAAATGCCGAATCGTACAGATACTTGGCCTTCCATATATCCTCCAGCGAACTGGCCTCGGGCACCTCCTTGCCGGCCCGATACTTGATGACGATCTGACGCGCCCTCTCCAGCTCCGCATTGGAGGCGAAGACGTTCAGCGGATTCGTGACCAGAATGAAATGCTTGACACGCCCCAAATATGTGCTCTGATCATATTTGGGCCTATCAATATCTACACGGGGTATTGCAGTCATTTTTACCAAATATATTTTTTCCTTATTTTTTTTTTACTGTTACTGCTGCTGTCTGGAACTATTCACGTATAATTCTGTGGGCAGATAAGAAAGAACATTTTTCTATTTTAAATACAGCTGATTTGTTTGTTAATCAGAAAGAAATAACAGTTGCTGCCCCGAACGCTTATCATTGGCCGCGATGACCCAGCCCCAAGCTGTGCGCGAATCGCCTGCAAACAAGTTTCACACACACACACACACACATACACGTGTATACTATGTTAAGCATTCCCCACGGCGATTATGCATTCAAAACAATAATAATATTTACTGCATTACATAATAACGCTAGTGCTATCATAAATTTGGCTACTATTGAAAAATCCATAAGTCTTATCGGGCGTTTGCCGGGTGCACAGCTGAGTTCAGCACAAACAAAAAACAAAAAAAATAAAAAGAATTCGTTCCAGACTCGTCAACTGGAGAACAGGTTGCGACACACACACACACACACGCTCACAGACATGGCAATTGTATGTGTGCGAGAGTGCGCGAGCATTTGAGTGCTTTTCAAGTTTTCCACGCGGGCGCCACCTACAAACACACACACACACACATATACATGCAGGCACACGCAAACGTACCGACACGCACGTCCAAGCGCCGCACTTCCTAACACTTTGGCAGTGAACTTTCGACTAAATCGAGCAGCAAGCGCTCCAAACACTGCTGCCGCTGCCAGCCGGCAGTTGGCCTCAATCAGCTGCAGCTCCAGAGAGCTTTTTATGCCCTCCGGGCGAGTGTCAGAACTGTGTCATGCCGTATGTGACACGAATTTAACTGGATTAGTCCATCGATTGGCTGACCACCAATAATAGCATACAAATAATAATTAAAGAATCATTTTATTTTCAACTATATTCAGTGGTGGTATATAGCATCATCTTACTTACACACTTTTAAGCGCTTAGCTAAAGAGCATCTACTGTTCGGCATGCTAACAAAACTTTCCATTCGTTCCTCTTTCTTTCTTTTGCTTTCGTATTTACCTTCCGTTTGTTTAAACTTTTTCGTGCTGCGCAGTGTTGAATGACGGCGTCGACATTGATGAGAGAGAGCTTTGCTCTCTGCGCAGTCCATTAACAGTTAGGCTTTGCACATTTGTAAAGCTTTTAAGTCAGCCTGTTGTAGCCTTACCAATATTTGAATTAATTTCAAGTTTATTTACGCGCACCCATCGTGGACGTGTGCGTGTATGTGTGCGCGTACTTGTGCGTGTACGTGTGCGTGTACGTGTGCGTGTATTTGTGTATGTAGGAGTAGATACTTATAGTTCAATTAACATTTGCAAGGCAATCTATGTTTATTTTTCGATTCCTGCTATGTATATCCCTTTCTTTTTGAACAGACTTTCTCGTTACTGAGAAATGTATTCATGTTTCCATTAAAGTTGCATTAATTATTATTAATATCTAATTATTGAAAACTCTTTTCGGTTGCGTGTGTATATTCATTTATTTTTTAAATCCATTAATAGACTAAACATAACATCAACAGTTGTGTATATTAGCAATAGTTATCATGTTACTTTCTTCGTTAATTTCCGATTGTTATTAATTATTAAATATTTGTCATATAAATAAATATGTATTATGCATATTTGAAGTATCTCTTAAATGTTTGCAAACAATTATAGTCATAGTTAACACAAATGATAGATATAAATACAAGTATGTCTGTATGTGTATTAGCATAGATGACATTTATTGTACATTCTTGTAGGTATATGTATGTATATGTATGTATATACGTATGTACATATATACGATATAAAGCGTGTGTGACTGTTTGTAGGTATGTGTGTATGTGTGTGTGTGTGTGTGTGTGTGTGTGTGTGTGTGTGTGTGTGTTAGTGAACTTTTTTCACTTCAATATAATGATGTATAACTTTTAATATGCATACATCATTTAGTTACAATATTTGTACAAGAAAGTATCTTGTATACGAAATATAGGTATATTTGATTTTATTTGATTTTTAGTTGAAGATATTTAAAATAAATTGAATAAAACATTTCATAACTGGATAACGTTTCAACTGTTTGATAAAAATTGAAATTGAACAGCTAATTGAAATAGTTAATTGAAACATTTAACGTTCTGTCAACAATTTGAAGGATAGTTCTTGGTTTCTATGTCAGTTTGATGTTCGATGTAATAGCTATGCATACTCGTTTGTTTAGGTTGTATGTAAAATGCATCAACTAGCCTTTTGCTCTATTTACTCGAAACACTCGCAACGATTAACAGTTTTTTTTTATTTTAACATTGCACTCAGTATATAGTATATGTTCGCATGTATGTATGCATGTATGTATGTATGTATCTATGTATGTATGTATGTATCTATGTATGTATTGTATTCCTACTACGTATGTATATTTGTAGCTTGAGTGGGGAAGAACATTGTACTTGAGGAATGCCTATAGAAGTATATTATAGTATATATATATGTATATGTATGTCATGGCAGAAGGTATGTATGCATGTATGCATGTATGTAACATGTATTTGTATGCATGTAGGAGTTGACAATAGGCGATTGTTCGTACATTTATTGTTTTGGTTGAAATTTAATTCATAGGTATATATATTTGTTTTCAACTGTTTAAAGTTAGTTTTAGGGAAGTTTTCGTGATGGATCAGAGGAAATCAATTACTTGGATTTCAACTGAACGCTCTCTGTGTCATGCATATTCATAGGTATATACACTAAGTATGGCATATATATATATATATATATTGTATGTTTCTCAATGTTTTGTATAAATATGTTTATGTAACTAGATTGTGTTTTGAGCGCCTCCATTCATACCATTTAGCAGTGCATTGCTCACTATGTTAGTTGGTTTTGTATCTTTATGCTAAATAAATATGGTGTATGTATATATATATATTATGTGTACACGAGTATCTTTCGTCTTATACCTTGCTTGCAGCTAAATTATGATACTGATTCAGTTATGTTATGATTACCATTAGTTGGAATTCTAGCAAAGCATAAACCTAAATGTTGCACTAACAATGCCTAAAACTTGGCCGGGAACCAAGCATTTGTTGCATATAAAACTTAAATCAAGTGAAACATATTTTATAAAAATATTCAACATTATTACGGTATTCGTATATGGCCTAATAATATTAAATGCACCACCGTTAAACAGCCTACAAGCCATACAATTTTCATTTTGGCTTAAACATTTTCTGGCGCGAAGTGAAAGCAATTTGAAAAATGCCAAAATAGCATAAGGAAATAAAAAAACTTTGCGTATTCCTTCGAAAACTGTAGAATTGTGTTCATTAAGGAAATTAAAGTCTTAAAGTCCCGATCCTTGGGCTCTTGGCAAGGAATTAGAGAGTGAGAGAGAACATGGTATACCCCATTTCATATAAAATAGCCTAGAAACAATTGCTCAAGACTTTTAATTTAAAACAAGAGGTTCTAGTCGGGAGCTCCCGACTAGGGAATACCCTGAACCCTATTCTTCCAACAACAAATGCATATATATATTCTATTTTAGAAGCTATATGTCAAGTTTGGTGACTCTAGCTCTTATTATTTACCAAAATTGCCCAAAAAACAGGATAACGATATCGATTTTTATCGATTGCTTGGAAACGGAGCAAGTTATCGATTATCGGAAATAAACTCGATCTGCGCGGGAACTAGGAGCATCTACATCGAAAATTTAAGTCTCTAGCTCTTGTAGGTTCTGAGATCCTTGCGTTCATACATACGGACGGACGGACGGACGGACGGACGGACATGGCTAGATTGACTCGGCTATTGATGCTGATCAAGAATATATATACTTTATGGGGTCGGAGATGCTTCCTTCTGCCTGTTACATACATTTGGATTTTGCACAAATACAATATACCCTTATACCCATTTTTAATGGGCTCAGGGTATAAAAAGGTTTCCTTTTTTATTTTTATTATTCCGAAATGTTCTCAACCACGTAGCCAAGTGTTTTCTCTTGTTTCTTGTGCTGTTAAACGGCAGTTTTTAGTTTTAAATTATATTTTTAACAAATGAAATATGTCAAATTTAACATATGAGCCTAAAGTATATTATTATTTTATTGCGTGCTTTGGTTAACTATTATTTTTGATTTGTTGTATTTTCTCATATATATATATATTTTGTAACTTTTTTGTATATGTATATATTTATAACAAAAACTAAAATTACAAATCATATAATTTATTATATTGTTAAAAACTGCACAAATGTGTATAAATATGCGTACGTAATTTGCACCAAAAATTGACTATAAATTTACACTAATCGAATTATTTAATTTGTATACATATAGAATTAATATATGTATATATATATATTTACAGTAAAAAAATTGACGCCATTAATTGCTATAAGTTGAAATATGTGCATTAAATTGTTTAATACAATTGTTGCATGTGATTAAATTTGGTTTTTTTTTTGTGTTTTTTTTTAAATTATGGTCGTATGCTGTGAAACTCAGGACGTTCATTGTTTAACATTGTAAATATATTTAATTGTAAAAAAAATATGCTCGTTAATCCATTTAAAAATATCTACATAAATATCCCTTTATTTTCAACTATTCTTGCATTATTTATGTATGTGCATGCATAATTAAACCAAAATATCAATTATGAATGCGCTAGTCAGGTTGGCTCGACTAGGCAATACCCTGTACCAAGCAAACGGGGATAACTTTTAAGCATCGTAATATCCATCAAGACATTTCAAACTAATCAAGCTCTATAATAGTGTTTGCGTATGATACAGAAATGATTGCATTTGAGATCGACAGCAGACGGACAGGATTCTTAGATATGCCCCATAAAGGTACAGAGTATACGATATATTCATATAACAACAAGTTGAACAAAATTCGTTGATCTTTTCTTAATTGGCTTTGTAATAAAATTCATTGCTACCACGTCTACTTACTCCGAGTTTCTTCCAGGTTCTTGCAGGTTCTCGCAGATTCTCCCAGATTCTCGCAGATTGTCCCAGTTCACAGGTCCAGAAGCAGCAGCAGGTAACAGCGTTAACGTTCAAAGTTCAAAGCATTTCAGTTAAATGAAAAACCAAACATTTTAACTCAAAAATCAATGCCTAACTTACAACATATATTAACGATGATTGTGTGTGTGGGGGTAGGGGGGAGATGTGTTTAGTTCATCTGAAATTTTGCGTTGTTCCTTTTCTGTTAGTTAGTTGTTGTTCCATAAAACCGTGACAACAAATATCATTGATTTGCCGTTTTGTTTATACTTGTACTTAATTTAATACAATTCTCCCTATCTACAGTGCTACATGCTTATAATTGTTGTTGTATATGGAGTTTGTCTTTTATAAATACACATGTGTGTATCTTTTTCTATTATTTTAATATATCGTAGATATATATATATATATATTCATTATTCGTTCTCGTTCATTTGGTGCATGTAAAAATCCATGTAAAATGCGCTTTGAGTAACCTTTACATTAATTATATATATGTGTGTGTATGCATTTATGTATATATCTATATATACATATATATATATTCATGTTCCTGTTGGTACACTTTTTGCTGCTGCGGCTAAGTACTGTATGTATAAGATTTCGTATGTTGGTATGTAGTATGTATGCCTGTACTTATAAATATGTATATGGTACTCGTAATTGGTGCTGGTGATGCGAATCTAGGTGCTGTCTGCTATTTAATCTGATCAGATGGTAGTCAGTTGTTTAGTAGGTGCCTGCAATGGAGGGGGAGAAGGAAGAGTTGAAAATTTTGAAGTAAATATCTGATGCCAGATGCTACTCACTGGGACACTCTGGTGGGTTCATGTAACCAAAGACGTTCATCTCGTAGAGCGCCGCCAGCGTTATGAAAAACAAATACCAGATCATCAGTATGATGCCCAAGCGCTTGTCCAGCTTCCAGCCATTCAGATGCGTCGACAATATCAAGAAGACAACGGTGGAGAAGAGCGAGAGCGTGGAATAGGCCAGACCTGCAAGCAGATTACGCAACGGATTAATCTAAATGCATTTCGTGAGCTCGTTGGCTAAAGCATTTAAGCCACATGCCAGGCATACCACAAAATTGAACAGCAAGCAGTTATTGGGAGTAGGGCCACATGTGTACATACCCTTGGATATAACATTGACGTGCGAGCCGGGCTTAATGATGGCCGTTTGTATGAACCATGGAAGACCTAAGCACACTAGTATATCAAAGACATTTGAGCCAATCGCATTCGATACGGCCATGTCGCCGTAGCCCTCTTTGATAACGGCTATTGAGCTTAGGGCATCCGGCACAGAAACGCCAGCAGCTACGAACGTCAGGCCCATCACAGTGTCCGGTATGGCCAGCGTGGAGCCAATCACCGTTATCATCCAGACCATGAAGTACGAGTAGAACGAGATCCAGACCATCGAGATCAGGAACGTGAATGGATACCAGTTGCGATACTGCAGCTGGCGGCAATCCGGCATTGTCTTCTTGCATAAAAAGTGTATCGGATAGACCACATACCAGGACACCAGTGCTGGCATGCCGCCCTCTGTGGGTCGCAGTAACGGATCGGGGCGTGGCTCACGTTGTTTATCCGTCGACTTGTAGTAATCCACGCCAGCCGGAGCTGCCGCAACCTGAGTCTTGGGCGCTGCTGGAGCCGTTTCGCCAGTTACCACAGGTTCCGGCTGATCCGCATGATAGCCCATATTCTCTTGCCCTTGTCCCTGGGTAAACTGACTCATGCCCCAATCGTCGACCGCCGGCGGTTGGCTGGCCTTAACACTGATGGCCGTTGGCTGCGACTGACTCTGCCCCTCCTCGCCCCAGGCGGCATTCGGATCCCAGCTGGCATTCGGATCATTGTAGCTCTGATAGTCGCCCTGTGTCGATGGCTGTGCCTGCTGCTGGGGACTCGTCTCCGATTCCTTCTGCTGTGTGCCCTGTGTGTACGAACTTTCGGGCACATTCTTGTAGGTGACCAAGGCCGATTGTTCCTCCTTGCTGGGCAGCTTGAACGGCAGATTTAAGCCTAACGCCCAGCGCTCCAGCTCCGTATTGAAATGCAGGGCAATGCAGTAAAGCACATAGCAGAGCAGCATAACCACAGATTCAGCCTGTAAAGGGAAAATAGTTCAATTGTGTATGATATTAATGAAATTTGATGGAGGAACTTTAAGGCTGAAAAGTGAAGGACTCGACTACAAAATCCTCTTTAGTCCTTGGTCAACAAAATATTTTGATAGGATAGGATAGGTCACGTTTAGAATTCTTAGAATTCTTTAAATCATTAAATACAGCCCAATTTTAATTCGAAAATGATTAGGCAGGAATTTATATCATGCAGATAAAGTCCTAAGTGCATAGATATAAAGTATTGGAGAAAACGCGCGCTTGGGTTGTCTCAAATTCCACCCGCAAGTGTGGAAAACGCGTGAAAAACGGTTATATGAAACTTTTTAGTTTACTATTCGAAAACTCAATTTCATAGATTTGTGTTGAAATTAATTTGAGCTCTATTTCACACTGGTTTCATTTATGATTTTTTCAACTTTGGGAGAATGTGGGAAGTGCACTATTTCTAATATTCACGGATGAGGGAAGATATTGGAAATGAGAGAAGATATTGACAAAAAACGATCAACTCATAATGCGTATGGTATTGAGAAAATATAATATTTATAAAAATCTCTTCTTTAGTTTGTCTTTTAATTAGACAGACATGGCTAAATGGACTCATCTTGATCGAGAATATATACCTTATATACCATAATCTATAGAGTCTAATGTTTCCATCTGTCTGTAACACAAACTTTCGCAAATTGCCTTTTTAGCCATTTTCAATTCACTCATAAAACTCTTTTGATAAAGATTATGGTTTCAAATGTAATTAAATATTATGTGTTAAGATTTCTAGAAAAGAATTAGTCTATATATTTAAATTAAAGTTTTATATATAGAAGCGTAATTGTGTGTGTATAGAGGCAAATAATGTTCCCATACTTATGCCGCCAAAAACTCTGTCTAGATTAAGTAAAACCTTCAATTTCTACTTGAAAAGTTTCTAATGGTCTTACAAGTATCAGAACTTACGCAAGAGATGACATCATTGAAGATGATTATCAGCATGACCAATATGGACACGCAGTAGAAGAAGCAATCACGGACGAGTGGCCACCAGTTCAGCTGGCAAACGGTGCCGGAGCACAGGGCGCAGACCGAGATGACAAACATGATGTTGAAGACCGCGGAGCCAATGACGCCACTGATGCCAATGTCGTCCTTGGCAAAGAACACGCCAATCACCACGGTGGCCAGCTCCGGAGCTGAGCTGCCGGCGGCCATGAATGTTGCGCCCGCCACGTCCGGCGACAGCTTGAGCTCTGCAAGGATTTGAGTAAATTAAATGCTTGCGGCAATATTTGGACGTAGCTCACCCTCGCACAGCCTGTCCAGGCTGGCCACAAAGTACTCATCGCACACAATGGCCAGGCCAAAGAACGTATAGATGGCCACCAGAATGTGTAGAATGAGTCCGCCATGCTGACGCGCCCATTTGTTCATCAACGGCTGCGGGAACTGCTCTATGGCCGGCGGCGTACAATTATCGCGACGCGGCCGCCAAGTGGGCACAGCGCCGTGCATGGGCGTGGCCGCGGTTGTGCCCGACTCCGCGTCACTTGCCTGGCAAAAGAAATGCGAATTAGCTGTCAAATCAAATGAAGAACAAAACTTGTGGCTCACTTCGCTGGTCAGAAAATAATTGGGCGTCGAACTCTCACTCTCGGGCATAACGTCGGCATCGGCCGCTTCGGGCAGGCTGCCAACGTCAAGGGGTATATCCGGCTTGTTGTCCTGGCCCCTGGCCGAGTAGATGCTCACGCAGTAATAGATCAGGAACAACAGGCCCATGTTCAACATGCGCGCGCGGCGGGATCGGTGGCGCACGATCTGCAAGGAAAGTGTTTTAGCTTTCGATTAACATTCACTTGCTCTGTAGCTTGCTGTTGTCGTTGTTGTTGTTGTTGCTGTTAATTAACAACAATTGCTGGAGGCGGCCAAGACGCCCGCCTAAGCACACAATGCGTGCCAAAGACAAAACTGCAAAGACTATGAGGCTTATATGCTTCACATAAATACACGTCGCAACGCTGGCAGCCATTTTCTCAGCTAAGCTCTTAGCTATACGCACGCACACCCACACACACGCACACACACACATAAGCACTCACAGCCACTTATGTACAGTATGTACTAAATGCCAGGTAAACTAGAAGTAAACATGCTGCGCTGAAGCAGGCTCGACAATCAGATACCCAATACTTGAAGTAAGCACTTTTAGATTGGGCCAAACTTATCAAATAATTTATATCACATTTTAATTTTCAAGCATTAAACATATTTTATCTACTAAAGGCATAAGCCTTCCATAAAGCCACCAAAATATTACTCAGATTGAAACCAGCGCAGTCAAGGGAAACATTTCATCATTTTGCAGTATATATTTATACTTGTATATATATATTTATTCAATTAAATGTTAAAGCTCAACTCCCAAAAGAGTGCAACACTTGTATGTATAAAACATTTGTTAGCTTTTTGCCACAAGCTACTTGTCAACACACTTTTTATTGAAACCTTATTTTCCTTTAATAACTTTCCCTTGTTCCTTATGTTGCCAAATAAATATTATATTTATGCTCATCTAACTATCTGCCTATCTATATATCTATCTACCCATCTAACTACCTATCTATCTATCTATCTATCTATCTGTCTATCCATCTATCTATCTATATATCTATCTATCTATCTATCCATCTATCTATCTACGCATCTATCTATCTACCTATCTATCTATCTATTTATCTGTCTATCTATCTACTCATCTAATAAAGTAGGAATATCCAAGCCGTTTCAAATCTTATTTTCAAATCGATTCGGTAAAGTTCTTTATTCACTTCGTTTCAATTCTTAAAAAATGGCCGAATTTGAAGACATTTTAACAATAAATAACAAAATATATTCTGATTTGGAGAAAACGCTCGCTATTAACCGCTTGGGTTGTAGGGAATTCCACCCGCAAGTGTGGAAAAAGCGTGAAAAAAGGCTGTACGAAACTTTTTAGTTTACCAGCCGAAATTTCAATTTCACAGATTTGTGTTGAAGTTAAGTTGATCGCTGTTTCACACT
Organism: Drosophila novamexicana; assembly: GCF_003285875.2. Lineage (NCBI taxonomy): Eukaryota > Metazoa > Arthropoda > Insecta > Diptera > Drosophilidae > Drosophila > Drosophila novamexicana. The sequence goes on along the minus strand of NW_020824827.1, from coordinate 2,156,824 downwards.
TTTTGGAAAATCCATCTCTTCTTAGTGGAAGTGGCTGTCAGAAATTTGGTTGGCGAAGTTGCGGGTTCTAATTCAGTTCCAAAGATCATTGTGAGAATTCATTTGAGACATGTTTTGATACTTTTTATCTTAGATTCGGGTCAATGTTCTCACTAAGCGATAAAAATGGGCGGAAAATATGGATTTCAAAATTTGGTTCTTTATTTGTTGGACTTTAAGCTAATTTTCAAAAATAAATTTGAAGCAAAACTTAAGAAGTGGAGTTCAACATAGTGCGTTTTTTACGGGCGACAAATAGGTGGAAACTTGATTGATAAACCTTAAAGCATAAACCTTGAGCCGGGCAAAGTTAGCCATATTATAGTCTATGGCCTGTTTAGTCTACAAATTATAACATATAGTAGCTATACCCACAGAGCATACCCAATGCTTTGTAAACATCTTGTGCTGGGTGTTTGAAGAGGGGCTTATATTAGCAAGTATATATATTATAATGTATGTACATAAGTTCACTGTTATGTTACGCTCGTGGCAAGCTTATTAAGTCTATTGCCACTGCATCTGCCTCAAGTTGGCTTTGCTACTGGCATCTAAAACTGGCAGCTGATTGACTTGAAATTGGATACATACCAGACCTGAGCTGGGCCCGAGTTGAAAGCAAATGGAAAACAATAATAAGTGCAACGACTGCAGTCGGTTAAATAGCCGGCTTTTGTGGCTAAAACACATTGGCCAGTTCTGGTCGTTGTCACGAGGCCTAACAATGCTAGACCCCATGGCTGTCGCAGCTCGTTTTTAGCTGGCATGAAATCTAATATTACTAAACCAGCTGCGGGTTTTGCTAGTAAACGAGTCGCAAGTTCTCAATAAGTGTCCATAGCCAACAAATACCTGGTTAGGCTTAAACTAACCCAAATGGGCATTAGGCATTAGTGCACATTGATGCTTGAAAGATTCTCAGACTAAACTATTGAACTTCGACTATGTTATATTAAAATAATATTAAATGTGATTTAAGGTAATTTAGCCAGGTCAGCTGTGAGATTCCCACCTAAAACAGGCTAAGCTCGATTTGTTTACTCAGGCAATTAAATAAGCACATATGCATACACACACATATATAAATGTATATGTAAATGTATATGTGTGTGTGTTCACTTTCAGAATCTGCGGCACATTTGCCAACTGATAAGCAGCGAATAAACAAAGCCAAAAGCAGACGCTGTTAAGAATTGGAACATTCCGAAAGCCGTCTGCCAACTGCCAACAAATGCTGCATACTTTTCAAGGCGCCATTCAACACGCACACACACACACACACACACACACACACACATACATATAGCTATACTCGTCCGTATGACATCATGTGCTTTCCTTCAAGTCTATTGACAAAATGCGCAAATCGTGACACAAACTACATAAGCGACAACAACAATAAATGTCTTTGAATAAATTTGTGTAGCATTACAGCCATTTGTTAGCTATTGACAACTGTTATTGTTGTTGTTGTTGTTGCAGTTGTTGTTGCTGCTGCTGCTGTTTGCTTTTGCGGGTCTGATAACAGCGCAAATTTGACGCAAATCGCAGAAGAGCTGAGTGCCAGAGTGCCAGAGTGCGAGAGAGCAAATGAAAGTTTTCACCACAAAAGACGAGCTCAAAATCAACTGCCGGGGTGAGTGTATCAAAAGGAGCAGCGACGTCGACGTCAACGTCTACGACAGCTGCGGCGTCTGGCTGACTACCTAACAAAGCCACCACACTACGTTGAACGGGTGGCTGGGCAGCCAGCTCCACAGGCAAAACACACAGCCACAGCGCGCCCGCCTTGTGGGCCATTCGGTCATGCCGCACAATATATCGATTTGTTGGACGTCCCGCCGCAGCCGCCGCCAGCTGCCCCTCAAGCTTTTACTCATACGCTGCTGCTGCTGCTGCTGCTGATGTGTGCGTGTGCGTATGCTTGTGTGTTAGTTACAGTTACAGTTAGAGCTGGCGTGGATGCTGCAGCCACATGCTATAAAAATAAATGGCTCTGCTAACTAACTGTGTGGGCAGGGGCTAGGGAAGTGAAGGGTTCCTCCGATGGCTGGCATTGTGGTTGCTGTTGGGCGTTCGGGCTTACATCATATTTTTCTTAAAGGCTTAAAACAAAAGATAGCAGAACAACCCACCGCACCGCACCGCACCCTACGCTACCCTACCACACTAAACAAAAAAAAAAAGCAAAAGTGATGTAGGCTCGGTTCTGGGCTTTGTGTTTGGGCCAGAAAACTTGCTAAATGACAGACAATTGAAGGCTGTGGCAAAAATGCAATTGACTTGGACTTGACTACTGTAAACAATTTGTACAAGGCATTTCCCATTCAAGCACACACACACACACACAGAGGAATTTCATAATCACATTTGGTTATAGTTACCATTTTTTCAGTAGTTTTAACGTTCAGATAAGCACTTTTAACTGTAAATTGAATTGAATAATCAGCTTTTGTTAAATAGCGTTCGCGTTCTTCTGTTACTTATTCGTAGCTTGCAATGTGGGTGTTGCGGAAAACAGATACAGAAGAAAACCGTTGCATTGGAAAACAGGCTAAGACATTGTTTTGGCCCTCACGGAGTGTCAGCAATCGCATTACTTGTGCTTCATTATCATTGCCACCTTTAGTATGAACTCGATTATTTAACAATAATTCATTTGAATATATTTTGCTTGGGCACCATGCAAAAGTTCGACGTGTGTGTGTGCTGTGTGTGTGTGTGTGTGTGTGTGGCTTGGATGTCACGGAGTGTATCGTGTGTGTCTGCGTGTTTGTGTGTGTGTGTGTGTGTGTGTATGAGTAGGTGTTTTATGCGATTCGAAACGCGCACGAGCTAGCAAAGCTTTGCTTTCGCCTGGCGAGACGGTTCAGCGCAAACTAACAGCAGAGCCCAACGTCGCAAAGTCTGCAACGAGCATGGCACGGCAGCTGCACTGTGAAAAATAAGTGCATCGTTCAAGAACATTTCAAATTCTTGGTGACAGCACAACAAGATCAAATACAACATGAATGTTTACTTAATCTAAAACTGTGAACAAAATTAACTTTGCTCAATGCAAAATTTTCGCAGCAGAGCACCGTTTTTTCTTCTCGGTGCACCAAAAAGTCAAAGTATTGGGGCCAAACTCACCACAGCCGAGAGGCGAGAGGAGACACGACTCACGAGTGCCAGCACAGGAAATGTGAAAGTGTGACGCTCGGGAAGTGCGAGACTGTGCGTGCGCGGTCTGACCGCTGCAGCGCCATCTATGGGCAGCTTATGGAGTCTTTAGCTTAAAAGCTGATTCAAATTGATTAGAACTCGCACGGTTATGAACAATAGAGATTCCGGAGCTCAGTTGATGCCTTGGCTGAAAAATGACATTAGAGCCAAACAATGGGCCGCGAGGCATTTATATTTGTTTGATTATTATTTATATGCGCCCTCGCCAGGCCGTAACGTCAAGTGTTGGCCGTGTTGGCTGTGCAAACAACAAACAAACGTTTGGGTTCGATGTCTCAGTTGTCGTTTGAAGTGCCGGCAAAGGACATCAATTGTCAGGATTTTGCCACATTATCCTTTACATTGCGGCCGACCCAACGGCCGGCTCCTCAGATGTGCAACGTGACATTGCTGCATGCGGCACGCTCAGATCTCGCCGCCTAGAGGCCTTGCAAAAACAATGCAGTACACTCGGCGCGTATAAAAAATCGCCAGGACAATGACGAATTTACCTGTTGACACCTTCCAAAATAGACAATTCTGCCAATTAATAATGGGAGACGTTACCTTCAGCTGCGCTCTGCCATTCAATTGTAACAGGTTCCAGTTTATGTCTCAATCTCAGTCCCACAAAAACTGGTAGCCAGCCGAGTGGATGGTGCAAAAGTTAAAGAAATTCTCGGAATTTCGGGTACAGCGGCTGCACCTCTTTGAGTTGACACTCCAGTAAAGTGGAATTATGACTTTGATTCACGAATCAGAAGTGTAAATGACGGAATTAGTTGTCTATTGTGAATTGGCGGCGATTTTGAATTCATTGTAGTAGGCCATGGGAAAACTGAAAATGTCGCGATTGGTAATTAAGTCAAAGCTGATTATCCGAAGTGTAAAAGCAGTATTAACAAGTAAGATGGCTCTACTCGACTGTGAGATACCCTGAACGTTCTTCTGTCAAAAACTTAAGTAGGCGCGTCCCACGGCATGACTTAATATACCCTTCTTACCCATGTCGACAAACGACAAAAGAGCCAAAAATCGTAGAAATCGGAGGGATGTGAAATTTTGACCTATGTCTATATAGTATAGTTAAGAGTACCTAAACATAAATTTTGACCAAGAATAATCTTTCCAGATTTAGATGCCAGCTTGATTTCGAGATCAAGCCATGAGCAAAGAGCCAAGCGTTATGGAAATCGGATGAGATTTGACCGAGTGATATAAGTGGGAAATTTTGATTCATGTCTATATAGGATAATAGCGGGTATACCCGGCCATGCTCAAATGATTTTCCATATATATACTTCGAAATGAAATGAAACGTCACCCACCAAATCTTTGGCCCCCATTTCATACAAAAGTTTTTCGCGATTTCTCCACGTATGCGGGTGGAATTTCCCGTGATCCCGTCTTAACGTGCGCCTTGATCACATTAGGTAACTACAGTGCAAATTTCAGTTTTCCAGCTCTTCAATCAGTCAGTCAGTCAGTCAATCAGTCAAATTTGTATATATTAAAAAAATATTCTCATTATAAAGAACACATTAAAAGCACTAAAGGCTCAGAAGGAGCATCTTTTAAGTATACAAAAAAAAATGTTCACAGAGATTTCCCAACTCATAAATGCACTTAAGTATGAAGTCTACCTCCTGTTAACCATTGCCTTAACTTATTCCAGCAAACCAACTGAACTATTTAAGGGCGCACGTACCCAGCCATAGCGACATTGATCCTTGTCAATGAATCCAGCTCAGCTCTGTAGGTGGCATCGCACATGCTTCACGCACGCCACTTTGTTAATGGGCCACCGAATATCGAATTAGTTTATAAACTAAATACAAATATTGTAACTAAAATGCGTTGGCTAATCAATTTCATACGCTCAATTTGAGCGGCGACCGAGCGTCTGGGCCAGGACGAGAGCCAGCCAACCAACTTGGCGACCGCATTTGAGGACATGTCGCATTTTGGGATTGTCAGAGCCACAGCAAACCGATAAAACAAAACAAAAGAGGCTTCGGCTCGACTTTGCTCTTGACGCAACTGCCCAAAATTGGCTCGCTCATCATTATTTATATGCCACTTTCTATTGAATTGAATAGATGGCAGGACAAAACGCTCAAAAAGGGAAGGAGGTGTCAAGGCAAAGGTGTCGGAACAGCCCCGCTACAGATGCGGTTGCCTGCCGCAATTCAAGCCAAAGATGTGGCACAGTTTTTCCCCGTCTTTCAACTATTGTCTCATTGTCTACAGTTTCGCTGGGTCGAGTGGCGAGTGGCGAGTGGCTCGGTCTTGGCCGTGGTTTATAGCGGCAAGGTAATCCTTTGTCTATGGCGACTCAATAAAGAACTTATTGTGGACAAATTTCGACATTTTTCAAGCGCTGTTTTCGGTTTGTCTCCGTTTATCCGAGTGTGTTTGTCTCTGCGTATAGTTCCTTTTCTAGCTTCAAGGGACATGCTTGACTTTTAACAGGAATCAATTTATTTTATGCGAAATAATCGTGTTGATGGCTGTGTGCTCGCCCCTTTTTTCCTTTTTCAGCCGCTTGACGGGCCTCTGGCTTTTGGGTTTTTCACGCACCAACCCCAGAGGGCCAACCCTCCCAAAAAAGTCCATTGCCGCAACGAGGGCTGTGACTGGGTTTGGCCTGGTGGAGCGCCCATGTGAAGAAGGGTGGAATTAATTTTAATTTATGATGTCAATTTATAGTAGTTTTTGCGGTTTCGCAACATTTTACATAAGAGCACAGACTCTCTGTGCTGCGATCGAAAGTCTCTTCTGCTTCGCATCCATATGCACATTATATGTACGATATATAGAATCTAGTTTTTATTGTAGCACCATCGTATGCTGCTCATCAATCAAACAATTGGCATGCACTCATTATGAAGCCAACATATTCTTTCCTTTTTTATCGAAAAACAAATGTAATTTTTTTGTGCATTTTTGTTATAGAAAATTGCGCGAGCGGAAAATATGGCCGATCAATCATATGTAGCGCAATTTTCCCCCGCAATGTTTGGCAAATGCAACAATCGCAAAGTTGGGCCAGATTGAGGCAGAGCTAGACCCTGTGTCAGACACCTACTACAACTGCATTTTTAGGGCACTTCAAACATGCAGAGTTCATCATTCATGCAAGTTGGCAATTCATGCATTCATGCATCCATTCATTCATTCATCACACACAGACACTTGACAGCTGACCAGGAGCCCGGGCTGTTAGGTAAACATGAATTTATCGGTTATTATTAGCACCTTTCCATCATAATTGCACCATAGGAGTCACAGTGCCCGGCTCAATTGCGTTCTCCTACCGTTGCCATTCAGCTCAGCCTTTGCCAACTTTGCCATTCAATGGCCAACAAAGTCCGGCATTGATAAGTGTGAAAAGGCTTTTGCCAGCAGCATCGGGAATCCTCGGCAGCATTGTGGACATTCTGCAGAATTCTAACCAGTCATTGTTCCGCTTTCGTACATTTCAATTTGCATTTGACTTGGGCGAGCCGAGCCACTTATGTTTGTGCCTCATTTCTCGACAGGAAGCCAAGGAAGACCGAAGACAGGCGGATCAAGGCACGGCCCGGTCAATGGGCAGGCTTTTGGCCCTAGGGAGCGTGCCGCTACCGACAATTGTTACAGATTTTCACGTATTATTTGCGCTCGCTTGCACAAATCTGACGAATCCTAAGACGATTTCGTCTTGTAAATCTGTCATAAGCCTTAAAGCGTGTCACATGGCAAATTTAAGAAAATTTCGTTCGTTCAAGCAAACCCAAAAGGAAACATATTTCTTGAATTTAGCACAGCAATAACATTTTAAAGAACTTTTACCAAATTAAATAAAAAGTGAAATGATTCAAGGAATATGTACAATGATTTTTGACTAAAACTGAATTTTAGAGCAAAGGGCGGAAAGCAAATTTTATTTATTTTTATATACATCACTTTTTTTTATAATTCCGGAAGAACATTGAAATAACTTTGCATTTGATACCATTCGTACTTATTTCTATATTTGTCCACAATATTATCATTGAATAGCCCGCTTGATTTGCATAGAAATCCCAAAGTGAAATCGAACTAATCCTGGGCAGGTAAATCAAATCTAGTCGGTAGCCAAGTCGGCAGGGTATGCTACTGTGACATTGTGCGAAGGCAAATGTCCATTAATAATAGAACGATTACCCGCCGAGGTCAACACTTTACACACACACACAACATAGATGCTCTTGCCCGCATAGGTATTCAAATTGAAAAACGCCGCAGGACATGCACACAAAGGACACTGGCCAGCGGTAGTCGGAGCGCATTTGAATGAAACTGCATTACAAGCGGATTATTGGATTTGAGGTTAAGTGCATTTTCAGCGATTGCAACTGTAACGAAATTGAAATTTTACTCGACAATTTTCACAACTGTTTTGACTTTGGAAATGTTTTTGCCCTAAGCTGGGCCCGAAAGGCCCACGGCGACAAAAAACGCGCACAAAACGCGCGCGCGGTAGGCGGGGCGAACACAAACGCCATTGCTTGCAGGCCAGCTGGTCACACGCACGCACACACACACGCACACACACACTCGCACGCATACGCCTGCAGAGAGCGCGCATGTGTGCGAGCGAGAGAGAAAGCGCACACAGCTGCCTGCTGCCTGCGGCATGCTCCAAAGGGAGCGAGGAGCGAGAAGCGTGCGCCAAGGATATCGAAAACTAACCAGCATTGATCATACTTGAAGTGGATGCGACTTAAACGCGCGTGTTGGCTGTCGCCTGCCATTGTGCACGAGGCGCAGGAGGAATCTTCACTGCCCGGGCCCGGGCCCGGGGCTGGGGTTGGTTGCTCTTTGTTTGCCCTTTAATGGACCAACGGCCGCCGCGGTTTTTGTGGCGTTGTGTCACGGGATAAATATTAATCGATATATGTGTGCGTGTGTGTGTGCCAGTGACTTGGGGTGTTGTATCCTTTTGTTGCCTGTTGTAGAACCGCAGGACCATTGTCCTGCGTTCTGCGTACCAAAATGAGCAACATCGGCGCCGTACCTTGGCGCGTTCGCCGCTCGAATTAGTCGAGTGCATTCGCTTGAAAAACTAATTTGATTTATGTCTTCGCGTTAAAGTGCGGCTTTCCGTTGTGGCAAGTCTCTGGCCCCGCCTCTGCCTCTGCCTATGCCTCTGCCTCTCCCAGCCGCCATTCACACCCATAACATGGCCAGTTCATCCGAGCATCCAGCTGCTTTTGCAACCGCCCCGCCTAGCGCCTCTTCATGCCACAATAGCCTCAATACCAGACGGGGGCTTTGTGTATGTATAAATAATTTTTGTGCTTTCCAAATTTTGAGGGCCCCCACTAGATTCTAATAGAAATTAACACAGCTTTTAATCAGGCATATATGCAACACATAACTATTCATTATACCCTGAACCCATTAAAAATGGGTATAAGGGTATATTGTATTTGTGCGAAAGCCAAATGTATGTAACAGGCAGAAGAAAGCATCTCTGACCCCATAAAGTATATATATTCTTGATCAGCATCAATAGCCGAGTCGATCTAGCCATGTCCGTCTGTCCGTCCGTCCGTCCGTCCGTATGTATGAACGCAAGGATCTCAGAACCTATAAGAGCTAGAGACTTGAAATTTTAGATGTAGATGCTCCAGCTCACGCGCAGATCGAGTTTGTTTCCGATAATCGATAATCCGTTTCCAAGCAATCGATAAAAATCGATATCGATACCCTGTTTTTTGGGCAATTTTGGTAAATAATAAGAGCTAGAGTCACCAAATTTGACATATAGCTTCTAAAATAGAATATATATATGCATTTGATGTTGGAAGAAGAGGGTTCAGGGTATCCCCTAGTCGGGAGCTTCCGACTAGAACGTCTTACTTGTTCAATCTATATTCATCCATATTTATCTATTTCTAGCAATAACACATAAAGCAAAAGAATATGCACATGACTTACATTTAATTTGTTTTCCTTCAAACAAATTCATTTAAATCATTTTATTTATTTATTTCAAGCAAACACTTAATTTATGCATTTCAAAACGAATTATATCATTATTTAATTAAAGCTTATTACATTTGGATAAAATCACAATTTGATTGATTTATTTACGCGGAATGAGTTTAACCCAAAAACCATTTTTGGGCTTCAATTGAAAGCCGGCGGAGCTGAGGACTAGGGGAATGCAGCTATTCTTGGCCGGAGCAATACGGAACTCTCGCAGCAAATAGTATATCATGGCTTTTGCCTCGAGTAATGCGAATCGTGAACCTAAGCAAAAGATGTTTAGCAAGAATAATGCTTCAATATTTCCCGCTTTCACTCACCTATGCAATTGCGCTGACCTATGCCAAAGGGATAGTAGGTGAATGGCTGTATTTTGTCCTTGTTCTCGTCGCTAAAACGATCTGGATCAAACTTGGTCGGATTTTCAAAGTACTTGGGATCCCGATGGAAGCCACAGGCGGGCAGCCAGATGGCTTCGCCTTTCTTGATCTCAATGTTCTTGCCATCGACCACATAGGTAATGTCCTTGTTGCACTCGCGATCAATCGCAATGGCCGCCGGCCACTTGCGCAGCACCTCGGACACCACCTGGTCCATGTACTTCATGCCCATCAGAGCCTCGTAGGTCAGCTGGCCGCCGTCCAGATCCCTATCGACCTGGGCCACTTCCTCGTACAGTCTCTCCTGCACATCCTCGTTCTCCATGAGCTCCTGTGCGCTGAAGCACATGAGCACCGCCGACGTCTCGAAGCCCGCAAAGAAGAAGACAAAGCATTGAGCAACTATGTCGCGATCGCTCCAATCACGAACTGTGCCCGTTTTGGGCTTATCCGTGGGAAACATGCCGCGTGCCTCCATCAGCATGTTGATCATGTCGGGCCGCACAATGTTGTGCTCCTGGCGATACTTCATGGCATCCAGCACCAGGCGCACAAAATAGTCAACGCTTTTCCTGTCAAACAGCGAAATTTTCAGCAGCTGCAAGAAGGTGGAAAATATCAGTTCGGATAGCCAATCGGCAGCTTATTCATATATTACCTTAAAGAGTCGATTGGCAGTGGTAAAGAATATAAACTTCAAGTTCTGCACCGCATCAAAGGTGGTCAACTTCTTGCCCATCAAGTAGAATGTGTTCTCTCGCTCCTTGAACGAGTTGACCTGCAAGCCAAAGGCCGTCGAGGCAATGACATCGTTGGTGAATCGCGTGCAATAGTCCTTTGTGTCCAGCTCGATTCCGCTTTCCGGCACCTGATCACGCTTCAGGCCGTCGACTGCCTCTTTGGCCACAATGTCCATCAGCTGGAACATCTGACGCATTTTGCTGCCCGTAAAGGCAGGACTCAGCGTGCTACGCATGTCCTTCCAACGGGCATCGCGCATCGAGAACAAGGAGCTGCCGAAGAGATTGTCCATGTCATGCGGATTGTCATCATCGGTGCCAAAGATATTGCGATGGTTGATAAAGTGATCGAAATCCTTTATTGTGATCTGCTTGATCAGTTCCGGATCGCGTATCATCAGCAGCGGCTTGCGCTGCTCAAAGATGCCAAATACCCTATAAAACAAAAAATATTAATTACATTTTGGGTGACATTGACCGATATGAGAGTCCACAATTTGTGAGTCGTCAAATCTTATCTCGACCATTAAGCAGTTATACTAAAATATAACTTAAGATTAGCATTTATCATTTCTTTTTACTCGTACTTCTATACTATCTAAACTTATCATAATCGAAGTAAAAATAACATTGATAACGTCGATTATTACTTATTGTTGTCTGTACTCAATAATTACACATATCTGAGGCTTTGAAACAATGGCATTGAATTTCGAAATGTGAACAAACAAGAACGAATATCTTGGACACACCGATGATTAAATACACTTTCAGACATTTGCCTTAGGATTTTCCAGGAAGATATGTTTAAAAGTAGAAAAGTTTGCCGTAATAAAAATCATTTTCTTACCATTTCTTCCTATACAGCTAAATGATATATCAGTCCGATGTTGATGAGATATTGTTTATATAAAGAAGCAAAGGGTTTAGTGTAAATATATTTTGAAAAACATTAAAGGTTTTCAAAGAAAATCCCTATTTTTTATACCCTGAACCCATTAAAAATGGGTATAAGGGTATATTGAATTTGTGCGAAAGCCAAATGTATGTAACAGGCAGAAGGAAGCTTCTCCGACCCCATAAAGTATATATATTCTTGATCAGCATCAATAGCCGAGTCGATCTAGCCATGTCCGTCTGACTGTCCGTATGTATGAACGCAAGGATCTCAGAACCTATAAGAGCTAGAGACTAAATAATAAGAGCTAGAGTCACCAAACTTGACATATAGCTTCTAAAATAGAATATATATATATGCATTTGATGCTGGAAGAAGAGGGTTCAGGGTATCTCCTAGTCGGGAGCTCCCGACTTGAACCTCTTACTTGTTTATTGATTCCTTTGTCAGCTATACAATGTGGGTCCGATATGGTCAGATGATCAGATAAACTTAGATTTTGCTCATATCAAGAGAGCACAGTACAACATAAACATGTCGATATAAGATATATTAATGATGATTGATGAAAAAAAAGAGACGGAATTGGCATGTCGACTCCGCTGTTGGTACTGATCAAGAATATATATGCTTACCATATTGGCCTTACACATTTTATGACAAAATAATAATATCTTCTACAAGGGTATTTTTTTAAACCAGATAGGTTATCTAGCAAAAGCATTAAGATAGCTAAAGTGGAAAAAATACATTATATTTGTGTTAGGATCTGGCACAAACGACAACTAACAGATATCTAGAATAGCATATATATTTTTAGTGCAATCATTCAATCAACCTTTAAACAATCACAAGCAATCAAGTGTGCATAATTAGATATCTGAATATTTAATAGTAAAGCAGACGCATTTGGAATACGAACTGGAATTACAGCTGCGCATATTATAAATGATTGATAGCAAATGTATCTTTGTTTGCGAGTAGATACTGGTAAATGTATCTATATCCGTACGTATTTGCCTAGTTTTATATCGAATGATTTAATTATGTGAGATTGTGCTTCTACTACATAAAAATCTCGACCTACTGAGCTATAATATACAATAACCAGTTTGCTATCTAGTCGAAGCATTGAATATACTCACTTGCCATCGCCCTTGTTGTACAAATCGACGATCAGATCAAACATGGATTGTTGACGCAATACCATTTTGTGCATGTTTCCCACGAAGGGATATGGTTTTTCATAGTCTATGCCACGCTCCTTGAAGAAATTATAGTTGGCTGTGCCCCAGCGATAGGCCAGCACCAAGGCGACAACAAATATCGCCAAAAACTCTAATAGCATCTTGAGATAGTTCACCGATCTAGCCAACCCGTACGGTGAGACAACGAAATTCCAACTGAACAACGCGGCGTTCGAAGCGCACAGAAATCAACTAATTGGGTCCCACACGAATAAACGAGTCAAGTGCTTCGCTTCAATGAACGGGAGCTTTTGTTCCGAGCTTTGAAAATGATGAAATTTGTTAAATAAATATAATATTTTAATAAATGTACGCAATCGTGTGTGCTACACACATATCAACAATAAACAAAAACAAAAGCAAAAGCAAACAGTTCTATTATTAAATTCTGTGCCTCTGAACTTGACTGTCATTTGAATGAACGTGTGAGTGGGTGTGGCCAGCGAGTGTAAACAAATGCCAGTGCTCGACTATTAGATACCCCTAATCCAATATACTGTACTGACAATCTCTTTTCTGTTTTTATACCGTTGAAGAGGGTATTATAGCTATGTTGTGAAATGTGCTACACATAGAAGAAGGCATCTCCGACCCCATAAATTATATATATTCTTGATCAGCATCAACAGCCGAGTCGATATAGCCATGTCTGTTTCTATTGCTCGTAGTTCATATGTCGGAACCAGCTGGATCGGAATACTATATCATATAGCTGCCATGGGAACGATCGATCGCAAAGTAGGTTCTTGCATGGAAAACTTTTTTGTTTTACAAGATATCCTAACCATACTTCTTCTCAGATACGGGCAAACTACAATGATCATTATGAAATGGTTGGGTCTGCAAGCGTTTTAAATCTTCTGCATGCCGGAGATAGTCCTTCTTTATCGTTTTTATTGTTTATAAATTATTAAAGACATGCTTTCGGACTATAAGGTGCATAGACTTCCGCTAATATATATATATATATATATATATATATGTATATAAATTTAAAACAAACTGTTTATTGGAATCGTCATACAAAATTGCCTTGTGATGCTCGTAATATTTAAGATTAAAGCGATTATATAGTATAATACAGATCAATACAACTTAAGGTGTTGTTTAAGAACACGGTATGTACTTTATAAGGGCCCAGTCTTCAGCTTCTGCAAGTTGCTTACATTTGCTCAAGTTAAAGACTTTCTTTTTATATATCCATTTTAAATAATGTATAAGAGAATTTCTACGTAGATGTATATATTTTCTGATAAAACTATATTTCGTTTTTATTAGTATCTAAGACTTTAAAGATATCACAAATTGTACATAATTATATATATTACAGGAATAAGCACATAAATATATTTCACATGTGACTATGTTTTTATCTTAATCTTATTTTTAAGATTTACTTATCATATGTTTATAGTATCGATAGCAGCAAGAATCTAAATCTAGTTTCCAGCTCAACTCTCAGTTTAGTCTCTGGCAAAATCCAAGCCCCCCCCCCCCCCCCCCTAATCCCACCTGCTCTCATATTGATCACCCTTTAATCCCGATTATAATTGATCTATAAAGATCACACCTAGTCCATTACTTGAAATGATCAATTCAACTCAAATACCTAGCATGCTCGTACCTAATCCAATAGAGCCGGATGTATCCTGATCTGTGCACGGATTGTGATCACGAAACTAATCTTGAGCATAGCGCACGATCCATCGGGCCATGGCAACGCTTGGCTTATCTCCGTTTAGCGGAACGGGACGATAAGCACGTTGGCAGAAGTTGCATTCGAAGTTTGGTTAGGATGTGTTTTTCCCTGATGCCACAACGTCGCCATCTAATGAGGCGCCTCTCCATATGTTGCCGTGCTCGCGTCAGCTCGTGAAATTCCCTCATTAATCAAAGTATGAATATGACGCCATATCCTTATTGTTTGCTCTAATTATGCTCAGGTATATACAGATAGTAAAGCATCGCAGACATGTTCCATGAATGAAACATGAACTGGCTGGAAATGTGCGATATTTAATTATTTTACAATATCTTCTTTGAACATTTATGATCATTGCATTGTTTTAGGTAGGTGCTACTTTATGACGCCGACGCCGATGACGATGCCGCTGCCGGGGCCGAATCCGTTCCGAATGCGTGGAAAATCCCGCGCTCGTTATTTGACAAACATGCGGGGAAAGTCCCAATCCAAGGCGGCTGCTAGCCTAAGTGCCAGCCTACACAAATAAGCTTGTGGATTTTTTATGGCCTTGCCGCGCCCGGCAGCCCACCTACCACCTACCTGACAGCTAGCCGGGCGCAGTTTCCTGGCAAAGCGCATTTATGAATGAGTCCCTGGTAGCACGAGTCGTGAATGAATCTCTGTTTAGGCGCACTACAATTTTATTACAGGTACTAAAACCACCTACGAGCACGGCCCTAAAACCCTACCCAACCCGATGCAACCCGAATGCAGCCCCGCAGAAATGCACCCGTTGCATTCATTAGCGTTGCAGAGAACAAAGCATCTTGCACTTAATCCTAATGATTTCCCTTTTGTTTCTAATGACGCAGCGGTAGGCTTATGTGGGACGAGCAGCGCTCTCTTCAACTATGAAGCCACAGTTCACAAGAACCGCGATTAATACAACAAAACAATCGATTAATAACAGCATCAATATTAAATGATTCTTTAACAAAATAACTGTGAACAACATCAATTTAACTAACATGATTTTTACTATTACTATGGGAGAATTAATTTATCAAAAATTAGCAGCTTCATTATTTTATAAAATTTGTTTATTTAATTCTTTCAATTATAAATTACTTAATTAAAACATGAATAATGAATATAAACAAATATATCCAAAATAAACAAACGAATTAATTAAGCAACTTTTTTTTAAACTAATACCAATTAAATATTATAAATATATGTACAATCCATTTTAGGTTTAAGCAAACCTTAATAAAAACTTGAATAATAAAATACATATTAAATTATATTTATTCATATAAGTTGATATGACTTCTCTACGTATTTTCCTGTCAAATTAAACAAACTGATTCGTTCTTCAGCATTTTCTACACAAAAGCAAGTTAATTTTTTAAAATGTTATAAATACGATCAAAAATTTGCTTTCGCTAGAAAATGAGATACAGAAAGACAAAACGTATGCAGGAAAACCAGATGCATATAATCTCAATGCATCAAAATATCTTTTAATGCGCATATTCAAGTTAAAAAAATTTTAGCACAAGACAGTTGAATGCTGTCAATATTTTTTTATGTATTTGCACTATCTATTTTCAGCTATCTGAATATTGTATAAATCGAGCTGAAAACTATGCCAGAACATTTGTCTAACCAACACCAGCTATCTTTTAATGTATCTATTTTTTTTTCTTTTTTGCATATCTCCATTTTGGCAAACGCCTACCAAGGGCCGCAATATATCCATGTCATCCCCCAGAGCTGGCCCGGGCGATAAGCTTAAAGCAACTGTACCATTTTACATGCTCAAACCTTAACTCAAACCCCAAAGAGAAAATTATTGAAGCCAAAATTTGCTTCGTTTAGAAATCTCAGCGTATTCTTATACATATATAGGATACACATTTTGCATATTTAAAGCAGAAAAGTTGCCACAAAAGACGAAGCAGAGGCGAGCAACCCCCAGAACGAAGCACTTAATTCAATAATAAATTGCCGCCACACAGAAGGGCAGCAGCTAAGGCAAGCCCCGAATCAACCCAGTCAGAGCCCACAGATAACCAAGTTACAGCTCAGCTTTGTTTAGCGGCGGGTGCGGGGCCACGGGCCGGGGGGCCGCAGACCAGACCAAACCAGCCCAGCCCAGCCCAGTTTTGCGCCTCAGAGACAACAACTTTTATCAAATTGCGTATAAGGGGGTTTGTCGGTAGGTAAGCGTAAAATTCATAATCATGAACGCTTCGCTTAAACTTCCACCCCGTTGGGAGTTACAAAAGGCAAATAGATACTTCCTTACATATGTATATACTTAATAAATATAGACGCGCAGTGCTGGGAATATGCACATTAAAAGCGAAAGTCAAGATGAAATACACGAGTACATTATATACAAGCCAGCGCGTGTGTGCGTGTGTGTGTGTGCGCGTGAGTATCTGTGTATTTGAGCCTGCGTGAGCGGCCATTGTTGTGCGCTGCGAAAAACAACCCTGAAGCGTGCCTCTCGCTCACACAGACAGATAGGCAGCAAATCGATGAATGGAGTGTGCGTAACTCTGTGTGTGTGTGTGTGTGTGCTTGCATAGGTAGGCCGCTAGGTAGGCCTACTGGCAAGGACCTTTGCGTCCAATCTCTTTAAATTGTGCGCCGCTCGGCCGGGAGAGTTCAGTTCGAGTTGAGATCTTGTAACGCACACACACAGCTCCGGCTAAGCAATCGCAAGCCAAGTGTTCCTCCGCCCAATTAACGCAGTGATTTTCTAATTTAAAACGAAACAAATAAAAAAGAAAACGAAACGAATTATGTCGACAATTAACATGCACCCACCGCAAACGTATTCGCGCCTGTTCCGTCCGTGGGATACGCAACGCCAAACGCCAGCGCCGCCCGCCCGGACCGTGAAACGTGAACGTGAACATGAACCCGAAACAGTGACCATCAAAACGGAGCTGCCCAGCAGCAGCAGCAACAGCAGCAGATGCTGCTATGGCCAGGATAGCGATCGCGAGTCCTCCTCATCCGCGTCGAGCTCGAGCAGCAGCAGCACCAGCAGCAAGTCCAGCTACGAGGATGCCCTCAACAGCAGCTACACGCGCACCTCGACTCCCCTGCTGGATGCCACGCCGCAGCCAGCGTTTCCAGGTGCCTCCGCGGTGGCGCCACAGCAGTTGTCGCCGCAGCCAGCGCCATTTATGCCAGCCAGCGAGCTGTACTATGCCGCAGCAGCAGCAGCTGCCGCCGCTGCCAATACACCGACCGCGGCTGCCTTTGGCATGGATCCATTTACACTGGGCCTGATGGAGCAGGAGTACGCTCGGGTCATGGCCGAGGATGCGCAGCTGAAAGCGCTGAATGCACGCAAACAACGGCCCAAGAAATTCAAATGCCCGCACTGTGATGTCGCCTTCTCCAACAATGGCCAGCTCAAGGGACACATTCGCATACACACCGGTAAGTTAAACGCAGCCAAAAGATGCTCAACTTGCTTTACTAACTGGGCTTTATTTCATTATGCTTACAGGCGAGCGACCCTTTAAGTGCGACGTGGAAACCTGCGGCAAGACCTTCACACGTAACGAGGAGCTGACCCGGCACAAGCGCATCCACTCCGGACTGCGGCCGTATCCGTGCAGCGCCTGCGGCAAGAAGTTCGGTCGTCGCGATCATCTCAAGAAGCACATGAAGACGCATATGCCGCAGGAGCGCCAGCTGGGACCGGCCATCTTTATGCCCATGTATCCCTACCTGTATGGCTACTAAACAGTTGACCTCAGCTGTTCCAGCTCCAGCGATCTGTGAAGCGCTTGCACGCTTTAAACACGCTACAAGCCCAACTAACTACCAACAACAACAACAACAACACGAAGCAACTCAATGCCGGCCAAGAAATACTCTGTCTTAGAGCATCTACCTCAGGCGTACCTGGCGCAAACTGGCGCAGACAACACACACACACACACAAAACAAACAAACTACCTCTGAAGACGATATGGATATCCGTGACGATATATATATATGCAAATATTGAGCTATTTATTTTTTAATGAATATTTACATTTCCACTACGTGACGTGAGGTAGAAGCGTCGAAAAAAACCCACACATGTGTAAATAAATCCTTAAGTGATCCTTTCTCATATGCTAAGCGATTAAGAGTTTTAAGAGACATTCTACATATTAGATAACTAAGAATATTTTTCACATTTTTATATGCTGAATGCGGTTAATAGCAATATATACGATTTACATTTAAAACATCTAGTTAAATATTCAGAGCTGTATTATACGATTTATGTTTACACAGAAATTAAAAACAACAACAACTACTACATAAAAGTTAAAAAAAAAAAAAAAAAAACAAATTTGAGTAAGTTCTTTTAACTAAACAAAAGATCTCTGAGCTGTTGCACATTTCAAATGGGAAATTAATTATTTAACTTCTCTTGATATTTCTACAAAAAAATGTTCCCCGTTTATATGTTTATTCACGACTTAGCGGCCATTTTGAGCGTGCATTGATGACTGTCACTTCCCGCTAACCAGATCATTTTTGGGCAAATTAATCGCATCATGCTGCGGCGAAAATCAAAGCAAAAATCTGCAGTTTGCATTCGTCGGCACATTTGACGCATTCTCAGCAAAAGGGTTAAAACTCACAAGTCATTTGCGAAAAATTCATTCATAAAAACGGCCAAAGGCAACTAGAGAAAAAAGGAAAACCATTAATTTAGGCCCTTAACTTTTCGGCCAGAACCTAATCATTTACTGTACTTATTTGTAGCTATATATATGTATATATATAAAACTGACTGATTTGAGCCCAAAGCGAGGCAATTTTCTCACAGTCCCCGGCCGAATCAATTGCAATTGTTCACGTATCCTTGCCATTACTCACACGCCAGCTTGCGTCATTCATAAGGACAAAGAGCGGCCCACCTGAGCTAGTAAGTGCAACAAGATAGACACAAAGTCTGCTCTGACAAAATGTTGGAATTTATATGTAGCCCAGGTCTCTGTAATATCAATGTGACTTCTACGTGCGCACAATAGCTGCAATTTTGTTAACCGTAACAACAGAAAGGTGGGCACTGGCTCTCAACCTTTTTACGTACAGGCAGACAATGGCAATAAGGTCGCTTGATAGAGGCGTGCAGGTCTCGCATCTAGATCTACCTGTGCCCTCTGGTCAGTCCTGAGAAGATTTTCTGGCAGACAGTGCGACGTCGTCGTCGTGGCACAATGATCTAACTAATAATGTGTCCCATTGATTCCAATAATTCTGTTTGCAGCAGACACAGCGGCTACACCTCGAGCACTTGGCCAAACCGAACCCAAACGGCAACAAGTACAAATACCCATTTCTCAAGATGATATGCTTTTCGTCAGCATCACGAATTGTTGTCGTCGACATCGATGTTTGCCAAGTATTGTACCCCAAATTGCTGCCAATTAATTAGAGCATTCGTACTTTCTGTTTGATTCTGAAGTGTGGGAAGATACTTTAATTTCCTATATACATAAATATATATCATTCAACTGCTTATGTCAATCGCACGCACAAGTGTCTTGAGTTATGGCCAACAGCTTGAACATATATGTATTTGTCTTTACACTTAAGCAGGGAGATTGATGCAGGACAAAAGCTGGCAGAGCTCATATTCAAGATTGCGTGTCTTTTGTTACAACTGAAGATCAAAAATGTTATATGCACAGTTTCCAATAATTATTAGATCTCTTTTGTTATCAGCTTATGTCCCTGTATCAATATCAAAGTCCTTAAAACATATATTTTGCTAACGCGTTTTAAGAAACCGATATTTATCGATATTTTTAGGTCCTCCAATAACAAAATGTAATTTTTACAATATCTAAGCATATATGGAATATCTTATTTGCTATTATTTTCTTTAAATCTCAATCAAATTAAAAAAAAAAAAGAAATTACATCCTCGACATGTTCACCTAAAAGTTTATTAGCTAATAGCTTATCCAAAAGATTAAACAAGCAATATCCGACGCTTATTAAATGTATTCATAAAGTGATTTGTGAAATTTATCTCTAATTGATTATAAACTATTGATTTTTATACCCTGAACCCATTAAAAATGGGTACAAGGGTTTATTGTATTTGTGCGAAAGCCAAATGTATGTAACAGGCAGAAGGAAGCATCTCCGACCCCATAAAGTATATATATTCTTGATCAGCATCAATAGCCGAGTCGATCTAGCCATGCCCGTCTGTCCGTCTGTCCGTCCGTCCGTCCGTATGTATGAACGCAAGGATCTCAGAACCTATAAGAGCTAGAGAATTTTAGATGTAGATGCTCCTGGTTCACGCGCAGATCGAGTTTGTTTCCGATAATCGATAACTTCCTTCGTGTCCAAGCAATCGATAAAAATCTATATCGATATCCTGTTTTTTTGGCCAATTTTGGTAAATAATAAGTCACTGAACTTGACATATAGCTTCTAAAATAGAATATATATATGCATTTGATGTTGAAAGAAAAGGGTTCAGGGTATCCCCTAGTCGGGAGCTCCCGACTAGAACCTCTTACCTTTGTTCATGGTTTGACCTCTAGATCAATTTGGCATCAAAAACTGGCAACAGTATTTTTGGTCAAAATTCATGTAAAAATTGTACCATCAAATATCCTATACAGACATAAGTCAAAATTTCCCAACCCCATATCTCGGTCAAATCTCATCCGATTTTCATAAGGTTTTGCTTTTGTTCATGGTTTGACCTCTAGGTCAATTTGGCATCAAAAACTGGTAACAGTATTTTTGGTCAAAATTCATGTAAAAATTGTACCCTCAAATATCCTATATAGACATAAGGCAAAATTTCCCAACCCCATATCTCGGTCAAATCTCATCCGATTTTCATAAGGTCTGACTTTTTGTTCATGGTTTGACTTCTAAATCAATTTGGCATCAAAATCTGGCAACAGTATTTTTGGTCAAAATTCATGTAAAAATTATACCCTCAAATATCTTATATAGACATAAGGCAAAATTTCCCAACCCCATATCTCGGTCAAATCTCATCCGATTTTCATAAGGTCTGACTTTTTGTTCATGGTTTGACTTCTAAATCAATTTGGCATCAAAATCTGGCAACAGTATTTTTGGTCAAAATTCATGTAAAAATTGTACCCTCAAATTACTTATATAGACAAAGGTCAAAATTTCCCAGCCCCATCATTCGGTCAAATCTCATCCGATTTTCATAAGGTTTTGCTTTTTATTCATGGTTTGACCTCTAAATCAATTTGGCATCAAAATCTGGCAACAGTATTTTTGGTCAAAATTCATGTAAAAATTGTACCCTCAAATTACTTATATAGACAAAGGTCCAAATTTCCCAGCCCTATAACTGGGTCAAATCTCATCCGATTTTCATAAGGTTTGACTTTTTGTTCATGGTTTGACCTCTAAATCAATTTGGCATCAAAATCTGGCAACAGTATTTTTGGTCAAAATTCATGTAAAAATTGTACCCTCAAATATACTAATTAGACATAAGTCAAAATTTCCCTACCCCATAACTCGGTCAAATCTCATCCGATTTTCATAAGGTTTGGCTTTTTGCTCATGGTGTGATCTCTAAATCAATTTGACAGAACCTATAAGAGCTCGAGACTTGAAATTTTAGATGTAGGTGCTCCTAGTTCCCGCACAGATCGAGTTTGTTTCCGATAAGCGATAACTTACTCCGTTTTCAAGCAATCGATAAATATCTATATCGATATCCTGTTTTTGGGCAATTTTGGTAAATAATAAGAGCTAAAGTCACCAAACTTGACATATAGCTTCTAAAATAGAATATATATATGCATTTGATGTTGGAAGAATAGGGTTCAGGGTATCCCCTGGTCGGGAGCTCTCGACTAGAGCCTCTTGTTTATAATGTGCAAGGCCTATTAGCTTTCGATGCTTGGTTTTTTGTACTTTTCCTGAATTTTAAATGAAATTTTGTTAATTTTTTGTTTATATATTTTTTGTTTTACAATTTTGGCGATAACATCATATATATAGATATTTCAGAAATTTTCTATACAAAAGAAAATATTATATAAAAAAAGAGCTTATAAGAAATTATATTTTAAATATTCCGCAATATGGAAATTTAATTTGTCAGCCAATCCCATATAATATAAAGATAAATAATCTACTCGTAAGCCACAGTAAATATAATCTAATTTCACTGAAGAGTCATTCATTGCACAATATTTATGGCATAAAGATGTTCAGCACATTTCACAGGAATTATAATCGAAATGAAAAATAATAATTGGCCAACTATAAAAGTAAACAAGACCGTATTGTGGCAGAACAGTCGGAGAGACAAAGTCACATCCTAACAAGAAAGTAGTTTGGCTATCAATAACCCAACGACGTCTTGGGACAATTGCCACGTAGGAGGCACTGGGCTAACTGCCATTCATGACCACAAAAAGGCCAAACAAAGGTCATCGGGTGGTCCACACACAATTTTGCAAATAGATAATTGCCAACAAGCAGCAGCAGGACGAGATCTTGCACTTTCCAACCAGGCCACACAGAAATTGAAATGTCTTTTGTGCCCTAATAGAGAAATATACGGGCCATAATTTCGCAATGCAACAATAGTAGTGCAATTGAATGGGCAGTGCAAAAAAGTCAACTAAATAAAAGAAGAGAGCAGTGCATAAAATAGAAGAAAAAAAAAATGGAGTTCCTGATTCGATGGGTATATCAGCGTAGATAACCGATTGCTACCTTTCACAGCGCCAGTTCTCGGCCAAGCAAAGTGCGTCGATGGGTTTCAACCCCGTCGAGGAACAACCCTCATCCCCTATGCGCACACACACACACATATACATACATACACCCAAGGGCTGGCAGGGGGTAGTGGCAGTAGTGGTAGCCCGTTGCCTGTACAAAGTGTCAGAGGATCCATTTAATTGGGAAATTTATTGGCCAGCAGCAGGATTCGGAGACAGCCTGTCTGGGCCTCTTGTTGGCATTCTTCGGCTCGCATGTTTGCGGTTGCTGGAAATGCTTTCACAAGATGGAAAGGTAGACTAACCCATAAAAAACAAAAACAAACCAAAACTAAAGACAAATTCGTGTAAAGAAATGGATTTGTATCGCAAACACGAGTAAAGTGCCACGCAGTTGCCTAAAATATGTCGCACATTGCGACGTGTGTGGCTGGCATGTTGGTATTTCAATGCTATATGTGATTTTGTGTTCGTTCCGATTATGAGACTTTCCCGCTAATTATATTTGTACAGGCCACACGCTTCAGAGCCAGACGAGCTACTTATCAACAGGCTGCTTACAATCGGCGATTTGCGATCGTATTTTCCAAGCCCAAGTCTCGGCTAATCCTAGGCGGAAAAGTGGGTATGTCCCGACACACGCTAAACGATGCGTTTATCTGCATAAACACACTCTTAATAAGTCGATTGTCTGCAACCTAATCTCCTTTGCTGCTTCGACTCAACGCACCTAATGAGCGTATCTTTCCATTATCTCACACTGCAAATGTATGCAATTTGGAACCTAATCCTAACGCCGGGACTTGCACAACTCTGCGCAAGAGATAGTTACACACAAACACACACATGTGTGTGTGTGTGTTGAGAGACCTATGGACTTATATGGTTATTCCGCGCACATGGCCAGAGGTGAGCCATAATCTGTTTGGTCAGATAAACCACACTCAGATAGTCCCCGGACAGATAATGGGGAAAGATGTGCAGCAGTCGGTTTCCAACACTTTGGACTTGGCTTTGGCTTTGCGCCGATTCACCCTCAATTAAAAACACGTTCATCATTATTATGCAATTGCATTCAAATCGAAACCAGAAATCGACCAAAACAACAACATGCAGCGCCCAGCTGGACAACATGCCCAAAAGGTAAACAGTAGGTGGTGCCGGAAGTGTCACAAAATTCAAAACAAACGGCCGTTTTGTCTCTATTGCAAAGGTCGCTCTGCCGTTTCCCAAACTAATCAAAACTAATGATGACATAATTGGCTCGATTGGGCCAAAGGAAGCAGCCCAGTCCCGTCCTGTTACTTATGGGCATGCAATCGCATAGAAATAGGAAGTGGTTGTCGCAGCACAAGACAAAGCCACACGCACACACACACACACACATTGTCCTGGCAAGGAAACAGACATCAGTCAGGGGTCCTCAGAAACCGAACAAGTTAAAAAAAAAAGAAGCGATAGAAAAAAAAAAAGGTAATTGATTCGTTTGCAAAATGCAATGCGATGACACTTGGATTTTGTTGCCCGCGGTGTGGTCCCGTTCAGCAATTAGCCGGAACGTTATAATTACAATGAGGAAATTGTTGTGACATTTTGGTAAAAAGTCACAAGTCTTGAGCAATTCATCAATGAACTGCCACATGGACTGCTTTCCTTTTTCAAAAATCGTTTTCTACAACATTCTCTTGTCTCCATTCCTGCCCGTCACGGATGTTGCCCCGCGGCGTAGCGTGTGCTACCGTGCAGTCGAGCTTCCCGTGCGGGCAACAATAACAAAATTAAAAAAAAAAAAAAAACAAAACTCTTAAATAAGTTGTAGCTTAACAATGACTGTTGTTTTATTTGTATGCACATAAAACACAATTACGCTGCTCAGAAGCAGCAGAAAAAGGGTATATATAAAACGAGTATAAAGAATACATTCGAGTATAAAATGCCATGAAATACTTGTATAAATAGTACGTGTAAAAGTTGTATCGTGCGTTTTGTTTCAAGTTTTGTTGTGCAATTCAAATGCTTATCAGACTTGAGCAGGCCTTAAACATATGTACATATGTATGTTGACTTACGGACTACGAGAAAGATAAGAAAATAATATATATATATATATTCGATATTTATAATGTGGCATGCAGAGGGCATCTTTAAGTAAGGCACAAACAATTGAGCCGCTGAGATTATGTGGTGCTCGTTACTGCAACGCTTGATCGAACATTTCCATTTGAGGTTACATTAGGATTATACTTCCGGCCGCCTTCTGCCTAGTACAGCATTATGGCCGCCTGATTCTTGTCTTTGCTTGGCGGCTCCGAGCGATGACGATCGCGATTCTCACGGCGTCTGGCATACAGCAGAATTGTTATGTTCAACAAGACCACAATTGACGAAATAACAACCAGATAGAAGCTGTAGCCCAGATGGGCCAGACCGTTGCTGTACCAATGCTGTTGCTGGTGCTCCGCCAAGAGCACATTGTGTGTGAGATACTGATAGAACTGCACTAGCCAGGCCAAAAATGCAATCACCTGCGCACAAGCCGCCGACACGTTGGACGCCAGTAGGAGCACCATGGTGCCGCCTTTTTTGGCTGCTGACGCTGACTTAAACACGGCGGCTATGGCTGCTATGGCGCATGCCAACAGCCCGAATCCAGTGCCAAGTGTGGTGAGCAGCCATAGCCAGAAGCTGGTGTCGCCGTGTTCGGTGCGAATGAAGTTATAAACTGTGGAAAAGCGACGATTAAAGTAAAGCACAGCGAATTAATATAATTGCATAGCTCACCCTCAATCTGAGTGGTGCGCACACCAAAGCCGGGATTCAAGTGATGCTGCCCATAGAACAGGCCAAGGTTGACATCACCCTTGGCTTCCGTCGAATTGCCGCGCCGCGGATAGGCGCGCACCCAATGATTGGTTGTCATGCTGGCCAAAAGTAATCCTATGGCCAGACAACTGCCAAAGAATGTTGAGAACACAAGGGCACGCGTGCGTAAGCTCATCTTGCTGGATCTGTGTATTGGGGAGACAGGTGCAAATGTACCAAATCAAAAGACTCTAGGGACAAACTAAAATTGAACGTTTTGCTGCACTATTGTGATTGTGACGTCACATTGCGCATCTCTTTTGTCCCATGTAGAGTACAACCTTTCAGTTCTAGCTGACATGGGCCCAGGCTACAACAAAGAAAGTGCAACGCAAAACAACAACAAAAGCAGGGCCCAGCCAATTCACTCACCTTGCGAAAGTGGCTCTGTGGAAAGGGACGCAGACGCTGTCGTCGTTGTTTTCACAGCCGTCTTCCTCAATGTATCTATGTATCATTTGCAGCGCACTTATATCATATTTTGAGCAATTTATGCGTATTTTGCGAACACTTTCGCCGAACAATTCTTTGTTTCTTTGATTTTTTGCTTTTAATTTAAAATTATGATTTTCCCAGCCTTTTTGATCAATTGTTGTTGTGTTTTCCCTGTGACTTGTCAGTGTTGACTAATGTGTAATGGTGCTGGAAAACAGCAAATTTCATAAAATGTCTGGCAACACTGCTACAAATGAAACAGCAGTGGCATATGGCAACGCCGCATACAAAAATAGCGCGTAATTTGTGCGTGAGAAAAAGAGAAATTCTTCAATAAATATGAGTAGCCGCAAGCACAAAGTAGCCGAAAATATTGAAAATCTGTGTCCAGTAGCCAGGTAAATATGTGCATCAATGAAAACAACATTTGCAAGCCCGCAAATCGTGTACGCCCGCCGAGTGCTGGAGTCAGCAAATGGCGCGAACTATTCCAGTGACGTCACATGTATTGCAAAATTAAAAAAGCAACAGCGAAACGGGGCCAGCACATAATTGAAAGGTGCTTGACCCGTGCTGACCAAGCAACTGACCCGTACTTGTACGCCCAGCACTTTTTAATAAATGCCCAACCTGTTACAGAAAACGCTCGACGAGTAAGAATAGTGCGGTCGGTGCAGCTGCTGTGTCCGCAACAAAAACATCGTCGCTTTACGAGCACACCTCCTCGCCCTCCGTGCTCACCTTTGAGGCACTCGAAGAGATGGGCATCGGTATGTTGGACTCGGAGGAGAGCAGCTCGTCGGCCCTCTCGGCAATTACGCTGGCTGTGAGCACCACCAGCGACGAGAACTCCAATGAGACGACACCCTGCACGAATGTGCCACGCATGGCACATCAACAGACGCGCATGAGTCTCAACTCGACGGCTTCGACGCTGGACAACAGCAGCATCAATAACAACACCATTATTGAGGTGTTCTGCGAGGAAAGCCAGGAGCGTTTGCTGCTGCAGTCAGCCGAGAAGCTGCACGCTCTGGCCCAGGCCAAGCGCACTGCGCTGGTCAGCAGCGAGTGCGGCAGCAATTCCAATTCGCCGAGCAAGCGCACCAGAAATCCTCTGGCCACAGTCACATGCAATAATCAAATTGAGTCGTTGCTGCCGCCGCCGCCGCTGCAGCAGCTACAACAGACGCCTCTCAGTTTGCTGCCCTCGACCAGCAAGCAGGCGTTGTTGCGGCAGAAGAAGCCGACGCCGACGCCGCCGCCGCCGACGACGACACTGACAACCCGACTGGGGCCTACTGACAACTTCTTTGTCTATCGCACGCCCTCGATGAGCGCGCACATCAGCAGCGGCATCAACTACTTTGATAGATTGTCCGACGAGATTTTGCTGGACATCTTCAAATGGCTGCCAAAGAAGACTTTGCTGCGCATCGCAACTGTTTGCCGACGCTTCAATTGCTGTGCGCGCGATGAGACGCTGTGGACACGTCTGGATCTGGGCTTGCGTACACTGCGTCCCCACGCCTTGGAGCAGGTGGTAAGACGCGGTGTTCCTGTGCTACGCCTGGCCCAGGCTGATGTAAGAGCAAACGATTTGTACACATTTCCAATGTAATCTAATCGTTTTCATCCCCCACAGATACAAGATCCAGCCTTTACGTGCGAATCATCGACAGATTTTCAATCGCGTCTGCAATATTTGGACTTGAGTCTTGCTTCGATTTCACTGAGCTCCTTGCGCACATTACTAGCCCAATGTCGTCAGCTAAGGAAGCTCAGTCTGGAGCATGCCGAGCTAAATGATGAGATTTGCTTTGAGATTTCGCTGAACAGTTCGCTGGAGACCCTCAATCTGTCCATGGCCAGTGGGATAACTGCTCAGAGCGTGCGTCAAATGATGGAATCGCTATCGAAACTGAACAGCCTAAACATCTCGTGGACTGATTTAAGCGCTGATGCCGTCACCGCGCTGGTTACTCACATCCCATCCAATGTAATCCGGTTGAATGTGGCCGGCTGCAGGCGTGTGCTGTTCGATACACGTTAGTAACTGCTCAAGGGCCATGCGGGAAACCATTTGACATGCATCTTCCTCTTCTTTCAGATGTTGTAACACTGCAAAAACGCTGCCCGCAGCTGCTGGAACTTGATCTTTCCGACTGCAACAGTCTGACGCCGGCAGCACTTGCGGCAATCATGAAATTCAACAGTCTTGAGTATTTGTCCGTGTCGCGTTGCTATCTCATACCCGCTGCTAGTTTTATGTAAGATATCCAACAGATAATCTCGCAGTATCCCTTCTAACTCTCTGTTTTGTATCTCTCTCACCGATGCAGAGAACTCAAGAAGATGACTTCACTCACCTATCTGGACATTTTCGGCATGCTGTCGGATGCCGCCATGGAGGTGCTGGAGAAGCAAATGCCCAAAATAGGCATTAACAAGTTTATACATAGTTCGGTAGGACGCCCAACTGTGGGCACGCGCCGTACCTCCATCTGGGGGCTGCGCACCCGCGACTAAAGCTCCCATCAGACACTCATCAGACTATAAAATTTCTTTAATTCTTTTTCGTTGCGTTTATAAGCCGCCTAGCGCAGTTTTCGTATTTAATATAATGACAATAATTAAATGTCACGTTTAGCTTTTCAATATCAAGTTTTTCGTTTACTCGTCAACCTCGCTGGGTGGAGCGACTGGCTTCTCCCACGTCCAGTCATCCCAGCTAACGCAGTCCTTCAGGCTATCGACAAAACCCGTCTCATCCGGACAACGCACCTTGCTGGCGGGCTCATTGAGTGTCTCGCACTTCCAGTAGGACGTAGCATCCCAGTTATCACGGTAGATTCCAACGTCCAGCTCCTCCTGCGTCTTGCAACCCGGCTGACCATCGCCGTTGTAGGCGTTGGCCAAACCGCATGCAGCCACTAGAACCAAACAGATTGTAAGCTGAAGTTTCATTGTGCCTCAACTGATGCCGTACTCTTGGACAAGTGTCACCTTTTATAGTCACCTTGGCGGTGTGATAAGCCAACTCAAGTGCAATCTTTACGTGAAAAAGCTTTTAAATATTGGCTGGTATGCAAACAATTGGCAACAACGTGGCGGAACTTGTAAGACGTAGTTTATACAAAATAAATGATTACAGCTGCAAAACTTAACAGCTTGCTGTTTCCTCGGCTTATCCTCGCTGCCGAAAATAGAAAAGCCTAAAGAATAATTTTATATATTTTATTGCTCGAGTAATATGCACATTCATATATTTAAGGCTTTTGCCTTTTATAAGTAACATGTATATTGTATATATAATTATTGATTAAAATGGTATTTTATTAAAATAAAATAATAGAATAATAGAAAAGTATCATTACTGTTATTTTATTAACGCAAAAGTAAAAGAAAGGCATAATGTATGGCATTTAAGTTGGAATATCGCTGATTTAAACGTACGATTTTTGGCGCCAGTGATTTTTAGACGTAACAGTGACTGCCATCATGGAGTTGCCACATCGTTGGAAACAGATGCATGCAATGAATATTTAAGAAAAAACGACCTAAATATGCCAGAAATACCTGCTTGGCACTATTTGGCATTAGTTTATTTTAGTACTGAATATTTGTTGGTTTCGTGTAAGCTTTGTGTCCTACTGTCAAAAACATATTACATTTACATAACTTTTGATCACAACTCAATACAAAATTTTGTTTGTTATAGTATAAACACCATAACATTTTCCAAAGGATTTGCAACAAAATTAGCTAATAGTACCAACAACTGCGCCATAGACGTAACAAGAAAAAACAACAACAACAACCTGTAAGACCTTGAAATCAATAGCTACACGCATATGGATTCGACGGGGACGCTAATCAGACTCATTTTTGTTTCCAGTAACTCCAAGTGGAACTATCTACAGTTAAACAAGCACAATGTCAATGAGACGCTCAATGTCCAGCTCGAGCGCTGCCGAGTGGCGCAATTACTTTATGAGCACCCACTTCTGGGGGCCAGTCGCCAATTGGGGTATTCCAATAGCTGCCATCGCGGACACCTCCAAGCATCCAAAGTTCATCTCCGGCCGAATGACATTAGGTAAGGCAATTGGCTGCAAACCCGTTTATCAACAGCAGCTGCTAAAAATTTCCATAGTCTGCGGTAATCAGAGCTCTTGCCCAGACACATTTGTTTATGATACTTAATTCTGTGCTAATCAGAACGCAGGCACGCGCGATAAGCCTGATACAGGCGCATGGCGTGTGCCCAGCCGAAATGTTGGCTGATTGGTTGAATCGTATGCGCATCTAATTGGGCTTACCTTATTCTAATTGGCAGCTCTGACGCTCTACTCGTGCATCTTCATGCGCTTCGCCTACAAAGTGCAGCCCAGAAATTGGCTGCTTTTCGCCTGTCACGCGACAAACGCTACGGCTCAATCCTTTCAAGGCATACGCTATCTGAGGTACATCAACTCCCAGGAAGCAGCCGCATAATATGACAACAACACGGCTCGGCCAGCGCGCGATAACATTGCCAATACCTGAACAACAACAATGAGACCCACTGCAATCCAATCAGCCGACACGCAACAGCCCAATATGATTGCAGTGCGCCCTGCTCACGGCCTCCTCGAGCTGCCGGAATCTCATCTGAAATTGGAGCTCGCCCTGGCTCCAATCTCTGTTCTCTGTTCATCGCGCGTTGGACACCAAGTGGCTGCAGAGCGTCAGGAATGGACAATAGTTCCCGTGGTTTTGGTTAAAAAAAAAAAAACAAAATTTAAAATAGTCTAATATTTGAGTCAAAAGTTTTTATCATTTTACTTCTTGTTATAAATCCCAAGTGCAATAAACAAATGAAGAACGACTTTAAAAATTGACTAAATAAACAATTAAAAAAAAAAAACAAATTAAAAATTTAATGAATTGTTTATGTGTTCTGTTTAAACTATTTAATAAAACAATTTATTTTATGCACATATTTTTCAGTTCAGCGAGAAATGAAAATTCGAACCAGATCGTGTTAGCCAGTGTCTACTGTATCTCATTTTTAGAAAGCTTTGAGAGTAAAACACGCAGATTAATTAGATTTTGCAATGACCTTGAGGGCATGCATTTTATTTGAAACGTTTATAAGTATATAATATATGTATATATATATTAAACATGTGTGTGGAATATATTTATGCATTCTTAACAATATATCAATTTTTTTTTGTTCTATATATTTTTTGTAGTTTTTTTTTTTTGTAACAATTTTTGTTTTCTTGTTAAAACGAGTATATATTTGTAATTGTAATTAATCGCTACTTCATTTTTTTTCTTTTTTTGTCGTTTTCGTTTTGACGTCAATTACGAGCTTGAAGATAGGTTTTGTTTTTGATTACAATTATTATATATATATATATATATAACATAGGTGTTAAAAACATGTGGTTAAAAAATTTGACAATTTGCAAACATAATAAAACGTACTAAATACAAAAAATTTTAAAAACCGTGCGCATTCTATGTGACGCCTTTGAAAGTGTAAGTATGCATAATCACTTAGTTGGTAACAAAAAAAAAAAAAAGAAAAATTCAAAAAGTTTTCCATCAATTTGTTCGAACAATTGATAATCTGTTCGGTTTAAGTTTTTTGTGTTTTGTTTTTTGTGCGGCTCTGTGTGTGCCGCACACATTACAGCGACTCCTTCAACGACAACAATTCCTTCTGCTTAAGAATGGATGAATACTAAGCTTAATTTAACAACTAGAGCTCTGCGTCGCAATATGCAACACTCGAGAGGTACGAGAGTTTGACTGACTATGGCATGGCTATGAGAATCTCAGTGGTCCGGCTCGGGCTTGACATACGTGCTATTCCTATGATAGTTTCGCTTGAGGTATTCCTGGTAACGCCTGGCTTCCCGCATGACCAGCTGCAGCGTGTATGTTAGTTGATCGTGTTCGGCCTGCAGGTCCTGCTCCTCCTTCATCTCCTCGAGCTCACGCTTCTTGGTCTTCCGGCGCGAGACGCGGCTGGCCTCGTTGTTCTTGATGCGATCTCGGTACGCCTTCGCGTCGTCCTCTGTCATTTGGGCCATCAGCTCCGGATCGGGTCCCTCCGCGTGCTCCTTGGCGGGACGTCCGCGCTTGCGCTTCGAGCTGCAGTTGCCAGTGATCGATGTTGTGACACTGAACTGCGATGTGCTCGCTGTGGAGAAGGCGGGTGACACGGGCGCGGTTATGAAGCCAGCAAAGCCCGTCTGGCAGGTGGCCTGATGCGAACGCGTTGTGCTGCTGACCGAATAATTGCTATTGGGCGTATTTGGCGCTGAGAAGTCGGGAAGTATGGTGAATGTGGTGTTATCCTCTGTGCTGCGCAGCTCCTCATAAATCAGATTCTGGTTGGTCACATTATTACTGACTGAATTGGCCTGCAAGTGAGAAAATTAGTTAGCTGTTACATTTGTATAGAAGGCTGTCGCTTACATCGTCAAAGTTGAGCACCTGCTCGATGATGTCGGGCGTGTTGATGACATCGGGCTGGCTGATGATCTGTGACTTGTTGATGTTAAGCAAGAGGTTGCTGCGCTTGATTGGCATCGACTCGGCTGTGTTCGCGAGACCCGCCGCAGAGGCTGTGCGCTTGACGCCCAGACACATGCTGGCTGGTGGGGCATGGGCATCCTGGACGAGCACAGCACTGCAGGCATCCTCGTTGACACCATCCAGCTGGCTGATGCCGATGCCGAGGCCGAAGCTGAGCGACTGCTGACTGACGTTAAAATAGTTTTCCATGCTGTTCTCATCCGCCAACATGGGCAGCTCGTAGATGCATTTGGTTTGGCTGGATGAGTAGAGCATGGAGCCTTGCGAGAAATTGCTAAGCATGGGATTCTCGGCGCTGGTCAGTATGTTGCCCAGGTCGGGCTCTTCGCCCAGATTGCTTGTGATATCGATGCCATTGCACATGGAGCCCATGTCAAGTGCCTCCTCCTCGCCCTCTTCCAATAGTTGAAACTGAAGTTCATCCATTCCGTTGATGTCGCTGTTAATGTTGTCGCTGTAATTGATATCCATGTCCAGATTGCACTGATCCATTTCCTTGCGCTCAATGTGATCCCCGGCAATCAGGTTTATATCAAAGTCAAAATCAAATATATCCGTCTCAGTACAAATGTCTTTTCCAATCTCCTCGCTTTTGTTGCTGCTGCTGCTCGTCGACGACGTTGCTTCTATATTTTCCAGATATTCTGAGAAAATACAAAACATTATTAATACCAGCCAATACAATTCACACGTGCATTCGCGTAGCTTTTCATAATTATTTTCACCAGTTGCCTTTGCAATGACCATCTTTTATAAGTATTTCGGCACATTCATTTAAGTATGCAATCGTCTAATAAGATTCCAATATGCCAACTAGAAGTTCAATTCAAAATATGCTGCATACTTTCAAGCGGCTGCCCAAAAAACAGACAGAGACGACTAGCTACACGCTGCAAGCTGACTCATTCGCTGTCTCGCTCGGCTCAACATTGTTGTGAAATTCAACAAGCGAAAACGAACATAAAAATACAATAACAAATTGCTGCTTGAAGCCGCATTAAAAACATTTAAATAAAAAGTAAATTGCCAAATTTTAGTTTAGTAAATTCAAGAAATTCAATTTTGCATAAAAATTGAAACATTCTAGCCATGTACCTAAATTGTTAACTTGCAATAAGTTTTGTATTGCATTCGGGCACAGCTAGAAAAGAGGCACGTAAATACAGAGAGAACGCGAGCGGGAATTGCGCACATGATGTTTGCTCAAAACAGACATGATCGTGCATGTCTGCTTTGCACAGTGTTTGTGTTTGTCATATTGGCCAAAGGGGATGAAATCAAATCAAAGCTATTCGGTTTGTTTTTGTTGCTTGTGGTTTTAACTAAATTAGATTTTGGTGTTAATTATGTGATTATAACTTAATTTGTTGACGTTCTTTGAATAGGAGCATAAATTGATTGTCATTTCAAATTGCAAATTGCATTGCAGCGGGAAAAAGAATCTAAGGTTCAAGATAAAATGACAACACACTTGTTGCAGATTGGCTAAAGTATGCCAAGAAACAAGAACAAAAAAAGAACTAATTATTTTGTCACAAAAATGAAGTAAATCTCTAATAATAATTTGTATATTTTCGAGAAATTAATTGAAATTTGTCCAAAATATTATTTTTAGCATAAATATTCACCTTTTGCACGGCTTTGGAAACGGCTCTGCGCGCCGCTGT
Source organism: Drosophila novamexicana (assembly GCF_003285875.2). Lineage (NCBI taxonomy): Eukaryota > Metazoa > Arthropoda > Insecta > Diptera > Drosophilidae > Drosophila > Drosophila novamexicana. The sequence continues at coordinate 2,122,273 of NW_020824827.1, read as the reverse complement.
GAAGCGCGTTCTTTACGTATCAAACGGCCAACGACAACTGACTTCGTGTTGCAAACACTCGCTTTTTATGCGGCTGTGCGATGTCGGAGATCGCGAGAGCGCACGAACAGCAGCTCACTAACACATATGCACAACCTGCCCTACGCCAACAAGTGTTATTGCGCACTGCTGTTGTCTTGCTCTGGCCAACGTGTGTCTTACAGGAACTTGTTCTTGGACAATTACACTGTGTTTGGATGTATCTGACGGCCGTGTTACCAACCTATTATGTCTGACTGTGTGTAGTTTTGGCGATTTAATGCACCAATACGCTTGCATTAGAATTTCACCAGAGCGACAAAAGCTGTGCGAATTAATGTAACATGTAGCCCAAATGCTTAACTAGCAAATGCACTTATGCAAAGTATTCAATTAGCTTTGCTTGATAATTATACGAAATTATGTTTATCTACCCTGTTTATCTACTCTTTTGCGTTATTTGTATTAAAATAAAAATAGAGCAGCATACGCCGCATCATTTTAATATGTAAATATGTACGCTCATATTGAGTGCTATGCATAAAGATACATCATAAATATGTACATAAGCTGCCCTTCAGGAGTACAACTATGCGTATGCGCGATGCAAAAATATCTGTGTGCATTATGTCTATACAAATGTATGGTTGTGTGTGCGTGTGTATGCTCAGAGAACACAACTGCCGGCCGGCACAAATCAGCTGTCTCGCTCTGTTGGCGCCAAAGAGCGAGACAACGCTAGTGTTTTGGATCGCTAAAATACTGAGAGAGCGTACACACACTCTTACAAGTGGCCCACACGAGGCTCTCTCTCTCTCATATTTTTGCACATCATGCTAATCGAATTTCACAACAATGGGAGCAAGGATTGAAAATCTAACTATTCAATGCCAATGTCTTCAAAATTAATAATTTGGATATTAAAGTATTTAACTATGTGTGTTATATATTGATGAAAATGCACGATGTACGTATTCACTTTCATACAATTAACACACGTCAACAAAAAAAAAGTAGTCAAATAAATCTAGGTCATGAGTAAGCCCTGGCCATTGCACTCGAATTATAACGTCTGATGTTTCGATAGCCAATGACAATTAAAAGAAACTAAAAATGCAGATAAATACATACATATGCAAGTACCAATACATATATAACAAACATCAAATGGGCTGGACTTTTGCGCGCGTCAATCTATTTGCTATTTGCCCATTTATGGAGACATTGTTTGATACCTAAGCGAATGTGATAAGGGAAAACACGGAGGGGCTTTTGGATTGGATCTTGCTGCAGCCAATTAAATGCCTTCTCGCGCTCTGTGAGCTGGTCAAAGTATCTGAAGATTCAAAAGTGGCGTGAGCTAACGGAAGTATGCGTTCTTACAAGTATTTGTATTCAATAGATACATACGTGTTAATATCAAGATGATTAATCGAAGGGGTTGAACTTGTTTAATAATATATATATAATATATTATATAATATAATATATAAATATAATATATATTTAATATATATATATATATATATATATATAGTGTATATATAAACAATCTGCATGCAAGTACTGGACTACTCTCTTCTAAATTTTGACAAATTTATGACCATATTATATGGTAAAGGTATTTACCACAAGAATAAAGGTTTTGCTTTAACATAAATGCATTTAAGACCACAAAATGCGCAGTTAATATTAATAAATTAAATGACAGCCTGGCAAATCGCATGACTCATTATTGTAAAAAAAAAAATAAATAAAAGAAAGCAAAAAACTTCTGAACAGAAGGCACAAAAATAACCTGCTGATAACAACTTGAGAATAAACTAATAAAAATATGTAAAAAAAAAAAAAACAAGCCAAGTTTTTAGCATTTCTTAACCAAAGCTAATAAGAATTCGCAATTAATTATGTTGGTCAAGCAAGTTATATGAAAAGAAATTTGAATAAGTTTCGTTTCACACAAATAGTTTAGTTTTTGATGCATCTTTAGCTTCTCCGATAAAGTTTGTTAGATTAGGAAATGGCATTAAATATCAACTAGTTACAAATTGAACAATTTTTATCAGTTCGAGTCATTTGTTATAAAAAGCACATAAGTTAATCCACATTATAAGAAACCGATATTTTATACGTTTAATTAACTGTCAATTATTATCAGAAAATCTTGCTATGACTCATTCAGGGGTTTTCCAGATGACAAAAAAAAAATGAATTTGAAGAGACTAAAAGACACAAAGGCAGCCCAGCTGATTGTATATATATATATATATATATATATATATATATACATATAGATATATAATATATATATATATTATACAATAGCCGACTTTGACTAGATGCTTCCGCTTATTTGTGTATATATAGGTACGTATATATCTGAACAATGCCTGCTTTGGTCTGTTAAGTATATTTTCAGAGTGCAGAAAATATATTATAATATTTTTATAATTAACAAACACGCCTTCATATTGGATAAAGTAACATTTGAAATAAAAAAAGGCCTTATCATTTTATACCACGTCAGGGGTGGCATCAAATCTTGTCATGAAATTCTTTATGCATTTTAGCAGAACATCTCGATACTGTGAATTATAGATATATATATATATAATGGATCAGGTCGGCAATATGAGTCGATATATCCATTTTTCTATCTGATAAAGACAAACTAATCTCCCTGCAGCTTTAATTTTGATAAATCTTTAATGCAAAAATCTATTTGCTGTTTAGGAAAATCCCCGCAAGTTTTCAGTGGAAGCGAACTCAACACATTCGCGAGGGTCGTAGGCCAGAACAACGAAAAATTCAATTAAGTGAATATATTGGAATATAAATAAGTTCTAATATCGATCCATAGACAAACTGTCTCTGAAGGATGTTTAGTTTAGATAATGTAATCACGCAATCTTCATGCCTAAACTCCGCTGTGCAGATAGATAGATAGACATAGATACATTTAAATGTGCATACGCCTAGCTCAAAGTCTCAACTATTCTGTGCAAAAATCAATGACATCATTTTAAATTGTATTTATTTAAAAGGCAATCATATTTATTATTTATATGCAAATTTTTGTTAAACCCACAAAAGCCTGAAGAATTGGATTATTCGACCGGATTTTAGAGGTCTCTTCTTTGTTAAGATTTGCTAAAATGTAAGAAATACTAAAGACTCCTATCCGGAGTCTCGGAATATGTACGATGTTCTGAGTTTGACTTGAGAGACTAATATAGAATACAGTTCCATCCTGATCAAGAATATATATATGTATATACTTCGCAGCTGTGTCCGTCTAAGCGTTAGCTACTTCTTGACAACATTATAATGCCCCCTATGAGTATACAAATTCGTCTAACTCAATGTTTATATACCTCTAAGGTCCCTCATATGGAGTTGTCGTTGTAGGACAAGTATTTGGATATTTGATAGAATTGTGAGCCTAAAATTAATGTGTTACCAAAAAGTTGTTTGCGGCCACAAGGATTGCTGTGAGCCAGACTCTCGTCCGGCCCACATACGTTTGGGGTGCTGTGCAAGGACAACTTGTACTCTATGAACTGCTTGGGGGTCGCAATGGGTCATTGCACTGTGATCTTCTGCTTCATCATTAGGTGGTAATGTACCTCGATGTCATAGGCCGAAACAGGCGACCGACCGACCGACCGACCGAGCCGGGCAGACGAGCCGGTTGCCTGTTCACGGCCTGCTATCCGACTCATTCTCCAACTGATTGTTTGGCCATGCATGAGAGTATTGGCAACTCGCTTTGCTCTCGAACACAGTAATGAGAGAGTGCTGGGTACAAGTTACGCACACATTAACACACACAGTACTCACCATCAATGAACACCGGAACATCTATCTCTTCAACTGTAGCAGTAGGCATTGCTCCACTCATATCCTGGCGGGACGACAGCATGTCTGCACCTGTCAGCTGTATGCCAGCCATTGACGCCAGAGTCTGGGGCGTGCTCGAAACCTGGACCGTTTGCTTCACCGTTGTTTTTGTTGTTGTTGTCGACAACGGATCTAGGATCTGGTCGTTCGCGACCTGGTTTAGCACTACTGAAGAGCCTGAGCTGTTCGAGCTCCGTTCTGATGGGTATATTGTCGCTTGACTCGCGATACGGGATGCTGTCGCCGAAGTTGTATAGTTTACTGAAGAGCTCGCCGTAGGCAAAGTATGTTTCACTGAAGCCGTTGTTGGTACCGAGCCTGGTAAAAAGGGTATTCTGATAAGACGAGTTCGAGGCGCGCTCTGCTCTGTCCTGCTGCTCCTGCTGTGCGTGGGCACCTTGATCAGTATGATTCTTGGATTGGGCTGCGTATTTATAACGATCGGAATTGTTGTCGATGTCGATGTCGGAGTCAACATGGGCGAATCCCTCGTATGCGCTATTCTCTCGATTCTCTTCGGCGAGCAATTGCAATTGGCTGAGTAGATTCTCTCGCCAGCGGCTATTACGTTGCTTTTCTGCTGTCCCCTCGCCGCCTCGTATGTTGTTGCCTGTACTCGTGCCGGCTCCTGGATCATCAATATTATATCTCTGGGATTTTCGGTATTCCGTCTGCTTGCCGCCGCTTGTGCAGTTGCCGTTAATATAATCGGAGTTGTTGTTGTTGGTCTGATCGATGCTGTTGTGGTTGTTGCTGCTGTTGCTGCTGCTGCTGTTGTTGTTGTTGTTGGATTCGCTGTGGGGCCTATTTTGGCTGGCTTGGAATTCGACGCTGAATGCCATTTTGAACGTGGCTGATATATTCGCAATTATTTGCAAAATTTCAATTGTGTTTTTCGGTGAACGGTTCAATATTGTTTGGTTTCGGTTCGACAGGATTTCAAAATTAGTACAAGTTTTTGAGTTTTGTACAATTTTTTATAGTTTTATTTTTATATTTTTTTCAGGATATTTCGTTGAGTGGAGCAAGCGCATTTTAGAGTTTTGTTTTTGGTTTTGGTATTGGTTTTGGTATTTTTTGTTTTTATGTGAAAGAAAGTAGACAAGAGAAAAAAAGATTTCGTTATTACACAGATCGACGACGTTGTGAAGCGCGTACCCTTTTCATGGGCCACGCGCAACATTATGTTGTGGCATGTGCAAAATGTTGTGTACGGGGGGCGGGGCATGTTTGTATGCGAGATCATGGGCATATTGTCAATTGACCAGAGACATCAACATAATGGCAAATAAGAACTTGCCTTGATATCTCCGACCATTGAGTTTTAGATCAGAGCGATTGTTTTTTTTTTTTTTTAGCAGGATTCGTACAGCAAATGTATGAGTTGTTGTGTGAGTGTTGGGTATTTTTTTTTTTTTTTTTGTTTCTTTTTTATTATTGTTGTGTTTTTTTTTTTTAGGCGACATTCATGTTTGTTAGTAATGTTTTCCATATGTTTTCCTTTTTTCTTTTGCCTTTTTTTCTCCTTGTTTTCCCTTTTAAATATATACATACATTTTTTGTTCCTTTTTTTATGTACATATATTTTTATTTTTTTTTTTGGAATTACTCCTTTTTTATATATGTATATATATTTTTTTTTTTTTGGAATTACTCCTTTTTTTAATGGAATTACTCCTTTTTTGGATTTACTCCTCTTTTTTGTGGGAATTACTCCTCTTTTTTTTGTGGGAATTACTCCTCTTTTTTTTGTGGGAATTACTCCTCTTTTCAATATACATATATATATTTTTTTACATATACTATTTTTTCATAAAACATGCTTAAAAACTAGGCAATGATCGTTATTTAAAACAAGCAGGCATGATTCTTACATCTAGAAGGTTAAAGGATTTAGATACTCACTTTTAATTGACCGTTAGAGAGAAACAATGAAATTGTTAGGGAAACTCTAAACAAGCTCTAAAAGAGTCGTCGACACAACTTCCTTTTAGACTGAAAACAAAAAGAGAATAGTTTACATTATTTATGGATTCCATAAGTACTTAGATGTATACTAATATGTATAAGTATGTGTGTACGCATATAAATATAATTACACCTGAAAAAAGCTGCGCACTTTAACAAGAATTATCTATAGAACGTAAATTAGGCGCCCTTTGTGTAGTGCTTCCTTATTGGATACACCCTGCAAAAGCGTGATACCCGGCGATAAGCTTTCGTGCCCACCCCTCCCCCCTTTGCGGGGCAGAAGATGGCCGAAAGCTACAAATTGAATTTCACAATGTATGGGCGATAAACAAAATGGCCGCCGAGTGGCAGTTGCCAAGGCTTGACGCCTAATCAGTTGTTGGCTACTCCCGATCGCGGGCCTGCCAATGTTAAAGGCAACTATCTATGTATGTATGTGTATGTATGTATGTATGTGTGTGTGTGTGTATGTATCTCCAGCGTGCGCCACCCTGGTGCCATTTAGATAATTGTACACACACACACACTCTCACATACGTTAGGCTTTACGTGTGCCTGCAGATAATAGGGCATATCGCAATCTTGTTGACATATCAAATCGTTCGCCAGAGCAACAGCAAAAAGCAATTATTAATTGCTGGAAAAACACCAAGCACTAACACATACATACATACACACATATAGCGCGCGCTATAGAAAATTATCCCACTCCCCCAACCCCTTGCAATTCAGAAAGAAACAAAGACAATCAAATACACATGTCATTATAGGCACGCAAAAAGCCTGCCTCAAAAAAATCCCCTACCACTAGTTTGCGCGCGTGTGTGTGTGTGTGGGAATGCGCATCTGTGTGTGTCGTCAGCTGCTGACGTCTGCGCGATAGAAAATCTTTGTTACGCATAAACAGTGTATATGTGTATATGTACGTGTATTTACATAGGGCACGTATGGATGTGTGTGTGTAGGAATGTATATGTATATATATAAATGTATATATGTATGGATATATGTATGTATGTATATATGTATGTATGTATGTATGTATATATGTATGTATATATGTATGTATGTATGTATATATGTACGCATGTCATACATATGTTCGAACTGTAATTGTTGCTGGCACTTTACTTAATTCAATATGGCGGCCGGTCGCTATGTTAAACACCACGAAGAGCTTTGGCCATATAGTATATCAAACTGAATCATACTGAAACACCAAATATGTATATGCTTATTTCCATAATAACTTACATAAATTTGTAACTTGTGTCTTCAAGCGCTGGTGGCCGGGTGTTAAAGACCTGACCGAAAAATTCACTTGCTTTTTTTTTCAGCGACGCAATTGATTGGGTGGTTTTTTGAACCACCACTTGAATGTCTCAACGCGCGTTGCCGTTGCTTAAAAAAATGTTCACCGACAAATACGCAGTTGTTGCTCCACGCAGAACAACAACAAAATTGTAATAATATAAATCTTCAACGATTTTTCTTCAACACTTTCTATCCTTTGATAGGATTTAGCTGTGTATGGCCTTTGTATATTTAACACTTTTCACATTCAATAGCAAACCGAGCTGAGTGTGACTCAACTGCTTGCTTGTAGTATTCACTTGATATTAAATCGACGGATCGCTACGAGAACCGCCAGTCGAGTCAGAAAAATGCACCAAACTGTGGCAATTGTAATCTGACGAATTTAGTTTCGTTGTGAAATTCAAAAAGCACAGCGACAAACCAGTTTGCCATAGCCAGATAACTGGCTGGGCATGTGTGCGTTAGAGCTTTACACAGATACGCTTGTGCGCTCGCAAAAGCGAAAGCTGCGTGTGGAGCGCGCTTTTGCTCACAAAAGCCACAGCAAGGTTCTGCAGCGAAGAAACCATGTTGGAACTTGTTACGTCACCACGATTTCAAATATGATGTATAGAAACAAAGAATTCATTTAAAGTGTTACGAAATGTAAATATTATATTAATACAATAATGTGACAATTGCAATGCTACCTACAAACTTGTTAAAAAGTGACCATTTTCGTAGCTATAAGTTTTGAATGTGTGACGTCACAATTTTACTTTGGCTTCAAGTGCTGTACAATGCGTTTGTGCAACAATTGTCTGGCACCTTCTCAACCCTGGTCACAATAAACAAGTGTGTCTGAGGTTCGCCGGCCGGCCGGCAAGTATTTCAAATATGTACATACATACATACATTCATATATATAAAGGACATATTTAGCTACATGTTCACGCATAAATGTACATACATACATCATACATAAGACAGCTATGTACATATATAAATACTTATGGAAGACGCTTATAAATTTTTAAAATTTAAACAAGGAATAGAAATGTGCATATACATATGTATGTATGTATGTATTTATTTATGTATATGTACACGTATTTGTATTGTACATGGACTTATGTAGAGCATTAGAGTATTTCCCTGCTTAAAAATACGTTAAGATTTTAAATTTTACTTTGCAGTCTGCCTCGTTTCAAAAAGCTGTCAACACAGCTTTCATGTGTTGGCATTAGTCAGCAGCTGTTTCGCTGTGTGTGCGCGCGTGTTGGTGTAAAGATAAAAGCTCGCCGAGCCAATTCTCAGAACTGGAGAGCTTTTCAAGTGTATGTACATACATGTATGCATGTGTAAAAGCATATGTCAGTGTGTGTGCTTACACCGTACACAGTGATAATTAAAAAAAACTCATGAGTCATGCTGCCAACGCAGAAATCGGCAAACCGAAAAGCTCTAGCTGCATGTGACATTTGTCTTATTAACTTATAGGGATAGGTTAGTGAGACGAAGGGTATTAGAAGCTTTGCAAAACAAATACAACTTAATTATTTGCTAGCCAAAAGAGGTGCGCAGAATTCGGGGAAATTTCTTGAATACCATTTTTGTGTGTGGGCCTTCGTTGTATATACATACATATGTATGTGTGTATGTACACACAGTCACGCACAAAAGTATTGGCAGCTGAAGTGTTGTCAAAATAACATGGCCTTGGGGATTAGATGTGGTCATATTCATTGCCAATACTTTTGTCCCTAAAAATAACGTGTACTTGTACAGCTTAATTATAGGATTGCATGCAAAAATAGTTTATAATTGCAGAAAATAATTGATTTTGATAGAATCAAACAATAAAATGTGAAAATATTGAATCGCCAATACTTTTGTCCGTGACTGTATGTACCTGTATGAAGTATATTAATTAAGTATTTGGGGTTTTTTTTTTGGCACCGAGCCTGGCACTAAATGGCACGAGATCTGTATCCGAAATACATGTGTGAGTATGCTTGTACATATGCATGTATGTATGTATGTATGTATGTATGTATGTATGTATGTATGTACATATACCAAGAAGCAGATGGCACGCGGTTGGCCCGCAAAAAAAAAACAACAATGCCCAAACTTGTTGATGAAAACCGTGTGGGATATTTGCAAGCAACGGTGATTGGACAATTTTGTGTGCCAAGGGCCACGTCAATGAAAAACTTTCACGTAATACTTTTAGATAATTGGCCTTATGCACATAGGGCCTCCTACTTTATAAATAAATAATAAATAATTCGTAATTGATTCGAAAATATTGATAAAATTTTGTATATGCTTATGACCATATAAACAAAAGTGGGCTTGGTCAACTGGGCGCAATTTGTAGGTTAGATTCGGTTAACATTTTATTGTAATATTATTTCTGATACAGAATCTACTAGCTTTTCTTACGTAAAACAAATATTAAACATTAAAATATATAATTTGCTTAATTTTAATATTTTATAATTTTGGGATTGCAAACAAGTAGGCATATGTACATATGTATGTATGTATGTATGTATGTACATATGTGTGTAGATATCTAAGTTATAGTTTTATGACTGGGAATAGATACATATGCTATAGAGATTGTAGCCCATTAACTGAAAAGCTGATTGACTCTTATCTAATCGTTTCGTTAACCGTTAACAACAAAATGCCCAACAGTTCACATATGCTGCTCAGTGTAGGGTGCACCCGCTTTATAGGTGAAGGGCCTCAACATCGTTAACTTAACTATCGAGGCACGTGTAGTATGCGTGTGTGTATGTGTGTGTGCATGATTGAGCGTAAATGCGATCTCTCTCTCTCTCTCTCTCTCTCTCTCTCTCTCTCTCTTTAAGCTTTGTGTAAAGAGGAATAGTTTCTGCGACACAACTTACCGCTCATTATGATGCTGCCGCGTGTGGCAAGCAAGTTCCGATGCAACAAATTTCCTTTTAGTCCGTTTACTCCCGTTTTATGCTGCGAATTAAGATTTGGCTGGTTTGGTTCAAAAACGAAAACCTCGGCAACAAATGCTGCCCCGAATGATAATGTTGCGCTTCTTTCGCAAGCCCTTGGAGCGCTTTAGTAGAGTCTTTGTGGACGTGGTGCTGCACTTGGTGCCCTTAACCGGTAGGCAACTATCGTAATGGTAATTATTGTGCCAGCCACGCATACGCATACACATGGAATTGTTTAGCATGGGAACTTGCCGCTGCGAATGTTGCATACACATGAAGACAACGACAGGCGAATGTTGCATGACGTTGAGGCGTCGCTTGTTGTGAAGGTTGGTCTCGTACACGACCCGCGCTCTGCTTGTTGTTGTTGTTGTTGGTGCAGTAAGAGAGGAGACGACCAACATAATACTGGTACGCGAAGTTGAGTGTTCACTGTACGTAGATCTAACTAGATGTAGATCTTTGCAAATATCAGCTTACGTAAATAGTCTCAGCTTATTGATATATGTATGTATTTTCCACTCGTATCTAGATACAACTGTTATCTCAGATACTTTGTTAGAGTAGTTTTTAGAAATTTGCGTCTCTCGCAAATAGCTTAACACTTTCTTGTTAACACTTTTCACTCGTTTCGGTTTAATTCGAAAACTTGAACGAAATTATTGTTCTATGAATAAAAAATCTTTATACCGTAGATCAGCTATAGATGCCATTAAGAACGCAACCGTAATATCAATTAAAAATTGAATTTATTTCGCTCGATTTAGTGTAAAACACACTTCTCACACAAATTAAACAATTTCACGAATTTCCGCAAATTTACGTAGCTTTGAGAATGGATTTTTTGTTGTTTTTTTTTTTCGCAAAAGCTCGCTGAAATGACAATTCGACGTGCGACACGATATCAAAAGTTGCTCTGTTCACGACGGCCGAAGTTTTGTTACTAACGGATGCGAATTGACTCAACCAGTCACTGGACTGCGGCGAGCGCTGTGACGTCGCGACGTAAGCTTCTTTGTAGCTGTTAATCATTTGCTGACGTCGAATCAACGCACATGCCAGCCCCCTCTTCACCCGCTCTCTCCCGCACACACACCATCCGGCAGCACTGTCCTTGCTCTCAGCTGTCTGCTTGGTGGCCGCGCCCCCGAAACTGAGTGCTAGACTTACCTACATGCATGCATGTAAGTGTGTATGCATGTATATGTTAAAGATGCTGTGGTACATAGCATAAATATAGCGCATTGATAGCTATTTGGAATTTAAGCTATAACGACTGCTGCATCTCCTTATCGTTGAGTTTATTACTGGATTTTGTGTTGCTTGCAATTAGCAGCATTTGAATAATTTGCATTAAATTGAATACACACAGATTACATATATAAATAAATGAACAGCAACGTTTATTTGGTTAACATATGAACGAAATTACGCAGTCATCGTGCTCCAGCTAAAATTTTTGCCTATGCATTGTATAAACATATAGTAAGTATAAGGCACATCTACATATAAGGCACATCTAGATTAAGTACATGTAATATATTAGTATGTACATGCATATATGCATACATACTCATAAACCCAATTCAAGTTCGCGTAACTTAACTCAAAGCTTATCAGTCAACAGATAAAAGGCAGCTCTTAAAGAAAAGTTTGCCAGGGCTTGTGAATTGTTATATTTCTGTATACATTCGCCTATGCCTCGTTTTATGTTTGTAGCCTGCATGTGGCAACAACAACTCCGCTGCTATTTACTCCCGTTTTATGCAGCGTGCGTGAGAGTCGCGTTAGTTGAGAGCAGACAGAGAGAGAGAGAGAGAGAGAGAGAGAGAAGGCGGGAGAGAGTTCCGTTTTTTGCCGGTTTGGCTGATGCAACAATTGCTACAAATTACAACAGCAGCTGTTCGGCGAGAGGCTCAGCTGATGGTTGGCATGTTGCCAGTGTGTCGAGAGACGGAGCAACATGCTGCTAAAAATTTGCTTGGCGAGCTTTCGTACACATTAAGCCTTTCCCTTTCCCTTGTGAGCCCATGAACTTACATTACATAATTATGTAATTGCGCACACTCCTGTACATCGGGGGGAAATTGCGCATTATTTTTAAAGAACGCGCAGAAAAACAAACATCGCATTTTAATGTTAACTACTTTTCTACATTCATTAGATTTCACTCTTTACGCAAAATATGTTTGGGTCGATCTTTAGAAATGGCCAACCTGCAAAATTTGGTAACAAGCTTTAGAATTGTGAGAAAACTGTGCACAAATACAAATTTACTTCTCACTTTGAGTACCTGTACACATACATACATACATACATATATATGTCTGTATACATATGTATATGTACATATTTACAAATGCATGTGCATACAAGCATACATACATATATACACACATAGGTATGTATATAAAAATATGCTCGAAAATCGACAATGTTTCGAAGTGTGAAATTTGCCAAGTAAAACTGCACAGAATATCAATTCAAAGAATTGTCTACTGTGTCAGTTTGTCGCAAAATTTTGTATTTTTTTACGTATTCATATGTATTTACTATAGATATGTACATATGTATACACGTACTTGCACATGAAGTGCACAAAACAGGATGAATGTATGTAACATAACATACATATCCCCGCGCGGAGATATGACGTTTAAAAACGACATAACTCCGCCGTTGATCATGGCGAGATTATGTCGTTTTCCAGCGACATATCTCCGCCGCTGTAAAAACGATATACATAACTCCGCCGCTCTAAAAACGATATATCTCCGCGCTTTAAAAACGACATATATCCGCGGAAGATGTGACGTTTGAAAACGAAAAACATAACTCCAATTTTGGACTCGTAAGGATCAGTACTATCGACTGGCATCGAAAAAAAAATCTAAATTTTGACCCAAATCGACCAAAATGGCAAGGGGTTACATTACGATTTTTATCAAAATCGGGTCCGGTTCGAAAATCAAACCTTTTTTGATGATTTGAATATCTCGGCCAAATAGTGTCCGATTTTCAAATATTATACCATTTTGGACTCGTAAGGATCAGTACTATCGACTGGCATCAAAAAATAGAAAATCTAAATTTTGACCCAAATCGACCAAAATGGCAAGGGGTTACATCACGATTTTTATCAAAATCGGGTCCGGTTCGAAAATCAAACCTTTTTTGATGATTTGAATATCTCGGCCAAATAGTGTCCGATTTTCAAATATTATACCATTTTGGACTCGTAAGGATCAGTACTATCGACTGGCATCAAAAAATAGAAAATCTAAATTTTGACCCAAATCGACCAAAATGGCAAGGGGTTACATTACGATTTTTATCAAAATCGGGTCCGGTTCGAAAATCAAACCTTTTTTGATGATTTTTTTGAATATCTCGGCCAAATAGTGTCCGATTTTCAAATTTTATACCATTTTGGACTCGTAAGGATCAGTACTATCGACTGGCATCAAAAAATAGAAAATCTAAATTTTGACCCAAATCGACCAAAATGGCAAGGGGTTACATCACGATTTTTATCAAAATCGAGTTCGGTTCGAAAATCAAACCTTTTTTGATGATTTTTTTTGAATATCTCGGGCAAATAAAGTCTGATTTTCAAATATTATACCTTTTTGAATTTGTATGCTTTCTGGCGAAATTATGACGTTTGAAAACGACATAACTCCGCCGCTGATCATGGCGAGATTATGTCGTTTTGAAGCGACATAACTCCGCCGCTCTAAAAACGATATATCTCCGCGCTCTAAAAACGACATATATCCGCGGAAGATATGACGTTTGAAAACGAAAAACATAACTCCAATTTTGGACTCGTAAGGATCAGTACTATCGACTGGCATCGAAAAAAAAATCTAAATTTTGACCCAAATCGACCAAAATGGCAAGGGGTTACATCACGATTTTTATCAAAATCGGGTCCGGTTCGAAAATCAAACCTTTTTTGATGCTTTTTTTTTGAATATCTCGGCCAAATAGTGTCCGATTTTCAAATTTTATACCATGTTGGACTCGTAAGGATCAGTACTATCGACTGGCATCAAAAATAGAAAATCTAAATTTTGACCCAAATCGACCAAAATGGCAAGGGGTTACATCACGATTTTTATCAAAATCGGGTTCGGTTCGAAAATCAAACCTTTTTTGATGATTTTTTTTGAATATCTCGGGCAAATAAAGTCTGATTTTCAAATATTATACCTCTTTGAATTTGTATGCTTTCTGGCGAAATTATGACGTTTGAAAACGACATAACTCCGCCGCTGATCATGGCGAGATTATGTCGTTTTGAAGCGACATAACTCCGCCGCTCTAAAAACGATATATCTCCGCGCTCTAAAAACGACATATATCCGCGGAAGATATGACGTTTGAAAACGACATAACTCCAATTTTGGACTCGTAAGGATCAGTACTATCGACTGGCATCAAAAAATAGAAAATCTAAATTTTGACCCAAATCGACCAAAATGGCAAGGGGTTACATCACGATTTTTATCAAAATCGGGTCCGGTTCGAAAATCAAACCTTTTTTGATGATTTTTTTGAATATCTCGGCCAAATAGTGTCCGATTTTCAAATTTTATACCATGTTGGACTCGTAAGGATCAGTACTATCGACTGGCATCAAAAAATAGAAAATCTAAATTTTGACCCAAATCGACCAAAATGGCAAGGGGTTACATCAGTACTATCGACTGGCATCAAAAAATAGAAAATCTAAATTTTGACCCAAATCGACCAAAATGGCAAGGGGTTACATCACGATTCTTATCAAAATCGGGTCCGGTTCGAAAATCAAACCTTTTTTGATGATTTTTTTGAATATCTCGGCCAAATAGTGTCCGATTTTCAAATTTTATACCATTTTGGACTCGTAAGGATCAGTACTATCGACTGGCATCAAAAAATAGAAAATCTAAATTTTGACCCAAATCGACCAAAATGGCAAGGGGTTACATCAGTACTATCGACTGGCATCAAAAAATAGAAAATCTAAATTTTGACCCAAATCGACCAAAATGGCAAGGGGTTACATCACGATTCTTATCAAAATCGGGTCCGGTTCGAAAATCAAACCTTTTTTGATGATTTTTTTGAATATCTCGGCCAAATAGTGTCCGATTTTCAAATTTTATACCATTTTGGACTCGTAAGGATCAGTACTATCGACTGGCATCAAAAATAGAAAATCTAAATTTTGACCCAAATCGACCAAAATGGCAAGGGGTTACATCACGATTTTTATCAAAATCGGGTTCGGTATGAAAATCAAACCTTTTTTGATGATTTGAATATCTCGGCCAAATAGTGTCCGATTTTCAAATTTTATACCATTTTGGACTCGTAAGGATCAGTACTATCGACTGGCATCAAAAAATAGAAAATCTAAATTTTGACCCAAATCGACCAAAATGGCAAGGGGTTACATCACGATTTTTATCAAAATCGGGTTCGGTTCGAAAATCAAACCTTTTTTGATGATTTTTTTTGAATATCTCGGGCAAATAAAGTCTGATTTTCAAATATTATACCTTTTTGAATTTGTATGCTTTCTGGCGAAATTATGACGTTTGAAAACGACATAACTCCGCCGCTGATCATGGCGAGATTATGTCGTTTTGAAGCGACATAGCTCCGCCGCTCTAAAAACGATATATCTCCGCGCTCTAAAAACGACATATATCCGCGGAAGATATGACGTTTGAAAACGACATAACTCCAATTTTGGACTCGTAAGGATCAGTACTATCGACTGGCATCAAAAAATAGAAAATATAAATTTTGACTCAAATCGACCAAAATGGCAAGGGGTTACATCACGATTTTTATCAAAATCGGGTCCGGTTCGAAAATCAAACCTTTTTTGATGATTTTTTTGAATATCTCGGCCAAATAGTGTCCGATTTTCAAATTTTATACCATTTTGGACTCGTAAGGATCAGTACTATCGACTGGCATCAAAAAATAGAAAATCTAAATTTTGACCCAAATCGACCAAAATGGCAAGGGGTTACATCACGATTTTTATCAAAATCGGGTCCGGTTCGAAAATCAAACCTTTTTTGATGATTTTTTTGAATATCTCGGCCAAATAGTGTCCGATTTTCAAATTTTATACCATGTTGGACTCGTAAGGATCAGTACTATCGACTGGCATTAAAAAATAGAAAATCTAAATTTTGACCCAAATCGACCAAAATGGCAAGGGGTTACATCACGATTTTTATCAAAATCGGGTCCGGTTCGAAAATCAAACCTTTTTTGATGATTTTTTTGAATATCTCGGCCAAATAGTGTCCGATTTTCAAATTTTATACCATGTTGGACTCGTAAGGATCAGTACTATCGACTGGCATTAAAAAATAGAAAATCTAAATTTTGACCCAAATCGACCAAAATGGCAAGGGGTTACATCACGATTTTTATCAAAATCGGGTTCGGTTCGAAAATCAAACCTTTTTTGATAATTTTTTTTGAATATCTCGGGCAAATAAAGTCTGATTTTCAAATATTATACCTTTTTGAATTTGTATGCTTTCTGGCGAAATTATGACGTTTGAAAACGACATAACTCCGCCGCTGATCATGGCGAGATTATGTCGTTTTGAAGCGACATAGCTCCGCCGCTCTAAAAACGATATATCTCCGCGCTCTAAAAACGACATATATCCGCGGAAGATATGACGTTTGAAAACGACATAACTCCAATTTTGGACTCGTAAGGATCAGTACTATCGACTGGCATCAAAAAATAGAAAATATAAATTTTGACCCAAATCGACCAAAATGGCAAGGGGTTACATCACGATTTTTATCAAAATCGGGTTCGGTTCGAAAATCAAACCTTTTTTGATGATTTTTTTTGAATATCTCGGGCAAATAAAGTCTGATTTTCAAATATTATACCTTTTTGAATTTGTGTGCTTTCTGGCGAAATTTTGACGTTTGAAAACGACATAACTCCGCCGCTGATCATGGCGAGATTATGTCGTTTTGAAGCGACATAACTCCGCCGCTCTAAAAACGATATATCTCCGCGCTCTAAAAACGACATATATCCGCGGAAGATATGACGTTTGAAAACGACATAACTCCAATTTTGGACTCGTAAGGATCAGTACTATCGACTGGCATCAAAAAATAGAAAATATAAATTTTGACCCAAATCGACCAAAATGGCAAGGGGTTACATCACGATTTTTATCAAAATCGGGTCCGGTTCGAAAATCAAACCTTTTTTGATGATTTTTTTGAATATCTCGGCCAAATAGTGTCCGATTTTCAAATTTTATACCATTTTGGACTCGTAAGGATCAGTACTATCGACTGGCATCAAAAAATAGAAAATCTAAATTTTGACCCAAATCGACCAAAATGGCAAGGGGTTACATCACGATTTTTATCAAAATCGGGTTCGGTTCGAAAATCAAACCTTTTTTGATGATTTTTTTGAATATCTCGGCCAAATAGTGTCCGATTTTCAAATTTTATACCATTTTGGACTCGTAAGGATCAGTACTATCGACTGGCATCAAAAAATAGAAAATCTAAATTTTGACCCAAATCGACCAAAATGGCAAGGGGTTACATCACGATTTTTATCAAAATCGGGTCCGGTTCGAAAATCAAACCTTTTTTGATGATTTTTTTGAATATCTCGGCCAAATAGTGTCCGATTTTCAAATTTTATACCATTTTGGACTCGTAAGGATCAGTACTATCGACTGGCATTAAAAAATAGAAAATCTAAATTTTGACCCAAATCGACCAAAATGGCAAGGGGTTACATCACGATTTTTATCAAAATCGGGTCCGGTTCGAAAATCAAACCTTTTTTGATGATTTTTTTGAATATCTCGGCCAAATAGTGTCCGATTTTCAAATTTTATACCATTTTGGACTCGTAAGGATCAGTACTATCGACTGGCATCAAAAAATAGAAAATCTAAATTTTGACCCAAATCGACCAAAATGGCAAGGGGTTACATCACGATTTTTATCAAAATCGGGTCCGGTTCGAAAATCAAACCTTTTTTGATGATTTTTTTGAATATCTCGGCCAAATAGTGTCCGATTTTCAAATTTTATACCATGTTGGACTCGTAAGGATCAGTACTATCGACTGGCATTAAAAAATAGAAAATCTAAATTTTGACCCAAATCGACCAAAATGGCAAGGGGTTACATCACGATTTTTATCAAAATCGGGTTCGGTTCGAAAATCAAACCTTTTTTGATAATTTTTTTTGAATATCTCGGGCAAATAAAGTCTGATTTTCAAATATTATACCTTTTTGAATTTGTATGCTTTCTGGCGAAATTATGACGTTTGAAAACGACATAACTCCGCCGCTGATCATGGCGAGATTATGTCGTTTTGAAGCGACATAGCTCCGCCGCTCTAAAAACGATATATCTCCGCGCTCTAAAAACGACATATATCCGCGGAAGATATGACGTTTGAAAACGACATAACTCCAATTTTGGACTCGTAAGGATCAGTACTATCGACTGGCATCAAAAAATAGAAAATATAAATTTTGACCCAAATCGACCAAAATGGCAAGGGGTTACATCACGATTTTTATCAAAATCGGGTCCGGTTCGAAAATCAAACCTTTTTTGATGATTTTTTTGAATATCTCGGCCAAATAGTGTCCGATTTTCAAATTTTATACCATTTTGGACTCGTAAGGATCAGTACTATCGACTGGCATCAAAAAATAGAAAATCTAAATTTTGACCCAAATCGACCAAAATGGCAAGGGGTTACATCACGATTTTTATCAAAATCGGGTTCGGTTCGAAAATCAAACCTTTTTTGATGATTTTTTTTGAATATCTCGGGCAAATAAAGTCTGATTTTCAAATATTATACCTTTTTGAATTTGTGTGCTTTCTGGCGAAATTTTGACGTTTGAAAACGACATAACTCCGCCGCTGATCATGGCGAGATTATGTCGTTTTGAAGCGACATAACTCCGCCGCTCTAAAAACGATATATCTCCGCGCTCTAAAAACGACATATATCCGCGGAAGATATGACGTTTGAAAACGACATAACTCCAATTTTGGACTCGTAAGGATCAGTACTATCGACTGGCATCAAAAAATAGAAAATATAAATTTTGACCCAAATCGACCAAAATGGCAAGGGGTTACATCACGATTTTTATCAAAATCGGGTCCGGTTCGAAAATCAAACTTTTTTTGATGATTTTTTTGAATATCTCGGCCAAATAGTGTCCGATTTTCAAATTTTATACCATTTTGGACTCGTAAGGATCAGTACTATCGACTGGCATCAAAAAATAGAAAATCTAAATTTTGACCCAAATCGACCAAAATGGCAAGGGGTTACATCACGATTTTTATCAAAATCGGGTCCGGTTCGAAAATCAAACCTTTTTTGATGATTTTTTTGAATATCTCGGCCAAATAGTGTCCGATTTTCAAATTTTATACCATGTTGGACTCGTAAGGATCAGTACTATCGACTGGCATCAAAAAATAGAAAATCTAAATTTTGACCCAAATCGACCAAAATGGCAAGGGGTTACATCACGATTTTTATCAAAATCGGGTTCGGTTCGAAAATCAAACCTTTTTTGATAATTTTTTTTGAATATCTCGGGCAAATAAAGTCTGATTTTCAAATATTATACCTTTTTGAATTTGTATGCTTTCTGGCGAAATTATGACGTTTGAAAACGACATAACTCCGCCGCTGATCATGGCGAGATTATGTCGTTTTGAAGCGACATAGCTCCGCCGCTCTAAAAACGATATATCTCCGCGCTCTAAAAACGACATATATCCGCGGAAGATATGACGTTTGAAAACGACATAACTCCAATTTTGGACTCGTAAGGATCAGTACTATCGACTGGCATCAAAAAATAGAAAATATAAATTTTGACCCAAATCGACCAAAATGGCAAGGGGTTACATCACGATTTTTATCAAAATCGGGTCCGGTTCGAAAATCAAACCTTTTTTGATGATTTTTTTGAATATCTCGGCGAAATAGTGTCCGATTTTCAAATTTTATACCATTTTGGACTCGTACGGATCAGTACTATCGACTGGCATCAAAAAATAGAAAATCTAAATTTTGACCCAAATCGACCAAAATGGCAAGGGGTTACATCACGATTTTTATCAAAATCGGGTCCGGTTCGAAAATCAAACCTTTTTTGATGATTTTTTTGAATATCTCGGCCAAATAGTGTCCGATTTTCAAATTTTATACCATGTTGGACTCGTAAGGATCAGTACTATCGACTGGCATCAAAAAATAGAAAATCTAAATTTTGACCCAAATCGACCAAAATGGCAAGGGGTTACATCACGATTTTTATCAAAATCGGGTTCGGTTTGAAAATACAACCTTTATTGATGATTTTTTTGAATATCTCGGCCAAATAGTGTCCGATTTTCAAATTTTATACCATTTTGGACTCGTAAGGATCAGTACTATCGACTGGCATCAAAAAATAGAAAATCTAAATTTTGACCCAAATCGACCAAAATGGCAAGGGGTTACATCACGATTTTTATCAAAATCGGGTTCGGTTCGAAAATCAAACCTTTTTTGATAATTTTTTTTGAATATCTCGGGCAAATAAAGTCTGATTTTCAAATATTATACCTTTTTGAATTTGTATGCTTTCTGGCGAAATTATGACGTTTGAAAACGACATAACTCCGCCGCTGATCATGGCGAGATTATGTCGTTTTGAAGCGACATAGCTCCGCCGCTCTAAAAACGATATATCTCCGCGCTCTAAAAACGACATATATCCGCGGAAGATATGACGTTTGAAAACGACATAACTCCAATTTTGGACTCGTAAGGATCAGTACTATCGACTGGCATCAAAAAATAGAAAATCTAAATTTTGACCCAAATCGACCAAAATGGCAAGGGGTTACATCACGATTTTTATCAAAATCGGGTCCGGTTCGAAAATCAAACCTTTTTTGATGATTTTTTTGAATATCTCGGCCAAATAGTGTCCGATTTTCAAATTTTATACCATGTTGGACTCGTAAGGATCAGTACTATCGACTGGCATCAAAAAATAGAAAATCTAAATTTTGACCCAAATCGACCAAAATGGCAAGGGGTTACATCACGATTTTTATCAAAATCGGGTCCGGTTCGAAAATCAAACCTTTTTTGATGATTTTTTTGAATATCTCGGCCAAATAGTGTCCGATTTTCAAATTTTATACCATTTTGGACTCGTAAGGATCAGTACTATCGACTGGCATCAAAAAATAGAAAATCTAAATTTTGACCCAAATCGACCAAAATGGCAAGGGGTTACATCACGATTTTTATCAAAATCGGGTCCGGTTCGAAAATCAAACCTTTTTTGATGATTTTTTTGAATATCTCGGCCAAATAGTGTCCGATTTTCAAATTTTATACCATTTTGGACTCGTAAGGATCAGTACTATCGACTGGCATCAAAAAATAGAAAATCTAAATTTTGACCCAAATCGACCAAAATGGCAAGGGGTTACATCACGATTTTTATCAAAATCGGGTCCGGTTCGAAAATCAAACCTTTTTTGATGATTTTTTTGAATATCTCGGGCAAATAAAGTCTGATTTTCAAATATTATACCTTTTTGAATTTGTATGCTTTCTGGCGAAATTATGACGTTTGAAAACGACATAACTCCGCCGCTGATCATGGCGAGATTATGTCGTTTTGAAGCGACATAGCTCCGCCGCTCTAAAAACGATATATCTCCGCGCTCTAAAAACGACATATATCCGCGGAAGATATGACGTTTGAAAACGACATAACTCCAATTTTGGACTCGTAAGGATCAGTACTATCGACTGGCATCAAAAAATAGAAAATATAAATTTTGACCCAAATCGACCAAAATGGCAAGGGGTTACATCACGATTTTTATCAAAATCGGGTCCGGTTCGAAAATCAAACCTTTTTTGATGATTTTTTTGAATATCTCGGCCAAATAGTGTCCGATTTTCAAATTTTATACCATGTTGGACTCGTAAGGATCAGTACTATCGACTGGCATCAAAAAATAGAAAATCTAAATTTTGACCCAAATCGACCAAAATGGCAAGGGGTTACATCACGATTTTTATCAAAATCGGGTTCGGTTCGAAAATCAAACCTTTTTTGATAATTTTTTTTGAATATCTCGGGCAAATAAAGTCTGATTTTCAAATATTATACCTTTTTGAATTTGTATGCTTTCTGGCGAAATTATGACGTTTGAAAACGACATAACTCCGCCGCTGATCATGGCGAGATTATGTCGTTTTGAAGCGACATAGCTCCGCCGCTCTAAAAACGATATATCTCCGCGCTCTAAAAACGACATATATCCGCGGAAGATATGACGTTTGAAAACGACATAACTCCAATTTTGGACTCGTAAGGATCAGTACTATCGACTGGCATCAAAAAATAGAAAATATAAATTTTGACCCAAATCGACCAAAATGGCAAGGGGTTACATCACGATTTTTATCAAAATCGGGTCCGGTTCGAAAATCAAACCTTTTTTGATGATTTTTTTGAATATCTCGGCGAAATAGTGTCCGATTTTCAAATTTTATACCATTTTGGACTCGTACGGATCAGTACTATCGACTGGCATCAAAAAATAGAAAATCTAAATTTTGACCCAAATCGACCAAAATGGCAAGGGGTTACATCACGATTTTTATCAAAATCGGGTCCGGTTCGAAAATCAAACCTTTTTTGATGATTTTTTTGAATATCTCGGCCAAATAGTGTCCGATTTTCAAATTTTATACCATTTTGGACTCGTAAGGATCAGTACTATCGACTGGCATCAAAAAATAGAAAATCTAAATTTTGACCCAAATCGACCAAAATGGCAAGGGGTTACATCACGATTTTTATCAAAATCGGGTTCGGTTCGAAAATCAAACCTTTTTTGATAATTTTTTTTGAATATCTCGGGCAAATAAAGTCTGATTTTCAAATATTATACCTTTTTGAATTTGTATGCTTTCTGGCGAAATTATGACGTTTGAAAACGACATAACTCCGCCGCTGATCATGGCGAGATTATGTCGTTTTGAAGCGACATAGCTCCGCCGCTCTAAAAACGATATATCTCCGCGCTCTAAAAACGACATATATCCGCGGAAGATATGACGTTTGAAAACGACATAACTCCAATTTTGGACTCGTAAGGATCAGTACTATCGACTGGCATCAAAAAATAGAAAATATAAATTTTGACCCAAATCGACCAAAATGGCAAGGGGTTACATCACGATTTTTATCAAAATCGGGTCCGGTTCGAAAATCAAACCTTTTTTGATGATTTTTTTGAATATCTCGGCGAAATAGTGTCCGATTTTCAAATTTTATACCATTTTGGACTCGTACGGATCAGTACTATCGACTGGCATCAAAAAATAGAAAATCTAAATTTTGACCCAAATCGACCAAAATGGCAAGGGGTTACATCACGATTTTTATCAAAATCGGGTCCGGTTCGAAAATCAAACCTTTTTTGATGATTTTTTTGAATATCTCGGCCAAATAGTGTCCGATTTTCAAATTTTATACCATGTTGGACTCGTAAGGATCAGTACTATCGACTGGCATCAAAAAATAGAAAATCTAAATTTTGACCCAAATCGACCAAAATGGCAAGGGGTTACATCACGATTTTTATCAAAATCGGGTTCGGTTTGAAAATACAACCTTTATTGATGATTTTTTTGAATATCTCGGCCAAATAGTGTCCGATTTTCAAATTTTATACCATTTTGGACTCGTAAGGATCAGTACTATCGACTGGCATCAAAAAATAGAAAATCTAAATTTTGACCCAAATCGACCAAAATGGCAAGGGGTTACATCACGATTTTTATCAAAATCGGGTTCGGTTCGAAAATCAAACCTTTTTTGATAATTTTTTTTGAATATCTCGGGCAAATAAAGTCTGATTTTCAAATATTATACCTTTTTGAATTTGTATGCTTTCTGGCGAAATTATGACGTTTGAAAACGACATAACTCCGCCGCTGATCATGGCGAGATTATGTCGTTTTGAAGCGACATAGCTCCGCCGCTCTAAAAACGATATATCTCCGCGCTCTAAAAACGACATATATCCGCGGAAGATATGACGTTTGAAAACGACATAACTCCAATTTTGGACTCGTAAGGATCAGTACTATCGACTGGCATCAAAAAATAGAAAATCTAAATTTTGACCCAAATCGACCAAAATGGCAAGGGGTTACATCACGATTTTTATCAAAATCGGGTCCGGTTCGAAAATCAAACCTTTTTTGATGATTTTTTTGAATATCTCGGCCAAATAGTGTCCGATTTTCAAATTTTATACCATGTTGGACTCGTAAGGATCAGTACTATCGACTGGCATCAAAAAATAGAAAATCTAAATTTTGACCCAAATCGACCAAAATGGCAAGGGGTTACATCACGATTTTTATCAAAATCGGGTCCGGTTCGAAAATCAAACCTTTTTTGATGATTTTTTTGAATATCTCGGCCAAATAGTGTCCGATTTTCAAATTTTATACCATTTTGGACTCGTAAGGATCAGTACTATCGACTGGCATCAAAAAATAGAAAATCTAAATTTTGACCCAAATCGACCAAAATGGCAAGGGGTTACATCACGATTTTTATCAAAATCGGGTTCGGTTCGAAAATCAAACCTTTTTTGATGATTTTTTTTGAATATCTCGGGCAAATAAAGTCTGATTTTCAAATATTATACCTTTTTGAATTTGTGTGCTTTCTGGCGAAATTTTGACGTTTGAAAACGACATAACTCCGCCGCTGATCATGGCGAGATTATGTCGTTTTGAAGCGACATAACTCCGCCGCTCTAAAAACGATATATCTCCGCGCTCTAAAAACGACATATATCCGCGGAAGATATGACGTTTGAAAACGACATAACTCCAATTTTGGACTCGTAAGGATCAGTACTATCGACTGGCATCAAAAAATAGAAAATATAAATTTTGACCCAAATCGACCAAAATGGCAAGGGGTTACATCACGATTTTTATCAAAATCGGGTCCGGTTCGAAAATCAAACCTTTTTTGATGATTTTTTTGAATATCTCGGCCAAATAGTGTCCGATTTTCAAATTTTATACCATTTTGGACTCGTAAGGATCAGTACTATCGACTGGCATCAAAAAATAGAAAATCTAAATTTTGACCCAAATCGACCAAAATGGCAAGGGGTTACATCACGATTCTTATCAAAATCGGGTTCGGTTCGAAAATCAAACCTTTTTTGATGATTTTTTTTTGAATATCTCGGACAAATAAAGTCTGATTTTCAAATTTTATACCATTTTGGACTCGTAAGGATCAGTACTATCGACTGGCATCAAAAAATAGAAAATCTAAATTTTGACCCAAATCGACCAAAATGGCAAGGGGTTACATCAGTACTATTGACTGGCATCAAAAAATAGAAAATCTAAATTTTGACCCAAATCGACCAAAATGGCAAGGGGTTACATCACGATTCTTATCAAAATCGGGTTCGGTTCGAAAATCAAACCTTTTTTGATGATTTTTTTTTGAATATCTCGGACAAATAAAGTCTGATTTTCAAATATTATACCTCTTTGAATTTGTATGCTTTTTGGCGAAATTATGACGTTTGAAAACGACATAACTCCGCCGCTGATCATGGCGAGATTATGTCGTTTTGAAGCGACATAACTCCGCCGCTCTAAAAACGATATATCTCCGCGCTCTAAAAACGACATATATCCGCGGAAGATATGACGTTTGAAAACGACATAACTCCAATTTTGGACTCGTAAGGATCAGTACTATCGACTGGCATCAAAAAATAGAAAATCCAAATTTTGACCCAAATCGACCAAAATGGCAAGGGGTTACATCAGTACTATTGACTGGCATCAAAAAATAGAAAATCTAAATTTTGACCCAAATCGACCAAAATGGCAAGGGGTTACATCACGATTTTTATCAAAATCGGGTTCGGTTCGAAAATCAAACCTTTTTTGATGATTTTTTTTGAATATCTCGGGCAAATAAAGTCTGATTTTCAAATATTATACCTTTTTGAATTTGTATGCTTTCTGGCGAAATTATGACGTTTGAAAACGACATAACTCCGCCGCTGATCATGGCGAGATTATGTCGTTTTGAAGCGACATAGCTCCGCCGCTCTAAAAACGATATATCTCCGCGCTCTAAAAACGACATATATCCGCGGAAGATATGACGTTTGAAAACGACATAACTCCAATTTTGGACTCGTAAGGATCAGTACTATCGACTGGCATCAAAAAATAGAAAATCTAAATTTTGACCCAAATCGACCAAAATGGCAAGGGGTTACATCACGATTTTTATCAAAATCGGGTCCGGTTCGAAAATCAAACCTTTTTTGATGATTTTTTTGAATATCTCGGCCAAATAGTGTCCGATTTTCAAATTTTATACCATGTTGGACTCGTAAGGATCAGTACTATCGACTGGCATCAAAAAATAGAAAATCTAAATTTTGACCCAAATCGACCAAAATGGCAAGGGGTTACATCACGATTTTTATCAAAATCGGGTCCGGTTCGAAAATCAAACCTTTTTTGATGATTTTTTTGAATATCTCGGCCAAATAGTGTCCGATTTTCAAATTTTATACCATTTTGGACTCGTAAGGATCAGTACTATCGACTGGCATCAAAAAATAGAAAATCTAAATTTTGACCCAAATCGACCAAAATGGCAAGGGGTTACATCACGATTTTTATCAAAATCGGGTTCGGTTCGAAAATCAAACCTTTTTTGATGATTTTTTTTGAATATCTCGGGCAAATAAAGTCTGATTTTCAAATATTATACCTTTTTGAATTTGTGTGCTTTCTGGCGAAATTTTGACGTTTGAAAACGACATAACTCCGCCGCTGATCATGGCGAGATTATGTCGTTTTGAAGCGACATAACTCCGCCGCTCTAAAAACGATATATCTCCGCGCTCTAAAAACGACATATATCCGCGGAAGATATGACGTTTGAAAACGACATAACTCCAATTTTGGACTCGTAAGGATCAGTACTATCGACTGGCATCAAAAAATAGAAAATATAAATTTTGACCCAAATCGACCAAAATGGCAAGGGGTTACATCACGATTTTTATCAAAATCGGGTCCGGTTCGAAAATCAAACCTTTTTTGATGATTTTTTTGAATATCTCGGCCAAATAGTGTCCGATTTTCAAATTTTATACCATTTTGGACTCGTAAGGATCAGTACTATCGACTGGCATCAAAAAATAGAAAATCTAAATTTTGACCCAAATCGACCAAAATGGCAAGGGGTTACATCACGATTCTTATCAAAATCGGGTTCGGTTCGAAAATCAAACCTTTTTTGATGATTTTTTTTTGAATATCTCGGACAAATAAAGTCTGATTTTCAAATTTTATACCATTTTGGACTCGTAAGGATCAGTACTATCGACTGGCATCAAAAAATAGAAAATCTAAATTTTGACCCAAATCGACCAAAATGGCAAGGGGTTACATCAGTACTATTGACTGGCATCAAAAAATAGAAAATCTAAATTTTGACCCAAATCGACCAAAATGGCAAGGGGTTACATCACGATTCTTATCAAAATCGGGTTCGGTTCGAAAATCAAACCTTTTTTGATGATTTTTTTTTGAATATCTCGGACAAATAAAGTCTGATTTTCAAATATTATACCTCTTTGAATTTGTATGCTTTTTGGCGAAATTATGACGTTTGAAAACGACATAACTCCGCCGCTGATCATGGCGAGATTATGTCGTTTTGAAGCGACATAACTCCGCCGCTCTAAAAACGATATATCTCCGCGCTCTAAAAACGACATATATCCGCGGAAGATATGACGTTTGAAAACGACATAACTCCAATTTTGGACTCGTAAGGATCAGTACTATCGACTGGCATCAAAAAATAGAAAATCCAAATTTTGACCCAAATCGACCAAAATGGCAAGGGGTTACATCAGTACTATTGACTGGCATCAAAAAATAGAAAATCTAAATTTTGACCCAAATCGACCAAAATGGCAAGGGGTTACATCACGATTTTTATCAAAATCGGGTTCGGTTCGAAAATCAAACCTTTTTTGATGATTTTTTTTGAATATCTCGGGCAAATAAAGTCTGATTTTCAAATATTATACCTTTTTGAATTTGTATGCTTTCTGGCGAAATTTTGACGTTTGAAAACGACATAACTCCGCCGCTGATCATGGCGAGATTATGTCGTTTTGAAGCGACATAACTCCGCCGCTCTAAAAACGATATATCTCCGCGCTCTAAAAACGACATATATCCGCGGAAGATATGACGTTTGAAAACGAAAAACATAACTCCAATTTTGGACTCGTAAGGATCAGTACTATCGACTGGCATCGAAAAAAAAATCTAAATTTTGACCCAAATCGACCAAAATGGCAAGGGGTTACATCACGATTTTTATCAAAATCGGGTCCGGTTCGAAAATCCAACCTTTTTTGATGATTTTTTTTGGAATATCTCGGCCAAATAGTGTCCGATTTTCAAATTTTATACCATGTTGGACTCGTAAGGATCAGTACTATCGACTGGCATCAAAAAATAGAAAATCTAAATTTTGACCCAAATCGACCAAAATGGCAAGGGGTTACATCACGATTTTTATCAAAATCGGGTTCGGTATGAAAATCAAACCTTTTTTGATGATTTGAATATCTCGGCCAAATAGTGTCCGATTTTCAAATTTTATACCATTTTGGACTCGTAAGGATCAGTACTATCGACTGGCATCAAAAAATAGAAAATCTAAATTTTGACCCAAATCGACCAAAATGGCAAGGGGTTACATCACGATTTTTATCAAAATCGGGTTCGGTTCGAAAATCAAACCTTTTTTGATGATTTTTTTTGAA
Organism: Drosophila novamexicana; assembly: GCF_003285875.2. Taxonomy (NCBI): domain Eukaryota; kingdom Metazoa; phylum Arthropoda; class Insecta; order Diptera; family Drosophilidae; genus Drosophila; species Drosophila novamexicana. Next base: position 2,093,102 of record NW_020824827.1, on the reverse strand, counting down.
TATCTCGGGCAAATAAAGTCTGATTTTCAAATATTATACCTTTTTGAATTTGTATGCTTTCTGGCGAAAGTATGACGTTTGAAAACGACATAACTCCGCCGCTGATCATGGCGAGATTATGTCGTTTTGAAGCGACATAACTCCGCCGCTCTAAAAACGATATATCTCCGCGCTCTAAAAACGACATATATCCGCGGAAGATATGACGTTTGAAAACGACATAACTCCAATTTTGGACTCGTAAGGATCAGTACTATCGACTGGCATCAAAAAATAGAAAATATAAATTTTGACCCAAATCGACCAAAATGGCAAGGGGTTACATCACGATTTTTATCAAAATCGGGTTCGGTTTGAAAATACAACCTTTATTGATGATTTTTTTGAATATCTCGGCCAAATAGTGTCCGATTTTCAAATTTGATACCATTTTGGACTCGTAAGGATCAGTACTATCGACTGGCATCAAAAAATAGAAAATATAAATTTTGACCCAAATCGACCAAAATGGCAAGGGGTTACATCACGATTTTTATCAAAATCGGGTTCGGTTTGAAAATACAACCTTTATTGATGATTTTTTTTTAATATCTCGGCCAAATAGTGTCCGATTTTCAAATTTTATACCATTTTGGACTCGTAAGGATCAGTACTATCGACTGGCATCAAAAAATAGAAAATCTAAATTTTGACCCAAATCGACCAAAATGGCAAGGGGTTACATCACGATTTTTATCAAAATCGGGTTCGGTTCGAAAATCAAACCTTTTTTGATGATTTTTTTTGAATATCTCGGGCAAATAAAGTCTGATTTTCAAATATTATACCTTTTTGAATTTGTATGCTTTCTGGCGAAATTATGACGTTTAAAAACGACATAACTCCGCCGCTGATCATGGCGAGATTATGTCGTTTTGAAGCGACATAACTCCGCCGCTCTAAAAACGATACATCTCCGCGCTCTAAAAACGACATATATCCGCGGAAGATATGACGTTTGAAAACGACATAACTCCAATTTTGGACTCGTAAGGATCAGTACTATCGACTGGCATCAAAAAATAGAAAATATAAATTTTGACCCAAATCGACCAAAATGGCAAGGGGTTACATCACGATTTTTATCAAAATCGGGTCCGGTTCGAAAATCAAACCTTTTTTGATGATTTTTTTGAATATCTCGGCCAAATAGTGTCCGATTTTCAAATTTTATACCATTTTGGACTCGTAAGGATCAGTACTATCGACTGGCATCAAAAAATAGAAAATCTAAATTTTGACCCAAATCGACCAAAATGGCAAGGGGTTACATCACGATTTTTATCAAAATCGGGTTCGGTTCGAAAATCAAACCTTTTTTGATGATTTTTTTTGAATATCTCGGGCAAATAAAGTCTGATTTTCAAATATTATACCTCTTTGAATTTGTATGCTTTCTGGCGAAATTATGACGTTTGAAAACGACATAACACCGCCGCTGATCATGGCGAGATTATGTCGTTTTGAAGCGACATAACTCCGCCGCTCTAAAAACGATATATCTCCGCGCTCTAAAAACGACATATATCCGCGGAAGATATGACGTTTGAAAACGACATAACTCCAATTTTGGACTCGTAAGGATCAGTACTATCGACTGGCATCAAAAAATAGAAAATCTAAATTTTGACCCAAATCGACCAAAATGGCAAGGGGTTACATCACCATTTTTATCAAAATCGGGTCCGGTTCGAAAATCAAACCTTTTTTGATGATTTTTTTGAATATCTCGGCCAAATAGTGTCCGATTTTCAAATTTTATACCATGTTGGACTCGTAAGGATCAGTACTATCGACTGGCATCAAAAAATAGAAAATCTAAATTTTGACCCAAATCGACCAAAATGGCAAGGGGTTACATCACGATTTTGATAAAAATCAAACCTTTTTTGATGATTTTTTTGAATATCTCGGCCAAATAGTGTCCGATTTTCAAATTTTATACCATGTTGGACTCGTAAGGATCAGTACTATCGACTGGCATCAAAAAATAGAAAATCTAAATTTTGACCCAAATCGACCAAAATGGCAAGGGGTTACATCACGATTTTGATAAAAATCAAACCTTTTTTGATGATTTTTTTGAATATCTCGGCCAAATAGTGTCCGATTTTCAAATTTTATACCATGTTGGACTCGTAAGGATCAGTACTATCGACTGGCATCAAAAAATAGAAAATCTAAATTTTGACCCAAATCGACCAAAATGGCAAGGGGTTACATCACGATTTTTATCAAAATCGGTTCGAAAATCAAACCTTTTTTGATGATTTGGAGATGTTTTTAGGGAGTCCTTAAATGTCCTTTGAAATGTACTCTTCTATTGTTCACTGTGCCACAATTATTCTTACTGTGTAATAATAGGATCTTAAATTACAGATTGTTGTGTCCTGTTTAGCATCTTGACAGGCCCCGCTTCGTAGTACACTGAGCGGGGCCTGGCAATGATGCCGTAGATTCATGTCTGGCATTTTTCCACTCAAGCGGGGCCTTTGCCTGGCTGCTGTAAGTGCGAGAGGAATGGCCATAGTGTTGTCCGTGTATTGGCAATGTGTGATCGCCAACGTTGCCGAATTCGCCGTGGTTGACGTCTGTTAACGGGCGGCTTGATTAACAATACACACATATGTATGTAGATATGTAAATTACATATGTTAATTCCTAAATTATGTTAAATTAACATTCAGAGCGAAAAAATTTGAATTTTCCACAGGATTGAAATGACTGAAAAAGTGATATCAAAAAATCAGAAGCAAGAAACTTACCACTTAACTTAATATAATATATAATAAATCACACAGAATTTTTGCATTGATGTATATTTTACCAATTGCCATACCTTTCCTTATCATTATGATTAAGATAGGTAATTAACTTATTAAATTTGATTTATTATCAGTTGAAAAAAAAAACAATACATATGTTTTAACTTGCAGCCATATAAATTTTTATCGTTAAAAAGTTGTTTGGCAAAAAACAGGTATGGGGTTATTAACATCAAGCTTGTCTTATCTTGTCGCACGTACATTCAAGTGAAGAACTTTTACTACCGAGTGGGCATTATTTCCAGGGCTGCGCTCGTCTTTATTATTTTTATTTTGAGAAGTTATGCGAAGACAACTTGGTAACATCTCAGTATTTATGCTATCGTCTTGAAACTATGCCTAGGTTGCAGAAACAGGTCGGATCAGACTGCTATATTATATGGTTGGGTTAGGAACAATATAACGAGCGAGTTTCCAGAAACTTGAAGACATAACAAATATTTGGCTCTAATAATTTTGGATATATGATTAAAAAAGCATGTCTCCAAATCGATTTGTATCGAAATTATGAAAACAGAAAAATACCTTCATTTTTCAATTTCCATTTTTATTTACAATCTATCTAGCGATAATATGTAAATTATATAATATAAATAGTTGCATGGGGTTTATGTGTGTTGGCAAGAGGAGAAGGTATGGAACGAAAATTATAAACTATATGAGAATATTTATTTAATATTTCGAGACTTGTAGTTTCCGGACTTTGCTGGAGAGACACAGTTTATCGATCTGATCAAAAAGATCGGGTCGAACAACTTCCTCCTGTAATTATTCTACCCACTTTCAATGTGTACTGGGTATAAAAATGGATTGGAAAATATAGTAAAAATTATAGATCTTATTTTTATGGTCTCACAGAAGGGCATGTCATAGAGTTAGAGTTCCCTTCAGTTATGTGAAAAAGTCGGCCCAAATAAAAGCCGGTCAAAGTGAATGTACAATTATACAAAAACGAATTTACGTAGATACATATGTTTGTATCTGTATCTAAATTGATGTGTGATGTATCTATGTGTGTGTTTGTGTGTGGCATGGCTATTGTGCAAGAGAGGAGAGCACACGCTGAGCTGTTGCTGGTAAAAAGAGATTGAAACTGGAATTGGAACTGGAACTGGAATTGAATGAGAGCGCAGAGAAATTGTGAGTACGTCTCGAGCTGCAGATACTTGAAATGTCTGCGGATCAGTTGGACTCAGGCAGAGTGAGTCGACGGATTGACTAGACTGGGCTCTGTTTCTATGCAAATTACTCGAAATATGCAATTGCGGAATTTACTTGGAATCGTGCTGGGATGTGTGCTCCTGGGCGGCGGCTATTGTTCCACAAATGTGCCACAAAATGTGCTGCTTCTCGTCGCCGACGACGCCGGCTTCGAGATGGGCGCCTATCTGAACAAGTACTGCCAGACGCCGAATTTGGATGCGTTGGCACGCAACGGATTGCTGTTCAACAACGCGTTTAGCTCGGTGAGCAGCTGCAGTCCGAGTCGCGCCCAGCTGCTCACCGGGCAGGCGAGCCATGCCAGCGGCATGTACGGGCTGCATCAGGGCGTGCACAACTTTAATGTGCTGCCCGAGGTGAGTTCGTTGCCGAATGTGCTGCGGGCTCAGAGCGAGGGACGCATCTTGAGCGGCATTATTGGCAAGAAGCATGTGGGCGCCGGCTCCAACTTTCGCTTTGACTTTGAGCAGACGGAGGAGCAGCATTCGATCAACCAGATCGGACGCAACATAACCAAAATCAAGGAATATGCGCGAAAGTTTCTGGCACGGGCCAAGAGCGAAGCGAGACCCTTCTTTTTGTTGATCGGCTTCCATGATCCGCATCGCTGTGGACACATTACGCCGCAGTACGGCGAGTTCTGCGAGCGCTGGGGCAGCGGGGAGGAGGGCATGGGCACGATACCCGACTGGAAGCCCATCTACTATGACTGGCGCAATTTGGAGGTGCCCGCCTGGCTGCCCGACACGGATGTGGTGCGACAGGAGCTGGCCGCGCAGTACATGACCATCTCGCGTTTGGATCAGGGCGTGGGATTGTTGCTGCACGAGCTGCAGGCAGCGGGATTGGCGGAGGAAACTCTTGTAATCTACACCTCGGATAATGGGCCACCTTTCCCGGGCGGACGCACTAATCTTTACGAGCATGGCATTCGCGCGCCGCTGATTCTCAGCTCGCCGCAGCCGGACGCTCGACGTCGTGAGACAAGCGCCGCCATGGCCAGTCTCCTGGACATATATCCCAGTGTCTTGGATGCCTTCCAGCTGCCGCCGCCAAATGGGACACGCTTCAGCGGCCAGTCGCTGTTGCCCGTGCTGCACAAGGAACCGGAGCCAGTGGAGAGCGACGCGATCTTCGGCAGTCAGAGCTACCACGAGGTGACCATGGCCTATCCCATGCGCATGGTGCGCAACCGACGCTACAAGCTCATCCACAATCTCAACTACTGGGCCGATTTCCCGATCGATCAGGATTTCTACACATCGCCCACATTCCAGCAGATACTCAATGCAACCATCCGAAAGCAGCCGTTGCCCTGGTACCGCACGCTCCGGCAGTATTACCAGCGGCCCGAATGGGAGCTGTACGACATCAAGGCGGACACCTTGGAGCGCATCAATCTGGTGGACAAGCCCAAGTATAACGCCACCTTGAAGCAGTTGCGCCAGAAGCTCTTCAAGTGGCAGGCGGAGACCGAGGATCCCTGGCGCTGTGCCCCGCACGCTGTGCTGCAGGATCAGGGCGTTTTCAAGCAGGACCCCGTGTGCTTGACCCTCGGTCACGAGGCGCTGCAAAGGCCCCAACGTAAGCTGCTCACGCAGTACGAGGAATATCTTGTAGTCTAGCTGAGATTAGGGGTATTCGATACGATCAAGTATTTTATGAATGTTCCAAGTACATGCTCACTTTTGTATTTTGTCTTATCTCATTTGAACTAAAAATAAACTTTTGGTGCTGATAAGCCCAACGCCACATGCCTATATCAAATATCAAATTGTTTTACATTTATTAGTCATTCGCGGACTGGATCGACGGGGCCAATGACAAGCTATATTGTTCTGATAATTCTGATATTATTGGCAGGTACATTTTTTTGCAATCTCAAGAGAACCCTAAACTTATATCAAATGAATTCGGTAAAAACAGGAATATTATAAACTGTTGTTAGGACGACATTAGAATCTTCTGAAACCAAGATAGATATGTATCTAAAAAAATTCTAAGAATTATATATTTTTACGTTGGAAAAACTTAAAAAATGATTATTCTGCATTTATTAATAAATAAAACAAAGTCATTCTTCAACATGTCGAAGATTAAATATTTTGCAGATATATTAGAAGAATTTTGTAGCTTGATATTGTAAAGTTTACTGAAGATAACTTGATAAACAATGTTTCCATGAAAAGATATGTTTGAACGATTTGCCTAAAAGAGCTATTGGATATATAGGAAGATCCTTTCGATATTGAAAGCATTTACTCATGGTAGAACTAGAAGAACTTAGAAGTTTGTTTAGGATCTCTTGAAAAAACCAAAAAAATATCATTTTATGGTAGCTTCAAGACGTAGTGCTCCGATATTGATAGGATTCAGTTTAAGAAAAATATTAAAAATAATAAATAAAGAACTTGGTCAAGATATTTTGATTTCATAAAGGAACATAATTTTTGAGCGAATGTTCCTAAAGCAGCTTATGATATAGTTATCCGATTCATTCATTTCCTACATATATAACCTGGAACTAAGGATCTATAAAAACTTTAATGATGATAATTTTGAACATCAGAGATTAATTGCTGAAAAATATTTTAAGCAGAATCCTAAAGTAGCATTAAAAAAGCAAAAGTTTTAAAAGTTTCTGCTTCTTTTTTAAGTTAAATCTCTATAAAATGCGTCTTTAAACATAATTAAATTACACAGTTTCACAAATTTAATACACATATAATTTCTTTTGCCTATTTCATAATAGAGAAACTTACAAAATGATAAGCTTTCGCAATCTCAATTTCGCAACTATATTTAGAAATGGTTCTATCTTTGGGCCAGTCAACATTCAAGTTCGCATCCCATTCAAGATGAATTTGCCCACACATAAAAGGTTTCCCCGGCTATGGTGGCATGACCTCAACGGATGATGTTGTGCGCAGGGGGTGTTGCGTCACGTTTCAATGCCATTCCGACTGGGGGGTAGCTCGGATTTGGGCGCAATGTCTGACCCATTGTGTTTGTGGAAAATCGAAAATTTCAATGCCTTGCTTCTTAGTTAGTTGGCGCCGTCGTCGTCCCGTTCCCGTGCAGCATCCGAGTCAATGTTACGCAACATGCACATAAAGACCTCGGAACTGGGCCTGGGCCAAGGCCAAAGCGGATGACTAAGGGGAAAAGGGGCGGGGGATTGAGGGCAGCTTGCTTTGGGGTAAACATGCAAATAACAAAATGCAAATTGAGTTTTTCTCTGTTTTTTTTTGTTTTTTTTTTTTATGATTTTGAACGAAAGACACATTGAAAATTAAATGTATTCAATTTTTGTTTTTGCATAAATTAGGGCTTCAGTTTTTAGCGTAATTATTATATATAATTTGTTGTATTATTTGTATGTAGGTATGTATATATTATTATATATATATATTTATTTATTCCACCACACAAATGCACAATTACAATTATTATTGTTTTACTCTTTCCATCATGAATGCATCAATAAAACATTCGCCGTCGCGGTCTGAGCCAAATTGTCTATATTGGGGGCCGCCGCCTGGAAATGTTCGGCAAATGTCGCGAGTTTTATTTTCGCTTTTGTAAATTTAAATTTTGTTTGCTCATTAACTAATTTATTATCAGTAAATATATATAATTGTGTATACGTTTGCCTATATACATTCGTGTATGCATGCATATCGCTTGGTATTCAACAATCTAGATGCTTGACTCTTCTGCTTTTGGATACATTTATATTATATATTCTTCTAAGCATTTATTGTTAGTAAACTCTTTTTTGCTTTTGGTTAGTAATTCGTTTTTGCTATGCTTCGACTGACTTGACTGGTTTTGAGTTGCCGCTTATTTTAACAGTTATTATCAACGTTTTAATATCAGTAATTATTTTTCTCAAATTTTAACTAGTTAGATGCTGGTTTTGCTTTTAGGAGGATTCTGTTACGTTGTTCATTACTTTGCTGTTATTATTATTATTATAAATATAGTTATTGTTATTATTTGTATTAACGCTGCTGCTCGGTATAAGTTATAATAAATATATAATAATAAATATACATGTAGATAATATGCTTAATAAATATATATATCTATATATATGTATATATATATATATTTGATTTATATAATAGTTATGTATATAAATAACAAAAAGAAAAACAACACACATAAAAAGGAGCAAAAAAGTAGGATACAAATTTTGTTTTGTTACATCCTTGAATTTGAATAGTTTTTTTGTTTATCGAAAAATTGTACAACGAACGAACGATTAAGACAGATTTCCCTTCAGTTAATATGCCGCCTTAAGGATTAGAGTGTGGGGAGTATTGTTTTTGCACAAATATCTGAGTAAAGGGTATACAATAATTGTAGGTATATGATTTAGGTAGGTAGCATTTGGTATATACTATATAGAAATTGCCTAGAGAGCGCAATGAAAAATTAATTAGAAATTACAACAATGAACAATGAACGAGAAAGCAGAAAAATCTCAACATATCTATGTAAGTGTATGTAATACGGATATCTAGCTGATTAATATGTTGGATTGACATGTTACCAAATTATGTTTTCTCTTTCTTTTTTTGAAACATATTGCATATTCAGTATGTGTATTTGCGTATCTGCAGAAATCGAATTCAAAGTAGACGCGATTGCTGACATTCTTGAATTGGAAACGCATGGAAAGTACTATGTTAATTTAGTAACATTGTAAATTTAGTTAGTAGTACATACATAATTTAATTATAATTAATAATTCGTAATTATTGTTTTGCCAACTGGTAAGATTTCGCATTAAATTTTGTTTGCTATCGTATTTTTTTTTGTTTTTTTTTTTTTTTTTTTTGCATTTACTGTTTCAATTGATTTTGTATGGCCACGTGAATGTGCTGTGCTAGCTAAGCCGTAACCGTAACTCTAACCATATTAATCCGCATTTAACCATCTACGTAATGTATGTTTTTGCATTTAAGCAATGTGCCAAGCTGCACGCCGCATGACGACGACGAAACCAACAATCATTCAGTTGAAATATTCTCAATACATGGGGGTTTTAATTGCCATTGGGAAGAGGAACCTGCACCTGGACATATGACTGAGGGAAGTAGCCGGTACGGCCATTGACGGCACCTTCGTACCAGTTATCGTCGACGCGATTGAGTAGCGTGATAATGTCGTTCTCCTTGAAGCCCAGTTCGCCGGGATTCTCTGGATCAAAGTCGTACAGGGCCTGGCAGCAGGGCTGCTGCTGGCGATTTGGTGTGACGGCCATTGACTTGGCGGGCGAGCGCATCGGCGAGGGCAACGGCGAGGCGCTCGAGCTAATGTGGGACGGCGTGCCGTCATCAATGAGGCCGCCGCCACCGCCGTCCAAGTTCAGATCGAGCAGCGTCTTGGGCACAAACTCATTGCGTGGCCGGCTCTCTGCCTCGGCGCGCTTCTCCTGTAGCGTTTCCTGCAGGCCACGCAGCACATCGGCGCATTGAGAGTGAAAATCGTAGAGTGCTTCAGCGAAGGTCACGAGTTGTGAGACATGTTCAGTATCGTTCTCCAATAGATTGAACATGCCCACTTGGGCCAATTGCAGTGACTCGGCAAACTTGTCCTCAGCACCACGAATTTCATCATCTTTGGCCTGCCGACGACGCTTACAGTCAAAGTCGAGACGCCGGCCCTGCAGCTTCTTTCGATGGTGCATGACCTCCTTTAGGTCTTTGGTCTGCATATGATGCAGAGGCTCCAAAAAGTTCTGCTTGATGTTGTCGTCCAGCGAATACTTGACGTCGGCCATTTGTTTCAGCGCTTCGCCAAATTCGACGAGCGCCTGCGCGAACACGCTGTTGTCCTCGCCGAGCTTCTTACCATAAGTCAACATGCACTCGGCCAGCAGACCCTCGGGCTGTGGATAAGTATTCGATTTCGCCTGTCCCGATAGCTTCGATATGCCCTTGACGGCGGCCATCTTAGCCCGTGCCGTTGGATTTGGCTGCAGAAACTCCTTGGTCTTCAGCTGCAGCTCCTCAACCAGCTCCACGGTCACATCCGTCTTACGTTCCATATCCATAAAGTCCAAATCCAATTTGGTGCCCTCCGCACCGCCCATTTTCTCCGTCACATACTGATTCGCTTTGTTGATCTGTTTCTTCAATCCGGCGAAAGCCATCGTGCTGCCTTTGCTGTTGATGTTGCTGCCTTTGCTGGTGCTCTTTGTGTGGCTTGATGTCAACGACGCGGTTGCTGTGAACGGGTTTGAGTTAGTTGACTTGCCAGTTGAAATGCTTCAATTTAATTAATAACCCATTGATTAATAATAAAATTTAATTTCATTTCTCTGCCCAACTATGCGCTACGATTCTATTTTTAACGTCTGGACAACTTACGCGCCGTGCACTTTTCTGTTTGGGGGTGGAAACGTTCGATTCTCGATGCTGGGCGCTATTGGGGCAGGGGGAGCTGACACTGACTGAGGCTGCGACTGGAAGAAATTGTGGTAAACGACAGTCGGAATAGATTTATGTATTAATTTTGCACTTTCACTCGTTTCGTTTGCGCTGCACGTTCTGTGGTATATCTTCACTTGCAGCGATGACACTTCTTCTGTTTTTTTTTGTTTTATTTCTCTGCTGGCCAAACCTTGGAGTTTTGTCCGACGATTGGCTGCGTAATGTTTGAAGGACTGTCGTTACTACTACTAATCTCCCACTGCCTTGTCGCTGGTGTGTTGGACGCGGGGGTCGTTTTTCCTCTTCGTACTAAATCGATTTTTTGCTGTGTACAAAAATTTTAGTGATGCAAAAAACATCGATACCGATGCCTTGCACGAGCTGCTCATTATGCGTTTACAGAATGATACCATGTTAACTAACAGTACCATTCTAGTTTAACAGACATGCAATAAATAGGCCATTGTCAACCGACATTTCATTTGAAACTGTAGGGAGGCAAAAAACATAAACAACACAAATATATGTACAATGAAGCTTAATTAGATTTTCTTTTACCCATTATGGTGTAACTTAGGGATTGAAGCAAGCGACTTGCCTCGATAATTCAGTAATGAATTTTTAAAAGTGCATTTACATTTTCCGTTTGCGCCACATCATAAGCTGCGCGCCTTAAACAGAATATTCAAATATTCTGTTAATCACGCTTGCCGCTTTTAGCTTACAGCTGTCGTTCTGTAAGTTGGCGATAGCGCCACCTTGTGGGCGCCACATGTCTAAAAGGCATCGCAAAAGGACAAAAGTTTTTCCAAAAGTCGTGTAGGGCTTTTGCTGGAACCGTTTCGTTTGAAAGGCAAGTTTAAACTTAGAAAATGATTATATTCATATATGGCATATAAATACCCTTAAGATATGTTCAACTGAAAGTTTTGGAGGTTGCCAGACAATAATTATTAATTCAGCTGTAAAAATTTAAATTTCTGAAAAGTAAAAAAAAGTAACGGTGGGATTAATGTTAAGTTAACAGAGCAGTAATGTTTATAATTTGTTTGTGTTGTTTATCAGTTTGTATGCACATATGATTCAATGAGATTGTAGATATATCAACATCAAACACCAAAAAAAAAAAAAACAATTTTATCAAAAATAAGATAAAAACCATTAAGCATATTTTTGGTATCTTTAAAATGTTTGTAGACGTTTTATATGTATTTCATTAATTATTTGTATTTGTAGCTCAAAAACAAATAATTAACTCTACTGTCGGTAAATAGATTTGTTCTTACATGTATATCTATTAGATATGTTTACATATTGAGTTTGCTGAATTTCGCAATGTTTGCGCAATTCTTAATTAATTTTTGCTGCAAAACAATGTGTTCTTTATATCTTGTTGACATTTGGGTATAGTAAAATTATGAATCACTTGCTAAGGTGTAAAATAAACTCATTTCCAAGGTAGCGCATTTTTAACTTCTTTAAATAATTCACAATACCAATACTAGTATAATATCTTAAAGTAAATAAGTATAATAATAAGAATGTATTTAATAAAATAGAGGAGGGAAATTATTGATGTAATTTTGAACAATATATACCTGACGTCTTTTGGTGAGTCGGCAGTTTTTGGCGAACTGCTCGGTTTTATCTTTATAAATAACCCCTAGAGGGGATTAGTCTACAACATTTGATAAACAAACATTAGAGCATGTAAATCAGTTCAATTTCCAGAGCGAGACGGCGCGCTGATAACAAACGCAAATTGTGCATACTTATGTGTATATAAGCCCATTCCAATGCCTGACCAGATATTAGTCTCTCCGAAACTACAACGACTGAGATCCGCACTCAGAAGAAAACGAAATCGAATCGCTTTAGAATGAAATTCGCAATTGTCTTACTCGTCGCCAGCATTGCCTGCATCAACGCACAGGTGGTAAGTACTCGTCACACCTGTTTGGCCTTAATCTAACAGAGACATTTTTTGCAGGCCATTAGTCCTTTTGCGGCAGCCAATCCCTTTGCTGCAGCCTATAATCCGTATCTGAATGGAGTATTCGGTGGAGGAGCTGCTGGAGCTGCCGCTCCCGCCGCACCCGCTGCTCCGGCAGCGCCTTTTGGCGGCTTCTCCGTCTCCGCCTTCTTCCAGTCCATAGTGCTGCAAAAGGAGGCAGATCGTCTGCTCAATCAGCCCGACTTCCCCGCTGACCTGGCCGAGCGTGTCGAGAACGTGCTAGCCGATGCTGCGCTGGGTTTCGCCAACTGCACCAACGCCACGCTGCCCTGGCTGCAAATCCGCTGCGTCAAGCCCGCCCTGACCAGCGCCAAGAACGAGCTCAAGCTCATCGATGACGAGTGGCAGGCACGTCAAGCGGCCGCCACCACCACGGCAGCAGCACCAGCAGCAGGCGGTGCTCAGGCCTAAGTCGCCTTGTGATGGGATATTCCATTAAAAAAGAAACTAAGTGCAATACACCAGCATAGATTCGATATACTTAAATAAAGATTTTCAAAGCAAACTAAGCTACAAGTGCACATCATTGGGCTGGGCTGGAGCTGTGTCCTTGATCTGCCAGGGCAGAGCATGCTTTGATGTGGCCAGTTGCCGAGTTGCTCAACTGTTTTGCATAGCTGGACTTTATTAAATTTCCAGCTATTACGAAATTTACCAAAGCTTCCAAATACTTTTGCTGCCGTCGCATCCCCAATTGGGGGTGTTAATGTTGTGGAGCTGTCCTCGAAAGGACTTGACGCATTTTGGCCAAATATTTGAATTCCTTCACATTATTTGTTCGTCTTTGCGGCATTTTCTCTCTGTCCCAGCCTTTTGCCGCTTTTCAATGCCAGCTCTTTTATGGATTCATCAATTTTGCCTTGGCCATCATGTCCTGCCCTAAAATGTTTCCGGTGCATGATTTTGGGCGGCAATTGTTGATTTATGTGGCCAATGCAGTTTCAATTATCATTGTCCCTATTCATGTCCTGTCCTTGCAGTACCTAGCTGCCCATTGTGCCTGTGCACATGAATTTTGAGCATTAAGGAGATTAAATGGTTTGGCTTAACGAGCCAAAGATTTGCCGCAAATGGCCAAAAGCTTTGGTCCATGGCAGATTGAGCCAAATGACGCATACGCCTCGTTGACGTTCCAAATGCGGCAAAGCACATTCAAATTCAAATTCAAATATGTAATTAAATGTAAATTTTGAAACAGCCGCTGGCCATGTCACATACACACACACACACATTTATATATTTAGGATGACAAGGCGAATTACAAGGATCAAGGCGAGTGCAAAGTTTTGTCACTTAATTGAAATATTTGCCCCAAGATTGAAACTTGCGTTCTGTTGTTTGTGTCATTACAACACAAATATGTCAGTGTGTGTGTGTGTGTGTGTGTGTGTGTGTGGCATGAACTTTGCTAAGTTCTGTTGTACCGCCAACCACGCCCATGCACCGCCCATTTCCCGGGCCGCCCCGCCCTGCTGCTAATGCAAAAGTTGACGCATGTCGGGCGCTTAAAAGAAGCGTACCAAATAAAAGCAGGCCAAATATATGCTAAAATTGGTTTGCAAAACAAAAAAACAAAAAAATAAAGTAAAATGAAAGAGAAACATGACAGCGAGCGAGTCCATAGGCGCATGTATGTAAATTTGTTTTCGGGCCTGCAAAATTTGCGCCCCAAAAAGCAGGCAACAGTTTTTTTTGCGGCCTAGCCAGGACGAAGCGCGCCTGGTTGCTCGTTGTCATTCTGGTCAAAACGAAGTTGGCCATTAAATGTAAGTTGCCTGGCGACTGACCAATGCAACTGTGACTCACATCCGCTTGGGCACATTTGTGTGTGCTTTTCTCACCTGATAATAGAGCTGTTATATTTACCTGTTAGTTATATGCATGCGCGATTAGCTACTTGTTGTATTATTTCCGCTGCCCGCTGATAAGCAATTATATCTGGGTGTAAATTCTTACACGACCATAAAAACTTAATTGGGTTAAAGCTGTTGACAACGGCCTTAGCACACGTTGTCTTTATCTATATATAACCGATGCCATCTGCGACTTTGAGAGTTGCTTTCCAGTTGCCAAGTGAACGCACACAGAATATGTCGACTGCCACGCTGCTTGTGATCTCGGTTTTGGTCTGCCTGGTAAGCATTGCATTCGAAGTGTTCCACAACAATGTAAAGGATTCCCTTTGCCACGCCAGGTGCAGGCATACGCCCAGCAGGTGGAGGTGCCCATCGAGGAGACGCTGCAGCGCGGCGCAATAGCCATGGACACGCTGCGCAAGGCACTCGACGAGAAGCTGCCGCCTAGTGCAGAGGCTCATCAGGAGGGTTCAGAGATCTTGGCCAGCTTTCAGCAGAGCCTAAAGACTTGCGAGGCGCAGCTAAGGAAAAACCAGTTGGTCTCAGAGTACAATACGTGTGTCGGCACGTTTCAGGGCTTGGCCCTGGCCTCGATTGGCGAACTGGCGGGCCAGCACTGGGCCAAATCAGGCGCATCACGTCCAACTCTGTTCTGGTAAGGATGTGGCGCAACATCTAACTGAAGTCATGTGCCGGAGGCTATAAATAAATGCCCAATCGAGCGATTGGCCACGTTGCAGCATTTCTCTTTACTGGGTCTTGGGTGCAGGCATTTCTGCAGTTGGCGCAGTTTGGCAACTGTTCGAGCTTGAGATGATGTGTAACCAAAAGATGAGAGCCATCGAGTCGAGTGGCATTGTCAGAATCAGCACTCGGCGGCTGGAACTGATGAACTTTTGCCCAAATTGCTGACGGGCTAAAATTTTAGCTCTGCTCGCTGCTTTGTTGTATTCTAATTAGACAGTCGACTGTGTGTGGATGTGTGGGTGTGTTGGTGTGGGTGTGTTGGTGTGTGCGTGCTCATTAGACCAAAAGTGCGGGATGCGTTGGCTGGAGGACGTGGGGGGCGGACCGTGTGCCAAATGTAACTGAGTAATTATCATCATTAAACGCCAGACGAGGCAGCCAAAGCAAATAGCGACATCCACATCGTCGAAATGTGTGCCAAGGCAGATGAAACAAGCGGGAATTGAAGGCGTGGAACTGGCAGCGGGCGTGGGCCCAAGACTCAAGACTCAAGAGTCAGCCCTTAATTTAAGTGGGCGCCTTAGCCTTGATAAGCTCTCATAATTTAAGACGTCGCAATTCTGTAAATAAATACACATATGTGCAAAGTAAATTTCGCCAATCCGCTGTGCTTATAAATTATTAATTAGTGCGTTAATGGAATATGTTCTTTAATTAGAGAAAGGTTCACTATTTTCTTATATTTTTGTATCATGATTTGATAGTTGCTTTTATCCTTTTTTTTTTACATTTTTGCGCCTTTTTAAGGCAATTGCTAAGGAATAATTTGTTAGCTTCCTAGGCCTTTGATTCTGCCTCTGAAGTGGTTTCTGTGTCCCCAGCGGGTGCATCTGGCTTGGGCTCATCCGTGTTGCCAAGGACGCAGATGGGGCACTGTAAATAAATTCCATAATTCTATGTAGCCAAAGTGCTCAAATTTAAAACTAATCAAGGACAGATACCTTTTCCTTAAGCACCAGTCGGTACTTGGGATGGCTTATGCAAATAAAAAATTGAAATATTTAAAGTTCAGTTAATACTTTTGCCTGAACTTACCTAATGCCATAGACAATGGGATTGTAGACGGCGCTGGTCTTGGCGAATGTGGCGCCCCAAATGGTGGTCAGTGGCGTCAAGCCCTCGATCTTGAACAGGCCAAAGTAACAGATGACCAGATACGGCGACCAGGCCATAAACCACAGTGAAATGGTAGTCAATGCCACCTGAGCAAGCAAATATAAATATTTAAACTGATTACAGGGAAAGTTCTCATAGCCAGACACAGACAATCGAGGTACTTGTATCCGGTTATGGGAGCTGACCGCTTATGGGAGTGTTACAAGTATATTAATTTCAAATAATTTAAATTCTCTTCTTAATAATTCAAATGCAGTTTCTTGTTCTGGCACGCAGGTAAGCAACAAAATCCTTCCTCAAAATTTGTGTCAAAAGTTTAACTATCAATTTCATTGGCATCTACACAAATATGAATAGGAGCTGATGGGAAGCTTTATATGCTGGCTTGAGCGTCTGTCCGCTTATCAGAGATGTTTTCAGCATTTTTTTAAATACAATCAGTGCGTCCTGTTATAGGAATGCATTGTGTATGGAAAATATTACAAAAAGCTCGCGTCAACGAAGTTTGTCCGGTTATGGGAGCTGTCCGCAAGGGCAGCTTCTACTGTATTGATTTTATTACCTTGGCTAGTTTGCCCTCGGCGCTCTTGTCGCAGTCCTCGGAGCTGCGCAAGGACTTGACGTTCATCTTCTTGGCCTGTTCCCGCATGCCCTTCTCGTGCGCAGCGACGGCCTGCAAGGTAGGGTATTAGACAAGAAGGGAGAGACACATGATTTTCTTACTAACAGCAATTATAAACCAGTAGGAATAGCATATTAGAAATAGTGGCACATAGTAAACGAATATCGAGTAGACAATTAGATAGGAGCGCGGATTCCACTGCCGGGTCATGTAGTCAATGCTGCAGGCGGTCAAATTGCCCTCGGGCACATAGCTGCTCCAGCCGATCAGGGGCATTATGGTCCAAAACGTGGCCATTAGCCAAATGAAAAGAATCTTCATGATGGCCAGCTTGATTGTCATGGGCGTTCCGTTGATGCCCTTGACAATGACATTGTAACGATCGAAGGCGATCATGCACATCGACCAAATGGAAACGCAGCCAAACATCGAGCCGCAGACCGCGTATATGTCGCACCACAGGGGCCCCAGGATCCACGTCTCATAGTAGAAGTTGACGAGCATTACCGGCGACTGGGAGGCCATCATGCAAAAGTCGGAGAAGGCCAGATTCAAGACGAGCAGATTCGCGGGCGTGCGCAACGACTTGGTGCCGCCAAAGATGTAGACAACAACTCCGTTGCCACAGCAGGAGATGATCAGGATGACAAGCGTGAACAGACCGAGAATTTTGCTCATTGTCGGATCCATTGGCGCAAAACGGCTCCAATACGGATTCACGAGGTGCGCCATGTCCGGCAGCACCTGCAATTTGAATTAGATAAAATATAACATATAGAAAAGGGCCAGCTTTTTTTTAGCCTAATCCACAAGTGGAACTGCGGGCTAAATGCAAACGCAGGAATGAAATGGAAGAGTTATTCTGGCGACTCTGAAACAAGTTTTTAGTGTATTTTAATATGCGGTCTTTTTATTATACAGGGTCCAAAGTAAGTCCAGCGTCCGCATCTCAATAACATTGGGCTGAAACATATAATTTTTTCACATATTGTCGATGGGTTAATAAATTTTCATAAGCCAAGCTTTCAATCATATTTTTCTGTATTTTATTTACATTTTACTATAAAATATCAATTTTAAATAATTTAAAAGGGCTTCAGTCAATCAGGAGTGCCCAATTAGGAGATGCTCTGCGAAGCTGTCTAAGAAAAACAGCCTAGTTTCCTTTTCAGTCGAAGACTGTACCTGCAAATCTTTTCTCATATTTCGGGCGTGGTACAGAGGAAGGAAACCAGAAAACCAACAATTTTGCATTTGTGTATATCTTCTTGATATTATACGATGACGATGTTTTGAAGTAAACTCGATCTTATTGTGGACTAGCAGATCCAACGTTCGAAATTTTTAGCTCAGAGAAACGGACAGACAGATATGGCTAGATAGATTGGGCTTCTGATGCTGATATATATATTTTTTATTATTTTTTAATATTTGATTATTTATATCTGACTGTTATATACATTTGAACAAAACGATAAGGCTTTTTGTCCATTTTGTGTGTGCAGGGTGAAATGATTAAATTGTCGATAAAGTAGACCAAGGATCACTTATTTTGCCACATTCTAGAGATTTATGCCTCGTGCAAATTAATAAATTCAATTTGAAGTCAATAATGGTAATAATTTAATGTACATCTGAATTATAACCGAAATTGATGTAAATCCTACAGTATAAATATTTATATTCTGCAATGCTAAAAAATATATAAAATATATTTTATACTGTCTAGTTTTTGCAAAGCACTCCAGAGCACACACACATATAGCACAAACTCACGTTGTCCAGCACGGAGCCATTTTGGGCCGCCTGTGCCTCAAATCTTGGTCCAAGTCCAGAGCCCGACATGGCAACGGCGAACGTCTTCTCCATGCTCAGCTACCCGTCCGTGAATCGATGGCGCACATCAAGGGGTTCCCGTCTAACAGAGCTGGGGCCGCCATGCTACAGTGGCTTTTATAGGCGAGCATTTGAGCCAATTAGGCGCAGATCGATGGAATGGGCACAGGTACGACGAGCAGCTGTCATATCAAAGTCATCTGTGATTTTATTTAATAATCAACGCTTGAGCTATAGCTTTAAAATTTGTGCACAAGTCTTTTGGGGGGTTTGCTTAACAGTTTGTCATCTTCTGTGTGTGTCTGTGTGTATGTGTGCTCAGAGCTTGGCTAAGAACTTCTGGCCACATTTCTGGCAAAGTTTCTTTTTATTCGACATGGGCGCATTGATTGAGCACACCGAGCATGGTTTGATTAAAGAGGACTTTGAGGGATATTGCTGGCCATCGGCATTCATAGAATCGGGACTCTCACTGGAGTCCCTATGCTGATTCATAGTCTTATAATCCTGCTCGTTCTCGTCATCTGTGCTGGGCAAATCATAGCGCACAATGCTCACCTGTTCGCCAAGTATAAGCTGCTTGCAGCACTCTTTGATTTGGTAGTATGCATTCCTGAAGGCTTTAAGTTTGCGTGCCTAAGCGAGATGTTAGCCGATTAGAGATAGTTAATCCTAGTTAATCCTGGTCAACATACCGGTGATAGGTCAATAACCGATACAGTTTTGCCATTCTTGCCGTACGAGCCCAACATCAGCACATTCGAGGTATTGGAAATATGATTGGCATCCGCCCAGAGCAGCAACTCCTTGTATATATGCTCGTTCATAGTTATGATGTAGTCAAAGTAGTAAAAGTCCTGAACAGTTAGCTGCCAAATAAGGTATGTTATATAAAATAAAATCGTTTTTTTGTAATTACATTTACCAGTCGGCAAAAGTGATCCGAGCGCAGTCCGTGCTCCCGCAGAACGCGTAGGCATCGCTTGTGCGGCCGTCTGCCAATGTTCCAGGTACGTAATGCAGCACTATCCACCTCCCAGTAAAGACTGGTCTTCACCATTAGATTCTGCATGATCGTCTCTGCCATTGGCGAGCTGCACGAGTTGCCTGCGAAGGAGGTGGACGATGGAACTTGGGGGCCAACTATTTCTACAGCTTTAAGTAAATACTCACCCATGCATACGAAGAGTAGTTTCTTAAATGTCATTATATGTCTTTTTAATTGCTACGGAGAATTTGGGAAAAGGACTAGTAGTAGGATAAATACACGTTCACAGTGCAATAGTTAATATGTGTGTGAATAATTTTAGCTTGTTTCGTTCCAATCGTGACATTTGTCGAAAGTCTACTGAGTCGACACTCGGTCAGCTAACACGATATCAACTCGTTGGCGGTGTCAACATTTTCAAATTAACACAAATGAGCCGTGTCCCAGTTAATGTACGACAAGAAACCAAGCGCGACCTTAGACATGACCCGCCTCATGAACTCTGCTCTGCCCAGCATTATTCTCGCACCAAATTGCACACTCTATTTTCTATGATTCCTATGAGTGTGTTTGCGTGTGTGTGTGTGTGTGTGTGTGTGTGTGTGTGCGGGAGTGCACTTCTGTGCCTGTTGCTGCCCTTCTCACTGGGCTGTCCTTTGGGCTCTCTGCAACTCCACTTCATCGTTGAATAAAGCGC
Organism: Drosophila novamexicana; assembly: GCF_003285875.2. Lineage (NCBI taxonomy): Eukaryota > Metazoa > Arthropoda > Insecta > Diptera > Drosophilidae > Drosophila > Drosophila novamexicana. Next base: position 2,072,698 of record NW_020824827.1, on the reverse strand, counting down.
ACAGTTGGCCGAAGCCATGGAGTTAGCTCTCAAAATTCAGAAAGAGTTAAGTATTTGCTTGAGTTAAGTACAGTAAAAACTCTGTTGATGAGTACTCCTATTAGGCGAACACCTCTCTTGGGCGGACATGTTCTGTCCCACCTGCGTACTAGGGACATCGAGAGAGACCTAGGAGCTCTTAGGAGCTCCTTCGCTCCCATCCCAGCCCACGAGCAGCCCGCAACAGGGTTTATAAGACAAGTCAACAGAATAAAAACTTTTCGCTTTATAGCCTAACCCTTATACCCCTTTAGTAAGTCTTATGTTCACCACTTAAACATTCTATAGAATTATCGATCAGATCGAGTTGAGGACACGGTGCAAGTCGGCGATTAAGTTGCGATTCGCCTTCGGTGTTGACTTGGCAAATGTTTGCGCCACGCCCACTTGCCACCCCATTCGTGTTGGCAGTGTTGCAAAGTCAAAGGCATTAAAAATATCGGACTGGCAGCTGGGCGGGTCGCTGCACAAAGAGTGTCAAGTGCTGGGTGAGGTGTCCGCGTCGAGACGTGAGCCTCATTCTAAATTGGCTCCCTGGAGGGAGGGGGGGCGCAGAGCCGGCGAGTTCAGCGAACTGGACCGATACCGTGGCCCACATATGCAAATTCAGTCTATTTTCCCGTGCGAATACTGTAATGATAGACTGTGCCAGGTGCGCATGCTGCTGCCTGAATTTCTGTGCATACAAATCATACAAAGGCTTTTGATACGATTTTATTATTTTTATTTCTAGCCACATAAGACCATTATTAAGAGACGACTGCCGACTGTCGACATTTTCAGCATGTTTCCCCTTTTTTACCAACTTTACAAACGACTGCGGCAGGCAACTATTTGCCCATTGCCAATATTCAATTGGAATTGCATTGAGCGGCTAAATTGAAAACTGAAAAGCATATTTCACTTATCACTTTTCACACAAAAAACGGCCAGGCATAAGGCGGCGAGTCCGGCGCAGGGGCATTGGGCAAGAGCGAAAACGTACAAAACGAGTGAAATGAAATTGTAAAAAGTAAAACACTGCAACAACAACAACAACAACAACGATATTCTGGCTGGCAATAATAGTATATGTAGTTGAGTATGTGTGTGGCTTTGGCTGTGAGTCGATTCGTGGATAGGTAAAAGGGATTCTCTGAGTGGGGCAACACATTGTTGCTTTAATTAAAAACCCAGCCAGGACTATTGTACCAAAAAAAACAAAAACAAAAAAAAAAAAAAAAAGAGTAACCAAAGTGAGAAGCTAGAGAGCATTAGATAGACCAGAAGATGGAAAGAAAAGTGTTGAATATTTAGTTCATGATGGAAAAGTTGGAAAAAAGCTAAAAATTATTGAGCACAAAAATGTCTAAGCCGCACATAAAGAAGCGAAAATGTGAAACCAGCTGGCGTGGGTGGGTGTGCGTGTGTGTGTGAAAATGTAGCTCAAATGCTGTGCACACACACACACACACACAGAGGGCGGGGAAGGGTGGGAGTTAGCACAAAGCCGCACCTAATGGCAATTTAAATGAAACAAACAGCAAAATGAAAATGAAAACGAGAAATAGAAACAGAAATCAACGAAAAATTACAAACAAACAACACAAAATGAAGGCCCGGCCGACAATGTTGGTTGTTGTACGTGTTCTTGTTGTTGTTGTTGTTGTTGTTGTTGTTGTTGTTGTTGTTGCTGCTGCTTTTGTTGCACTTTGTTGACCGCAAATGCAATTTACAGCACAACAATCAGCGGCAAACGCAAAAAGCAGAAGAACGTAATAAAAACAAAACTTTGCTGCTGTTGTTGCTGCTGTTCTTGTTGTTGTTAGATGTTGCTGCTGTTGTTGCTGTTGTTGCTGCTGTTGTTGCTGTTGTTGCTGTTGTTGCTGTTGCTGCTGTTGTTGCTGCTGTTGTTGCTGCTGTTCTTGTTGTTGTTAGACGTTGCTGCTGTTGTTGCTGTTGTTGCTCTTGTTGCCGTTTTTAGCTGTTGCTCCTGTTGAAGCTGCTGTTGCTGTTGCTGCTGTTGCTGCTGTTGTTGCTGTTGCTGCTGTTTGGTTGTTGGTTCAACATCAACAACTGTTTTGCCATCAGCAGTAAAATGCAGCACAGCCCGCAACTGCATTAACTGACCAGGCGGATCAGCGGGGTGTGGGCTGCCTCTGGCTAGGGCCGGGGAACGCTGTAGCAAAGGCAGTCACAGCATCATAGTTTTGGCCACACACGCACACAATTGCGTTTGGCTAGCCAACACACACACACATACCGACACACACACACACAGTCACACACACAATTAGAGGCAATGGCAGCCACAGCGAACAAAGGCCAAAGAGGGGGGCTGCCGCTGATTGAGGTGCCACGTATTTTTGGGTTTGCGTTTTAAATTAAATTAGCTGGAAGCGTAAGCGTGTTTATGTGTGTATGTGTGTATGTGTGTATGTGTGTGTGTGTGTGTGTGTGTGTGTGTGTGTGTGTGTGTGTGTGTGTGTGTGTGTGTGAGTGTGTGTGTGAGTGTGTGTGTGTGAATGAGTCTGGCAAATCCGACTGCTGCTCCTTTTACTGCCAGAATTCTCGTCCCTTTCACCATACGCTTTGCTCATTCACTTTTCGTGCAATTCTAAATAAACAGCATCATAACGTTTTTATTTGGATTCGCCTAGGTATGAAAAATGAATTAAAATGCATATGTTGTTGCACTGAGGGTGGCAAAACATCATCCAACTACAGCTCCATATACATAGATTCATAAATATTTATGATCTCGCCTGTATGCGAGACTCTGTCACCAGAGGCCAGAGTTGGCCAGAGTTGGCCGGAGTTGGCGGGCACCTTTATGTGTTGGTTAGCTGCCATGATTGAATTGACCATTTCCAACTGGCTGGCTGGTTCCTAGGTTGGCTGGTTGGCTGGTGCACAATTGTGCCAGTACCTTGCTGGCAAATACTAACAGTCATTGCCTCGGCGTCGGCGTTGGCGTCGGCGTGTCAGTGTCAGGTGAAGTGATAGCAGGATATAAATGAGCCAATTTTGTTGGCTTGTCATTCGGCACTAGGTGTATGTGTTGCCGACTCTTTAGATTCGCATCATTAATGAATAATGAGCGCACGAGCTAAGCCAAACACAAGAGAAACTTTGCAGTTTAGTGGCAGACTAGGCTACACTCTCTAACTAAAGCTATCTAATTGATTGGAATATGAAGATGTTAAAGAAAGAAAAATATGCGTATTTCAATTTAAAAATATATAATATTTTAAGCCAATATAAAGATACATTTGAATGTTTCATAGACTCATCCTGAGGGTCGACAATGCGCTCGTAATGCATTACTGATTTTGGCCAAGCTATTATGCCCAGTGCCAGGGCATGCGCCTGGCAGGCCAGCATGACTAAGGACTGGCTGGCCTGTTCATCAATACGGCAAACATTGGCTCGAGCTGCTGAGATTGCCGAATGCCGAATGCGATTTGCTGTGGCCGATAATGCCGCACGTAACGGCAATTCAGTAAATGATGATGCAATGACTGCCGCAGTTGGCTTTTGGGGTCGAGGCACGAAAGTGGCACGTTCCAGACGCTAGTCAATCGCTTGCCACATCTCGTTGCGCCTCCTTTTTGGGACCGCAGCCAGTCAGCTCGTAAGTCATTTAACATTTTGAGGTATTTAATGAGCCAAAAACTTTTTGCCGCACATAAATTAAAAGTCGAACCAGCGCACTGGTTGGGGCCAGGTGCCGGCTGACCAACAATCCACTGGCGACTACTCGACAAGCCAACGTCTCTATTAGCATGCCCATTAAAATTAGACAAATGGTTGCCATTTGGTTCTGCTGTTGCCTTTGTTGTTGCCACTGCCGTTTCGCATATCCGCAAGTTTGGGCCAGGCTGCAGATTTATGGCCCACTAAGTGGGCAATGCAGGCGGCTAGCTGCGAGGCGGGCTGGCCTTGATTTTGGCCTGGCTTGGCTTCGTTTCTTTCGGGCTGGGCGCAATCATATGTGCCGCTTGAGAAATGCCATTTGTTATGATAAATGATTATGTTGTCAGTTGCCCCGCTGCCCCGCTGCCCGCTGCCAGTTTATGGCGGTCAAATTGACGCGGCCTCTAACGGGACGCGTGTGTGAAGGTCAGCGAAAGGCATTTGTAGAGTAATTGGCTCGGCCTTAGCTTAAAGCCAACTTAAGCCACGGCTGGTCTTTAAACTTTGCATTCATCGATACTTTTTTCGCATTGTGCTGCCGATTGAATTTGTTGTCTTGTGGCCCAGCTCTTTTGTGCGTGCGGTGTAAGCTGCTTCTATTTGGAAAGGCTGCCTTTGGCAAATTTAACCCTTCACTTCATTAAACGTATTTTCCAATCCTTTTGGGCTGCACAAATCACTTTGCCGCAGATACTCACAAAGCCAACGCCCAAGCCAAGACGGCTTGGGGGTGTGGCCATAGAAATTTGACAAGCAGCCAAACAAAAGCCTAATCGTGCAGCTGCTGCTGCTACTGCTGTTGTTCCCCCCTACCCCCTCCACACTCCTCTCACCCACCACGGCCACACCTTCCAATTTCTGAGGAGCTGCCGCCTTTTGCCTGTAATCCATCAAGCGGCTTCCATTCGGGATTCGGGCCTCTGTCACCTCAACAACGGCAACAATAGTCAGCAGCAGGAGTCGGGGCTTGTATTTGGAGGCTTAGGCATGGAGCAGAGGGAGGAGCTGAGGTCCAACCGGGAGCAGAAAATTGTTTTCCACTCTTTGGCTGTCGTCATGCCTTTGTCTGTTGTTATTCCTTGTTCCTTATTGCTGTTGCTCTTGTTATTTTTGTTTTGTTATTATTGTTGTTTTTGTTATTGTTGTTGGGGCATTAAGTATTTAAGCAGTTAGCCGGTAGGTCGGAGATGGATAGTCCGCTTGTGGAGTCTATAAGTCATTCCAGTTGACATTTCATATTTTTTCCTCCCAACTGAATGTACCGAAAATGTGACAAATTAAGGCACAGACTCAGAGTCTCTTTAAAGACGCATCGGGCCAAGTTCTCCCTTAATTTGTTGCTGTTGCTGCTGTGGACAGCTTGCGGCTGGCCAGAGTGCAACCGGCAACCGGGCTCTGATAGCGAGTGTCGTTGACATGGCCAAAAGAATGGCCTAATTGATATACATTTCGTTTGGCTGACAGCTTGAGAACTGAGAGCTGACCACACGATACTTATGTCAAGTGAAAGGCGCACCAGAAACTTTATAATAGACCAGGCGAAAGAAACAACATGAGATTGATAATGGCAGAAATAAAAGCAGATAGATTGTGTGTGTGGGTTAGCTGCAATTTAAAGTTGGAATTTCTTAAGTTATTTGAAATTTAATTAACAAACTTGTAAGCATTGGTTTGGGTTGGTTTAATACACCATACCCATTAAAAGCAGGCCGAAGGGTATATTGAAAATGGAAATGTGTGTTAAATCGACCCTTGAAACTGACGAGCTGAGGTTGTTTATCTGTCGCTTTGATTAATTTAAATAATTAAATTTGATGACAACTTTATTCCGTACCCTCAAATAGCCTTTATAGACATAGGTTAAAATTTCCCACTCCCATAACTTGGCCTTTTGTTCATAGTTTAGACTCTAGATCAATTAGGCATCTAAGTCTGGCAAGATTATTCTTGGTCAAAATTCATGTAAAATGGTAACCTAAAATATCCCATATATACATTTGGTATTTGGCATACGGAACTCCCGACTAGTGCCTCTTAATTGATATAGAGCTGTTTTGATGTACAAAATAATATTAAATTATTATCAATTACCCACTAAACTGGGTAAAAGGGGTATAATATTTTTGTAACAGGCAGCAGGAAGCATTCCCGACCCCATAAAGTACATATATATTCTTCTTGATCAGCATCAATAGCCGAGTCGATCTAGCCATAGCCGTTTGTCTATCCGTCCGAGTTGAGTCTCTTACTTGTTTATTATTATCTCAAAAAAATTCTTCAAAAATATACAAATTGATAGCTGATGCATATACTGATCTATGCTATATTGCGCTCTCTAGAGATTTGCATCTTTATAATTTTAGTTTTATTTACATTTATGTTTATTTTTTGCTGAAAACTGACTTTCTTAAAGTGATCTTCGCGTGTGTTACTTAAAAGTTTCTCAAATTCACCCCTGCTGTAAGTACTGTTGCATATGCCACACCACGTGCAACACGAATGCAATGACTTGGCCACAAAGTTTGTTATTTGTCCAGAATTGCCGCCTCGCAAGTCCCTTGGGGCTCTGGAGCACATGCTGTCAGTGTCCCTTGTCGATCCGCAGCAGCAGCTTGTAAACTTTTTTGCTGTTTTCAGAAGTTGCAACTTTTCTCATTTGTGCGTGTGCATTCGTAAGTTGCTGTCTACTGTCTACTGTCTCTTGTCTCCTTTCTTCTGTCTACCGTCTGCTGGCTGCACTTTTGCAGTTGCACTTTTGCAAATGATGTCCAACTGTGCTGTCTTGGGCACTGTGTCTGGCTTTTGGGGCTGGCTTGGACTAGCACGAAACTAATCCGCAACATGATGACAAGAAAATTGAATTCCTGCAACTGTCAAATTGAATCTGCCTTCAGCTGTCTTCTGCTGAAACATAAAATCAAAGCTTCAACTTTTTGAGTAAAGCTGCCGCGTTCTAGCTCGCTGCCACCCTCTTCCCCCTCCCTACTCACGTGCTGCATCTATTTGTTTCAGCAGCGTCCAAGGCAATTTTACAACGTCAAGCGTCGAAAACTAAACGTACAACATGCCTCCCCACCTCCTGCTCTTCTAACAATTTCAGCGAATTTTTTCAAACATTTTGCCTAAGTGTTTTTTGCTGCCAGCCTCGACATTTTGCCATTGAAATATTTTACTTATTGACTTGCCTTTGACAGCGTCAGAGCCATCAGTGGCAGGGTCGGGGGCAGAGGTGGGGGCAGCGGCTGCAGCAGCAGCAGCGGCAGCGATGGGCTTCATGATAATGACAGACTTCATCGATTACGCGATTACGCGATTATCGCAATGTCACTTTAGAATTTTCGAAATTTTCCTCATTCGAGTGGGCCAAAAAGCTTTTAGCGAGCATTTTAGCACAGTGCCACGCCCCCTTTGGACCGCGCACTGCGCATTTCGTGGATAATTTCACTTAAGCTCTTAAGCAGACAGCCCCAACAGTCCCGCCAGCCCCCCACCAGCCCCTTGACCTTGCGCACTTTGAGAATTTCAGTTCAGCCGTATCGATATAAACGTTTGGCGCTCCGATTGCAATTCACATGTGCCCTCTTAAAATTTGTTCAGCTGATTAGTGCTAAAAGGATTTCCACTGCCCTAATGCTGTCGATGGTGGGCGTGGTCGTGTTTCAATGTAAAGTCAACGAATGAAGTAGCTAAATTGTCAGCGTTTGGCAGGTGAAATTGCTTTTATTTACACGGTAATTGCGAAACTGAAATCAACAGAAATTATTTAGACATTGCTACCCTTGCTGCTCCCCCCTGCTGCTGCGGCAAAATGTTGTACAAAAGAAAATGCAGTCAGCCAAGATTGCGGAGCTAAAAATTTATGTTCTACTTATGTTTGCTGTGTGTGCAGGTAAACAATAAAATAACGAGTCGTCTGCAAGCAAATTGCATAAAAAGAACAAGGCAAATCCGCTGAAAGGGCAAAGGAAAACAACATGCATAACTACCACACACATCCGCACACACACACTCGCACACACCTTAACCTAGCCCATCCTTATGCCCATTCCCACTTGCATTCCATGCACGTGCCAAATGCAAACAGGCAAATGTCTTACGCTTCCCTGGGCTGCCTAACAAACATGCGACACGGCAACGCAGCGACTGAAGCAGCTAACAAGACAGCCAGAAGCTAGTTGGGGGTGGCCAGGTGGACGCCGACTGCCACCTTGGCAAATTTTGTACCTGGTTGGCATATTTGTCCTTAAGGGCCAACTCTATATATGTTGTTGTTGTTGTTGTTGCTGTGCTCAAAGCAGGGTTAAGCAGGCAGAGCACATTCAGCAAATGCATAAATATTCGCTTGGCATTTAAAACAAGCTGCACAACATGTCGCTTAGTTGTCTGCTCAATATTTAAAATGAATTGGGTCAATAATCCCAGCAGCAACATACTCCTTTAATAGCCTGAACACCCATTGAAAATGGGCGAAGCAAGTGTATTATGGCTGTGTGCATCTCTGTGCCCATAAGGTTTGCATGTTCTCGATCAGGCAGAGTCGCCCGTTTGTCTGTCCGTTTATAATATATAAAAACTACAGACTTGAAATTTGAAACATATATTCTGGCTATTATACGCAGACTAAGATTTTCTTTTCTGTAATAATCATATCCGTTATATCGATAAAAATCGATTTTAATTTGGTGTTCTTAGTCACAACTCGAAGTACTTAACTTGTTGTGTACGGTTTCTAATGGTTGGGATCAAGTAACTTTTTCAATGTGCAACGCGCTCGTTTGTTTTAGTACTCAAATTGCAGATAGTTTCCTCTAGCGGTGTCGAACTCGTAACTTCCTTCAACCGACCGAACTACTTGCACCCGCTTCATACATCACAGAAATACTAAGAATTGACTCTTAAAGAAAGAAACTCAAGTAAAATTGAAGAACATTCACAGAGCAGTGCATGCAATACTATCGCAATTGCAATTCGGTTTGCATACATTAAAATATCGATTTTTATCGATTACTTGGAATCGGGAAAATTGATCGATTACCAAAAACCATCTGATACTACATGGGCATTTGAAGAACCTTCGTACAAAGTCTCTTGCTCTTATATATACACTTTAGGTATGACCCACTATTCAATGGGTTCAGGGCATAAATAGAAATGTCGTGAGGAAAAATGTTAGTTATACTTGTAGCACAAAATGTTCTTAATCCTTACTCTATGTATCTTTCAGCAAAAATGTAAGGATCCATAGTCGCAATACACCTCATTTATGTAATTGCGGTCCGACTGGGCATGGGAGTGCGTTTCCTTGAAAGATGTGCACCTTTACAAATAATTATTTTAATTTAATATTTTTGTGGCTTTTGGCTTCATTTGTTTATGTACAATAGAAAAATATACTTGTTTTGCTCATATTAAATATTTAATTTCATGCAATTGCCTGCTTTATTTAATTATGCACATCACCCAATTATATTTCAACTGCCATCTAAATTGACTGTCTGACAAACATAGAAATGCATACCAACGTTTCTCTTTGCATTTCCAATTAGTGAGCCACATATAGAATCGAGTTCAACTTCATTAGTTGCATTCGTTGCCCGGCTGCCCAATGTGCTTTCGCATTCAATTTAAAGCTCCAAATCGAAATGTTGCGTGACTTAATTAGATTGCAATGCCATTGAACAGTTACAGGGGCACAGGCCCACCCACTTTTCACAACTTTCCCCCTCGCCCCCTGCTAATGGCAATCAACATTATCCATTTAGATAAACAATGAAGGTAGCCGGGGTGCACGTGATATGCAAACGTGTGCAATTACATTTTTGCAGTAGATACACACACACACACACACACACACACACAAGCACACATATACACGCACACAGATACACGCATACTAAAATAGGCATAAATATGCCTTGCCTAATCTTTTAATGCAGCTGATGAGAAGAGCCTTACACGTTGCACGCTTCAATTGGAATTAGTCACGTTGATGCAGCTAATTTTAATGTAAGTCGCCCCCCTCGCTGACCGACCCCGCCCACGGCCATGCCCTTGCCCTTGCCCTTGCCACCGCCCATTTTCACGCACAATCAGCAAATGGCATATGGCATAATTATCGAATAGATGCAACTGCCGAGGGAACGAACCCCTGCCTGTACAGTCTTGTCGAATGCCTTTATTGTCGTGGCCATAAAAGAGACTTGCAAATGGCGATTGAAGTGACATGTGAGCGAACTACTTGCACACACTTACACCCTCGCACACACACACACGCACACCACAAATGCTCACTGGGTAAAAGGATAATGCGCTTGGAGTGTGACTAATGCCGACGTGATGATGATTAAGTTGTTGTCCCATTGCGTACGCGTCTATGGCGCCTTATGGGCGGCGCTTCTGTGTGCCTGTGGGCGTGCCTGTGTGCAACTATTAGAAAAGTCAGCGATTGAGCAGGCTCCAGTCCCAGTCGCCACTCAAGTCTCGGTCCCAGCTCCATTTGCAACGCCATGGCCAATTTCTCAACCCACGCACGTGATTCAATTAGTGTCCTGGCCAGGCTCATCATGCCTCAAAAGGCGAGCAAACATTTTTGCCAATTGTCAAATTGCCAATCAGTCAGTGGCCCTGCGGGATTGGTAGTGCCGACTTTTAATTATGCTAACAATTAGTTAAAGACGTGATGCCTTTGAACTGTTTCGTTTTGTGCTTCCACCAAAGATTTGGCCATGCTAAGCCATTTCCCGGTTGGGATAAATACTTGTGCATATGATAAATATAAATGTTAATATTATTTATTTTCTTTTATTGTTGCTGCATATTGCCGCAACACAATGTGGTCAAATTATATTAATCAACAGCTTGGTAACTGCGGAAACCTTATTAAAATGGATGTGCTCCAATTATTACTATAATAAATTAGATTTGCTTTCTGCATTTGTATTACCTACCTCAACACAGCACGAGCTTAGCGATCGTCTATATATTTAAACAAGTTAGAGGTTCGGGACGTAACCGACTAGGTGATACACAACAACTTATTTTACTAACACGAATATTCAATTATTCTCAAAATGTCAATTTCATTCAAATTGTAGCTTAAATTGGTGGGTAATTTAAATAAATATATATATTAAATAAAAGATACTTGATATAAATACTTGATATATATACTTTGCTGTCTCTAGCTCTAAAAACCTAAGATATTTTCTCACACATGTTTTCGATAACGATATTTTGTCGATTACTTTTAAACGGGACAAGTTATCGATTATCTAAAACAAATTCGTACTGCGCGGGCACCAGAAGGACCGGCATTCCACATTTCGAAAATCTAACTGTTAGATGTTCTGATATCCTTGTATTCGTACATACGAACGGACGGACGGACGGACATGGCTAGATTGACGGCTGATCAAGAATATATATACTTTATGGTGTCGGAGATGTTTCCTTCTGCATGTTACATACATTTGCACAAATACCTTATACCTTTTTACCCATTTTTAACAGGTTGATGGTATAACAAATAATTCCTTTATTGAGGTTTCCACTAACATTTCATGAATTGGGTAATAAAACTGGACAGCATACATACAAAATATAATCGTTGATCTTGATGCAATCTTCTGCAGTTTCTTTTAGTATTATGAGCAGAAAGGCAGCAAACCTGAAATTGGAATTTGGAGGTGTGTTCCTTCTGCCTGCTGCGAAGATACCATTTCTAGCCATTTTCCATGGGTTCAGGGTATAATAAAAATTGATAGTGATGCGATAGTGAGGTGGGATATTGGAGCACGTGATTGCATAGTGCTGAGCGTGCTGAGCATGTTACTCGACCGAGTCGGAATATAAATATTATGCGAAATGGTAAAAGGCTGCGGGTCGCTGCGGGTCACAACGGTGATCTTGGTGATAAGCTGCACTAAGTATTGCTGCAACTGGTTGAATATTCTTTGTCAGGGCCAATGTTAGATTGCAGGAATCGCATTGCAGCTCGTTTGGAGAGACAATTCTGACAACGCTTTGCGTATGCTGACAGTTGGGCAATTGGCAAGGAAACGTGGGAAAATAGTCGGTGAACGGAACATGGAAACAGGGACGGAAGGATATTTTGTGCTGCCGGAGAAGCTGTAACCTGAACTGCCAATCAAACTGGGGCTCGTGGAGACAGTCACGATAACAAGCTGTCCTTGTCCACAGCCCCAGAGCAGAGTGACAAACACAAACTGTGGGATAAATCTTGCCAGACAATGGGCAATCTTCTCGCACTCGTTTCATACTGACAGCAGCAATTTGAGCTTAGGATTTGGTCAGCGAATTGGGCTGCATTTTCGGCGTTATCGTCGCCGTCTGTCGCACGTGTCAATGCGTCTTTGAATGCTCAATTTAATTTGCGACCGATGCAGCCACGAGCAGGCAACAGAAATGGCAACGAATTGTAATTGGGAATTGGCAATTGCCGATTGCGAATTTGCCCGTCGGCCACTTGAAGGACAATCAGTTCAAGCCGCTTGACAATTTGCAGTCGCTCGAAAAATTCGCTTGCCTCATGAATTATTCACAGCTGCAGTTTGACTGTTGGCCCCCAGCTGCAGGTTTATTGATATGTTCAGCGAAAAATATTGCCAGCGATTTCTATAAGTCGTGTTTACAAAACACTTACAACTCGGACAAGTCCGTCTCAAATGGGGCTGACTGACTGACTGGCTGATTGGCCTTTGAATGAGCGAAGTTAATGAAAGTTTATTGAGCGCCTGGCAGCCACTCGAGCGTCGGCTGACTGCTTGATGGATTGGCGGATTGGCGGATTGAGTGACTCTCTGGCTGAGCGCCATTTTGTCGGGCTTAATGAATTTTGCCAGTTGAGCGGAAACGGAAATAATGCGCCAACGTTTTGTAATGTGTAGCTAAACAAAGCGGCAAGCAGCTCACATGTGTGTTTTTGTGTGCGTGTGCGTGTGTGTGTGGATTTTCCACGTGGCATTGCAAAGTTTTCAATTGTGTTATGGCTTTATTGAAACACTTTTCATTTGCTTGCTGCTTGGTTTCTCACATTTGCCAACTTTTATCACAGTCATTAGGCGGCGACCTTTCCACCTTTCCGGTCTCACCTCACTTGCTTTCATATTGCTTTATCATTGTTTGTTTGCCCTATCTCTCTTTCTCTGTATTTTTACCATTTGACTGTTTTCTAAAGTTTTTGCAGGTTTTTCTTTGCCTTGCTTTCAATTCCCTTCGTCGCTGGCGTCTTGTATTTCATTTGCGATACTAACAGCAAATTTACATGCAAATAACTTTTTCAACTTTGGCACTTCATATGCCGCAACAACACGCACACACACACACTCGCACCCACACACACACACATTCGCACGAACTGACATTTTCCCAAATACGTGTGTCGCCTCAATTGCCACTTATCAGCTCATCGATGAGGTTGGCAAAATAAAACTTTTGTGGCTCAACGCCTGCCTAAAAAAAAGTTTCTTTAGCTGTTTTTGTGCTCGGCTATTATATTGGCAAACGGCAAATATCTGGCATTAATATGCGATTTTAATAGGCACATTAGTTTTGCCAAAGCTCAGAACTTGAATAGCCCTAAAGGGCTGACACACACACACACACGCATTAACCACATGTGGTGCGTGTGTGTGTGTGTGTGTGGTAAAGTCAGCTTTAATCATAAATTATGAAGGTAACCGCACGTTGAACCGCATCAAACCTGCAAATAATATGTCCACAGGACAAGATCCCTTGATGTACGACACCACAGTGGGCCGTGCGGTCTTAAAGTGAATTATTTGCATAGCGCCACGTTGATTGAGCTGCAGGTGCGAAGCTGGACCCGTTGATTGAGCTGCAGGTGCGAAGCTGGTCAAAAGTTGACACTTGGCCCGCAGGCAGCTTCAGCAGCTGCAGCTCGCCTGCTTGTAATTGATTTGTTTGGCTGCCTGGTTCGCTGGCTGGCTCGGTAATTAAAACGCATTCGCATCTGTCAACGCGACGTGGCTGAACCTTTGGACTCCTCGGGGCCCGTTGCAACATCTAAATGCAAGGCGAGGTTCAACACGAATCGGGGTCAACTGAGCATGCAAGTTCCACAGCGGGAAACTACAGCCAGACTCTATTCTGTTTCAGCGAATATTAAATTTTAATTTGTGTTCAATCTTAGCTTCGACTTAAGAACTTAAGGACTTAAGCACGCTCAGCTGCCTGGCAGGGTGCCGTGTTGTTGCCACTTGCCCCATGCTGCGAGTTGCCTGCCACACTGCCCCCGCTCTAAAGCACTTGTATTTGTTAATTTTGATTTGTTTGCTGCATTTCGTATAATGCGGAACTGGGACACCCTCGAACAGCTTGTGCAGCCCCTGGCCAATGCAAATTGATTTCGCCAAACGATTTTATCGCTCTTGTTGTTGTTGTTGCCAGTGTTTGCCAACCAATTTCGATTGGCTTTGTTTTTTGGCAAGTAAATATGTGTTTCAGCAAATATTTTTGCATGTTGGCCTTGTGTGCTTTGTGCATGTGTCTGCTGAGGCAGATGTGTTTTTTTTTAATACCCTCATCACATGTATTAATAATGAAAAAGAAGGGTATAACACATGTGTGTATCAGGTCGAAGAGGGCAACTTTAATTCCAATTGGAGGTGAGGCGATCAAGCGATCACTTGTTAACATAGAAATCAATAAGATTTAGATTTAACAAATGTTCCTCAAATTAAGAAAGGCGAGCATTGTTTTTTCTCATGATAAACTTTGCCTTCTCATAAGTCTATGTGTTAAAATCGACGTCTACAAGGGTATTTTATCTGCGGCATTCACATTTCTATCCACATTTTGTTTTCGTCGAAATGTTTGTTTTTAATTCCGGTTACTTCCAGTGTTCGCCATTTTATTAACGATAACAAAATGACGCCATCGGTAGAGCAAAAGCAATTTTACAACCAGCAAAATTACTCATTTTATTTAATGGCTTTTCCTTGAGCATGCAGAGATGACATGCAACAAAACTCTTTAAAATTTAAAACGAAACCAAACAAAATGAATGTGTCCCTAACTAGAATTGCAAGTTCAATTCATTCATAAATCACAAAAAAGTTTAGGAATTCAGCTAGACTACTTAATATCTTTTTACTTGTATATATAGCAAATATATGCCAAATCGAGCCGAGAATTTCAAGCTTACTAAAGTAGGGCTAATGCATAGACGCCAGACAAGTGGAGCGGCATATTGTATGGGCAAAGCTGGGCAATTTCTTCTAGTTCTTAATATAACATAAGTAATATCAGGAAAAGCAACCAAGTTAACTTAAAATATATGTGTTATGATGAATAAACATGTATAAGAAAGAATATCTGACATATTACAGCTTTGTGCCCATTTTTAAAAGTAAATGTTTGCATTTCTAAATACAAAGTTAAACCATGGCGTATGAATAAAGTTCACAACGTTGACAATACATTGCCTGTGCGTGTGTGCTTCTTTCAATTCGACTGTCCATAAGCTGGAAATTAAATAAGCATTTAAATTGTCGTTGGCTTTAACATGTGTAAAAGTTAAATTTGCTTGCAAACTGCAGAAAATTGCAAATAGTGTTTAAAGTACACACATTAAGCTATATACATAAACAAATTTATGTGATTCGGTAAATGATTCCTGGTTGACATCAATTTATATATATGTTACGCGCGTGTGTGTGTGTGTGTGTAATGTTTATTTATGTATGTGGTTGCTGTCAGCCAAAGTGCGTGAAAAGCGGATGTAGCTAACCGGAAATGGCAATAACAAACAGCCTCATGAATTAATGCGGCTTAACGCCATTTGCAATATGATACGTAGCTATTTAATTTATTTGTTATTGTTGTTACTGTAGTTGTAGTTTACATTTGTAATGCAATTGATTTCCTTTAACAGCCCTCAGGCATGGCATAAAAGATTATTCGTAATTTAAAGCCTAAATATTATGACAATGTTGTTGAAGTTAAAAACGATTCAGTACTGCGACGTATAAGTCCAGACCATTTAGGAGTTTTCACTGGGTTTCAGCTGCGTGTGCCAACTGTTTACTTGGCAAGCGCCAAGTCCTGGCGCACTATCCTCATTTGCCTGTCAGAGCCTTTTTAATACTTCGCTGTTGACATCTTGCCGTGTAGGCTTTCCTTCCCCTCTCTCTCCCTCTCTCCCCCTCGGGCTGCCTTTCTGCATACTTTATTCACTTTTTGTTGTTGAATTTCATTAAAATTTGCACCCATTTGCCATAATTTGTGTATTTTTTTTTTGTGTCATACGAATGACAGCCACGCCCCCAGGCACTTCGCCGACCCGCGGCAACGCTGGGGCCGTGCCACAGATGAGTCTGACAAGCAAATGAAAAAAATGTACAAAAGAGCCTCGCATTTTGTGCATGCGATGTATGCAAGAAATAAGTAAATATTAAAAAATACAGCTCTGCCAAAAAGTGCTGTGCTAAAAGATGCCCTGTGCTCAAAAGCGACATGTGGATACTGATTAAGAATACATGTACATTACATTAAGGCCTGATATGCCTCGATTTAAAACGTGTTCTTAATTTTCATTCCAATTCAATATTCATTTAATCAGTACAGGGTATACAAAGCTTTCCATCAACCCCTACCAGCACTTGTCGCACCATTTGTTGCGAACCAATGAAATGCCAGCCAGTGTCAGAAATGACAGCAACTCGACGTATGAGCTCCATGACACACACACACACACACACAGATGCACGCACACACACGCATGCACGCATGTAAGAAAAAAGCGTAATTCGCTTTGTGTGTGCATTGTGGCAGCGCTCCATTCAGCAAATAATGCACTTAAAGGTGAGCAGATTTATTTGCTGTGGCCAAAGTTGACACTGATTTTGTGCAGCGATTACTCAACTTAACAAGCAGAGTTTTGCACAGCGACATGCCGCATCACTCATACGCACCGTTTGACTTTTAATGCGGCTGAACTGACATGTAAACTACTTACTTATTTTGCCAGTACGCCCGGGGGCCCCTCATTAAACACTGCCAGCGTTCATTTACAAGAGCTAATGCTAATGCATTTCGCATTAATTCCAAGGCACGACAGTTGGCAGCAAGATGCATGTGAAGATGAAAATGAATTGCTCGAAATTAGTTAAAACGCATTTGACGTTTTCTAAGTTTGGCGTTAAGTTTGGGCTGCCGACACGTGCATGGCGTGAAAGGAGGGCTAGAAGGGGGCGCCGCTGGCATTAATAGTTATACAACAACGGACATATTGATAAATGAGCGTATTTTCGAAGCGCTGTTTGGGGCCTGGCGCAACAGCAACAAGAACAACAACACGTTTCACTATTTCAATGGCAAATGGCTCGTAGTGGGCGACGCAGCAGCGTTTGCGAAAAATGACTTTAGTGCCAAGCGTGAGAATTTTCAGTGCACACACACACACACGCACATGAGCACACGGGGTGGGAAACAAATGCTTGCAAATATTTCTGCAGCTGAGATTCCCCCACTTGCTTCCTAACGCACAACAGGCACAACAACAACAAAGTGGGGTAAAAGGGAAAGAGCAACAGACAAAGAGAGAGGGAGATACACACACAGAGAGAGAGAGAGAGTGAGAGAGGGGGGGAGAGGGGGGCGCAGGGCGTTCCATTTCTCCATCGAATGCGCCACAATGAGTCAATTTTTTTACATTTATTTGACAGAAATTTTCATTTATTTTGCTTAGCTTATTTCGATGCGAGCGAAATGGAAAAATTTAATTAAATTGAAATTAATTTGACGCGATATTGCTGGCAGCGCCAGAACTATTAATAATGCCCCAATGTGCGAATGTGCGTGTGAGTGCATGTGAGTGTTGTGCCACGGGAAGACAAATGCGCGCAAAATAAATTCTCATGTTGCGCTTTTGAAGCTGCTCGTCAAAATTGCACAAGCGAAGCCAAGCAAGGGCCAACAGACACAGCCAGATGGTGAGAGACAGAGAGTGGGGGGGGGGGGGGGGGGGGGGGGGCAACCGCTAGGCTCTTGGCAATAAATCATTGCATACGCTGCGGCGCTCGGAGTAGAATATATTTTTGCAAGCGGCACATAATTAATTAAATTTCACTTTTAACAGAACAACAATACGAGAGAAAAATATCACACACATACGCGAAATGTTTGGGGCTTCACTCTGACACTTGAAATTGACATACGCACAAATAGATAGGCCCAATAAATTTGTGGCGCCCCCGCTGAACGTGCCCAAAATATTTCGTATACACTGTACAATGTTAAAAACTTTCACTTAGGTGCGCTATAAATCGCGTGCTGATACCAATTTTTGGTGACGCCCGGGCGCCTTTTGGGTACGCTTGAATCCTGACAGCTGTGCGGCGTTGGGTGCTGGCCACACGGGGTTTAACTGGGCGTGGCATGTCATTTAAAGGTTGTCGCTGGCCAAGAGCAAGCACCAAATGCCACGCGCCACAACGTGCTTAAGTCAAATAAATAACAAACATTGGCGGACAGCCAACAAATTTATGGCCAAGCAGAAACAAGCGAAATTCTTAAAGCCAAGCTCATATGGCAAATGAAATGAAAATGTGAAAATTCTGTTAAGCTGCCAAAGACTTTAAACTCGGCCCAAATGAGCTGGAATTGGACAGCCTTTAAAGTGATTGACTGCCCCGACTGAATGAACTGCCTTGACACCCTTAATTCCCGGACTGAGTAGAACTAGCGATGACAATCATGGCTCGAGTGGGCGGCTGTCGTCTCCAGCGTGCACATCATTGGGCATTAGGTATGCATGCCATTGCGCATTGGTGGAATATGAGCCAAGGGGCTGGCTGTCGCACTGCCAAAGATGTTGAGCAATGCGCCCAGAGACAAGGACGATCAAGCGGGCAGGATGAAGACGAGCAGCGATGCGTACTGGCAAATGGTAGCCTGTGCCCCGATAATGAAGTTAAAAATTCCATACATACGAACACAAAATGACTGACTGACAGCCAGACGGCCAAATAGACAGACGGACTGGCGGCTATGCGTGCGACAGAGATAATCCTGCAGTTGCTTTTCTTCTTGTTGTTGTTGTTGTTGTTGTTGCTGTGCGGCATCTGCCTTTGGTATTTATGAGTACGTTGTCCTTGATATGCCTGCAGAATTACTAAATGTCCCTGACTTGACACTAGCTCACACGTACAAAACAGGCGACACTCGCACACTCACGCGCGCACACACGCATGATCAGACTTTCATTCATTCATACAAACACACTCGCTTCCGTTTGTCTGCGTCTAAGCTGTCGCCCAACACTGACTGCAATATGTTTGCCTGCCACGCCCATATCAGCAACAACCCAGCAACAGCATCAGCTCCCTTGCGAGCTGCACACGAACACCTTTTTTATGTTCTTGCCTAGGGTATTCAAGAGAATGTTTGACGCCTCTAAATATATATATTTTGTAATTCTATTTTTACCGATATTTGTCAAGCTATAGGAGTTGAAATCACATTGATTACGCAAGAATAATTTTTGATTTGATGATAACATTTTCCACATCTGCTGTATAATTATATGCTACCTATCTACATGTTAGGGTATTCACCATTCGATGCAAGGATAAACTTTAATGGTGTATGCTCCTGTTAGTTTGTGTGCGTGTGTATGTCCATATATTTTTTATCTCGTACGTGCAGCTATGAGTGCCCCACAGCTCGAAAATTTAAATAGAAATAGCATGTTGATGTTATTCGATGTAGGTTTGTATATTTAATTTAATATCCGACTCTGGTGTATGTGCATCTGCAGTGCATGTTCGTTAGAATTTCTCTACCATAAATACATATGTATTTTTATTTACTTGCAAGCAAGCAGCTAGCTTCAGCTTCAAACTAACAGCAACAGCATGCAACAACAATAAGAACAACAGCAGCGACGTCGACGAGTAAATCTACTCGAATTCTCTTGAGGCTTGCCTCGAGAAGTGGCACTCCCATTACAATCCCAGTTGGAAGTGACTCTCCATGTAAGCTCTGCAAAGATGCGTGCCAGGCGAAACAATGTCGATGCAAGTGCTGCAACATTGTCATGCTCGAAAGTATGCTGCAGTTTTTTCTCTTCTCCTGCTAGCTGTCGCAATGCTTGGTTGCGTATACGCACCGATAGCTGGTGTATGTGCACAAAAATCAGAATTTCAGCTAGACAAATAATGCTCGCCATTGGGATATGAGCGTGGCAACAGCAACAATGCCAGAAGTGCCACTACAGCTTGCCACGCCCACACGCCCAGTATACAGAGCCAAGGCTTGAGTGCCAACAAGTGTAAGTTGGCTGCTCGGCTGATCAGCTAAGTGCAGATAACAAGTCAAGTGGCCTGAGAGCCGGCGCTTAGGTGCGAGTGTGTGTGTGTGTGTGTTTGTGTGTGTAGGTGTGTGTGTGTGCGTGCGTGCGTGCTTTTGTGGCACCTGGCAGATCTGTACTTCAGTTTTTGCATGAAATCAAGCAGAATGAGAAACCAATTTGTGTGAAAACACAAAGGCAACACAGAGATGAAATGAAATTGGCCAAAACGGGTGCCTGGCGCCTTCACCTTGAGTTGGATTTGGGTTTGGCGTTTGGGTAAGTGGAAAGCAATGCGAAAACAACTTTTTAAATCGTCACAAAGTCCAAAGTAATAAATTGTGTGGCAACTTTCTACACCCATAAGAACTTGCCACTGGAATTTGATTTTGAATCTGACCCAAAAAGAAATGAAGAGAAATCAAAGGAAAAAGTCAGCGACATAGCCAAGGTTCAGTCAGTCACAATAAAGCACCTCAACATTATTTAAACGGAAAAATAGTTTCTGTTGCGGGAGCGTGTGTACTCTGTTGTGCGGTGCACTCAAATGCTGTATGGTTAACCGAGCCGGGCAAGAGCAACTAACATTATTTGATTCACATAAATGAAGCCCAAAGCCAGTGGGGCATGCAACAGCCCAGCCTTGCCTAGCTGCATAGGTGGACCAAAGTGTGCGTGTGTGTGCAAGGTCGTGCGGCCACTCACAGCGTGAGAGACTGCGACTGTGACTGTGGCTGAGGTTGAGGTTGCGGCTAAATGTGCGCCACAGTGGAAATTCACCCGAATAAACACAAAATTTATATGAACACATGGGAGTTGGGCTAGCTGCAGTCGAAACCTCCCCAAATCGTGCACTATTCGCACGCACACACTCGCACCCTTTCACTGCATCTGTATACGTGTGTGTGGCAACAAAAGCAATTTTGTCGTATTATGCATTCCTTTGGAATAAAATGGGGTCTATGGCTTTACCCCGACCTGAGGCACATTTCCGTTCATGTAATGGAAACACATAAGTGCCTTCTAATTGACTACAAAATACCCTACTGTTACGTATAATCAAATGCATATTTACTACTAATCCTTCGTCGCCCGAGTTGAATTAATAATGCTGACAATCGAATTGTTTCGAAATTGTTAATGTAGTTCGCCCCACAAATTGCCATCACGCGTCTACGCATTCGCTTTGTTTGCTTGAGCAACAACAACAACAACAACAACAACAAATTGACAATGTCTGCTCCATTTGAACCGGCGACCTCTACCTTGTGAGTCCGACTCAGTCACCTAAGCCATGCAGGCTCTCGCAGCTGTGCTTTTGATGTTTTTTGCACAAAATTTGCCCACAGGTTTTCCTCGCATGCAGACCAAGTTTTTCCAAATGACCGTCTTATTGCTCACTTTCCACCCAAAAGGAAGTTTCAGTAAAAACGTAGGTTTTCTTTTCTCTAATAGTTTCGGGCTGCGCGTTGCTCACTGTTCAGTCAGTTAGTCAAGACAAACTTCTTTTTTAGCTGTAGATTGATTTAAAACTGTTTCACATACTTATATGGAAATAAAAAAATGTTGATTGAGCTGTATTTTTTGAACTCAGCTACCCTATTGGGTTTGAACTTACAGGATATTAGCTAACGGCGGAAACAGCATTTTCAAATATATTTTTATATTTTTCATTTGAACAAATCGTTTTGCATGGTATATTTTTGTGCGCTTTGTCAAAGACTCGACCCATAGAAATATTGTTTTTTTTTTTGTTTTCGAGCTGAGAACTGGACGGTGCACGCAAACATTTGCCGAGTTTATGCGGCTCATCAACATGAAAACTTTTTTGATTGACCCAAAGTACGGCGTCATTTTTATTAAGTGCAGCTTTGCCAGAGGTCGGCTCTCTGACAAATGCGGCTCATGCTGTTTGGCCTTTGGCATATTCAAGTAAAAACATGGCCTGGTCTTCCACAGGTTGCTCTCCACTTGCTAAACTTTCTTCGCAAATTATGCCCACAACTGTCATTTCACAGATTTGTCATTTTTATGCCCTGCAGTCATAAAATGGCCGATAGAAGGTATATGCATAGGTATATGTATATGTATATGTATATGTATATGTATATGTATATGTATATGTATATGTATATGTATATGTATATGTATATGTATATGTATATGTATATGTATATGTATATGTATATGTATATGTATATGTATATGTATATGTACATGTACATGTACATGTACATGTATATGTATATGTATATGTATATGTATATGTATATGTATATGTATATGTATATGTATATGTATATGTATATGTATATGTATATGTATATGTATATGTATATGTATATGTATATGTATATGTATATGTATATGTATATGTATATGTATATGTATATGTATATGTATATGTATATGTATATGTATATGTATATGTATATGTATATGTATATGTATATGTATATGTATATGTATATGTATATGTATATGTATATGTATATGTATATGTATATGTATATGTATATGTATATGTATATGTATATGTATATGTATATGTATATGTATATGTATATGTATATGTATATGTATATGTATATATGTATATGTATATGTATATGTATATGTATATGTATGTATATGTATATGTATATGTATATGTATATGTATATGTATATGTATGTATATGTATATGTATGTATATGTATATGTATATGTATATGTATATGTATATGTATATGTATATGTATATGTATATGTATATGTATATGTATATGTATATGTATATGTATATGTATATGTATATGTATATGTATATGTATATGTATATGTATATGTATATGTATATATATGGATATGTATATGTCTCACCAGAGCAGTTGCAGGGTATTTTGTATTCAATCATTCAGTCACTCTCTCACTTTAAGGGAAGTTAACTTGCTTTCCTTTCTTTTGCTCCGTTTTGCGCAATGGGCATATAAAACTCAATTGGGTCGTTAAATGTAAAAATTGTGATAAATAATCAAATTACACGCATTTGATGCTCGCCAAGATTTGGCGCTTTGAATTTTTATGCCGCAGATTTTTGGCGTATTTTGTGGGCTTTTCATTTCTGGCCGCTCGCCTGCTGACGAGGCGCATAATTTATGGCCAGCCGTCGATTTGGATAAAGCGATTATGAGGCCTGTCGGGCGTTGGGATAATGACGCGAGTGATTGGCTTGAGTCGGAAATGCTATACCATAAATTGTATTATGTTTTCAATTATCACGCATACGCCACTTGTGACAGGCGTCCGACGAGTGATCTGTGGTCAACTCGCGCGCTGTCCAAACGTCTAGAATTTCCAATTAGAGCACACTTATTTCATGCAAAGTGCCTGTGGCTGGCGAATTCTCCAATGCCAATTTCAATTTCAATTGGCGAATTTCTTTTGTGCGTAACAGGTGCAATTCAAGGCAGCACCGCATGACTCAATGTGTGTGCGTGTGTGCTGCGGTTGTGTAGAATTGCTTGTCATTTAAACAGATTAATGTGCTACCGTCAATGGCATTTCGTGTCGCCGGCTGACGATGACATTATGTATTTGATTGTCAGTCATACGACTCCCTGGCCCGCAACCCTTTAAATGGCGCATTGTTTGCCGGCGACAGTAATAAAAAGCTGTCCAGCGAGTGAGCCATAAAGGGCCTTCGCGCAGTTTACAGGTAAGCGGCCAACATAATTTCAATGACTTGATGAGGTGGTTTTGCTTCAACTATTTTAATTAGCCGTAGCACACGAAATGGCCAGCCACCAACGGATCAGAGACAGGCCTTTGATGTGGTCTTGACATTTTGCATTGACACGGACCGGCTGACATCCAGTATTCTCTCGGAGTGCGTCAGCGCTAAAAGCCCCAGCCAAAAGGCTGAGAGTTAGCATCCACGTTGACAGCGGCATCGGCATCGGCATCAAAATCAAAGTCAACGGGCCATTGGCGACACTGTCGTGGGGCATGTCAAGGCGTTATTTGATACGCGAGACGTCAACGCGCTGACAGCTTGCACATTTTTCATAACTCGCTCGGCCAGTGGCAGTTGCCACTGGCAGTGGCAAAGTGCCGCACTTTCACTGGCTGCTGTGCTACTACTAACAGCTTACAACAAACACTTGACTGCCTGTCTATTTTGGCAGCGGCATTTAGCGCTTTGGGTACTCGATCAAAGGTGTGAAACACTTTTGGTTCGCTTGGTTTGCTTCTATTTGCGCTCAGTACCTATATATATATATATATAAACATATAAACTTATCAGCTAAGTGGATGTGTAACTGAATGTGTGTAACTGTGTGTCCCTTTCGATATTCAGTGGCCGCCGCAGCGTGTTTCACAGCTGTCCTGCGTGCAGAATCGATTGCGATTGCCGTTGCAGCCCTTGTAGGCGAAGGGGCGGCAGACACCCTTGTCGTAGTACCAGCGGGTCAGGGCCTTCGTCTGATCCTTGCTGTTGCAGTAGTTGCCCTCGTTGCGGCCCACATAACAGTTAACGTTGTCTGCAAACAAGGCAAAAGAAATATTCTGTTTAATTGAGCAATTATTTGGTTAATCGATTCCTATTTGTGCTCATAAATCATGCATTATTTCTTTGCCTCAATGACTTCCAGCGCCCCGCCCTTCCCCTGTGTGATGGCATGCGAGTGGCCTTATTTGGCCCAATTTAATTTTGTTACGGAATAAGAGCATTACGCATACAATTTTGACAAAATATTTTACAAATTCAAAAGCCAGACTGTGTACACATTTCTATAGAAAATGGCAAATATGACTGACAACAGTTTTTGGCAGTGGTTTGTCAAATTGCGACTGAACATTCAAGCATAAAGCAGAAATTGGCCAAAACTTGTTTATATTATTCAGAAAAGCTTGAATAGTTGCGAACAATATATAATGGCATGTGCTCAATTTACCTTTTAAATCTAGGAGAGGAAGGAGAGAAAGACCGTTAAAGGTATGGTTAGGACTAAGATAAACTGAGAGTGTATTCCATAAAAATTTGAGTAAAAGTCCACCTTTGGATTCTTATTAACCGAAGATAAATATATATAAATATAAATAAAATATATGAATTCAAGACCTGCTTGAAGCTTCTCCTTTTAGACCGGAGCCGGCGATTCGTATGTGCAGAAAGAAGAAATAATATACATGCTTACAATTTTAATTGCAAATACTATAAAATTGTATAATTCCTATATTTTGTTATTGGTTGCACTTTCAGATCAAAGCAACAATTGCAACAAATAAATCTTTTGGATAATGCTTGGCTATTAATTAAATTTTTATGGTCCATTTGTTGCGATTTTCTGACATTAATGTAGCATTTTGTAGTTGAAGAACTGGCCACGTCCACTTACTTAGCTCCTTGCACTGACCCTCTCCAGATCCGGCTGCACCGATTCCGATCGTCTGAGTCAGCAGAATGACAGAAATAAGGCAGACTAGTGCGATAGATAGGAACGTCAAATTGACTTTAAAATTCATTTTTATTCAATTATTTTCACGCCGCGGTAAAATGCAATAGAATTAAGATCGACGAGTGAAATGTCTATGGCTGCGTCTGTGGACCTGGCTGGCTGGCTGGCTGTTCCAATAGTTTCGTTGTTTATTTTTAAGTAATTTGCGCTACTTTGACAAAACGCGACGTGGGCCAACGAACCGAGCGAACTGAATACTGGCCGGGGTATACTTTTAGTTTATATACGAAATGCCGGAAATTCTGGCGAGATTTTGGCCCGAACTCGAGCACGAGCATGTGGCTGTGGCTGTTCCCATTTTCGTGATACTTTTGTAGTTTTTTTTTTGTTTTGTTTTATTCGCTGTTCGAAAATACTTTGAGCAATTGTCCATCTGGCCAGCCATTCATCCATATAGCCATGCATCCATCCATCCATTCGCAGCATCGTCCAACTGTATATGTCCATCAAAGCCAAGTAGGGGCGTCTATTTTGGGTCCACAAATATATTTTGCGGGCTCCGTCAATTGCACTTAGCGTTATCGCGAGGCGTTTACTTTGGGCTCGTTTGCATAATTTTCAACTTATTGAATATATTCCACATAATTAATTTTAATTATTTTTACTTCTTTCGTTTTTGCAAGTATTTGAATTAATTTTGATGCTAAGAAAGGCAAAAGGGTCGACCCTCGACCCAGTCAAGGGTTCACTTCCATTGTCTCTAATTACAATTGGGCGGCATTTGTTTTAGATTTTTCAATGTCACACAGCCTGCGTAAAATTCCCATTTGACAAGTGGCTCGCCCTTTAGTCCAAGTCAAGAGCCAAACACAAAAATCAATCTTCATTTTAAATTCAATTTTCTTTTTCGTATCGCATTCGATACGCTGGAGGGGGAACCCAAAATTGTATACATATCCATATATATATATATATATTGACTGTTGACGACGCATTGCTGCAAACTGACGAGGGAATTTCGCCTGTCGCAAATGCCAACCAGCACAGGACAGTCACGGGGCGAGTAATCAACAGCTTTTGCCGAAAAAAAAAACAAAATAAAAATTGGCAGTTACGAAAAGTCGAGTATTATTTCGATGATGTCCTTGAACAAAATGCTTATAAATATGCATGCAAGGAGGATTATTTTTCAGTGAATTCAGCGCTGAGTCCGGAATATGCGGATTTGGTACAATGTGTTGTATGATTAATTGACAAGTAATGCACACGAAAAGCGTTAATGAATGAATGCGCCACGGAAAGGACGACATTAATGATGATGTTACCCGATGATGTGGCAACCAGTCACTCGTTCGACGCCATTCCCACATGACACGCCCTATGTTTGCAGTCATTGGACCAAATGCCAACAGACTTTTTAATTGGACGCTCTGCTTGCAGAAAATCCCGCACTGGGCAGTGTATCTGTAGTTGGGAAATCATCAAAATTACAAGCAACGGAAATGTAAAATTGTGAGAGGATGTAACTACCTGCAAAACGGAAGTATTAACGAAAAACCCGTCGCCAGTTATACAAAGCCAGTCGACTGAAAGGGCCCCCAAACTGCCAAGCTGGCGGAGTTGCCTGCGGAGCGACCCGCAGTCCATGAGATTTTGAGTGCGATGCCCGTGATTAGTTACTGAAGGGCCGAAACAATGGATACACGGAATGTGTATCAGCGACAGTAAATCAATACATACTTAAATGTGGCTCATTCTCGAACGATACGAGATTTGGCTACTAAGAAGCGACAAATATAAAATTGACATAATAAACAAGAACAAAAACGAGCTTCCCACTGTTAGATACTCTGCTCAGCGTGTAAGACAGGTGCGAATTGTGACAGTAGAAAATATATTTGTAATGATTAAAGTTGTGGATGTTTAAAATTTCTCTTCTTAGAATTTAATATAAGATACATAAGTTGTGCTAACAAACGGGAGCAAGAGGATGTGAAAGTACACCAGAACAAATATACTGAGCGCCCCATGTCGACGTAAGCTGTCACAACTGTGTCACGTCAACTCATGTCAAGCAGAGAAAAAATAAAATGGAAATATTAAAAGAAAATTATTTTTTTATAACATAATTATAAATGTAATCCAATTAATTCAGAGTATATCAATGTTAATTAAATATGTAAACAGGCAAGAAGCAAATCTTTAGCATAAGTCATATAATATTGCAAGGACTTGAATATAAAAGTGTGCTCATTAGACTGGTGGAATAATGAAAAATGAAATGACTAATGAAATACTTGCATTGTGTGCAAATTTGTCAAAGCGACAATATGCGCTAATGAAAAAATGACAAAAGTGAGAAGAGTTGCACGTCTCACAGCTAATAGATTCGTTGTTGGAATTGAAATCGTAATGAAAACTTTCAATGATGGTGCTCCATAATATGGTTGCCAAGACACAATATACTCTTTATCACTTGCAAACAAAGAGTATACAAAAAAAAATATATATATATAATACAAAAATCAACACAACATAAAAGCTTGCGTTGATTTCTGCGTTTCCTATAGCCAGCCACGTAATGTAATGCCGTAATTTGTGATTTTCCACTTGTTTTGGCAATTTGGTGATTTTCTGATATTTTGTATTTAATTTTGACGGACTTTTCAACGCAGTCGACCAAAAGTTATTTAATGGCTGCACTTGAACGTGCCGAAAGCCGATGCCAACTGAAGCCTCGCACGGACGACATTTTCGCTGGCTACATTCATAATATTGAGCTGTTAAGGAATGGACCTGAAAACAGGCGCAGGATCAGACGTTCGTGATGACAAAAATGCCGAGATATTTCTTACTTCTGCCTGGTGTTGGTTCCTTTGTTGTAGGTTCTACCTTGAACTGTTTATCATTCCTTTTTGCCCAGTTTTATTTTACTTCATTTTTTGGTTTCCTCTTTTGATTCCTTTTTTAGTTTTAGGGAGTCCCTTTTGATTTAAAGTTCCCTTTAGTGCTGCCTTGACTTGGCCGCAAATTGAGGAAATGAAAAATTTGAATGATTCACTTCCGGCATTTGTTAAGCAGATCGACTTTTCTGGGGAAATCAAAAAGAGTTTCTTTTCTAACTAAAATATTTAAATGCCAAGGATTAGGTCCCTGTTGTTGGGGCTTGCTTGTGTTTTACAAAACAACATAAGTAGGAATTAAGTGCTTCATTTGGAGCTCATGAGCTGCCCGCAAACCTGGACCTATTGATGCTGGAACTGCTTATTATTGATTTCAATCGTTCGGAATAGCTAAATGGCAGGCATTTTCTTGCAGAACATTGGCATAGTGACAATGAAAACCGTTGACAATGCCAAACAAAAGCAGGCGAGCAGGCTGGTTCGGTTCGGGTTTGAGCAGGTTTTGCGGCTGTATCTTCTTTGTGTTTAAGTAAAAATTTTACAATTTGCAATAAAAATTCCAGTTTTGCTTTTCGGAATTCAGTTTATGGTCGCCACTTGCGCCAAGCTAAGCCCGTCTGTGCGCTTGTATCCTTGAAAGTGGCTGGCAAAACTGGGAAAAAGCGGCAACCGAGCTTTCAGCTCGAAAGTTATTATGCGTCGAGTGGTAGACTGCGTGCCGTGCGGTTTCTGGTCTCTGCTGTGGCATAGAGACGGGCCAAGCAACAATTTAATAACAAAACATATTTCACTTGCATGCCAAAGCTGTTGGGCAGGAATGCGCTGTGAACAAAATCGAATGTGCTTAACTCAGCCATGTAGCAGTGTGTACTGTACACCACGCTACATACTACACTACTATTTTAAAGCCATGAAAACGCTTCTGACATTTGTCAAGCCAAAGGTCTGGCTGCCTGGCCCATTTGGAGGTTTTTGTGTGCGCTGCAGCCAAGGCGAGCCAGTGTCATGTTGATTTCGTTCATTTCCGACTCAAATGGATTTTGATTGTCTGTCCGGGCCTCCTGGCTGGCTTGGCTCGGGCCAACCGTGATGGTTGGAACGTGTCTGCCATTTGTCTGCACACTCGTTTGGCAGCCGCTGCCAAATGACTTGCTTTTTCTTAGCCCTTGGCAGTTGGCTGTTGCTTCGGGGGCCATTAGGTTTTATTGTAATGATTTCTATTACCACACTGAATTCTCCAACTGCTGCTGCTGCTGCTGATTTGCTTGTTGTTGCTTTTGCTGCAGCTTGCAGTTGGCAGCAGTTGGCAGCTTACGTGGCCATCGCGCTTAATGAGTAGTTATTTCCGCTTGTATATCTTGATAATGCCAAGTCATGCGAACATCGCCTTTTGTGGTAATCGGCCCTGTTCCGAGACACGTTCCCATATTAATTGCACTTCATAAACGCGTTCGCGTAAATTCATTAGCATGAATGCTTTCTAATTGAATTTATGCATATTTTATTTGTGTATTGTGTACCAAATTTGGATTCATTTATACAGAGCACGATTCTATATATTTATACACACATTTCACAAAGCCCATATATACGCTCTATATACATATATATTTATTACTTTTTTTCTTCTTATGTTTTACTCTGCGCGCTGGTCGCTTTGAATTTATGAATTTCATTTTGCAGCTGTCACAACACAGATAATAAAATAAGCTTGAATTTGTGGAAAATCCGCAATAAAATTATGCTGTTAATTTCTTTGTTCTTCTCTTTCAATTTTAATACATAATTACGCTTTATGTGGTTTGTGAATAGGGCTGTCAGTTATAATGAAAAATCCCTTTTGCTCTGCACATTTTTTTCTCTACCAGTTGCTGCAGTCTCCCAGCCCGATTATGACATAAAACATTCATTAATTACATACACATACATATATCGCATTTGTAGTATCGGGAGCAGTTCCTTAGTGAAATGTGCGATTGCCATTCGCAATCCGATTCACCCTCGATTAGAGAAGCAACCGCCAATTTGAATTTGGCGCTCGACTCTTCTGTGGTTTCCCTCAGCAGAGTGCAAATTTATTTGATGCGTCTGCATTGAGGAACACAAACTGGCGTTTGTGATTTGTGCTGGGGCTCTGCTCAGTTCGTTCGAAATGTTGATGATTATCAATTTGCGAAATGCGATTGTTGTTGAAAATCGCTTAAAATCGTTTTGCAAGCGAAATAAGAATGTCTTACAGTGGCTCAAGAAACCACATATTACTGATCTTTTTTCTTTCTTTCTTTCTCTTTTTTCTTATTATTGCTTATCTTGCTGTTATATAACGAAAACCCTAAAACAAGCTTTTAAAACATATATACTAATAAAATTTATACTACTGAAAAGTCTAACAGGAATCTTTAGAATATTACATTCGAATTTTTCACTCTTATTTTCAGTCGATCCTAAAAGTATGCTATACAAAAAGTAAAGTAAAAGTAAGTGGAATTCTTTCAAAAAATATAAAAGAGCTTTACTCGGGACAACCTATTGTTTAAATAATTAAATTATTTAAATTATTTTTCCATTACGTTCCTGCGCATCAGAAATATTAAACTCCCCTTGCAGCTCTCTAGCCACACCTCTGTGTGGATCAGCAAAATTTATATTTGTATTTATTTATTAAATATATTGGAATTATGGCTTCACAAGAACACCAAAAGGAATAAAGATAATAATTATTTTTCTTCCTAATAAGAAATTTAAGCCAAAATTGAAAATGTTTGACCAAAGGGGACTTGTTCAAATTAATAAGGAATTAACTTCCAATAGCTTTCCCCTCATCTCAGTTCATTCCAATTTCGTCACGACTTATGCACATCTCGAGCCACTGTGCAACACTCTCGATGCTCTGAAGCAAATTGAAAATGCAAACAAACACATGGAAATGAAAGTAGCTCGAGAAAGATGTTAGATGTCGTTTTGCCTGTCCTGGCTTGGTCACCACAGACCGTGTGTGTTTGCTCGCATGGATTAATGCTCTCGAAATGAATTGATATTTGCCAATTGATAAAAATGGCTGGATTTTAATTAAACTATCGCCTACTGCATTTTCACACAGTTGTTGCTTGTTAGCGGCGGTCGACAGCACTGTGCCAAGTTGGCCAACTTGGTAGCACAAATGCTTTAAAAACTTAAAAAAGTTTGAAACGCAAAAAACGATGAATGTTGCTAGTGCTCGACTGGGACATACCCTATACATATAGGCAAGAATAAAATGCAAAATTAAAGGAAATCGCCGACGACTGTTCATACCGATAAAAATATGATATACATATTTGATTGTGTTAAATATATGTACCTTGGCCTGTCTCAAACATTTGTTAAGCTCTTTGTTTGCCGCAAGTTTTATCGGACATAGGGTATGGAAAGAAAACGGCGTTCAGTCAAAGGAAAACAAAGAAAGTTATGCAAATTTATATGCAACAAAGTTGCTAGCTTGTTTGCCTGCAAGTGATTTATATGGCCGAGACCGCGAACCCGGCAAACATTCATTTTACATTCGCCTCCACCCCGCTAGTTATAAATAATACGATGCTTAAGCAATGAACGCGGCGAGAACAACACAATTTGAAAAACAATGCAAATGAAGTGCGGACTTCAAGTTGGGTATACGGCCATTGGTACGCGCCTATTGAAATTCCAATATACAAATAAATGTTTGCATTTGGTAAAAACCGCACGACAGCTTGCCAACCTGATGTCTTCCATATTCTCGACCATCTGCTATAAACGTTGCCTTCTATCGAATTTTGGCGCAAAAGTGCCGTGAAAACATTTTATAAATGGCCAAAAACTGTCAAGCTTACGCAAACGTGACTTTTGCAAATACACTTAGAAAAAAGAATGGTATAAGAAACTTTTATCTTTATATAAATCTGAATAGGCAAATATATTTAAGGTATGGTTAAATTGAATTTGATTTCAGTTCTTAAATGAATATATTTCTCATACGCTTGTACCTAGCTTTATTATAAGAAAAAGCTAAAAAAAATACATAAAAGTGCTTCGTTTCTAAACTCGAACTAATTTTGACATTTGGAAGGAATGCGAATTTGGGTGGCAGTTTTAAAAATGAATAAGAATGTGCAAATATTAAAGTCATGTTTATATGGAACCTTTTTCATTAAATCTATTTCAGTTCTTTATAAAAGAAATTTTTATTTCTATTTATTTTACATCGTACGAAATGCGTCTTCTGTTGTACAAATTTGGACTCATTTTGAGTACCTACTGTGTTCTCTCAGTGTAATTTGTTGGCTGTCAGTGCTTCTGCAGTTGGTTGAAATGCCAACAGCAACAATGAAAATTTACGAAACTTGTTAATATTTGATAAGATATATAAGTTTTCCTAACTGCAATTAAAGTGCATACAGCTAACAAAAGCGTCTCCCCATGGATGTTAGGGTTTAAAAGTAGTTTTCGGGCTATCGCTTTACTTGTTAGTAAAGTCGCGCTTGACTAGCGCTGAGCCGAGGGCGAGTTAAATATTTAATTTGCATGCATATAATACATGCATGCAGTTATTAGCTACCGCACAATACGCTTTCCCTGTGGTGTAGGGGTCACAGGTCGATTCTCACGCGGTCAGTGGCTATCTAATGAAACGGATGTATTAGTTGGTGGCCATGCAATAAAGCCAATGCATGTGACATGCATGTGTATTTGTTGAAATTCCTTTGAGGGCAGATACATGTTTGACTTTGATTTGCATAATTAATTTTGCAGCTTGCAACTGTTTTGCGGCTGACTTGGGCGGTTGCACAAATTGCATATTGAATGTCATTAATATTCAATTGTTTCCGTGTGCGTGTGCGTGTGTGCAATATGCAGCGCTCTAATTGCACTGCAAGCAAATCAAATACATTGCCTACTTTTCAGCGCAAATTGTTTGGCACACGCTGCACACATAACGTAAATTTAAGCCGACTGGATACTATTGTTTACACATAATTTATTTATTAATGCGTTGCCAGTTCAATTCAGTTAACACAAAAATCAATTTCCGCTGCAATCAATGGCAGACTTTTGTTGGCTTCGCTGCTTCTTGCGCTTTTCATAACTAAAGAATGCGAATGTCTTTATTTGCATCGCAGTGCATGAATGCGCACCTATGAATGTGTGCGACTGTTCGTCTGTGTGTGTGCGTGCGTGTGTGTGTGTGTGTGAAAATGATGTTTTTCGCTCAAAAGGGGAAAATACTCATTTCACATGCGCTGCAATTTTCTCGCTCACTTCAATTATGCAAATTGTGTGTATGTCGAAACCAATTCGCATAGCTTGCCAGCTCATGTATGGCAGTTCTCTGTCTACGTATACGTATGCATATGTCTGACTGTGTGTGTGTGTGCTGTCTGCCGTTGTGTGAGCTATCATATTATGCAAGCCGATAGGCGACGCAACGTTGCAGCTGAAGAAATGCATATCAGCTCAGCATTTCCAATCGGCAGCGGCAGCGGCAACATTAATGTTGTACATTCAATTAACATGGCTGGGACGATTCTCTGTCGACAGTTGGAACGATGGGACGAGCAATCCGACAATCCTGCCAACGTGAGCAACAACACATCGTTGCGAACGGACAAGGTGTTTAGAAAGTTGCGCAACCGAAAAGAAGAACTCATTATAATTTTCTTCATCTGAATTTTCGCTTGCTATTCAATTCGTACGTTGTGTTCATTAAAAGCACTGATGTCTACACCGTATGTCCTGCATCCTGCGTCCTTTCACTGTTGCCAGCCCGTAATTCAATTTACATGACCTGCTTCATCTCCGACCAGTCTCTATATAGTCGCAAAGTTTGCCCAGTGACATTTGCTGGCAGTTGCCACGACTCTCTCCCTAGTTATATATTAATTACTAATCTGAAAGTTTTTGGCTATGTGCCGGATTATGGGCACATTTTCGGGGGGGGTTGTAGTCGCCCCATTTCCTGACTTTAGCCGGCTAACCAGAGTTTGGGTGGCAACTAATTTTTTTAAACTTGCCCAAGAAGTGTTAATTCAATCAATGTGTGCACATAAGGCAAGTGGGATGAAACGGAGGTCGAAATTCCATTATAGCTGTTGCCAGAATCGAAATTAATTTAACTTTAATTGGCGCTTTGTCTGAGGCCGTGGCCGTATTTGCTTTGCGTTTTGCCAGCCGCCCTAATTGACTGGCAGGCAGACTGTGCCGAAGACGAAGCTTGGTCTTCTGGTGATTTGTTTACAATCAGGCGGAAGAGTCCTTGTGAAAAGCCAAGTTGCACTTAAGTTGGTCAAGCTTTTGGGCTTAAATGCAGGCTTCAATATTAGCTTGTTGCTATTGCCTTTTGAGCTCTTAGCCACGTTAAGGCCCTAGAGCTAACTTCAAGTTGGCCGTAAAAACTAAATGTGTGCTAAATTTTTCAGCTTGAGTTGAGCGCACGTAAAACTGAAATGTAGCATTAAAAAGTTTCTAGCAAAAGCAAAAAGCGATTCAATTTAATTAGAGAAGATTTTGGCAAACTAAAACTCCGCTCCGCACTGTTTTTATGTGCCACTTTTATGGTGCAAGTTTCATGTTCGGCATTTTAAATTGAAATGCGCTTCAGCTTCAGATGCCGCTTCAGTCTCCATTTCAGCCAACTCATGCACCTCCGGCACCTGGCATTCGATTGGAGACCCATTGAAATTCACGAAAAATTCCATAAGAAACGCGCATCAAAAGCAAAAACTTGGCAGCCAGCTAGCGAGCATATTGAGTGGGAAACAGGTGAGGCCACGTAACTTTGATGGATCACCAGCCGCCTAAAGAGCCTCAGTTCCGTACGTAGTCTGAAAAGGTCAATACTGGGCCCAGCCCCGCCTCGCCCCACCCCGCCCAGGAGTCATATTTCATATTTTATAAACTGGCAGCTAACATTTCCCATTGATTTGATAAACTTGGCATGATTTTTGTTTTGCCAGCTCATTATTCGTCTTTCAATTTCGTGCGTTTCCATTTATTCTTTCGTTTTATGCCTTGCCACGCCCCACAAAATGCCTTTGGCTTTG
This sequence comes from Drosophila novamexicana, assembly GCF_003285875.2. Lineage (NCBI taxonomy): Eukaryota > Metazoa > Arthropoda > Insecta > Diptera > Drosophilidae > Drosophila > Drosophila novamexicana. The sequence goes on along the minus strand of NW_020824827.1, from coordinate 2,037,255 downwards.
TAGATTTGAAGCGCAGTTCACTGTTTCTATTTTGATAGCATTGCAGAGTCTTCTGATTCCATCATCAAATGTGTAACGCATATATGTATATGAACAGAATATATTAGATGAGTCGCTTAAGCTAATATAAGTCTGTAAAAATATTTCTGTGATAAGCCGAATTCTGAAGCCCTTCGAACCCAACCGGAAATTTGATAGTGGCATAATATGCTTCCTAAATTAGTTTATTGGAACAGTTGGAAGTTGATTTTTAACTTTCAGTAAAACAGCTTAAGCCTAAAACTCCAAAATTTGTATTGCCCACAACCAAAACCTTAAGTCGGGCTAGTTAAATAAACAATAATCCAAGCCTGAGCCAGGCAGAAAAGATTTATTTATTTAAACTTTGAAGCTTTCAAGTTTGCCATGTTTTAAACTGAAACAAAGGTTCATGAATGTGGAAGCCAAGATTTATGAACCGAGCCCAAAGGTGAAGCCTTTTGATCTTTGCTGCCGACACAACTACTGCTACACAAAGTAAGGATTATTACCTATTCGGAAAGGGTATTAAATCGTCGTCATTTGATTTGGTTTTTGGTTTTTTGCGTCTCGACTGCTACTTTGAATACCAATGCTGTGAAAAGTTGGTGGCGCTTCCATTATGAAGACGCAATAAAAAAAGTTACTTTATGAGCCGTCTACGTGTGCTTCTTTTTCACGCTGTCTCTCTTTCTCTCTCTTTCTCTCTCTTTTGCACCTGCCCTAGCGAGCACTCTCTCCAGGTGTGTGTGTGTGTGCTAAGTGCGCCTTGTTGCGGTTGCGAAAATGTAGATTTACTTAAACCTTTCAGCTGGATGCTGCCTGCTACTACCAGGCTCCTGGCTGTTGGCAGCTACTGGTCGGATGGTTGATATTTGCGTTTGGGTCTTGCATGTTATTCTGACATTGGCAGCAGGCAGCTCGTAAAAGGCGCTCAAACCCTTGTGAAATGCAAATGTAGCGACTGCATAGCAATGAAGTTGTGGCTCATCATTTATTGGCAGCCATATAGACGAAGACGTACTGTATGCATTGTATTTGGTTTTCAGACAATGGATATAGTGTACAAATTGCAAGGGCCATTGCCTATGTTGGCTGCTTAAAGATGGGCATAGACCAGGCTCAAGCTGTTTGTTAAAGCATGATGTTAAAAGGAATCTTACGCTCGAATGTAATTTTTGCATTTAGCGTTTACTTTGTGCCGCAGTCTGTGTTGTGGCGTCCTTGGCTTGGTCTGTCGGCGGGAGTCTTAAATTTTTATTGCAAGAAAAGCGGAATTGTTGGTAATTGCTCTCTGGGCGCACATAAAAAGATGTGTAGCCAAGTAAGCAGAAGCAGCTCCAGCTAGCTACATGGCCCGGCACGCAAACTATTACAAGCTTGTCTAATGCGCCGCAAACACACACACACACACAAAACACAAAGCACACAGCAGGTGTGCGAGTATGTGCGTCCCCTCTCTCTCTCTCTCTCTCTCTCTCTGTCTCTCTCCCACACTCTCCCTAGCTGTCTTCGTATGCGTGCTTTTTTGAAGAGCCCCTTGATAGCTCGTTGCCGCCGGAGGGCGGAGCTTAGAGTAATCTGGGCGACAGCAGTTGTGCTAACCGTTGCAGGTGTTAACTGGTAGCCAGTCCAGTCGTTTATTTACCTTACAGTTGCCCGGCAATTGAGCTGTCTGAATTAAGCCTATTCATCAGCCAGCCACCAGCCATGTTGGGCTAATTGCGAACGCATTTGAGTGGCATTCAATAAAGTGCGAGGGCTCTTAAGTTTCCTGTGGCCAGTTCATAATTCACGCGCCAACTTTTTGGCAACAATTGCGAATTGACAAGCTTATTAATCGCCTAATCGGCTAGCAAAGTTTCATGTAAATCGTCTGAATTAAGACGTGCCCCGGGGCAGAAGCGAAGCCACGCCTGTTAGTTGTGGGGCAACAAACTTTTCGCTTTCGCTCGACTACCAAAAGTTTTTGATAATTGCGCTCGAATGGCCATTACCAAAAGGGTTTCCCGCCAACTGTGCCAAATTGTTTTGTTTTGCAGCTTAGCTTTAATGAGTGGCCCAGTAAAAAAGCGCCTAATGACTGCAGCACATCATCTTATATTTGTCGACTGGCTCAGTACGCTCTGTTGATCTCGAACCCTAAGCTCAGCCAGCGCCTGGCCAGCACATCTGTCGCCCGCGTAATCGCAACGTTCTTTTGCATTTCACAATCTCATAAATAGGAATAAAGCGAAATTCAATGCTGGAAGCTGCCTCGTTCCAATCAGCTCAAGTCAACAGCAGTTGCAGTCTTGAGGGAATTTAATTTCCGTGCTTGTTTTTCTCTTGGCCAAGTCGCATATTATTTTGGCGCTGGCTTAGCCACCTCCTTGATATAGTTGGTCAGCGCTGGCTTCCGCTTAGTTTTTGGCTTAAACTTCACTTCTTATGGCCCACAGCCAGCTCAGCACGGCAAGGACAACAAAGACAATGGCCCGCAAATAGATAACATTAGCCACTATATATACAGAAGCTTACTTTTTTCGAGCAGGAAGGGAGGGGGGCTGCATTTCAAGTTTATATGAGCTGAAATCCGGCCGGGCTGTTGTTGCCATGGTCGCAGCGTTTGGCAGATTATTCGGCCAGATTATGGCGCGTGGCGTCTATAATTTGCCGTATCTTTGCGAGCGTCTTTGCATCTGAGTCGAGTACTTTAATTCAATACTCTTGGCTACTTGTTGTGCCCCTCGCTCAACGGCTTATCATTTCCAATCAGAACGCAATCGAAATGCTGCCTGCTGCAATTGCCAAATTTATTTATTTATTGTTTCGCTTAGTGTGCGTACAATTTATTTCCAATTTGAAGTTTTAAATCCCAAAGCAAAACAACAAATGCAAATAAGCAAAAATATAAAATATGCTTTCCAAATTTTGGCCGACCAAAATATGCAAGTTGGGCCCGCTTTGTGGGCAACTTTTCAAGCTGCTCTTTTGCTGGTACTTTTGCTATTGCTATTGCTGCCCGATGCTCACCTGAAACATTTTTGGGCCAACTTTTCGACAGTTTGTTATGCAAACTTTGTTGGCTCTAGGGCTGTTTCGGCCAGCTGTGAGCCCACTTGAACGCGATTCATGTCCTCCCTCTTAGTCTCCTTTCCCTTTCATTTTCTATTGTTTGAAAAAACATCTGGTTTCTTTAGAAGACCCTTTATTGCATTGCCTGTGGCATATTTTGAAATTCCTTTATATTAGCAGTCTATTATTTTGTTTGGCTAGTAATCCTCTTCCACAGAGTACTATGTACTTTTGATTGTGCCGTATTTTAGTTCTAATGAATATGTGTTGCCCTTGAAACCCAATTGCTTTTGCATAATCCGAAATAACAACAATTTAATAACAATGCAGAATTGTTAAATATGCAAGTTAATCGACTAAATAATTTAAAAAACCAACTGGTAGTTAAATTTCCGCTAATCAACTCGTTTATGAGGTTCGCTGTTGGCAAATGTGATTATTAAAATGTGTGCGTGAAATGCCCTAATATGCTTATATGCTAATAAGACCAAGCGAGCACTTTAATAAACATATGAACCGCCACACACACACTCACACACACAGACACACACACAGTTACAATACGATTACTGTTACAGCGAATGTGTGAACAAATATTTGCAGGGCCACAAAATCATTGCGCAAATATGCAAACTATGCGCGACAATGAAAAATATTTTGCATAAACAGTTGCAAAACTTTATGAAGGCCCATTTACACGGCACAGCGCGTTGCAAACCAACGGCTAAACGCAAAAGAGAGGCAACAAGAGAGAGGGAGAGAGAGAGAGATAGAGAGAGAGAGAGAACAAAAATATAATAGTCACAACGACATTTGCATGCCCTTCAAGAGGCTAGGATTTTAAAACTTCGAAGCTGAGGTACTTTATCAGTTGCTCTTGCGATTCTACTACTTTTAATATTTCAACAAATTTTAAGATTATAATCAAAATTCGTATATATTATGCAAATCAGAAATGTCGAAAAGAATATTTTATCGTGTTGCGTCTGGTATCGAAGCATATATTCTTAATATTTCAAGTCTCTATCCGTTCTAGATTCTGAGATCGACAAGTTTACTCAGACAGATAGAAAGATGGGCATGATTAGTTCAACTCAGCGTGTCATCCTTATGAAGAATATATATACTTTATAGGTCATATATGTTTCGTTGTGCCAGTTACATACATTTGTACAAAAACATGGCACCATTTTGAACAATTTCCAATGGGCTCAGGGTATACAAGTATGATATCGATATCGTAATTTATCGATTTATCGATAAATAGAGCAATATTCAACATTCCAAGCTCCTATAAGTTTAGATATCAACACGGTTATAAATCCGGTAAGACGGGCAGAGGGGGGAAAGAAATGTCCATGGCCAAATCCATTCGGCTATAGATGTTGCGCAAGAGTTGACTTATTATGCCTGTTACATACATTTGCACAAAACTAGTATCGGTTCGGCATTCTTAAAAGCAAATAGAGAATTTTAAGCCTTAAATGCAGACCAGCAACATACTCTATCAGAGCATAAAGCATTCTTTTTAGCCTAAATGGGGTTTCTACAAATTGAGATAAATGCTTTTTTGTGTTTTAGAGAGGTTTAACTATTTGAATTATTTATACAGATAAGTGGCGTGCTCTAGAGAACTCTCTATATTAACTTTATATGTACTTTTTAAGCATTTTGAATGTGTTAAAGGTATAAAAAGCGTAATATAAAATCGGTTCGACATAGTAAAAGGCTGCTGTCAGAACTACTGCTATACCATATAAGACAACGAGAGAATTTTAAGCCTTAAATGCAGACCAGCAATAAACTCTATTAGAGCAGAAAGCATGCTTCTTTTCTACAAATTGAGATATATGTATTTTAACTATTTAAATTATTTATACAGATAAGTGGCATGCTCTAGAACCCTCTATATTAACTTGCGCTGGTATCGGAGCAGTGAAACAATATGTTCTCGTTCGTTTTTAGCCACTTTTAAAACTTGCCATATTTTAGCATTTTTTATAGTCTCAAGGGTGCGCTTGTAGATGGTGTTAAGACTTTCTGAATTTCATTGAGCACATACTACTTACAGGATTTATTTTATGCCTTGGCAAGTTTTTAACGGAGTGCAAATAAAATATACTGAGCCTATAAAATAGTAAAAGAGCTTTAACTTATGAATTGTGTTTGCATTTTGAAATTCTTGGCGAAGCCAACAGTCACAATTTAAGCCCTAGCTAGGCCTTACAAATGTAGACAAAACATTGTTAACCCCAATGCAAAGCTTTAAATGCGATTCGGTACATTATGGTTATGCAGCCTCCATGCCATTGTTATTTATTTATTTATATTTTTTGTGTGCGACTAAAAAAGTTGCAACGGCCAAAATCAACAGTAGTTACAGCTGTTTTTTCCTTTTACGGCCACATTTGTTGCGACAGCGCAAAGTGACATAAAACCAACAACAACAGCAACTGGAAAACAATTTAAAGTTTTTGTTCGTCCTTTTTTTTTTTTCTAGCAACTCGACATTTATGTTAAAGCGATGTGGCAAACCGACGTGTGGTTGTCATCGCAGTGCATAGCCTTAACAGAATTCATATGTAAGCGTTTACTGGGGCAGCGCACGCCTGAGCTTATGCAACAGATTTTATGTGTTAGAGAAGGGGGCAGAGTAGGGGGCGAGCTGCCGCAAAAACTTAATTTTGACTGAGATAAATCAAGGCCAGCGGCCATTAAGGGTTAACCAGTCGAGTAGATAGCCAGATTGATTAAAGATGGGCGCATTTAAATAAATAATTTAGCATGTGTTGGATTTTAATTAAAAGCCATCTTGTGACTAACCAAAGCCGTTAGCCAAGAGGTCGCTTCAATGCACAGTTTGGCCTTGCTTAAGTGTGATTAATGCTGGCCAGGATGTTAGATGTATACCTGACAACCCTGCACACCTTTCGTGCGTGTGTGTGTGTGTGTGTTTTTGGCAATCAAAAGTCTCTCCTAGCCCTTTGGTGGCAAGCAAAGGGGTTTCAATTTGATTTAATGATGCCAGGACAAATTCAACGCGTTAGCGACACCGAGCCAGGACACAAAAGTCAATTCCATCAAGTTCCGGTTGCTGCATTGAATAACAACTAGCTGGGACCTGGACAGCGCCAGCAACACCACCGGGACATAGCCCACTTAAACTTTTGCGGCGATGGCGACTGTGCTGCGTCTCACGGAGACGCCACGGGCGAGGTTTTTATGTCAGCGTACATTTTCGTTTCGGTGCCACAAGTTGCTTGCACACACATCTTGATACATGTGTGTGTGTGTGTGTGTGTGTTTTGTCCTGCAGGTGGTAGACTGTCAATGACTTCATGCATAATAATGAACTCGAATGTCCTGTTCTGGCTCCTCCGCCGTGCTGCTGCCTTGGGGCAGCAAATCCTTTCGTCCGCATTCCTTTTGCCATTTAAGTTTGGATTTATTGTACGATATTGCTTGTCGAACATATAGACAAGACTCAAATATTGCCAGAGGCAGCTGCTTGGCCTCGCCTTTATCAAATTGCTTGTGCTGTTTTCTTAGCATTTTGTGAAAATGTTTTTCCTTTCTGGCTAATATTTGCTTTGAATGCATAACTTAATTATTTCATGACCAGCTGCAGTTTAACTTCTCTGTTGTTGCTTTTGATAAACAAATGATCAAAATATTTCATTCAAGATTTCGTTTGATGCATTTTCCTATCAATTTCAATTATTATGCAAATAATTTAATAACGCATCACCATATGCAGCTGACAGTTATTTAAAGGCTTGAATGCACTGATAACATTTATCTAATATTAATTTGTGCATTTTGACATATATATGAATGATGACCACTTTCTTACCACAGCTCGGCTTATTTTGATTAAATGCCAAGCACATTTTCCACACACATTTATATCTTACAATTTAATAAAATGACAACATTTTTTCAACAGCCCTAAATCCGTTTAACTATATAAATAATCACTTGCATACTTTTGGACATTCCTTGGCCTTGTTTGTGGTAAGTTTTGAGTTTGACATTTAAAATATAATTTTATTACCCAGATCCTGTCTGTGGAAAATTAAAAACCTTACAAATCGACCATGTTAGTCTTGTGGTAAAAATCTTCAAGCCGAAAAATAAGCTTACGTTCTTTAAACTCTTTACCTATATTTGAATATATTATATAGGTAAAGAATATTTAAAAATTAGTTTCACGCCGATCCGATATTAAACAAACAAATTGCAAATTTTCGACGTGTTCCCACACTTTCGAGTGGAATTGTCAAAACCGCTGAAATATCTATTTATAAGTTCCTTTGTTGAGCCATAAAAATAAGTTTAAGTTCGAAAGTACGAAACTTAAAGCTTCTTCCTTATAATCTTTGCATCGAATTTACTATCGAGGAAGCTTGGATTCTGAAAAAAATGTGAAACAACTCTCTAATGATTCTTCACAAAGGTCCTTGTTATGAATTTAAGCTCGAAACTTCACTCTCCAAATGCTTGACCTACATTTCCAACAATAATGATTGGATTTTCCAAAAAGTGTGAATATAAGCAAAGATCATTAAAAATAATTTTAAGGCCAATTGGCTGGTAAACAAAACAATTTCCATTGTTTTCGGAATTTTTTCACGCTTGCGAGTGGAATTTCCCAAAACCCCGTCTAAGGATACACCTGCATCACATAAGGTGACTTCTCCGAGCGTTCTATATCTTAATCAGTCTGTAAGTCAGTCAGTCAGTCAATCAGTCAGTCAATCAGTCAGTCAATCGGCCAGTCAATCAGTCAGGACAAACAGTTTTATATCTGTATATATTTTAATATAGTGATTGATATCTATATAAGAAAAATGTTTGGAATTACTGTTCTTGTATTCGTTTGATCAAATTGAATTGAGTTCTCGCATATTTTATTAGGACGTGTGTTGAGCTCGCATTTTTGCTGCGCCCACATAAATTGTCTCACAATTGGAATAAATGAGCACTTTAATCAAATTTTCGCCACCGAATCACGTTCATTAATATTGTACGCAATTATTCAGAAGCTCCATCATCGAAATGCCTTTGCCTACGCATTTGCCTTTGTGCCCGCGCCGGTTTACTAAACAAAATACACACAATCAAGCGAATAGGCCGCAAATTACTTTTCATTACAAGTGTAGAATAATCCGGGACTGACCAGCCAGGCAAGTGTCAAGTGCCGGATGGGGCACAGCTCAGGCATTTAAGCACAACTTCATCATCATTAGTATATGGTACTACAATGTTAACAAGTACGAATGTTAGAAGCTAGAGTGTGCTCAAATTTGAGATACCGGAGCAGAGTTATAATTAAGTTGTCGTCGATAGTTCCAGCCCCAATATATATTAATTGACATCGTTCAGGCTATGAATATATAAGATTGTAATGATAAAAAAAAATGAAATATTGTCTACGAATCATGCAACACGGACACGGGCCTCGAAATTCATTTCATGCTTAAAATTCATTCTCTGCTTAAAAGTATGAAAAGCTCCAAAAAAGGCACAATGAAGCCCGAGGAAGAAGAGCTATGTTAATATCTGAATATCGCAGCTAAGCTCAAGCATATGTCTAAGAATGTATACTTATTTCCTTTAACAAAAACAAAATGATGCAGTTTAACAGAGCGCCTCAACAAGAATCGGTTTGTCGCAATTGCAAAAAATATGTTGTTTAATTATTTATTCTATTTTTTTGACAAAATTGCCCTTGCAGCTTGGCCACGATAATTAGGCAGACGGACAGACGGATAAATATGCTTAATTCAATGGAAGCTAATCAACAAAATAAATACTTTATAAGGTCGCAGAAGATGCCTTACCCTGTCCGACATCACTTGAATACAACCCTATTAAATCTTTTTTGTTGTCTGTTACAAACATGAACATCCCTTCAATATACCCCTGTTAAGTCTTTTCTGATGGTTAGAGGGTATAGAAAGGCGCTCATAATGCTGATTATGGCGCATAAATACAGGCGCTCGCCAAATATGTAAGCCTGTGTGTACGATTGTATGTGTGTGTGTGTGTGTGTGTTTGAGTGTGTGTGTGTGTGTGTATGTGCTTGACTCCTGCTGTGTAATGAAATCATATTGAGTGTAGATTAAATGGCGGCACGTCGTCATGCTGGCGTATAAAAATCCATTAGATGTGGAAGTGTGCGCAGATCTACTGCGTAATTCTTAGTGTGTGTGTGTGGGTGTGTGTGTGGGTGTGTGTGTGGAACGAGGCTTAGCAATTATCACAGTAGCAAACGTTCGACAGGCCCCCAACTAAATCACATTTTTGCAAGCGTAAGTACTTAAGCAAGCCTACAACTTGAATATATACCCTTGATTTTGATATGCGCCCCGCAGTTCTCATTCATAAGCAAGTGCATGCTTTACTTTAGTATGCACTTAACCCAAATTATTTAAATAGTCTCTCATATTGAAGAATTCCAAAAACACCCGCTTGTCCCTGGCATAATTGAAAAGGGAGATAGTCTTTCTGTGCCAAATGAAAATTAACCCGAATTTGATTTGGTCTTCTTAATCCTTTTTGTTTTTATGAAACTCGTCTGTGTCCACAATTGCAACTTGTCTCAAACGGCAGCTGACATTCATTTCAAGAGTCGCTGTTGTTCGGAAGATATGCTGCATATGTGGAGGGGTTGGGGCTGGAAGAGGTCCTGGCGCATGGCTGGAAACTTTGCATTAACTACAGCGACTTGACTTCCGAGGGAAGCTAGTCAATGAGATTTGCATGCGGTATGCGACAGACTAGTCAAAGTTTTCCCGACTGGATTCTGGGTCACTGAAGCGGCACGCCCATAAGTAATTCAGTCGGTAGAGGCAAGTATATTTCGCGCGAACGACAAGCAACTATCACAATTTTTGCAAAACTTGCTGTAGCGCAATTAGGTATGAGTCAACTTCTGGTAGAAGCGAGGAGAACAGTGCATGTTATGACAGTGCAAAAGTTTCTCAATGGGTAGTTCTACAAGCCACGCCCACTAATTGCAAACTCTCGACTAAAGTTTGACTTAGGGGCTCAATGTGAGCTTCGTTGTCGTTGTCGGAACTGACAATGATGATTGTTGTTGCGTTAATGTGCCCCTAATGATACGTTGCGTATACGCCGCGTGGGCTGCCTGGCAATAACTCAAAATCGTAACCTCGTAAGCCAATTTTCGTTGATTTAGTTTATCATCAGCATCAGCAGCAACAATACAAATGCCAAATGCCTGTGCGTCGCTTATATTCCCACACGGCTTGCCGCATCCAAGTTTGTATCAATTCCCCCCGCCCCAAGTTCAAGTATGCCGACTCGCACAGGCAATTTGATTTATTGGCACAAATTGCCTTACATTACATTATCGCTTTGAGTTCCACTATACTTAACATCAGACCGTGTGTATATTGGCTGTTAGCTTGCCGAATGCCTTACCTTAAGGCATTTGTCTGCTTCCCCTTCGATTTTCTGCTACCATTGTCAGTGCATTTATCAATTATTTAATGGACAGCTGTCGCTTGAATAGATATTCAGCTGCACTGCGAGTGTTTCAACAAGAAATTCAAAACGACTTGATTGAATTTTATTTGCATTAAGCGCTGCTTTGGCTTTGGCTGACCCCCGCCCTTAGATTCAGATCAAACATTGACAAATGGCTGGCAAAATGTACGCAATAAGTACGCAAAAAGTCATTCAATTGGATCCGAATCCGGCAACCGATGCTATCTTGCGCATTTGCAATTACGCGCGAAACTCAAAACGACATCGCCAAAAACTGGACCCTTTTTGTTGGCCCGATCTGACGTTGAAATCGCGACAGGTGTCAGCTGGAGATGGGGCGATAGCCAGGTGTGCCAGATGCGCTTGATTTAGGTGAGTTTTGTATCCAATCGTGCGCATTTTTGAGCCCTTTAATTGAAATTGAAATTCTGATTCAGATTCTAGCGGGCGCCTCGTTAATTACGTTGTCTATGCATTAAATCTCGCGCTTTAAATAAAACCAGGCTAATTTTAATTAAAATGCCACCAAAACCAACCAATTTCAATTACAATTAGCCGGTTAAGCCATTGACTACAAATTAGATGTGTCGCCAAACAAGCAACAAATTTAAATTGATAATTTAATAGAAAATGTTGGCATTTTTAGCGAGTCTCGAAATAAAAGTTGCATAGCTGAATAAATGTTTTTGAGTTTTCTGACTAAAATCTTTATGATACAATAATAATTAAAATATATATATGCAATTTTGAAAAGTAATTTTCGTTCTTATTAAATATTTATAAAGCTCTGTTATTGCCTACGATGACAGCTGCTGTCAACTTCTGGCAAAATAAATTCCAGAAATATGTCATGCAATTGTTGAAACGGTGCATATTTTACACTATGCAACAAAATGCAGCCAAAACCAGAATGATTTTTAGTTGTCTATTTTAGCTGGATTCATACCATAAAAGGCCAACCTTGTGGCATACTGTTATTTGTTTTAAAGTACTTCTTTCTACAAATTTAGTCACAGAATTGTAAAAGTTGCCTTTGAGGCATTACAAATTTTGCGTGTAGACCTTACAAATTGAATATTACTAATTTTTATACCCTGAACCCATTAAAAATGTGTATAAGGGTATATTGTATTTGTGCAAAATCCAAATACATGTAACAGGCAGAAGGAAGCATCTCCGACCCCATAAAGTATATATATTCTTGATCAGCATAAATAGCTGAGTCGATCTAGCCATGTCCGTCTGTCTGGTCTGTCCGTCCGTCCGTCCGTCCGTCTGTCCGTCCGTCTGTCCGTCCGTCTGTCCGTTTGTATGAACGCAAGGATCTCAGAACCTATAAGAGCTAGAGACTCCTCCTAGTGCCTGCGCAGATCGAGTTTGTTTTCGATAATCGATAACTTACTCCGTTTCCAAGCAATCGATAAAAATCGATATCGATATCCTGTTTTTTGGGCAATTTTGGTAAATAATAAGAGCTAGAGTTACCAAACTTGACATATAGCTTCTAAAATAGAATATATATGTATGCATTTGATGTTGGAAGAAGAGAGTTCAGGGTATCCCCTAGTCGGGAGCTCCCGACTAGAACCTCTTACTTGTTCAAGTTATTCTATCTGATCAACTTGACCAAATTTGCAGAGTTGAGCCTTTGTGGTTGTTAAAAGCAGCACATTCTTTATAAAGAGAATTTGTTAGCAATTTGGCGTGCTTAATGCGGCCCTTTTTGGCTTGGCTCAGGCCAAATTTTCGTGGCGCAAAATGGCCAAAGTTTCGTTCTGCACAGATTTTCACTATGCAAAACGAGGTCGATAAATGCACCGGCCAGGCGCCCATGGCCAGGCGCTTTTTGAGCCGCAATTTATTCCAACAGAGCTCTGTTAATTAATTGTGGTCAGCAGCAACTGCGGCTTTCAGCGCAAGCCAGATCCATAATGGAAACCAATAAATTCATGACTTTATCTTTTGTTACTCTGTTTCTTAAAGAGCGTCTTTCACTACCACCTGGTTGGCACACAATTAAGTTTCGGCACGTATCGAAAAGTTTTCGCACTAAATGAAGCGAGGGTCAACTGGCCACGGCCACGGCCAACTAAACTGTGGCACCTTTGGCTATTGGCCAGGTCATAAGTCGAAAGGTTGAGTCGACGTCAGGAAGTTCATTAAATAACTTTCTGCACTTTCTACTTTTGCACTTTGTTAACGATATGTGAGCTGCTGTTCAACTTACGGAAGCCACCAAACTGTATCATCTTTAAGGCAGTTGTCTTATTTAAAGCAATTTTACCAGATTTTCGCTTGACAAAACTACATTTAATTTCACTTCATTTAAGCTACAAAGCAATGCCAATTTAATTTTGATTGCATTTTAGTGCACGCTTCTGAAAGACTCTATGATATCTGATCACATAAATAATACAATACATTGGCTTGATAAATAGAAACGAATTGATTAATTCACTTCGTTTAGTTGAAGGATTGCCATGTATTGAAACAGTTTAAATAGGACAACAATATGATTGAGTTAATGCAAAATAAAGTTATTTTTCTTATATATATTTGACTTCTTTTTATTATCATTTGCCTAGTCCCTAAATGTCCGTTATTGTGGAACCTTCATAATTGCTTTGATTAACCTAGATCTTGTGTAAGTTTGACAATAATATAAGGTATAGCGTATACCTGATTATTCTGCTATTGAATAAATATATAATAGTTGATGGGAAAGGGTATTTAGTCGTCGGCATACCGAGCATAGCTGGCGTTTTTAATTTCAGCTCGCAGCAGCTCTTCAAATATTGCAATTATTTAGAAATTTCAATTTGCGTTTATTCTCACACAAAGCGAGCTGCACAATGCAAATGCTTTGCCAGATGTTTGTTATTTTGCGAATGTTGCAAGTCAATTGCTGCAACAAAATTGTTTTCAACGTGCAATATGCAGCGCAGCATATAGAAAACAGGAAGCCCCTGCAATGTGTGGCATGCCATACGTGCTGCCTAGTTGGTATTACCTGGACGGCAGGTTGAGTTAGAAGTGCGGCTAAATTGGTTGAGGATTTGGCTTGGGCTTGGCACAGCTTAATAGCATTTGCAGCTCCTGAAATTGTCCATATTGCCAATGAGCTGGCCTGAGTGCTCGCCAAGGCGGTTGAGAGATTTTTGGTCAGCCTGCCGTCGATTACGAGCTGGGCATAATCAAGGCCGCAGCTAACATCAGAATGCTGATTGAAAATCAATTGAAAGCCTTGGCGACACAGCTGCTCGATGAGCGTGTCCAATGCACTCGGCTGCAGCTGAATCTTGCAGCATCTTTGCCCAGGCAAAGCCTATCTATTTAGGGCCAAGCCTGACAGTTGTGGCAGCAACGGCAGCTGAACATGTTGCATTAAATGTTGCAGCTTGTAATACCGCATGTTTTACAATGCAGCAACACACAACTTTGTTGTACGCATTAGTTTTGAAATTTGTTATGCAACAGAAAATAGAGAGAAAAAAAAACATGGTCATGCAAATATTTGCACTTTTGCAACTGTCGGAGTGTGTAGGAGAGAAAGTTGGGGAGTGGGGGCCCCCCCTGGCCACATAAAACTTGCACAGATGACTTTATGCAAATATATTCAAAATTAGTTTCCATTTGGGTATTTTTATTTTATTTTTATTTCTAGAGAAATATAAGCGCAAGCTTACCCATCACACTCGGAACTGGCGCAGCTGGCAGCAGTTGTCAGCAAAAAAAAAAAACAACATAGAAATTACATTTGAAGCTAGTTAAATAATAAATTCAAATTTAATTTAGGTAAAACTTAATTCATGGAATTGTTTTAATATATTCGATTATTAACAAGCCCCTTTTGGAATGGGATAGATCAATAAATAATTCAGCTAGTCATATTTCTTGAGCCAACCGCAAATTTTCCTTATGACTCAAATGCGTCGACACACGCATTGTTAGAATCTAATTATGCTACATCTTCTTCTTCTGCACAAATGCAACTAACATGTCATTTTATCGTCAAGCCGCGGGACGTCTGAAGGCTTACTGCGCACAAGGTGCTGAAGTGATGGCTGTAACAGTTAAACTAACGAATGCACGACTTCGAAATACCCTGCATGCAGCTTATGACATTTACCAATGCCTTGCTTTGTGTATTGGCAAGAAAGAGTTCTCTAGTCGAAAGTTAATCCAAGACTTCTTCTGCGGAGAACCCTGACTTGAGCCTACGATAGAAGAGCCTATTTTATTCTTTTCACTGAATTTCAGTAGTTTCTGGGAGTATTGAATAAAACTCTCCATATACTCCATATAGAAGTAGTTAAAACTTCTTTGCAAGGTTTTCAAGCAGCAACTATTGCTATTAATATGCCTTCTGTCTATAGGCAGCAACATGCTCTCACTCATTCTTTGCAGGGTATTTAAACAGCTAATATTTTTGTTTTTGTAACTGAGCTACACAAAATTCTAATTAAGTCATGGAGTCTTCAGTTGCCAGAGCTGGGGGGCACTTTGTGTTGCGAAAATGTTCGTGTCGGCTTTGGAAAATTTCACACAAAGCAGAGTCACACAGCAAAAAGAAAAGCGCCAACTATGAAAAGGCCATAGGCAGACGCCGGAAAAGGCAACGCAACTGTTCGTAACTGGCGCAGATTTGATAGCGTTGTGGCCAGCTTCATTTCCAGGTCCAGTTTTTGATGTTTGCCTTCATTCTGCACTGGACACACTGCGTCGCCATGCCTCGTCATCGCATGTCCACGCCCACACCCACGCCCATGCCCACACCCGCCCCCACAGGCCGCGGCGCACACAACGCTTTTTGTGCAACGTCGCTTTTGTTGGGGGCCTTGTGGCTTTGTTTTGCTTTGTTATGTTGTCGGGGCAGCTAATTAAAAATTTTTTAAGTGTAATATGTAGGCAAATTTCAGCGTTTTCTGACTGGCGCGGCACATAAATAAGTCTGTACATTTTACCTGGCCACGCAGTCCCTTCTCTCGTCCTGGTCCAGCAAGGTCCTTTTATGATTGTGCAGCCGGCCAGGCTTGGTTCGAGCCATAGATATAGGGTGAACATTTTGAAGTATTTTCTTTGACGGCGCGCCTCGAGGCAAATGACCTTGTGCCGCTTCAGACAACCGAATGCGGCGCAATTAGCTGCACAACTTCGTCTTAAGATTAATGGCATTTTTTGGCAGAGTCCATTGAGTTGTTGCTGCCTTATTGACTATCGCCCCACAAACATCGCCGCCCCCCCGAAAGCCCCAAGCCGCCCGTCGTTGGTGTCAATAAAACGCTTGTTGTTGCGTATATAAAAATAATAAATGATGTCGTTGGCCCCGTCAAAAGTTGAACAGAAAACGGCAAGTAATTAGGCGCATAAATTTTATGACAACTGCCAATGGCATTCTTTGTGCCCAGTCTTTAATAATGGGAATGTTCTTGGAATCAAGAAAGTAAATGAAAAAACCAAGCTTATTCAAAAGAAAAGTCAGATCGATAATAACTTAGAATTATTGTTAATTTAATAAAGGGTAATGCCAAAAAGGAAGACATGACCTGAAAAACTACTTCCTGCTGCCTATCAGACACATAAACTCCTGATCCGAACTATATTTAAAATCCGTAATCATAAAAATATTTCTTTTATTCCATTTTAAAAATATTGTTGCATAAGTTTAAAGCTTTCGACATTGTGCTAACGCTTCTATACATATGAAAAAAAACAATTCTATACATATGAAAAAAACAATTTTTTTTTTCAACAAATTCAACAAAATATGAAAGAACTAGTATTGCCCGTCGCATCGTATAAAAAAAGGACAAGTAACAGCTGCGGCTCCCCAGGTCAAATTAATTGTGTTTAAATCATCTTGTGCTGAAATCGTTTGTGTAACTCGCGCCAACTTCAAATGTATACACATTTTAAATATCATGTCCGCTGAAATCTGAGCCAGGTTCTGCACATCGAGTTGATAATTATTTTACATAGACAAAAAATATCTGTCGTCGCCGAGGTCAAATTAATAATATGGAAACGCAATATGCACCGAAATATACCGAAAATATTGAATAATGAAATTGTAATAAAACGAATAAGTCTGTGCCTCATAAAAGTTACACATTTCAAGACAAAATTATAATATTCTATGCAAGGATGTAAAAAAAATGTCTATTATAAAATATGCTGCTGTGAACCCTAAAATTTGTGCTCAGTGGACCGACGTTTCGGCTACTTTCCCTTTCTTTGCAGTTCTTAAATAAACAAATGACAATTGCCTAATTTGAACCGACAACTTCTCGTTTGTTAGTCTGACGCTCAGTTGACTACGCCATATAGCCTTAGGTCATCACGTTTGCAGAAGACAAATTGATTGTTTGAGGCTTTTCATGGAAACTTTGACCAACGTTTTCCCCACTTGTTGGATGATATTTACGTAGAAGGGGAATGCAATAGTTATAAAAGACAGCGAGGGAAGAAAGAGAATAATCATAGGATTTATCGAATGTTCATCTACACCCAACGAAGTAGATTTCCGCGATCCGTGAGTCACATTTCAAATAACATTTTACATAAATGTTGGAAAATGAGATTCACGTCAATAGGACGAGTTATTTCTTTAAAATTATTTGACGACTTGTGTTTCAATTTTGTTTAGTAATACATTATGCTTGTTAGATTTCTAGAACTCAAAATTGCTTTGCTAATTTCCCTGTCTTGATAGCAGCAGTGGTTGTTTCCGTGACTGGCTAAGCAGTTAATTTGTTATGTTGTGTGCTCCGAAGCGCTTGTGACATGCATATGCACATACAGGCCGTGTTGGCCGGATGGGCAGCCCGTTGTTTGCCCAATGTAGTCCGTATGCCCCTTGCTACTCAAAAGAGATCGCCAATATACAATTGAGCGCACGTGTTGCCCGCGCTGCCTTGGCCTAATTGCCGGACTAATGGCCCGACGGCAGTTCACAATCAGAAAGCTCGGCAAAGGCAAAGGCCACGTCAAGAGATTAAAACTTTACATGGCATCGCGACTTGCGAGTCGCGAAGTTATCGGCTCGCTAAGGCTGGGCATTAATTCGATTTTGTTACGCATTTAAGTTCAATTGATTGTTGTTTTAAGTTAAAGGCACAGTCACAGGGAAAATCGAGATGCCTTTGTTGTTGCTGATAATTTTCTATAATTGTCTGCGTTGCGCCTGCACATGAACAGCACTGTGCGCTGAGTCCAGGGGCGGCGGGGGCATAAATAATTGCCGCTGACAGCTTGATAAATGAGTTTTCAGCCAAGTTAATAAAACTAAAACATGGCTCATGAGCTACCTGCCTGCCAGCCAGCCTGCCAGCCTGTCCAATGCAGTGCTCCTCTGTTTGTAACGCGCTTTTAAATTAAGATAATGCATCGAGCGGCGCCACGGTGCGTATGAGTAACGCAATTTCCGGACCCAGTTTAACGCCATGGCAGAAAGTAGCGCAGCAGTACCCTGGCTCACGGTAAGCTTTTAGCAACAATTTTCAAGCTAATGCGAATGATAAGCGCACATAAAATATTCGCAGCCATTAGCGAGTTGCATTTGCGCATTTTTCAACTGAACCCGCGTGCTGAAAATGTTTTTGCGTTCGGCTGCCCGTGCCGGCAGTCCACAAAGCTTGGCGCGAGCTAGCAGCTTTTATTCCCAGCTAAGCCGTTAAATTTTGTTCGAAAAACTAAGAAAAAAGAAATGCTTTTGCCGGAGTGCTCAAATTATGTGACGCTCGTAGGAGCTGGTCGCATTTAAGGCCACGCCCCGTTTTTAGCTGCAGTTTACGTGAACCCACAAATCCTATTTCATTATGCAAAACGTGCGGCGAATTAAAATCAGATTTAGCCCAGTGCAGACGTTGCCCTAAGACGGAAAGACGCAGTTCCCATTAGCGGCTGCAATGTGCGTGCTGCAGCTGCAGCGCGACATGCAACAGCATGCGTACGCATACGCATGCACACATGCACACATACGCACATATATGGCATGCGTACGCATACGCATGCACACATTTATGTATGTCTATGATTTAATGTAAGCGCATTTGAGAGATTTGCGCATTATCTATGCAGTCAGACTGGTTAAAACCCGTTGGGTTAGGTTTATGCGGCGTATGCGCAATTTGATGCTGCCAGGCTGTGTGGTCGCATGTTGTGCATGTCTGTGTGTCATTGATTGGCTTTGCACAAACATGTATGCCATGTATGCATGCATGTGTTTGTGCCTTACTTTCATAGGCAGTTAATATAATCAGCGCTTGACAAGTAATCTTCTGTCAGGCATTGACGCTGAGTGTCTGCCGGTTGTTGCTCTTTCAGTTGCTTAGTCTTTCCGGCATTTGTCACTTCACTATGAACGAGTGTGCGTGTGTGTGGCCGTCACGGCAAATAAGTTGCTGCCGTGGCAGAAGCAGCTCACACGCTGCTTGTTTGTCAGGCTTGGGCCCCTTTTCAGATTTATTATGTTGATGCCGCTCTGCTGCGTGTAATTTGAAATTATGCGCGGCGGCAGTACCGCGTATGCTTAACGTAATCAAATAACTCGAATAACTCAAACGCAGCGCGTACATGCTGCATACTTGGCAGAGCAGCAGCAGCTCATAAAAAGCTTCCAGGCGAGCTGAGTGTGCGCTCAACTTTTCATTATCATAATAATTTCTAGCTGATTTCATTGCTACCAACAGCAGAAACAACAACAACAACAACAACAACAACAACAACAGGAGCAGGAGATAGCGCAACAACCTGTTTGGTTGCACGATTGATACGCTCAAGTTGGCTTTTCAATTATGTGCCCCAGCTACGTGACTATAGAGCATAATGTGCGTGATACGGCGGCATATAAATATATATATATACTTACATAGATATATATATATATAAGACTCTTAATCTATATAGTTCTTTGTATATAAGCAAAAGGCCTATGTATTGTAGAAGCCCGCACGCCTTTTGATGGCTTTATTGGCACAGTTGGGGCGCAACTTTAACAGGGTGCAAATCGTGAGAAGTATTTAAAAGGTGAGTCCGGCCAGCATTTGCCGTGAAAACAAAGCCAGCTATGTGGGTTGAAATAAAAAATGTAAACAAAAAGGCCGCATCGCACACATGGGCCTCGTTGGCCGGGGCCAACATTTGTACCAAGCACACACACACACACACACATACACGTCCTTTGGGGTGCAACAGCGAAATGAAAAACGTGAAAAGTGCTGCAACAAATGGATTCGGGTTGGGTTTTGGATTTAGGTTTGGGTTCACTTTTAGGTTCGGGGAACACAAACTCACACACACACACACACACACACACACACACACACACACACACACACACACACACACACACACACACACACACACACACACACACACACACACACACACACACACACACACACACACACACACACACACACACACACACACACACACACACACACACATATATACACACACACACACACACACACACACACACACACACACACACACACACACACACACACACACACACACACACACACACACACACACACACACACACACACACACACACACACACACACACACACACACACACACACACACACACACACACGCACACGCACTCAACGAAAACAAACTCAGTTGAAACGCATTGAAAATGAAACACATAGAAGCAAGAGATAATTTCCCTGCGAGCGAATTTCCCTACGAGTGAAACATGCCGAAGAGCGTAGAACACGAAGCAGGCGCCCGATGCCGATGCCGATGCCAAAGCCGAAGCAAGCAGCAGCAGCAGCAGAAGCTGCGTGTGTGGAAGACAATTTTGGTAGCAAGTGTTTGGGCCATTCAGTTAAGATGTGCATTTCCAGCGGTGCGAACGTGTCGCGGGCGCGTCAGCTGGACCAATAGCCAAAAAAAAAGGGAAATCAAAAGAAGCAAACACATTTATTTAGAGCCAAGGCAGCGCCAAAACGAGTCAAGAAATGCCCACGCCCGATTGAGTGTACTTAGTGAGGCGCGCGAGTCGAGCTAGCTAGCTGTCTAGAAATTTTTGTAAATAAACAAACAGAGACACGAACCAAAGATACATTTCATTAGCAAAGATATTCAGACTGTTGATCAAGTGCAAATACCAAAGCAAATAAAAACAAAGCAAAAATACCGCCAGTTCGTGGAATGGTGCGGCTAAAGCGAGGCGTTAGCGCAATGTGATCGGGCCGATCAATGGGAACGAGATCGAGATCGAGATCGCGATATCGAGCGTGGGGTTCTGGTGCCGCCCAGGCGATGAGTCCCTATTGTATATAGTCAATATTAACGCGGGCAATCTTTTTCCATTGTATTCGTTTCATCTGTCTGTGTGATTCTCTCTATCTGTATTTGTATCTGTATCCGTGTCTGTGCACAATAATCCCAAAAACAAAATAAGTTAAATCTTAAATAATTAAAAGTATATTAATCAAAAGTCGCGCGAGCCACAAACACACAAGTTTCGGTGCAAAACGGGTAAAAACATAATCGAATTATTACGAATCACAAAACTATGCTAGGCATTAGATAAATTATTAGAATTAATTGGGTGTTAGAGCAATAAATACTAAACGCGCGCAAACGAATTGCAAAATAGACGGCCGCATTTTCTAATTTAATTGTAAATATATATTCGATATATTTATATATATATAACCAAGCGAGGCGGGCAGCGCCAGCATGGGACCAATCCGACGCTAGACAGAGATAGACACAGCAACAACATGGACTACGCCAAGGTGGACCCGATCATCAATACGGGCAACATAAGCACCGATGACTTTCTGGCGGTATTCACAAGCGCTGTCCCAACCACAACAACAACAACATCGCCGCTGCCAAATGGACAACCAGGTGGCACACTCAATCCGCCGCTGGTGACCGTCGACGGGCTGCTCGACCTGACGCCGTCAGTGAATGACACGATCTATCTGCTGAACGGCAGCTTGTACAACAGCAGCCTGCAGCTGGCGGGCAGCTATTACAATCAGACGCCGGCCAATCTGAGCCTGGGTCTGCTGGGCAACGGCAGCAATGCGACGGAGCTGCACTGGGATGGCAGGTATCCGAGCGGATATACGCTGACGCACATTGTGATCGCCTCGATCATTGTGACCATACTGATGATCATCATTGTGGTGGGCAATATGCTGGTGATCATTGCCATTGCCACGGAGAAGTCGCTGAAGAACATACAGAATTGGTTCATTGCATCGCTGGCCGTGGCCGACTTCTTTCTGGGGCTCATCATAATGCCCTTCTCGCTGGCCAACGAGCTGATGGGCTACTGGATCTTCGGCAGCTGGTGGTGTGACATACACTCGGCCATGGACGTGCTGCTCTGCACCGCGTCCATTATGAATCTGTGCCTCATCTCGCTGGATCGCTACTGGAGCATCACCAAGGCCGTTGACTATCTGAAATCGCGCACACCCGCCCGTGCCGCTGTCATGATCACCGCGGTGTGGATTATGTCGGCACTGATATGCATTCCGCCGCTGCTCGGCTGGAAGGTCAAGATGCCCGAGGGTCCGCTGCCAAAGTGCGAGGTAAGTGTGTTGCACTTGAGAAACTTGTGAAATTGATGCCAATTGCCGGCAATTGACGGCATGCCACTCGCCAATTTACGTATTTGCAAACAATAAACCGCTTCCACGCGGAATCTATGCAAATGCACAACACACACACGCACACTCACACACACACACTAGCACAACATGCAAATTTATCGTGGGGCTAGCACAATTGTCGGGCCATTTGGATGCGCATTGTTATTGGATTCTCTGGGCAAATGCCTTGGCGCGTCGTAAAGTCAGGGCCCGACTAAGCCCACAAATATTTATGCATATGACTTTTACTTTACCCTCTGTAACAGTATGTGTGTGCCTGTGTGTGTGTCTGTTTCTAATTTGGCTGCCGCCCACTGATTCATGTGAATGGCTCGCTTCGAGGCAGTCCCAAAAACTAGGCAATAACCCATCAAGATATGCGTGTTATCATGCGGGTCCCTGTCTCTGCCAGTCCTTGTCTCCAGTGTAAATGCTTGCAAGCATTTACATTTTCGTTGCCACACACACACACACGCACACACACACGCACGCGCATACTTGCCCACATTATGAATGCGAACAAGCTAGCTGGAAAATTCACAGGAGAGATTCCTTGACAGCCACAAGGCAAATTTTCCCGAGTTCATGTTGTCGCTACTCACTTTCAAAAATGCTTTAAATTTTACCACAAACTTGGGAGTATTCATCAGGGAGAAGCGGCACGCGGGACGCGGGTCGGTGGCAGGTCAAGCACACACAAAGACACACACACACACACACACACACGGACACAGCTGAGCTGCAGGGCGTGGCATTCAATCAATGTGTCCGTAAATGATTGAGTGACGGCTGCGGCAGCCGCTGTGCAAAAGAATTCAAGTTTGTAACCTAAAGCGATGCTCAATTACAACAGAAAGTTTTTAAACTCTAAACGGGCTACAGGTGCTTTAAGTAAAATTGATTTTACACACACACTCGCACACACATACTCACATATGCCGCCCTTTGTCGAGATAAACTGCAGAAATATTTATTGCATCCATTATAAATGCAGCGGCAGTCGCCAGTTTGCCGCGAAATTTGCGAATATCCTGAAACGCAACATCTACAGGGTTTTGATTAATTTTTCATGCGCGACGTTTGGCAAAAAAACAAAAAAGAAGAAAAATAAATAACACATATTAAAATAAAGAGAAGTACATCAAACAGAAAAGTAATAATAGTTCGGAATGGTTGCGTAAGTTTTCCCATACAAATTAACCTTGAGACAATAAAGCCAACCCATTTTCTAGGAGGAGCGGAGAGCGGGTGTCGGCGGAGAGCGGGGCTCTGTTATTTACGGGTGCATGAGCCGGGCACCAGGCTCTGAGGCTCTGCCGGAAAATGCGACACATTAATCAAGACTAAGTGGTCAGGATAACGTGCAGCCAACTGCTGGCCAGTAGGTCACTTGGCTAACAGTTTTTCTCCACATATATATATATATATATTTTTTTTTATTTGCTGCCAAACATGCTGTAAATTTAAGAGCCACAGCACTTTAGCAGTAAAAGTATCCAAAATAGTGTTTATAAAACAAGGGAAATGGGCTAAATTAAGACAAATAGATATTCTAACAGAAACTTTAACGAC
This sequence comes from Drosophila novamexicana, assembly GCF_003285875.2. Lineage (NCBI taxonomy): Eukaryota > Metazoa > Arthropoda > Insecta > Diptera > Drosophilidae > Drosophila > Drosophila novamexicana. Next base: position 2,013,463 of record NW_020824827.1, on the reverse strand, counting down.
TTGCTTTAAAGTCTACAAATAAATAAACATCTCTAGCTGCAAATAATAACATTAAAAATAACTTAAATGTATTTTAAGGAGCGCTTTAAATATACGAATAACTTAAAATAGGAGGCGTTTCTGTATTTTACTTGAAATGTGTATTAAGTCGAATATGAACGCAGTCCGAAAGTTGTCTCTGTTTTCAGTACCATAATAAAGTATTTGGCAGGAGACATCTGAATTTATACGAAATCATCTTTCGAATAGATCAACAGTATAGCAAGATTAATAGATCATCTAGTATATTAATTATTTTAACTATGTCTAGTAAATCAAAATAATTGATGTTATTTATAAAACTGTGGAAGATATGGAATATATTTGTATTCCTGCGCTGGCATCTATGATCTGATCAAACTATATTTGCATATTCATTTATATGTTTAAATTATATTTGCCTTATACAAAATATTCTAAATTGTTGCCCCTTCCCCTTTCTAAGCCCCCTTTTTTTTAAATAATTCTAATATATAGGCTTGAGCTGTTCTCGAATCGTTGCTTTTATTTTTTCAACCAACTCAACTCAACTCAACTTATTATGCTTCTAAATGTAATATCCCCAGGCATGACATTCACAAGAGAGAGTGGAGAGCAATTAGCAGCATAGTCGTTATAACCTCTGAACAAATGGCTCCCAAAATGCGGCTGAGCACCAATCGCAAAACCAATCAGCTAACCGGCAGCCCGAAGTGACCCCACCGCACCAGAATGCCAGAATTTCCAGTACCCGGAGGAGGAGCAGGGCCGGTCCCATGGCTCATGCAACGACCCCGACCCCGACCCCGATCCCGATCCCGACGCAGCCCCATCATTAAAAATGCCGCCCAACGTAAAGGCAAACAATAGCGTCGACATTTACAAAGGCAACGCCTCCGGGCGTGGATCCCGTGTGGGGTCGCGAATTTAAGGCTCCAATTTGCAAGCGAATCGAACAGCGCACAGGCAACTACAAATACACACACACACACTCGCACACACACACACACACACAGAGGCATGGCCTGGCTGAACATTTTAATTATGACACCATGTTGACATGTTTAAAATTGTTGTGCGCAGTCGACGGCGTTGGCATTCGCAGCACATTGAACCGCAACGCAAGCCGCAAGAGAAAAGCGGCGAGTGGGCAACTAGGCGGCAACTGGAAGCCACGCCCTGTGCCTGTCGCTGGTGTGACACTCGCCTGTCGCATTTAATTAATAAAATCACATTTTAGAGAATTATGTCGATGATTTTGACTGTCAGCTGAAAGGTCTTTGCCAGCTGACAAACTATCTCCATGCCCCCTTTTCCCCCTGGAGGGCCAATCGGCTTTTGTAGTCGTGTTTGGCCTGTGTAAACATTGTGATAGACACATTAAATTGGCAGCCAGCTCTGATGGGGCAACTGTTGAAAGTTTTCACTCTGAATTGGCGGCTGCTGATTAAAGCAAAGTTTCAGCATTTGTCTAATGAGGTGTTGGTAATTACGCATGTGTCTGTCAGCCTGCCTGTGTGTGCGCGAGTGTACGTGTGTGTGACCCCATCCGGCTGCTGTGTTATTTTTGGGTTGTCGCTGGCCTAATGAATCCCGCGGCGCTTCTTGGCCCCTGTAAATCAGCAGCCATTGTTCGTCGACTGGCTAATGATTGCAATTTAGCCACGGGCCAATTTGACGAATTTAATGCCCGAAAAAATTGCGCTCAAGCAGACAATTTACTGCAATATGCAAACAAAGTGAATGATCCCAAGCAGCTTATTTTCCACAAAAGGACCCTGATTATTGTAAGCCTTTACACAAGCACTTATTGAAATATTAATCGAATATTATATGCCATATTTGGGCAGAAGAAACCACAATGGACCGCACAGGACAACGGCAGAAACTGAAGCAGAAGCAGAAGCAGAAGCAGGACAGGCTGCACTTTAAGACTGTCTGTCCTTTTAAGTGCTGCGAAACAGCAGACAATTCTTGGTGGCATTGGCAAGAATGGCAGCTTTTCTGTGAGCAGTTCTTGTCAGCTGAAAATTTGCCACAAATTGTGGCCAAAGCAACGTTGCGTATGTGTAATGTCACGATGTGCAAACGCACACGCACACACAATAATGACTTAAGTCATCGCCTAAGTAGCTCATTAGCGTCGGTATTGCGCCGGCTAGGGTACTTTAAAGAAAACAAAACCAAGTGGAAAGCCAACCAGCCAAGCAGCCAACCAGGCCTCGGCCACGGCTGGTTAGCCAGCGCCAGTTGTGCAAGGGCTTTAAGTTGACATTCAGCCCCGCGGGGCTGAGCACAAAATATCAAAAGTGGACGGGCACACACTTTTGATATTTTCTCATTATTTTTTTTTCAGTACGTGTGAGTGGCATTCGAGTGTGTGTGCGTGTGTGTTTGTTTGTAATTTTGCTTTAGGTCTTTGTTACATTTCATACACTTGACTGGCTTTGCTTTAAGTCTGTCCTTGTTGTTATTCTTGCCGTACTTTTACATGCCATCAAACTGCGTCCCAAGTTGCGAGCGCGTGTGTGTGTGTGTGTGATAGCCTTTTCTCTCCATTCACAATATTTTTCTACATTTTTCGTAGCGAAGCCCTTTCAAAAAAAAAAAAAAAACTGAACTAATGGGCGCAGCCGTTGGGCTTTTGCCTAGCTGGAAAGGATACACTATGCAGCATTTTCTCGTCTATTACCGACTGCGACAGCTCTTAAGATCATAATCATTGGCATTTATTTTCAATCACATTGTGGGCGGGGCGCAGAGCTCCCACATTTTGACTCAAAGTGCGCGCATTGAGCTGCGTTATTACATCCTTGATTTGTTTATAACAGGAAATTGTTAAGAAAAAAAAAACAAAATGGAATGTGTGTGCAAAAAATCAAGAAAATCAAATAACACGCATACGTCGCGTTGTCTCGTTGCCAAAATTTCCATGCGGCCTCCATGTTCCGCAGCTAAAATCGTTTGCTAATTTCCGCTCTCGCCGGGAGTTCTGGCCATAGATATGCAGCTGCATGGCCAAAAAGGGGGCGTCAAGAAAACATATTTTAAACGTCCGTTGAGCAGAGCCCAACACACACACACACACACACACATGCCAGACACATATTTTGGGGCACATGCTTTGGCGCATTTAATGCGTGGCATAGGCAAATATTGACATTTGGGCTTATGGAGCACGCGCCACTAACTGACGCTTCCCGTTTTGGCCAAGTCGAGCAATCCGTATGCTTAAATTAAATTACTGAGCAATTCTTTCCGGCTGCTTTTGGCCCTTTATTGCCACTCTGTGGCATTGTTCTGCCAAGTGCCCCACCTGGCAAACGTACGTAGCGTGTACAATTTGCGGTTCTTCCCCTACTTTTTTCCTTTCGTGTCGACGTCACAACTTAAATTTCATTTGTAGTCCCCTTCCCGCTGCCATTTTGCAGCTGTGTCGTGAAAGTTGCGCATTTCGCCAGTGGCTTCTCCTCCTTTCGGCTGGCTCGTTCTCGTCGGGATGCTGCGCTCCCCACTTCCTCAATTTGATTAAAATAAAGCAAAGTTTTTAAGCTCGGATTAGTGTCAGAATTTGTTGGTGCACCGCAGTCAGTCAATTGTTTGGGTTTCCCCCAACACAGCTTCACATGCGCGGGAGGAAGTCCCGCCTGTTTTCTAGCCGGCAGCTTAGCGTGCATGCTTTTTAATATCTACAGCAGATTCCCGAGAGATTCGCCAAGTTAAAGACTCTCGTTTATTGCTTCAAAAATTCGCATTGCATGCCCCGTGGCTGTCTGAAAACTTTTTTATTGCATTCCTTTAACTGCTGCAGCCCGTAGGAAAACGGCATTCCTACCCAGCCCTAGCCTTGAGTCCTTTTGCGCAGACAAGACGCCAACTCTTCGAGGCAGTTAGTCATTATACGCTGGCAGAGGGCATATCGGTTTTGTCGTGTCCTATGTAACATACGAAAGGCGAGCAGCTGCTCCTGGCAAGGAGCCTGCTAAGGAGGCGAGGAAGAAGAAGGCTTAAAAAGACCTATCCTATAGATCTGGCCAAACGGCGCCTTTAACAAAGCAAAATAAACACGTACATAAACATGCTATACAATGTAAATACATATTTAAATTATATTTAACCATAGTTAATTTTTCTATGAACCCCCGATCCTCACGCTGATAAAAGTTGCTAAGCATATCAGCTATAAATAAAAGAATTTTAATCCAAAAAAAAAGATAGCTCTATACAAGAGTTGTTGTATAAACAATAAATCCGTCACAAACTGAGGTGTTCTATTAAAAATTGCATTTTGAATTATATTTTCTAATATTATTTTACATAGATTTTAATCTTGATCGGACTATTATATCGTTTTCCTAGCCCAAGACCCATTTACCGGATAAATTATTCCTCTAGTGTTAGGTTTCTCTTTTGTTGTTATTCTTATCGCACTAGGTACTCGAGTTTGGTTGGAAACCTTGCCACGCACACACACACGCACACACACACACAAGCAAACACACACACACACATTAAAGTACACTCAAGCTCATGCACACAGGGAATGCAATTTAATATGCGCTGATGTCATCTCGTATCAGGAATAATTTCTTTGGCAAAAGTTTAGCTACATATTTTTTTGGTGTCGTGGCTGTTGCCCGATTTTGTTGGCCACGTGCTCAAGGCGCCTGAAAAATTCGCACGCGTATTAACTTTCACTTGGCAGGCAAAATAAACAAGCTTACGACAGCAACAACAACAACAACAACAACAAAAACGAAGCTAAATAAGGCCAATGAAAATTGAAACAGATTTGAAATTTATGAGTTCGCGCTCGCACATTTTGTCACGCTGGGCGTAGGGCAAAGTAAATTAAAGTTGGCAAGCAAATGAGACAAAATATTATCAAAGAAAAAATCAATGAAATAAAACAATTGCACGACCATTAAATACCCTATATATAATGCACTGAAAAGGGTTAGCTGAAGTAGAAAAGGGAGAAGCAAAAGCAAAGTTAAAATAATATTTTGTGCCACCATTTGGTGTATACAGCTTTATATTTTCAATTAAAATATCATGATAACATCGTAAAAATGTTACATACCTTTGCACAAAACTAATATACTCTTTAGGCCCAATTACAAGGGGTACAGGGTATAAACAGATCCGACAGGAGAAAGGCAAACACTGCATGGTATCTAGTTTCAATATCGATATTTATCGAGATTCTTGAAATCAGACGCTATCGAAATAAAAAGGTACGCAAAATATTTACATATCTCCAATTTCAAGCATTTGTAGTTTGCGCAACTGAAGGACATGGTTGGATCGACTCAGCCGTTCGTCCGGGGTCGGGGAGATGTATCCTTCTGGCTTCGCAGAAAAACATTATACACTTTTTAAGCCATTTTTAATAGATTGTGGGAGTAAAAATATAATAAACTCTTGGTTCAAAGTCTTATGAATTTCAAATCTCTTGCAAAGTCAAACAATTTTAAGACGATTTCCATCTTCGGTTGCGAGCTGGTCAGCCAAAGTGTTGAGCAGTTAATTTATTGCAAAAACGCGCAAAGCGTTGTCGGTTGTCGCAAACTCTGCAAAAGTCAACTGGCGCCTAATTGGCAAAACAAGCGGAAAATCGCAAATTAAAGCGAAAATGCACGTTCGTCCCCCCCTCCGCTACTCCCAGTCTTATGAAAACTTGGGGCGAGACAAATAAAACAAATTGCGTATACGCTCCGCTGTCCCATTGGCCGCTTGGCATTTGCCTAGCCCTGCTGATTTACCACTCCAGCACGATTGTGCTTTATGAATTCAACTCTTAATTTTGTTCATGCCACATCAGTCACTTTTAACCAGACGCCGGCGCCAGGCGGCTTCTCTTTGGGCGACTGCCAGCAATTTACGGCTGGCCGAGCTGCCTGCTGTGAGATCCCCAATTAAAGACGGTTTGTTCTGCTTAATGATGGTATTAAGCACCCAGACGGTCCAGCAGATTTTCTCGCTTGCTCATCGAACACAAGAGTGCACATAATTCTTGTACGAAAATCCCGAAATATTTTTGACATTTATGACAACATTTGCATACATGAACACCATAAATTAACCCTACATGCGCAGCCCCCTGCCACGCCCAACACCTATAAACGACAAGCGTGGGCATTATTATTGCTCTTGTTGTTGTTGTTGTTGTTGTTGCTGCCCCTGTCATAACAATGTCAAAACTTAAATATTGACAATGCCATCGACATTGACGCCATCGCCATTGCCGTGCGCGCCCTGCTTTTATAGTCGCGCATAATTTTTGCGATATTTTCGCATGTGTCGATGTCAGAGATTTGGAGTGAAACCCTTTCGCATAACACGGCAAAATGTGCTGCGTCTTTTTGCTTTTTTCCAGAGCATTTATGTGTGCAAATTGCGCGCAGTAAATAAAAAGAAATGGGTATGAAAATTTTTACTCCTATCAGCAATATTTTTTATTTGCCAGCTCGGCCTGGCGGCATCAGCGGAACGATGCCGAACCAAACCGAGCCGTTCGACCTATTGCCGCCACACATGCCACACCCCCACACACACATACACACACAACACTCCCACACACGCACACACACATGCTCCACCGTAATAATCGTAATGAATGGCTTATCACGCCAGCTGGCATTGTCAACGATTTTCCATCGGCTGGCGCCTTTGTTGGTTCGATACACTGCCGGAGCAGGAAACGGTTAATAAATGAATGAGTTATGAAGTCGATGGGAGGGTGGAAGCGCGGGGGCTCAAGTCAACGGATCAACGGTTCCGCCAGACGTCGCGTCGGCTCGCCCGATTTCACAATCAAATGAAATTTAGCCATTGAATTTAACGCGTTATTTGCCCTAAACTCTGCTCCACAAGACGCATATTGATTTACTCAGCACCCAGCGCTCAGCTCCAGCAGGACTCAGCAGTAGCGAAAAGAAGGCGGCAAGTGTTAAATAATTGCCCGGCAAGAGGCAGCCGCACACATGAGACCCGGCCGCCATATGGAGATTTATGGGCGCACAAGTGCAGCCGCTGCTGTGAAATCAAATAACAATTTCGCTTTTCATTAAATTCAACAAAAAAAAGCGCCGTTCTTAAAGTCGCAGAAGTTTGCCGGCCAGAATGTAAATTGAATTTGTTGCACCTTAAAAGGTTCACCAAAATTGCCATTTAATACTCGAACTAAGGAAATCTTTAATTCAAATCCATTTGTGAATTTGATACACACTAAAAGGAGGGGTTATCCTTGTTCGTGGCGCATGAAAATCCATGCAGTCCTTTACGCGGGCTATCGAATTACTTTATTCCAATTAATTAATATAAGACGCACACATGAAATGAAACGAGAAATGAGAAATCTAACTGAGTCAGCATTAAGAACATGAGGATTTACTTAGCGCGTATTAATCAGAGCACGAATATAATGAAATTCCAGGACACGTTTGGCTGATATGAGGCTTAGGAATTAAAGTAAGTGGGAAAGAGAGAAATGACTGAAACAAAGCAGCGATTAATAAAGCGCAATCGATTCCAAAAAAATATCATGAGCAGTAAAATTGAATATGTACGGAATAATCATATTGCATAAAAGGCAGAGTTTTAGCCATATATCACAAGCTATATGTCAAGTTTGGTGACTCTAGCTCTTATTATTTACCGAAATTGCCCAAAAAACAGGATATCGATATCGATTCTTATCGATTGCTTGGAAACGGAGTAAGTTATCTCTTATTGGAAACAAACTCGATCTGCGCGGGAACTAGGAGCACCTACATCTAATTTCAAGTCTCTAGCTCTTATAGGTTCTGAGATCCTTGCGTTCATACAAACGGACAGACGGACGGACGGACGGACAGACAGACGAACATGGCTAGATCGAATCGGCTATTGATGCTGATCAAGAATATATATACTTTATGGGTTCGGAGATGCTTCCTTCTGCCTGTTACATACATTTGGATTTTGCACAAATACAATATACCCTTATACCCATTTTTAATGGGTTCAGGGTATAAAAATATATTTCACAATCTATATAGCTATATCTATTGGTAACATAGTGTACCTAAAAACAAGTACAACTTTATTGTAGTTGTGAGGACGTGAGAAATTCCTTAGAGATGCAAATAGTTAACGTACCGAAACAGAGCAAATGATGTCATTTAATTTTGATTACATTTATTATGTTTGTTTAATGTAATTTCGTTGAACATATTCTTTTGTGATGTATTTTTCAAGAGTATTAAATGCTCTTTGTGCGTTTGCTTTGTTTTTGTGCTTTTTTCGCAGGCGGCATAATCCATTTTAAATAAAATTCCAAATGAACAGACACAATGAAGGCAGCCGAAACCTGTGACATCCTTTGCTGTTGATGTTGGGGCGCCCGTTGCCTTTTTTCATTTTTTTTTGTTCTTCTGCCGGATCGGCGGGGCAAACACACTTAAAACATGAGCACGAAAAACATTTACATAAAATCGTCTTAACGCATTTGCCGCCTCATCGTCATCGTCGACGTTCTGCTTCGTTTTTGCTTTTAACATGCCCCTGACCGAGCAGGCCAGGCCAGGACAGGAACTGGCTGAGGGGCAGGCGCTGCAGAGGGACCGGCTGTGCCTTTGGGCCAAATAAATTACATGAAGTGTCGTCGGCCCCGTTCTGTGGGCCATTTCATCGCAATTTAATATGCACTCAAAAAAAAAAAAACAAAAAACAAAAAAAAAAAAGAATGTCAACTTGCGTATAGATAAATTCCACGGGCGTGGTCTCGGGAATTGTGGCCGGGCGCAGTTTAAGTTTAGTAGCAAGCAGCCCTTTGACTGATGGCCAAGTAATTGCATTTGCTGCTGTTGGTTAAATACTCGGCGAGCACTCGGCACTGATAACTTTTAATTTACATTTTATTTGAACAACAACAAATCTGGCCTTAAATGAGAGAGAGAGAGAGAAAGCGAGAGAGCTTAATTAACATTCATTAAGAGTGGAAAGTTGAACATGTGTGCCACTTAATTGCATTTCATTCTCAAATGCATTGCGTAAATAAATTTCGCTGGCAGTTTTAATTTGTTGTGCAAGGGGCACAAAACTTTCAAATCTGATTTGTCCGGCAAGAGCTGGTTCGTGCTTTGGGACTGGGCTCTGTTGTTGTTCCGACTAAATGGAATACTCTCGAGAAATCAGAAAAATAAAAACTTCACAAATTAAATGAACAGCGTAGCGACTAAGCGCGACCCTTTTTGACTGAATCTCGGTTGTATCATTGACTGAATGGCAGCTAAAAAATAAAAGATATGATTAAGCACATGAGCTCGGCATATAAGGTATGGCACAGACCAGATTTGTGCAGCTTCTGCAACTCGCTCATCGCTGATAATTATGTAAAAGTTGTTCGTTGTTACTCTCGCTCTCTTTTGGGGGCGGGTCTGGGGGGACTGGGTCAGTCCCAAAGGGTCAATTTTAATTACGCTCATTCGGAGCACAAAACGAAATGCAAAATAAAATAAAATACAAAATAAAGGCAAAGCAAGGCGCTTAAAGTTTTTGACAGGCGGTAACGAAGTGAAAATTGCTGCCGCATAATTGAAAGCGTTGCTGGGCAAAAAGCCAGGCTAAAAAAATCGGTTTCTTTATACTTGGCATCATCTGGGTGCATAATTAAAAATACATTGACATTTAATGGCACGTCGTGTTATAAATATTCAGTTTTTTTTATTGTGTTTCTGTTGTTGTTGTTGTTGTTGCATCCGCTTACATTCTTCTTTGTTGTTTGCTCGGCTCAAAGTAATTTTGAAATTCCTCTAGCATATTTGGCCGCTGGGTAAGCCTTTGAAAAGCCAGCTCACCTTTCCGGCCAACTCGCCACGCGCTGCATACTTTGCGGCCTTTCGCAAATGCCGCGCATCCAATGCGGCAGCAGCATACTTGACAATTCATTTGCGAAATTCCCATTTTTTTATTTCGCATGCCAACCGGCCCGAGCTGAGCAACTTGAGCTTTATATTCATCAGCGTTTATATTCATCAATCATCATAATTGAGGTACTCCAGCGCAGCGCAGACATTGCGTATACGACCCGTCGCCGGGGCCAAGTAACTCATTTTCACCAAATGCCTTAGCTCAGTGTGCAATCTACACTTTAATGTTTGTCATAAAAGCAGCCTTGACTTGGCTTCGCAGTAAGTCGGGCCTTAAATTTCTAACTTTTACATTTTCTTTATCGCCAAATTATAACTACAGCATTCATTGTCACTTGACATTGTCTGCCATATACATATATACATATACATATATATATTCGTGGCGACCGGAAGTGACGCTGCTCTTTGAAGATTTCCCAGACATTTGCCATCGCGTGGTGCTGGTGCCTTTTGAAGATGTTGCCAAAAATGTGGCAGAAGCAAGTTGAATGCGAGATAAATTCATTTTTGCCCTGCGCTCAAATGATATCCCTTTACTTGGGCACAATAAGCGTACCGCACTGTTGTGCGGCATTTCTGGCATTTTTATTTAATTTGGCTTTATGAAATTAGTAAACGCCTGGCTCTTGTTCGCTTTAAGAAATTCCAGTCTTGACGAGAAAAAGGACAGACAGTCTTTGTTGTGTTGGCATAAATGTTAAGATATGATTTGATATTATGGCCAGGCACGCCCCAAAGACAAATGGACGGAAATGGTTCAGTTGAGGCAACTGCCATGGCCATGTAGCTTTGGCATTTGTTATCCTTTTTATGAATTCGAGCATGCAATGAGAATGCTCGCAAAACAACAATAACAAAAGCCAACCACAACCCAAATTAAGTGTTGAACCTCATAGGAATTTTGATTGCAAATACTCGAAGCAACAAATCTGATACGTTGTTGCAGCTGGGGGCCCGACCCTTCTACCAAGATAAAATCAATTTAAGACGTACTTATTATAGCCAAGGCACAGGAAGGATGCTCAATGTTTCAAGGGTTATGCTAAGAAGCAAGATTCCGCACAGAATACTCCCCAATACACGAATGTCGACTAATTTGGCAGGCACATGTTTTTCATCTGCTAAATCATAAAAGCCCTCAGAGAGACTAATGGTAAGTGGCCACAAATGGCAGCTGGCTTACAATACTTACATATATATATACAAAAAAAAAGGCCAAAACTAACTACTGTTTGGCATGGAAATGAAACAGCCGCTGTTCAAGTGGTTGCCGTGAGAGACAGCCGAGTCCGGCAGCGTAGCACGGCAGGAAATTCGCTGTGAAAATAAAGTCAGTCAGGCGCAAGGCAGACAACGACGGACTTGTAAGTACAGCTGCTGCTGCTGCTGCTGCTGCTGCTGTCCTGGTCAGGGATAAAGGGTGCTATCTCCTTCCCAGACGAAACAGCTCCTATGACCATGTGTGACCGCATTGCCCGGCGTATGCTGCACGTCAAGCTCAGTTGCTGATCATAAACTAGCCACACACACACACTCAAAGAGCTGGCAGCACAAGAAAAGCACAACTTCCGGCCCCTGCTCGCCCTGGCACATATCCAGCACAAGACACTACAAATCATTTGTAGCTCCTTTTGCCGTCCGTTTGTCCTTTTCGCTGTGCTGCTTTCTCCACTTTCTCCATATGTGCCTAGCCATCCTCTAGCCATGATAATATAAAACATATAGATATTTGTAGAAACTTGGCCTGGTTCTGGTTCAAATATATAAAAGAGCACAGATTTGGTGTGCTCTAATTCAACCGAGTTTTATATAAGTATGTTTATAGAGTTTTCCCCCTTATCCAGCCTACATTTTTGTTTTACAGGGTATTTCATGGTCGCCCTTTGCTGTGAGCTTTTATTGTCATTGTTTCCATTGTTGCTGCTCCTTGTGTTGTTGAGTTTGCGGTTACACTTTGCGTGCTGTGCATTGGTGTCCCCCATGCTGGCACACCACCACCCCTCTCTTCCTTCCGCTCAGGCTCCTGTTTCAGGCCCAGGCCGTGCTCGTGTCCATGTGTCCCCATCTTGTCGTTTTTTTTTTCGACTTCTACATGCGTCGCGCTGCGGTTGGCGTTGCCGTGTCTATTGTGCTAATAGGCAGCACTATCGTATTTTAACAGCTTTTATTTGCACATATGTGTGTGTGTGTGTGTGTGTGTGTGTGTGTGTGTGTGTGCGAACTTGCGTGCACACAAATACGTGGCACAAGCATTTCAATTGTTTATCATGGTTTTTTACCATTGTTGCTCTTGTCGGCTATTTATACCCTGCAGCTATGCAAATGGGTATTATTGAAAGTATGAAACAGGTAGAAATTTACAGGCTTGCATTCAGTTAAATCAACTATCGGAAATCATGTTTAGAGGGCAGACGATAGGTGACGATCCGTGCATTGTTTTATAAGCAGAAACAGATCTTCCTTTACTCGACTGATCGATTATTTATTTTCCGTCGATGAAAACAATCGATAAAACTAATTCTAATACCATTGAAATTACTTTTACTATTAATTGCTCTCTATGTAAATTATCTTACGATATTTAAAGAAATATTTACATATACTATAAATTTAACATTGTAAAAAAGTTATATTCTTTAAGCTTAAAAGTTACAAATATTTAACATACAAAATATTGATTAGCATTAAATTTGCATAAATCATAGACATAGGGCATCTTTATGGCTCTTTGTTCAACATTTTTGACTCAAACGATTCAATTTTAAGTTTGTGCAATTATGATACGCTTGTTTCATAATGTGCGCTTGATTTTAATCGGTCTCATTATTTGTATAGCCTGAACGCATTGAAAATGGATAATGAGGCCATAATGGTTTTATGGAAATGTATGTTACACGCAGAATAAAGCATTTCCGACCTGCTGTAGAATATTCTTGTTCATCATCAAAAGCCGTCAGTCAATCAAAAAAGATATCGAGATCGGGTTTCTTGAAATTATCTCGTAGGCATTTAACATCTCGTATCAGATCAAGTATATCCTTTATTTTAGATATCGACATCCCATAAAAACAATTCCAAAAGGAGGCACAATTTTAAATGCACAATCAAATTATATGGCACAATAAAATCTACTGCAGCGAATTCCTTCTCTTTTTCGGGCACTCCCGACTAGACACTCTCTTATTTTATTTCATCTTATTCGGCCTATTGACTATAAGGCATTTGGCAAACAACTAATGCAGCTGCCTTGATCAGGCAGTCCATTAAAAGGTGCGCATCATTTTACGGACTGCCTCAGCTGTTACCTGCAGATGAGCCCAGCTTAGCTCACCTGGGCTCAGTCATCCACTTGTCAGCCATAACAAGCTTCACACTGTGTGTGGCTCACATGCTGCTGCCCCCACGTGTTGCACGTCATCAGCATGATTGGCATTTTTAAGTAACGGCATTTTACTACCTGTCCTTTGTAAAAGCATTTTTATACCCTTATACTAGGGTATTATAATTTGGCCATGAAATGTGTGATGCATTGAAGAAGAAGTCTCCGAATCCATAGAGTAAATATATATGCATTCTCAGTCCGAGCGTTGTCTTGTCTGTCTCTGCACAAGCTAATCTCCTAGTTTGAAAGATGTCAGGACAAAATTTTAATTGCAAATAAAGTAATTTCACAAAAAACTAATTTGTTTTTACAAGTAAACCTTCTTATCATATAGCATATAGCTTTCTAGAAAGAATCAATCAAAATGAGTTTTTGTCGGAAAAACCTTTTCTGTTATGCAACATATCTTGGCACTTTATTCTGCCATTATAGCTGCAAGCACGTATCAAGTCGGTTTACCATATCATAAGGTTGTTATAGATCTCAAATCGGTTGACAATTCCAGGCCGAGAAGGTCGTAGAAGGGCACTTTATCTTCGGCGAGCCCGTGATAGCCGTTCGTTTATGTTTATTTATTTTATTTTTTTTCTTGGCGCATCAATAAAAATACAAAAATGACAGGTTTTATAATTGGCGATAAAATGCCATCGACGAGGACGCTGACAATAACATGCAGCACATAATGATGGTCCTTAAGGACTCAACACAGCAACAGCTGCTGCAGCTTTAGGAGGCCTATTTTCATTTTGCAATTCGGCTAGAGAAAATACTATACAAAGAAAGCACGATTCTCAATCGAAGTTTCACTTTTATTTTGTGCATGTACAGTCAATAAAAAAAGTTAATGGACAATGCCGGACGACTGTCGAGAGCAAAATTTCGTTGCCTAACAACTGAAAGCTGGCAACAGTCAGTTATGGCTAGATAGGGAGCGAGCCAGAGTTTCCGTTTGATAAGGGGCACATTTGCGTGCATAGCTGCGGATGTTGCAAGTAACTGGACTTCCTGTTGGGCGCCAATAAACTATAATAAACACTAAAAGGCAGCTGCTCGAGGAAGCTGCGCAGCGCCATTTGACTGACAAATGCGGCTGTCAAGGCGAGCAAGGCGTCCAGGAAATGGCTAGGAAATTAAAACAAATATAAAATGCCAGCAACTAGACGGCCAGCGACAACAACAAGGAACCGTCGACTTGCAAAGGATAAATATGGCACAAAACTTTGCCCGCAGCAGTAGCTCACCCAATTCCACCGCGGGGCATTTAAATGTGGCAGAGCAGCACTTAAACAGCAAGCGACACGAAACGCGTCTCTGTGCCCCAGTTGGCTGCCATAAAAGTCAACAACTTTCGCTGCCGCCGCGCTGATAAAGGCCAGCCGACCCACCCAATGCACAGTTTTGTTCGATTGAGTTACGCGTAATCGTTTCGAGTGCTTAAAAATTAAATTAAAAATTTATTTACTTTAAAAATGGCAGCAGCGTCTATGTTGCTGCCAGCTTATCAGTGCGAGACGCACACCCACGCACACCCACGCGCTGCCAAGGGCCATAATAAACCGCAGAGTGATAAGAAATCGATTTGTCACCAGGACGTGAGACTCAATTGGCGCTTAGGCAAACAAAAGCCAATGCGAGCGCAGTCATGAGGGCATAAATCACGCGCTCACATACCAACACAAATACACTGAGACACACGCACACACATACGCTGAGAGGGGTGCAGTTGCCGGAAAGGTGCGGAAAGGTGAGTGCGTGTATGTGTGTGTGAGCGACACATTTAATTTTATTACAGTTACTCCCGCGAGTTGTTTTGAATCAAATCCCTAACAAAATACTCGATGCTTTTGTGCGTCACTGAGATTTGGATTTACTTGTAATCATAGAGAAAGACAAACAGACACACACACACTCACACACTCACACAGCTGTGGGGTGACAACGAGGAAATTGAAACAAATTTTTGAGTCATGCCTTACAATGAGCCCAGTAAAGCCCCAGACTTGAAGCAGGCTGCCTTTGCAAGTGGGGATATTTCCTTTTTTTTCTGTTTCTTTCAGGCCAACACCTAATGATAATATGCGAGAAGGAACGCGATAATGAAGTTGCAGGTGCTTGTGTTGATTTATTTTCGATTTACAAGTAAATCCCCTCGCTGTGGAATATAATTTCCATGTGTTTATTTCTGCAAAATTTACTGCTCCGATTGAGCGACTCCTTTCGATCTACGCCCGATTGTGACAGACATGTATTTGCTTTGCCTGTCGCCCTCTTGCTTCACGTGACTACACTTTGCATTTCACAACCTGCCATTTGAATAGTAACAGGGAGCTGTCAGCCAGCCGGGCTGTTAAAAATAAGGTAATGCCAAATATTGGCAGCTGTAGCAGCAGAGGCAGCAGCAGCAAGCCCTACTCCTTCAATTGCCACTCTACTGCCGCAGCCTTTGCTCCCAAATGATGCCCAGCTATTTGTACTGGCTGCTTCTATTTTTGGCTGCCGTTTCTCGCCCTATACACTTTGGCAAGGGGTATTCTGTACTCTCTTTACGTTTGTTAAGTATTTGAACTATAAATGTTGATCCGGTATTAATAGACTTGAATATCAGATGAACTTATGCATAAAATGTATCATTTAATAATAAAGCAGCTTATCCGCTTATAAAGGCCATTTAAATGTATGCATTTTTTGTCCGTAATTAAATCCGATTAATAATAAGCCGTGTGAACAATGATTATTTGAGTAGCTTTGTCAAAAGAAAAAAAACTTTGTATTTATATGAATATGTCATGAATTCAGTTTCTGCTTGTTATTAAGCAACAACAATTATAATTAAATATTTATTTATGACTTGTGCATGAATAGCTTTTCAGTTTTTTATTAATATTTTGTTTATACGATAATTGTGAATTAGTTCAATTTATCATATATATTGAAGAACTATTGAAGAACTGTGCCCAAATCATATGTACATTATTTTCAAGAATAATATATAAAGTATAATAAGTATATATATATATATATATATATATATATATATATACAAATGCATATATATAATATATATACTTTATACTTTAAATGTACAATTTATTTATTTGCCTAAATTTTTCTGGAATTAAATTAAAATTGAAATCATATTCTTGTAGTTGGATGTCCGAGCTGGCTCGAGCTTGGTGTCTTCTTTAAACTATTTTTAGTCTTGTGCTTATTTTATTATATTTATATTTAGATTTTTCTTATATAATAATTATAATATAATTGTGTATAAGATCGTATATAATTGCTTTAGAATAACACGGAACTGCATTCCTTCAGCTGGCTGGAGATGTTTTTGGTTTTACTTTCCATCAATATATTTCGACCGCGCTTGAGTGTATTTAAATAACTGTTGAGCAAAGCATACGTTAAGAAATATTAAATATTTATATATTAATCAGCTCTGAAAGCGTATTTAATAGCCTGTTTATTCAAGTAAAGAGCTCTGTTTTTGCTGTCTGTGATGCCATTTTTATTCGTTTTGCGCTCTGTTCGCAGTTCGCAGTTCTTGTTCTGTTTTTTTTTCTCTTTATTTTGTTTTATTATTTTTTTTTTTTTTTTGCTGTTTAAGGTCTCGACGGTAATGTTTTGCCTCAGCTGCACGTGAAATATTTTCGACAGCCACAGAGTAAACAAGCGCACACATTAACTTTCGCTTGTGTGTGTGTGTGTGTGTGCGTGTGTGTGTGAGTGTGAGTGAATTCTTATACACTCTCAATTTAAGCGCTTCATTTCACTTTATTTCGACTGCGATTTCAATTTTAGCTTCAAGATTTTCCTACAGCGTTTTATTTTGACTTCGCAACATTTTAGCTTTGGCTTTGGCTTTGGGTTCTACTTTCGCCGCATAAGAAATGCGCATTAAAATGAATGGATTTTGGTGATTTTAATTTTTAATTTGGGCTTTGCGGTCTGCCAAATTGATTTGGCCAACTTACACGCTGTGTGAGTGCAGCTCCAAGATTGTTTCAGCACTTAGTTAACTTTAATTAAAAATGCAGCGCAGCATATTTGATTTGGCAACAATCAAATTGATGTTCGGGTCAATCAATAAAGCGCTTCAAATTGGAATAGCCCTTTTTTGTGTGATTCATGTACTTTTGGCATCAGCGCTGCAAACGCGGGAATCTTTTAATTAACTTTTGTTTATCCAGCAGCTAAAAAAGTTTTTCATTTGCTTTGACTCCGCTCCGCAAAGCTGTGTAAAAACTTTCCGCATTTGCAGCAAAAACGTTATACTAGCAGCCAGTATGTGGGCACAGCTTTATTGGCGCCACTGTGCCAAGTGCCCCGAAATGTAGGCAACACTTTTTATGTGCACAGTGCACATTTAAATAAATTGCTGTTTGCTTTCAATTTACTAAAGCGCCATCGCGAGCTCCAGAGCTAAATCTCAAATCCTTTGTCGCAACCCACTGTAAATATTTGCCCCTTGGCTATAACCTATTTTCTGGCCAACAGCTATGCGGCTGCCTCAGCTGATGGCTCAGTTATATGGCAGCAGCAGCAGCTTAGATCGTTGACAATATATATTAACTACACATTTCAGCGAGCTGCTGTCAAATAACTTCAACTTTCAGCTGCCGTAAATTCCCTCGACAAAAAAGGAAAGGAAGCCAACGAGAGCCGCATTGTTTCGCTCAAAGTATGCAAATGTCAGCTACTGGAACTGTGCTGACTGAAAAAGTTTGATGCAACAGAATTTGTTTCATTAGCTTAATGCCCAAATGGAATTTGGCGACGTGTCATTTCAGTTGGCTGGTCACTAGAGGTGCTGACCCCTAGCTTAAAAATCGTTCTGCTTGCCTCTCTATTAGGCCATTGCAGGGGTTTGGGCTGGGTCGCCTTGTGCAATCAAATACAGTGCAACAACAAGCAGGCGGGCAAGTTGGGGCATTAGTGGTTGCCATTGCTGCTGGCATTGCGGCCATTATCGCAACGATGACGCGACAAGACGCCACTTAGAGAAGCGCGTTCGGTTGCGGATGGGAGCAGCAGCAGCAACACTCTACAGATAGACACAGCACAGTGGCAAGCGGCATTTGGTGGGCAACGGGCGACCGAGGCATGACCATAACTAGCTTTCGGTCTGCGTTTTGCGTTCAAGCCAAGTGACAGGCAACATGCTACGGCTGCTGTTGGTGGCACACAGCAGAGCCGCAGTCAGTGCAGCTGCGGCAATTGCGGCGGGCAGCGACAACAGCGACAAGGACGACATTCTCCACATCCTCGGCATAGATAAACAAGCGTCTGCTGCTGTTGCACATAACCGCACATATCGCTCATAAACACGGCCATAAAACCAAAAACAAACAAACGGCCAAACAAATATGTGATAAAGACTGCAACAACTAAATATGTGCCAGTAAGTAGGGACGCGGTCGTTTTCCAGTTTAATGGCCCAATCAAAAACGGGAGCAAGCGAAAACTTTGAGCGCACACAGCTATCAAAATGCCATATAAAACTGTCATTGAAAACTTATCTAAAATTAGTGCAAAGTTGTATTTATTTACTTCGCGCTGTCTGTCTGACTGTCTGACTGACCGACTGATTGATGATCAATGCACAGCCCAAGCCGTAGGAGCTCAGAAGTAGTAATTGTTACTTTTCTGATAAAAGTGCACACTAATATAGGGTTTCGCGAAATTGCACCCATAAGTTTAGAAATATCGCGAAAACAAAGGCTCCTCTACAAAGTTTATAGAACTATGCACCTCCTCGTACTTCCTTCTTTACCCTAAACTGACTGACATCCCGAACAACGTAGAGCCTCGGATTGGATATATCTCCGCTTCGACATTGTTGTGATAATTCTGGATAACATATCACCAAGTAGGTTCTAGATTGGTTTTGTAATAGCCCGATTATGTTGTACTCTATCCAGTACAGCAGGCTTAAGCTGCCTTAGTATTCCGGCAACGCGTCGTATGTATAAGGAGAACTGCAATGCGTACACAAAGCTGACAACAACTTCAACCGTTTGCCATAGTTTTCTGTTATATTGTTTCCAAAATGAAATGGAGTATATTCGCTGGCGAATTAGCAACAAATATTGCTAGCTTGTACGCAAAATGAAACGAAAATATTTATCTACATAAGCCCTAATATTAAAGCTATTTAGAGTCCACAAACATGTTGAACTACTTTAAATGCGACCAAAACATTATTTTCCAGCTGTCTTATATCTCGACTAGAGCATTTTACTGCCATGCCATCTCCAAAGTTCGTATTTCTTTAGAGCAGTCTTTGCTCCGATTTAGCGCAAATGCCAACGCTTAGCCAAAAAATAATAAAATTACAATAAAACGAAAAACAGTTCTCTAGCCGGGAGCCGGCCAACAAAGCTGTCGTAACAAGCATTCGAATTTTCTTTGAAACATAGCCCCAAGTGCTAAGAAACACACTCAAGCTGAAGCACCTGCTACTTCTGCTCACACACTTTGGGTGTTTGAGTGTAAGTATGCGAAAGCACAGGTGTGTAATTATCTCTAGAAAAGAATTTTATTCAAGTTAAATATTCTTCCAAAAGAGAACCAACATGCTAAATATGGTGTATCGCTCTTAAATGCTCTGAGATATGGTCTAAATAACCAAAAATCTTTTCGTGAAAAAGGGCCAAGGAAGATAGTAAGATAGCTTTTGTAATCTCTTGGGTCGACCCGATTACTAGTTGGACTCTTCAGCCAGTTACATACATTTGCAATAAACCATAATACCATAAAAGAGCTAAAACTAAGGAAACTAAGCAGATGATTGCATTTGTTGCAGGCTCTGCTCCGTTTTGCCATCGCTTTGCTTCTGTGTCATTTGTGTGTGTGTATAAAATTTTAGCGTCATTTAAAAAACAACAACAAGAACAACAGGCAAAAACAGAAAAACAAGTACAATAAGTACACAAACTGGTAGCGGCAGGGACCCAAGTCCTTAAGCATCCGCATTGATGAAGGGATGATGGGTATATGCGGACCGAATGGACAGCTGCAGAAGCAAGCGCTTGGGGCGCTTTCGCAGCATTTCGTTTGTCTTGTTTGGGGCTAGCCCCATTTGCCAGGCAGCCCGGACTGGCAGCCCGGACTGGCCCATAGACAATGCAGACACGCAACGCAGGATGCACGCTTTATTTGCCTTAAACAGAGCGCGTCGCATTTTGTTTATTGTTTCTCTCAGAAAGTAGGCTACGTTGTCGTCGTCTTCGTCGTCGTCGTCGTCCTCAACATCCTCGGGCCATCTCCTGTTCAAATTAAACTGAAATTCTTGTCCGCTGCCTTGTCTGGCCCAAGATGCCGTTGGCCTCCTCCGCACAGCTCAAACAATGTTATGAGCCAAAGTGGCAGCACTTTTTCTGGAGCACTCCCAGTTGCCCCGAGAGAGAGAGAGAGAGAGAGAGAGAGAGAGAGAGAGAGAGAGACCGACCGCCCACGCCATAGCTGCTGGTATGGCTTGTAATTAAAGTTTAAGGATTGCGTAAAGTTTAGAAAAAGTTGAACGAGCAAAATATAATTCTAGGAAGAGCAGCAACAACAAAAGTCTAACAAAAGCCTTGAACATATATAGATAGCACTGGGCCTGGTCAGCTATTATAATCGATAGCTCTTTAACTTTGGCACACAACTGTGACACTGATGGGTTAAGCTCGCGCTTAATGGCCGTCTAAGTTGACACAAGCCAACGGGAAACGGAAAATGAAAGAAAAACTCCATAGCCATAGCTATCAACATGGCCGTGAGCCGACGAGCTGGCAACTGCCTGACTAGCTGACTGCCTGTCTGCCTGACGAGTATGGGGCGGCAAAAGTTTTTTGTTGATTTATTAAATTAATTGCTGCCACATGCAGCTGCCCCCACAGCGCACGGCAACGAGGTTAGCATTTATTTGTGTTTAATTTAATTTATACGAAATGCCGAAAAACTTTTTATGACAAGATTCATGCGAGTCCATGCGTTCGCATTTCTGCTCGCACCTTGGCCAACCATCATATTAGATACTCCCAAGGCCGCAATTTACGGCTATTTTTCAAAAAGTCGCTTGTTTTGAGCAATAATTTAGCACATTCTATTATACTTATAAATACATAGAAAAGTTGACTTTGGTTTTGCTAGATTTGTCGACTTTTCTTTGTTCATAATTCTCAATTGGTTATAGCTTCAAACGGGGGATAATAGATTCCCAATCAAGATGAGTCTTTGCTTATAATTCTCAATTGGTTATAGCTTCAAACGGGGGATAATAGATTCCCAATCGAGTGTCTGTAGCAAATTGTGCTCATAATCGAACCGCGACTTTTTTAAGATAGCTTTGATAGACAGACAGCCTGGTCACTACTAGAAGAAATTACCAGGCATTGTCCGGCTCAAATGTGTAATGTTGCAAATGCAAGTAGTACCTAATATGTTTGTGTGATTCACGTCAGCCTCATTGCCTCCATTTCCCCTTCTCCCGCCCGTGGCAATCTATGAGCTACCAATCCATTATAAACATAAATTGTTATAAAAACATAAACAGTGGTCATATTCTATGATTTCTTACTGAAATTATCAACCAGCCCATTAAACTAATTAATTGCTGACTAAGAAACTCATTACTGCTCTCTTTGCGCATACAAAAGTTCCTTCATAAATAACTAGCCAGTTTTTTTCAGGCCTTTCCCAGTCGAGCACCTCTCAAATAAATCTTAACACAAATCTTTAAAAAAGGGTTTAGGGACAAAGATCTTATAAAAAAAAAACGGGTTTAAGGACGCTCGAATGGTAGACGAAAAAGGTGCATATAATAGTTTTTCTCGACTTTTCCCCAATTGTGGACGTAGACTTTCCCAAAACCTGTCTAACTGCAGTAAAAATTATATTGCCTTTCTCTTTTATCTACTTAAAATCTTACAAATATTTAGTTTAATGGGATGTTCTACCCCAAGCTTCATGCTCTTATGATTATGACACACACCTTATATGCATTTTCTATATAACTACCTTTTATTTTTGCACAAAAAACATGCAATTTTCCTAAAACTTATATTTTCCACGAACTTTATTTAACTGTTGACAATATGTACAGTGCTTTATACATTTTTTTTCTCTTGTTGTTTTGTTTGGTTTTTTTTTTTTCTTTTTTAATAACGCAAAGCATCTTAGTATATTTGTTTTTTTTTTTTCACGAAGCTGAATACTATATTTGTGTTTTCACGACGCTGAGTGCCACATGTCGTAATTGTTTTTAAGCTTATTATAATCTGTGTTGGCTCTTTGAAAAACATATATGCACATGCACAGAAATACATTGTGGTTCAAACATTTCTAGCAACACCTGTCACTACTTTAGTTTCTGAAGGGCTTACTTATAAATACCTTAAATTGTATAAATGTTTGTCCAGAAAGTGAAAAGTAATTTCTATTTTTCGCCCAACTATTCGGCTGACCGTACAAATTTCATTTCGCACCACAGTATGAAGACAGAGACTTCAAGTCGCGACATATAGAAAATGCTTATTTATGTGCATTATTTTTAATATATATTAAGAGCCATTCCTCATGATTGTAGGGGCAGCAGGTATCTCCCAGTTAAGCACTGCCGATTAGAATATTCTTCTTTTGTAATCACGCTCGCAATGCTCACAGATATGACAGGGTTATAGCTTTATGATTTTCGCATAAGCTTTGACGTCCAACTAAATGTGTTTCTCGTTCTACTGAAAGGTTCTGTAAAGTTTTGGTCTTTGTATTTCCAGTTGTGGAAATCGAGTATATAATAGATTTACTCCAAGCACCTTAAGCAAGAGGAAACTTATGTTGCTTAACTCATCTACAAAGGAATCCTGCAACTTTCTATACAATGCAATCAATCTGTTTGTATATGATACTTATTAAAATAATTAATTTGATTTCTTGCTGGACAATTGCTTTGCCTATTTCCACATAAATAGTTTGCCATCATATTTTGCACATTAACGGAAATTGAGTACATTTTGTTATGCTGAAGGTAGAAAATGATTTATGCGATCGAGGCACGCACCGAACGCGCTGAAAGTGAGTACAGAAAAGGAGCAAAATGAATTGCCGCAATACGTGTTGCTGTTCCACACAATTTCCGGTGGGACGAGACACCAGCATATTCTGCTGCTATGCCTGCTGCTATACTGCTGCCCACCTCATCACTCAGAGGGCACAAAGGCGAGGACATGACATCCAATCGTTTCGCACACTTTTGCAATTGATTTAGCATCGCTGCCAAGCAAGCAGAAATCGAAGGACTAGCATCGAGTCGAAGTCCTGGGCCTCCCAGTGATTCGACTGGCACTCCTTAAAGTGTGTGCGGCGATGTGTTGCGTCGGCCAACTTGGGGCCTTTAATGGCGTTACAATTTGCCTTCGTTATTGTTGGCGTCCTGCTGGCGAACCGAGGTGTTGCTGTGTCTGTGTGTGTGTCTCTAATGCTGCTGCTCGATGAGTCCGAGAAAAATGATGCCACAAAGCCCCACGGTGCAAAATGCTCATTTATTCCAAAGTGAGTGGGGGGTGCGGCAAAACACGGGAATATGTTGCACGTTTAACGTTTCGCTTCAGAATTTATTGCTGGGCGTCTGCGCGGTTGACAGTCGAACCCATAAAAACTCGCTCGTAGTTCCGGGGTGCGGTACTTAAGGGCCACAGGGTTTATGGGGGGGTGCGGGTTGCACGTTTATTGCATTTACAGTTACTTAATTCTTTTGCATGAACTTGCCACATAAAACAATAATAATTGCACACCTATACACCCTGTTACAACTTGCCCCTAACAAGCCCCGCTCCAACATCTCCTTCATTTTTGTTGCAGGTGCGTATGGAAAGTGTGTCAATTATGCGGGGCAGGTAGGAAAGGCATTTTGATTGCCGGCAAACTTTTTTGTAAATACCCTTAAACTTGCAAAGCTGCTGCCATTATGCCACAACATTTTTGGGGCAGGGCTCAGCATGGCTATAAATGTTGTTGTTCTTGTTGTTGTTGTCGTTCCGGTGCGTTGATTGTATTATGAGTGACGTGTACCTCAAAAAAGCTTTTAAGTCATTAATTTCATTTGGAACAGCATCATACTCAAAGGATTTTAAAGTGCACAAATTTCGAAGCAAAACCAGCCAAGTCTCAACAGGACAGAAACGCAACGTTTGCCACATTTACGGGCATCAACATGCCATTAAAACGATTTACAGACATATATGTCTGTCTATGGGCAAATGTGTTTCATTAAACTGAATGAATTTGCGCAAGATGCGTGAACATGTCAGCCGAAAATAAATCTACTAATAACTAAGATTTATGCCAAAAGCGCACACATGCTGAATATATTTATGTGCGAGCTGCGGCTGAAAAATAAGCCAGAAACTCGACATTTAAAATCAGCCGGATAAGCCACAAGAGAAAGGCACATTTTGCCTATACTATATTTTGTGGGTGTTTATCTGTGTTCTTTTTTTTTTGTGCAAATCAGAGAACACAATCTGCATGCAAATGAATCAAATGAATTGGTTTTGGCAATTTTTAAGCAGAAGAAGGGGCGTGGCTGCTGCGCCTTACTATAGCCCAGTGGCTGTGGCTCATGTCTGCGGTTGTTGGCAAACTTTTGCCTTATTTGATTAAATAATTTCCATTTAACTTCTTACTTTATGCTTGCCTTTGGCTTAGGCGACGACATCCACTCGAGCCAAAGGACTTGACACAAAAGTCAGAGCCAACATACAAATGTTCGTAATTAAGAGCAACAAATACGAACTACACACACACACACACACACATAGCTGTTGGCAGACACGCACAACAATTTAGCTGGCGAATTAGTATGGCAAAAACTTAATCTTTGGACCGCAGGCCAAAACCTCCAGAAATAAAAGGTATGCCAGCACACAAAACGCTCGAAATAAATGACTTTTTGCCATAAGCAACTGGCATTGATTGCCCCTCTATACTAACTATAGCTACACATGTATATTTAGTTGTGTTAGTATTAGTAAAAAGGACAGCTTCACCTATGATATACACGCTCACCTAATGGGAAGAGCGGACAGGCAAGAGCAACATTTGAAACAAATAAGGGGAGTGCACGACTAGAAGATACCCAAGCATTCGAACTATCTTTGAAGCATATAACTGAAAAGTACTAAAAGAGATATTAATATTTATCTCTAAATCGATAGTTATCTACAAAATGAATAAGGGAGAAAATATTGAAAAATTGCAGCAAATATTTTAAATGCCGAGTCTTTAGCTTTCGACAGACAGCCTTACAGCTGGACATGCCTAGATCGACTCGGCTCGTGGTGAGATACTTTCCCCTGGCCGTTACATACTCGTGCAATAAAACCAGTATACCCCTTTTACCCATTTTTAATGGGTTCAGGGTATGAAAAAAAACTGACGCTGTCTGATTTAAATGAGGAGACACAGCGACTTGGGTCTCATGACAGCTAGATTTACAATATGTGGTCACATATTCATTTCAGCAAATACTGAGCGAAAAAGTTGATAAATTGAAAAAATATATTAAGTTTTTAATTACAATTTCATTTTGTTTATCTTTTTCATTATAATTCCAAAAATGTTGTTAAATTATTTTACCCAAAAAAAAAAAAAAAACAATATAAATCAAAGCTCGTGTTGCAATCCAAGAAATTAGTATGTATTAGAGTATATTTTACACAATTTTAGTTTAGAATGTTTTGGAATTTACCTCACAGTATGCCGTAGAATTTCTTTGAACATGTGACTGTGAATTATTAACGACGAGATATTTTTCTCTCAGCACAAAAATAAATCAAATGCAAAACATTTTTAAATGTTTGTTCAATAAACACAGGAAGAAACTCAATTTACTAGCATTTAATAATGCATACAATTTTTCGCAGTGCACACATAAGTAAATACAGAGCAGGGGATTTTGGACCAAGGGGATGGGGGTGGGGGGCTGGTTATAAATGTCTGGGTGGCGCCGTTTGGCTGTAAGTATGTAATGTGGAAATAGGGTTAAAGCAACAAAATCCACGCACCAAGAAATGAAGTGTAGGGCGACGCAGGCAATGGGGCGGCAACGGGCTGTTATGGGTTAGCAAATTGTATTGTTTTTGTGTAAATTAGTTCATTCTGGCGAGTGTGTATGCCTGTATGCCTGTGTGTGTGAGTGTGTGAGTGTATGTGTGTTTGTGTGTGTGTGGGGTTGGTCTGTGCGCTCAATGCTCAGCTTGGACGACGTGTTCGGTCCTTTTAATTTGCATGTTTTATGTTCACTTTATGAGATTTGAGTTGGTCTTGTGGTTTAGCATAAAATATTAAACTGGCCACATGTGCGTGTGCATGCGTGTGTGTGTGTGTGTGTGTGTGTGTGTGTGTGTGTGTGTGCAGGGTCTCAAGTTTGCTGCGATCATAATTTATCGTTGAGCTTTCGTGTGTGCAGACCCAGTTTCAATTTGAGCTTTATCCTGACATCGCCACAAATCTTGCGCATGTTTAGTTCTATTTTGTTTTGTTTTGTTTTGTTATTTATTTAATTTATTTATTTATGTGGCTCACTAAAACCACTTTAATCAGCCCCAGTCGACATTGCCAGCGCATCTGGCCTCGGAATTAAGCCCGCCATTTAAGCCAGCCCGATTTTGGCCAGCCGCTCGTTTAGTTATAAACCGTCAACACGCACGCCGCCGACGTGGCTTACAACAGCGAGTCTCAGTTAATGACGGCTCGTTAATCGGTCAGTTGGCCAAACTGATTTTATTTATGGTCAACTTTTATGACACATTCAGCGAGGGCAACTAGCTAAACACATGCAAAGCCCCGGCTAGGTATTTAAGGCAGCCATACGAATTGTGTTAAAGTTGAATTACAAACATTTGCAAAGCATAGTATATTTGTTGTTAAACAAACATGCCGGTCAAATTAGTAGACAAAAGCCATGTCCTCTTGGCATTTGGGAGTAGATGCCACTTGAGTGCGATTGTTGCTCAATTGCTGCCAATCACATCAATAATTTAACTCATAGAGTGAAATTCCATTTGAAGCCAGTAATAGATGGATTCATACGTGCAGACTGCGAAAGGAGTGCATGTTAAACTCTTTACACCGACATAAACAGCGGGCAAAAATACGTGCGTGGCATGATACAGTGTAATCGAGGTCAACGACATCCGAGCGAAACGAAAGGACAGCTGAATGGGATGGATTGCGGCATGAAATTGATGAGAGCTGCATTGTGGCGATGTGGCGACAGCACATTCTGCAACAAAACAAGAGAGAGAGTATGCCAGTCGGGAGTGTCCGGCAACGAGATGCTCTCTACCCAGCATCAATCTCTCGTTACAAATAAACAAGCTAAACTGCCCCAAATGGGTTCGTGATAAATGCAGGTGTTTATTTTCCAAATGCGGCTGTAAATACCAAAGCCCTAGATCATGTTTCCAGTTTGTAGAAAAGTACAGAAAAGTATTCTGGAACTGTGTATACTAGACGGGAATGTGGAGTCTCTAGCTCCTATAAGCGCCGATATATGTATGTTCAACAAGCAGGATTTCGTTAGCGAATCTTGTCAATTAAGTGGAAACTGGAAAAATTTTAGATGATTTGACACAAACCTGATCCGTGGGAGGCACATGATGGCTACAGTTCAAATTACTCTAGCTCTTAACGTCTCTCTTTTTTAGGGTATCAGAAAATACCCATATCCCGCTAAGATCCTGTCTGGTGGCAACCAAAGCAATCAACTGTAAAATGTAGCAACAATGACACCTCATGGCGCTCTCTTTATACTGCTCTGCTTCTTCAACGCGCTGTGCCTGATATGTTGCCAGTGAGTGCAAGTGAAGTGCGATCTGATGCAGCATGCACAGGAGATGCTAAAAAAACGAACAGCAACAACAACAAAAAGAAAAACGAACAACAACTGGAGATGGCACATTGCTGGCACATATTTTCCAACGGCTGTCAACAGAAATTGCTGTCAGCGAAGGAACCAGGACATTGAGGTTTTCAAATTGTTTGCTTACATGCGGCCTTGGTGTGGGCGGACGATTGGGGTTTGTGGTGCAGGATGGGGCGAGGTTGGGCTGCGCAGAAACCCGACACGACCCAAACCCGAACACGTTACCATAAATCTGGAAATGAAATAAGTGTACACTCTTGTATAGTTGACATTTGGTCACTCAAACTCGTTACGATAGCGAATGAGTATTCAGGCGTTGTCTCACCCACTTACACACCGCCCCCCATCCCATCTCATCTCAACAATTGAGTCAGCTATCTGCTGGTTGAAGGACTTGTAGCCAGCACGTACCGCATGTAAGTGTCCCTATGCGTATGTGTATCTCTCTCTCTTTCTCTGTGTGTGTGTGTTTGTCTGCCACAAGCACATGCGTCAATTTAATATAACAACAAGAACAAGCAAGGCAAAATAAGCTACAAAGAAGAAGAAGAAGAAGAGGCAACCGCACAACCAAATAAATGAGATATTACCAATTTGTATTGAATGCCCTGAAATGATATAATGGCCAAAGCGTTGGCTCACGATGCTTCTCTTTGGTTTACTTGGTTCTTGTTGTCGCTTATCGAACCATCTAATGCCCATTCGGGTTATTTGTGCTGTCCCCAAACGCAATTAGGCCAAAACAGGGCAAACACTTGCAACTCATTAAGCGTGTCAAAGCCGAGGCAATACAGTCACATTTATTAAGTATACAACGTGAGGGCCTAAGCCCGAGATAAGCAAATCGAAAAGCATTTGTATAGCTGAGACAACAAATGATTCGCTTAAATATTAAAGAAAACATATATTTTACACCTATAAGTTGAAATCGTTTATATTATCGACAGATCGATGCTATATCTATCAAAGGTTAAACGGCGCTCGGCCATAAGGCAAATATATGGGATATTGCAACACAAAGTACAAACTATAAAAGGAAAATATGTCAAGGCAGGGCTTTCTATTTCCACAACACACAGCTGAATGGACAAAACATGTGGCAAACCGAGCTGTACGCCAGGTCCCTGCGTAGCACGAATTAAATGGACTACAAAATAACAAAAACAAAGTAAAACAACAAATTGAACAAACAAGAAATGACGACAAGCTTTGGCACGCCGAAGATGAAATACTCTCACAGCTTAGAAGAATAATGGTGAGAATCGTTAAGATAGTAATTGCTGTGATTGTTAAAGACAACTTCAGGGATAGATGAGCTTCATGATATTGTCGACAGACAGATGGAGAGTAGCATAAAATAAAGGTATATCGGTATACCTATATATAGGTATTATCGATAGTCTGATTGGTGAGAAGAACTCTTTAAAAGAAAGTATAAGTTTAAGGTATGTAAAGTCATGGCATGTATGAAAAACCATTCTGACAAATAAATACATTTTGTGAAAATATATTAGTCCTATGTTGAACAAGATATGGCGCACAAATAAGTAAAAGTAATCAAAGCCGGGGTTTTGGTATAATTATCAGCAAATTTTTTATGCAAGAATTTCATTTTCGACCGATCGTTCCCATGTACATATAATAGTCTGATCCGGCCGGTTTCGACTTGCCTGCCAGACAAACATGGCTCTTGATACCGATCAAGAATATATATATATTATACTTTATGGGTTCGACGATGTCTCCTTCTATGCGCTAGAAATTTCATGACCTCCACAAGGGTATAAAAGCAGAAGGAAAAAACAATGGCAAATCGTAACAGCAACAGGGCAGATTGGGGGTATTAGGGAGTGTAAAAGCAGCAGCGGCAACAAAAGGAAATTCGTACACAAATTGTAAAGAAATAAAATTTTAGTATGCGCATATTGATTTTATGATCAGAAATAACTACGCATAGCGGGCATATCGGTCGGGATATATATTTCAAAAAGTGCAAAGCAATCACGAGCCTGCCTATGTCACTGTGTGTCCGTGTGTGTGTGTGTGTGTGTGTGTGTGTGTGTGTGTGTGTGTGTGTGTGTGTGTGTGTGTGTGTGTGTGTGTGTGTGTGTGTGAGTCCATGTCTATGGCAAAGCAATGTTAAATTGCTGGGCATGAATTCGAAATAAAAAGCCAGAGCACAGGACGTCGATTTTGGAGCCAGCAACTGACAGCCTGGCGACAGCAGTAAAGTATCTGCCGGCCATACATTCGACAGTTGTGATAAATTTTTGTGTTAGCAAAACACATTTTTGCCGTTCCAGCGTGGCATTTTTTTTCTGGCTTTGCCAAAAATATTTTGCGCATTTGCCACGTTCGCCACGCGCTAGCTGGCATCCTTAAATATGTTTAATTTAATGCAAATTGATTGGGCGCCTGCCGCCCTTGTTAATACAGTGTCAAGTTCAAGGCTGCCTCGAGAATTGAAAGACGAAAATATATAAGAAAAGCCAAAGGCAAACTTTTTTTTATTATTGTTAATATATGCACAGGAAAACATTCTTCAAATCTAAGACACAAAGTTTTTAATCTCATTTGCTCATTTTTCGCATTATACGCTTCATAAAAATGCCATAATCCACTAAACCTTCTGCTCCCAATTGCTGCCAGCAAAAGGCCAAACAAATTTCAGCTAAACAAAGAATAAATAAAAACGAATACTTCAACAAACAGCAGGGCCAATAAAACATGAGGGCACCGAACTTCCAATACACTTACAGACAAATAGATTGTGCTGGCAAACATATATTGCTTCTAATCAAAATTCGTATATTCAAAGTTTTTGTTGGTTTTTCTTTTTCCTCAAACTAAGTCATATATTAGGCAATGTTTGAGAAAATATGCTCAAAAGGATTGTGCCAAGACCAAGTTTGTTATATTAATTGTCAGTTCCGATTTATTTATATATATATGATTTATGTTTATATATGATCGGGTATAGAGTTAAGCAGATTTGTCTGCAGCTAAAAAATGAATTCAAGTCAAGTATTTACAGCTTGAATTAAGTCGACGAAAATAATTTGTTAGGAGGTTATAACACCTTTATACTTTGCTAAGTCACCTTCAAAGTTCGTGATGAAATTAAGATACTCTTCACAAGCTTCTAAAAGCCACAGCAAATAGGAAAATAGAATGAAAGTGTTTAAATGCTGTGACTGAAATCGAAGCCGACATCGAGACAAGACGAGACGAAGCGAGACAAAGGCAAAGGCAGAAGATGCTGTTTTCTTTTTTTTTTTTTTGAGGCCCGACGCCCAAATGTATGCCACAAAATATTGTTTACAAATCTCTTCAGCAACGCCCACAAATTTGTATGCTGGGGCGATTGTTGTTGCTGCTGGCGCTTTTGGCATGCGGTTCAGAGGCTGTAGATTTCAATATTTACTTTGGCCAACAGCAAAAAGGAAACAAAACCGAAACTTTCTGCTGAGACCGCTTAATGATAGTAGCTTAAAGTTATCGGGCCGGGCCGGCGCGATTGTTCTCTTTATTAAATTAAGGTCGCATAACAAGAAGAGGGCGGCACTTTTGCCAGTTGACACATGAGCACGAAGAACAACCGCCATAAATCGACAAGTGGAGCGGACCTGCCCAGCGCCAATGCCAAAGCCACACGCCCGCCATAAAACTGAGAGCTGAATGTTGGAGGCCGATGCCGCCGCCCTTTAGCACATGTCCAGAAACCACTTGAGAGCCGAGCCGGGCGCACACTCGGGCTCAAGTTGCCAGCCCACAGTGTGTGTGTGTGCGTGTGTGTTTTAGCTGCATAATAATTATGTCACTTTTGGACAAATCGATGCAGAGTTGAAAGCGGCAGCTGTCGCACACTTGAGCTGTAATTTGAACTTTAACTTGACTTTAAATGTGGCGGCAACAAACTGAACCGACCCCATGATGTCCATGTCCTTAAAATGACATTTGCGACGACTGCAGCAGCTAAACAGGGCAACAACAAGAACAACCAACAGCCAAAAGTTTTTCACCCCAAACAGAATTTAAGCCGGAAAAAACAACTGAGAGTTGGCCAGGCGGGTGTGCACAGCCAACAGATACCCCGCGCCCAGCTGCCGTAACCAAAGACTTCTAACAAAGAGAGAAGTTGTCTTCTGTTTTGCGTCGAAAGTGTCAAATAAGAAACTAAATCGCATGTCCGCCACGCCATTTTGTAGCTGACCCTTTTTGGCGGGCAACTCGAATTGAAGGCTGCTCATTTATCGCCCTCTATATATATAGACATATATATAGCCTTGTGGGCTGCGCTGGGGTCGCTTTTAGCCCCAGGACGGCATTTAATTACGCTCGTGTTCGTTGTAATGAGGCAAATTGCTTTTTGCTGTCAATTAAAGTAAAGTTTTCGCTTTAGCCTCCACCCATTAAGGGCCAATCAAATGTGGGTGCCGACGAGGACGAGCACGACCAGGATGGCATCGTGTGCAGCCGAGATTTTTGTGGTAATGCCGGTTGTAAAGTAAAGTCCCAGCTATATTTACACACACACACACACACACATACGCCAGCTACGAACACATTTATATTTACCTCTGCGTTGTTTCCTACTCTCACTTCCACTACCACTTCCGGCGTGGCGCAGTTGTTACAATTCGCGACGTGTTCTAGTTTCGCTACGCCTTAAAAACTGACAGTTAATGCGTCTCTGTGTGTGTGTGTGTGCGGGTGAGCGTGTGTGTGTGTGCAGCGTCTTAGAACACGTTTGTAAACATCTTAAATGTGCTTTTAATGAGCAGCTTCCATACCAAAAAAAGCAGGCAGCCAGCCAGGTAGCTGCCATGCGCTACATTTGTTGCCCTGCCCGTCCCTTAACCCATCTCTCTAGTGCTCTAGGCATCAACTTATATATTTCGCACTCGCGGCAATCGCCTTAGTCTGCCGCCGACAACGTTGTTGTATTTTAATAATGTTAATTAGCGCTCTAATTAGTTGTTGCCTTTAGTGCGCGCTTTAGTTTAACGTAGCTTCAACATGCACAAGCCCCCTACTTAAATCCGCACACATGTGGAAGATGTTAAGTGGGCTCCGACTCTAGCCAAATGAAGTCCAAGCTCAACTCCATTGGCTGCACTTGCTGGCCGAGTCGTTATCATGCGAGCGCTGCCGCTTAAAAATTAATGCAAATTATAGTTAAATTATTACCGGAATTTAACATAACAAATCGTTTGGCTTGTATGCAATCAGCCAAACCCCTCCCGGGCTTACTTGCGTGCAGCCGACACATTTGATTGCAATGTGAGCATTTTTAAACAGATCACGAAATAAAGCTGCAATTAAGTGTTTCATATTAAAACAGAGCACACAGGCAAAATCCGACACACAGTGCTTAATTTCCAGCTTGTATTGCGTAATAAAAACTGCAATTGTTTATCCTATTGTTGCTGTTGTTGTTGTTGTTGTTGTTATGGGTTGTAAAGATTGTTGAATATGCCCGGATTCAGTGACAGACGAAACAGCAATGCATTTAATGTCATTAACTAAGTGCTTTACGCGTATATAAAGGCAATTGCGACGGCGATTTTAATTAAACGATACTTTACAATCGCATCGAAAACAGCACTGGCACAATAAACAATATCAACTGGCAGATACTCTGTGAATTTGGCAAAAAGGTTGATATATGCAACAAAAATGTACAAAATTCCATTTTTTGATATGTTTAATAGCTCTATGATCGAAAGCTACAACAAATTTCCCAACATTTGGAGGTACTGAGACATGCAACAAACTGACATTCTCTCAGTTTAAACAAGTAAGAGGTTCTAGTCGGGAGCTCCCGACTAGGGGATACCCTGAACCCTCTTCTTCCAACATCAAATGCATATATATATTCTATTTTAGAAGCTATATGTCAAGTTTGGTGACTCTAGCTCTTATTATTTACCAAAATTGCCCAAAAAACAGGATATCGATATCGATTTTTATCGATTGCTTGGAAACGGAGTAAGTTTTCGATCTGCGCGGGAACTAGGAGCATCTACATCTAAAATTTCAAGTCTCTAGCTCTTATAGGTTCTGAGGTCCTTGCGTTCATACATACGGACAGACGGACAGACGGACAGACAGACAGACAGACGGACAGACAGACAGACAGACAGACAGACAGACAGACGGACATGGCTAGATCGATTCAGCTATTGGTGCTGATCAAGAATATATATACTTTATGGGGTCGGAGATGCTTCGTTCTGCCTGTTACATACATTTGGATTTTGCACAAATACAATATACCCTTATACCCATTTTTAATGGGTTCAGGGTATAAAAAAAAACGGCATTATAATGCACATTAGTCAAAAGTCTGGAAACATAAAGAACGCAATGCCTTTATCAATTTAATATTTATATTGCCTGGAAAAAACGGCAATTCTTTTGCACAAAAAATAATTAAATATGATATGCGCTCATGCGGAACTTAGAAACAGGTGATGTGTGGAGTACATTTGCAACTGGTTTACTAATAAATAATGCAAACTGGAATGCAATTAAATGCAATATATTATTGAAAATGTTCGAGAGTGACATGTCAATTGCTAATAAATAGTTCATAGCCAATCGACATAATTGTAAATTTAATTAATTCATATTTGATTACTTGTGCCTTTCTGCAAAGGCTTAATACGAATTTTCAAAAATAAATAAATTTAAATTAAAAATATTTACCTGTATTATTCCAGTTCAGTGAAACATAAACGAGAGTTGATTGAGTTAAGCTTAAGCTTAGGTATTTATCTGAAAATTATGTGGAAAACAATTTAGGCAATGCACAAATCATTAATGGTAAAAGAAACTTAACTATAAAATGTTCAAACTTAATAGAAATAAATATACAAAAAAAATGTAAAAAATGTAAAATCTAGTAAATTTGTGGGTTTAAGAAAAATTAACAATATTAATAGCTTTATGCTAAAATAAAGAAGGTTGTATTTCGATATGTAACTAAAATATCTGAAATATATTTTTTTAAATTTAAAAAAAAAAAACGCCTTAGGTATAATTATATGCAAGGGTATAATTATATGCAAGGCAGCTTTTAATAATCCACAAGTTATGACTTTCA
This sequence comes from Drosophila novamexicana, assembly GCF_003285875.2. Taxonomy (NCBI): domain Eukaryota; kingdom Metazoa; phylum Arthropoda; class Insecta; order Diptera; family Drosophilidae; genus Drosophila; species Drosophila novamexicana. Next base: position 1,978,130 of record NW_020824827.1, on the reverse strand, counting down.
AAAGAGAATTTAAACAAAGGGAACCTCTTAAAAACTTTGGCATTTGTATTGTATTTCATCTCATTCCAACAAAATCCACAATGCTTTCAATAATAGATCGCGTAATGTGCAATGCGAAATATGTTAGCCTCCATTTAAAACTCGTTGTGCAAAATTACCAATATTGAAACTCAATAGAGCACATTATGTGCATGCGGTTTTTTTATGCATGTACATATTTAAGGCCATAAATAATGGCCAGCCATGGCTAGTGGGGAGGGAGGGAAGTTCGCCTGCAGACAATACAAACCAGCACAACAATGGAAATTGCGTGAGCTGTGCAAAACTGTTTTGCTTGTTAAGAGATGGTCAACAGCAAAAGCAACAGCAACAACAACAACAGAACAAAAAAATAAATACCCTGAACCCGTTCAGAACGAGTAAAGAGGGTATAATGTATTTGTGCAAATGTATGTAAAGGGCAGAAGGAGCCACAGGATCGGGTCGACGAGCTGAGTTGCCAAGTCCGTCTGCCTGCCTGTCTCTGCATCTAATTGTCAATACTTCTCGCATATTTGTCAATATTATTTCGCTTCCATTTCACTAAACCATTAAAAAGAAAAACAACATAAAAAACTTAAAGCTAGAGACTTGGCTTTGTTATGCAGTGAAAATTTCATAAACAACTTTAAACACAGAAGCTATTCAAGAACTCAATTTCCACAATGCGGAGAAGCACAACCTTAGCGTGTATGGAAGACATCTAGAATTTTTAAGGAGAGCGGGGTCGAGGGTATCTGCTAGCCGAGCACGCCCGCCTGGAGCAGTCTTGTTTGTTTGTATTTGTTGCTGTGGCAGATGCAGTCGTTGCGGTCGAGCCCCGCCCACCAACCCATCGAAGTCCCTCAATGGGCAACTTGTGCATAGCTTACAGCCGCAGTTGTCCATTTGTCCGGCTCACAAGTGTCATGCTGTTTGCACCCGCTGCCCATAGCTGTGTGTGTGTGTGTCTGAGTTTCTGTGTGTATGGGTGTATGTGTCGGTGGGTGTGTTAGTGTGCCAATAACAATTAAGCGTTAAAATTTGTGCAGCTTTGTTGCCGTCTCGCCTGCATTGGCTTGTGCATTAGCCGTACGTGTTGCGTATTGTGTGTGTGAGTGTGTGTGTGCGTGCATGCAACCAACAAGATTTGTTAGCCTGGCCAAAACACAGTAATTATTTTATGCTTCTAATGGCCAGCAGGCGAATTTGGTTACAGCTCGCACATGCGAATGATCCTCCCCTTGAGCCACCGCTTTTGGCAAGTGCCAAACCAAAGTTGGCCCAGTAGTAGATCATTTAAAATTTCCGATTGGCTTGACAGACACACACACGCATGCACACACATGCACACACAGGCACACACACACGCACAACCGATATGTTGGTAGCCTTGGCCATGCTTGGTTAACTGCTTGCCTGGTGTGAGTCCGGCTCCGGCTTTGGCTTTGGCTCGGGTTTTTGGCCCAATACGAGGATGCTTGTATTTAATTTACTGTTGAAATTAACGATGCGAACAACAGTGTTTGTGTGCGTGTGTGTGCGCTCGTGTGTGTTTGTGCAAAAGTCAAGCCCCAAAACAACAATTTGGCAGCAATTTGTTACAACGATGGCAACTGCAAATGATTAACAATGTATGCGACATTGTGGTCAAAAGCATAATATTATCATGCATTTCGCTACGAGCGAGCATACATAAAACATGCTTTTCCAAACACACACACACATGTATTTATTTATACATGGGCTGTATGGAAATTAATTTTCTAGCATTCTGCCGGCACTAAAACGGGCCCATTAGCTTATTGTGATATTTATGTGACTGCCATTAGAGCGAGACAATGCCCGTATTAATTACACATTTCATTTAATTCGGAGCACCCAAAACAAGCCAAACCAAGCCAATGATGCAAAATCAATAACTGGCCGGACACGGAATTGAGTTATCATTCGTATTGCCTGCCTGGCTGGTAGTCCGTAATCTAATAGAACGGAAACGCAAATCGTGTTTCTCTAATTATAGAGCGCCCCGTTACGAATAAACATCAATCAAAATATATAGTGGCTGCGACTAATGCCCGTAGGCCAACAGCTGACCAGCAGGTGAGAAAACAAATTGCCGTGCAGTAGGTCAGCACACACACACACACACACACACACACGCGCGCACTCTCGCATAGCGTGTCAACAAGCAATTTCCACACTGAACGATCTGTAACAAGTAAAAAAATAGGCACAAATATGAGTACATCCCGTAACAAACCAGCAGCAGCAGCAACAGTTGTGCTGTGCTTTTATTTTAACGATAATATTAGCTTGAACGGCGGATAGGCTGGGGCCTGGCAATCAGCATAAAGTGGTTGGCATTAAAAATTGTATCAAGCCGCACAATAAAAGCGGCATTTCGCAGCGGAAGCGGGCAGGTTCCCGTCTGCCATTATTATTGCTCTTGTTTTCGTTGTTGCTGTTGTTGTTGTTCCTATTGTTGTGCAACATAATCAAATAATAAGCCCATAAAACCGCTGGCCACAATTAAAAAGCCTCTGGCATAATTTCCAACTTTTTTCGTTGCCTACTTTTTGGGGCGGGCTTTACGCAATGGCGGCCAATGCATTTCCGCGGCTTAGCGCATGGCATTGTGCTAAACAAAAAAAAAGTGCAATTTAATGAAGCATACCGTTAGCCGCAATTAGGCAGCAATAACGAACTGGCGACGCCCAAAGCAACGCAAATAATATACTCTACTTCGCAGACATGGCGGGGTATATCGACTGTGGGTCGCTTATGTGACACAATTTTAACTACGATTGCAAGCATTTGTAGAAGATTCCAGACAAAGTGCCTTCGGCCATTTTATGCTAATGAACCCATTTCATATTCGGCCTTCAAATAAAAAAGATTCTTTTAAAATTCCATAAAAATTCAAATGAATTTCTTTATCATCAAAGTATCAACAATAGTAGCTTTTTTCGTGGCATTATCGGTTAGATGACGTGATATTAAACTGGCAAGAGCGCATCTCGCAGCTGGGCCAGCACCTTGGTCTGTTTGATATTATCATTTGAGGGCTGGCGGCAGCAAAACTCATTATAAGCGGGCATCTGTTTAATTTTTTGTCATTGTCATTGGGCACATTTAATTGTCGAGCACTGTGGCGCGTGTTGGACATTTAGTTGTGTTATTGTGGCCCTCAAAGCATTAGCGCACATTTAAGTAGCCAGCTCTTACTATGCTCTTCCTTTCCTTTCTGCTCTGCTTTTTCTTTTGTCAATTGATTCAAGTTGATGGCGGGCGCGAGCTAGCGCAGAGTTGTGCAAATGCGCAAAGCCAAAGAAAATGAAGTCAACTGGGTTCGTCGTGACAGGGGCTCAGTTGAGTCTACATATATATAGATATATATATCTATGCGAGCGGAGGCAAACAGAACGCACTCAATTGAAATGCAAGTGCAAGTCCAGTCAAGTCTAGTACAAAAGAAAGAGGAAACTGCCAGGCAAATTGGCAGCGCAGACTACAAAATAGTTGCTCCACTGAGCAACGACAAACAAGAAAGCAGCAAAGGCAATGCAAATCAGAAAGGCAACGGCAGTTGGGCTAAAAATGACGGGGCTTGGGAAATGGGAAATAGGGCCTTCAACTAGTGACAACATTGTCAAAGCTGGCAAAAAGCTGCTGCTGCTGGTCGCAGTTTTCTTTGGCAGCAACAACTGCAAATTGTAGTCGCAGTAGTCGCACTTTAGATTTATTGATTGTTTCAACAGCGTCGGCCTTGCGGGTCCAACTGTCCTGCGTATTTGCTGCTGCTGCTGCTGCTGCTGCTGCTGCTGCTGCATTGAGTCCTGGCTTATTGCTGCAGCAAAAAAGTTGAAACACGGCGACAACAATAAAAGCATTGCTGATGATGACAAGCGCTTGCCCCCCCCCCCCCCCCCCCCCCCACCCCTCGCGACCATCTTCGACCATGTCGCGAGCTGGCGTCCTCGACGCAAGACGCACATTTTTTTGCGTCGCTCACACAGAAACATACACTTTTACACACTTGGTCCACTTTTCTTCTTTTTTTTATATACCCTGTATCTATTGACATCGGTTAAAAGGGCTGTGATGGCTTTGTGCCAGTGTACGTAACAGACAGAAGAAGTCATTTACGGTCCCATAACGTGTACATATTATTGTTCAATACGGCCTACTGACTCGATCTACCAAGGCTGTCTGTTCCACAAATTCTATAATAACCGATTTCGAAACTAGATTTCTTAAGCATCAAGATCAATAAATTTCACCTTTCTGTACAATTCCGGCTAATTCTCTAAAATCTAGAATAATAGCCACATTTTGTTGCCATACTTAAGCTCTGGCAATTTCACAACGATCGGACTCTGCATACGTAAGGCATTAACAGAAGTATATAGACCTGAGGGAAGAAGAAGCACACCTGTGGGCAGGTGTATTAAGAAGCAAACTACAACTAGCAGCAACTGCTTGATGTGTGCAGGGTATCTACTAGTCGGTCACACTCGTCTCGAGCACTTTCACTTGTGCTTCTTTTGTTGCTTTGCGCTAGCATTTTTGTGCAAAACTTTCAGCAACGATTCGGATTGAAATTCTTTTGTGCTTACAACAGAATTTTTGGCTTACACAAGCACACACACACACACAAGTATTTATACATTTTTGTTGTACTTGCTTTGAATGCACACATAGTTGATTTGTTTTAAAAAGTGCGGACTCTAGACCTTAAGCATTATTCATACGCCATGTGGAACGTGGAACGGGCGGTGGATGCTGCAGCATTTTGCTGGCTGGACAAAATTTTTATGATTTTTTGTATCTTTTAATTACAGTCATTTCTGTGTGCTGTTTCATGTTTACATTTCAATAAATTGTGCGCACTTTACACTGAACATTTTCCACTTGGCGTCGTCATCCTTGCTTGGCAGTTGGCTCCGGCTTGGCTCATCAACAGTATTTGGTTTTTACCGCCGATTTTGGTCGCCCATAATGAGTTTTTGTTACCAGCAGCTTAAGCTCACAGGATGAAGACACAACAGCGGCAACAATTTCCATTGCCATTTAATTAAAAATTGCAGAATAATTATTTTTCTTTTCGCATCTTTTCACTTTTTGCAGCACAGTTGAGGCACACGGTGAGAGGCGCAAAGAACTTTTAAATAAACAAAGGAGCTCAGCGCAATTTGAAAATCTGCAAATTAGCGCAAATGCAGCGCAAAAGAAATTGAATGAGAGCACGGGCGGAAATTGGCAAAGGGCGCAAATGGGCAGCTGCAAATGCAGAAAGCAAAACTTTTCAATTACATTAAATCCGTTTGACAGAAGTTGGCAACACGCAACGTTGACAATTTATTTTAAGCTCCAAGCTCTTAACGCAGTTCGCCTGTTGCAACTTACAAGCTGCCAGTTTCCAGTTGCCAAAGTAGCTTTGTCCAAATGCGTTAGTAAAACATTTCACCAAGCCAGATAATCATATGTGAAAGCACGCACACACACACACACACAGAGGCAGGTGTTAAGATTACGTGCCCGGGTAGTTCGGCAAACTTGGCGTATGCGTAACTTTTATGCCTATGCTAAAGTTTTTGGCTCATTTACGAGCCGGCAAAAGGGCAACTTATGAAAGAAAATGATACTTTAAGTGCTCCGCAGCCAGGAAAACTTGAACTGCAGCTTAAATTTTGGTTTATGCCGCGACAACTTCAGGTGGCTTAACTTAGCTGTGGGCGGCGCTGACAAATGCTGTCAATATATCAACAGTAAACCGTAAATGATGGGACGATTTTTTATGCTGCTGTTGCAGCGGGCACTTGCAACAAGCTGCAGCTCTGAGGCAGCCCGCTTAAATGGCTGTCGGCCCCTGCCACACTGCCTGCCACTTGGAAGGCAAGTATATACGTGCTACCCGTCCTTGTCGTTTAGATGTATATTTTGGCAGCCCTATACTCTATACTTTATGCTTATTTTGTTGCGGCATCTTGTGCTGGCTGCAAGACGCCAGTCGAGAGGATGTTGCACTGCAATTTATTTTGCCCGGCTGAAGTTTATATGGCAGCCCAGTCGCTGCTTCTGCGGCTTATGATAAGCTGCCGAGCTGCACTTGAGCCGCCGGCTCGACAATCTGTGCAGGCCAGGGGCGAATGCAACAAATTTTTGCTTGACGCTCAAAAATTCAATTTTGTGTGTCAGCCGCAGCAGTAAGCGGCTTACAAGTTAAATAAATTTACTTTTGCTTACGCTGATATGGTGCAAAAATATATATATTTTTTTTTACATAATAATTGTTTAGTGAAAAACTTGGTGTAGAGTCTAAGCAGCGGGCTTTTATGAGGCTGTGTTGATGCCAACAACAGCAGCTAGAAGAGCTTTTCATGATGTGCGAACAGCAGCAACAACCACACAACAACAACAACAACAACAACAGCAACAACAACAGCAACAACAACAACAACAACAACGGCAACAATATTAACAATAACAATAGCTAAAAGGGCATTCGTGCAGCTTGGGGTGGGTGCACTTGTGCAATCTCTCGGCCGCATCAAGTGCACTTTTTGTATGCCTTTCATCAAAACACTTAATTTGCATAATTTTGTGAAGAGTCTGCCACAAGCTGCAGCAACAGCAGCAGCAACAGCAGCAGCAGCAGCATCCATCTGGCCGGAGATCAAAAACCGTGATGCTATTTAATTCCGCCAGCTTTAAATAAATGAAATGCAAGCGGCTAAAAAATGGTTCACAATCCGCAATCTACCCCTCAGTCTATCCGATTCGCTACGCTAGACTGGCTCAGAGATATTGCACTGCGCAAGCTTTTGTGTGTGCTGTAATTTAATATTTTTAGTTCATTTAGCGTTATGAGATTTTGCCGTGCAAATCGTGCACTTTGCATTTTCTTTCGCCCATTTTTCACGGCAACAACTGACAAAGCATTTTCTACAGTCGCAGCCGTAAATGCATTTCTATAGTAAATCAGTCTAATGCACTCAATAACTATGAGTACGTACTTGCTTTAATGCCAAAGGCACCAGGCATCAGGCATCAGGCTTCAAGTAGTGGCAAACTAAGTAAGTGGATGAAAGGCTCACACAGTGACTGCCAGCAGTCAAGCGCCAGTCAGTCAATGTTGCGTTCAATTTGAGTCCCTAAATGCAATCAACTGACAGCAAATCGCTCGACTCACAGAACTCAAGCAATTCGGCCATAGCAAAGAATCTGCCTTACAACAAAATTTGGTAATTTCTCAAATGTGCTGCTGCTTAACATTTAAGCAAAATTTGCTAATTTGCATTTTTATATATTTACCTACTTGACGGAACTAAAGAACTAAAAAAATAATCAGCCTTTAACCATAATAAGAGCCTTTTTGAGAGCTGGAGGCACCGAGTTAAAGATAAAGGCTAGAATCTATGTGAGAGTTGCACGGCGCGTGGTTAACAGGTAACAGGCAGACGGAGGCATCTCCGGCCCCATAAAGTATATATATATTCTTGATTAGCATCAATAGCCGAGTCGATCTAGCCATGTTTGTCTGTCCGTTCGTCTGTCCGTATGTATGAACACAAGGATCTCAGAACCTATAAGATATAGAAATTTTGAACGTAGCTCCTCCTAGTGTGCAGTACGAGTTTTTTTCCGATAGTCGATAACTTTTCCCGTTTCCAAGTAATCGATAAGAATCGATATGGAAATCATGTTTTTTGAGTAAATCTCGTAAGTTAGAAGAGCTAAAGTCACCAAACTGAACATGTAGCTTCTAGAATAGGATATATAAATATATCAAGTATCTTTTATTTTATAGCTATCACCACCTCCCTGATACTACCTCATAGCCATAAATGAAGTAAATAAACCAATTTGTATTGTCCACCAATAAAGGCTACAATTTTATCGCAATTGACTTTCTGAGAGTACACGAATATTCTATAGTACAATAAGATCTAATGATCAATGATCTTGCTGTTGGTAGAAGAGGATTACGGGTATCGCCTAGTCGAGAACTCCTGAGTAGAGCCTTTTACTTGTTATTTGTATACCCTGAACCCATTAAAAACGGGTATAAGGGTATATTGTATTTGTGCAAAATCCAAATGTATGTAACAGCCAAAAGGAAGCTTCTCCGACCCCATAAAGTATATATATTCTTGATCAGCACCAATAGCCGAATCGATCTAGCCATGTCCGTCTGTCTGTCTGTCGGTCTGTCTGTCTGTCTGTCTGTCTGTCTGTCTGTCTGTCTGTCCGTCCGTCTGTCCGTCTGTCCGTATGTATGAACGCAAGGATCTCAGAACCTATAAGAGCTAGAGACTTAAAATTTAAGATGTAGGTGCTCCTAGTGCCTGCGCAGATCGAGTTTGTTTCCGATAATCGATAACTTAACTTAGAATCGATATCGATATCCTGTTTTTTGGGCAATTTTGGTAAATAATAAGAGCTAGAGTCACCAAACTTGACATATACTTTCTAAAATAGAATATATATATGCATTTGATGTTGGAAGAAGAGGGTTCAGGGTATCCCCTGGTTGGGAGCTCCCGACTAGAACCTCTTACTCGTTCTAATAGATAATTAATTAATTGTAAACAAATATTTGACTTGTGAATACATTTTGCCCAGTTACCGAGTAATTGAGCTTCAATTAGACGAGTTTTGGTAATCGAGTAAAATGAGTTTGAGAGCCTTGCCCTCGCAGGCATTGTTATTTGAAAATTTAGTCTCAAATAGCTTACATCAGATATATTTTTGATATTTATTAAATCTTTTGATTTACTCTTTACATTATTTTTGTTTATTTATTGGGCGAATAACTTGAAAAACTCATTGGATTTTAAATATAAAGCTTAAAAATCGCAATCAATTTCTTAATTCTGCTCAAGTTGAGAAAATCGTGCAGCGAGTATTTATTGTTGTTTGAGATTTGAGCAATTTCTAGCGATAAATCTCAGCGGAAAACAAATCCAATCTAAACTCATGCTCTCTCTCTCTCTCTCTCTCTCTCTCTTTCTCTTACACTCTCTGCGTGCAGCTAAGCGAGGACATTGGCTACGTGCTCTACTCAGCGCTGGGCTCCTTCTATATACCCAGCTGCATCATGGTCTTTGTGTACATACGAATTTACTTTGCCGCCAAGGCGCGGGCAAGACGGGGCATTAAAAAACATCCGCGCAAAACAAACAACGAACAGGTGAGTGAGTGAGTACCAAACGTGTCTTCTTGTAGCTCTGCGACTGATAGCTTTGGCATATTGCCGTTTTGAACTGCTCCCCCCCAATCCCTTTGCTCCTTCGGTCAGTTCAGCCGGAAAAGTTGAGCAACAGCCGTGCTGCGTCCAAGCACTGTAAATGCAAATTTTGCCATTTGAATGAACATGAGCGCCGCGTTCAGTAGATGCCAGCCAGCTGAGGCCAGCAATTTTGCTCGGGCATATGTGGCGTATGCGCAATATTTGTGAGCTTAAAGGCTGCGGACATTTAAAGCGCTGCTTGGATCGGGTGCGGCAAGTGCCTCACGCGCTCTGCTGGCATTGCTCGCCAATTTGTGCGCTACGTGTTGGCCATAATGGCTGTGCACAGCAGTTGCCCCCTCGCAATCGCCCACATTTGGCAAATTTGCTCATTTTGTGCAGCAAAATGGCGTCGCTTAGTGAGCCCAGGACTCAGGACTTGCTGCTTGATTTAAGCTGCAAATTATCGCGCAAAGTTACGCTGATTGAGTACAAATCCTCTAATGGCTGCAGCATATTCAGTTGGCCACGCAGCGCCAATTACCTGGCCGAATTACCCACAATTACAGACCTGAGCAGCAGCATTTGCGGCCAATTCGAGCACAATTTGCATTTTCAATTAACTGGACGCCAGGCAAACAAACAGAAAAAAAAAAAGAGGAGAAAAACCATCGACACTTGACTAACAATTCGCACAAGCAAAGGCCCCGGGCTGTGGCAGCTGCTGCTCAGGCATGAGATTAACCCACTCACGCACGCACACCTGCACACACTGCCACACACACGTGCACACCTGCGCTGCATTTACCGTGACGTTTGTCGTGTGTGTGTGCCACGCCCTTGTTTGTGTAATCGCGCTGCGCTCTGACGCGCCTGTAAACGTGGCTTAAAATCGAATATTTGGGAAAATGGAAAAGCCATGTAGCATGTACCAACTGATTGGCGCCTCTCTTTGCAGGTAACGAGCTTCACCACCGCCAACAACAAGAAAGGAACAATACCGATGCCATCCTCCAGCGCCGCCGGAGCGCAGCTGCAGCTGCATCAGCAGCGACAGATAGCCACCATTGAGACCCCACCGAATAGCGCGACAATGCCCATGCAAATACCGACGGTCACCATGGACCTGGCCTCCGACATATCCACCTCGGAGGCGGGCGAGCTGGAGGCCGTGGCCGCCCAGGCGGCGCTGGCCTATGCCAATCCCAATGGCGGCTCCAGTTCAGCCGCGGCACTGGATGGCCTGACGCCCTGTTCGCCCAAGGAAACGCTGCAGGTCAGCACAATTGCAACGGGCCGCGGCGTTGGGCTTAATGTGCCCGTGCCGCCTTCGATGGGCAGCAACAACTCGATCAATGTGCTGAACAACAACAACGGCTGCGTGGCCACAGATGCCGTTGGAGCCACGCAGCCGGTAGCCAATAGCAACAGCAACAGCAACAGTGGGGCAGCTGGCGGTGCGGCGAGCAGCAATGAGCTGCACGTCTCGCCCATTGCCGGACGCTGTCGTGCCCTATCCGTGGGCATTGATACGGACATGGTGAGTGAATTCGATCCTTCCAGCTCGGATTCGGGCGTGGTCAGCCGCTGTGCGGTAGTCAAGCCGCTCAAATTTCGCCTTTGCCAGCCCATCTTTGGACGCAAATCGAATCAGCAGCGCCGCAACGAGGCCAAGGCAGCCGCCGTTGCGGCCAAGAACAATGCAGCCGCCGTTGCGGCCAAGGCCAAGGAGCTAACGGCCAAAGCCGAACTCGAACCGGCCATACCGAAAACGCCAAAGCCCCGCGATCCCGAGAAGGAGAAGCGACGCATTGCACGCAAAAAGGAGAAACGCGCCACACTAATCTTAGGCCTAATCATGGGCAGCTTCATCGCCTGCTGGTTGCCCTTCTTCTTTCTGTATATACTGGTGCCGGCGTGTAGCAGCCATTGCAATATACCGGAGTCGGCGTTCGCGATTGCCTTCTGGCTGGGCTATATGAATTCGGCACTAAATCCGGCCATCTATACCATCTTCAACAAGGACTTCCGACGCGCCTTTCGGCGCATCCTGTTCAAGTGATGTTTGGCCTACGTGTGCTGCTACAAGTGCGTCTATGCCAGCATCGAGAAGGCCACAGAACGCGCAATGGGCAGCACACCCATGGGCTATGGGCATGGCATGTATCAGCATTACAAGCGTTAGATATGCTTTCAGTTTGTAAACGATATTTCTTTTTCTTTATATTATTATTATATTTATTTGTTGAATAGTAACGAACATTGTAGCTCATTTCAAAAGCAATGAACGGCTGTGAATTTGATGGAATCTCTCAATTTCAATTTATGCGTTTTTGCGTTTCGTTTCTAAGTCTGCCCTCGAACTGCAAACTTGAACCCCACAGCTGCTGCACACACACACAAGCACACAAGCACACACACACACGCACACTCGACCCTCGACCCTGTGCAAACACGAATTTCATCTAAGCAAACATCTTTTATGCACACTCAATGGCCATTCAACTTGATATTATTTCACAAATTTTCAATTTCTTTTTTTTTTTGGTGTGGAAACCAAGTATATTCTGCGACAATATGTCAATGGGGCAGGTGAACAATGTGAGAGCACATTTTCTGGCACTCGATTTGGGGTCATCAAAGTGTAAACTGACTGTCAAGCAAATGACATTGGCTGCCTGTAAAATAAATATACTGTGCAACAAATTAATTTTATTTTGTCTCGTTCTTCGCCTCGTTGCCTGCGCTGCGGTTGCGGCATCTACTGCTGCTACTGCTGCTGCTGCTGCTGCTACTGCAATTTTGTTGCAGTGAAAATGCATTTTAATACTCAGTTCCTATTAGGGGAAAGGCGTATATCCGTCTGGCAGTACGTTATTCTATCTATTAAAGTCAACAAATTTCACTTTTCTCTTATACTTAAATCTTAAATATTACTGCAATATTTAAGTGTCATTAAATCCAATTGAATATTTTTTATATCTTCCAAACGCAAATGTAAATTAATTTCAAAATCTTTTATAGTCAAAGTTTAATAGACATAAAATCCAATGAATTTTTCTTGAATTAGCTAAGTACTTAAAAATTCGAGCTAAAATATTTCAGCCATATTTCAGAGTCACAAATCAAATGAATTTTTTGTCCGATCTTCTTCTAAACTCGAATGCAAATTGTTGCCGTTATAAAATACCATTTTTTTTTTTATTTTATGAACTACTTCCCAATTCAAATCTAAAATATTATCGCAACTTTCCTAAATCGAATAACATAACTTCCACGTCCTCAAAGTTATCAAAGTTTTTTAATAATTATTGCCTTTAAAGATAATATACAAGCTAAAGATCTTCAAAGATCAAAATTGTTCTAAAGATCCAGTCATATCGCTAGACATATATATTTTTTAGTCTCCCTATAGTCTCTCGGAATAACAAGATTACATGCACCAATATTTTGTTTGATTACCAATGAGTTTTTTGAATATGCACCCAAGCATATGCCTTGTTTTAAGATAGATATCTGTTCGCATGTCAACTGTTATTACGGAACAGAGGAACAGAGCATGGCGCAGTCGAGTCATTCGGAGATGTTGCCTTGTAGTGAATTTCAGTGAAAGGCACATAAATATAAGAATATGCAGCAAATACAACAACTAGACAGGCGGAGAAAATGGGCCAGCAGCAAATAGACGCTCCAGTTTTGTGTGCATGCATAAAAAGATATTTTCACATTTTACACAAAAATAGAAGAATAGACGCCACAAAAAGCTACAACTAATGGGCATACACAGATGTGCTATAGATGCCTCCCTGCCACTTTAGATGCCATCATTTTTTTTTTCTTTCTTTTTTTTGGCCATGCATCAGCAAATGCATGCGCCAGTCACAGGAATAAACGACACGTCATTCAGACAGTCAGCCAGACTGTCGGACAGACAGTCGGAAAAGAGATGGGTAGCTGCGGCTGAGAGAAAAGGCAGAAAATCTTTTGGCATGGGGCCCATATTCGGACCCCACCGACAATATTCTATTTAGACAAGTCGAAAGGCAAACCGCAAACTAGGCATAAACTACAGCTGCTACACGAATCTCTCATATTTTAGACACTTTGCGTTTGGTTGCACCTAAATTAAAGAAGCGTGTCTCACAGAGATGTAATCGGCTTGTTCCATGTCTTGAATTTATGGCTGCTTTTAGCCGCTCGTCGTTGGCTTTCAACACATACCGCAAATGTTTCAAATTTATTGCGGGCTAAGTGCCAGCTGACTTTAAATTGTTCAAATGCTCATAAATAATGCGCCAGCCAAATCCGTCAGTACAACCAAACACCCGAATTCCATTATTTGTGTTTGGCTGTGAAGACAGAAGCTTTTCTTTGCAATCAACATGCATTTTTAATGCCACACACACACACACACTCACAATTTGATTGTCAGCAACAACTGCACTTAAATGTCAATTGCAACAAAAACGTAGCAAAAAACCAACAACAACAACAACAAGTGTGCTCTGATCGGGAGTGCCTGACTAAGAGATACTAACACCTGCAAACATTCTAGCTTTGTTTTGAACAAATTTACACACACATATACACACACATAAATTCCATACTTTCTATATATTATATATATTTACACATTCTAGATCAACATTCTAGACTTGCTTCAAGTTCGATCTTCAACAAACATTTTCAGTCCATAGAACCAATAAGAACAAACATGGGAATGCACGAATCTACCAGATAAATAAAATATTTATAATCTGCATACAGTTAATCCATCTCTTCTATATATCTTCTCCATCTCTTATAGAAATGGAAAGAGATGTCCACAAAAATGTTAACTTTCAAATTTTAAGTCTCTAGCTTGTGCAGTTTTCGAGATCGACACGTTCGCACAGACAGACGGGGTTCGTCGTCCCCAATTCGACAATATATACTCTATAAGGTCGGAGCTGTGTTAATATATAGATTTACATACAATATACATTTGCCTAATACATACATTTATTTGCTCAAAAAAACATTATACCCTTTTTGGCTACTTTCAATGGGTTCAGGCTATAAAAAGAAAATAACAAAAATGGCAATGGGCAAAAAATGAAATCGCAAACAATAGAAATCGATGGTGAGGCAGCCACAGTTGCATTAAAATGCACACACTCAAAAACACTCAAACACACACATGCACACATGCACACCTAGAGCACTTAGGTGCGACACAGTCGGCGAATGAATGTTGAACGATGCAACACATTTCTCCAGCTGACTTTGTTTTCGCTGGCACATCGAAATTCATTTGAACTGTAAGTGTTAGGCGACAATAAAAACAACAATAATAACAACAACGAGAGAAACAGCAATAATAAACATTGCCACGTTTGCTCTTAACACTAGATGACACATACGCCACGTTGTCCATATGCGCATTTTGGCCATTTGGCCGTTTTTCTATACATTTTTGACATGTTATCAGACAATTGCAATTGCACTTATTCATATTTAATTTGCGGATGGCCGTGCAATTAACATAAATTAAATTCAGCGCAAATATTTAAAAAAAACACACACACACACACAAACAAAAGCCAATAACAATAGTTAAATACTACAAAGCCATTTATTTATAATTCAATTAAACGGGTTTTTATGCAAATATTTGGCAAACCCCATTTGATTTCTGTGCCTTAATTAGCATGGAATTGTTTTAGCAACCCGAACGAAAACAATAAATATAACTAAATTTATTTATTGAAAAAAATGTAAACATTTTTTTTTTGCGCACAAAATGTATTGGCCAGTGGCTGCCGCAGATGCAAATATTCACATGTCAAATTGAATTATCGAAAATTTGGAATTTGTAACTGCAAATTTCTGTCAACATTAATAGCTCTGGCATATATTATAGAAATGTACATTTTAAATATTTAATTTTGTTTATAACAACGAACAAGTTATAAGCAACAGAAGTGTCAGGAATTTTAAGCAAGCCCTTGTATCCTCTTCAAAGCTATAACTAATTGAGAATTATAAGCAATGTGAAAAAAAAACTGACAAAGCCACCAACAGAAAAGTCTACTCTTGTGTGTTTATGCCACAAGCAGAAAAAAGCAAATTCTCAAAGTGTAGTTCACACTAAAACAGGTCAAATTATAGCAACTTTTCAATATATATATATATATATATATATATATAATTAATTATTATATATTATATATTATATATTATATATTATATAATAATTAATTATTATATAATATATAATAATTAAACAAATTGTGACATTTCCAACTGAAATTTAGTTGGTTTCATGGAAAAGTGTACACACACATTTAACAACATTTCTGGATGTGCGCATCTACATAACTTTTATTCAAAAGCCGCATGTTTATTTATGATTTAATTGCAAATACCTGTCAGTCATAATTAAGTTGGGAGCTTAGCGTTTTGTTAACAACGAAATGGCAAATAAATTGATTTCGTTTCAGCCAAATTGCACTGACACCGCCCGTCCATAAAGGCCAACACTTTGCAATTGTGTTTACAGTTTGTATAGATATCGTATATTGAAATCATTTTGCCGGTCTATCTGCAGTGAGGCATGCCATGTTGAAGCAAGGTTAATGATTTAAGTGCAGTCGTATGCCATCTCTGGCAGGCAGTCTATCAAAGTCGCTATTAGAATGTCCATTAAACTAATTAATAATGTTCGATGTGTTGTGCGACAACATGCGTGTATCTGCCCTCTCTGACAGCATAAATATTTATTTACGCTGAGTAGCATCGAGCCCATAAAATGCGTTCAATTGATTAATTGGAAAAGTTGTGTGCATCAGCTCTTGAGTTTAAACGTTCGAGTGGCTATGGGAATTTTCAGTTTTTCAGTTCGTTTGCAAAAACGTTTTAAATATATATATATATATATATATATATATATTTATTTATTTATTTATTTATGCATAGCTATGAATGGAATGCCGTAAGTCCAACAAAAAACAAAATACTTGATTGCTCGACATTAATTTAGTTAGTTGAAAGGAGCGACACCAACAAATGACTGAAATGCTTAAATGAAATTGTTTCATTATAAAAAAAAAAAACAAAAACAAAATACAAAGAAAATAAAAACCAAAGAATAAATAATTGATCGCGTATTTCAATAGTGAATATTACATTTTTTGCTTATAAATGTAGTTTAAATTTAAATGAATCTTAGACTCATAATGCATTATTTGTATTGTATATCAAAAGTTGAAATTTTTTTCAGATTTAATGTGAAACAGCCAGTAAATTAACTAAGAGTACACGTTTTGTATATACTTACTTATATAAGTAGTTAATATATAATTAGCATAATTTCTAGTTGCATCAAATCAAATGTTTAACCAAATTTTTAACTTCTAATTGTGCGTGTCTCTGTTATAGTTGAATATATTCTAAACGACGAGTAATTAATCAAACTAAGTAAACACAATAAACGGCAGAAAAGATACGAATAACTAGAATGTATAAATCGAGCAGTGGCAAAAATCAAACTCGATAAAGAAAAGAAAATCTGTTTAAATAATTAACTACCTACATTTTAAGCGGAAGTCTTCCACTACATTGTACTCGCAGAACTCCCATGAACTACCCTTTAGTTACCCGTAACTCCCTCAAACGTGTAAAATCCCAACCCAACCTGACAGCTAATAAAGTTAGTTCTTTTGATAATACTTAGCAGCATAATCGACTTTGTATATTAAGTGCTAAATTGTATAGAGAAGTGTATGTATTTCAAAGGTTTCTCCCCCTCAAAAGATTCAATATATATATATATAATTACTACACAGGCGATAACGATAACGATAACGATAACTATACCAATTAGTTATTAAACAATATAAGTATTTGCTGCACAATTGCATATTAACCATTTTAGATATCTAAGTATTATGATAAAAACAAAATAAAGAATCTAGTTAAAAAAGTTAACAAACAATTTAACGTAAACTAATCGCAACTAACCATTGAAATTGTTATTACTCTTTTTGTTGCTGTTATATAGAGAGAACTTTTGTTTTTGTATACAATATTATTTAGACTAACCTATGCATATTTATATGGCTAACAACGAAGTAACATGGTGCTATGAGTTACGCATGGAACATTTCATTCAATTATGATTTATCGGGATGGTCAAAAACGTTAAAATCTGAGCCCCTTTTTAACGTCTTCGACATTATTTTCGAATCATTTGTCTCATCTTATAACTTAAAAAAAAAAAAATAAACTCAAGTATACTTAAATCAAAACAAAATCTTTAAAGAAATACAAATAAAAGCATATGCTACCAAACTTTTTAGCCAGCTAAGTCCTGTAAATACCTAAAAAAAAAAATTATTATCGAATTACGTCAAAGTTTTAAATCTAAATATAATATATAATTACAATTGTAAATTGTGCAAAAGTAAAAATTGCAAATTGAAGCCACCAAAGAATTGAATTTTCGCATGTAAGTCGAACAAAACCAGAAAGAAATTAAAGTATTTCAAAATAAATGTAAAAAAAAAATAAAAAGAAAACTATATTAAATAAGCGTAAACAATCCCAACTTGTACCCAAAGCCAGACGCAGACCCAGCTGTAACCTAAGCTACGATAGTTAAAAACTTTTAGCAATTAGATGCTCATATATCATAGTTCAACTAAAGTAAACAATGTAGCAACTAGAAAACTCATCACTCACTAAAAACCAACACAAAACACTAAAACTACCAAACATATTTTGTAAACTTCAGCAACAAACGTACTAAACTAAAACGCATTTAAAAAAAAACTTTCCGTTCTGTTGATATGCATTTTCATTCAAATATTCAGCAGTCGAATCCGAGCAAAACATAACTTACATATACCATATGTACTGTATATGTAGCTGGTTTTCCTAAGGTCTAGTAGATACTAAGACATCTCCATACGATATAACTAAATACATACTAACATATACAAATACATATGCATATACATATTCATATAAAGAACGCCAGCTGTTTAAGGCATAACAAAATATATTCATTAACTATTAGCTAAGCGAAAATGTGTCCATTTCAAGGACAATAAAAATTCTTTCAAATTAAAAATGCCTAACTACTAAGAACGACTAAACAGTAAACAGTAAAAAGTAATCCAAATTCCATGAGACTTCATTTGAACTCATTCAATATAGCTAAAGCTACAAACTATGGAACCTACCTACAACAAAAACAACAACAAATACATAATTACAATGTTTTTAAATTATTGTCGTTAAGTGAAAGAAAACAAAAACAAACAAAAACAAGCAAAAAAACAAAAACTACCAAAATACAATATGTAATAAAAAACTGAAAGGTATTCTTAAATTCTTTACACGCCGTCTTTTTATTTGCCTGCAAAGGGCTGGCAACCCTGTTGCTCTGACACGCGACAACCAAAGGTTAGGTTTAATGCCAGCAGCAAAAGTGAAGTTAAAGTGTGCGCTCCAAACAAAAGAAAAATCTATACATAAATATATATTCAAATATATATACAATTATATGTAAAACCACATTTAATTTAGAAATTCCAGTGAAATACTTCGAAATTTGAAGCGAAGCTCTTCCACTAAATGGCGCCATTTTCTGCCCAAACGCAAACTCAACAAATTTGCTAGTCGCTATTGATTTTTCGCACAATGCGGGCCCGTCAAACTGGTAAGAAGGGCAAAAGCGCGGCATAACGGTGAACCTTAAGCGGCAGCCAGCCAGCCAGCCAGCCAGCCAGGCTCGCAGCTGACGCCATTGTTGCCAGGGCTGTCAGCGGGCCAAAAGATTTTGTATGGAAACGTAGGTGAGTCGCATTCGCATTGCATACTTAGCGGGGCTGCATGAAAATAACAAATGCTTAGCATACTTTTGTGCTGCGCGAATATTCGAGTACAAGAACGCATTTAAATTCGAGTCAGAGCACAATTCGTGCAAGCTTTGGCATTCAATCGAGTGCTGGGGTCTTTTGTATTATTAATTACATTTCAAGTTAAGCATATAACGCAGATTATAATTAATTAATGATGATTGTGCCAATATATCTTTTTTGAACTGAACTTTTGAAAATCACAAAAACTAACTAAGACTCTCAAGTTGTATTTTTCATTTTGAAAATGATATTGAAATGACACATTCTAGCTTAACATTTACTTTTGGTTTTAATAATGAAATGATTTATTTTTATTTATTTTCAAAATAATATAAAAAAGCTTTGAGCAAACTTCGCCGAGCCGAAAATTAGTCTCCGTTGTATGCACACAAATATGAAAGATAAAGCTCGTTATTGAAGAACATATCTTGAAGAACAAATTATCCCTATTAAAAAATGTATTTTCCACCGTTTCAAAATAAAGGATTGGTACTTGTAAATAAAATATACATTCTTCATTTGGTTATGCTTTTTATGCGTTGCACATGAAAAAGAAAAGGCTTTTCAAAACCCAATGATTTATCGCAGATATTGAGTTTTCTTTATCGATTTCCCAAAACAAACTGAATTAGCATGTCGAGCTGTTAAACTATCGATTATTAAAGAGTCGATGTGTTCGATAGGTTCGTTATGTATCGATAGCATCGCGGCTTTTAAGTCGATAAAGTAGGAATATACTTTATTTAATCCACATAAAAATATTTAAATCAAAAAGGATTTATATGATATACATATCTGAT
Source organism: Drosophila novamexicana (assembly GCF_003285875.2). Lineage (NCBI taxonomy): Eukaryota > Metazoa > Arthropoda > Insecta > Diptera > Drosophilidae > Drosophila > Drosophila novamexicana. Next base: position 1,958,172 of record NW_020824827.1, on the reverse strand, counting down.
ATCTGGAAGGTTCATGTCTTTGCTTTTAAGGCATCTCACCAATCAAAAGTGTAGAGAATGACATTAACCGATTTATCGATAGTCCAATCGATAGTTTAGCTACTCTACACGTAGCACAGTATTCCACATGAATAAACGTTCAAATTAGATTTATCATTAACACTAGAAGTTGCACCAGAATTACATGATTAGAAATATATTAAATATAAGCATATATTAGTAATAATAATGCTTATGATAGCAGCACAATTTAATCATAAATTATTAGATTAAGATATATAAGAGTAGCTCTTAGACCTCAGTCTTTTGCTGACAAATAATTTTTAATTTGATGACAAATAATCAATCATATATTAAAGTATCTGCAAGTAATTGTAGTTACATTTTTTAACTAAATATTTTTACTATGAAACAAGATAAAGCTAAATAGAGAAAACTTCATTTCGTTGTGATTTCCTACAATTTCTATAAGAACAAGACCAAAAGGAAGATTCATTTATTTTTATATTCGACGTCAAACTTTCTAATTAATTGATTCTAGTTCTAGTTACCTTGACCTTCTCGATTAATCAAGGTGTCTCTTCCTTCTAATTCACGAAGTGTGCTTTTGGTGCATATTTTGGACAGAATTGCCAACTTTTAGATAATAAGCTTCTGGTTAATTTAAATCAAATTACCTTTGCGAAACATATTTACTTTAAATTCATTTTCATTTGTGTTGCCTTTCGCTTTCATTCTGAATTCATAAAAAATTTCATTAGCTTGTCCATATAATGATAAAATAATAAAAGTAATTTCAAGCTTGGTTGCGTTATTTCTGTTATAAAAAAAAAACATTTGTAGTGTAATTAAATAATTATTATATAAAATTTGCCACAAGGCGCAGCTTTATTAATCGCTCGCGAGCAACATGCAAAGTTTGCCAAGGCAGCCAATAGGTAAACAGCCAGGTGCTAATTACACGTGTGATGCCAGCCCAGGCGCAAAGTGTGCCGCACTGAGAAGTGCTCGACAAAAGCTGACAACGACAAAAGTAGCAAATGCGTATGCAAGACAGTGTTAATTGTAATTGTTGTTGGCCAAAGCTGATGCATTTAGCGGACAGGCGGCCAGACAGACAGACAGATGGGCGTGGCGCCGGACAGCCCCCAGGCCTCCAGTGTGCCTGATGTGCGTGCGTGCAAATATTTTAGCTGAATTAAAACAGTAGCTGCAAATAATTGACAAGGGTCGCGGTTAACTATGTAGACAGAGAGAGAGAGAGAGAGAGAGAGAGAGAGAGAGAGAGAGAGAGAGAGCGAGAGAGGGAGAGAGAGGGAGAGAGAGGGAGAGAGAGGGAGAGAGGGAGAGAGAGCGAACTAGAAATAGCTGTGCAACTTTTAATTAGTTAATTTAACGTTTGGCGCCAAACAAAGCGAGCTCACGCTGCGTATGAGTAATGCACAAGCACACATACGACGCGTGGGCTTTTCTTTCTTTCGAGCTGTCAGCACTGGCTCAAGGGATTGGAATTGGGCTGTTGGGGTGCTGCGGTCGACGGGGCCGCTGTTAAGTAATTTCCTCTGGCGGATGCAACTAATTACTAAACATTTCGCATAAAATTCGCAGCCTGACAGGATCTAACTGCACTGCTACGACTAAGCCTTAGACCACAAGCACTTGTTGGCTCCTTGTTTGCATGTGTGTGTGTGTGTGTGTATTTGGCTTGTTATCAAACAAATCTACATGCGGTTGGGTGCTAATTCACCAGCGTAGGCGCCACACCCCCGCCCACAAGCAATCCATTCATGTTCCCGCCAGCGCCGGCTATAAAGTATGCGGTGCGCCAGACAGACTGGCAGCCAGGCAGGGGTAGGGAGAGGGAGGGGAGACGGAACACTTCCGTTTATACACACACATAGAAAGAAGAAGGCGTCAAGGCATGAAAAATGATCGTAAAATAGCAGAAATTATTTAACACTATTTTGCATTTAATGCAAAAACTTTTTGCATTCACTTGCAATTCGTTTGTGCGCCGACTGAAAATTGTTGCCAGCCAAGTTGTTCACAGAAGTTGCAAAGTTTTGCTACGTCAACGACTTGGTTGGCAAAACGAAGCGTTTAATGGCAAATATTTGTGGTTGCAGTGACTCCTTTTTTTTTTAAGTCACAGCAGCTGACTGAGGCGCAATAATTAACAGGTATCGCCCGTACATTCCCCGACCCAAGCTATTTTGTATTTAAGATTAAATTGTTTCGCCGAGAGTGCTCGACTTGAAGTTATCCGAGCTGCCGAGTTTCAGATATATATATCTATATAACTTTTATATAATTCATATTTAAATGTATTTCTATTCTAAACTAGAGAATACTTTCTGTACTGCTGAATAACAAGCTAAAACTTTTTGGTAGTGTTTAGAAAAATAACAAGGAATACAATTGTATAAAGTTTTTAAAACATCAGCCTCCAAGCAAAGCTTCAAGTTTCAATTTATTCGTATTAAGATCTGTTTATAAGCGTTGAATCGTTTGAGCTTTAGGTTTTCTAGGGCTGTAAAAAAATACTCATTAGGCTTTCGGTTTTAAAAAATAAAGCTGCAATATGAAGATGAAATCTCAATATATAAGGCACTTAGCATAAGAACATGGAGAACAGAATGGACTGATTGATAGACAAAACTGCACATGACTAGATTCTCTTAGCTTGTCGTCCTGCTAAAGAATATATGCATATACCTTACGCTCTAGTAGTTGCAGTTGCTTTCTTTTGTCTGCAACTTGAATATACCCCCTGCTACTCACATTGCATGGGTAGCTTAAGAAAATAAAATGAAAAATGTGCAACACAAACAAATTCCAATATAAGTCCGCCTCGCACATGTCATGCACTTGACTCTGTCGATTTGCTTAATTGTCCAAAGGGCAGCCGCCGATTGCCATTAAGCCTATTGCTCATGCCTATTGCTAGAGCTGGGACGAAGTGCAGCTGTAGTTGTGGGCTGCCCGCCTGCCCATTAACAGGTCCGCAGTCCAGGTCCAGGTCCAGCCAAGCGTCTTCTACAGCTGGCCCAAAAACCGGCTCGCCAGCTAATTCATAGACCGATCGCACTGTACATATTTGCCAAGATGTGCAGTCATTTATTGTACAATAAAATCTGACAACTGCGACGCTGACTGCGACGTCAACGTCAGACGCGAACCTACCGACGACGACGACAACAAACGTTAACGCAAACGTAACGGCCTCTGGCCGCACCTGACGACGACGCCCATTCGACCGCGAGCAAGATCGAGCCAGAAACAGAAACGCCGCCCAAGAGGCGGCCGCAGACGCCGCTGACAACAAACCCGTCGTGGCACTCGCAGAAGCAAGACGCAGCGCGCTTCACTCCGATCACAAAAGTGAAAATAGCAAATAAATACAAAAAAAAAAAAAAAAAAAAAAAAAAAAAAAAAAAAACATTTAAATATTCGAAGAAGTGAAATACAAAACAGAAACTGTTTAAAAAATCCGCGTGCCAGCTAAAAATGTAAATACATCTGCTCTACAGATTTCTAAAATTGATTACAAATGTAAGCTAACATATGTTAAAGCGAGCAGCGAGCGCTGCATATTAGAAGCACGCGATCTGTTAGCACAATAATTTTCGCTGCCAATGCTTAAAATACTGTCAAATCGAATCATTACATAAGTGTGAACTAAATAACCATTTGGCCTCCTCGTCTAAGCTACGTGACAAATATTTTGAACGCCCAAAGGTCGCCACACCTTAGCCATGGAAAAGTTTGGCCGCCAACAAAACAAATTGTGTTTTCTTCAAAATGTGTGCCCAACATAAGAAACTGCAGTGGGAAATTTTGTATAAAAATGCCTAGCTCCTAACAAATTTGTCACACGAGGGTCACACTTTTTTATAGAAAAAATTGATAACATTTCCATAAATGCAAATTAATGCAGTATTTTTTTGTCGATCTTCATTTTAATAACATTGTTAAACGTGGAAAATTTTTGATGAATTTTGTAAAATACCTAAAAACGTTCCTAAAAATATCGTTATATTAAAAGCCCGAGCGAGGGTCAAACAGACGGATGTCGGAAAAACAAAAAAAAAAAACAAAATTCAAAAATGCAAATTAACACAATATACTTTTGTTGTTTTATCTCTAAATAACTTTTGACAAGCCTTTGATATAAAATATTTAAATGTCATGCCTTAATATGCTAGAAATACCAAATCTTTTAAAAATTCTTAAATATAAGTGAAAGAAGCCCAAGAAACGGAATTCATTATTATTTTTTGTTAATATTTAGCATAATGAACAGTTGATTAGCAATGCAAAACGTGTTTGAAATATTTTTTAAGCAGATCAATTAACTAATTTATGTTTAGATACTTTTTTTTTTTTTTTTGTTAAATATGTCAACAACTGAGCAACTCGAACGGGTCCAAAGACAACCACAAAATGAAGCTCTTACAAAGTTAGCATAATTATGCGATTTATAAATTCTGTTTTACAAATCAAGCGTAGTCCATCGAATTGAACCAGCGACTGGTTCACGCAGTCGAGATCTCTACCATTTCCCGGTCTATGTGTGGGGCAGTAGGCTGCGCGGCGAAATGGGTTTATTTGTTTACCTGACTATTTAAAAACGGCACGCTTAATTAATAATAATAATTGTGCACGGCAACAAAAAGTCTGTCAATTGCTAAGGGCGTCTGTTTCCGCAAATTATTATCGCTTGTGTTTAGCCGGGCAGCCGCGGCGGGGCCGCAATCGCATTAGCATCAGTTTTTGGCCGCACAATTGCCCAGAAAATTCATAGAGCAAATTAATTAGTGACATTATAAATAAAGCATAAACATTTTGCTGGCAAATCATTTGACATTCAGCCGCGCACAGGCGACCAGCCAAATACGCAGCGAAATAAAGTACAACAAATAAAAAAACAACAACAAAAAAAACAGAAATAAACAGAAAAGAAGAATTACAAAAATAAAACACAAAACGAAATCGAAATCAAAACAAAAAACGCGCACTAAAACGTCGAAATTCTGAACGACGCCGGTCGCATTGGCGCAGCACTAGCTGGTCACGTGGTCAGGGGGGGATAATTAAGTTGCCCCTCCCCCCACCCCACACTCCGCCCCACCCCACCCGCCTGGCTGTCACATAATTTGCGGTCATTGCGATTGATTTTTGCTGCTCGCTTCTTGTCTCTTGTTTCTTGTGCTCTTTGTGCTGGCTGTTCATCACATATTGCATTTGTGAGGCGTCACAAAGAAGACGGCGCGGGGGCGGCAGTGGGCGTGTCGCGTGTGGCGGCCGTTGGCACAGGAAATCATTTGACGCAGCTGCGCTCACAGCCTGTGGCAGCAGACGGCCGACCGACCGATGCATAATTAAATACAAATAACAAATATTGCATTATTTTCTATATTAGAAGCAAATAGTTGAAATTTGTTGTTCAACCATTTGGCGTCTGGTGAAATTGAAAATGTATTTTTAGATGACAATCAACAACAAAGTGACTTAAAATATTTTTATATACGCTGTGCGCTAATTGATCAATCAAATAAAACAAAAATCTACAAACAGATATTCTCTCTTTCCGGCTCTTCCCTCTGACATCCCGCCAGACGCAGTCAACGCAAAATTGTGTTAATTTCAAACTGGAATTTGATTAAAGGTAAGTGTGAATTAATGATGTGCCATTGGCGAAACTATTGGGAAATCTCACTTAGAGCTTTGGGTGAATCATTTAACATGCGACACTCTTGCAAATTTATTCAAGGCATCCAGCACACACACACACACACACATATATGCACTTGCAGACAAAGAGGAGGTGCTAGTCTGTGCGGGGTGTGTGTGCGGGGGGGTTCGTTCACGGCATCTGCTGCTAAGCATGAAACATTTTGCAATGCGTTTGTCATGCAATTTTAATCGCAATTGCATTTTTAATTTTCCTCTTCCACCTGACGCTGGCGCTCCTCGCCGAAGGAAAGAAAAATGTGCACAACGAAAAAGAAAGAAATAGAATGATGGGGGAAAAAAAAAACAGAAATAAAAGCAATAAAATAAATATTAAATGCAATACACTCAATACACAGACAAGAGACAGCGGCAGCGCAGCAGCAGCGACAGCAACAGCGGCGTCTGCAGCAGCGGCAGCCAACTGACAAGCAGACAGCCCGTGGGCAGAGAATGCGATACGACAAAGCAGAGGGGCGGCAGTGCGGGGGGCGATAGAACATAGTTTATAGAGAACTTTGACTAGCGGGTTTACTAACACATTGACATACAGCGCATGCAGAAATGCGACTGTGGGGTCGACAGGATGCGAGTCGGCACATTTGCATAAATCTACATTTTAACCATTTTATCCTGGTTTTTTAATGAAAAAGAGTATATTGGTTTTGTGCGAAATAAAGTGTTGAAACTTATTTAAATATAGATGATTCATATCCTGAATAGTTTAAGAGCTAGAGTGACCGATAAACACAAAAAAAAACTGAAAGCCTGTCAAGTTAATAAGCCGAGGCAGAGTATTGCGCAGTCGTTGCAACCCGACTGCAACATCCGTACTTATTATGTTTGCCAGCCGGCACCTTAATACATTAGCACGCAATATAGTATGCACTGAATTTAGTTTCTTGTGCAACGTCAAAGACGCATTTGAGTTAAGGCTTACGCAACGCGCATTTAATAAGCCGCATTAACTATAACGGTCCGCTGTCAAACTATGTGACATTGCCCAACACTGTCAGCCTGTCAGCTTGTCAAAGCAGGATTAACCTTTACATAAATATGACAGCAGCTGCCAAAAGAGAGGGGCAACCGCGACAGGATACCACAGCAGAAGGGATCCAACCAAATACACAGACACACACACACACACACGCACACACACACACACACACACACACACACACACACACACACACACACACGCGCGCACACACACACACACACACACACACACACCATCATTCATTAAGAATAAATATTTATGAGCTTTCAATTGAATGCATAAATTGCATAAAATATTGATGTTCATATTGTGGCATTTTTTAAATTAACCACCGAATGGTTTTATATACCCTATATTCCCTTTTTATAAAGTAGTTAAGATAGATTAAAAAAAAATGGTAAAAAAAAAGTTTGTCTGGTCCGAATTTTTATATACCTTATATTCTTTTTTAAAACCCATTTGTTTATTTACCATTTATTATTATTATTTATTATTATTGTTGCCCGAATATAGGGTATTTCAAAGTCAGGCACTCTCAAAAATAATGCATCTTATTTCCTACATTTATTTTTAATTGCCTTATCAGGATGTTGTTAAGCTTTCTGGACATTTTTTTATTGAAAACAAGTAAGAGGTTCTAGTCGGGAGCTCCCGACTAGGGGATGCCCTGAACCCTCTTCTTCCAACATCAAATGCATATATATATTCTATTTTAGAAGCTATATGTCAAGTTTGGTGACTCTAGTTCTTATTGTTTACCAAAATTGCCCAAGAAACAGGATATCGATATCGATTTTTATCGATTGCTTGGAAACGGAATAAGTTCTCGATTATTGGAAACAAACTCGATCTGCGCAGGAGCATCTACATCTAAAATTTCAAGTCTCTAGCTCTTAGAGGTTCTGAGATCCATGCGTTCATACATACGGACGGACGGACGGACGGACGGACAGACGGACATGGCTAGATCGACTCAGCTATTTATGCTGATCAAGAATATATATACTTTATGGGGTCGGAGATGCTTCCCTCTGCCTGTCACATACATTTGGCTTTCGCACAAATACAATATACCCTTATACCCATTTTTAATGGGTTCAGCGTATAAAAAGCCAAACTTCGTGAAAATCGGATGAGACTTGGCCGAGATATGTTGGTGGTAAATTTTAACCTATGTCTATATACGAATCTTGGGGTAAAATTTGGACATGCATTTCAACTAAAAAATCGGTGTCGAGATTTAAATTCCAGATTAATCTAGAGGGAAAACCATCAAGAAAACGCCAATCTTCGTGAAAATCGGATGAGATTTGACCGAGTTATGGGGTGGTAATTTTTGACCCATGTCTATATACGAATCTTGGGGTAAGATTTGGACATGAATTTCGACCAAAAAATCGGTGTCGAGCTTTGAATGCCACATTAATCTAGAGGGAAAACCATGAAGATAAAGCCAAACTTCGTGAAAATCGGATGAGATTTGACCTAGTTATGGGGGTAGTAAATTTTGACCCATGTCTATATAGGAATCTTGGGGTATGATTTGGACATGAATTTCGACCAAAAAATCGGTGTCGAGATTTGAATGCCAGATTAATCTAAAGGGAAAACCATGAAAAAAACGCCAAACTTCGTGGAAATCGGATAAGATTTGACCGAGTTATGGGGGTGGTAAATTTTGACCCATGTCTATATACGAATCTTGGGGTAAGATTTGGACATGAATTTCGACCAAAAAATCGGTGTCGAGATTTGAATGCCAGATTAATCTTAAGGGAAAACCATGAAGATAACGCCAAACTTCGTGGAAATCGGATGAGATTTGACCGAGTTATGGGGGTGGTAAATTTTGACCCATGTCTATATACGAATCTTGGGGTAAGATTTGGACATGAATTTCGACCAAAAAATCGGTGTCGAGCTTTGAATGCCACATTAATCTAGAGAGAAAACCATGAAGAAAAAGCCAAACTTCGTGAAAATCGGATGAGATTTGACCGAGTTATGGGGGTGGTAAATTTTGACCCATGTCTATATACGAATCTTGGGGTAAGATTTGGACATGAATTTCGACCAAAAAATCGGTGTCGAGATTTGAATGCCAGATTAATCTTAAGGGAAAACCATGAAGAAAACGCCAAACTTCGTGGAAATCGGATGAGATTTGACCGAGTTATGGGGGTGGTAAATTTTGACCCATGTCTATATACGAATCTTGGGGTAAGATTTGGACATGAATTTCGACCAAAAAATCGGTGTCGAGATTTGAATGCCAGATTAATCTTAAGGGAAAACCATGAAGAAAACGCCAAACTTCGTGGAAATCGGATGAGATTTGACCGAGTTATGGGGGTGGTAAATTTTGACCCATGTCTATATACGAATCTTGGGGTAAGATTTGGACATGAATTTCGACCAAAAAATCGGCGTCGAGCTTTGAATGCCACATTAATCTAGAGGGAAAACCATGAAGAAAACGCCAAACTTCGTGAAAATCGGATGAGATTTGACCGAGTTATGGGGTGATAATTTTTGACCCATGTCTATATACGAATCTTGGGGTAAGATTTGGACATGAATTTCGACTAAAAAATCGGTGTCAAGCTTTGAATGCCACATTAATCTAGAGAGAAAACCATGAAGAAAAAGCAGAACTTCGTGAAAATCGGATGAGATTTGACCGAGTTATGGGGGTGGTAAATTTTGACCCATGTCTATATACGAATCTTGGGGTAAGATTTGGACATGAATTTCGACCAAAAAATCGGTGTCGAGCTTTGAATGCCACATTAATCTAGAGAGAAAACCATGAAGAAAAAGCCAAACTTCGTGAAAATCGGATGAGATTTGACCGAGTTATGGGGGTGGTAAATTTTGACCCATGTCTATATACGAATCTTGGGGTAAGATTTGGACATGAATTTCGACCAAAAAATCGGTGTCGAGATTTGAATGCCAGATTAATCTTAAGGGAAAACCATGAAGATAACGCCAAACTTCGTGGAAATCGGATGAGATTTGACCGAGTTATGGGGGTGGTAAATTTTGACCCATGTCTATATACGAATCTTGGGGTAAGATTTGGACATGAATTTCGACCAAAAAATCGGTGTCGAGCTTTGAATGCCACATTAATCTAGAGAGAAAACCATAAAGAAAAAGCCAAACTTCGTGAAAATCGGATGAGATTTGACCGAGTTATGGGGGTGATAAATTTTGACCCATGTCTGTATACGAATCTTGGGGTAAGATTTGGACATGAATTTCGACCAAAAAATCGGTGTCGAGATTTGAATGCCACATTAATCTAGAGAGAAAACCATGAAGAAAAAGCCAAACTTCGTGGAAATCGGATGAGATTTGACCGAGTTATGGGGGTGGTATATTTTGACCCATGTCTATATACGAATCTTGGGGTAAGATTTGGACATGAATTTCGACCAAAAAATCGGTGTCGAGCTTTGAATGCCACATTAATCTAGAGAGAAAACCATGAAGAAAAAGCCAAACTTCGTGAAAATCGGATGAGATTTGACCGAGTTATGGGGGTGATAAAATTTGACCCATGTCTATATACGAATCTTGGGGTAAGATTTGGACATGAATTTCGACTAAAAAATCGGTGTCGAGATTTGAATGCCAGATTAATCTTAAGGGAAAACCATGAAGAAAACGCCAAACTTCGTGAAAATCGGATGAGATTTGACCGAGTTATGGGGGTGATAAAATTTGACCCATGTCTATATACGAATCTTGGGGTAAGATTTGGACATGAATTTCGACCAAAAAATCGGTGTCGAGCTTTGAATGCCACATTAATCTAGAAAGAAAACCATGAAGAAAAAGCCAAACTTCGTGAAAATCGGATGAGATTTGACCGAGTTATGGGGGTGGTAAATTTTGACCCATGTCTATATACGAATCTTGGGGTAAGATTTGGACATGAATTTCGACCAAAAAATCGGTGTCGAGCTTTGAATGCCAGATTAATCTTAAGGGAAAACCATGAAGAAAAAGCCAAACTTCGTGGAAATCGGATGAGATTTGACCGAGTTATGGGGGTGGTAAATTTTGACCCATGTCTATATACGAATCTTGGGGTAAGATTTGGACATGAATTTCGACCAAAAAATCGGTGTCGAGATTTGAATGCCAGATTAATCTTAAGGGAAAACCATGAAGAAAACGCCAAACTTCGTGGAAATCGGATGAGATTTGACCGAGTTATGGGGGTGGTAAATTTTGACCCATGTCTATATACGAATCTTGGGGTAAGATTTGGACATGAATTTCGACCAAAAAATCGGCGTCGAGCTTTGAATGCCACATTAATCTAGAGGGAAAACCATGAAGAAAACGCCAAACTTCGTGAAAATCGGATGAGATTTGACCGAGTTATGGGGTGATAATTTTTGACCCATGTCTATATACGAATCTTGGGGTAAGATTTGGACATGAATTTCGACTAAAAAATCGGTGTCAAGCTTTGAATGCCACATTAATCTAGAGAGAAAACCATGAAGAAAAAGCAGAACTTCGTGAAAATCGGATGAGATTTGACCGAGTTATGGGGGTGGTAAATTTTGACCCATGTCTATATACGAATCTTGGGGTAAGATTTGGACATGAATTTCGACCAAAAAATCGGTGTCGAGCTTTGAATGCCACATTAATCTAGAGAGAAAACCATGAAGAAAAAGCCAAACTTCGTGAAAATCGGATGAGATTTGACCGAGTTATGGGGGTGGTAAATTTTGACCCATGTCTATATACGAATCTTGGGGTAAGATTTGGACATGAATTTCGACCAAAAAATCGGTGTCGAGATTTGAATGCCAGATTAATCTTAAGGGAAAACCATGAAGATAACGCCAAACTTCGTGGAAATCGGATGAGATTTGACCGAGTTATGGGGGTGGTAAATTTTGACCCATGTCTATATACGAATCTTGGGGTAAGATTTGGACATGAATTTCGACCAAAAAATCGGTGTCGAGCTTTGAATGCCACATTAATCTAGAGAGAAAACCATAAAGAAAAAGCCAAACTTCGTGAAAATCGGATGAGATTTGACCGAGTTATGGGGGTGATAAATTTTGACCCATGTCTGTATACGAATCTTGGGGTAAGATTTGGACATGAATTTCGACCAAAAAATCGGTGTCGAGATTTGAATGCCACATTAATCTAGAGAGAAAACCATGAAGAAAAAGCCAAACTTCGTGGAAATCGGATGAGATTTGACCGAGTTATGGGGGTGGTATATTTTGACCCATGTCTATATACGAATCTTGGGGTAAGATTTGGACATGAATTTCGACCAAAAAATCGGTGTCGAGCTTTGAATGCCACATTAATCTAGAGAGAAAACCATGAAGAAAAAGCCAAACTTCGTGAAAATCGGATGAGATTTGACCGAGTTATGGGGGTGATAAAATTTGACCCATGTCTATATACGAATCTTGGGGTAAGATTTGGACATGAATTTCGACTAAAAAATCGGTGTCGAGATTTGAATGCCAGATTAATCTTAAGGGAAAACCATGAAGAAAACGCCAAACTTCGTGAAAATCGGATGAGATTTGACCGAGTTATGGGGGTGATAAAATTTGACCCATGTCTATATACGAATCTTGGGGTAAGATTTGGACATGAATTTCGACCAAAAAATCGGTGTCGAGCTTTGAATGCCACATTAATCTAGAAAGAAAACCATGAAGAAAAAGCCAAACTTCGTGAAAATCGGATGAGATTTGACCGAGTTATGGGGGTGGTAAATTTTGACCCATGTCTATATACGAATCTTGGGGTAAGATTTGGACATGAATTTCGACCAAAAAATCGGTGTCGAGCTTTGAATGCCAGATTAATCTTAAGGGAAAACCATGAAGAAAAAGCCAAACTTCGTGGAAATCGGATGAGATTTGACCGAGTTATAGGGGTGATAATTTTTTACCCATGTCTGTATACGAATCTTGGGGTAAGATTTGGACATGAATTTCGACCAAAAAATCGGTGTCTAGATTTGAATGCCAGATTAATCTAGAGGGAAAACAATGAAGAAAACGCCAAACTTCGTGGAAATCGGATGAGATTTCACCGAGTTATGGGGGTGATAATTTTTGACCTATGTCTATATACGAATCTTGGGGTTAGATTTGGACATGAATTTCGACCAAAAAATCGGTGTCGAGCTTTGAATGTCACATTAATCTAGAGGGAAAACCATGAAGAAAAAGCCAAACTTCGTGAAAATCGGATGAGATTTGACCGAGTTATGGGGGTGATAATTTTTGACCTATGTCTATATACGAATCTTGGGGTTAGATTTGGACATGAATTTCGACCAAAAAATCGGTGTCGAGCTTTGAATGCCACATTAATCTAGAGAGAAAACCATGAAGAAAAAGCCACACTTCGTGAAAATCGGATGAGATTTGACCGAGTTATGGGGATGGTAAATTTTGACCCATGTCTATATACGAATCTTGGGGTAAGATTTGGACATGAATTTCGACCAAAAAATCGGTGTCGAGCTTTGAATGTCACATTAATCTAGAGGGAAAACCATGAAGAAAAAGCCAAACTTCGTGAAAATCGGATGAGATTTGACCGAGTTATGGGGGTGATAATTTTTGACCTATGTCTATATACGAATCTTGGGGTTAGATTTGGACATGAATTTCGACCAAAAAATCGGTGTCGAGCTTTGAATGCCACATTAATCTAGAGAGAAAACCATGAAGAAAAAGCCAAACTTCGTGGAAATCGGATGAGATTTGACCGAGTTATGGGGGTGATAAATTTTGACCCATGTCTGTATACGAATCTTGGGGTAAGATTTGGACATGAATTTCGACCAAAAAATCGGTGTCGAGATTTGAATGCCACATTAATCTAGAGAGAAAACCATGAAGAAAAAGCCAAACTTCGTGGAAATCGGATGAGATTTGACCGAGTTATGGGGGTGGTATATTTTGACCCATGTCTATATACGAATCTTGGGGTAAGATTTGGACATGAATTTCGACCAAAAAATCGGTGTCGAGCTTTGAATGCCACATTAATCTAGAGAGAAAACCATGAAGAAAAAGCCAAACTTCGTGAAAATCGGATGAGATTTGACCGAGTTATGGGGGTGGTAAATTTTGACCCATGTCTATATACGAATCTTGGGGTAAGATTTGGACATGAATTTCGACCAAAAAATCGGTGTCGAGATTTGAATGCCAGATTAATCTTAAGGGAAAACCATGAAGAAAACGCCAAACTTCGTGGAAATCGGATGAGATTTGACCGAGTTATGGGGGTGGTAAATTTTGACCCATGTCTATATACGAATCTTGGGGTAAGATTTGGACATGAATTTCGACCAAAAAATCGGTGTCGAGCTTTGAATGCCACATTAATCTAGAGAGAAAACCATGAAGAAAAAGCCAAACTTCGTGAAAATCGGATGAGATTTGACCGAGTTATGGGGGTGATAAAATTTGACCCATGTCTATATACGAATCTTGGGGTAAGATTTGGACATGAATTTCGACCAAAAAGTCGGTGTCGAGATTTGAATGCCAGATTAATCTTAAGGGAAAACCATGAAGAAAACGCCAAACTTCGTGGAAATCGGATGAGATTTGACCGAGTTATGGGGGTGGTATATTTTGACCCATGTCTATATACGAATCTTGGGGTAAGATTTGGACATGAATTTCGACCAAAAAATCGGTGTCGAGCTTTGAATGCCACATTAATCTAGAAAGAAAACCATGAAGAAAAAGCCAAACTTCGTGAAAATCGGATGAGATTTGACCGAGTTATGGGGGTGGTAAATTTTGACCCATGTCTATATACGAATCTTGGGGTAAGATTTGGACATGAATTTCGACCAAAAAATCGGTGTCGAGCTTTGAATGCCAGATTAATCTTAAGGGAAAACCATGAAGAAAAAGCCAAACTTCGTGGAAATCGGATGAGATTTGACCGAGTTATAGGGGTGATAATTTTTTACCCATGTCTGTATACGAATCTTGGGGTAAGATTTGGACATGAATTTCGACCAAAAAATCGGTGTCTAGATTTGAATGCCAGATTAATCTAGAGGGAAAACAATGAAGAAAACGCCAAACTTCGTGGAAATCGGATGAGATTTCACCGAGTTATGGGGGTGATAATTTTTGACCTATGTCTATATACGAATCTTGGGGTTAGATTTGGACATGAATTTCGACCAAAAAATCGGTATCGAGCTTTGAATGTCACATTAATCTAGAGGGAAAACCATGAAGAAAAAGCCAAACTTCGTGAAAATCGGATGAGATTTGACCGAGTTATGGGGGTGATAATTTTTGACCTATGTCTATATACGAATCTTGGGGTTAGATTTGGACATGAATTTCGACCAAAAAATCGGTGTCGAGCTTTGAATGCCACATTAATCTAGAGAGAAAACCATGAAGAAAAAGCCACACTTCGTGAAAATCGGATGAGATTTGACCGAGTTATGGGGATGGTAAATTTTGACCCATGTCTATATACGAATCTTGGGGTAAGATTTGGACATGAATTTCGACCAAAAAATCGGTGTCGAGATTTGAATGCCAGATTAATCTTAAGGGAAAACCATGAAGAAAACGCCAAACTTCGTGGAAATCGGATGAGATTTGACCGAGTTATGGGGGTGGTAAATTTTGACCCATGTCTATATACGAATCTTGGGGTAAGATTTGGACATGAATTTCGACCAAAAAATCGGTGTCGAGATTTGAATGCCAGATTAATCTTAAGGGAAAACCATGAAGAAAACGCCAAACTTCGTGGAAATCGGATGAGATTTGACCGAGTTATGGGGGTGGTAAATTTTGACCCATGTCTATATACGAATCTTGGGGTAAGATTTGGACATGAATTTCGACCAAAAAATCGGCGTCGAGCTTTGAATGCCACATTAATCTAGAGGGAAAACCATGAAGAAAACGCCAAACTTCGTGAAAATCGGATGAGATTTGACCGAGTTATGGGGTGATAATTTTTGACCCATGTCTATATACGAATCTTGGGGTAAGATTTGGACATGAATTTCGACTAAAAAATCGGTGTCGAGCTTTGAATGCCACATTAATCTAGAGAGAAAACCATGAAGAAAAAGCAGAACTTCGTGAAAATCGGATGAGATTTGACCGAGTTATGGGGGTGGTAAATTTTGACCCATGTCTATATACGAATCTTGGGGTAAGATTTGGACATGAATTTCGACCAAAAAATCGGTGTCGAGCTTTGAATGCCACATTAATCTAGAGAGAAACCCATGAAGAAAAAGCCAAACTTCGTGAAAATCGGATGAGATTTGACCGAGTTATGGGGGTGGTAAATTTTGACCCATGTCTATATACGAATCTTGGGGTAAGATTTGGACATGAATTTCGACCAAAAAATCGGTGTCGAGATTTGAATGCCAGATTAATCTTAAGGGAAAACCATGAAGAAAACGCCAAACTACGTGGAAATCGGATGAGATTTGACCGAGTTATGGGGGTGGTAAATTTTTACCCATGTCTATATACGAATCTTGGGGTAAGATTTGGACATGAATTTCGACCAAAAAATCGGTGTCGAGCTTTGAATGCCACATTAATCTAGAGAGAAACCCATGAAGAAAAAGCCAAACTTCGTGAAAATCGGATGAGATTTGACCGAGTTATGGGGGTGGTAAATTTTGACCCATGTCTATATACGAATCTTGGGGTAAGATTTGGACATGAATTTCGACCAAAAAATCGGTGTCGAGCTTTGAATGCCACATTAATCTAGAGAGAAAACCATGAAGAAAAAGCCAAACTTCGTGAAAATCGGATGAGATTTGACCGAGTTATGGGGGTGGTAAATTTTGACCCATGTCTATATACGAATCTTGGGGTAAGATTTGGACATGAATTTCGACCAAAAAATCGGTGTCGAGCTTTGAATGCCACATTAATCTAGAGAGAAAACCATGAAGAAAAAGCCAAACTTCGTGAAAATCGGATGAGATTTGACCGAGTTATGGGGGTGGTAAATTTTGACCCATGTCTATATACGAATCTTGGGGTAAGATTTGGACATGAATTTCGACCAAAAAATCGGTGTCGAGCTTTGAATGCCACATTAATCTAGAGAGAAAACCATGAAGAAAAAGCCAAACTTCGTGAAAATCGGATGAGATTTGACCGAGTTATGGGGGTGGTAAATTTTGACCCATGTCTATATACGAATCTTGGGGTAAGATTTGGACATGAATTTCGACCAAAAAATCGGTGTCGAGCTTTGAATGCCACATTAATCTAGAGAGAAAACCATGAAGAAAAAGCCAAACTTCGTGAAAATCGGATGAGATTTGACCGAGTTATGGGGGTGGTAAATTTTGACCCATGTCTATATAGGAATATTGGGGTATAATTTGGACATGAATTTCGACTAACAAATCGGTGTCGAGATTTGAATGCCAGATTAATCTAAAGGGAAAACCATGAAGAAAACGGCAAACTTCGTGGAAATCGGATGAGATTTGACCGAGTTATTGGGGTGATAATTTTTGACCCATTTCTATATACGAATCTTGAGGTAAGATTTGGACATGAATTTCGACCAAAAAATCGGTGTCGAGCTTTGAATGCCACATTAATCTAGAGGGAAAATCATGAAGAAAAAGCCAAGCTTCGTGGAATTCGGATGAGATTTTACCGAGTAATGGGGGTGATAATTTTTGACCCATTTCTATATACGAATCGGTGTCGAGATTTGAATGCCACATTAATCTAGAGGGAAAATAATGCAGAAAACGCCAAACATCGTGGAAATCGGATGAGATTTGACCGAGTTATGGGGGTAATAATTTTTGACCCATATCTATATACGCGTCTTGGGGTATAATTTGGACATGAATTTCGACCAAAAAATCGGTGTCGAGATTTGAATGCCAGATTAATCTTAAGGGAAAACCATGAAGAAAACGCCAAACTTCGTGGAAATCGGATGAGATTTGACCGAGTTATGGGGGTGGTAAATTTTGACCCATGTCTATATACGAATCTTGGGGTAAGATTTGGACATGAATTTCGACCAAAAAATCGGTGTCGAACTTTGAATGTCACATTAATCTAGAGGGAAAACCATGAAGAAAAAGCCAAACTTCGTGAAAATCGGATGAGATTTGACCGAGTTATGGGGTGGTAAATTTTGACCCATGTCTATATACGAATCTTGGGGTAAGATTTGGACATGAATTTCGACCAAAAAATCGTTGTCGAGACTTGAATGCCAGATTAATCTAGAGGGAAAACCATGAAGAAAACGCCAAACTTCGTGGAAATCGGATGAGATTTGACCGAATTATGGGGGTGGTAAATTTTTACCCATGTCTATATACGAATCTTGGGGTAAGATTTGGACACGAATTTCGACCAAAAAATCGGTGTCGAGCTTTGAATGCCACATTAATCTTGAGAGAAAACCATGAAGAAAAAGCCAAACTTCGTGAAAATCGGATGATATTTGACCGAGTTATGGGGGTGATAATTTTTGACCCATGTCTATATACGAATCTTGGGGTATAATTTGGACATGAATTTCGACTAAAAAATCGGTGTCGAGATTTGAATGCCAGATTAATCTAAAGGGAAAACCATGAAGAAAACGCCAAACTTCGTGGAAATCGGATGAGATTTGACCGAGTTATGGGGGTGATAATTTTTGACCCATTTCTATACACGAATCTTGGGGTAAGATTTGGACATGAATTTCGACCAAAAAATCGGTGTCGAGCTTTGAATGCCACATTAATCTAGAGGGAAAACCATGAAAAAAAGCCAAACTTCGTGAAAATCGAATGAGATTTGACCGAGTTATGGGGGTGGTAAATTTTGACCCATGTCTATATAGGAATATTGGGGTATAATTTGGACATGAATTTCGACTAAAAAATCGGTGTCGAGATTTGAATGCCAGATTAATCTAAAGGGAAAACCATGAAGAAAACGGCAAACTTCGTGGAAATCGGATGAGATTTGACCGAGTTATTGGGGTGATAATTTTTGACCCATTTCTATATACGAATCTTGGGGTAAGATTTGGACATGAATTTCGACCAAAAAATCGGTGTCGAGCTTTGAATGCCACATTAATCTAGAGGGAAAATCATGAAGAAAAAGCCAAACTTCGTGGAATTCGGATGAGATTTGACCGAGTTATGGGGGTGATAATTTTTGACCAATTTCTATATACGAATCGGTGTCGAGATTTGAATGCCAGATTAATCTAGAGGGAAAACAATGAAGAAAACGCCAAACTTCGTGGAAATCGGATGAGATTTGACCGAGTTATGGGGGTGATAATTTTTGACCCATGTCTATATACGAATCTTGGGGTATAATTTGGACATGAATTTCGACTAAAAAATCGGTGTCGAGATTTGAATGCCAGATTAATCTAAAGGGAAAACCATGAAGAAAACGCCAAACTTCGTGGAAATCGGATGAGATTTGACCGAGTTATGGGGGTGATAATTTTTGACCCATTTCTATACACGAATCTTGGGGTAAGATTTGGACATGAATTTCGACCAAAAAATCGGTGTCGAGCTTTGAATGCCACATTAATCTAGAGGGAAAACCATGAAAAAAAAACCAAACTTCGTGAAAATCGGATGAGATTTGACCGAGTTATGGGGGTGGTAAATTTTGACCCATGTCTAAATAGGAATCTTGGGGTATGATTTGGACATGAATTTCGACTAAAAAATCGGTGTCGAGCTTTGAATGCCACATTAATCTAGAGGGAAAACCATGAAGAAAAAGCCAAACTTCGTGAAAATCGAATGAGATTTGACCGAGTTATGGGGGTGGTAAATTTTGACCCATGTCTATATAGGAATATTGGGGTATAATTTGGACATGAATTTCGACTAAAAAATCGGTGTCGAGATTTGAATGCCAGATTAATCTAAAGGGAAAACCATGAAGAAAACGGCAAACTTCGTGGAAATCGGATGAGATTTGACCGAGTTATTGGAGTGATAATTTTTGACCCATTTCTATATACGAATCTTGGGGTAAGATTTGGACATGAATTTCGACCAAAAAATCGGTGTCGAGCTTTGAATGCCACATTAATCTAGAGGGAAAATCATGAAGAAAAAGCCAAACTTCGTGGAAATCGGATGAGATTTGACCGAGTTATGCGGGTGATAATTTTTGACCAATTTCTATATACGAATCGGTGTCGAGGTTTGAATGCCAGATTAATCTAGAGGGAAAACAATGAAGAAAACGCCAAACTTCGTGGAAATCGGATGAGATTTGACCGAGTTATGGGGGTGATAATTTTTGACCCATGCCTATATACGAATCTTGGGGTATAATTTGGACATGAATTTCGACTAAAAAATCGGTGTCGAGATTTGAATGCCAGATTAATCTAAAGGGAAAACCATGAAGAAAACGCCAAACTTCGTGGAAATCGGATGAGATTTGACCGAGTTATGGGGGTGATAATTTTTGACCCATTTCTATATACGAATCTTGGGGTAAGATTTGGACATGAATTTCGACCAAAAAATCGGCGTCGAGCTTTGAATGCCACATTAATCTAGAGGGAAAACCATGAAGAAAAGCCAAACTTCGTGGAAATCGGATGAGATTTGACCGAGTTATGGGGGTGATAATTTTTGACCCATTTCTATATACGAATCTTGGGGTAAGATTTGGACATGAATTTCGACCAAAAAATCGGTGTCGAGCTTTGAATGCCACATTAATCTAGAGGGAAAACCATGAAGAAAAAGCCAAACTTCGTAAAAATCGGATGAGATTTGACCGAGTTATGGGGGTAGTAAATTTTGACCCATGTCTATATAGGAATCTTGGGGTATGATTTGGACATGAATTTCTTCTAAAAAATCGGTGTCGAGATTTGAATGCCAGATTAATCTAGAGGGAAAACCATGAAGAAAAAGCCAAACTTCGTGAAAATCGGATGAGATTTGACCGAGTTATGGGGGTGATAATTTTTGACCCGTTTCTATATACGAATCTTGGGGTAAGATTTGGACATGAATTTCGACTAAAAAATCGGTGTCGAGATTTGAATGCCAGATTAATCTAAAGGGAAAACCATGAAGAAAAAGCCAAACTTCGTGAAAATCGGATGAGATTTGACCGAGTTATGGGGGTGATAATTTTTGACCCATGTCTATATAGGAATCTTGGGGTATGATTTGGACATGAATTTCGACTAAAAAATCGGTGTCGAGATTTGAATGCCAGATTAATCTAAAGGGAAAACCATGAAGAAAACGCCAAACTTCGTGGAAATCGGATGAGATTTGACCGAGTTATAGGGGTGATAATTTTTGACCCATGTCTATATACGAATCTTGGGGTATAATTTGGACATGAATATCGACTAAAAAATCGGTGTCGAGCTTTGAATGCCAGATTAATCTAAAGGGAAAACCATGAAGAAAACGCCAAACTTCGTGGAAATCGGATGAGATTTGACCGAGTTATGGGGGTGATAATTTTTGACCCATTTCTATATACGAATCTTGGGGTAAGATTTGGACATGAATTTCGACCAAAAAATTGGTGTCGAGCTTTGAATGCCACATTAATCTAGAGGGAAAGCCATGAAGAAAAAGCCAAACCTCGTGGAAATCGGATGAGATTTGACCGAGTTATGGGGGTGATAATTTTTGACCCATGTCTATATACGAATCTTGGGGTAAGATTTGGACATGAATTTCGACCAAAAAATCGGTGTCGAGACTTGAATGCCAGATTAATCTAAATGGAAAACCATGAAGAAAACGCCAAACTTCGTGGAAATCGGATGAGATTCGACCGAGTTATGGGGGTGATAATTTTTGACCCATTTCTATATACGAATCTTGGGGTAAGATTTGGATATGAATTTCGACCAAAAAATCGGTGTCGAGCTTTGAATGCCACATTAATCTAGAGGGAAAACCATGAAGAAAAAGCCAAACTTCGTGAAAATCGGATGAGATTTGACCGAGTTATGGGGGTGGTAAATTTTGACCCATGTCTATATAGGAATCTTGGGGTATGATTTGGACATGAATTTCGACTAAAAAATCGGTGTCGAGATTTGAATGCCAGATTAATCTAGAGGGAAAACCATGAAGGAAAAGCCAAACTTCGTGGAAATCGGATGAGATTTGACCGAGTTATGGGGGTGATAATTTTTGACCCATTTCTATATACGAATCTTGGGGTAAGATTTGGACATGAATTTCGACCAAAAAATCGGTGTCGAGCTTTGAATGCCACATTAATCTAGAGGGAAAACCATGAAGAAAAAGCCAAACTTCGTGAAAATCGGATGAGATTTGACCGAGTTATGGGGGTGGTAAATTTTGACCCACGTCTATATAGGAATCTTGGGGTATGATTTGGACATGAATTTCGACCAAAAAATCGGTGTCGAGCTTTGAATGCCACATTAATCTAGAGGAAAAACCATGAAGAAAAAGCCAAACTTCGTGAAAATCGGATGAGATTTGGCCGAGATATGTTGGTGGTAAATTTTGACCCATGTCTATATACGAATCTTGGGGTAAGATTTGGACATGAATTTCGACTAAAAAATCGGTGTCGAGATTTGAATGCCAGATTAATCTAGAGGGAAAACCATTAAGGAAAAGCCAAACTTCGTGGAAATCGGATGAGATTTGACCGAGTTATGGGGGTGATAATTTTTGACCCATTTCTATATACGAATCTTGGGGTAAGATTTGGACATGAATTTCGACCAAAAAATCGGTGTCGAGCTTTGAATGCCACATTAATCTAGAGGGAAAACCATGAAGAAAAAGCCAAACTTCGTGAAAATCGGATGAGATTTGACCGAGTTATGGGGGTGGTAAATTTTGACCCACGTCTATATAGGAATCTTGGGGTATGATTTGGACATGAATTTCGACCAAAAAATCGGTGTCGAGCTTTGAATGCCACATTAATCTAGAGGGAAAACCATGAAGAAAAAGCCAAACTTCGTGAAAATCGGATGAGATTTGACCGAGTTATGGGGGTGGTAAATTTTGACCCATGTCTATATAGGAATCTTGGGGTAAGATTTGGACATGAATTTCGACTAAAAAGTCGGTGTCGAGCTTTGAATGCCACATTAATCTAGAGGGAAAACCATGAAGAAAAAGCCAAACTTCGTGAAAATCGGATGAGATTTGACCTAGTTATGGGCGTGGTAAATTTTGACCCATGTCTATATACGAATCTTGGGGTAAGATTTGGACATAAATTTCGACTAAAAAATCGGTGTTCAGAGTTGAATGCCAGATTAATCTAGAGGGAAAATCATGAAAAAAAAGCCTAACTTCGTGAAAATCGGATGAGATTTGGCCGAGATATGGGGGTGGTTATCGATTATTGGAAACAAACTCGATCTGCGCAGGCACTAAGAACACCTACATCTAAAATTTCAAGTCTCTAGCTCTTATAGGTTCTGAGATCCTTGCGTTCATACATACGGACGGACGGACAGACAGACCGACTGACATGACTAGATCGGCTATTGGTGCTGATAAAGAATATATACACTTTATGGGGTCGGAGATGCTTCCTTCTGCCTGTTACATACATTTGGATTTTTCACAAATACAATATACCCTTATTCTCATTTTTAATGGGTTCAGAGTATAAAAAGAGTTTCTCTTAAAATAATTTTGCCAACATGTGCGCATGCTATTTCCGCCAATTTTCCACAAGTTGTATTTCACAGAATCACTTGCTATTCAATAAGACCCTACATATAGCTATACGAATCAGTTTAAGACAGATCGGAGTTCTTAAACTTCGGACCCACAATCTTTGATCCTGATTTAATACAAAACACAAGCATTGCGTCATAAAATGAATCTTTCGTCTGATTATACTTATATACTATGTACAAATTTTATAGCCACTTACCCGCTCGAATAAACAAAAGTTGTTGTATACAAAGTTGTTTGAAATAACTATTAAAAACACACAGCAGCGCACTTTAAGCCGGAATTGTAAATTTGAATAATAATATTTCGCTGAAATGAAAAAGAGTTGATAATGAATTGATATATATATTTTTACATATAATAAACGGCTTTTACAAAATGATTATATGTTTCCTTTTACAACCAAAACGTACAATAAATGTGCATTCATTCATTCATTCGTTTTTGTTACACACAAATATTTTTTCAACAAAATAGTCGCTGGCAAAACGCGCGCGCTTTTTCGTACCTAGCGACTTTGCGTGCGCGTTTTTTAATTACTACAATTTGCTAAGTACTCAATTTGCATGGCACTTCAAGCACGGCAAAGGTTGGCAGCACACAACAACACAAGCAACAGGCACAAAAACAACCAGCAAATCGGGCGTGACCGACTAGAAGATACGCTGAGACGAGAACCAAGGGAACTTTGCAATCGTTCAAGCTTCTATAAATCAAAATAAAAGAATTCTTTGGATTTTTTTACTTTGCCACTCACATGTTACCAACAAACCACACTTGCCAATGGAATACAGAAATGTGATGTTTTAAAATGTAATATTTTTTGTGCATAGTGGAATCAGGCTATTACATAGACTTTATTTAGGCTGTGCTGCTTCTTTGCTTACCCCACCTTTTGAGAAGTATACTCTTCAGTAACTTTACTGTTTGTAGTCAGATCATATAAATTAAAGATGATATAATTTAACATTAACAAAATAATTAAAAAAAAAAAGATCCTTATAAATATGTCAGGGATAAAACATGCCATAAAACATGCATAACCTATACCGATATTTAGCTGCGTTATTATTCTATAAATAGCTGCATATGGAAGAAGATTATGAACCAGTCTTAGGTTGGATATACTAAAATACTATACTAGGGCCTAGCTTTAGTATTCCACAGACGGATTAAACAGACAGAAAGACAAACAGAAAGACAGACAGACAGACTAACAGGTGGATATGGCCAGAGGAACTCAGCTTCAGAGGTGCTGCCTTCGAGCAGTTGCATACATTTGCATAAACCCAATTCACCCTTTGCAGTGGATTCAGCAAGAATATCACGTGTTTAGCGCGTTCGCGTGACAAACAATTAGTTCAGTGCAAATTGTTGCTGTTTTTGTTGTTGTTGCTGTCAATTTCTTGATTCGCTCGGCGTTCGAGCCGCAAATTATGTCAAACGCAGTTAGCATTAACACCTTGGTCAAGTAGTTTGTTGTTGTTTTTGTGCAATTTTTTTATGTATATTACCTGCTGTAATTGAAAATACACAAAAAGACTTCTATTGTAATTAATTTGAAATGCGTTCCACAGCGCTGCCCGCTTTTAAGGTCATAAATGTACCTTAAAATGAGCCGGTTAAAAATTTTGCCACATCATAGTTAGTTAGATAATTAATTAAAAGCGGCACTTTAATAGCCGAAATGCTGTGCTTTGATGATGCTGTTGTTGATGGATTGTTTGTCACATGATGCAAATAAAAAACTTGTTTCGAATATTCATTAGTGAAAACATGCCCAATGCTAGCCACTTCTGACTAATCAATAGAAAATCGCAAGACAAAGTTCAACGACTGCTAAAAAGAGTTCGCTGATTGATTGCATATGACCCAAATTGAATTGCAAATCGATTCGGCCAAATAGCAGCGCGCATTTAGTGCAAACATGCAAACAGAAATCGAATTACAATCGAACAAACAAACGAACAGCCGAACGACTGTAAAACAACAACAAACATGCAACATGCATGTTCCCAGCAATTATCAATGCAATTCAATAAAAATGCATTTGCCAGAGCTGCATTTGTATCGGCGGGCATTGAACTACACTGCACACACTCACACACACACACACACACACACACACACACACACACACATACAAACAAACACTCACACAAAGGGCGTCTTGCAACTTAACCTGTTCCAATGCAACAACAACAACATTAGGAAAAGCCACAAATTAAAAAAAAGCCCCGCTTGCAACTTGTTACCTGACCTGCGTCAAGTTCCGGCCAGAACACGCCACGCCCACTTACCTGGCGCTCGCAGACAGCAGTGATAAATACGACGACAACAGGCCAATAAGGTGCATCCTCTGCTTCTGCCTGTTGTTGGCTGTCATTTTAGCAACATTTGAAGCCATTTGGCTTAAGCTCTGCACACCCCCCGAACCCCTTTGTCCAGCTATATCTTTGAGTGCACTCATGCACTGAAAAAAAATTAAGTGCAAAAATTGAAATTTAATGTGTTAAGGTATTTAATTTATAATTTCATTAGATGCGATCAACAGATAAATTATTGTTGTTTAAATAATCTTTGATTAATTAACAAATAGTTTTACATTGTAGATAATATATTCACTGGTAGAAATTACCCGGCGTTGCCTGATCAAAGGAATAATGTTACAAATTTTGGTGATACGAAAGTTGTTTTTTTTTTAATACCCCCCAACTTCAGGCTGCATAGCTCTATGTTCATTTCTGTTCTTCTTTTTCTGCCTTAATCAAATCTGCGACCAGCGACCTCTCTTTTGCTGGTCCGAACCTAAGATACATAATTAACGCTGACTCAAGACGTCACATTTTCAAGTCAGACTCATATGCTGCGTTGTATTTTACAAAGAGTGTTAATTTTCCTGAATTTCGTCTAACTATCGACCACAGAGGCAGCCTCTAGCGCAGTTTGGCTCATTGATTAGATAACAGTCAGTCCTTCATATATGAACCTCGTATATATTTAAAGATTGCCAAATAAATATATCAAAAGTTATATAATACATTGCATATTGTGCATATTACAAAAAGTTCAAGTATATTTTTTGAAGTGCACTCCAAACATGATTATATATATTCCGGCTCGCTGAATTATTCCATGCGCCACTTGGGTAACCCCCTGCGACTGCCCCTCCCCCCCGCCCCAACACACATACAGCAGTTAGTTAAAAGTTTTTCGAAGTCCGAGCCGGGAACGTGCACGAAATTGTAGCGCGTCTCTAATCATAAAGCGCCGCATGGTTTGCATTTTAATTGCGCTTTTATGGTCGAATCATTTATTTAGGAAAGACATTTGAAAAAGCATAGAAGCAAATTTGTTGCTCGATAACAATTTGAATGCATTTTGGGGTATTGCTGCAACTATTGAGATTCAATAGTCCTGCATATCCTTTGCGTTTGACGACGCGAAATGGCATTGATGTCAAAAGGGCTGCTTAGTGTGTATATTGAATATATAAAATTGTGCAAACTTTTGGCGCCATTTTATGATTGCCGCAATCAGAGGCTGCAGTTGTTGCTGTAATCCAAAGAAATTGGCCGAGGGTAGTGCAGAAATTGTCGAAACCAAATCAGCCGTAGCAAATCCATAACAAAGTAATCAATGAAAGCTGCAAGCAAGCACTGACAAACAAGTCGGAAGCCAAAAAAAAAACACCGTTTCTTGTGGCTGCAATTTGTTGGCCAACACGCCAACAAGCCAACGAACCAGCCAGCCAAATCAAACAAGCAACTGGGACAGCGCCGATTTGCCATTCCTGTCCGCCTTTCTGGCTTCCTTTCAGCTGCAACCTAGAGCTGCTCGCTCGGCTTCTTGGAGTGCGCCTCAATAGCAACAAAAAGCAGCAGAATAGTTTTGTGCTAAAGTTCGCCACCACGAAGTTATCAGGCTCGCATTGGCTTTGCTTTATGTGACTAGGCAGATGATTGCAATTGCAATTGTTGTTGCTGTTGTTGCTGTTGCTATTGCTGCCGGCAACTAATTGAATTGCTTGTTAGCAACATATAACAACAAAGGCCGATTGTACGTCTCGCTGCACACTATTTTGTTTTTACCCTTAGTATACCCTTAGAGAAGGTACTTCAAGTTGGTCGTGAAATGTGTAACGCCTCAAAGAAGCGCACAGAAGAGTCGATATAGTCATGTCCGTCTGTCTGTCTCTAGGCAAACTTTTTTCTCAGTTTTAGGGTATAACCTATAAAACATTATAGGTTCCGTCTAGTTCCCAACGCATCGGACTACTCTGTCATAAAGCTGTCATAGGAACATTCGTTAGAAAATTAAGTTCTTGTGATCGTATCCCTCATTTATTACTTTGACTATGCTCCTTATACATGAACCATATCTAACCAACATCAGACTGATGTTTTATATGTATATATTTTTTTATAATATACATTTTTTTTTATTTTTATTTATTTTAATATTATTTTATATAGCTCTATGAAAAGAATGTGTCGAAACATAAGTTTTTTCATTAAAAATATTTCTGTTTATCTCCAGTTAGGGGCTTCATACTTCTCCTCACATGTCTGTAATTCCGTAAGCCACATGTATACAAGGGTATTTTATTTAAGGATTCTGCCTTATTTTTTTGTTGTTTTAGGCAACAGCCTAGAGCCTGTGAGGCAACATTTAAGGTATTTGATATTCTCATCAAGTTTCTTTTAAAAACTTTTATCATGACGTTTATTCGGCCGACAATGCGAAAGCCCACTATGCAGCCCTTTTGATTATTATAACTAATATAATTTCTATAATACAGCAATAAACTATCTATATTTGAAATAGTACTAGCTATGGTCTCAAACTGTTTACAGAGTAGTTTTCAGTCGGGCAGTCTAGCTGTTGCGTATTACTTGGCACAAGCTATTGTAAGCTGCGTTCGCAGTCTGCAGTCGACATTTTTGTGCGAGAGCTAATTTTAGAAAACCGCGCACGTGGCGTATGTGTAATATGCAGTACGCACTGTTGGCTGTTTGCATTTTGCATTTTGATAAAGTAGTTTGTATATTTTGCCTGCATAATGCCATCAAGCTGTAAGTAGTCCTGCCGCTGACTGAACACAAGTGCTGCGGTGTTGTCGTCGACATGACGGCAACGCCTTGTAGCCTTATAGAAAGCACGGCACGCAAGATTCTCATAAAAATTAGAGCCTGCACCGGGCTGAGTCTGGTCGATTCGAGCTGAGTTGAGTTGAACTGGGTGCCTCAAGTGTGCGGCAAGTGCATGTTGCATGCAACATTGCTATTTATGAACTCAACAAGACTGCCACACCCTACGCTAGCTGTGTTGTATGCGGCCCAACATGCACCATAAATCGCAGCAGATAAATTTCATTCTCGGATTTCGTTTTGCTTTTACCACCACGGCGGCTTACATAGCTGGGCTCTGTCTGCCCTTTGGCCAGCCAAGAAAATATTATTTAGCATACTCTAACAAGAAGTCTGTGCCATTAACTATGCTCAGCTGTTTGTGGCTAAGAAGCTAAACAAGTATTCAAGAAATATTCATTCCTTTTGAGTTTTTATAATTTGTTTTTCCAGTTCTATTTTAATATTTATGTATTACATATATTTTATTATTTATAATATATATAAATATGAATAATACACAAAACATAATTAGAAATGAATTCTTATTATCCCATTACTAACTATTAAAAACAAATCTGCTGGGACTCGAACCTAGAACCCAACTGTCGCTTTACTCTATTGCTGCTTGACGCTTGCAATTTCCAACAAGTTAAAGCTTCAACAAGGAGTTAAGCATTTGTATTTATAGAGCAAGATCTGCTATTAATAGAATCGGGAGATTATTGAAAACTGATTTTTTGGAGGATAGACAATGTAGTTTGTTAGTTTTCAGATATTAAGAGAATATTAAGTATATTATAGCCAATGCTCGTAATATGAATTGCTCAATATCATATGTAAGAACTTTGCTGCGCAATCAAACTTTTGTTTTTTCGAAACTTTTGATATATACATATATTTTGTTGTACATTTGGTATAGTATTCCGGATTCGGTGCGTCAACAAATGTGCATTCTTTCAGTTTTGCAGACTGGATTAAAATCGTTTTCATGCTCCTTCGCCGGCCACACAGCACACAGTTGCCCATTTTATTTATGTCAATCTGTGTGTGGCTGTTGTACTTGTTGGCCGTTGGCTTGGCTTGGCAGCAGAACTTGGCCTATATATATATGTATATATGCGAGAAAATAAATAAATAAAAATAAATAATCAGCTGGCAGCGACAGCAAAGAGGCACGCCCTCTTCCTGCAGCTGGTTTGGCCCGAGTGCGGCGGCCAAAAAGGTGGCGAAAAATGAATGCCAGTCGTTGGGCGATGTAGCATTATTGTTGCTATTTAATTATTTATATGCTATTTTTTAATTTTCACTTTAAATACCACTGATAGTTTTCAGTGGCTGTTGCGCCGTTGTTATTTATTTATTTTCTTTGTGGCACTTTGCAATTTTTAATGCATTTAAATTAATTACATTCTTAATGTGACCATAATCCCTGCCATGCATTAAATGAGTTTTATATTTTTATTGGTTGGCCTACGCCTCATGCAAGGCCGAAAGCCTAAAGCCTGCCAAACTCCATAAATAGTGGATTATGCAGCTTACATAGAACATGCACACGTTTTTACACTAAGCAAATAACATTTGCTTTTGAGCAGCCTCTCTCAACAAAAAGGTTAAGAATGAAGTCAGCTGATGCAGACTGAATATTTAAACAGATAATTAAGTTTGCGCTTGTTAATATTTAATAGACTTTAAATAGAGCAATAAATAGCGCTGCACGCCACGTTTATCAGTTGTATCTTTCAATATTTCAATATGGAACCATTAAAAAACAAATTAATAACGAATGGCAAATTACAATTTCATATAGTGCAACGTCAATTGAATCAGCGAGGGGAGTGCAACTGCCAGGATAACACACAGCTTGAGCCGCAATAAAATCCTGCAGCAATTACCAATTTTTCGTTTTTTTTTTTTTTTGTTTTGCTGCTACTACTGATGCTCTTGGCCACATTTGCAACACGCATTTAATTGCTTGTCAGTGCGGCACATAGCAGCACAGTTCTTGTTATTATTGTTGTTGCTGCTGTTGTTGTTGTTATTATTATTGTGGCCGGGGCATTTAATTTGCTGAACAGCGTGCGCTTGTCACAATAAAAATCAGTCAAGTGCAATTTAACCCCGGCAAATGCACCACGCACAGTGGACGCTGAGTATATTTGCAACAGCATAAGCAGGAGTAAGCCTTTCTATGTGATTCTCAAAATGTCAAGCATTATCGAGACATTGTCATTAGCTATCAAAGAGCTGACGCTTTACCTCGCTCTCACGCTGTCTTGCAACTATAGCCTTCCTATGTGATTCTCAAAATGTCATGCATTATCGAGACTGTCATTATCTATAAAAGAGCTGTCTCTTTAACCCACTCTCACGATGTCTTGCAGTTATCGCCTTTCTATGTGATTCTCAAAATGTCAAGCATCATTAAAGCTTTGTCTTCAGCTATAAAATAGCTGTCTCTTCTCACTCTCAAGTACAGCTTGAGAGGCGGTACATCGCCTTTCTATGCGATTTTCATGAAATATGAATGATGTAGTGCTTGCAGTCTTTATGTGTTTTGTTGAGTTTGTCAGCATATAGATAAATCATTTCTGCTCCACAAATGCACATTATTAGACAAAATCAATCTTTGATTTGTAAATATCATAGTTTGGAGACGGTGATACAATCAAAAGTGACCACCGTGCGACGGCGGTTGTCCGCACTTTGTTAGCCTCGACAGTGGCGAGGGCTTTGGGCTCATTGGTGTGCCATTGCACTACCAATGGCTGTGACAGTTGCATTTGCAGTGGCCGTGGCGGTGGCTGTAAGTGGTTCGCCGTTGAAATGCCTTTGGTCCGCGTATGGAATTTTTGACAGCCCATACAGAGAGTCGACTGACCATGCCGAATAACAAGCAAACATGAGAATTCAATTTGTTAATAAAATAAATCGGTTCAATTTGAAAGCCCTGCAAGGCTCTGTGGGTGAAATTATAGCCACAGCTGTTCAATCAATTTCTTAATGACAGGTGCATTAAATAATGTACTTGCTTACGTATATTATTTCAAAGGTTTTCGTTTACCTTTAAAATCTGATACTTTAAACCATCTTTTTGCCGTTCAACGAATTTCTGTTAAATGTATATAGACAAAGGTACAATCCAAATCGAATGTCTGTTATGTGATATTCAAATATTATAGCCCGATCAAGTTTATTTTCTATATACAAGCGCATGTTGAAAGATGATTGATTGAATGTCGCTTTTTTATTGGAAAAAACGACGAATTTAATTTAAGAAACAATTATTTTGCAAAGCATTATTGCAATAATTTATGGCGTATGATTAATATATTGTTTTTTGTCATGTAAACTGTGTCGAGCAAATGTGTTTGGCAATTCAAGATGATTAAATCAATTAATTTAATTAAATTCACAGAAATTATTTGTTTGCAACTCCTGAGCACATCAATCTGCGATTATTAAAATGTGTGTGAACAGACTTTTCGGTACAACTAATTGGGCTTTTGTCAAAACTCTTTAAAAACTAGTCGAAACTATCAAATTTGTACATTAAAAAAATTTGTTTTCTAATTGTGGAATTGTTTGATCGAAAATTGGGCAACCAATAATTACACAGGCTGGCTGGCAAAATGCTTTTAGCAATTCACGTGATGAGTTTTTGACATGAATATTATTGTTTGTTTGCTTTTTATCTGCAAAATACAATTTATATACGGCCTTTCAATGGCGAGTGTGACATTTTACACGCGAAAAACACGCTGATATGCGATGACTGACAAGATAAAGTCGATTGTTTATTGTTGTTGTTCTTGTTGCTGCCCTCGGGTGAGCCAACATTGTCTCAATTTGTGTTTTGTTTAATTTCATTCGAAAAGATAGAAAATCGAGTGCATTTTAAATAAATAGCACGCTTTTTTCATATAACATCCGCTGCGGGATCTGTTATGAATGTTCGTAACTCTTGCAATTAGCGTCAAGCGTGGTTGTTATCGCAATGTGATTAGACTTCAGGCACACACACACACCTACACACAGCTACACTCACCTTATATAAGCTCCCAGAACTGTCTGACACACGTTAGTTATTTTGTTTGTTTAGGTTCAAAGTTAATTAAATGTGAAATACAATCTTTGGCAAGCATGCAAACGCAATTATATGCCTGTGTGTTTATACAAAATGCACAGTATCAACTATATTTTTGGCTAAACTGAATTGTTCGTGCTCTGCACACGTACCGTCTAACAGAGATATATATATACAACAATTCAATATGCGACAGACGAGCTCAAATATTGGCACTCTCCATTTCGATTGAACAATCTTTGGGGGGAACTTTCGCTGGCTGGATTGTTCTTTTGTGCGCCCAATTAACCAGCTGCAAGTGATAATAACAGCTGCTAATGATAACAACAACAACAACAAAGGCAACAATTGAACACAAACAAGAAGCTCGACAAAGACAACGACGTCATGGCAGCAATTAGTCAGCCACAAAAGTTGACGTTGTTGTACTGCAAGCAGTTAAAATTTAATTAACGACGTTGCAGAAAATTAGCATAAATTATTTAATTAAAGGTAAGTGCCAGCCGCGACTAGCCGAGATAAGAGGAGAGACAGAGTAGAGAGCTGGTCGGCAGGCAGCTGGCGCGTAGTTAACAGAATCATGTGTTAATTTTTTAATGGCGTTTCATATAAATTTTTTAACACCCGGTCCAACCACACCCCTTGCTCTCTTTTAACGTGTGGAGCATTGCGTCTAATTGGTTGACTGCATTTAAATTCACATAAAACGTTTTGCCAAAACAATTCTATTTAATTGGCTAATGAATTTAAATACGCTTGAAATAAAATGGTAAACAAACTTGTTAAATGCATGAAATTGCGTATAAACTCGCCTGCCTTTCACTTTGTGCAC
This sequence comes from Drosophila novamexicana, assembly GCF_003285875.2. Lineage (NCBI taxonomy): Eukaryota > Metazoa > Arthropoda > Insecta > Diptera > Drosophilidae > Drosophila > Drosophila novamexicana. Next base: position 1,924,614 of record NW_020824827.1, on the reverse strand, counting down.
AATTAAATGGAATAGTTTTGTTTCTTTACCAAATCAAATGGCCAAAACGAAAAGACAAAGCATTTTACAAATTTAATATAAAAACTTTATACAGGATAACTTCCAGTCGAGCAGATAATCGCCAGATAAATCCTACTTGTTGTTCATGTTTATTTATATCAGCATTACGCAAATGTATTGTATATACAAAAGTGCGACATTTGTCGGACTTAACACAAATTCTATAATATTTAATGCTGCTCTCGTTAGCCAGCCAACAATGATGGCCAAAACTGAGGAGAGGGCAAAAAGTGCGCACAATTAGTTTCATTTGTTGCTCTTGACGTTGTTTTATGTTAAATAAATAGAAACCGCAGCGAAACTATTGTTATAAAAACATTTTCATTGCGCTTTCAATATGCACAATGAGAGGCCGAAATTGCAAATTGATTTGTGAGGTTTCATAAAAAAAAAACAAGTAAGAGGTTCTAGTCGAGAGCTCCCGACTAGGGGATACCCTGAACCCTCTTCTTCCAACATCAAATGCATATATATATTCTATTTTAGAAGCTATATGTCAAATTTGGTGACTCTAGCTCCTATTATTTACCAAATTTGCCCAAAAAACAGGATATCGATATCGATTTTTATCGATTGCTTGGAAGCGGAGTAAGTTATCGATTATTGGAAAACAAACTCGATCTGCGCGGGAACTAGGAGCATCTACATCTAAAATTTCAAGTCTCTAGCTCTTATAGGTTCTGAGATCCTTGCGTTCATACATACGGACGGACGGACGGACGGACAGACAGACAGACGGACATGGCTAGATCGACTCGGCTATTGACGCTGATCAAGAATATATAGACTTTATGGGGTCGGAGATGCTTCCTTCTGCCTGTTACATACATTGGATTTTGCACAAATACAATATACCCTCATACCCATTTTTAATGGGTTCAGGGTATAAAAAAAAAGAAATAACGCATTTACTCGGCTTTTATGCTGACCAGCCCCTCCTTCCCGCCCCTTGCCATCACTTCTGCTCTGCCAAGCACTGCAACAAAGAACTTCAACTCTTTTGCAGGCGCATGCATTTTTAATCATGCTTTCAAATGCAGCATATTTAAGTCCAATATAAATAAATATTTATACAAATTTAATTAACTTAAGCGTGTATTTTTATAGAGTTTAAAAATGGGTAATATCAGAGTTGGAGTGCTCTAGACGGGTGTGCCTGGCCAGAAGATGCCCTGAACCCAACGCTGAGCTGCCTTTTAAATAATTATATATTCATTTTACACACACACACACACATACATCCCCTTGGCCCCATAACATAGGAAATGCTTGCATGAATAACATTGTGATATTGTCAAGGCGTCAAAAGTGAAATAAAGAAGAATGTCATTTGGGGTTTAAATGGACCATTAATCGCGCAAAGAGGAAAAACTGTTTTCAAAATACCAAATCTATCAATGATATGGTATATTCAAGCTGGATACACAAATACTAAAAATTGCCAAGGCTTCACCTCAAATACAAAAATGATTATAATGACGACATCATTATACGAACAGACGGTCATGGCTAGATCGAATCGACACTAAGTCTGAATATGATGTCGAAGATGCTTTCTTCTGCCTTTTAGATAAATTAAACAGAACCATTAAGTTATATATTTATATATATATATATATATAGCTCTATAACAGAATAACCAAAATTGAAACCAATTAAAAAACAAGTAGAAACAAGTTTGCCGTTTAATGGCAGCTTAAACAAACAACCTGCCAAGTCAATTAAGAGCTCGACTTTTGCGATTAGACGCCACATGAGCGTAGCCAGATAATCGAGCTCTATTGTTAACCGATCGATACATAATATTGTATTCCGATTCAGCTTATAGCGTTTCTCTGCAATATGTCATTAACCTTTCATACCTTAAACCCATTCAAAATGGTTAAAGGGGTATAATGTATTTGTGCAAATGTGTGTAACAGGCAGAAGGCATCTCCGACCCGAGCTAGATACTTGAATTTGGAATGTAGATCCTCCTTGTGCCCGCCCAGTACGAGTTTGTTTCCGATAAGCGATGAACTGCCCCATTTTCAAGTAATCGATAACAATCGATATCGAAATGCTGTCAATTGTCTTTCATTTTATAACTATCGCCAATTTCCCCCCGCTAAAACCACATAGCTATAAATCAAGTAAATAAACCAATTTGTATAGCCTACCATTTTTTAATGCAATTGCCTTTTTGAGAATATACAAATGTTCTATAGCACTATAAGATCTACTGTTGAAAATTTCATAAAGATCGTTTAACAAAACCTAAAATTTATTAAAGACAACGTGTGGCTATATGTGTATTGGCAGCCCACGTGTCAGCGGAAGCTACCGCAAAGCGCCAGAATTTCTGAATACATGTACACACACACACACATTCACGCATGTCTTTATTGAATTCTATTAATAGCATTGCAATTGCAATTATACTGCATTCTCTTCTGTGTGTATGTGCTGCTATTTTAATTGTTTTTTTTTTTTTTTTTGTATCGATCAGTTGTTGGTTTAGCTGTTGAGTAGAGGCGGCGGTAAGTAGTGTAGTCTGTTACGAGTTCGAATCCCGTCGAAGGGACTATTTCTTTGTTTGTCAATTTACTTTTATTCCTGCTAAAGCAAACGAGCTCGTAGCTCGAGCTGGTGGTGATAGAAGAGGGTTCAGGGTATTCCCTATACGGTAGCTCCTGACTTTATATATCTACAGATAACATAATAATATTACAATCCGTAATCGATATTGACAATGGGTATTAAGGTAGCACACGATAATTAGATTGTACAACAAAACAAAATATTAATTATAATACGTTCGACAGAGTTGGCAAAAGTAACTAAGATAAGCAGTATATAAATATTTAACTAGAATGTTTACAAGTTTGCCTGCCGGGCTTATCTTTATAGTGTTTTACCGCAGAAACATTCATTTGTGTAAATCTCAAAGCTGCTAAATGTCACAGTCGTAATTCAATTTTTTTTTATGGAAGCAGAATTCCGCAATAATGTAGCGTACTACGCAACCTCCATAGCTTATCTAAAAAAAAGTAAAATTTTTTGCGCTAGCCAAAAGACAATGCTGCAGCAGTTAGGTGAGATCAGTTTCCGATTATTTATATTAAATATTTGGAGAGTTTGCGTCAGTAACTCTTATTATTTTGGCAAAACATTTAAGAGAACATTTTCCATTGTTTCAAGCAAATTCTTTTGCATGTGACGGCTTCATGTTGCCAACTTATGACGCAGACGAAGCAACAGCTGCTGTCTTTTGTTGCTTTCTGTGATGTTTGTACCCCAAACCAAATGCATATGCTTAGGCAGGGTATACTGTATTTTTGCAAGGGCCGACCGAAGCACATGTTCTTGATGTGGACGACAAGCTGTGCCGATCTAACCATGTCTGACTGTCGGAAACTTGAAAGGATCCCAAGCGAGTGAAGCATTCCTGCATCGTATTTTCCTATATATACACATCAGAACTGTTTTATGTTATAGTAAAACAAAGAAAAGTAATTTTGAAAGGCGTGTGTCTAAGGAAATAAGAAGCACAGCGTAAAGCGAGGAACAAGAGAAATGCTTTTAAATTTATTATAAAAGAAAGCTAGAATGTTTGTAATGGAAACTGGGTGATTCAGGGTATCCTCCAAGTCGTGTACTCCCCATTTAAACACTGTCTTGTTTATTTTCTGGCCAGCAACAGTTGCTGACTGTGTATTCTTGTGTTTGCTTATGAGTTGACGTAACATGGAGTCCTGTTTAAGTTGAAATCAAAAATTGCAAATGCAAAAACCTTTTAGCGCAACGTTAATTTTAATAAACTCAAAAACTTTGGCCTAAAACTCGAGAGTTGGCCCATAAATTCTATGGAATTTGGCTTAGGCTGCGTTAAGCTGCCCGTCGGCTTGTGTACAACGTGTTACTAATGAAAATTTATGAAGTTCGCAGTTGCAAAATATAAAAATGAGCGCATTACTTAAAATTATGGAGTTGCAACTTTTGTTTCAAATGAAATTATGGCTCATTATTTTACGATAAGCTGAAGTGTAGCACATAAATTATGCTACAAGAGCTCCAACTCAGACTCCTAGCTAATCCAATATTTGACAGAGCTGCAGCAATTCATCGAACAAAACGAATTGCCGAATGAAGGATGTGTGCCGGGCTCCAAATCACAGTCTAACAGGGTCAGCACATTTCTCATCGGAGCTTAATGAGCCACATGCTGAGATAAGTCTAGCGAGTCTTCCAAGTAATCTGTGATAACGCTGCGTATACTTTATGGCGGCAAAGGCACACCTGCTGTGAAAAAAAAAAAAACAAAACAAAACAAAAAAACACTTCCGTTGCATTCCGTCGAGATTCAGTTGTCAAAAATTGTAGATACAATCTTCCGCCCTATCAGCTTGTGGTTTGCATGTAAATGATGCGAGATTAAATGCTTTTTTATGATTTCATAGATGGGCAAACATTTGCCAGTTGTCTGGTAAGATTCCAGTTAACTTATTGCCTAATGCAGAATCATAAAAGGCAAACGATAAAAAGATTGTTCACCAGAAAAACAGCTGCTAAAATCAGCTGTCACAGTACCTAACAGATATTTGTATATATGTATATGTATATATTTGTATAAATATTTTCACCGTAAATTACGCGAGTCGACCGAAGCCGGAGGCACCATAAAGCCCTAGGCGCTCTTATAAATACGGAACTGGAATTCCGACAGCGTCATTCCATTTTCAATTTGTAACCGTAAGGTCGCGACTAACAGACTCCCGGAGTGCGTATTAAGCTCAAAGGAAAAACCCCAAAAGTGCCAGATATAACAAATAACTCTTTAACAGGTGAGTGCCCAGTGTATAAGCTATTGTACGAGATTCCAATTGATCGATTTAGTCAGCGATTACCATATCGTCATGTTGCCAGCCTGTTTGAACAGTTGTCGATTATTCCATTTAGCATTTAGCGCATGTGGCACAAGTCGACATTAATTTTTGGTGATTCAGTTCTCGTTCATACGATAACTCAAAACGCAATATTGTTTCGGTCATGTGCTCAAATTAGCTCGCCCTTTGTTTTTAATTAGACTATAGTCCGTTTTTTTGTTTTTTTTTTTGTGGTCGTTTAAAAGGAGGTTTACAGCCCGATGTCAGCCCTGATAAACAACCATCAACCTGGGCAGCATCAGGTCACCTACTTTACGATACGCTTCGACAGCTATACTCAGATAATCAGATGGCCTCGTGTTCAATTTGATTTAGAACTCATAATAATTTCTTTCAATCGAGTGTTCTCCAAGACAAAAGTACGTAAGTTCAGGATAATTTATAATTTTCCGGCAAATAATATCAGATTGTGCACTGCATGAACCAAGTATTTTAACTGAGCTCGTAATAACTAAAAATTGAGCAATGATATTAAGATATTTTGGAAGTATAACTATTTTCAAATATATCATGTTATGTCACGCATAAACCAAGTAATTCCCATGATCTTAACCGAACTCTGAACTCTCCCATATTAAGTGTAACTCTTTGGATATATATCACGTTATGTCACGCATAAACTAAGTAATTCACATGATCTGAATAGCACTCCGAACTCTCCGATATTAACGGAAATATTCCAGATTTAGCCTGGCCTGTTACCTTCAAATAGTTAAATATAATTGACAATTTTTAGACACAAAATATTAGATTATGCACTGCATAAACCAAGTATTTTATCTGAGCTAGCCATAACTAAATATTGAGCAATGAAAGTAGCTTCACATGTTTTTGAAGTGTAATTCCCAAGTATATCACGTTATGTCACGCATAAACTAAGTATTTCACATGATCTGAATAGCACTCCGGACTCTCCGATATTAACGAGAATATTCCATATTTAGCCAAGCCATTTAGTAGCACTTGAGCAAGCGTTGCGTTACCTTCAAAGACGAAAACGTGTACGAAATGTCTGTAGGCGAGCTGGGCAAATATTTTGGGTAAATCACCGACAGAAATTGTGTTTATTAGTGCAAGTGGTTTTTTTTTGTTTTCGGTTTCTGTTTTGTTATTTTTATTTTAATCCGGAAAATTCGGTTATGCTGTTGGCAAGTTTCATGTTGAGAGACAAGCGTCTTAATGAGTGAACAACAATTAAAATGTCGACAATCTGAAGTCTATGCAAATTAACTTACTTTGCTGGCAACTTCATTTGAATTCGTTACGTATGCGAGCCGAGTTTTGGGGGCGTGGCCAAGGAAATGCCAAAGGGCAACCGGCAGCAGCAACAATAACAAAAGCGGGCGACAACGGCAAACAACACCCTGCTGGGGTAAAATATGATGTGACCGAAACGGGACCTGAGAAAAACAACAACAAGAACCACTTCCGTTTCCCGTCAACACACACAAACACAAGAGTCCAGGGTAGTTGCTGCTGCTGCTGCTGCTGTTGCTGCTGCTGTCAATCAAGACGTGCAACGTTTTTAGCATAAACACAAACTGACTTTGTTGTTGTTGCCACACAAGCTGCTGTTGTCAAACTTTGTTGTTGTGCCTTGTTGTGTGTGTTGTTGTGTAATTGCTGTTACGCTTTTCCAAGTTATTAAGTGACTTTGTTGTTGCTGCTGCTGCTGCTGCTGTTGCAACATAATCTTCTGATTATGACAAGTTGCTGCTGTCCCAAGCGCAACGTAAATTACACTCGACAAGTTTATACTGTGTGTGCGTGTGTGTCCGTGCGTGCGTGTTTGTGTGTGCGTGTCCGCGTTGCCTACTTTCAGGCTATCGCCTAATTGATGGGCAGAAATTAATTCAAGTCTTGCTGCCGCTGCCAATTTGCAATTGAAATCCTTGGAATGCAACACTCGCCGCCAACTGTTGCATCCCACATTAGCATCGACAGCTAATTGCCTTTAATTATTAATTGAAACTGAAAGCGTACATAAATTTGTGCAACTGATATACGCGAATGTCTCACCTGTCAAATGCAACATATGAGTTATTTGAATGACATGGTTATCATACACCCTGTACACTTGGCTAAATCAAAGCGGGTATATTCGAGTCGAATCATTTAAACCCGCACGTGAGAAATAAATAATGTGAAAACAAATGTAAACATTAAAAAATGCTGTTGAATTTGAACCGGTGACCTTCCGCTTAGTAGTTCGAGCCACAAAACGTTTCATGTAAAGATTATGGAAATTATAAATATTATGGAAAATACATAATTTGATCTTAAAGCACAATTCCACAATGCTCAAAATAATGTTACATTTTCAAATTTCACATTTTGGTGTTCCATTGGCAAGTGTCGGTTATCGGTAACATGTGAGTGGCAAAAGTATCGATTTTCCTTGGAATTTTTCGGGGCAAATAAACACATTATTAGTAAATGTCACATTTTTGAAAAGCGTGATAAATGTGTTTTTTTTTTAAGAGAAAACGTACAGGCCACATTTTTTAAAAATGTGACATTTGCGTAAAAATGTGAAATGTGGACACCGTAAAAAAACAAATTTAAAAAAAAAAACAAATGTATGAATCGATGTTATAAATATATACAGGGTATTCTCAAGTGCAGTCAGAGTTACACTGATTTGGTTTTTGCACATGCGTAGGTGTTAATGATGCTTTCAACTGCCGCACGAAGTGGCATTGAAATTGGCTAATTGCACACTTTTTACCGTCAATTAAGCGCCAGGCAGGGGAATGCGGCGCCCCAACACATAAACAAATGCAGATGCAGATTCAGATACAGATAAAAATACACACACATAGATACATACGCATACGTTGTAAAAAGAGCTCATTTATGACATTAATTGCATATTGATAGTGTTTATTTATTTGTTGTCGCTGTTTGTTTAACTGCCAGCTACTTTTGTAATTGCAGCTGGTTATATTTGTCTTAATCAATCAATCAATTAAACTATGAATGAATTAATTATGGAAGCGCAGTCTGCGACACTTTTAGCGCAAATCGCTTTTGGCCAACTTCATTTTGTAAGCATATCATTAGCATTAGGAATTTGCGAGTCGAGTCAATTGTTGGTGCTCAAGTTGTCAACACTTTGCCAACTGTTAAATGCAATTTGTGTCTCATGAATATTTATGCCAAATAAGTATAATTAAATATGCTAATTACAGCTGATTGTACGCAAATAATTTGTACAATCATTTGAAATTATAATTCGGGCACCGAAAAATAACAACAGCAGCCCGTCCAGAAAGGATAACACGCATTTTTAAGCCAACAATTTAGCATAAATTCAAATGAAATCTACAACAATGTGGCGCGGGGCCGTGACAACAAGCTGCCGGGCAAACTGTTGCCAATTTAAACAGCAGCACGAACAAAAAAAAAAAATAAATGTGTACAAGAATTAAATAAATTACATTGTTGCCCGGGCAAAGTTTTTAGCTGGCAGCAAACAATTTGTGCAGCTGCCACATGCAGCAGCCGAAAGGGGCGCACCTGCCACATGGCTGACTAGCCATTTTTACCTGTCTTGGCTGCATAGAACATTTTGTCTCTTATCTTGGCACAGTTAGTGTAGGGTGCGATCTGCATATTGGCCAGCAGCATCAGCAGCAGCAGCAACGTTGAGCCAACTAATTTTTTTATCAACTCAAATGAATTAAAGTTTTAATAACTGGCAAGGGCAGACGCCTTCCGGACTGCAGCGTACTAGCCAAGTTAATTGAAAATCTAATGGCTAGTCGCAAGGATCCGTTCACAGGCAGCCATAATTGCAAAAGTGCATCAAAGCAAATTGCTACCAACTATTGACAAGCGCCAACGAAACATTGACTGGCTGTAAAAACAAACTGAAATTGACAGATAGATAATTGCAAGCGAACATTGTTTAAGAAAAGTTGCCGAATACTAAACACCCTTCCATATTTTTATATATACTATATATATATATAGCCTTGCATATATATATAATGCTTTGATCAGGACTCGAAATGTGTATCTTACTTTCTTTTGTACTTCTATAAAGTCTCAGTCGACACATGCCCAACTTTTGATTAGATTAAAGATATATAAATGCCGCAATTAAGAATTTTATAATTTATAAAACTGCAATATTCGAATCGTAAAATCTAACAAAAAATTAACTCATTTAACAAATGCCAATAAAATTTACATTTTTACTAAATATAATTAAAATATTTGATAGAGTGTGGATAGTTTCTTTTGAAAAAGCATAAAGATATTGAAATATATGTGAAATAAAAGTCCGGTCTTGATAAGATATTGTTCATTCGTGAGTTAGATAAAGCTCCATTGAATAACAAAACAAGTTTTCAATACAAACATTTTATTTCTCAGCGATAATTACCAAAGTATTTTCAGTGAAGAATAAATATAGTTTACAGGCCAGTAAAAGACAATTAGTTGGGCTTGATTCTGATTAACAATTTATACAGTTTATGGGTTCATGCGTGCTGAAATCTATTTTAAATTTCATGACAAGCATATAATAGCCAAGTGAAAAGCAACTAAAATTATAAAATACAGCTTAAGATGCAATTTATTAATTCATAAAGCAAATGTCAATCTTGACACGCACCTGTTGTGGACAGCGAAAGCTGCAAGCATAAAACAGCATAAATATCCATTTAAAGCAATTCCCTGGTGACAAAATGTTGCAAGTTTAATTTATTACCAAAAAGCAGCCTTTGTGCAAACAAAAGAGCCCGAAAGAGGTTTTAATTTGAGCTGACACGCAGAGGCAGAGGCAAAGGCAAAACAAAATGTTGCTGGACATGCGCTCAAGAGCTGCAAACAGGACCAAAACATTTCATTAGTTCAATTAGTCTGTTAAGCAACGTGAACTGGCAAAGGATTCGGGCAGGTGGAGCTGCACAGTTTGCCTGGGTTTCAAGTGACAGAATTTTAAACGATGATTAGTGTCCTTTTGTTGTGTCACATGAAATACAAGACAAATTATAGTTTGTTTAGCCCCTGGCCGGACACTTAAATGCAAATTTATGGCCAGACAGCGAGACGCAATGCCCTCCATTTACGGTCATTAACACAGCACGAGGAGTTACTCAAAAAAAAACAAAACAAAAAAAATAACCCTGGCCCTGTGGCCAGGGTTCAGTGTGCCGCCTTTCCTTTGGTTCACATATTAAAACAGGAATCTTTTTGGCCAGAAACTATGCTAAATGACTTCTCGTCTCGGGTTGAAAGTTTAAGGCCCCTTAAGATATGTCAATATGCCCTTATATGTACATATAGAAATTTTCGTGCACCTTGTCTTTTATTGCTTGTATGCAAATATTTGTTTATTAGTAGTGTATATTTACCAAGCACTTACAAAGTGGCAGCAAAGTGCTTGAGTAATTTGTCACAACTCAGTTTATCAACTAATCAGTCCTTAAGATGTGAGAGATAATTCAAAGAAAAACAAGAAAGAGTGCACTTAATCTGCGACACGCCGAAAATTAAATACCCTTAGAAACGAACGATTGTTACTTTAGGAGATATATAATATAGAAATCCAATTGAATGCGTTTTTGCAGACGAATATTAAAGCTCGTAATTTCTGAGCTTGGTTAAAATATCCTGAAAACTTGGAAGATCAACTAGTTTTTTAGAACTACAACTTACGACTTTACAGATTAATTTGGAGTATTGTGAAGCTCTTTCTACGACAATTTTGTTCTATAAAGATACATGATTTAGTACCTCGATATTAAGAAAACTTAGCCTAAGACTAAGCTAAGATATCTTTAAAAAAAATAATATGAGGATCTAAAATAAAACTTCATGAGCTAGCATAAGAACATACAAAGGAATTAAGGGACACAGTTAACTCAACACACTTAACATACTTATAATACCATTTTGAAGTGTATTATTTATTGATATATATAAATAAACTAAGCTATTAGTTAAAACTGGGAGTATCAGCAGTGGCTGCCAGGGCTGAAGGGTATTATAACAAGCAGAACTTTCAAACACGCTTAAAAACAATATTTAGCCAACTTAAACGCAACGCCTACTTCAAGTATATTGTTTATTTTTTGCAAATTCTGCACTATTATTCTCATTAAAATTTATTTGGCATTCGTCTCATGCCACAAGACGAGCAATTTAACATAAATTAAGGGCAGGAGAAATTTAATAGCCGAACTGCTGCTGATAATCCCGCTGAAGGACACCGAAAACATTTTTGTCCTGGCCACTTCCGTTCTCGTAATTAACAAGCTGCTTTTCCTGCCTGTTTGTGGTCGCTTTTACACGGAAAACTGTGTCGAGAGAGTTTTCGACTGCAACGTTTTCAATTGTGTTTTCATTGTTTCAGAGATTTGTTGTCCAACTTGTGAGCTACTCACAAATTTCTGAAATTGTTTATAGATTGGCAAAAACCTTGCTTAACAATACAATTTGAAAAAATAAAATTATTTAATTAAAATAGACTAAATCCTTTGATGAAACGATTCCAAAAAAGACAGAAAAATGCACGATGTAATGCCGTCCAGCTTGATAAAAAAAAAAAACCCTACTTTGAGCCAGCGTATCTTAGCCTGCTGGGAAATTAAAATCTTGGTCTAGTCTATTGTCCATATTGAGCGTTCAAAATTTAATGTTACAGCGAGATTATCAAGGGGATGTTGCCGCGGGGGCGGCGTGGGGTCGGGTGGGTGCCACAAGTGGCCAGACCAGGCCAGGCCGCTAAACGCGTTAATATGCCTAATATGGAAAACTGTCGGAGCCATGGTCACAGCACTCAGCGCGTTGCGGGCTAACTAACCTAATTATTTGTGAAATGTGCGCGGAGCGTAAAGAAGGAGACGAAAGCAAGCACAAAACCGCAGCCCATTGTCTGCCGCAGCAGGTGAACATGGAGAGCAGTTGACAGGAGAGGCCAGTTGAGAAGAGGGGACACGGCGCAGAGCACGCGTAACGAAAACTTTGTTAAAGCAAAAGTGCAGCTGGAAAAAAAGAAAAGCAAACCCAAGCCCAAGCCCAAGCCAGAGGCGACAGTGCAAGCCGAGTAGCATTCAGTGGTGTCGAGTGGTGCTGTGTGGCATCCGGAACATGGACCTGGACCTGGACGTGGATGTGGATGTGGACGTGGAACGTGGCGACAACGTGAAATTAGTTGTGCATGTTTGCAACACAAGAGCCGGGCATTAAGTGAGAGCCGGGTAAAAAGTAACTGTGACCACTAAATTGCCAGGATGAAGTGTTGCCAGGATGCCCAGGACGCCCAGCACGATGTTGATCAAATTAACAGCATGTGGCCGGCCGGTCGCCTTGCCTTGGCTACCATTTTCTGTTGCATACTTTTCAGCGGCAAATTTGCTTAAACGAGCCACCCTGCCTAATTGTCCCACAGAGAACTTTGCAACTGCAACAATGAGAGGCAGCATCAGCAGCAGCAGCAGCAGCAGCAGTTGCAACTGTCGCAGACTTTAAGAACACGGGACACTATTTCAAAGTCAGGCTGCAAATAAATTACAAAATCCGGCAAGCGTTATTATAAATTGCAGCCAGGGGGAGGAACTGACAGCTAAAGTCAAACTGGCGACTGGAATTCGAAGGTTCTTTAATCTCGGCGAAAGTGTTTATATGTGTGTGTTATGTGCGTGCTATATGTGTGTGTGTGGTGAGTATGTGTGTGTTGCTGTGCTGAAGAATGCGGCGTAATTGAAACTTTAACCCAATCACAGAACGTTGGCAAGTTGAAAACAGCAACAAAAACAACAACAAATAGAAAGAACGGCACGCCGAAGATTAAATGCCCTAACAAAACATATGGTATTAATGCTATAGTTTTAAATGATACACATGAATATTGTAGCCAGAATTAGAAGCCAAATCATGAACGAAAACCTAAACCTCGGTGAAATCGGATGAGATTTGACGGAGTTATAGGATTGGGAAAATTTGTCCTTTGTCTATATAGGATATTTGAGAGTACCATTTTTTTTATGAATTTTGACCAAAAATAATGTTGCCAGACTTAGATAGAAAATTGATATGAAGGCTAAATCAAGAAAAGAGCCAAACCTTATCCCTATATCGACCACATATACACTCTATAGGGTGTCTCCTGTACATTTCAAATATATACAGTGGAAAGGGTATAAAAATACCCACTAGAACTTTACGATAAATAAGCAGCAACAACTGCAGAAAGTATTTATTTTTGCTGCTGTCCTTTGATAAATGACTTTGACGTCGGGGCAGGAGGCACGGGGCGGGGGCGGAGGGCGGAGGGGCAGGGCGATTTTCAAGTCAGCGAAAAGCCACATTTGAGGCGTGACAGCAACAACAAAGCCGCCCCAATGACTTTTCTCATTAGACAGACGAGCGAACGTGGTCAAAAGGGAATCGAACAAAACGTTGCCAAAGCGCCGAACGCATTCAAAGGGCAGCATGTGTAAAGCAAAAACAACGCAACGGAACGGAGAAAAACAAAGCAAAAGCAGAGCAAAAAAAAAAACAGAACGAAACAAGACAAAACAAACAATTGGCCAATGCATTGAAGGAAAAAAAAAGCAGAAGCAGAAGCAGTTGAAAAACATTGAAAATCGCTAAAACAGTTGCATGTTGGGCAGAACTTTGTGAACCGCATACTTCAACTTCAATTTGCCGGCAAAGTCGCGGGCAGGGGAAGGGGAAGGGGCAGGGGAGGGGGAAGAGAGACTTTGGCCACGCTCGTATTTCATTACCCGAACTGGTATTAAGTGGCAAAGTTTTGTGTTTAACAACTTTTAGCAGTCGTGTGGCAAAAATGAAGAACAAAAACCCGATGAAAGTTGCCGTTGCAACAAGCAGCAGAGCAAATATAACTAAAACCAAGTAAGACAGCTCTTAACGGGAGTGTACAACTGGGAGATACCCTGTAACCAAACAAATATTCAATCTATCCTTTTGAGCTTCGAGATACGCCTAATAAAGCGAATCTTAAAATCGATACTTATTGATATGCAAAACAAGTGAGACAGCTCTTAGCGGGAGTGCACAACTGGGAGATACCCTGTAAGCAGCGCCGAGAAGACGCTGTAACAAAAATTCAAGCGTTCCCTTTAAACTTCGAGCTGCGCTCAATAAATCTAATCTGACAATCGATACTTATCGATATATAAAACCACAGCTCTTAGCGGGAATGGGAGAAGATACCCTGTAACCAGCGTCGAGAAGATGCTGTGACAAAAATGCAATCTCCTTTTGAATTTCAAGAAACGCTCATTAAAGCTGATCTGAAAATCAATGCCTATCGATATATATACTATATTCTATTTTATTTTATTATTATTATTATTATTATTATTATTATTATTATTATTATTATTATTATTATTATTATTATTATTATTATTATAATTATTATTATTATTATTATTATTATTATTATTATTATTATTATCATTATTATTATTATTATATTCCCTGAGATTGACGATAGAACATACAAAATATCTATTACTTATGCCTCTTTCTGTCTGTTGCATACATTCGCACAGAAATATCAAACCATTTTAACCATTTGCTATGCGTACAGGGTATAAAACGGAAAAAATTAAAAAAAAAAAAAACAAGCAACCGAAACAGAAGTAACTTGCAGGCACTTGACTTAACTGCACTTTGCAACCAGTTCGGAGGGCGGGGGTGTGCAAAGAGGCGTGGCCAGCGTTTAAATGAAAGGCGACAGTTTTGCCGGCGAGCTGACAAACGCGATTGCAAGCACATTAAAAGCTGAAGAGGTGCGCGTGGGTTTTTGAAGACAACTCAAAAAACACTTGATGGTCCAAAACTTATACACCCCCTCAACAACGCGGCAAACTTTTGCCACAATGCCATGCATTTTTGATTGGCAAAATCTGCTTGAATCTGAATCTGAAAACTTGCTGTGCGCGACTTCGAGCCCTAACTTCCAATTTGCCGGGTACTTTAATTAGCCAAATGCAACGAACGTCAAAAGTTTTATGCATTGTAATGAAATGCATACATCGCACACAACTTTGTTGCTAGCCAACCCTTCCCCCCCCCTTCCCCTCTTCGCCCCTTGCTGCTGTGAAAATGGGGTAGCTGCACAAGTACCTCGTAAATCTTGTTTGGCCTTCTCGTAAGGCTTTCAAGTACCTTAATCAAGTGCACATAAGCCGTGTAAGCGCAGGAATTTGTATTTAACCTTCATGCAAATAGTTCGAAATTAATTGCTGCTTTATATTACTCTACTTTAACTTTTAAACTGTCTTTACTGCTTCACTTCATTGTTGCACATTCCATCCTTTTTTTATGTATATAATTTTTTCTTATCATCATCGACATTTTGCAAATTCTACTTTTCCCATCTTTATACCCTGAACCCGCTGAAAAAATATTAAAATAAAGGGTATAATGATTTTATGCAAAGCTATGCAACAGGCGAAAAGAAAGAAATCCATTGAGAGCCCAACATAAATATATATATTCTTGATCAGCAACAAAATCCGAGTCGGCAAAGTCATATTCATCTGGTTAGGTATTCCTGTGGCACGCACAGATCGATACTTTCATCGATACTTTAAAAATCGATAAGATTCGCTATCGATAGCCTGTTTATTAGACTTATCTCGGAGCTTATAAGATCCTGAGTTACCAAATTTAGCATAATGCACAAGTCACAGAATATTTAACCTTTTGAAAGTATACACTTGAGTTTTGACAAATTCAAACTTTTGACTACCATATTTAATCCCTCAAAGTGTGGCATGCTACGTAAATATGTGACTTTTTGTACTATGTATAGAAAGTTTCCTAAACTTTTGTAACTTTTGTAGCTTTTGTACCTTTTGTAGCTCGCTGCCAGGTTTAGGGTATATTCTAGTCGGGTTATTGAGACTTAAGCACTTTGCGTGTTTTATTTTATCTTTTCTCGCACTTTTACTTTGCAAAAAAATAGTCATATTCATTTTGATTTAACTAGACATAGAGTAGGTGTAAGTTCAAATAAATTACTTGATTTTACAATAATTTTATTGAGTCTTAGTCCACAACTTTAAAAACAAAAGTTGCCTGACAACCCAATATTTCCATTAGCGCATTTAATCAGTTAGACCTGACATCATTTGCCATCGATTGGGCCACGCCCCAGCTTAAGCTAACAAGACAATTACCATAATAGCCCGGTTAAAGTCATAACAAATAATAAAAAGTCTGCTTGAGGCGAGAGAGTAGTCGACTAGGAGAAACTCTCTAATCTAGTAGAAGTACCCAAACTTCTCTCGAAGTTGACCTAACTCTATAATAGATAGGTATAATGTGCACAGGTATTTAAAAAATGAATTTGAAGGAAAGTTTCAGCTTCTCAACTCAAAACTTCGCCTATTAATATGTGATCCGCCCTTTACACCAAGGAGAGGTGGATTTTGCGTAGTGTGAAAAAACTGTCATAGGAATTTTTTGCAAAATTGCACACAATAGTTTTCCGAAAATTTTCCATAGGATTGGGTGGAATTCTCCAAGGTCCCGTCTTGACTGACTGTCAATTAGTGAATAGCTCAGTTATAGGGTCGGACATAATAAGTGTCTAGTTATAACACATTAAAGTAACTCGATTCCATCCCACATATTTGTACCATATCAGTGCAGGGTATCAAAAAATTGATGAAGGTGCCGGTTGACTGGGCAAACCATGGTGACCAGGTGTCCACCTGGTTACGTCTTTTGCTGCTTAGAATGCAACAAAAAATGCAAAGTCATGCATTAAACATGCAGCTACCGCTTTTCGCTGTGTGTGTGTGTGTGTGTGTGCGTTAGGGAAGGTGAAAAAAAAAGCAAAGACCAGAATTTTTCATACGTTTTGCGTCATGGCGGCGGGCACTTTAAGCGAAAGTGAGGCGGCCTTTGGCCTGCTTGGACGCTGGCCAACGAAGGAGGCGTTGCGCGACGGGGGTTGGGCGTGGCAGCAGCGCGCAAAAGTATGCAACGCAATGCTGCACTTTGGCAAAATTACATTTTCAATTTGTCAGTGGCCCGGCCAGAGGCGGAAACAGCACCCAGGCAAATGGCCAACAAAAAAAAAACAATCTAGCGAATATAATAAAATTTAAATGTAAAAAAAATAGGATAGCAGCAGAAGCGGAGCGTGGCCGCGAACGCCCATCAATGGCAAATTAAGTAGCTACTTTTGCAAATGTGTTTTTGATATTTTCATTGGACTTGCGAGTTTTTGGCGCATTATCCAGCAGATTTTTGGATCTGGTGTCACGCATGCTGAATATTTCATGAGGGCCTGCTCTCTCTTCCCCCCTTTCCTCTCTCCCTCTTTCATTGAGAGTTCTTTCGTTTACACAAAACTTCCGTTTCTTTTTTTTTTAATAACTTGCCATTGTGGCTGTCGGTTTCAGGCACACACAATGGCCTGCCAAGATTCACGACATGTCAACGACTCTGCGCTGTTCTTGTTGTTGTTGTTGCTGCCTGTCGTACACGCTGCTTTATAATTTATGATCCTTGGCATCGACGACTCCTTCGTCATCGCCGGCGCACACATGTCGCCAAGTTTCGTATCATTTTTCAAGCTGCGCCAAAAGTGCATGAATATTAACTGCAAGTGTTTTTCGTTGGAAAGCTTTTCCTCGGCTGCAATCTCCCCTACTTCAGCTTCATCGTCATCTCCATCTACATCTTTCACGGTCTACTTGAAACTTTGAAATGTCAAACATCTGAGATGGCACTTCCTGCTAACTTATGCATACGTGTGGCTTAGTTTTTGGCAGCATTTTACATGCTTGATGAACATTTGCGCAAATTGTCGCTGCTGTCTATTGGCAATATGTGCTGTGATGGTAGCTCTCCTATGTCACCTGCCCCTCCCAGCCGGGGCTAATGTGCACCCAAAGCGGACTTAAATGCTGTATCCAGCAGCGGCAGCAGCAGGTAACAAAGCGCTGGCAACACGGATATATTGCTTAAGCTCAGCAAGCAGAAAATAACATTTTTCGCACAGGTTAACACACACAATGGACGACGACCTTTGTGCCTGGGTTTGCTCTTGTTTGGCTTTTGCTTATCACATGACCAAAGGAAAATTCTCACTGAACAGCTGTGCAGTTTAAATGTGAATCACCTTTAGCAGAAAAAACAAAAAAAAAAAATTCTAAAACATTCCTGTAAAAACATGACTAATAGTTGGTACAGTAAGGCAAAACAAAAGCCAGACAGAGTGTCAGATAAAAGCTTAGAGCATGGCAAATGACAGACAGACACACACACACACACACACACACACATACACACACACACACACACACACACACACACGCACACACACACACTCTGACTGCCTGGCAAATGTTGTCAATTAGCTGGACATCGAAACTATGCTACCGATAATAACGATCGCATGAATTGGCATAAATTATATATACAATTTGGCACTGATGCCCGTTTAATGGGGCGTATGAGTAATATGAGATAAAGTCTATTTAAACAAATTTCAATGTAGGCATGTAATATATTGGTAAATCATCGATAAACGTTGGCTATGGCAATGCATTTGTAATTTGTTTCATTTATGCTAAACGAAACATGAACCGAACAGGACAATAGTTAAATTTACAAATTGATCTTTGATCCTTGCAGACCCAACCTTTTGAGAGACTAGTTCGCATAGACTCGACTGTTGATACTGATCAAGAATATATATACTTTATGGGATCGAAGAGGTTTCCTTCTATGCGTTACATAGTTCACGATAAATAACACACTCTGCAAGGGTATACAAATATATGGAAACTTTTAAAAGCGATTTTATGCTTATGTTATAGAATATCTGGGATTGTCTTCTAAGTTTGAACTATATATAATATATGATAATAAATAAATGCTATGCTATGCCCAGTAAACTGACGAAAGCACAACAGCACTTCGTCTAAATCAAGAATAGGTATTCAACTTTATGGTTAAGGGCATATTCTTCATATTGTGACATGACTCCAATAAACTCTGCCAGCACATAAAGCAGGCTTAGAGCGCACATGTTGAGCTAAGGCAAAGGCAAGTGAGACTATAATATTTAGCTTGTCGTGCACAAGCGGATCAACAGTTGGCTTCAAGTGCTGATAAAAAAATAAAAAAAAAAGAGCACAAAGTTGCAAGCCAAATCACACATAAGCGCCGCATTTTGTGGCCCACAACCGACTTGTCTCAGTTAAGACCCCGGGAAAAAATAGAAAAGAGATACAGGTTGGTAAAAGGCGCCGGTGTCTGGGCTGATGTGAATACAAATGTCAGCATTGCGAGCAAAGGACACAGTCCATAAATTTTGTAGCGCGCGCGCAACATTTTGCTTTGTTTTAACACATTTGCTGTGTGGCGCCAGGACGAGCCTGCCAGGACGTGCAACCGCAGACTCTGCCCACGCGCCTGCGGCTGGCTATGCAACAATGTTGCCCAAAAGTTTCATAGTCAACGATGTCGGAGTCGGCATTATGTGCGCCCAGCGTGACTAATATGCACATGTTCAACTATGCTAGAAAACGTTTTGACAACAACTCCGCACACAAGCACACACACACATCCCCTCCAGAAAGTTGCTTTGACCAAACTTGGTATTTGATTTTTGCATTCTGGTTTTTTGGTATCTTTTGCAGCAGCAACAACATGGCCAAGGATTTGAGCACTCTCGGCTGGGATTACTTCATGTTTGTTGCATTTATAGCGCTCACTGTGCTGGGTCCGCTCTGGACGCGCATCTTTGGCAAGACGAAGCAGCGCAGCAAGGCGGATTATGTGTTCGCCACGGGCGGCGTGTCCCTGGTGGCCGTCATGATATCCATAGCACGTGGCACGCTCGGCGTGCGATCGGTTCTAGGTAAGTTAAATGACAGTTAGCGAATGTTAAATGCATTAATTGAGTTATGCATATTTTACAGGGTATCCCAGTGAACTGTACTACCGCGGCTCGGCCATGTGGGAGATAATATACGGCATGATGAGCGCCTATCCCATTGTATGCTTTATGTTTGTGCCCGTCTACTTCAACCTGGGCATCACCTCCGTCTATCAGTACATCGATCTCAGGTGAGTTCCCCAACAACAAGTACAAGAACAAGCATTTAATTAGCACAAAGCGACAACATGAAAATTGTTATTTTAGCATTCAATTTAATTTCACAAATGCGACGCGGGTTTTGCCCACGCCCAACAGCATGTTGGCACCCCTCCCAGTTTCATTCTTCATTAAGAAGTCCAAAATGAG
This sequence comes from Drosophila novamexicana, assembly GCF_003285875.2. NCBI lineage: Eukaryota > Metazoa > Arthropoda > Insecta > Diptera > Drosophilidae > Drosophila > Drosophila novamexicana. The sequence continues at coordinate 1,904,370 of NW_020824827.1, read as the reverse complement.
AACAAACAGAGCAGCTGGGCATGCACAGAGTAAGGGAAACAGGCTGGTTGTTCAGCTAAATAAATTTGAATAACATTTTGCCAAAAAAAAAAACAACAAAAAATGAACAACACAAAAACGCGCAAAGGCACAACTCAAATAATCTATACATTTGTCCGCCAGGACTGCCCACTCCCCACTCCCCACTCCCCACTCCCCACTCCCTACTCCCCTACTCCTGACTTGAACTGTCACAAGTTGTCGCCTCTCGCCCGAGCAGCGCCTAATTGTTTTTTAAGATTGAAATTAGTAAACTAATTTGTTATCAAATGTTTGCAGTTTCGACAACAAAATTCAATTAATTGCCAAAACTGAGAAGCGTCTCGCACGCAGCTTGGGGCAAAACAGCAGCATAATTTGATTCAAATTTAATTGGCCGAGAGACCGAATCTGTAGAAAATTGACAAAATTCTCAAATGTAGCGCACAAGCTGCAAGTGATTGATAGCAAGATGAGACACACTTTAATATAGCTCAAGAGCGCAAAAGAGCTAATAGATAGAACTGAACGATTAGCTTCTAATTGCAGAGCAATTATTTTTAAGTTTTTGTTTTATGAAACCCTCTTGAAAACGGAATGTATGAAAACTCCATGAATTTGAATTTGACCTATGGCAATTATATTTAATGAATGCAATTTATTTTAGAGCTAGTATTTTCTTCAAATTCAAGCCTTTACTTTCCCACACTTGGGAATTTTAATACAGTTTATATATTTGAAAATTAATTGAAAGTCGATCGTATGAAAAAAGTCGAATTAAAGTTTTCCACCCATTTTATGCTGAAAAGTCAGAAATCTTTCAGATACTTCCTAAACAATGATTCCTTTGAAATTACATTTTGCGAAAAGTGTGTAACACGTCTTACATAAATTCACGTAACACATCTCTCAAACTAATTTGCAAAAGAATTTTTAAAATTGAATTTATAGTCATTTCACAAATTTTCCGTACTAGCGTTTGAATTTCTCAAATACAACTGAAGTAAAAATTTCAGCTTCCAAGCTTTTACAGTTTAGACTGTACCCTGATCTTCAATCAGTCAATCAGTCAGTCAGTCGGATTTTTCAAAATGAATTTATAGTCATATTTCACAAATTTTCCTAACTTGCATTTGAATTTCCCAACTACAACTAAGGTAAACATTTCAGCTTCCCAGCTTTTACAGTTTAGACTGTACGCTGATCTTCAATCAGTCAGTCAGTCGGGATAAAGATTGAATTAAGCCCTAGAATCCAATCGCTGTAATTTTGGAGGAACCAGCGTAATGCGGTTCGCTTTGTTTTAGCTGAAATGAATGGCAATACTCTGCAAAGCACTTCAGCGAATTGTACGAAGGGAATAGTTCCATGCAGGGCAACCATCGGGGCCATCAATCTTGGTTAGTGGCATTGTGTTTGGCTACGATTAGCCCCGTCCCATGTGCACATTCGAGATACATGGCGAATTTCATGTGCGATTTAGTTTGATGACAACCAAATGACATTCAAGACAAACCCGAAAAGGGGTTGGATGGGCTGGCTGGGCTAGCTGGGCTGGCGGTTGGGTAGGAGGTACTGCCAGACACAAGATGTTGCCCGGGCAACGGCAAAGTTGTAACAAATTTGAAGGCTCATTGTCGCTTGTCAGCGCAACTGGCGCTGCGCGACATGTTTATGCATACAACTCCATCAAAATTGGCAACAATAGCGACAACAACAAAGTCGCATAGGCCGATAAGTAAATATGTTACAAATTGTGAAGGCAAAGCGAACCTGGCATAGACAATGACAAACATGATAATGCAAAACAAATACACAATAACCAAAAATGCTGGGCTACAGTATACCCTTTAATCAGCCAACCATAAGCTGAACAAATCCTTTGCTAACTCTCCAGTTTGCAAGCTCTAAAGTTCATTTAATTAAGTTGTGAAAAGGCAAGGTTCGTATGCGAAACAAACTTGTTAGGCATACGGATTAATATTATCAGGTCAAAGATTAAGCCTTCAAGCGCTCAGGGTATAATAAACCAGAAGCCAGCTGAATTCATAAAAGACAAAAAAAAAAGGAAAGAAAAAGAAAAGAAAACAAAGCGCCCTCATACAGGCCCAGACGCTGGCACACTTGTGCTCGTTGTTGACAAATTGTATGACAATTCGTTTGTGTCATAATGTTTATAAATAGCGCGTGTTGTTGCTGTCAGAGGCCAGCATCCCGCTTTGACAGCCACCCAAGACACGCACGCAGTCAGTCAGTCAGTCAGTCAGTCAGTCCGTCAATCAGTCAGTCAGTCAGCCCAAAACTTGCAAAAACAAAAAGAGCACCCGGCGGGAAACTTTAGCATATGGGCACAACACATTCTTGCATTGGCTACATTTTCCTTTTCCATTGGAATCAGCATGAAAAGCAAAATAAAAAAAAAAAAACAAAGAAAAACTACCCTGAAAATACCAAAAAAAGGCACTTCTGTTGGAAGTAGATTACCGAGCGAAGTTTTATATATTAAATTCAATTAAATTGAAATCAATTAAAAAAGTATTAAATAAAATGTTGTTTTAAACGAAATGCTTAGCCATAATTAGGAGAATTCTCTTGCCAAGAACTAAGCTAGCGGATTTTATCCAATTGAATTTTGTTGTGAGTTAATTCTTTTCAAAGTTATTATTATCATTTCTATCGATAGATAATCCCGAAATGTTAAGCCTATCCCTTTCCTCACCTCATAAATTCTACTGCAAACGTTGTCCAAAAGCTCTGACATTTTAACTTCCAAATCTGAACTTACTTTAGATAGTATAATAAAATCAGATATCTGTTCTCTGTGCCTTATAAAACAAAGCTCCAATTTCCTGCTGGGAAACACCAACACACACACACACACACACACACACGTACAGCACACGTACAGCACACGTACAGCACACGTACAGCACACGTACAGCACACACACGCACACTTTAGCCTGTAGAGGCCTGTCAGCAGCCCGTCGCAAGTGACATCTGCCACTCAGCACATGACCTCTGCCTCTTGTCTTAGGCTGAAGCTGAAGCAGAAGCTGGAGCTGGAGCTGGCAGTGATGCGAGTATTTCTTGGTCGAGATTTGTGGCTGGCTTTTTGACAATTGTTTTCGCCCTCGACGAGTTCAACGGTCAAGACCTAACGCAGCATTGTTTGGTGGAAGCGTAGCCCCAGCTTCAGGCAGGACAATTATTACACACACACACATACACACGCATACAAGGAAATAAATTGATTTGAGGCTTGTTTCGGCCGTGGCTCAATAAGACACTTGTTAGACTTAGGACGCGACACGGCCACAGTGCTGCTCGCCTGTAAGTGCATTTGAGTTGCCGCTTGAATATTTACGACATACAAGTGCCGTCCAAAGTGCCCCGGGCACACATCACACACAACAAAAGGATGTGTGAAGAAAAAAGAGACAGAATTGAAGACCAACGCATAAATAAAGAAATTGTTGGCAGCGACTAAGTGACGAAATGATTTGCAATTCAAAGACAACAGAGCTGTTGCTGCTAACACGATTTTAGCTTTTTGCTGCCACGCCCAGCCACTCACGAGCTGATGCCTGATTATGTTTATTTATGCGCCGCATTTAATCCAATCAAAAGACAGCTACCAACAGTTGGCAACAGATTCGCTTTTGATTATAAAATTAGGTGGACCTCCGGCGATTAGTCTCGCATTATGCTCCGCTTGCCAGCCACAACTTGGCATATTAAATTTGGCGCCCTAATTTATGCGTTTGTCCATAGCCGAACGGGCTCAAGCTGCACCATTGATAAATTATGTGCCCGCGCTTAAGCGAATTGTCAATGCGCCAAGCTCCGGCTCCGGCTACGGCTCCGTCTCCGGCTCCGAGAGTCTTAAGCGCTTTACACGGACAACCAATAACAAACGCAGCGAGCGGCAATGCATTTAATAAATGAGAGACAGTGGGAGAGAGGGGGCGGGGAAGTCAAAGCGGGCGTTGCCCGGCAATAAGCATTGTTCGTGGTGGTTAAGTGGTGAGTGGGTGGTTGGGTGGCTGGGTGGTGCATTATTGTGGTCCTGCTGGTAATCGCATAAACGGCGGCTGCCCGCTGGCATGGCTGCGGCAACTATTGCATACTTTGCGGCACTTATATTTAATTTTAAGTTATTAAGCGGCGTTTGAGCCTTGGATAGACACAGAAAGGGGACAAGTAGGAGAGGGGGTGGGGGCAGGTAAGAAAAAGCTGGAAGGCAAATCAATTAAAGTCAATAGAACAAAAGCCGCCCACAATGCCAAACAAGGCTCAATCAATTGACAGGCAGGCGGGCAAAAGCAAGCCTCGGGTCATCATTCACACAAAATAGTAAAGAGAGGCAGAGAGAGAGCAAGAGAGTGAGAGAGAGAGAGGGAGAGAGCACTTATTGTGATGAACACGATGTTAACAGGCTAAATGAAAACCAATTGCTACAAGCTCAAGACAACAAAATAAAAACAAGCACAAAGCACACAGAAAAACAGAGAAAGGCAGAGAGAGAGAGAGAGTAAGAGAGAGACAGAGAGATATCTAGAAACAATAAATCCCATAAATCATATTAAATTGACATATCAGGCAAAAATTGACCGCAAGCGAGCTGTGCGAAATATCCTGCCGAGCTGCCAAAAACTATACAGAATGAGCAGGACAATGCCCACAATATGTTGTGTGTGTGTGTGTGTGTGCGTTTGTGTATGTACAATAAAATTTCTTTATCAATTTCCGTTACACTGTCTGTGACAACAACAAGTAACAAAATTGACAACGATGATGAGCGCCATGTGCAAGAGCCCTCTCTCTCTCTCTCTCTCCCTCTCTCTCTCTCTATCTCTCTCTGTTACGCTACTTCTCCTTTGTCTGTTGCTTTTCAATAGTCACGCCCCTGCAATTTGTGGTCCGCCTTGCGACATGCTCATCATTAGATTCACGCAAATTGGCGCCCTCTATTGCTAGACTTAATGGGCTTTTAATAAAGCCGCGCTGGCACTTGCATTATGCTCAGGATATTTTCATGACAATGAGCACACTATTTTCATGCACACACTCACACACACACACACGCACACACCCACGGTCTTAACTGGGTCAGCGTTGTCATAATTAAAATATAACGCATGCGACATGTTGTACACGTTGTCAAGATTGTAAGCCGCTTTAAGCCCAAGTGAGCTGTGAATTTACAAAACGGCCATAATATGCATTTAAGCGCTTTTAATGCTTAACTTAAATACGCAGCAGAACGCGGCACGGCTTGACTGATTGATATTTACTTATTGATTGACGTCCGTTGCGTCCTTCTATACAAGGCATTTGAATGATACGCTGCCCCATTCGTCAGCCAATCATTCATACTTGTGCCGCAGGAATAGCTACAACCTTAACATGCAGATAAGCTTGCGGCTAGCTGACAACACGGACTAATAAATATATGTGTATGTATGTATGTATGTATTTGTGGCTGGCTATTAATCATTTAGTGTGCCATCAATAAAGCCAACCAAGCGCATACCAACACTGGCTTATGCAGTCAGCTTAGGCACACACACACACGCACACACGCACAGCTACAGTTGTGTGTGTAGCAGCAGGACAAGGTTTTACCGTAATTTTGCCACTTAGGCCCCAAAGCTGCCAAATATGTCATAAGTGTAAGCACAAGCTCCTACACACAGCTACAAAATTTTGGCGGGAGTTTATTGGTCTCATGCAGCTTATACTATATAAAACTATTTATCTGAACTAAATGACTGCTGATTAATTAATTAATTAAGTTTCGGGCTCAAATTGATTTTTAAGAATCTTTATTAAAATTCATTTGAAGAGTTCTTTTCACACTTATCTCGATGAAATATGTTTCTTAGGTTTGATAAACATCTAAAAATATCCAAAATTCTGGATTTTCTGAAAAGTGTTCATTTTTGATTATTGAATTTTTTTCAATTTCTTTGCAAATTACATTCATTTTTAACATCAATGAAGGCTAGATTTGTGTATAATTACAACTATCTATTTTATTTAACGAACTTTAAGCTCAATTTCAAATTCCTAAACGTGAAGTTTAAGAGAATACGTGCATTTTATTATTATTTTCCACGGGCGGAAAATGAGTGGAAACTGGTGTCTAAAATTTGAAGCAAAAAACCTTTGACCAGACAACGCCGGGTAATGCCAGCAACTGAAACGAACTCAAATAAAGTACTGGGACATGAATTTGAACCCGAAACCCACAAAATCTGTGACCCCATTTCCACCAAGAATGTATAGATTTTCCGAAGAGTGAAAGAACGTTTTAATGAATTTATACAAAAGTCTCTTTAAATTTGAGGTCGATCGGAATTTAGCTGTCAATTATATATACCTTGAAGCCAGTAGAAATTTATGTGACGCTACTAAAATTTAAATACCAAAAATTTGATTAAAAAAATAATAACAATTTACAAAAGCAACAGAACATTTGCAACAGTTTATATAATTGAATATTAAATCCATCAAACAACAATTCATGGAAACGTTAAATTTCGTACTTTCGATTTTCCCTTTCTTGAGACAAATATTTAAAAGCAACATTTCATTTCTATGATTTATAGAAACTATTATCAAGTTTTCGTAGAAATGTAATTTATTTTTCATATGCTTGAGAAAGCTATTTTAATAATAAACCAAAAATTCACTTTTCTAATTAAATCTTAAAGCAAAGAAAATTCAAAGAAAAATCTATTTACATTCATATTAATATCTAATTGGGATTTCACTTTGAGCTACATTTTAGACAAAGAAAATAGATTTGTTGCTTTCGTTTTAATGCGGACCCACAACCATGCCCCGTTCCCGCCCCCCAAAGCTGTCATAAAAGTCAATTCTATAGTTAGACCCGGCCCCGATGGGACATCAACAAGTTCATTAGACGAGCCGCGGACGCATACTAAGCGATCATTAGAGGACCGAAACTGGATACCTCTTTGGGCCACTTGGCGCCTTGTCGCGCATTTTACATCGAATTAACACACACACGCACTCACACACACACACACTCTGCATTTTTATAGCCATGTGCCGGCAAAAGGGACTGCATCATAAAAACCCGACACAACTATAAAAACAATCAAAACGAGTTACGAACTTGCCAATTTTGTTGTTGCCTCAGCCTCGTAAATTTGTGGCACGGCTAGGAACTTGAGCTGCAGCTGCCACGCCTCTCGATGCCGCCCACTTATTGTAGGCGCCCTCATTTTACAGCTGCATAAATCATAAAAAAAAAAAAAAAGCAAAAGCAAAAGCAAAAATGCGAAATGAACGCGCTCATAAAAAGGGCAAACCCATTAAAACTTTAATAAACGCAGCTAATAAAAGTAAATAAACGAGAGGCCAGGCATTGAGCACCGGCTCCTGCGCCACATCCTGTTGCCATGCCTGTGCCCGTTTCTGTGGCTTAATTAGCGCTGTAAATTGAGCCGACTAGCCTACCTTAGTAAGGTGCATATACTCACCTGCCGCCTGCCGGCAAACATTTGCTGCTCAATTTCAGATTCAAGAGTCGCACCGTACGCTGCCTCGCCTCCGCCACGTATATTGTGCGACAAATCTGTAATCTGGGCATCACCGTATATACGCCCAGCGTGGCGCTATCCGCCGTCATTGGCATACCCTATTGGGCATCCATAGTTGGCATGTCGGTCATCTGCATATTCTTCACCATTATGGTAAGTAGACAAGAGCGAGCTCTTAATGGCAATTGCTTTATATCCTTTATTTGCTTCTTTTTTTTTTAGGGCGGCCTGAAAGCAGCCATCAATGCGGACGTCATCCAGACGATAACCATTCTGGTGGTAACCGTTGCCGTCTGCATACAGGGCACCATCTCCAGCGGCGGACCCAAGAAGGTTTACCAGCTGAACCGTGAGAATGGTAAGCAATCAGTTTTCGGTATTCGGTTTCCATTTTTCGGGCTCCGATTGATCATGGCAGCTTATTAGCGTGTCTCCTGTCAAATGGTGCTTGCATGTGTGTGTGTGTGTGTGCGCCACTTTCATATTTATGCTGACGAATGATGACTATTAAAATGACATCCATTTTAGGTTGCTGTTGTTTTGTTGTTTTCTTGTTGTTGTTGTCGCTGCGTCGGCTCATTATGCACATAAATGATGATGATAAAACCGGCATATAAAACAGCAGTCCCCCACCCCCCACGCATTCAGCACCATCAACAACATCAACAGCAACTTGTGCTGGGCATTTTCAGCTATTTTCTAGCTCTATTTAGCTATTTTCAAGCACCAGTCCGGTTTACGGCTGCAATTTAGCTGTTTTATGGCAGCTCTTTGGCTAGCACAAGCAACTCTGCTTATTGTCAATTTGTGCTCATCAAGCTAATACAGCTATTTTTAGCGACAGTTCGCAACACTGGTTAGGCTGCGCGGCTGCGTGACGACGGTAATAAATGTCTGACGGCATCGCGTTTGTCACTTTAGTTTGAATCCTTGGCTGTCATTGTAACAATTGCCGAGCTCTGGGAATTTACCCATATGGCGGGCCATTGAATATATACCCATTTTCCATGCCATGCAACTGCACTAAGCTATACGCACTGAACTTTTCTATTTGCTTTCTTAATTTTCGTTTCTCATAGGCCGCTTAAACTTCTGGAACTTTACCGGCGACCTAACCGTGCGCGTTGATACCACCTCCGCCTGGCTGGGACAGCTGTTTATGTCGCTCTCACAGATTGGCTGCCAGCAGAACTTTATGCAGCGCTATGTCAGCCTCAAGTCGCTTAAGGAGGTGCGAAGGTTAGTTTCACAATTCTCACAAATCACAAAAAAAAAAAAACAAGCACATGGAAAACTTCGATAAGTTAAATCGCGCCTAATGCGTAATAAATCGCAGTGTGGCCGTTTTTAGTTTGGCTATTTTTACCTCCTTTAGAAGAAGTTATCGATATCCTGCGCTTAATGCAACCGATCATTGGCGATAAAATTACTTTGAAATCAAGTTTATATAAAGTTTTCCTATTTTTAGGGTCATGCTGAGCAACGTGCCCATCGTGTTTATATTCTTCGCGCTCTCATGGCTTTCGGGAATGGTGATCTACTCCACGTACATTAACTGCGATCCCTATGCCGAGGGTTACATTAGGAAGCCAGACGAGATTCTGCCCTTCTTTGTAGAGGATCAGCTGGGCTTCCTGCCCGGCTTTGTGGGCATCTTTATGGCCACGCTGTTCAATGGCGCACTCTGGTATTTTACCTATTAGCTATATCACGCTTACATTTGCTAATTTTCTATCATTCCACTAGCATGATGGTTTCGAACCTTAATTCCTTGGCCACCGTTTGCTGGGAGGATTTCGTGTCACAGTTGCCAAAATTCAAGGGACTCAGCGACAAGCAACAGTTGAGAATTATTAAAATTGTGACAATTATTTGCGGTCTCATTATCATGTGCGTTGCCTTCGGAGTGGGCCTGCTATCCGGCGTTATCGAGTCCTCGCTGTTGGTTTTCTCGGCCACGTCGGGACCGCTGCTCGGTTGCTTCATTCTGGCCATGATGGTGCCTGTGGCCAACTGGAAGGGCACATCCGCTGGCATGATAACAGCATGCGCTTTTGTGCTCTGGATAATTGGCGGAAGCATGACCATTGACAAGCCCTCCAACATGCTGCCCACTTCCACAGAGGTAAGAAGCAAGCGAATGCTTGAAATGAGTAACAGATTAATCAAAGTTCATCTTTTTTAGGGCTGCTCGAACTCAACCTTCTCACGATCCATTGGCAAGCCCAGCAGCGGACTTGATGAGCTGCCCTGGCTGTTAAAGCATACACCAATCGATGGCTACAATCAAACATTTACAGATCCGACGCCACGAATTGCTCACGATCGGTAGGAAACCCTAATTATATATATAGAGAGATGACTTATATGCGTATTTCTTGCAGAACTGCTTTGGAGTCGTTCTATTCCATCAGCTTTATGTACTACAGTTTAATTGGAACAGCATTGACGGTGCTCATTGGCACACTCATCAGCTGTCTGACCCAGCACTCGGATGACGAGTACGATGCCAAGCTGCTGCATCCGATCATATTCCGCTGCTACGAGCGCCTGAACGTGCCCAAGCCGTACTATATTAAGCATGAGGAGGAATCCGGTCTGAATAGACGCAGCAGCAGCAATTCCTCGGCGACCAACGCGGGCAAGGAGGAAAAGATCAACCAAGCTTTTGATGCCAACGAGATGCTTGAGAAGGCGAAGACCAATCCCATAGCTGTGGTCTTTACAAACTCCTCCAACGCTGAACGACCGAATTCCATTTGTGATGCGAGTCGAACCCAACTGGAAACGGTGCCGGCGGGCGAAACGGGCATCTATCGACAGCTCGGCTCAAAGACGACCTTCTGAGATGTACTGAAACCCTCCGCAAATAATACATATATGTAAATGAAAACATAGTCGATAGTTAGTCGTATAGGTCGTAAGCTAAGCCATCGTCTAATCTAATTAATGAGGGGAGTTACTCATACACCTTCCGTGTATCAAGTCGATAAAGATGCTGTGATCATTGTACAAGAGTATACTTTGCGCATACTGCAATATTTTTGAGAGATATTTTGTGATGCGTAGTGTAGAAAACCAATTTTATGTGTATATGTACTTATGTGTATGTGTAGTAAGCAAATGCAATAACAGAATTTTTAAATAAATATAATTTTGTGCAATTTTTAAATCATTAAAGTCAGTTGCAAATATATAATTCCTAAAACTTACGATATATCGCATATTTGGTTTGTTTGATTTTCGATATATAAAAATAGAATAAAGTGTATATGTATTAATAATATATTTTAAAAAAAATCATATTTCTTTGCACAGAAAAACCGTTAATTTAAGTTTTCAAATGTTTCGTCAAATGCTTTTCAACGATTTACGTTGAGTAGTGCTGCCATTCTTTGTACTGATGGTGCTGCCCATCAAACATGCGCTCTGCCGCTTATCGATAACAATTTCACTTACAGCTGTTTTGCAACAGTGCTGGCAAATTCTTATTAGGTCGTTTAGAACTAAAGCTAATAAATTAAGTGCTTAAATCTAAAGTAAATATTTAAATACAATACCCGATTTAAGGCAACAGAGCAATAACAAGAGAATATGCACATATATCATTGTCGTCTAGTCGTACATTGTATATAGCACCTGTGATGTGGCTTTTATCAATATGGCAAAAATCAGCTGAAATGGCGCATCTCTGTCAATAACAATCAGTTTTGTGGGGGGTTTTATTGTTAGCGGCGCAACGAAATGCAAAGCACGCAAAACTTAGCCAGGCGAATTCTAGGAAATATATAAATTTCGATCAAAATGGCTACTTTGGCAAAGCCAAAAAAAGAAGTGCGTATCCATGTAATTGTATATGTATAAATAGATGTAAATAACATTCAATTGTAGAAAACGAAAAAACAAAGGGCAATCCACGATCGCCAGCAAGAGGCAGAGGCGGAGGGGAACGAGAATGAGTTGTCAACAAATATTGTTGACCACGAACAAAGGCAACTAGATAATGCGTCGCTGCTGGAGGAGTTCGAGCGTGTTGCTGCACTGGCCAGCAGCAGCAACAAAGCCGAAGCCATCATCAGTCACGATTGCTGCATATCAAGTGACGTAGTACCGGGCGAGCTGGAGATAACAACAGCAGCAACAGATACACAGGCACCTGCAGCAAGTGAGGAACTTGAGCCAGCGCCCAGCGCGCCATGTGCACCCGTTGCACCGGCGGCATGCGTTCCCTTGGTGCAATATCCCAATCTGGAGCCGATACGAGTAGCCAATGCGCTGGTCGAGGAGCAGAAGACGCCGATTGTTTATAGGGAACGGGTGGCGCGCTCGGCGGGCTTTGCGCTGGCCAGCAGTAATCTGAAGCCGTTTAGCAGCGAGCAGCTGAAGCAGATCTATCAATGCTCGGACTTGCAACTGGTCAAGCAGTTCGAATTGGAGTTCCTAATGAACACACTGCTCGAATCCAGTGAAACAGATCCGCTCTATCTGGCACTGCAGGAGTACTACAACTTGCAGGGCAAGCTCTCGTCAAATTTGCACGATGTCAAAGACAAGCGCAAGGAATGCCTGGACACGCAGCAGCTGGTCTGGACGCGGGAGCAGGTGACACGCAGCTTCAGCGCCAGCTGCGGCGATGGCAACGTGGTGCGGGAGAGCATAACTTACGAGTGAGACGAACCTTAAATCCTTATCAATCCCATTAAATAATATACATCATATTTTAGACGCATTAAAGTTGACCCAATTCGGTTGGAATCTGCCACGGCGGCATTAACATTCCTCTACGACCTGGTGTGCCATACATACACCTCGAACCTGATTACGGCAAAGATAACAAAAGTGAAAATCGATCAGCTCATTGACGAGCTGCTCGCGTATCCTGTGGATGCCCAGGCAACTATTGTTTTGCACAACCAATTGGATGCAGCTGCTCTTGAGTGCGTGGCCAAACTTCGACGCGCCATCTGCATTCTCTTTAGCTTTGCGCGACGACCGAGTCCTAATGCGGTATTTCTTATAATATTCTCAATCTCAGTATGCACACTGAGCAAATGTTTTCTTGCAGAACTTTGATGCGGATCTGAAGCTTTGGCTGCGCAAGCTTGTTGCACTGCAGCTGTTGCTGGCGACCAAGGAGGATCATTGGTTTCTGCTCTTCAACATTTTGCGTTGCCCCAACGGCGTCGGCGCCTGGGCTGCTGAATTTTTGCAGCTGCCTGGCATGGTGCAAGCACTTTCAAAGTCGAATGGAACGCAGCCCAATGAGCTGCCGCTGCCACTCGCTTCTCCAGAAATTAATCACTGCATCGCCGTGCTGCAAATTCTGCTGCTGCCCATTAAAAAGCGCAACGAGTATCTGAAGAGTCAGGCACAAGCGCACCGGGAGCTTTCGCATGCAACGGGTGGTGCTGAGCGCTGGACAGTCGTCGACTCGGATGGCGAGGATACACTGACGCCGACAGGCGAATGTGTGGGCCTTAAGGAGACCGATCTGATAGCGCTGCTCAATCAGCTGCCGTTCGATAAGCTCTTTACGTAAGCTCTGCTCTGGCCCATTTATGATTGATTAATTATAGTTATCTTGCTTGACAGCTCCGCCTTGTGCATTGAGAAATTCCTGAATGACTACATCATTGAGCCGGACATGATAACGCCCCAGCAGATGCTTACGGTAGTGGCCTTTTTTGCTCAACTGGTGGAGACGCTCGGCGAGGGCATGATGACGTACAACAACGAACGCTACAAGCAGCTGGCCAAGCGTCTGGGACGCCTGGTGCGCCATTCGCTGCAGTACGCCTCCGATTACCATGAGCTCTTCCTGTAAGTTAACCCTGGCAATGTGCATGCCTTTCAGCTAAAACATGAGTCCATTGCACTTTGCAGCAACAACAATTTGCCCAAGTCGCAGGAGCTTTGCGAGCGCATTGAGCTGGAAATGCAAGCATTGCTTATACGCGCCTGCAGCTACATTTATCGCTCGCGCAATTTGGGCACCTGGCAGTACTTCTCCACGCTGCCGTACACGACGCTTCATGCGGACATTATTTGGCATCTGTTCTACTATCTTAACGTGGGCTTTCCCAGCGATTTGACCATCCAGCTGACCGCTGATCCGGAGACTGTATTTCAGACAGATTTCTGGAGCAAGTTTGATGTGGCCAATGCGGATGTGTCCGCTGAGGATATGTACTATCTATTGCAGGCCTTCTTCGAGATGGCCAATGCACGCGATCGCACCAAGGACTGGCCAATAATCCGCATCATTTGCTTAACCATCTTTCAGGTAGGTTATCATAATCAATGTTTCCACTTTGTCATTTCATACGTTCAAAACATCCGCAGATTGGCTTTATTCATCAAAGCACTCGCGAGTTCTGCTACAAAGCCGCACGAGATATGCTCATCAGCATTACCCTGGCCTATGAGGAGCTCTTGGATTGCCTGTTGTTGCAGCTGAAGACGCGGTTCGCTGAGATCGAGCAGGCGGCATATCTATTCAAGGCTCTGCCGCTAGAGATCTGGCGCCCAAGCATGGACAGCTTTGAGCTGCTCTCCAACTGGTTGCTACACTTTGATTACCAAACCGCTGAGAACCGACTGGCGCGTCTGATCATTGGCCATCTCAACTGGAGCTTTGATGACGAGGGTCGTCTTTATTTACAGCATAACATTCACGTGCGCATGGCTTGTCTTGTGGCCGAGGCTATAAGCAAGCACACGCCGGAGGTACTTGGTGCCTCCAGCATCTCGGAGAGCGTGCGGCAGGTCTCCTCGCTGATCGACTCGACGCAGTCCAGCCGCGAACAGTTCACCAACTGGTGCTGGCGTATGATATCCATGCTGCGTCTGCATCTGATGGATCAGAGTGTCGAATCTGTTAAACGCACGCTGCAGCATCCGACGGAGCCGTTGCTCTTTGTGCCAGACCTGGAGCGTCTGGAGATGATTTGGCAGGGCGTCACCGAGCAGCGCCCACTCGCAATGTATGTCGCCGTTTTGGTCAGCCTACATGGCCATTCGATACCGCTTATATGCCAGCATGGCTTCGAGCTGCTCCAACAGCTGCTCAGCGACCATCGCCATGCGGCTGTCATACGCAGCCTCGAGCTGATTGTGCCGCTGTTCCTCGAGACGCCCGATACGCTGGCCAACTGCGAAAGGTAAGCAATAAATAAATCAACTTATACAACTACTTATAGAACATTTTGTTGACAGTTTTCAGAAGCTGCTGATAACGCTGCTCAATGCGGACAGAACTTACCTGAAACTGGCCAAGGACATGGTTTATGCCAATTCCATTGGTCCCATTCTCGAATTGCTGGATAATATGCTGCATCATCAGATTGTGTCCTATACCAAGTAGGTCTTCTTAATATTTGATCAATCAACTATCACGTCTTTGCCTACCTTCTAGCTATGGCCTCTGCTCGCCTTTGAATCTTATAAATATCTGGCTCAATTGCTTTACTGCATTACCTGGCTGGGCACAGAATGCGCACGTTCTGTACCTTCTGGATAAGATGCTACGAATCGCCTATCAGTTCGCCGATTGTCGAGCGCAGGCCGTCGAGTACTTTTACAACTACTACAAGGTAGATGACAGAAATTGTATTTCATAAAAGTCTGATATAAAAATCGTTTTTGCAGGACTGCGCCGACTGGAAGACACCACCAAAATCTTCGGCACTGAAAGCGCTATTTGGCGGTCAGGCAAACTTGCGTATACCCGTGCTCTCGCCCCAGAATTGCTGGTTAAATCTTGTGCTATTAGAGATTGAATTCAGGCTGCAGGACACACGCTTTTGGCCGGAACTCTTGCGTCAGCTTTCCACACAAACGGTGGAGGCGGCGCTCAAGAAAACTCTTGCGCTCAGCAAGACGAATAGCTTTCCGGCCCAGCAGCTGGTTATCTACAAATACGCACAGCTGCTGAGCAGCATGGATGTCACACATGCGCTCTTTCCGATCTTCTGCCAGAAATTCTTTGAGCTCTATCTGTGGCGAGTGCCCGCCGAATGCGACGCACAGCAGCTGAATCAAAACTATGGTGTCGCCGAAAAGTTCTACGAGCACAACGTAACTCTAATGAAGTCGATTAAGACGCAGCTGAAGTCCGCCGAGGTCTATTACGCTGCTGTTGCCACAAAGCGCGCCCAGGACGATGCTCCCGCGCACATGTATCGCAGCTGCACGAAGCTGATGCAAAGCTGCGCGCTCTGGCTGGAGGACACGCAGATTAATAAATTCGCCAGCGATGCCTGCCAGCTGCCGGCACAATATAACAGCGAGAAGCTGCGCGAGCTGCTCAACGGCCATGTCACGCACTGGACCGAGTTTATTAGCCCCGCCGATCTGCGCAAGGAGCAGCGCGATCAGGCGAACAAATGGTCCGCCAAGATGTATCGCGTGCACGCACACAAGACCTTGCGCTCTGCGCTCCAGCCCAAGCCGAGACTGCCACCCGCCCAGCGTCTCAAAGCTAATCTGGCTACCTATGATAAACGCCTGCCACCACCCACCCACACTCGTCCGGAGCAAATCCAAAAGCGTCCCATCGACGGGCTGACGCTGTCCGAGCTAAAGCGTCTCATACAAACTCTCAACAGCACCGCCAAGTAAGATAAGTAGGGACTTATAAAATGGAAGAAGATCTACGGGATGTAATTAATGTTTTAGTTAATGAGTAGCGCACAGACGGAGACATCTCCGACCCCATAAAGTATATATATATTCTTGATCAGTATCAACAGCAGAGTCGATCCGCCTGTTCGTCTGTCTATTTCTAGTCTCTCAGCCTTGAAGCTATTGTCATGAAGCTTTGCATACATTTACTCTTTCTATTGCACACAGTATATATGTCGGAACCGAATGGATCGGACCACTATATCATATAGCTGCGATAGGAACGATCGGTCCAAAATTAGGTTCTTGTATGAAAAGTTTTCTGTTTATTAAGATATCTTGAGCAAACTCGGCATTAACTATATTCCCTGTGCTTGTTATTTACTGGCAACGCAATTTTGATTATTTTTTTTATTAATTCTTCGTAATATATTGGGTTAAATATAATATTTATAACTATCTAATTGCCTACTCTATTTCCCTAATAGCAAGTTTCATTACAATACGTCGGAGCTGAATTCCCTTAACCTAAATTATCTGGAACGCGTGCCAGCCTTGTACCAGATGGTGCCTTACAATGAGACGCGCAGTAAGGAATGCGAATCCTTACTCTTCAACCGAAAGTGCGTGCGACCGGCACAAATCCAGCTGGTGCCGGAGCACATACGTCGCAACGAGCAAGTGGCGCGAAAGCAGGAACAGAACAGGGAACGTCACGACAAGATCGTAGAAGAGATGCTGGCACTTAATGTGGATGGCTTCGCACAGGCCATCGAAAAGCTGGGCAGTTGCATACGGCAGCTGCTGCAGGAGCAGGCCAAGCCCAACAAACAGGTGACGCCCATTGGCGTTGGCTTCTTCTACCATGTTGTAGACAACATGAACGATATAACCATGAAGTTTCAGCCCACAAACGATTTCTATTCCCAAGTGCTGGAGGAACTGGGCGTCAGTATAGATTTATATCTAATGTAAATCATATAAATTAATCATATTCTTTTTTGCAGATATTTATTCAAGCCGAGCAGGCGAAGCAGGGTCTGACTGTGCTCCGTTTGGCGCTGCAACGTGGCGACCTGGTGGAGCAGCTGGCCGGCGTGTTTGTGCCCTGCCGCACGGATGCCGAACACTTTCTGGACATGTATCAGTTCCTCATCGACTCGCATCTCAAGCGCTGCGATACCAAAATTCTATTCGTGCTGCTGTCCAAGTTCGATTTACTCAGCTGGCTGGAGGCCTATCAGCCGAAGCTAAGCGAAATAAATCGGCTGCTGTTGCTCGTGCTGCAAGGTCTAGAGTCCTGGTCGCAGCCACACAGCAGCCTTTTGCAGGATCAATTCCGTCGACAGCTGGTGCACATTTTTACCTACGACTTTCCGCAGCATTACGGTGAGGTCATGCAGCTGGTGCTCGATCGCGTATCTGACCAGAAACTGATGCCGGTGGTGCTGCTCGATCTACTTAATGCGCTGCTATCGCCCGCCAGCTCGGTTCTGACATTGGACTGCACGGAGGTGCAGCTGCACGAGGTGGCCTTTGACTTTGCCCGTCGCCAAAAGTTGTTTACTCTGAAGGCGTCGACGGAGACGATGTTGCTGTTTGCGCGGCACTTTCAAAAGGAGCGACTGCATCATGGCCTCCATGGACTGTATCCCAAGCACAAGGATTATTGCCAGCCGCTGGTCATGTGGTTCACCTGCTTTGGACACGTGCTCCTGGCAGCCGCTATTTGCAGCTACCAGGAGCTGCTGGCCGATCAGAGTGAGTATCAGCTCGAGGATCATACAATGGAAGCGAGCTAAACGAACTCCCTTTTAGTTAGCGACATTGTATTTGGCTCCATTGTGGAGACCTATGCACCATGGTTAATCCCATACACGGAGCAAACGGAACAGGCGGCAGGCGCTGCCGCGCACTGGATACGTCAGCTTAGTCCCGATCAAGGCAAGGTCCTGCTGCCATGGAGTGAGACGCATGTGGCAACCAGCAAGCTTATTATCAGATCCTTTATAGCCAATATTGTGCAGGTGGTGCAGTATCTGCCCGCTTCAAGCAAGATACTGGAGCACGTTTTCGCTTGGTATGTGCACCACTTTGCCCAACTCAACGTAGCTGGTCATGTGCTGGCGCCCATTCACGAGGGACTTGCACAACTGCCCTGGGAGCGCTTCCTGCCGCCCGCTCAGCACATTGAACTGCTCTATGAGAGCGTGCAGCGCTTCATACCCGAGTCTCATGCTATGCTAGGGCACATATTTATACGGATCGATTGGAACACCTGGTTTACACAAATGCTGCAGCCGACGGGCCTGCTCTCGCATCTATTCAACATCTTTATCAAAATGGCTTTCGAGCCAAACATTCACATGCATCCCAACACAAGCAAGATTCTCGAGGATGCCATCAAGCATCCCTGGTATCTCGTCGAGTACAGCGAACTGGAGCAGTTGCTGAAGTGGTTCGTGACCCATGTGGAGCCGGCCATTGTGCTAAAGTTGCCCACGGAGAGCAACTACGTTGATCGCGCCGTTCTGGAGTAGGTAAACAAGTACAATAGTCGAAGAATTGACTCATGATTCATCCTTTGTAGTCTTCTGCGCGTGGCCTGCGCTATGCTGCCAGACAGCAGCACGCATGGAGCAGTAATTCAGGCAACAGCCAAGCGCATGCTGTACACACGGTCTATGATGAGTATGCAGCGCGCCTGTGGAGCCAAGCACAAGAAGCTGTTGGCCACCAAGGAGGGTGAACGCAGTTTTAGCGTTGCTTTTGAAAAGCTTCTGGATTCGATTGACCTGGCCATCAGCGGCTGCAGTGAACAGCGCACGCCGGAGGAGCAGCGTCGTGAAGCACTCAATCTTATGCTCGAAATTGTGGCGCCCACACAGACGCAAAGCGAGGAGATCTCCAAGTAAGTTGAGATATAAATAAAAGCGTCGTTAATAAAGCTAACCCAATCCTCTATGCTTGCAGCCTCCACATCCAAACACTTGTGCGCTGGCAACATCAATGTCCGCCAGCCAATCCGGTCATGTGTGCGGCTCTACCTGCCATTGGGCATCTGAATACCTATATTTCGTGCATCTACACGCTCCTGGAGTCCACCATTGAGTGCTATTTCCGCAGATCGACGGAGAACGCCCCTTGGCATTCGCCCAGCTGGCGGGATCTGTTTGAGGCTCTGCAAATGTCGCTGCCCAAGCTCGAGCTGATGCCCGTCATGCGCGGCGGCTATTTCTTTTCGCTGCACATCTTTGTGCTCTACAAGTTGGAGGAAATCGAAACGGATGGCGAAAAGGTCACATTCCTGCAGGACCTCACGCAATTACTGGAGAATTTGAAAACTAATCCGCAAACCGAACCGCGTATGGCGCTCGTCTGGGGTCTCATTATATCACGTGGCTGTAAGCTACTTCAGAGTTCGCAGCATGTGAAGAAACCGCTCTGTATGCTGGCGCGCCACCTGCAAATAGCCTCAACAAAGGCCGAGGGCTGGAGCGATGGTCTGCTGGGCGTTATTGGCCTTAAATCGGAGAATATTACCAATAAGTTCGAATCATATACCTTTTCCACATATATATATATTTATATATATATATATATATATATATTTACTAATCAAACCGATTTCTTATTACAGACGCAAGGTGCTGACCCGTTGCCTCGCATGCATAATCTACTCGCTCTTTCCGGCCAGCCGGGACTTACGACTGCCTTGCGAGGAGTACGAAAGCGCCATGCGGGAGCTGGCCATGCTGTTGGCCAATAAGAAATTCGTGGACGTTAAGCCGCTGATTGTCAGGGCCGTAACCATTCTCAAGGAGCAGCTGTTGCCGGACGTGCGATCTGTGCCCCATTTGATTTGCCGTCTGATCGATGTGTTCTATGAGGAGAGCTATCTAACGACCATTCCGGAGGTATGGGATTGCGATTTCAAGCTAAAAGCAACCTAGTTATCGTTGTGGCAGCCAGTTGTGTTAATTTTTTCTACGGATTATAGATATATATATATATATACATACATATTTACATGGAAGAATAAAGTGATACTTTTTTTTGCTACTTTGGAAATTGCAAGCAAAAACATTTAAACCAAGTATGTGGATAACTTTAATGTTTACAACTTATGGACTAAAATTCATTAATCAGTTTGGAGCGTGCATACTTGAAGCTATTTGTTTAAGCGTAGTGACAGTATGTGATACACTATAACGATGGTGCGACATTTTGATGGTTTTTAAATTGAATACAATTCAGACATACTAGTGCGAGTATAAATATTGAGCTAACGGAAAGATAACAATCAAATATATATATATATAAAAATAAAACTCACAAGCACAAATTGCTACATAAACTATATAAATAACACTTATAACTTATACAACTAGTCGTACGGCTTGGACAGAGGAAATCCTTTAGTCATCCAGCGCAAAGTTGGATAACTGCAGATGTTGCAGATTATTGCGCGCATCAAAGTAACCGGTGTCCGTTGGATTATCCGGCGTTGGAACAAATGGTGGCTCCATATGCCCGATGTTCTCCCAATCAATGCCGGCAAAGTGACGCATTTGCTGCACCTCTTTGGCAGCTGGGCGCTCCGCGGGCTCCATGGTCAACATCAGCTCCACAGCCTCCATGGCATCAGCCGACAAAGCCTCATCCCCTTCAGGCCATTCAATGTCTGCAACACGGATTAATTAACTTAATTGGAGCTTAATGAAGCACATCAACTTGTACTTACTCTTATTGAGAATGTTGTCAAATACTTTCTGGGGCGTTTCGTCGTTGAAGGGCGGTATGCCAGTCATGAACTCGTAGAAGCACACGCCCAGCGCCCACCAGTCAACGGCCGGTCCATGACCCTGTTTGAGCAGCAGCTCCGGCGCCAAATAGTCGGGTGTACCAAGGATGCGTTCGTTAGATACGCGAGCGCCGCGTCGCACCGATTTGGGCGTACGAAATGGTGTATTTACGTTTATGGTATTTTTGGGCGTCTTGGGAGCAATGCTGCCGCCATGATTTATAGGCGACATTGTTGGATCATCGGCCAGCTTTAGATGGTACTGAGCACCGGATAGCTTCTCCACGGCCGCGTGCTCAAGCTTTTTATTTTCAATGGAAAGTGGCAGGGCAAATCGTGTAGCCTTTAATTTGCCCAACAGGCCTCCATCACGACGCGGCAGCTTCTGTGAGGACACGGGCGTCGAGAAGACCACATTGGCCACGCTGGCCTCAGAGCCCAGCAGATGCTGCATGGGCAAGTCATCATCCGACAGAGAACGCACCTTGAGCACACCACGTATGGGCGAGGAGCGCGCCTTGCGCTTTTTGGGCGTACTGCTGCCAATGTTAAGAATCTCGATCTCTTGGGTCAGGCCAGTGCTTGTACTGGCATTGCTGGAAGCATCTACCTCCATGCTTGACATGTTATCCGAGCGATTGACCAGGTTTATTTTGCGCTTCATGCCACGCAGAAAATCAGGTCGCTTAAAGTGCTTGGAGTTGTTACGGAAAGGCGAATTCATGCGTATGCCACTTAGCTCATTGGCGTTATTTGTCATATTATAGCTGAAATTAGAAGCTGAATTGAATGCGTTTCATGGCAATGAATTGCTGTATGAATGATTAACCTGGGCGAGTAATCGGAGCAGCTGTATTCTTCCTTTGACTGACTGAGATTATCTGGGTTCTTCTCTATGGAGGAGGCGGTACTCTCACAATTCAAATTCAGATGACAGCTAGAGTTATCGTCACCTTTTCGACTGGACACGCCCGAGTCCTCCTGGAGCTTCGAATTGCGGTTGCGCTGTTTAATACGAATTCAATGTCAATATTTTAAGGCGCAAAATTGTTATTAAGTGGAAAATTGTGAGAGACAATCCTCTAAATATCATAGTTATACCCTGTTCAGTTCCTGATCTTTTTCATTATTTTAATTAGTTAATTGATTTTTTATTTCTTACAAAAGCTTTGTTGATCTGTTAAATGTTTAGGTTGGTCTATATCATATACTTATTATTTATCCCAACTTTATTTGTGAATTTGAAAATGGAATTTTGTGTGCGCTTAATATAAGAATGCAGAACTTTTATATGAGTTCTATATCTTTAACGAAAAAGTTCTTGGATTTAGGCAAGAAATGGAATTGAAGCGGAGTAAAAATACGTGGGTTGAACCTACAAACATTTGTGGTTTCAGCCTAAGCTGTTATCATTTCAATATTTTAACCTATTGCAATGACAATAGGCACAATCCCTGGAACTACAAGAACAACAATAACGACATGGCCACACACAAAGAAAGAAACTAGTGACACACACACACACACAGGATACAACGCACCTCGTCGAGCGAACGCCTGCGTACCATGGAAAACTCAAACGAAGCTTCGTTCGCATTTTCCAACTTGACAACATCTTTACCATCGCCGTTCTTGTCCTGTTCGGCAAATTTGCAGCCCTTTTGGGTGAATGAAGCATATGCATATTTAACGGGGGCAGCTGGGTACGCCCAGTGTCTGACACTCACCTGGCACTTGGCACGTGCACTAGCACTGGCATCTTTACTGACGCTATCCAAAATGAATTCGACGCGTCGCTTTGTTGTTGCCGGAGCCCCGCCCGCGGCTGCTGCCTCCAGAGGCGGCGAGCACTTGCTGATGTCCGCCGACGTGCAGGTGTGATAGGAAGACGAGCTGCTGTCCAGAAGCTGCAAACCAACGGAATTTATATTACATATATATATATAAATAAATATCTTGTGTATTTACATTATTGTTCGTGTTGCAAGTGTGCGTTATGGAGATGTTAACCTCCTCGGCAGAAAAGAAGGGTGAAACGCCAGAGATTTTGCTATCGCTCGTCTTTTCCGCATCATTGAGCGATGTGTCTGCCTCGCTGTCCGAGGACTCCATGATGTGGCTGTGCTTGTTCATAGCCTGCATTAGGTGCGAGGTGCCCGTGCCTGTGACCGTCATCAAGGCACAGCCTACAACGCCGTTGTCCTGAAACTTCTTCTCTGAGCCAAAGGATAAGTGTGAGGTGAGCGATAAAAGCTGGCCCGGCGTACGCGCATTGAGATTGGGCGAGCAGTTGATGAGATCGGATATCTCCAGGTCTCGACGCAATTCAATTTTGCTCAGACCAAAGTCGGTCAGCTTCACATGGCCGCTGGCCGACAGCAGCATGTTGTCCGGCTTGATGTCGCGATGCACAATGCCATGCTGGTGCAGATATTGCAAGGCCATGACCATCTCGGCCACGTAAAAGCGAGCCGTCGCCTCGTCAAAGTAGCCATACATGGCCAGCAGCGATTTGAGATCGCCGCCCACCATGTACTCCATAACCAGATAAACGGAAGACATCGATTGCAGCGAGTAAAAGAGATTCACACAGAACGGTGAACGCGACAGGGCCAAAGCGTTGCGTTCGGTTATCACCTGGGAGACCATGTTCTTGTTGATCATCTCCGACTTGCGCATCACCTTGATGGCAAACAGTTTATTCGCATCGTTGTTCTTATAGCCGAGGAACACCTTGCCAAATGCGCCACGGCTGATGGGCTTGATAATAACGAAATCCCTAATGGTGGGCAGCTGCAGCGACAGAAACGTAAATAAATATGGTGTATATACATGTGTGTGTGTGTCAAATAACGGCACGCTTATGTCCACTGTGTGCGTCCTGAATGTGTGGGTGTGCTGTAACTGTAATCACACATTTACCTTTGCATTATGCGAGTGATTCTCCGGTTTAGTAGTTAATATATTAATTTTCTTCAACAGCTCCTCGTGCTCGAAAGTGGAGCTAGTTTTCTTTGGCGTTTTGTAGTCAATTTGCACCTCGATTTGCGATGCCGACGGATCAGCGTGTTCCATGTTATCCTCTAATTCTTGATTATCTTCACTTTTCTGCTTCGCCGGATATCTTTCGCGCGTAAAGTTATTTTGGACAACCCTTGTTAGTATTGCCTAGACATCTGCATATTTAATTAATGTACGTTCACAATACAATTTAAATTCATAGATTTAAATAGCATTAATTTAAGTTATTACGAAGTTTTCAAAGCAACAATTTAAACAGCGCGTCGACTTTTTTCTTTATCATAGTGTTCAATAATTGTTTATTTACAGGGTTGCATTTTCGGAACAAGTTGACAGTCCTATGCAGACACGTTGATATTCAAATGTATAGACGGTATGCATCTACTATAACCGGATTTAAATAATTACCTTTAAAGAAACATTGGAGCAGGGTTGGTATATTATTCTGTATGGTGTACAAAACACATTTATAATGTTTACTTTCCTAAAGAACAATTTTGTAATAGTTGCAGACGCAAAAGAAAACCTTTGCGAAGAACAGTAGTCAAAATAACGATTAATCAAGGCGCATGAAACTTATCGATTAGTCGATGATTGCTTCGATTATTTTCAAAACAAGTACATTTGAAGAAAGCCCGCGCAAACTCTGCTCAATTCTATTTGATGACTTTTTCTAAGCGCTAGAATATTACTTCTACGCCGTAGTCTCCTAAATGAAAGCCATTCTTATGATTCGCAAATCTTATTTATTTTCCATTTACGCACATCTTCTGCCTTGACATTTTCTAATATGCGAGTTGTAAGAACATATGACAATTTAGACCTTGTCACGGGTTCAAGTCCAAAAAGAAACAAGCGCTTATTAAAGTGATCTTTATTTTTAAAATATTTGAATTTTTACATATTCTTTTTGTGTGTTTTTTTTTTATATACTAATACAAATCATGGTCACAAATAAAATGAAGATACACAAATCTTATAGTTCTTGTACAGCTATAGCTACATATGTCTTATGTATGATAAATTTTAATGTGCCTATTATTTTTTCTTTTTGTACCTTATATCCTACTGATATCATTTAGTTGGGGAGATAGACAGATTTGTCAGTGCATAGCTGAGCCTTGCGTCCACGCCGGACGCCGAAGCACAGCTATGCAGCAAGAAATCATTAAAAGGCTGTTCATGTGCATATCGCGTAACTAACAACTTCCACAAGCTGGAAGAGGAGCAGCCAGCACTGCTGCACGGATTTGGTTTTTGCCCAATTTAGATGCTTACTCTAAACATGCAACATTGCAAGAACAAAAATTGTCACTACAACGTTACAACAATGAATGACACTCATCTTTAATGCCAAAGCTAACGGGTAGATGTTGGGTTGGGTCTTGGGATTTGAACTTAGCGTAAGTGAATCGCTCACATTATGGCGCAGCGGGATCTATTGGCACCCTCGCCCTCTACGGGCACGTCGGCAGCCGAATTGGCCACAGCATCCACGCCTTCGCCCTCAACATTCTCATTCGGCACCACATCCTTAACTGGCGTGCCGCTTTTCTTGGGTGTCTCCAGGCCAGCTTCCTGTCCCACAGTTACCTCATCGCTGCCCGACGATTTGTTTAGCTGCTGCTGCTCCTCCTCCTGGTTAATAGTGCCCGACACATTTTGCACCCCACCAACTTCATCATCATCGCCAGCTGGCGGCGTCTGGTCGTGGCGCTGGCGCGTAGACGGTGTGCTGATGGTAGTTTTGGAAAACCGCGACCGCAGCATTGTGAATGGTGATGCCAGGTTCAGGCTGAATAGATCGAAGCGTGCACGCTTCGGCGGCGACATTTCAACATCCTGGGCGAGATCATTGGCCGACTGGCTGCCAGTTAGCGGTGGGGGTGTGCGCTCACGCTTGCGTCCACGTCCAAAGAACGAGAACGAGAACGAAGAGCTGTTTGGTATCTCGGAGCCCACGGTCGCATTCATGCTTGTGTTGGTGCAGCTGGAGGTGTCCAGGTCACTGTTAACGCATCTATAACTGCCCAGCTTGCCGGGCGTAAGTGTGGCTGTCGGGCGTATACTACGCCGGCCGCTTATTTGGGCAAAGCTGCGTGCCGGTGCAGTTGCCGGCGAGCTGGATGGCTGTGCGGCCAGCTCCACCTCGTTGGTCGGCTTGCTGCTGCTGCGGAAACCGAAAAGATTGCGTCCGGGCGTGGAAGTGGCCGTGGGCTGTGTGCTCGCCACGTGATGCCGTATGGGCGAGGCATCCACTGTAAGTGGTTCCATTTCAACATCTTCTACAGCTTCTGGTTTTTGCTCTGCTTCCTCCGGCTGCTTTTTCGAACTTGGCGAATCGCTTTGCTGTGGCTTGCTGGGCGACTTCTGCTGGCTGGTTGCCGCCGCCGCCACCCTGCGCGAGGATTTGCGCTCTGAAGTCGGTGTGTTGGACACTGCCGCAACTTCGGGCTCGTTATCCAAATCAATGACCTCGACAGCGGCCGGTTCAACCTTCTTGGTTGCGGCAGCTTCGATCTTCTTGGCTGCGGCGGTGGCTACCTCAATCTTGGCTTCGGCAGATGGCGGCGCTGTTGGTTTTGTCTCGGGTTTGACTGGCTTGGCGGCTTCATCTTTGACTTCGGGTTTGACCGGCTCCTTCTTTTCGGACTGTTTCTCCTTGGGCTTCTGTTGCTCCCTCACAGCTTGAGTGTTTGAGCTGCCATTTTGATTGCTATTTGTGGATTTGTTAATGCCATTTTGGCCCTTCTTCTCATCATCTTTCGGAGCAGAGGAAGAAGACGAGGAGGTTGAGGCCGTGGAGGAGGTGCTGGGGGATCGCTGTTGGGTAACGCTCGACTTCTTGAGAGCTACAAATGGACCCATAGAGATATTCGACTCGTTTTTCTTGCTCATATTGCTGTTCTGCGGACTGTTGGAGCGTCCATTGGATTGCTGCAGCCGCGAGACTGTGGTGCCACCAGCGCCTGCTCCGGTCAACGACATCGGCACGCGCCGCCCGCCAGAAGCTGAAGCGCCGCCACCTCCTCCTACATTATTCGGTTGTGCCATTTTGCTTAGCATTGGATCGTCGTCTACTTTGTACTAATTCGTATTGCACGAAGATTCTGGAAGATATGAAATAAAATGAACATACGGTTAAAACAGACGCTTCAAATCAACAACTTCTACCAGAAACTACATTACTTTTACATTTTGTTAAGCGCTTTAACTAGGCCCGAGAAATGATCAGCCCTCAGCTGAATTCTTTTGCACACTTCAAGTGAATCGAAAACGAAAGATAACCAAACACGCTTCATATTTTATTCAAGAGCAAAGCGATGCGGTTTGTTTACGTCGTATTTGTGGTTGCACCCAACAATGCTGTCGCATTCCTTGCGAGAACTGGCTTTGCCTCGCCTCTTGCCCCACTTACCACAGTTGCAGTTGTTGTTCTTTGTGTTGCTTGGCAATTATCAATCACAGATGCAGTTTCGTGTTTCGCTGTATCTATATTTTCTGACGTTAATCTTAGACGCTTAGCGTTCTTATATTTTTTTATTTTTTACACACGTGTTGACAGTTTAAAGTCGACTTTTTGTAATGGCTGGCAAAAGTTGTTGCACAGTGTTTAAGTAGTCGCAGTTAGGGTTTCAGGTAGACAGGAAGGTAGATAAAGCAGCAGCAGGAGCTGATTTGCTACCTGCCGCGGACAGCTGCGGCACAAATCGTTTTATGGACAACATCTGTATGTCGTAAATGATTATCGGGAATGGCCAGTAGCCTGACAATATAGTATATATCGGGATCGTAACTGCTGCGATCTGATAGCATGCAATAATTTCGGGATCAATTAATGTGTCAATGCTCCAACAGAAGAAATCGTTCCACTTTAATAAGTCTTGCTCCCCCACAAATTCTTAACTGGCTTCCGGTAAATGAACAAAGGGCTGGCACAAGCATACAGTACACAATCGATAAAGCCAACTTGAAGCTAAGTGGAAGTTTTTGTAGTAATTTATTTGTATATTGTTTGCAAACCTATGAAGAACGTATTTTGTTTATAATACTATTTTTTAAATAATTTTTTAGCTAATACAAATCTTAAGCCTTTTTAAAATGCGCAATCAACTTTTAGTTTCATTTATCGAGTGCTTACTGTAATTCTGGTTTGCGCACACTGCATGAATAGTTTTCAAAACAGCGCAAATACCTCAACAAATACCGGTCAGAGGGTGGCTAAGATGCAACGAAAAAAAAAACAAGTACAATTGCGGGAATGGAGGAAGAGTCGTTTCATGGGAGCAGCAAAGTGTGTTGCAGTTTTCTTTTAGAAAGTGCAGGAGGCAACAACGCGAAAAGTAAAACGGAGAAAGAGAGAAAATTTGCAGACACAAACATACACACACACACATGCACACGATGCTGCAGCAAACGACAATAAACACACAAGCAAACGCGCATTAAAATACATACACACATGCATTCACATGTATATAGTTATGCGCCAAGCCCTCGCGCCGTCACTGTATTCTTTTTTTTTTTGTTTTGCAGCACTTTAATAAACCAAACACAGGCAATATTCTGAGTATGTATGTATGTAGGTGCGACACAGCGGCGAGCATAGCGGGTGTATACATATGAATGTATGTATTTTGAAAATTAGTTTTGATGTTTACATTGCCAGTACAAAGTACGCGTTATAAATTACTTGATGCGTAAAATAAAAATAAACATAAAATGCAAAGTACTTTTCCCTGCTGCAACAAAGGCACACATACTTATGTTGCATATACAACCATGTACATACATACATAGATAAAAAGGCGGGTTACAGCGCGCGCCAAAATATTGAGCACTGTCTGCGCCAGTTGATATTTAACCGTATTTCTTTCTTTTCTTGAACCTTACAATTAAATATTCATATAAAATCGTAGTTTATAGATAAGAATCGAATGAATTGCTGATAATTCTTCAAAATTAGAAAGGCATTCAGCGTTGTGCCCTTTACCTTAATGCTTTGCCACCACTGTACCAGACAGGCTCAATTGACGGGGTTTATTTTAAAAATGGCGGAAGCTGCAGCGACAAATGATAAAAAAATAAGTACATACACACATTCTATTTAGACTTGGGCATATGTACGCGAGCATTTTTGTAAACATATCGATCACACACATTTTTCAAAGTTTCATATTACTACTCTGTATATTTCACCGAATTCGCAGTCTTTTATTATCTGCAATTGAAGCCCGGCAACTGTGCATGCTTTGTCTACACCAGACTCGAATCCTACCACAACACAAAATAAATAATTGACAGCTACACTTGTTTGGAAATATACATACATACATGTATATATAGGCATATGCAAAAATAAAACAAACCTTTTTCTTTTTAAAACACAGCAAATTATTTTTAAAATGAATAAGCCCCTAAAATCGGGGCGAGACCAAAAATGCTACCGACGCCAGTGAAAAAATTAAAAAACTAACGCGCGACGAAAAACAGTGTGACCGCACTTCATAAATAGACAAATACAAATTTCCCGAGTACAAAACCAAAAGGTAATTTTGTTTGTTCAATTACCGTAGACTACATTTTTAGTTTTTGGACCGTAGGTGATAAAGATCCAAATTATTCTGGTTTTCGGACAAATCTATGTTCCTTTTGCTTGTACAACCGATTTTTAGTGACGGAAAGTTAATATATTACCTCTAGACTTAAGTAATTAAGAAATAAAAGAAGTTTAACAGTGCCACCGAGTAATTTATTCCATATAACAGTTTAAGAGCTGTGTGATCGACGGCTTCGATCTCGATACTTATATTTAAATCAAACGTTATTTTAAAACTCTTGTCTTTGAGATGAATTCAACATATAATTTTATTTGAATGGAAAAATAAGGTTTTTAAAGATATATTCACCAGCTTCAGCAATTATGCTCTTCCCTATTTTTCTCACATATTTGTGAAACCGCAAAACATAATTGTACATATTTATAATTTTAATATTTGGCGTGGTGAAGAAAGATTTCTTGATTCAAATAAATTATACACATACAAATTTGAATTTACATTGGAAGATGGCCTGTCGAACAATGTCCTTTTTAAGTCGCATCGGTACTCGGCTCACTTGGCACTGTTAGCACGGATGTTAAATAGCTTAACGTATAAGGAAGCATGTATATACTTTCTTTTCAATCCTCGTGCTGAACTACAATGATTTAGTAAAATTCCTGACTCATGAGAGCCTTATATACTTATATATACTTTATCGTAGCCAATCAAAGAACACTTCCCCCGAAAAATCTTTAAACCAGATAAGTAACGTGGTGGTAGAGACCAGCTGAAGATTTAAGGTCAGTCTCACCTCCCACCAATGGGGGATGCTGTGCCTTGCTTGGGGCGTGGTAATACAGCCCCTAGGACCTACAGGTCCGATGATCAACAATGCATTGACAATAACAAATCGATACATTAGGTTAAAATCGTCGAAGTTCGTTGCATCGATCTTCTTTGAAATTCCTAATCATACTTAGTAAGCGATGCACCCGTTTCCCTTTGGAGCTCCCAGATCTTCTCATTTGCATGGGGTGTGCCAAGCGCAGGCCATTAGGGTAATACAGTTAAGTAAAACAATTCATTAGATCGCATTGTGGGTGGTATTATTGATCAAAATTCATCCCTTCGATGATCAAGTGATCGATATTAATTTTTAAAAAATAATTTTGTTGTCGATCGATTACAGGCGGAAGAAAATATCTTCATCCCGACGAGCTGTGTCTAGCTAACCAGGTCCGTCTGTGCGAATCCGACGATCTTGAAAACTACAAAAGCCAGAGACTTTAAATATCTAATCTTTCCTATACTCTCCATTTAAATATCGATCTTGCTTTCTTGAATTATCGATAAGACAGCCATCCAAATCTGAGCTTTCGTCAGTTTTATATATTTTTTTTTTGTTTCTTTATTTTACTTTTTACATACATAATTCACATATCGCAATTATGAATATATGCTCGCATTTACAATCGCTTAAATACTAAATTTGTTTATGCTTTTATTTTCGGCCTGTTTAATTTGCATTTGTGTTGCCTTCTCAGTTGAGATGCACAATATTTAAACGTTAATTGCAAATCCACAATTACAATTTGCTTTGTCACGATCGATTGTTTTTGTTTGTTTTTGTTTTTATTTTATTCAATTGTTGATGTTCTTTAAACGTTACTTGTTTTGTTGTTGTTGTTGTTTTTGTTTCTTGTATATGCCTATATCTGCCTTAAATTACAAATTATTAAATTATTTTAACATGTACTTAGATTGGATTAGATTGTTACAGCTACCCGCCCGTCGCCCAGAGCTTCGCTGCGCACGATTCAACTTTTAGTTCAACGCTTTGCTCCGACCAGCTGCATTTTACTTTAGCTAAACGCACATCATATCTGCACATCTGCATAAACAAAAGGCAATTGATGACAAATTAACGCACAGCCAGACAAACTAAATCAACACAATGTTAGGCCCTAAAACGATTCGAACTCAAACATTAAGGTAAGATTCAGTTGTCGCAGTTTGTTCTGCTGCTTCGGTTGTTATTGTTGTTGTTGTCATCGGTGCCTGCTGTTGACTCAGACTCGAACACGTTTTTGGTCTGTTGTTGTTGTAATTGTTGTTGTTGTTGTTGTTGCTGCTGCTGATGCGGACGCTGATGCGGATGTGGTCGTTGGTTGCAGCGGCTGTCTGGATATTGCAGACGGCGTCGAAGCAGGCGTCACGTCTCCGCTCATTGGGTTTGATATTGTGGCATCGCAGCGCTGTACATCATCTGTGGGGCAAGTGAACCGTTTGCGGCAGCAGCCGCGCTGGCAGCAGCAGACACGCCTGGCACCACAGTGGCGCCTGGGACGCCCCAAGCCATATTTGGCGGCATCACACGGTACCCGGCAGCTGCAGAGGACAACACGATAAACATCAATATATTATAAATTAAATAAAATACGATAGACTGATCTTTTCTATATGTATGCAGCACTTTTAATTGCCAATAGCTGGCGCCCTCTTTAATAACATGCGAATTTCTATATTGTAATTATTTCACGAAATATTTTACGTTTAGAAGACATGCTCAATCCCATAAAATATATATATTCTTGATTAGTATCAGCTTTGAATAACTCCTTGCGGAAAACAATAGGTCTAAAAGTTTTCATAGCAAAATATTTGTCTCTTAAGATACCTTTACCCAACTCCGAGCTTTTCTATGCTTCTAACATATGCGTTAATATGTTCAACTTCGGACAACAGAAATAATTGGCTTCTACACGCAAGAAAAATCTATATCTTCAACAAGATGCTTGATGATTCTATCAAATAAGCTTTCTCGTGTTGGATATTCAACCTGCCCAAGCACTGTACTACAAAACCAATTAGCAAACTTCTCCAATAAATAGATATGTACATAAAGGTCCTGGACTAATTTGTCTGTATATACGTATCGATAATTGATCTGTGCATAAGTAGATCTATACGTATTTAAGAAAAGTAGATCGTATTGTAATTGGTATGATACGTACGAACGCCTCCCGCTTGTTGAGCACTAGTGGCGTAGGCGTAAGGATAATAGCCCTGCTGCATGTACTGCGTTTGCATCTGGGCCGGATAGCTCTGCTGAAAGAGATTAGCGGTAGATTGATAAGCATAGAATTTGGAATGCATTGGAGTTATTACTTACCGCCGGTGGGTACCAGTAGCCCATTTGTTGGTATGCTGCCGCATAGGGATACTGCGCCTGCGCCGCCGCCGTGGCAGCAGCTATCTGTTGGGGTGTCATCATTTGGCCGGGTAACGCAGCCCCAGTGGCTGCAGCGATCTGTTGCTGCGTCATCATTTGTCCAGGCATGCCGGCAGCACCCGCAGCAGCGGCTGCATTGGCTGCCGCAACAGCTGCCACATTGGCGGAGGCAGCCGCCGCAACGGCTGCATTGTTGGCCGAATTATCGCCACCGTTTTCCTTGCCCCAGAAGCACTTGACATGATTGCCGTGCACCTCGCTGTTGTGCGTATGTTCTATGGCGCGTGCTGCCGCTTCTTTTGAAACGAATTTGATGAACGCGAAGCCCTTGTCCTTGAAAACGCGTACATCCTGTATGGGGCCAAATTGCATGAAATGCTTATGCATCAGCTCATCGCTGATGACATTGGGCGGAAAGCCGCCACAGTAAACGGTGGTGTTTGTGGGACTCGATTGATTGTACACCTCCTCGAAGGTGTGTCGTTGGTTCTTAATGCCATTGCCGGCGCCGCCGCCGCCGCCCATGCCACCCATGCCGCCACCTTGGCCACCCGACTTGGAGGATTCCCGCGGAGGCGGCAATTTGCGCGTTGACCAATTCGTGCGTATAGAACGTGAACCAATCCATTGGCCGTTCATTGCCTGTATGGCATTCTCAGCTTCGGCCTTCTTAACAAATGACACAAAGGCATAGCCCTTCGATTTCATGGTCTGTGGATCGCGCACAATGCGACAGTTTGATATCTCGCCAAATGGCGCGAACGCCTCGCGCAGTGTCTCCGTCTCAATTTCTGGACTAAGGTCTCCTACAAATATGTGATGGTGCGAACTGATGTCTGTCTTGGGCGTATTGCCCGGACTAGTGGCCCAGTTGACCTGCAAGTAGGCATAAATTTAGCTGTCAATATAAATATATATTTATGACTATATTTTGAGGAAACGCACCTTGATCTCTTTGTCGAGAAAAACACGTTTGTTCATGGCCGTCAGGGCGGTGCTGGCCGCCTGATAATTGGAATATTCGATAAAGGCATAGGGATCATTGCCTGGTTCCCGTATGATTTTACAGCTCTTAACTGGACCCATTTTGCCAAACAGCGCGATTAGCAGATCCTCCGAAACCGAGCCATCCAGATTGCCCACATACAATGTTTTTGGCTGCGACTCGTCCATGTTTGCCAGATGCAAGCTGCTGATCCTGATGTTTTCTGTTGATTTGGTTTTACCTATTGCTTCTGGTGCTGCTGCTGGTGCTGCTGCTGGTGCTGCTTCTGCTCTTGCTGCTGTTGTCGTCCTTTGGATGCGTTGTATTAACTATTCTACAACTAATGTCCACATCAATACAAAAACACTGTTATCAGAAAAACTAGATGCCTGCGATTTCTAACTATTTTGTTTTTGATATAAAAATGCAATGCACGCACGTTCACAATCATATACAAAATGTATATATATATTATATATATCGTTCAACTTGAACAACTAAGACTTCAGTTAATGACTAAAACAACGAAAACTTTTCTAATTCTTTTTTTTTCTTCTGTTATAAATTTCTTCTTCTCTCTGTTCAAAACAATTTTGAATACCGATTCCGATTCCGATTGTGGACTATATAACTACTCTATATTTAAATATATCAGTGTATATAGTTCTAGATATATTTTTTTAATAGTAAATCTTTTTGCTTAACGCTGAGGTTCGTCGTTTATTGCTTTCGCTTTCGCTGTTGTTGTTTCAGTTGCTGTTGCTGTTTGTTCTCGATAAATTTCTTTAATATATATTCTAACTATGCGCTAATGGAGTGTTTTGGAATATATTGATGTGCTCTCTAGCTTGTTGTTGACTCTAGTTGTTGTTGTTATTGTTGTCTACATACTCCTTGAGAGTTGTACATTAGAGCTCGAGCTTAATTTATATATTACTCTATACCAAACGTTTTTGTTGTAGAAAATATATATATATATATATATATATATATATATATATGTTATCTCAGTGCTGCGGTTGATAGCTTGCATGTATATCAACCGAATTTCTGCTCATTTCTGGTACAAAATTGTATGTATTTATATGAAAACACTTGCTGAAGTGAAAGTTCGCCAGATGATTGATTGGATTCGTAGTCGAAGACCGGAATCACTGCAACAAGAACGAATATTAAGCAATAAAATGTACATTAGTTAAGGCTAAGAATAGTTAATATGTATATGCTGTTATAACTTATTGTGTGTGTGTTTTGAAAACATTAATTATTTAAAGTCCACAATTCAAGCAAACAGCACATGATCGAATTAAAGGTATGGGGAATTAGGCGAGCATTTGATATGGACAATGTTGTACGAGTGCTAGTGCGAATATGAAACAAAGGCAGCGGGTAAAGCAAAAGCATTGCAGACACACACACACACACACACAGAGAGCGAGAGACGCACGCACACAAACACCCGCATGCGAATACTCTCTCAAAAACAGAATGTGAAGCGAGGGCCGAAAGTTTCAGTTATTGGCACTAATGTGAAAACCTAATGTTTGGCCATTTTAAATGCAGCAGGCAGCCAGAAACACAAGTTGTATTTCATAAATTGAACTACACAACTTTCGCGATTCAATTAGCAATATTTTTAAGTATATATAATTATAGAGCATTAACAAACTCACGCACACACACTAACACACTCGCGCGCGCATAGAAAAAAAGGGAGAAAGAATGAACGAAAATCAACTAGGAGATGAATGACCGTCGATAACAAAATACACAATGGAAGAGAACATGGAGAAAGGAAAATTTGCAAAAACCGAAACCGGCCAACATAAAAAAAAAAACCCACACGGTTGCATTAGTTTAATATATCTAAAGCGGATTTGATCGATTTAATAGCATAACAAATGCATTTAAATGCCAATTTTAGTTGCAATTTAAAAGCCGCATAAACTTGACTTTGTCAGCGATGAAACGAAGCGTTTGTCAAAGTCACAGTTAAAATAAAAGAAACGGCGGCGACACGGGCGGAAAAGCCAGAAGGCGTCGCGTTTGTCTTTTTGTTTGCGTTTTGGGTTGCTTCTCACATGAGTTGCCACTTATTTTGCTTTTGATAATTGAACGTTGAAACTCATTCCAATGTAAATTACACTGTCGATTTTTTTTTATTAGAATATTTTGATTTTGCTCAAGCAAGGCAAAATTTTTTGTCCGCGACGTTTTTTATTTTTTTTTTAATAATATATATATTCATATACATGCATGTATGCATAATGTATAAATGCATGTATGTATGTGCATATGTATGTACATATCTTGTTCACTTTTCTGCTGCCATCTTTTATGCTAAGCGTTGTTCGATTTGCTCCCCTCCTACCCGAAACCGATGCGGAAAGCTAGAATTATCATTAACACAACTACCACCGCTGCTGCCATCGTCGAACACTGCGCATTGTACATGGCTGGCATTGCTTTCAGCTTAGAATTTCAGATTTCATTTCCAAAATTCACTAATTTTATTGCGTTCTGTGACGTGGCTGCGGTTGTAAATTTACCGCATTCCACTTCATCATCGCTATATTAACACATATCATTCGTCAGTAATTTACAGCCGCTACCGGTTTTTAATATATTTCAATTTCTTTCGCTGTTATATTGGTTAAATAGTTCTATAAACGCGTCGCCAAATTTTTACCTTTCGTCGTCTAAAATGCGAACTAATTAAATGAGCACTTTGTGTGTAGAGTAAGTGCTGCCAACTCAGTTTAATTGTCTTGTTTCAATGGCGGCAACTTCACAAAGTGTTCAGAAACAATATAAGCGCTGTTCTTTCTGACCTAATAGTTTCTTATTTTAACATGTGTAGTTATCACAAGTGTCTTGCAATTAAAATCAACAACGTTTTAACAAATTTAAAACGATTTTAACAATCTTTTAAAAATATGGCAACACTGTGCAGTCTGATAAACGCTTGCATCATCGCTTTCTCTTTCTAACGCTCGCTCAGGGGGCTGAAGTAGCTGCACAAAGCAGAATAGCTAAGAGAAACAACAGAAGAAAAGAAAATTCACAAAATGCTGATTAATATTTTCTTAAACAATAAACAGTTAATTGCCGTCAAGACAAACGGTTTAAATTTTAAACAAATATGCACTCACATCGAGGAAACAACAGTAAGTACTTCAAATATTTGTCAATTTCCAAAAATTAATGTCAACACCTTCCATAGAATTTGCAATCTGAAGATTATTATCTCACGTGCAATGGCAAACGTTTAAATGAAGACATTGATGGACAACATGAGATTGAGAGCATCCATTGCATCCTCCGCCAGGTGGGCGGTAAGGGTGGATTCGGCTCTATGCTGCGGGCCATTGGCGCCCAAATCGAGAAGACCACAAACCGAGAGGCTTGCCGTGATTTGAGTGGACGTCGCTTACGCGACATAAACGAAGAGAAACGTGTCCGGGCATGGCTGGAAAAGCAAGGCGAGCGTGAACGGGAAGCTGAGGAGCGTAAGAAACGCAAAATAGCGAAATTGCTGGCGGTGCCCAAACACGAGTTCAAAGACGACGAATACGAGGAGGCCAGAGCCAAATTGACCGAAAAGGTGAATGATGCATTCGAGGAGGGCCTAAAACAGGCCGAGGAAGCTAAGCTGACTGAAACAGGGGCTGTCGCAGCAACCAAAGATGTCCCAGCTTCATCCAGCACCAATGTGACAGTTGGTTCCAAACGGAAAGGCGACGCCGGCAGCAAAACAACGGCCG
The DNA here is from genome assembly GCF_003285875.2 of Drosophila novamexicana. NCBI lineage: Eukaryota > Metazoa > Arthropoda > Insecta > Diptera > Drosophilidae > Drosophila > Drosophila novamexicana. The sequence continues at coordinate 1,866,808 of NW_020824827.1, read as the reverse complement.
CAAAAAAGAACAAGGGCGCGCTTTGGATTGATGATGCAATTTCCGGCAGCGATTCCGACACCGACGACAGCGAAGTGGAAGCTGATACAAAGAGGGCAGTTAAATGTTAAGGAATTTATTTGTAATTCTAAGCAGTAATTTGTATAATATAATTAAAATAATGACAAAATCCACAATTTTATTGCGTGACGAACTGGGATGAGACCCAGGCCAGACCCCATTTCAGATTCGTTAGCATGAACTTTAAAGCTTTCGTCCATTGTTCTTCGGAATTGAATTGTATTCTAAAACGACAGATAAAAATGTAAATTCATTATTGGTAAATGCAGCTAGATCACTCACTTGATGGAGTAGGAATTGTTTGTGGAAGGATCAATTATTTTGCCCTTCTCCATTTTATACGGCAATAGGAATTCGGTGTCGCGCTTCTCCACCTCCATTTGAAACTGCGTCAAGCAGTCCAGAAATGCCACCATGGCCGCATCAAATTTTGTGTCCCAAAAGAATTTAAAGCCACCGCTGCCATAGAGCGGCAGCTCGCGATTGTCGCCTAGCACCTCGACATAGGAATGATTTCCGAACGGAACAACGCGGTAGCGCTCAAACGTCAAGCCAATTTTCCGCGACAATGCTGAAAGAAGCAGCACCGTCTGTCCCCAGGCGGCGTTGATCTCTGACCAGTCGACGGAGACAGACGGCAGGCGTCCCAGTCGAAAATTGTTGATTGTACCAAAGTGTCCGGCATGCCAGATATGAAATGTTATGTTAAATATGTTGGTGTCCCGCAGCTTATCCAGCTGTTGCTTTGAGTAGGCTATCTGGCATTCCAGGCTGCGTTTGTCGTCTTCCGTTAGCATCAGCTCGCGACGATGCTTTGTGTACTCGCGCCAGTAGCTCTCCTCCTGCTCATGCAGCTTTTCCTTCTCCACTTCTTCTTGCTTTATGGCATCATTTAAGTTTTTTTCCTCGGCCTTTAGGTTCGCCAGTGCGGTCAGTAGTTGCTGCTCGCTTTGCTTGAGTTCCTCCAGTTCCTTATCTAGGGCCTCCACATTTGGCCCTTCCTGCTGCTGTTCCAGTTCGTTGAGATAAGTTTTGTAAATATGCCACTCTTCTTCAGCTATGCGCAGCTCTCGGTCCATGATCTCCAGCATGGAATCGGCGCACTCCTCGCACAGCGGATGATCTATCTCCGAGTTCGAGGACAAACAATCGAAGAGCTCTGCTTTCAGCTTGAATGCAGAGCTCAGTTTCTTGCTATCACGCCCGTCCGATACCAGTGTGAATCCCGTGCCATTGATGGAGTCAGTCAGCCTGAAAGGCGGCACAAAGTGGTCAAAGCTGTTGGCATCCTGCGGATCGATAGTGTTCACATTGCCACCATAGATGGGCACTGAAAACAAACCTCATACGTAAGTAAATATTTGTATAATTTTTTTTAACTGTGTCCTACATGAAAGTTCAGCCATAGCATGTACGCTAATCTTCTCCAGATGCTCGTCCAGCACAATGGGCTGCAGGCAGCGCTGGCAGGCGAACGATACCGGCTGCTTTTCCGCCTCACTCATGATTTGGCCGTTGAGTATGTTTTCTAATCAGTGCATAAAACTTAATTTTGCTGCAAGTTAAAGTAAAACACCATCAATCAGCTGTTCGATGCGCTTCTTGCAGAGTTGCCACCCCGCAGCAAAGAGCTGCGGCGCAGTTAGTATTAAAAAAATAAAAAGGTTGACAAAACAATTGTCAACTCACAGAGGCCAAAACAAATGCGTATATAGCTTGAAATAAAAAACAAAAAACCTGTTTGTAAACGACAAACATTGGTCCACTAAAGAGTTTTGGCGTACGCCAGGCAACCTTGAATAACGAATAACGATTGTTGATTATTACAAACAACACGAATTAACCCACCCAAAGGCAATTGATAAGCAAGCAGAAACTGTCGCTCGGAGCGGAGAGCGTTTGTTTTGGTGAGCAAAGCACATGCGACGTAGTCATTATGGCGCCTTCACACACATTCGCAATCTTCCACACATTATCCGTTCATTTTGATCTTTCAGTTGTCGCCAGGCAGTGCTACATTACGGAAGTATTTTTCGCCCTCGCATCTTGCGCATTCATAACTTGATCAGAACCGAATTTGCTGACATAAACTCTAGCAGCTGCAGCTATATGCACATGTTTCCAGATTCAGACAACTATATATTTAATTAGCAGCGCTGTGATTTAGGGCATTTCACAACACACCTCATTTCCATTGTGCCATTCTTTTTGAATCTCAGCGAGAGCAGCGCACGCACAACAACAGCTAATACGTAATACGTAATCGGCAGCGACTGCGGCGGCGTGGTCGCAACAATTGTGGGCGCTGCGCACAGAAAGAACGAGAAAACACACACACGAGAGCTTTGAGCAATTATGGTTTCATATTTTGTGCCGCGCGGTCGCTTTTTGCTGAAGGCGGGCAACATCAGGAAGGCAATACAAGAACAGCAGCAGCAGCAGCCAAAGCATGTGCAACAAAATGGAAATTGGCCGGTGCTCCGGCACTTTCGACAATTGCCATCGAATGCCGCCTCCAATGAGTCAACGGCGGCCAAGCCAAAACCGGAACGCATCAGACAACAGACGCAGCTACAGTTGCGTCGCAATGTGCTCTCACGCTGGACCGGCTTTCTATTGCGCTGGGCACCCATGGGCCTGTGCGTCTTTGGTGCCATCGAATGGCAGTTGCACAAGTTACGCTGCGGACGGGATGGCACACAGCGGACCGCTTCCGAGTTCCAGTCGAGGGTCTATTGCTCGCTGCCGTTGCGCATAATGAGCCGCTGTTGGGGCTGGCTGGCCGCATGTTACATGCCCAATCCGCTGCGTCCCTACATCTATGGCTGGTATTCGAGTATTTTTAAGGTGAACATCGACGAGGCTCTGTATCCGGACTACAATCACTACACCAGCCTAGCCGAGTTCTTTACACGCCCGTTGAAGGAGGGTGTGCGGATCATAGACGCCAATTCGCCTCTGGTCTCGCCAGCCGATGGCAAGGTGCTGCATTTTGGCCGCGCCTCCGACTCGCTCATCGAACAGGTGAAGGGCGTCAATTATAGTATCGAGGATTTCTTGGGACCGCTGCAGACGGTCGAGCAATCGAATGAGCCATTGAGCTATGCCGAGGCGCTGAAAAGGAAACGCGACGGTTCCACGGAGCTGTATCAATGCGTCATCTATCTGGCGCCGGGTGATTATCATCGTTTTCATTCGCCCGCCGCTTGGGAGCCGACGGTCAGACGTCATTTTTCCGGCGAACTGCTATCGGTTAGCCCCAAGGTGGCCAGCTGGCTGCCAGGCTTGTTCTGTCTGAATGAGCGTGTGCTGTACATGGGCAAGTGGAAGCACGGTTTCTTTAGCTATACAGCGGTGGGTGCCACCAATGTTGGCTCTGTAGAGATTTACATGGACTCGGAGCTGAAAACTAATCGCTGGACGGGCTTTAATGTGGGCGCCCATCCGCCGAGCACCTACGAATACGATGAGCTACTTTTAAATGTCAAACAGCCCGATCAGCCGGGTCAAAAGTTCTCAAAGGGTGACCTCATCGGACAGTTCAATATGGGCAGCACCATTGTGCTGCTCTTCGAAGCGCCAAAGAACTTCAAGTTCGATATTGTAGCTGGTCAAAAGATAAGCGTCGGCGAATCCCTGGGACACATCGCGGACCGCAACTAACAAACAAATTCTCTAAAGAGGCCATAATTATGTGTATGTTGTGCACTTGCCTAAAAAGTCTGTCTATTAACACACATGCACAAGCATATAAAATAGCTAAACGTTGTTATTTAAATATGAACTATGTTCTAACTATTTTGTATAAGCATTAAGAGCATTATTAAGCATTATGTACCTATTTGTATTTAGTTGCCAATGATTAAGCTGCGTTCCCTCATAGCTAGTTGTATTTACGATTTCATTAGTAGTAAGAGACATGTTTGTAAACCTATTTTCACTAATAAAGTTCGCATTAAAAAAATCCGGAATTCATGTCTGGCCCCAGTTGCTTACTAGACTATATAGTAAGTCGTGTCGGACAACAAACAAAATTCTATAGAGTCTAGATTTTTGATGATACCACCTTGTTTACTTGTACATGTTGCGCTCAGATTATTCCAATTCTATTCAGTTCGAATCGAGTCTTGGGGCACGCGCCGTTTGATGACGTACGTGACCTGGGCCTCCTCTTGGGAAGCACACACACACACACAAACAGACACACACACATACATATTTACAAATCGTTATCAGCCTAGACGTTGGCGGCGGTCCATGGGAAAAGCCATCCTAATGCGAATTGGGCTTTTGGTTTCTGATAAGACTTTGCTAAACTCAAATTATTCTAATTCGATATAAACAATCTATTAAGCAATAAAAACATGTATATATATATACGCACAACTATTTATATCATTTACAGCCCCAAAATTTTCCACAATATTTTAAGCAATACAATCATGCTCTTTGCTTATCAGATTTGTTTTTTAAAAAAGAAGTAAACACATTTGTTTGTGCATAATTATTATTACCCCAAAAACTATTCAACAATATCTTAATTCAAAAGTAATAATAACATTTTCGCTTATCAATTCTGTGTGGAAATCGTTGCTTGACTTTAATAATGTATATAATGTATGTTTATGTACAGTGTACATATATATGCATGCTTATAGGAGCGAATGTAATTGAATCCGGGATCGTTATTCTATATAACGATTAATTGAATTAATCAAGCAGGGGACGTCAGCCGCAACCAAAATGGCTGGGTATTCGACTTATCAATTCATGTGAACTTGTTTGAGCCTTTGCCTTGACATACACTCTCCACGTATTCGCTGAGTGATAATGCAAGCGCTTGGAAACAAAATATTTAGTTTTTAATAGTTTTTAACATTCAAACTGTCGAAAATTGCTTGCCTGATTAAAAAATTGCAGTCTGGCAACGCCATCTAACAAAACAGCTGAGAACCGGCTTGGCAAATGGTGTCGTTGCCACCTGCGCTCGATTTTACATAACATTTGTTATTAAAGTAGCATTACAATGGCTAAAGTACTTTTTAACTATTGCCCCATTGTGGTTAAAGCAGCAACGGGTATCACACTGCGCCATCTAACAACTGCAGCAGCCAATAAATTCCAGGCGAAGCCAACAATTTTGAAACACATCACATTTGCTGCCACAGAACGTCCTTACAGCAGCGGCCAACCAATTGGCAAAGTGGACTATGCGGAAGTAAAAAAATTGATAAACGATCCACGGAAGCTGCTCATCGATGTACGTGAGCCAAAGGAACTCACAGAAACAGGACAAGTTCCATCCAGCATCAACATTCCATTGGCCATTGTTAGCCAGGAGCTAGCGAGCAGTGAGCAAATCTTCAAATCGAAATATGCTCGTGAGAAGCCACAGCCCGATACGGAACTTGTTTTCCATTGTAGAAGCGGAGTACGCAGCCTGAAGGCTGCGGAAGCCGCCGTCGCGTTGGGCTTCAAAAATGTCAAAAACTACGAAGGTTCGTGGCTTGACTGGGCTGAGCATGAAGGCTTGCCCAAGTAAATACTCAAAACTAGGTCATTTGTTTAACTATTTTTATTGAATTAAATTCAATTCAAACATACTTAAAGGAATACTCATAAATAATTCTTTGGTTGTGAGATCGAACATCTTAACTTGTTACAATTAATACTATTTAATGCTTTTGCTTTAGTCGACCTCCTCGACAGTGGGTCCAGTGTAGCCGCCATTGCCGAAGCCTCCTGCCTGCTGGCCACAGTGCGAGGCTTGAGGACCAGCGCCAGCTCCTCCGTCGCCCTGCTGATGCATTTTGGTCATCACTGGGCTACAGAATTTCGTGAGCTCCTGCAGCTTGTATTCGAACTCCTCCTTCTCCGCTGTAGTATTGGCATCGAGCCATTTGATGGCTTCACTGCACTTGTCCAGGACCCTGCTGCGGTCCGACTGAGGGATCTTGTCACCAGCATTCTCAGCAGCCTCTTTCACGCCAAAGATGTAGCTCTCCAGCTGGTTGCGGGCGGCGATTCTCTGACGATGCTTCTCGTCCTCCTCAGCGTACTGCTCAGCCTCGTTAACCATGCGATCAATCTCGGCCTGCGAAAGACGACCCTTGTCGTTCTTGATGGTAATGTTCTTGGCATTGCCGGTTCCCATCTCCTTGGCATTCACATTGAGAATGCCATTGGCATCCAGGTCAAAAGTGACTTCTACCTTTGGGACACCGCGCGGCGCTGGCGGTATGCCGGTCAAGTTGAAAGTGCCCAGCACATTGTTGTCCTTCGTCATGGCGCGCTCGCCCTCAAACACCTGGACAGTCACAGCGGGCTGGTTGTCCGCGTATGTGGTAAAGGTCTTTGACTGCTTGCAGGGAATGCGACTGTTCCGCTCAATCAGTTTGGTCATCACTCCGCCAGCTGTTTCTATGCCCAATGAGAGAGGTGCCACGTCGACCAGCAGCACGTCCTTGATTTGGCTGCTTTCGTCTCCACTGAGTATGGCAGCTTGTATGGCGGCGCCATAGGCCACGGCCTCGTCTGGATTGATAGACAGGTTGAGGCTCTTGCCGGAGAAGAAGTTCTGTAGCAGGCTCTGCACTTTTGGAATGCGTGTGGAGCCGCCTACGAGGACAATGTCGTTAATCTGGCTTTTATCCATTTTGGCGTCGTTCAGAGCCTTCTCCACCGGCTGTAGTGTGCTCCGGAACAAGTCGCCGCACAGCTCCTCGAAGCGCGCCCGACTAATCTTTGTGTAGAAGTCGTGACCCTCGAACAGGGCATCGATCTCAATCGAGGCTTCGCTGCTTGAGGACAAGGTACGCTTTGCTCTCTCGGCTGCAGTCCGCAGGCGACGCAACGCTCGTGGATTGGAGCGTAGATCCTTCTTAAACTTGCGCTTGAACTCGTCAGCGAAGTGGTTGACTAGCCTGTTGTCGAAGTCCTCGCCTCCAAGATGTGTATCTCCAGCAGTCGACCGCACCTCGAACAAAGAGCCCTCGTCGATGGTCAGAATCGAGACATCGAAGGTGCCGCCGCCCAAGTCGAATATTAGAACATTGCGTTCACCCTTGAGATTCTTATCCAGGCCATAGGCCAATGCCGCTGCCGTGGGCTCGTTGATGATGCGCAGCACGTTCAACCCGGCGATGGCACCGGCGTCCTTGGTGGCCTGACGCTGCGAATCGTTGAAGTAGGCAGGCACCGTGATGACGGCGTCTCTGATGGTGGTGCCCAAGTATGCTTCGGCTGTCTCCTTCATTTTTACAAGCACCATCGAACTTATCTCCTCTGGGGCAAAGCGCTTCTCCTCGCCCTTGAACTCGACGCTCATCTTTGGCTTTCCGCAGTCGTTGATCACTTTGAATGGCCAGTGCTTCATGTCATCTTGAATCTTCGGATCATCGAACTTGCGTCCAATCAAACGTTTCGCGTCGAATACACTGTTCTTCGGATTCATGGCCACCTGGTTCTTGGCCGCGTCTCCAATCAACCGTTCCGAGTCGGTAAATGCCACATAGCTGGGCGTGGTGCGATTTCCCTGGTCGTTGGCTATTATCTCCACCTTGCCGTGCTGGAAGACACCCACGCACGAGTACGTGGTGCCCAAGTCAATACCAATGGCCGGCATCTTGGCTGTTTCTTTCTCTTCTCGGTTTACCAACTTGTCTTATTTGGATTTTGTACTTATACTTGTACTTTTATTCGACCGTTTAACTTTTACTTTTACTTTTTATTAAATTTTTGTTAACTGTTCTGAATGTAATTTCAATATGATACTCTTTTGAGTATGGGTTAGCTTGTTTAGCTTCTCTTTGGTTCGCTTGCTGTGTTTCCACTACGATTGCTTGTTATGAATTGTGACGAGCTGAAAATTTGCTCTGCTATTTATACTCTGACGCTGTGTGGTGGAATATTCGAGATTCCCCTCAAAGAAGAGTGCCGACTCCAGACGATTCGGGAGTGTGCGAGCGAGGCAGACAGTATTTTTTATACGCGTATAGGTATGTATGTGGTGTGTTTGTTGTATGAAGGGGAACGACTGCTTTTAACACTCACGACTTCCAATATATAATGCGCGCCAACTGCCTTCTGCCAATTATTTGCTTGAGTTTCGACTGGCAGTGCATATGAAATCAAAAGCATTCGACTCTTTTGAGGATAAATTCAATTATATTATTTATTTATTGCAATAAGCCTTAATGCGTTTCTAAAATTTGCTCTGTCCTGCTCCCCTTGAGAAACTGGAGTGTTCCTTCTTCCAGTTGCGCAGCCGTACTACGTCAAGCAAAATGCGCAATTATTCTTTCCCATGCCAACTGTGGTTGGCAAATATTTTGGCAGCATTTTAGTTTCTGTGTTGCGTAGTGAAAATAAAAAAGTGAAAATAAGTTTTCATTCGTGATTTTCCGACGGAGAGCTGCAGCGCGACATTAACCTCTCAAATTGTATAACTTTAAGTTTTTAAATGACCGATCCCTAAATGCTGCCGTACAGTTTTCCCTGGTGGGGAGTTGCCAAATTTTTTTTTTCGTATTTCGGATAAGTTAAAGAAGAATGGAGATATTTGGTTCAATTTGCTGAAAAAGTTCACTCGTTCATTTTCTGGTCATTAACTAAATCGATCATTTAGTTCACTCGTTCATTTATTCAGTCGGTCATGAACGAATCATTCTGCGCAGCTATTCAGTCATGATCATGAACTTTTCATTTAGTTCAGTTTTTCAGTCGATCGTGAATGATTCGTTTTGCAGTTGCACGCGAACAATATTTTTTTGTTCAGTTATTTTTCTTGTTTTCAGCTTTAAAATAACATGATTTTAACGTTTTAACGATACATGGAATAGAATGTATCGTATGAACAAGTGTGATATGTGATATGTGTGAATATGTATAGTTTATTTCTAGCTAGAAAAAGGCTTACTTGGCTGCGCTGAACATACAGGCGAGTATCTCTCTGGCAGTCTCTCGAATCGTCTCGAACCTTCTGCACTCTTCTTTTGAGGGGAATCTCGAATATTCCACCACACAGCGTCAGAGTATAAATAGCAGAGCAAATTTTCAGCTCGTCACAATTCATAACAAGCAATCGTAGTGGAAACACAGCAAGCGAACCAAAGAGAAGCTAAACAAGCTAACCCATACTCAAAAGAGTATCATATTGAAATTTTACATTCAGAACAGTTAACAAAAATTTAATAAAAAGTAAAAGTAAAAGTTAAACGGTCGAATAAAAGTACAAGTATAAGTACAAAATCCAAATAAGACAAGTTGGTAAACCGAGAAGAGAAAGAAACAGCCAAGATGCCGGCCATTGGTATTGACTTGGGCACCACGTACTCGTGCGTGGGTGTCTTCCAGCACGGCAAGGTGGAGATAATAGCCAACGACCAGGGAAATCGCACCACGCCCAGCTATGTGGCATTTACCGACTCGGAACGGTTGATTGGAGACGCGGCCAAGAACCAGGTGGCCATGAATCCGAAGAACAGTGTATTCGACGCGAAACGTTTGATTGGACGCAAGTTCGATGATCCGAAGATTCAAGATGACATGAAGCACTGGCCATTCAAAGTGATCAACGACTGCGGAAAGCCAAAGATGAGCGTCGAGTTCAAGGGCGAGGAGAAGCGCTTTGCCCCAGAGGAGATAAGTTCGATGGTGCTTGTAAAAATGAAGGAGACAGCCGAAGCATACTTGGGCACCACCATCAGAGACGCCGTCATCACGGTGCCTGCCTACTTCAACGATTCGCAGCGTCAGGCCACCAAGGACGCCGGTGCCATCGCCGGGTTGAACGTGCTGCGCATCATCAACGAGCCCACGGCAGCGGCATTGGCCTATGGCCTGGATAAGAATCTCAAGGGTGAACGCAATGTTCTAATATTCGACTTGGGCGGCGGCACCTTCGATGTCTCGATTCTGACCATCGACGAGGGCTCTTTGTTCGAGGTGCGGTCGACTGCTGGAGATACACATCTTGGAGGCGAGGACTTCGACAACAGGCTAGTCAACCACTTCGCTGACGAGTTCAAGCGCAAGTTTAAGAAGGATCTACGCTCCAATCCACGAGCGTTGCGTCGCCTGCGGACTGCAGCCGAGAGAGCAAAGCGTACCTTGTCCTCAAGCAGCGAAGCCTCGATTGAGATCGATGCCCTGTTCGAGGGTCACGACTTCTACACAAAGATTAGTCGGGCGCGCTTCGAGGAGCTGTGCGGCGACTTGTTCCGGAGCACACTACAGCCGGTGGAGAAGGCTCTGAACGACGCCAAAATGGATAAAAGCCAGATTAACGACATTGTCCTCGTAGGCGGCTCCACACGCATTCCAAAAGTGCAGAGCCTGCTACAGAACTTCTTCTCCGGCAAGAGCCTCAACCTGTCTATCAATCCAGACGAGGCCGTGGCCTATGGCGCCGCCATACAAGCTGCCATACTCAGTGGAGACGAAAGCAGCCAAATCAAGGACGTGCTGCTGGTCGACGTGGCACCTCTCTCATTGGGCATAGAAACAGCTGGCGGAGTGATGACCAAACTGATTGAGCGGAACAGTCGCATTCCCTGCAAGCAGTCAAAGACCTTTACCACATACGCGGACAACCAGCCCGCTGTGACTGTCCAGGTGTTTGAGGGCGAGCGCGCCATGACGAAGGACAACAATGTGCTGGGCACTTTCAACTTGACCGGCATACCGCCAGCGCCGCGCGGTGTCCCAAAGGTAGAAGTCACTTTTGACCTGGATGCCAATGGCATTCTCAATGTGAATGCCAAGGAGATGGGAACCGGCAATGCCAAGAACATTACCATCAAGAACGACAAGGGTCGTCTTTCGCAGGCCGAGATTGATCGCATGGTTAACGAGGCTGAGCAGTACGCTGAGGAGGACGAGAAGCATCGTCAGAGAATCGCCGCCCGCAACCAGCTGGAGAGCTACATCTTTGGCGTGAAAGAGGCTGCTGAGAATGCTGGTGACAAGATCCCTCAGTCGGACCGCAGCAGGGTCCTGGACAAGTGCAGTGAAGCCATCAAATGGCTCGATGCCAATACTACAGCGGAGAAGGAGGAGTTCGAATACAAGCTGCAGGAGCTCACGAAATTCTGTAGCCCAGTGATGACCAAAATGCATCAGCAGGGCGCCGGAGGAGCTGGCGATGGTCCTCAAGCCTCGCACTGTGGCCAGCAGGCAGGAGGCTTCGGCAATGGCGGCTACACTGGACCCACTGTCGAGGAGGTCGACTAAAATAGAGGCAGTTATAAAAGTGATTTAAGCTTAATCAGTATTATAGTTTAATTAAATCTCAACCAAAAGTCGTTGTTTATAAAAATATAATTTATGAATGTTACTCACTTATATATAATAGAACTAAGACATATTAAATAAAATCAAGTTTGTTAAATGTCAAATGTTTACATTATTTTATTGTTAAGGATGCTGTAATATGTTCATATTTTATCCTATTTTAATTTGTGTATCCTGTTGCAGCAAATCTGTGCAGCTGCCATCGTAAAAGCAGACATTTCTGTAGCCCAAGGCGACAGCGTGAACGGCAGATAATCTTGCAAGCTCTCCTGTGGCACATGAAAACATAAGTTCGATGTTTTCATGTGGTTTTTCGCGACCAAATTGGAATTTAAATTGAGCTTCGCTTGTAGCTGGACCCAGTGCTTTGGCCAATTGGTCAGCTGGAATGTTAAGGCTGCCTGGGAATTTGAAAGTTTTTTCTATATCGATGGCAGATCTGACATCGATGTGAAACTTGCCCACGATACTCTTCTTGTAAATAATTGGCGCTTTGTTGCAGTAGGCGCAGTATGCCAAATAAACGCCTTTTATACCCTGATTTAAAGGAATTTTTTGTTTAGCACGGCAAAAAATGGATGACAACATTTTTGTCTAGACTCGATTCAATTTGAATGGCAGTCGTGACCTTATAAAATTTGAACAGAATATGAGAGTGGCCAGAACATTAAAAAATGTGTAATATATATATCGAAAATAAATCGGGTTTGTAGTGCTGTAAAATACTTGACAATTGTGAATTTGTATTATTGCTAGTTTTGGTATTATACGTGCGTCAAATTAGCGGCGGTGACTTAGCGTCGAATTTTGGTACTTGTTATCGGAAAACTATCGGTCACTTTCAAATGCATTTATTTATGTTTTTAAGCACGAAACCAAATAAATTTAAATGCAGAATTGCAAAAAATTAAATTATTTACTATCTACATTCATTTATTTTTGAATTTTAATTTATAATATGGGTAAACAAAGGGGTTGAAAAGTTAGGTTTTCGCCATTCTTTAAATATCTTAATTCAGGGATAATGGCCCCGAAAACCGCATACACACGATTGAAGTCTATAGTTTCACCTATCCAATCGTGAAAAAATTATAAAAACCGATCAGCACGTTTTTAAGATATTTGTACTACAGTGCAGCAACCTCGTTGCTAGCCCCATACAAAATGACCGTAAAAAATCACCCTTGCACTTGAACCCTAATAACTTTTCTCAGGGATAATGGCCCTCAATGCACGGTATACCAACTTGAAGATACATGTTTAAGGAAGCTTTACGCATTAATTCTAAGCAAATCGAGCAGCCAGTTTTTTAGAAAAATGGCAAAATGTAAGCACACCTCATGTTGTTCATTCAAAATGCCTATCGAGCTACTAGCTCCAACGGGAACCGAACCACTGCTCGGAATCAGTGTTGAACAATGTTATAAAGTATTGGGCGGGAACAAATTAATTCAAAATACTTGTATATGAAAGAGAAATGCAGTAATATATAAAATAATTGTCATTTTACAATAAAACATTATCTTTGGTAAAATAGACTGCTGCAAAAGACGACACCTATGCATTTAAGTATTTATGCACGTATCATAACGAAAAGGTGGCAATATTTCAACCTATATTATTCTATTTCTCCGATAATGGCCCCAAATGCACGGTAGTTTAACATATAGATCGCGAATTATCAATCATTTTGCTTTTTACATCAAGAAAATCGTCCAGCCAGTTTTAGAGAAATTCGCATTTTTCTATTTTTCTTATTATACCCTCTGTTATGCAAAAAAAACTAGCTGGCAACATTACAAACTTAACATATTTATGTTAGGGGCTGCCAACTTATGAAGAATGCAAACATAGAGATGTAGAATGTTTCAATATATATAAAGTATATTAATTTAATATAAATATCATGATTACATAATATTCATCGTCATGTATACTTTTACTTATTTTCACAAGCTGGCATCTTTATATATTCCATATCATTATGTTTGCATTCTTCATAAGTTGGCAGCCCCTAACATAAATATGTTAAGTTTGTAATGTTGCCAGCTAGTTTTTTTTGCATAACAGAGGGTATAATAAGAAAAATAGAAAAATGCGAATTTCTCTAAAACTGGCTGGACGATTTTCTTGATGTAAAAAGCAAAATGATTGATAATTCGCGATCTATATGTTAAACTACCGTGCATTTGGGGCCATTATCGGAGAAATAGAATAATATAGGTTGAAATATTGCCACCTTTTCGTTATGATACGTGCATAAATACTTAAATGCATAGGTGTCGTCTTTTGCAGCAGTCTATTTTACCAAAGATAATGTTTTATTGTAAAATGACAATTATTTTATATATTACTGCATTTCTCTTTCATATACAAGTATTTTGAATTAATTTGTTCCCGCCCAATACTTTATAACATTGTTCAACACTGATTCCGAGCAGTGGTTCGGTTCCCGTTGGAGCTAGTAGCTCGATAGGCATTTTGAATGAACAACATGAGGTGTGCTTACATTTTGCCATTTTTCTAAAAAACTGGCTGATCGATTTGCTTAGAATTAATGCGTAAAGCTTCCTTAAACATGTATCTTCAAGTTGGTATACCGTGCATTGAGGGCCATTATCCCTGAGAAAAGTTATTAGGGTTCAAGTGCAAGGGTGATTTTTTACGGTCATTTTGTATGGGGCTAGCAACGAGGTTGCTGCACTGTAGTACAAATATCTTAAAAACGTGCTGATCGGTTTTTATAATTTTTTCACGATTGGATAGGTGAAACTATAGACTTCAATCGTGTGTATGCGGTTTTCGGGGCCATTATCCCTGAATTAAGATATTTAAAGAATGGCGAAAACCTAACTTTTCAACCCCTTCGTTTACCCATATTATAAATTAAAATTCAAAAATAAATGAATGTAGATAGTAAATAATTTAATTTTTTGCAATTCTGCATTTAAATTTATTTGGTTTCGTGCTTAAAAACATAAATAAATGCATTTGAAAGTGACCGATAGTTTTCCGATAACAAGTACCAAAATTCGACGCTAAGTCACCGCCGCTAATTTGACGCACGTTGGTATTATATGCGCATGCTTTGTTCATTTGAATATATATTGTATATCTGGTATATAAACATTTAGTTGATATTTAATCATTTTGGATTTAAAAGCTTAATATTAATTATAATAATACTTGTTAATATGGGAAACAAAATGTTAATAGGCGGAGCATCACTCTTGTTCAGGCCCATAGTTATCGATAAGTTGAGTTGTCGTTCGATTGTTGTTTTAACTAGTTGGTATTTTTACAACACTGAAAACAAGTCGCAGTGAATGGCAATCTGAAAAAGAAGCTTCTTGGCGCAAGAGCATATCGGGAAAATTAATAAATATTGTTTTTATTGCGGTACTTACATCTGTAAGCTCGAACTATGGCTGAAGATGATGAAGAAATCGTGCCCAAAGCGCCGACAACAGCTGCACGCAAGCCAGAAGAAGACACTGCGTTCCTTCAATTCATTGAAATGGAAAATTTCAAGTCCTACCGTGGCCACATTGTTGTGGGTCCTTTAAAGCAATTTAATGCAGTTATAGGACCCAATGGTTCCGGTAAATCAAACTTTATGGACGCCATTAGCTTTGTAATGGGTGAAAAAACCTCGAGCCTGCGTGTAAAGCGCCTTAATGATCTAATACACGGCTCCTCCATTGGTAAGCCAGTGGCGCGCAGCTGCTATGTGACGGCTAAATTTATTTTGGACGGCGAGAAGCACATGGATTTTCAGCGTGCCGTAATAAGCGGCTCCTCGGAGTATCGAATCAATGGCGAAGTATGCGGTGCACACATTTTTTCTATACAAAAAGTTGATTTTGCATGATTATTTCTAGAGCGTCTCGAGCAACACATACCTAAACAAGCTGGAGAAACTGGGCATCAATGTGAAGGCCAAGAACTTTTTGGTGTTCCAGGGAGCAGTGGAGAACATTGCCATGAAGACGCCTAAGGAACGCACCGCGCTGTTTGAAGAGATAAGCGGGTAAGGCGCAAATCAAAAAAATAATATATTTCATTAATTGTCTGTTTTTGATTGCCAGATCGGGTCTGCTGAAGGATGACTACAATCGGCTAAAGCAGGAGATGATTGTCGCTGAAGAGGAAACACAGTTTACGTACCAGAAGAAAAAGGGAATTGCTGCCGAGCGAAAGGAAGCAAAGCATGAAAAAATGGAGGCCGAACGCTACACACGCTTACAGGACGAATATGTATGCTCTATATTCAGATGTTTGAGAATTTGATTGTCAAGAATCCGTGCTATGCTTTCATTTTAGAACGAAAAACAAGTGGAGTATCAACTGTTTCGTCTATTCCACGTTGAGAAGGATATACAGAAGTACACTGCAGACTTGGAGGTAAAGCAGCAGGAGCTGAAAGCTGTTGAGCAACGCAAAGAGGCCGCCGACGAGATTCTGCGCGAAAAGAAAAAAGATGCTGGCAAAATAACGCGTGACTTGGCCAAAATAGATCAGGAGATACGTGAATTCGAGACACAGCTAAACAAACGACGTCCCTTATACATAAAAGCCAAGGAAAAGGTGACGCATTGCAAGAAGAAGCTGGTGTCCCTGCAAAAGACACTGGAAACAGCGCGCGAGGCGGACAATGCCCATCAGCAGGACATACAAAAACTGGAAAAGCAACTCAGTGATGTGGAGGCATTGAAAAAGCGTTTCGAAGACGAAATCGAAAACGAGTCGCAACGTCGTGGCAAAAGCGTCAACATGGAGGAAGGACTCGTACAGGAATACGATCGGCTGAAACAGGAGGCCGAAGCAACTGCCACACAGTATCGCTCCGAGTTGGACTCGGTCAACCGGGAGCAAAAATCTGAACAGGATACGCTTGACGGGGAAACTAATCGCAGGGCGTCTGTTGAGGAGTCGTACAAAAAGCTCTCGCTGCAGCGTGAAGAGGCTGTAAAGCGCCGCGATAAACTCATGGACCATATTAAATCCTCTCAAGCCGCGCTCGAAGAGCAGAATCGCATAAAGGACGAGCTACGACGCGATGTGGGCAGCTCAAAGGAGAAAATTGCCGAAAAACAACGTGAGCTGGAGAACGTTCGCGATCAGTTGGGCGATGCCAAGAGTGACAAGCACGAGGATGCCCGTCGCAAGAAAAAACAGGAAGTAGTCGAACTATTCAAGAAACAAGTGCCCGGCGTTTACGATCGCATGATCAACATGTGCCAGCCCACGCACAAGCGCTACAACGTGGCTGTCACCAAGGTGCTGGGCAAGTTTATGGAAGCTATCATCGTGGACACTGAGAAAACTGCGCGACATTGCATTCAGGTGGGCTTTTAGCTGGAATCTCTGTTTTTTTTATGCTTAACTCTTTCTGTCTCTTGCAGATCTTGAAAGAGCAAATGTTAGAGGTGGAGACCTTTTTGCCGCTAGACTACTTGCAGGTTAAGCCACTAAAAGAACGCCTGCGCAACATCAGCGAGCCGCGCAATGTGCGCCTGGTGTTCGATGTGCTCAAATTCGAGCCACAAGAGATCGAGCGTGCTGTGCTTTTTGCCACCGGCAATGCGCTGGTTTGCGAAACGCCGGAGGATGCCATGAAGGTGGCCTACGAAATAGATCGATCGCGATTCGATGCCCTTGCGCTGGATGGCACATTCTATCAAAAGTCCGGCCTCATCTCTGGCGGCAGTCATGATTTGGCGCGCAAGGCAAAACGCTGGGATGAAAAGCACATGGCCCAACTTAAGATGCAAAAGGAACGCCTCAACGAAGAGCTGAAGGAGCTGGTCAAAAAGTCGCGCAAGCAAAGTGAGCTGGCAACAGTTGAGTCACAGATTAAGGGCCTCGAGAATCGTCTGAAATACAGCATGGTGGACTTGGAGTCATCGAAAAAGTCCATTAGCCAATACGATAACCAGCTAAATCAAGTGCAAACCCAGTTGGATGACTTCGGGGTAGGTGCTATAAAAATCTAACCAAATCAAATCCAAGTTTTGTAACCTGTCGTTTTATGCTATTCGTAGCCCAAGATCAATGAAATTGAGCGTCGCATGCAAGATAGAGAGGAGCACATACAAGAGATCAAAGAGAACATGAATAATGTGGAGGACAAGGTGTTTGCCGCCTTCTGTCGTCGACTAGGTGTGAAGAACATTCGACAGTACGAGGAGCGTGAGCTTGTCATGCAACAGGAAAGGGCACGCAAACGTGCCGAGTTCGAGCAGCAAATCGATGCAATTAACACTCAGCTGGACTTTGAGAAGCAAAAGGACACGCGAAGTTGGTTAACTCAAGTCAAAAGTGTCTTACATTAAATTTTAAATAAATTATTACGTTTTATAGAGAACGTCGAGCGATGGGAGCGCAGCGTACAGGATGAGGAAGATGCGTTGGAAGGCCTTAAAGCCGCTGAGGCGCGTTATTTGAAAGAAATGGATGAGGAGAAGGAGAAAATGGAGAAGTTTAAGCAGGAAAAGCAAGCCAAGAAACAGGCAGTCGATGACATGGAAGAGGACATATCTAAAGCACGACGAGATGTTGCCAACTTGGCCAAAGAAATTCACAATGTGGGCAGCCAAATGTCTTCAACGGAGTCCAAAATCGAGGCCAAGAAAAACGAAAGACAAAACATATTGCTACAGGCTAAAGTATGTACGCAAAAGGAAATTCTAATGTATATTAACAATATTTCTTACTCCAAAGACGGATTGCATTGTGGTGCCCTTACTGCGCGGCTCGCTGGACGATGCAGTGCGGCAAAGTGATGTGGACAGTGTGGAACCATCAACGTCAACGGTGCACGATAATCTGTGAGTATGCCAATTCGTGCAGATCTAAAGTGTTGACCAACTAATGACATTTGACATCCACTCTAGCATCGAGGTCGACTATCGATCATTGCCACGCGAGCTGTGCAAACTGAAGGACGACTCCGCCTTCAAGAAAATGAATGAACAGCTGCTGAAGGATTTGCAAAGCAAACTGGATGTATTGGAACGAATACAGACGCCGAATATGAAAGCGATGCAAAAACTAGATCTGGTTACGGAGAAGGTGCAGTCCACAAACGAAGAGTTTGAGAATGCCAGGCGAAAGGCCAAAAAGGCAAAGGCGGCATTCGAAAAGGTGAAGAACGAGCGTTCATCACGATTCGTGCAATGCTGCCAGCATATATCCGATGCCATCGACGGCATCTACAAGAAACTGGCCCGCAATGAGGCCGCCCAGGCGTACATTGGACCCGACAATCCCGAGGAGCCCTATCTAGATGGCATCAATTACAATTGTGTGGCACCCGGCAAACGATTCCAGCCCATGAGCAATTTGAGTGGCGGTGAAAAGACTATCGCTGCTCTGGCACTGCTCTTCTCCACGCACAGGTGAGTCGGAGTCCATAAAAGTTGTAAGGAAAATATCTGATCTTCATTATTTACTTTCGTAGCTATCATCCCGCGCCATTCTTTGTGCTTGACGAGATAGACGCCGCTTTGGATAACACAAACATCGGCAAAGTCGCCTCGTATATTCGGGATCACACGACCAATTTGCAGACAATTGTCATATCCCTTAAGGAGGAGTTCTATGGTCACGCCGATGCGCTGGTCGGCATCACGCCAGCGGTATGCAATACATTTACTTGATCCTCCAAAAAAGTATAAATACAAACATTTTTATTTTGCAGGAGGGCGATTGTCTCATATCCAATGTCTACATAATTGATTTGACCAGCTACGAGGACAAATGAAGAGTCGACTTTTAACCGAGCTTAGATTAAGTTTTTTATTTATAATCGAACCAGCAGCAGACAGAAGAACTACAATTTCCATTCAATAAACCAATTTTTATGCCCTGAAGATTTAGGAAAGTGATCAAAGTTTTGAGCTCAAATTCATATCCGATCTATCTATATAATATAAACTATTTGCCATTTGGAAAGACATTTTCATAAATATTTAGGGACAAGTTTTTTTTAATGATACCAACCTTTGTTAAAGTAAAGCCCAATTTTTTTTTTTAAAGAGAATATTCATGATGTGCTCACATTTGATCTAGAAAATGCATTTTATTTTGAAAATAATTTTCTGCAACTTTAATAGTTTCCTTTATTGGACTTCTGTCGGTTGGTTGTACTGTTTGATTGTGAAGAAAATCGTGTGTATGCACGGTGAAAATGGGCGTGTCTCTCTGTGTGTGTGTGTGTGTGTGTGTGCGATCGGGTGTATGTGCCATACATACTGGGTAGGTATAATACATATATATACATATGTAAAAACAAGTAGGTATATATATATTTTTTTTGTTTTAATATTTACTTTTTCGTTTTTTTTCTTCTCACTTTTCTTCAATGTAAAAAACTTGTATTTTTTTTTTTTTTTGTTGAACAAAAACAAACAATTTGATTATTCGGTTTTCATAAATTTAAAATAATCATTTCAAACAGATAAATATCGTAAGCCCTAGCTGGTGCTGTCTATATTTTTGTCTTCTTCTTCTCCTTTGTCTGGGCGAGCTGTAACTATTCGAAGTAGCACAATTGTTGCGGAAGGAGGGGGGAGGGGGGAGTTTACAGTTAAATCTATATTACACAGCATAGAAAAAATGTTAGAAAACTATTTTGCCAATATATATGATTGCTTTAGACGTTTGGTTAAATGTTCAGCTTATTATTTGAATTTGAATTTCGAATTCGATTTCGATTAAATTGGGAATGGCTAATATCAACTTTATACATACAAACTAAAATATTTATGGCGTTTCATATATACAACTCGGGCTTTTGTAAACTTGTTGAAAATACAAAGATTTGTATTATTGGCGCTTAAATATTAACTGACTGTCTTGCTATATTGTTTCGGGTTTGGGGTTTTGCGTGGAAAATGGGATTAGTCTTTACGGTACTTCATATCGTATCTCCATTATCGAACATCATCATTATCATTGCTAGAATTATCATCAGGGGGCTGTTTTGTGCTCGTTGCTGTTGTTGTTGTTGTTGTTGTTGTTGTTGTTGCTTGTGTTGCGGTTATTGCTGTTGTTGTTGCGGTTATTGTTGCTGTTGTTGCTGTGTGTTGTTGTTGTTGTTGTTGTTGCTCCATTTGCTAGCGACTAAATCATCTGTTTGTTTTCTTATTGTTTTTGTTTTGTGTTTGTAATTATTCACTGAATTTCAGCTTTTCAATGCGCCTTTATTACTGCAAAATAGAAAAAGAAAATTGCATTAACGTTTAGCTATACAAATGAAGTTGCCCAAAAATGTGACCAATTGCTGCCCACATCATCAGATCATCATCAGATCATCATCATTATCATCATAATTATCGTCAACATTGCCAGGCTCTGATATTTTGCGTATTTCTATTTGTCAACTGTTTATTTAGAATACGATATCGACTGTGGGGCATGCATAGACATAGAATGTTATTCGATTGCGGCTTACGATATACGATATTCGTAATGTATGGGCCAACTGGCTGCATATACTATAATACGTACATTGAAACGTATTTAAGGCTATCACAGTGTATCTTATACTCCATTGCAGTTGTTAGAGGTATATTTAATATCCTGCGTAACGTATCACGGATACGTGTTGTACTGGTCATATCAGTGGCAGTCCGATTCCATACTGATAAGCTATCCTCCTGCGTAAATGCAAATGTAAATGTAAACATAAATGTTAAAGTTAATGTTAAATGTTAATGTATATGTTATATGTTAAATTATGCCTGAAAGCAATATTTGTGCGCGCCTTGGAAGAAAGATAAGGAAAAACTTGTGTTTTTTGTTTTTGTTAAATAATTTTTATTTTTTAATCAATGTAAGTAAATCAATTTGATGTCTGACCAATTGTGAAAATGATGACACGAAATAACACAACAAAATTGTTTCAAAAACAAAAAGGATGCGAAACAATTATCATAATTGAAAAATTGTTCATTTGCTGATTTTTGTTTCGTTTTTTTTTTTTATTTTTATTTTTATTTTTTTTTTTTTCGGTTCGGTTATCGCACTTGAAATTTGTTGACTCGCTTCTCGTTTTTCTCTCCTTTTAATTTTATTTTCATTTTTTTTGTTTTTGTTTTTTTTTTTAATATAATTATGTATGTATATAAGACTAACACTTAATTGTAATGTTTATTTGTTACTTTCAATAATTAACTAAATTTTCTAAAGAGGAAAAAATATAGATGCAAGTATGTTTTTATAATATGAAGTTTTACACGGCTCAACTGACTTTTTCTTTTATCATTTATATATATATATATATGTTTTGTTGTTGTTGTTGGTGTATTATGTTTTATTTAGTTTTTAAACATTTTTAACAATTATCGAGTATTTGAACCGTTTTTTTTTTTGGTTTTTTTGGTTTTTCATTCTTTATTAATTTATACTTTTGTTATATAATATTTAATAATAAGTAAGTACAGTTTTGAAGTTTTGATTTAATGTTATAAGTATGTGTGTGTGTGTGTGTGTGTGTGTGAGTGTGTGTTCATTTAAGTTGTTTAATTTGTTGTTGTTGTTTTTTTCTCGTTTACTGTGGATGATTTTCTTTCGCTTTTTATTTGAGTTCTCGGTTTTATGTTAAACGTTTTATGTTGTGTTTTATGTTAAATGTTTTATGTTAAATTGTTTTATGTATGTCTCTATATTTATTATATATATATATATATATCTGGAGGCGTGTGTAGGCTTTAATTTTGCGAATTGTTTTGAACGCTTTCCAATTGCACATTGATATTTTAATATTTTGTAAATATTAAATACATTTTGAGCGGCAATTTCGGCAATGCTCGACTCGCTAATTCATTTATTTGGACTAATATATATATATATATATATATAGGATGTATATATATTTGTTTTTGTTTTGTATATATATATATATATGTATATATGTATATGTTAGTTTAATTAAAATATATATAAATACTTATTTATGCTCATGTTAATTGTTTTCTTTTATCTTTACTGTGTTCCACTTGTTAATCATGTTTCTCAGTATTATTGCTTTTTGAATATACATACTTATGCATACATGACTCCCCCCCTCTCGCTCTCTCTCTTTCACATTTCTCATTCGTTATTTTATTTTTGTAATTATACTGTGTGTGTGTGTGTGTGTGTGTGTGAGTGTCCGTTCTCAGTTGGCACAGTTGCCTGCCATCTGCCGCGTGAGAAACTGTTCCTAGTTGTTAGCTGCTAACTGTTCTTGCTCTTTTATTGCCGTACATTTGTTGCATTTATTTTCTTTTTATTTGGTTTTATATATTTTTAATTTTATAAATTTCTTCTTTTTTTTTTTGCCGTTTTTTTTTTTACTGATTGCTGTCTGAGTTATTGAAATGCTTCGATATGCCTGGAATTATTGTTGGAGTAACTGTTCCCAATGCGCATTCACATTGTTATACATTGGGCGAACACATCGTCATCATTATCATCCACTCATCATTATTATCATCATCATTATCATGTTGCATACGTGCGCAGCCTATAAGAATTGTGTAATGTGTGCTGTGCTGTGCTGCAAAAGCCCGGTCGCAGGCCGAGAGGCTGGCAAGAAGAAGCAGAACAAGTTGATTCTAATTGGGAATCTCGGCCTGAGAACAGTTTTTGAATCTATTATTGAAATGGGCACACTTCTCTCTAGAGAATTAACGCTTGAATTTTATTCAATTTTAAAGTACACAATTTTTACGAGTCTGAAACAAATTTCGCTTTTTTGTTGTTTTTTTTTTTTTTTTGTTTTTGGGCTTTCATGAAACTCACATTCTATGCATTTCAATATGTCATATAATTGTATTCTGTGTTTTTTTTTTTAAGTCAATATTTTTTCGATTTTTTGTATATTTTGTTTAAGTTTTATTTTAAATATTTATGCATATAAATATTGAAATTATGTAACTATTTAATTATATTAAAATACTAATTTTTATTAATTGAACTTCTGCGCTTAAATTGTTTTTGTTTTTGTTTTTTTTTTTTTTTAAATTTTTTTGTATTTGTTTTTAATGTTAAATATATTTTCGATTTTTGTTGTTGTTGTGTAATTTGTACAAATTATATGCTGGGCTTGATTGAAAAAATAAAACATGTACAAAAATTGTTAACCAAAATGAATTGTATTTGTTTTTTTTTTGAAACTTATGCTAAGTTAAAATTAACAAAATAAATAACAAAAAATCTAATGTTTATATTGAGTTTTTCTTGTTTTTTTTTGTATAAGGCAAAGCAAAAACAAATTCATAAAACTTTTTTTTTTTTATCTTGAAAGTAATTGTTAATTGAAATTGTTGCTGTGTTTTTTGTTGACGGGGTTTGGCTTGTGTGAAAAGTGGAAGAAATGCGATTTACGTAGAAAACTAAAAAATATATTATATATATATATATATGTAAGCCATTAATAGTTATAAGTACAAGTATTAGATATTTGTTTCTCTAGAAATAATAGAACATCCTAATAATTCGTTATAATGTACAAAATTTTGCAGTTGGTTGGCGAAGAAAACGTGCATTGAGTAAATCGATTTTGAACAACAAGGCTGTATATATATATATATATATATGTATATATATAGTATACTCGACTGATCTGGATCGGACTGTGAGGCCGATCTTATATAGAGTAGAAAATTACACACACACAGAAACGAAATGAAGGACAATTGCATTAATTTGTTGTCATCGAGAAATTTGACGCTAAATTTTGTTAAACATATTACGATTTGTTATTTAATTGTTTGTTATAATATTTCTTTGTCAATTTCAATTGTTTGTTTAACTAATTGTTTATTTTCGCACAACATTTACATTTTTCTTTTGTTGTTTTTTTTTTGTTTTTTTTTTATGGCAAGCGAAATTTGAAAAATTTACAATTCGCTTTTCGACAATTTCATATAGATTTCAGATTTTATTTTTTATTTTTTGTGTATACAGCAAAGATTTCTGTTTTTTTCTATTTTATTTAATTAAATTTTGTTTGTTTATGTGTGTTTTATTAGATTGTAATTCAAAAAACTACTTAAGAAAATTGTTTTTGTTTTTTATGTGTTGTTGGTTAACATTTTGTTTAAAGTAGTTTTTGTTTTTCTTCTATTTATATATGTATAACATCACATTATAATAATTACTAATTAATAGTTATATTTTTTGCTTTTTCTTTTTGTTTTTTTTTTTGCATTATTCTTTATAAATGTAGTTAATGCACAAATACTAAATGTCGTAATAATATGTTGTTTGTTTATTAAATTTTGCAAAAAACGTATAATTTGTTTCATTTGTTTAATGCTAAGAGTTTTTGCTGTTGCCGTTTGCCTTTTGCCGTTTGTTGTTGTTATTGTTACACAGAAGTTCTAGCATAATAATAATTATAATGACTATTTACATGCAGCTGAATAATATACATATAATAAATGAAAACTTGTTGTTATTGTTGTTGTTGTGTGTGGCAACACATCATAATTAGATGCTAGATTAGTTAATTGAGAGTTTGTTGTTGTCGAGCGACAACATTGCAATGGCAACACGTGCCACGCATATTTTCATATGAAAGCTCCTCCGCCCGATCCCAGCTAACCAAAATTAAATCAACCACCCCCTCCCATCGCTCTCCTCGCATTTTGTAAATGGCCAACTGCTACGGGTTCCGTTCCGACTTGGTTAAATTGAATTTTCCAATTGTGCGCCTCTAGCTGGTTGAGCACGAGTTCGACGTGGGCGTGGCTTTCCATACATTCGCCCAGCTCCGCGTTCCGCACGCGTTAATTAGTCAGCAGCAGGCTCTTCTTCTCGTTCGGGCTTCTGTTCCTGCTGCTGCTGCTGTATCCTGGCACACCTGGCTGGCGCTACGTGACCGTTGCCCGTTTCTGGTTGGGCTGCCTTTTCAGCTTGGGCTTCATCTGCAAGCGAAATATGAATAAAACGAATGAGTTGAATTTACAATTGTTAGCAAAAGTTTTGCCTGTGCCTCGTGACCCACAGCCCCACTCACAAAACCCCAGAAGAGTTCGCTGCATTTCTCTGACCACAAAACTAACTGCAGCCCCAAACTGCAGGCAATGCGCCAAACGAGCTGCGGAAACGGAATTATGAATGTGGCCATGTCTGTAGAGACATCTGTGTGTGTGTGTGTGGGTGTGCTTCAAATAGGTCAAGCAACAGGATATTGCAACCCTCACACATTCCAGCCCACACACAAGTGGGTGTGCGTGTGTGTGTCTGTGTGTGTGTGTCAACAACTAAAGCATTTCCATTCTCATTTTATCTGTGGTTGCATACCCTACACTTAACCGACACGGCATACTCCAAACTTTTTATTGCTATAGAATACAAAATATTTCAGTTTTTGTTCAATTTTATGACCTATTTAATTCCAAGGGCAGCCAATAAAACGTTTACGAATGACGAGCAAAGCAGAGCAGAAGAATCCAAAACGATTTCAAGGAACTCTTGCAAACGTCGATATTGAAAACTCGTGCATTTTATTTGAGTAGATGTTTTTTTTTTTGTTACCCATACGATTTGTCAGTCGAACGTTTACGAATACAGCACAAAAGAAGATATCAGAAAAATGTACTTAACAGGGCTTACTTGAATCTTCCTATTGCTTCTCAAATCTCACATGCATACTTACAATTTTTATCTATAATATTTAACTTTATACTGCATAGAATAATAGTATTCCCTTCTTAATTCCAAGGGCAGTCATTAAAACGTTCACGAATGACGCGCAAAGCAGATTAAAGAACCACAAATCCAAGAACGTTTACGAATTAGGCACAAAAGAAGAAGATATAAGAGAAACTCACGAAAACGTCAACTTCTAAAGCTCATGCATTTGCTTTTTTTTCTTATTAACTCGATTTCAAAGTATAACGTTTACGAATGAAGCACCAAAGAGGGGATATAAGAATCAAATGATTTTGAAAAATGTCTTTTAATGTTAAAGTTTTTCCTGTTAAACACGCCAACTATGAAAATACAATAAAGCTTTGCATATTCCACGCAAGTCGTTGAATATTCAAACCTTCTCCTTCGAGCCCATCTAAAATGGGCTGCATAATGCAATGATTATCTCATAGTTTGGCACGGTTGCCATTTGCTTTGTTTTCGAGTGGTTCTTGTTTCTTGTTATGGCCCAGACAAATACGTACGTACACCCACGTTCAAGTTGTTGGCCTGCGCGTGTTAGAATTTTCATCAATGGCTTTGGCGAATTTTCCATTTATTTAATTTGGCGGCGCCGTCAAGACAACCCAAAGATGACATCAGCTGTTGCTATGCGCGTTATTTGCGTCATCGGACGAGGACGAGGACGACGACGACGACGACGAGGACAATATCAATTTGGCATTTAGTTGGAATTCCAAGTTTAGCCCACGCAAACATAGACGGCTAGGCAACACCCACACACACACACACACCCACACGCACACACACACAAGCACACACACACACACACAAGCACACACAGACGCACAACCACGCCCAGGCTAAAATGCATTTGAATGCATCTCCACATTCAGGCAAATGACACATGGAATTTACGACGATTTAAAAAAAAACCCTTATTAAACATTCCTTTAAATATTCACACTAATTTCTCTATTGGGGCTTTTTTTTTTTAAATTACATTCGACATTTGCTTTGAGTCAACTTTGAACTTTCGAAACAAATTTCGTAGGAATATTTATAGCCTTTTTCTGGAAACCAGTTCTGGAGAGTTTCAATTTGTTTTTAGACGAAAACGAAAAGTCTGTGCAAGGGAATCAAAAGTGGAATTCAAAGCCTTAATTAATTACAAAATGTTCTGCCAAAAAGTTCAGGTTCAACGCGAGACGCAAACTTTGTAGATGTTGAGAATAAGGAAAATATCTGGTTGTAAAAAACAAGTGTGCGAAAAGACTTTACGAATCGTTTTTCAACACTTGAACGCCGGATATAACCTAATTATTTAGGTTATCGTTAATCGATAACAATCGAATAAATCGATAAATGAGAATTTAGAAGCCAATTAGTTTTACAAGCTTAATCGTGCCTTAAAGAGAAATCAGAGCATGCAAATACTTGGGACTTGGCCCAATTTTCACATTCTCTGCACCTATTTACCAAATAAATAGTTACAGCTTTAGCTTGATATATAAATTGTTTTTGCGAAATAGCAATATTGAATATCAGAGAATTTGTTAATAAATATTCATTTATGCATATAATTGCTTTTAAGTACTTGACTCGGCATTTAAACGTTATCGGAAACGCGTTGCCTGACAGATAACAAAGATGGAAATTCCGCCCCCCCATTTAGCTGGAAATATTCGAATGGCAAATCGCGTTTAGCTATTTTTGTTTGCAGCTCACAAATTCAATAATAAAAATAGCAACAAAATCCAGATGAAGAGAGAGGAGAGGAGAGGAGAGGAGAGGAGAGGAGAGGAGAGGAGAGGAGAGGAGAGGAGAGGAGAGGAGAGGAGAGGAGAGGAGAGGAGAGGAGAGGAGAGGAGAGGAGAGGAGAGGAGAGGAGAGGAGAGGAGAGGAGAGGAGAGGAGAGGAGAGGAGAGGAGAGGAGAGGAGAGGAGAGGAGAGGAGAGGAGAGGAGAGGAGAGGAGAGGAGAGGAGAGGAGAGAGAGGAGAGGAGAGGAGAGGAGAGGAGAGGAGAGGAGAGGAGAGGAGAGGAGACCATCAATGGGCGGCGCATTGACGGACCCGTTTGACATGACAGTTTAATTGAGGGGCAGCTTAGACTCTTTCCGGCTGGGAGCT
This sequence comes from Drosophila novamexicana, assembly GCF_003285875.2. Classification (NCBI taxonomy): domain Eukaryota; kingdom Metazoa; phylum Arthropoda; class Insecta; order Diptera; family Drosophilidae; genus Drosophila; species Drosophila novamexicana. Next base: position 1,838,677 of record NW_020824827.1, on the reverse strand, counting down.
GCTGCTGCTGCTGCTGCTGCTCATCTCCAAGTCGATGTCAAAGGAATATGTAAATTAGTTCGATGCACCGCGCAGATTGGCAGCTTTAGGGTGAAAGGGGAGGGAGGGAGGGAGTGGGGGGAGGGGCATTGCCACTCTAAAGCAAACAGTTGACTAAATTAAAAATTTATGACTTTGGTTTTGGCCAACACAACAGAAGCTTAGCAACAGCTCGATTTGCTTTAATGGTTTAATTTATTGTGACTGTGCCACGGATACAAAAGGATACATGAGCTAGCTTTTGAATGGGGGGCGTGGCACCCCACCCTCACCTGTTAAAGCAGGTGAACCGAGCTGAGCTGAGTTGAATGCCAGCTAAATCTCTGCTTATCAAACTGTTTTGTTTGTTCTGCCGAGTCTTGACGCGTGCTGAGGATTTGCGGCCCGGATTAGGATGTGGATGTGGGTGTGGGTGTTGGGTCAGCTGGCATCTAAATTTATGAGGTTACAGTGAATGCATCCGAATTTCTGGTCAATGCAAATGGATAGAGGAATGCTGACCAACCCACACATACAACTCAATCAGGGTGGACCTCCCCCCCCCCCCCCCCCCCCCCCCCCCCCCGCACAAACACACAATAAGCAGACAGATATATATATATATATATATATATATATATGTATATATGTGGTAAATCAAGGACATTGTCCGTTTGCAAATTGTGCCTGACGGACAACAAGGACCACAACAGAGAGCGTAGCGGAAAGTGCACACCCTCATTCACCTGCACAGCCTCACCTCAAGCCTCGCACACATTTGCAAATAGACAGCTGCACGCGTCCTGCTGGCATTAACGTATGCAAATTAGCAACAGGCCGCAGGCAAACTCTCAAAAGGGGGCGTGTCACACAGACACACACACACACACATTGCGCCCATTCATGTATGAATTCGTCGATATGAAACATCAATGTCATTCGCATCAAATGCAATGGAAAGTATCAGTGTCAGCCGCTGCAAGTCCTGTGATTTACACACGCAATGCGACAAAGGACACGTGTGTTCGCTTAAGCAACTACATTTATTTCTGGATGTAAGAGCAGAAGATGGTCTCAGATATCAATGTTTTGCCAGCTCTATACTAAGAACTGGACAGTAAATCGAATTAAACTTGCAAATGTTGCCAAGTGCAAACGCATCTTCAATAGAGATGCGAAGATGGGAAGATGGAATGGGGGTGTCGGAAGGGGGTGGACTATGCAAATGGAAACTAGCAAAGTGACAACCAAACCAAATAGAGCAGGGCGCTGATAAGAAGAAGAGCAACAACAACAACAACTGCAAACACCAAACAGGACAACAATAGTTGCTGCCAGGCGCATGCGAATCCTGTTCCACGCCCCCTCAGACCGCCTGGCTTCGGGCAATTTCAGTGTGCCCAGCGCACACGTAAACCAATTTTAACGGTTTAACTTTTAGCTAAGCGCCTCATCCACCACTTGCCTGTGTGTGTGTGTGCGTGTGTGTGTAACTGTGTGGTTGTGTGTGTGGATATTAAGCTCTGCCATGCTTGTTTACAATGCTTTTATGTTTGCACAAATGACATTCGCTTCTCGGACTATGCGCCGCCTTCAACTGCCATTATCCGCACGCTCACACACACACACACACACACACACACACACACACACACACACATGCACACAGACACTCACTCACACACACACACACACATGCACTCGAAAGGGAAAGTTGCGTATTCAAGTGCTTTTGGTGTCTATGTTTCAGATACCCTGTGAATTCAGCTTGGCAAAAGCGAGCTGCTTGCTTTGTGCGACTGTGCTTATTATTATTTATTTATTTAATTATTTTTATAGATCATATATGTATTATTTATATCCCGTTACTACAGCAGAAATATTCTTTTGCTGTATATTAATAGATTATATATTGTTATATTAGATTATTAATATTAATAGATTTATTTGTATATGATCAAAAACTCAGAACAAAATATTGAAATATTCAGTTCAGGAAAGTTCAGTAAAAGTTGCATTCCTTTTAAAGTCTATATTAAATTATTTCTTTACAGCTTTTCATTTAGATGTTTGCCATTGTCTCAAAGATTTCGCTTTTCCAGTTAGTTCATCTAAAGACGCCCCAAGGACCCCATTTCGAGCTGTATATGATATATTTATTCGACTGTCAAGAGTAAAAGATTCGTCTTCTATCTATAATATAATCTTAATATACTTCATATTTATTGGGTAACTTATATTGCGAGCACTTTACCAAGGCATTCAATATGATGAGTTTATGTGTACGCAAAAGAGATAGACCAGGGAGTTATGCTGCGTGTGTGTGTGGGTGTGTGTGTGTGTGTGTATATTGTTGTATCTGTGACTTATTGTTATGCTGCCACAGTGCCCAATTTATGACTCGAGGTCGTCCACGGCCCCAAACCGAAACAAACTCCAGCAGCTCCAGCCTGGGTCCTTAAAAATAGACACAAGCCAACTGGCTTGCAGGGGGCGGGCCAGGGGCACGGGGCACGCTCTATGTAAAGTGCGTAGGGCAAAAGGAAAATAGAACAAAAAGTAGCAGCTCGTTGTCTAAGCCAACGGCTGCCATAAATACATTGGGTCTTAGTCTCTGGAGCACTCTCCACTCTGGGATTAAACTGGCAGCGTCTTAACTGGGCTATAGTTGAGCATGTTGAGCATGTTGACTGCCTGTTGAGGGAATGGGTTGAGCCAGCACTTTGCCGGGGCGTGAGCTACGCCTTTCTCCCTCTCCCTCTCTCCCCCTATCTCTCTCACTCTTTCGCTTTGTGTGCGCTTTCATTAAAAGTTGCCAACTTATGCGATTTGCTTTAAGCCGCCCGGCCTCGCTTTGGCCGGCTTCTGTATTAAATCAATTTCGTCTACGGGCTTTTAAATTGCTTTTCAAGCCTTGTTTGCCGCCTAAAGGGGGGCGCTAGTACGTTGGGGCGTGGCAGGCGATGTTTATGCAAAAATGTTGCATAAATTATGACAATGTGACAAAACAAAAAAAATGTGCTGCATACTTTTTGGAAACTCAATTGCGCGCGTGTGTGTGTGTCGGTGTAGGTGTGTGTGTGTGTGTGCGGCTGGTGACAAAAAGCAAAAAAGAAAATAAATATATAAATAACAACAAAAGCAGCTCGCTAATTTATTGGCTGCTGACGTCACCTGCTGCTGCCTCTGTCGCCGCGTAGTTTTCACATTTTCTTTGTGCTTCATTTTGCTTGAATTTCATTTCCAAATTAAGCACGTCTTTGCATACGCTTATCCACACACGCACACACACACACACGCACACACACACACTCACAACAAGCCGTCATTTTGTTGTCATGTGCGTGTTGAATGCAAGTTTCCGATGGAAATAAAGCCAAACGAAAAGCTCATAAAAGGAGCACCCGGCAGGATAAGGCAATCTTTGAGGCTAATGGCTATAAAACACAAATTAAGGACAACAAAAGAAAAGCTCATATTCAGCGTAGATTAGCTGAAACATAAGATACTCAGCATTTCAGTGGATCGACTTACGAAATTACATTCAACTCAATAAATTGAAATCTAATAAGATAAGTAAATAAAGTTTATCTTAAGTTTCATTTCATCTGATAAACGAATTATGATATACCCAATAAATTCTGTGAAAAATGACGCCAAATCTTCGAATTTGACATTCTTCAAATTCTGTAATTTGATTTTGAGCAATTGATTCCTGAACTAATGGCTAAAAAGGGTATAATGGTAAACGCTTCAGGCTCTTTGCTCTTTTTACAGGGTATTAAAGTTTTGTCATTAAATGTGTAACGCACAGAAGGAAGCATATTCGACCCCATAAAGTATATAATTATTCTTGACCAGCATCAATCATATCATATAAGAGTTATAGCCCAATATTTGGTGAATGTAACATTTGTTTTCTAATGTGAAATATGTGAGCTGTACGTTTTCCCATAAAAAACAACATTTGCCTCATTTGCAAAAAATATAATAGATAATTTATCGAATTTCGTATCGACGAAAAGCTGACAGTTTTTAACATTTTAAGATGACAAAATCTCTTTCATTTTATTTCTTTCAAATTTTTCCAACAATTATTTAAGCTTAAATTGCAAAGAATAAGCAGAAATATAAAATAAAAATTGAGAAAAGCGCAAAAATAAATGCCAAAACAAATAATTTCTGTGCATCTTTTATTTCCGAGTGTCAAACTTATTCATATTCTGTAACATTATGTTTTTGATACATTCAGATTTAAGCAATAAATTTAACTGTCTATTATTCTGGCTGTAAGCTAGTTTATAACAAACTGAAACTAACTTTTCATTTTGTAAACTTCTTATGCTAATTTATTCCACTCCGTCGACTTTTACAGGGTATTTTGCGAATATTATAGGAACAGGTAACGCAGGTTTTTTCGAGTCAAGTTTGAAAGTCGGCAACTGGCAACTTTTATTACTCGCCGCCGATAATCAGGTTTTTGTATTTGAGTTAAGAAGCCAGGCAAATAGACAAAAGAAACGGAAACGTGACGCAATCTACCCAAGACTAGGGCGTACGGATCGTTAATCATAAAATTTAAATGGAGGCGCCAACCAGAGACGCATTAAGTATATGTACAGAACATTAAGTATACGCCACGATTGCGAGCAGCCACTTGATAAGGCCCTGCCGCCTTTTGAAAAGGCAGGTAAAGGGCAAGGGATGTCAGGTGGTAAAATCGATATGCACTAATTAATCATGTTTTGCATTGGTTGGCAAGAAACTACGCAAATCCAAAAGAGACCCTGGCTGGCTGAAGGCGAATTGAGCGTGAGAGCATTTAAATCATTTAATTGAATCGTCTGTCGTATTTTGCATACCAAAACTTGCCGGAATGTCAAAGTTGAAATCCTGCGCCGCAGATTGATGTGCGTTGGGCACAAAACCTATCCGTAAATTCATTTAAGACATATTGCATATCTAAACAGTTTGTGGGAATCTTCCAAAAGCAATGTGCTGCATCGCAATTTCAACCACATGCGTTTGCTGCAACTTGTTTCAAATTGAATGAAGCCGTTTGTGGTCGGTCAACAGCTCCTTTGAGAAATAAACGCCTAAAGTCCTAGATCATTTATCTCATTCTCTGTGCAGCTTACAACAGCAGAAGCAGAAGCAGGAGCAGGGCTGGGGGCAGCTGTGGCCAAGCATTAAGAAGATACACAGCGATAATTGAAGCTACTCAACTAGCAACAGGACGACAGGACATTGTCACAGGACAGTCTGTGAAACACGCCAAACAGTTTTGAAGAGGAACTTAATATGCATGTGAAAAAGTAGATAAAAGAACCAATTTCCTTTACATAATATAAATATGTTCTTTGTGATATACCCGAAGCTAAAAAGATATATATATATATATATATATATATATATATATATAGATATAGATATAGATACAGATAGATATAGATATAGATATAGATATAGATATAGATATAGATATAGATATAGATATAGATATAGATATAGATATAGATAAAGATATAGATAAAGATATAGATATAGATATAGATATAGATATAGATATAGATATAGATATAGATATAGATATAGATATAGATATAGATATAGATATAGATATAGATATAGATATAGATATAGATATAGATATAGATATAGATATAGATATAGATATAGATATAGATATAGATATAGATATAGATAGATATAGATATAGATATAGATATAGATATAGATATAGATATAGATATAGATATAAATATAGATACAAATAGATATAGATACAGATACAAATAGATATAGATATAGATATAGATATAGATATATAGATATAGATATAGATATAGATATAGATATAGATATAGATATAGATATAGATATAGATATAGATATAGATATAGATATAGATATAGATATAGATATAGATATAGATATAGATATAGATATAGATATAGATAGATATAGATATAGATACAGATATAGATATAGATATAGATATATAGATATAGAAAGCTGCAATTCGTACTGTGTATACTTTTATGTGTTCAAGGACGGTTCGGATAATACTTAACTTACTTTTGTTAAGTTAATTTTGTGAATGTATTTGAAAAGTGTTTCATAGCTTCTGGCAGGAAAATGGTATTCCGAAAGTTAATTACTTCGCATGCAACTTGAATTCTCAATGTCTGCAGTTTGTTTACTTTCATTAAAAAGCTGCTTAATTTAAACAATTCTTGAAGCTAGTTCGATTTTCTGGTTTCAATATAACACTCGAATTATATTTTAGTTTTGTGCAATTATTTTTTTTCTTATCTATTTCAAATCACGTCTCAAACTGAAATCCGCTGGTAAAATTTATTCATTAGGCACAGAATGAACTTTGGCCCAGTTTTGAATCCCTTGCTGCATGTACTTATGTATGGCCAGTATACATAACATATATATATATACATATATATATGTTTCTGTACACTTCTGTACACGCTGCACGTATTTGGCTGAAACTTTTTTGTTGGCCGTGTAGCTGGCTTTTGGCCAAGCTGTTGCTGTTGCTGCTTCGGCATGCAAAAGGCGTCCCGCATTGTTAACGGCGTGTACAGCAAATGTATATATACTTAGTACATGTATATGCTCTATTCTTAAATATATATATATATATACATATCTGTAAGTAAAAGAGCCCTACACAATGCCTTGAGATGCAGGAGTTTTGGCAACAAGCTCTCCATATATATTATACAACATCATCATCTGCCATGCATTTGAATACGCACTTCAAATATTCTACAAAACTGATTTTATTCTTATAATTTAACATTTTACTTTTTAATTCTTGATATCCACAAAAGTATCGAAATATTTATATTTTATAACGAGCTCTATAACATGTTAGATAATGAAGGTTTGTTTTTTCCAAAGAAACGACTGGGCCTTATTCTTATACTTATACTTATACTTATACTTAGAAACACGTGGCGACATTCCCCTCTCCGAGCCCTCGAGCTTGTGGAACGAACCAGAAAATGTCGCAACTGATTTGGAAAATGTTAACAATGCAGCACACGTTGGTCAATTGTAATTAGAGTCCTTGGCAATGCAATCATAAATAGTCGGAATAATGCGAACGATGATATTTCGCATTTTCCGTGTGGAAATGTGGAGCTAAGTTTGCACTTTATTAGCAATTGTCAAGCTCTCATTGGGCCTCATTCAACTTCGGGCGCAATAACAAGGTCGCATTCATTAGCATTAACATTATTGTTGCGAGATATATGTGCACTTGTTAAAACATGCATGCATTTCACGTAACTGACAATTTTTGAAGAGATCCCAAAAATATAGCCTGACTGACATTTCATGAATTATAAAAGCAGAGCATACACCCTAGAACTAAATATAACCTAGCTGAGCAGCTTCTAGTTAATGTTCGCATGACCTTTGAGCACAGTTTATTTTATTTTTCTATTTTAGAGAGAACCGCGTTCGCAATTTACTCGAAAAATGAGCCATGGGAATCGGTTTTTAGTAATTATTAATCTGTAATTTTACCACATTCAAGTCCTACAATTTATGTTCGTTTACCACAAATGGAATAAAAAGTTCCGAATAAAACAAATGAGAAACAATAACCTAAAAGTAAGAGGTTGTAATAGGGGCGTATGCAGGATAGAGAGCGAGAGAGAGGGAGAGTGTGAGAGAGAGGGAGAGTGTGAGAGAGAGAGAGACCGAGAGAGAGAAAGAGAGAGAGAAAGAGAGAGAGACCGAGAGAGAGAGAGAGAGAGAGAGAGAGAGAGAGAGAGAGAGAGAGAGAGAGAGAGAGAGAGAGAGAGAGAGAGAGAGAGTGAGAGAGAGAGAGAGAGAGAGAGAGTGAGAGAGAGAGAGAGAGAGAGAGAGAGAGAGAGAGAGAGAGATAGGGAGAGATAGAGATAGCTATGAATTTCTAATTGATGATACTCTTGGACAGAGTATCATAATTCACATGAAATGTGTAACTATTAGAAGAAGATATTTCCCATCCCATCAAGTACAGTATATAGTATAGTCGGAAATATATATTGTTTCCCAGTTTTAAAGCTGTATTCATGAAACTTTCATAGAATAGAATAGCTTATGTTTCCTCATGTTGCTTATTCATCAGATTCAGATTCTATTCCCCTCACATGACGGGTGGCAAGGGTATCTCATCTTCGGTGTGCCGTTCTCTTTGCTTGTATATTAACAAGCACTAATATCCATAAACTGAATTCAATTAATTATCGACAAAGTATTGTCAGTCAGAGGCACGAAATACAAGCGAAACTCTACAGAATCTAGAAAGCGCGAAGAGAGCACTTTTATGATTCATGTTGTAATTTAATATTTCTAAATTGTTTTAATTAAATTACTGGGAACTATATGCATGCATTGCATGTGCCGGGAAAAATTCGACTGATACACACACAGCAATGCGAAAACCGCATATAGTTGAAACAAATTGACGCAATCAATTGCGGGCCTGATTCACCGGAAGGCGGCAATTTAGATGGCAAAGGCGTGAGTAATAAAAACTCAATACATGATGTTCGTGCACACGTACTTAATCCCAAAGACTGAGACACGTTTGATTCAAATGGAAATGCGTGCGATGAGTATTCACTCTTTTGTGGTAATTATTCATGGTATATTGTGAGCATGGCTCATTGCTTTTCTCATTCGACTGCATTAGACTCTACTTATTAGACTGCACATTTCTTTATAGCTTTGGGGGGCAAGCATAATTATATTTAAAAACTTTGTATTCAGCAGCATATTCGAAGTATTCTCCGGGCATATCCTTGACGTCAAGCTTTTGCCTGATTAAAATCGGTTGTCGGCCAAACAATTAAACAGGCAAACACATGCACACAATCTGCACAAGCAAATAATCGATAAACATTTTACAAACAGTGCAACAAACTTGGGTTCTGGTGTTGTTAAATTAAAGACCAGAAAACTTTTTGAGACTTTGCTTGGCAAAAGTTCTCTTGGCCAAGTTAGAGGAAGAGAAAAGTACATTAGTATATGGTATAAAGTATGAGTATAGTATGAGTATAAAGTATTATATAGTTTAGTCAGCTACAAACATCTGTAAATCAAAATTGGAATATATTCTAAATTCTTATCATGATGTTTATAGTATGCGAATATTTCATACATATTTTTTTAATATACTCAGGCAATATTGAATGCGAGTTAGTTGTGTTATCATCATATTATATATCTTTATAAGGTATTTGATCAAATTGTAGGTTTATGATCAATAATAATAAGTTTAGAGCATTTCTGAAATCAAATAATAATGGCCACAAGCCGCCCGTGTCAATTGCGTTAAGCCTTCAATGGGCTAAGCGGTATTTAATGGACCGTTTTCCACCAGTGTATCTTTGGTGTTATATACATATGTATTCTCAAATAATTCACGCCTGACATCGCACAACCTTTAATAGATGATGACAGAACCACGCCATCGAGCGCATGTGTATGTGTAAGAGTCATGCACGCTTTGCATGTGAATACACATGTGTGACAGCATGCGAATACATGTGTGTATAATGAGTGTGTGACTGCATGCGAATACACATGTGTGTAACTGCATGTATGGCTGCATGCGCATTCACATGTGTGTAAATACGTGTGTGCATGCATAAGAATACACATATGTGTAACATAAATGCATGTGTAGGTGCATGTGAATACACATGTGTATATAATGAGTGTGTGGCTGCATGTATATGCACATGTGTGTAACTGCATGTGTGTCTGCATGTATATGCACATGTGTGTAACTGCATGTGTGTCTGCATGCGAATGCACATGTGTGTATAATGAGTGTGTGGCTGCATGTGAAACGTGCTTGTCGCATGCAAAAGTAAATCAGCTGCTGCTATTGATTAATTAATTAAAGACTTTTTATAGCTACTATTGATTTTATTGGGGAACGAAATAACAAAGCAAAAGTGCTTCAATTTTTAATTAAATTTTTATTATAAATTTCGAACTGCGCGAATTTATTTGCAGCTGCAAAGGCAATCTATAATTGTGAGAAATAAATACAACGTTCAGATAAAAAATTGGTAAAAAAAATTAAATGTTGACCTGTGTAAGCTTTGCAGTTTTTATAATTGCATAACACATTGCAGATAATTTGCAGTAATTGATATTATTTTGCTTTTCAATAATGCAAAATATAAGTACGACTAAAAGTTGCGCTTATTTCGCTAGTTGCCTTGACAACAATGGGTCTTTCACACAGATAGACACGAGTCCTTGACAGGCATATCAAGCAAATACAAAAGCAACAACAATTGACAAGTTATGTGCAATTTGATATGCTGCATTTGTTGTTTTTGTGGATGGGGTTGATGATGACGCAGCTGCTCAAATCGCAAAGCAATGCAAATGCATATTGTTCTAGGAGAATTACGACCAATTGCCCATATGTGCGTAGAAATTGAAACATTTGGTAAGACAATGAGCTATGGACTTATTTCTAATGGAAAAAGTTGCAGCTCAGTTACGAAATATTTGTAGCCTTTCGTGCTCGGGCCTGGCACATGCAGAAGTCGCCCGTCCCAAAGAAATGATTCGACATTTTCCAAGCAGTAAATTCTCATTTGCGTGAGCCGCATTTAAGCCCTATATGCACACACACACACATTTAGACACGCATGTTTGCAGTCTGGCAAAAATCAACAATATAAATGACATAAAAATCGCATTAACCCATATTTGCGCTAGGCACGAAAGCAAATGAAATTACATGTGAGCCCGGAATAGAGCACGCGGACTCCGACCCCGACCCGAACCCGGAGCCGGGGCTCCACTACTCTTTTGATATTTGCGGGTAGCGTCTTATCAGCAACAAAAGTCGTGAGCAGAATGTAACGGAAACGGAAAGTAAATGGCAGTCATGTGGAGAAACTAGTATCAAAAAAAAAAAAAGATAGAATGGAAAAAGAAAAGAATCTGGACATACAAATTGAAAACTTTTACCATGCATATTGAATGTGCCCACGCAATGACAATGACGATGACGATGATGGCAATGCTAATGATAATAACGATGTCGATAATAATGCCATTGCTGATAATGATGATGTGTTGCCGCTGACATTGCCTACTTATAAGCGCCAGCTGCCGCCCACATGTCTAAGGTTAATTTGCACCCAAACCGAATGTGCCCTAAACAAGCAATTTTTCTTCATATAATGCACGACCTTTAGATACCCTGCACTGCCCATAATCTACGCAAGTTAAGGCATTTTTCAATCAATTCTGAGAATCTTTTTAAAATTTAAACACAAATATAATAAAACCTTATTTTGGAATGGTTTCTGCATGACTCAATTCATTTTTTTTTGGCATTCCTTCTGTGATATAATATGGTTTTTGTAGTCTTAAATGTTTATAATTTTTAATTGTAAAAACATTAAAAATTGTAAACATTGTAAGCCTGAAGAGAAAATGAAATTGTTAAAGCTGATACGCTCTGCAAGCTGTGGCTACAGGGTATAACACACGTAACGGGCACATGTTTCGCTCGCTTTTAGCGGAAATTTGCAACTGCTCATAAATACTTGTAAATGGTTAGTCAAATTAGTGTCGTAATTTCTTAAATGAATTTCTATATAATTTAAGTGACTTGGCCTTGAGTGTCAAATTTATGACGGGCCGGGGCGGCAAAGGAAGGGATGGGTGAGGAGGGGGGGCAGCAATATTGAACACAATAGAGGCGGGAGAATTTGTTGGCTGTTGCTCCTCGGCTGAGCTACTAATGAAGCCACTTGATGGCCTTCAATTAAGCATAATTCAAGGGATGTCCTTGCCATGGGACGCGTCGGTGGGGCTGTAAATTGAATGAGAGCCGTGCGAATGTCACGCAGATATTGCAACTTGACGCAAGGACAATGATTACGACGCAGCGACAAGTGCAAGGTCAAGGACTGTATTGTGACCAAACGGACTGCAGCATTGTGTGTTGTGCGCTGCGGTTTTGTCCGTCAGCCAGGATACAGGATGGAGCGGTCCAGCTGGGCAGGACGAAATGAAATTAAACCCAGCCAAGTACTGAGAAAATGCAGCTATTGATTTTGAGTTGGCGTATCCATATCTCTCTCCATCTCCTTCTCTCTCTATCTCTCTCTGTTTATACGCTCCGTTGTGCGTTTACATTGTTAAATTTATTAAGCTTGCATTACATTTTGGCAGCTGCATTTGCTTTTATGCTTACTGCGAACAAGCGGCTAACGAAGCACAATAAAAGGACAACAGCTCGAATGTCAGATTGTGCACAGGACCCTGATAAACCGGACAATAGCTGCAAATTGCAATTATAAATCCAAAGAAATATCAATAACATGTTCATAGCAAAGGCCAATTTGAATAAACCTTCGGTTAAATCAATATCTTACACCGAAATTATATGCAGGCACAATAAATTATGCTGCCAGTGCAAGGAGCTTGATTACTTTGTTCGCTTCTTTATTTTATTTATTTATTTATATTCGACAAAAACGAGTGTCTGCCTAATTATTATTAAGAGCTTAATTAGAATACACAATTTTCTAATAGCATCGTCGACAGATGGAGGTGTTTTATAGAAAATAATGTTCTTCAGTAAAAGTAAAACCTCTTAATGTTTAACATGTATAATAATACTTTGCCTTAATGTAAAGCGCCTAATGTGATGCGAAATCTTATCAATAATTTCTCAGGAAAAAAAGCTTTGACAATTAAAGCATATATGTGAAAAGTTTACTTAAAATCCTAGACTTACTCCTAGTTGAGTTACACATTGTTTGCCCTCACCGGTTTCTAGTAAAGCCACAAAGTTGAATGACCGCATACTCTGTAATTTCTCTGGGCACGCAACTGTCATTAGACGTGACGTATGTGTGTGCCCAGGTCCTGTCCAAAAAATGCCGATATGAATTTATAATTACAAATACACAAGCACACATAACTGGCAATCACTGAACTCACTTTCTCACTGAAATTCCAGTTAATGCACGTCCTGCATTGATAGCTGCAGGTCATCCGATTTTGTGCATGCATTTACCTTTCTACCTGTGCAGCAGTAGCTGCTGCTGCGGCAGCTGATTACAAATTCAGCATGCGCAACAGTCGCCAACGAGCACACATATTGTTTGTTTTTGTGCTAGCCGAATGAAACTAGGCCATTTTTCGGATGAAATTCACAAAAGCACATAAACACTCGAAGCGTGTGGAATAGGAAACGACTCTAGGCGCAGGAAGTCGTGCTCCCCGCCCTCCCTCTTCTTATGCTCTATGTGTGTGTGTGTGCCAGGATGTGCTAGGCAGCACGCGCCATTTTGTCACATGTTGCATGTACACATGTCTGGAAAACATGGCGATTATTAATTGATTTTGAACGCTGACTCGGCCGACTTTCTGCTAGAGAGCTCGCACAGCTGGCGAAAATTAATGAACAGCCGGAACAGTTGACCTCGTAGAACAAATTTCTGCAGGCATTGTCAAGTTGAATGAATTACAACCAAATATTTCCTCGAGCTGCTGTCAACGTGCAAAAGAGTTGTGAAGCTCAAGCAATAAAAAACTGGCTGAGCGAAAAACACATTCGACATAACAGACATGGCCCGTTGGTTAAATGTCCTCGATAAATTTGTGAATATGCCGAGTGTGGAATACAAAGGATATTTTCTTACAGATAAAACAAAGAATTTCAGGCGTTATACTATTCAATTCTGAATGAATTTTAGTTTCTCGCACATAGATTATGCTTTTGATTGTCGCAAGTATTATTCGCACTTTTTTGTAGCGAAAGCATTTTGCCATTTGCCTGCACAATTATCGAAATATCTCAAAAGGTGTTGCATCTATTTCCAATCAGCATTTATCTTTATAAGCTGTTTGACAAATTTAAAGTGCATTTTACACAGAATTTTGCACTTTCAATCAACAGATATACTTATATTTGTATAAGAAAAAGTTTCTCAGCTATTTGCAATATATTACACCTCTCCTCTTCTCTCCTTCCAGAGGTCAAGGAGCAATAGCTTGGAGTACTCTTCGAATATAATTATTGGTTTTTTTTTTCCTTCAAAAACAAAAACTATAAATAAAACAAGTAAGAGGTTCTATACTCGATACCCTGAACCCTCTTCTTCCAACATCAAATGCATATATATATTCTATTTTAGAAGCTATATGTCAAGTTTGGTGACTCTAGCTCTAATTATTTACCAAAATTGCCCAAAAAACAGGATATCGATATCGATTTTTATCGATTGCTTGGAAACGGAGCAAGTTATCGATTATCGGAAACAAACTCGATCTGCGCGGGACCTAAGAGCATCTACATCTAAAATTTCAGTCTCTAGTCTTGTAGGTTCTGAGATCCTTGCGATCATACATACGGACGGACGGACGGACGGATAGACAGACAGACAGACATGGCTAGATCGACTCGGCTATTGGTGCTGATATATATATACTTTATGGGGTCGGAGAAGCTTCCTTCTGCCTGTCACATACATTTGGATTTTGCACAAATACAATATACCCTTATACCCATTTTTAATGGGTTCAGGGTGTAATTAATATATATGTATATCCTATATTCAATTTTTAATTGCCCGGCAAATGTGTCCTACTATTTGCATTGGATTTGAACTCAGATCCAAAGATTTTCGATTTAGATACAAACGCTAGATTCCTCAAGCATTATTAGCTAGGGTAATGTCGCATACAAATGTCGTTGTTATTTAACGTACATCAAGGCACAGCGGATATTCATTAAATTATTTTCTTTTCATCGAACATAACGAGTGGTTTTTGTGCCCCATAGAACATATATTTATATGTATATATATATATATATATATGCTTGATCCGCACTAATCGCAGATTAAAGGTTTATTCAATTTTTGGCTAGCTGATCCATTTCTATGAAAGCGTTACAACAGAGACTTTGGCTTTGGCATTTACACACATTTTGATGTTATATTTGTTTGCTGAAAATCGGATAATAAATGCCGAAAATATTGAAGAAGCCATTTACCAAGCGAAGAAGAACATCCTTAGGATATTCCCTAGTTTGGCTCGTATTAATTTTTTCGCTTATACAAAAACTGACCAACTTTTATGTCCAGATGGAAACATTGAGATGGCTGAAACATTGATAACCAGAGCTCTGCGCGACGACTATGCAAATCGAGATGGCAGTTAGTGCGAGTGGAGGCGCACTGGCAAATGTCCTGCGGGCAGATGGATGAGCACTCGGAATGTCCAAAGCGAACGCAAATCGACAAAGCAAATGGCTTTAACAGTTACATTTGCAGGATTTGGCTAGAGGAAATAAAGCCAATATTCTATAATCAAAGGAAGTACATGGTCGAAATTGCGCGACTTGATAAAGATACTTAACCGAAGGCTTAGTCTGGGTCTGAGTCAAAAGTCTACTTAGCTGAGAAATATGGTTTATCTCATTTGACAACGTTTTGCGCTTATTTTAAGTATAAGAATTCTTGAAATAAGTATTTGAAAGCAAGTTTCTTTTCGAATTGAATGACTTGTAGTTTATTTAGAATTATTGCAGCCACAAATTTACTCCAAATTTTAAGAGCAAATGGTTTAAACTTAATTGTAGCTATTTTATGATTGAAACGGAGGTATCTTAGGTAATTTATATTATATTTTATATATTTATAAAACGGATATATAGTATATATTGCGGATTCCATGACTAACATACATATTGCAAAAGTTTATGCATTTTCTCTTATCGATTTCTTTCATTCGTCTGCAAAAAGATTTTAGATATTCTCTTTTTGCTAGATTTATTTTTAACTCTTTTTTTAAACTTCTACTAATATTAAAATATGGGAATTTCGTTTGTTTAAATGCCTGACAAAATTAAAGCAATTTATTCTGTATGACTCACAGTTAGGCACTTTGCCTAGATGGCATTCAGCTGTTAAGTTCTTATCACTTTGACAGGTAACAGCCACAAACAATCCGAAAGATAAGCACAAAACAATACACAACTTGCATTAAGTTTTCATTTAGTCGCAAACAAAACTCTGCACAAGTACTCGATATCTGA
Source organism: Drosophila novamexicana (assembly GCF_003285875.2). Classification (NCBI taxonomy): domain Eukaryota; kingdom Metazoa; phylum Arthropoda; class Insecta; order Diptera; family Drosophilidae; genus Drosophila; species Drosophila novamexicana. The sequence goes on along the minus strand of NW_020824827.1, from coordinate 1,822,554 downwards.
ATGAGTGTGTGATTTATATAGTAAAAAAAAAAAAGAAACGCGCACGCGACATAAATCAAATTCTGGCCAAAGACAGAGGCAAGTGCTGATATGACAAATTCGAAATTCGGCAAAACAAAGTGTTAAAAAAAAGAAAGAAAACCCAAAAAAAAACGGGGCGATAAGGCATGCGCAAAGTTTTCTGCGAGCTCATTGTGGGAAATGCGGGCCTATGTGCCAAAGTGTGGGCGTGGCAGCCCGTCTTACCCCTGCACAACAACAAAACATAAGAATACAACAAAAATATATTGCATATGACGCCGAGAAATGGCCAATAAATTGGGCTCGCATTAAGCGAGACGACTGACAAAACCGCAAAACGAGAAAATATCTCACAATTTATGAGTACTCATTAGCTCGGAATATGCGAAAGTGTGCGAGAAGCAAAAACGTTTAAGGATAGAGAGCGCAAAGAAGAGAGCAGAAGAAGGCTAGCCTTTTTCCATAATGCCCTTTTAAGCCTTAGCTGGAATTGCATTGTTGATTGGCTTAAGCTGCAGTTGCTCAATAAAATATTCATTGAGTAGACTAGTTTATCAAATATGCCCTGAACACAGCCAAGCTGCCAAGAACAAAATTCTGGCTTCTGCATAAAGAATATAATAGATCGATGCTTAGAGTCCGATCTTTATTAGATTTCCAGGGCCCAAATAAGGCATACTACACTCGGCTCGACCTTTAAATAAAGTTATTTTCAATGTGCATTCACTAACTTAATCTGAAAGAAGCAGCATACCATTGACGTCTAAGAACTTTTTTCCAAAATCGATATTTATCGATTGGAAGTCGATAACGAGTATATAAAAATAAACTTGTTCTGTGTGGATATACGAGAACATATATTTAAAATTTCAGGACCCTAATTTTGATGACTTTCGAGATTGAGGCGTTCGACTGCCTTAACTCATTGACCTGATCGAGAATATATATACTTCATGGGGTAGAGCACGACTTCTTCTGCCTGCTTAAAGATATTATATCCCTTTTGCCCATTTCAATTTTAATTCAAGTCATAAAAATGAACTAAATTTAAATGATGCACATATTATAATATCAATCACATGTCCTTTGGGCATCCGGTTACGCATTTATTATATTTATCATATGCATTACATAAGCACATATATTCCAGATATTTATTATCAGATATATATGTATATCAACAACAAGCGTGAGCAGCACGGCATCTATCGAATCTGACATGATTAATTCGAGTGCGGGTATATATAATTATTTATTTTATTTACGCAAAAAAGCGACACTAATGTCGCATATAGGATATGTATGGCGCGCACAAGGACTCGCATGTCCGTTGCGGCATATGTATGTGGGTCAAGGGGGCCACTGAAGGCTCCTTCTCGTCTGCAAGGAGTCGCCCTCAACTATCAGGCGCATCATTTGCATACATACATATGTATTTACACACACATACACACACACACACATATTTATATATATATATATATATATTTGTGTATATACATTTTCGTATTTTTATGATATCATTATTTTTGCGCCTGTCGGCTTTCCTTGGCATTTTATGAATTTATGCGTGGCTTTTGTAATTGTTTTTGCATGTCTGTGAGAGAGACAGAGCGAGAGCGAGAGAGACGATAAATCTGGCCCATAGACAAGATAGCACGAAAGAGGAAAAAGGTTAATAAAATATTTTGTTGTCAACGTAGTCTCTATTTGATTCCGCAGGCTTCTCAAGAGAACACTTATCACATTTAATTTATAGTCATGAAACAGCAAAAAGTTGTCAAAAGACATTTATTTATTTATATAATTATTATATTTTTATACAAATAAATATTTTCGTTGACAATTTTTTTTATTTATATTTATTATTATATTTTATATTTAACAAATAAATATTATCATCAACTAAATGAAGAATTTCAATATTTACAAAAGATAATTATGTCAGATTTGTGCGTCCTTTTTATGCTCAGTTTTGAGGGATTAAATTAAGAAAAAAAATTGTCACCCAAAAAATATTTATTTGCTAAATTTGCTGATTAATTACGTTTGCTGTAGTTGAAGCAGGAGACACAACAACAACAACAACAACAACTCTGAGAACAACGGTGTGCTATGTAATTACAAGATAAATTTACAAGCGAGAAATTCCTGGCAGCCAGGAAGAGGATGAGGATGAGGAAGGGGAAGGGGAAGGGGAGGCTGCCCTTTTGACAGTTAATTTATGTGCAAAGTTACAAGTGCCGCGAGGCCTACAAGGCAGCTGCCGTAACGAGCTGCTTTACATACTACACACAAACCTGTGTGTGTGTGTGTGTGTGTGTGTGTGCATAAAGATGTGTGTATGTTTACACGAAAATAGCCAAGTTAAAGGTCAGGCAGCCGTTTTTAATAGGCGTCCTTTTTATCCCCTTCCCGCCTGGGCCCCAAACAGCATGCTACACTTTTCTGCCCTTTTCTGCGACTGTGCATCGAAGCGTAATCGGGAAACTGGGGAAGAAAATATATATATATATATATATACGCTGCGTGTACCCCGCTGTGCGATTTACGAAGGGTCAATCAGCCATGAAGCAAGAGCATTTCGTGTTATTGTTTTATTTGCTGTCTTTATTTATACTTGTTTTTTTTTTTTGCCTCAATAAAAAGCCGAGTGAAAAAAGGGAAGCGAGCAACCGAGTCAGGCCTGCATATGACAAATGATAGCAGCAAATCAAGAATTCATATCGAACAAGACGTAAATAGCTGGACGCGATTTGGCAATCAAATGGCTTGAGAGACAAGTGTTGATATGTCAAATTGCATAAAGTAGGGAAGTTCTTAAAAACTAGGAGACCTCAAAATTGCCTCTCTATGCGATTCTCATCATTTCAAGTACCTAGCAAGTTTGTGTGTTGCCTTTAGAAGGTCATGTTATTATTGGAATATGTTTAATTTATATTTCCTACTTCCTTTTTATGAAATATGCATGAGTTTTCTATATTATATTTTTAATACCACAAAACCTCAATTTAAATTTGTAAATTGGGTTTTTTAGAGCGCTATTGGGGATTATTTTATAAATGTTTTCTGTTATAGTATTTCTTTCCACTTTTTCCCCTTTCTCTAAAGGGGAGTACTTATATTTGTCATATACAAAAAGGGCTTCATTTTGATTCAAATTACTTTGTTGATAACATTTTAACAATATATATTTTTGTATTATTTAAATTTATATACTCACTGTATATAATTTGTCCTTCTTCCGCATATATATGAAATTTCTGGCCATACACAACATTTGCCATCAAATCTCACTCACAACCTTAGTCTCCCGCTCGCCTCTCATTTGTCCAACTCTTGCGTCGCATCATAAATGTAATATCTATTTGTTTACATAACATATTATGCGAGCGCGCAGCAAATGTAATGCAAATTGCGTTTCGCCTCGAAGGCCAATACAATCTCCATAAAGAGTAACCAGAAAGTCGAAAAGTCTGTCGACTGGGCAAAGAAGTCGCAGTTCGCGGCAAGGTCATGTTCGTCGTCTATGGGGCGACAGGTTTTATGACACGCACACGTCAAAAACAGAAAACCGCAAAAGCTTAAGAATCTTTCACCCCCCAAAAACACACCCCTGCAGAGCAATTATTTGTGCGAGTACGCAAAGCATATAAAACTCGCGATTAAGACAATGAGCTAAGAGCATTAAGACACTAAGCTAGATACTAAATCTTAGTTTTGACTAAGACTTAGTAAAAGGGCTGCTTTATATAATGAATGCGGATTACTTTAATATTGTAAGCTGCTTTTGTACGCGTGTTAGTAAGTTTTTTATGAATAGATTGTCTGTCGTAAATTCGATGTTAAATTTTTAGAAATTTGTCATGCACAGATACAGATACAAGGCGCATATATATATTTATTTTATATACGGACAAAAGCAACCCGATAATGGAGCTGTGGTTAATACGAGTGTTGCGTGTGCTTGCCATAACATTAAATGCCTTGGGGCACAAAAAGAAAATAACAACGGTTTTATGGCCGCAATACAGAAAGTGGCGTTGTCAGCAGCAGGACGCGAGCGACAAGTCTAAACCCGAATACATGGCCAGCACGAGCACGACAAATGGCCAAAAAGCAAATAACAAACGCCACGTACTCTCGAAGCCCGAAGGAAAACCCACGAAAAACCGAAAGCAAAGAAAAACAAACGCTGATAAGTAAATGGCTGCGGTCCAGCTCTCAGATTAGCTCCTTTGGCATTTGGTAAAGGTTGCCTTGAGCGCAGCTGCACGTCGTCTTTTTCATATTTGCTTGGCTTTTTATTTAGCTTTGCGCCTCCAAATTAAAACAAATCGCCAGAAAACGTCGGTCAAGCTCAAAGACAAGCTCGGCAATGATAAACATGATCATGATAATAATCATGATGAAGATTGACGTGCGGACCTGTCGCAAATGCAAATTAGATTAGAGCCCAACTGAGGCGAAATGCTCGCAATTTGTATGCACTTTAATTTTATTAAATTTCGCTTAATATCAAAGAAAATAAACAACGAATTATACGACTCCCATTTCGTTGCATAATTAATTGGATTTAGCGCTGTCAACGCCGCCGGCAGATGCTGCAAATCTTAATGCGTTAAACCGACAGCAAAAGCAACCACAACAAAAGCATATGCCATCATAAAAACATCCCACACACACATACACACACATGCACAACTAGCTTTATGCTCTGGTGTAGAGTGAAAACTGTGTATAACTGCCAAGCTCGAGAAGAGAAAGTTCTCAAAATTCAAAGTTAATTGAAATGCAATCATAAAGTTTATGCTCCAAAAGCAAATTCTAATAAAATGTTTGTATAATAGCTCGAAAATAAGTTTTGTGTTCTTTTAAGGCTTTTAAGACTGAAAATTTGTATGAATAATAATATAAATCAAATCAAGTAAGAAGTTCTAGTAGGGAGCTCCTGACTAGCGGATACCATGAACCCTCCTCTTCCAACATCAAATGCATATATATATATATATATATATTATTTTAGAAGCTATATGTCAAGTTTGGTGACTCTAGCTGTAATTATTTACCAAAATTGACCAAAAAACAGGATATCGATATCGATTTATTGCTTGGAAACGGAGCAAGTTATCGATTATCGGAAACAAACTCGATCTGCGCGGGAACTAGAAGCACCTACATCTAAAATTTCAAGTCTCTAGCTCTTATAGCTCTCTAGCTTCAAAGTTCATTGAAATGCATTAATTAGGTCGATGTTTTTGAAAAAGAAACTTGACATGAAATGTTTTGTGTTCTTTTAAGGAAAGTAAGTGCGGATGAAAGGCTTAAAATTGACATGAAGAATAAATACATAATATAATATTATGTTTATGAATATCTTTTGGCATCACATTTTTTATATTATATATATATTAAAACTTCATTATTTCATATATATTATATATTATATTTATATTTAATTGAATATTTCTCCAAGATACTTCGGTTGCACATTGGCAAACCGTCTTCAGAGCACATTTTGACTTGAAGATCCAAAACTTAACGTTATATTTTGGCACTTCCGGAACAGACAAAAACAAGATATGTCCATATACATATAACATATGATATATATAAATATAATTCATATATAACTAGTTGAAACCCTAGTTTGCAGAGCTTTTAACTTTACTTTTTGTAAGCAGATTACAATATGCCCATTGGGTATATTACGTGCCAATCCTCACTGTGGCCGCCTCTGCTCAGCCTCTGGTCCACGTTAAGTGCCACAAAGTCAGCGCCGGCTGAATGTGGTTTTAATGATGCCAGCAGCACAGTGTTATGGGCAAATGGGGCAGAGCCACAATGTCAGCGGGGCGATTATTGTAAATGATGCACAAATGCCGCTTTAAGTAGCCTCATCATCTCCTGACCCGCAGCTGGTTGATCAGCTATGCATTACTTTTGCTGGCAAATGCTTTAGCTGGGAGTTTGGCGAAAAAAAAAAATACTTTATGCATAAAACACATTCTATTAAGTTGACATAAAAAACAAAATGAGGCACAGACAAAGTCGCAGTCGAGTGGGAGCAAGTACTATACCCAGTTGGCGGGCCAAATCTCTGATGACAGCCAAAAGACAGAGACGAAAGCCATGCCAGAGACAGAGAGAGAGAGAGAGGGAGAAATCTCATTAGCTGCGAGCGAAGATGGAAGACCGGAATACTTGGACATGATATGTGTGATCATTTATATGGATGTAAATTATTTAACAATATGAGAAGCGCACACAGAGTGAAATTACGAACGCCAAAGGTCGCTGCGGGGGCGAAGGTCGGCGACAACTGAAAGTCGTTTGCCACTTGCCACAGCAAATAGAAAGAACGAGCGCTTCACATAAATGGAGAGAGTGGAGGGAGTGGGGCGGGCCAAGAGACAAGCTGATATAAGAATTCAGCTGTCAAGTAATTCAGTAATTCAATGCCGTCATCGTCGTCACCGGTCGCACAGTCAACAAGGTGACAAACAGCACAAAACCAGAAAACAACACAGCTAAACAAAAGCCAAAGCCAAAGCCAAAGCAAAGCCAAAAGCAAAACATAAAAGTCGTTAAACAATTTTTTGATACGAGCTACCCTTGAAATAAAACGCAACGCATAAACTATAAAGGCGAATAATGAATACGCTTCCTGCAATTTTATTATATGTAAAACGTCTTTACATTATTTCACTAAAAGCTGAAATAGAAGCAAGTTTCCAATATTTGTTTGCAGTTGATTTAAATTGAATTTTGTCAATTGTTTTTCAATCGGTTTTCAAGAATATTTTAAATAAATCGTTAAATCGTTTATTTTGAGAATAATTTTATTAAAAAAAGTATTTGAAATCGTAAAACACAACGAATAAACTATTATGAGGCGAATAATGAATACGCTTTATATATTAAAGCAATTTTATTATATATTAAAGAATTTAAAAATATTTTTTTTTTTTACTAAAACCTGAAATAGAACCCATGTTCTAATTGGTTTACAGTTGAATTTTGGCAATATTTTTGAGTTGATTTTCAAGGACAATTTGAATAGCGAATTAAATCGTTTATTTTGAGAAATATTTAATTTATTATTATTAAATTTGATTCATAAGCAAAACTACAGCAAGTTTTTTTTTTTGATACAACGCATCTTGAAATCGTTTATACAGGTTGGCAAACCGTATGACAAAGTTACGATACCCTTCCTTTTAAAAACTTGATCTCGCCATGAACTGCGCGAATGAAACGCAAACCGGTAGATATCAGAAATGAGTTTTAATGTCAAGCTAAGAACTTGAACTATATGCAAATGGGCAACCGATAAGCCGCGACAACATACGAGTGCTTCTTGTTCAAGAACTTCTATTGTGGCAAATTTAAAGACGGTATCATTTTACGAGCTATATCCTGGCAGGGGGCTGCAAGTCCTTGTCTATGCTTTTGCCATCAATCAATCAATCGATCGGCACAGCATTTTAGACTATAGTCGGGCGAATGTACACCTGGGGCGTGGCTGACTCACGTTGTTGAATAGTTGAATAAGCGTGAGTAATTGTGTTGGAAGAATTTTGGGCGTGCCAACATGGCGTATGATTAATTTCAGCTTTGCCAGCCTGAACATGGCAAGTAATTTAGTGTCAAACCTAATTGCACCCCAAAGGATAAAGCAGAAGTAACAACAACAACAACAACAACAACAACAACAACAACAACAACAACAACAATTACAAGTCATGTGCACAGATAGCGAGAAAATAGAACGACAACAAAAATTAAACGAAAATGTTTTTCGACATTTTTCGGTATATTGTGCGTTGCCTGTACCCAGAGCTCTCTCTCTCTCTCTCTCTCTATCTCACTCGCTCCCACGCTATAAGGCTGTGCTCTTCTCTCGCATGGGCAAAAAAGTTTTGGCCTCATTTGTTGGTGTTGCGGTCTTTTGGGGCAGCATCGGAAAAACTAATTAATAGCACATTTTATGTTTGCCTGCCTGCCTGCCCGCCGGGCGGCTAGATTAGTACACACTATCACTGCCCCCCGCGCCCCGCAGCCCGCCCCTCTTGCAGTCATTGTGTGACAAATAATGTGGAAATTAAATGATATGCCCGCGGCGATAAGAGGACAGCATTTGTTTTATCATTGTTGTTGTTGTTTTTGTTGTTGTTGCCGTGCAAACGAAGCCACATTACTGCATCAAGTGTTGGCGACCACGCCCACGCCCAACTGACACCGTCGAACGCCCACGTTAGTAACGATAATGCGATTGTAACCGGCAGGGCCAAGCAAATCTTTGCCAATATCTGACCAGGTTAAATCTGATTAGAATCCCGACTGGTTGGGTGCTATAAATAGCATTTTGCTTGGGTATTAGGGCTCTCAAATTGCCGCTGAAAATTTGTAGCCTACTTCTGAGCACGGCAATTAAACTCAAGCACACACACACACACAGTCGCGTACGTAAAACATGCACATGAAAAGAACAGCCAAAGCAGCCGCAACACAAAACGATAGGGGCAACATACATAAAGCTGTATACATGCAAACGGCTGTCTGTGTGTGTGTGTGTGTATACATACATGCGTGTGCAGCATAAAGCGAGAAACAACAAAAAGTACACAAACACACGCAAAACTAGCACGCGACACAACAGGAAGTGGCAAACGGGTGGCTGTTGCAAAATTGTTGGCCAACAGTGCGGAAGGGGAGGGGGGTGAGCTTGAGCCTTGGGTACAATTTCGTAGGACCTAAGGACGACACGACATGGCGACAAAAAATTGTTTTTGCTGTGGCGTGTTTTGCTTGTGTAGCGTTTTTTTTTCTTTTTTTTTTGGCGCTGTTGGTCTTCATTTTGAGTGTGTGAAAATTAACACAGTGGCACGCAAAAGTTTATGTGCATATCTATATTTATAACGCACAGACACGCATACAGCTACAAGCAGAATAATGTAGAGCAGAGCACACTGGTTGCAGTTTGCCGAATTAGATACAAACAGTGTTAAATACACAACAACAAAAAAAAAAACAAATAATAATAATAAATAAATATCGTATTATTTGACAATTGGTTCAACTTTGACAAATATTATGCAATTTTTTTTAGATTATTTTTCAATTAAAGTTTTATTGCTAGAGGAATGTCAACGAATCACGGTGCGCTGCCACAAACGCAATGACAATTCAAAAACACAGCCGACAGAGCTTAGCAACTGAGATGGCGGCGAGCAAGAGAGCGCAAGAGAGCGAGAAGAAGAAGGTTCGCACAATGCGTGGTGCCTTGCGCTCAGCGAGCTTCAAAAGAGCGGCCTTTTGCGTGTGAACGCATCGATGTGTCTGTGCGTGTGTGCGTGCTTGTGATTTGCTGCCGCCGCTGTTGTTGTTGTTGTTCTTGTTGTTTTTATTGCGCATGGTAAAAATAGCAGGCGAAATGGATTAGTTAGGCTAGGAGGCGGCGCGCTGGTGGAGCGTTTGCCTGTTTGGTTTATCGGCAGGCGCATGTCGACTCCATTTTGTGTATGAGTGTTTGTTTGTGGCTTGCTATGCGTATGCGTATTGAGGCGTCGCTTCATTGTGTTGCGCTGTTTACAGTTCTATGCTGTGACATTGTGACCGCAACGTCGGCAGCACGCTGCATCGCTGCCGTTTAGTTGCCTGACAGAGGTCCACTACACGCGCTGCCCGTGCTTTTTCGCCATTCGCTTCTGAATGAATTTTACAGCAAGAATTTCATGTTCGCCCATTGATATTGGCAAGCCGTAGTACGGTAATAAAATAAATATGATGTCAGCCAAAAGTGAAGTTTCGTTGCGAGACCCATCCACCCGCGCACACACACATACACACGCACATATATATGTACATGTGCTTGCTTAATAAAAACGTTATTTAACGGAGAATTGCTGCCACAGCCCGGAAAAAAAACGGAAGGAAGTCAACCGTCGACCATTACTACGCACACACGCCTTCAGGAAGCGCACTGGACAAATTGGGCCACAATGCAAAGGACAGGGGCGACTCGTAAATAAAAGCAATAAAATAAAAAAAGTATATATAAAACTTTCCATTAAATGACGAATATTTTTTGTGTTGAATTTGTAAATGTCGCTGACATTCAAAATAAGAGTAAAGAGCTAAGGAAAATTTTTATTAGTTCGTACTAAGCTCTATATACTAAGCAAAACTGAAACCCTAAACAAGCTGGGACAGCCAACTTTTTTAGACGTAGATTTCACTTCTTGCTTATGGGTAAGCCTAAATATAAACTGCGGCGAAGCCAGACGAGGCGAATTCGCTCTCAGAGCGAGCGATAAAGTTTCATTGCGCTCTCGCTTCGCCTTAAAACCTAACTTACACTAGACTTCAAGTTTTAAGTTCAGCTGAAAGCTTAATCAGCTTTCGCAGCAGAGATACGAGGTGTTATAAGCATATAAAGGGTATATCAAATAGCGAGGCACGATGGTAAAGCAGAATATTATATTAATATATAATTTTCATACTAGCCAACAAATTGAGGAGGCGACAAACTTTTGATTGACTTTTCCAACCAACTTTTCACATAACATATTCAAAGGATATCATGTAATATTTCGCATTCTTTTTTCCTAAGCAACAAATAGCCATTTTTAGAGGTTCGTAGATATTAATGAGAGTCGCTTTTAGCAAAAAAAAACAAAAAATTGCAACTGATGCCAATGTCTGCCATAATAATTGCAATATCTGCAATATCTGGCAAAAAAGCAGTCAGAGACGCGAAAAAAAAGGAAATCAAATGCTAAACATGCCGCAGGCCGTAAAACATTCAACGCAGGACTAAATAAATAACGTGACTAAGCCCCCCCCAGGGGCCGTGGCATAGTAACAGAGTCGGGAACACGAAATGCTCGCCAGTTGACGAGGCTTTTGCGAGTCGCGACTGCAGTTGAAATTCTCAATTAAGAGCAATGCTAATATGCATAAAGAGCGACAAGTCCTTGCTGTGTATAACGGTAGCATGCAGTATAAACAATGCAGTTGAAGTGAGCTCAGAAAGTAGAACAGCACGCCGAACACAAGGGATTAACTGATTAACCCATATTTTGATGCCGGCTCAAGTAATACCCTAAAACAAAGGCTTTAATTACTTTATCACACGCTCCTGTGCCAGGCTCGCTTTTTTATGCATATATGCCTTTTTGTTGTAGAGTAAACGGATCGAAATAATGAAGAATAAAATAAAATTTCTAGAATAATTTAACGAAGACAACTTTTATTTCCGGTTTCTCAAGAGTAAGGAATTTCGATTAATTGCAAAAACGTTTCTACGAGAAATTTGTCTTATTATTTAACTACTTTTAATAATTGTTACTTGTTCTTAGCTATTCTTAATTTGTTTAAAGTGTGACCACATTTGAAATCTATAAAATACGAATCAGAAATTGAATCAGAATCTTCTGATCTCCACCGAGCGAAGACTGCGAAATATGGCATAATAACAATGTTTATTTACAATGAAGGGGCAGGAGAACATAAAATACGGTAATACGCTCAGGTATTTAAATGATTCGCCTGGTGGCGCCTCCCTCTCTCTCTCTCTTTCTCTATCTGATGGCATCGAAGAAGTTCGGCTGCTGAAGAAGTTCATCTGATCTCCGATCTTGGTTGGGAGGAACTCGCGTTTGAAGGATTGCTTTTAACTACACATTTATTTAATTAATTATTATTTATTATTGAGAGTCAATATCAAGGAAGAGACGAGTTGTGTAGGCCTTGCATTCACAGAGTCTATTTTAAGGCGAATTTCTGCGCCAAAGGACTCTTTCTCTCCCTCCCTCTCTCTCTCTCTCTCTCTGTCTCTCCCTTTCTTTCTCTATATCCTTCAGCATTTCGGACTGTTGCTTTGCCTTTGTCTGTTAGCCAGACTTTACTCCCACACCTACATCCAAGTTGGCCACAATTCTTGGCTGGGTCTTCTGGTTTGTGGCCAACTCAGCCCCGCTGCGTGCTCCTTGTGCACTTCCATTTCCCGCTTGGTTCAGTTCTCTAATTAGTCGGTGCTTTTTCGTTGATTGCGCCTGGCAGAAGGGCCAAGTTTTTGCCACACACAATGCCAGATGCAAATGAACCTGCAATTCGAGCAGCTTTCCGTGAGCTTTTCTCGCTTTAATTGGGCTTGGAAAAACAAAACTAGTTTTGGGGACAATTAGCTTAAAGTTGAAAATAAATGCACATGTTGCCTATTGAAAGCCCGAAAAGGCTTACTTGTAAGTTTAATTTTTTATTTTCTTTAGCTTTCCCGCTTTAACAGTTACTTGTGCAAGTGAAAATCAACAAAAATATAACCCTAACGAAAGAAAAGCGCATGGCATATTAATTTAAAAGTATTGTGAAAATTGCTCGGCTCGCCTCGCTGAATCAAGACCTTACCTGGAACCCTATAACCAGCAAAAGAAAAAAAAAAAAACAAATTAAATAAATAATGGCACAAAGAAAAACTGTAGCCCAACTTTAAAGCCAAACCGAAAATGCCTTTCTGGACCCGGTTGCTATTTTAAATGGGCTTCCCGTTAACAGCCCTCGGGCACTCGGTATTATTTTCAGCGCTTCTTGTTGTTGCCACATTAAATACACACACTCACACACAAACACAAACACAAACACACACACATGCATATTGCCAAGCGGCGTGCCCAGGTGGCAGGCACAGGCAGGTGGGTTAAAGGTTCCCTTTGCCAAGCAGGCGAATGAACTCCGTTGGAGTTCCAGCAACAGCAAGAGCACAAAAAAAAAAAACAAAAAACAAAAAGGGTCAAGTGCTATTATTTTCTGTGCATCTCCAATCCGATTCCTTCTTTCATTTAGAACAAGGTACATGCTTAAGAAATGGATATATACATATAAATATATATAGATATAATCTTATGTGCATATAAGAGTCCGGGTACTAAAATTTGAACAAATATGTTCTTAAACTGTTTTTTTCTTCTTGATTTTCAGATAATACGCACTAAGCTTATGACAATTTTACAATGTAACATATTAATCCAAGAAAGAAAGGAAGTTCTTCATTTAATAATAATACAAAATGTAAGTCCGTTCTTCTATCAAAGATTCTACAGTTATTTGACGAATATTATTATTACTAATATTAATCCAATTGATTCTTTCAATTAATTAACAGAAGAAAACACTTCAATATTCTACAAATTCTGTCGAGCAGCCTACAGTTTTTTTATTACAAACTAATTCCCTTTAAAAGTTAATTAAAATACATTTTTGCTGAAACATTTGATAACTTTTTTTTTGTATGCATTTTTTACTATAATGTTTGATTAAAATTTGCTTTGGTCTGCTGCTATTTCAGGCTAGGCAATTAAATAGTTGTGGTTACCTTTCTTCTTTTTAAGCACACACAAAACACACACACGCACACACACGCGCACACACGCACACACATGTATTAGATACTGCACCCTTGGGTCGCAGCAGATGGACCCGTCCTTGGCTGGCGCAGCTCTCAAAATTTGTTTTCAATTAACAAAACTGTTTGCTTTTGGAAATACAACAACAAAAACAACAACAACAACAACAACAACAACAATCGATGAATTTACACCTGCTAGCTGTTTGGCCAGGCCAGGCTCAAATTGAGTTTCGGCCTGGCCAAAAAAAAAAGGGAAAAACAGAAAACTGGCAGCCAAATGGAGCTCGCACCTTTTGCCAGAATTTCGATCAGCTTAACTGAAATACAGCTAACAGTAGCTTAAATTGGATTGCAAATACCTTTGCATCCTTTACTTATCTTCCGTTACAGCCCAGCACATTCTTAAGCAAAACTTTTGCTGGGCAACAGGCGAAAGGTAGCATAGCATTTTACGAATTTTCTCCTTTGATATAAGTTTGAAGACAAAAAAAGAAAAATCATTTTTACAGCTAAAAGTCAAGCTAGATTAGCCAAAGTTTAAGTACAGATATGTAAAGTGCATTGTAAAGTTCCTAAATAAACGAAGATATTGTGAAAAATAAAAAACGTTTTCATGCTATCTTCAAACAGAAAGAACTTCATGTGGCCAGTTTCATGACTCATCAGCTGTGTGCGAAAAAAAGATTGCCAATGTCGCAGAGAAGAAAATAGAAATAGCCAGACAGACAGACAGACAGACAAACAGGAAGAGTTGGGTGTTTAGTGAAATGGCAGAAATCGTTAGCCATGCTCTTGGCCAACAAACTCACAGAGACTACGTCAGCGGGCAGAAGGCCAGAGGCAATTGTAATAAAAATGGCAACAACAGAAAAATAAATAAAGAAAGCTAGCCAAACAGCACTAAGCTAAATACATACATAAATTGATTTCATGACTCGATGCCCGTCGCCTCAAATAGGGGCAGGTGCTGTGCTCGGGTAGAGCTCGAAGAGTTGTTCTTGTGCTGGGCTGCGGGCACCTTCGAGTGGACTCCGTGTTGCGTCAAAAAATTCAAGTGTGAAGGCCCAAAACAAAAATCAACTGTTTGTGCGAAATCAGCGAATGGGAGTATGCGCACTCCAGATACCCTTTCAAGTGTTGGAAAATTATATAGTATAGATAAGCTTTACATATGACAAGTCGTATCATATATACATATACATAACTAGCGGGTATTGCCCGGCCTTGCACGTGAAACGTTTTGTGCTTAAAACTTTAGATATTACCTTTCCACTGAGTACACGCTCGTGGAAATTCGATAATTGATAAAGATCCAAGTTTTGGAATCAAAGGTTTCCGTCCATTTAAGTTTTGCGCTGAGAATCTTGCAGCTGAAGAATGATTCAAATCTCACAAAGATCTTTGAAAAGGTTTTTGCAGCAAAAAAGGTTTCATACAAACGATTTTCGCTACTTTTCCGCACTTGCGGGTGGAAATGCCCGAAATTCCGTCTTACTCTTAATGTGAAAATAAATGCAGTGAAAATTTCAGCTTCTTAGTTTTTACAGTTTGGGTTGTCCGTCAGGAATAACAGTTTTCTATGCAGGGCTGACTTATTTCCATTTTTTATAGACTTTTACAACACTTAACGCACTTAGCTAGTGTTGAAAAAGCGTTTACAAAGACAACGCAACTAGTAATTAAATAAAAAGCATCTTAGCTAAGTTAATAAACAACTCTGCAAGACTTTTTGCTAGAGTATAAAAACCAGATTTTATGCATAGAAAAAAAAAAGCCAAAAAGTGAATAGTGAGCAACAAGGCAGAACATTGAAGAAGAAAAAACAAATACAAATACATATAAACACAGGCAAAAGAAGACGCAGAGAGCGAGAAAGAGTCTCCCAGTTAAGAGCTTGACGAAGAGTTAGACTCGAACAGCTTAACGCACATTTAAAGCAGAAATATTCAAGAAAATGTATATATGAGAAATGCCAACATTTTGCTTCCTCTTTTCGACAATTTGTGCTCTCACAATCAGCCGAAATAAAATAATAAAAAAAAGGCCCCCGACTAAGTGCAGCAAATGCTTATCAATTTTTGTTGGCTATCGCATGATTCATTCATTCATTGGGAATGTTAGCTTTTTTTTTATGTGAATAAGCTTTTAATAACTAATTAACACAAAATGTAAATAGTTTTCTTTGCATTTATCGCTGGATGTGTCAGTTTTTGATGAACTGATGACTCAACCCTACAAACTATTCGAAGCACTCACCAAATGTGTGCGGAGTTCGAGTGTCCGAGTCACATTGGGGTCAGTTTATTTAGTTCATTTATTTGGTTTATGCTGGCGCCGACAGGAAGTTGGCACGAAGTTTTTAGATTAATGAAACGTACATAAAAACGAATCCATAACAAAAAAACAGATATTTCACAGAGGGAGCTGTGAAAGATGATGATGACTGTCGAAAAGTTTTGCAAGATCTATAAATATTAAATGAACGTCAGTTGATACTCGCAACTCTTGAGCAACAAAATGACTCGATAATATGAGATCATCTCGTCAAATTCTAACAGCAAATATATAAAAGTAATATACGTCGAAAGATAAATGGAGAACAAACTGTGCTAACTGTTGCGAGTGTGGGTTGAGCGTACAATGCATGACAAATCGACACTTGTTGAGAATATTTAACAAACAAAAAACCTTTTTTCTTTCTTTTTTTTTATGTTTTATAAGACAACAAGAAGCTGACTCAAAGCTGCTTTCATTTCCAGGGTATATGTATAATAATGTGCAACTTTTCTTTTGAAATGCATTTATTTTTGATTTTATTCCAAACGAGAAGGCAAGGTCGAAGATTTAATACCCTTAAAGATATTTGTCTTACGGTTTTGCAGATGTGTGAGAAAAGTGAAGCTCGTTTCATAAAAATATGCTGGAGAACAGAAAATGCTGACACACAAGAAGTTAATTTACGACCGATTGTTCCTATGGCAGCTATATGATATAGTCGTCCGATATTGATAAGATTTTGCATATATATAAGACGCATAGTAAAAGTAACAAATGCCAAGTTTGGTTAAGTTATCTTGACAAACAAAAAAGTTTGCCATACAAGAAGTTAATTTACGACCGATCGTTCCTATGGCAGCTATATGACATAGTCGTCCGATATTGATAAGATTTTGCATATATATGAGACGCATTGTAAAAGTAATAAATGCCAAGGTTGGTTAAGTTATCTTGACAAACAAAAAAGTTTGCCATACAACATACTTTCCGACCGATCTTTCCCATGTCAGCTATATGATATACTAATCCGATCCAGCCGATTACGACATACATATGTACGTGCGTGCAACGGAGAGACTACTTCGCATAGAAAGAGAGAGAGACAGATGGATCGACTCGGCTATTGATGCTGATCAAGAATACATATACTTTATGGGATCGGAGTTGTATCCGAGACACAAGTATAAACAATTATAGCCATAGAGAAAGTCTCAACGAAATTTCTTTCCATATATGTGTAATCCAGTTCGTAACTTTTCCCAGATTATAAATATACGAAATATATCTATTTAATTGCATTAGATCTAATGATTTTCTATTAAATATTGTTTCTAGTTTTAGTTTGTTTGTATAGATAGTAGCTATCTTGTCCATACAAATTTATTGTTTTCAACTTTATCGCAATTACTTAATTAAAGACTCGCCCAATCTACAGTTCGTCTAGAAATATATAGATAGGAATGAATATGACTTTATGTACGCCCAATATGTTTTCAAATTTATATATAAACACAATAATTTAAATTACATTCATTTGAATAGTTTGCCAGTTAAGCATTTTCCCATCAAATTGAATTGACTTACAATCTAATCATTGGCGCATTAACTCTCACGAACCCAATTAACACTTGCG
Organism: Drosophila novamexicana; assembly: GCF_003285875.2. Lineage (NCBI taxonomy): Eukaryota > Metazoa > Arthropoda > Insecta > Diptera > Drosophilidae > Drosophila > Drosophila novamexicana. Next base: position 1,805,215 of record NW_020824827.1, on the reverse strand, counting down.
CTCCATACTATATGATAGACATTCAAGTAGAACATTTAATAGATAATAATGGCATTAGCAATGCGCATTAGACACAAACTAGGCGCGCTCTAATAAAACATAGACACAGAGCGGCATTATGCATGGTGCTCGGCAATACCCTAGATACGGGTCATATGGGGCTTGATGAGGCTCTGCTGAACATTATATAGAGAGAAGAAAAACAAACAATTACTCACCTCTGTTGGAAAAATGACGCTTGGTAGCTGCAGGTGGAGTGTAGACGTTGGAGACGTTGGCACTGAGGCTAAACACTGGGTTTATACGTCGATTTTATATATTATTTATATTATATATACTTTTTTGTACGCGTTTTGGTTTATTTTGTATTATTTTTGCTGGTTTTTTGTTGCTGCTGTTGGTTGTTGTTGGTTGTTGGGCTTGAGAAAACACATTGAATGCGACTTGATGCACGAATTTGTTGCGTTTTGTGTTTTTGTTCATTTGTTGTTGTTGTTTGTAAAGGTGTTGCTTGTTGTGGTTGTTATTGTTGTTGCATAAACTCTCGTTTCAGTTTTGTTTAAGAAAAGCTAAACGTGCCTTAGAAATGAAGTTGGCGCTGCTCGTTGTTGTTTTTCTCTTGGAATTTCTGTTTGTTTTTTTTTTTTTTAGTTACAAATAAATGTTGCTACAAATATGTCTTGCTACTTGCTTGCTTTGATTCTATTGTGCATGAGTTTCAAGTATTTTATACAAAAAAATAATAAAATTTTAATAATTTTTAGCATGCAGTTGGGGGGTTAGTTTAAACAAAGATCCGTTTGTTGTTGTTGTTGTTGTTAGTCATGTGTTTGGAGTGTTGCAGAAATAAAAGCGAAAAAAAAGAAGAGAAATAAACAAATAAATGGGTTAATATTGCAGGTGTTTAGGTGTATGAAAGGCGTGTGTGAAGGTGTGTGTGTGAGCAGGGCAGAGAACTAAATCAAATTGATTGAGAAATTTTGAGAGCACAAATAAACAATTTGAGTTGCCATTAAATTGGTTTCGCAATGCGGCTAAAGTTTTTTTTTTTTTTTTTGTTGAAAAATACAACGGAAAAAGGAAAAGCAAAAAACAGAAAACAGAAAACAAACCCGTTTTTAATGGAGATAAATGTTGAACATTTATTTGCGCAACAAACTAAATAATCAACTTGAAATGAATAGTTAAACATTTAATTGGAGTCCGGCAATATTGCAGTACGTGTCTGTCGCAGATTATTTCTATTCAAATATGCTTCCTCAACTGATAGATATAAATATATATAGATATTGATATATATATATATATATTCATAAAGTACATACGATCTCTATGTGCATTCGATACATATGAACACGATTGGGTTAATAGCATTTCGTAAATAGTCACTATAGTTATTAATTATATATATATAGTAATATATATGTACATATATAGGTAATTGTTTAATAAATATATATATTCAAGAAGTTATACACAGAGATTTTTGTTGACTGCAAAAAAAGCAATTGAGATTTAGTTTCAAATTTTTGCAAAGCAAATAATTGAAAAACAAAATTAAATGCATATTTGAAGAAACAGAAAATTTAAATTGTGAATAGAACATTATAATTAAATATTAGAAATTAGGTTTGTTTTTTTTTTTTTTTTGTGTGTCTTGCAATATTGAATTTGCTTTGCATTTTTAACAATAATTTCTTTACTATATATATATATATTTTTAATTGCAATTTTGATCATATATTCGCATGTCTATATGTTTTTTTGTTTTGTTTTTAGACTCTATTAATTGCTTCTCGTTTGGTTTGTTCGGTTCTGTGTTTAAATCGGGCACTAATATATACATATACATATACATATTATATATATATATATATATATTACTATGTGTGTGTGTGTGTGTGTGTGTGTTGAGCATTGGGATATGCATATCCTGCGCCCAATAACAACAAATATGCGCACTTTTGCCGCTAGACTCAAGACTTTTCTAAACTAATACAAATTAGCTATATATAATGCATTGTTTATCTCTTGTTATTTATAGAGCCTAAATTATCAAGTGTGTGTGTGTGTGTGTGTGTGTGTGTGTGTAGCTCACTGGCAAGGGTCGCTTAAACTTTGTATTGAATCATTTCTGGGTGGGTTGCACAACATCCTAAACAGACATCGAGTGTGTGTGTGTGTCTAAGTGTGTGTGTGTGTGTGTGTGTTTAAGTAATTGCATTTACATGAAATAACTGCTAACATAGGCAGCCGCTAAGATACCCAACACGGTCAAACAGATGAGTATCATGATCTTCTTTCGTCGCGCTTTGCTTTGATATTTGAGCGCCTTTTTGGTATCCTGAGTTGCGGTCTGGACATAGTCCATGGCGTGCTCCACATGATACTCGATGCGATCGATCATCTCGCCTTGGGACTCGACCAGCATGGCCATGTCCATGAACATGTCGTGCAGCTCCTTAATGGACGTCTCCAGTTTCATGATGTCCGCATGCCGTGCCTCAATGTCGGCCAGAGTTTGTTTGGCCTGCTGCGTTTCCATAATGATGCCCTGGGTGAAGACAGCGGAGTTGCCCTGCTCGAGCATATCCTCGAGCTCCTCGTTGGTGGTTGCACGACCTGTGATCTCCAGCTGACGCTGTATTCTGCCCTTGCAGCGCTCTCGATAATCGGTCTGGGTGCGATTGTATTCGGTCATGACCTCGACAAATTTACGCGACAATGTTGAATGTTGCGTTTTGCGTATACGTAAATCGGCCGATGATTTATTCTGTTGCTCCTCCTGTTCAATGTTCTGTTCGATGCCCTTGAGTTTGCCGCGTACACGATTTGCGTTCTTCTTGATATCGGCCATTAGATCCTCCAGTTCCTGTTTGGTTTTCTCATCGGATTGTGGTGCCGACAATATGGCCGAATGTTTCTTTTTCACCTCCTCAACATTGTCCTGAACCTTGTCAATCATGCCGCGTATCTCCTCCACCTGGGCAAAAAAATCATCCATATACGAATCATGGCCATCCACATTGACGGCCACATCCTCCGACTCCTCATCGTCCGACTGGGCGGCATGCAAGGCGGCCAATCTGTCTTTCGTCATGCTGTCAACTAGTTGATATTTGCCGTTACTTTTATTTCTATTATTCTTTGCGCTTTGTTGTACTCTTTAATTCGTTGATAATTAGTTTTTGTAATTATTTTTAATAATGGCAAATTGATTATTCTGAATGCAGTTGCAGTTGCATTTACAGTTTCGTGCGAGCTTTTTACGTAAGCTCTGGCTTAGCGTTTGTTGTTGTTGTTCCGTTTAACAGTTAACTGTTAACTTTTGCAGCGTTTGTTGCTTAACTTGTTTGCACGCTTTTTGTTATTGCTTTTTTTTTTTGTATATTTTCTGCTGCTTACACTCGCGACTATTGATTTTTCGTTGGTTTTTGTGACCGCTAAATGGTTTTTTTTCGCATGCCCTAAATAAATACGACTTCAGCTAAACACTTGGCCTTAGTTTTTGTTTGTTGCTGCTGCTGCTTCTTCTTGTTTTACACGCAACTCACTTTGCCTACACACATACATACATACATACATGCATGCATATATATAAATATATTCTTAAATATGTACAAGAATTCTAGCTCGCTTTTCCTTTTAGCCTTTTTTTCGATAACGGCGCGCGTGCTTTGCGCTCAAGAGCGAAGAGCGCGCAAAGAGAGCGACGCAGCGAGCACCTCAATGCCAGGCAGCTAAGTCAAGCAACAATAAAAGCGTTAAATTATGACTCACGGCGATTGCTTAAAAAACAGCAACAAGAAATTGCTTATATATATATATATATATTTTTTTTTTTGCTGCTGTCTGTGCACAGATAATTTTTAACAATGCGTAGGATTTATGCCCGAACAGCTTTTTAGCACACACTTTTTTTGCTTGTTGTTTTATTTATTTATATTTGTTGCTTATTTTTTTTTTTTTTGCTTTTCTCTTTACTTTTGGGCTGTCGATCGCCGTTGCATTTGCGCACGCATTCGCATTCACATTCACATTCACATTCACTCAAAGCGCGCGGGTGGGCGGGGCGGGCAGCGTGTGCGTCGTATTCGTTTTCGTTTTCGGCATCGGTTTCGGTTTTTGGTTTTTGGTTTTGGTTTCGCCTCGATCGATCGCGCTGCAGTTAACCTATTCGCTTTTAGCTATATTCTCACGAATCCGCAATTGCAGTGCGTTTGCAGCTGCTTACCTCTCATTTGCACACATTTAGAGACAATGCGTGCTTGTTTTAAACGAATTTCGGTTGAGGTTGACTTCGTACGCGAAACACGTACGAAAATGGGCAAAAAAAAAATCGATTTCTGCGCAGGGCTCCAACGGCGGCGGCTCTCTTCTTCGACCGCTTAGGGTACTGTGACGTGATGGTTGCTTCTGGCAACGAAAACACGCGCTAGCGGCAAACGGAAGGGGGGGGGAGGCAGGGCTGTACGGTGGGCGTTTTTTCTCTGCGTTCCGTTTTGTTTTATTTTGCGTGCGAGCGTGTCTATGTGCCGTTTGATTGTATTTGTGTATGTGCTTGTGTTTGTATGTGTGAGTGATTTAGTCGGCGGGCACTTCACACATTCGCTTTGGTTTTCTCGCCGCTAGTGGTGTGGGTGGCAAGCATCCATTTACTCTCTCTGTCTCTCTTTCTCTTTGCGTTTTTCGTTTTCTCCCTGCTGACTTTTGTTACTTTGTTGTAGTATGTCGTTGTCGCCTTTTGTTTTACGCGCACGTTGCTAAAAAGCACACTCGACGCGTTGCTGGCTCTCGTCAATCTGAAACACGCGTCGCCTTCCGGTGCAAGCAAGACCGATGCGACGGCGACGGTTCGCTCTGCTGTTTTTTAATGTGGATTATGTGCTGAGTGCGATTGCGCTGAGTCTCACAATTGGGAGTAATTCGCTCGCTTTACTATTGCGTTTGGCTGTCGTATTCGGCGTTTGTTGATAGCTGCTCTCTTGCTCTATCTATTTACTGGCATGGGACACACAAAACGCAGATGCGGCAAAGTTTTCATTGCTATCATGCTATTTAGTGAAGTTTATATTCAGACATTCACTTTTCTTTCAAATTGTAATTGTTTTAACGCCAACATTGATTGCACAGTTATGAGACTGTTGCAAAATATAAAAGTTTATGGTAATTTGTTTCGTTTTCTTTTGCCACTGGTTTTTGTTTTCACTTTTGTTGCGACACGACGCCTAAAAAATACCAACAGTGTTAGCAGAAATGCACCAAATAATACCGAAAGCACTGACGTTACGTCAGCACTGAAATGCCGCTACAATACAACAACAACAACCATCAGCAGCGACCAGCATTCGGTTTGTTTGTGGAACTTAATTTCTGCACGGTTCACTTCGCACGCTCATTCGTGGATGAACGGCGAGAGCAGTTTTATGAATGGAAAGCCGGCACTTGCAATTAATGCGGTTAAAAACTGCAGCTGAAAGAGAGCTATAACATTTGGCAAACAATGAAGCACGTTTTTGTATATTGCAGAACCAAACAGACGGCCATACAAATGTAAACAAACGCCAACGCATGTAAATAAATAAATATAAAAAAAAACAGTTCTATATCGATAGCTCATCGATAAATGTGCACATTGCGATGTTTCGCAGCACTGACACGCGCGCCAAATTCGCTCGTCGTTTAAATATTGCTTTCAGGCATTCAGTTGAATGGCGTTTTTGTTGTAAGTTAATTCAAGTTGCGCACTTACCGGATACTTTGTTTGCAGCACAATGCCGCAGATTTCATCGCCAACCAGAAATTGCTCACCCAGCATGGCCATGCAGACGTTCTCCCAGGCGCGCTCAATTTTATTCTTTCGCAAACGTATGACCCACTGGCCGCCTTTACTATTCGCCGGATCCTCCCACATCGGCTTGATGCCCTGTTTGAAGAGACTCAACTCCCGATAGGGCTTCAGCGCCGTCGGCCGTATCAGATGCGAGTAGAGTGACCACCATTGCTGCACGCTGGCACAGCGCCCGACCACATGCAGCGATTTGCTATAGTCGGTGGCCGCTCGTTGTGTGCCCTTCCGGGAGAACCAGAGGCAGTATGTGTGCTGCAGGCGGTTCTCATTGGGCCCCACCTCCAGTGGGGGCAATTTGTCAACATCTATTTCATTTTCCACATCGCTGTCATCGCTATCGACAATATCTGGCCAGATTTTCCTGCAACGCAATGGTGATGGCATAACACTTTTGATAAGTATGTCGTATCAGGCTATTCAAATTAGTCCCAGCCAAAACTCGAAACTAAAACAAACCCAACAACTATGACAGTTCCCTAGACTTAAATACAAATATACAGCTCCTATATACTTATATACATTATATATATATATATATATATATGCTTCTTTTTTACGGCTTCACGTAACGCAACATGAAGCTGTCGATCCGCACGCTGGACCAGAAGACAATCTCCCTGGAGCTGCAGGATGACAAACAGAAGGTAATCCAGCTAAAGCAACGGCTGGTTCAATTGCCGGAGATAACACAGCCGGTGGAGAGCTTGCAGCTGATCTACGGCGGACGCATTATGCAGGACGATCTGCCGCTGGCCGACTACCACATTAGGGAGGACAGGTTCATAGTGCTAATGACTAAAAGGAGTGCCAACGTGCAGGAGCCGGAGTCGGAGCCAAGGCAGGAGCACCATCTAGAGCAGATGGTGCAGCCGGCGGAACCGCCGCGACCCTCCGTTACGCCCGATGAGCAGCGCGTGCGCGATCTAATGCTCATGGGCTACGAGGAGCAGGATGTGCGTGCAGCTTTGCGCGCCAGCTTTAATCATCCGGAGCGCGCCATAGAGTACCTAATCACGGGCATACCCAGCAGCAATGCAACAACAATGAACGGAACAACTACAACCCCCAGCTCAGCGGAGTCGAGCGTGATTAGCGAGACAGCCGAGCATCTCAATTATTTGGCAACTGATCCGCGCTTTGCGCATGTGCGCGATTTGATACGCCAGAATCCGGAACTGCTGGAGCTGGTGCTGACGCATCTGCGGGAGAGCGATCCGGCCGCCTTTGAGGCCATACGCGGCAATCAGGAGGAGTTCATATCCATGCTGAACGAGCCGACGGCCCACTTGACGGGCTCGCTCAGCCATGAGGAAGAAGCGGCCGTGGAGCGCCTGATGGCGCTGGGTTTCGATCGTGACGTCGTTCTGCCCATTTATCTGGCTTGCGACAAGAACGAGGAGCTCACTGCCGACATACTCTTCCGGCAGACCGACGAGGAGGACAACTAGCTCGGGCATTTGCTTTTGGTTGTTTTGGGTTGCAAAAAGTTGATTAACCATTTGGATGACAAGCACAGGGACAGAACTGGATCGAAACTAGAATTTCAATTTGTGTTTTCTATATATTCAACCGGGATGTAAGTCCAGTTGGTTTCAAAAATAGCCCCCAATCGTAACGTATTTTCAAATATTTTCTAACACTTTTTTTTCAATCTAATGTTATCGGGCAGCAGGAGCTAGGCATGGCTAAGAAATTAATAATTGTTATCCTACTTGATTGAAAATAAATTCATAATTGAATTCTTTCACTTAAAACAAAAAAAGACTGGCTGAAATGTGCAGCTACGGGCCTAGTCAAATCGAAACGAGCTTAAAGGCAGGCAAGGGAACCAAGTTTTTTTTTTTTTTTTTGGTGGGGATTTGCAGCCATGATTAGAACATAACCTAACAAACGCTCTGGCGAAGATGTTGCCCTCAAATTGGTTTCCACTTACGATTCGTATTGTTTGCTAGCGACCTTCTCCATGCTAATGCTGGGTTGCCTCAACTGCGCCGTTTCCCTGGACAACGTCTTAATGTTTGTTATTGTTTTGTTATTGCCTCTCGCTGATTTGCCGCGCCGACTGTTGCTGCCGTTGCTTCTGCTTCTGCTTATGTTGTTGTTGTTGTTTTTGTTGGATTTGCGGCTGGCTGGCCTTTGGCGCTGGTTGCGTAGAATTATTTGTTGTACTTTGTTGGCGTGCACGTTGCACAGTTTTTTTTGCCCGCTTGTTGTTGTACTTGTCTGGTTGCCAAATCGCAATTTGTTGTTGTTGTTGCTGTTGTTGTAGTTCTTTTAAATTCAGCTCCTTTTGCTTTTGCGTGGTCGTTGCGTTTGTTTGTGGGTGTGCGTGCGTGTGTGTGCTGTCCAGAACACGAATTTGTCGCGTTTGGCTAATTGGCCGCCGTTTGAAGCGTCTGTGGAGCTTGCTCAGTCGCGTGGCCTGTTGTTGTCGTTGAATGCGTCCAGTTGGTAAATAGTTGACAAGATGTTCGGCTCTTTTTTGATTTTAATGGTTTTTATCGGCGTGCTACGTAAATAATTTAGTGCTGTAAAATGTGTTTGAATCGACGGCGTTTTGCAACACCAGCACGTTTGTCGGGGCGAATGGCTTTAAGTTCGACAATTATTGGCTGCGGTATGGATAATTCAATAAAACATAGCTTTTGCCTCACTTTTTAATTCAACATTTTATTCAATTTGTATTTTAATTGATGTTTTTTATTTGTTTTCTCTCAAATTATCGATAGAAAATCAGCTGTTCCATACAAAATCAAAACATAAGCGAAGAGTGACCAGCTTAATTTAATAAAATATTCCCAGTTTCTAGTTTCTTGATAATTGTGCTTATTGCAGTGGAATGTATTTCTTCTAAATAAAGTGACAATTTGAAAGAAAAAAACTACAACGTGAATTGTATTTGATTAAAAGCAAATTAAAATCTTTTTTTACTATCAATTATATTTTAACAGGATTCACGCAGCTTACATCGCCGGCTCATTAGAAATGTTAATAGATTCTTAGCTGGGGTTGTTGTTTTGATATAGTTAAACTGTGTATTGATTCTGTTAAAGCTTATTACTATTTTTGAATTAAGTTAAAAGCTGTCAAATTATTGTACGTGATTTTAAAAACTTGCAGTCAGTTATAGACACTTTATGTTTTGACTAATAAGAAAATAAAGTATATTCAGCTAACAGCTGTTTTTCCAGAGTTAAATACTGTTACCAACAGAACGTCAGTCACATGTTAAGTTAATGTTAAACAACAGTCAACAGTTTTTGATTTTTATTGTCGTTTGGTAAACAATTGAGCAATATGGGCAAAAGTGACAAAAAGTTAAAGAAAAAGCACAAGAGTAAGCGTAAAGAGCACAAGGAAAAGCACAAGGACAAAGCCAAGAAGTCAAAGAGGCAAGAGAAAAAGGACACGACACCGCCAAAGATTGAGACCCCGTTGGTTGCGGCAGCCGACAGCGGCAGCGAGGAGGACTTCGCCATACCAATAGGTCGGTCATAGACATCTTTGTGTCTCACACAACAGCTACTCAAATATGTTAACACCTTGCACACATTTAAGCGCTGATGAACAGCAAATCGCACGCCCCGGAAACGCCGGAGGAGTACCAGCGCCGGCAGAGCCAAATACGCCGTGAGGTGGACCCGGTGACGGGCCGGACGCGCCTCATCAAGGGCGACAGCGAGATACTCGAGGAAATCGTGAGTAAACAGCGGCATTGCGATATCAACAGGAAGGCCACCAGCGGCGATGGCGACTACTTCGAGGCGCAATCCTTTGCAGCCGCCGCGGCCGCCAAGCGCCGCAAGCCAAAGTAAACATGTTCTCATTAAATACAATAGGTATATTTAATAATTAATAACTGTTAATCTAAATAAACAATTGTGCAGCATTGCAAAAAACGCTAGCTTAAGCTATATATATATACATAGATAGACGCATGAATAGAATGAATAATTAGTTAGTCCGGCCGATATTCGGCCTAGTAGAGCTGATGGAAATAGGTCGTGCTGCCATCCTGCCAGGCGGGATCGTCGCTGACCTTGGCGCGGCACATGGGACACGTTTGCTCACGCTTGAACCAGGTCTGTACGCACTCATCACAGAATATATGACCGCACTCCAGTATAATTGGCGAGTTGTACGCATCATGGCAAATGGGACACACGGAGCCGGCGGCATCTAGTTCGTCCTTTGTGGGCGGCCGTTCCGAGTCCTAAAGAAAAAAATTGATAGAAATTAAATACAAGAATTTATCTGCTTAAATATGCTCAAAATTATTTTGAAGATTATAAATTATTGAAGATTAAAGTTGTTTAAACGTGAAATACAAAATGAAAATCGAGTGGAAAAGTCTATATATATATATATTTTACATTTCCCCAGTTAAAGCTGGGGAAAAAACTTTGATCTTTAAGCAACTAATCTTTTTTTTATAATAATGTCCTCAAAGATATTTAAAAATGATGTTGAATTCGTTTGAATAGTGTACAAAAACATTTCATTATACAATTTCCACGCATTTTTCACCCTTGTGTGTGGTTTACATTTCAATATTTAAAGCTAAAGTCTTTGTTTTTGGATTTGCTACTCACAATATTGCGTCGAAATGTTGAAATGGCCTTCTTTAGGGACTTGCCCCGCTCCAGCAGCTCAAAGATTTTCGCGCCAATATACAGGGACGAGAACAAGCCGCCCGAGATGACCTCAAGACCCGAGTAGGACTCGTACAGAAACAGGAACCACTGTGTAATTGGAGCCAGTGCGCGATAGAATTGCGATATGTATTCGACCAACACATAAAGACGAGCCTGCAATAAATAAAAGTGGACTTCAGTTGGGGAATGTGCATTTTAGGTTCAATATCATGTGCAAAGCTCTTCATGGAATTCATTTGAGATGTGAAGATTTAGTTCCGACTTTTGGTCCCTTATTGAATAGATTTGAAGCTCCTTTCCAAGACTATGTGTAAATAATTAAAATTAAATTAAATTAAATTGTTCACAGTCGTGAAATGTGTGAAAATTGATGTCGAAAAACTAGGTTCAGGAAGCACCAGCTAGCCAATAATATATATATGCTTATAAGGAAAAGGATTAGGCTTAAGGATTGATGCCAGGCCAGAAGAAGCTGAGCCTTCATTCATTTTACTTACGCGCACTTTCAGTCGTATCACATGCATGGGCAACAGGGTTATGCAGATCTTGATGAGAATGGTGAGCAGCTTGAGCAGCAGATCGCTGATGGCCACATAGTAGAGCAGCATGCCCAGCGGAATGACCTTTGGCACAGTTGTATCATTGGCCGAGCTTTTGGCCAGCTCGGCGCTCCACTGGAACGTGGTCGAGGGGCTGTCGTTGAGTCCATTCGTGTGGCTGTTCTCCGTTTTGTAGTGCGAAGTGGAGACATCAACTGTTTGATAGATCTTGGGCGGCGGCACAATTAAGCCCAAGGGATCCGGCGGCGCTGTGGCCAAGTACATGCGCAGGGTAACCACGACGATCACCACGCAGGCATCACGCAGCAGCACCACATAGTTCTTCTGGGCCAGCCGCGAGACTTGATGCCGCAACGAACGATTCACATTGTACATGATGGTCTGCAGCAGCAGGAGATCGAGTATGCCCAGCAGATGGTCGTGCACGAACTTGATCAGCAGTATGCAAATGATGGGCAAATAGCGCACAAAGTGGCTCAGCACCTGCACCACCATATCCGTGATGATGTGATCATCGTCTGCGTTATTCTCGTGCGCCGCCTGATGGCCAATATTGGCATTCGGGCTGCTCGCTCCATCGGACGCTGCGGCAGCGGCATTTGCAGCGCCACCAGCAACAGTGACTGCATCCGGATGTGCCGCATCGTAAGCAGGAGGATTAATGCACGCCGCTGCCGGTGTTGTCAGGCCAATCACGCTGGCATTGTGCCGGCCGCTTAGGCTGTGGCGCGCCTGTTGCATTTCGCCCTCGCGCAGGGAGATGCTGCGGCCCATGCCGGCGCTGCTGTAGGCGCCCATGCGCGAGGGTATCGACGCGCTGGTGCTGGCCTCCGGTTCGATCTGGCTCGCTAGCTGATTCTGGTTTATCAATATGTGCGTATTGTCGCCGGGCACAGAGGCGGCGGCGGCGGCTGCCGCTGCTGGTGGCACCACATTGCCAGCTGTTGGCTGGTAGCGAAAATTGGAATGTGCTATAAAGGAGCGCAGCGCCTCGGTTGAGGGTGCCGTCGACAGCGAGAACATCTCGTTAAGATTGACACGCCAGAAGCCCAATTGCCGCACATTCCCTGCCGACGAGACGGCCGCTTGCGCCGGCGGCTCCTCCAAGCTGCCGCTGTTGGCGCCCACGCTGCGGGACTGCTGCAAGCGGCGATTCATCTGTGTGGTCACACGCACAGGCGTGCTGCTGATCGGCGTAAAGGAGCGCTGCCGGGCCAGGAGCGTGGACAGTATGTTGCTGCCAGAGGGACGGCCGCCACCAATGCTGCTGCTGCGCGCCGGCTGCGGATTGGCATGCTCCAGATTAATGCTTGTGCTGGTATTTGGTCCGGTTAAGGGCTGTGCCGCGGTCGCTAGCGACAAGGACGGCGTCGGCGCAGGCAGCAGGTAATCGTGCTCAGCTGTCGTTGACTCATTGTCATCGCCGTCGCTGTCAATGGGTATGGCTACGCTGGCAGCGCTTCTGTCTCCTGGCTGGGCACGGCGCGAAGCAGCAGGATCGTTTGGTCCGTTGTTCATTGCGTGGCAAAAAAAAAAGATGGACAGTAACCCGATTTCTCAACTTATTTACTTTGCAAAATTTGTATTTTTTTTTGTTTTGTGCGTACGCGAGCCTATTTCTCTGCCAGTCAGCTGTTAACGCAGCTATTCACGCGTCAACGTTGCCATTCGCCGCAACAGAGTGACCGTTGCAAATATTTTTGAATGCTAATTAGCAGAAAATTTGCAAGCACTTTGGAATATTGTTATATATGATATTAAATTGTTGTATATAGCGTGTTGCAAGTCTGATGTCAGCCGAGCCTAAAAACATATAACATTGGCGATATAAATAATGATCTTAATTTAATTACAAAAATAGGGGTTATTTGCGTGTTGCACACCTCATTTGCATGGCTGGGTCTGATAAGAATAATGCAAATGGCGCGGTTAACCGCAAGCTGACCCAAAGCCGTTGCCAAGCAACAGGGCTAAAACAAAAACGAAACAAAGCAAAACAAAAAACGCAAACGAAAACGAAAACGAAACGTGGCCAAAACAACCACCGACAAGGATAACTGTTTTGGTCAGTTTAGTTCACTTTAATTTTCCAAATCGAACAGAACGTGTTTTGTGAATTAAATTAAAAACGCAAAATAAAACCATTATGGGTAATACATATAAATTATAAGCTTTATTACGCAGAGTCAATAAACTATAGGCCTGTGTGTGCGTGCCAGATCCAAGTGCTACTACAATATACATATAATCATATAATGTGCTCTATGCTAGCCTAATCTTCTTAGATAGATGTTGAACCCCGTGGACAAGTAAACAAAATCAACATACATACATATTTATGCATATATATATATATATATATGTGTGTGTGTGTGTATATGTATGTGTGTGTGTGTGTGTGTGTGTATGTACATATTATTATTGTTCAGTCTGTGCAATCTCTCTCGCTGTCGCTGCTGTTTCTAGCTGAGCGCCCGCCCGTCCCGGCCGGGTGCACTGCGTCGTCGTCGTTCAATGAACCGGCGCCGTGATGCGCGGCGATAAACTTTTGGTCTCGGCGCTGCGATTCCGTCGCTGCAAAAACAGCTTGACGGACTCCAGCGGCAGCTGAAAGTGATAGTAGGCGCAATAGGGCAGCGGATCCCAGTAGGCGAACAGGGCCTCCCGCTTGTCCAGCGCTACCGTTGTCGTATTGCGCTCCAGCGTTGACCAGCTCCAGCTCCAGCTGGCCGTATCCTCATCGGCTGCGCCGCGTCTATGTATGCACATGCATTTGATGGCGCGGCACAGGAGCTGCGCATGCGAACGATTGTGGCATATATAGGGCAGGGCCACGCCCAGTCGAACGCCGAGCGGCACCAACTGGCCGCCATGCGCCGGCGACTTGACCAAGCGAAAGCTGACATGCCCGTTGATGCTGCGCTGGAATCGCACCTTGGCAAAGAAACCGCTCAGCCAGAGCTCGATCTGGGCCTCATCGTTGCGTCGCACCGGTATCAGATTCTTGGTATTGTGCTCGACGCGGCAGCTGACATTGGCCACGACCCGCGAATCCTTGACCGTGGTGCATGTGACATAATGATGATAGCCGGGCTGATCACGCACCACCAGCCAGGGCTGGCGTTCGCTAATCTCGTGCTGATTGAACTTGAGCAGCTCCACCCGACGGCTGGGCAATATGTACTTGTGCCGCTCCATGACGCCCTGCATGCCGCAGGCCATGAATATGTTGCGATAGCCGGCCACAAAGCCGCCCTCGTATAGCTGATGCAGTTGCTCCGGCTTCGTTACGACCGTGTGCGGCGGCAGCGTGATCTGCTGCGCCTCGCAGCGCTGAAACAGCTGCAGGCAGTCGTCCAGCTGCTGGGTCTCTCGTGCGCCCGGCACAAAGCTGGCACAGCCCAACAGCTCCAAATGCGGCTTGGCCAGCGCATCATAGTACGCCGGACTGGTGGCACACACGGGCACATACACAGTCGGTCGCTCCTTGCGCACAATGTGACACAGCGCCGCGATATACTGTTCCACGTTGGAGCTGCTCGGCTGCGGCACCACATAGAACTTGTCCACGCTCGTCGAGAAGCGCGCCAGCCCGAACAGACCCTCGAACTCAAAGACCACGACGCGTGCTCCAGAGCCGTAAAAGTTGCGCGCCAAATGCAGCGTCTGAATGGTGCTGCCGCAGCTGAGGAGCACGGTGCGCTGACGCTGACGTTGCCGGCTGCGCTGCGCTGTGCCCGGCTGCTGCTGCTGCTCCTCGTCGCTGCTGAGCAGCCACTTGCACAGGCCGATGGGCACGCGCAACAGCTTCCAGAAGATCCAGAGCAGGGCGGACAGCCAAAAGCTGGGCGCCGCTATGGACAGCGGAATGTAGAGCATGTAGCGCACCAGCAGGATCAGCAGGCGCAACAGCAGCTGCGGCCCGAACCACAAGAGACTGCCGGAGGATGACTCCGGTCGGGCGCTCGGCGCCGGGACATGGGCACGCAACAGGCTGCCGTCTGCCGTGCGCTGGCGCCGCAGCGTTATGAAATGCCGATGCGTTGTATGCTCATCGTTCTCGGACTCATCTTGGCTGGGATGCTCCGGTATGCGGTCCAGTGAATTGAACCGCCGGAACTTGGGCCGGGTGGCCAAACGCAGCTGGCGGGCATTCTCCTGTCGCTGCAATATATCGTCCAGTGTTTGCGACATCTCGTTCTCGCTCTCTCTCTCTCGCTCGCTCGCTCGCTCGCTCGCTCTCCCTTACACGGACACAGAACCGTTTACGGACTGATACTCGTCTTCCGTACTTTGTAATCTATTTTGCGCTCTCCCTGCCGTGCAATGCTGGCAAATTCCGAAATCTGACTAAAGCGCCGCTTAGACAGGAGCTCTTCTTAAAACCTTCGATTCGTTCGCACTGCAACCGACGGACGATTCTCACTGATAGCTCCCGCCAGATACGGACATACCTATACGCCGTATACGAGCCAAGGCAGACGCATTCCGATTTCTATTATTTTATTCTATATTACTTGATTTTTTTTTATGTTATTTTGTCTGGGTGCGCCAGCTCGCAGTCTGTGAGATTTTGCATTGTATCTACACTGAGAAAAAAAAAACAGCCTGCAAATCAGTTTCAGTCCACATTGAATAATATTACGAATATTTAGTTCAGATATTATTTATTTCTTTCTTAAAATTTCTTGAAATTAATATATTTTGAGCACTTTGTTTAGTTTTTTTTCTTATGTTTTTTTATGTTTTTTGTATTGCATCAAAAATAACAAAAATTTGTATTACAAAAATTTCAGAAAATTTTAATTATTTTAATGAAGACTTATCTCACATATTTTGAACATTTTATTTATTTTTAATTTTTGAATTTATATTTATTTATTTTTATATTTATATTTGTTTATTTTTATCAAATATTTAAAAATTTTTTATTTTTTGACACCATAAAAAAAATGAAAAAAAAATTGTTTTCAAAGATTTTTAAGCCAAACTCGTTAAACAGATGTCCTCATGCACGTTCACCAATATCCGAATGTATAACATGTGCCACAGAAAACGTCCACCATTTCTTCTGACAATATCAATTCAATATTATTAATTTAAGCGATTTGAATGATCTTAACTCGAACCGGTTCGTATTTTTACGCTATGAACCAAAAGATAAGCTGCATAGACTAATAATACCTGCTTCAGAAATCGGTTTGGTTTGGGGTTTTCCCACTTTCTATAATAGTTTCGAATATATATTAAATATATAATATATTAAGCTATAATCATTTTGTGCAAGTGCAGCAAGCAGCATCTCTCTGACCTAGGACAATAGCAGGACAATGAATCATCTTGATCTTAAAATATGTTTCAGCTAAAGTTAGCATGGCAACCAAACATATTAATAGTCAATTCGTTTGCTATTTTTCTCAGTGTAATCGAATTTGCCAAAAAAAAAAAACAAAAAAGTATAAATCATCCAGCTTGTCTAGAGCACGGTCCATCATCTCAAGGTTTTGGCATTGCGCACAGCGAGATCTCGTCTCTGGACGAGACCAGGCCAGCCCAAAAAAAAAAAAACCAATCTCAACTATCATCTAGGGAATTGCAATCGGGACTTGGACATTGATTTAATCTGCAGTCGGTCGCTTGCAGTGTACTTTGAGCCTGTCGTTAAAATAATGAAATACATGTAAACTAATAGCTACTCAATCCCATTTCAATCCAGCCTGTTGCGGCATTTCGACTGGTTCCGACAGCGACTGCGGCTGATAAGCCGCTGACTATGAACCCAACACTCATTAAGCAAGAGACACAACAACAACAACTACAACTACAACAAATAAATAGCAAGTAGGGGGTTTTAGTCGGGAGCTCCCGACTGGGGGATACCCTGAACCCTCTTCTTCCAACATCAAATGCATATATATATTCTATTTTAGAAGCTATATGTCAAGTTTGGTGACTCTAGCTCCTATTATTTACCAAAATTGCCCAAAAAACGGGATATAGATATCGATTGCTTGGAAACGGAGTAACTTATCGATTATCGGAAACAAACTCGATCTGCGCGGGAACTAGAAGCAACTACATCTAAAATTTCAAGTCTAGCTCTTATAGGTTCTGAGATCCTTGCGTTCATACATACGGACGGACGGACAAACAGACAGACATGGCTAGATCGACTCGACTATTAGTGCTGATCAAGAATATATATACTTTATGGGGTCGGAGATGCTTCCTTCTGCCTGTTAAATACATTTGCATTTTGCACAAATACAATATACCCTTATACCCATTTTTAATGGGTTCAGGGTATAAATATACTTATGCTGTACAGTGACAGCCAGAAAATAATCACACACCTACTCCAAAGACTTTTGGCTGTGTCATAAATATTGCGAGCATATATATTCAGATTAACTAAACGGAAAGTGAAACAAATATAAAAAAATAAACACCTTAACCTCGGACTTTAAACAGCCAGACGCCTGCCTACCTGCCGATTGTTTATAGTTCTATTCGTTTTAAAAAAAAAAATTGCCTATACTATATAGATTTCTATTTATGCCTGTTGCACTTGCACCTTGATATCGGCGCACAGGTTAAAAGTGGCCCGGCGAACAAAAAAAAAAATCTTTAAAAAATTACCGTCGCACATTGATAAGCAATATTAGCAAAAATTTCTTTAAAATGTAATACCTATTATATATATATATATGTATATATTTGTGCACACACACCTCGCCCACCTTTCAACGTGTTGTGTAACTGGGTGTGCCTGTGTGTGTGTGTGTGTGTGCCTGCCGTGTGTTACCCGATAGCAGGCATCGGTCGGATGCCACCTAGTATGAATCTTGAGATAACCTTCGGAGCTCGTGCTTTGCGCTGGCATTGCAAAAATATTTCTACTTAGTCGCAATATCATATTTCGACATTTTGTTTTACCAAGCTCTTGAATTGAATTTTTGCACTAATATTGCAATCTGAGCAGATTTTGTAACAATAACTATGTTCCTTTTTTTTACATTTTATTTATTTACACTCTGTCTGGGGAGAATAAGTAAAATTAACATTACTAGAAAGTTTCCTACATTTTATATTTTACTTATTTTGTATGTCAGATTGAAGTTGTACTTATTTAACTTATCTATCCGGGAGATGGAGAATATGCACTCTTTTAGGTCTTCTTTCTGCTAGACTTTTATCAAATAACAGAGTAAGATCTTTTGGTTTCAGAGGGATTATAGGATGTTTTGAAAGCAATCATTCTATATGAAATATTTAATTAATTTAAAGTTTCTCTCTTATTAAACAAAAATTATAAAGGTTGTAGTGGGAATATTTGTAATCCAAAGAGAGACAATTTCACTAGAGTATACAATTCGAAGTCCTTTTAAGGAATGTAATGGGAATATTTGTAATCTAATGAGAGAATTATAGTATAAAGTTTTAAGTCTTTTAAAGGTTGTAATGGGAATATTTGTAATCCAAAGAGAGACAATTTAACTATACAATTCGAAGTCCTTTCATCATTTGATGCTCATTCATCAATCATTTAATTGGAAACTTAGACTTTTAGGGTATATATATATAGGTAATATGATTATAGAAATTTATTAATAAGTAAATAGATCTGCTCACCCCAAAGATTTTTATACTTTCTTATTGCACAGAGAATATGAATGGAGCAGGGGAGTGTTAGCTATATTATATAGCTCCTAACTGAACGATCAATCCTTAGCATAAAAATTACTTTGTTTCCATATGCCTTAAAGGGTATTTAATATTCGTTGATGTACGTTTTGTGTTCATTCTTTATGCCTTGCCTCACAAAATAAATATGACAATGATCAGCAAAATGTGCTTTGGTGGTTAAATTTTCTTAACAAATGCGGAAACTATCGAGAAATGAAAACAAGGCAAAAGGGTTAAGCCCCATTTGACAGAGCCCTGCCCCGAACGCAGCCACGAATATTGTGACCAAATATTGCGGAGATGCTTCAGACCGGGTGGGTTCCGGCCACGTTTTGCATTTGCCCACTTCGAGCAGGGCTTGCAATCAATTTCGGGCTGCCATGACAACGTGGTATTTGTTAATTCAATGTTTATTTAACTCTCACCCTAAACGGGGGCCAGCAGAAAGCGGCGCCAAGTTGCGCCGGATCGTCGGGCATGGAGTTTGTCCCGGTTGTCCCGGCTGCCTCCTTATGTAAATAGGCGAGCGCAGCGCTTGGCGCTCAGTTGACTCTGTTCCATGGACTTCGTCAGTTCACTCGGACTCGGATTAGCTACTTGATAAGAATAAGTTTTGTTGCGTTACTTTTTGGCAAATTTGTGTCAATTGCCAGTTGTTAAGTGGAAGAGTGGGCGTGGCCTGGCGCTACCTGACCCAGGTGTGTCAATTCGCGTGTGTTGCGTTCCTTAAAGCCAAAAGAAACTTTCATTTGATAAGCACGCGCTTAAAGCTGAATTTGTCAGCAAGAACATTTTCGTACTGATTTTCATAATTCATAATTTGTTAGCAAAGTCTCAAGTCTCAAAGTAAGTGCCGCTTAAACGTATATAAGTGCAACTCAATTAAATCAAAATTAATTGAAATAATACCAAAAATTATAAAAATCATTAATTTTTAGAGCTCTAGTCTATGCTAGTTTAAGGACCTCTCAGGATCTTTCTTTTATTTTATTACTTTCCCAACCAAATATCTCTCCAACCCACATTGACTTAAGCTTGACATAGCTTAATTTTGTTTGAAATCAATATTTAATTGGCAATTTTTTTATTTTCTGATAATACAATTCAGCTTCCTCTTCTCACGTGATCGACAACTGATATACCTAGAGCTAATCTTAAAGAAAGTCGGCTGGAAAAGTATTTACAATATATTTTTTATGGCTTGATCTTTAAAACAGATCATTATTAATCTGTCTGTTCACAAAAAGTGACTTTGTATCGAAAAATGTGGGAAATATTTATATTTTAGGAATTTTCCCGGCTCCGGGTAGCTGTGGTTAAGACATTTTAACATATTATTATGGCTAGATAAGACGGACAGTGCATAATACTAAGGTACTCTTTTTATACCCTGAACCCATTAAAAATGGGTATAAAGGTATATTGTATTTGTGCAAAATCCAAATGTATGTAACAGGCAGAAGGATGCATCTCCGACCCCATAAAGTATATATATTCTTGATCAGCATCAATAGCCGAGTCGATGTAGCCATGTCTGTCTGTCTGTCCGTCCGTCCGTATGTATGAACGCAAGGATCTCAGAACCTATAAGAGCTAGACTTGAAATTTTAGATGTAGGTGCTCCTAGTTCCCGCGCAGATCGAGTTTGTTTCCGATAATCGATAAGTTACTCCGTTTCCAAGCAATCGATATCGATATCCTGTTTTGTGGGCAATTTTGGTAAATAATTAGAACTAGAGTCACCAAACTTGACATATACTTAGCTTCTTAAATAGAATATATATACATATTTGCATTTGATGTTGGAAGTAGAGGATTCTATCTAGTCGGGAGCTCTCGACTAGAACCTCTTACTTGTTCACCTTGTAAACAGCCGGCAATGTCCGACTGAGCGATACCCTACACTCAGTTCTCTCTAAAATTACGGATAGGAGTATTTAACTTTCTTGGACATCTACCTCATTCCATTCAAATTGCAAAAAGTTATTTTTAAAGCTAGCAAATTCGATATATATACACATTGGGATACCAATTTTATGCACTGATAGTTTTTACTATTGATCGGACTACAAATACCGAAGTTTATTATAATTAAAATTTAAAGCATTTTCCATAATGTGAAGAAAAGTGATGAACTACATTCTCCCTCTATTTATGAATAGAAGGAATCTAGACTGTTGGCAAAGTTAGCTCGTCTTTGGGTTCGGGATATCGCCAAGTCGCTTTTCTTCTACATTTTTATTTGCAATATCTCTATAAATGATAAGTTCTTGGTCAATAGGGATAGCACTGTGCTGGGTTTCATAAAGCGATAGTCCCACACGCAAATATATCTCTTATCCGTTCTGTTAGATTTATCTCATCTATCAATTGATTATGAATCTTAACAGAAATAATACTTGATATTTGACCTCCCTTCATCAAAATGCGTTCCTAGTGTCGAGAGTTATCTCCTGATGTTCAATTTTCCCTTTTGAATAACACTATTCAACAAACTTGTATTTTCCTACACTTTTTTTTTTTTATTTCTTATAATGAAAATATTTGTGGTTTCCTTTGAAAAGTTGACGATATTATAAAATTTATTGAAAAGAAAAATAATATTTTCTTTATCTGAGGCGCCAAAATCTAGCAATAACCGAGGTTTCATCCCCATAATTGTAGAATTATGCTTGGCTTAATATTAATTCATTAATAAATCACAAATTAATCATAAAGCAGAATGAACCTGTTGAGTCGAAAATATTTGAACGACTTTTTCAATTATCGACAAATATTATAAGTTTGTTTAGTTTAATTTATTATCAAACCTTTAATCATATAATGATGGGCAATTTCTATCTCTCTTCGGTATCAAATCTTAAAAAATGTAAGACAGGCAGAGAAATGACTGAGTATGACTCATAGATTATATATCTTATATACATCCCATAAGTCAAAAGTCATAGAGAGAGAAAATAACTCTTGACAAGAAATCTTTCCATAAATTGGTTGAGCTCGTTAGGAAGTTCTCCAGTCGAAAATTGATTATCTTTGAGACTTATCGCTTTCTATTATCATAATATGTTATGGGTACGAATACAATTGACAATTCGATTCATTCGAATATAGTATTAAGCTGAAAGCTCCATCAAATCTATATATATTTATGACAGATTTATGATTATGCCTTTAGGTCGAACCCAAACGGAGTTGTCGGGCCCCAAAAGCAGGCTGTACAAAAATAGATAGAACCAAATCTTATAGAGCCCGATTGCATGGCAAAGCATATAAGCGACTTGGTTGTCCTTAAATGACAAAAAAAAAAAAAAAACAAACTATAATATTAATTTTTGTTGTCTCCATAAATGAAGTCCACAGAGCATAAGGAGCGCAAAATTAGAAGAAGACCCAACCAGACTTGCTTCGTGTCAAAAGAAGTTTCAACAACGAGCTACATAAAAAGTCTAGAAAAAAAACAACAAAATAAAGCAAAGACAAGCTTTTCTTGTTTATTAATATAAATACGAGGACATGGAAATTATAGTACCTGGGGAAAACAGGACGTTGCCAACCTGGTGACAAACCGTGTCAGCCCAGTTGGGGGGAGTTGTCTTGTCAAGTGGGCGATGTTGCGCATAGAAATATCATTATTAAACGGGGAGCTTGTTTATTTATGAGGCCTAAGCATTAAAAAAAAATAACCCGACTTGGCGCCAGGCGCTGTCATGGCGACCGGACGGACGGACGGACGGAGTCGCCCACGGAGCAGAGAGTTAATAAATCAATTTGGACAAAGTTATCGAGCATTTAGGCGTAGGCGGCAAAGTTCCGCAAAAGTTTTCTTGGCACACGCAAACCGCAAACAATAACACGAACCGACTTTAACATACCCTCTACCCCTCTTTGGTCCGCCCCCTTCCACAGATGCAAGCGTATCGCGATAACTTCAAGCAAACGCCTTGCCCGTCGGCCGTCGACCCGCCGGCGTTGCCTCCATCATCCTCTACGCGTCTGCCCTTCTCCCGCAATCGTGGGCGTGGCGAGCCGACGACCAGCAACACAATCAACAACAACAACAACAACAACACGAGCAACGTCTCCGGCGGAATGCTGAGCCCGGCACCGGGTCCGCCCGGAACGACGGATGCCCTGCTGCGCCAGAACCAGGAGCTGCGCCAGCGGCTGGCCGACGAATCGCACAGCTATCGCAAGCGCCTGGACACGTACAAGCAGGCCCAGCATAACCAGGCCAATCTCGTTAGCCGCCTGCAGTCTAAGATCCAGCAGTACAGACAGCGCTGCAGCGACCTGGAGGAGCGCATGCATGACACTATCAAGCCGACCACAACGGGACCATGTGCGCCCAAGTTGACGACGGGACCAACCACAAGCCAGGTGATGGTAAGTAGCGAATCATCTAAAACAGGATTTTGATATAGCCTAAGGAAAGCTCACAATGGAAAAAATTGGGAAAATCACATTCCCTAATTGTTTGACAGAAGATATAATAAATATGATTTAATAGATTAACGCATTACAGGAATCATTGACTTGATCTTCTGATGTCCTGTCCAGCTCAGTCAAATTGTAGGTGTATATAGACATTTCTATGGGTCTATGCGTCTGTCTGTCCACCTGGCTAGTCGCCTTCCTATGCGCTTCTCAAGACTGTCAGTTTCTCTTATCTTCTCTATCCCTATCTCTGTCCCCTTAATATCTTGAACTCTCACTAAATCTTTCTCGCTCTTATTCTAAGACTACATTCTTTACTTCCCCCATTGATTTACTCCATTTCCATTTGGTCGCCTTCCTATGCGATTCTCATACACTCAGTTTTTTTTCCAATCCCTATCTCTGTCCCGATTCATTTCTTGCCCTCTCTCTAAATCTTGCTTGCTCTTAACCTAAGACTTATAGTTCTTACTTCTGCCATTGATTTACTGCATTTCCTAAAATCGCCTTTCTACGCGATTTTCATGACCTGTATGACCTGACTACAGGGTATACCAAGTCAAGCAACCCACTACAAGAGCACTTTTACTTGTTTACATTTTGTTTTGCATAATTGAAATGATGATTGTCTCGATTATCTTTGTGAATAGTGCTCGACCTCGCTGACCCTGGGTCAGAGTAGCCTGCCGTGCAGCTCTTCGCTAGACTCGCCACCGCCGAGCTGCGGACGTGATTACTTGCATGACGATGCCAGCAGCGAGCTGTGTCGCAAGCTGGAGGAGGAGCACAATCGCTGCGAGCAGATTGTGGCCCAAAATAATGCACTGCGCCAGCAGCTAGAAGAATCGAATCGCACGAACGAGGCGCTGACCAATGACTTGCAAAAGCTGACCAACGATTGGTCGAGCATGCGCGACGAGCTGCTCATCAAGGAGGACGAGTTCAAGGAGGAGGAGCAGGCCTTCAAGGACTACTACAACAGCGAGCACAACCGGCTGCTGAAGATGTGGCGCGAGGTCGTTGCGGTCAAGCGCGCCTTCAAGGACATGCAGACGGCCATGAAGGCCGAGGTGGCCAAGATGGGCCAGGAAATCAATGGCGTCGCCAAGGACATCAACTGCTCCAACTCCTCGGTCGCGTTTACGCTCGAGCAGGCCAAACGCGCCGCCGACGAGGAGCTGAAGCAAACGCGCCGCCTCAACGACGAGCTGCAGGCACAGCTGGCCACGCTCAAGGTGCAGCACGAGAGTGCACGCCACGAGATCATGGAGCGTGACCAGCGGCTGCTCGAGCTGATGAATCAGCTCAAAAAGCTGGAGGATCGCTGCGCTCAGGCCGAAGCGCAGGCAGCTTTGGCTAATCGCTACAATGATGAAATCGAACGCCTGAACAATTCCATGCGCGAGATCGCGCAGGCCGTCGTACAAGATGCCGAGATCGCCGATCGCGAGGCAGACGCCGAGGTCAACGCTGCCATGCAGCACATGCATCTAACGCGTGATGCCGTCGCCTCCAATGGAGGAGGCGGAGGAGGAGGCGGTAAATCGCCGCGTCGCAGTTCGACGCGCGCCTCGCAGGCCTTCGCCGAGGGCACCATCTCGGCGGTGCAGGCGGCGCTCCACAAATACCAGCTGGCCCTGCACGACATGCAGGTCAAGTTCCAGCAGAGCTCGGAATCGCTGCGCTGCACACGATCTCAGCTGGACACCAGCGAGGGCACCAAACAGCTGCTCACTGGCAAAATGCAGCAGCTCACCGAGAAACTGGATGCCAGCAATTCGAAGCTATCCGAGCTGCTGCAGGAGCGCGAGAGTCTCCAGAAGACGCTCGACGATGTGCGAACCCAGAAACAGCAAGCCGAAATGGGTCGTGCGGATCTCAATAATGCGGTGAGTGGGTGCCAAAAGGTGATAACAGCCGCAGATAAGAAAAACCGACAAACAATCTTCCAACAGAACAGTGCAAAAATCAATCAGTTACCAGATTTTAGGTATAGATTTAATGGGGCACTATATATTCCTCGCTAAATCGTTTGACTATATATATATATATATATATATCTATAGCCGAAAGCTTAAGACCTGCAAGGCTGCAATTTTTGTGCGTTGAACCAGCAAGCATGAGGTAGGCAGTTCAACTTTTTAGTTCCCATCGCGTCGGGAAATGCTATTCAATATGCAATATATATAACTACATATTTGTCCTGACTGACAGACCGCGATTAGAGAATTTATTTTAGCCGTGCAAGGCCGGGTAATACACTCAAATATCCTATATAGAGCTATAGGTCAAAATTTACCACTCCCATAACTCAGCCATATCTCACCCGATTTTCACGAGGTATGGCTCTTCGTTCATGGCAACTTAATCTGGCAAAAGTATTCTTCGTCCAAATTCCAGTGAAAATCTTACCCTCAAATATTCTATATAGATATAGGTCGACATTTTCCATCCGCATAACTCGGCGAAAACTCAACCGATATCCTTGAGTTTTGGCTTTTTGTTATTTATTGCTATTATTTATTTCATACTTACCACGAGCCTCTCCTAAATTCATCCAATTATATTTAGTCTCTAGTATTAAGCCCACAAGGGTTTTATTAATAGATGTCGTGCTATTTATACTTTCGACCTCTTCAATACTAGATTTAATGCAGATAGTCCGTCTGGATGCAGGCGTTGGGTACAGTCAGCTGATTAGATTGTTTGTTTCGCCGTCTCGACAAAAATCAATTACACGTATTTATTTATTTGTTTATGTTGTGTCTCGTTCCTGGTTGGATGAAGCTTTAAATGACCGTGACATTATGGCAACTGCACAAAAGTAGGATCCGGGTTCGAGTCCCTAAGCTAGCCCAAGCATGCTATAATGTCTTATCTGAAGTTCACAGCAGCCTGTTGGCAATTGTAATCTCTGGTAAAAATAAATAAAAATAATACTACTTAAATTAATTATAAATCAGATTGATTACCAAGGCTAGGCCCTATCGATATCTAGATCTGGGAAACTGAACATTTTATTGTAATTGTAATACCTTTTTGGATTATTCCACCCACAAGTGTGAAATAATCGCGGAAAACGGTTTGCTGTTTAACATCCAATCCCCCCTTAAATTCATTTTTAAAGGGCTTTGTTTGAATTTACTTTCAAATTGATGAAAATATTGTTGAAATCTTGATGGTTGTGGTTTCACGTCTTATATATTTCATATAGATCCTTAGAAGTGAATTTGAGCAAGAAACGTTACCCCCCAAATCTTTGACCCCCATTTCTACCAAGGAGGCAAGGATTTTCCAAAAAGTGTGAAACAAGCCTCTTATGAATTTGAACAAAGATCTTTGAAAATGAGTTTGAGGTCGATCGGATGGTAAACAAAAAAGTTTCATACAAACGTTTTTCGCGATTTTTCCACGCATGCGGGTGGAATTTCCCGAAAGGGATGGAATTTCACATAAGGTAACTACGAGTTGGGCTGGATTACCAATCGGTCAGTTAGTCAGTCAATCAGACTGTTAGTCAATCGGTCTGTCATCAAGTCATTCAGTCAGAGCAAACCGTTTTCTATATAGAGATAAATCTTTGGAATTGGGGTTTCCCGTGCGGAAAATGTTAGACTCGCAGCAAAAAACTAGAACCAGGCAATGCCGGGATATACCAGCTATTAATTAAAGTAAACTCTTATATTATAGTTTGAGAATTTGAGCGGAGACTTTGAGAAGTTGCAGTTGAACTATGGCAAACTGCAAAAACGAATCGATTCCATGGAAGAGGACAAAAAGGCCGTGGAGCTGGAGATACAGCGCATACTCAAGGACAAGAACATCACCGAAATGAATCTAAGGTAAGGTTTTGCCCTTCCACTTCCAGCTGGATAAAAAGTAAGCAACTATTCCCTGATAGATCCGAGGAGGATCGCAGCAGTCGCCTCAGGGAGGAGACGATTTCGCTGCGCGAGGAGCTGAACCGCGTCAGCCTGAATCGGGATCTTCTGGAGCAGCAGCGCATCGAATCGGACAATTTGATTAATTTGCTGGAGAAGCAAAAGTGCGATCTGGAATACGATCTGGACAAGCTGCTGCTGGACAAATGCGATTTGCAGGAGAAGCACGAGAAGCTGTCCAGCAACAACAGCTCCACCAGCGACGAGCTGAAGTCCGTGCAGAGCTGTCTGCTGGAGGCCCAGGAGGAGCGCAAGAAGCTGCGCCTCCAGGCCGCCGACCAGGCCAGCGAAATTGGCGAGCTGAAGAAGGAGCTGGCCGTGCTGGACAAGGCACGTCTCGAGCTGGAAACGGACAATCTATCATATAGCGAGAAGCTCAAGTGTCTGCAGCTTGAAAAGGAGAAGATCCTGCAGGATCTGGCCTGCATGACGCGCGAAAAATGCGATATACACAACCAGCTGACGGCCATGTGCCGCAAGAAGGAGACGCTCAACGAGGAGCTGATGCGCACGCGTCAGCGCTTGGAGCAGACGACGGAGACGAACAATCGCCTCAATCGCAACATCGAGGACATGGTCAAGGATGTGGAGGAGAAACAGGTGGTCATTGATCTGCATGAAAAGGACACGCATCGCTTGAACGAACTGTTGGCTGCCCTGCGCTCCGAGAAGGAATCCCTCGAGACGGTGCTCTTCGACACGAATACAACATTGGAGGCCGTCGAGGAGAAGCGCAGCCAACTGGAACGTGATCTGCAGGAGGCGCTGGTACGCGAGGAATCCCTCAAGAACCATGTGGCGCGTCTGCAGAAGGAATTGGAGCTGTGCCAGCGCAAGGCGCAGGAGACCAAAACGCAGCTGCTGAACGCAGCCCGCGCTGCCGAGAACGACTTCAATCAGAAGCTGGCCAATCTGCAGGCGGCCGCCGAGGATGCCGCCAAGCGACATGGCGACGAGGTGCTTCAGCTGCGCAACGCCCTGGAGAAGCGCATGCAGCAGGCGCTGCAGGCACTGCAGACCGCCAAGGACGACGAGATCGAGAAGCTGCAGGAACGCCTCGCCGCCTTGCAGGCACACATCGAGAGCCTGGTGCAGCAGCACGAGGAGACGCTGATCCGTGCCGAGAACGAGAAGCAGCAAGCGCTGCTCATGGCCCATCGCGACAAGCAGGCGGTTGCCGAGCGTCTCGAGACGGTCTCGCGGGACCTGAAGACCGAGCAAGAGGCGCTGGATCGCAGCAAGCGCGAGGCCAACGCCCGCGACGAGAAGCAACGCGCCGCCATAGCCATGCTCAAGGATGAGATTGTGCACATGCGCACCAGGGACGAGGAGCACAAGTAAGCCCAGGCATCTAGGTTTCGCATTTATAAAAAACTACCTTCCTTTTCAGAATCAAACTAGAGGAGTGCATCCGGAAACAGGAGCTGCAGCTGAACACCATGCGGGAGGAGCGCGACACTTTGTGCCGGCTGAGCGAGGAGCTCAAAATGGAAATTCGTCTCAGGGAGGACAAAATGGAGGCAACCAACAATGAGCTGCAGGATGCGCTGCGAAAGACCAAAGAAGGTACAAAGCTTTTTATAAATGTAAGACTTGCTGACTGACTTGATGATTGACTGATTGAATGAATGACTGATTGACTGATTGATTGACTTATTGGAGATCAACAGTAAAAGTATTTATGACGTAGTATCCTAACTATACAGCAGGGTTTTTATAAATTTCATCCGACAGGTAGAGCTCATGTATCCTCCAGAGATTTCTACTGCTTCTCTTTAGGCAAATCCATGATATCCCTCCTAGTTAAATATGTTGTTGTGCTCTTTCAGGCGAGGGCTACATCGACAGCCTGCGCAAGGAGCTGACCGACAGCCGGCGGCAGCTGGCGGACAGCAACATTGAGCGTGACAAGTACTCCGCCAGCAACAAGGAGCTGCGGGATCATGTGAAGCGCGTGGAGAGCGCCAAGCGCGAGCAGGCCCGGGCCATTGAGGAGGCGCTGCAAAAGATAAACAATCTGGAGGAGACCAAGAACTCGCTGGAAATAGAGCGCACGCGCGTGAGCACCATACTGAAGGAGACGGAGAATAATTTTACGAAGACCACGCAGGAGCTGGGCGCCACCAAGTCGCAGCTGCAGAAGACGCAGCTGGAGTTTGCCCAGAAGGACGAGGGCGGCAAGGAGCTGCAGAGCAAGCTGGCGGCGGAAACCGAGCTGAAGGAGCGGGCGCAACAGGAACTGGGCCAGATCAAAAAGCAGCTGTCGGATCTGGAGGCAAATCTGTGCGCCACGCGCCAAGAACTGGGCCGTGCGCGCTGCCACAACAACCAGGAGGAGCATCGCTTCCATGCCCGGGAGCAGGAGCTGGCCGCGCGCATGGAGGAGGCGCGCGGTCGCGAGAAACGCCTGGAGGACCAGAAGCACAATCTGGAGGTGTGTCTAGCGGATGCCACGCAGCAGATCCAAGAACTCAAGGCCCGCCTGGGCGGCGCCGAGGGACGCATACGGGCGCTGGACGAGCAGCTGGCCTGCGTGGAACTGCACAAGCGCGACACGGAGCACAAGCTGAGCTCCGTGGTGCACACGCTGCGTCGCATCGCGGGTATCCAAGTGGACGGCAGCGTCAGCCTGTCCCACCGCCTGCTGAGTCCTTCGCGCCGATTCAGTCCCTCGCGCAGCGTCGGGGATTACGATACGCGCAGCACATCGCAGTGTCCGGATGCGCCCGTTGATGTCGATCCGGATCTGGTGCGCAAGGGTGTGCGCAACCTGATGCATCAGGTGGCCCAGCTGGAGCGCGAAAAGGACGACTACAAGTCGCAGCTGGGCGCGGCCCGGAAGCAGCTGCAGGACGCCGCCGAGCAGCAACTGCGCTGCGACGCCAAGCTGGGCAAGCTGCAGACGATGCTGCGCAACCTGCAGGAGGAGCGAAGCAATCTGGAGACGGATCGCAAGATGAAAATCTCGGCGCTGAACGCGCTCGAGGAGAAGCTCAAACAGCGCAGCGACGAGTGTCAAATGCTGCGCGAGCGGCTCGCCCAGACCGAGATGCAGCTGGCGGCTACGTCCGAGGAGAATGGCCAGAACGAGGAGCGCCTGGAGAAGTGCCGGCAAATGTGCGGCAAGCTGGACAACGAGAAGCGCGCGCTGCAGGAAGAGCTGGCCAAGGTGGAGGGTCGCGCCAGCAAGCTGGATCTGCAGCGCGTCGCCATGGAGGGCGACCTGGCGCGCCTGCAGATGGCGCTCCAGGAGAAGGACTGCAACATTAGGCAGGTATCGGAGCGACTGGAGAACCAGAATCGCGCCATGACCCAGCTGGAGGATCGCTGCACCTCGCTCAAGTCCACCGTGGACCAGCTCAAGGAGCGACTGCAAAAGAGCGCGGTGAGCGAGACGCAGCTGCGGGGCGAGATCAAGACGCTGCAGAAGGAGCTCTCCGAGCAGGGCCACTGCTCCCAGGCCAACGAAGACAAGCTGAAACTGCTCCAAAAGTCACTGCAAACGGCGGAGAACGAGAAGCGCATCCTAACCGAGCGGCTGGACAGCGCCCAGACCAATCTCAACGAGCTGCGACGCAGCCAGCAGGCGCAACTCGATGGCAACCAGCGGCTGCAGGAGCAGGTCACCGATCTCGAGGTGCAGCGCTCGGCGCTCGAGTCGCAGCTGCGCATCGCCAAGTGGAATCAGGAGAATGGCGACAAAGGATTAACCAGCGGCAATGGCGGCGGCGGCGCTGGCCAAGAGGAGGAGGAGCTGAGTCGCCAGCTGAAATCGTCGCAGCGCGAGAAATCCGAGCTGCGCAGCAAGCTGCAAACGCTACAGGACAAGGTCAAGCAGCTGGAGTCCGACCGCAAGAGCAAATTCGCCGGCGGCAGCGCCTACGATCGTGCCGAGAAAGCGAGCTCCTATTATGGCGGCGGCGGCGGGGATGCCGGCGAATATGACTCCAATCGCTATGATCTCGGCACCGGAGGCTCCTTTAGCTGTGGCCTGGACCACAGCGTCATTGAGCAGGAGACGCGCGACTTGCGGCTGAAGGTGCGCCGCCTGGAGACGCTGCTGGCGGAGAAGGAATCGGAGCTGGCGCGCTGCAAGGCGCGCATGCATGACAGCGCCAAGTGCTCGGAGGGATTGGACGCGGATCGCTATCGCAGCGCCCAAATGCATGCCGAGAAGCTGCTCGATGCTCGCGAGCAGTCCCACAAGCAGCAGGTGCTGCGCCTCGAGAACCAGGTGAGTGCCAGCCCATTTCCAAGAGGATCACACACCTTCACCTTCCTTAACGCTCCTCCTCAACAGATCTCCATGCTGCGCGAGCAGCTGGCTCAGGAGGCCAAGCGGCGACAGCAATATATACTGCGCAGCTCCAAGGCAAATCGCGAGATGCAACATCTGCGCAGCACATTGGGCGACTCCCTACGAAATGTCTCCCAGCATCCTGTCGATGCCCATTTGCTGGAAAGCGAAAGCAGACGGTATGTAAAAAATAAACAAGTAAGAGGTTCTAGACGGGAGCTCCCGACTAGGGGATACCCTGAACCCTCTTCTTCCAACATCAAATGCATATATATATTCTATTTTAGAAGCTATATGTCAAGTTTGGTGACTCTAGCTCCTATTATTTACCAAAATTGCCCAAAAAACGGGATATAGATATCGATTGCTTGGAAACGGAGTAAGTTATCGATTATCGGAAACAAACTCGATCTGCGCGGGAACTAGGAGCACCTACATCTAAAATTTCCAGTCTCGAGCTCTTATAGGTTCTGTCAAATTGATTTAGAGGTCTATATAAGTAATTTGAGGGTACAATTTTTACATGAATTTTGACCAAAAAATTTGTTGCCAGTTTTTGATGCCAAATTGATTTAGAAGTCAAGCCATGAAGAAAAAGCCAAACCTTATTAAAATCGGATGAGATTTGACCGAGTTATGGGGTAGGGAAATTTTGACTTATGTCTATATAAGTATTTTGAGGGTACTATTTGTACATGAATTTTGACCAAAAATACTGTTGCCAGATTTTGATGCCAAATTGATTTAGAGGTCAAACCATGAAGAAAAAGCCAAACCTTATTAAAATCGGATGAGATTTGACCGAGTTATGGGGTAGGGAAATTTTGACTTATGTCTATATAAGTATTTTGAGGGTACTATTTGTACATGAATTTCGACCAAAAAAATTTGTTGCCAGTTTTTGATGCCAAATTGATTTAGAGGTCAAACCATGAACAAAAAACCACACCTTATGAAAATCGGATGAGATTTGACCGAGTTATGGGGTAGGGAAATTTTGACTTATGTCTATATAAGTATTTTGAGGGTACTATTTTTACATGAATTTTGACCAAAAAAATTTGTTGCCAGTTTTTGATGCCAAATTGATTTAGAGGAAGAAAAAGCCAAACCTTATTAAAATCGGATGAGATTTGACCGAGTTATGGGGTAGGGAAATTTTGACTTATGTCTATATAAGTATTTTGAGGGTACTATTTGTACATGAATTTCGACCAAAAAAATTTGTTGCCAGTTTTTGATGCCAAATTGATTTAGAGGTCAAACCATGAACAAAAAACCACACCTTATGAAAATCGGATGAGATTTGACCGAGTTATGGGGTAGGGAAATTTTGACTTATGTCTATATAAGTATTTTGAGGGTACTATTTTTACATGAATTTTGACCAAAAAAATTTGTTGCCAGTTTTTGATGCCAAATTGATTTAGAGGTCAAACCATGAACAAAAAGCCAAACCTTATTAAAATCGGATGAGATTTGACCGAGTTATGGGGTAGGGAAATTTTGATGTCTATATAGGATATTTGAGGATACAATTTGTACATGAATTTTGACCAAAAATACTGTTGCCAGATTTTGATGCCAAATTGATTTAGAGGTCAAACCATGAACAAAAAGCCAAACCTTATTAAAATCGGATGAGATTTGACCGAGTTATGGGGTTGGGAAATTTTGACTTATGTCTATATAAGTATTTTGAGGGTACTATTTTTACATGAATTTTGACCAAAAAAATTTGTTGCCAGTTTTTGATGCCAAATTGATTTAGAGGTGAAACCATGGACAAAAAGCCACACCTTATGAAAATCGGATGAGATTTGACCGAGATATGGGGCTGGGAAATTTTGACTTATGTCTATATAGGATATTTGAGGATACAATTTGTACATGAATTTTGACCAAAAATACTGTTGCCAGATTTTGATGCCAAATTGATTTAGAGGTCAAACCATGAAGAAAAAGCCAAACCTTATTAAAATCGGATGAGATTTGACCGAGTTATGGGGTAGGGAAATTTTGACTTATGTCTATATAAGTATTTTGAGGGTACTATTTGTACATGAATTTCGACCAAAAAAATTTGTTGCCAGATTTTGATGCCAAATTGATTTAGAGGTCAAACCATGAACAAAAAGCCAAACCTTATGAAAATCGGATGAGATTTGACCGAGATATGGGGCTGGGAAATTTTGACTTATGTCTATATAGGATATTTGAGGATACAATTTGTACATGAATTTTGACCAAAAATACTGTTGCCAGATTTTGATGCCAAATTGATTTAGAGGTCAAACCATGAAGAAAAAGCCAAACCTTATTAAAATCGGATGAGATTTGACCGAGTTATGGGGTAGGGAAATTTTGACTTATGTCTATATAAGTATTTTGAGGGTACTATTTGTACATGAATTTCGACCAAAAAAATTTGTTGCCAGATTTTGATGCCAAATTGATTTAGAGGTCAAACCATGAACAAAAAGCCAAACCTTATTAAAATCGGATGAGATTTGACCGAGTTATGGGGTAGGGAAATTTTGACTTATGTCTATATAAGTATTTGTACATGAATTTCGACCAAAAAAATTTGTTGCCAGATTTTGATGCCAAATTGATTTAGAGGTCAAACCATGAACAAAAAGCCACACCTTATGAAAATCGGATGAGATTTGACCGAGATATGGGGCTGGGAAATTTTGACCTTTGTCTATATAAGTATTTTGAGTGTACAATTTTTACATGAATTTTGACCAAAAAAATTTGTTGCCAGTTTTTGATGCCAAATTAATTTAGAGGTCAAACCATGAACAAAAAGCCACACCTTATGAAAATCGGATGAGATTTGACCGAGATATGGGGTTGGGAAATTTTGCCTTATGTCTATATAGGATTTTTGAGGGTATAATTTTTACATGAATTTTGACCAAAAATACGGTTGCCAGTTTTTGATGCCAAATTGATTTAGAGGTCAAACCATGAACAAAAAGCCAAACCTTATTAAAATCGGATGAGATTTGACCGAGATATGGGGCTGGGAAATTTTGATTTATGTCTATATAGGAAAATAAAAAACCTAGAGATTTCAGTTCTTAAACATGTTTTCTTAATCTATAGTATATATTTCATATATAATTTGATCCAATCTTAGGAAATGTTTGCCTAAGATTATACTCAGTTTTTACTCTTCTATAATCTTCTTAGCTATTCCTCCTGCTTATTAGTCGACGAATATTTTATGTCATATGCTTAAAAAATTATAAATAATATTAAAAGAATTCCTATATGCTATATGCTACATATGGCAAAGCCAAAATAAGTAAATATAATCTTGATTACCATCTGGAAAATCCACGTAACCCTCTCTCGTTGTTCTCTAAAAGCGATGTGAACATAAATTCAATGTTCAATCATGAATCTTGCTGTTCGGAGCTGAGCCCAGGGTATCTTCTAGTCGGACATGTTCGACAAACCTATATATATACACATTCCTTATTGTATTCTATCTGTATTCCAGGCTGGACTCTGCTGTCTCCATGAGCCTGCCGCCGTCAACGTGTCGTGATTACGATCGCGATTAATGGATGTCATCTGGTTACTTGATCCCGCCAAGACGTAACGTTAACTGCCAGCGTAAGGATAAATACGTGCATTTATTTTCGAGGCAAACGCTTAAGATAACAAAAATCATGATAACAACAAATATTGAAAATCGCGTTATTTAGTTCACCATTCATCAAAGTTGAAGAGCTTCAAATACGATTCTAGCTGTTCATTGTCTGCCTTGATAGACAATCGAATATAGTGCGTTCCATTTTTTCGCATTTAATTGGTTTTTCCTGAATTGGACATATATCGAATATGACACACAAGCATAATTTACAATATTATACATTAAAGGGTCACAAGTTCCGCTTCTCCTCGACAGGCAGGAGAGCACAGAACTACATATATATCATATATGAGCTATAAATCGATCACATAATAATTTATATAACATTGACATGCACATTCAACTTTTAACATACCCAAACTAAATACAGCATGTGTTCAAGAACTTACAGCATAATTGATTAAATATACAAAAAATTCACACGTCCAGTAACACTTTAACATTTCCTTTATTTTTTTAACAGCTTTTCCAAACACTCAACAACGATTTTCATGTTCGCCTTCTGCGCCGACAGCTTGGCCACCTCGCCAGCAATGGCAAAGAGAGCCTTGGATTTGCCCTTTTGGTATTGCTGCACAGCCTTCGGCTGGTTCGCAATAGCCTGCTGACAATAAGCCTCAATGGTGGCGAGATCAGAAATCTGTTGCAGATTGTGTTGTCCAATAAGCTGCAAAATAAAAGGATAACAACAAGTTATAGCTTCCAATTGTGCAACATGCAGAGCTTCATACTTCGCAAACTGAGCTAGTTGGATTCGCGTGTAAAAGTTGAATAAGTTGGCGGGCTGCTTGTAAATTGATTTGTTCTGCATGCAGCGCCTTCAAGACATCCTTCAAAGCATTGGCGCTCGTGGAACTAAAAATAACACGAAATTAAATCAATATTTGGTACAAGCACATATAATGGGTGCATACTAATCTTCGATGTCCAGGTTAAGCTTGTTGCAGTAAGTTAACAAGTCGTTGATGAGAAAATTTGTAACTACTTTGGTTGGGACATCCGACAGGCTCTCGGTAATGTTCAGAAAATGCTCCAACAGGACAGGCTCATTCTTAAAATACAAAATTTGTGTGTTTTATCAAATATTAAAGAGCGAGAAGAGCATACCACCAAAATGATGGCTGTCTCTGCATTAAGTTTGTAATGTTCCACAAGGCGTTGACGCGTGTGCTCAGGCAACTCGGGTATTTCCTTACTAAGAGCCGCAACCGATATTAATTCTTGGGTTGACACCGAGCCCGGTTTAAGATTAACATGCAGCGGCGGCAAGTTGGGCTCGGGCATGAAGCGATAATCCTGCAGCACCTCCTTATCACGCATTGCCACGGTGCGTCTATGCTCAGCATCCCAGGAACGCGTTTCGTTTGTTACCACGCCGCCCTCGGCAACAAGCTCCAGCTGTCGATTGATTTCATATGAAATTGCCTGCGATATGCTGCGCACGGAGCCAATGTTTTTGACCTCTGTGCGTACACCCAAAGGAGCTCCTTCCTCATGTATAGATATATTCGCATCCACACGCAGGGCACCCTCTGCAAATAAATAGACACTCGTAGAAGCCTTTTGGACATTTTGTCAGGCACTCACCTTCCATTTTACAGCTACAGGTTTGCAGTCGTCTTAGTATAAGCACCAGTTCTTTCACCAACGAGGCAGCCTCCTCGCCAGTCTCCAAATCTGGCGCAAATACCAGCTCCATTAATGGCACACCAGCACGATTAAGGTCAACTAGGCTCCGTTTGAGCTGCTCGTCGTGCAACGATTTGCCACTGTCCTGCTCCAGTTGCAATTGCAGAAGGTTGACTGATTTATAGTAGACCTTCTTCCCAGGCGTTATGACCGGGAATGTCATCAGACCGTCGTTCGCCAGGGCAGCGCGTTGTTGTGTAATTTGGTAGCCGTTCTAAAAGAATATATAAAGATTCAATATAGCGATCGATGTGACGAACTGTCAATGCTCACTGGCAAATCGGCATAAAAGTAATGCTTCCGATCAAACATGGAAACCTCGTTCACCCGGCAGCCAAGCGCCAAGGCGGTTTTTATCCCAGACTCTACGCATTTGCGATTGAGCACCTTGAAGAGAGAAGTTCCAAGTTAGAAAATTGTTAAAGAGACCCGTGAAAAACTCACCGGCAGCGTGCCTGGTATCGATGCATCAAAGTAGGTAACCGCTGTGTTCAGTGGCGCACCAAAGGCTGTGCCGCTGCCCGAGAACAATTTGGATGCGCTTGTAATCTGTGCGTGCACCTCCAAGCCAACGACGCTCTTCCACTTGCTGCATCAAGCAAAAATGGGTTTAAAATGTGTTCAGGTAGGCATAAATTATATATATAATACCGTTTAGGGGCATGGGCCAATTTGGGCTGTGTAGCCAGTCGACGCACGACAATATAACTTCCCATTTCAAATTTTCCTCTGCCAGTTCAGATTTGATAAGCGCAACAGCTGAACATCAGCCGCGCTGCTAAACAAGAGACGTTTTCCCTCTAATGTTAAATATATATGTAAAAATATCGATTGCACATAAAACAGCTGATTTTTCCCATTGGCATCGAATGGAAATTTCGAAATATAATTTTTTATTTTGTTTTGAAGAATATTATCTCAAGCACAATCATAATACATTAATATATTATCTGCCGTGTCCTAATAGGATGTAAATTTCAGCAAGATTTTAATTAAGTAGAGCGAATATCCCCAATGCAAACACGAGTCTGCTAAGAACAGCTGTTAATAATTGTCGTGTCACGAACCAAACGTTCGTAATCGATAGGACACGTTTAGTAGAGCAAGTATCCCCAACACGAACACGAGGCTGTTGAGAACAGCTGATAATAATAGTCGTGTCACGAATCAGCCGTTCATTATCGATAGGACACGTTTAGTTCCGATATTTAATGTACTTACGATAAATCAAAATAGCACGAAGGCGAAGTGGGCTCCACTGGAAGAACATGAAAATGATGAACCTTACTGCAAAGCCAATGTAGAAAAAAACGCGAATTAACCTCTTAAAGAAAACATGTGAAGAAGATGAAACTAGCAGAGGTAAGTAGAACAATTTCATTGGCCAATGGACAACACACAGCAAACACACTTGTGGCAAAATGTGATGCAAATTTTGTAAATCAGTTGACAACAACAACGACGAAGAAGAGAGCAAAAAGCACACGCAGCGCAGAAAACAGAAAAAACACGACCAAGAGACCACGAAAACTTCAACGACGACAGCAACGACGACGACGACGGCTACAAAGTTCTTGGAGTGGTGGCCACAACCACAACGCTTGCCAACGTTCAGCCACAGCTGAAGGGGAGAGAGAGAACTGAGGCGGCGGCGGCAGGTGGCAGTGCAGTAAGGAGAGCTCATGCTGAAAAATCAATCAAGCAACAGCACATGCTGTCCACTGTTTCGACTCTAATTAACTAAAGCACTCAAAATGGACTTCGAGAGGATCATTAACGGTTTGGAGTCGAATCAAACGCACGAGAATGAAGAGGCAAAGAAAAAACTTGTTGAACTTTTCACCCAAAGTGAGTTATCGCCAATTTATCATTTAAGATACTATTTGCATTTCCCAACTCCCAACCCATAGATAAGGAACAATGGCCAGTGCGTTACATGCTGGACTACTACATCAATACGGGCTCAATGCGCATCATGGAAGTGCTGGTAAAGGCACAGCCTCCACACGATGGCTACATATTTGATCGCCTGGACGACTGGCTCAAGCAGCAACAGTTTCGCGTGCAGGCGCTAAATGTCTTCTGTTTCATTGTGCGACGCCATCCCACCTGGTTGCACAAAATCGAGAAGCATCGCCTCATAAAGAGCGTATTCAAGCTGCTCATGGTGAGTGATTAGCCCGAATCTTCATCTTTATATGCCCCTAATCTTTTACTAATATTGTCCATTTAGCACGAGAAAGATATTGTGCCGTTGATGAGCGCGCTGCTGTGCATAATTACGCTGTTGCCCATAATACCGAACTCTGTGCCGAACCTGTTGAACGATCTGTTTGACGTGTTTGGACATTTGGCCTCATGGAAATCGCAAAACGTGAATAGGCTGCCGGATGAGAAGCTGGTCCACTTGCAATTGGGCTTGCAAATGCTCTTTCATCGCCTGTATGGCATGTATCCGTGCAATTTCCTCAGCTATCTGTCGGAATTCATCAAGAAGGACAAGGGCGGCATCTTCCAACATACGATTAAACCATTGCTGGACACGGTGCGCGTGCATCCGATGCTCTTGACGGCCACCATTGAAACAGAGGTGAGCAACGCCCGTTGGAAGGAAATGGAACCACACGATGTGGTCATGGAGTGTGCACACTTGTCGCTGCCCGTGCTGCATCCCGATTCCACAAACGAGGACATCAACTCCGCCTATCCCTGCAGCACGCCCAGCTTTAGTCGCATGACTTCGACCAACTCTTACAGCGATCAGCACAACAATATTAGCAATCAGCTAAGTGCACAGCAGCTAATTGGCGCACCTGTTCGACGCTTTGAGTCGGCGCTGGCCGAGAGCGGCAACACACCGATCTGGAGTCCACATAACGAAATAGCCGCTGCTACCGGCAGCACTGCTATACCCTTGACGCCGACGCCGCCGTTTATTTTGCCGTCCAGCAGCAGCGCGCAGCTGCTTGTTGCGACAGGCTCTTCGCCGCCGGAGGCAGCTGTCGAGGCTACGCCGGAGACAACACCATTGAAAGATTTGCGCGACTTTAAGCAACACCAACAGCAGCAGCAGCAGCAGCTGCCCAACTCACATGCGGTGCGCGCGATATTTGGTAGCAGCCAACCATCTTCGCCCATGCGCAAGGATCAGCAAAGCCAGTTCCACTTTCCTGACATCAATAAAATGCAGCAAGGTGAGCTTCCAGAGCTCAGAGATACAATGCTCACGGCTACTCTTTGCCCGACCGGTCCGAATGCTGTGCAGGCGACGCTGCACACCTGGGACACCAAGGAACTAAGGGGCACCGTTTGCGGCGACTGCAACGAAACGGATCGCAGCCTATGCAGCGATGGGGGCCTACACATGCCCACCAGCCGGTCCATGCATCAGCTGGTCAAGGGCTTCAGGCGACGAAATCGCATGGTTAGCTGCAACGAGAGCAGCAATACCAGCGGCTGGCCTGGCAGCACAGCGTCCAAGCGGGCAGCATTAAACAGCGCGCCGGAGGACAGGCAAATACGACGCACCAAATCGTGCTCGGCTCTAGCCGGCCTGCAGCATGAAGATGATGACGAAACCGATTGCCCGACGCTGCCGCAGAATAATGGCAATGGGAATTGCGTGCAAACACAAAAGACTGGGCTGGCCGGCAGCCGACTGCAGCGTAGCGGCCGCATGCTGACCATGGTAACAGCGAAAATTGCGACCGGGATTGCATGCAAGTCGCAGGAGGTGCAGACAATAGAGATGGTGCCATCACGGTACGAGAATTGGCTCGTTGAGCTGTTGCTCGAGTGCAAGGAGCAGCGCAATAAGTACGAAAGAAGTCAATTGTACCCGCAGGACATACTCGATCAGTACATAATGCGCTCCGTACACGCCAAGGATAGTTCCGATGCAACATCCAATCTCACTGTCTCGTCCCTGCAGGAGCAATACCATCTGACGTGCTTGCAGCTTCTGTACGAGCGCTATCGACGCAGCATTCACGCGGAGCGCAATCGCCGCCTGATGGGACGCAGTCGTGACAAGCGTAGTCTGGAAATGGAGCGGGATCGTTTGCATGAACAGCTTAAGAACTTTGTTGTGAAGAACCGCGATCTGGCCCTGAAAATGGACTCGGCTATTCGGCAGTCGAATGAGCGACAAAACAACTACAACCTGGAGCTGGCCGACCTTAAGTCCAAATATCAGCACGAACTGGAGCAGAATAAATGTCTGCGGCAGGCAAATGATGATCTGCAAACGCGTCTCAGCTCCGAGATGCAGCAGCGCAAGGAGATCAACTACGAGGTGGAGTTTCTGCGCGGTCAAATCTTCACCATGAGCACGGAGCTGCAACGTGCCCAACAGCAAGCGGACATGGGACTGCAATGCAAGCAGGAGCTGGCGCGCTTGGAGGCAGAGTTTATTATCATGGGCGAGGTGCAGGTGCGTTGTCGGGATCGACTGGCCGAAATTGATAACTTTCGTGCGCGCGACGAGGAGCTGCAGCTGCTTCAAGAGAGCTACAATGCAGAGCTAAAGGGTAGGTTTCAAAAAAAAGGCATAGAAAGTGTACCTAACCGATCGTTATTTCGCCCACAGAGCTAAAGCACAACTTGGATGAGAAGACATCTCTGCTCGAAAGCACCAGGCACAAAATCAGCGAACAACAGGCTCAGTTGGTCAACAGCGAGAAGGTCATCACCGAGCAGAAGCGTTTGCTGCGCACCGTCAAGGATGAATACGAGGAAATGTTTAAGGTAAGCTGTAATAAATGATGAAGCCAGAGTTAAGCGAATATACAATATGACCTCCTTCCAGTCGGTGAACAAAAAATACGACATTCAAAAGAAGATCATTGTACAAATGGAGGAGAAGCTCATGCTGTCGATGCAGCAGCCACAGAGCGCAGTGGGCCACGCCACTTGCTCGCCGGACACCGACCGTACTGGTGAGCACTTGATATCAATAATTCCCATTTCTCGTTTATTGACCAAGTTTGTGTTTGCAGACATCGCTTCGTCCATGGAGCGCAACTCGCCGCTCTCCACGTCGCTGGCATCTAGTGAAAGTCTCTCAGCTAGCCTGCGCTCCACGGAGCTAAAAAATCTTCAACAGTTGCTCGAGCCGCCTTCGATGCCGGATGTTCTAAACAGCATGGCCGGCGGCACAGGCTCCGGCACGGGCACGAGCTTGTACGAAGACAATGCGCGCATGCCGGCAATTGACTTGGCCACGTCGGCAGGCACTGCTAGCGCTATAAACATTATGCAGACGACAGCGACGGCAGCATTGCCGCAAGAATTGGACCTGCCTACGACATCAAATCACACACAACATACCCACCCACAGCCACATCCACATCCACATTTACATTTGCAACAGCAGCAGGAGCAGCAGCCAGCGCAGAGTCAGCAGTAGGAACTTGATGCAAACAGAACAGAAAGTACACAAGGCTGTCAATTATATAAACAGAAAGATATGGTCGTCGGAAAGGACAAGCATCAACTATAAATTAAATATGCATCAAAAATAGCTACAAATATCTCTTCTTTTTTCGTCTCCACTACCAAAAAAAATTAATGTCGGAATATGAAACGAATTGTTCAGGGTTTTTCGCATTCAGTTTAAAAAACTGCAACTAAAGTTTAATAAAACGCAGAGTCCGCGCAATAATTATATATATAACGATTATAAACGTTTGAAATTTTAACTTGTTGGCACATTGCAATGTGTTTTGTCGTATAAAATTGTACAAAAAAAAAAAAAAAGTAATAAAACGAAAATAGGTTTTGATATGATGAAACATTTAAATAAAAATATTTCAAGTGCATATTGATTTAACAATAAACATGTTAAAAACTAGTTTTTGTCTTCGACTAATTTAATTTGTTCAATGAATCTCGACATTATGTAACATTGGCGCGAAATTTGAATGGAATTTGAGCACAACATTTTGCGGCAGTACCAACATAAATAAGTTAAACATAGCCTGCTGCTGACAACTCTATTAAAAGCTGGGAGAGCCAAAGGCACAAAATTCAAATTTCGCTTGTGCGCAACAGATGTCGCCATTGCCAACTGTGCGAAAAGTTGTCCAACATAAATAGGTTAAACATTTTCCGCTGCTGGCAACTCTATAAAAAGCTGGGAGAGACAAAGGCGCAAAATTCAAATTTCGCTTGCGCGCAACAGATGTTCGGCGTTGCCAGCTGTGCGAAAAGTTGTCAGCGCCAACAGCTGTTTTCTGTACTAAACGTAGCAAGAGGAAGAACAACTCAACAATCAGCGAAAAACGCCTCGAAAACAAAAAAATTATGTTGTCGCAATATATGGAGGAATTTGAACAGGTATGCATAGACCAAAGGCAACACGCACTACAAACAGCATATAATTCGATCCCACCAAAATTAGGAGCCCTTCGAGGTAGGCGAATTTATTGAACGTCTGACCTGGCGCACCAACAATGAGCTGCAGAACAGCGAGGATTTCAATCCTGTGGCATTGCACGACACATTCATACAAACGATTAAGGATTTGAAAATTCTGCAGGAGAAGCAGCAAAGCAAGTGCGAACGCCTCGAGGAATCCCTGCACCAGGAGCAGGATTCGCATGCCAAGAAAATTTCGAAGCTGCAAGAACGACACCAAACGGCCATCGATTGGTTTGGCCAGCTGGACGAGAAGATCAACTCTGTGGCTGGCAAGATAATGCATTTGGGTGAGCAGTTGGAGAATGTGAATACGCCGCGTAGTCGTTCGGTGGAGGCACAAAAATTGCTCAGCTACATGTCCGAATTCCTAATGGCCGGGCCCGTCATAGTCAATGATGTATTCACCGATCCGCTGCGCTTAAACGAAGCAGCGGATGTTATACAGAAGCTGTACGCAATTTCACAGGACCTGCCGCCGGGCAACTTTGCCGAGTCCAAGCGGAAAATTGAAAAGAAATACGATGAAGTCGAGCGCCGACTGATCGAAGAGTTCGCCGCGGCACAAAAGAGCGAGGATATCGAGCGCATGAAGTCGCTGGCCCAGATCCTATCCCAATTCAAGGGCTACACGCAGTGTGTGGATGCCTATATCGAGCAGAGCCAAATGCAGCCGTATAGCGGCAAGGATATATTCATTGGCATAGTGCCCATGTGCAAGCATCACTATGAGATAATCAAGAAGGTCTTCGCCAATCCGCAGCAGGTCATGTCCAAGTTTATTCTAAATATCTATCAATTGAAACTGCATCAGTATGCCATGACCAAGTTGGACGATAAAAAGGACGAGGAGAAGTATCTACGCACGCTCTATGAGCTCTACTCACGGTAAGACGGAGCTTATTTATAGATTGCATTCAATATTCAATATCGTAATATTTTCAGCACCTTAAAACTGTCCAGCGATCTAC
Source organism: Drosophila novamexicana (assembly GCF_003285875.2). Taxonomy (NCBI): domain Eukaryota; kingdom Metazoa; phylum Arthropoda; class Insecta; order Diptera; family Drosophilidae; genus Drosophila; species Drosophila novamexicana. The sequence goes on along the minus strand of NW_020824827.1, from coordinate 1,761,044 downwards.
AAGTCTACATGTCCACCATCGATGATGATCTGCTCCACAAGCTCACACAACAAATCTTCATGAAGAACCTTGCGGGCTATGCTGAAATTGAGCTCAAATGCCTGACGGCCAAGTGCTCGTCGGAGCTGGAGAAGTTTTATGCGAGCAAGAAGCATCAGAAGACACAGACCACAAAAGGTTTTCGGCGCAACATGGAGGTGCTCATTGCAACGCGAGCCAACATTAACATAGCTGTCATTGAGGATTATGGTGGGGAGACGTTTCTATCAGAGGAGCTGGCCATCAATATGCTGCAAGAGGCAAAGGCATCCCTCAAGCGTTGCCGATTGCTCTCCAGCGAGGCGGAGCTGCCCGGCAATGCGATCAAGTTGAATGATATATTGTTACGGTTTCTCATGCACGAGCATGTCGACTATGCCTTGGAGTTGGGTCTGCAGGCGGTGCCATTGGCGGAGGGCAAAGTATTTCCCCAGCTGTATTTCTTCGATGTGGTGCAAAAGACCAATATCATTGTGCATTTGCTGGATAAATTGTGCAATTCCTCAGTTATACCCTGCGTTAGGTACGAATACAAGTTAATCTAATTGAGAATTGTACAAATTATTTGCATTTGCAGCAACACACCAAAATACTCGGATTATGTGTTTAAGAAGCGCATATTGATGGAACAAATTGAAACGAAACTGGATCAGGGTCTGGATCGCTCGATAAGCGCAGTAATTGGCTGGGTCAAGGTCTATCTGCAGTACGAGCAGAAGAAAACGGACTACAAGCCCGAAACAGATGTAGATACTATCTCATCGGCTGTAAGAATTTGATCTCCATGATCCTACGCACATAATACCATGAGCTATTCTTTCACAGGCGTGCCTTCAAGTTGTGCAGAGTCTGCAGCCAGTTATTGTGCAGATAAAGAAGTGCGTGGATGGCGAAAATCTGCAAAACGTGCTGACAGAGTTCGGAACCCGACTCCATCGCATCATCTACGACCATTTGCAGACAATGCAATTCAATACGGCGGGCGCCATGTGCGCCATTTGCGATGTGAACGAGTACAGAAAGTGTATACGTGAGCTGGAGAGTCCATTGGTGACTCAGCTCTTTGATATACTACACGCTCTGTGCAACTTGCTATTGGTGAAGCCACAAAACCTTCAAGAGGTGTGCACAGGCGATACTCTGGTAGGTGATATGTGATATTTATAGACGATCGTTTCAAACAGTTTCGCTCTTTATTGGCACAGAACTATCTGGACAAGTCGGTGGTGCGGCAATTCATCCAACTGCGCACCGATTTTCGTGTCATTAAGAATACAAACTATCTGAAGGGGATCATCGAATAGCACAATTGGCAGACGCGAATCCGCTGCTGAGTCACATTCCCAAATTTGTCCCAATCAATTTACTTTTTGTGTATTTATTTATATAAACGTAAACATGATCAAGTAACAAAGTACATGCTTCAGTTTTCAATTAAACTCAAGTGCTTGATATATTTTTATCTATTCATCAGCCATCATTGCTCATTTTTCATTAGTTGTAGCTCTCGTCATGTCCCAAATACTATGGGAACGGCTCCGAAACGGATCGAATTTAATCAGTCGACAGCTCGTTCACAGCCAATAAATCAAAGTTTATTGCCTAAGTATACACAAATTATTTATTTACAATTGAATTTAATGACGATTCCCGAATTGCAGATACCGCCAGTTAAACGCTACCAACTGCCACAAGTTGGCCAGTAGCTCGTGCCTTTACGTCAGTCACCAGCTAGCTGTGAAGCCAAACGTATCAGAGTACTATTTGTCGCGTGTTAGATTAACCAAAAAAAAAAGTAGCCCAGCATTATCGTTTACCTTTGTTACAATCACATCCGAAATTTTTTGTGCGAAAATTGTGCCGCGATCTGTTGCCACAAACGGTTTTTGGCCATGCGCGGCTATTTTGTTTACTACTTGAAAATTCTCTGGGCCATTTGTGTTGTCCACGAATCGGCCGCCAATGCCATGAGGATCAGCAGAAATGATGCCTATAAGAAGCTGTTGTCCTTGCGCTCGCTACCTTTTGAGGATTGCGGTGAGTACTTAGGTGTTCCTTCGCCAGGCGGATACAATCCTCGTTGAGCTCAATCCGGGAATGAATATTGTTATTGATATTGAAAGATATGGTAGAATATTATTTTTTATTATTATTATTACTATTATTATTGTTGTTGTTATTATTATTATTATTATTATTATTTTATTATTGTTATTATCATTGGTATAATTATTATTATTATTATTGTTGTTGTTATTATCAGTATTATTATTATTATTATCATTATTATTATTATTATTATTATTATTATTATTATTATTGTTGTTATTATTATTATTATCTGTATTATTATTAGTACATTATTATCAGTATTATATTCTTATTATTATTTTTACTATTATCATTGTTATAATTACTTTTATTATTATCATTGTTATAATTATTATTATTATTATTATTGTTGTTGTTATTATCAGTATTATTATTATTATTGTTTTTATTATTATTATTATCTGTATTACTATTATTACATTATTATCAGTATTATTATTATTATTTTTATTATTATCATTGTTATTATCATTGTAATAATAATTATTATTATTATTATCAGTATTATTATTATTATTATTATTATCAGTATTATTATTATTATTATTATTATTGTTATTATTAGGAAATGTTATACAATATTTATAACAATCTGATTCTATATTGAAACCTTTCTTTGTTTTGAGCTACAAAATATATATCCACAATAAGGTTTTAAGTCGATTGAAGCTGATCAAATTTCCTTTTAATATTAATTATACTCGATTTTCTTGGACACATTGGCAAAAACGGTATCAACTTTATTTTAAATAGCAGGCTCAAGTGAGTATTGAATAGAAATCGCAGCATGTACATATAATATGTTTAAATATTAAGTAAATATAATTGTACATATTATCTACGAAATGCTTTGCCTATGCTGCAAAACAAGCTTTCTGCATTTATCAAACAATATTTATATCTTTTTGTATTATAATATGCCCGGAATCGCCTTCTTTAATAATTACTCATTTCTTTTCATTGTTTATAATCTTCAATCTTTTTTTTTTTTTGTTAATTTTTATAATTTAAATATAGCCACAACATTTTGGAATAGTTAAGACGTCTATCGTCTATGCTGATATGCAAGAATTACGACATTAATCAGTGTCAATTTTTTATTGCAAAAGTTTCCCATTCACAAATAGAAGAAAAAAAAATGAAACAGGTTTTGGTTTTTTTTGTTATTGATTTTAATCATAATAAATAATCATAATTCATAAAAAACTAATCATTTTATAACGTTAGACAAAGTCTAATAAATCATCATTACTTTACACTTTTTATTTGTCTTATAAATGATGACCAGACGTATTATAGACATTTATAGATGAATACTATACTTTTATGGGATTTTCGAAAATGTAGCGGCAAGCAATGCCAGTCCATTAAATCTCTTGGCTTAATTAGATATATACTTATTAATTATTAATTATATATACCTCAAGAAAAATGTGTAACGAATTCAAGGACACATTTTTGAGCACATATACATATAATATTTGAGTCCTTTTTGTTTAAATGAAAAATAGTTTACAGAGACTTCTTTTTGACTTCGACAATACATTTGAGAAGCAAGGAGAAGAGCTCGATTATTTTTGCTTTACCATATTGAAACATTATTATGAATATTTGTTAAAACTTTAATTCCAATTATATCTTATATATACTGTTAAAAAGCAGTAAAAATTTGCCCTAAGTCGCAAAATATTTCCAATATTTACAGTAATTCAGTCCACTTTTCCACGTTTCCTCAATTTTAATAAGTTTCTTCTTCATATTTGTAGCTGTTTTCAGAGTTAGTACGACAGAATCTCGAATATCCTTCTCGAATCCTTCATCTTTCAGGAGTATTTTATCTACTCTACGTCCGAGATAAGTTTTCTGTTTGATTTCATTTTACATATCCATCACAAAATGGCGTCGCATTCGTTTTGGCCCCAATATCTTATAATGTTGGCAACGAAGCGTTTAGTATGCACGGAATGCACGTACTTGTAAATAAGTTCCATCCAAAACTCGCCTTTTATATAACAACAAATACATATAGACTAGTTGAATAATATTGTATATTTCTCTAAGGAATGCATTCGCATATATGTATTCATGTATATATTATTAATCTTGTGGATTTTGCAGGTTCCCTATATCATGTGAACTACCTGAACATTGAGAGCTGTACGAAGGTGCCCTGTTCTATGGCTCGCGATTCCACTGTTAAGGTTACGGTGCTCTTCGATGATAACGGTAAATATTTGCTGATAACGGGGGATCATGCATTTAAATTCTTTTATAAGCTCTCTCGCCAAATCGCGCAGTACTCGGAAACAGAAATAGCTTAGCGAGGGCGAAGATACGCATGTGGGGGAAGTAACTGTAGTACCTAACGGTAGCTGATGTGGCGAGGAGGAGGAGGAGGGGGGGGAAGGTAATCGTGTGAATCGACGAAGACGGCGATAAAGTGCTGTTATGCATGTCATAAAAATAATTGATCAAATGGGCGTGTAAATCAAAATAATACCCATGTACAAATGTGCAATACATGCATATACATATAGATAAGTAAGTATGTATGTGTGTGTGTGTGTGTTTGCCCAATGCAATTTGGGTTAGCGATATTATTGATTTTGAATATATAAATAGACCACATAGAGCTTTACTGTGTTTTGATTATTCAGCAAATAATTCCAGCGTACTGCACACAGGCCCAATAGAACTCTGAGACCAGAAGCTGATAAACACTCAAGTACCTTAATTTATTTTGCGATCTATAATGTGAAATCTAAAGTACCAAGTCAATTAATATTTGCGTTTCTTAGTAAAATGGAAAAATGTTAACTCTCTCTCTCTTTCTCTCTCTCTCCCTCTACTTCGTCGTACAGAATTTTAAATTCTGTTAAGTTAACTGTTATCTAATTGTGTAGAAAATATACGTATATCCTGATCTAATGTTAATGTCTAATGTTTTTTATTGCAGGCAATGGTGTTTCCTTTCTGAAGCACGAGGTACGCTGGGTCTTCACCTATGTCAAGACTGAAGCGGCCATATCTCCCGATCCTTGCGATGGCGACCACAACTGCATATTGAACGTGAATGATAGTAAAAGCTATTGGGCCAACATCTATGTGAATCCAACATTGCCTGTGGTGAGTTTCATTCGAATATTTATCTCTTCCTTTACTCACCACTGCTTTGGTTGCAGATGAAGGGCAGCATGCTCTGGGAGGCCAAAGATGAAAAAAATCAAAATCTCATATGCTTTGAGGTGCCCGTTGTAATTACAACATAAACATATGTACACACACACACACAAACAGACAGACAAATATATATACAGTGCATAAGTGCGAATGTAAATATGTGTGACGCAGATTAAGCAGAAGAATTTATGCTACTTATGTGAAATACAATAAAATAATTGGTGCATGCAAAAACAACAACAATGGAAACATTAGTAGGGCAACAACAAGTACATACACCCACACACACACACACACACATACTTATGCATCCTTTAATGAAACTCTGAATGAATGGGCGCTGCAGGAGGAAGAAGAAGACAACAGCGAAGGAGCAGAGCGAAACATAAATAATGCGATCTTTTGTTTTTGGCACTGCTGCGCTGCTAGCGGCACACGAAGCAGCGACGCATTTGGGAGCATGAGCGCCAGCCACACGCTTTCACGAGCGCCGCGAGAGCCGAACATAAAAAATCGAGCGCAAACGAGCTGCCGAGCAGCCGAGCGAGCGAGTGGGGCCGAGCGCACAAACTATGTTCAGCATCCAGATGCAATGCAATTGGTCGTTCGCTCAGTGTGTCAGTCAGTCTTTGTGGGTGCAACACGTCGGTCGCAACACGCAGAAGCAGTAGCCGCGTCCGCGTCCGCAATTGCAGTCGCAGTCGCAGTCGAGAAGTGCAAAAGCGAACAGATAAAATCGAAACTTAATTAAATAATAAACGCGCGCGCGATCGATCACAGGAAGAAGCCTCTCGCCAATTGTGCTGTACACAGGGTGTTGCCAGATTGTTGGCGTTTTGAGACCAAGTGCTAAATTCTGCGTCCACTCCTTGGGGTGGTGGTTGCCAGCGGCATTTCGTTCATTGTGCGTCAAGTGTAAGTACAACAAAAACAAAATGCTCTGCCCGGCCCTGCTCGGCTCGGCTCGTTTGCTTGCCATTTGCGCAATTTGGTCGGCGTAAAATGAGATTGCCTTCGTGCTAATTGCGGCAAACGGTGCGGTAGGGGTAGCTATGTGGGCCGGGGCAGCTGCGGGCAGCCGAAGATGGGGATGCCATGGTGACATGCAACGCCGCACCGGCCATACAAGCTACACTTGGCGTGGCAAAGTCGTCAGCGCCATACCCTTTGCATCGGAAGTAACCGCATCCAATTCCCTGAACCTGAACTTTGCTAGCGACTGCAAAATTAGCCCAGAATTGGAATTGGAGATCTTTTTTGTTGTCCGCAAATGCTGGCCTGAAATTTCAGATCGGATCGCTTCATACTTCCAATGACAAATTAGCGTAATGTGAGAAGCTTCAACTGATTCTATTTTCTTGTAATTGTTAATAGAAAATTTCGGACTCAAAATGATTCACGAGTTAGCTTCAAGCTATACAAATTTAGGAGTTGAAAATCATATAGTGTACATTAGATTGACATTTTTTTTATTAACATTTAGATACAAATGTGCCGTAATTTTCCCACGAATTAATTAATTATTTAATTAGACATAAAGTCTTGACTCAAGACTCTTGAGATAACAGCAAGAATAATTTTTGGTTTATAGTATGAAAATAATAATATAAGAAATACTATAATATAAATTTAAATAGGAATGTAAAAAATGTTAAATGTATTTTATATATAATTTCTTTACATTCTTAAACTAAGATGAAATGCAAACATTTACCTATCAAACATTTTAGGATATATTGTGGGGCATACATCATACACAACTAAGACGCAGGATTTTTGTCGAATTCAAACAGACATAACACGTTAATACTTCTTTTCCCTAAATTGAATTGAAATTAAGATAGAGAAATCCCAAAATATGCTTACTAACGAGCGAAATTAGTTTCTAAACTCGTATCTTAAATCTTCTGAATCATATATTAAGCATATTTCCGAATTGATTTCTGTTAATTGCAAATAATTGCTATAATTACTCTATAAATTGGAGCTGTATTTAATCTTATAGCACATTTATATATAGTTGCTGCTAAAGTTAAATATAGTTATTTACAAAATTAGATAAGCACACAATTTTTAAGAATTTCTCAAAATAATTTGCGTAATTTTGTGTGTTTTAAACTAAAAAAAAATCATAATAATATTTATTGATATAAAACTCTAACCCAAAAATAGGAAATTTGTAGGATATTTAATTAATTTAAACTAATTGCACATATATAATAGCTCCTCCTAAAGTTAAATATAGTAATTTGTGAGCTGAGAACATGTTGAAAATTTAAATAGGCACACAAAGAATTTGTTCTAGGCAGTTTGTTAAACTATATTGCAGAGCTATAGTTTATTATATAATTTAGGTAATATTTAGGTTATAATATTATATTTTCAAACCAAACAAACATAATGTTATGTTATTTAATGATAGTCTTAATTATAAAACTCTACATAGTGTTGAAAATGTTCATATCCAACTAGTTTGTATAGTGGCGCAATTGTAGAGCATCCGATCGTCGTGGCATGCGCAAGATTAATGACGATTCCAGCCTCCCCGTTTGGCAGTTTACTTTGCTCTTCTTGCGTTTACTTTAACGTAAAAACTTTTTATGTGCGGCTGCCAGTGCACTTGAGCAGCAGCAACAATGCGATGACGATGTTGTTGTTGTTGCTGTTGTTGTTGCTACTGTTGTTGCTGGTTGTTGGTCAAAGTGTTAAACGATTTGCATCATATTACACACTGTTGTTGATGCTTCGCTGCCCGGCCATTGTCGCCAGCTCCAGAGTCGCAGTCGCAGTCGCAGCCGCAGTCGCAATCGCAGTCAGTGGCTCAGCCTCGGGCCCGAAGCGCTATTGTGCTAAGCTCCGAAGAACGCAGACCTTAACAAAAGCCAACTACCACCAACGATTTATCATAGCAGCAGCAGCAGCGACGTCAACGAAATCGATCCGGATCGTTTAGCTTCGCTGCCTAAGGCGTGTGTGTGTGTGTGCGCGCGCGTGCATGTGTGCGTGCGCGCGCGTGTAAGTGTGTGCGTGTGTGTGCTCTGCTATGTGTGTGCGCAGCATAAAAAGATAATTTTGAATTTTTGAATCGTTAAAAGCAATTAATTGCCACTACGCAGCGGCAGCCAGCCAGGCAGACAGCCAGTCAGCCATCCTGGCTGCGACGGCGACGGCGACAGCGACTGCGACTGCCATTCCATATGACAGCGCTGCTTTTGCCCGATTTACTGCCCAATTTTGTTGCAAATTTTGCGTTCCGCGGAACTTGCTGCATTTCATCTTGTTGTCATCAGCGCTGTGCTTATTCTTGTTGTTGTTGTTGTTGTTGTTGTTGTTGTTGTTGCCGCCGATCGTCGCACATTCATTTGTCGCTTAATGTCCCTCTGTTGCGTCTGCGTTCGCTCCCCCTTCCGCCCCCTGCCGCTCCTCGTCTAGTGTCGCGCCGTTTGTTCTGTTGCGTTTGCTGCTGCTGTTCCCGTTCCTTGGCCCGCCAGAGTGCCCAGAGTGTCTGTATCTGTATCGTCTTGGCATGTGCGGCATCTGCCGGCTGCCTGGCTGGCTGGGCTTCTGTGATGAGATCTCCGTCCCGGCTATATGCTGGCTGCTGCTCTACGAGTGTGTGCATGTGTGTGTGTGTGTGTGTGTGTGTGTGTGTGTGTGTGTGTGTGTGTGTGTGTGTGTGTGTGTGCTTGTGCTTGTGAATCTGGTGACATCCACTTGCATGTGCACATTCATCTTTATTTTATTTTCTTTGCTTCACATTCACACGCACACACAAACATGCACACACACACGCACACACAGTTGGGGCAGCATCGACCAAGCCATAAAACATTAGTTTCCCATTTGCGTGCTAAATACCCTATGTGGGGTTGGCAAGCTGCATGCCAATTTAAAAGGTTGGCTTAGCAGTCAATTCCGCGCAAACAGAGGAATGCCGTTTAGCCGGAGCAATGCGCAACTGTCCAGTACCAGGAATGACAGCTTATACATACATATGTGTATGTCATTTAGCTACATTCAAATGTAACATATCAAATGAGGCTACGCTTTGTTTACGTGACTATAAATCTGTGACACTTTTAATAACTGAAATATCAAACATTAAATAAATAATTGTATAAGCACTCAAATCAACCGTTTCAATCTGTTGTCCTTAAACAATAGTCCTTGCTTTCTTACTATTATCATTATTATTATTGAGATTAATAAGTTGCGAGTATATATATTTTTGACAGACAGAATTAAGAAGAAGCACTTATTATTATACTATGAAACATTGTTTGCATTATTTTGCTTAAATATTTCATGTATTTCAATATATAAGGACTTTCTAGAATTTCGAATTTTTTCGAATCAACTCCAGAACTAAAGTGTTCCAGTTTGCGAGAGAGTTTTGTACTTAAATAGAACATGTTTTTAGAAAATGTTTGCTTTCTTTGGAAAATAGGAATTATTATAGTTGAACATTTGAATATTTTCTTTAATTTTTTCAAGATTTAATGTATTACTTTAATAAATATTGTGTGCATTTCTTTTGGTAATAGAAAAATTAAACTTATTTTGCAACCTTTCTCAGGAAAATTACCGTAGAATTTGCAAGAAAAGTAGAAAATCATTTTAAAAGAAATAAGCATTTAATATTGTTCAAAGCACATCAGAATACAAATTGTTTTGACTTAGCTAGGGTATCATGGCAGTCGGTATTGGAAACTTTTGTAGTTCGTCTAACTGAGCGGTGCGTTCGTGGCACGCACCGTGATGCGCGCTTTGAAGTCCTGTCAAGCACTTGAGATACATTTATGTATTTTTGCATTTTCATTGCTGCCACTTGGAGTTGAGAGCAGGCGGGAGGGGCGGGGCGGGGCAGAAATGCGCAGAATGATTAGTTAGTTGGTCAGGCGAAATGGAATAAACCGGTTCGAGCGATCCTTCAGCATAATCAACATGCATAAATGCTGTTAATTATGAATGCACGGAATGCGTTAAGCCCAAGCGAGAGCTGAAGCTGGAGATGGAGATGGAGAGCTGATTATCTGGCATACATTCATTACAGATTGGCATCAGGTGCTCGAGCCACCCGAGAGTTTGAGATGCTGCCGATCTTGTTGGCGCTGGCGCTGGCCCTGCTGGGCAGCCGTGCCTCGAATGCGAGCAACGCAGCGATGCATCAACGCCAGCGCGACAGCACCGACATCAAGGAGAAGATCACGGAGCTGCAGTGCCTGGCCAATTGCGAGAACAACACCCCAGCCACAGTCCAGCGTTGCCTGGACCAGTGCAAATTGGAGCTGTTGCGTGCGCCCCGAGCCGGCAGCTGTCCGAGCAGCACGCTGCTCGCGCGGCAGGCGCGTCTCTCCTGTCTGGACAACTGTGTCTACGACCACGACTGCGTCGAGGTGCAAAAGTGCTGCGCCTCCGCGTGCGGCCCCGTCTGCGCCGAGCCGCTGGGCGTGCGCAACGCCAGCCAGCTGCCGCCCATACCAAAGATCCTGCGCTACAAGCTGCCGCGCAGCCACAAGGTGGAGCTGACCATTGAGCTGTCGCTCCTGCCCTGCTACTTCCATGTGGAGGTGCGCTCGCATATCGGGCGCATCTTTACGCCGCGCAAGCTGGGCATGTGGCAGTCGCAGCAGGTCGAGAAGATACTGGAGACGCGCGACGGACCCAGCAAATTGTAGGTACTCACGCCACGGTTATATCGATGCCGCAAATCTAACATGCAAACATATTTTTGACCATAGCATGGATATCTTCTTTAACATACGACCCGGTCGCTGGTATCAGGTGCGCGTTGCGGCGGTGAATGCCTACGGATTCCGCGGCTACTCGCAGCCCTCGCACGCCTTTACCCTGGCCAGCAGTAAGTGCAGCTTGTCGCCGTCCTAATCTTGACCAGCTCAATAGCCCAGCTCTGCATTTCAGATCCCAAGCCGCCCAAGGCGCCCAACGATGTGCGTGTCACCTCCAAGCACTACGACGGACGGCGCTCCGTGAGCGTCAAGGTGGTCTGGTGTCCGTCCAAGTCCAATCTGCCAGTGGAAAAATATAAAATCACCTGGTCGCTCTACGTGAGCAGCACGGATCAGCACATCTTCACTCTCTTTGCCTATGTCAGGGATGTAAGTGTTAAACCAACTAATTAACTAATTAAAATAAACTAATTAAATAAATATTTAGCTAAAACTCCGACTAAAGTTGCCTAAAGAAGGAGACATTTCCGACCTCATAAAGTATATATGATCTGAACACTGATCAAGAATCAACAGCCGAGTCGATATAGCCAAGTCCGTCTGTCTGTTTCTATGCGATCTATTCTCTCAGCTTTAAGGCTATCGTCGAAACTTTGCAGAAGTGCTTCATTCTGTTGAAAGCAGACCATATGTCGAAACCAAAGTAGGTTCTTGCATAGAAAACTTTTTTGTTTTTCAAGATATCTTGACCATACTCGGCATTTATTAGTTTTACTATGCTCCTCATATATTTGCAAAATCCCATCAACATCGGACCACTATATCATATAGCTGCCATAGGAACGATCGGTCGAAAATTAAGTTGTTGTATGGAAAACTTTTTTGTTGATCAAGATTTCTTGACGAAACTCGCCATTTATAAGTTAATTAACGTTCCTTACATTTATGCCAAATCCTATCAACATCGGACCACTATATCATATAGCTACCATAGGAACATTCGGTCGAAAATTAAGTTGTATGGAAAACTTTTTTGTTCTTCAAGATATCTTAACCAAACTCGGCATTAACTATTTTCCCTGTGCTTCTTAGCACCAGGCATACCACTTGGAGCGTTATGAAAAGGTTGGGCCTGCAAGTGTATTAAATCTTCGGCGTGCCGAAGATAGAAGATTTCGTGTAATCATAAAACAATTGGGAGCATGGCACAGATTAATCAATATCAAACTCATTTGCAGACGCATCAGTTCGAGATCAAGAAACTGCGTCCCAACTCCTCGTACTATATACAAGTGCAGGCCATGTCCATAATTGGGCTGCGGCGCCTGAAATCGGAGCAGACGGCGTTGTTATACAACACGACGCTTCAGTTGGACGAACCGTATGCAGCTCCGCTCGATTGCAGCAGCCACCATGTCAGGCACAAGTACCATCACGGCCACGCAGCCGCCGTCGCGGAGGAGATCAGCTCGACGCCAGCTGTGAGCTCCATTAATGAGGTTGGGCGGGCAAAGACGCCCGCGGAGCTGGGCAATGCCTCCTCCTATGATGTACGTTTCCGTTTGAACCGGAAATTTGGCATGATTGTGCAAATTTTGGGATTCCAGCCACACAAGGAGAAGTAAGTGCCAGTCCCCTCCCTCCCCTCCCCACCCCCCCCCCCCCCCCCCCCACTGTGTTTTACACATGTTATTCATGTTATTTGATTGTTTATAAACAATTCGCCGGAATTGTATTATTTTGCATTGCAGAGTCTTCGAGCTGTGCCCCCAAGAAACGAAATGCGAGCACCGCGAATTCAGCGCCATCCGTGTCAAAGTGAGTACAACGCGGCCACATGCCACGAGCTCGGTTCGTGCCCCTCGAATCATTACAGAAATCATTTGTCATTTGGTCAATTGGATTTGGGTTTCATTCGACACGTGAAACACGTTTGCGTGCGAGACGCCACGTACGTGGTTCATAGGCTACTCAAATCCAATTGCAGTCGTGAATTTCACAGATTTCGCAAACAATATGTTTCAAGACTGAAAAGTTTAATGAATTCATTTCATGGATAATTTGATTGATTGATAGACTGATTGGCGATCAATACTTCAGTGATGAAAATGCAATCTTAGGCGGGATTTCGAAGCATTCCACCCGCAACTGTGGAATAGTCGCGATCTAAGGCGGGGCATTCCACCCGCAGCTGTGGAAAAGTCGTGAAAAAAGGTTGCTTGAAAGTTAATAACTTACCATCCAGAGAACGTAGAGAAATTGTTCTTTGCGTCACACAATAAAATTATCCAGGGTTAAAAGGAACAGGGCTGGAATTGCGGGTTCACATTCAGTTAAAGCCCGGCTTAAAGATTCTATCTCATGTGCCCCATTATGTGTGCTTGATTACAGAAGGATTCGCTGGAGTTTAGCAAATTGAAATATAACACAACGTACGTGCTGAAGGCGCTGAGATCCAGTCCGAACTCCGTGCTGGAGGACACGAGGAATGCGTTCACCTTCACAACGCCCAAGTGCGAGAACTTTCGCCAACGTTTTCCCAAAATGCAAATCAAATGCAGCGACTAACCCGGCTCCGTGGTGGTGGATGCGTCGAGTAGGCAGTCGGCCAGTGGACCATGAGATTAAACTTAGCTTGTAAATAATTTTGTATGTACGGACTTAACTTTTTTACTTACTGTTAACCCTAAGTATACGGATATAACAATGTATTGTTTCGCCTGTTGGAATCATATATTTATTTGAAAAGATCTTTGAACTCTTGCAAATCCCGCTGGTGCTGCGACATGGCCTGCATGCTGGGCCCCAATTGCAGGGCGCCGGGCAATTTGCTGGCCTCCAGCTTGACTCCCAGCTCGATGAGGGCCGCGATGAGCCTGGTGGTGTACAGCACCGGGCCGCCCACCAGATGCAGGAAATCGTAGTGCTTGTCGCGGCGCGTGCTGAACAGGATTCGCTTGGACACAAAATCCCCATAGTTGCTGATGCGTCCAACGCAAACGTAGCGCTTCAGGGATGGCGCATATACCTCAATGCTGGCACGCAAACTCTCCGCCGGCGTTAGCCTCTCGGCAGTGACGTACACAATCCGGAAGGGTATATCCAGGGATTTGTAAAAGTCGATGGCCAGATTTAGCACGTGCTCGAGTGCTGCATCGGCTTCGGCCTCGGTCTGGGTGGCCACCAGGCTTTGCACCGCGTTCGTTTGCGTGGCCGTGTACAGACTGGGCGTGGGCCCGTAGGCCAGCGCCTCCTCGCGATTATAGCTGCGCCCGCAGGCGACATAGCGCAACGGCAGCACCGAAGGATATACGCACAGCTTGGTCAGGGTGCCGAGAAAGCTTTCGAATGCGCCGCCGCCCGTTAGATATGCGGTATTCAGTTTGTTCAGCAAGTGTTCCTCGCGCACCAGATGGTACTGACTCAGGGGCGTGGCATTGGCCTCCAGCAGCACACAGCGCACAAAGTCCGGATTCGAGGTCTGCACAAAGTCGCCGTGCGTGACGAAGTAGCGTGCCAGCGCCTGCATGGCATCCACATCGAAGTGAGCCGCCTTCTCCATCATGTAGTAGCGATTGTTGTCCACAAAATGCACTAGTTCCTTGCGATCCAAATGCCATGGCGCCTGTGCAACGGCCGGGGGCGGTTTGTGCCTGTAAATGAGCTTCTCCACATTCGTTTGGGGGCAGTGCGAATGCAAGCCATTGGGCAGATGCAAGAAGTCATGGATAAAGTCATCTTCGATGGGATACAGATTTTGTTTCAAGGCTTTCACCTCGTTGCGCAACACCTTGCCACGCGCGCGCAGTTCCTCCAGCTGCCCCGCCGAGCCGCCGGATTTCGTCAGCAGCTTCAGTTCCTTGGTAATCGCATCGCGCTCCTCCTCCAGCCGCAACAGCTGATCGTGGTGTGTTTGATACGTTGCGTACTTGGTGAGCACCTCGTCCAGATTAATGGCCAGGCCACGTCTGGCGATGCTCTGCTCGAGCACTGCTCTGTCGCGGAATGTGCCGGCGAAATCCAGGAATGGCTGCAGCGTCACATAGTTCTCGTTGGCTTTGTCGCCGGTTATGTAAAGTGCAGAAATGTGTCGCTTCAGAAAAAAGCATTGGCTGAACACACCACGAAGCTTTAACATCGGGATGCGTTTGTTTGTTGAATACAAATTTTATTTTTCACGCTCAGAGCTCACGCTCAGCTGTTATATGTTTGCTCAGCTGCGCCAAACAGCTGTTCCCCAAGTAGGCATAACATGTAATGCATGTCTAACACTCTGTTATAACTACATAAAAACAGTCTGTTATATTAACATGGAAGCAAGTTTCAAGCAAAACATCTACTGTTATAGTACAATTTCTGTTGGGAAGTGTTGTTTTACGTTCAGCTATTTCTCGTAACAGCAACCATACCGTAACTGTTATAATAGTATAAAAGTATATACTTGTGGCGCGCTCTAGTGGACATTTTTAGCAACAAACAATTTACATTTTCGCATTTTTTCAGTTAAAAAAAAAACAAGTTTAAGTTTAAAATAGAATAAAAATATATATAAATGTACAATAAAATATAATATTTATTTATTATTTTAAACAAATTTTCAAGTAACAACAGTATAAACAGTATAAAAATACAAAACAAATATTTTACAACAATAATATGAATCACATATAAGTAAAAAGGGCAATTTTTAAAACGTTAAACTAAATTATTTTTGTTGCTAATACTTTGTAGTTGTTGTCGCATTGTCCGGCATCATTTATTGCTATCCAGGACTTCGGCAAAGGACGCAGGCGGCTTAAAATTGAGGACCTCCTTGTAGACGAGCTCCTTCCACTTTTCCAATGTCAAATTCATGTCCTCAAAACTCTGATCATACAAGGGCGAGGTGCTCTCATCACTTGGCTCCGCGTACTTCTGCATATATGGATGAGCAAGTGCCTCCTCGGCCGTAATACGTTTATCGGCGTCCAATTCCAGCATCTTCTCCAGCAAATCAATCGCCATTGGATTGGCATCTTTAAAAACAACCTTGAAGTCTTTGCGTTTCATGGGCGGCAATGAATCTATATAATGCCGTGCGTTATCGGAGGAGATCTTCTGCATGAAATCATTCGGCGGTGTGCCCAGCATTTCCATGATCAGATTCAGCTGGTGTATGTGATCTGTGCCCGGAAACAGTGTGCGCCGCGTGATCAGCTCGGCCATAATACAGCCGACGGACCAAATGTCGACGGTCTGGCTGTAGTGCATCCAGTTGAGCATGATTTCCGGAGCACGGTACCAGCGCGTGGCCACGTAGCCGGTCATCTCGAACTCAGTTGGACGTGCCAGACCAAAGTCCAGAATACGCAGCTCGCAGTCCTCGTTCACCGCAATGTTACACGGCTTCAGATCCCGATGGATAACGCCAGCGCTGTGTATGTACTTAAGACCCCGCAGTATTTGGTAGACCAGGAACTGGACATGATCGTCGGACAGGTTCTGCATTTTGATAATGTTATTCAAGTCCGCGCCCATCAGGTGAGTCACCAGGTAGACGTGCTGAAAGTCTGCCAATGTCGCGTCCGGCGGATGCGGATGAAAGATGTCCAACAAGCCGATAACATTCTCGTGATCCATATGCTTCAATAGCATCAGCTCTCGGTACGCGCGCTTGGCATGCACCGTCGATTGGAAGGGACGCGACAACTTCTTGATGGCGACATCCATGTTGGTGCCACGAATCCTCGCCTTGCACACCTGGCCGTATGCACCAGAACCCACCGGCTGCAACTCCTGGTAGGTTTCAGGGACTTCCCATTCGGTGCGATTGATATCCAATTTGTAAAACTTTTGCATTTTGCACGCGCTCATTTCAACAATTATTATTATTGTGCTATGGGACTCTCCTCAGTACAAATTCGAAAATGATTAGGCTTATCTTGTTTTCAGTCGGCACAAAAATAACAACATTAGCAGCAACAGCCAAACACTGAATGCATATTGCTACGATTTCATGGGCGGGGTGATACACTCATAGGCGCATTTTTGAACCCAGCGCCGAATTGGAAATGCGCTACGGCCGCCAGTTGAGATTAATAGTGTATACCAACTGTAAGTAATCACAAAGCTATTGATCATTTGCTCATATTCAAGAGAGTTTTAAACTATTTAAAAGAAATGTCAGTTAATGGTAACTGAAAAAGAAAGCGTTCAAAACTTTCGTCGTTGCTTAGTTTTTCTCCACTCAACAACAACAACAAAAGCAATCGATGAATCGATAAATCGATAAGTTCGGTTAAGCAGCAGGGTTGCAGCGTTGCCAGCGCGCATTAAATTCGAACAGCTGATACAAATGTAAACATGAGCGAAATGTTACAATAAGCGACTCTCAGCTCGCTCTTGCTAAAATATTTGTAAAGTAGGTGGGTCTTCGCTGCATATACATATATAATATTTTACACTAAATCACAGCGAATGTTATTAAAGCGCCTGCGCGCTGCACACTAATCTTATCAGTAGCATTAATCTAATCTGAGCATAAAAGCTGGGCTATTCGATCTGCGCCTTTTGTGTCAAGAACAGTTAGTTGTGGAAGCCGCAATATAACGGAGTGTGCCAATTCTCTCTTCAAGTCTTAAGCGCAACATTTTCTGAAGTAAGCTGATTAATTAAAGAAAAAAAAAACAACTACTTGTTAATTAAAAATGCAAACCATGCTAAGCAATTTGTGCTTGAGAAAGTTAGACGGCCAAAGTTTGGATGTCACCTCACGCTGTCTCCAGGGGGCAAACGATGACCTTTGGAGCGGCCCTCAATCTCATGCCTTTCGTAGATAGCAGCAGGAAAATCATTTAACTAAAACTAAACTTTTTTAATAAACATTCGATAAGATTAAGCAGGTTCAAAGTGTATTAAAGAAAAAGAAAGAGCATTAATTAATTATTTAAGCGTATTCAAAGGTTTGCTGTAAGAGGAAAACCACCCTTGCTTTTGGCTATAATTCATTTTTTTTTTTTTGTTGCAGTTCATCATGACTTCAACGCTGCTGCCTGGTAATATTGTTTACGGCGGGCCCATACCCGTACGGGTGGCGCAGGATTATCGCTCCTTGGGACAGTTTATTTTGGACAAATACCAGAGCTTTGGCGACCAAACTGTCATGATTGATGCTGTCACTGGCACGGAATATACTGCCAAGTTTATGTACGAATCGATAGTGCGATTGGCCCAAATACTTCAGAAACTGGGCGTCAAGCACAACGATGTCATCGGGCTGTCCAGTGAGAACAGCGTTGGCTTTGCCGTAGCCATGTTTGCCGGATTTGCGGTGGGCGCAACCGTGGCGCCATTAAATGTCACCTACTCCGAACGTGAGGTGGATCATGCCATAAACCTGTCGCGTCCAAAGGTCATATTCGCCTCAAAGATCACCGTTGACCGCGTTGCCAAGGTGGCCAAAAAGAATAAGTTTGTCAAGGCCATTATTGCGCTCAGCGGCTCCTCCAGCAATCATCCAAATGTGCATTCCTTCATGGACTTGATGAACAACGACAAGTACAAAACAAAGCCCGACTTTACATCGCCGGTGGCCAACAAAACCGAGGATGTCGCCCTAATTGTATGCTCCTCCGGCACCACGGGTCTTCCTAAGGGCGTCCAGCTGACACAGTTCAATCTGTTGGCTACGATCGACTCGCAAATGTAAGCTAAATGAATATATATATGTATTTGTTTTTATTTTTTCATGCGTTTCGCTTTTGCTTGCAGCCAGCCCACCATGATGCCTTTCTCGGAGATTACGCTGCTGACTGTCATTCCGTGGTTCCATGCTTTTGGCTGCCTCACGCTCATCACAACGGCCACGATGGGCACGCGTCTCGTCTATTTGCCCAAATTCGAAGAGAATCTATTTCTCTCCGCCATTGAGGTAGCTAAGTCTAAAAACTATATACATGTTTTTAATATTTCGTACATTGCAGAAATACCGCGTTATGATGGCCTTCATGGTGCCGCCACTTATGGTCTTTTTGGCCAAGCATCCGATTGTGGACAAGTATGATCTGTCCTCACTGATGGTCTTGCTTTGCGGCGCTGCACCCCTCAGCCGTGAGACCGAAGATCAAATAAAGGAGCGAATTGGTGTACCCTTCATTCGCCAGGGTTACGGCCTCAGCGAGTCGACGCTCAGTGTTCTGGTGCAGACCGATGACTTTTGCAAGCCGGGCAGCGTTGGCGTGCTGAAGGTTGGCATCTATGCCAAGGTCATTGATCCCGATACGGGCAAGCATCTGGGACCAAACGAACGGGGCGAGCTATGCTTCAAAGGCGATGGCATCATGAAGGGCTACATTGGCGATACCAAATCGACACAGACTGCCATTAAGGACGGCTGGTTGCACACCGGAGATATTGGCTACTATGACGATGCATTCGAGTTCTTCATTGTGGATCGCATCAAGGAGCTCATTAAATACAAGGGCTTCCAGGTGCCACCGGCCGAAATCGAGGCACTTTTGCTAACCAACGATAAGATCAAAGATGCTGCTGTTATCGGCAAACCCGATGAGGCGGCTGGCGAGCTGCCCATGGCGTTTGTGGTCAAGCAGGCGAATGTCCAGCTCACCGAGGAGGATGTGATAAATTATGTGCACGAACGCGCCTCGCCGGCCAAACGGTTGCGCGGCGGCGTACTCTTTGTGGACGAGATACCCAAAAATCCCAGTGGCAAAATATTGCGTCGTGTTCTGCGCGACATGCTCAAGAAGCCAAAATCGAAATTGTAAACCATGTCCATCAGCCATATGTATATGCTATTAAGCCCAGTGAACCTTTGATATGCGACTAAGAGAATAATATTGTACAAAGAACAACTTTTCCATGCGTACGCTTTATTATTACTAAACTTTGTTCTTATCATTTTATTTCGTTTTATAAACTACCAACTGGTTGGATTGTGTTTATGTTTATATATATATATATTTATATATATATAGATACTTGTCTGTATTTGGCTTTTTTAGAGTATTGTATGATGTAATTTAAATCTAAATAAAAACTATTTCCATACATACACACAGATATTCGGCATCGTGTTGCTACCCATTGAATTAGTCGGTAATATACACACTCTGATCCAGTTATGTTTATGAAATTCAACTATATATCCAAGTGTTAGTTACATTTGATCTCTGTCTGAGCTATCAATAACAAGATTTTTATATAAACAACTACATCATATAGTTTATGTAAGTACGACCAACTGTTGTAACAAACATTCGTAAAATTTGTTTTTGTCTGGTTTCATATTGTTTCGGTTCCGGTTGCCTTTTGTCATTTATGTATAATTGAATTATTCACTTTATATATGTATGTGTATATATTTTTTAAATATTTAACTACATGTTTTCTGGCTTGTAAATAGTTTTCCTAATTAACCTTTTTGGAAAAAAGTTTCACACGAGTTTTTTTTCAACTATCTCTCACTGGGTTCTGAGGCGCAGATTCATATTGTGTTTAGTAAATATAGAGCTATATATATATATATATATATATATATATATATGCTTGTATGAGTTCTATAGCATTAGTTCACTAATTATTGTGTATGAAACCTTAAATGTAAGAGAAATGCTTTGGTTTCTATAACGGAAATATCGTATTTTGTGTGTGTAAAATATCTAACGCTTCACTGTGCCACGTTCTTAACGTAGTTCTCTTTGTTGCAATGTTAATCGACTTGGTGCTTGACTTACAATTAAACCTAGTTCGAAAAATTAGTTAAATAAATTCAGTTGTTCATTTCGTTAGTTATTACTTAGGTATATCAAAGAAATGGTGCTGATTTAAATTAGTTATATATCCCCCAACCCACCCCTCTTTCATTTTGGCACAATTTTGACAACGAACGTGTGAGACTGATTGTCAGTTGTGAGCAAAACAATATTATATTTGAGTCAGTGTGTGTGTAAATATTGTTAAAATTATGCTTTGGTCCCCGGGACCAAGTCAACACAGACCTAATAAGTGCATGCGGATTGCTTGGAAATGAATATATAATTGATATAAAAACTTGAGATCCTATAAATGACACGCACACTAACCAAAATCAAGGCGCAAAGACGCAGCAAATTCAATGATCAGACAATTATCTCCATGCGATTTGCCTTGCGCGTGACTTTTGGCGGCCCTTGTGCCAGATCTGATAAGCCGCCGTATTTGAATGAGAAGATGACCGTCTGCTGTCCAAAGTTTGCCTCAAATCTGCAAGAAAAAACAATTTTTATTTCATAGCTATTTATTAATAAAGCCTCGACTACTTACTCGGTACTTATATGTATCTCTGGCGGTTTGCCCGTGGCATTTTGTATGACCAGAAACATTTTGGTAACAATTTCGATGACATGGCCCGTTTGAAACACAAAATCACCCTTTTTGCGACCAAATTCCGACTGTATAGAAATACATTTTTATTAGCTTGGTTAAAAATAAAGTCTTCTTTTCAGTTACCGCTTTCACATGAAACACGGCAATGTCATCCAAATAGGGGCTCAGGGACATGCGATAAATCTCCGAGGCAGGCACTCGATACTTGATCTGAAGCGTGCGCTGGTCCAGCAGAAGCAGCGATGACGTGGACAGCACCAGCAATATGGGCACAAACTGCAAGTACAATAGATATAACATTAATATATAAGCTATAAAGATAATTTAAGGCAAGGAATAGCCAACTAAGAGAAAGCCTGTACACACTAGCTTCTCTGTGCTTCATCCTCTTAGAACTATTCCTTCCCCAACCCAACTTGATTCTAGGTGGTTACAGGTTGTAGAAGCATACCTTGCCACTGGAGCGCGCTATCTTGTTAATGATGTCTGCAAATACAACATACTGATCATTGGTCTCGGCACAAATCTTCTTCCACTGCTGATTGTGGCGCAGGCGCACATAGTCGCCCACAAAGGGATGTGCCACGCTGCAAATTAAAAATATATATTTTGATTAGCAGAGCTTTGACATATTTACGTGAGCGAGGACTGACCTGCGCGCATAGGATGCCTTGCGATCCTTGAATATAATGCTGGCAGTCACTTTTTCTCTCATGCGATTGCGAGCCGTTTGATCAAATGAGTTGCGATAAATGTAGCACTTCCAACGATGGTAGATGGCGCGCAGCAGACGTGATGCATCCGCCAGAAAACCAGGCGCCGCTGGCCATTCCAAGGAAAGCGGACTCAGCGTGTTCGGCGGCAGACGCAAGGGAATGGTGAGCAGATACTGTCGGATCTTCCACTGGTGATAGTTACGCGCAATGACATCGACGGCCCATTTGACTTGGCGCTTGTACTTCAGAGAACGATATTCCTCGCGTGCCTGCCAAAAGTTGGTCAAAACAAACGATAAGTATTTATGCATTAATTGAGTTTCTGGGTGGGGTATGAGTGGGAATAAGAACATGCAATGCTTACGACACGATATAAACTCCACAAGTGCCTACGGCCCGTGAAGGGAATGCCGAAACGGCACTCCTACATATATAAAAATGAAAAAAATCATATATAGAAATATGTACATCTTATTTTGTGATAGGCATGCAAATGCTGCAGTGCAGCAGCTACTTACACGCCACGTGCGCCACGCACTTGAGATGACCATTTGGCTGTGACGCATGCGCCTATAACGCTTTCTGGCATGATACATACGAAACATCTTCTGTATGAGCACGGCCAGCTCGGAGATGCGCAGCCGGCGAAACTGTTCCAGCTCGTAGACGGTGCGCGGACTGCGCACGAACACATTCTTGGTGCCGAGCGTAAACTCAGCCGACGGCAGCGGCAGATTGCGTATGATCAGAGCAATGCCCTCCACCTGGCTGCCGCCATGGAAATGCGGCCAGGTCAAACTGTTGAGCAGCTTGTAGCGTTGAAAGAACTTGACGTGCGGCAAATGGTAACAGTGTCCAGTGCGACAGAGATGCACCAGCGGCATCAGAGACATGTAACGCACCTGATGCTGCACCAAGGCCAAATCGAACTGATGCGACTGCTTGCATTCGTTGGGCTTAATGCAGAACACATAATGGGCGCGACGATGCTTCACAATGGCCAACAGAGTTTGGAGCTGCGTGCGTATATTGGTGCTCATAGTTGTTGGCTTTTTGCTGGCCTGCCGGCGCGGATTTCCCTCCGGGAATAGGCTCTGCACCAGCGACAGTTGGCTCTGATAGAAGGCAGCGCTTATATATTTCGGCAGCATGTCGGAGTTCTTTTCCAAAAACCGATGTACAGAATAGTTAACAACGTTGGCAAAGTGGCGAATTCTTTGGAATGGAATAAACATTTTTAGTTACGGTCTAGCTATGCTAGAATGGACTTACTTAAAGCACATGGAATTGCTGCCGCTGGTCATGAAATTGGGATGGCCGGCGCAGCATTGCTGTATGCGCAGCAGCAGTGACTCGTTGTTGTTCAGATGGGGTTCGTTGATTAGACTTAAGATGCCATAGCTGGGCTTATCGATCAGTTCGCATATGGACTCGTTGTCAAAGTAATCGATGCGCGACCAATCCAGGCCCTCCCGCAAATAAAGCTCCTGCTCTGAGCGCAACACATTGAACACAAAATTCTGTTAAGGAAGAAGACTGGTTAATATAATTGCCAAAAATTGTGGCACATTTCTGCTGACTTGCCTGATGTATCTTTTCGGCACTGTAGTTAATGGCAAACTGCTCGAAGGAATTATGATCCAGCACCTCAAAGCCATAGAAGTCGAGCAGGGCTAGATTCTTTTCACGCTGCGTGGACTTCATTGTCTCATTGATCTTATTCACCAGCCAGGTAAACAGGCGACTGTAGAGCGTACGACAGAGCGTGTTCCGATTGCTGGCAGCCTGTCTGGCATCCATTTCACAGCCAACATCCTCCTGTGTGCTGCTCGTGCTGTTCGCTCGCGTCAGGCAATTGATTAAAATTTGAGCTTCTAAATTGAGCAACTGCGCTGTTTCTTGCACTTCTACAAGAACAAGAACTTATATTTGGTTTTTTAGCTTAGTTTTGGGACATACCGTAGACATTCGAAACCTGACAGCCTTCGGTGCCATCAATGTTGGTCACGGGCACAAACATGAAGTTGCCCAGCTTCAGGACCACGGCAATAACCCGAAAAATAGAGTTCGTTTCATCACAGCTCAAACCAAGCACGTCCAGAGAGCGCTGGAAATGTAATTAATTTGTTGAATCTACTTTGATATAATAATAAATTACAACTGACCTTTGTGTAATGAAAATTTGCTCGATCCTCTTCCATGGCAGTTGTATTCCGCAGCAGTTCATACTTTTCCACATTGCGAAACAGCTTCAGAGATTCTTTAAACAAAATTATTAGTTAATTAAATAAGATTTGTCATTGGGAACAAACTTACTTAGTAACTGGAGATCCGCGCCCAACAGCAGCTGGTAAAATATGTGAAAATTGCGCTCGCCAATCATGGTATCCGTGATGCGAGTCTAAATAGAGATCATAAAACAAAAAGTATACAGAGGGGTCAATATATTATTAATAGCTGATATATCGTTCAATTCAAACCTTTTCCAACATATCTTATGCGAGTTAGACATGGAAACAATTTCATAGTAATGTATTTTAATTTCAATTTAAGAGATTCATCTTTAGCTACTTACAGTGGGTTATGTGAACACCCATGGGATCTCCCTTGAAGTCGATTTCAATGTCAAACAGTTTGCCCTGAAAGCAAGCAATAACCATATATTAATATTAACTAACAGCTGGGCAAAGAGAAACGCCTTACATATCTACTGGAGTTGTTGTTCTTTAGTGTGCAGGCATTGCCCATGGCCTCCAGGAAGACATCCGCGCAGGTGACGCACTCGCGCAGCCGCTGGCTGGGTGACTTGTGGCGTCGATGCAACGAGGAGCTGACCGAGGGCGTGGGCGAAACATTGGCGCTGCCAAGCACCTTGCTCAGCTTGTGTGCATCGTACAGCGATATACGCTGCGTGGAGCCCGTGGACAGCTGTCGCTCCGCTTGGCTTTCGTTTGAGTGCTGTCGCACCAGATTCGAACAGCTACCGCGTTGCGGTTGCTGCAGTTGGTTGGCAGTAGACAGGCGGCTATTGCTGCCCCGCAGCAATATCAGAGCGGCATCGCGCTCCTCCTTCTCCAGGCTTTGGGCGCGTGTGCATTTGCTATGGCCGCACTGACGACAGCCGCCGTGCAAGTACTTGGGCGACGTGCTGGACGAGCCCGTTCTCGAGGCTGTCCCGGCCAGCGGCCCATAGTTGGCAGTGCAGGTGTTGACTTGTATCTGTTGATGCTTGAAGCATGATTTCGTTGGATGCAAATATCCATGGGAAGCGGCCGATTCCAGCAGCGTGCTGATATTCTCAGTGCTTTTGTGATGCGAAAAGTCAAAGTCAACAATTTTTTCACGCATATTGCGCCTGGCTTGCCGCTCGATGCTCTCGGCACGCATTCGCGAGCGCTGTGTCGCACCTGGCCCCGGACCCGGACCCGGTGACGGCGACTGGCGACGTGAATTGGATGTGCTGCCTTGACTGGTTGCGGAAGCTGCGCTGTTTTTGCATATGATAAAATTGGCGGTGCCAGAGCAGCTGCTCGAGGCGCGTCGGTGGGCATGCATGCCCATGCCGCTCGTTGAGCTGCCGGAGGACTGTTTGCGTAGTTCATTTGGGTTGCCAGTGCAAGGCGCACGATCCTGTATGTGTGTAAGAAAATTGACAATCATTTTAAAGGTCTCCGTTTTGCCAGCGCCTCCCTCGCCAGTGAGCAGCACACACTGGTCCTCGCTCTGATTCTTGAGAGACTGATAAGCCAAATTGGTAAGCCCATAGCTGTCGAGGATTATACGATTATATTACAGGGATTATTCTCAAAGCAGGACACTTACATGTGTGGTGGCAGCTGAAAAATGCCTTTATTGCCATAGTTGCGTATATTCTCCAGCGAATGCTCAGATATGTGATGATATGGATTCAAAGCCACAACAGAAGTTCCAATGTAGGTCTAAAGGCGAGACATCAAATGTGATCCAAGGTGATTCTCTGGATTACTTACATATATATGATCGCGCTTGTAACGCTGATGTATGTTGCTTATGAAGCTATCCTCGGACAGGTTTTCCAGCAGAACTGAGTCCCAGGTGCCAATCTCCTGTTCCATTTTGCCCTGTCCAAGCCCTTGCAACGTGTACGGCAAAAACAACAACAACAACAACAACAACAAATGCAAATGCAAAGCATAACATTTGAATTTATCAACTGCAACTGCAAAGAGAATCAAGAAACGTTACAAATGTGGCATAATTGCATAAATTATCATAAACACATTTGTGTTTTGATTTTCTGATTGAATTATTGATTTTAATTTTCAGCCTCTGCGAAGACAGCAACAGTGTGTAATACATGTACATAGGCTTTTCAATTTATTAACTATTGCCGCCTTTACTTTGATAAGTTAAATAATATGTTACTTGGCCAACATTCATCACATTTATATGCATTTATATGGAACATTTTGTCACTGTAACAGCTTTGTTTACCTTTTCACACAATATTTGGGCATTTTGTAGCAAAATGCAATGCACAACGGTACTTACGTACCTACGTAATGGCAAAGTCAGCTACGTAACGGAAAAGCGACACGTAACGCTAAAAGGAGTAAATGAACTGTGAACGCAAAAAGAGCTAACTTAACATGTGTCTTGTAAAAAAACTACATTAGTATTTTAAGTAACAGCTGCAGTAGTAAGAGTAAGAGCAATCAGCTGTAGTATATGAACATCTGATTACAACTTTTCGGAAATTGATGGTGAGTTTGCCAAATTATATACAACATTTTAATCTAATAAAACAAAAAGTTACTATTAATATTTAATTGGTAATATTATATTAAAGGCGAAGGTCTCTTAATATTTAAATATTACTGAATTTGCCGCCAATTAGTTTTACTTAGAAAAAAGTGACCAGAGTTCATTCTAAATATGACCAATTCAAGATTCATTAAATTTTGACATTTTTAGGGTTATTTCTGCTGTTTACTGTTGCTGCAGAACAGAACAATATACTGCCTCAGTCGAGCGAATTGAAATAAGCAAAGCACGGAAAAATATTAACCGAAATACATATGAAAGATGACCACAGATGAGCGTAATTTTAGATCTAGTTACTATGAAAAAGTTGGCTGTTTTAGCGTTGAAGAAAAGAAATCACTCGATAAACTGCTACAGGATGACATACGCAATCTGGCCAAGCTGAAGCACTTCGTATACACCTATACGGTCCCAGCACAGCAGCGCAGTCTGCTCTGGAGTCTGATAATGGGTATAATGCCACTGCACAAAAGCAATACTGAATATGTTCGGGAGCAACGTCGCCAGGTCTACGAGGATTTGCTGCGCGCCGTGACTGTAATGCGTTGCGTAGACCTGGACTCCAAGTCCAGAGATTTAGTGCTGCATAAAATGTGGTTACTGGAAAACAATCGGCTGTTGCATAGTAATATTCGAGCCGGAGCTCAGGCAGATGACAATCATTTCGTTGAAATTGTGCGCACACTACTTGACATATTTGACGATGAAGTGGAAACGTACTGGATAGCCAAGGAGTTCTACCAGTATACGCGTGACCTGAAGAAGGAATGTGGCAAACTAAAGGAATTGACCCAGATACTACTCAAGCGCGAGGACATTGGATTATTCTAGTAGGCTCTATATATATTGTAGACAATTGTTTTTTATTGAAATCAGTTTGTTTTATTTCAGTCGCTTAGAAAAGCTTGGTCTATTTGATATCAACTCGAAGCTCGTGGAGAACTGGTATATAACTTGCTTCGCCGGGGTCATTTGTGAGACTATGTTAGTCAAAATTTGGGACAAGGTATGCGGTGGCGCCAAGAAGATCGTCGTATTCCTCTTTCTGGAGCTGGTGAAAGACATCAAGTCTTTGATATTCGATCTAAGCTCTCAGGAGGAACTGAAAGCATTGATTGAAACGGTATGAAGCATACATATCACATTTTAAAGGTACCTGATCGTTGCCTATTTTTCAGGTCAAAGATAAGGATGGGGTCATTGTAAACAAAGCCATTAAATCTTGGCACAGCAATAACAGCGAGGTGGAATACGCGCATTGAGTAGCCACTAAAAAATGTATGTACTATAAGTTTAAATATATTGTAGAGCCAAGTATAAACGCATAGGTACTAAATATATTTAAAGACCACGTCCTTCTTGTCGGCCACCGTCTGAAACTCCAAAGTGACGGGGCATTGCATCCAATAGGAGAGCAGCTCTTCCGTGTAGCCAATAAGGAAGTACATTTTGCGGGGGCTAATCGCCTGTCGTATGATGGCAGCAATGCGTATTGTATTGTGTTGTCGCTTTATAATAATTTCGGAACAGACGAGCGCATGCCAGGTGCCAGTTACAAACTTGCGAATGAAAACATCCTCGATGGCTGTCTGAGACGGACGCAGGGCATCCTTAAGAGTGGCTGAAAAATGTTTGTTTATGAAATTCTATAAAATTCAATAAAAGCAAATGCAGCGCACATACATGTGTTCCAAGAGTTCCAGGACTTGCGATGTCCAATATAATGCGGCGGATTGGCCATCTCGTAGGTGAGCGGCCGATCCCGTTTTACGGTTATGCGGTAACGTCCAGACTGCACGCGACAGCAAACTGCGCTGGTGTGCAATGCCGATTTGTTGCTCAGGCTGAGCTGTGCCTCAGCCAGCGGCAATATTTGCGTAGTCACCTTAAAAATGCAACACGTTTAACGTTTAACTGCTATTTATTAATTGTTTTATTTACCTTTTTCAAGAAATTCATTCTTTTCAACGACTAGCTCAATGCGGCGTAGCAGCTGTGTGACCAGCTGATTTGCGTGACGTAACGTAACATCAACTAGTGATGGTAGAAAGTTTCTACACAATGTTTGTTAGAATAATACGATGCGTAGATACGTTATATGACCGTATTAAATGTGACGTCACGGCGGTAGTCTTCTAGATTTTGATATTTTGCAATTTACCTATTGTTATATTAAATGTAGAATGCTATTTATGAAAATCAAGTAAAATACAAATTATAAATTACAAATTATATATATATGTATATATAGACACGCTAAGATGAAGCTTAAAATAATAATGTTTCATATATTTCGTTTGTCTGACGTCCTTTATAATATGTAGATTAAGGAGAAGAAGCCAAATTGTGTTTTTCTAAGTTAGTTATTTAAGTTATAGAAAGTTAGCACAATTAGACAGCTTACTTCATCCCTAGAACTTTATTGCATCGCAGCCGAAAGCGCTGTGCGCGATACCTCTTATTTTCTTATACCCTGACATGCAACTATCGATAACTTGTTGCTTTTCAAACCCGATACGAGTGTAACAGCAGCATCCAAACAAAGGCAGCTGCTTCTGCGCTGTAGGTTATTTTTACCTAGCCATTATGAAGCACCCCACAACATAGCACATGTCGGCTACCTGCTCGTTAACAGTGCCTCAAAGGACAGGCAAATATTATTTCCTGGAATACGCTTAGGTACAAAGCTACAGCGAGTGCGAGAGAGTTTTAGCGTTAAGCCCGGCCAAATCAATAAAGTGGAAATCATTCGTAAACATGACGCTGAACGAGAGTGACGCTCACAAGCAGCTGGAGCTAACGCGCAACTTTCTGGAGTTATCGAGGAATGCGGACACCTGCGCCGCACTGCGTAGCTCCGACTGCATTCAACTATTGGTGAAAATTCTGCATGCCAATGACGATGGGGCCGTCGCGGGCGGAGCCGCGCGCAAGAACGCCAGCCAAGCCCTGCACAACATTGTCCAGGGGAATCAGCGGGAGGTGAAGGTGCTGCGTTTGCTGGATCAAATCCATGATTATAGCTGTAATTTTTTGCGCACGCAACTGCAAAGCGGCGGTGAATCGATTGCCGACGATGAGGAGCGTCATCCATTGGCCTCCATGAAGCTGCTGATGAAGGCCAGCTTCGATGAGGAGCATCGCCAGACCATGTGTGAGCTGGGCGCCCTAAAAGCCATACCAAATCTGGTGCATCTGGATCATGCCGTGCACGGCCCGGCTGCGGGCAGAGATCAGTGCAATCTATTGCGACGCTATGCGCTAATGACGCTAACGAATCTCACCTGCGGCGAGGAGAACAACAAGTCGCTGCTCTGCGGCCAGAAGCAGTTTATGGAGGCGCTGGTGGCGCAGCTCGACTCAAATGCCGCTGCAGATGTCGATGATCTGCTGCAGGCCACGGCCAGCGTTTTGCGCAATCTCTCGTGGCGCGCGGACAAACACCTGAAGACCATATTCAATGAGCTGGGCACGGTTACGGCTCTCGCCTTGGCCGCCATGCACAACAAAAGCGAGAACACCTTGAAGGCGATTCTATCGGCTCTGTGGAACCTATCGGCGCACTGCAGCACCAATAAGGCGGAGTTCTGTGCTGTCGATGGCGCATTAGGGTTTCTTGTGCAAATGCTCAGCTACGAGGGACCCAGCAAAACGCTGAAGATTGTCGAGAATGCCGGCGGCATATTGCGCAACGTGTCCAGCCACATAGCTGTCTGTGAATCGTATCGCCAGATCCTGCGGGAGCATAACTGCTTGGCCATTCTGCTGCAACAGCTGAAGTCGGATAACCAGACGGTTGTGAGCAATTCCTGCGGCACGCTTTGGAATCTGTCCGCACGCTGTCCCCAGGATCAGCAGTTTCTTATCGATCACAATGCCATTCCACTGCTGCGTGCTCTCGCCAGCTCGAAGAATCCCATGGTGGCTGAGGGCAGCGCATCTGCGCTCAAGAACTTGGTTAATTATCGCAACGCCCTTGAGCTGGCCACCAATAACGAGCTGCCGCCGAAGGAGCTGGACGGCCATGCGGGCACGCTGCCACGACGTTACAGCTCCATGCGGCTGAGCAGCAATCCCACGGGCTCACTGAAGAAAATGCGCCCCGGCACGGCAAGCAGCAGCAGCAACGGGAGCAGCACGTTGCCCCGCAAATGCGAAAGCCGCGAGTCCATCTATTCCGGCAAATCCGATTCCGATTCCACAAAATACTCCACCAAATCCGACAGCGCCTTCGAGCAGCGCAAACTGAGCGCGGCCACAGTCAAGAGCCATTACGTTACGCCCACGGAGGAGCAGCCCATTGACTACTCAATGAAGTACAGCTACAGCGAGCACAAGCCGGCCAAGGCCAGTTTCGACAACTCCATCGACCTGGATCAGCCCACGGATTTCAGTGCGCGCTACAAGGAAAGACGCTCCGCACAAGCGGCACAGCCGCAGCCAGAGGCGCGCGAGGACAGCAACGAGATCCTGCTTATACTGGACGAAACTGGCAGCCCCGCTGCTGCGCCGCTTGCCAAGTCTGCGTCAGCCTGCGATTTGAGCAGCGATCAGGCTGAGCGTCCCAAGACGCTCAACTTGCGCAGCAATGCTCTGGAGAATCTGGCAGCCGTTAAACCCGACGCCTGTTTGCACACGCCGGAGCCGGAGCCCGGCGAGCGGCCAATCAACTATTGCGAGGAAGGCACGCCCGGCTGCTTTAGTCGCTTTGACTCGCTCAACAGCCTCACGGAGGGCGCCCCCAAGCAGCTTGTTGTTGTGCCCAAGTCAGCCAATGCACCGCAACAACCTGTTGCGGTAACTCCAACTAACAACAACAACAGCAACAGCCAGGCCATTGACTCCGCACTGGAGACGCCGCTGATGTTCTCCAGACACAGCTCCATGGATTCTCTGGTCAATGATGAGACCATTGGTTGTGATGATAACGGTTCGGTTATAAGTGAATACAGTCGCATGCAAAGCGGCGTCATCTCACCCTCGGAGCTGCCGGATTCACCCACGCAGAGCATGCCGCAGTCGCCGCGTCGCGAACGCAAGCTGGAGACATTGCAGCTTAGTGCCAGCGGGAACAGTAATTCCAATGGAAATGACCTTAATGGCAACGATGCGCCGCGCAGCTACTGCACCGAGGATACGCCTGCGCTGCTGTCCAAGGCGGGCAGCAACAGCAATCTCTCGGTGCTCTCCATAGCCTCCACCGCAAATGATCAGAATGCCAATGTAGAGCAGATGCCACAAGTCCAGGGCAATGAGGATGCCATATCCAAGATGCGCTGCGGCGGCAGCGCCTTGCCAAGTTATCTGCCCGTAACAGATGAGATGAATAAGTACTACGTCGAGGACAGCCCTTGCAATTTCTCCGTAATCTCTGGACTCTCCAGTTTGACCGTGGGCTCGGCGCAAGTGGGCCCGGCGCGTGCCCTGAAGCCGCCGCAGCTTTTGCCTAGGAATGCCGAATTAGCTCCCAAGTTGCCGCCACGACGAAGTGCAGCAAATGTGCTGCCCAAACGCAGCGATTCGCTCAGCTCATTGTCAATGGATTCGGACGATGACTGCAATCTGCTGAGTCAGGTAAGCGCGCACTTAAAAAAAGCTTCTGTGGATGTGGTCACATAATCTCGTTACCTTTCAGGCCATTGCCGCCGGCAGTTGCAGACCCCAACCGAGCGGCGCCAGTGCCAGCACTAGCTCCAGTCTGACGAACACGCTGCCCAAGCCAAGCAACCACAGACGACAGACAATTGCTGGCGCCAAGACTGACTACAGCTCCGACGATTCGCTGGACGACGGCCAGTCCAAGTCATTGTTTGAGCAGTGCATATTGAGCGGCATGCACAAGTCCAACGATAACTTGGAGAGCGAACGCAATGAGCCGCCCAGCGATCGATTTGTCAGCAATCAGGTGCGCCAGATCGAGTCCATGTTGGCCACGGTGCGGCCGACGCCGCCGCGTTCAGCCTCGGGCAGCCGGCAGCGTCAGCATTATCACTGGGTCTAACCAATTAAAGTGTTTGCAGTTGTTTGGTCGTTTCTTTTTTAAATCTTTTCTCTAATGTAATGTACACACTGCAATAATATTCTTACGGTCTCAATTTGTCTATAGTTCAAGATTAAAAATTTTCACTTAAATTTAACAATTGCCCATTCGTCTTGCCCGTTGCGTGCGTCGTTGTTTTGCCTAATCCACAATTTTCGAGAAAATAAGAACATTCTAACAAAAACCGGGTCGTAGTCTAGATAACTTATGAACAAGTATCGTCGTAATGGGTACATTCAATATAAATTAACTGTAAGAGGACTTTAAACTTCTTGTCAGCTACTGCTTGTAACATGATGTTTTGGTAGACTATGCCTAGGTTTGGTAGCTTTTATTGTTGCTGTTGCAGTTGGAGCTCTCGCTTTTTCAGTAGAAGCGTTTTCGCGCATTGCGATCCTTGAAATACGATATGGCGAAAATTGCCACGCCCGCCGTCACCAGCACCACGAATAGCAGTATGAAAAAGATCTTTGCATTCGACATTCCTGGCTTTGGATCATCTTTGTGCTCTCGCGGCGCTTCAAATGTTTTGGCATTTGGAATAATGTTGCTACGCCGCAAGATCTCCTCATGCTGCAGTACAAGAAAAATGAATTCTTAATAGACCTGCTGCACTTTAGCCTATATTCGTACTTACACTGATATTTGTGTCAATATCGAAGAACTTGAAGCTATGTATGTCATGGTTATCGGACAAGTCGCCCGTTGTTGCTGACATGCCAAAGTAATAGCCCGTGGGCAGCTCCACATTGTTTACCACAAAGCAGTTTTTCCATTCGTTTCGATTCTCGAGATCCGTTGAAACGGACAATACATCGTTCTCATATCGGATGCTAATAAACGTGTCGTAATCCACATTACGGAAGCGCACTTCACAGCCGGCCAGTTGGGTATGCGTGCCATCTCGGTCGTGATCATAGCTCCAGGTACCGTTATTGACCATAGCGCTCAAATAGGGATGTTGGTGCTGAATGCAAAGAGGGATTAGGATAACATTGCCACAGGCGTACATGCCACTTACATTATGCGGTCCGTTGTGATTACTGTAGGTGTCCAGTATAATGGCTAGCCCAGAGAAATGATCTTTGCTGCCAAAAACAGGACCAGTTTGCATCCGATCCTTTGTATACCAAATGGCGAATCCATCGCCAAACAGCTCATTGCCCTTGCCATGTACTTTGAACCCAACGTGAACCTCCCAATTGCGTCCCATGATGGGCTGTAATAGATATAAATTTGCAACAATTATTTAATAAATACAATTTTTAAGCCCGCATACCGAGTAGTTCCACAGTGCGCCGCTCTTTGATTGCAAATCCGGTGTCAGTCTTATGTAGTTACTGGTGACCATTGTGTTGCCCAGAAAATCCCAGTGGGGTAGTATAACGCCAACGCCTGGAATGGATAACGAATCGTCTCGTGTTTATGGCATGCCTCTGGCACACGCACAGCTATGCATCATAAAGTGTTATCTTACCTTGAAATGGACGCACCAGACTGTGTTCCCGCTTCATATACTCATTGTTTTCGGAGCCTGTCACTAGCTCCAAAGCCAGAAGAGTGCCGAAAAATGCCAGGATCCAATTTGTGTTTGTGTGCGTCATTTTGGCATGCGTTGGCGTCTACTCTACGAAAATTTGGTTTAAGCTTAGGCGAATATTTCTCGCTTTTTCGGTGCTGATGCCGGTTTGATGAGTGGTTGCTTTTTGCTAGTTGTTGGCACTATCGATAGTCTCGATTGTTCCATGCACCGATAGTTTTTAATTTGATATTAAGAACATTAACAAACACTAAGACATTTTGGCAAAAATCACAGTGCGAATATCTTAGGCATCGATTTTCTATTTTCATTTTTTTTATTTGTTTTTATTTACTATTTTCAATTAGTTTTAATAGTAAATTTAAAAATTTAATACTATATCGATATTTGGCAAACGATATATTTATATATATTACAACACTGACATTGGTAGCTGTTATATACAGCATTGCCAGTGCACACTTTAAAATGTACCCGCCAAAAATAATAATTGCCCAAAACCAACTCAACGTTTAACATATAAATTGCCGCTGTTGACAAGTAAACAAATAGTTAAGCTCTTCCCTATCGAAAGTAGTTAAGCGTCTAGTTTTGGCAACATAATTTACCACGCATATGCAACCTCGCCGCCAACCCGTTTCAATTAAATCCCATGACTGTAACAGCGACTGCGCTGTCAGTTTGTCAAACTTACGTTTTGCGTGGTTGTTGTTGCTGCAACGGTATATTACATACGCATATTCGCGCCTTCAATTGTCGCCTAATGGAAAACCAAAAACCAGTTCCAGCATCAAGAGTTTTCTTCCTTGCCAACCGCTGAAGCATGCGTTCACACTCACAAACCTGCGGCACACTGTTTCGAGCACTGTCAAGGTCGATGTCGTGAGAATAAAAGCAAAACACTTCATATACATGCATGTGTATATGTGTGTGTGTGTGTATGTGCTTATGTGTGTGCATGCATAATGCAAATCGAATCGAAATTGGACCGGAACTTTGGAATGCTAAACATTCGAACTTGCGTTCGCTTTTCATAATTCTCTATGCACATTTGGGCACAATTAGCTAATTGGCAACAGCAGTGCAATAACTGTTAAATATTGTCAACCGTCTAAAGCAGCATCAGCATTAGCATCAGCCTTAGCAACGCTTCCTCAACACGGCGCTAATTGGCATATAACGTATCTAATTATATCAGAATCTAAGTGCTGCATCGTCATACACTTAATTATTAACGCAGCAAGGTCATTGAAACGCATCGACAACTTAGGGCATAAAGTGAATGCCGAAAAAGGCAAACCGAATTTGTTGAATTAAAAATAAATGCTGTTAATATCAAAATTGACCTGGAGGTTGAGTGCAATACACGATAATGCAATGAAATCAATGAATCAAATGGTAATACCTTAACAGAGGAGATAACATTTTTGGCATGGATTACGTAGTGTTAAAAAACGATGGTAGATGACTTTGCCATCCTTGCAATAGGCAACCTTAACGTATATATACATGTGTTATATTTTAGTGTTGGCAAAAATGCAAAGAAAAACCGTTATATATAAAACTACGTTTAAAATGAATGTGCTATGCTGCAATCATGACAACATCATGACAATATGAATCAAATCACTTATGCACATTTCAAATCAAGCATTTTTTAGTTGCCTTCGATTACTCAGCTTTTAATGCCAAGTGCAGAGTGTGCATGAGTCGGCGTACATGTTGGAGTACTGACCAGTTCGAAATTTGAATATTGGGCAAGTTATTGCACTTCTTGAGGTTTTGAACTCATTTGCAGTTGACTTCCTCAACAAAATGTGTAATGGCATTTCAATATAACATGTATCGATTATAATATAAATACATATGCATGTAATTCATTTACGTTGAGTGAAATGTTGATAATTAAATGCGCGTGTGGCAATCGGTTATTAATATGCGTGTAATTCTAATTGCTGGCAACAGGATAAGCCAACTGATTAACTTGCGAATGCTTGGACTAGCATATCAGCGACTATATTTAGCATGCATTTAAAAAACCATTAATTTGAGACGGCCTGTCATGTGCGCAGACAAGTTAGAGCCCAAAACAGATTTTAGTTGGCGCTGCTCTCAACGCTTATTTCAATTCCTCAAAGTGGCAATAACCTCAGGCCGGGCCAAGCCGAGCTGAGGCCAAGATTTGCGCCAATGATTGATAACTTTTTTCAGACGTTCAACTATTTCAATTAAGTGCCAAAAAAAAAAAAAAGAAACAAAAGCAAATGGCAACAGCAACAAAAGAAAGCCAGAGAAGGCAAAGTACGCGCAAGGCAATTTGTTAATTGTTTAGTCGATCAGCCATAAATCAATGGCAGTCGACAATTAAGCGCTCGCGCTAATTGTTGCACAGCTTACAACAATTGCGCTGGCCAATTGGCCAACTGAACTTGACCCCAACGCCAGCTGAAGACAATACTAAATATGAATTATACAATTCAATTCAATTATTGCGGTTTTCTGCTACTTGTGGCATCAGCAAAAAGAAGGCAACTTTGCGGCCGCCCCGTCAGACACCTGACAGCTGAACTTGAACTTGGTATTTGAATTAGCCAGCCTCTCTCTCTCGCGCTCTCTCTCTCTCTCGCGCTCTCTCTCTCTCCCCATAGCCTTCGCTGCATGGCTAATTAAATGCGTTGGCTGGCGAAAAAAAAAAACGTACGCATAGCTTGCATTGCTGCGACAAGTGTGCAATTTGTATTTAATTGCACGCATTAATAACGAGGGTCGTTAATTAAGTCATGAAATGATTTTTATCGTGTTTATTAAAGTTCAACATTTCTTTGTGATGCACAGACAAATTGACCTCAGGCAAATGCCCGTTTTTAATATGCAATTTGTGAGAGTAATTTTTGTGTTGAGTGATACGGCAACGCTCGCCCAAGGATGCCAATCTTTACTTGTCATTAGAATACCAAAAAGTTCAATAGCAGAAAAAATACTAGAAATATAAATGGGCACACGCACATTACGTATTGAGCAGCCCTCGTAGGCGGCTATTTTGAACAATTGTTTTTCAGTTTAAGGGTCGTAAATGTCAAGCATTTTATGTAGCACATCAACTGTAGCATAAATTGTAATTAAAAATATTCATGTTGTGTACAAAAATAGCTCGGAGGCTTGTGGTTTAAGCCTTCTGTTTAGTGCTTCCGGCAGGTAATTCGTGCGTTATGATTATGATATGCATATTGCTATTTTTAATCATACATTCGAATATAACGTAAATTGTCATTTAAATCAAGTCAACAGCGTTCCTCGGCCAGAAAACTGAGCAGCAACAGCAACAACAGCAACAACAACAATCAAACAAACAGACCAACAGGCCAACAATCACACGAAATTTTCACGGTCAAAATGGCAGAGGCGGAAGAAATTGCCAAAGCTTTTTAACTGCTGACAATA
This sequence comes from Drosophila novamexicana, assembly GCF_003285875.2. Classification (NCBI taxonomy): domain Eukaryota; kingdom Metazoa; phylum Arthropoda; class Insecta; order Diptera; family Drosophilidae; genus Drosophila; species Drosophila novamexicana. The sequence goes on along the minus strand of NW_020824827.1, from coordinate 1,723,118 downwards.
CAGCAGCATTGTTGTTATTGTTGCTGTTGTTGCTGCTGCTGTTGTTGCTGTTGTTGTTGTTGCTGCTGCAATTGTTGTAGCTGTTTTCACCTGCAATCAAGCCAAGGTGCTTGCCCAGCTTTCCTATTACATTTGCATTCGATTTGCATAAGCGCCTATTCAGACTGATTGACCCGAATGAAGTGCAGCTCAAGCTGGAAACTGGTTACCGGAAAGCAGCAGCAGCAGCAGCAGCAGCCGCCATCGCAACCAAACGCTAGAAAGTTGCCTTTTTTGCCACAATCCGCCCAAGAACAACGACCATCACGTGTCGCACGTAGGCCAGCAACAACAGCACTCGAACTCAAGCTCAAAGGCTCTCATACAAGTGCTCGAAGAAAAAAATAATAAAAAAAACTCACTCAAAACGCAGCAAACAAAGCAACGACGGCCACGTCGACGTCGACAGCGGCGCACGCTTGCCATGCTTTATATAAAATCAACTGAGCATTTCTGTTGGAATTCATTAAACGTTTTACCGCACAGCTCGACGTACAAACACACGATCCGCCGAGTCCGAGTCCGAGTCCGAGTCAGAGTCAGAGTCAAAGCCGAGCTCCCGCAACACACACTATTTTTAAATATAGCGCAGCGCAGAGTCGTGTAAGCCAATACCCAGTTGACAGCCAAACGGCATCCAGCTAACAGTTCCCAGACACATTGTTATTTGAATTTGGCTTTCAGTTTCATTTGACACGCGTTTGCAACAATAACAATAATCAGCTAAAACCGAAAAATCAAAGAAAAGCAAAAGAAATTGCGAATTATCAAAAACAAAATCGTGTTTCGTGTTGTAAAACCAAAAAAAAAAAAAAAACAAAGAAAACAAGTGCAGTGTCTAATAAATCAGTTAATTAATTTTTGAAATATTTGTTAACTAATTGCAGCGCAGCCAACAATTAAACATTACAAAAAAAAAAACCTTAACTAAATCAACATGAAATTCGTAAGTACTCAGAAAATAAGTGCAAAAAAAATAAAGGAAAAAAAAATATTGCATTTTATTTTGCGTTAGCCAAGTTCGTTGCCTAAGTCTTTTGTTTTCGGCTCTTGCCAATGCCAAGCGACAATTTTCACAGCATTTCCGTTGATGCTCATGCTAATGCGAATGCAATAGTTACACTTTTGGCCAACATTCACCGCAAATTGAGACTAGCTCAGAGGCTATTCAGAATTTTTATTGGGCACTTGAATTTATGGCCAGCCGCCAGAGTTGCCCGTTGTCGTGTGTCAATTTTTGCAGCTAGCATTTTGTCGGCATTAAAGACATGACAAAGCCAGCCGCAAGCATACAAAAAAAATGAACATGTCTATTCGTAATCGTATTTAAATAAACACACACACACACACACTGCATGTGTACAACTGGCTATTAAGCTGTTAAGCCGCAGACAATGGACTTTGGCTGGGGGCGTGTCACAGCGTACACAGCATCCAGGCCATAAATTGTATGAGATACAAACTATAATCATAGGCAGCCAAGCACGCACTTTCAATGTTTCCGCCAACCCAAAAGCAAGTCAATGTGCAGAACGGGCAATTACACGCAAAAAAAAATTAAAAAAATTGGGAGGTAAGGCAGGAAGTTCAAGTTCATGTTGAAGGCCGCGGCCGTGCCAGACAAGCGGCAGACACTTGTTTACAGATCAAGCAAAAAGCAACAAAAAAATTGGCAAAACGTGCTTGGGCATGCGTTTTGTAAGTTAATTGAAAAGTGCGATACACACGCGCCAATATAAATGCCCAAAGCCAAAGCCGAAGCCAGAGTCAACTGACCAAACTGGCGCTGACCAACTTCTTGACCATTGCGCGTGTGTCCCCCCCCCCCTCCCCTCCGCTCCGCCTCTCGTCGTTATTGAGTGCATGTGCGTGTGCGCGCGACGCGGCCATAAATTAAACAACTGTGAAAAGCCAACGTTCAATTCATTAGAGTCAGCCTCAGAGTTATGCAACTGCCACGGCAACTGCAACTGCAACTGCAACTGGCTGCAGTCGGCAATCGGCAATCGGCGGTTGTCGTTTCATCCCAGCAGGCAGTTGGGCACCCTGGGAACCGCAATCAGAAATCTGGCAAATCGCTCTCGATTAGGATTGGGTCATGCGTGCCACACAACACACACACACACACACTCGAAAAGATTTATTAATTGCTCGACAATCGCTTTAATTCATTGGTTAATCGTCGCCAGCAAGCCAGCGCAAGTTGTCCTCGTCGACATGTTGTTGCATTTTACACGCTTTGCGTGTAGAAATTCAAATTAATTGCCATAAATAAATATATATATATGTATATATATATATATATATATACGTTTGCCTTGCGTTTCGCTTGGCTTGCTCTGACTTTGGTCGGCTTTAACCCGGGCCAGGCCAAGTCTGCGAGCGCGGCTAATGAAGATGCCGCACTTGCACAATCCACACACACACACACACACACACACGAGCAATTGTCATGCATAATTGCAATATGTTTAAGCAGCTGTGTGTGTCTGTGTGTTTAGGCCAGGTTTTGAGGGAAAATGTTTTATCAGCTCAAACTTCAAACATGCTTTAGGACTCCGCTTTTCAAACTCAAGCCAACTTTTATTATTTCAATATTAAATCGATTTGTTTATTAGATTCTAAACTAAACCTTTGTTTAGTTTTTGATTGCCTATGAATTCTAACAAAGTTAACTAAAAACTTAATTAAGTGAACAATAATTATAATAATTAACGTTTTCTGAAATGGTCTATATAAACATTTGATTATTAGATGAGTGAGGAAGAAGATAACCTAGGCTGAGACTTTTTTTTTATATTAATGTTTTGTTTGCTTTAATTAAATTTTTATTGTTTTTATGGGAACAACTTGAATTAAATTTATATGAATATTTACAATACGATTTGATCTACGGTTAGGTCTAACATGACTGAGACTTGGATGATTTCTATTACGATTTGTGTGTTCTTTAGGCACAAACGGATATCTGAAATAACAAAAGTAATTTAATAAATAATTAAAAAATAAAAATTAAAAAGGTCAATCCTCATTCGAATCCTTCTAATGGGGCTTGACTGGCCAGCTATGCGATTTTTGTGATAGTAAAAAAACGGAGTTAAATAAAATAATAATAAAACATTTTACATTCACGAAATGGAGTGAAACAAGCATGGAAATTTCACTTTACAACTAAGACCTCCGGCTAAGGCCATATTACGGCCAAATAATTAATTACCGGGAATTCGACTACAGATTCTCGTTATCTTAATTTCTGGAACAGTTGGATAACTCGTATATCCATGTATTCCAGCCAAAATAAAGCTCCACTGCTAGCCTGGACATTTAACAAATTCGTGCCATCTATTTCGTGGAATCCTCTAGCCAGCCTCAATTTGGAGCAATTCAAGCTAATGTGCAGTGCCTTTGGCATTATATGCTGTGTGCCATGTCATTTGATATCGGGAATCGCATCGGTCGCTGCGACAGCAAAAGTTTTTGGCTTATTTTATTACAATTCGCGTAGTGCGAGGCGATTAGCTGAAAACGCGCAGCTGTCGCAATCAGAGCTAGAGTCATGTCTTGGACTGTTAGTCAGTCAGTCCGTCAATCAGTCCGTCAGTCAGTCCGTCAGTCAGTCAGTCAGTCAGTCGGTGCGCATGGCAAGTGCCTGGCGTACACATGTTGCACATGTCCAGCTCCAGTTGGACATTAGCTCGAAGCTTGGCGAGCGTGCGGTGCCTGCCCACATGAGATCGCTTTTGGCTTGCAAAATAGTTATGTTAGATTTATCGCCGGAGTGGACGCCGGACCGTGGCCAGGCCATTACCATATTTATAAGGCACAGTCGGACAGGCAGGCAGGCAGGCTTGTGCGTTGTGTTTGGCATTTTGTCATGCCTTAAATGCTACAAATTTGTGCTGTTCGCTGAACTTGAACTAATTTATTGTTGTCGTTGCATTGAGGTGAGGGGTTGCCGCATCAGCAGGAAAAGGAAAAGTGTTTCGATTCTCACGCTGCCAAAACGTCAATTGGCACTTCCTAACCAACGAGCTGAACGGCAAATTGAGGCTCCATAATTGCTTGGCCAATAAGTAATAGCAGCGGGCAGCGTGCCGGACTCAAAGTCAGACACAGTCTCCATTTTGGCCCGGCATCATTTCCAGCTATTAAACACAATTCAAAGTAATTTAAAGCAGCGGCCGTGTTGCGCCAGTTGTTGATCTTGTTGCACCTACTACTAAACACAGCCGACACAGTCTCGCTAAACATTTTTCGACTTTAGCCACAATCGCAAATGCATCCAGAGTCTGGAGCCGAGAGCAGCACGCTTCCGTGTTGAAAGTCAATGAACAGTTGCTCAATCGAGCGTTAACCTGGACTCGGACAGCATTAGCATCTGGCCGCGCGGCTAACTGATGCTGTAGGCGTTACAATCATTAACAACCGATAACAGTATCAATTTTTTTTAGTTTTCATTTCATTTATGATACCCTTGCAGAGGGTATTCTAATTTTGTCGCAAAGAAGGAGACAATCGGTCGCAGTGTAGGTTCTTGTATGAAAAAGTTTTTTGTTTATCACGATATCTTATCCAAACTTGGCATTTATTACTTTTACTATGCGTTTTATATGTATGCAAAATCCTATCAACATCGGACCACTATATCATATAGCTGCCATAGGAACGATCGTTCCATTAGTAAGTTGTTGTACGGAAAACTTTTTTGTTTATCGAAATATCTTGACCAAACTCGGCATTTATAAGTTCCACTATGTTCCCTACATTTAAGCAAAATCTTATTTAAATCGGACCACTATATCATATAGCTGGCATAGGAACGATCGGTCGAAAAGGAGGTTCTTGCATAGATAACTTATTTGTTTTTCAAGATATGTTAACCATACTCGGCATTTACAATTTCCCTGCGCTTCTTAAGAGCATTTTGATAAGGTTAAGTCTGCAAGGGTATCAAATCTTCGGCGTGCCGAAGATAGCCCTTCTTTATCGTTTTCTTGTTGCTGTTGTATTCTGTTATGTTTTATTTTTGGCGTCCGGCTAAACTTGAGCGCATTTCAATTGTTCAACATTCACTTTTGCAACTGGCAAATTGTTCACATCAAATTCGTAATGCTCGCTGGGCAAATGACAATCCATTTAAATAAGATTAATTAACGCTCCAGCTGTAGCCATGCCAGGCCGCATTTTCCATTTTTCTTTCCACATGACTCATTTCTTGGCCCATGCACATTTTCGCCAGGAACAACTAACCGAAAGTTCATTTGGAGTTGATTTTATGCATTTTGATATTTGTCCAATATGCAAGGCGCTCTGGTTACCTGTTCGAATGGATTTTTTCCAATTTTATTTTTCTCTTTTTTCTTTTTTTTTTTGGCTTGTAAAGTAATAAAAAATAATTTATTTTTACTGCACATTTGAGCCAATCAAAATCTAAACGCCAATAAATGCCAGCACAAAAATGAAAAATCTGATTGAAAAACAACTAAAAGCGACGCAAGTGCACACAACTCGACAGCTAGATACCCTGTAAAAGAGACAGATCGAAATAAAATATATACAAAATCTAATATTGTTCAGGCAAAGACTATATAAAATAAATATTTATATGTATAAATTCACATACATACGTTGTCTAGGCTACGCATGCCCTTTAGACCATTCTCGACAGGGTATACAAAGCTGCTGCTAACAAGGCAATGTTGTTGCTGTTTTGCTCTTGTTGTCCAGCTGCTGTTGTTGTGATTTTTATTTAGGTTTTCATGCGCTGGCCCGGACACGGGCACGGACACGGGCACGCTCACATGTTGCTGCACTTAATCATTGTTGTGGGTGGGTGGGTTTTCGCATGAGACGCCGTTGGCCAACAGTCTGGGCTGCCTGGGCAGTCGGGGCTGGCTGCTACCAGTGTACCAAGCGCCGCCCAATTACGAAATCATATCTAAGGTCATTTGTACAACTAATTTGTTGCGGCTTCGTTAAGCGGAGGGGAAGGGGGTAGAGCTGCCATGAAGAATGATTGCAATTTCCATACAAATAGTTTTGTTCTCAAACAAATTAACTCACATTAGCGTGCTGCACGGTTTCGAGTGCCAATTTGATGCGGATTCCTTGCGGCTAGCCGCAAAAACCAGAATCAAACCAAGTGCTGCGCTTAATTTATTTAATTAATTTAAACGATCACTTTCAAATACCCTGTCACGGCCCAAAACAGTTGAACAGTTGTCCAAAAGCTATGCCCGAAGAATGCCCAAATGCAAATGTGTGGAAACGTGGACACATTGCCTCCGGCTGCTGTTGACGACATTTTGACGGTTTACATGTGTATCATGCCACAGTGGAGCCATATATTCCAGGCATTGAGCGAAATACACTGAGAAAAATAATATATATAAATTATATTTTCAAAAATGTAAATACAAAAAATGTTTACCATCCATTTCCTCCTGTTCTTTGCTCCTGCGCTCTAGATTCCAGACAATGAGTGAAATACACTGAGAAAAATGTTATATAAATTACATATTCAAAAGTTTGATTTAAAAAGTAACGAAAATATAGAACGTTGGACTACTTTTTCTTATTGACTTGCTTCTTTTCTCTGCTCCTGCGCTCTAGATTCCAAACAATGCGTGAAATACACTGAGAAAAATAATATATTAATCAAATTTTCAAAAATTCAAAAATGTAGACTACTTTTTATAATCAACTTCTTCCTTCTTTTAACTCAAGCTCAATTAGATTGATTGCAATCAACAATTAAGCAAATAATCTTGAACTAAGCCAATTATATTTTTCAGTGCAATGACAGCTATTCGCTTTAAATTGTCATTTCCTCTTTGGTTATTCAATTCTGATCGGTTGGATCAAAAGTTTGCCGGCTTCTCATGCTAATTGTGTGCCTCAATTTAGCTGGCTTATGGCCAAGAATTTGGACAATCAATTGGCCTGCCTGCACGAACCTCCCACGCCAGAAAAAGGGGGGGGGGGGGCTATTAATCACGCAGTTTTGAGAATTTTTGGCATAATTATCACATGGCTTTAATCTGCGCGGGCCTGATCTTCTGGGCCGCTCAGAGCTGCTGTGCCAACAGACGCCGTGTCTAACTTTAGGACAACAACAACAACAACAACGAGAAACATGAATTAATTAAAAGCATTTTCACAAGTTGGCGAGACTTTAATGTCTAGACGAGAGTCGCAGCGGCTTGTTGGCAACTGGTCGCCTTGTTTGCATATTTTTTGATTATTTAGTTTCAAGACATTTTTTTTTTGGTTTGTTTGTTGTTGCAGTTGTTGTTGTTGCATTTGTTGTATGCATATTTTTGCTAATAGCAATTAGCCATTTGTTGTTGTTGTTGTTTTTGGTTCTTGTTGCAGCTGTGTTTTTTTTTTGTGCTTGTACTATTTGTAGGGTGCACTTTGCAGCATATTAAATTAAATCAATTGCAGTAGCACAAAAATCAAAAACAACAACAACCACAAAAAATGTCTGCAAAATTAACATGAAACACAAAATATTGCGCATACGCCCTGCAGTCCAATGCAGATTGCAGGCGCGGCCCATTAGGCAATTAATGAAGCAAAAACCTTTCAAAGGCAAACAGAAAATAAAAAATGAAACTCAAGCAAAAGCAAGCGGCAATTACTTGGCAATATTAATGCATGCGGGCACAGGTGTGATTACTGACCATAAAGCAAACAAATATGGACTTAATGCAGCGTATTCGGGCCCGTTCGTTAGCCCGGTTCTATTAAGTCTTTGCGGCCCTGTGATTAGTGTCCAGACTCTGTCGCAATTGCGTGACGGCCTTTAATAAGACATTAGATGCAACAAAACACCCGCGCAACACTTTGCGGCACAGTTGTAAGCTGCCGAGCTGCCGGCCTGTCGAGCATTCAATGCGAAATCAATAAATTCAGGCGCCTTGCAGACAGCCAGCACTTCGACTATATATATATATATATATATATATATATATTTATGGCCACGGAGCCAATTTGGGCCATTGATGCATGCCGCCACAGCTTCCACGAGCGCAGATCTTAGCTGCTTAACGAGCTCGGGCCGTATGCTTATCAGAGCATTAGATTCGATGCATTTGGCGCTGCTGCGAATTGGGTCAGCTTTGGAAAGCACAGCCAGAGGCAATACAAACACTAAGATGATACTCTGCAGCTTGATTTTTTGAAAATAGGGAACAAAAAAAAAGAAATCAGTAATATTGCGCTCTCTCAGCTGAAAGAGCGAAAGGGCTTAAAATAGAATGTACTCTCAGCTTCGGCTCCTCAGCTTGCTGAAAAGCCAGATGAGAAGCCAGGCTAGAAATATTCTCTCAACTGAAAGAGCATAAAAAATCTAAAAATATAATGTACTCTCAGCTTCGGCTTTCGTCAGCATCAACATGCCGCGACTTCGGCATGCGTTCGTCTGGCTTGTAAAGAGCGAAAAGCCAGTCAGCTGCCATGAAGTGGGAAGAGCCAGTTGAGAAGCCAGGCTACAAATTTTGCGTCGCATTCAAATGTTTGGGGCGTTTATCATCTTAATTACCTTTGGCACAGCGAGAGCTCGGTCGCAAATTTGTTGACTGGCATTTAAAGCCAAACTCTTTTTGCAATTGTCAAAGATATGGTTTATGTGCAATTGCCGCTAATTACACAGTTAAGCGCTGCATATGAAAAATGGCCAAAGAGACAGCTTTTAGAACTGAATAGAGCACTTACCATTTGGCACTTGGCACTTACCACTTGGCACTCGGCTCGTGCTCGAATCGCGTACAGCTGAATGGCATTCTATGGTCGACTGTTTGTTGGCTTAATTGTTTTCTATATGCTCAGCTCTGTGTTGGCATTGACACACATTTCAATTGTTTAATCGCCGCGACCGTACTTAAGCATATTACCAACATGCGCGCTTTTAAACGTATCAATGTCTCTATTTTTTCAGTTAGTCACCATTGCTGCCCTGTGCCTGTGCCTGGCCTTTGCCGCTGGCCAGCAATACTTTCTAGGACAATTCCCCGGCCGATCCCGCTTCGCCTTCGATCCTTTGGCCCTGGCACAGCCCTCGGCGGCGCAGATCCGTGATCCGCGTCAGAACAGAGGTAAGTTTGGCCACACGAATACCCTAAATCTAGATTATAATTTCACACGCCTTTTCGTTTCTATATCTTTGTGTATTTCCTTTACAGGACCCGTTGTGTTCCCCCCCTCACCACCGGATGCGATTGAGGAGTCGAGCGGCGTTGTTGTTGGCGCCTCCGGCTTTGGCTTTGTGCCACCTCAGCAAAGTAATACATTCAGACAATAGTAGAACCTAGGCCATTGTTATCCACACTCACACACACTCACACACACACACTCACACACACACACACTTAAAGCTTTATTAGTGCAATTGAAGTAGTGTTTAAATATGAAGTCTTTTTTTAGTTTTGTTGAATAATTGTCTTTTTTTAACGTACCCTCCACCCCACGTCCAATTCACAGGCACAATCTTTGGTTAACTGCACACACACACACACACACACAAGCACACACAGCCATATATGCACACACACACACACGCACACAGCTCGCACAATGCCAAACAGCGCCGGAAACGGAAATACGCGTCACACTTAATTGCAGCCAACTTCAATTTAAGCACCTCAGCCCCAGCCCCAGCCCATTCGCTCCAAAACCCAGCACACCCAGACACACACACGCACACACACTCCCACACACACACACACTAACATAACAGCAAATATAACATGTTATAATAAAAAATAGTTTATTAGTTATTATTTAGTTTAATTGTTGTTAACTAATTGCAAACACATCAATTTATTTACTTTTGCTTTTTATTCCCCTTCTTTTTTTTTGTTGTTTTTATTTTTATTTTGCCAATTATTTTGTGTATAAATAATTTATGTTTTATTCTGGAAATTTAAATATTTTTATTTTGTCTAATTTGTAACTTACAAATTTTTAATTTTTAATTGAAGAACTAGTTTAATTATAAATAAAAAAACTCTACCATATAAAATGTATTTTTTTATGTTCAACTTTTTATTTAATTTTTATTCGGCCGCACAAAAAAACAAATTTCAGCAAAAAAAATGCAACTTGTTTTTATTCTCTTTTCTGTTTTGCTATTTTTATTTTTGTTTTGCCAATTATTTTTTCTATATTATTTATGTTCTTTTCTGGAAATTTATGATTTTTATTTTGTTTAATTTGTAACTGGAAAATTATTATTATTTTTAGTTGAAGAACTAGCTAAATTATAAATAAAAAACAAAGTCTACCATATCAAATGTATTTTTTTATGTTACAATTTTGATTTACTTTTTTTTTTTAATTTTTACTTTGACATCTTTCGGCCGCACAAAACAGACAAAATTCCAGGCAAAAAATGCAACTTGTTTTGAGTAATTATTTTTGTAGTCTTTTGAGTTTCACAGTTTCACATTCAAATGCACCACTTTTGGCTTTTGATATTATCGTACAAGTATGTTTATGATTTCTTGTAGCAATTATTGTAAGTGCACACAAAACAAGCGTCTAATTAACAAAGCCAGCTTTGAAGTGCAGCGACACAAACCGAACTGTGACGGCCTCAGCCACGGCCAAAACCGATTCCAAATCCAAATCCAGCAACCGCAACGACGTGGCCTACACTCTTCACGACAACTTCACATTCGCGTGGGCACAAGATATTATATTATTATTATATATATATATAAGTTAGGGTGACGAGACCTTGTGGGCTTGGACGAGCACTTGACAGGGGGGGGGGGGGGGGGGGGGGGGGGGGGGGATTTTCGGTGTGAATCCAAATCGAATGTTGAAATATGGACAAAAGAAATCAGTTGCCACAACTTGCTGCATCTTCATACAGCACATCGCTTAAAAATCTTTTCAAACTCAAAACTCGACTAAAATTCGATTTCTCAATGACTTGACACGGAACTGAGATCCATTTTGCAATTGTCTCCATATATAATATTTTATATACTGAGCTCCCGATTGAAAAGCATTTTATAAGCCTGTAAATTTTGTTGTAAATAACCCAGAAAACAGTTTTCCTTTCCATTCGAATCAAGTTAGAAAGGCTTAAACAATATCATGCAAAATTATTTGGTAAGTCAGTTCGTATCTTCGTTATCTTGAATGACCTTTTCTTAAGAATTGTGTTCAGTTTAAGCCAAGTCTTGAAATGGATATTTATCAGTATGATAGAAGATATTGGAAAAAAATGAGAAACGTATGCTATAAAGGATATATATTTTTAATCGGCAACTCTTTTAGTTTCCGAGCTGGGAAAGACCTGACTGATAATTTATATACTCAATGGGAAAGAATTTCTTCTTGGCGAAAAACATTATACCCTTTTCATTTTATTAATTAATAATATTAATATTAATGATATTATTAATACTACCCCTAAACAGGGCTCCGCAATGGCAATCAACTATCAAGAAAAAGTCTTTGCTACTCGACAGCTTTTTTAAATGCTTGTTCTCTGATTACAAAAAAAATTAATTCCCTTAAGCCCCCCTTGGCAGGGGGCGGGCAGCTTGTGATGCCTTAAGTACCTCACTGGAAAATGAAATATGAACAAATTTTAACGACAAGCAAATGTTTTGGCCACGAGCAGCAGGTGCTGCAGCGGCAATCGAGACTTAAGCCCCATATGGCTATGTGTCTATGCCTGTCTATAAAGTCAATGAGCGCACATATACACATTTGCATAGAGTATGTGAATTGAAGGGGCAGAGGGGAGACTGAAGGAGAGGGACGGGCAAAGAGACAGAGAGAGGGGGAGAGAGAGAGAGTGGGGGAGAAAGAGGGGAGATACTCAATGATATGCGCGACTAATGCTGTGCAAAATATGTTCGCAGTTTGCATTTTAACTTTATTTATACCCTATACACATTAAAACAGTGTAAAGGGTATGATGAAGCGAAGCGAATGTATGCAACAATCTTTAAAAGGGACATCTGATAGCTTAAACCAGAAATTAATGTTCTTATAACAGGAATAGGTTGCCTTCAATTGGGCTTAAATATTTAGAGCGAGATTGTGCGATACTTTAAATACAAATATTGATAAGTAAGAAAGCATTTTTAAGCTACATCAACTAAAATCGAAGTATTATTATAATTATTAATTATGTGAATTATTGACCTAAGTTCCCTTTAAGTAGACACATCTAGACACTTCGTCTCCGCAAGAATTCCAAATCGTTTCGTATTTAGTAGAGAGTATCTTCAAGTCGAGCGGTGCATTCTCGCTAGTTTTTTTTTCGGCATTTGTTTTTTGCATATCGTTTGAGAGGCATGAAATGCAAAGAAAATCGAAATGGAGCAACTGTTTTTTTTTTTTTTTGTTTGTTTACGGCTGCGACTAAGCCTAGCTGGCCGCATGACAAGCAAAAAGCGAGCAGTGGGCCAAGCCGGAGGACTGGGACAGACAATGCATGGAAAAAAACATTTCACAACGAACAAAAACGAACGACACTAAGTTGAGATAATTTTTACAATTTGACAATTTATGCACGATTGGCGAACGGTAGCCAAATGACCAATACCTGCATTGCCAGCCAAATGGCCATTGTGTAATTAATTTCGCAAGCCCAAAGTTCTCGCTGCACGCAGCGTCCGCTTCCTGGATGAGGACTGCCTGCGTTTAGACCAGATAAATGGCCAATTGCTGCAGCATTTAATGCGGCCACAATTGACAACCCACCCGCCACCATTAAAATATGTGGCCGCTGGCCAATCGTTAAGCGGGCCATTCTAAATTGCAGCAATTGCAGCTGGACACTTGCCCAAACACTTGACCAGCTTGTTGACGCCGTGGTGATTGACGAAGCGCTTCAACCTTCGGTCGACGCCCACGCTTGGAATTTACCAGTTGGCAGCCAAAGTAACACAACTAATCTCAAGTGCACCCGCCCGCCCAAGACTAACCATATTAATTGTAATTTGTTAACGCACTCGTTAAATATGCCAAGTCCACAACAAGTGCTGCTCCTTTATTTATTTTCAACTCAATTTGCAGCAGTGGCAGCTGTGGCCGCGGCGGCTGGCGGCGTGGATCCCACATATTTCAGCACCACATTTCAAACGCCGGACACATCGTACGCAACGTTCAACTATTACAGCAGTCCGTACAGCACGAGATACACATACTTCTGAGGCGACAGGGGTGCAGAGTCTAGAGTCGAGAGTCGAGTCATGTGTAAGTAGTCAGTTAATGAGGCGCCTAGGCAAAATATCTAAAAATGTTGTAAATAAATGTCTAAAATATGCAATTTGTGTTTAACTTGTGCGTTGTCGTGCCACTCGACTGTGCAGCAATATATATTTCTGTTTGCAGTTGCAATTGTTGATGCATGCACAAAACGAAAGACTCAGGAAGCGAACTTGAAAGCGCGCAAGCGTTAAGCAAACAAATCACTGCTGTGATATATTATGTTTTTATTTTCATTGTTGCATAATTAGTTGTTTGTTATATATATATTTATCTAGCTGCACGCTGAGCCCAAGCGATGCTTATCGAGCGACAAACAGTAGCTAGAATCGTAGCCGAAGTCTGGAGCTGCCAATGAAGTGTGAATCGAATACGCGTCATCGGGCTTGGAATGTTTATTTGCTTGTTGCTGTTTGAGTTTCTTTGTTGTTGTTGTTGTTGTTGTTGTTGTTAGCACTGCGAATTGCAAGAAATCTGTGCCTTTGCATTTTACAACAGCATTTCATGCCGCCGCACACAATTGCATAGTGTGTCGTTATTGTTGCCGTTGTTGCCGCTGTTGCCGCCGCTTGCCATTGTATGTTAAATTACGTGGACGCCTAGTTTGGGCCAAGTGCCGGTGCCTGCGGTGTTAATTTCCATTGACACTGGGACACACGGCAACTAAAGCTCCGAATTTTTATATTTCTTTATATTATTTGAGCTTGTCTTGCAGAGTTGTCAGAAGTCGCAGAGCAGCAGCAGCAGCAGCGTCGAAATATGAAAAAGTCCACAATTCTCGAGCGATTGCACAACAATGCCCCAAAGCTAACAACAGCTCCAAGCAGATCATTAGCGGCGGCGGCGGCGGCGTCCGCGGCATGATTCACAGCAGCAACTGCACCCGAAACTCGATTGGTCAAATCGTGGATGAACGGTCGGGCGCCAGGGCCCCTGTCATAATTTGTATTAAGTGCAACCACATAACGACAAAGGCCAATTGCAGTCAGAGCACAGCCAGTTGGCAGCTATCGCGACGGCGTTGATAACCTTGTTGACCACAAGAATTTTCAATAAAATGACAATTTGCTGAACGCAAGCAAAATAAATGTCTTGTCGCCGCGGGCAATAAATGAAACTTAACAGCAAGCTCCACGTATTCAAATGTTTTACCCATATTGATACAGTATATATGCAGAACGACGTAAGACAATAATATGAAACTGAGCCTTGGAGCAAATTAAGCCACCAGCTTGGCCCTACTCCAGCACAGTCTTAAGTTTCAATTCGTTAGCATTCCCGTTTTTAATTAGCTTTGCTACATGACTCACAATTTGTCAGCACACACACCTTTCTGAGTGTTTCGTATAGCAAATCCTGTGCATTGCTCACGTAGACAAAAACCGAACTGACCTTCACTACATTTGCATTAATTGATTTGTATTTTAATTCCGGTTTCGGTCTCCAAGTGCCGCATACCGAACAGTTTAAAGACCCTTTCGAATGAGCTCGGTAATTTCCGTTTTAATTGCTCACAAGCTGCCTTTCTAAACCCTCAAATCATATGGCTTCTAAATACAGGTTTGTTTGTTCTAAGCCAAGTTGAAAAAATCAAAAAACCGTTTCTGACGGCATGCTGACATTTTTCAACACTTAACTCGGCCACTTGTCGATAGTGTTGTTTACTTGTTATCGAGTTGGCAGCCTCCGTGACTATTTATCGGCTTGCCTCCACTCCGCCACTTATATGCGAATATTCTAGACCAAAGCAACCAAAAATAACTGTAATATATTAAAGGCAAAAATGGAACAATGTTATAACAGAGGTTGCGGCCAACTTTTTGATCCAGCCACCAATACTGATGGTAAGTAAAACTTCTAAGCAAGAAATAATAAAGAACTAACAGCACGTTGTTTTGCACAGAATCTTGCCGGCATCATCCGGGTGCGCCATTCTTCCACGATGCCTACAAAGGCTGGTCATGTTGCAGTAAAAAGTCGGTGGACTTCACAGAATTCCTCAATATCAAAGGCTGCACTTTGGCGAAACATTCAAACATTAAGCCCCCCGAACCAGAGAAGCCAGCCAAGGATGACAAGGATGAGGATAAGACTATGGAAATTGAAGTGCGAGCTCCTATTAGGGAATCTCTGCCTAGGCCAGCTATTGAAACGCCATTTACTGTGCTGGAGCCAAAAGTAGCGCCTGCATTGAAGGACACCATTGATGCTTTAAAAGTCAGCACTGTTGCCGCGCCAGCTGCAAGTTCAGGCAGCGAAGGGTACTTGCGATCTCTTTTGTGCTTTCATTGAATGATATTTTATATATACATATATATTAGGAATGTTGCTGTGGGAACGAGCTGCAAAAACAATGGCTGCACTTACTCCTACACGAACACAAGCAGCGACTTTGGCGAGTGCACTTATCATCCTGGCGTTCCCATATTCCATGAGGGCATGAAATTTTGGTCATGCTGTCAGAAACGTACCTCCGATTTTGCGCAGTTCATGGCCCAGAAAGGATGTGTTTACGGTCAACATAAATTTGTTAAAGACGTAAGTCATACGAACACTGCACCCGGCAATTTTCTAACAATCTATTGATTCACTGCAGGACGAAGACAAACAGGTCGTTCAATGCCGATACGATTGGCATCAGACGGCTACGAATGTTGTTGTCGCAGTCTATGCCAAAAAATATCATTACGCACAAAGCGTCGTTGAAGTGAATCCAATTCGCCTGCACGTAATGCTGGTCTTTCCAGAACAGGAGAATGCCAAGTTCGAGTTGGACCTAGAACTGCGTGGTGTAAGATCGAATGCTTTCTATTATGTCCCCAACTTGTATAAATGACCCTTCTGTTTGTTTAGATAATCAATGTACAAACAGCTTCTGTGCAAATGTTTGGCACTAAGGTGGAGATTACGTTGCCAAAACTAGAACCAGGATCATGGCCAAAACTTAATTTGCCACGTGATGTGCTGCCAGCAGTAAAGAAAGATGCTGCCCAAATTAACCCAAATGCAGAGCAAAACGATGACAGTGACGAAGAGTTTTTCGACTTGGACGACATTCAAAATGTTCAAAGCTACGGACTTAAATTATCCGAAATGAGTTTGCAAAATCCGAACGGATTAGATTGATAACA
The DNA here is from genome assembly GCF_003285875.2 of Drosophila novamexicana. Classification (NCBI taxonomy): domain Eukaryota; kingdom Metazoa; phylum Arthropoda; class Insecta; order Diptera; family Drosophilidae; genus Drosophila; species Drosophila novamexicana. The sequence goes on along the minus strand of NW_020824827.1, from coordinate 1,706,712 downwards.
CGCTAGCATTTTATTTGTAAAACTATAGAGAACCCATTGTGTTAGGCCATTTCTTTACAATACACAAGTATGCCTTATATGAGTTTTATTTGTAATATCGCAGCACTGCTTAATCATCGTCGTCATCAGCTCCGGGCACCCAATCCTCATCGTCGTCGTCATCCAAATCCAGTTCACCAATATCTTGAAACAGTGTTTCATCGATTTTAACATTCTCAATGTTTTCACCGGCTTCCAACAGGAATTTGATGTCCGAATCGTTCAATGTGTTGTCGCACATGAATAACTCTCGGCCCGTCAGCTTTTTGCAATCATTGTTTTTCTCCCGTTTTGCCGCAATGCCCGTGCTCTCCTCAAAGTCCAACTTCCATTTCATAAATGTCTCGACAGACACGCGTGTGCCTTCGAATTTCTTTCTTTCCGCTTCTTCGACCTCTTGAACCTTGCGCACCCGTTCATCCTCCTGGGTCTTCTTGTGCTCGTCCCACTGCACATTTAGCCATTCCTGTGCACTGCTCACCAACGAGAACACCATCTCCATGCCGATGTTCTCGTCAATTGTCTGGCGCAAGTGTTCCAGCAGCCGCGCCTCGAAATTGTCTTCAAAGTTTTCGCCTTCCTCAATTTCCACTAGCGGAGCTTCATCTGGATATGTTGCTGTATACGTAAACACAAGCTTGCACGCTAAACCCTTTTCATTCTCTTCGACTGCATCGGCATTGTACTCCTCTGTGGCAATAGGAATTTGGAATTTGTGGAAAGGCTCTGTTTGTAGAACTGCAAAAGGAATATTTGCATTATATTGAAATACAAGAAGAACATGCGAGTTACCTTCCATTTCACCACAATATATGGAATCCAGCGCTTCGACCTCATTGGCCTGATCTTCTTTGTAGTTGCGGCTCATTCTGGGTTTTAAATTAATTTACAAAATAATAATATAAATTTCAGAGCTGCCGTGTCTCTGGCCCAGCTTTTAGGTTATTTGTTAGGGTGGCCAACATACGTTCAGACTGTATGATGCCACATATCACTCGTAGTTCTTGTGAAACAACAACAATGGAACACACAAATAAACATTCATATATACATACATTTTAACTTATTAAAGCCAATATGCAAAATAATAAATAAAATTTTAAAATACACATGGTATTTTCGTATCGTTCTCATGCGCCTGCTTGTCATTCAGCTTGAACGTATCATGCGCATTATTTACCGGCGCACCACCATTGTAAATTCAGAGTTGCCGTATCAATTTTATTTTTATTTTCTATTTTGAATGCCTTACAGAAACTAATTTGAAAACATTTTTAAGAAAATTTACGTTTATTTAATAACATTTAACATGCCTAAGTTAAATAAATGGTAATGTTTTTTTTAGAGCAGTCGTCCAGCAACAAATTTAGTGAAAATTAGCTTGAAATTAATGCTCTGGTGCTTCCAATCTAAAATAAGAGTAAAGACAATAAATTGGTTAATCTTCGTATATAAAGAAAAATGCAAGACTGCATACTTATGCACTGTTATTAAGTGATTCGCATCGACTTTCGTATCTTGTGGGGTAAGAAAACAATACTGTCGGTTTGGAAAATCCGTGCCCTCTTGAATAAGCAGTTTAGTTATAAAAGTTCTGTTAACTTCGTCCTATAAATTTACAAAATTTAATCAAGTGTCCATTGTGTGAATAAAACGTGCAACGTGAACTTACAGTAAATACATCGTATTCGTCCAAGAAATAAAATGGGTGATCGGAAGTGCTCCAAAGGCCTTTCAGCAGGGACACCGTGGTAAAGGACCTTTCTCCGCCGGACAAACTTCTCGTATTCGATGTCTTGTTCCCGCTGGGCGGGAAGACGCTGATCTGCAACGTTTTATCCTTATGATTCGGTTCCAGGCTGCCTTCAAATTGGCGACAGACAAGTGCTTGCTGCATGTTTAAGAAATTTATAAAGTGATTTTTTAAGTTGTTCAATTGAATTGAACTTTACCTTGAACTGAAACTGAACCATGGTAAAGAAATGATATCGCGATCGCTGAAATCGTTGTGCCCGAGTATGGTATTCGATGCGTAATTTCTCTACAACACATAGGATATTCTCCAAATTTTCAGTTTCTGTTTTAAGTTTATCAAGCAAGGTGGACAACTTATGTTCTACTTCCTTGCTGTTTAAGTTCATCGATTCGTAATGCTTTATCTTTGCTTTATATCGATTGATTTTATCACGAATTCTCTCTTCAGATTTGTTTGTCTCGATAAAGTCACCGACTTTCTGTGCCTCGCGGCGCTCCTTTTCTAAATCTTCCTCCAGATCTTCTTTGTTTCTCAGCATTGACTTAAGTAGCTCGTTAGTTTGCTTAAAACGTCGTTGGTTCTCCTCATAATGTCGGTCTAAGTCACGAGCTTTACGTTGTAATTCCTGTGATGCCGTGTCAATTTCGCTTACTTTCTTATTAATTCCATCGAGTATAATTTGTTCGCCTTTAGCTTCTTCGTCAGCTTGAGTTTTACGCTCGTCGATTTCGCGCAGTTGACTTTCCAAGACCTGGCGCTCCTCCTTACATTTCTCGATCTTCGCACCGCTGGTCGTCAAGTGAGTTTCCTAAAAATATAGAATAAAAGAAGATTGAATGGTTTGAGGGGAAACAGCTTTGGACCAGCTTTGGACTTACCAGCACATCAAGAGCGGGTAATTCGCGATATTCGAAATTTTCGATATCCATAATTCTTTGCAACGCTTTTGTGTTTTCTGTGTGATGTGCATTAATCATGTTACTTTTGGTGCTTATCTCCTTTGCGTCACTGTCCAGCTTTTGCTTAGCTTTGACATACACTGTCTGAAGGATTGCTGCACGCTCTCGAAGACTTTCCTGCTCTGTCTTCAGCTGCCGAATGCGATCATCCACATTCACCTGAATGAAGCGCGCAGGCGTGATTTTAATGGAGTACATGGCATAGTTGGGCGATGGCGAATACTCAAGCCCCAAATTGGGCACCAATATGCGGGTTAAATTGGGTGGCACATTTTCCGAGTTCGAGGTAAGCGATTCGGCTATCTCCTTGGAATCGGTAACCAAGACCGTCTCAATGCGCAGTGTATCAATAAGATAGTTCATTACAACAGGATCATCGCATCTTTTAATAAAAATAACTGTTTACTTAAGCTTCTTATGCTTAAACTCTTTAAAAACTCACCTAATCTCATCCATCAGCACGGTCGTATTTGACGACCTGTTTTGCACTTTGTACTTCGATACATTGTAGACCCGGTTTGAAAACGCACTCGTGATAATAGTCGGTATATTCCCGCCCGCATACGATTCTTGCAGCAGAGCTCTCAGAGATACACGCTCCTTGTCGGTGCTTACGATATACGAGCGCAGACAATGAGCCAGTTGATTCTCTATCAGATCTCGATACTTGGGATTTGGCACAGTTATGTACATGCCAATAGGTCCACGCGGCATCTTGTGCGCATTGCTACCGCTGTACTGAACACGCAACGCATTGGCCACTTGCATTGCGTGCTCACCATAAACGGACATTTTGTTTGATTTGTTGCGCAACAGCGATTCCATTTCCCATTGCAGGCTTTCTACAATTCAATCAATATTAACTTTTGTTTTGGATTATTTACAGGCATTTTTGTACGTACGCTCAGTTTTTCGCAGTTTGCTCAGCTCATTTTTCACCGACTCTACCTGCTCTATCGTGGCAGGCATTCGATTCTTTGTACTGTTCTGTTCGTCCCTGAGCCTGGAGATCAGCTCATTACTCTCAGCCACCTTTACTTTGAGAGTGGCTAGCGTAGCAGCATTCTGTTCCCGCAGCCTTTTCACTTCTGAATAATCTTCGTGATAGTTATTCATATGCCTCTGACAGCCCTCGTAGGTAGTTTGTTCCTCCCTGAGACGTTTCTCTACATTTTTAATTCCTGCTTTAATTGAACTGGCTTTATAGAGACAATCTTGTATTGTTCGCTTGACCGCCCGAAGCCTCGTTTCCTGCGACTGGTGACTTTCCATAATTCGCTGTTTGGTTTCCTCAATTTGCCTATGAATACGTTTTATTTATAATATGTTAAATTAAGATAATTGCTTTACCTACTCGAGCTGCTGGGCAAGTGCCAACTGTGTGCTATTCTTCTGCGTTGTTTTCTGCGACAAATCTGCGTTTTTCTTCTCAATTATTTTAAGTGTGTGTTCCATTTTTGTCAGATCATCCTGTATCTTGGTCACTTTTAGCCAAGCCAGCATGGTTGTAGCCTCTTTTAATTGAATCTACATTAGAGAAAATATGTTTTACTTTATAGTTCTTTACGAGACATGCCGTCTTACCTTAATTGCCTCTTTATTTTTAATTAATGCCAACTTTTCCTCTTCTTCGTGGCACAGTTTCTTCAACTTTTCCTTTTTCTGCGCAGTTAAAGTAATTATTTATTTATGGGTATTGGTTTTTTCAAATGAAGATTTACCTTTTTGAGCAGCTCCAGATCATAGTTAATATGCTCGCGCTGTTCGTGGCATTGGGTCAAGCTGGCCGCGCATAAATCCAGCTGCGTTGCCTTCATAAGCAATTTATAGTTCGATGCAGGCTCTAGGCTGTGGGATAGGGTTTCATATTTTAAATTGAATTCTAACTTTCGCAATTAAGTACACCCACTCTTTGAGAAATTCGCGCGAAGCTTCCTGATTCAGCACAAAGATCGGATTCTCAACACTTATGCCAAAATAAAGCAGCAAGCGTCGTATTTCGTCCAGTTTCTTGGAAACGCATCTGTTCTGAGCGTCTCTCATCTCATACGTCGAGGATGATTGCCGTATTTGGCGTACAACCGTAATGTGTGGACCGTAAACGTCGTACCTAAATGGCCGCAGTCCCGTATTGCACAGGGTTAGCTCAATGGATGCATTTGTCTCCCCATTTTTAATGAGCTCTGACAAAAGATAATGGTTAGTTTTAGTATGTATTCCTCTTGGGTAAGCGATTGGGCAAATTACTCTGTATGCTGCTGGCGCGACTTGTGTTGCGTGCACTGCCGGCTAGCCCTAATGCAAGGGCCGTGATCACGGCACTTTTGCCGCTGCCATTGCTGCCAACAAGAAAATTGATATGTGGCCCAAAGTTGATGTATAAATTCGAGTGGCACATAAAATTTCTTAAGCGTATGGAAATGATCTTCCCACAACGCTGGAATGCGTTTCGAGCTGTCAGTCCATGCTATAACAAATAAGCTAGTGTTTGATTTTAAGCAGAATGAATATAAAACATTGAGTTACCGAGGGATTTTCGAAGGAAGAGCTTGCATTCCCGTTTGCGCGCCTGTGAACCGCGCGCGAAGTAGACGCTTCCACAATCATTCCATCCTCTTCGCTGGTTTCTGCGCTGCGCCTAGATTTCTTATTTTTCGGAGGCGTAGGCGAAACGTCACTCTCCGATCCTGAGGATAATTGTTTCTTTCGAATTCTACTGCGACCCATCTTTGGTTTGTCTACATATAAAAACATAAATTCGCGTTTACATTCGTCTGTTTACAAACGGTATTACAATAAAATGCGCGGGCATTTTTGTTTACCAGCCGTGCTAGGCATATTCAGATGCATTAATTGAAATTAAGTTTTGTTTATGCTTACGTTGTATTTGATTAGCTTTTTAATCGTTGTAATCTATTCGAATTAACTTTGTGTTTTAATTGTATATACATTTCATAAAACAGCACTAAAAATATTCCAACATTTTGCACGGAAAGTGTGACCAATCTTGAATATGATGAGAATACTGACAATGCGCGTGCGCTCATTTCAGTATATTTCAAGTCAAGCTGGTTTGCATTCATGCAGATCGACAGAACAAACCGCAAATTTCGCACTTTCAAATAAGAAAGCGGGTTTTTTTTCCTGTGTGGGTAAATATAATTTTTGATAATATAACTTTTATCAACATGTAGACTTAACGATAAAGAGAAACAATTTTCAATACATGCAGAGCTTTACAAGAGAAACAAGAACATGATTATATTTATTAATATTATATGTAGTTTACATTATTTACAATGTAGAGCTGTTAATGGCACTCACATCATTTTCTTATAGGGGAATTCTTCGCCTATAGCATTTTGCTGCCTTAGCTTATTCTGTATTTCGCGCCAAGTAGGCGATTTCTGCGATAGAATCTTCATGTTGCCAATGATATAGAGGCCATAGCGGGCGCGGGACATGGCGACACAAATACGATTCTGTTCAGACAGAAATCCGATATTTCCATGTGTGTTACTGCGCACCAGCGAGAGCACAACTATATCCGCTTCCAGACCCTGGAAACTATCAACTGTGGTAATGCCAACATCTTTCAAATGCTTTGTCTTCGATAACTGCAAAGTAGAAGGGCGAATAAATATATCACCAGATAATTAGTAATCCATGCCTTACTCTCTTTTTAATGGATTCGACCTGCATGGTGTAGGGTGTGAGCACCACGACCTCCTTGCCTTTGTAGCCGCCGACGTCTATCAAATGGCTTACTATTTCAGACACTTTTTGCGTTTCCCAATCGTTGCATAGAAAGCCATCATAGATATGTGTCTCAGGCTCCTGATGCTGAAGAAAATACAGATTCTTTGTCATATGGCGAACAGGAGGAAAGTTATACACGGACTCATGACTAAAGAGCTTCTGATATATGAGGGGACACAGCAATTCGGCAAAGGTATTACGCATACGGTATTGAATATTCAATACGTTCACTTGGAAATTTGAGCGTATCAAACGCTCGAATAAGGATTGACAGATAGCTGAATATTTCAGTCCCTTTATATAGCTTATATAGGGCTTGAGCTGCATGTGGTCGCCAATCATAATGACGTGCTCCGTGTAGGGTGTCAGGCAGGGCAATATGTGCGCTTCCAAAATTTCTGCGGCTTCCTCAAAAATGACTAAAATGAAACCAATTAAATACGTAATTGTGATGCTGCTTTTGATTCCCTTACCAATGCGACTTTTAAGAAAGCGAAAGACAAAATTCATGCGTGCAGCGCACGTGGTCGTCATCGCCAGCACGTTCTTTTTAACAATCAAATAGTGCTGGAATATCATTCGTATGGAATTGAGTTTCTCCTGCGCATTCCACACGAGACGCTGCGTCGCCAGAATATCCGTATAGGCCTTATCGCTGTCATTGAAGGCGGCATACAGTGTCTGCAGGCGCTTGAAATGCTCCTTGATCTCCAGATTCACCATCCAGTACAGACGCTTTAGTCTAGGATTTATCATGTGCATGTTTGTGTCGGCACGTGCATTGAACCTGGCAATTTCCGGCAGTCTCGACTGACAGCCAAAGCGTACTATGCTGCTGGTGAAGGAGCTTAGCTTCAGCAGAAACTTATCCAGCGAATCGTTGGTGTATGTAATCACAACAATGGGCGCACAGAATTTGGCATGCTCCAACATCGTCTTTATCAGCTGCAATGAGAGATGCGTCTTGCCCGTTCCTGGCGGACCTTGGATTAGATTAAAGTTCGTATTCAGCACACTTTGGAAGGCATCGTGCTGCGATAGATTTAGCGGCATTTTGCGCAGCTTGTTCACAAACTTTTGACTCTCGTAGACATTCGGCGGCTGTGTGTGATTCAAATATGCTGGCGGTTGCGTTCTCGTCAGCCCATGTACTATATAATCGGACATCGGAAAGTTGATAACATTGCTGTTGGTCAGGTAGATGTACGCCTTCTGGTAGGGCTCAAAGTAGACGGGCGTTTCGAACATGATCAACGACTTGCCATAAATGTTGCCTATATTAAACTGCCGCACTATAGTGATCGCAATCTGAAAGACAGCAAATATATATACAAATATCTAGTTTAATTTAATGTACACTCACGTAACCGCGACGCAGCTGCTTTATATCCGTGCCAGCCACCGTGGCCAGTATAAGATTGTCGAAATCGTAGCTTGTGCTGAAACAGAGTAGTGCACCAGTTTTGAGCTTTAGCAGAGACTCCTCTTCCGAGTTGCCGAATTGGATATCGTGATCGGCTGCCGTTTTGCGCTGCGCAGCCAAAAGATCAACAAACAGCAGCTTGCTGCTATGGGCGTCCGGGAAGTGCATATTCAGCTTGATCTGCACCTCCTCATAGGCCAATTGGAGCGGCGTCACGTTCTGCAGGCTGCGCTCTCGATGCAGAACGCGCACCAACTCGCGCAGCGGCAGCAAAAACTGCTGACGCAAAAACAAGCGTTGACTATTTATGTACTGCGTGGTGCTTATGTAGCTGATCGTTAGCTTTGGGGCATGGAGATAGGCATCCTCGTGCTGCTTGAGCCACAGTCTGAGCTCCTCCAGGCTGGGATATAACTAAAAACCATTTAAATTAGACACTGTTTGAAATCAATGGAAATGGAGCGTTTACCTCGGCGGCAGGATTCGGTTCAGCCAGCACATCCAGATCAACACTAAACAGGCCGTGCAACTGATGCAGAAACTCCATGCAGATCGGACGCTCTTCTATGATCGGGTTCTGGTTGTTCTTCAAGTGTGTCCAAATATTGAATAGTATCTGCATGCCATTTTTGTCCATGACGCCAGCGCGTTGAGCCTGCAACAACAGCGTCTGCATATGGCTAATGGTGCAATCGACGCGCTTCATGTCGGTCCACATGGTGCGGAAGCTTTTGGTGCACAGTTTTCGCACCAGCTCCTCATAGTGCTCGATGAGCGGCGTGCACGCCGCTAACTTGCTCAGCATATCATAGTGAAAGCCCGGCAGCTCCAGTTCACATAAAGTGACCAGGATGCGTGTATAGATTAGCACGCGCTCCATATCATCGTGTGGCCCGATTTGATCGACAAAAAAGTTCGGTTCCACTTCGGTTGCCAGGTAGAGGAACATGCCCAAAGGTTGTAGATTAAAGATCTCCTGCAGACCATCGGTGGGAATTTTAGATGGCGCCGCCGCCTTGGCACGGTTCCAGCAGTTATATCGCCTGTTTATCTGCACCTGACGCCCGTCGGTAGCTTTTTTGCGCGTTAAGCTGCGCAGGATTTTCTCTTTATCAGCCTGAAACCATTCCCAACAGTCGTAATCTTCTCCGAAAAGCTCAACCATAATGTGTCCGATAGTATAAATTTCCTGGTATTCCCCTGTTTAGAAACGTCATAGAGAAGCGCATGATGATATCAGAAGTAAATATTATTTATGAGCTGCCAAAAAAGATATATATTTGGTTTAATTACTTGACACGTGAACTGGCTGAGTGATGTGCGCTCTTCAGCTTTTAGCTGCCGTACTATACTATATAATAAACAATTTTTAAATACAAAAGTTTATCAATATGTAACCTATTTATTTCGCGCACAAATCGAAAGATCGCCACAAATACCGCAAAGTGTGACCAAGTTGCGGATGAGGCAAAATATTGCTTTTGGGCCGAATCGGTGCGAAGAATTATTATATTTGTAAATACAAGATTAAATCTGCAGTTGATTTAAAAACTTAATTTCTTAAATTGAGTGGAAGTTCAAGAACTGCTATTAAATAAAATGACAAAAATTCAGTTGAAAAGTTAATTCTGAAAATCTACTATCGCTCGCATCAACTACTCGAAAAATACTTCCCATCGGACACTAGTACTAAAATCTTGCACATCTCTTTTATCTTACCAAAGCAAAGGCGTTTGGCAACTCTAACCATGCATTTATAAAACGGGACTTTCATTTAATTTGCGCAGTGCAAACGCAACGTAGGCAAAGAATTTCATCATGTCGGACTCGGATGATGATTGGTTCAACAAGGATGAGGATGAGCTGGTGCAAAATCTGCAGCAACAGGTGAAGCAACAAGTGGCAATTGAGACACACGAGGAACGCATTGACTTTTGCAGCCGAGCTGGTAAGCAAATAATATGCGGGTTTTTATTATAGAATGCAATTTTTAATAACAACATTAGATGATTATCTCAAGCAACTTACGGTTACTGGGGATACGAAAAGTCCGAGTCGCTTTGCCACTGCCGATTTTGCAAAGGCACTGAAAATGCCGCCGCTGGATATGTTTCTCTACTTAATGGCCGCGCCGCGCGATCTCTTCCAGGATCAGCTGACGGACAGCGATTCCCCAAAACGGGTGATGCAGTATGTGGAAGTGCTGACGGTGCTGTGCCAATTGGAATTGGGCGGTTTCGATTGGCAGATACTGTCCGGCTTTGCCAGGCAAACGGTGCTCCTGAATCACGTCAAGCGCTTTGCTGTGAAACTCTTTGCGCCGCCTTCCAAGGGCCAAATAGATGCCGACTCCGAGTCGTTGTTGCGCGGCATTAAGTGTTTGCTCATACGTGCCCACAAGCTGGGCGTGCTGCAACCGTCTGGATATGAGCTAATCGAGTATATTAAGACGCTGCTCTCCCGCTGTCAGCTGCCTCAGCTCTTGAACCATCCGCTGTGCGTTGAATTCAGACGAGAGCTGGATGTGCTGCCCGCCAGTACACATGTCAAAAACGAAATATATCCCAAGCTGGAGCAATTACTGCGAGCTGAAGCCGGGGATGATGTGCCTGCCGTTGCCTCCGATGACGTGGCTGGCTACATAAACTGCCAACGGCAGCTGCTCTGCGATGACTTTGTGCAGCCACTGCGTGAGCTCGTGCAGCGTTTGCGTTCCAAGCAGAATATCGATGCTTTGGTGGAACAAAATCTGGTTTGGCCGCACACACAGCTCAACCTGAACCCCGAATTTGCCGAAGCGGAGCGGAATAGCCTGATATTTCTAGATATACGTCCATCAGAACGGCTAGAAAAAAACGAACTATGGAAATCGTATTCGGCCGGACGGGCAGAACAACAATACCTGCGAAATCTTAAGACGGGCGCCTTACTGTGCTTTACCAGCAGCTATGATTTTGACAATTTAATATTGGCCACCGTTGGAATGACAGAGGACAGTATGATAAAACAAGGATATGTAAGACGTTGTACCCTCTATATTCTGAACTATTTATAAAACTCGATATGTTTCAGTTAAGCGTGGAGATTGCCAAACAATACAATATTGGCAATATATACGGCAGGCCGTTAATCATGTTCGAGACGCCGGCGTTCTTTGAGCCGTATCTGCGTGTCCACAATTATCTGAGCACGTGCAGCGCCGATAACTTTCCCATGTGCCGGTACATTGTCGAAGGACAGCTTGATGTACGGCCGCCCGCCTACATTGGACCAGACGTTCAGCTAATGCATAATGGCAAGCCATTTACGGCAGCTAAGCCGCCCGTGGAGACGAAGCTGAATGACTCGCAGCGAGCGGCTTTTGGCGCTGCGCTCTGCATGGAATTCAGCCTGATACAAGGCCCGCCCGGCACAGGCAAGACGCATCTGTCCGTTGAGCTGGTCAAGACGCTGCTGCAGAATGCCGCTCAGCTTGGCGCTGGACCCATTATTGTGCTGACCTACACGAACGACTCGCTGGACAAGTTCCTGTTGAAGGCGGCGCAGCACACGAGCAGCATTCTGCGCTTTGGCTTTCAGTCGCGTATGCCCCAAATCGAGCAATTCAATGTGCGAACAATGTCCGATGATCAGTTGGTGCCGCCGCGCCTCAAGCACCTTTGGTGGCTGGCCAAGTGTGAGTACAGGGAACAGTTCAAGCGACTGCAGGCTCTGCATGCGGACTTCGATGGCAGCGAGTCGGCCCATGTGAAAATCCAATCGGAATTGGAACAGCTGCATGTGGTGACGGAAAAGTTGAACACCTTGCGCACAATATTTCAGTTTTATCTGGCACGTGACAAAGCTCTGTTGGCGATGACAACGACGTGCGCGGCACGGCATAACTTTTTGTTCCGTCTGCTGCAGAGCAAGTGCTTCATCTTTGAGGAGGCCGGCGAGATAGCTGAATCCCATGTGCTGGCCTGCCTAACGCCCTACACGCAGCACGTCATACTGATCGGCGATCACAAGCAACTGCAGCCGCATACGGGCAATTATACGCAACAGGGGCTGCAGGTGTCGCTCTTCGAGCGTCTGATTACGCACAAGTTTCCCGCCAGCGTGCTTAATGTCCAGTATCGCATGCGCACCTGTATTGCTGAGCTCCTGGTGCCCATTTTCTATGACGAATTGATCAGTGACGACTCGGTGAGAGCCTACCGCAATGTGTCCGGCATGTCGGCCAACATGTACTTTGTCAGTCACGTGCAACCCGAGCAGCAGCTGGTAGGCTAAAATGCATTTCGTACTCATGATTGCAATTAAGTTTTCCATTATTATTTTTTCCATACAGAACGACATGTCCTTTGTGAACAAGCACGAGGCCAAGGAGTTGGTGAAACTAGCTGCAAGCTTGAAAGGGGAACGCAAAAACATTGTCGTTCTAACGCCCTACAATGCTCAAGTTGAACATATTAAAGCACTGCTGAGAAAAGCCAAGATCGAAAACATTTTGGTTACAACTGTGGACAGCTACCAGGGCCTGGAGGCAAACATTGTGCTGCTGTCGCTGGTGCGCAGCAATCCGGCTGGACAGATTGGCTTTCTGCGTCAGTCAAATCGCGTTTGTGTCGCCCTATCGCGTGCCCGCTGGGCGCTCTACATGATGGGCAACATGTCGACCCTGGAGCATGGCAATCCCCAACTCTGGGGAGCTATCCATAGCAAGCTGCATGCAGCAAATGCTATTGGTGACGCCTTTCCACTGGCCACAGAGCCCGAACAGACGACGGAGCAGATCTCAACCTAGTTGGAAAGACTTTGTGACAAATTGCTATAAGCAGCATTTTATATATATATTAAATTAAACGTTTTCTTAATTGTTTGTTTGCTTTTTAATCTAGTCTTTTTTTATTTTTTGTATCTGTTATTCATTTAACAGAGTTTTGCCGCAAGACGATTGAAAATTGCTGAATTTGATTTCTGTCTGTATTTATACACTTTATATTCAATATTTTTGCTGTCAAACCGATTTATCATTTTGTATCTTAATGCACTTTTCGTTTTGTTTGTTAGTTATTGCTAAATTTGTAATTGGTATTTTTGTTTTAAACTGTACGTATGCTGCTCGTTTGGTGTTGATCTTTGATTATACGATACTATGCTGGATTAACAATATTTAGAATTTGTTGCTGCTCTCATATAGATTGTATAATAAATATTTATATATCTTTTGTCCTTGTCAACTCTCTGTCTGTCTATCTTAGGCTCTTATTGTTACATCTTAGTTCAAAATTGCAGACTGTAAATGGAGCTTAAATCTCGTTATATTATGAAGGTTTCGGGTGTGTGTGCCTGCATGAATCAGAATGTACATTGGGTTTGAGAACGCGGATCTACAACAACTATGTACTATTTATTCCTTAAACGTGTCTATTTATTTATTTATATATAGGTTAATTTATGAACGTGGCCCAGATATTGTTTGCGAATTAAGGCAATTTTCGAAAATTATCATCAATTGTATTTTTGAATCTGTTTTGTGTTTTGTGTGTGTTTGTTTTTGCTTATTCTTTACAAAATAGTTACTTTTTTCTTGCATTTTATACTTAAAAATAGCTTGGTTTTTTGTTTTTGTTTATGTTTTGTTGTGTTTTAGTCAGAGCTTATGAAATATGCTACATGTATCATAATGTTGTCGTCAACAAGAACGTAATTTAATTATGTGTATTTATATAGTTTATTCGATGCTAAAACTGAAATTAAAAATGATAAAATAGAACGAGAAACGCGGCGTGTAAGAGCAGCAAGATAATTGTGTGTGTGTGTGTGTGTGTGTGTGTGTGCAGATCCTATCCGCTGCTTCGTGCGCGTCTATAGATCCTCTCCCTACTCCATGGCATAATCGATGGTAGATGAGCTTGGTGATAGTTTCACGGATTGGGGTTTGGAGCCAGCGCACAAAGTAGCGGATCCACTCTACAACATCATCGTCATCTTAGAACTCATGGGTTGGAAATCAAGCCAGAATCAGAACTAAACTATAAACTGAATTAATAATGAGCGGCGCACTCATTGATGATTGATGGGAAAAATATATCTGCTTTTGGGCTCCTCACAATGTTGGATTGTTTGGAGGTTTGCGAAATGATCCATGTGTAGCTGGGCGGAGGCTGCTGCTGCTGTTGTTGTTGTTACTGTTGTTGTTGTTGTTGCTGTTGTTTCTGTTGCTGTTGCCGCTGCTGCTGCGTCCCCGAAAGCTGAACTGCGGCAGCGTTCCGCCGCTGCCAGAGGCCGTCCGAATGTTGGTTGTTGTTGTTGTTGTTGTCACCGTTATCGTTGGCCTAGCGCGCCGTGTCTATTGCTACCGTCGATTGATCAGTCCATTGGGAGGTGCCTGCTGGCTGGCGGTGTGCATCAGCTCCAGCTCGACCAGCAGCGGGAAATGATCGGAGGGTATGTGCGGATGTGGACAGCCAACCACTTTGTTTTCGCGCAGCCAATCCGTGGATACGGGTCCGAGCAGGCCCAGAGGCACCATGCCCGTTTTTGTATAGAAAATATAATCGATGATGCCCTTAAAATCGAAGGTGTAGTTGGTGTGCGGCATTATGTCCTCGCTGTAGGCGGAGGCCAGTTTGAAGGAATGCGTAAACTCGTTGGTATCGTTGGACAACAATCGTTGCAGGCACAGCTTATAGCCCATGTCCTTAAAGTCTAAATGGTCCATTGCAACACGCCCCTTGCCCAGAAACTCCACAACGCCGGAGTCGGGCAACGAATTGAAATCGCCGCAAAGCAACAGCTGCACGCTGTTCGAGTCATTCTTGTGGCCGGGTCGAAAGCTGTGGCTGGCCTCGTCAATTATCGTTTTCAGCTCGTTGCTCAGCATCATGGTCTGTATGAGCTTGACGTCACAGAATTCGGGATCCCAGTGGATGTGCGCGGTGCACACGAGCAGCGGCTGTGAGATCTGTGTCACCTCGGACATTGGCTCCCAGGCCGTTTCCTTCACCTTGAGCAGAGCGGCCAGGCCAATGTTATCCTTGGGCATCACACGGTTCAGCATGTTGTCGGAGCCCTCCGCATTGGCCATGGCCAGCTGATTGAATTCGATCAGATGCTCCTTGATCAGCGTGAATCTGCAAGCAAATGTAATTGTACTTTTATTCAAACCGGATTCGAATCTGTTTTGTAGCTGAACTCACTTTGATGTTCGGAAAAATATCGCACATCCGTCAACGTATTTGCGTTCCAGTTCGGACATTGTCTTGGCGCGCGATTTGGGCGAGAAGATGCCCTCGTAGCCATCATTCTTCAGTTCGGGCAGGAAAAAGTGATAAAACTGTTCCGTTTCGATCTCCTGCAAGCTTATTATGTCCGCCGCATAATGCCGTATCTCGTCGATAATTGACTTCTTCCGATACTCCCAGCACAAGGCCCACGACGGACAGTAGCCGTACATTTGTCGCGTCGCATATTTATCGCAGAGCACATTGTAACACATCACCGTAAATATGCCTGCAGGATAAACAAAAATGTATTAACAGTTGTTGTGCAAGGCCAAAAATTATCCTGTAACTAGTTCAAGTATTGCCATTAAATTTATTAAACCCACCCCCATACTAACTTTAGCACCATGTCTAAAATAATATATATATATATATATATATAACTTGCGAAAGGAGTGAGGCCGGCAAAAAGTTACTCTGGATAATTCTTCATAAATGCGATTAAAAATTAACATAACAACAATAGCATAACAGCTAAGCAGAAATAACATAACTGCTAAACAGCCTAACAGAATTTAGAACTCCATCTTACAATAACAGACAATAACATAACAGAGCTAAACAGAAATAACATAACAGCTACACAGCAATTAACAGAAATTCATCTAAAATATCCCATAAAAGTATATGGTACATTTTATTTGTCGGCCTTGAGATCAACTCGTAAGAGACAACATGACAGATAATTGCATCGACTGTTTTATAAAAAAAAAATATGTTTATCTTCTGCAGTTTTAAAGTTACCCTAATCGAATTAAGAACAAGCTCCTACGGGATGAAAAAATGTGGGTTAAAAGCTGTCGCAGTCGCTTACACACACAATTGCACTTGCCAGAGCTTTCAAATAACCCTATTTTTCGCCTATATCTTATCGTATGATTTACAGTTACTTACAGGCTGGTCGCGATTTGTTGGGCTTGGCGAGCGGCAGCCATGGCCGTTGGGGCGGTGGGTTGACGGTAACTGTAAAATGAAAAAGAGAGCAAACGTTAGTGGCATATTCAATAAAATGGCAAGCAGGCAGGCAGGCAGATAAACTTAAAGTGGCGATTATGAAATTAGCGCCCGTACCCGCACACACACACACGCTGTCTGTACACCCCACTGACACACTGCGATCACGTCTTCGTTGTTGTTGTTGTTGTTCGGATAGGTGAAAGTGACATGCAAAAGCAATCAAATAGCTTCCGCCTTCGGTTCGCAGGTGGCGGCATCGCTGCTCGGCTTGTTGCCTATTTTATTTTACGTTTTTTTTTTTTTTGTGTGCACTCTACCTGGGTTTCTCCAACTGCTGGCGACATGCGCCTGGTTGCACAGAGTTGTTTGTGGCTTTGGGTGCGGGTGTGGGCGTGCAACGACACAGCGTGCCACCCCGCCGCCGCCGCCGCCGCCACCAATCCTGTTGTTAGCCGTTTTTGTTGGCGTCCACTCTGCTGCTTCTTTTGCCGTTGCTTATATGCTGCTGCAGCGGCTTACAACATTTTCTTTGGGGATGTCGCCGTTGTTTAGCCGTTTATTATCGCCTGCCTATTTTGCGCAAGTGTGTGTGCGTGTGCGTGTGCGCGCAAGTTAGCTTGTGTCTGTGTGGGTGCGTGTGTGTGTGCGTGTGTGAGGGGCGCTCTCTCTCTCTCTGCTGCAATTGCTCTCTTGTTGTTGCTCAGCAGCTGATCGGGCGCGCTCTTTGCGCTCAATCAACTCTTTCGATTGTGCAGCACAGTTGTTGTTCCTTTTTTTTCGCCTTCGTTTCGCCTAGGTTGAAGTTGTGCGTGTGCGTGTGTGTGTGTGTGTGTTTGTATTTTGTTTTGTTTTGCTTTGCTTTGCTTTGGGAAACGATTGTTTTTCGTATTTCGCTTTTCTGTTAATTTTGTGCAAACGTCGGCCGAGCGACGATGAAAAACTTTCACTATTATTATTTTTTTGTTGTTTTTTTTTTTTGGTTTTGTTTTTGTTTTTGTTTAATAAATTTTGTGATTTTTCATAATTTGGTTGTTGTTTCTGTCGTTGTTGGGCGACTGCTTTTTGTTTCAGCTCAGCTCTTATTGCCTTTCGTTCGTTAACACAGCTTCTAACGATATAACATTAACAAAATTTTCATTGCATTTGAATTGTGCAGCTTGTTGTGGAGTCGATTCTTTTTCTGGTCTTTCTTTTTGTACAATTTAATTCTTTTATTTTTATTATTTTTTTTTTTTGGTTTTTTTGGTTTTTTTTTATTGTTTCACAAAGTGCAACAAATTATTTAATAACGAAAAAAGAAACTATGTTTTTGTTGGGTGTATAGAAATGTAAATAGAAACTAAATAAAAAAAAAAAAAAAAAACAAATTGACAAAAGACTTAGGCAACAAACTCAATGCCAACTATTTTACTCAGTTTCTAGGCAGGGCGGGGCGGGACGAGGGCGCAGCGAGGGGTGCCTTAAATATATGAGTAATCGCCGTGAAACAGAAAACAAAACAAAAAGACAACAAACTTTTTTTTTTGTTTAAAAAATGAGTTGAAACAGCGTACAGGGGCGTGGGGGGGGGGGGGGGGGGGGGGGGGGGGGGTTTAATTGAGTGTAAATTGACAGCTCATACGGTCGAAAAACCTAAACGACTTCTGTTAGGATAAATGCGCAACAAAACTGTCAAATATATTATTCACAACTGACATTTACGAACGTGCTAAAAAAAACAAGCAAGAGACTTCAAACAGCTGTTTTCATTTTTTTAAAGAATGCTTTGCCACTGTCAAGCATGTGTCACGCCTTTAAAGATGAATTCTCCCCATTTGAAGAACTGGAAATTAAAAAAAAAATGATGGTTCGGCTTAAAGCTAAAACCTTGATACAAGACGTACAGCTGCGAAAAAAGTACCTTTACACTAACAAGACGCATTATTCATATCTTCCTAGTTACGTTTGTAAGATTGGAGTTCTTAAGTTTTTGGGAGAATGCCCGATGTTGTTTAGATTTTGCTAGTATGTAGCGAGCATAATAAACCTTATACTAGTCAACTTTGAATTAAGAATTTGAATAAACAAACGCGTTTTCGATGTAAGAACTTAAGATTCTAGCGATCTTCCAAATATGATATAGTGGTTCCATGCTGATAAGACTTTTCTTATATGTGTGCCTTACATATTGGGAAACTTACAAATGCCGAGTTTCGTCACGATATTCTATAAAACAAAAACAGCTCACATACAATCATCTAGTTAAGCCTCATAATTTAGTGGTTCGATCCATCTGGAGACAGAAAGACAGACCTATGCAAAGATTTATGATGATAACTTTAAAGCTGAGAAACTATTTGGCATAGAAACAGACAGACATGAGGAATATATGTTCTTTATTGGATCGGAGATGTTTTCTTTGATCACACATTTCATGACAAAATTATAAATCCATTACTAAGTTATAAATCCAAAACTAACCAACTTTATATAGATGTTAAGTATTCATATAATATTTGTATTTATATAACAAATATTTGATCTGATATTTTGGTACAGCCTAGTATACTTTCCTTTGCCAGACTATAGCTAAAGGATCTAGATTATATCTTTTGCAATTATTTGTTCTTAAAGATCGTGAAATAGTTATATATGAAGCAGATCAGATCTTCTTCAAAGTTGAGCGCTTTCTATTAGATACGAGACTAGACTCTCTTCGCTTGCAATCTATCTGACATTTATATAACAATATATGTTATCAGATCTTGTCATTATTTTTATATGGCTGCCAGAGCCCTTTCTACAACATTTTTCATGGTCGTTGCCTGCACTCCAAAACAAAAGAAAAACAAAAGTTCGAAAGGCAAAAACCCAAGTGAGCGTATCGAAAAAGAAAGTGAAATTCAAATTGAAATTTGGTGCGATTAACAACGCCAGCCGAGGAGAGCCTGATCGCCGGTTCGTCGCCCGCCCAACCGCCCGCCCGCCCGCTCGACCCGACCCTTCCCCTCCCCCTAACCTGCCCACTCACCAACTTGTTGGCTACAGTCAACATTTTGTATGCACAACATGTACACATGGAGACGGACGACGACGACGATGGAGTTGGCGGAGATTCGGAGGCCTGCTCCGAATAGAAAACAAAAGTCAACTCGCCACTTGCCACACTTTGAGAGCCGCAATTAGATAACCCGTTTCATTTGCACCACTTTTTTGTGCTTGTGGCAAGAGGCAACTGCAACCAACTGCAGATATGACTGCCAATGTTCAATGGCGTTGCCCGCCGCGTTGTCGATGCCACAACTGAGACCCAATCTTGCATTGAAATCATAATAATGAAACTGAATTTAAGGTGCACTCCGCGCGCACACACACACACACACGCACACGCACACGCAACAGACAAACCAGTTGAACAGCATTTTTCATGCAACGAGGCTGCAATCTCCAGTCTCGAGTCTCGTATCTCTTGTCCCCAGTCTCGAGTGTTAAGTGGCCCCACGACTGCGACACGAGGGTCGTTTATTCAGCAGCCAAGTTGCAAGCAATTATGCCACATTATAAAGTTCCCCAAAATGTTGCAAGAACAGCTTACATGGGCATGCAGACAATTTAGCTAATAACCCTCAAGACAATGAAAAAGAAATAGGCAGACCCTTCAGACTTCATACAAGTCTTATCCATTTATTATTTAGCTAATGACCTTCAAGACAATTCTTATCGATTGACTATTGAAAGGAGCTAAGGGAAGAAGCTTGCATATTTGTAATGGAAGATCGGCACTGGGTTGAGGGTATCTTTTAGTCGGGCACTCCTTTTTAATAGTTTCAATCCTACCTTCCTTCAAAGTCTTTTTTGCCTAACTTTGCTCGACTCTCTGTGTTATAGATGCATTAGCACTACCAGGATATTCAGCTCCCTTCTCTGGCAGTTCATTGGGGCACAGCTTTCCGGCGGACTTTTCCGGACAATCCCCCATTCAAATTAGTTGAACCTCATCTCGCATAATGCCAAATTGCTTGAACGTTAGTTAATTATCGATTTATTTGAGGAGCAACCCTCGTGCAAGTAACGGCTGCCGACATACACGACTTGTCAGCCTCTCTCCGCGCTTCTCAGACTGATGATCAAGCGTCTAACAATAAGCGGTACGGCCCGGCAAACAAATTTTGCTGCGTCACATGGAAAATCAATTGAATTGTGCGCCGGAGTGCGCACCGTGACTATGCAGACACGAACTGTTGCCAGTTTAATGGCTGATGCACTGAGGATGCAACACAGGCAGCCGGACGACGCATTCGCGTGGGCTTTCATTCGACAGCTAGGCATCTTTGTAGGAGTCGTCGTCGTCGTCGTCGTTGTTGTTGCGGTGGCTGCATCTGCGTCTGGGGCTCACGCGATGCTGCCACGCGGTTTGGTTACGTTTATTATTATTTTATTTTTTATTTTTATTTTTTTTGCTGTTGCTGCTGCCGTCGCTGATCCACTTTCAGCTCTTTGCGCGTACTTTCTCCCCCAATTGGAAAGCAAGCAGCGGCGACGCTGGGACTGCGACTGGGACCTGGCGGCCAGCCTGTCGCCACGTCCAAACTCCCAACGAGCGAACTCTTTGAGCGAGGGCAACCCCTAGAGCAATTAGTTACATTCGCATGAGGTAATATATCATAAATTTTCAATAAGCAGCACCCCATTCGATAAACAAATAAGTTTTCTATGCCAGAACCTACTTTTCGACCGATTGTTCCGATGTCAGCTATATGATATAGTGGTCCGATGTTGTTTGGATTTTGCATATATGCGAGGAGCATAGTAAAACCAATAAATGCCGACTTTGGTCAAGATATCTTGATAAACAAAAAAGTTGTTCATATAAGAACCTACTTTTCGACCGATCGTTCCTATGGCAGCTATACGATATAGTTGTTTGATATAAATAAGATTTTGCTTAAATGTGGGTAGCATAGTGAGACCTATAAATGTCGAGTTTGGTTCAGATATGTAAAAAAACAAAAAAGTTTTCCATACAAAAACTCAATTTTCAGTCGGTTTTTGTTAACAGTTGAAAATGTTAGCCCCCTTTTTGTTTGTCTTATCTAGTGAAACTTCCTCGTATTTATCTACATGATTTACTGATCAAGAATATATAATTATATAATTTATGGGGTCAATAATGTCTGCCCCCATAAGCGTAACATATTTCGTGTCACAATTTTAATAGTTTCTGTTAACAGTGAAAACTGTTAGCCCGTTTTCTATTTGCATCTAGCGAAACTTTTGTCTTTGCCCTCGCATTTATGTGCATGATTTATATTGCCCTAGCGGCTGTTCATTCGACTTTCTAATCATTTGCACTTCCTTTTACGCAACAACAACCTTGATAAGCCCGAAGCATACAAAAAACATAAATAAAACAACAAAATGAAATCGAAAACGGGCTATGCGCCACTTCCGCACCACAAAGCGCAATCCACATAAACATTATTAATAATAATAATTTTATAATAATAATAATAAATTGTATACATCAAAATACAACAAAGAAGGGGGTAAGAATGCTAATGTCGAGAGCTCGACGTTTAAATACCTCGTAATCAGGTCTCAGACTAAGGAAAAATATCTACTAGAGTTTACATTTCAGCATGAAATGTTATATTACATAAAGCTAACAACATATATTTATTTAAATAAATTAAACTCGAAAATCGAAGAGAAAATATTTGATACAGAGTATATCAGCTCGACCCGAGTTCGTTTAAATTCCTTTTATTAACTTTTTTTTATACAGGGTATAATAAAACATTTCCGATTTGTTCGCATATTTATAAGAAATTTGGGCCATTTATGCGAAACGGAAACGAGGCGCAAAAAATGGAAATTAAAACGGAACAAGAAAAAACCAAAATGTTTTGACCGAAAATGTTAATACCCTTACCGACATAGTAATTTTAAAGAAATCGAATTCTCTACAACAAAGCAAAGTTTTACAATCCAATTTTTGCAATAAATAATAATTTTTATATATAAATGAGAAGTGAAAAAAATGTTATATCTTGTTAACATAGTTATCGATAATTTGTTCCCTTCTGAATAAAGTAGTTCCGTTCCGCTTGTGAATAAAGTAGTTCCAATTCAACTAGTTCACGTTCCGTAAACATATTTTAAAACGGAATATATATGTTAATCAAAACAACCGTTGCGCGTTCTGTGTGTAAATTTCCATGCCCTCCGACAAGAGTATACAATAAAATAACGACGATGCAATGACACAGCAGAAAAGCTAAAAATAAATTGTAGACATGTTTTGTAACCGGCCGAAAAAAAAAACAGTTAAAATTCAAAGGGAGCCCGGCTGCGGCTACAAAGCGGGGGCAAGGCGAGTTAAATAAGCGTCTTTTCACGCCTGTTCCAATTAATGAATCAGTTAACAGCTGTTTTATTACTTATTGTTATTGTTATTATTGTTGTTGTTGTTGTTGTTACATTTTGGCAGTGATATTGTTTGTTATTGCAGTTATAAATACCGCTTGGCAGCATGTGCTCCAATAAATCATCTACAACAACAAAGGGCTGATGAGGCCGCGACGCGTTTAAAATGCATTATAAAGCATAAATTGTCATCAAAATTAAATTAAATAAAAGCACACACAACTAGCTTAAGCCAATTAAACGATTAGGTAACAGTTATAAAGGCAGCGACGGCGGCGCCGGCAGAAGCAGCAGCAGCAGAAGCAGCAACAAGTATGCCACAAAAACGTTGTTAACAGCAGCAACAACAACAACAGTAACAGTAACAGCAACAACAACAACATCAGCAGCAACAACAACATCAACAGTAACAGCAACAACAACAGCAACAGCAGCAACAACAACAACAGTAACAGCAACAACATTTAACAGCAGTAACAGCAGCAACAACAGTACAGCAGTAACAGCAACAACAACAACAGTAACAGCAACAACACTTAACAGCAGCAACAACAACAGTAACAGCAACAACACTTAACAGCAGCAACAACAGCAACAACATGGCTGGCTATAAACCTACATAAAGCAACAAAATTTTGTACAGCCGCTGTTGTAACCAAAAAAGAAAAAGAAGACAAAAAAAAAAACAAAAAAAATTAATTCATGTTGTGCTCATTTCGTGAGCAACAACAACAATAAAAAGTTACCACAACAACAGCAGCAAATGAGGCACAAATAGCTGAAGAAAAAAGAGTCCAAATGTCCGATGCCAAGATTTTTAACACCATCTTCAACAGCTGCTGCCACTCTTTGAATAGCACTCACACGGGCTTTACGTGGGCCAATAAAAGAAAAAACCTTAGACTCAAGCTAATGGCTCATTAGCAGCAACAATTGGGCTGAGAAGTTGTTGGTTCGATTATAACTTATGTCTTTCATAATCAAGAAAACGTTCAAGTCTTTATTTCAATTGTTTGTTTAAGAAGAAGAGTTTGTTAAAAGGCGAGCTAACGAGTTTGCTTGTCGAAAATAAATGTGTGTTTTTTTTCTATAATTGGTAGAGTCAAGTGCACTGCGAGCGAATTGCGTCTATTGTGGCTCTGATTGTTCTTTTTCCGGCCCTTAAGAATGAGAGAAAAACTGCTCTTCTATATCTTCTACTAAGAAGAATCTGAGCGCCTCGCAAAATCTGCTCTCCCATCTCTACTAAAAAGGATCTGAACCCCTTCCAAACCTGCTCTCCCATCTCTACTAAGTAAGATCCGAGGACCTCCCAAAACCTGCTCTCCCATCTCTACTAAGATCCGAGGCCCTCCCAAAACCTGCTCTCCTATCTCCTCTACTAAGAAGTATCTGAGCTCCTTCCAAAATCTGCTTTGCTATCTTAACTAAGAAGTATCTGAGAAGTCAGAGTCAACAAGGATTTTACTCCAAAATTGTAAACTTCCCAGCAGCTCCTGAAACCCGATAGATGTCTAGGCTTGGGCAATAAAGTATTCTTGCCCAGACATACTTGAGTTCCATTCTTGTCAGAGTCCTAGGAACATCTAGGCATTTCTGCGTCCCTGTTAAAGTTTTCAGGAATCCCACCCGTTAGAAAGATATACTCTATTGCTGGCCTAGCTAATTCAGGTATTCTACATTAATGATATGTCTTTCGATACTCTGTTCCGAAATACTTTGTGAAACTCAATTCGGTTCCCAACTTCAGCTCTCAGGTTTTTTCGCCCAGCTTTAATGTCGTTAATTATCAAGCGTTTAGCGAGTTGTTTATTTTTAACTTCTTTAAAATAGGGTTAATAGAATGGAAGTAATTAAAGTCTCATGACTAAGAAAAGAATTGGAATGGGCCAAGCGAGATGTTCTAAGCAGATGTTGAGCCTGGGAATAAAGGAGTTACGTTTTCTGAAGGTGTTCCAGCATTTATCTAAAATCTATTAATATGATATATTTTATTTTATTTGTTATTTAAATGAAGCTCTTGATCTTTTTTTTTTTTGTTAATTTTTTTGAACGTGCTGAACATTTATGAATTTATTTCATTTTATTTCGATTTCTATGAAAAATGGATTTGGTTTGCAAAGTTCTTAACTGTGTTTTTCTTCTTCTTAAAAAACGTCAGTCTAATGTTGATTTCTTTCTTATTTAGTTTTTCTGTTAATTCTTATTTTTTGCCTCAGTCTGATATTAATTCCCATTCTTGCGCAATAAGACGATACGCTTATGACCTGGTTAACAGAAGCTGCGAACTACGAGATCTAAAGAAAAATTAAAGCTAAAGATAGACAGATATTTAAGCAACACACATTAAACTACCTGAAGCTTTTTGCCTAGTCTCACGTAGGGCAGGTAAACCAGCGAAGGTATTGCTGCGCGCAGGTAAAGCTGCGGCAGAGTTTGCCAGTGAAAATCTCAAAACGTAGCAGAAGAAGAAGAGGAAGAAGACTGGGCAAGCAGACGACATTAAAAGGTGGAAAATATAAATGTAATAATGACATTTGTGGCCGTTAGATTCTTAACTGTTTGACATTTTGCGTAACCTTTTTCGTAGACATTTGGCCTTTTTCTTCTTTTGTTTTTGTAGTCCCGCAACTGGGCCAACAGCCCGGCCCGGCCTGGCCTGGCCTGGCTTGGCTTGGCCTGCTGCAGCTGGGCAAAGACTTTCAATTTCATTGGAAAATCCATCCGTGTATCAATCAAATGTAGCAAGAAATTGAAAATGCGGCAAGACGAAAAATGCCAGACAAATTGAAAAATCGCGATCGCAAAACAAGGTGAAGCGACAAAATCGCCAAGCAGAGCAAACTCTAGAGAAATAAACCAAAGCCAAAGCGTTAATACACTAACAAGCGCTATTATTTTCAATTTAATCTAATTTAATTTGTAAAAAAAAAACGATTAAGCAAAATATGTCGAACAATTTATTCAAATCGACAAATACATCTAAACACCAAGAAGTATTGTCATTCATTTGAGATATCCCAGCTAACTTTAGAGGCTTCATAACTTCGAGATAACTTCGAGGGGATACCCTGAACCCTCTTCTTCCAACATCAAATGCATATATATATTCTATTTTAGAAGCTATATGTCAAGTTTGGTGACTCTAGCTCTTATTATTTACCAAAATTGCCCAAAAAACAGGATATCGATATCGATTTGTATCGATTGCTTGCAAACGGAGTAAGTTATCGAGTATCGGAAAGAAACTCGATCTGCGCAGGCACTAGGAGCACCTACATCTAAAATTTCTGTAGCTCTTATAGGTTCTGAGATCCTTGCGTTCATACATACGGACAGACGGACGCACGGAAAGACAGACAGACGGACATGGCTAGATCGACTCGGCTATTGATGCTGATCAAGAATATATAGACTTTATGGGGTCGGAGATGCTTCCTTCTGCCTGTTACATACATTTGCATTTTGCACAAATACAATATACCCTTATACCCATTTTATCAATAAGTTCTGAAGGTTCTTGAAACACAATGCAAAAGCTGATATAAATTGTGTTTATTCGTAATTGGGAGCGAGGCAAACGTGATAAAAATGTTAATGTATTCCGCAGAAAAGGGCATTTAGTAACAATTAAATTGTAGAGTCTTGCAAGAAAACCCAAACAGACGACGCTCTAACTATGGAATGCTCCGTTGACCGTTGGCGAGAAGCAGAGAGAAGAACACGACCTGGAGAAGAAGACGACGCACTTATTGACGTAGCCAAGCACATTAGCCAGTGTTGGGGCCCGAACAGTTGCCGGCATGATGGCGCAAACAGTGTTGCAAATGACCCAATTATCCACTGACCCACTCAAACGGTTGGACGCTAGCCGGCGAGTGAGAGAGAGAGGGGCGAGGAGGAGGGGGAGAAAAGTGGTAGACAAGTTGTGGACAGAGTGGACTTAGAATATAAGCGGGCTCTTTAGGAGTCAGCCAGAAGTCATTGTGGCAAAATGAATTGCTGTAGAAGAAGATGATGACGACGACGACGAGACCCTAAAATATAGACATTAATTAGCCAAATGACCGGCAATTTGTGGCGCACAAAAAGAAATTAATTTGCCAGTTACGGTTAATACAGCGGATCTCTGCGAACATTTTCAATACGAGCCGCTCTCTTTCAATTAAAGAGCAAGAGGAAGACGCGGCGACACCAGGTGAAAGGTAAACAATCTCAGGCCAAGCTACGACAAAAGCTGGTTCAAAGTTTGGCTGACTGTATAACTAAAACTAGAAAAAACCAGAAAGAAGGGCGGTCTTTGGCAGGCCGCAGATTTAATGCCCTTACCACAATTAGTATATTCATAATTGCTTTGAACGTATCTAAGAAGCACTGGGAGACCAGTTAATGCCGAGTTTAGTTAAGATATCTTGAAAAACCAAAAAGTTTTCCATGCAACTTTATTTTTTACCTATCGTTCCTATGGCAGCTATATGATATAGTGATCCGATTATGATAGGATTCAGCATATATATGAGGAGCATAGTAAAAGTAATAAATGTCATGTTTAGTTAGGATATCTTGATGAACAAACAAGTTTTCCATACAAGAAACTACTTTTCGAACGATAGTTTCTATGGCAGCTATATGATATAGTGGTCCGATATTGATAGGATTTTGCATATATATATCTAACGCATAGTAAAAGTAATAAATGCCAAGTTTTGATAAGACAACTTGAAAAACAAAAAACTTTTTCACACAAGAACCTAATTTTTGAACGATGCGTTACACATTTCACGCCAAAATCATAATACCCTCTGGCTAGAGTATACAAATAATAATAATAATTCGTTGGGCTAATGCTTGGAAAGTTCACTCTCAAGTGCAGCCACGGTCCCAAGATCAGTGCTCCAATGTTCAGTAGTGTATGTTTATTTGCCTGTCTCTCCTCTGGTGGATTGTCTATTTGTTATTTGTTTATTTGTTTATTTGTTGATTTGTTGATTTGTTTATTTGAAAACAGTCGACATCGGCTTGAACGTGCCCCAATAGAAATCTTGCGGCCCAGGGAAACACACTTTTCGGGGCTATCAAAACAGTAATCAGGTTTTTCTTTTTCATTTCCAAACAAACGGGGCGGTTTTTTTTTTTTTCATTCGTTTATTTATGTATTTTATTGAGCTCTCGTTCACGCTTAATCAAAATAAATAATAATTGCGGTATTGTGCGCGAAACAAGAACTTAATGGAGATACTTAAGGCTAAATGGAATGAGAATTATGTGAGAAAGATATTAAATCGCGCCTCCGTTTTGTTATTTGTGCAATAACACATATTGAAGAAATACATGTACAATGACAATTACAATTACAAGCTAGTGAAAATCTTAATTAAATAAATTAGTTTATGTGGGGAATGGTAACAAAAGCGCAGCCGGCTCCATACTGGGCGGCCCCGCCATTGGCCGGAACTCGACTCGACTCGACTCGATCGTGGAAAACTGTGACATTTTTCCATCATGCCAAGCAGCAGCAGCAGCAGCAGCTACTGTGGAAAACTCGAGACCAGCAAATGCAATTTCTTTGCGCGCTCGTGAGTTTCTTTTAATTAAAAAAGGCGAAAACTTTTACTCGGCGCCAACTGCTAAATAAGCAGGTAACTAGGGCTTCTGCTGCTACTGCTGTTGTCTTAGATTTTATGCTCAGTGATCAGAGCTTGGCATAATTAGCAAAAGGTGTCTTACAAATTAAAAAGCGGCGACCTTAACCTTCAGCCAACAGCCGTCAACTATAAGCTGACCCAAAAAATAAAACTAAAAACTGCATCGAAATCAATCGAAGCGAGTGAAATATATATGTATATATGAGTGCCAGAATTCAGTCGAAGTGAATACAATAAATATCAAGTTATGAATGCATTCGAATGATTCGAATAGGTTTAAAAGTCAACCATAAGTAGTTAAAGACATGAACAGAATTCGAATGAATGCAAACTTATGCAGGAATGCATTCGAATGCACTCAAATGATTCGAATGCATTTCAAATACCAAAAAACTAAACACTATTCGAAACATTTGGAAAAAAGCTACTGTTTCTAAGCAAACTAATTCGAATGAATGCAAACTTATACAGGAATGCATTCGAATGCACTCGAATGATTCGAATAGCTTGAATAATTGCAAATGTATTTTAAGCAAACTAATTGTAGTCAAAGAATATGTTCGAGTGATTCGGATAAGATCAAAAACCGATGAGTAGTATTTGAATGATTTTATATATATAAATAGTAAAAGCACAAAAAAGCTGAGAATTCGATATATACATTAATCCGACCAAGCAAATCGAATTAAAAATGTTTCATCATTAATAAACTAAGTAAAAACCGAAATTCAAATCATTTTCTGATCTCCTTATGGAATGAAACGAAAAAAGCCATCTATATAAGTATATATCTAGATATCGAGAACATATTCTATTATGATCTTAACTCAATTCGAGAGATCATTGCGTGTCTTGAAATGTGATTTGTCTCAACAGCATTTAGCTTAACAGAATAACATAAATAAACTTAAATAACTAAAAAAGTTCACTTCGTAGCGCTCTATAAACTAACTGTTACCTTAAAAACCCAACCGAAAACGATAAACCCAAATTTTGTTTAAAAAGAAAACGAACCAAGTGTTAATTAGGAACTACAAACAAATTATTAGCTCAGCAAGACAAATAATTAAGGTCAACCAAAAAAATAGTTTGCAGAAGAAAGAGAAATATATGATAACATATATATATATATATATATATATATATATATATATATATATATATATATATATATATATATATATATATGAAATATAGAGCAAATTTTGGCAGTGACCCATTATTTGCTTTGCTGTCTAACTAAATATAGTATTATCATCTATTCGAAAACTTATGGGAAAACTAAGCTCAAAGCTTCTCAAATACAAATCGTTAATGCACAAATAACAAAAAATAAAATAAACTAAACCAATTTTTACAAATGTTACAAATGCGTCATCGCTCTCGTTATAAAAGTATATATATATAAGTTGTGTATATATAAATTGTATATATATATATATGTATATATATAGGGTTGTGTGTGTCCACAATTTTAGCTGGGCCTCTTGTCTAGTCACGATTTCTATTACTTTTGCGTTTAAAAATCTGCATAAGACTTTTCGTCGTTGTTTTTGTTGTTTTTTTGTGTTTGAATCTCGCCGCTTGTCTGGGCAAAAACAAAGCAACTTCGCCGCAGCGAAAGTGAAAGCTGTAGCCTGTACATACACATGCATATATATATACATACACACATATACATACAGATCTACAAAGTCTGCAGCGCAGGCGTCTTCTCTCAATTGCTGTTGTTGTTGCGCCCATGGCGCATTAATTTCAATGTCTCGTGCTCTTTTTTTTTTCTTCCGTTTCTTTTGCCATTCAATTTCTCTTCAGCTGACAATTCGCCTAATTTGTGGGTTAACGGTTTTTGGTTATGCAACGCACACGCCCACGCCCACATATGAAAAAAAAAGGGTTTGGCAATTAACTATAAAATTGCGTGGGCTGCATTTTGGTTTGGATTTCGTCGTCACGAGATGGTGGAAAATGCGGGCTTCAATTTTCCAACTGTGCCCAGTATTAGAGTTGTGGGCGTGGCGCTGCTGTCGTCGCTGCCTTTGCTGTCGTTGCAGTTGTTGTTGTTGTTGCGCCAAACCAAGTCGAAGCAATTGTTGTAAAATTGTTGCTTGTCGTTGTCGTTGTTGTTGTTGTTGTTGCAGTCCAGAGCTGTGGGCGTCACAAAGCTCGCATCCATCAGATTTAAATGCTCAAAATTGAAGACAAGCGCCTCGGAGTTATAGCTGCCAGCGCTATCCAAGCCGCTGTCGCTGGCCGACGCCGAGCAGCTGTCGCTGTCGCCGGCGCAGCTCGAACCCCCGCCGACGCCGACGCTGCCGTCGACGTCGTTAACGGCGCACGTCTCGATCAGCTTGCGCGAAATCTCGTTGATGCTCGCGTCGAGCAGCGTCTCGGCCGCGTTGGCGTCGGCAGCGACGCCAGCTCCAAAGCAGCTGGCAAACAGATCGTTGGCTATGTTCATGCCGCTCAGGATGTCGCCATAGCCCGAATCGCTCGAGTCGCTCAGATACAATGCTGGAGCTGGAGCTGCAGCTACAGCTGGAGCTGGATTTGCTGTAGTGGGCGCATGGGCGTGGCTGCGCTGCGATCCGATGACGCCCACAATTTCGGCGCGACAACTGTCGCCGGTGATGGGCGCAAAATGTTGCTCCGTCTCATCAAAATTGTTGGGCACATTTCGCGAGCAGATCGAGCTGGCGCACGAGTTGTCCGATTGCGTGGACGTGGACGAGTTGCTCGACGAGTTGCTGGCGCCGCGCTGCCCGCTGCGCAGCGGGTAATCCCACAGCGAACGCAACGGATCACAGTCGCGACAAAAGCAAACTCCATGGCTGTGATCGTGCTGCTGCATCCCACTGCATCCGCCGGCAGCCAGAGGCAGCAGCTGTCCATAGCTGGCCGCCTGATGCTGCTGCAGCTTGGGCTGCAAATCCGTCTCCATTTTGAGCAGCACGCCGTTGGCCGGCTTGCGATCCTTTTTGCGGCGCTTCCTTGGCTTAATGATGCGCGGCAGACAGGTGTCCGGCACAGACGATGCCGGCTCCTGGCCAGCACAGTTGTTGTTGCTGTTGTTGTTGTTGTTGGTTGTCTTCTGCTGCTCCTGGGCGCTGAGCACTGCCGGCGCCGAGTTCTGATAGCGCAGCGTGCGCGTTTTGTCCGTCAATTGAAAGTTATTCAGGCGCATGGGCTGATAGCTGGAGGCGTGCGCTGGCCAGGATTGCGGCGAATACTGTTGCTGCTGCTGCAGCTGGGCATGATGTTGTTTGTTGCCATTTTGAAGCAGCGGCTGGCCGTGCGCATGCGCCGCCAGCTGTGAC
Organism: Drosophila novamexicana; assembly: GCF_003285875.2. Taxonomy (NCBI): domain Eukaryota; kingdom Metazoa; phylum Arthropoda; class Insecta; order Diptera; family Drosophilidae; genus Drosophila; species Drosophila novamexicana. Next base: position 1,675,181 of record NW_020824827.1, on the reverse strand, counting down.
ATGGAGTGCGCGCCGGAGCCAGCGGCGGCGGCTGGCCAGGATTTGCCCGATTTGCGCAACAGCCGATGACGCTGCGCCGGCGTCATGTGGCTGCAGGCGTTCGAGATAAGCGGTATGCCGGCACACTCGTTGATCCGCTGCTGATTGACCAGCAGCTGTTGTGGCGGAGGTCCTGCTCCTGCTCCTGCTCCTGCATGGTATAGTCCATGATGCGGCTGGGCGCGCAGATTGTAGCAGGCGGTCGGCGCGGCGGCATTCCAAATGGCCGGCGGCTGCAATGGATGGGGCGCGTATCTAGCGAACTGGCAACCGTTGGCGTTTTCTGGTGCACGATAAACGGCCAGATGCGATCTCATAATCCTGCCTCGTTCGTATCTCACGTGGTAGCAGCAGCGTCTTGTGTCCTCGTCTGCCGTGCGTATCGCACATCACTTGGCCGCAATTTGCAATTTGCAAGATTTCAACACTTCAATGCATGCAGGCGGCCATTGCGAAAAGCATTTCCACACGCGGCAACCAAAAATTCGCACGAAATGAAAAGCGTCCGCGAAAACGCGAACCGAAAAGCGAACTGCACAAAAGAAACTGGCACAAATGTTGCCTCGCTCTGCCGCTAACGAAATTACGAAACACTTGGCGCAGGCGCAGCCAGCGACAAGTATGAGACGAGACGAGGCGAGACGGCGAAAACTGGTTTTGACTGGCGTCGACTGTGGAGTTAAAGCGTCCGCTCGCGAGCCAAGCTTGTGGCAGACTGATGGCAGCGAATTCAATTTCATTCGCGCACGAGCTTTGCCGGCCTAACAGTAAACGCACTTGAAGCCGTTATGCCCGCATTTGCACTCACACTCTCGCGCTCTACGCTCTCACTCCCTCTGTCTCTGTCTCTCTCTCTCTCGCTCTCTTCATTAAGCTCGCTCTCTGCTGCAGCTTTGGGCCAACGTCCAGCAGCTTTGCATGTCGAGGTCATGCAGTGTTGCCTTTGTTGTTGTTTTTTCTTTATTGCGTTGCATATCATTTTGGCGCTTGCATTCAATTAAATTATAATTGATGTTTGGCATTATTAATAAGAAAAACCATGAGTTTGAACTTTAATTGGCCAATCGGTTGTTCGAAAACCGGTTGCCATCCTGTCAACCAAAGCTCGCATTACAGATTGAAAACGAATCGAATAGAAAACTAAAAGCTAACGATGCGCCGAAACATAAATACCCTACACAGCAATTAATATTGTGATAATATATTCTTCGATGCATAACTCAATAATAAATATAGATAAATAGTAATTTGAGGTTGCTCTAGTAAGCAATCAATCAATCATCAATTTGTTTTGAATAAACTTAGATAAGAACAAGAGATGAAAGTGAAAAATCTTGTGTTTCATATTTTGGAGCACAAGTGTAATACCCTCTGTAAGGGTATAACAGAGACGTTAACAGCACAAGAGAACTTTCTCTTTTCATGCCCCTTTTTAGCTTTCCTTTTTGCAGAAACAGGAGCCCGCGTAAAATTCAAACACACACACACACACGCATACACGCAGCGGCAAATACATAGAAATAGAGTAACAATATGTTTGCTACTCACATGACAAGTTGTCCAACATGTGGGTAAGCAATTTCGGCGTGCCATTCGGCTCATTGTAGATGTTCATAAACTCCTTTTGCAGCGGATTGCCCATCAGACCAAGTATGACCAGATGGAACAGCTTGCCGATCTCATACGGCAGCACACGCAGAAAGTTATTGTTCAACAGCAGCTCTCTGGAAATAGTTAAAAGATAAACCTAATTAGTTGCTGCTCCCAATTGTAGTGCGATTTGGGGGTTAGCCCACCTTAGCTGTATGAGCTCGCCCAGCTCGGCGGGCAGACTGCGCAGCTTGTTGCTGGACAAATCCAACGTTCTCAGGCTAACCAACAGGCCCACATCCGCTGGCAGCCGCAGCAGCTGGTTGTCGTTCAGATAGAGTGCGGTCAGGTGTTCGAACTCCCACAACGAGGGGCTGATATTGCGCACGCAGCCTGCCAACATAAGAGGATTAATGTTTTAGTTATATAGCAGATATTTGATAGAGCGTTACATACCCGTTATTTCGAGACCCGTCCAGTTTGTCTTTTTGCCAGCGGCAATATCTTCGGCGGACAGAAATATCTGTTGCCTTCTGTTCGTGCTGTCATATTTGTCTTTGTTACGAGACATTTTATAATAATTTCCTGGTTGGATAATAAACAAATCATTAGTTGAGTTTATAATACTTGCGGTCTGCGGGAAATTGGGGCCTGGGTGTTGGTTGGCTGTTGTTGTTTTTGTTTTTAGCAAGTTAGGGCTCATGTTAGGAGACAAAACCTGGCTTAGGCAACGGCAACGGCAACAAAAATAACGTACATACATGTTGGCATATGCACATATATATTTTATTTTATTTTATACCCTTGCAGAGGATATTATAGTTTTGCTCACTAAATGCGTAATTAATTAATGAAGGCATTTCCGTTTCCAAAGTATACCCTGTATAAAACTTGCCAAAGATACGCAGTTGGTAGATTTTTCGTATTCTCTTGGATCGGACCACTTTAGTAGCATATATTATAATCAGTCCAAAATTGAGTTCTGCTAGCCTGAAGAATTTTTTGTCCTTTTTTTTATTATTAAGAATGAATATTGAATGTCTGCAAGGGTATTTGATCTTCGGTGCCCGAAGCCATGTGTTCATTCGTTTTATGAATGTAGGGAGGGTGGGGGAAGGATGTTGAAACAAATTATAACCTTTCATAATAACCGCCTGATGATTTAAGCGTCTCTGCAAAATATTAACAAATGGATTGAATTATTATTTGTATTAGTAAACACAAAAAGATAGACGAACATTCGCAAAAATCATACACAATTGTAAAAAAAAATATAAAACATAAATATACAGTAGTAGTATATGCAAACGAAAATTGTTTCTTTTTTTTTTTTTTAGGGATTTTGCAAGCGCGCGGGCAAAATACACATATAAATTTGCACATGTATGTACATAAATACATCAGTATGTGTGCATGTATGTATGTACATATACATATATGGTGGGGGTGCTGGGAAACAACTGTGTGTAGTCGCCGAGTATACATATACAGCAAGGCTGAAGCGGCATAGCATCGCGTTGTACCACACTTATACATTCAAATGTATGTGTATGTATATGTATATATAGATTTGTAAATTTGGGCTTGCGATAAAGTTGTGCAGCAGCTGCTTTGTTGGAGGAGCCGCGATAGTTGTAAAATGTGTCCAGCACTCACTCTTTACCTATGTATGTATATATATGCTTATATTAGTTCTCTCTTGCTGAGTTCTGTTAATTGGTTTTTTGGTTTCTTGCCGCCTCTTCACTTGCGTCTTCTCATTGAATTACCAAACAATTTTGAATACTAAACGGTGTTATTATTTTTTTTTTGGTCGTTTTTGTTGTTGTTTTTTTTTTATTTTTAGTGTATTTGTACAAATGTTCTTGATGTGAAATGCGCGTAACTAGAAATTTTGTACTAAAGCGACGAAATTGCTTATTCTCTTTCTCGTTTTGGGTCGCTTTTTCTTTTTTGCGCGTTTGCCTTCCATTTATTTATTGTGCGATTCGTTTTCATAGTCGCTTCTTGTTTTTGTATACATGTTGGCTTGGAGTTGCCACTTATTGTCCAGAGAATATATGTATATTGCAAATTGAGAGAAATTGGATATAAATATACATTAAATTTAATATTTTACGAATTATTTTGATAGATATTTCAAATAATTTTTATCATCGTTATTTTATACACAAGTAATTTACAACAAACTCATTTAACCAAAACAAAACAAGCACGTATAAACACTAAAAACACATACACACACACATACACATACACACAGTTACACGGTCAGATGCAGACATGCACAATACATACAAGCACAATGAAAATTCGTACTATTTGCTTTGCCAGCCACTTTAAAAGATGCAATTTTTGTTTAATTCTTTTTTGTTGCTAGTAACTTATTTTCGTTTTATTTGCGACTGTATTGCTGCAAACTTTTCTTTTTTCGCATATCTCTTACACACGCTCTTCTGCACGATGTGACCAACGCCGGAGACGCAGAAAAACGCGTAATTCCAGTATTTGCATATTTATTTGATCGCTACGTGGTAAATATGGTCGCACTAAGAAACAAAACTGATCTTTTGTAGAAAGCTGGTCCCATTGTTTTATTTCAAATTAAAATGACAGCCAAAGTTGCATTTAAAACCCTCAAAATATAGATAGATATATATACTTTTTTATTTTTTAAGACACCAAAAGCATATATTAGTGGCAAGCTAGTTGATGAACAAGTTATTGTTGTACATTACACGTGTGACACATTAAACACTTATACATTTTAAAACGTTATTAACATACCCGTTATCATTGTCGATTTGCTTTGGACTTTTGTTGACAACTCCCAATTGTTTACGTTCAAGCAGCCACAGCTGTGCAATCATTTATTTGTCCATAGCTATTGTCGCTGCCAACAGCAGCAGTTGGCACAGTTTCTCGCCTAATTCAAGACTTTGCAGGTCGCGCATGTTGGCATTCCAGTTCGTCCCAATATAATATAATTAATAGACATGATGACTAGCTGGAAGGCTCTGTTGGCCATGTTGTTTGTGTTCGTCGGCTGCTGCAGCAATGTGGTCTTTCTGGAACTGATCATTCAGATCGATCCCGGTGCCGGAAATTTGATCACATTTCTGCAGTTTCTGTTTATTGCGCTGAATGGACTGATCTTTACATCGAAGTTCTTTACGGTCAGTCCGAAGATCGCCTTGAAGGATTACGTGCTGCTCGTGGTGCTGTTCTTTGGCGCGAACGTGTGCAACAATTATGCCTTCAATTTCAACATAGCCATGCCGCTGCACATGATCTTTCGCAGCGGCTCCCTGATGGCCAACATGATCATGGGCATCATTCTGCTAAAGAAGCGCTACAATCTCCGGCAGTACAGCTCCGTGCTGATGATCACGGCGGGCATTATGCTCTGCACGCTGGTCTCCAGTGGCGATGTCAAGGACAAGACACATCCGCTGGTGAAGGTGGAGACCTCGTTCTCGGATCTGTTCTGGTGGAGCGTGGGCATTGCCCTGCTCTCGATTGCCCTGCTCGTCACGGCATATATGGGCATCTACCAGGAGGTCATCTACAAGCGTTACGGCAAACATCCGAACGAGGCGCTCTTCTATACGCACATGCTGCCGCTGCCCGGCTTTCTGCTTATGGCCGGCAACATTGTCCAACACTGGAATATTGCGATCGCCTCGGAAAGAGTCGCCGTGCCCGTGCTGCACAAATTGGGCATCAACTGGTCCTTCTCGCTGATGCTCTTCTATTTGCTGTGCAATGTGATCACCCAATATATCTGCATTGGTGCCGTTTACGTCTTGACCACGGAATGCGCCTCCCTCATTGTCACCATGGTCGTTACGCTGCGCAAATTCGTCTCTCTGATCTTCTCTATTCTCTATTTTCGCAATCCCTTCACGCTCAGCCATTGGATCGGCACCGCCCTCGTTTTCTTTGGCACCATCCTGTTTGCCAACGTAATAGTGCAGCTAAAGGACGCGTATCAGGCGCGCATTCAGCGAAATCAAGAGAATACCCCATTGCTTAAGGTCGCGAATTAAATATAACTTATCTGATGTATAATACTAAATTAATATTAATTGGCGTAGTTTCCAAAATCTTTTAATATATAATTTTCAACTAAATTAATTCATTGAACATGTATAAAATATTTAAGAATTATATTTTCAGATTGCAGGATTATTCATTCTGTAACGGCAATAAAATATCATATTCATCATTCTTACGGTTCTTCTATTTCCTTACGTTTTTTCCGAACTTACGAACTTTTCGACGGTATTCGGTATTTTGGTATATTTTCTGGTTCTTTTGAGTATTTGTGCGTTTTAGTTGAAGGGTCACACTGAAAACAACAAAAGCATCGCAATTTTGTAAATTTCAACAACAATAAAATTATGATGGCGCGCTGTTTATCGGAGTTATTAATTAAATATCAACACGCAGAGGAGGCCAAAATATTAAGCATAGCCGATGAACTGGATGGCGATGACAAGGAATTAGTGCGCAAATTGTATGAACCGCTTGTATGTACAACCAGAGATTTATGCACAACGGAGTATTTATTATTTTACGCTTTGCAGAAAATAACCAGCGAGGATTTGACTCGTGAATACACCCAGGACGAGAAGAGAAAGCTTTGTCTACGCACTAAAGTGCGCGTCAATATGACACTCTTCAACTGCGTATGGGAAGCTAAGCGGCGCCTGGAGAAAAAGGGACGCCTGGCTAATCGCTCGGAGCGCTTCATCAATGCGATGCTCGTAAAGGCCGTGGCCAAGAAAATGGTTTTGCCCTACACGCCAGATGAGATTGCCAAATGCAATCACATTAGGCAATGTCAACTGAAAAAGGAGAACAATTGTCGACTAAATCGCTGGCACCGGGAATCCACACAAGCCACCGTCCTGCCCGACAGCAATGAGAGTTCATCACAGTTGCCGGCGCAGATGCCCGACCAGGCGGCGTCCAGCGGCGAGCAAAAATCATCAGCATCAGCAACAGCATTGCAATATCCGGCTTCCTTGGATTCACAAAATTCGGCGTCTACGCTGGGCATTTTTACGAACGATCCCGAAATGTGGGTCATGGAAGAATCGCAAGAGACGGTTGGCAAATTAGAGGCTGAGGCGCATACGGAGAACTCCAGTTTGCATGAGTACGGGCCGGACGCAGACTGGGCCGAGGCAGCCGTCCAAATCAATACCGAATCCATAACCATTGGCACCTTAGATTTAGATGTCCAGACGCCACAAACCCAGAGTCAGCCAATTGTCTCCATCACCGAGGACTATGCCCTCTTCAATACACAAGTGCCGGCCACGTCCACACAAGCGCCTTGCTCCGAGCCATTTCTTTAGATGCACGATAACAGATTAATGAGTCGCTTTCTTAAACTTTCGCAGAAATATGTTACATAGTTCGACTTTATTGTGCGTTTTGAGTATAAAAATTTCCTTAAAACGTTCCATATATATACTTTGTTTTTAATGCTAATATGCTAGTTAAAATTGCGTGTATGTTTTTAAATCCTTCGTAGTAAAAACTTATGCTACAAAATATACATTTATAAAATTAAAGTTATTATTATTTGACCCTTGCAGTGGATATTGTTACGCTCGAGCTGGGCGAATAAATATAATATGAACAAACATTTATACGAACAAATTGTAAAATGTTTTGTTAGATTTATGATATGAATTTATTTGTAAGTTTTTGAATAAATATTTTACAAGCTTAAAGTTAAAATAAAAATGTTACAGCCTAATTTTATATACAAAATTAAGAGGCTGTAATTGATTGAAAAATAAACTTACTTGACCTCTGCAAGGATTTTTGTGTGCTTCGGCTAGCCGAAGGATAACTTATTTCTCATTTCTGAACTATATACAAAGATTTACATAAACACATTACATAAATACAATTAGTCGCATCTGTTGGGCCAGGCTATGCTAGGTATCCACTGTACAGGCTGCAATTCGTTTAGCATGGGCTATGGGAAGTGATCGAAGATGAACTGTTCCATGAACAGCGATTCCGAATGCTAGTTGGATGAGTTTTCGCCCAGTTCGCTGACAGAGATGGTCATTTTCTCCTCATCGCCGCTATCCTCCTCGTCGTCCTCTTCATCCTCTTCGGTGAGTTCCTCGTCATCCTCTTCGGTCAGCTCCTCGTCGTCCAGTTCATCGTCCTCGCCAAAGCTGTCCGTGGAGGCGCCGCCAACGCCATCATCGCCGCTCAATGTGGGCAGCTGCACGATTGTTGCGCCGCCCGGCGCTGCCGTTACAGTTGAGCCCGCAACTGTTGCCGCCACGCTGGAGGCGCCGCTGCCATTGGCCGCCGGTCCGCTCGTCGGTATCTCAATGGTCACGATGCCGCTCATGGTGCTAATACTTTTGGGCGCATTGATTTTCGGCTCCTGCTTAATGTTCAGCTCGATGAGTTCAACGCTCGAGCGCGTCTTAAAGTGCGTCTTGATGTGCTTGGACAGGTGATCGCTGCGCATGAACTTCTTGTTGCATTCGCGGCACTGGAAACGCTTCTCGCCCGTGTGCGTGCGTCTGTGCCGCTGCAGCTCATCGGAGCGCGTGAAGCGCTTGCCGCAAAACACCCAGGAACAGACAAACGGACGCTCGCCCGTATGCCAGCGCAAATGGGCGCGCAGATGCGAAGTCTTGCCGTAGACCTTGCTGCAGCCGGGTATGTGACAGATGTGCTGACGCTTGCGATCCGAATGCTTCTCCCCGTCGGTGCAGTTGGGACAGGTGCAAGCGACGCGCTTCAGCCGCGGCTTGATCTCCGGCACCATGCTCTCGCCCACATTGATGTTCACATTGACGCTGGTCGCCGTCGACGCCGCCGTCGCTGGCTGCGTCACTTGCTTCAGCTGCTTGGCACGCGCCACCATTTGCCCGGCCGAGCTCATGGTTATCTGTGTGCTGGTATTGCTGCTGCTGCCTATGCTGGTCATGGTCAGCTTGGGCGTGCTGCGTGCCGTCGCCGGCGGCGCCGGTGAAGGCAAGGCGGTTATCTGTATGGAGGCTGGGATTGTCACGGCCGGAAGACAGCTGCTGCTGTTGCTGCCTCCATCAGCTCCAATCAGCTGCTGCTGCTGCTGCTGTTGCTGCTGCTGCGGCGATTGTGGCATTATGAACTTGATCTGTTGCGGCTGCTGGACTGTGTTGTTAGTTGTATTCGAGACGGTTGCATCTGGCGGCTCCTGTTTAATGCTCGTGATCAGCTGTGTGGGACTCTGTGGCTCCTGCTTGGGCAGCATGGTCAGTGCTGGTGCATGCTGCGCCTGATTGCCCACCGCGCTAGTTGTTGTCGTCTGCATCGGCATGGGCAGCTGTGTGAGCACCTGCTGAAAGTTGGCAGCCATATTCGCGGGCAATTGATTCGCCTGTATGATCTGCACCTGACCCAGACCGGGTATATTCTGTATGGGCAGCGCCTGCAGATTGCCCGTTTGCAGCTGCATTTGATTCGCCCGCAGCTGCTGCAACTGTTGCAGCTGCTGTGCCGGTATCACCGTCAACTGTTGTCCCTGTGCATTTGTTATGGTTATGGGCTGATTGGCCGGCAATTGCCCGCCCGCCTCATTGATGGCATTGAAGAGCTGCTGTTGCTGTTGTTGCACAGCCGCAGCTGCTGCCGCCGCCTGTTGCTGTTGTTGCTGCTGCTGTTGCTGTTGTTGTTGCTGCGTTTGCTGCTGCAGTTGCTGCTGTTGCGCCTGTTGCTGCTGCTGCTGTTGTTGTTGCGCCTGTTGCTGCTGCTGCTGCAGCTGGGGCTGCGACTGCACGAACTGCTGATGTTGCTGCGGATTCTGTATGTGTATGATATTCGCATTCGGCGGCAGCTGCGAATAGTTGAGTGCATTTAGCGGCGCCAACTGAACCTGTACGTAAAAAGTGCATTAATTTTAATTATTTGTGCATATATAAGTAAGTAAGGGGCTGCCTGGCTGGGAGATAAAATCCTGGCAGATAAACTTCTCAAAAATGCAGATAATTTCGCTCTGAGATAACAAAACTCCTGATCTGCTAATTGACAAAAGCCTAGATCAAGCCCAAAAATAGCAAAAAATGTTCGCAGGCTGGGATAACGACTTAAGGATCAGCTTGTGAGCCTAGTTTTCCAGATCTGTGCTTTCAGTTTTTGATCCGAAACTTGCCTCTTTGAATTTGTCAAATGGATTGTTTAAATGTGGGATAAATTAAATTTGTAATGCATACAGATATTTAAAAATGAGATAGACGCCGATCAAATTTTACTCACAAAACTTTTGAATTGAAATGAAACCTTAAACTTATACGCATCACTTAATATCTTCATTAAGAGTCTAACAAGTCATCTAGCTTATCAACAGGTACTAAAACCAATCTTATTAAAACTTGGATTCTTTCTGCTTTCAAACAATTTATGCCTTAAGCACTAAAACCTATCAACATCGGACTTCCATAATCTCTAGCAGAAAGTGGCAAGTTGCGTTCTAGGAATAACAGATTGGAGAACCTCATAAAAAGCGTATTTCAACCCAGTTGCCAGTTGGAGCGCATCATTACCTGCTGGATTTGCCCGTTGGGCGTCACAATTTGGGCAATTTGTGCAAACTGTGGTATGATCTGCATTTGGGCAGCCGCCTGCTGCATGGAGGCGGGCAGCGCCTGGATTGATTGCGTCAGATTCGACAAGGTGGGCTGCGCTGGTGTCGCTGGCGCCGCGGCCGCCTGAACGGGCACGTGAACCGTCTGGTAGATGGTCTGGCCGTTGGCCGTTTGCACGGGTATCTGCACGGCCACCGTTTGCTGCAGCGTCGGTGCCGCCGCCGGCGCTGGCTGCGGAAACTGCAGCAGCTGCTGTGCCGCACCAGGCGCTGCGGCGCGCAATTGTATATTCTGTAGTGTCTGGCCGTTCTCCAGCTTAATTGTGGTGGGCGCTCCGCCCAGCAGATTCGTTATGTTGCCCAGCAGCCCGTTTGCGGCGGCCACAGAGGCGGGTATTTGTATGTTGGTGCCGGGAATGGTGATCGTTTGCCCCGCCGCCGCACCGCCAGTCGCCTGGTTGTGCTGCTGCTGCTGTTGTTGCTGTTGCTGCTGTGCCGCCGCCGCCGCCTGGGCTTGGAGTGCGAGTCCTGGCGTGGCAGACTGTTGCGGCTGCTGCTGCTGTTGTTGTTGTTGCTGCTGCTGTTGTTGTTGCGGCTGCTGCTGCACAATATTCGCCAGCGGTATTTGTATGTTTGTGCCGGGTATGGTGAACAGCTGCGTCTGGGTGGGATCGTGCGTGGGCAGCGCCTGTGGCGCCCGCACTATCTGGCCGTTGGGCGTTATGAACGCCTGCTGGCCATTTATGTTGACTGCCTGCGCAGTGGCCAGCTGTGCATTTAGATTGGGTATAAAGATGGCCTCCTGCCCGTCAATGTTGACCGTTTGCATGCCCATCGGCTGCACAATCTGGAACATGTTCTGCGGCAGGCCGGACACGGTGGTGGCACCGCCAGCCTGCTGCAGTTGCGCTGCCTGCATAAACTGTGGCGGCATCTGATGTATGTTGATGATCTGTTGCATTTGCGGTGCGGGTGCAGCAGCAGTCGACGTATTCGTGACGGCGCCCGCACTATTTGCTGCCTTAGCGGAGGCGGCGGGCGTGGCAGTGTTCGCTTGCCCATTGTTATTGTTATTGACCGCACTGGCTAGCGTTGTGTTCGTGTTTTTATACTGAAGCATTATGTTTGCTTTGCTGCGTTCCGAATAAATATTCTCGTTTGGTGGCCAGCACAAGTGCGCGGAGCCTTAAAGCTTAAATGAGTCCATTTTTTTTTTTCTCTCAAACGGGGTAGGATTGTTCAGACAGCAGTTGGTTACGTTACGCGAAACAACATGAAGACATATATGAACGGAAACACAGTGGGAACTTATTTACATTGCATTTTGTTGATTTTGAATTGATTAAACGCTAATTATACAATAGCTAAAAATTTTTTTTGATTTTTAATTTTTGTTTTGACAAACATAAACGCGAAAGAGAGATGAGCAGAAAATATCGTCGACGCAATCGATAGTTTGTGCAGAATTTATCGATTGCGCCAAGCTTACTAAAATCATTTCGTATAGTTTATATATTTGCGCATTCTTATTTTATATATATTATTTCTTGCTTGTAATTCGTTTGCTTCAAATTGTTTATTATAAATATTTGTGACTCTTTATAGCACAAAAATATCGGTAGCCATACCGTTACAATTGCGTTCATATATACGAACGTGAAATTAGCGATGGTAGTTAAGTGTCGATCACCCACCTTTTATTGTTTTTTTTTTTTTTTATAACCAAATTATAATATTATTGCAAATTGAAAAAAATTTTACTTAGCTTTAATAAATCTTAAATACGGTACCGACGAGTTTAACGATTTTCACGATTGGCTAGGTAAAACTATAGGCTTTAATCGTGATTATTCGGGGCCATTATTTATTAAAAGAAAAATATTAATATTAATATATTAAAGAATGTTATTGTGCTTAGAAAAATATTTGAATATAGTTGAAAGTGAGTGATTCCAGCTCCGGTTCCAAGTTCCAAAAATCGACGCTAAGAAACCGTCGCTAGTTTCACGCACGTGTAACTGTTACTAAAATTGTAACGCAGATGAAGCCATTTAGGGTTACCATATTGCTTATCAATAGCAATCGGCCATCTCCAACAATAGCGACGCATTTTTCAGTCGCATCGCCGAAAATTCTGTCGCAGCATAGACACAAAATGGCAAGTTTTTCGCCAAACCAATTGCGCCAATGCGCACGGTTTACGGGCACTGCTTGCACACCAGAAAAGGAGCAAAAGCTACGCGAACAAATCCACAGCGAACTGGCAAAAATCAAATACTGCAGCAATCCGACCTATGCCTGCAGCTTAATGCGCCTCGACGGCTACGAGTACTGCATTCGACACATTCTGCGTGATCCGCGTGCCAATTATCGTCAGTGCACCCATGTGTACCCAAATGGACGCAAGTGCGCCAATGCCGTTCCCAAATTGGATACCAAAAAGGAGCCGATTCTCACCACGCTCTGTTTCGAGCACAACCGTCAGACGCAGCTGCAAAAGACCCACCTATCCGTGGGTCGTCTGCGTAGTCGCGTCGAGACTAATGAGACGCTCCTCAATAGTCTGTCGCATCACGTGAATGTCGAGGACATCAAGCCGGAACTGCCCAAACCGGAGCCGGATGATGATGAAATCGATGTGGTGTCACCGCATGTGACGCCTTTTGGTGAGTGTGGGGCAACGTATGGAGGAAGATATCTCCTATCCCTTGCTTGTTGTTATGCCAATAAGTATTTTATTGTTAAAACTTGGCTTAGATCCGAGCATTAGCTACAAGAGGAGTCGGCCGGATCGTAACCATCTATTATAATCATAATCGAACTTCCTGCCTTTTTTCTCTCTTGCAGTCAATCAGGATCATACGAATTCCATACCACAAGTTGTGGCCAGTGTGCGCAAGCGTTGTCGTATTTTAGATTATGCCTCGGATAGCTCCAGTAATGACGAGGATCCGCCTTGCCTAAGGAATACGGCAAAAGATCTGGAGTTCTTTGAATCTGACTATGAGAGCGTCGATTCGGAGGAGGACGATCCGCTCAAGTAAGCCAATATAAACTACATATTACCATATGATTGTACTCAATTCTGGTTTAATTTGTAGGCATGCCGGCGTCTATACACGCGCGGAGGCTGTGCGTCTGTCTGAGCTGAAGCTGATCAAGTTGCAAGGCCTGTACCGCGATCAGATTACACACTTGCAGCATGTCTTGAAGCAGCGGCGGCGCAGCTATTTGCAGGACATACGTCGCGAGCGCGAAACATACTGTAATTTACAAAATTTACTTGCTATTCACATTGATATACATATAAATAATTGCAGGCAGCATTCACGACCAGCTCAAGGAGACGCCGCACGAGCGCAAACTGTATGAACAATTGAAGGCGTTGAATGGCTATCATCGTCGACAGGGCATGGAGGCGGTGCTCTATAAAAAGATGAAAGAGAAACGGGCACGCGACACTGTGCTACCCGCCAAGGCATCCAGTCAGCCCAAGTGCGTTTTTACCGAGGGCGGCGTCAAGTGTGGCGAACGCACGTTGCCCTGCTGCAAGCATTGTCGCAAGCATATACTCGAGGACAAGCGTCAGGTGTTGTATCGCGCCTGCGGCGTCGAGCGCAGCGGCGTGGTGTGCCAAGAGCCAGTCGCCAGCATACTCGAGGACTCGACATGTGTGCTGCATTTGAGCGTGGCGCCGGCCAAGCGCCAGTATATACAAAAGGTGCGTTAATTAGAGGCTGAGCCTAAATACTACTACCACAATATCCACTACCAATAGCACTATCCATAGCACTAGCACTAAAAACCAGAGCCTTCTACAACATTGGGCCCATACTAATTGCATATATACATACATTTAAACACAACAACATTCATACAACTCAACCTCACGATCGATTGCGATCGATTTATATCGATCTAGCCGCGCAGCATCCACACCTCCATTAGCTTGTAGTATATATATATATTATGTCTATATATATATACAACTATATATAGTATAGTCCTAGCTAGACATACATATGTAAGTATTTCGTAGCGTTTAATGAACAAAGCTTGTGATCAAAAAATTTGAATAAAATACCGACCTCTCATCCCCCCCTTCCCCTCCATAGTTTTATGAAGTGCCAAGCATACCGTCGATCGAAAGTATATTTGCGACTGGCGGCGGTGGCGGTGGCAGTGTGGATACTTTTATCGGTGACGGTGAACAAATTGATGAGTCTCTCGATTCGACGGGTACTCACAATGATCTATTGGATTTAACAAGTGGTATATTCGATTTTGATCATGATACCGCCGAAGATCTGGCTAATTCAATTGATCAAAATTATGCCATGTTACTTGATATGGACTGTAGTGAGCTGGGGCTGGGGCTCGAAGATCCATTTATGACCGATCGCAGCATTCTTTTCGAAAATCAAGATCAAATTTCCAATCCAGATGAAGCCACCTCAACCGATGCCATTTCAAATGAAAACTCCAATCCAAATGCCATGCAAAACGATCAGAATTTTGAATTTAATCAAACCGAGGGTGATATGTTGAATATTCTAGAAGGCATTGAACAGCTGCCCTGGTTCGATGCACTGCTCAACTAATTGAAATCATTAACTGCATGTACATTTCTAACATTTATCATCAACAAATTTGATATCGTCGAAAAACAATACTAATCCAAGTCAATTCTCATTCACAGAAATGCGAATCTGAGACAGAGGACGAAGAATCGTCTTCCACAAACGTTAAGCGTGAGATCAAGCAAGAGGCAAAGGAGCTAGACGCAAATAATTCTCTTAATATAACCACAGCACATGGCGAACACAATCCAAAGGATAAGATCAAGAACCTGGCCTAGTGCAATGTGTGTAGAATGGGATCGTAGCATATAGTCAAATTTTGACAACTTTTTATGTTTAGTTTAATGATGCAGCATGTCTTTTATGGAACTAGTTTGAAAACGCTTAATGTTTTATGAAAAAAAAATATATATGTACGTGTTTAATTGTTAGTTAAATGTTGAATTTGCAATTTGTATTTAATACTGCAGCGCGCCAATAAAACTATCGATATGGCGCGCATCTCTAGCTGACAGGGTGTTTCCATAGGCACCCTGTGCATGCACACAGTTTTTAGATTGGATGCCCGAATTATTGTTTATAATGTGCCGTTTTTCTAAATAAAAGCTGCTTGCTTAAGATTGGGACTTTAATACATTAGATACTACGTGAGCATGAGGCGTCACCTGCAGCTGGGCATTAAACAGGTATGTGAATTGATCATCTTTTGGAGCTGCTTTTTGAAATGGACTCAACTTTCAGCTAACCGCCGGTTACATCAATGGCCAATTATCGCCGCTGTCTGTGGCGGAGCAGGCGCTCCAGGATGCCGGCAGCCTGAAGACGTTGAATGCCTTTGTGTGCATCGCAGCCAAGCTGGCGCTGCAGCAGGCCAAGGAGTCGGCGCAACGCTATGCGGAACAGCGTTCCCTTGGAAGTCTCGATGGCGTCACCATAGCTATTAAGGATAATTTCTGCACCAGCGCAGTGCCCACAACGTGCGCCTCCCGGTAGCTATCTAAAGAACTGTTCCGACTAGTTCAAATATTGTTAAGCAAATGTTCGGTTACAGTATGCTGCAGGATTTTGTGCCGCCCTACGATGCGACTGTCTGTGCACGTTTGCGTGAAGCCGGCGCCGTTTTGCTGGGCAAAACGAATCTGGATCAATTTGCGATGGGCGCCGGCACGGTTGACTCCATTTATGGGCCAACCAAGAACATTTGGAGCGAGTCCTTCGCTGCGGACAATTGGCGCATAGCGGGCGGCAGCTCCGGCGGATCTGCGTCAGCTGTTGCAGCTGGTTTATGCTATGCGTAAGTATTTCTTTTTACAATTGTTTACATTTTGTTTGGTTCTCCCTAACCTCAAACTGTGCGACAAAAGAGAACAACTCGCGTATAGTTTTTATTTGCGTAATGCACGTCTAAAAACTGGCAGGCAAAACGTGATTTCGTGCCGAAATATGTTCGTTTATTTACGCACAGAAGACGCGTTCCAGCTGCGGGCAACAGCATTTTCCATTACATAACATTCGCTTACAAAACAAACTAAGGGTTAGAGCACTAATTGTTTAAATTATGATTTCCGTATCGCCGAGATCCTCGTCCGATGGCAGCACAATGCTAGCTGGGTCCACATAGTTGGGGCTAACCAGATCTAGGCCCGCCTGTTCGCGGCGACGCAGCTCCAAGAAGCCCTCGCGTTGTGCCCAGCTGGTCAGCTGTGTGTCGGGCAGATACGACCAGTAGAACGTGCCCCATACCAGGCAGAGTGTGACGGCAACGAAGAATGTTGAGTTTGTTGCTTTGCGATCCTCCGTTTCGGACTTATAGTCAAAGCCGTAGCTCATCCAGTTCTTCGGGCTGGGATTGGCAAAGTCCTCGGTCGTAACGCTGGCTGGCGCTGCGACAGTTTCATCCTTTTTGGGTGATGTTTTGATGCTGCGGGAGAATCGCAGCGTGGCCGCCTGGTTGAGCGCTGCGGAACGCTGCAGCGCTATGGCACGGCTGGTTAGGCGAAAGAGCGCAGACATCGCTTGGACACGCAACAAAATATTTGCAATTTCTCGTAAATGTTTTTAGTTTTGCGTTCGCTTTTGGCGCAGTGTGACCGTTTCACAGCTGTCAGCTGTGCAGCTATCGAAAGCAGCAAGGCAAGCGATATGTATTGATATCGAAAGTAATTACAAATGTTGCTTATCGATGTTTAATTATCGAAGTGTAACGGAAAAAAGTTGAATTCAATTAGTTTCATTTATACATTAAATTATTGTTTTTCTTGTTGCAGGGCAATTGGTTCGGATACTGGCGGATCTACACGAAATCCCGCCTCTTATTGCGGCGTCGTGGGCCTTAAGCCCACTTACGGACTTTGTTCGCGCCATGGCCTGATCCCGCTGGTCAATTCAATGGATGTGCCCGGCATATTGACGCGTTCGGTTAGCGATTGCGTTGAAGTGCTAAATACCATTGCCGGACCGGATGCACTGGATTCCACGACTATACGACAGCCATACAAGAAGCTCCAATTGCCAGAAGTTGAGCAAATTGATTTGCGTTCCCTGCGCATAGGCATACCCAAAGAATATCACTGCGATGGACTGTCCACCGAAGTGCTGGAAACCTGGACCAAGGTGGCCGATTTGCTAGAGTGCGCCGGCGCCAGTGTGAGGCAGGTATCACTGCCCCACACAGCGGCCAGCATATTCGTCTACTCCATACTGAATCAGTGCGAGGTGGCGAGCAATATGGCGCGGTACGATGGCATCGAGTACGGGCACCGTGCCGCCGATGAGCGCAGCACCGAGCAGCTATATGCCCAGACGCGTGCCGAGGGCTTCAATCAGGTGGTCAAAACGCGCATATTGACGGGCAACTTTTTGCTGTTGCGCAAAAACTACGATCATTACTTTGAGAAGGCGTTGCGTGTGCGTCGCTTGATTGCCGAAGACTTTGCCAAGGTATTTGAGGCGTCGGCAGCGAACGAGCAGGTTGACATACTGCTAACACCCACAACGTTAAGCGAGGCGCCGCTCTATAAGGACTTTGCGGCACTTAGCAATCGCGATCAGTGCGCTGTGCAGGACTTTTGCACACAGCCCGCCAATATGGCAGGCATTCCGGCTGTCTCGATACCCGTGCGTTTGTCCAAGGCTGGCTTACCGCTCAGCCTGCAGCTGATGAGCAACAGCCTCAATGAACAGCTGCTGCTGACTGTGGCTCGCTGGATTGAGGCTCAGGTGGAATTTGACTGTCTAGAAAGTTTGCAGCGGCATGCAGCGAGTTTGTGATTTGATAATAAAATAAAAAAACACTTCTTCCTTAAAGCTGATCGAACTAAGATATATTATAATTTTATATAGAACTAAGAATTGTATAATAAACTGAAAAACTATAATGAAACAAGCTTGGAATTTTGACTTGGCGGTTAAAGAAGCTTATGTTATCGATAACGTCTTATACGATAACAAACAGGATAGTTGTATCGATAGGTTAGCCATGTTTATCAAGTGATCTGGCAACACTGCGGCTATGACTAGCGAAACTAAATGTGCGGATTTAAAACAAATTCAGCGTCCCACATTACGCGGCTTGAGAAAATGTGCAAGTTGTGGCGCCATAAATGGCAGTCGTGCGCTCCTCTGCCGGAATACCACATGTCCGCAAAACAAGAATGTGCTTGATGGCGTGCAACTCGTCTGCCGGCGTGCCGGCTGTGCCATCTATTCGGTGCGCACCAAAGAACGGGATCCGGAGGCGCAGCCGCGCAATTTTGTGTGCATTGAGGATGTGACGCTGTCGCTGCAACCGAACGCGGCTGTGGTGTCCAGCAAGGCCGTTTGCTATGTGGATGCATGCAAGGCCGCCAACGATTGCCGGCACATAAAAGCCTGCCGCGAGGGTCACGATCAGATGCCCAAGGCGCAGGTGTACACGGTGTCGCGCGAGGTGCTCTGGAATCTAAACATCAGTCTGGAACAGAAGCAACAGCTCTGGCAGCAGTACAAGTCGGCCGAGGACCGTGAACAGCTGCCGGCGGTGCAGCGCCTAAACGCAACCACTTTTGTGGTCAAGTGCGAGTGCTCCAATACATTTCCAGCTGGGCAACTGCACGTGACGGCCCTTGCCAATGGACTGTCTACCAAGAAGGGCACATATGCGTGTGCCTGTCGCAAGCTAAAGATTATCGTGGAGCCGGACAACTCGCTGGTCATGCAGGACGAAATCTGTGACCATTTGCTGCTCGTGCTGGCCGGCATACTCAGTTCACCGCAGGGCAAAACAATCTATGGCAACTTTACGAAGAGCCTGCAAACGTTCTGGATGCCCGACAAGCTGGAGACGCCACTGGGCGAGGCCACGCACGACGATTTGCGCTTGAGCTTGAGCATCAACTTAAGCGGCGAGATTGATCCTGCCGAAGATATATACATATTTGACGATGAGTTCTGTGTGACAGACACGGATGTAAGCTTGCTGCAGCCAGCAAAAATGCACAATTATTATAAATACTTACATTTTTAGCTGCTGCCCATGCCGGAGGAGCTGTCGGACATCATTTACGATGTGAACACCACGCCATCTTCGAATAGCAATTGCAGCAATTTGGTCAACGACGCACAGCTCTTGTCGAATTTCGATATATACGCTGAGCAGCAGCAGGACCAACATTTGGAGCTGACTGATTGCAATATTGAGCTGATGGATCAGTATCAGCTGACCGACCAAATTGATTTGTGCAGCGACGATATTGAGCTGCCGCTGGTCGGCGAACCCTTCAACATCCTGGCGCCTCAGCCCATCTATACAAAGGCGCCGCCAGCGGCCAACAATCAGCTGCATGCCATAGAGCTGCCCACCATTGCGGTGGTCAAGAAGTCCGCCATCAAAGCTTCTGAAATTGTGGAGGAGGTCAAGACGCGCAAGCAGCCGCCGCTGCCGGCAAAGCGTGCGCTCATTGTCAATGAGCCGAACTGCAAAACTGCTGCGGCTGCTGAGGCTGTGGGCGTGGCTGTGGAGCCGGCATTGGCCTATCAGGCCTGGCTGGACTATGTGATAGAGCTGCTCAACGTATCCATCGAGCCGGATCCTGCGGCTATGCAGGCAGTTAACACGCGGCAGCTGCTCCAAAGTTTTCATGTTCACAAGGTGAGATTCGTGGTGTGTGTGATACCCTGCTGATTATAAGTCAGTACAAATAGTTGTATACATATCGAAAACATATATCTAATATTAGGATATTTCAGGAAACATTCTCGCACTTTAGCAAGAGCTTCAGTGCGGGCATCAAGCGGCGTCCCCTGCACCAGGTTGCAGTCATCGAAGCCGGCAGAAACAAAGGTCTTAGCAAGTATATTTGGCACTTTAGCGCCTCGCACACTGTGAAGCGCATCTTCAGCAGTCGCAATGTATGTCTTATCATATTACTTAATTCAGAAAACTAATTGATGTCTCTGTTCAAAATAGATCAGCTTGCAGCTGGAGCGCTGCTTTGAACGCCATGCAGATAGACATTTTGTGCCCTATGTGCGACAGACTTCCATGCAGACAGACGCACAGGGAAAACAGCGCTTGGTGCATACAAAACTGCGGCTTTTTATGGTTAAAATGCTCTTCGATGTCGAGCAACAGGTGCAAATTTTAACTGTTATCTAAAACTAGTCGCTAACATGGCTAAAATTATGAATTCGCTTCGTAAACCTGGCATTCCACATTAAGGAACTCAGATATTTGTTTGAGCCTGGACAATTTTGAATGAAACAACTTAATTTATATTAGAAAAATGTATGGTTAGGCTAAATTTCTTTTCAATTTAGGATCTAACCTGTCCGCTCTATTGAAATTTGTTAGGATTATTATTTGCTTATATATTTATATTCAAATACAATCTTCAAGTAGGGTTAGACAAAGACAGAAGACAAAATCAAAATGTATTCAAAAGATATCTTTTTCAATGTTCCAAAATGTTTGCCTTAAACAAAAATCGAAGGGCTTTTCTTGGCCAAGTGGAATGCCAGGTTGAAACGTTGTAACCTAAGCTAAGCCTTCAACAGTATCTTATAATACCCTGTAATTTCTTTGCTTGCAGATAAAAAGTGGTTTGTATATCTCCTGGCTGCCCGACGTGCTGCCGCGCAGCAGCTTTGGCCAAATGGATGTGGAATTCACGCTGCAAACACGCGCTCCGCTTTGAATGTGAGTGTGATTCGAAACAATTTAAATTAGATGTTCTTTATTTGTATTTCCATTCACTTTAGGTTTATAAGATTTCTTTTTGTTTTTCTCCTTTTTTTTTTTTTTTTGCTTGCATCCATATCAACTCTTCATTAGCTTATCCGTTAACTTAGGTGTACATAAACTTATATTTTTTGCTTTTTTTTTTTTTTGTTGTTTTCTTTCAATTTTCTGGTATTTCGAGATATTTGATCGCGCCACTCTTTGCTCTCTTTACTTGAAGAAGCGTTTGCTACTCTTTAAACTTGCTTTACTTCATTTGCTGCACTTCTACGCTTCTCTCTCTTAACTGTTTATCCTCGTTTGCTGCTACTCTGTAATTCCCTTTTAAAACTATGGGCTTCGCTTCCCTTCGCTTTATGCTTAGCTCTAAAATCGTGGGTTATGCTTACTTCGGTTTTCGCTACATTTCAGCTTTTTTACTAAACTGTTTTTTTTTTTTTGGTTTTTTTTTCTTTTTAATATTTTTGTATACGTTTTTATACGCTTAAGTTTGACATTCATCACATTTATAAATTGCATAACACCGTCAATTAGATAATATATATATTTATATATATATTAATTATATGATTTGTGAAGGTAGTTAGTCTTGGAAAGGTTTCCTTGCTCGAGAAGTGTGTGCAGTTTTTTTTCTTCTTTTTTTCTTTCGAATATTTTTCTTTTCTTTTTTTAGTTTTTTTCGGCTCTTTTCTTCACATTGGCTGGGAATATATAATCCAGGCCAGATGCTGTCAAGATTGTTTGGCTGTCATTTACAAATTCATTCATTCATTCAATTAATATTTTCGTTTTTTTTTTTTGTGTTTAGTTTAATAATACATACATTATGTTTAACTAAGAACTACTTTGTGTTTTCATAGTTAAAATGCTTTAGTTATCGTTTAGTTTTTCGAAAATAATATGGGCTTTTCGTATATTACAGATGAAGCATTCTAGTTTTGCCTTTTTTGTTTTTGTTTTTTTTTTTTTAAGTTATGAGAATTTACAAGCCTTCTATATATGTAGAACGTTTCTTAATACAAGTGCCTAGAGTTTTGCATAGATCTATTACAAAGAAAATCATTTCAAAAATTGGTCGTTAGGTTAAAGGTTTTTTTTTTTGTTTTCTTTACTTTTCATCTAGAAATGCAGCGAAATAACAGAGTAGGGATACGATTTCTTTTTAATAATGATATCTATTAAATGTATTTTGCCAAGAACTGAACTTGAAGTTTTGGTATACCCGAAATCGAAAGCAATTTGATTGAAATCAAGCTTAGATACAATAATGCATAATTAATATAGACAGTTGTAGAGCTGCGCTTAAGATAAAGTTTACAAAAAACCAGTCTTTAAAACATTATGTTGTTTATCAGTAAATACATATACATAAACATTCGTAAATGTATAAATCCTAAATCTGGCTTAAATCCGAATGTGAATGTGGCGTGCGCGAAGCATAACTGTTTACGCTTTACGGATTATACATACATATATATAGGTATATATACTTTTTTTTTCAAGCGGACTTGCTCCATGCTATATACTATATATATAGTTTTATGCTTGTGTAATCCATGGATTCCATTTTTAGACTGGAACACACAAGCGTTCGATTTTGAATCTGTACAAAATGGCATTGGATCATTTGAGGGGAAACACCCTGTGCTCATATTTTTCTTTTTTTCAAATCTTAATGCTGGTGCAATTTTTTCTCATGCTTACATTTAAGAAAAACAATTTTCAATATTTTTGCAGATTTTCTCTTTTCTATTTTGTTTTTGTTTTTGTTTTCCACGCGAATTTCTATTTTAGTAATACTTTGCCTGCGCTACGATTTACACACAATTAGTTCTTAAATACTAAACGCTAAGCAATTTCTTCTTTTTCTTTGCAATGTTTTTTTTTTTATTTATTTTTTTTTTTACAATATTTATAGCGTGAAGAGCCGGTTGACAGCTCGCCTTAAGCCAAGTTATTTTTCTCATTCTTTCTACAACTACGAGGCGTACATATATTTACATTTGTGATGTGCCCGTGTGTGTGTGTGCCTGTGTGTGTGTGTTTTACATCAATTGTTTTTATTTAATTTTATTTATTATTATTATTTTTTTGGGGGATTTACAGTGATGCGGTGCTTGCTTAGGTGCTTCGAATAAATTTGAGAAAATATTTCTTGTGCCTTTGAAAATACATATATGCATATTATATATATATATATATATGTAAAGATCTAGACATGACATTATCTACATATATGTATGCAAAATTTGTCGTAAATATGTTAATTTTCCTCTCTATTAAATTCGCATAATTTTCGCTACGTTTATTTTTGTGTATTTCTTGTTTTTTAAGTTTCAACACGTTTGAAATCGTTGTGTAGAATTTTGAGCAGAAAAAAAACAGTTAACAGATTGTAGGACGGATATTGAATCAATTTAGCAAACAATATGACAATATTTAACGGTAAACTGACCTTATATAAGAACCTGATTTCAACTCAATATTTCGAGCATGGCACAAACTTTCGATTTACTCGTACATAAAAACTAATTCATTAAATTTAACAAATTGAGGGCAATTTCGTCGTATTTTAATTTGTGTATGCTTTTTTTTTTTCATTTTGTGCGTTTAACTACATTTAAACATTATTATGATATATATTTATATTTAAATATATTTAATCATGTGCCTTGCTGCTAGTTTTTACTTATTTGTCTATTTTATGTGATTTGCTTGCGACTACGTTTGAATACAATATAAATTGAAATTAAATTAAACATTGAACATTAATAAGCGATTGATTGTGTGTGTGTTTCTTTATAACAGGATTTGTTAAGGACTCGAAAAGATATTTAAAACAATATATGGGTAAAAAGAAGAAGAACGCGCACAGCAATAAATAAATGTTAAATAATATGTAAAATAGGTTTAAGGACGCGCTTCATAAAACTAGGCAAATGTTTACAATAATTATATATTTAATTATGTTAAATTTTGTAATAATAATTATATATATATATATATTTATATGTATATTTAGATTTAGTTGTATTTATATGCTAGCATTTATAAAATGATTTTTTGCAATTAATTTGTAACATTAAATCTAAGCTACAATATCTAAATTTTGAGCATCTGTGACTGCTGCCGGTTGTTGCAGGTTGTTGTTGTTGTTGTTGCACAATGTTGTTGTCGTCGTCGTCGTTGTTGTTGTTGTTGCAGGTTGCAGCAATTCATCAACATGCGTGGGTGGCAGCAGGCAGTTGGCATTATCCGATTGTTGTTGTTGTTGATGCGTGTTGTATTGTTGTTGCAGTTGCGTTTGTTGTTGCATCAGCGCGAGCATTTGTTGTTGTTGATGCAGTTGTTGTTGTTGTTGTTGTTGGGCCATTTCATCAGCATTAAGAGCAACAATTGGCGGCACATCAGCAGCATTATTAGTAACAGTGGTAAAATTAGCATTAGTATGGGTTAGATCAGTTGTAGGTGTTGTTGCAGTTGTTGGTGTTGTTGGTGTAGGAATTGTTGTAGTTGTTGTTGTTGTTGTTGGATTGTGCATGTCATTGCTGGGTGTGGGTGTGATGGATGATGGAGCAACTGTGGGTGGTAACAATGATGAGATGGGCAATAAGCTAGAATTAGTATTTGTTGTATTTGTGTTTGTTGTTGTTGTTGTTGCAGTTGTTGCAGTTGCAGTTGTTGTTTCAGTTATTGTTTCTGTTGCATGACTATGACTAATGAGATTTGATTGTGTGTGCTGCTGCTGCGGCTGCGATTGTTGTTGTTGCTGTTGTAGCTGTTGTGTTTCGTGTTGCATTTGCAGCTGCAGCAGCTGTTGTTGCTGCTGCTGTGCCAGCAGCAACTGTTGCTGTTGTTGGTGTATGACATTACCATTGCTGCATATTTTGCTATAGAGATCCGGCGTGGCCGTTGTCACATCCTCGAATTCGGTGCGCAGCGCGGTGCGCTTCAATAAACTGAGATTGCCAGGCAAATAGGACAGAATATTATAGATGAGACGTATATCCTCGCTGGAGGTCCACACGCCGGGTCGCTTGTTATGATATAGCTTGGCATACTGATACACATTCGCCGTATTGCAGTACTCCATCTCGATGGCCAGCGAGGAGATGGCACAGAAGGTGCACGCCTGTGCGCCGCCATATCTAAAAAAGGATTGCTTGGATTAGAGGATCAACATCAGGCTAAGGATTCACTTTGGCTCACCTGTCGACAACCACAATTGGTCCGTTGCGATAATCGTTGCAGCGTTCGTGCACATCGACTATGAAATCGTAGATGCTGTTCGGATTGGACATCTCCGGCCAGCTGGGGCAGTGCAGCATCTTGACGCTCAGCTCGTAGTCGTCCTGTATGGATTGTATGACGAAATCGCGGCTGACGTAGTCGCTTTTGTTTGTCTTGTTCAGGAATTTGACGCGATAGTAATCGCTCTCGATGGGCGTGGCCTCGTCCGGCCAGAACTGCGCAAAGTTCTGTAAGAGAAAGTAAGCGTTTGTCAGAGATTTGTCTTTGTTGAAGCTGTTGCTCAGCACACTCACAATATCATCCAGCGAGGAGAGCAGGACAATGGTCTGCGCATTGTGGTCCCAGACCATTTGCCAGAAATCCTTTATCGTGTGCGTCATCGGATGTTGAGTGACAATAAAGTCGCGCAGACGCCGGAAGCCGTGCAGCCAGGATGCATTGATATAGTCGCTGCCATCCTCGCCGGGCTTGGGTGTTAAATGCACACGACTGCCCTCGATGGGAAAGATGGCGCCGCGATTCTTGATCGAGTTCACCTGCTTCATGGCGGAGGCGATGTGTATGTCCTTTGTCTGGAATTGTATGATATTCTTGTACTGCTGCTCCAAGTAGGGTGTACAATTCTTGAGCTCCTCGATTTGCTCGGCCGGCAGATTGGTCTCGCCGGAGGCGATCGCCTCCACCAGGGCGTCGTGCAGGAATATATACTGCTCCTCGGTCTGGACGAGGAAATTGCGCTGGGCGCGTATGTGACGCAAAAAGCCAAACACATTGACAATGGACTTTTGCTGGATCTGCTTCAGCATGGCGTCCAGGACAATGTAGGTGCCAGTGCGACCGACGCCAGCGCTGATGGAGAAATAGGAAAAAATGGATTACAATAAGCCGCTGTCAAGGAGGAGGAGCTTCTGCTCGCTGACTTACCTGCAGTGGACGACTATGGGACCCGCCTCGGCGGGATTGGCAGCCGAGGATTTCTTGATGAAGTTCAGCACGGGCAACGGATGATCCGGTGTGCCATGATCCGGCCAGTTCGTATAGTGATATTGATAGACAAGTTTCTCCAAATTACACTGCTTCTTCTTCTTTAGCTGTGGAAACGAAATGGGAATCAAATAACGACACCGAAGCTATTGGAGCTACTCACCTTCAGATGCTTAATTTGGAGCGTGCGCACCGTGTAGGTGGACATGACTTCCTCCTCGACAAGCTTGACCTGTATAACGCCATAGGTCTCCACGCCATCCTTGGGCCAATACATATCACACTTGCGCCGGCCGCGCTCCACCAAATTGGTGATCATCACGATAATGGCCACGCGCTGCTCCCAGATCATGCGCCAGAAGCAATCGAAGGTATCCGGCAACGGGCCCTGGGTGCCAATGAAGGCGTGCGCCTTCTGATAGCCATCAATGAAATTGGCATTGATATAGTCCAGATTCTTTTTCTGACCCGGCGTGGGATGCAAATGCACGCGACTGTGATCGTCTACAGGAGCAAGAGCAAGAGAAGTGTGTGTGAGTCATATGTTGAATACCCTGTAATTACGTGTACTTACAAGCTGTTATGTTCAGATAGCGATTCTTGCGCTTGTTCTCCGGATGCTGCGAGTGCTCACAGGCCAGATCGTCGCTGATGCACTCGTTCTGTATGGCCTCATATTCCCGGCTAAAGCCAATATCCCCATCCGCATGCAGCGAGGCCACGTGCTTGGCAAACTCATTTACCGGCACCGCAGCGCGTATTTCATCGCCAATCTTCACAGGCACCTCCCAGTCCACCTGCGGGGCATTCGGATGATGCGGCGGATCGTCCAGATAGTAGTAGGCCGCATGGAAGCACTTTCTGCTGAAATAAGTGAAACCACAAAGA
Source organism: Drosophila novamexicana (assembly GCF_003285875.2). Lineage (NCBI taxonomy): Eukaryota > Metazoa > Arthropoda > Insecta > Diptera > Drosophilidae > Drosophila > Drosophila novamexicana. The sequence goes on along the minus strand of NW_020824827.1, from coordinate 1,648,021 downwards.
GGTCGAATGTTAATTCTTTGCTTAAAATTAGATATCGGATATATGTAGTACTTATATGGAGCTGGAAGTTGAGGCTAGGTTAAAGTTTATCGAAGGCATTATCATAATTGAAGCAGGCACTTTGAAGCCCATAAAACATATATGTACATATACTAGATCAGGATTTGGACTTCAGTTGAAAAGCTCAAAAGAAAAATCTTCAAATGATTTGGTAAATTGGGTTTCTTTAGTTTGTTTGAAAAGGGAAAGATATCTTTTTATATATCATGTCAAATGTTTGTTACTCCACATACAACAAGGTTAACTCTCTTAGGCGGACAGCGAGCGTTTGTTAATGTTTGTCCGCTCAAGAGGTGTGTCCGCCTAGTAAAGGGAGTTATGGTTGTGGTCTGACTTAGAATAGTTAAACAGATTTTAACAGATTAAGAGATTAAGGAAGGATTGAAAGTTTTTACTGTAAGGATCTATATTCCTATATTCCAAGTACTTTTATATCAACCGTATTCAGGCCGAAGAATAGCTGCCTTTTCTTCGAGCAATTCAAGCACTCGCAATGCCAACAAAAATTCTGTGAAAAACAAGCAACTAGCCCCGTTTTTCAAGCTGTCCACTTAAATGAAAAGAAATACATATATATTATATATTTTTTTATTATTGGTCAAGCGCCAAGAAAGGAGCTCGGCAAACAGAGAATTCAAGTATCAGGCAGCAGCACAAAAGCGTACTTAGCGAGTATTTGGAATTAGTTGGAAATTGTTGGAAATGGCATGAAATTATGGAAAAGCAGGTGTCAGGTGAGCTCAGTGGGTGGAAAATGCAGAAGATGGTGGAGGAGGGGGAGGGGGGGTGAGTAGCTGGAGTGGCACTCAATGTGCTCAACGCGCTTTTAACTAAAATCAAAATGCATAAATAATACGGCTGGCCGGAGAGGGGCGGGAAAGGGAGAGGGGGGAGGGGAGGGGGAGGGAGAGTGTGCCGCTGCAGCTGAAGGACACGCCCTAAGACTGTGGGCGGTTGGTCAACATTAACGGTATTTAGCTGCAGCGAAGCATAAACGAATTTTATTTACATATTTCTTTTGGAATTTTTTTTTTTTTTTTTTTTGAATGGCAACTGAAACTCTCGCTGCAAATCTTGTTGAGTGACAATGCTGCAGCTGCAGGTGAAGTGCAGCTGACGCAGGTTCATTCAACAAAATTTGAATGGCAATTGCAGTTGCTTACAAATTGAGGTTAAGTTTTCTAATTGGCCAAAGCGATTACAAGGAGCAACAACTTTTGCCTCACTGAAAACCCTATCTACATATATATGTATATAGAAAGCAAGTTTGTTTAACTTTTACGAACTTGTTGTGAGCTGTTGGTTTTTTTTTTTAGAAAATTCCCGTGCTAGGCCTGCCAGATATTTCTGTCAGCCCTTATTGGTTACCCAAGAGCGCGATTTGCCTTTGTGTGTTGAGTCTTATCTCAGAGAACTGAGAAGGTTGCTTGCATGGCTAATGTGCAATATTGTTGCTAAATACCATTATTATCGCGATATTAATGATAATAACAATATTTATTGATCAGTTTGTCAATCGATTAGGCGCTTCCTTGCTTGCTCTTCTGCAATCTTCATATTTATACATAAGCGTTGCCACCTGATAAGGAATTGCCCACGCTTGTGACGTCACTAATTCCAACAGAAAAAGGTACTTTAAGGTACTTTTTTCGTCTGCAGCTTTACGGTAGCTAAGAGAAAATTGCCCGGGCAGCGGGTCAAATGAATAAAAGTCTTGTCTAATTTACCGTTTGACCAAAATTAGTTTCTCTTCAAATCTCTCGTGTTTCGATTGCTGCCAAATCTTTTGAGAGCACATGTTAAGCAACCTTCTAATTTTTTTTTTTAATCTTTTATTGCCTGTGAAGTGGGAACAGATTGTAAGAAAAGATTGCTGAAAGAATTATCGCAAAATTGCATTTACTAAACACAAAATGTGCTTTAAAAACTGATTTATTTTAAAACCTTTGTTTTCTTTTTTCAAGGTGTAAACTCTGGATATTGTAATGCTATTTTGGATTCTCGGTTTTGAGTGTCTCATGGAATTCGCCGTGCCCAACTTAACTATGTCATCAATAGATATCCTAATGTGCATAAATCCTGTATTTATTTAGATTGGGAGTATTTCCATAAACACTTTGTATCCAAACATAAAATGAACAGTTCAGCAGCTTTTCTCGAATGAGAAACGTAAATGTTGATGGCCTTAGCAATACGCCAAAGTATCTTTGAGTAGCCAATAACTTTATCAGTCGTTAAAGCGCTTATCAACCACATGGAACAACAATAACAAGAGTGTGCTTGTGGAAACTGACCGACTAGGAACTACCCTGAACCCAGCATCGAGATGACAATTATTCTACAGTTTACTGCACCCTGGGAACAGTTCGTTGGCAATCCCCACAGTGAGAATGTAATAGAAAGGCGACAATTGGCACAAAGTATTTAATTGTGACGGAGGGATATGCAGTTGTTGATGCTGCTTAAGAATATGTCAATTTGTATGATTGCTATAAAAACATTAGGAAAACAACATTCTACCCTTTAAAACCATTCACAATGAGTTCAGGGTACAGTTATGGCAACAATAATATTTAACAGGCGCATTTTAAGATGCGAAATAACACAGACAACGTTCGAGTTTATTTTGTTTTTCTAGGCATAACTTTAAGATACACACACACACATGCATATGTACACTTGTATATGTGAATTTTGTTATTCAATGCCGTTGTATGTTGATCTCGTTGTTGTTGTTTTTTTATGGTCTGCTATTACGCACCAAATATTTATTATAGTTAAATACATATATTATAAGCGCAGTCACGATGTTCGTAAATCATAAAAACTAGTCATTTACGACCCTTTAAACTAGGTACGCATACGTATATATAATACACAATTAAATAGCTCGTAAACTTTCTGAGAAAAAAAACTGTTACATTTTTAATGTTTTCCCACTTTTCTTGTTGTTGATTTCTTACTTAATAAACAAATCAAAAACACATTTGAAAGCTTTGATTTATGTTCAATAATTATAGGGCATACACCTGTTGTTATATAAGTATATATATTTTCTTCTGTTATTTAGTTTAGTTTAAGTGCTTTTTCAGCTGACTTTGTTTTTGACGAGCTTACAGTTAACTGTTTCAAGGCTGCAAAGCGGTTTTTCACCAGATTTAACGGTTCTTAATTCATATAATAACTGAACCTTGAACCGATTCAGTTTCCCTGCAGCTAAACCTGAACTAAACTATATATATATTGTATTTTTGTGAGAAACAAATATATGAATATGCAAGCAATGGATTATTCAGCCCAAAAATGGGCGAGCCCCGCACCGAGCCCTAAACAGTTAGGGTATTCTAATTTTGTTATCAATTATGTAACGCATATAGAAAGACATATTCGAGCCCATCTTGATTTGATCAATAAATCGTGCAGCTTCACAAATCGCCTCGCCAGCTGCCTAAAAGGGTATTAAGTGTGCGGCGTGCCGAAGAAAAGCGTTTTTTTTGGCCTGTTGTAAGCACAGCTTTTAGTTAGGGTATTGCTGCGTGCGACTTGGTTACATTTCTTTTTGCTTGGTTTCTTTTGTCAACATCCGTTTTGTTTATTTATTTCTTATGCTTTTGGCAGCGTTTCAGTTCTACAATTGTTGTTGTTGCGGTTCATTTGCTATGCATTCTTGTTGTTGATTGTTTTTGTCATAAAGTTGATCGGCAGATTCCGTTATCCCCCCACCCCATCCCCACCATTTCCACAAGACTTATGCCCGGCACACGTGAGTGGGAAAGAAACTTACGTAAACCAATTTCCACGTTGCGATTTGCGGCGTACCAGCGGCGTCGCTGCCGACGCCGACAGCGGCGTTGTGCTGCTGCGACGCTTTTCCCCGCCAGCTGCTGACATGCTGCTCATAACGATGATCGCTCAAAATGTGGGCGGGGCGAGGCGAGGCAGGTAGACAAAGCTTTGTTCTCAGCAAAGTTAAAATTGCATTGCACTTGTTGCGCCGTCTGTTTGACCCCCTTGTTGTTGTTGTTGTTGTTGCTGCTGCACACTTTTATGTACACAGAGAAAATTACGTCATATTGGCAACTGGGTGCGCAGTCGAGGGGCAGCCGCTCTGTCGCCAGGCACTTGCAAAATTATCTAGTACGCAATTGGCGCACACACACGCACGCACACATATAAACAACACATACACGCGCACAGCTGTAATGTAAAAGCTAGACAACAAAACAAAAAGGAACAAAACTGACGGCTTATCGTGCCTTTTTTTTATGTTCTCTGCTTTGATAAGCACTGTTGTGGCTGTTGTTGTTGCTCTCTTTCTCTCTCTCTATTGCTCACGCGCGCATTTAACTACGGCAGATTCATGCACACCCTTCGCTCACTTGTTGATCGCGCGGTTCGATTATCAAAACGCAACTGAAATGCCAATTGACAGCTGGAGCAGCTGTACGCGCCATAGCAGCGCTCACACTGTTAATGTTAAACTCAATATGTTATGTACTCTCTTGATCTCTGTTAGAGCGCGCGAGTGAGAGAGCTTTGGTCAGCTGTCAACACAAACAGCTGCGTGTGATAAGACACGCATGTAACAGCGAGCTTACAGCGCCTAGTTTTTAATGTTGTCACTCTTCGCTGCAAATGTGCTGAGCGAGAGTAGTTTTTAGTAGTTTTCTGTTATTTTTTAAAAAAATACCGGGCACAAGAAGTTCCCAGCTTGGGCACTTTCTGTTATTGCTTGAATTAAATACTGGGTACAAAAGTAAGCCCTATGTTACTTATGTTAACTTTAACATAAATCAAGCAATTAGGAAAACAATTTGAAAATCATTAAATAGAGCATTATGAGCAATAGATAAATGTTTTGTTTGGGGTTAAAGTTTCTAATAACTTTTGTCAGTAATAGCTGAAAGAAAAGCAGAAGTGAATGCCAAGTTAAAGTTGAAAAACTTTCAGCAGGAGTTCACTAAAGACTTAGAAAAATATATCTTAAAAATAATAATAATGGGATACCCGCACACTGAGCGAAGCTGACGAAGTGAAATCTTATACGGTTATATATTTAGCTTTGGCACAAGGGTTTCACACACAAAGACCTGAGCTTAACTTACCTTACCCCATTATTGACCCCAGCCCCATTTCCGCCCCCCTCCCACCACACGTGCTTCTAATATTTCTGCTCAACAACAAAAGGCTGGGCCAAAAAAAAAAAATGAGTTGCGCATACGAAGCCAAAACAATTTCTTGCCAACATTTGTTGTTTTTATTTTGCCGGGGCCAAAGGCAAAAGTTGGCGGAAAAACTCTACGCCTGACCCCGTATACACACACACACACACACACGCACTCACATGAGGGCATGGGGCCAAATAAAGCCCGCAAAACAATGTTGCCAAACTGTATAAAACATGAAACTACCAACAGGGAGAGAGAGAGAGAGAGAGGGAGAGAGAGAGAGAGACATACATATGTATGTGTATTTGTGGGGCGAAAGTTTTTCCATTTTTGTTGGCATTTTGTTGTCCTTTTTTATTTTATATGTGGCGTCAAAATGTAAATAAAAATTGTTGTTATCGTTGACATATTTTCGTATTGTAACCAACAAATTGTTCCAATAAAAATCTCTTGAGTATTTTCTGCTGCTTCCTTTTGTTTTTTTTTTTCTGTGGCATCAGCAGAAAAGTTGCGCGAACAAAAGTTCGAGTTGGAACTATTGAAGAAAGTATTTCATACAAGCAATTGAGTTGAGCTCTCGAAATAGTTGAGACAAGCAGGCGTGGCATATGAGGGGGCGGCGCACGAGAGAGTTGTGTCAGGCTAAAGGACTCGCAATTCTGACAACAAATAAATACCAAATTGTTTCAATATTTCAATAATTTCAATATTATATAGCTTTCTTTCAGCTTTCATTTTGTATCTTTCTCTTTTATTTATATTTTTCATATCCCAGTATTCGCTTAACTCCTTAACACTAAGAATTCAGCTAATAATTTTCCGTTCTAGTTCTGCAAGCGATCTGGCAGCACTGAGCCATCTCTGTTAGACAGCTAAGTTGGCTGCGCCTAAATTAAACGACTTTGTGAACCAGTTAAGTTGGCTGCACTTGGGTTAGGCAGCTCTGCGAACAAGTTAAGTTGGTTGCGTCTAGTCTACTGCCGAGCTGCTTTAAAGATTAGGTCAATCAATTGCTGTTAAAGGTCAATTTTTTCTATTTACAGTTTGAAAGTCGCTTTTTTGAGCTTGCAGTCTTAGAGTCATAAACCAATTCGCTTGAGATAAACTACTTTCAACTGGTTTAAGCTCTCATACCATATAACATGCATGTTACATAGTCGGAAACTCGAGCCTCGACTCTCGTTGATCAGTTATCTCAACTGACATCATTTACCAACGCATAAATATAGTTTCTGCTTTTCTTTAAATACTTAAAATCGTTCGCTTTCAGTTCAGCCCGGGCTTCAAGAGCTGGCACTGCCTTTCGAGTGGCCATGGAAGCCAATCCATGCAAATTAGCTAGTCAACTCGTGGCACTAGCAAACCGTACCCTTTTTATTTTAATGCCTATTTACACTTGGCTTGGATCTTTTATTTGTTCGCATTGAAAGGGAAATTGTGGAAATTTGTTTTGTTTGTTTGTTGAATAAAATATAATTTTTTCCGCTCTAAAACGCGGCTAACTTGAAAAATGGGTTTTGCCTTTGGAAAGTGCCTGGCCCGACGCTACCCTTCTATTTATTGCGTCCTTAACTTTCCACAGTATTTGTAAAAAATAAATAAAAGGGCATTAATTTGTTAGTAAAGTGGGCGAAGAGTGTGTGCAGGGGCGAAGGGCGCGGTTGCGACAGGGTGTGGGAAATGCGAGCAGTAACTTTTATTTGACATATTCGCGGGAGCATGAAAAATGGCAACAAAAAAAATAAATAAATAAAAAGAAACAAGAAGTAAAAATATTTCATTGAAGTTAAAAATGCTTCGCATTTTCTTTATGGCATTTAGCAGGCGGGGGCGGGCTGGTGGGCGTGGGTGTGAGTGTGTGGGCGGGCTGTGGGCGGGCTGTGGGCGGGCTGTGGGCGGGCAATTCCGTTGCCGGGGCCTTTGTTTTTTTTTTAAATTGGGTAACACTGGCAACGGGTTAACCACTCGCACATTTAATAAAGACTTTAAGTAACTTAAAACTGTTTGCTTGTCTTTGCGCTGCCTTCCGTTTCGTCTCGTCTCGTTTCGTTTCGTTCCGTTTCATGCCATTCCGTTCCGTATGACGTGCCCGCCGGGCTTATGTCTTCGTGATTTGAATTTTAATTAACATTTCTAATGAATATGCGGGCGTTGGCAGTCCCATTTTGGAGTGGGCCCAGCCCGTATACTGAATTCTTGTTTCTGGTTATTTTCTTCTTGCCTGTTTGCTTTCGCATTCGCTGGACTTCAGTTTCAAAGGATGCGCCAATTTGCCGCGGGAAGGAGCGCGTTTTTATGCTTGTTTGCACTGCCGTATAAAGGTGGAATTCCTATTTCAATTTTTTTTTTGTGTTTCCTCTGTACTCTTCTTACGTTTTAAGAGTATAAATTGAACTTTTAATATTCTAGACTAGTTTTGCGAGTGATCTGGCAGCACTGAACAGCTCTGTGGGTAAGTTAAGTTGGCTGCGCCTGACTTATACAGTTTTGGGAGCGTGTTACGTTGGCTGCGATTAAGCTAAGCTGCTCTGCGAGCAAGTTAAGTTGGCTGCGCCTGAGCTGAAAGGCTCTGCGAGCAAGTTAAGTTGGCTGCGCCTGAGCTGAAAGGCTCTGAGATCAAGTTAAGTTGGCTGCGCCTGAGCTGAAAGGCTCTGCGAGCAAGTTAAGTAGGCTGCGCCTGAGCTAATTTCATAAACCAAGTTGAAAATATTATAAAATTCGCAAGACATTTATGAATTATGTCATATTTTGATGATTTGGCGTAGCTTCCAATATGATTCATGTAAAATATTTTATATCTAACATTTATTTCAATTGAAATAATTGCAATTGGATCATAAAACTGGGCTAAACTTTAAGAACAAAGTTGAAAAACAATTGAAAATTCTATGTTCGATTTTTCGTTATGCTTCAATGCTCGAGATGTTTTTTGAGTTGTTTTCTTCTCTTTTTTGTTTTGTGCGTAGTTTTTCATAAATCCAAACAGAGCGCGCAACACATGTTGCAGTGCTTAGCAATGAGCTCTACTCATGCCCCAGCTATGGGATTGTTAATCCCGCAAATGCTCGAAACTCTTTCTGCCTCGCTGCAGAGACAGTTCGACGTCCCGTTGCGTCTGCTTCCACATTATAATAGATATATCTGCCCGATATATATATATACATATATCAGTGTTGTTGATTTTGGGAAAATTAAATACGAAATAAAAACATTTTCATCTTTGCACGCACCAAAATAGCTGCCTGCTGTGTGCGGATGCAACATTTGCCTCCCGGTCGACACTTTGATTTGTGGCCTCGACTATTTTTAAGCCTCGCCGCGGGGGCGGGGGCGGGGGTGGGCGTGTGTTTCAGCGTGGAGTGCGGCGCGTGTTAAGAAAATAGTCAACACTTCGGAACGGAGATCTGGGCGAGTTTTATTTTACGCTCTTCACAAGATGAAGAAGGGCATATAGGTTTTGTGCGATACAAAAAAAAGGAAATCTTTCACAGTTTGGATGAGATTCTTTCTTCACAATCAAGCATATTCCTATAAATTGCTAAACGTCACAGTTTGAGAGTCAATGACTTGGGCTTACAGTTTGAGAGTACCCAAAACAAAATATTATTCGGCGGTTCGGCTTACGAATCAATCAGCCTTAGCTCAAGGTTCAGCTTGTGCATATCTTTGAAATCAGGTTTTGGATCTAAACTTCAAGCTCATATTTTTTAAATTTTCTAGGGTATTAGTAGTTTTACAGTTTTAATTTTTATATATGTGATTCTGGATAAAAAGTTTTGTTTTTATATACAAATAAAAGTTTCTTTAATTATTAAAAATAAATAAAATGGTTTGGATTCTCTTTAAAAACTTGGTTTGATTCAGTCTGAACAGAGCATTGCGCAGTCGAGCATACCCAACTGCCGTGCACTGGCTTTCTACGTGAATTTATGGGCCAGCACGCATCGCGCTCTGCAGCTGCACTTGTTATTGCTTGGCATTACGTGGTGCGAAGTGTGAGGGTTGAGTTGTCTCGGGAGTGGGGCTGGGATGGGGTTTGTGTGTTAACAAGGAGCGCCACTTACCTCCATAGGAAGAACGCCATGACAATCAGAATGATGCCGAAGCAGCTGAATATGATGCCCACCAATACGGCCAGGTTGTAATCGTTGTGCGATTGCCGCAGCAGAGGCTGCAGCTTCTCGCAATTCGGCTGCAATTGTATCTGAAAGTTGCAAAAAAAAAAAGAAAGAGGTTAGTTGCGGGTTAGTTTTCGGGCTTGTGTTTGTCTTCGCAGCATGCTGGGATTAATGTCTTTGGCCTGCAGCTGACACGTCCCAAAGCCAGGCATATATGTGCTTAGCTGCGGCGCCTGGGCGTATGCTAAGCTTTTGTGTTGATTTTAGCATAATGCTGCATACCTTTACCCTATTAAGATGCTCAAGATAGGGCAAGGCAGTGACCGACTTGAAGATATCCACGCTACGAACACTCGAATTTAGTTCTAGACAAACACACACACATACACAGAGGCATGCTCGTCTTGCTTCTTCTTCCATTAGCCGTGCTCTATAAGAAATGCAGTCTAAGATAACTTGGGTTTTTGTAGTCCGATCTTTTTGAAATTTTCATTACTTAAGTATGGCATACAAAAGTGTCTACATACCAAAGTACAAGGTTCTACCTTTAATAATGGGAACTTTACCCAATTTTAGGATGAAACCTAGCAATTGAAATATGATAAAGCCTATTGATAAGAATCAATATCGGCAAAAAGATAAAGATTGGATATTTATAATAAGTGTAATATGGGCTAGCATATATTTCAGTTCTCTAGACTATATGATATAGTACTCTGACATTTTTATACATTTTTCTCAGGGCTTATAATTTGAACTTTATTTTGCTCAGATATTCTGCTATTTTCTCTCAATCCGTTTTCTTTTTTTTTGACCATTTAGCAACTTGTTAAAAATGAAAATAAATATTTCTTTGGTTTGCATTTGCCGTTTGTTGTTGCATAAATAATATTTATTTAAAAAACATTTGTGTGGCTTGTGCGCTTAAGCGGAAGTGTAACTGGATGTGAATGTGAAAAATGTGAAAATGGTAAAGGAAGAGGGGGGCCAGCGGAAGCGTAGCATATAAATATGGCCAAAAGGTGCAGCCACTTGAAATGCAGTCAGCAATGAATTATATGGAAATGTGTGCAGAGTAGGGAAAACCAAAGGAAAATGGAAAGGAGCAGAAAAATAATATGCAACAAAACAAAAAAAAAAACTCATACGGAGACTGCACAAGTTATGAGGGCGTGACAATGTTACGCCCATCGCCGCAACGAGGTCAGCTAAATTGGCATATTTTGTCACGGCTGCAAAACATGTTTAATGCATGCAGCATGCATGTGTGTGCGTGTGCGTGTGTGTGATGTGTTATATGTCATTAAGGATGTTGTTATGACAAGATATTGTGACAGAGTTGAAAAGTCAATAAACTGGCGAGCGTAAACAATGGGCAAAGCGATGGGCGTGGCTAGATTATGCTTGACAAATTGCCATTAAATATGCATAAACGCTTATTACGCATACGCCACCCATGCCAGTTGCTTGCCAGGCCAGGAGGCAAATTGATATGCCACAAAATGCAAACACGGCGAGAAAAACTGAGCTCCAAACATAATCCTATCCAACTTTCATTTATTAATGAATAGTTTTGAACGCTAATCAATCACAAATTTGACATTATTTCAAATTTGTTCTAAAGAATCTGAAATTAAGCATAAAGATTGTCAAGTTTTTAAGTGCGAAAATGCTTTAAAGTACATGAATCAAGCATAATTCCTAATTTCTGTCAAAGTTGCTTTGAAGCATCTTAAATTAAGCTTAAAATTCGTCAGATTTTGAGCTCGATTCAATCTAAAAGTTCTTTAATCAAGCATATTCGTACTCAAATTTCTTTAATCAAATGAAATTTCTACCCAAATTTAAACTTGTTCTACAGAATCTTTAATTAAACCTTAAACTCAAGATTTTGAGAGCTCATCGTTTTAAAAGTTCTTCAATAAAGCATATTCGTACTCGATTGCAGACTTTCGTATAAATTAGCAAAGTTTTAAGTTCGAATAAATCTAAAATTTCGTACTGATTTTCAAACTTGTTCAAGAGAAACTTTATCAAAAAGTGCTTTAATCAAGCAAATATTTAACTTATTTTCAAACTTCTTCTAAGAATTCTTAAATTAATTTATTTGAATAAGGCAAAGACAAATTCTACTGTAAGTTGTATACTTATTTCTAGCTATAAAAACTGATGACAGTAAAAGTTGATCTAGGCTTAAAATTATTTAAGCCAATTTTGCAAAGTAGAAGAAAAAGTTGAGGAAATTCAAAAGCATTTTCTCTGTATGATTTCTTATTCAAGTTTTTGCGCATTTAAAATAATATTTAATAAAAGATTTTTGTGCAGAAATTAAACGTGAATGGGCTTTAATGTATTTCTAAGACAGGCTTTGCTTGATTTAAGCTCAAAGCTCTTGATAATATGCTTGGCCAGGTTCGCTCTTGATTTAGTTTCAAGCCTTTTACTTGAGTAAAGTTTTTAGCTTATGAACTTTTCTCTCAGTGTAGTGGTATATATAAATAATGTGTGGCTCTTGCTTATGACGTGGCCTAAAAACTGGCAAATATGCAATAAACTTTTAGCCAAAGGCGGGCAAAAATATGCTGCAGGCTGAAAGAATAGATAGACAGCCGCACAATATGCATGTGAGTATGTATGTGTGTGGGTGTGTGTGTGTGTAATCAGATCTGGCAACGCCGCGGCCATTTTGTAATATTATAGCTAATTTTATGGCATGCCACGCCCGCCAAAAGCTGGCTTTAGCATAGACATTGCATTTCTGATTTGCCTAGCTGGCAGGTGTGTGTGCAGGTGTGTGTGTGTGTGCAGGTGTGTGTGTGTGTGCATGTGTGTGTACTTACAATTCGTGAATCCGAAAATTTGCCCAACACAATTTTCTTGGGATTTATAACGCTGAATGTGGCCGCTGCCACTTTGACTTCATAGTAAGAGTTTGTTGTCAGATTTTGTAATATCATCTGCATAGAAATGGAAGAAAAAACATAAATAATATATGTGAAAATATTCACGAATACTCCATGATTATATTATAAATATTCAAGCTAATCTAAAAACTAAAAGCGAGGCAAATATAATCTTTAAAAATTTGTTAAATATTTTTCAATTCAAGCTTATATGTGCCAGTTTTATGTTTGCGAATAATTTGCTTTAAATATGAGGCTCTAGTTTGCTGCATATTTAGAAAATATATAAAAAGCAAATAAAAGGTTTTCTAGTCGGGAGTGCCCGACTTGGGGATACCCTAAACCTTCTATAAAATTAAAGATACTTTTGTATAAATATTTATTAATATTTTCTTATCATTTTTTATTTTGTATTTTTAATTCTTTATCTATAAATTAATAAGACTCGCTTTTTGATTTAAAAATTGATTTGTTTGTCCCAAAAACAGTTATAAAAAAAAACAATTTTTAAACATAAACAACGAAACATGAACCGAGTTTGTGCGGCAATAATACAATTTTATTGTTGCAATACTCTCGTTTTTTTTTGGTAAACTTGTTTTGCTGCGGCGTTTTATTTATTTATTTTGCTGCGCTAAATAAAAACTGGGCGAGCTGCTGACAAAACAACCCACAAAAAAATAAATAAAAAAAAAACAGCATAAATTTAATTTATTTGCTACGAAAATACGTACAGGTGTGGCAGCTGAGTGTGTGTGTGTTGGTGTGTATTGTTTTGCCACAGAATTTATATTCCACAAAGACAAAGCCAAAGCCCTGGCCATAGTCCTGGTCCGTGTGGGCGCGACTGCAGATAAACATTTGTAAAATATTTACATTTGCAGTCCCGAGCACGACTTTTTGATAGGGTTTTTCTCTGCTTCTCTAGAAAATATGAGGGGCTACCCTTGCCTCGTTGGAAGCATAACTAATTCTTGTTTGTATTGAGAGCAAGTTCGTAAACTAGCTGCTAGAGTGGGGATTTCTAGTTCAGTTTGCTGAATAAGTTCACTCGTTCATTTTCTGGCCGTTAACTAAATCGATCATTTAGTTCACTCGTTCAGCTATTCAGTCGTTTTTACCCCAAGATTCGTATATAGACATGGGTCAAAAATTACCACCCCCATATCTCGGCCAAATCTCATCCGATTTTCACGAAGTTTGGGGTTTTCTTCACGGTTTTCCCTCTAGATTAATCTGACATTAAAATCTCGACACCGATTTTTTAGTCGAAATTCATGTCCAAATCTTACCCCAAGATTCGTATATAGACATGGGTCAAAAATTACCACCCCCATATCTCGGCCAAATCTCATCCGATTTTCACGAAGTTTGGCTTTTTCTTCACGGTTTTCCCTCTAGATTAATCTGGCATTCAAATCTCGACACCGATTTTTTAGTCAAAATTCAAGATTTGTATATAGACATGGGTCAAAAATTACCACCCCCATAACTTTGTCAAATCTCATCCGATTTTCACGAAGTTTGGCTTTTTCTTAACGGTTTTCCCTCTAGATTAATCTGACATTCAAATCTCGACACCGATTTTTTAGTCGAAATTCATGTCCAAATCTTACCCCAAGATTCGTATATAGACATCCAAATCTTACCCCAAGATTCGTATATAGACATGGGTCAAAAATTACCACCCCCATATCACGGCCAAATCTCATCCGATTTTCACGAAGTTTGGCTTTTTCTTCACGGTTTTCCCTCTAGATTAATCTGGCATTCAAATCTCGACACCGATTTTTTAGTCGAAATTCATGTCCAAATCTTACCCCAAGATTCGTATATAGACATGGGTCAAAAATTACCACCCCCATATCTCGGCCAAATCTCATCCGATTTTCACGAAGTTTGGCTTTTTCTTCACGGGTTTCCCTCTAGATTAATCTGACATTCAAATCTCGACACCGATTTTTTAGTCGAAATTCATGTCCAAATCTTACCCCAAGATTCGTATATAGACATGGGTCCAAAAATTACCACCCCCATATCTCGGCCAAATCTCATCCGATTTTCACGAAGTTTGGCTTTTTGTTAATGATTTTCCCTCTAGATTAACCTGGCATTCAAATCTGAACACCGATTTTTTAGTCGTAATTCATGTCCAAATCTTACCCCAAGATTCGTATATAGACGTGGGTCAAAAATTACCACCCCCATAACTCGGTCAAATCTCATCCGATTTTCACGAAGTTTGGCTTTTTGTTCATGATTTTCCCTCTAGATTAATCTGGCATTCAAAGCTCAACACCGATTTTTTAGTCGAAATTCATGTCCAAATCTTACCCCAAGATTCGTATATAGACGTGGGTCAAAAATTACCACCCCCATATCTCGGCCAAATCTCATCCGATTTTCACGAAGTTTGGCTTTTTGTTAATGATTTTCCCTCTAGATAAATCTTACATTCAAATCTCTACACCGATTTTTTAGTCGAAATTCATGTCCAAATCTTACCAAGATTCGTATATAGACATGGGTCAAAAATTACCACCCCCATATCTCGGCCAAATCTCATCCGATTTTCACGAAGTTTGGCTTTTTCTTCACGGTTTTCCCTCTAGATTAATCTGGCATTCAAATCTCGACACCGATTTTTTAGTCGAAATTCATGTCCAAATCTTACCCCAAGATTCGTATATAGACATGGGTCAAAAATTACCACCCCCATAACTCGGTCAAATCTCATCCGATTTTCACGAAGTTTGGCTTTTTGTTAATGATTTTCCCTCTAGATTAATCTGGCATTCAAAGCTCGACACCGATTTTTTAGTCGAAATTCATGTCCAAATCTTACCCCAAGATTCGTATATAGACGTGGGTCAAAAATTACCACCCCCATATCTCGGCCAAATCTCATCCGATTTTCACGAAGTTTGGCTTTTTGTTAATGATTTTCCCTCTAGATAAATCTTACATTCAAATCTCTACACCGATTTTTTAGTCGAAATTCATGTCCAAATCTTACCAAGATTCGTATATAGACATGGGTCAAAAATTACCACCCCCATATCTCGGCCAAATCTCATCCGATTTTCACGAAGTTTGGCTTTTTCTTCACGGTTTTCCCTCTAGATTAATCTGGCATTCAAATCTCGACACCGATTTTTTAGTCGAAATTCATGTCCAAATCTTACCCCAAGATTCGTATATAGACATGGGTCAAAAATTACCACCCCCATAACTCGGTCAAATCTCATCCGATTTTCACGAAGTTTGGCTTTTTGTTAATGATTTTCCCTCTAGATTAATCTGGCATTCAAAGCTCGACACCGATTTTTTAGTCGAAATTCATGTCCAAATCTTACCCCAAGATTCGTATATAGACGTGGGTCAAAAATTACCACCCCCATATCTCGGCCAAATCTCATCCGATTTTCACGAAGTTTGGCTTTTTGTTAATGATTTTCCCTCTAGATAAATCTTACATTCAAATCTCTACACCGATTTTTTAGTCGAAATTCATGTCCAAATCTTACCCCAAGATTCGTATATAGACATGGGTCAAAAATTACCACCCCCATATCTCGGCCAAATCTCATCCGATTTTCACGAAGTTTGGCTTTTTCTTCACGGCTTTCCCTCTAGATTAATCTGGCATTCAAATCTCGACACCGATTTTTTAGTCGAAATTCATGTCCAAATCTTACCCCAAGATTCGTATATAGACATGGGTCAAAAATTACCACCCCCATAACTCGGTCAAATCTCATCCGATTTTCACGAAGTTTGGCTTTTTGTTAATGATTTTCCCTCTAGATTAATCTGGCATTCAAAGCTCGACACCGATTTTTTAGTCGAAATTCATGTCCAAATCTTACCCCAAGATTCGTATATAGACGTGGGTCAAAAATTACCACCCCCATATCTCGGCCAAATCTCATCCGATTTTCACGAAGTTTGGCTTTTTGTTAATGATTTTCCCTCTAGATAAATCTTACATTCAAATCTCTACACCGATTTTTTAGTCGAAATTCATGTCCAAATCTTACCCCAAGATTCGTATATAGACATGGGTCAAAAATTACCACCCCCATATCTCGGCCAAATCTCATCCGATTTTCACGAAGTTTGGCTTTTTCTTCACGGTTTTCCCTCTAGATTAATCTGGCATTCAAATCTCGACACCGATGTTTTAGTCGAAATTCATGTCCAAATCTTACCCCAAGATTCGTATATAGACATGGGTCAAAAATTACCACCCCCATATCTCGGCCAAATCTCATCCGATTTTCACGAAGTTTGGCTTTTTCTTAACGGTTTTCCCTCTAGATTAATCTGACATTCAAATCTCGACACCGATTTTTTAGTCGAAATTCATGTCCAAATCTTACCCCAAGATTCGTATATAGACATGGGTCAAAATTTACCACCCCCATATCTCGGCCAAATCTCATCCGATTTTCACGAAGTTTGGCTTTTTGTTAATGATTTTCCCTCTAGATTAATCTGGCATTCAAATCTGAACACCGATTTTTTAGTCGAAATTCATGTCCAAATCTTACCCCAAGATTCGTATATAGACATGGGTCAAAAATTACCACCCCCATATCACGGCCAAATCTCATCCGATTTTCACGAAGTTTGGCTTTTTCTTCACGGTTTTCCCTCTAGATTAATCTGGCATTCAAATCTCGACACCGATTTTTTAGTCGAAATTCATGTCCAAATCTTACCCCAAGATTCGTATATAGACATGGGTCAAAAATTACCACCCCCATATCTCGGCCAAATCTCATCCGATTTTCACGAAGTTTGGCTTTTTCTTCACGGTTTTCCCTCTAGATTAATCTGACATTCAAATCTCGACACCGATTTTTTAGTCGAAATTCATGTCCAAATCTTACCCCAAGATTCGTATATAGACATGGGTCAAAATTTACCACCCCCATATCTCGGCCAAATCTCATCCGATTTTCACGAAGTTTGGCTTTTTGTTAATGATTTTCCCTCTAGATTAATCTGGCATTCAAATCTGAACACCGATTTTTTAGTCGAAATTCATGTCTAAATCTTACCCCAAGATTCGTATATAGACGTGGGTCAAAAATTACCACCCCCATAACTCGGTCAAATCTCATCCGATTTTCACGAAGTTTGGCTTTTTCTTCACGGTTTTCCCTCTAGATTAATCTGACATTCAAATCTCGACACCGATTTTTTAGTCGAAATTCATGTCCAAATCTTACCCCAAGATTCGTATATAGACATGGGTCAAAAATTACCACCCCCATATCTCGGCCAAATCTCATCCGATTTTCACGAAGTTTGGCTTTTTGTTAATGATTTTCCCTCTAGATTAACCTGGCATTCAAATCTGAACACCGATTTTTTAGTCGTAATTCATGTCTAAATCTTACCCCAAGATTCGTATATAGACGTGGGTCAAAAATTACCACCCCCATAACTCGGTCAAATCTCATCCGATTTTCACGAAGTTTGGCTTTTTGTTAATGATTTTCCCTCTAGATTAATCTGGCATTCAAAGCTCGACACCGATTTTTTAGTCGAAATTCATGTCCAAATCTTACCCCAAGATTCGTATATAGACGTGGGTCAAAAATTACCACCCCCATATCTCGGCCAAATCTCATCCGATTTTCACGAAGTTTGGCTTTTTGTTAATGATTTTCCCTCTAGATAAATCTTACATTCAAATCTCTACACCGATTTTTTAGTCGAAATTCATGTCCAAATCTTACCCCAAGATTCGTATATAGACATGGGTCAAAAATTACCACCCCCATATCTCGGCCAAATCTCATCCGATTTTCACGAAGTTTGGCTTTTTCTTCACGGTTTTCCCTCTAGATTAATCTGGCATTCAAATCTCGACACCGATTTTTTAGTCGAAAATCATGTCCAAATCTTACCCCAAGATTTGTAAATAGACATGGGTCAAAAATTACCACCCCCATAACTTTGTCAAATCTCATCCGATTTTCACGAAGTTTGGCTTTTTGTTAATGATTTTCCCTCTAGATTAATCTGGCATTCAAATCTCGACACCGATTTTTTAGTCGAAATTCATGTCCAAATCTTACCCCAAGATTCGTATATAGACATGGGTCAAAAATTACCACCCCCATATCTCGGCCAAATCTCATCCGATTTTCACGAAGTTTGGCTTTTTCTTCATGGTTTTCCCTCTAGATTAATCTGACATTCAAAACTCGACACCGATTTTTTAGTCGAAATTCATGTCCATATCTTACCTCAAGATTCGTATATAGACATGGGTCAAAAATTACCACCCCCATATCTCGGCCAAATCTCATCCGATTTTCACGAAGTTTGGCTTTTTCTTCACGGTTTTCCCTCTAGATTAATCTGATATTCAAATCTCGACACCGATTTTTTAGTCGAAATTCATGTCCAAATCTTACCCCAAGATTCGTATATAGACATGGGTCAAAAATTACCACCCCCATATCTCGGCCAAATCTCATCCGATTTTCACGAAGTTTGGCTTTTTCTTCACGGTTTTCCCTCTAGATTAATCTGACATTCAAATCTCGACACCGATTTTTTAGTCGAAATTCATGTCCAAATCTTACCCCAAGATTCGTATATAGACGTGGGTCAAAAATTACCACCCCCATAACTTTGTCAAATCTCATCCGATTTTCACGAAGTTTGGCTTTTTGTTAATGATTTTCCCTCTAGATTAATCTGGCATTCAAATCTCGACACCGATTTTTTAAGTCGAAATTCATGTCCAAATCTTACCCCAAGATTCGTATATAGACAGGGGTCAAAAATTACCACCCCCATAACTTTGTCAAATCTCATCCGATTTTCACGAAGTTTGGCTTTTTGTTAATGATTTTCCCTCTAGATTAACCTGGCATTCAAATCTGAACACCGATTTTTTAGTCGTAATTCATGTCCAAATCTTACCCCAAGATTCGTATATAGACGTGGGTCAAAAATTACCACCCCCATAACTCGGTCAAATCTCATCCGATTTTCACGAAGTTTGGCTTTTTGTTAATGATTTTCCCTCTAGATTAATCTGGCATTCAAAGCTCGACACCGATTTTTTAGTCGAAATTCATGTCCAAATCTTACCCCAAGATTCGTATATAGACATGGGTCAAAAATTACCACCCCCATATCTCGGCCAAATCTCATCCGATTTTCACGAAGTTTGGCTTTTTCTTCACGGTTTTCCCTCTAGATTAATCTGGCATTCAAATCTCGACACCGATTTTTTAGTCGAAAATCATGTCCAAATCTTACCCCAAGATTTGTAAATAGACATGGGTCAAAAATTACCACCCCCATAACTTTGTCAAATCTCATCCGATTTTCACGAAGTTTGGCTTTTTGTTAATGATTTTCCCTCTAGATTAATCTGGCATTCAAATCTCGACACCGATTTTTTAGTCGAAATTCATGTCCAAATCTTACCCCAAGATTCGTATATAGACATGGGTCAAAAATTACCACCCCCATATCTCGGCCAAATCTCATCCGATTTTCACGAAGTTTGGCTTTTTCTTCATGGTTTTCCCTCTAGATTAATCTGGCATTCAAAACTCGACACCGATTTTTTAGTCGAAATTCATGTCCATATCTTACCTCAAGATTCGTATATGGACATGGGTCAAAAATTACCACCCCCATATCTCGGCCAAATCTCATCCGATTTTCACGAAGTTTGGCTTTTTCTTCACGGTTTTCCCTCTAGATTAATCTGACATTCAAATCTCGACACCGATTTTTTAGTCGAAATTCATGTCCAAATCTTACCCCAAGATTCGTATATAGACATGGGTCAAAAATTACCACCCCCATATCTCGGCCAAATCTCATCCGATTTTCACGAAGTTTGGCTTTTTCTTCACGGTTTTCCCTCTAGATTAATCTGACATTCAAATCTCGACACCGATTTTTTAGTCGAAATTCATGTCCAAATCTTACCCCAAGATTCGTATATAGACGTGGGTCAAAAATTACCACCCCCATAACTTTGTCAAATCTCATCCGATTTTCACGAAGTTTGGCTTTTTGTTAATGATTTTCCCTCTAGATTAATCTGGCATTCAAATCTCGACACCGATTTTTTAAGTCGAAATTCATGTCCAAATCTTACCCCAAGATTCGTATATAGACATGGGTCAAAAATTACCACCCCCATAACTTTGTCAAATCTCATCCGATTTTCACGAAGTTTGGCTTTTTGTTAATGATTTTCCCTCTAGATTAACCTGGCATTCAAATCTGAACACCGATTTTTTAGTCGTAATTCATGTCCAAATCTTACCCCAAGATTCGTATATAGACGTGGGTCAAAAATTACCACCCCCATAACTCGGTCAAATCTCATCCGATTTTCACGAAGTTTGGCTTTTTGTTAATGATTTTCCCTCTAGATTAATCTGGCATTCAAAGCTCGACACCGATTTTTTAGTCGAAATTCATGTCCAAATCTTACCCCAAGATTCGTATATAGACGTGGGTCAAAAATTACCACCCCCATATCTCGGCCAAATCTCATCCGATTTTCACGAAGTTTGGCTTTTTCTTAACGGTTTTCCCTCTAGATTAATCTGACATTCAAATCTCGACACCGATTTTTTAGTCGAAATTCATGTCCAAATCTTACCCCAAGATTCGTATATAGACATGGGTCAAAATTTACCACCCCCATATCTCGGCCAAATCTCATCCGATTTTCACGAAGTTTGGCTTTTTCTTCACGGTTTTCCCTCTAGATTAATCTGACATTCAAATCTCGACACCGATTTTTTAGTCGAAATTCATGTCCAAATCTTACCCCAAGATTCGTATATAGACATGGGTCAAAAATTACCACCCCCATAACTCGGTCAAATCTCATCCGATTTTCACGAAGTTTGGCTTTTTGTTAATGATTTTCCCTCTAGATTAATCTGGCATTCAAATCTCGACCCCGATTTTTTAGTCGAAATTCATGTCCAAATCTTACCCCAAGATTTGTAAATAGACATGGGTCAAAAATTACCACCCCCATAACTTTGTCAAATCTCATACGATTTTCACGAAGTTTGGCTTTTTGTTAATGATTTTCCCTCTAGATTAATCTGGCATTCAAATCTCGACACCGATTTTTTAGTCGAAATTCATGTCCAAATCTTACCCCAAGATTCGTATATAGACATGGGTCAAAAATTACCACCCCCATATCTCGGCCAAATCTCATCCGATTTTCACGAAGTTTGGCTTTTTCTTAACGGTTTTCCCTCTAGATTAATCTGACATTCAAATCTCGACACCGATTTTTTAGTCGAAATTCATGTCCAAATCTTACCCCAAGATTCGTATATAGACATGGGTCAAAATTTACCACCCCCATATCTCGGCCAAATCTCATCCGATTTTCACGAAGTTTGGCTTTTTCTTCACGGTTTTCCCTCTAGATTAATCTGACATTCAAATCTCGACACCGATTTTTTAGTCGAAATTCATGTCCAAATCTTACCCCAAGATTCGTATATAGACATGGGTCAAAAATTACCACCCCCATATCTCGGCCAAATCTCATCCGATTTTCACGAAGTTTGGCTTTTTGTTAATGATTTTCCCTCTAGATTAACCTGGCATTCAAATCTGAACACCGATTTTTTAGTCGTAATTCATGTCCAAATCTTACCCCAAGATTCGTATATAGACGTGGGTCAAAAATTACCACCCCCATAACTCGGTCAAATCTCATCCGATTTTCACGAAGTTTGGCTTTTTGTTAATGATTTTCCCTCTAGATTAATCTGGCATTCAAAGCTCGACACCGATTTTTTAGTCGAAATTCATGTCCAAATCTTACCCCAAGATTCGTATATAGACATGGGTCAAAAATTACCACCCCCATAACTCGGTCAAATCTCATCCGATTTTCACGAAGTTTGGCTTTTTGTTAATGATTTTCCCTCTAGATTAACCTGGCATTCAAATCTGAACACCGATTTTTTAGTCGTAATTCATGTCCAAATCTTACCCCAAGATTCGTATATAGACGTGGGTCAAAAATTACCACCCCCATAACTCGGTCAAATCTCATCCGATTTTCACGAAGTTTGGCTTTTTGTTAATGATTTTCCCTCTAGATTAATCTGGCATTCAAAGCTCGACACCGATTTTTTAGTCGAAATTCATGTCCAAATCTTACCCCAAGATTCGTATATAGACATGGGTCAAAAATTACCACCCCCATATCTCGGCCAAATCTCATCCGATTTTCACGAAGTTTGGCTTTTTCTTCATGGTTTTCCCTCTAGATTAATCTGGCATTCAAAACTCGACACCGATTTTTTAGTCGAAATTCATGTCCATATCTTACCTCAAGATTCGTATATGGACATGGGTCAAAAATTACCACCCCCATATCTCGGCCAAATCTCATCCGATTTTCACGAAGTTTGGCTTTTTCTTCACGGTTTTCCCTCTAGATTAATCTGACATTCAAATCTCGACACCGATTTTTTAGTCGAAATTCATGTCCAAATCTTACCCCAAGATTCGTATATAGACATGGGTCAAAAATTACCACCCCCATATCTCGGCCAAATCTCATCCGATTTTCACGAAGTTTGGCTTTTTCTTCACGGTTTTCCCTCTAGATTAATCTGACATTCAAATCTCGACACCGATTTTTTAGTCGAAATTCATGTCCAAATCTTACCCCAAGATTCGTATATAGACGTGGGTCAAAAATTACCACCCCCATAACTTTGTCAAATCTCATCCGATTTTCACGAAGTTTGGCTTTTTGTTAATGATTTTCCCTCTAGATTAATCTGGCATTCAAATCTCGACACCGATTTTTTAAGTCGAAATTCATGTCCAAATCTTACCCCAAGATTCGTATATAGACATGGGTCAAAAATTACCACCCCCATAACTTTGTCAAATCTCATCCGATTTTCACGAAGTTTGGCTTTTTGTTAATGATTTTCCCTCTAGATTAACCTGGCATTCAAATCTGAACACCGATTTTTTAGTCGTAATTCATGTCCAAATCTTACCCCAAGATTCGTATATAGACGTGGGTCAAAAATTACCACCCCCATAACTCGGTCAAATCTCATCCGATTTTCACGAAGTTTGGCTTTTTGTTAATGATTTTCCCTCTAGATTAATCTGGCATTCAAAGCTCGACACCGATTTTTTAGTCGAAATTCATGTCCAAATCTTACCCCAAGATTCGTATATAGACGTGGGTCAAAAATTACCACCCCCATATCTCGGCCAAATCTCATCCGATTTTCACGAAGTTTGGCTTTTTCTTAACGGTTTTCCCTCTAGATTAATCTGACATTCAAATCTCGACACCGATTTTTTAGTCGAAATTCATGTCCAAATCTTACCCCAAGATTCGTATATAGACATGGGTCAAAATTTACCACCCCCATATCTCGGCCAAATCTCATCCGATTTTCACGAAGTTTGGCTTTTTCTTCACGGTTTTCCCTCTAGATTAATCTGACATTCAAATCTCGACACCGATTTTTTAGTCGAAATTCATGTCCAAATCTTACCCCAAGATTCGTATATAGACATGGGTCAAAAATTACCACCCCCATAACTCGGTCAAATCTCATCCGATTTTCACGAAGTTTGGCTTTTTGTTAATGATTTTCCCTCTAGATTAATCTGGCATTCAAATCTCGACCCCGATTTTTTAGTCGAAATTCATGTCCAAATCTTACCCCAAGATTTGTAAATAGACATGGGTCAAAAATTACCACCCCCATAACTTTGTCAAATCTCATACGATTTTCACGAAGTTTGGCTTTTTGTTAATGATTTTCCCTCTAGATTAATCTGGCATTCAAATCTCGACACCGATTTTTTAGTCGAAATTCATGTCCAAATCTTACCCCAAGATTCGTATATAGACATGGGTCAAAAATTACCACCCCCATATCTCGGCCAAATCTCATCCGATTTTCACGAAGTTTGGCTTTTTCTTAACGGTTTTCCCTCTAGATTAATCTGACATTCAAATCTCGACACCGATTTTTTAGTCGAAATTCATGTCCAAATCTTACCCCAAGATTCGTATATAGACATGGGTCAAAATTTACCACCCCCATATCTCGGCCAAATCTCATCCGATTTTCACGAAGTTTGGCTTTTTCTTCACGGTTTTCCCTCTAGATTAATCTGACATTCAAATCTCGACACCGATTTTTTAGTCGAAATTCATGTCCAAATCTTACCCCAAGATTCGTATATAGACATGGGTCAAAAATTACCACCCCCATATCTCGGCCAAATCTCATCCGATTTTCACGAAGTTTGGCTTTTTGTTAATGATTTTCCCTCTAGATTAACCTGGCATTCAAATCTGAACACCGATTTTTTAGTCGTAATTCATGTCCAAATCTTACCCCAAGATTCGTATATAGACGTGGGTCAAAAATTACCACCCCCATAACTCGGTCAAATCTCATCCGATTTTCACGAAGTTTGGCTTTTTGTTAATGATTTTCCCTCTAGATTAATCTGGCATTCAAAGCTCGACACCGATTTTTTAGTCGAAATTCATGTCCAAATCTTACCCCAAGATTCGTATATAGACGTGGGTCAAAAATTACCACCCCCATATCTCGGCCAAATCTCATCCGATTTTCACGAAGTTTGGCTTTTTGTTAATGATTTTCCCTCTAGATAAATCTTACATTCAAATCTCTACACCGATTTTTTAGTCGAAATTCATGTCCAAATCTTACCCCAAGATTCGTATATAGACATGGGTCAAAAATTACCACCCCCATATCTCGGCCAAATCTCATCCGATTTTCACGAAGTTTGGCTTTTTCTTCACGGTTTTCCCTCTAGATTAATCTGGCATTCAAATCTCGACACCGATTTTTTAGTCGAAAATCATGTCCAAATCTTACCCCAAGATTTGTAAATAGACATGGGTCAAAAATTACCACCCCCATAACTTTGTCAAATCTCATCCGATTTTCACGAAGTTTGGCTTTTTGTTAATGATTTTCCCTCTAGATTAATCTGGCATTCAAATCTGAACACCGATTTTTTAGTCGAAATTCATGTCCAAATCTTACCCCAAGATTCGTATATAGACATGGGTCAAAAATTACCACCCCCATATCTCGGCCAAATCTCATCCGATTTTCACGAAGTTTGGCTTTTTCTTCACGGTTTTCCCTCTAGATTAATCTGGCATTCAAAACTCGACACCGATTTTTTAGTCGAAATTCATGTCCAAATCTTACCTCAAGATTCGTATATAGACATGGGTCAAAAATTACCACCCCCATATCTCGGCCAAATCTCATCCGATTTTCACGAAGTTTGGCTTTTTCTTCACGGTTTTCCCTCTAGATTAATCTGACATTCAAATCTCGACACCGATTTTTTAGTCGAAATTCATGTCCAAATCTTACCCCAAGATTCGTATATAGACATGGGTCAAAAATTACCACCCCCATATCTCGGCCAAATCTCATCCGATTTTCACGAAGTTTGGCTTTTTCTTCACGGTTTTCCCTCTAGATTAATCTGACATTCAAATCTCGACACCGATTTTTTAGTCGAAATTCATGTCCAAATCTTACCCCAAGATTCGTATATAGACATGGGTCAAAAATTACCACCCCCATAACTTTGTCAAATCTCATCCGATTTTCACGAAGTTTGGCTTTTTGTTAATGATTTTCCCTCTAGATTAATCTGGCATTCAAATCTGAACACCGATTTTTTAGTCGAAATTCATGTCCAAATCTTACCCCAAGATTCGTATATAGACATGGGTCAAAAATTACCACCCCCATATCTCGGCCAAATCTCATCCGATTTTCACGAAGTTTGGCTTTTTCTTCATGGTTTTCCCTCTAGATGAATCTGGCATTCAAAACTCGACACCGATTTTTTAGTCGAAATTCATGTCCAAATCTTACCTCAAGATTCGTATATAGACATGGGTCAAAAATTACCACCCCCATATCTCGGCCAAATCTCATCCGATTTTCACGAAGTTTGGCTTTTTCTTCACGGTTTTCCCTCTAGATTAATCTGACATTCAAATCTCGACACCGATTTTTTAGTCGAAATTCATGTCCAAATCTTACCCCAAGATTCGTATATAGACGTGGGTCAAAAATTACCACCCCCATAACTTTGTCAAATCTCATCCGATTTTCACGAAGTTTGGCTTTTTGTTAATGATTTTCCCTCTAGATTAATCTGGCATTCAAATCTCGACACCGATTTTTTAAGTCGAAATTCATGTCCAAATCTTACCCCAAGATTCGTATATAGACATGGGTCAAAAATTACCACCCCCATAACTTTGTCAAATCTCATCCGATTTTCACGAAGTTTGGCTTTTTGTTAATGATTTTCCTTCTAGATTAATCTGGCATTCAAATCTCGACACCGATTTTTTAGTCGAAATTCATGTCCAAATCTTACCCCAAGATTCGTATATAGACATGGGTCAAAAATTACCACCCCCATATCTCGGCCAAATCTCATCCGATTTTCACGAAGTTTGGCTTTTTCTTCATGGTTTTCCCTCTAGATTAATCTGGCATTCAAAACTCGACACCGATTTTTTAGTCGAAATTCATGTCCAAATCTTACCCCAAGATTCGTATATAGACATGGGTCAAAAATTACCACCCCCATAACTCGGTCAAATCTCATCCGATTTTCACGAAGTTTGGCTTTTTGTTAATGATTTTCCCTCTAGATTAATCTGGCATTCAAAGCTCGACACCGATTTTTTAGTCGAAATTCATGTCCAAATCTTACCCCAAGATTCGTATATAGACATGGGTCAAAAATTACCACCCCCATATCTCGGCCAAATCTCATCCGATTTTCACGAAGTTTGGCTTTTTGTTAATGATTTTCCCTCTAGATAAATCTTACATTCAAATCTCTACACCGATTTTTTAGTCGAAATTCATGTCCAAATCTTACCCCAAGATTCGTATATAGACATGGGTCAAAAATTACCACCCCCATATCTCGGCCAAATCTCATCCGATTTTCACGAAGTTTGGCTTTTTCTTCACGGTTTTCCCTCTAGATTAATCTGGCATTCAAATCTCGACACCGATTTTTTAGTCGAAAATCATGTCCAAATCTTACCCCAAGATTTGTATATAGACATGGGTCAAAAATTACCACCCCCATAACTTTGTCAAATCTCATCCGATTTTCACGAAGTTTGGCTTTTTGTTAATGATTTTCCCTCTAGATTAATCTGGCATTCAAATCTCGACACCGATTTTTTAGTCGAAATTCATGTCCAAATCTTACCCCAAGATTCGTATATAGACATGGGTCAAAAATTACCACCCCCATATCTCGGCCAAATCTCATCCGATTTTCACGAAGTTTGGCTTTTTCTTCATGGTTTTCCCTCTAGATTAATCTGGCATTCAAAGCTCGACACCGATTTTTTAGTCGAAATTCATGTCCAAATCTTACCCCAAGATTCGTATATAGACATGGGTCAAAATTTACCACCCCCATATCTCGGCCAAATCTCATCCGATTTTCACGAAGTTTGGCTTTTTGTTAATGATTTTCCCTCTAGATTAATCTGGCATTCAAATCTCGACACCGATTTTTTAGTCGAAATTCATGTCCAAATCTTACCCCAAGATTCGTATATAGACATGGGTCAAAATTTACCACCCCCATATCTCGGCCAAATCTCATCCGATTTTCACGAAGTTTGGCTTTTTCTTCACGGTTTTCCCTCTAGATGAATCTGGCATTCAAATCTCGACACCGATTTTTTAGTCGAAATCTTACCCCAAGATTCGTATATAGACATGGGTCAAAAATTACCACCCCCATATCTCGGCCAAATCTCATCCGATTTTCACGAAGTTTGGCTTTTTCTTAACGGTTTTCCCTCTAGATTAATCTGACATTCAAATCTCGACACCGATTTTTTAGTCGAAATTCATGTCCAAATCTTACCCCAAGATTCGTATATAGACATGGGTCAAAATTTACCACCCCCATATCTCGGCCAAATCTCATCCGATTTTCACGAAGTTTGGCTTTTTCTTCACGGTTTTCCCTCTAGATTAATCTGACATTCAAATCTCGACACCGATTTTTTAGTCGAAATTCATGTCCAAATCTTACCCCAAGATTCGTATATAGACATGGGTCAAAAATTACCACCCCCATATCTCGGCCAAATCTCATCCGATTTTCACGAAGTTTGGCTTTTTGTTAATGATTTTCCCTCTAGATTAACCTGGCATTCAAATCTGAACACCGATTTTTTAGTCGTAATTCATGTCCAAATCTTACCCCAAGATTCGTATATAGACGTGGGTCAAAAATTACCACCCCCATAACTCGGTCAAATCTCATCCGATTTTCACGAAGTTTGGCTTTTTGTTAATGATTTTCCCTCTAGATTAATCTGGCATTCAAAGCTCGACACCGATTTTTTAGTCGAAATTCATGTCCAAATCTTACCCCAAGATTCGTATATAGACGTGGGTCAAAAATTACCACCCCCATATCTCGGCCAAATCTCATCCGATTTTCACGAAGTTTGGCTTTTTGTTAATGATTTTCCCTCTAGATAAATCTTACATTCAAATCTCTACACCGATTTTTTAGTCGAAATTCATGTCCAAATCTTACCCCAAGATTCGTATATAGACATGGGTCAAAAATTACCACCCCCATATCTCGGCCAAATCTCATCCGATTTTCACGAAGTTTGGCTTTTTCTTCACGGTTTTCCCTCTAGATTAATCTGGCATTCAAATCTCGACACCGATTTTTTAGTCGAAAATCATGTCCAAATCTTACCCCAAGATTTGTAAATAGACATGGGTCAAAAATTACCACCCCCATAACTTTGTCAAATCTCATCCGATTTTCACGAAGTTTGGCTTTTTGTTAATGATTTTCCCTCTAGATTAATCTGGCATTCAAATCTGAACACCGATTTTTTAGTCGAAATTCATGTCCAAATCTTACCCCAAGATTCGTATATAGACATGGGTCAAAAATTACCACCCCCATATCTCGGCCAAATCTCATCCGATTTTCACGAAGTTTGGCTTTTTCTTCACGGTTTTCCCTCTAGATTAATCTGGCATTCAAAACTCGACACCGATTTTTTAGTCGAAATTCATGTCCAAATCTTACCTCAAGATTCGTATATAGACATGGGTCAAAAATTACCACCCCCATATCTCGGCCAAATCTCATCCGATTTTCACGAAGTTTGGCTTTTTCTTCACGGTTTTCCCTCTAGATTAATCTGACATTCAAATCTCGACACCGATTTTTTAGTCGAAATTCATGTCCAAATCTTACCCCAAGATTCGTATATAGACATGGGTCAAAAATTACCACCCCCATATCTCGGCCAAATCTCATCCGATTTTCACGAAGTTTGGCTTTTTCTTCACGGTTTTCCCTCTAGATTAATCTGACATTCAAATCTCGACACCGATTTTTTAGTCGAAATTCATGTCCAAATCTTACCCCAAGATTCGTATATAGACATGGGTCAAAAATTACCACCCCCATAACTTTGTCAAATCTCATCCGATTTTCACGAAGTTTGGCTTTTTGTTAATGATTTTCCCTCTAGATTAATCTGGCATTCAAATCTGAACACCGATTTTTTAGTCGAAATTCATGTCCAAATCTTACCCCAAGATTCGTATATAGACATGGGTCAAAAATTACCACCCCCATATCTCGGCCAAATCTCATCCGATTTTCACGAAGTTTGGCTTTTTCTTCATGGTTTTCCCTCTAGATGAATCTGGCATTCAAAACTCGACACCGATTTTTTAGTCGAAATTCATGTCCAAATCTTACCTCAAGATTCGTATATAGACATGGGTCAAAAATTACCACCCCCATATCTCGGCCAAATCTCATCCGATTTTCACGAAGTTTGGCTTTTTCTTCACGGTTTTCCCTCTAGATTAATCTGACATTCAAATCTCGACACCGATTTTTTAGTCGAAATTCATGTCCAAATCTTACCCCAAGATTCGTATATAGACGTGGGTCAAAAATTACCACCCCCATAACTTTGTCAAATCTCATCCGATTTTCACGAAGTTTGGCTTTTTGTTAATGATTTTCCCTCTAGATTAATCTGGCATTCAAATCTCGACACCGATTTTTTAAGTCGAAATTCATGTCCAAATCTTACCCCAAGATTCGTATATAGACATGGGTCAAAAATTACCACCCCCATAACTTTGTCAAATCTCATCCGATTTTCACGAAGTTTGGCTTTTTGTTAATGATTTTCCTTCTAGATTAATCTGGCATTCAAATCTCGACACCGATTTTTTAGTCGAAATTCATGTCCAAATCTTACCCCAAGATTCGTATATAGACATGGGTCAAAAATTACCACCCCCATATCTCGGCCAAATCTCATCCGATTTTCACGAAGTTTGGCTTTTTCTTCATGGTTTTCCCTCTAGATTAATCTGGCATTCAAAACTCGACACCGATTTTTTAGTCGAAATTCATGTCCAAATCTTACCCCAAGATTCGTATATAGACATGGGTCAAAAATTACCACCCCCATAACTCGGTCAAATCTCATCCGATTTTCACGAAGTTTGGCTTTTTGTTAATGATTTTCCCTCTAGATTAATCTGGCATTCAAAGCTCGACACCGATTTTTTAGTCGAAATTCATGTCCAAATCTTACCCCAAGATTCGTATATAGACATGGGTCAAAAATTACCACCCCCATATCTCGGCCAAATCTCATCCGATTTTCACGAAGTTTGGCTTTTTGTTAATGATTTTCCCTCTAGATAAATCTTACATTCAAATCTCTACACCGATTTTTTAGTCGAAATTCATGTCCAAATCTTACCCCAAGATTCGTATATAGACATGGGTCAAAAATTACCACCCCCATATCTCGGCCAAATCTCATCCGATTTTCACGAAGTTTGGCTTTTTCTTCACGGTTTTCCCTCTAGATTAATCTGGCATTCAAATCTCGACACCGATTTTTTAGTCGAAAATCATGTCCAAATCTTACCCCAAGATTTGTATATAGACATGGGTCAAAAATTACCACCCCCATAACTTTGTCAAATCTCATCCGATTTTCACGAAGTTTGGCTTTTTGTTAATGATTTTCCCTCTAGATTAATCTGGCATTCAAATCTCGACACCGATTTTTTAGTCGAAATTCATGTCCAAATCTTACCCCAAGATTCGTATATAGACATGGGTCAAAAATTACCACCCCCATATCTCGGCCAAATCTCATCCGATTTTCACGAAGTTTGGCTTTTTCTTCATGGTTTTCCCTCTAGATTAATCTGGCATTCAAAGCTCGACACCGATTTTTTAGTCGAAATTCATGTCCAAATCTTACCCCAAGATTCGTATATAGACATGGGTCAAAATTTACCACCCCCATATCTCGGCCAAATCTCATCCGATTTTCACGAAGTTTGGCTTTTTGTTAATGATTTTCCCTCTAGATTAATCTGGCATTCAAATCTCGACACCGATTTTTTAGTCGAAATTCATGTCCAAATCTTACCCCAAGATTCGTATATAGACATGGGTCAAAATTTACCACCCCCATATCTCGGCCAAATCTCATCCGATTTTCACGAAGTTTGGCTTTTTCTTCACGGTTTTCCCTCTAGATGAATCTGGCATTCAAATCTCGACACCGATTTTTTAGTCGAAATTCATGTCCAAATCTTACCCCAAGATTCGTATATAGACGTGGGTCAAAAATTACCACCCGCATAACTTTGTCAAATCTCATCCGATTTTCACGAAGTTTGGCTTTTTGTTAATGATTTTCCCTCTAGATTGATCTGGCATTCAAATCTCGACACCGATTTTTTAGTCGAAATTCATGTCCAAATCTTACCCCAAGATTCGTATATAGACATGGGTCAAAAATGACCACCCCCATATCTCGGCCAAATCTCATCCGATTTTCACGAGGTTTGGCTCTTTCTTCATGGTTTTCCCTCTAGATTAATCTGGCATTCAAAGCTCGACACCGATTTTTTAGTCGAAATTCATGTCCAAATCTTACCCCAAGATTCGTGTATAGACATGGGTCAAAAATTACCACCCCCATAACTCGGTCAAATCTCAGCCGATTTTCACGAAGTTTGGCTTTTTCTTCATGGTTTTCCCTCTAGATGAATCTGGCATTCAAAACTCGACACCGATTTTTTAGTCGAAATTCATGTCCAAATCTTACCTCAAGATTCGTATATAGACATGGGTCAAAAATTACCACCCCCATATCTCGGCCAAATCTCATCCGATTTTCACGAAGTTTGGCTTTTTCTTCACGGTTTTCCCTCTAGATTAATCTGACATTCAAATCTCGACACCGATTTTTTAGTCGAAATTCATGTCCAAATCTTACCCCAAGATTCGTATATAGACGTGGGTCAAAAATTACCACCCCCATAACTTTGTCAAATCTCATCCGATTTTCACGAAGTTTGGCTTTTTGTTAATGATTTTCCCTCTAGATTAATCTGGCATTCAAATCTCGACACCGATTTTTTAAGTCGAAATTCATGTCCAAATCTTACCCCAAGATTCGTATATAGACATGGGTCAAAAATTACCACCCCCATAACTTTGTCAAATCTCATCCGATTTTCACGAAGTTTGGCTTTTTGTTAATGATTTTCCCTCTAGATTAATCTGGCATTCAAATCTCGACACCGATTTTTTAGTCGAAATTCATGTCCAAATCTTACCCCAAGATTCGTATATAGACATGGGTCAAAAATTACCACCCCCATATCTCGGCCAAATCTCATCCGATTTTCACGAAGTTTGGCTTTTTCTTCATGGTTTTCCCTCTAGATTAATCTGGCATTCAAAACTCGACACCGATTTTTTAGTCGAAATTCATGTCCAAATCTTACCCCAAGATTCGTATATAGACATGGGTCAAAAATTACCACCCCCATATCTCGGCCAAATCTCATCCGATTTTCACGAAGTTTGGCTTTTTCTTCATGGTTTTCCCTCTAGATTAATCTGGCATTCAAAGCTCGACACCGATTTTTTAGTCGAAATTCATGTCCAAATCTTACCCCAAGATTCGTATATAGACATGGGTCAAAATTTACCACCCCCATATCTCGGCCAAATCTCATCCGATTTTCACGAAGTTTGGCTTTTTGTTAATGATTTTCCCTCTAGATTAATCTGGCATTCAAATTTGAACACCGATTTTTTAGTCGAAATTCATGTCCAAATCTTACCCCAAGATTCGTATATAGACGTGGGTCAAAAATTACCACCCCCATAACTTTGTCAAATCTCATCCGATTTTCACGAAGTTTGGCTTTTTGTTAATGATTTTCCCTCTAGATTAAACTGGCATTCAAATCTGAACACCGATTTTTTAGTCGTAATTCATGTCCAAATCTTACCCCAAGATTCGTATATAGACGTGGGTCAAAAATTACCACCCCCATAACTCGGTCAAATCTCATCCGATTTTCACGAAGTTTGGCTTTTTGTTAATGATTTTCCCTCTAGATTAATCTGGCATTCAAAGCTCGACACCGATTTTTTAGTCGAAATTCATGTCCAAATCTTACCCCAAGATTCGTATATAGACATGGGTCAAAAATTACCACCCCCATATCTCGGCAAAATCTCATCCGATTTTCACGAAGTTTGGCTTTTTGTTAATGATTTTCCCTCTAGATAAATCTTACATTCAAATCTCTACACCGATTTTTTAGTCGAAATTCATGTCCAAATCTTACCCCAAGATTCGTATATAGACATGGGTCAAAAATTACCACCCCCATATCTCGGCCAAATCTCATCCGATTTTCACGAAGTTTGGCTTTTTCTTCACGGTTTTCCCTCTAGATTAATCTGGCATTCAAATCTCGACACCGATTTTTTAGTCGAAAATCATGTCCAAATCTTACCCCAAGATTTGTATATAGACATGGGTCAAAAATTACCACCCCCATAACTTTGTCAAATCTCATCCGATTTTCACGAAGTTTGGCTTTTTGTTAATGATTTTCCCTCTAGATTAATCTGGCATTCAAATCTCGACACCGATTTTTTAGTCGAAATTCATGTCCAAATCTTACCCCAAGATTCGTATATAGACATGGGTCAAAAATTACCACCCCCATATCTCGGCCAAATCTCATCCGATTTTCACGAAGTTTGGCTTTTTCTTCATGGTTTTCCCTCTAGATTAATCTGGCATTCAAAGCTCGACACCGATTTTTTAGTCGAAATTCATGTCCAAATCTTACCCCAAGATTCGTATATAGACATGGGTCAAAATTTACCACCCCCATATCTCGGCCAAATCTCATCCGATTTTCACGAAGTTTGGCTTTTTGTTAATGATTTTCCCTCTAGATTAATCTGGCATTCAAATCTCGACACCGATTTTTTAGTCGAAATTCATGTCCAAATCTTACCCCAAGATTCGTATATAGACATGGGTCAAAATTTACCACCCCCATATCTCGGCCAAATCTCATCCGATTTTCACGAAGTTTGGCTTTTTCTTCACGGTTTTCCCTCTAGATTAATCTGACATTCAAATCTCGACACCGATTTTTTAGTCGAAATTCATGTCCGAATCTTACCCCAAGATTCGTATATAGACATGGGTCAAAAATTACCACCCCCATAACTCGGCCAAATCTTTTCCGATTTCCACGAAGTTTGGCTTTTTCTTCATAGTTTTCCCTCTAGATTGATCTGGCATTCAAAGCTCGACACCGATTTTTTAGTTGAAATTCATGTCCAAATCTTACCCCAAGATTACCAACTCTTACTCTTTTTTGCCTGTCTTCTGAATTGAATTTGCCTTTTAATTTGTTGAATTTTGAAGAGAAAAGCATTTATGCGATATTTCTTTATAGAAACTTTTTAAAAACCATTTTCCTGATAAAAATAATATCTATAAATTTATAATTTGAAAATAAAATTGTCTATGTTGTCTATGACAACATTTTTATAAATTTGGGTTTGTGAAGCTAAAAAAGTTCCTCTTAACTTTCATGGACAATGTCCAAAGATGTTGAATTTTTATATGTGATGATATTTTCCTTATTAATTTCAATTTAGTTATTGCCTTCCGTGGCAATTGTGTATCTTTGTTGACATTAAAGTGCCAAGTTTGATGTTATTTTTCTCCTCCCAATTGATTGTATTTTAAACTTCATTTAGCATAACATTTTCTTTTTTCTTTCAAAATATGTTTTGGATGTAATCCTATTTTACATATTCTTCTAATTTCTTGTATTTTAATAAACTTAGCCCCAAGCTTCGAGCCAGCCAATTAAATATTCTCTAAAATAATATATTTAAATCTAAAGAATTCAACTTCAATTTGTAGCATGATTTTATCCAGGGCATTTTAGAGTCGAGCAGACCCTGGTTTTCTGTGAAATTTTCACTGGTTATTCATGCTGTTTGTAACATAAAAATGCAATTATATTTGTTTGTTGTTGTTTTTTTTTTTTTTCAAATTCTTTCTAGTTTTCCCCCTTGTTATCAAAAAACCAAATAAATGAAGAAGCAAAAAACAAGAAATAACCAAAATATCAACATAAAGTTGGCAAAAAGAGAAACAGAACTCGCAGCTCAACAATTTACAGACAATGAACAAGGTGTGTGTGTGCCAGTGTGTGCGAGTGTGTGCGAGTGTGTGTGTGTGTTGCCGCCCCCATTCTGCTTGCTTTCAACATGGCCGACAAAATGGCGGCATGCAGGACAGTAAAAAAAGAAAAATGGAATGTAAAACGAAAACTTCTGGAATATATATGACAAATTGCTGGCCAGCTAGCTGCATCCTGGCCCCTGCCTGGCCACGTTCTGCCCCCCCCCCCCCCCCCCTCCCCTCCTGGTTCTGGATTGGACACGGAATCGGACTCTAAAAACAATGCCCTGTGGGTCGATGCTTACCGCCGTTTCCAGCTCCTTGGCGGATGCATTGATGCGTATATCACGGTGCGTATCCTGGCCGGCGAGTCGTGTTTTGATGATGTAAAAGTCGATGGTATTGTAGAACTCGTTGGGTCGCTTCCAGCGTATCGTAATCGACTCCTGCGAGTGACACGTCAGATTTACAATCGCCGGCGCACTGGGCCCGCCCACATCCGTACGCTGGGCAATCTGATCGGATGGCTCGCCCTCGTTCTTTGTTGTAAACGCTTTGACAATGACGCGGTAGTCGGTAAAGGGTTCTGCAAAAAAAAAAAAAACAAGAAGAAGCAAAGTGAGTTAAAAATACAATGTGATTGCCATGACTTTGATGTTTTATTATTCAATATGTTATGTATATAAATTCATTTTTATCTTAAATGTAAATTGCCAGCAAATATTTCCATGGCCCATGGCGATTGGCGCTTATAACTCAATTATTATGACTCGATTACCATGAAAATGAAGCTGCCGTAATTTTCAGATGAGCCAGGGATTTCATTTAAAAGAACAACGTGATTGAGCTTATATACAAGTCTGGAGAAGCGTAGACCTGTTCTTTATCGTAAAAACTATAAAAATAGTGTTGGAAATCGGTTGTTTAAAGTCATTGTCGATTGTTCAGGCTGAGAACTTATTGGAAATGGGTAAGAAGAGTATTATAGTTTTGTGAAAATTAAACTAAAAGGCAGAAGAAAACATCTGCAAGCCCATAAGGAACTCTAGGTGAATAAATTTGTATTTCCATCTGTTCATATTTCTGTTTGTCCTTCCAAGTGGAAAACTAGAAACTTTAAAAACTGGAATTATATGTACTTTTATACCTTACGCAATAAGATCATATCATTATTTCGATATTCTATCTTCGCAGAATATCGATATCGAGCAATCGATTTTGAGCAATTGGCATTTGGCTGGATTGGTTTTCATGACTCTAGTTATTTATTATTTCAGCTTGGAAGGCTTATTGGGCTCATGTCTTACAACAAAAAGACTATTAATAATTGATAATAATATAAAGTTATCAATATGTGTCTTATACAACTTTGACTCCCTACTTCGCCTCATCTCGCTTTCGACAATAGCTCGAGGATTATAAGAGAATTTTGAGATCTACACCCCAATTGATATTTAGGTTCTCATTTAGTGTATGCAGGCTAATAACTATTTAACTTTTTGAAAACCTTCCCCGGTTCCCCTCAAAACTGTACGAAAGGCCCATACCCTTGTGCTTTGGTATTCACACACATTTGGCTGCCATATTTAGGCTCAAAAAAAGGATTTCGGACTATAAGCACCGAAGTTATGCAACAATGCATTGCCCAAGCAGCAGAAGAAGCCTGAATGTGAGAAGGGAAAGGGGTTTGGAGTGTTTATAAGTGCAGGGTATCTGCTGGTCGCGTTCGCTGACAGCTTGACTCTCTTTTTTTGTGGTCATTTATAAAGCGTGTCACAATATGAAAAGCGTGCCAGATATGACAGCCCTGGCAGCTGGGATATAATTAAATTTGAGTTTAAATGTGAAAATGTCACAGCAACAGCCACAAGCACAACAACAACAGCAACAACAATAACAAGAGCAACAATTGCAACAACAAAGACAACTTTTGATTATGTTAAGCTGGCAACCATTGAGCAAGTGTGGCACGTTAATAACTGCAACATTGACAACAACAACAATAATTGATTTAATATGCAGCGACAAATTATTAATTATGGTGGCGCCACAAAGCGTGCGGCATTTGCTGCAACTGCAACAAAATTAAAACTTTAAATATTTAAATGCAAAAAAAGAGAGAGAGAGAGAGAAAAAAGCAAAGCTGCTGACAAAGCTGCGCGCACGCTGTGCCACATTTGCCAAGTCTTTTGGCAAATTGTTGCAAGCAACAAAAGCTGGTTGCAACAACAACAACAGCAACTACAACAGCTGCAGCTGCAACTCATGCCTGGCGCACCTGACGCGCGTAATTAATTAAACAATGTGGGGGCGCCGCCAGCTACAGCTACAACTACAGCTTCAGCGGCCGTATGAGGCGGCACGGAATGCGGCGCGTTCTTATGTTGCAAGTTAATTGCATGGCATGCTGCTGGTAGCCGTACGCACCCCCTCCCCTGTGCCACTTCCCCTCTCGCACTCTGTTAACTATGCAACTATGCAACTGTTTTTGCTGTTCGGCTAATAATGTGGCATGCTGCATGCTGCTGCTGCTGTTGTTCTTGCCACACGCAGCCTAAAAGTATGCAATGACAAAGGAATTTGCGGCGAGCAGCGGTAAGGGGCGGAGGGTTGGGTTGGCGCACATTTCAGCTTAATGAAACAACCATCAAATTTCGCGACAAGCAAATAATTTGTTTGGTTAGCTCAGTTTAGAGCGGGTTTCAGGGAGAGGGGCGGGAGCGGTGCTTTCTAAAGGTGTCTCGAAAGCCCGGGCTCATAATTACATGGCGTCGAAAAGTTGTTAACAACAAAACAAAAAGTGGCCAGCGTAAAGCACTTGAAACTATTTAATTACAAAGCGCGGCGGGCAAACAATTGACTTGAGCTGCAATTACAGCTAATGAAAGGATGGGCCGAAGCGCGGGGAGGCGGCGGCGAACAGGGTTCCTCAAGGATCTAAGGAGACGGTGTGCGGCGCGTGGGCGTCAATGTTGACGGCTTGACTCTTGCTACCTTTGCCACGTATTGACAGTTTGCCCAAGGGGCAAACGGCGGGAAAGTGCGGTTCGAACCATAAAAAGCAATTAAAATGGCGTTTTAAGTGCCGTTGGCTGCCTTTTGGGCATGACTGTACCTGCCAATAAGCTGCGGTTACGGGCCAGCTTAAAAGTCTTTAATAAACCACTTGAGCGTGTCCGCACAAATTTTTGGCCGCGAACTTGAGAAAATATACAACGAAAGGTGCCAAGCACATTTAAGCAAAAGCTGCGAGCATTAAAGTGGATTTGAGCAGATAAATTGTGGAGTTTGGAGAGCAGAGCATATATATTGGGTATATAATATAATGAACATAAGGTTGAAGGACTCAGCGCAACTCTTTGATATTTTAGACTGTTCTCGGAACTCTTGTTAGACATATTCCCAACATAGGCTTAATGGACTGAGCGCAGGCTACGAAGTTATCCGAACTTATTGTTATTTCAGACTGTGCTCAGCATGCTTTTTAGAAATATTCCATTTCACAAATAGCATAAGAAGTATGGATATAAAATGTCCTATAAGTATACACTTAAAGGACTTTGTGGAATACTTAAGATCATAAGGATCATCGGATCAGATTAAAAATGGGGGTCAAGGATTTTAAGAAAGCTTCAAACTTCTCACCACAAGACTAACATGGGTGGAAACTGTTGCTTCCAACTTTTGGTTCTTTATTATTATATATTATTGGATGATCTTTAAATTTATTTTCCAGATATCACGGAAGGATTGAAATAAAGCTCGTGTGGGAACTGAATGAAAAAGTTGTATTTAAAATTGTAGGCTCAAAACTTGTAACGGGCAATGCCGGGTTATTTCCGCTTGTACTTTAGGCCGCAATGTTATAGCTTATAATTATTATCTATCTATCTATTCATATAAGATATATTGTTACAGATTCAATTGTTTTTTTTTCGGCGTTTCGGTTCAGCTCGGTTTGCAAACCTGATTTTCCACCCAGCCTGTGGTTATTCACATTTTTGAAATAATTGCCAATAGGTCAATTAAATTTCTAATAAATATATTTTTATACTTTTGTAATTCATTTTACCCAACTAAACCTTTGGTACATGAAAAGGTGAACTTTTTGCTTAATTTGAATTCCTTTTAGGATACTTTCTTTGTTTTGTACTTACTCAGACTCTGGAGTTCGAAGTGTATCAGCGTTTCGGCCGAGTTGCGTGAGTTCTTAACAATCTCGACGCCCGTTTGATTGTCGTGTATGTGAAAGACATGATAGCCGGCGATGGCGCCATTCTGATTCTTTGGCGGATGCCAGGACATTGTGATGCTGTTCGCGGAGACATCCAAGACGGTGAGATTCTGAGGCTTGCTTGGCACTGCAAAAGATAAAGACAGAGAAAAAGTTGTCAAGTTAAATACTTATGCAAAAACTCAAATGCAAAGTTGTTGAAAGTAGCAGCTTTTGCTTTTAGGCATTACTTTAAGAGTTTGAGAGGACAGCTCTGAATCCTTGAAGGTTGACAATCATAGAAAACTTTCTCTGAGCGGAGCAGCAAGTGCTACACACACACACCCACACACACACACATATACAAATACACATAAATAATTTATTAAACAACAAATAAAACTCGCAAAACAGACAACACAGAAAAAAAAATGTAAGAGAGCAAAAGGAAAGTCAAATAAATTGAAATGAATATTTTGCGAGCAGATGAAACAATTTATATTCAAATGCCAGTCACAAGCGATTGGGCATGTGTGTGTGTAAGGAGCTAAAAAAAAATTATATATTCAATTACGATCAGGATGCGAAGGCAGAGTGGTGGAGGGGGGGAGGGGGGGAGGGGGGCACAGAACTGGCAGCAGTCAAGCGCAACGTAATCGAAGCGCATAAAGAAACGGAAATGCGATTGCGAACAATTTATTATGGCTGCAATTGTGAGCGTCTCACACACACACACACCCACACACACACACACACAGCGCGTCTGGAGCAGCCCACATGTGTGCTTATAATCCAA
Source organism: Drosophila novamexicana (assembly GCF_003285875.2). Classification (NCBI taxonomy): domain Eukaryota; kingdom Metazoa; phylum Arthropoda; class Insecta; order Diptera; family Drosophilidae; genus Drosophila; species Drosophila novamexicana. The sequence goes on along the minus strand of NW_020824827.1, from coordinate 1,607,071 downwards.
GCAAAAGGATGCAAAGCTGCAGCAATAATTTCATTTGCTAGGGCCAAAGGACAACAGTCGACCATGTGTGACGCCTTGGGGGAGACACAGAGAGAAACAGCGAGGGAGGAGGGGGAGGGGGAGGGGGCGGGGGCAAATGCTAGTGGCAAAAAGCACTAAATGGTAATTTATTTTACTAATACAACAAAAGCGAAATGGACATGAAAGGGCAAAGGCAAAAACGCTTTGCGTTTGCCACCAATCAAAAGAACAAATGAGTGACCTGCAGGGTGCGGCGTGGCGGGGCCAAGCACTTGACCTGCCAACGGAGGGGGGGGGCCGCTGCCATGCAAATGCGATAAAGCTTAACAAAACACAGAGCACACACACATAGAACACACACATCTGTGTGTGTGTGTAAAATAAACAGTCGCTGTCAATGTGCAGAAATTTATACAATTCAATAAATGGCATTTCTCTCGTTTTTGCTCCACTTTGCCAGCGCTGCTTCCTTTTGCAATTGAAAACGGAAATGGAAATGGGAAATGGACAGAGCAGCGGCAGAGCGGCAGATCAGCAGCTGCTGCTGCAGTTGATAGCGGGGCAAAGGAAAAAGCCAATTTATAGACTCAACTCGACTCGACTCGAGAAACGTTGGCAAATTGTAGGCCCCGTGCGCGTGGCATTAAAATCAATTAAGCAACAAAGTGCTGCATACACTCAGGCGCCAAAGGATAAATGTCCTCCAAGTGCAGCTTGTGGAGGTGTGTCCCTGTCTCTGTGTGCGTGTGTGTGTGTTGTGTGTGTGTGCGGCACAAAAGTTAATAGCATTGACAGATGCCAGAGACACAGGCTCTACATTTTCTTTGTGCCCCACTATCTTAATCTTGCTCCCTCTCTATCTCTCTTTTCCTCTCTCTCTCTTCCCTCTCTCTCTCTTTCTCTTGGTGTGGCCTCAAGTGCGCCTGATTGGTTTTCGCCATGTCGTTTACATTCATGTGAAGCCGCTTTGTTTGCCGTTAGTTAGCCGTAAATTGATTTCCATGCGCTGCTTCACTGCACCCACGTCCCGGCACCTGGCTCCTGGCACCTGGCTTATGGCCTCTGCATCCTATCCAGGTGCTTGCCACAATCTAGCGGCATTTCTGACCCAACTGAGCAGCACGCTTAGCCAACTATTGCCATTTAAAATGGCCCATAGAGTGCTTGAAAGCTGGAATGTCTTCAACGGCAGCTGCGTTCAGGGTATCAGGGTATCAGCCAGTCGTGCAATCCCGACAGTCTTAGTTTTCAGTTTGATTGATGTCCCATAACATGCCTCATTTGGAGCTAAGCTCAAAGCGGGTTAATTAATGATCCCGTTTATCTGTACTTATCGGTATTTATCTGTACTTATTCTGACCCGTGCACAAATCAAATTAGATCCCCTTGAGTTATACCCGAGGTGGATATCGGCATATGTCGTATGTCATATGTCATACATATGCTGAAATATGACTCTGAATGAAGCAGCTCATTATCAAGACAGAATAGGAAGGTATTAGGGGATATTTTGTACATTGGGGCCACATTAATAGAATGGAGAATAATATTATTATTAGTTTATTCATTTCTGAAATTAAATTGATGCATCTTTGTTTATTTATAGAACTGTCTGTATTTTCCCAAATATTCATATCTTTAGGCAGGAACTTTATAAAATAGGGGAATATAAAGCTCTATAAATAAACAAAGATACATGAAGTGAATTGCAGTAATTAGTAGTCCAAAGTGGCAGGAGATAGATTTCTAGATCGAAAACTAACAAAATAGACCTCAGTTTAGATTGTGTCAGACTACTTTCTAAAGGAAGAGAAAATCAATATTGTAAAAGAAATATTATATATGACAATTATTGTCATATTAACTGTGGTATGCTTTATAATTCCCAACGAGTATAGTAGCAAGGCGTAAGCAAATATTATATTCCCCAAACACAACCCTCATATCAAATACCAACTATTTACAACTATTTTTAATTTTTACTAAGTTCTTCTCACTTTGAACTAGTTCGACAATTTTGAGCTAGTTAGACAACTCTGAACTAGTTCGTCAACATATTTAAAGCTATAATGTTGAGGTTTGAATTATGATTTATGATCCCTAAACGCAGTTCTCTTTCGGATTTCAATTGCGAACTGTTTTTAAATCTTGCTTAGTTCTCACTCTGAATCAGTTCAACAAGATATTTAAAGCTCTTGTGAACTTGAATTTGATTTAATGCAACTTAAGGTTTGACATTATGATTTATATTTCCAAAAAGCAACCCTTATAGCACATTCCAACTGTTTCTAACTATTTTAAGCTCTTTCTTATATCTCACTCTGAACCAGTTCGACAAGGTATTTAAAGCTCTTGTGAACCGGTTCATTTACTTAATATGCTGTTAGACATGAACGCACAGTCGTTGGCCCTTCCTGTCGAGTTTTTAAGGCAACGAGCAGAGCTACAAATTAAAAGAAAACAATAGAGCGGCGCACTATGAGTTGTCCGGGCGCCAAGCGGAAGAAGCCAAGTGTGAAAAAGCAAAAGAAAAGCTGTGCAAAAAAAACTTAAAAAAAAAGAAAAATGGGGGAAATGGTGGAAAGTAAAAAAAAAAAGAATCTCAAAGCTGCGCGTGATTATTTTCACAAAGCAAAGGCAAAAGCAGGAAGCGAAATCTTTTTTTAAAAGAGTAGCGCCCGAAAACCAATATAGACGACGTGCTTAAGTTGTTAAGAAAGGCAAACAAAGGCTCTGTTGCGAGAGGGGGGGTGGCAGGAAGGGAGAGAAGGGGAGGGAGGGTGGCGCTGAGATGCCGAAGGGACTGTAAGGTGCGCACAACTGGGTTTGTGTGTGTGTGTGTGTGTGCGTGGGAGTGTAAAGCAAATAGCATTAAGTTGTCTGAGCCTCAAAAAAAACTACGCTAAAAATAAAATTGAAGGCAAAAAAAAAATATAGGAAAATTATCAAAGGCACAGCGAAACCGGAATACCCTACGGCAGACAAGCAGCTAGTTAATTAAATGCTTCAAATAAATGTTTCAGTTAAAAGCTGCAAAAAAAAACAGTAAATTTTGATTTAAAGAGAAGTCAGAGTTGGTCTGTGAAGCGATAGGCCCGCCTTTGTAGGGTATCCTTTGCTATTGTTACGCGCGAGCCTTATTTAGTTGTTGTCCTTCGGGCTGTGTTATTGTTGTTGTTGTTGTTGTTCTCGCTGAAGTTTACGAGCTGCTTTCGCATTTGGCCAGACGTAAAAACTAAACAAAAGGCGACGTGCAAAGCGTAAATAGAGACAGAGAGAGAGAGAGAGAGGGGGAGAGAGAGAGAGGGAGAGAGAGAGATCAGCCGGATGGCTGTCACAGACACAGAAGCAAACAAACAATTAAGCATGTGTTAAGACCCATGAACACACACACACACAAATACCTACACACACACATAGACACTTTACGCCCACTTACACCCACACATACACACACACCCACGCACACACAGCTTCACATGCAATTTGACATGTGAACGCGACGCGGTTGGCTGCCCTTCAATGGCGCTTCAAAGGCTCCTCGCATAAAGGCGCAAAAATTATGTGAAATAAAGCCGAAACAAAGAAGAAAAAAAAGCAAATGAAAAAGTTTGTCACACGTTGAATAAAAGATGCTTGCAAATGGGGCGTGGCAGCACTAAGCGCAGGTTTATGTTAAAGTTAACATGCCTGAACTTGAGTGCATTTACCAGGCGGTTTAACTGACTTTGTTCGGCGACCTGCATTTCAAATGTTGCCCAAGACTTTTGCAGTTTGTTAGACTTCATTTTGGTGAATTTACCAGCAACATTTACCAGGCAGTTTAACAACATAATAAATGTAACTGTGGATTGCCACCTGGTAAGCTTAGCTCATTTGACAGTTAGTTGTGCTTTGGTCACCGTTTAATCATGTTCATGTTCATGGTTGCAAATGTTGACCGGGAGTTTGACAGTATGCTAAGCTCATGTTAGACGAATATGCCTAGCAAAATTTATCAGGCTGTTTAACTGCATAATAAATTAAACTGCAGCGTTGCAAACTGGCATTAGCAGAAAAGCTGCTTTTAAAATTTCTAGAAGTCTCACCAGCTTGTCCTGATACTGTTAAATAATTTGTTAAGTTTGAAGCATGAACAAGCGAAACACAATTAAAGTGCATGTCAGATGCCTTGTGCCTTCACATGCACATGAGTAAATGTATTTCGGCTCTCAAGTGTCAATCTCAATGCGAAAATTCATATAAATGCTTGGCAATATGATTGTAATGCTTTATTTAGCTGCTGAATGGAATGCTCATGTTTGGGGAAATTAGGTTTGAAATACCCCAAAGCATCAAATGCCTTTCATTCATTAATCGCTGAGACATTTGTGTTTAACACAAATTATGGCCATTGTGCTGTCTAATGTAGTCAGCATAGAATTCGTTGTGCCTTCCAGCTATTATTCAACTTGATGTGTCATCTATAAGGCATACTCAATGCACACACACACACACACCATTTGCCATACAAATAAACCCTTTTATAATGTTGAACTCGTGTCTGGGGCCATTTGCTGGGCACATGTCATTTGGCTTGACTCGTAACTGTAGACGATTCTTGACTTGCCCGACAATGGATACAAATTTGCGAACTTTGAGCTCGCTTGACATGTGTCCGTTTTGGTCATTAGCCAAGCACATAACAAAGGATCGTCCGGATAAATAGTTTGTCAGCCACTTTTGGTTAAAGCCGAAGGAGACTTAAAGCTTTAATTGCTCGCCAACGTTAGGGGTTTGCATGCACATCTTGGCGTAGTGTTGTAAATTGTTAGTTTTTTTTTTATGATATAAGTGCTGCGAAATGTTTTAGGACATTTTGCTTTAAACTTTAGACTAGATTTGAGTTTATTTATCGCTGTGTTTGTTAGTTTCCTTTGGATCTGCTGTTGGCTAGCAGTGTTGCAAAATGACACAATTTTTTAGTGTCAGTATGAAAACAAAATGATTTATTTTAAGCTTTTGCCTAGTGTTAAAGAGTTTTTCTTCGACTTGCATCAATTGTTCAAATGCAAGCTCAAAGGAATATCGAATTTAAAACATTGTTGATTGCGTTTTACAACACTGCGCACGTTAAATGTTACACATTGTTGCCTTTGCATATGCAAAATAAAAACAGTAAAGTTTTACAGCACTTTTAATATAGTTGGGGTTATATATCGTTAATTGCCTTAAAGCAAGCTTGGATATATTACAGCTAAACCTAAGACAGTGTTAACAACGCCACAAAGTTCGGTTAATTGCAGCTGGCAATGCTTTTGACAACGCACTTTTAAAGCTTAAAGCGTAAAGCTGTGCCTCATATGCTCAGCTAATTATGGTTGTGCCACAGCCGTGGGGCACAAACAATCGAGCGATAAATCCAGCGGCGCCGGCTTCTAGCCACATGCGAAAGGTTATCGACAGGAAGCTGCACATGGCCGAACCATGTGGCAGTGGCAGTTCTTCCGGTTTGTTTCGATGCTTGAGACACGGAAACTGTTTGGGAGGCGGCAGACAGACAACATAACTGCCGCCAGGAGTCAGCCACAAAAGAAGAAGGCATCAATGTCACGTTCAGCATGTCGAGCTGCAGCACTAACAAGGTGTTTATGACTTTAAGCAGCACACACACACACATTGGCAGACAAAAGGCTGCGAGGGACTTTCAAGTGCAAAAAAGGCAGCCCAGCAGCAGGCAGAGGCGTGCGCTTAGGGGTGTTGGGGCTGTGACTGATGCTCTTGTTCAGCATTCCAGGACTCTTGTTCTTGTTCTTGTTGTTGTCGTCGTCTGGCGCACAAATGTACATGTTGAAGTGCAGTTAGGCGGAAGTTGTTGGCTCGGCTACCAGTTTTTATAGCAGATTTTATTTTTGTTTTTTTTTTTTGTGGGCCGTCCACTCTTGGCTTAAAAAAAAGGGTTTATCTGTTGATATTCAGTTGGTTTTGCATTGTTTGCAGGCAGACGGCGTCAGACTGGAGTTTCATAAATTAACATAGCAACAATGCAGACGATTTGCATACCCTGCTTTTAATGGGCAAACAGAGCTTATGGAAAGCTAACTTTGGTGAATTTTCATGAATATTTTTCCATGTCTTTTATACCTCATTTGACCTCTGTTACATTTTGCGATAATAATATCATAAAAAAAAAAAAAATTATTTATATGGTAAATAACAATTGAATATAAATAAGAGTTATAATTCTCAACAAGTTTAAGCTGCTAACTAAAAAATAACAAGATGTGTATTTTTAGGATTTCAAAATAAATGCTATGAAAATTGTTAAATATACAATTAGAAATTTGTTGTGCCTTAACGGGTCTAGTGAAGGGTAAATCAGCGAAGATTATAAGCAGTGGTTTTGCACTTTTCTTGCACTGAGTACACGGTATCTTGCAGTCGTGCAAAGTTGTAAGTTCGCTTCAATTGTTGCGAAAGGTGTAAGCCAGGTCCTTGGGCATAGAAAGCGCAGCAGGGCACGCACATGTGCGAGAGAGAAAGAGATGCATATATAGAGAGAGAGAGAGGGAGGAAGGGACAGTGAGGCGATTGAGAGATAGTGCGGCAGTGTCAAGGCACATAGAGAAACCTGGCTTATCAGCCGCAGGTCTGCTGACGCCTTGAGCACGTGACAGCGCGCGCCTGTTGGGTATGCAACGTTTTTTTGCATAGCGTCTGCCAGCAAGTGTGTGAGTGTGTGTGTGTGTGTGTGGCCATGTCGCAAATTAAAATCAAGACAGCAGCTAGCTAAATGATTGATAGCTGTTTTTTTTTTTTTAACCAGGAGCAGGAAGCGGAAGAGGAAGCAGCAGCAGTTCAATGATTTATGCTTTTTGTTAGTTATGCGCTCGCATTTGATGCCGGGGCTACTAAATGATTGTTTTCTTCAGCTGCTTCTTCCACTATTTTGCACTTAAAATGTGTTTTTTGACAAGTCATGTTCATAACTCAGTGTCCTGTAAAATTTTGTACAAGTGACGCCCACACACACACACACACACTGAAAGTTTTGCTGCAAACTTGAAGTGCAAAGTTTGCTTTGGCCGGGTTTTGTATGTATGTATGTGTGTGTGTGTGTGTTTATTTTTGTTGATTTTCTTGCCAGGCAAATCATTTGTCAAAAAACGCTGCAAAACTTTTGGCTTGCTGCTTGCTGTTGACAAGCCAAAAAGTTACGTCAATTTGTATTAGCCAAGTTTACGCCTGGACCGGAAAACTTCAAGTGGCCAAAACTGAGATTCGAGCCAGCGTCGATGATATACCAAAAAATAACTCAAAATCTATTTACCAGCTGAACTTGTATTTAACTTTACAAGTTGAGCAAAAAAAAAAAAGTGTCTTTCGACCAGAAACTTTAGATAAATATGCGTTAAAAGTTGCAGTCGGGCGTAGGCGACTGCCAAATACTCTTCAAGCAGTTGAATTAAGGCTGCTTGATTGCTCTCAGGAGGGACTCTCACACTGTGTCGTAAGTAAATATAAATTTAAAGGAAATCAACAGTTTTCAATTTGTTTGGTTTGAAGCCTCTAACTGAATTCGCAGACGTACAGACGGGCATTAAATATACCCCTTTTCGCCAAGTGAACAGTGTATAAAAGCCGTGAAGTTCGTAAATGTTCTAGTTGCAACTTTTACCTATGACACTTACACATGGCATCTCGCCGAGAATTAATTATCTTAATTCTGCCCCAAAGAGTTGGGCGCTGGGGGGAAACTATTGTCAACTGCTGTTTGTCATTATGCCGTCAACAGGCTGCATCTGACAGATACTTTTATGCATTTAATTGCAAATGGGAACTGCTCAGCGAGGCGCACTGCGAGCTGCGCTCTGCGTGTTGCCAGTCGCAAGTTGCAAGTTGCCCGTTGCAAGTTGCCAGTTGCAAGTTGTGAGGAAACCAATTTCAATTTCATGCCACTCGGCGCCGCTCAAGTGCCACTCCACGATGTGGGCGACATATAACTCAGTGTGCTGTCTGCCTAGTGGGGGAAGGGGGGGGGGGCGGGCTTTGTGGCAGGAGCCTGGGGCTGCAGCGGCATCTGTAGACAGGCACTTGATGAGCTGTACTTTTCGGCTGTAGCCGAAATTGTGATGGCAGCTCTCAGCTTCAGCTTGAAATGAATTAACACAAAAATTAACTCAACAACAGCACCGAAAAAGGGGCCAAGGAGAGGGGTAATCCCCAAGTGTAGGCTGAGGAGGGGGCGGAGAAGTTGTGAAAAACAATTAATTAAACTAATGACTTGATAGAAATTTACAGAGTCCGCAGGGCGGGGCAGCAGGGCGAATGAATTGTAAAAAGCAACAATATATATTTTTTTCTTCCAAAAGTATCGCAAGATACGTTCCTGCTTGTTGTGAATGTTAATGGGCGATCCTTTGTAAGCGAGAGGTCCCTAATTTATCTTTAATCTTAAATACATTTTTTCTGCCATAAATGATGCAGCAATTTGGGCAATCTTTTGTAAAAATATATTTAGCTACACTTGCTACAGGGTAGCTGCTAGTCGAGCAATTGTCAGCTTATTTTCTTTGTGCCACAAATTATGCAACACTGTATTTTAATGGACAAAACTGTTTTAGAAACTATGCAGCACTGTGATTTGTAAGTTTTCGTACAAATACTTTGTAAACATGCAAATTACAGGGTAACTTTTAGTGTCAACATTTTAGGTATAAATATTTGAGTTGCCAGTTTTTGAAGTTTGGTCTTTTCAATAATGGGTATCTGCTAGTCGATCAATCCCGCTAGTAATTGTACAACACTGTGCTCTGAAAGTTTTCGTAATATTCTAGATACAAATTCTCGAGTTTCTGAAGTTTTTCAAAATATCAACATAAAATGTTCTGATTACAGAGTAACTTCTAGTCGAGCAATTTTAACTGGTGTTCGCTCAATATGCATGTGCTTTTTTTTTTTGTTTATTATTTGATATTTTACTTCAAGCGTCAGTTAACTGTTTTGAAGCACTGTTCGTAGCTTGAAATAATCGAGAAATTCGCTAGAAATGCCATTAGGCATTTGTTGTTCAACCTTGTAGCTGGATAATTCTTTATTTTTGCCATAGATACTATATAATATATATGGCGCTCAACTGAATACCAAATGAATTTGTTTGACTGTAATAATAATTAGCGTTCCGAGCACTTTTCAGCTGAATGTCGTCAATTGCTCTATTCCCCAACTGCGCAGTCTGCGATGCGATGCGATGCGATGCGATGTGGCGGCTGTTTGTCAAGTAATTTGCATAAAATTCTCAATATTATTTCTTGCCTGCATTTACAAATGTCAAATCAGACAAAACGTACAGCAAGTAATAAACTGGGAAATCAATTAAAATTGAAAAGTAATTAATTAAACATTAGTAGTCTATATAGTGGTTTTTTATATCCTTTGATCGGTCAACAATTAATTATATATCTACTGTAAGGCAGGCAGTTCAAATTGCGGGTTCAAATCCCAGACTGAGTTGTTATTGTTTTTATACGACTTGGTAAGTCGTAGGCCCCAATGAATAACAATAACAACTAATTTATTACAGTTCTCGTTAGGCAAGTGTCAGGCAGCTGCAGAAGAAGGTTGCGGGTTCAAGTCCCAGGCTCGTGGACAGATCTATGACCATCTATATATGGTTTATAATATATTAAAATATATATACAGGTCTTTTGCTGACTGATTAATTCATAGACAATTGAATTTATTGACTGACTTAATTAACGACTGACTTACTGATTGACTGACTGACTTACTGGGTGACTGATTGATTGACTGACTGAGTGACTCATTGCTTGACTGGCTGACTAACAAAAATATTCATTAACTGATTGATGGACTAATTGATAGATTAACTTACTCACATGCTGACTGATTGACGGACTGAGTTACTGTTTGTTTGACTGATTGACTGGCTGACTAACGAACTTATTGACAAACTGATTGACGGACTGAGTGACTCACAGCTTCATTAGGTGCCCAACTAATTGACTGTCTGACTAATTAACAGATTGGCTGACTGAATGACACACTGCTTGATTGACTGATTGATTGATTGAATCACTGACTAAGCGACTTGCTGACTGACTGACTCAATATTTGGCTGACTGACTCACTGACTGACTGAATGACTGACTTACTGCTTGACTAGCAGATAGACTGACTAACTGACTGACTGACTGACTGATTGATTGACTGCATCACTGACTAAATGAACGACTGATTATTCGACAAATCGGTGCAGCAAAGAAGGGTGATGCCTATATGCAAAAAATTAAATTAGGAATAATATTAACTAAAAATGTTCAAAAATAAACATTTTATGATGTTTCAAAATGAGATCTAAGAAATTTAACTATTTCTATATACTTAAAATTCCTTAATTTGCATTTATATAAGATCCATTTATTTTCGGGTACTTTTATAAAGTGTTTATTTGAAACGCTTTATCGAGCTTAACTCAATTCAACTGCATTTTCAGCCAAGTTCAGGGTCATTTGTTACATCTGGCGAGTCATGAATTTTAATGCTGGATTAATCCTTGAACTGCTCGAGGACTTTGCCCTAATTTTGCCATTTGGGGTTATTTATGTCGATTTGCATTGGACGCAAATGCTGGAACCAAAACTAAATGCATTTTAATTGTTGTTTTGCGTGCGGCCAACAAATCAGCGCCCACAATGGCCACACCCACCGGGGCCAGTGGCTGCCATCTACAATTTGCCAGCTGTCAGTCGCTGGCTCTCTCAATAAATATGTTTTTTTTTGTGCAGACTCACAAAATGCGGGCCAACACGCAATGTGAGCTCCCAAGCATGCAAATTGCACATACGCCGCGTGGCCTCAGCTCGCTCCAAATGGTTCAAGGGGGGAAGGGGAGGGGGGTAGAGGTCTCGTTAGAATTAAATGCAGTCCAGTTAGCTTGTCAGCGGCTTTGAAATTTAAAGCTGGGGCCATAAAGATAGCGCACAGCCAGAGCTTAACAATAAATACCATATAATTGTGGGCCATAAAAGTTAAGTTGTTAATTGCTCTGTTTGCTTTTTGGCTGCCTCTCTCCGCCCCCCTTTGGACGTGCAGCGCCGGGCATCGCGTGTCGATTCGAATGAAATCTTTGACGAGCTGCCAGTCCTTGTTCTTGTTGTTGTTGTTGTTGTTGTTGCGGGTGTCAATTCCCGGGCATATTTCATTAAGCGTGGCCCCAAAAACTTGGCCCGCAAAAACAATGTTAAATAATTCATTTCGCAAAAGCTGAAAGTTTTTGCGTGAGAATTTAGCCATATTACACGTTAACGCTAGGCCCAGCGAGGGAATGGGCTGGGGCTGGTTCCGACATGGCTGCGTGTTAAGCCGGAAATGAAAACTACGTTAATTGCCCGAAAGTATGCAAAGTATGGCCACAGTCGTTGTTGTTGTTGTTGTTGTTATTCTATCTATCGATAATAACTGAGCAACTGCGTCTGCCTGTCTACTATCTTAACCCCTGTTTTCCGCCTGCTTTCCATCAAGTTTTCCTGCAAAACTTTTCTGGTGCCATTGAACTCGGCTGTGCCCGGGGCCCGGCCAGCCATAATGGAAAAGTCGTGTACAGTAAACACCCATCGAATGCAATTTATAATTCTTTAATGAGTTATTGAGCAGCGGTCCAGGCATAAAAACAACCAAAAAAAAAAAAACCGCCAACTTGAGCAAAGTGCTTTGGGCGTATTACAATAAATGGTCTTCGAGTCCTTTGAATCCCACAATTAAATTAAGTAGGGGCTATTAATAACGTATTACAATATGATTATGAGGCATTTTCTGAACTAAGCTGGCAGATACTATAGTGTAAAAGGCATCTTAGCTTGCAAATTTAATGCTATAGAAATAAATAATAAATTGATATTTTTATAATTTAAAGGTTCACTTGAGAACAAACGATCATAGATCAAATATCCAAATTTCAGTGTTATAGTATTATAGGATTTTTAGATATTTTTAGACATATTTGAAACTTGGGATTTGGTCTATATAAAAATATATGAAAGAGATATATAAATCCCAGAGGAAACACATAATTAATACGAGGATTATCTTTAATATTTGGCAAAACATATTTAGCCGAAATTTTCTAGCTTCTTAGATTTCCATAATAAGATCAATACGATCCATATAAAGATGTTGTATATATACAGTTATGGATATGTTGATATTATATTGAGAGAAATAAACTCATATTATATAATGAAAATGTTTTTTTTTTTTCGATTCCTACATATTTGATTCATTTCTTTGAGCATTAGGTTTAGGATTTCAATGGAAGTCTGTCTTTGGACATTGTATCCATTCATTTTTCTAGAAGAATTCTGTTTCATTTAATCAGGGTGCTAAATTTTGATATAGTTTGTGATCTCATAGTCTACAACAAGCCACCGAGTTAACAGTTCCAATTGGAGCATGCCAATTGGCGCTCATCTGGGGTCAGTTTTCGCCCAGTCATGACTCATGGATCGACACATGCGCGAAAATTGGGGGGAAAAAATGCAGTCAAAGTAATATTTGCGGCTCTAATTACCATAACTATCATCGACGGCGGCATAGGGGGGCGTGGCATCGCCACTGAAACCAGTCGAGTCCATGGTGTCCCCGGCCACGGCAACGGCATGGGCAAAGGCCAACGTGGTTGCCGGAATCGCCGGCGGCTGATCCTGCTGCTCAATGGATGTGGGCAGCGTGGCTTCCGGGGTTGCGACTGCGGTTGCGTTGGGGGAGCTGCTGTGCGTGGCTAATGTGAATTCAGTCTCAAGTGTTTCCCAGCCGGAGCCGGCCGGCTCCTCCGCATTGACTAGATCCGCGACATGACGTGCCGTTGTGCTGTCCAGGTGCACATCTGTGCTCCGGCTGCTGGCTGCCGTGCTGGTCAGCGTGCCGGCTGTGCTGCCGTGTTGCACGGCAATGCTGCTGAAGAGCAACAGTTGCAGCAGCGGCAACTGCAGTGGGCGTGGCATTTCGCTAGACTTTGTTCCTCTCACTCTCACTCGTTTATTTTCACGTTGATTTTTGTGCGTTTTTTTTTCAGATTTCTTTTTGCGTTTTGTGCGCTTTTGTACCACTGTGCGCCGCGTTTTATTACTTGTGCAGCTGTTTTTTTTTTTTGTATTTTTTATTTGTTACAACATTTTGTGCAATGTATTTGTGTTCTAGCTAAAGTTTAGTTTAGTTGCTTAAATGATTTCCATTTTTGCACTGTCACGTAAATTGATAGAAATAAATATAAATAAATAACGTACTCAATTTTGTTGTTGTTGTTGCTTGTTGTCAAATCTGCGCTTGAAAAACTTTTTTTTTTTTGTTTTTTTTTAAAGATTCTAAAAAATAAAACAAAACTCGCCGCTGTCACTTTTTATGATAATTTATTGCATTTTTGCTATGCCGTTCGATTCTCGCATTGTTTTTGCGTTTTCTTACGATCGCCCTTTGTTCTCTCCGGCGCTTTCTTTTGCGGAGTTCAACGCGGTTCAATCTTTAAAGCACGGGGGCGTGGCACTGCAGCTGCAGCGCCGCATAAAAACCACATTTTGCCTCTCGCTCGCTCGTGTGTGACCATATAAATGAAAATTATAAATGTGCCCAGATAAGTAAAGAGCACAAAAATAAAAAAGAGTTTGTGAAGAGTTTGCAATAAATTGACGAGCCCAGCGTTGACATGTGTGCAACAGCTGGCGGCACTCGCAGACTGCTTCATGCCACATGCCGCAGCACAAAAAAACTGCAGCAAAAGCTTGACGATTTGATGAGCACGTCGGCCATAGCCGACACAAGAGTGCGCTTCAATGAAGCCATAGAATTCGAGTGCCTAAATATACGTATAAAGAATGTCCATAAATATGCCGACAATCGTAAAAGTTGAGCTGGCTTCGAGGTTGCATTTTATGCGAAAGTGATACAAGATCAGAGTCTTGACTAGATCCACACACAAGCGTGGATAATGGGTGAAAACCTGTTCGTTGTGACTTTTATTAGACTACAATCGATCGATGAGCTTTACAGTTATTTGCAAAGATCGATATTAAGTCACATTTGAGACTCGCTAAAGCGACTTTGCTGAGCGGAATATAAGAATTATTGAAAATTGTTAAATGTACTGAACGGATTGTCTATATGATTGGTAATCAAGGCACGCAAACGCGTGAAAAAAAGGTGAAACCTAAAATACTTGAAATTGTTGAAAAACTCTCAAGCCAAGCATATAGAATTGTAGTTCAATTGCGTATATGGTATTAAATGGGATTTTTATATGATTAGTAATGAAAAGAGGTTCACAATTCCACAGAAATAAGTGGAATGCGTTAAAAACGGGTTGTGTGTTGTCCAACTAAAAGGCGAAAACTTATTTGATTCATTTTTCAATCAAGATCCATATAAAATAGTAATTAATACTACAAATCCACCAAGACTGGTGAAATATAGGCGAGAATTGATATTTCATTCAAATTTACTTAAAAACTCTTTAGTCAAACACAGTATTATTTGCAGTCATTTGCAGTTGCTGAGAAATCAGTATTAGCTACACACATATGCCAGGAATCAGGTCAGAGTAGGTCTAAAGGTAAATGCTGTTGCCTGTCTGCCCAGCTGCCAATCCAGCTGGCTAATTACCCACAACGACTAAGCAAATCCAACAGCTGTCAATCATGCACACGGACTGCAGCAACTAATATGCCCCAAACCTCGGCAAGTAACTGCAGCGCAGTCAACAACAGAGGGAAGAGCAGCAGCAGCAGCAGCAGGGGCAGGGCAGGGGAGGGGATACAAAGTGCAAATTACAGTGGGCTCGTGCTGATTCATTCAGAGCTGCCCGGGCACGCCATGTGCTGGGGCTAAAGTGTTGCTCGTGACTGTTGAGCAGACGAGGCTAATTAGCAGCTCATCAAGCTGCAGCCGCATGCAAAAACGAAATGAAATAAAACTAAAATAAAAGTCAAATAAAAATAAAGTAACCCAACGAGCCGAGCAAGGTTACAAGTGCCCATCAAACATTAACAATACAAATAATAATAATAACAATAAAAACAATATTAGAGTAACAGTGTGTGACACATAAAAGGCAGACATACGCAATGGCAAATGCAGGCAACTTCTGGTTAGGGTATATCTATGGCCATAAAAACCGATATTGGGAAAACGAGCGCTCAGAAAATTGGTCAATCAAGCGACAATTGTTGGGCCTTTTATGGGCGACGATAAGTAGGCGAAGCTTATAACACAACGAGAGTGCTTTAGTCGCCGATGCTCGACTGGCAGATACCCTGTAAATCTGTATCCACAACTTAAATGCTCGCTTCTTAAATAACTCCTGGGTTTATTGTGCAATCGGTTTGAAATTTTTGGGATCCAAAGTTGAAGTCTTAAAATGTGGGTATATCAAAAATCAAGATAATAAGAGATAAAATATATTCTTGAGCTGTATATTCAACATATTCAACTAATATATAAGACAGCTGGTAGAAGCTTTATAGAGCTTTGATCAAAAATCGATGAGTATTCTTAAAAGGAAGAATAATTCATTAGTATGCAAACGATATAAGAAGATTAACTATTATGGTATATGTCGAAACCAGAATCGAGAGTGTCGAGATTGTATAGTCCCTTATAGAGAATTATAAGGAACAGAAGAACATGACTGTCGAAACTTTATTATTATCCTATTATCATTATCCTAGCCACACATGTTCCCTATGAACAGGGTATCGTATATATATTTAATAACAGGAAACAATAGTAATATCCAAAACTGTTTCGGGTCTGTGTAAATATTTGATAAACGGCGACTTTTCGGTTCCAATTTGCACAATTTGATAAGCTGAGTTTTGTTTTGTGTGTGTGTGTGTGTGTGTGCAAATTTAATTGAAAAATTGCCCACTGTTCGCTGTCAAGTGCAGAAAATAACTGAACGGACGCATAGGGCATGTGAGTGTGCGAGTGTGTGTGCGTGTGTGTGTGACCCATAAATAGAAATCATGCACACACGCACACACAGTCGAAATCGTGACGACTTTTTTATGGTCGTTGGCCGCTTGCCGAGATAAGCTCCATTATGCTTGTCATATACATAAATAATAATAATAGGCGACCCATCTGCGTGTGTGTGCGTGTGTGTGATTGATAAAAAGTGAACCTATTATCGTTTTTGGCAGGTAACAAATTTTATAGCTGCCCCATGCTGCAAACGGAAGTAGAAGCCGAAACCTATATATACATATATATCTATATATGTATAGTAGGCCAAATGGGCCTAAGCCGATTTGCCATTGTTTACAGAAATAACAAAAACAACTTTATAGAACCGTTCTAGAAGCTGGCGTATATATATGTGGGCGGGTCGATGCTGCTGTGAAAGTGTGTTAAAGTGTCTCAAGTGTCAATAAAAATCATCTAATTGGGCACTCAAGAGACTGGAAACGATATGACTGCAAATTGAGCTGATCTTATGGGTAAACAAGGTAAGAAAAGCTAGCTTCGAGTGCCGAAGATGAAATACTCTATCAAATATAACTTGCATACGATTGTAAGAGAATACTAAAGACAATAGAAATCTTAAAAACGCAGCTGTCAACAGTTAATTTATATGACAGCCTAATGATATAGTCAGTCGATCCGGTCCGTTTTAATATATATGCCTTTTGAGCTAAAAAGTAGCTTGTATACCAAATTTCCCTCAGATACACTCACAACTGACCGAGTTCACATAGTCGCGAGCAGCTCTCTATGCATTTCCAATAGTCTGGCAACCATTTCCGATAAGGGAGATGTCTCTAATGGGCGTGAGACTGTCCGATAACCCACATATTACCGCACTTGAGCCGCTTTCCGAAAAAAACCCAAATCAAATATACTTCCTATGCTTACAGCACATGGGAATTTTTGTTTATTTGTGTTCCGTTTTTTTTCCCTCCCTCTCTCTGTCTCTCTCACCCAGGTTAGCGGTTTTTATGAATGGCCCACATTGTGGGCTCGGGTTGTACAATAAATATGAGTTTGTATATCACAAAATTGTTTGTTATTGTTGAATGTTGTTAATTTGTTGGGAAAATAAACGTAGAATTGCCGAAGTGTGACTGGCAGTTCCATGGCTAAGGTCAGTGCACTGGGGATATGCATATGTATGGGGATGGATGCGCATGCACGGCAAAAAGGATGCAGGATATGCGAAAAATCAATAGAGCCGGGCTGGCACGTGGTTTCCAGAGTACCCGAAATGCGTAGACCCTTGTTTTTCTTAATTTTTTATCTGTTGTTGTTGCCAAAATGGCAATTCGCAGTGCGGCGAGAAAAGGGCGAACAGGGCAGATTGTCAACTGTAAATTGTGTCAACTAACTGTGCTTCGCTATGATATAAATATATTGGGCTATTTGTGTTTTTTCTTTGCCAGTCATTCGCGTTCTTTTGCTAAATATGCTAAACCATGGCGAAGTTGCAGGCGAGAGAGGGAGACAACAAACGCAAGCTGGGCTTGTAGCAAGCATGCGGCGCGGCAGAATGTCAACAAAACGTAACGAGCGCTCGCTCTCTCCTGCTCTCTTGCTCTCACTCGCTCCGCTGCCGCTCACTGTAACATGCTGCGCTCTCAATTCGCTCTCTCACGACTCGTTTTGAGCAAATTTGCCTGGCCTTTGGGCTGCGTTCTGTTTTTTTTTTTTTTTATTGATTTCTTGAAAGGTACACAAAATGCGAATAACAACAACAACAGCGCAGCGAACAAAGGCAACAACAACAAGATTAATGGGCGCACTATTGTACACTATATACACATGTATATATATGTATATAAATATATATATTCATATTGTTCTTTTCGCTTATTTATATTTGATTTTATTCACACACTTTTATTGTCATAACTTTTTATGGAAGTTGTAAATTTTTGAAATTTGGCACATATTTTGCTGCACAATGATAAATATAGTATTTGTATCTTTATTGTTTGGTGGCTGCAGGCCTTTGGAATTCATAACAATCCAACATTTGCCGCATATATATATATGAATACACATCGGATTAATCGGTTTGTAATTCGATTCAGTTCTTAATTTGCTTTATATGTATATTTTTTGGTACCCAAATTGTTCGCTGTTTGGCCGAAAAAAAAGGCGGCTGCTGCGCAGAGAATTTTTCCAGGCGTACGTACTATATACGAAATTTTCACACTGTTTTTCGCGTATTTTTGCAGTTATATATTTGTTTAGTTATTTAGTTTATTAACTGCCAGCGAATGAGTTTGCTTTGTGCGCATTTCATTGACAATTTGATTGAATTTTTTAAAAATTATTTGCCTGCTTTTTGCTTGGGCCACAATCAGAAAAACTGAAGCGCAACGAGACGGCGGCCACAGCGACGGCGACTATGATGACAGAGACAGACAAAACACACACACACGGCGACTGTTTCAACTGTCAGATATATTCGCCGCCGTTGGCTTGGTTCAATTCGCCGCGGTGCGGCATATGCGGCAGCTGCTGCTGCTGTGAGAGAGCAGGAGCGAGAGCCAGAGCAAGCGCGCGTACACGTGTATGTATGTGTGTGTGTGTGTGTGCGTGCATGCGAGCAACTCGTCAACTAAACAAAATGCGAGTGCAAATGGGAAATTTCAACGTTGGGGAATTTTATTTTGAGCGCGCATTTGAATTCTGGGATATTTGCTGCTAGTTGATATCGATGGCTGTAAATAATAATTAAGCAGTTTTATTGCTGCTACTTGGCAACAATTAATGCTGCTTTAATAGTTATTGGCTAGACATTGATAAATAATGCATTTGCGATAAGCAGCGTGCGTTATTTGTTTGTAGAGACTAATAAATCGAAGCGACGTGAGCTTAATTAAAATACTATAACGAATGTTAGATATGGGACATAAGGGACTATGAAGTACTCTGTATGTGGCTCATATAGCCGATAAAACTGGTAAAATAAATTGAAAATTATATTAAAGTAGGTTCTTAAAAGCCTAAGAGCATGTCTTCTATAAATTGTTTTAAATACGTTCTCCTATTTATATTCAGCTTTAAGTGTTTAAAAGTCGCTTAATATTATTTTTGGCAAACTCAGCTCGTTTCTCTGGAGCAGAACAAGTAAAGGGCTGCCTAACATACTGCTTATTGCCCATAAACTACAATGTCATTTGTGGGTGTGTGTGTGTGTGTGTGTGAGTGTGTGACAGTACCTGCCACAATGCTTGGCCATTTAGTAAGCCCCAGCACAAAAGATACATCATTAGGCATTATGTTAAAATTACCTGCCTATGCATAAAACCACTTGAAAACTCATTACAAAAGCGCCACAGCAACGCTTACATAACATACACACACACACACACACATGCAGAGCACTACATTTGTTTGGGTGTGGGCAAAGGGTGGCTCAGACTGTTAAAACAGTTTGCACCATTGGCCACAAAAGTAGGCGCTGCAAAAGTTGCCACAAGGGCGTTAAAGCACTTAGATTTATGTCGCCCGATACACATGCCCGATACACACACACACACACACACACACACAGAGACGCACACACACACATATATATATATATATAGACGCACACATAGTCAACACTTTGGCTCGTTTTATGCATTTAATAAAAACTTTCACTTCAGCTTCTCGCATTTTCCCAGCATTTTGCCAGCGATTTTCCCTCTCGCCTTGTGCTGCATGGAAAAACTTTTCTGCGCCTGCATTGAAGCCAAGTACTTAAAAAGCAATTTCCATGCGGGCCGCGGCATATAAAAGAAAGGGCTGCCGCCACGCCCAAATATTAATGAAATGATTTGAGTGGAGTTATGCTTATGCTCGATTCTACTTAATTTTTTTATTCCACATTTCCCTTCTACAGGGCATCAGAGGGTTGTTGCGAAGTGTGCAGAAATCATCGAATACTACTTACATGAAGTAAATATATTTTCTTGATCAGCCTGGATCATGGATATAGTTAACCATTATATTATTTATTTTATTTTTATTTAGAAATATGAACTAAATCGGATCAACATCGAATTAATATAAATTTTAATCAAATTAGGCATCTATTGGGCTATGGAACTATGACATATAGCTTCAATGGGAACGATCTGTGTAGAATATATTGACCGAGCTTTATTAGATTAACTCTGCTCCACACAAATATATAATGTCTTATTGTATCGGAGCACTATATCACATAGGAAACTGTGCCATAGGAACGATCAGTCATAAGTCTTTTATGAAAATATAGAGCTATAGAATCGGTCGGTTAAAAATCAAGTTTCATTACGAAAAACTTTTCTGCTTATAAAAAAAAATGTCTGTCAACTTGACAGTTTTTCAAGCATCAGATCAGTAGCCCTATGTCTAAAAAGGGCACCCAATTTTCGGCGTAGCAAAAACAAATACACTCTTTCTTATTTTATAAATATTTTTGTGGCTTATTAAAAAGTTGTAAGCTGTTTTTTTTTTTTTAAGGTGTTCTGGTCGTTGCTGCCAGCCTATTGCCTGTGTGTAGATTTGTGTTTGTGTGTGTTTGTGGTGCATGTATGAAAAAAATCATAAAACCCATCAAAATAATGTTAATTCATTAAGTGGCCGTAACTTGCGCGGGCGCCCAAGTGTAGGCTATAAAAATTTTACGCACAAAAGGCAACCGCAACGGCAGCAGGTTGCGGGGTGGTGTTTGTAGGAGGGGGAGGCAGCTGTACAGGATGTACAGGAGCGCGCGGCAGGCACAACATCATCGAAAGGATCTTAAGGAGCCGTTAAGCTGGCAGTTGGCAGAACTGTTGGCGCCTTGGGTTAACTTTTCCTGTGCCGAGAAAATGAATGATTTTTATTTAGATTTTATGGGTTCCCGTTTGCTTGTGGGTAGCGTGAGTTGCTTGTGTGGGGGAGAGGGAGGGGGCTGTTCGTAATTAGAGACAGGTGTATATCATGCCACAGCAGCAGTAACAGCAGCAGCAGCAGCAACAACGGCTAACAATAAACTTGAAAATTATGTGAATGAGTTTCTTAACTTATTTTCGACTGAGGCAAAGGCTGGCCACAAAAAAAAAAAATATGTATAAAAAATATAAAGTTGCCCCAGTTGGTTTAGGCTCTCAAGATTTATATCTGGCACATGGCAGGCAGCGCAGCGTCAGGTGAGGGCAGGGGGAGGGGGGCGGCCTGATGAGGCGCCTGGGAGGCAGCCAACGAGTAAAACAAACAGAAAGCGAAACGAAACCAAAAGAAACAAACAAGCAAAGTTAAATGAACAACTTTTGTGCATTATTTATCTGCAAAGTGAAAACATGAGCACTAACAACAAATGCGATCGAATGGGCTCAAAAGCAACGACTACGCGATGCCCTCTAATTCAGAAGCGGCCTTTTGGCCCTAAGCTTTACTTTGAGTTCCTAGACAAAAGCTGCAAAAAGTGCAGAATATAGCATATCTAGTAGTTTTTAAGAGCTTCAAGCTAGATACGCAAAGCTTTAAGCTGGTCTTAAGCTCGCATTGAAGACAAAAGTTTGCAATAAGATAATAAGGTAAGAGAGCTTTTGGGTGTCTAAAGAGTTAGAAGTGCGAAAGCGCATGAAAGTAAACTTTTGCTCTCTGGCAAAAATTAAGAATTTGAGCTTTAATTATACGAAAGCTTTAATTGTGACTGAATGCTTAAAGCAATTGAAGAATCGAAATAGTTGCCAGGCTCGAATCAGCTGGAATATAGCGAAATCTTGGTCAAAGTTCATACTAGCTGTTGCTTTATAAAAGCTAGATTCAGAGCTTTTAAGAAATAATAAAGTTAAGAGAAAAGAATATTTTATTTAGTTCATATTTATTTAAACAAAAATATGTGGTTGCGCTTTAAAGAGCTTCAATACTCTTTGAAGGATAGAGCGCCTTTTGTGCTTTCATTTTGCAACAGCACGAATATACCCTATATTGGGCTAGCTGCGTGCAGGGTATTCGAAATCATAACCGCAATACTGCGGCATAATGGCGGCCCAGACGTTGCCAAACAGGCTGCCAGCAGCAGATGAAACCGCGCTACCACTTGGCCTGCCCCACCTCTCTCTCTCTCTCTCTCTGACTGATTATGAGCTTTTGTGTGGGTAGGTGTGCGTGTGTGTGTGTGTGTGTGTGTGTGTGGTAGCCACTCATTTAATATTTTATGACTTATCTCTTTTCTATTAAGATATTTTAATGCACAAGCGAGAAATGTTGAAGAGCCAACCAGAGGACGACGCCCATAAAATCTAATAAACATAAGTCAGTGCCTGTCATGCATGGGTGTGTGTGTGTGTGTGTATTGTATATTGTTGTGGTTAGGGTATTTTATGAGGGCGAGCTCCAGCGGGTCTCAACATGCTCAACGTTTCAAGCTTTTATTGATACGCTGCTCGAAATTTACAATCTCTGAAGAAAATTTACAAAGCGGCGGTAAGGCGGGTGAAGGTAGAGGGGCGAGGGAGGGGCCCCGCAGGCTGCGATTTTTAATATGCATTAAAATTAATAAGAACACGTGTCTCGCAACTGGCTGCCGTCGTCTTTTATAATTCCATTTTATCGCGCACAAATTTTTATGGCAGCGCCGCAAGCGTCGATTCTTTCAAATAATGCCAGCTCCTCGTCGCAGTTCTGCGTAGGTCCTGCGTGGGTCCTGGCTCGTTGCAAATAATGTGCCAGAATTGCCGTTGATTTTCGGCGTCATTTTGTTGGGCTGTTAATTTTATGCTCATGAGATAAGAAAAATTGTGACAAAAACTCTGGAAAATTTCTGTGCAAAAAGTGCTCGAAGGTAGGCGCCACGTCGCGTATACTCAATTTTGCAGCCAGCTTGTCTGTCAAATCGTAAACAAGCAAAAATTGCATCGTTTTATTTTGAAAGTCCTCTTTTTTTTTAGCTTTACCTAATCAGCCCAAATATAAGATACATATGTTATATGTAGGCTTATCAAACATGGAGATTATCAAGAGTTTGTCGAGCTGCGTCTGTTTGGAATCTCATTTGAATGCGGCTTCTGGGAAGTAAGAGGCTTGGAGAAGGATTTTGTGCTCAATGGGGTCCAACAGGGCGCAATAGATCCCAAATTGTTGCAGCAGGGCCTTAACAAGACCCTACAGGCTCCAAGAGAACCGAACTGAGCCTAAAAAGACTCAATTTCTATTCTTTGAAAGTAATATAGTCCTAACCGAAAGATCCTGTAGCCCAAGCTGCTTAACTAAAAGCTTCAAGGCAAGAAGCTACAATTATTATATTATATTATTTGTGTTTATCTTGGAAAATTTATAATATACATTATAGCCTTAAATTTGAATGCTCACGTAAAATGATATACTTTATCATAAGTCGAATGCCAATAGGTGAAACAATGCATATCGCCAAGCTATCTTCCAACTGTCATCTCAGGTGACATCAAAAAGTTAAATATCTAGAAGTAAACGCAATCTGAACAACTGTCCTGAATTAATATATTGTCTTCGATTCAAACAACATCCAGCTTCCTTCCTTCTGCCCAACAGGCTTAACCTTTTGCAGCTCAATTTGACCGGCATAACCCACGAGGTCAAGTAATAGGCTGAACGGGCTCAATAATCCGATTGAGATGCATGGAACAGCAGGAAGACATCAACAAATATGATTTGAAGTGCACGGCAAATATGTGTGTTTAAGTCCATTTTAGTACCTGATCTAAATGGGACTCAATATTATTGCATTTGGTGGACGAGCCTCAAGCCAGCCCCTCGGCTAGGGCCATATTTGTCCAGTTGGGCTTTTAGACGCCTTTGACGTGTTAATAACCAAAGCTGCCTTTGACCTGCTGCCGCTTAATTGAAACTCACAAATGTTGTGTACTTTGGCAGCTGCCAAGGGCCATTCACAGTTGGACGAGTCGATAAATTTGCACCAGTTGAATATTATTGGAATTATCTAAGACTCCGATAAATATTATAGTCTGGCGGAGGGTCTTCGATTTCTTTGAAAGATTTTGCTAATTTCAAGCTGTATTCAGGTTGATTAACTCCTGTGACGTCTATAGAAACATTACTCTAAGATCTAGAGAAATTTTGAACGTATGTCCTTCTAGTCCTCGTGCAGTGCGAGTTTGTTCTCCATAATCGATAGATTGCCCCGTTTCCAAGCAATCGATAAGAATCGATATCGAAATCTTGTTTTTTTTAATAAAGCGTATACAAGGCAAGTATCTTGTTGCTGGTAGAAGATGGTAAAAGGGAATCCCCTAGACTAGACACGATTTTAATTATTTTCTCTATTTTACGTACGAGTTTTTATTATAAAATTGTTTGAAAGTCAGACTTTTATATCATAAAGTTCACTTAGCAGAAATGCTTTCAAAATGAGTTTTCTTTGAAAGAGAAATTGTTTGCAAACTCTTTCAAGTTAATTTACTATAATGAAGCTTTATTTATATTTATATTTATTATTTATATCAAACAACTATGCAATTTGTGTAGCTACAATAGAGATATTTTATCAAAACTTCAATTTATGCATTGAAGAAATTTCACTTTGCAGTATTTTATTCTAGATCAATTGTATTGCCTAAACTAAATCCCAGCTTTTATCAAGGCTACAAGCAATTTTTGGATAAACCGAATTCTAAACCGCATTGAATAAAGAAAATTGAAGCCTAAGCCTGAAGCATTTTCAATTTTAATTTAACTAAATAAAAGTAATTCGAATTTTTGTCAATTTAGAAACAAGCTACGCCTGTGAAATCGAGAAACTGTTTTGAACCTTGTTTGTCAGGTTTATTGCCTTGATTTTAATTAATGCATCTGCAAGGATATTGCATTTTGCACACACCGAAGACGGGCTGAAACTTTCCTGTTGCGCTTTGTAAACGCGGCTATAATACAATTTTCGCTTTTCTGTTAATCCCCTGGCGAAATTTGCGGTCCGTTGATCAAAAACAAAATTAGTTGCATTACATCAACAGCAGCAGCAGCAACAGAGGCAGCAACAATGGCCGGCAACAGCATCTGCAATAATAGCACCGTCAGCGGAAATCCTTTCACCCAGCTCCCGCAACCCGCAGCCACCTGCTACCCCCTTCCCCTCTTCTATCCACTGACCGTCCCGCTGACCCTGCTTACAGCTTGGCAACTCTGAACAAACATTACTCAAACGCACACAAAAAGTGGCCACGAGTCACAGGTGGGCGTAATATACAATTGCCATGCCTCACACACACACACACAGACACACACAGACACACAGCAACTATATACCCTGCATATGTAGGGTCGTGATATTTACACCCTGAACGCTGCTGTTTAACCAGCGAACAATAAAACCAAATTGAATTTTGCGCTTTTAACGGCAAAAAACACACACACAAAGGCTATAAACAAGGGGGTTGCGGGGTGTGATATGTGAGAGAGGGAGAGAGAGAGCAGTGTGTCGTGCATAATGGCTAGTTGGCAGGTGTGTGTGTGTGTGTGTGTGATGTGTAATGCAGTTTTTAGCTGGCTGCTGCTGCTGCTGCCAGCCTTATTGCCACTCGCCAGCAACATTAACAACAACAACAACAACAGCAACAACAACGTTGTCTACAACAACATTAAGCCAATTATATGCTGCACTTTTGACATTAAATTCGATTCAATTTATTTGCGCGCCCTTTTGGCCAGCAGCAGCAGCAGCAGCAGCAGCAGCAGCAGCAGCAAAGGCTGCGATTTTGAAGTAAACGTTGTTGTTGCATGTTGCAGGTTGCAGCTTGTTGTTGCTGTTGTTGTTGCTGTTGTTGTTGCTGTTGCTGGTCGCTGTTGGTTGGCAGCCAGGTTATTGTTTTTGACGAGGAATTTAATTTCATGCTCACAGCAACAAACACACACACATCTGCCTCTCGCCCTCTCTCCCAGGCAAGCAACACAAAGCAGAGGATATTATGCGTTAAGTGCAACCAAAATGAGTAAAAACAAATATATTTGTATATATTTCAAGTAATATAAATTTGTAACTTTAAAGAGAAATTGCATCAGCTGTGATTGTCAAAGCGCACTTTGTCAAGTTTATGAAATAAATCAAGCAAACGCAGGTGAGAGAGATCAAATTCAATTGCCAACCGGCGTCAATTTCAGTTGCCTTGAGCCAATTACGAATGGCCGAAACAATTGGGAAATTAATTTTTTATTTTTGGTAAATGCATCGAACGTTCTTTCTATTTCAATTGCTGTGTCTTAAGTATAGAAACCTTGCATGTTGAGAGGCAATTTAAATATATTTTGTGGAATTTCTATTTAAAGATAGTGTATTAAATAATCAGAAAGTATTAGGTTTTGTCTCAGCGAGAATGTTACAAAAATTACAATTCTGGCTGCAGGAAATTGGCTTGAAGTAGTTGGCCTATAGACAAGGCAACAGACATACGAATTCTTTATCTAACAAAGACTAAGAGCTCAAAACTTTTCTCAAACGTTTTCGCCTAACAGCGCTTAAGATAGTTTTCGGTGTTGGATAGGGACATGACAATGCGATGTTAACGCGATATTTCAGTGTTGGAGAATTTTAAAAATGTATAAAATGAGATTATATTATTGCTATTGTACCTCAACAGAGCTCACTAATTGCAAAATGTTGCTATTGGTTTATTTTCTACACATTTTCAGTGTTGATTAACTCTTAAACTGCTTCCTACAGAGAACCTAAATGTATTTTTACAAGCCTCTTTATCAAGGCCCCTTTTCCGTATATATATTTTTTTGTAAGTGCTGCCTTCTTGATAGCAAGTGTTGGTTAACTCAACGATTATGCGCAGTGTTGAATAAGGAGAAAGTTGAGCGATTTCTCTCCATTTTAACCTATCTATATATATATTGATTTTTGTTAAGAGCTCTCCAGCTGCCAGTGTTGGTTAACTGCTAAAAGTGTTTTAGCCTAGATTACTTGACATTTCTTTTATCTTTTGCCAGTTTTCTATTTATTGCTATCAAGCATTTTAATGATACACATATTCATTCTGCGGACATCCGTTGGCCAACTGCTGCCGCGGGTCATGTTAAAACAAAAACAAAAAAAAAAAAAAATAAATAAAAAACAAACCGACAACAATAAAAACTGCAAAATTTATGTTTTCTATTATGCAAACCGACTGCCTGCAAATTTTCATATGTCACTCCCATTCCAAGCGCCCATTGTTATGGTTGTTGCTGTCGTTGACTTAATGGCAGACGACATTGTGAACATAATGCTGACATAATAATATTTTTGTTGCTGCCATGATCTGCATGACAACACACTAAAGCACCACCGCCAGCCGCCGTCCTGCATCCTGCACCACTCAGCCATGCACTAGAAAATGACTCGCAGCTGACGGACTGAGTGAGTGTCTCTGTGCCAGTGTTGGAAGCTGTTGCCGACTGCCGATTGCCGCCTTGCCATTTGTCTGGGTCATTACTCACAGTCGCAATCTGCACCCTCTGGCACACCCATCCCCACACACCCCCACACACCCACACCCCTACACACACACACATTTGCGCTATTGCAATTTGCTGCAGCTTCAATAAATTCCAAAGCAAATGCATTTTTATTGAAAAATATTTTCTGCTCTTTTAGTGTTGAATAACACCAAATCAGCAAATGAAGTTGATGGAAATGTAAGCGTAAAAAGTCAGAAAACTAAACGAACACACACACACACCGACACACTCACACACACATGCACACATATTGCTGTTCATGTAATTAGAATTTTAAATTTGTGCAAATTTCTCTCGCAGCTTTTTTGGCGTTTTTCGTTGTCTTTGCCTTGTTGCAAGTGGAAGTTGCACGTAGCTTTTTTTTTGTTTTTTGATTTCTCCTGCATCAATATCCTGCAGCATTCTTCATATAACACTGGGTGCTTCACACTTCAGGTGAAAAAAACCCGACAGCCCGCACTTTATTTATGAAATGCGTAAATTTAAATTCAACTGCAAACTAGAAATTATATTCATAAAATACATGTGTTTGCATGTTGCGAGCTAGCTTAAATGTAAGCTGTGCTATATTTAAGAAAATTTATTTAGTCACAAACTAAGCGAGAGGAAACTGACTAGAGATATTTGAATTCCTTGCTCAACTCGGAATTAAAGGAAGATACAATAAATTCAATTTGCTATAAAAATTAATAGTACATTTAAATAACTAATATAACAAGTTCTTTCTTATAAAGAAACATGTTATTTAACGAGAAAATACCTTTATCTTGACCTTAATGGCAATTCTTCTTTGGTAAGCTCGTAAATGCTGAGCTTGATGAAGATTTCTTGAAAACCCGATTACTTTTCCACTACTTTTCTGATCTCTTCTATAGCATCTATATGATAAAGTATATATGAAGCATATATAAAGGCAGTAGAATGAAACGGATTAATGCCAAGTTTGGTCTATGCACAGTTTTAAGACGATAGCTGAGAGATTACTTCGTACAGAATCAGGCAGAAGAAAGAGAGAGAAAGAGAAAGAGAAATATGGGATATAGTTATACTTCTTATGGAATTGGCGATGTATGTTTGCTTCTATAAAACAGATTTAATGACAAATTTTAAATACCCTTTACAAAAGTGAAACAAGTGCGTAAAAAAGAACGTTTTTATCTTCGTATTTGTTCACTTATTATATACTTATTTTCAATTCTGCTTTGTGTAGCATTCGTAAACGTTTTAATACGCTTAATTGTAAAATACAGACTCTATGCAATTTTTGTTATTAAAACAAATTAATCTCTCGAGTATTTTAAGATTGCAAATTGCAATTTATTTGTATTTAAATTGCGAGGCCCGTTTGGTATTTAATATGCCTGTGATCCAATTATATTGGCTGTCCATAAACAAAACTATGCATAAAAATCTATAGCATTTTTTGCCAGCCATGCACAAGATTAGAAAATATTCAACGAGTGGGTGACTGGGGGGTGGAAGGATGGGGGAGTCGGGCTGGGGCGGGAGCTGCAGACTAAAGCCAAAGCCTGAATTTAAATTGTGCGCCCTCAGAAGCCCACAGACAATGACAAAAGTCGTTGCCAGCCCGAACTGTGGACAAGTGTTGAGCGCAATATGTGTGAGTGCGTGTGTGTGTGTGACTGAGGGAGTTACAGTGTGTGTGTGTGTGTGGGGGCGTGTGATGATATGCTTGTGATTGGAGCACGAAACCGAGACGTATGATGATGTTGATGACGACAACAACGACAACACACACACACGTACGCACACACACACGCACACGGACGCACACCATGGCTAAGGGAGTTACGTGGGGAAAGGGGAGTGCGGGGGATACGGGTTAAGAGTTGTGGGGGTTGTCATAAACAACAGACAAGTTGCACATGCACTGGAGCATAACTACCCGTTACAGCACTATGCGAAAAATGTATACACACATAGAGACACACACACACGCAGACACACACACACACACTCATTGGTGAGCCATGGGCAAAGCGAAAAAGTCAGCCAAGGAGTGGAGCTCTGCATGAAGCAGCTCGCTGCCAGGCAGTCTCTGCATATTTTAACTCCCACAGGAAAAATTTCACAAGACATTTTAGAAGCAGGTCAGAGGCAGGGGGCGGGGCAGCAAACGGGGGGGGCAGACAGTGGATTGGCAGCGTAACCAACAACTGTGACCAAACAATGTTGAAGCTTTGATGAACCTTAAAAGACAACGACAACTGCAACAAAAACAAAATGGTAAATATGACAAAATACTGCAGAAAAGACCGAGTGCATGGCAAAGTGTTTCTAGCGTCGGGTTGTGCTGCGGCAACGGGGCGTATGAGTGTTAAAAATTGTGCACTATAGATGAATTGAAGTTCCAATGGGCTCATGCCCCACTGTGTGTGTGTTTGTGTGTGTGTGTGCGAGTATGTGTCGACTCGTCACTTCAAGCAAATGGAGATGAATGCGACGTCTGTGCTGCTGGGAAACCCAGTTGAGACCGGGGCAAGCGAATATACATTGGCATATTTTATGCATGCTTTTACCCAGAAAGGACACTCACATATATACACAGTCGGAGATTGCCCAGGTATTGCGATTGTGCCCCTGGAGCAATCATCGCAAAACTTTGCCATTGTGTTGTGGTTGCAATGAGTTTTGCACTGGCCTTTGGCTAGAATTGAAGCTTTGGCCACTTCATCGCAGCTTATTGACAATTTTTCTAATTAATTGCTAATAGCATTTGCCAGCATTGATCAACTTCTTCCAGCTCATATTCGTTCTCCAACCGCAACTAATATCCGTTTAATTCCTTTTCGGTTTTTGACTGCAGTTTTCGTAACCTCAGCATGAAATTATTCATAATTCAATTTAAATATCAACTATTTGGCTTTTAATTTACAAATATTTCGAATTTGCTGAATGTACTTTCATTTGAAAAAAATTATATATATATATATATATTGATTTGTACTTTTTCCTCAAAGCAACTAAATAAAGTAAAAGCAGAGCGAGTGTGCTCGATCGCCAAATATCCTGTGGCAAAGTTCAGAAATAAGTGGTCTAACTGACCTATTTTTAATAATGATTAAATAAAACAACTTAAACAAAAGGCTTTAAGCCGCATATTCCTTTCTTGTCCCCTGCGCTATAGAAATTATGTTCGCCCACTTTCTGTTTAAATAAACGTTTTGCTTAAAGCTATGTATACCAAAATTCAAAACTTAGTTTTTAATTATATCTCATGTTACGACTGTGGTCAATAGGGCTAGAATTGTTTTAGGTGCCATCGGCCGAAGGTCCAAGGAGTTTGACGATAGCTACACGACAAACTCCCTTTTTATATATCTAGTACGATCTATTTTTGAGTTTGCCTGACGTATCTGGTCGCCATATATTCCATTTACTAACACAGACTTGAATCGCTTTTAGACTAACGCGTAATTATACTCCTTTATCGCTTCAATTTTGTCCAACTAACTTTACCTTGAACCTTTCCGAATCCTCTGACGATTACAGGGTATTCTGCTCGGTGTCTTCCTTTTCTCGTATAAACTTATCTATTCTAAACTATTTAGCAAGTAGATAGTCTTAGCCTATAGTCTTAGTTTGTACCTTATAAGTGGTTGCACATTTGAAAAACTTTTGATAAAGTAATCCACGAAGCAGCATACCAAATTTGAGAACTATGCCTCTTATAGATCCTAAGTTCAATGGGAACATTTTGTGTGGAAACAGGTAAAACCATGGAAATTGTTGCTTTATAGTTCCATATACCAGATGTGAATAAAAAGACTTAGCTGCTGATCAAGAATGTGCCTCATAGCGCGCTATACACTCGACTTGACACATTTTACAGGGTATTTAAACAAATTTGTCAGTGCTGGGCTAGTCGTGTGACAGCATACGTCAGAAAATATGCATCAATATGCAAATGACAGGCCCCAAAAAGTATGCAACAAAATTGTTAGATTTTGTCCTTCTGTTGCATTGTTGTTAAATTGTTGAACGGCTTTTGGCATTTAGATTTATGTCCGGTCTCTGTGGCACGTTGTGCATACCAAAGTGGGCATAACCAATGGAGATGCTGGTCGAAAAAAGTTGGCTATCGCTATAATTGATTAATTAAATCTCCGACTAGATAGAGAGTCAGAGCGAGACAGGGAGATAGAGGCTGACTGAGGGGGTGAGGGGGTTAGGGGGTTACACAATTGCAGACAAAGTTGAGCAAAAGTTGTCGCACAGATATAAAAAGTTTTTGTTATACAATTTTTTTGCCCCGTTTTCATGCTTTGCATATTTCTTGTTCGAGTTTGACATACGAGTTGAATTCTCATGTTGCTCACTTGTCAAGCTGTCAATTGGCACAAGACTGTTATGACACACACACGCACACGAAAGAGAGGGCGAAGAGCGGGAAAGAGTTGGGGGGAGGGCAACAGTCAACTGCTTGGATATGTCATTACATATATGGGCACATGAAAAGTTTCGTTGAAATGTGCACAGCTTGCAGGCAAGCAGTGAATGCTGTCGCTCTTCCTCTCGCTCTCTCTCCCTAACTACTGCTCTGTGTTACACGCTCTTGACTGCTTGGCACGTTAACTGTAATCAGATTAATAACGGTAAACACTTGTAAAGGTATGCGTACGAACACTTTTGGCATCGGTTATTTGATTGAAAAACTGCAGCTGCAGCTTTTCCTGCACACACACACACACACACACACACTCTCTCTCTCCTGCGCATTCCCAAACAGGTAGATTAAATTTCATTCTGAAGTTGAATTATTGACAACGGAAATTGATGTCATTGACTCGTTGCAACTGCCACTGCCACTGCCACACACATGGTGCGACATGAGTTGAGCTCAGCTGATTGTGATTAGTCGTTTGTGCAACTGCAAACTTGCCGCACAGCTTGATTGATTTATGTGCGACTGTGAGTGTGTGTGTGTGTGTGTGTGTGTTTGTCAATGACTGCATTGTACCTGAATCAGATTCAGACGCTCGGTTCGCATTTGGTTTGCTGCGCAAGGTTTGATCCCTTGTTGGCAGTTAAATGAGCTGAAACGATGACTACAAAAAGATTGTCAACCGAAAGAGAGGCATTCTCGACATATGCTCCAATGCTGCAAGCAAGTGTTGGACTTTTGATGCTGAAAACTGAGGCGTTGAAGCGGAAAAGTTTATATTTTTATAAATTAGTATACGCGGGCATAAAACCAAGTAGCTTGTACTTAAGTCAAGTAGGACAAATCAAGCTTCACATTATTGAGCTAGTAGGAAAATGTTTATTTAAAAAGAAGTAGCTGTAATCAGTCAGATTGAGACTGTAATTACGTCTTTCACGTGCGGAAAATGGGTGGAAAATTAAAGTCTCGTATTCTATGCAAAAAACATGCGACGAGCAAGGCCGAATAATGCCAGCCAGTGCATATATATATAGTTGCCTGCCGCATAATCAGTTGATATTCAATTTTGTTGTTGTTAAACAGTCGAGCTTTTTCTTGAATCGAAAAAAAGTTGGAAAAAACGGCGCATGTTTGTTTAAAGTCAATTAGTTCGTTTGTATAAATATACATTTAAAAGTATCTGTGCAATGTTTTATCATGTGAATCGATGCATTCAAAATTGAATACATATGCGTTTGAATGCATTCAAAATAATTGTTGATTTAGTTAAAATATATTTGCGAAATCGAATCATAATGTTAACGCCCAACCGTACGGGCTGCGCATAATGGGGCGTATGCGTGTTGTTGATTTAATGCCCGGCCATTTCATAGAAAAGTGCACAGATGTGTGTGTGTGTGTGGCATTGTGGCCGCCGTCCGCTTAATAACATTTCGCTCGTGGTTTGGGCCAATTGATAATTTTAATTAAGCGCTAATATTATAATTTATTATTATTATGCTGATGTTAACAGCTCATCGCGCGGCGTGTGTCTGCTTTTATGTGACAGCCGACGCGGCGTATGAGTGATCTGGCATTAGCCTGTCAACCCCCACCCCTTCTCAGTCAGTCAATATACTGCACGGCCCACCCCCCCCCAAGCTGCGCCCCCTTGGGGCACGATTAATATGCAGCTATTTAATTTTATGAATTATTGAGGCATATTTAGCTGAAAAGCCGTCACCGTGCGCAAGTGTGCGTCTGCATAGGCAATTAGGCCAAGGGGCATTTTTTATGCATATAAATATATGCATATAAATATATATATTTGCACACTATATAATATAGTTGTCGGCGTGCTCTCCAGTTATTTGCGGTTGATTTATGCGGTCGTTCAGCTCGGGCTTAGCTGTATTTACACTGTGTGTGTGTGTACTTGCATAAATATTGCTGCTGCAGTTCATTTTAATTAATAATTCTTTTTTTTTCTCTCTCTGCTCTTGTTACTCACATGTCATCAAATACAGCGTAAATTGACCGCTCGACTTACCTGCAATCAAAAGGAATAAGAGAAATTCTGATTTAGTTTTAATGAAAAAAAAATGCATAAGCCACATTTTAGTGGTTGACCAGATAAATGCCATATATTTAAATAAATCAAACGTATGCTGCATCTTCATTAACTTTTGCCATTTATTGTCTAGCAGAAAATCACAATAACTCAAAAATGTCGATTTATATGCAGCAAATGCACTCAGGTGAGTGATAAATGGTAAAGTTTTACCATTTACATGGCATACACAAAATTTAGGTCAGGCAGAACACAACAAATTGAATGATAAATGCAAAAATGTTAGCTGGTTGAGTGTTGTAAAAGAGACTATCATTCAAAAAGTGTGGAGAGTGTGGCAACCCTGCTTCATACCAATGATTGCAATAAATATTACTAAATTATTTCCTTAAATTAAGCCCAAACTAAACTGATTTGTCTGAATGTTATTAATTCAACATTTTTGAGCTAAATTGCTTCAAATCTTCTCGAAATATTGTACATTTAACAACACTGTCAAGTTTTTGAAAATAAACTGTTTAAAATATATATATTTAATAATTATTTTATTCTTTAACATCGTAAAAAACTGAATGATATATTTTAATTTCATTTAAATATGTTATGTGTTATTGAGTGCTGCAAAATGCTCTAAAAGTAAAGATATGGCAACGCCGTTCTCCTATTGTACTTGCAGGCAATTGAATATAGTATTTAAATTTAGTTTTTCTAGCAATAGGAATGTGCTCAAGAGATTTTCAGATATTTAGGGCATAAAACATGACTTTAATACAAAATGTTAGGATATTTTAAATTAAATTTTATATTTCAATCAGCGTCAGCTTGCACGCGTCTCTGGCGAATACTGCATAAAAGTGTCCCTTTTTATCCCAATGTGTGAAATTTAATATTTGTGTTGCCAGTTATACACACACACGCACACACACACGCACACTATAAAAAAGCCATGTGCGTTGTGTAAATAAGCAAGGCGAAAGGCAAGAAAAGGCTCCAAAGGAAAGTTGAGCGCCAAACCTTGGCGGCTTAGCGGCAAAATCAATGACACAATAAATATTTGTGCAGCGCTTAAGCGTCGAGTGTTTAAGGCTGTGCGCAACAAGAGGACTATGGCCCGTTATACAGACAGATAGCCGGATATACAAGTAGATATATAGGGTATACACACACACACACACACACACACATATATATATATATATATGAATGTATATATTTCTATATAGCCTTGTGTCTTCAATTGCAGCTTCTGCAGGCGCTTTAAAGGGAGTCTCACTGTGTGAGTTTAAGTGCCAGCAACTGCTACTAAGCACACACACACACACACACATTCATGTTTATGTGTGTGTGTGTGTGTGAGTGTGTCAGGCTGTAAGCCATCTTGGATATGGCCCGCTCGCTTTTTGAAGTTTATTTCTTCTTTAGTCTGCATTTTTATTCGCCAAAACTTTTTGCTTTCCTTTTTTTTTTTTTTTGGCTGTCTTGCAAAATTTAAGTGTGTCATGACATAGGTACCAGCTATGTGAGTCTGTGTGTGTGTGTGTGTGTGTCAGCAGCGCGCATGTTTATTGCACTTTAGGGAATATCACTCCAGACCCAACCCGAGCCTCAAGTCAACCCCACCCGACTCGAGTCGGTTTGCTTGTGTAAGGCAAAACGTCGCTTAATGTGGCAGAAAAATGTGTAAATTACGTCGAAGCGAGAGCTCGGCGTGTCTATGTGTGTGTGTGTGTGTGTGTATGGTGTGCCAGTGTGTGTCACAAGAAAATTGAAAAATGTAGCGCATTGTAAAAATGGAGAAAAGTGTTGCAAATTAAATAAAAACAGCAAATGGCAAGAGATACCCGCAAAATATTACGAATTTATGTTTAGAGAATTACGTTTCGACGCGAGTTTATTCCCTAGCATGATTAGGAACTTGGATAACATACAATTCTCTGAATGAAATCTAAATTTTGACCCGAATCGACCAAAAAGCAAGGGTTTACATTACGTTTTTTCTCAAAATCAGGGTCGATTGCTTTTTGGTCGATTTGGTTGAAAATTTAGAATACCCTAGCAAATAATTTCCCTGAATCCAGACAACTATTTGGAATATTGACATGTTGATCAACTTTTGAGCTCTAGTATGCATCTGGAGTCGCAACAATAGATGTGGGTTCTTTTTTAAATCATTTCAAAATTGTGCGAAACCTATGAAAATATTTGGTGAGTGTAATTTTATGTATGGCAGAGAGTTACTTTGTAGCCGTCGATGTCCCCTTTTTGTGGGAAAACAATGGATTGTCGTGCCAGAGATTTGATGGCAGCATAAAAATCATTGCATTGTTGCAAATGTTGCAATCGAATGAGCCAGCAGCAAGGGGTAGCATAACAAATCAGTGCCAAAAAATTCAAGTAATAACTCAAAAGTCGTCTCATTGTATTCGCATTTTTATGCTCATTTTTATTGCTCATCAGTCGCACTGCGGTTGCCTTGCCGTGTATATACAAATACATATGCATATGCACACATATATATATATATATTTTTATCAGTTTTTATGCGCGTATTTTGTTTTATTTTTTTTACGGAGTTATTTGTTTTTGGAAATCCGCCCACAAATCGCCGCATAGTAGTTTTTTGTTCAGCGGAAGGCACAAATATCGTGCGCGAAAAATCAGAGTGTTGTTTATGTGATTTATGCGCCAGTGCAGGGGCGTTGTTCGGAAGGGGGTGGCTCAGAGTTGGGGTAACTGGGGTAACTGGGGGAGACGGGTGCGGTTGTCAGTGTCAGTTGCCGGTGGGCCTCTTTGATAGTTGCGATACGAGCTATGGAAACATGTGAATGCGCGCTTGATCCAAATGAAATGCGCATAAGACTCACAACAGGCAACGTGATGGACTAGCCGCAGGGGGGTGTGTCAGCAAATGGTGGGCGTGCGCCCGTAACCCACTGGCAAAACGAAGTTCGAGCCACCGAACACGTCCTGTGGCGCATTACAGGCACACTCATAAATAAACACACACACATACACAATTGAGGCACAATTGGAAAATCGGAAATGGAAAATGTGGAAAATGTTGACTGCACATAAAATTTCATTCATGAGCAAGTGGATCCACTCGAAGTTTAAATTTTAATTACAAGTTTATTATTTTGTTTTCTCTTTTTTTTTTTTTTTTACTTTTTTATCGTTTTTTTCTTTCAGTTTGCGCCTCAACTTTCTGTCAATCAATGGCAGGGCAAAAGTTTTTCAATTTTGCAGCAACAAATAGCTTACAATGGCTTTTTATATACACACTATAGTATGGCCGATTCAATCAATATGGCACACAATTGCTCCATTCACACGCCCATTTGGCAGCTGCGAGGGCAGCTCCTACCAAAAGCCATTATTCGGCGCCCTTGGCCCACTCCCATTGAGTCCGGCTCAGTCTAGTCCACTCCACTTCAGTCCCGTCCAGTTGAGTCCAGTTCAGTTCAGTTCAGTTCGGTTCAGTTCGGTTCGGTTCGGTTTAGTTCAGTTTGGCAAACTTTAGCTAACAAAAAATTAATTTAAAAACTTATTTCAATATCAAAGTGGGCCCCAAAGCCGAGGCAAAAAACGACGGCGGCCACGACGTAAGCGCTACAAAGCGTGTAACATTTTAATAAGATTAAAATGAAAATGTCGTAACAGTTTTTCCTTTTCCACTCTGCTTTTTGGCGAGCAGAAAGAAAGTAAAGCAAAAAAAAAAAAAAAAATAATAATAAAAGCCTAAGTGCAGAAAACTCTGTGCGAAAATCGCCGCCAATAGGCGTGAGCTAGCTTTCTTTTCTTCAAATTACAAGTTTTATTATTTTTTTGCCTACCTTCTCATTACGTTCGAAATCAAAGCAAAAGTTACTTTGACAAAGCTCAACTTTGACATGTATTATTCTGGATATTTTTTTATTTGAAACCATTTACAATAGAATTGATTCGAGTAAACTTCAATTTATTGAGTTTGAGTTTTATACCAAAATATATTGCATAACTAAATATGAGCTTGGATTTCCTTGATACACATTGAATTTGCCCAAATGCAAACATGGCTTGCCTGGGTACGTAAGCAGAAATATCTATATTTGTATTAAACATATTTAGTGGTAATAATAAAAATTACAAGCATAGCAATATATTTTTCCTGGTCTCAACTATTTAAACGCCCAACATTCATGCAGCAGCGGCTGTGCAATAATATTACTCATACGCCGCGTTAGCACAGAAAATACATATTTTGCCTATGATTGAGGTAAATCTATGCGTGAAGTGTGAGAGCTTACATTATAGTTTTGAACATCTAAAAAATGTATATGGACAGACATGGCTACCCACATGAATTGTATATTCACATCAGGAATATATTTTATATTAAAATAGTTAAAACTATTAATCCGATCCCGAATTTATTTAATAGGTACTTATAATAATATATTCCCTTCAAGAAACTATTTGTTTTATGGCTGTTATATACCCTTTTTTAAACATTATTAAAGGGTAGCTTCTAACGCATATATATCTAAATATATAATCATTTGTGCCAAAAGCTTCTCGCAGCAATCGAAGTGCGTTGGCAGATTAATCACACATTGATGACACTAATTAAATGTTCAGATAAGAAGAGCATAAAATGAATGAAACAAACAGCAAGAGCAATAAAAATAAGAAAAATAAAAAGAGCGAACAAAAAATGTTGAAGAAAATGGACTTTAAGACAATTATTTACAATGCGCTGTGTTCGCGCCAGCAAAAAGGCTAAACAAGCGCATAACAAGAGTAGAAATGACTGTGTGTGTGTGAGTGTTTGTGTGTGCGAGTTTGTATCTTGAGCCAATAACACTAATTCTCCAGCGAAGCGCGGACGCTGAAAAATCGTAACAGCAGTCGAGCAGAGCTCAGTTCTGGCACTTACCCACGCGCCACGCCCATTGAAAATGGAGGCGGCGACGGGTTTTTTGGTGCGAACATCAGAATTTGCCAGTGTTGCGACACAGGGGCGTGGCATGCCACATAAAATGTAAGCAAGCAGCGCAAAAGAATTGCCAGAAATCATTCAACGTGGGGCAGGCAACATAAAAGCTGAGCGCCTGGGTGTGTGCAACCACAACCCAGTTGCAACACGGACTGCTAATGTGGCAGCAGTTGTTGCTGTTGTTGCAGCTGCTGCTGTTGCACTTTCGTCGCTTTCGAGTGCGTGCACATTTTTGGCATAATACAACAAAATTGATTTGAAGCATGCATCATTATCAACATCGTCGTCAGTGGCAACCCCCCTCCCCCTGCTCCGCTGCTGCTCCATCAACTGCCACCCAAATGTCTTCAGGCACTTACTTAGTGCTGTTGCTGCTGTTGTAAGTCCCTGCAACACTTGTGTCATTCAATTCAATGACGCTCATTCATTCAACGTTTTGCAACTCATATGAAGCAGCTATTGAAGCATCATTAGCTGCAAGCTTTTAGAGCGGTTGTCTCTCCCTAACGTCAGCCCTCAACAGTTGCCAGACAACGTGGCGTACGAGTAATGTATGCATGCCATTTACATTGATTTGTGATGCATTGCACCGCAAGAGAGAGAGAGAGAGAGAGAGAGAGAGAGAGAGAGAAAGAGT
Source organism: Drosophila novamexicana (assembly GCF_003285875.2). NCBI lineage: Eukaryota > Metazoa > Arthropoda > Insecta > Diptera > Drosophilidae > Drosophila > Drosophila novamexicana. The sequence goes on along the minus strand of NW_020824827.1, from coordinate 1,567,539 downwards.
GGAAGCTAGCTATTTCTATGGCAAATACTTCACATAGAGACTAAGCTTTAATGTTGTCATTGAGCTGCTTTAAGTCCTTCGAAATGCTAAGCTCCAGACGAATGGGTAAGCAGTGACCTTTCTCGGGGGTTTACCTAGCTGCTGCATGGGTATTATCTAGGGGAAATGCTTCAAGAGCGAGAGTTATGCGCTTGAAATAAATGCAAATCTGTGTACAAGCTACTGCAGTACGCGCTCTTAAAATTTGAGAATTTTATTGGTAACTTGGTTATAGTTACAGTGAAAACTCTGTTGGAGATTATCTGTCCAATAGTAGTGCCGGTTGGGAGAGTTTTTACTGCACATTTTCATATGGCTATCAGCTATAACTGATTCTGAATCAAGAACTTTTGACATTGGAACTAATTCTTGTTTATTTAAAAATAGTTTATCTGCTGCTAAATACTCAGTTAATCTTCAAAAAAGATGAGCTAGCTGCTATTTAGTTCAAAAATGAAAGATATTGAGAGCATGGTATATATATTAAAAAGCTAGTTATGAATGTTTAATGGATTGTCTTTAGTTGGATTAGTAAATGATGAGAAACTGTGGGACTAATTAACTAAAGTTGGGAAAACTTCGTTCTTAGTTCTTTCTGAGCACAATCCTCGTATTCACAGGCAATAAGATTATGATATAATAATTGTAATAAATACATCATTTTTGTGGCCGCATTTTAAGATCTTTGCTGATATCTCATAAGAATTTATTATATCAAAATTACTTTCATAATCTATACAAGATGGATATACAAAAAAAAGGTCTATTTAAATTTATTTAAGAAAATCCTACTTTTTATTTGGATACCCAGAGAAATTGTTCTTGTAAAATGTAAACTTTGCGACTTACAAATTTGTCACAGGCTTTTATAGTTGCAAGCAAATAACCAAAATATTGAAACGAGTAAAAAGTCAAAGTCATGAAAAAGGCCCTGACTTAGTCATGACTTAGCATGAGCTTGCCAAAAATGAGAAAGCCTGTTTAAAGCTCGGTGTCTAAAGCTGTAAAACTTATAATAAATATTTTTTATTGGCACTTTTATACTCTCTATTTTATAGTTAAGGTATCGTTAAGTTTTATGAAATAGTCGCTCGTGCAATGTCAAAAAAAATTCGATAGTATTCCGAATCTCAAATGAAAGTTTATGTTCGGAGAAGTTTCACACACATTTTTTGAAAATTTATACTTTGCGCACAAGCAAAACATTACGCATACGCTGTGCGGGCCGACAGGCAACTATCAGAAGAGCCAAAAAAAAAAATAACTATGCTAAAAATGGTTGAAAACATTCTCGTATTCAATAAAGCATAACACACTCGGCTGCTGGAGTATGCAAACTTGAAGGAGCCAAAGGACAAAATCGGACCGAAATGCGTTTGGCATACGTTTGGTCTGTGACAGAAGTCGATATTGTTGTTGTTGTTGTTGTTGTTGTTGCTGTGGCAACATTATCACGTACGCTAATGCGACAAAAGCGCAACGACGAGCAAAATGTTTTGAGAATTTACTTAGCTATTGCCTGGCTTTCTTTTCTCCTTGGCTTTGACAGGCATCGCCTTACAATCTGCATGAGAGAGAGAGAGAGGGAGTGTGTGTGTGTGTGTGTGTGTGTGTGGTTGTCTCGCTGTGTATGCAGGTGTGTGTCTGTGTGTGTTGTTGTGTGTGTAAGAGTATGTAAATTTTTACATGGGTCCCAGCTCCCGGCTGTGGCCCTGGTTTATTTGCATTCCGTGTGCCACATCCGCCCGCCGTTTCCTGCCGTTTCTTTAAGCGCAAAATACTTTTCCGCTGTTCGGTTTCACATAGGTTGTGGCAGGGCAGGGCAGGGTATTGTGTGTGTGTGTGTCTTTGTGTGTGGGGAACTGCTGAAAATAATATTTGGCGCGCGTGCCTTTTGGTCGCGGCACAGCGTATACGTGTTATTTTTTTTCCACTCACTGTTGCAGTCTACGTTAAGCGCAGCTTAAACATTGGCAAAACAGTGGCCCGGCCATCTAAACCGCAACTGTGCAATGCCGGACAGCTCTTCAGGTGCAGCGGCGTGGGGAGTGGCAGGCGTTGCTGCGGCTGCGGTCGCGGCCGCGGCGTTTGCGGCAGCCGACTGTCAAATACACCCAGTTCCAGACGCTGTCGAAATCGCAGTCACAATCGCAGTCGCAGTCAGCGTCGCCGTTGCCGTCGCCGTCGAGTGATGTGTTTATACATTTCGCGAAATGACAGAAATTGAATAAAATTTATGCGCTCGACGCGCCGCCCGCTCCATGCTGTCAAGCCCGGACTCTGCCCGGCGGCGCACGTGAACACGAAACCGCGCAGGAAACCAAAGAGAAAAGCAAAAATTTTACGTAGATGCCAGCCGAGCATTTCCCATGACAGGACGCGTGGTTCGGCTGGGGCTGTGCGAGGCTGAGAGTGGGCAGGGGGGGGGATGGTGGGGCGGTTGTCCGCAATTCGCATATGAAATATGTGCGAAGGTCATTTGATGTTGCATCACGGAAATGTGACATTTAAATGCTCAACAAACTGCATGCATCTTCTGAATAAGCCCAAAATTAAACATCATTTTGTGAGTGAGTGTGTGTGAGAGAGAGACAGAGAGAGAGAAAGAGAGAGAGAGAGGGAAAGAGAGAGAAAGAGTGAGACAGAGAGAGAATTGTTGATTACATTTCTTTTCTTTGCTTTTCTTTCTGCCTTGAGGGATGTGCAACATGTTGAAGATTGGATGAATCTAATTACTTTTCTGTCTTTTGCTCTCCCTCTCTCTCTCTCTCTCTCTTTCTCTCTCTCTTTCTCTTTCTTCCTAACTCCCAGTCTGTCTCTTGCGTACTCTTGTTTAGAATTAACAATCAATCAATTATCAATAATTTAAGAGCAAAAACTCTATAGAGCATAAAGCTTCGCACTAACTTAAAGCGTTATATTTAGGCTTCACTGTAGCTTCATAGTCAAGTGCTGCTGCTGCAACCACGACTTTTGGCCGCACAATGCAAAATTTTATGACCCCCGTCGTTGGTTTATTGTTGCTTCAAAATATGCATTTTGCGTTGGCTTTTAATTTTATTTTGCCCTGCTTTATTTTGATTATACTTTTTATGAATATTTCATTTTGTTATATTTTATGGCAAACTTTTTGCTTTATTTTTGTAAGAGGCAGCGCATTTTAGCTGAACAAGGATAAGGAACAAAAGGCGTCGTCGTCGTAGTCGTCGTCATGGCTGCTGGCTGTGAGCTGTGACATGGTACGGCGACCATGTCATATAGCTTCACTTAGTTGTTGCTGTTGTGGCTGGCACTTTTGCTGCTGCTGCTGCCGCAGCTGACCTCATACCGCAGCTGGCTGGCAGCTAAACGTAGCTTTTGAATATTGTCCCAGTTGCCGAGGCTGCCGGCGACCGCATGCCACAAACGCTTAAATCAAATTAACGCATCTTGACTGCAACAACAACAACAAAAGCAACAACAGCTGCTGCAACAACACGTTGACAAAAGCCAAACTTGTGGCACTCAGATGCCGCGGCGTTGCCAGTTTACATAGTCGGCGTGCAATCGCTGTTTTCCCTTTCTTACTTTTTTTTTTCCAGAAAGATGACAATGAGAGCGAAGGCTAACCCCGCGACCCGCAACCACGCCCTAAGCTGGCGTTGTATATTGCTGCATCTTTTTTAATAAACCGTCGCCCTTTTGGGGCTAAGCACTTGTAATGAAATCGAGGCAAATCTAAACTGTTGCTAGCCAACTCTAAAGCATAAGGTAGGCCAGCAAGGGGGGCAGGTCAGATTAAAGTAATTTTTAATCTGAGCACTAAGATACGCAGTACGCGAATGGTTTAATAAGAAAAATTCAAAACAGCTTTCATACTACATTCTTTTAATTGTATACGACTCTTTAAAAAAAGCTATATGCCATAGTGGTCCGATTGAATACGGTCCTGCATAGATTTAAGAAAATTGTATCGCACTTTAATAAAGATTTCTAGAAAATCAGTAAAAGTTTTCCCATACTTCTAATAGGGTAATATGCTGCAGTTATCAGATATTGATTAGATATGATAAGACTCGTCAATGACACTTTAGGAAAAGTTAACTTTATAAACGAAAAGTTGGTTCTGCAAGAATTTAGATTTCGACCGACCCATACGATAAGAATACAGCAGCTATATTGCAATAGTGCTCAGATCCGGTCAGTTCGGAAATATGCTTCATCTGCTTAGAGTAGACAGACTATGCAAAGTTTCACGATGGTTGCTTATGACTGTGACTCAAAAGATTATGAATCTATATAAGTCGATGCATATATAATACTCTCTATCTGCTGGGGCTGCATATAAATCTCAATTATCTCAATTTCATGCGAGTCTTTTAAATTGCCAGCTTCTTGCAATGTTTTTTGCTAGCACACACATTAAAGCTGGCCGAGTGGCAGCTGGTTGATTTGTCCATTGTCCTTGGCCAGGACACAGTGCAGTGTACTCTGCAACATGTGTCGCTGGAATGCAGCGGAATGCAATAGCAGGGGAACGGAACGAAACGAAACGAAACGGAACCTGCCATGTTGTGTTGAGGATATTGCTAAACAGGATTTCCAGGCTACAAGGCATTTAACAAAATGTTGCAAAAGAAATGCCAACAACAGCAACAACAACAAAAATAACAGACGTCTCAGCTGCACAATGGTTGCATATGTGGTAAAATATGCCAATAAATATTTTGGTTGGATAAGGTTAAGAACTGTATTCTCCCTCACATGTGTAGAGAGATTTTAGAGTGAGGTCCATGTATATGCAGTAAACGGTCGTGTATTTATCTTACCTATCTATGTTCGAGGATATTATTTCATGATTTAAGGAATCAAAAATAAATAAATAAAATGAAATTTTATTAACATTTTTAAGGCTGTGAGATTTCCGGGCTGTTTTCCCTATATAAAATATAATTTAAATTCAGAAGACCCTCTAGAATATTCTGAGACAATACTAGATCAACTAAACTAGCTAAAGCTGACTCTAAGCTGACTTCTTATCAAGTAGATTTTATTGTAGATTTATGGTTTTTGAACCACGGTAAAGCCAGCGACTGGTGGGCGTGGCATCGGGGACAAGCAGCAGCAGCAGCAGCACATTTCAAATGCAAATGTGTTTGTGGTGTAAATGCAGTTTTACAAAATATTATATAAGCGATAGCATGAGAGCGGAGAGGGGATGGGGGATACAAGGCTCGGCATGTCTACACAATGTGCATAAAATTTGCAGGATTTACATTTTAAAAACGCACAAAAAGCAGCAGACGGGCAGCAGGGAGGAGGCGCGCGTGGAGGAGGCGACTGCCACATAGGATTGCGACTTGCTGTTGTTGTTGTTGTTGTTGTTGTTCGTTTTTGCCAAATGCGGTTTTAACGGTTTACGATTGCGACAACAGCAATGGCAACGGCGTCTGCGCGAAGACATTGCCAAGCAATGCAATTTGGCTAAGTGCGTTTGACTGGGCGGGCGGCCGGTTGGCGCGGGGGGCGGGGGCGGAGGTGGACAAGCAAGTGCTGTAAATGAAAATGAATACATGTGTGTAAACATGTGTGTGCAAGTAACTGTGCGTGTGTGTGTGCATGTATTTGCTGTGGGCAATCAGTGCAAAGCGTTTGCCGGCTTAGGCCTAGGCCAAAATATGTTGCCTACTTTGCAGCGCAGCTCGCATAACTTTAGCTGGCAACCCCGGCGAATGGCTGGCGAGGCTGGCAACTCTGGCAACTGACAGTTGGCACTTGGCACATGTCTGCATAAATCTACGGCTGTCCGGGCCTCGTTTTATAACGAGCTTTAGGCATTTAGATAAATTTCAAAGCTGATTTGCTAAAGCAAGGGGCGATGGCGGCTTCGGGGGGCATGTGCGGATTGCGGCACGCCCATTTGGCGTTAAATTTGCAGAGTTTTGTCTGGGGCCAGCAAAACTAACCACATGAAAGTCGCTTTTAGTAACAAATACACACAAATGCACATGTGCAACATGACAAGTTGAAGCTGAGTGGTACGCAGAAAGAGAGAGAGGGACAGAGTAGCCCGCAGGAGACACACGAACACACACAAGAGCCTTGCCTGAGCCACAGTCAGCTGGGCAGAGACTTAACCAAGTTAGGCAGAGGCAAGCGACAAGGGACAGACAAACAACCAAGAGAGGCGGCGGAGGGAGCAGGAAGGGAGCACTGTGGCCAAGAGCAAGAAGTGTAAAGAATGCCACTGACAATGTACAAAGTGCAAAACTAATTTTACAGAGTGTAGCCTTGCAGCTGCAGCAATGCCAGAGACGAGTGCCAGTTCGGTGCTTGCAACATGTTGTATGTGTCTCTCTCTGTGCAGGGGGCAGGGCCCGCAGCCATAGCTGCTGCAACAAGCTTATAGTGAAATCTATCATACGCTATGTTGTCACACACGCTGTGCGACATTTCGGCAATTGCATGTGGCGCTGCGATTGAACCTAAAAGTCTTCAATTTTTTGCTTGAGTGAGGGGCTTGATTTGAGCCGCGTGACGTGACAGCCCACAGCTTGGAAAATGCTTAAATGTTGCCAACATTACTGACAGATTTTCACTTATTTTCCACCCGCAGAGATGGATTTTGAGAAATTTATAAAAAACATGATATTTGGATAAGTTATTCTTATTCTGAGTTATAAACAAATTATGAATAATATAAAATTTCTGCTAATTTTTATTTAGTTCAGGATAAGTATAAGATATACATTTCACCATTTCACTTCTTTTCCACCTGCAGCGGTGCGTTTTTCAAAATCGTTGAGAAGAACTTAGGATTGAAAAAATTAGTATGGTTTCTGCTCGTTATCTTATGTCTTTATCTCGTAATCCTCTATCTATATATTATTCGATACCAAAGGTTTTCTTGAACTTTCTGCTATTCACCCATATTTCACCTTTTTGAGTGGATTTAACTTTAAGATTTAAAGCAATAATATTAATAGATTGGAAAAGATGAGTATATTGCTTTGATTTGTATCTACAATTGTTTTTCGTGCGTCGATAGTCGTGTCACGCGCACATCTCTAGTTCAGATCACTTGCATCTCTATAGTAACACGGAAATGCAACTGCAACTGCAACTGCAACCTATGTGTGTCATAAGTCTGTGTTGAGTATAATATGACAACTGGTAGCTTAAGGTTGGGTCAGAGGCCTGTTGACATTTCTCTTGAACTGTAAGCCCATTTCGATGTGTGTGCGGGTGTGTGCGAGTATGTCCTTTCAGCTGACAGCTTGACAAGGCTATGAACTTTGTTTAAATAGTTGGCAATTGATTGGCTTGAATTTCAATTGTTTGTGCTTTGTTTATTGCCTAATTGCTTAGATTTGTTTTGTTCGATTTAAGCCGATTACAGCCGAACCACAATTTGTTAAAAGCTTTTAACTTGGACAGGTGTTTGCTCAATTATGTTAATCGCCATTTGCCATACCAGAAAGTACATGCAACACTCTATCAAAGCCTGAAAGTCTGACTACAATCAAAAGTACAACACCGCCTGCAGACATATCACAGAATACAGACATACCCTAACCTTATCGAAAGCACTTTTGGTGCTTCTCAAACCCATCAATGAGTGTTCCTGTCCCCAACACACAAGAAAAGCAATAGGAAAAGAAAGAAAGCCAAGTAAAAACTTTGAAAAAATGTAATCAAGCACGTAACTTGCACAAATTTTCTGCACTTTTGGCAAGCCAGAAAAAAGGGCAAAACGTCAAAACCCGCAGGCCCAACAAACGGCAAACACATCGGGGACAAAAAAGTGGCTCCACATAGGATAAGATACGCACGAAAGGACACCCTCACACCCACCCACGTACACACACGCACACATCCACACGTTGGCAGCTAGACGAGTTGGCCTCAAAAGATTTGCCAAGTGAGTTTTATGCTGCCCAAAACTCCAATCTTTTTCCCTATGAACTTTACTCTTGTGACACCCTGTAATTAAAAATGCCTCAAAATAGGGCATGATAAGATAGCCTAAGGTGGTGTGGTATGCAGTAGCAGGTTTTGCAGCAGAAATCAAGCAAATTTGACATATATCTTTGGTCTAATATGCATTAATATATATCTAAGAATTTATTTATCTGTTTGTTGCATCTGAGAAACTAGAAAAACTTGTACTCTGAAAATTGGAAAATTGCATTTATTAAATATTTACGATACACGCAACTAATCCCAAAGAAAAAGTAACTTAAAGCTCTTGAATGAGTACTTTTCAAGCATTCAAAAAATGTATTTAATCTAAATTATTTTATTTGATTTTTTAAATTTTCCTATAATTGCTTTAATTGGGGGGCCAAGTTGATAAAACGTCATAAAATAAATAAATTTATAAAGCACTCTCCAGCTGCACATTCTTTAAGATCAGAGTCATATAGTTACATATATGCCGAATAGTTGAAAGTGAAAGAATATACACTGCACATTTGCAATTTCGCATGTAACAACTTAATTTTGATGCGTACTCAATCATTCTCAATCAATTTCCATTTTCAAAGTTAATTCAAATATTTTTCACTTCTAATAAAACCCAACTGACGGTTGAGTACAGGGTATTAAAATAGTTGGACTTTTTGCTCGCAAATTTGTGCTTGTTCTTTGACAACGAAACACAGAAAAGTCAAAAGACAAGTTAAAGACTTTAAAATCCGTCTTCGATAAAGTGATTGAGAGTGTGTCCTAAGCCTGGCGAGAATTCCTCTTGCCAAAAAACTGATTCACTGTGTGAGCGTCAGACAGGTGGATGAGCTGCAGGAGCCCCGTTGCCGCCGCTGCCCCCGCTGGCAGCTCAAAGTCAGACAGGCGAAATCAAATGAAACTGATCCCGCGAAGGCGGAGGAGAGGATAAAGGAAAGGTAGGAAATCGAAGGAAATCTAAGCAGAGGCAAATGCCAGGCGCATTGCCAAAATGCGCAGACATGATATGAAATTATTTGTCAACGCCATTTTCAGCAACTTTTCCAACATTTCATTTCGTTTTCATTTTTGGCATGCGATGCGTTTCTTTTTTGGCTTTTGCGGTCGCGTGGCACAGAGCGAAAGAGAGAGGTGGTGGGGGGCGTGGCTTACTTTGCATTTGGTATTTCAGTTTCAGTATCAGTTCCAGTGGGAAAGTTGCTTTATTTTCAATGGAATCGCATGCCAAGCGGCGCAGACAAGCAATGACAGCCATCGAACTGCAGCGCAAAACTTGTGATTGCTTTCAAATCTTTTATTAGTTTACTATTTGCCGGCGAATACGGGGCGTGCTCCAAGGCTGGCCATGGTTTTGACAACAACAAAAACCAATACAACAAGAGCTCGATGTCAGATATGTGGCAATATTGTGGCAAAGGATGCGGCATGCCTGATAAACCTCTGTCTGTTGAAATGCAAATCCATTTTCCTATTAGTAGTAAATTCTTATAGATTTCAGGATTATTACAAGCTCAAAAGTTTGCTAAGCAGTTCTGCATAGAAGAGTAGGCTCTGAAGAGTATTATAAATCAGCTCAAAGAATTTATTACCGGAGCAGAAATCAAGTTGACAAATAAGCTGCAAATCAGCTTCAGCTTCTTCAATGTGAACAAAGTACTTGAGGGTTGACTTTATTTTGAAACAAATATTGTCGCAGACTCTAGATAAAGCTCTGTACTGCGATTGGTTGAGGTTGGCTTAGTTTATTTAGCTCTAACTAGGGCAACAATTGTTCAATTAAGTTTATTCAGTTTTAACTAGGGCAACAATTGTGTAATCCAACATTTTTAATTGACTTATCCCAGTTTTCTTGAAGTTATTTACTTTCTTTACTCTCTAAATGATAAAAGGTTTTGCATATGCAACTCTTTCAGATTCTTTATAAATATCCTACAAATCTTTAATATCAATATCTTACATTTCTTAAAGGAACAATCGTAGAACATCTCATTTCATACAAATAAAATGCCTGAGAGGGGTTTACTTAATTATGAAACATAAATAGGAAGACTTTTTCTACCTAACAAGTATGTTTTGAATGTATGAATGTCGATTGAATGAGGTACGCTTAATTTATTTACCTTTAACTATTCAACTTTGTTAAGCCGAAAATTGTTAATTAGCTTAGCCAAGTTTGGTTTAACTTCTGGCATAAGTAAACACTTTTAAGTATTGGATACCTATAGGAGGTTAGAGCTCTTATAGGAATAATCGCATTTAACTTCAGCTTATGCTTTAGTTTACGCTTTGATCCAGCTTCCTGCTTTTTTTAAGCCCAACTTTTGGGTTCAAGCAATGCAGTTGGTACATTGACTTAGATAAAGGCAAGGGTCTTGACTAAAAGAACACTTTGAAATGCTGTGAAATCAAAAATGATGCATTTCTGCAGTCGAAATGAGTGTGTTTTGCAATTCGGCACAGGGTATAAATAATTTAGAATAAGAATGATCTTTCATAGTAGATATCTGAGAACTGACAAGGACGTTTAATAGTCAACTCTCCAAGAAAATCACTTCTTTTTGTCTAGAAATAGTGCTGAAATAGATGCATAGCAGCCATAAAGTAGGTATATTGTTTTAGAGAAATAATATTTTATAGAAATTTAATAGCTTGGCTTATGTAGACTACGGCCATTTATTAGAGTGCACAAGCTGTCTCTCGACTCGCCTCTTGGCCCGCTTGGAGCATGCTCTTATTAAATGTTGGTCTACTTCTGCTTATTGTTTTTCGTCTGTGTTCCCTGATGGCTGCATAATTAGGCGCTTGTTGCAGTCCCTTGGCCCGCGGTCTGAAGCGAGTTTCGACTGCTTTCCATTCGAATTTCGGCTAAGGCTGCTGATGATGCTCGCTTCCGGCTGTGGCACCTTTTAGCTGCGAGTGCTAGAAAATTCAATTAGGCAGCGGGCGAAATCAATACAACTGAGTCATGAATCTTTTTGCTGTTGCTGCAACCGACACGCCCACCGCCCAGCGCGCCCCACCTGCAGCCGCAGGTAGCGCAGCGACAGGATGTAATTTTTGTTGCCGCTCATTAATTTCGTCTATTTACAAGAAGTTTTTGCCGCACTCGTTTTTGTAATTCTCCATCCTACTTTTTTTTGTTCTTTGTGGAGTAGTAGTAGACGCAAGTTTTTCAAAGTGGTCTGCGGTTTATCATTTTCGGTTTGCAGCGGCGGGTCAGTTGGCGCAGTCTTGGGGGCGTGGCTCGGGTACAGCAGCAGCTTCAAACAGAACTGTGCGCAAACAGGAAATAACGGTAACGCTGCTTCATTTCCGCTTTTATTAAAACATACTTTGCCCGTTGTATCTCATCCGTTTCGTCTTCCAGCAGCGGCCATCTTTTTATACCCTGGCAGAGGGTATTATAATTTTGTCGTGAAATGTGTAACGCACAGCAGGAGGCATCTCCCTGCCCCATAAAGTATATATATTCTTGATCAGCATCAAAAGCCAAGTCGATATAGATATGCCCGTCTGCCCGTCTGTCTGTTTCTATGCGAACTGGTCTCTCAGTTTTAAAGCTATCTTTCCGGAACCGAAGTTAGCTGGATCGGACTACTATATCATATAGCTGCCATAGGAACGATCTGTCGTAAAGTAGGTTCTTGCATGGAAAACTTCTTGGTTTCTTATATCTTATATATCTGAACCATACTGTGCTTCCTTGATGCGAGCAAAGCACTATGAGCATTATGAAAATGTTGGGTCTGCAAGGGTATTAAATCTTCGGCGTGCCGAAGATAGCGCTCTCGTTTTTTCTTACTTTTTTTATCAGCGTTGTCCTTGCTGCCTCTACTCCTCGTTGTTGTTGTTTTGTCACTTCCGCTGGCCGCCCGCAGCTTTTCGCTGCTAAAACTTGTTCCCTGCTTGTTTTTTATTCGCGCAGCTTTGCGGCTGGCGCTTTAAAAGCAGTCAGCGGATGTTGAGCCACCTTTTTGGCCGTTCATGCAAACAGGCGGTCGTGCCCGTAAGCCAGCCCCCCCCTTTTGCTACAACTAGTTGCAAGTAGCCAAAGGTAATTAATTTTGTTGCTGTAAGTTTTATACGAGCGAGAGCAAAGCAGTTGGAGCACGTGGTCTCCAGCTCCTGGCAAGGCAAACAGCCGGCGACTGTCGCCATCAAACCGCGAAGCTCAGCTCAGCTCAACTCTGCTCAACTCAGCTCAGCTCAGCTCGCGGGCTTAGCTTAGTTTGAGGTCTGGCGCCAGGTGACGTGGCGTTTGCCTTTGACAGCACACACACACACCCACACACACACAGTGCAAATGGATTTGCCATTTTCCATTTTCAGTTTTCCATTTACTTTGCTCCTCATTTAGAATGAGTGGCCGCAATTTTATATACGTTTGCGTTTTCATTTTCTTTCTCTTTCTCCATTTCATTTTCATTTACTTTTTCTCTCCGTGTGCACTCGGGTTTTTCGTCAAACCCGCTGCCTTGCTTAAGCAGCTGCGTGCATTTTCCATTTTCCGCTGCCATTCTCCATTTTCTTGTCGTGCTGCAATGTGTCTATTAATTTTGTGTGCCACGCCTCATTGGGCGTTGACAAGCAACTCTGATAAATGACTGGAAGAAAATGCGCATTTTCGCTGAGTGCCGCACAAAGCGTCTAATGGAGCCTTTGAATTGGCTGCCTTTGATTTTGCACTGGCTACGTGCACGTGGGCGGGTTTTCTATGTGGCCTTGAACCCTCATTTGCAATTCGTAATTTATTCAAAAATTGAGTGACCGATCAACGCACAAGCCAATCCGGTTCGAAAGGGCACATTCAGAGGAGGTTAGGAAGAAGTGGAAGAAAGTGTGGCTCAAGTTTGTTTAAAAAAACATCAAGAACAACCCAGCCATAAAATTGAACTGAGCGTGGACTATCGAGCGACAGGCTACCGGTTCAAATCTAGCAGCAATTACTCATATTTGTTTTCTATTTTTAATTATCTTATTAAGCTTAAGAAAAGGTAGAACATTGGAACAAATGGCAAATGAACAAAACACGATTAATAAAGGCAAGGTGAGCATCAAGTGAGAAATTCTTAAAAATATATAGTATTGTTGCAAGCCTAACATAAATATTCAAAAAAATGCCAATTTGAAGATATAGAAATTAAAGAAAATTTAAGAATTCAAATTAAGCACTTCCTTGAATTGTAGATAAAAGCTTTGCGGGCTTATAATACATTTGTCAGCTTATCTGTATGGCAAACTTTCTGCTAAGTTGCAAAACGAAAGAAGAACTAAATAAAAGTCAGGACATTGGGTCAGCAATAGTCGTCTAACACCTGACACTTATACACCTGCAGCGTCTGGCCTTTAATATGACCCCAACAGAGGATAAGACAGTAAAAGCGAAGAAATGCCTAGGCCATGTCTGAGACGAGAATGTAACCAACTGGCTTGTTTCTTTTTCTTTTGCTGTCTGAAACATGACGCGTTAAAGTCAAAGTTGGCCGGGAAAAAACAACAACAACAGCAACAACAACAATGTTGAGTGCCATCAAGTGGCACAATGTAAGACTTGGCCAAAAGTAAGACTATGCAAGTGAAATGAAAATGAAACGAAGTTATCATGGCTCAAGGCACATGGCTATTATGCCCACTTGGAATCGTGCTGCCTTGCCCAGGATAAGCGTTACGGGGCGTGGCAATCGTCCAACTGCAGCCGTTCGAGCCGAAAGGCCGAGGCCGAGGACGAGAACGAGACTGTGCTGCCACAAAGCACATGCCGAGGGTTACAAAATGAAATTCTAGTGCGTATGCCGGCTAAAATGCAAGGCGATCCAAAGCCGTAGACAGCGCACAGTGAAAAGCCGTAGTCATAGCCGGAGCCGGAGCCGTAGCCGGGTCAATGTCAAAAGTTAAAACGTAGCGGCAGCAGCTACTGCAAAAGGCAAGTGGCAAAATTTTAATCAAAGCCGGAGTCAAAGTGCACAGCGCAGGACTTAACAGGCTGGCAACAACAACAATGACAATAAAAGCAAAAACAACAACAACGAGAAGAAGAACAACAACATCTGAGAGGAATATCGAATAAAAGCGAAATAAGTGAAGCCTTTGGAATTGCTTTGCAATTGCCGCTGCCACGTGTCCCTTTGTTAAATGCCCTAACGGGTAGGGTATCTAAGAATTATAAGGCAATATGTCACGCTTGGACAAAAAGATGTCTATATAGTTTATGCACATATATAGTTGATCAGGATTTAGCTGAGTGTATCTAGAGATAATAAATAAGTAAGCAGAATTCTTTCCTGAGGATCCGAGGCAAACAATTTGTCCATCCATCCATCTATGTATCTAACTGTCTATCTATCTATCTATCTATTTAACTGTCTTTAACTGTTTTGGAAGGGACACAATCCTTCCGGTTCTATAATCGGGTGCTGGGTTGAGCTGGTCAGCCGACCTATCCTATCCTTGCATAAATTGAATTATGCAATATGTTTTTTTTTATAAAAAACACAACTATTAAAAGAAGCAAAAAGGAATTACTTTATCATATAGCTATCTTAGAAGAAATCAATTAAAAAAACCAATTAATAAATCAAACCTCACACAACTACATAACAAGCTCTTAGCTAAGATCAGATTACTTGATGTCGTAAAAACTAATTGCAAGGGCATTAAAGCTTCGGCACGGCTTCAATTTTGTTCTATTGTTTTTTTGGTTTTTGTCAGAACGCAACGGGACAGCTGAAGGCATTATCACTTGCCGACTCGCTGGGTCCTTCAGTCAAGGGACACGGCGAGCATGTTTATTGCAGGGCGTGGCACTGGCCGCTCGCTAAGCTGTGCTGCAAGGTTTCATAATGTTCACCGCATGCGGCCAGGCGGGAGGTCTTGTGGCATGCTACACACACACACACACACAGCAGCAGTAGACAGGCTGGCATTGGATTTCGAACAGCAGCAAAAGACAGACAGAAAATGAAAATGAAATTCATGAAATATGATTTGAGTAAGGTCTGTGGGTGCATGTGTGTGAGTGTGTATGCGAGAGTGCGTGCCTACTAACTGCTAATTAATCAAGTCTGTCAAAGGCATAGCCAACATGTTGCCAAGCTCATCAAGGCAAGCCGCATTCGCATTCGCATGCTTATTCACATCCTTATTCACATCTACATCCCGAGCCGCATCCTGCACAGCTGTTTAAACTTGTCGACTAAGCCGCTGCAAATCCCCTGAAAGCCTTGCCTGTCTGCACCTGGCAGTTCACCCCACCTCCCTCCAATCCACAAAAAAAAAGGAAAATTTATAAAGAAGAAAATGTGAAATGAAATGAAATTACAAAATTATGCCAGCTGCGAACATTTTGCAGTGAACTCTTCAGCAGGAAAGGCGCTTATGAAAATGTTCCCCCGCCCAAAAAAAAAACAAGAAGAAGAAGAAAATACTCTGCCAAAAGCAAACAAATCTGCTTTTGGGAAAGTAAGCCCTATATCATCTAACCTGCTCTCACTCGCATTGGTAAAGATATCTCAGATTTCATTTGCACATGTTTACCTTAGCCCGAAATGTGTGTATTAAAAAGTTGCACTTTTATGTGCGGAAATATATTTCTTTTTCTTATTCTTATATATTTACTCATTATACAATGCTCTGCCCTGATACTCCTCTGCATCCGAGGCAAGGCTAACCTCAGCTGCTGCTGAGCGGATTTTCGACTGAATTTTATGCTAATTATGCGTTAAGCATTCAACTTTCTTTAAGACTTTTCACTCAAAGAGTTGCGAGTTGCCCCAACTGAACAGCTTAGCGTCGACTTTGCGTTATTAAAACCTGGCAAAAAGGAAAAAGCCATCAAAACATAATGCCTGCAAATATAAGCTATCATTGTCTCACAAATACAATATACACACTCTCGGGCATCTTGTTGGCATAGCTTCCAAGTCGCAAAGCCAGCCTCGACGCGACGAAGATAAACAGCCTCACAAGGCATATGGCTAAGTCCTGGCGATTGTTGCTATAGAGACCATTCAATATAGCAGCCTGATTTGATTAAGATTTGCAGATATGCTGGAAGACTTGCGACTTGAGAGTGTTAGAATATTCTTGGTACGCCGAACTGTTAATACCCTTACACATGCCTTGGGGCTTTGCAGATAAATTCTGAGAAAATAGAAAACTCATCACTTGATTTTAGAATATATATACTTTTTGGAATCAGAGATATCTCCTTCGAGGCCTTACCCTCCAAAAGGGTATACAAACAGAACTCTTTGCCATATTAATATAAGGAGCTCTAAAAGGCTAGTTTGCAAGGATTACAAATATCCTCTAGGCTGCCGATGCTATTCGAGATGTACTTCTAATGCGTGGCATATTATAGTATATTACAAAATTTATTATTAATCGTTCAGAAGTTCGTTCTCTCTACTGCTGCTTCTCATTTATGTATATATATTTGGACATTTGATAAGCTAGGCTCTAGCCAATGGAAATATTTGTCTTATGTTGCCTTAAGGCTGACAGATATGAGGAATATATATATATATTCCTGATAATTAAGACGACTTGAAAGTAATATTTTTCTACTTTCAACTTGTCTTACTTAGCCGGATTATATATTACCTTATCTAAGACGATTCAAATTTCATAACCGAATTATAAGGGCCACTGCGAGTGGCATTTCTGACCACTCCCCCCGCCCCAGTCCCCCTGCCGCTGGCACCACCCACACAGTGGCCGGCGTCTGGAGTCACTGGATTTCCGTTATTGGCGGCGTCTGTGCCTCAGACTGAGACGACAACGGAAATCCACGCTGGAGCGCGCCAACAAAACAAATTCACTAAAAAATAAAAAAAAAAAATAGAAATGTTACGTGGAAATGGAAAGGGAAATCGGGAAAGGGCGGAAAGTTGGCTAGCTGGAGATGGCGCAACGTGGCGCATAAAAGATATGCCTGAACAGTTTTTGCCTCGATTTGTTGTGCTGAGTACGCAGCATATGGCAAAAGTTTAAGTAAGCAATTTTTATTTATGCTCGATTCCAATACAGTTGCCGACACACACACACACAGATACACACACAGAGACACACTGCAGCTGCAGCTGCTGAAAGAAATATGGGAAATTGTAGCATATTTTTGCCTCTGTTTGGTCTAACTCAACTTTTATTTGTTTGCCTCATTGCATGGCACAGACATTTTGCGGTCGAGCGAGTCAAAGCCTCAGCTCTTTCTCCATTTAAGCTGAGAAATTGCGTTGAGCGGGCGAGAAAGTAAGCGAAACTAGCAGAGAAAACGCCAGCTGCAAACCGGCTGACCAAATACTCTATTTTTCTAAAATGATCTTTTTTTGAATGATAAAAATAATAAATATGATTGCATAGAAAGGGTTTTCATTTCTTAGTTTAAAGTTTAGATAACTATGTATAAAGTTCATGAAGTTGCAAACTTAAGAGGGCGTGGCAAAAACTGTAGCCCCTCACCACACGAACATGAAAGTCTAATACACTCTACATTTAATTTTTAAGCACCGAGCTTGGAAAACCGCACACAAAAGCGATTTCTGTTTATTGTTGCACGTCTTCTGCTGCTGCTTTTTACTTTTGATTGTTGTTGTTGTTTTTATTGGCCAGAATATATGAACTGAATCGTGTAGCCTGGTCACTTTCTGGTCACTTGGCATTTCAATAAGCAGTTGCATTTTGCATATGTGCGAAATAGTTGTGCAAAAGCCAGCTGAAGACTCAAACTTGCCACACAGATAAATCAAAAATCACAGCTGCCAACAAGACCGTAAAATGCTCCTTTGAACGCAATACAACTGGCTGCATTCATATTTTGTGCATGTCATGTGGCATTTGATAAATAAAAAAACTTTTCCTTAAGTAGGAAGCTGCAATTTGTATTTTCAATATACTTCTTGCTTGGACGAACTTTAATTGAGCACGAGTCAAGCGAGAATTCGGAAGAAGAATTTAAGCAAGGGAGAAATTAAATCCGAGAATTTTCCACCAAGAACTGTGCAACTGAGTGTTCCATAAAATTCTCTCTCAGAATTCTTCTTTATAATTTTAAATGCAAGCAGCTTCAATCTTCTTTAATATACTAGATAAATGGAGCACTCACCTCCTTCATCGGTCATCACCAATATGGTTGTCTCCGGGCCCAGGCCCTCCGGATTGAACACCTGCACGGTGACCTTGTATTGCGTGTAGGTCTGCAGATTCTGAATCTCATGACTCTGCAAAGAAAACGAAAGCCAGGAAATTAATAATAAAAAATAAATGCTTACGCTCGTATAAAATGCGTAGCACCTAAAAGGCAGAGGAGCTTCTTTTGCTAGCCCCGCTGCCCCACCCCTTGCTGCCCCTTCTCTGCCGCAGCCTGCTTCAAGCGGAAATTGCGCATTGCACAAGTTTGTGCGTCGTCTGGCAAATATGTTTGCACGTATGTAAAATTGCCGATGTTAAAAATGTATTTGCTGCAGCGCGTGGCACAACAACAAAATATTAAGGAAATTGAGTTGCGAGGCCAACAAACACAAGCGAACACATGTGCATATGAAAAATGTGCTGCAAGTCAAAAAAATAAATAAATATATGCATCGATTGTTTGACTCTCGGTTCTAACCTGCTGGCCCAGCTCATTCACGAAGCCAAGATTTGTTTTGAGGTGTTCATAATTTTTAAAAATTATTGTTATTTACTTTTTGGTTTACTTAAAGAAATTTGGCGAAAGAGATTTCAGTCTGACTTGCCATTGGCAAAAAGCCAGGCTTCGGCTCAAAATATATCTTGTCTCAATACACTTGCCAGGGCTATGGCTAACCCCAGCTCTGAGAAGAACCTCAGCAACCGCCCGTGCAGGCGTTTTTTTTTTGAAGCAATGATAAAAAATATAACTGATGGAATTTGACAACAAAAATCGAAGCCAAAGTCAAGCATTGGCTCGAAACTGGAAAAGTTTTGGTATCAAAAATAATTTTTTTTATTATAAAAATACTATAATAGTTTTTGATGGGGTGTTTTAGGACTCTATTTTAGGGCAAAGAGTGCAGTTTAAAGTTCAGTTTTCTTATTACAAAATAAGAATTCGGGTGCCGCTTTACAGCCTCTGATACAAGCATCGAAGGATGCGCCAGCAGAAACTGCCATGCCCACGGGCGCCGCCTCTTTCAGCAAAGGGAAGCCCGGCAAAAACTACTTATGTGTAGCAGCATATCCTGGGCGGGTGCGGCTTATTAAAATTTAACGTAAGGTCAAAAGCAGTGCGAAACCATAAAACAAGCCGCTGGCTTTGAGCAGCTCACACACACACACACACATATGCATGCATGCATACAAGCTGTAGTTAAGCTCAAAATGGCTGCCTGCTACAACAAACACAATTTATGTTGCATACATTAGAGCGCTGCCTTCTGCGGTTGTTGTTGTTGTTGTTGCTGCTGTTCTGGACCGCAAAGCGGTTGGCTTAGAGCCTCTCTCTGTGTTCCTGTGTGTGTGTGTGTGTGTGTGTGTGTGTGTGTGTGTGTGTGCTTAGAAACGGATTGACTGCTATGCCAAAAGCTTAAGTGGCTGCCAGGCGCCAGAGTTGGCCAACAAGCGCTTTGATTTAACAACCAACAAGCGCACATCTTTTTGACCAGCTGTATGTTGGTGTGTGTGTGCGTGTGTGTGTGTGTAGGCTAGATTTTAGTTGCCCTTGGTCGGCGCTAATGCCGCCATATAATTTCATTTTATGTAGTCGCCAGTCGAGTGGCCACAGTAAATGAGGCCCGAAATTTACAACTGCTGCCACTTTTATGCGGCCGCCGCCAAAGTTGGCCAAAAGCAGTTAATTGATATAATGTAATTGATAGAGTCGAGTGTGTGCTTGGCTAAAAGCATGATAAATTGCCAGAAAAACAAACCCACACGATAGCTAAAACTGCCCAATACTCTGTTCACAGTTTAATTAGTGTGCTTAAGTCAATCGCAAAGTGTCTGCTTACTTGATAAGGAGCTGGGGGAGGAAATATCGACTTTTGGTTGCAATAAAATGATCTTAAAGAGAGCTCTTCGCGACAAATTTAAGCATTCAAAAGTCAGTTGCAATTGTCCGACTAGGAGATGCCCTGAATGGCCAGATGCTGAGGCTGTGCTTCTTCTTTCCTTAGTCTATACTCTAAGTGGATTCTTAAGGAATTTTGGTGTACGAATGTCCATGAAAAGACTTTTCACTCTACTTTGTAAGGCTGCAGATGCATCGTTCTGTCTGTTCGAAACATTTGCAGCGAATATCACTCAATTCAGAGTGCAGATAAAGATTTTCGACGAGTATTTAAAGCTTCGTCGCCAGCCCCAAACTAATATACTCCTTACCTCGCTTTGGCGCACAGAGTGTTAAATGTGGTTGCATAGATTCGAACAGAGGCGTAAAGCTGGTAATTAGTGCATTGCCCAACACTGGCGCATCATTAAAACTTTTGCCTGGCAGCAGCAGCGCAACCGATACCCCTGTGTGTGCGTGTGTGCGTGTGTGCGGGGCGTTGCCCTAGCAGCTAGTCAAAAAGGTGTAAAGCGAAACTCAAACAACAATTAACAGTGGCAGCAACAACAACAAAAAGAAGCGGATGGAGAAGAAGAAGAAACTACAACTATGTGCTACAAATTTGTGTTGCTTGCCACATGCCGCACATCTGCATATCCTTTGAGCTGAGCCAAAAAATGCTATCAACAGCGGCGAGTGGCACAAAGTTTACACGGTTTGGTTTAGTTTTCACTTGGTGGCTTTTGTGTGGAAATTCGCGTGGCGTAAAACGAGCAAAATTTATGCTTTACGGCGCAGAAATTTTAATTAGAAAATTGGCAAAATTGTAAGCCAGCAGGCTGGCAAGCCAAACGATAGTCCTGCCAAGGACTCGAGGCGCTTTCACACGTGACAGCTCAATGTAGCGTAGAATACCGAGGGTTCCGGGCTAGCCGGGTTTGCCGGGCTCTCTGACAGCTTACGGCTGCGGGTCGAGGTATGGGTATGCCCTCCAGTTCAGCGCGACTTGCAAAAAACATGAAGTCGCACGTTTTTGCCTGCAAGGATAATATTTCAACATTTCGCACTGACATGCAAAAAAAAAAAGAACATTTTAAAATAAAAGAAAAGAATGGCAGAGCGCAAAGCTTCAGCTTCGTTTAGCCAGCGGGTCCAGCGTCTAGATAACTGCAATATATGCACTCAAGCACAAAAGCGTGCCATGTCCCTATCAGCGGAACCTCGCACAAGCCCCTGCACCAGCCCCTGCCCCTGCTCCCAAGTCTTCATCTATGCCCAATGCGTTGGCATAGTTTTTTTTTGTCATTTTAGGCAACTGCGTCGCGTCGAGTGTCGTACGTGAGCATTATCGCTAATAATTTTTGCATATTTTGCGACCTCGTCCCCGGCCCCCGTTTTGGCATGGTTTTCCATTGAAAATTGTGAAAATTCAAAAATGCATTCCATGCGCTGCATATTATTGGCTTAAATGGCATTGAGGGTGCGGCATATAGTTGACATTTTCGCTGCAAATTCTATTGAGCCATCTACTTAAAGTGGAAATTAGCAAAAGCTTTAAGCTCTATTATTGAAACGTATTTCGGTTGATTTAAATATGCATTAAACTTTCCAATTTTGACATAAAATGTCAGCTGAATATGCAATTAGGTGTGCCTAGCTTCTGGAATATCTAAGTTCACTGGGAAGGGCTTTGATGTGGTAGGAAGCGGAAAAGCAGACAAATATTAATAGACAGAAGTCTGTTGCCTCTGGGATTCTGATAACAAGTTAATTTACAGACTATTTATGTAGAACTGTGCAAGTTATCAAATCTGTTGAATAAAACTGAACTGCCTATGGCACGAGGCAACTGCATACCAAATTTGGTAGCTGTAGCTCTACTGGCTCCCGAGTTCGCTGAGGTCGTTTAAAGAACTAGCAACAGCTGGAGAAAGAAAGCTAACAAAATGCGCTACGGAAGTCGATGCTGTAATTTGCAGGATATCGGGCCATGTTTATTGCCTACACTGAAGGTACTTCACCTTCATCCTCTCCCTGGGGCAGCGTGCATTAAAAAAGGGGTCGTAAATTGAAAAATCTGCACATTAAACATTGAAAATGGGCTCCATTAGTGGGCTTTGGCTAATTTCGACTCGGTCTGCGCGTGGAACTGTGTGTGTGCGTGGGCCTCGAAGTGGCTGTGATTTTGTCTCGTTGCCTGTCCCTCGAAAGTAGTTGCATAAATTCCAAAATTCCTACGGCCTTTAGACGTTGCTTTTAGCCTGCGGTTAACCCGAAGGTATTCCCGAGTGGCATGTTTGTTGGCACGTGCCGCCAACGGTTAGCCGCATGTATTAATGTCTCAAACATTGCCACACTTCATTAGTGCCATCGCGTGTGTTGGTATTCCGAAAGATAAAAGTGACACACACACACACACACCTGGCACACACACCTGGCACACACACCTGACGCACACTTTGGCCAAAATGTTGGCGACTAATCGGTAACAAATTGCTTCTGATAGCGACCACTACAAGAGATACGCTAACCGTAAATTGTGCCCCCCTACACTTGTATTTTGTTGTTAGCATATGCCGCGTCTGGGGGCTGGGGGCGTGGCTGTGAGAAAAACACCTTTTGTCGGCAGGTGTAAATTACTTTTTAATACGACGCGACGCGCCGCATGATGTGGCGCCCCTCAACGTGGCGCACACCTTGGGCCAATTGAAAAGCGGGCATTTTGTTGTAGATGGCAACAGACACCCGGTGGCACGAACCCGAAATGGATATCGAATGTGGCACGTTATGCAGACTCCCCCCTTTTATTGCTGGCATTTTCAATATGGCAAAGTGTCAGAAATTGTGGAAATTCAATTATGTTAAAGGCGTGGAAGCACGCTTACCTCCACTGTATTATCGCGTATATAGATTTCCTTGGTGTCGTTGGGATTGCGATCGCGTGGACGATATGTAATGCGATAGCCAAGAAACTCGCCCAAAATGGTATCCGGCGCCGGCGGCTTCCACGAGATGTACACCGAGCTGGAGGATGTGTTGTGCGCCGTAGTCGGTATCGGCTTGCCCGTGGGCGCTGTAAAGAGGAAAAACGAAAGAAAATCCAAAACCAAATCAAAATTCAAATTCAAATTCAAATTCATATCGAAAACATGAGCTGAGGCAGCAGACGTTGGTGCAAACTTTTTTTTGTGTCGGTTGCCAAAAAGTTGGCGCAAAGCTCACAAATTTCAAATTAAAATTGCCGCACGGCAAAGTTGCTCTCGTCCGTGTCTCTGTGTCTGTGTGGCATTGTCAGGTTGTCACTGTCACGCAACATAAGTTGCAAGTGCCCTAAGCCCCAAGAGATTTGCTGTGCCCCGCGGTGCCGCGTCTGTCGCATCAAGTTAAATGGTGCGTGCCACAACTCCTGACGGGCAGGTGAGCTGCTCAGCCGGATCTGCTGGAGTTGGACGCGCAACCAGGGGCGGGGCAGCCGGACAAGTTTGTCACTTGGCAACTTGGCAAGTTGCATATAAATAAATTCAAAGAAATTTTCCATTGACTGTAAATTGAATACTTGGCCTAAATGTTGCATGCCACCGGTTTAATTTATACAAATTGGCCAGCACCGCCGCCGCCGCCGCCATCGTCGTGTCCGTGGCGGCTGGCTCTTAATGAACTTCAGGCCGCAGACTATTGACTAATTTGCAACCGCATGTGTTGCAGCAGCAGCTCGCCTTTCAATATTGTGTGCGTGTGTGTGTGTGGCATAAATGGAATTTCATGCCCCAAGGCTTACCATTTGGATTCTGTGTGGTTTCTAAGACAAATGTGTTGCTAATAGCTTGTCGCTGTCGCCAGTTGGATATACATGACTGAGGGAGGGACGCCACGGGGGAACGGAGGTGGGCTGGACTGGGCGTGGCAAGCTGCACGCAGCTATTGCTGTGATTAATGAGCGCAACCTATGAAAAAGTGCGTTGGCTTGGCGAGCTTTCAGTTTTGCCTAAAAGTAGGCAACAATTAATCATGCCGCAAGCAGCAGGTGCCACACACACGCACACACACGCACACACACACACACGCAGCATGCAACAAATGTACAGTTGCAACAGCAAATGGGTTTGTGTGTGTGTCATTGTTTAGCTGGCAATATTTGTCAATTTGCGGCTTGTCAATTCGGTTTGCAACTTTAACAACAGCTGCCACGCCCATTCACCAAATTGTAGCTTAATGTGCACACACACACACACAAATATATACACTCGCACGCGTTTGGCGTTAAAATAATTAAATGCACATAAGGCTTAACAGCAGGCGCTTTTATGAGGTCACAACTTTTCATGGGCGGCACTTAAAGCAGGTGCAACTCCGCGCCGTCACATAAAATTCAAATGAAAATTTAATGCGATTGTAAAAAAGTGTCATGTCAGGCTGTCTGGTAATTGATGTGAGTCACCGTTAACGTCAGCCTATCATAAAATGGGCTCCATCTACTCACCCTCGCGCAGCGTCACAATGTAGTAGGACTCCTTCGAGGGGGGGCTGATGCCCAGCTTGTTAACGGCCAACAGACGAAAGCTGTAAACGGTGAAGGGCGTCAGGCCGGTCACCTGATATGAGGTTGCATTCGTTCTCGTGTAGATGCGAGCCACTTGATCCCAGATACCGTCCTCGCCCTCGCTGCAAGAACAAAACAAAAAATGGAATACACAATCAGTTAGCAGTTCATTTATAAATTATTCATTTTCATAACATGCTCTTTGCACTCGCTTGACTGTTTTCCTTTTTTTTTCTGTTTGTATTTGCAATAGTTTTTGCCTTCTAAATAAATTATATGCCAAAATTTATTAATCTTTATTACGTTTGCTTCAATTGACACCTGCAAATGCAATGTTAAATATCTTTTTTACCTCATTTATATGAAATACATTTTTAAAAGCCCATCCCCAGGGGGATTAACATAAAATATAGGCAACATATGCGTTATGAAAATACATGGGGTCGCCTATGTAGGGGACGAGATTTGTTGCACATAAAATGCGAGCGTTTGCCATGGCTACTAAAATATTTATGCGCTTTCTACCACACACACACATGCACACGTGCTAGAATTAGCAAAAAATTGTTATTAGGTTTTTGTTTTTATGCCCGAGCATTGGGTATTATCGTTTTGTAATTAAATATGTAACGCTTAAGGGTAGATTTTAGGCACATGATGAACGCATATTTATTTTTGACATGCGTTTAAAATTATCTATCTATTTATATTAGCTCGCAAGCTAACTTTTTCACAAAAATTTTCGTTTGAAAAATTGATAATATATGAATGTGAAAAATGATATTCCAGGCAAGCCTGCCTTATGCTACCTAGTCATACAAAACTCTGCATAATTATAGCAGAAATTTGGCTGGAGTTTTGTTTTCTAAGAATATGTCAAATATGTGAAGCACTTAAATAATAAATGTTAATAAATTTTGTTAAGCTTTTAATGGCGTGCTCTGCCATTTGATATGATTTAATTTAGTTAATATGCTTGCAAGGGTATTAAATTCGGCATGTGACAAGCCCTAGATAAAGTTTCTTTTTTGGGTTTATCCTTTATTTTTTTGTTTTTTTTTTTTGTTTTTGTTTTTGTATAAATTTATAACAGCGGCCGCCGAATGAGCATTTTTCATGACCGATATCAAAGTGCAGTAAATTTTATTTAAAGTCGCCAAAAATTCAGTATCGTGCATAAATTTCACGCATGTGTGTATGGGCTGTGTGTGTGTGTGTGTGTGTGTGTGTGTGTGTGTGTGTGTGCTCGCATTATGTTATTAGGGCTTATGCACGGCGTCAGCTGCACGAGTTGAAGGGGGGTCGCAGCTTTTATGTGTGATTAAAAATGCATTATATATGAGATGCGACCAAAAGCGGACACACAAAATAAATAAAATAAATAACAATAAAAAGAAAATGGGCGGAAAGCATTTTTTTCAAGTTGCTTCAAAAAGCATTAAAATTAATAAATGCGAATGGCCAGCCGCATTCGAACTACTTGCGCGCGTCTGTGCGTGTGCGTGTATGTGTGTGTGTGTCACATGTGTGTGTGTGTGTATTGTCAATGGACATTTTGTTAAAATGAATACAAGCTGCTGCTCAGTGTGGGCGGGTGGGGGTGGCGGCAGGGGGGTGACTGTACACACACACACACACACACACTGGAAAAAAGTCTTGGCGACTTCATGAAAAATGGGCGGCAGCAACTTGTAAAAAATGTGCTGCGCCTAAAAAACAGCTCGACAACAACAACAACAACAACTGGCAAAATAACCGCAGTGGCAAATAAATTTGCGGCCGCACAACAAGACTGCGTGAGTGTGCGAGTGTGCGAGTGTGTGTGTGAATCGGTATAAAATACACACACAATTTTTTGTTGTAAGCCGTTTAACATTTTTTTTCTGTAGCCGCTTTTAGCATATGGCTTATGTGTTTTGTGAGCGTGTGTGAGTGCGATTTGCATGGCCAGGGCCAAAGTTCACACACGACTTGTTTAAAGAGGCAAAAATGTTGTATTTTGCGGCTGAGCAACTACATGAAATATGCACAATGAACTGCATAGAAAATGAGACTGTTCTCTATTATAATATTTCAAAATATTTCATTATGTTTCAAATGAGCTCACAGTTGGGAGTACTCTTTTGTGTTTGGCTGGCAAACAAGCGTATGTATTGAATATATATATAACAAATATAATTATAATAATTATTTTATTTCTATTGAATGTACGCTGAAATTATTTACAATTAAGTGCAGTTACAATGCCAACTGTCATCCTCAAATTTGTTGTATTATTGAATTATTTTTTCATTGTTCAATTTCAATTTAAAAACATTAAGAGAAAATCGTTAGTCGTTGTGTTTTATTAATTAATATTAAAGCTGTGGCAAGTCAAAGGAAAAAACTCGCTAAAAACAACATGAAGTTCATTTTTATTTATTTATTTATTTTTTTTTTTTTGGTTCACTCCCAGGCCAATAAATCAACGAAGAGCACTTAAAATTATGATTGAATTATACTTTTATTTCCTATGTGATGTCATTTGGCAAATATGCATTGCCGTGTGTGCGTGTGTGTGTGTGTGTGTACAAACTGCATCAAAACCAATAAGAAAGTAAATGCTTGACTACAGAAGATACCCTATATTCAGATTTTTACTTGAATAAATCTTAATAAATATTTAAAAAAATGTTATTGTTGAATTAAAATATACGTTTATCAAAAGTTGAGACTCTATTTCTCAAATATTTGAATATGATTTGCGTCTTACGTATTATTTTTGTGGATGATAAATTTGTTGTATTTTTTTTTTACCAATAAACTCTAGGATCTACTTGCTTTACCTCAAAAGGAAGCTATATCTCATCGATTCCTATATATTTTTAAAATAAAGGAGGAAGTTTTTCGAAAGGTCTGTTGTAGAAAGTAATTTTTATATAGTATACGAATTTGCTCCAGAGTGCACATAGATAGATTGAAGAACTCAAAGATATTGACAGCTCGAGAAAAACATATTAAACGAGTCTCATTTTGCGCTTCTTATTATACAACCCATTTTCAAGCATTTGGCATTTGCAGGGCATACAAATCAACACAAATTGATAAACACCTTTTACACAACTGTAAACAGCACTCGAAACAGATGCGAAAACAACCATCCATTCGAAACATATAAAAGTTTGGCCTCAAACACAATAACCGCTCACAGATATGGCTGTGCGTCGGTGTGTGTGTGTGTGTGTGCGTGTGTGTGTTATACAATTTATGGCTCGCATTAACGTACAGCCACTTGTTTTGTGGCATGCACTCGCCTCTTTCACTTGACACCTCCCTCCACTTGCCATCTGAACTCTTATTTCAATTGCATTGGCATTCAGTGTGTGTGTGCGTGTGCGTGTGTGTGTGGATTTGCGAGACGAGATTTCCAGCTTGAAGCACTTCGTTGTCATCGTCTTTCAATTTACGGGGCGGCGCGCGAGCACTCAAAATATATCTGCCGCATAATACACAAGCACTATAAGGGCCGATATACCCAGCCCTCTCTGCAGTGGGTATGCATATGCGCAAATAAACCGAATCAAGCGAAAATGTAAATAAGAGGCGTGCTCTGTGGCAGCAACAGCGGCGCGTGCAACACGAACAACAACATCAACAGCAACAACAACAGCAACTCAAGCTACACTTCACATCACTTCACATCGATGGGAGAATTTGCATAAAATGCAGTCGGCGTCGCCGCCGCCGTCGCCGTTGTAGTCAGCGTCAGCTTCATTTTGTGCATGCCCAAAAAAGTATGCTACATATATGTATATGCATGTGAATAAGCGCTTGGCAGGCACTCGCGCGCACTTGTGTGTTTGCGTGTGTGTGTGTGTGTGCGTGTGTGTGGTTATTTCTTATTTTGCATAAATGCACCACAGGCTCTGCTTGCTTTTCAGTTGCCTGTCATCGATTGCCGGCCCCAGTGTCTTGTGCCCCCCCTTCGACACGCCCCCTGCCTCCTACCCACTGCCCCCTGCCAGCTGCTGCTGTTGCTGCTGCTGATGATGGGAATTTATTGAAAAAGTTTCGCTTTTCAGTAGTTTTTCCGCATACTCGTTTTGCTGGCCTTTGTATTGCGCTCGCGGCAATCGTTTTTATTTCATGCCGCGCATTGAGTTCAAGTTATTCGGAAAATAGCCGCTGCAGGAGCGGGTGTGCCTGTGTGTAAGTGTGTGTGCGTGTGTGCGTGTTTTCTTTTCTATTTAAATGGAGCACAAGTGAAGTGCGTATCCTTGTGTATTTGCGCGCATATCACAGCCAACGCTTCACATATTAATTAAAGGACTCGCAGCTGCAAGTGGACGCAAGGGGCGCATGGGGGCATGACAGCTGCAATATCTGCACAAGGATTTATCAAAGAGCAGCAAACGGAAAGCAATAAACGCATGATTTTAATTGATTGCGTTTGCATTGGCAAGACAAAGACAAAAGAAGCCAAAGGAGCCATGCATCAGGCGCCCACTGAACCCGTTTCCGCGGGCGTGGCACACAGCGATTTATGGGCCCAAGATGATGATAAAAACAAGGATAATTATGTTGGATATATATCTAGTCCAACTGACATTAGACCTTAAAGCGTGCTAAATCAGAACGTTTACAGCTGTGGCATGCACACACACACACATACACACACAAATCACACAGACACACACACATACAGGCTGGCAGAAAAACAGCTGTGCTGACTTGAAGGACTCGACCTATAGCTACATATGAACGCTGTACTTACCGAGTTTCAATAATGAAATGCGTCACCGGCGCATTCCGTGGATGTTGGGAGTGCGCCCAGGATAAGTTCACGGAGCGTGATGTGAAACTTATTAACAAAGGACGCTCCGGTGGATCGGGCACATCTGCAATCGAAAGAGAAAGCGAGAATGGGAAAAAAAAGAGAAAAACACACATGAGAAAAACTGGCAGCTATCAGTGAAATGCAAATGGAAATCATGACAAGAACGCGTACGTGTGTATGTGCATGTGTGTGTATATGTGTGTGCGGGTGTGTGGTGAGAAAATCGAAATTGTGTGCACACACACACGTACACACACACACACACACACACACATATATATATAACTGCAAATGAAATCACCAAAATGGAAGGAAACCGGATAAATCATTAATGTTGTTATGGCTTTCATTAAATGGCGCATATAAAAAGAAAAGAAAACGAATCAGAAGAAAATGTTAAAGCAAAATTGAATCCCGTTACTAAAACATCTTAATTGAGATAATAAATAGATCTAGTTCATTAAAATACTTCATTAGATTCTCTTCTTTTGTCACGTTATTAAAACGGAATACCAAAATTTATTTTGAATTTAAAAGATAGCAAAAATTGAAAAAGTAACTAAAATTTTCATTTATTTATAAAAGAAAAATAATATAATATATGCAATAAATAAAAGAAAAACAATATATTATGTGTAATATTCTTTTTCTGGAATTTTTTTTTCTAGTTATAATTGCTTAGTTTTTCTTCTAAATTTATGTTGTTAGAAGCCTAAGACGGACAGAAGCTAATGTATTTCATTGGAATTTTCTATCAGACTATCTAGTACACAGAAACAAGAGAAATTATAAAAAGAACTGTCAGGTTTATAAGATCAAATTCTGGTTTGTTCTCTAATCAAGAAAAAAACAAACAAAACAAAAACTTAATTAAGTACACTTTAATTCAAGACATTTGTGTTTGATTAAAGAACAAGCAACGACACAATATTTTTGTTGAACAGGATATCTACTCGGATTTCTACAACTTGCATCTACAACTGAGATATACTTATCTACAACAAAACTTACCCTGGACTAGTAGATCCACAATGGCTTCTGGTATGTGGCGATCGTTGACGAGGCAAATGTATTCCGTGGTGTCGCTGGCCAGCGCCGGGGAGAATTGCAAGCCAAAATTATCCGATAAGAGTTGTATCTGTGAATGGATTATGAAATAAACCACATTGAATATCAATTGAATTGTGCTTAATTATTTCATACAAAAGCAAGCCTAAAGTAACTTTTATGAGTATACACCACTCTTGATGTCTGAACTATGTTGGGCTAGCCATCAGTTAGAATAACAAACAAATTTGTCACAATCGTGTGCAGTCAAAGTAGAACAAGGGTTGGGTTGAATTGGAGATGAGGTTACGTGCTGACCGGTGGGGGGCGGGGCCAAGGGGGGGCACAAAGCGAAAACAACACAAACGGACATGGAGTCGTTGACAGTGGCCGACAACAATGTGGACAACACGAGTTTCTACTTTAGGCTGCACAAAACTTTTTAATACAAAAGACAAATAAGTTAGCAAAAGCAAGTTTGCTGCATCACCACACGCCCCGCCCCCTCAACAGCCCGACCCTCCTGCCAAAGCCGACCTGGCCAAGCACCCCCTGCTGCAGTCCACCTATCGTCTGAGCCAGTTTTGTGTGTGGGCCATGGCCAGCACTTTGAATGGCCCCAAACATTGGTTCAACATTTGACTCAGACGACAATTTGTATTCGTATACGATAACTTTTCGATGCACAAGGACAATGTTGTTGTTGTTGGAGTATTGGAGGACAATGCACGCAAATTACTTTAAGTTTTGCGCCTGGCAAAAACCCATTTATAAAAGCAACACATTTAATATGATAGACAGCCAGACAGGACGCATGTCCAAGCCGTTCTTATATCATATAATTTCTTGAAAACCTATTAAGGATTTTAGACTTGAAACTGTCGAAAATCTCTGGAATCGCATTGTATTCAAATAGGCTTTTTTGTTGGGCATGCAAGGTTTTTGGTATTATACATTTTGCCAAGAAGCTTTATGCATTTGTCTCATTCAAGTATCTGTGTGGGCTGGCTGGTCGTATTATGTGCTCGTCTGAGCTCCAGCAAGAGTGTGTGTGTGTGCGCGCGCGTGTGCGTGTGTTTGTTTTGCCACAAAATTGTAAGCATATTCGTCTGGGCCCTTTGGCTGCAGTTTTGTGGCATAAAATTGTTGCTCGATTGGATTTTATTATTAAGCAATAACTAAGAGCTGCTCGCCGCAAAACAATTTGGCCCCAACAAATTTTTCCACAATGGAATTTCAATTTACAGTGCAATCTGCAGTCGAGCAGTAAATTGCAACTAGATTTTAATTACATGCAACAAAATTTTCGGGGCCAACTTGTTTGCACATGCACTAAATCTGTGCGCCTGACAGGGCTCATAATATGTCCCAGATAGCTGCTGAAAATTCATCATAGCATCTAGACAATCTCTAGCTGAGTTGAGCTGGGCTAAAACTGCAAAACAGTCAGCGACAGGAACATGAATCATTTTCTTCTTACTCTCTTTTTTAGCCGCAGCCATAAAACAAAAGTTAATAGCTGCTTAGGTGTGTGTTAGTGTGTGTGTGGTGTCTGTTGTAATAAAATGAAGCAGCTACTACGACGGTCTAAAAAACTTTTAATACATATAATAGCCAGGCATGAAGCACACAATGCACAGTGGGGCATTTGGCAACGGCAATGCGAGAAGAAAGTGTTCCAATTTATTTCTATGCCAAAAGAAAATACAACTTGGTAGCAGTCGTTGTGTAGCTTAATCATTATTTCAAAATATTTTGTAAATTATGCTGATTGAAAGATAATTATTTTAAAAAATAAAATTGATTTGCTTAAAATTGTAATTATTTTAAAATCTTATATCTTTCTATATATCTATCTATCTATCTATCTATCTATCTATCTATCTATCTATCTTTCTATCTATCATCTATCTATCATCTATCTATCTACTTATCTATCTATATTTCTATCTATCTTTCTATATATCTATTCTATCTATCTATGTATATATCTATTTGTATATCTTGCTTTTTATCTATCTATCTTTCTATCTATCTATTTATCTGTCTATCTATCTATCTACGTGTCTATCTATCATCTATCTATCTATCATCTATCCATCTACCTATCTAGTTAGCTATCTACCTATCTATCTATCATCTATCTATCTAACTATATAGATAGCTCGTACGATTCGTTAAACTAGTTTATGATCTAGGCAAAATTCGGCTGTCGATCTATTTCGCACTTTTGGCCATCTATTGCCCCACTGTGCAGCGCAGCCGTCGCACATTGAGCAATGGCAAAGGCCAAATTGGCCAAGAAATATGAGCGAGTGCGCGGCTGCAAACCAGGTAAACTCTGCTTAGCTCGGCGCCAACTTTGGCTTGGCTGCAGCTCAAGTGTCCCAGTTTGCCATTTAACACGATTGCAAGGAGGATGGAAAGGGGGGAGGGGAGGGGGGGGAGTGGGCTGCTGCCTAGTCGCAGCGCCTTCTGACTACCGCTGAAACTTGTTCATTCTTCATTTTGTTTGCCCCGCCTCAGTGGGCCCCCGGAGTGCGTTTAAGGCGGCAGCTGCTGCCTGCTGCTGCTTGGCAGCCACTTATACGATTTTTGCGCCTCGTCGTTTTTATTTTAGTACAACTATCAAACATTAAAAATATATTGGCTCCACTGTCTGCACAGTGCACAGTGCTGGCTGCAAACTCCCACTGATGGCCACTTAGTTCTCCTGACTTTTGCTGCACTTTCTTTTTGTTCGTTTTGGTCGCTGTCGCTGTCGTTTGGCAAAGTTCAAACGGCCGCCTTGAAACTAACTGGCTATCAATTATTTTAACAGCCATTTTTTCTCTCTCTTTTCATTTTGTCTGTAACAAGCAGCCCAAAAATATTTAATGGCCCAACTCAAGTGGCCCGCACCCGGGCCATCAAGTGCCGAAATATGGCAAGTGGGTAATGAATTCTGATATGACTCAAAGTCGGATTGCAATTTGAGTTATAACTGCACTCCAGAGATTTTTACTCGGACCATTCGATATCAGATTAATGGAATTCACAGCAAAAAATTGTATTTCATTTACAAAAAAGGCAAGAAATAAATTTCTGAAATAAAACTGTTTTGGCTATAAACTAAAACTAGTTTCGAAGTTAATCTTGAGGACTAACAATGACAAGAATAAAACTTCAGCTCCGTTTTGTAAGAGTTATGGGAGCTCCAAGTCTGGGAGGCGCTATTTCTTTTGGGTATAGTTACAGATTCGAATAATCGTCAAATGTTTGGCACAGTCTTCAAGATCTCTTTTAATTTTGAGTCAAACATTTGTATTTGCCAAAAATCGATTGGCAAATATTACTTAAAAACTAAAAGCTGAATGAAAAAGTAAGGACTCCAAGGAGTAACTATATATATTTTTGATTCGTACTCACCCTAGGACTATGGAGCAACGGTATGCGATTGGCAAACTGTGCGATTGTCGTTGATGCTGTCTTCCAGACGAGCGTGTCCACCAGCGAGTGCTCCGTGACGCCCGGGCAGGGTATGGTCACGTTCTTGCCGGCCTCGGCATTTACCTTGACATAGTCCAGATTCGTAACGTCTGCAAAGAGTGCGATAAGAAGAGGAGTATTAAAATTGGGTAGGTCAAAGGAAGAGTGGCTTAAGCTGAAATTGCCGAAAATGTTGCTAAAATGTCTGGCAGGCATTTTAATTACATAACATCTTGGCCGTGACCACAAAGCGGCTCCATGTTGCATGCAATTTCAGGGCGCTGCAAGTTGGCCAGGTGCATGCGTGTGTGTGTGTGAGTGTGCGGGCCAACACCCACACACACACACACGCTTACACTTTGATCCTTTTGTGCAATATTTGTTTAGGAAATTGCTAAAATACATTGCAGCCTGCCAGCTTGGCCTGGCATGCTGGCACGGCCACAGACCAAAGCCGGGCTTCAATTAAAATTATAAAAACAACAAATCGATTATGGCCGAGAATCCTTTCTATAGAGTCCTTTGCTGGCATCAAACTCAACGCTTGCCGCATAAATTTGCAAGCGTTCAAGTGTGCATAATAAGCATTAGGCATGACGCAAATGTCCGGACCTAACTGCAGCGTACAGCTTACAGGACGAGCGTGTCCTGTCCTACGTTTGCCAATGAATTGAAAAATCATGCAGAAAAACAATTGCCAGCAGCAATGCAACTAGTTGCAGCAGCAGCCACAGCAGCAGCAACAACATCTCGTCCGCAATCAGCTTCCATGCAATTTGCGTCTGATGCTGCCGAAAAACATTTCAACAGCCGCCCGTCTATGACTATGACTTGATTTTCCAGTGGGCGCCAGTGGGCGTGGCAGTGGCAGTGGCAGTGGCTTAGTGGTTACATTGCATGGATAACATGCTGCAGCTGCAGAGTCTCCTACAATGCAGAACATTTGGCCAAATATTTGTTGATCACAGAGCAGTGCTACAAATGGACTGTATATGCCATTAGCACGGTTCGGGCTTGGCTTTAAATTGTGTTCCGACTTTTTCAAATGTAATTTCAATGCATAACAATTATTGTTGGGCTGTAGCCCATCAAGCTGCATCAAGTTGCATTTGAGTCGAGCGCTGGAAAGTAGGCAACACAAATTGATCAAAGGCCAGAGCTGCACGCTGTGCACCTATTACTAGGGGAATTAAGTTGTATTTTACATATGCGTAGCTTATTCAAATGAAATTAAATCTCAGCTTGCGCAGGGTGTTCAAATGCAATTTTGATGCATGGAAAATTTGGTGTTCTTGTGGGGCCATGTTTTTGTTTTAGGCTTTGTTTTTGCCGACCGCTGAAAAGTATGCTACATATATTTTTGAAGAGCAGAGCTTTCTATTACATGCACACAGCACTAGACAGTTATTAAGGAAATTTAGTTTCTGTTGAGTATTTGATTGTAATTTCAATGCATACTAAATAAAGGCTAGTACCTATTGATTAAAGGGCAAAGCCTTGCACTATGTGCATTAAGCACTGAACAACTTCATATGGTGTAGGGTATTCGAATGCATTTTCATAAACATAACAATAAGCATAGAGTTGCGCTGTGTGGTGCCCATAAGCATTGACAACTCTGGTGCATGTTTTTTTAGTGTGCCATCCGGAGGCCAACTGGCAACGCGTTTAATTACTCGGCTCTTGTGCAGCGCCAACTCTGCCCCAGGGGCAGCAGGAGGAAGCTGCTTGGCCTGGCTACGGCATATTTTGCATATTATAAGCTGACCAGTACCCTTTTCCCTAGCTGCCTTCCCTGCCCAGTGCCCGGCAATGACCCATTGCGTGCGCAGTTGCTGGCAACTAATGCTGCCGGGTGCTTCTGCTGGTTCCCCGGCTGGTGGTCAGTTTTGTGTAATTTATGGCTTTCGGCACCACGTTGCAGCACTGTCAGATGGGGGCCGCTGCAGCTGCCAGAGAGATTTTGCATACTTATTATGCCAGCCGCATGCTGATGAGGGGGAGGGCGCGTCTTCATCCTCAACATTTTCAGCCAGCGGGGCCTGTGTGGAGTGTTTAATTTCCTGATCATTTTTCGATGTAAAATCGCGACGCCGGCTGGCACGCATGAACCTGGCCACAGCAGCCAACTCCTGGTTGGCATAATGTCAGTCGTGACGCAGGAAACAATTGCTTAAAATTTATGCGCGAATGCAAAATGTTGCAAATGTTGTGTGTACACACTTTGGACATATTGAAGCGCCCGGCAATCACATAGATAGATACAAAGTTTCCCCAGTCGTTGACCAATTAAAAAACCAGCCCAAAATTATGCAGCCAGGCAGACGAGAGCTGCGTAAATAAATTATAATTACGAGTACTTATTTCGCTGGCTGAACAAATCCCAAGGGACGCACGACCCGCCAGACTTGGCTAGAGATGAGCGATTATGTGCGATTAACACGAGCATTTTCGTGCTCAGAAATAAATGTTGCAAAACAAACATGTGGAATTATTTTTAAAAATTTTCCCAGACAAGCTTCGAAATAAATTTCTGTATTCCACAAAACAGTTTTCACGCAGTTTGGTGGATAAATTTTTTAGAATTTTTGCACGGCACGCGTTCATCTCGACTCAAGACTCCAAAAATTAGCCAGCAACAAATAGTCCAAGCCTGAGCTGAGCAACCCTTAGGGGGCACAGCAGTCAGGCACTGAGTGCACTTGGCCTGTGGCATACTCGAGTGGTTTCTTGCGGGGCGAATGCTAATAATCAAAATGAATGCAACCCCTCAAAAGCGAGATAGATGGCGAGAGACGCAACAGACGAAGCGGCAACAATTAATTTTATTTATGTTGATTCTAATCAACGAAAAATAATTTCAGTCACCCAACACGATTGCCTCTTGTGGCGTCTGCTGCCATGGCAATCGAAGCGTCCATCTGTCCGCCTGTCTGTCTGTCCTTCTGTCTGTCTGTCTGTCTGTCTGTGTCTGCACTTGCGAGTTGTATTAAAATTGAATTCATGCACCGTTGGGTCCATTGCGTCGTATTCCCAAGTTCAAATCATTACCGTTATTAGTGCATTTAGACGTGTCCGATTGGCCAACAGCTGCGGTGCTTCTGACCAAGTCAATGGACAACAACAACAACAACAACAACAAGAAGCAGCACTTGCTAGCCAAGCATAACCAAAGCAAATGGAGCTGCTCGGCACTGCACGGCTAAGCCCCAGCAATGGCACTCCAGAGACTCCCATTGCAAGTGCCATTAAAAGCTTGTCAGGCATCAGGCGCAACTGGGCGCAACAGCTGTGGGCGTGGCCCGTGGTCTACTCGAGCTGCAGTTAGTTGCGGGTCAGCGCCAGTCAACGTTAGTTTTATGCGTGCCAACAGAGTTCAACTGGTGTTGCTCTTCGGCTCGGCTCTTGAGCATTTGCAATTAGCTTCTGCTGCTGCTGCTGCTACTGATTATCACTGACCATTTAATACCCTACACCAGCTGTATAAGTAGGATAATTATTTTGAACATCAGTGAGCATAACAGGGGCTATATGGCATCCGTTTTGGGCATAGATGATTTCACTTTAAGCTTGAGCTTTTAATTAAAGCCATTTGATATCGAAACTGTCAGATGGAAATCAATATATTGGGAAGTGTAGCTGCCATAGGATTGTTTTAGGTAAGAACTGAGTTATTAATTAAGAAAATCTTAAGTTCGAAAAGTGCGACATTAATCAGCATTGCTTAATGGACAGCTTGTTACAATGCTTTGATAAATATGTCGGCAGGTTAATCTGAGGAAAACTATGAAACGATAACTAACTAAATTTGAAGCTGGTCGAGCCGAGGATAAGGTTAGTCATAACGAACAAGAAAAACTTTAAATAACCTCTGCTTCATCAAAATTACGTGTAATTTAACAAAATAAATATCTAATTTAGGTAATCGTACGCATTCATATTGTGTTGCCTGCATATACAAGGTTCGTGGTTCAAGTTTGCGAGCAAGCGCAAGATTCAAATCTTAATTGATTAATACGGAGGTATAAACATTAAATTGATTGGGATTTCTAATACTAATACTAATACTAATTTCTGTTTTCCACGTAAATCAGGTGTCTGTCTTTATTTCTGTAGCCTAGATACAATATGAATTTAGATAATTGTAATGGAAATAATACCTCGACATATTAGTTCTGGACTTGGCTCGTAAATCGTTCTCATTCAAATAGAGTTGCCATGGCTTGAGCTGTGCTCTAATAAAGAGTTGCCTTGGCTTTTGTCGTACGTCGTGAGTTTTATTGTACTTTAAGCTGCTTTATTAGAGCCGCATCCATTGCAACAAGTGAAGAGGTTTATGATCCAGCCCTGCCAGCGCAAATAGTGCGAAATGCTGTGGGTTATTCGGCAGGGCTGCAGCCAAAAATGCCACGAAATTGACATTGACTGCCAGAACGTTGGGCGGCCGGGGCTTTGTTCGGCAGAGCCATTTGGTTTTTAATCCTTGTGCTATGCTGGCCCTTTGGCTGTCCAACAACTGGCTGCCAATCGCCTGGCAAAGAGCTTTGCTTGTATGCCAACCCATCCCACCCATCCGCATTTTTGGCCGTCATGCATTCAATTGCTGTGCATTTTCCGACTCGAATTAACGCACCCCGCACCCCGCAGCCCCATCTCCTGCTGCAGCTGCAGCAGTTCATTTTAGTTGCCCTTTCGACTGCATTTTGCCAAAAAAGGGGGCTGCTTGCAATTTGGTAAGCGGCTATTTAGAAATCATTGCCAAACAATTTTGCGTCAACGTGAAGCGCTTTAAAGCCATGGCAACAGCATTAGCCGCATTAAAATCCCATATGCCACGCCCCCAACCGTGGTCTGTGTGGCTTGTGAAAATAGTTTTTAAGAATTGAATTTCTGGCTTTTCTTTTCCAGCCCATTTCCCAGGTATTGCTTGTGCCTCATTTTTTGCCTCATTCGACTTGCAACTGTTGCCACAGGGGCGTGGCGCCTCCTTTGCTGGACTTTTAAATGCATTTCGTCATTTATTGCATGCTGTTGAGCCAATTGCATTAACCACATTTCACTTAAGTCCGCTGCTGCTGCAATACTTACGCATTCGAATTCAAGTGCTTCAATAATTATCCAATTAAAACTGAAACTGTCCCTTCTCGCAGACATTGGCTAGGCTTTTTTTATTATTTTCCCTTATTTTTTCATGTTTAATGTGCGCTTGCTTCAAGCACGTGCCAAGGACAGCGGCTCGAAAAGGATGCCTGTGCATGAGTCTGTCTGTCTGTCTGTCTGTCTGTCTGATTGACTGTCTGGCCTGACTGAATGGCTGACTGGCTCGCTGATTAAATAGACAGTCTGTCATCTCTGCTGCTGGCTGCTGTTCGCTGCAGACCAATATATAAATAAATGCTTTAACAGACCCCCGGACAGCGGTCCCTGACAAGGGCAACATCGACAGCAGCAGACGCAGACGCCCGGACTCTCGTTCACATGACGACAAGATATCCCTTTTTATGCCTGAGCGCTGCGAATAATGAAATTATAATAAATACACACACACACACACACACACACACACACACGCACACCCACACACAGCATCAAGCAGTGTAAACACATGCGTGTATGTGTGCTTTAGATACCCTACAATTTTTGGGTTTTTTTAAATGTCT
Organism: Drosophila novamexicana; assembly: GCF_003285875.2. NCBI lineage: Eukaryota > Metazoa > Arthropoda > Insecta > Diptera > Drosophilidae > Drosophila > Drosophila novamexicana. The sequence continues at coordinate 1,528,021 of NW_020824827.1, read as the reverse complement.
ATAAAATTATGTACTTAATATGTTTTATATTCAATATTTAATTAAGCTTGACCTAGGAGGATCTACATTCCAAATTTCAAGTCTCTAGCTCTTAAAGGTTTTGAGATCCTTGCGTTCAGGCGGACATGGCACGATCGACTTGGCTATGGATTGGTCTTCTTCTGATGATACATACATTTGCACAACTACATGATACCCCTTTTAAGTATGTTCTTAAAGAAAGGCTGATCAGCACCTCATGCTCTCGTAGTTATTGTATTTGATGGATACAAACACAATTAGGCACGTCGGCTCTTTGGTAGCCTGTTTGTCAATTTCTTAGATAAAAGCTGACAAGTGGCATGTGGCAGGCGGCAATGATGTGTGTGGCATGGTTGAGCCACGACGACATGCAGGTGGGCCATGCCCACAAATCGGCCTCAAGTGTTTTGCTTATGAAAACGTCTTATAGCAGGCCAAAATAAACGAGAGCCAAACCATCAAGGATCAGTCAATAAAGCTGACAACATATTGAAGACAAGCTGACGGCCCTGTCAGCTAACAATATGTGTGTGTGTGTGTGTGTGTGTAGATGTTTTGTTTTTCATGCGTTTTTCAAATTCGCTTAACTTCAACAATATGAGGTGAACGAGCGTGTGAGGGTTACTGTTTTTGGGTTAGGGGTTGGTAATTGTTTGACGGACAGCACTAAGTGCTTCCAACTCATTGAACAAATGCGGCTTACAACAAGTGAATAATATGTACCATAAGTATAAACAGCATACATATATATATGGATAGAGGTGTGCAACCCATAATTTCATGCACAGCCGTAATTTGCTTTGCTCTCTTGCAAAATACTTGCCACAACCGAACCGAGGCAAAAAAAAGAACTTTGCAGTCGGCTGGCAGCGAAATACTCTGTTCAATGCCAGCGTAAAGTGGGTCGCTAAGGGTCAAAACTGTTACCATATGAGAGATAATTATAGAATTTCCCGGGTGTATTTGGCTGAGGCTACCTAATTTATGATTTTTCATTTAAAGGATATTCTTTGTAGTCTTCTCTATTTATCAAGAAGAAATATTTTCCATTTCTTTTGCGCTGATTCACACACATATTCTGATTCCTTTAGCTACGATATAACATTTTACAATGTCATTTATATAAAATATAAAAAGGATATAAAGTATAACCCACAATATTCGAATTGATTTCTTTTCAATTTATTTCATTCTCAAAATATATTCCTTGAATAGAGGTCACTCGCATCTTTTATTCCCATTATATGCTTTGGTACACATACTATTTGCAGCCATTGTGCTTGTTCCTAGCATATTTGCGCCTAAACCACATGGATCCACTGGTACACACACACACACACAGCCTGCAAATTGGCACAGCATCGCATTGCTACACCTGACAATTCTCTGCCCCCTTCCACATTGCATCCCCTCCAGCCTTGTCACTGCGGCACTTGAATAGAAAACGCTGCACATTTAAGGGCTTGGACCGTGTCACGGCGGGGGCAAGAAGGGGAACGGGCGGCGATGCTACCAGGTGAAAAGTGAAAGGCTCCAAATGTTGTTGCTACTTTGTGAGACAACATTTTAGCGAGTTTTTGCTGTTGAATATCGGTTCTAGTGTACCTCTGTGTGTGTGTATGTGCCAGTGTGTGAGTGTGTGTGTGTGTGTGTGAGTGTGAGTGTGAGTGTCTCGTTGTCGCCCTTGTCATGGATGGCGCTTGGCGTAATTAAAGCTAAATAGCCGGCATAATGAGCAAGTAATTAGCGATGCTTTTGCCAACAGTTTGCCACGTCCTGTGACCCGCTCCCCGCTCCCCGCACCCCGCAGCCCAGAAGCTCGCCGGCATTACGCGGCTGTCCCCCTTGCAGGCGAGTGCTTATAGCTCAATGTTAGAGTATTTTATGATCTTAGAGATTTTATAATTTGCATAGTTCTTTTATCAAATTGACAACGATTTCTGATTTGAAAAGCAAACAAACACGCGCCAAGCCAGTGGAGGTTGAAGATACTTAAGTATTTAAATTTATTTTAATTAAATATGCATCTTGGCTTTATTATTATTAACAAAAAATTGAAAATAAAATGCAAGACTAATTTAATATTGAAATCTGCATTTGAATTTGTATATTCTGTTAATATATTATAGCATTATTTTAAGTTAATTACATTTGCATTTTCATTCGAAGATTGCCTTATGGCTCATTGCTAACGGTAAATATATAGTTACGCCCACATTACGAGCCCGGTCGGAACCAATCTGTTTGCCCGTCTGTTGGCCCCGCATGGCTGTGGCAAACAAGGACTCGACGCCGCCGTAAAACAAATTCAAATAATAGAGAAAGTTTCTTTCTCATTAGGCGTCATGTTTGCTAACACACACGCACACACTTGGAGAAAAAGTCTACCATTTAATGAAAAAATACAATTTTATAATTAAATTAGGCTACAGATATATCTTAGCACATTTTATGTTGTTTAACATCTGTTATGCCTTATTCAAAAGTATTTCAAAACAAAATATACTTGAAATAAACGGAAATTGGCGGACAGTTTTTCGCTGAGTGTACGCACAGCCAAAGCAATTTTGACACCAGCAGCTGAAGCTGAAGCTGCTTAATGAGTCCAAATCCGACGCCCGCAACTTTTGGATACGCAACAGAGCGACCCACCCACGAAGTGGGTAGGACAGGGGATTGCAGGGGGAGGGGGGGGGGTCTGTTTTTATTTGGGCTAATGTCTGTAGACAAGAAATGTGCTGCGATGGGTTTTGGGCGTTGATGGCTGCTTTGTTTGCTTCATTTGTTTAAAAGCTGACGTGGTATAATATAAATAAGCCTTATGCTGGACGACAGCAGCACTAACAATAACAAATACAAAACAATAACAACAACAAGAAACGAAAACAACAATAAAAATGTTCATGTTTTAATTAATCATTGCCTGGCTAAACAAGAGTCAAGCTGACGGCGGACGGTGTGGGGCGTCAAATCGAGTCGGGAAATACGTTTTTTGGGTAAACAACAAACGACAGCAATGTGAACAACAATAACGTCTAGATAAATATGTCAACGAGCAGCCATCTAAGCCCAGCCCCGTCTTTTCGACCGCCCACACCCCTCCCGCATGCGATACGGACAGAGCTGGCAGCAAATATTTACTGCTGGGATAATCAAATTTACATTTCACTGAAGTAGAAAACGAAGCAGCCCCTCGAATGTGACAAAACCCGAGTCCAACTCTGCCTCAACCACCGAACCACTCGACGTGCTGCCCCACCGCCAGCGGCGCTTTAATTACATCACAAATGCCGGGAGTTGCAGAGACACAGCTGCAGCTGCTGTTGCTGCTCCTGCTCTCGGCTCTCAACCGACAGCTGCACCTGTGGCAGCAACAAGCGCATTGGCCCCGTGGCATAGACTCAAACACACACACACACACACGCACGCCTAGCTGTTGTGCTGTTGTGTGCTTACACGGAAAATGACTTAGCCACAGCTTCAAGTGAATGTTCCCATTATGCCCTTGTCAAGGGTGTTTTGATTTTGTGATGAAATGTGTAAAGGGAAGACATCTCCGACCCCATGAATCATCATCAATATTCGAGTTAATTTCTTCTGTTCGATCTACATTATTATTATTATTATTAATTATTATATATTATTATTATATATTATATATATATATATTATATAGCTGCCATCGTCCTAATTTATTTATTTTTATTTAATTCTCAAGATATCTTGACCAACCGCTGTATTAATAAGTTTAACTATACTAAGCAAACACTTACCAACAATTGTCGTTTCGAAATATTTTTTTATTTTACTGGAAAACTTTTTTGCTTTTCAAGATATCTCGACCAACAATAACGAACTTAACTATTCCCTCACATATCTACATGACGGCAAGCTATAATGCCGCAAGGGTATTTTATCTTCGGTGTGCCGATGTCGTTTTCTCTGTATTTTTTCTCATTTGCTGCACAGCTGTTGCCAGCAGCTGTAGCTGCAATTTGCTCGGCTTTCATTTGTATTTTCTTAACTCTGGCCACACCCAAATGTGGCCACATATTTTCAGTCTTATTCTATATTCTTATTCAAAGCATATTCTATATCTTATTTAAAGCACTTTAAAATGTATTATGCGAAGTTTTTATGCCTGAATATGTTATTGAAATATTTCAAATGTGATTCGATTAACTTCCCATTTTTTTTGTATAAGAATATTTTAAGTTTAAGTTGGGCTTGTTTTCTAATCAAATTTACTGCGCCCTCAAAATGTTTTTCTTCAGAGTTTAAAATAAATTTCTGGCTTAAAGCTTTCACTTATGAAAGTTATGAATTTGTATTTTTAACTTTTTACGCTCGAACATAAAATTAAATAATATTGAATATCATTTTTTTTCACAAAAGAATATTAAAAATGGGTTACTTTTATCGGTCCAATAAACCTTGCTGCATGTGGACAGTTTTATATTACAGACATTCAAAATAAAATCAATTGGGAATCAATATTCGGCCTCAATTATTGTCACACACCTCAAAGTGGCTTACTCAACTTTTAATTGCCACAAAGCAAAAAATGTCCATTTAATATTTGAAAGAAATGTCTCAAAGAATTTCTGCATCAGGCTAACAAAATATATTTAAATTTTCATTGAAAGTTTTCCGTCTTTTGCACATAAATCTTTTATCCAAAAAGAACGATTACTCTTGAATTTTAGGCTGCGAGTCCTACGGCAACGGCTTTTGCAGTGTGCTCGCAATAGAAATCTAACGAGATATTAACAAGGCTAAATAGTCAGGACTTGTCGATGTTATTACGCCCCTCACACAGCCGCCCCTCGCAGCTCTTGGCATGTTTTAGGCCTTTGGGCCAACAACAAATGACATGACATTTGGGAATTTATCTTTGGAAAAATACTTGCGGCAAAAGGAACGAGCCATCCAATAAATTAGGCGATACAATGTGCGGCTAGCAGGGAAGTGGACTGGATTGGGGAAGTGGGAGGTGGTGGGGGTGTCCCACTACAAGCGTAGATTGGCTGCCACGCCCACCGCCGCTGGAATTTGGCTCGAATTGAACAGAGGAGACAAGTTGAACTGTAAACAAACGCGACAATTTATCTTACTTTCATTTAATTGTCAACGGGCAAATTGCTTACAAAACGAAGCCAAAGCCAAAATTGGAGCTGCCAAAGTTACACATTATCACACACACACACACACACACACACACACACACACACATTTCTGCGTGTGTGACAGACACAGATAATCAACGTAAAATTAGCGCTTACAAATTGACGCAACCCAAAAGTAAAATTGTTGTGTTTGCTTTTTGGCTATGGTTTCATTTGTCGCATTGCTGTTTCACCAAAAACATCCGAAAACAAAAAGAAATAGAAGTTGAAAGTTAAAATCAAATTGAAAAATCCCCATTTTATTTGCCGCCACAACAGGCCGCAGATATTTCAGCGTTATTTAAATGCCATTCCGTGCTGCGCTGTCATCAGCCGAAAAGTATGCAACGCTTTCGTGCAGCATGATAAATACAAGTGAGTGTGCAGCTGCCCAAGCTGCACAATGGGCTAAATACAATATTTCGCTATATTAATAATTCGTCAAAAAACCGATAAAAAATCGACTATTAGCTTTATTAAATTAAAGTAATTGTTTGACTTGCAATGAACTTTCTCTGGCAGCGAAAATGTAGTTTTATTTTAGTTATATTTAAGCGTAAATTATGTAAGTTTACAGCTGTTATCTTAACAGCTCCTACGTATGTTAATACTTCTCATATGTAGTTGAAAAGTTTTATGTATAAATGATAAGGATTGGTCACCGCAAGTGTTTCGATATGTACTTCATAACATAGAAAGCGTTACTTTCTCCACGGTGCACTTGTTTTCCCACCCTGCTGTTGGGCTCGCTCATGTTTTGTTGGCGTTGGTGACGTTGTGCTTATCACAAAGTGGGTCAGCCGCTCACTGACACAGTGACACTCAAGTGAACACACACACACACACATGCACACAGCGAGACAGTAGCAGCTAAAAGTATGCAGCTGATGTAGCGTCGTGTTTGATACACTCCAGCGTCGACAGACGCACTCAACGACACAACAGCAGCAGCAGCAGCAACAACACGTTGACACAGTTGACGTCTAGAGCTGTAATGCAGTCGGGCAAGCACTCAGTCAACCTCAGAGTCGCCACCCGCCGCTCACAACATCCCAGCCACAACCAGCCCCCCATTGTTGTCATTTGTAATTTTTCTGCATCTTGCTGTTGCATTTGCTGCTATTGTTGTAGTTGTTGCAGTGTTTAGCCAACAGTTCTGTGTGTGTGTGTGTGTGTGTTTGAGTGGCAAGAGTGTCTCATTGTGCTGCTGGCCTGGCCATCAAAATGCGGCTAAGTAGTTGGAAACGTTTAAATGTTGATTGTGGCCAACAAAAATTGTTTGCACTTGCTTTATTGTGCCTGGCAGGGTAGAGAGGTGCGGGCATAAACGAAAAGGTATTTGCGTTAATATAAGCCACAAGCGGATAATTATTTTGTGTATCCTGATCCGGCTGTTGCATGCTATCTAATTTGTTCAGCTCTTGTCGCAGCCACCTGCAACATGCAGCATGCTGCATGCAGTCTGATCAATCTTCAGCTTGATTTTGTTATTAGCAGCTCTTGGCCCAGTTGGCTGGCCATTGTAGCTGCTTTGCGGGTCAAGTGTGTGGCGCATGCCACACACAATGGTCACGGCACGACGAACTTCTTGTCTGCCGCAACCCCTCCCGTCGCTCGCTCTTGGCTCGCTCTAGCCACAATGTGCACCTGAGGCCTGAAGTCAGAAACGCACTAAGTGAAACAGCCAACACAAATAGCACACGTTTGGCCCACAAACATACACGCACACACACACACACACACACGAAAACATTCACTTTGACTGTGCAAACAATTATACAGCGTTGCGTATACGCAACGTGTGCCATTGTCTAGCGATTCAGCCGCATACGCTGCCAGCCGTAACGTGGGCGCTTGTGTTAGCTTGTGTGTGTTTATGTGTGTTGCTGTGACAATTGCCACAACCACTCAGCAGCCAGACCCGACCAGGCCTCTCCTCTAAGCAGACGGCAGAACGTTTTGTCAGAGTTTCTCTTTGCGCAGATCTCAGCTAAAATTTTCTAATGCATTTTGTGCGTGTTTATTATTTTAATTACAAGCTGGCAAAACTTGAATGTCTGCTAATGCAAATTGCTGTCGTCTGCTCAACAGAGACTCTTCTTCTTTTCTCTGACACACTCCCCCTCTCTCTTTCTCTCTCTCTCTCACACACGCACACTTTCACTCCCTCTTTCTCTCTAGCAAATTAACTATTTAGCGGTCGGTTTACTAATTAAAACGCATCATGAGTATTTGTTTATGAGGAACAGCAGGAAGCAGGCAGCTGTAGCTCTAGCTGCTGCTGCTCTTCCTCTTCTCATGACATCCTGTTGTTGCACGCGTGTGCGTGTGTGTGTGTGTGTGTGTGTGTTTGTGGCAACGCTAGCGTGCAACAAATGACAACACTTTTGCGCCCTCGCTTCGATTTTAGCCTCTCACAATGATTTTGCATTTCTCGCTGCTTTATTGCTTTATATCTAATGAAGTGGTTCTTCGGCCACGCCCACCGTGCACACAGCAACGCCCACCGTTTGGCAACGATAATGACTTGGCCCATTTGTAACTGCTGTTTGTCTATAAATAAGACGACATTATGGGATTAATTTCGATATGCATTTGTTTTCATTAGTCTAATTTCATGAATGTCTGTGTGTTTGCGTGTGTTTGTGGGCGTGACAGCTGTCTGATAGCATATTGTCTTTGTGTGTGTGAGTGTGTGTGTGTACGGCATTATAATAAAGTTCCATTTAAGCAATTTAGCAGCTCAGTTTCCTAGCGCAAAGTGCGCGCTGAGAGCAGCTATTGAATTCCGAGTACACCCATGAATATTGCACGCATTGTTCAAGCAAATTGATTTCGTTCACAACTTATTACCATATGTTCAGTCTGGAACATTTAAGCCGATTTCAATTTGGCTTCACTATTCGACAGTGCATTAAGCACTTCTGCGAATAGCCTTGAACAGGCTTTAGTTGCCTTTAACAATGGCTTCCATTAACTATGAAAGCCGCTAAAATGCTCGACTGATTATGCTCAGTGTGCGTGTGTGTAAATGTGTGTGATTTGATATTTGTAATTATGACAAAACATTTTCCTGTGTTAAACTATGGCATTACTTGGATGGGTATTTACAAAGATACAATTAAATAAATGTGTCTTAATATCGCCTTTGTAAGCGTCCAGGCGACAGATTGACGATATAATAAATTACATGTGATAATAGAATTACATCTTTGTGATTCAATGAAGTTTTGCATGAAAGGGAAATGGTTTTATCCGACCAAGCTCAAACACATTTAGTAAAATATTTCAAATATTATTTTCTCTAAATGTATTTCAGAGCTTCAGGCAATTTCACGGCTTTAGGTGGAAATGAGCGCATATTTTCAGTTGTGCCAATGGCGGCAAATGTATGGAACTGTGATTGACAATCACTTGAACAGAATAATATTTGCTCTTAACGCGAATAATGGCTTCCCTAGATCAGATAGTACGTATGGCGAAGAATTCAATAAAATCAGAACAGATCATAACAGCCTACGATTGTGATATATGAGTGTTAAGCTGGTACTATATATACTAGTTAATGCACATTGTGTAATCATTTAAAGTGAGTGCACATTTCGTATTTAGTTTTAGCTTTTGTGGGCAACGTGGGCAACCATTGTCTGCGGGCATCTAGTACACAAGCAAACATTTCAACTGTGAGCCTGGCTAACTTCATACAAAACGTTATGAACGTATGGCAGCTGTGTGTGCGTGTGTGTGTGTGTGTTTGTTGTGGGTAGGTAGTTGGCTAACTGTTGTTATCAGCTTTCATAATAATTGCAGCTGCAAATTGCCTTTATTTATTGTTTAGCAATGGCAACGGCAACAACATCTGTTGCAACTGCAGTTATTTTAATGATGACAAGTGTTTGCATTGCCCCAGTGAGTGTGTGTATTGCTGTGCATGTAAATTTAAATCATAAACACACGGGACCTCAATAAACTCTACTCATTACAGCTACTAATAAATTGCTATAGCCACACAGCGTGTCCCTAAGCTGCACACACACACAACAGCACACACAACAACAACACACACACACATCGAATGCATGGCAAATAACATTTAGAGCTCAGTTCGTTGGGTCCTTGTGGGTCATTGTTTTGGCTGCTCCCGAACTTGGCTCGCAGACGTCAGCAGTTTGTTGAACTGGTCAGCGTTGACAGCGAGTGTGTGTGTGTGTGTGTGGGCCAAAAATCAATTATTAGCTAGCACAACTAGAAAAAAAAAATAAATAAAAAATAAAAACATCGGAAACAGCGACGACAATTTACCAAATAAAAGGAAAAACACGGAAACACAGCACAAAAAAAAAAAAAACAACAGCCATCGCATCATAAATAAAAACCCAATTAATATATCATCGTTGCAAGGCGTCAGACAGCAACTGGCAAAGCGCCTGGGCGTGGCAATGGGGAAGGGAGCTACTCATAGTCAGCGTTTGCCATGTTTCTATTTAGAGAGAAGAAGAAAGAGGCAGCAGCCAAGTAAGCGATAGATTCGCTGAGATAGAAGGTTGTGTCACACAACGAAGTGGAAATGCTCTTGCTAAATATATCTATATATATAATACTTGAAGCTAAAATATGTATTTGAGCTGTCACATAATAAAGATTCTCACAATTAGCATAGATTAGCATAGATTCTAAAATTGTCTGTAAGAATAATGAATGTAGACTTTGTAATAGTGATTCTTTATAGAGAGGTACCACTGTACCCTTTAAATTGTAAATATTAGTAAAACTTCTCGTAAAATATTCACTATGCAAAATACATATATGATTCAACAATTATTCATTTTATTTTTAATAAATTTATAAATGTATATTAATTGTTATGGCTTATGCTTATGCGAGCTACTCACTCTCCCTCTCTTTGTAGCTGTTAATGAATAACAGCATAAGTATATATGTATATCCATAGGCTAAGCGAACATTATAAATACTGAATAAATTCATTCTGATTCTGACTACAAAACGAACCACATGTCTTCATTTATTACAGTTTAACTAAAAGAAGAGCTTCAAATTTGATATCGAGTGTTAGTCATAGCGTAGTCCGACTGTACAAATACTTGAAGAACTGTTAAGCTTTTGAGCTTGCCTATATGCCGCGCAGAGAAGTTTGAGCCTTAAGACCAAGCGACAGCCTTTGAGTATTTGTTGCCATTAATTAAAGAGAATCTTGACTGTATTTAGAAAAGGACTTAGGCAAAGTAAATGCTGCGTTCTAGACACGTTTCTTAGAGCAGTTCGAATAGAGCTTAACTTACGCATAATTTGGCTACATTTAAAAGGTCACAAACTTTGGGCAAAAGTTGGAAAACTCGCTTGGGCTCACGGCGCAGGCAAAAGGCGTTAAACGAAGTAACGCTAATGATAACAACACACGCAGCGGCAGCAACAACAAACGGCAACAACAACAACAATGCCATTTTGGCCAACAGCAACAGCGACAACTGGAAAGGCAGGTTACACATACGCCGCGTTGTACGCATTATAAATGATGCGTGGCTTGTCTTGGTTTTTCTTTCATTTTTCTTTGCCGTTCGCTCTGGCCTTGGCTACGTTTATTTTCTTTATTTTTCGTCTGAAAGCCGCCAAATGACTTTGTGGCATTAGGCATGCAGCCAGGCAGGCAGCCAAAAAAAAAAAACACGCACATCCGGTGCGAGCGGCGACGCACTGTGTTCAACTCATATCTATACACCTGCCTGGCTACCTCTCTCCCTCTCTCCCTCTCTCTCGCTCTGTCTCATACACTCTGTTGTGCTTCACATTAGCGGCGTGTCGCTTAAATTTAAATTTGCTTTCGCTGACATTTGCTGTGGCAACAGCAGGATGAATCGCCTTTTGGCCGTATAATCTGAACATTTCCGCGCTATTTTATCGCTGCGCGTTTTATGCGCCCCACATGACGCCAAATGCCTAACGTCTAATGCCTTTTCGATAATATTACTAAAAAGAAGCATTTAAACATCTAAATGTATATTAAATACATCTGCACACAGCTAACTGCTTGGCCTGTCTGATTGACTGACTGACTGATTGATGATCCAAGCACATCACAAGCCTTACTTTTCGCAGCGCACTAAAACGTGTCCTTACAATTTGAGGCAAATGTTGGCAAATTCATAATATTTATTTTTTTTTTAAAGTTCTCTTGGCAAAATTCATTTATTGATCTGGTATCTATCTCTCTTGCATGATTTAATATCAAATTTTCTTTCGATTAGCTTCAGACTCAGCAAAGTTCCTAGCTTCAAAAATAATGAATAATTGTTGCGTGAGCAAAAAACTAATTAAAAATTTACGTGTCCATATATGTGGCTATTATTATATATATAATTTTCATGAATACGTTTTACATCTCTGTGCAATTGTAGAAAATTAATTAATTATAATTTGCCAGCTTCGTATTTGCTGTTCGGCATCAATCGCAGGCTTCACATTGTGGTTAACTATTGACAACCATTTTGCACCTCTAATTTTTTTTATTTGAACCAACTTTTTTTGCTACACGCACGTGTGTTGCCCTACGGCAGGTGTTTGGCGAGTGCGGGCTTGTCGCTTCCGTTGGGCAATATGTTTTCTTAGTTGGGCTGCCAACACACACACACACACACACACACACATCAAAAGTTGTTAACAAATGTTTGCGTTTAATTTTTGCGGTGCGTGGCAACCTGCGCAACGCAACCGAAACAACAACAAGCATAAACAAAATAATAATAATAAATAATAACAAATATGAACAATAATAATGGCAATAGCAACATGCTAAATGCATATATTGTTCTGACTTTAATGGGCTAATTACTCATGCGTTTTTGTGCGGGCGACGCGTCGTATGCGTGATATTGCCACTTGACATCGCAGCGTAAAACTATTTGTGCAGCATTTAGAGGGAGGAAGGGGGGCGCTTATGTAACTAGCTGTTTATCTAAACAAACAAAGGCGATGCAGCGCCTGAGGTAGGCGTGGCCAGGTCCTGGCATTGCTATTGCCATAATAATTGGGTTATAAAAGCTATGAACAGCCATAATGTGCATAATAATTTTTAAACGCACACAAAGCTAGAGTATTGCGAAGGGGTCTGCTGTGTGGTAGGCAGTGTATTCACACACACACACACACACACAAAGAGATGCTTTTAGGGTTAATTAGCACAATTTTGTGTTGCTTTTATGGCCCAATGCGAAAACAAGCGCCTGGCCAAACGCCACGGCCAAGTGCCAGATTCTCATCCAGTTCCATTCGAATCCTCCGCCGCGCAGGCCCCGCGCTGTCTGCAACTCCTTTTGCCTCGTCGACTTCATTTGCGGTCGCCTGTAGCAACAGCAGCCAATTTTCTTTTAACTGTTGTTTGGGTTTTCACAACCAGCCCCGCCCACTGCGCCCCTCTGCCCCTCGCCCACACAGCTCTGCTCCAATTGCTCTCCAGGCGTTATGTGTAGCCCTTTGCCTGACCTCAATTTGTTCACAGCATGCCCCGCGGGCGCAGTCTGCGCTTTTAATTGTTGATTTTCTTTTTTCGAGTGGACCAAATAATAAAAATTACGACTAAGCGGCCATAAAAGGCCAATGAGCTGCAGTTAGCCGGAATCATATAATGCTGCCATATCCGCTAATCCGTTCGATAGACGTCTGCAAAGTTTTGCGCAAAATGAAAAAAAAAAAATAAAAATATAAAAAACCAAACATGAAAAGCCAAACAAACTTCGAGTGCCACGTGGCAGGTGGCAAAACTTTTTTGACCAGTCGACAGCTTCATAAATCAGCAAAGCACCGAAAACAATTTTATGGGCGCAAAAAAACATGATATATGTATATACATATATATATATATATATATATATGTAATGTGTACTATAACTTTTTTGTAATATTTAAAAATATATATATTTAAATGTTAAGCTACTGCCCAGCTCTGTTGTTGTTGTTGCTATGCAAATTGCGAATGCGGCTCACTGAATGTTTTTGCTTCAATTATGAAAATTGTTTCTCTGAATACCATTGAAATTGTATTATTCGCGCCCAAGCAACGACATTTGCATACATCAAGCACATATTTTTATGTTACTTATTTATGATTTGGATTTTCTTCTACTTCTTTTTGCTTGTTTGTGGAATCAGCAGAGGCAGCAGCAATAACTCGCATTGTCAGCACCTGAAGCAGCTGTGAATACTTAGCGAACGTGTATTTATATATTTGTGAGTGTGTACCTAACAAATTACTCAATGCAAATGCTGGATTTAATTTGCTTATTCAGATAATTACATTTTCAAGGTGTCCGCCGAGCAGCAAGCGGCTTAAACATATTCGTTTTACTCAAAATTTTGTGCACTCGCAATGGTCGATGCTTGTCGTTAAAAAAGAAGGTCGATATATATTCCGATTAACAATGATATGATTGAGACATATATGAGACCTTTATACAGGGCGCGTTGCCATGATGTTTCTTCTATTTATTTATGCATTAAATAATTTTTCATCCTCATCCAAAGCCAGTCGTTTCTTAGAATAAAGCCCTATTGAGCAGCTAGGAAAATACTTAAGAGGGTTTTATTTTTTAAACTGGTTTGGAAGGGTATTTTAATTTTGGTAAAGCGGCAATTGCATTATTTTGGCAGCTTACTAGATGCGTAAATTGAATTGTAATAAAAACGTTATAATATCCTCTCTTGTGGTGTTATTTTATTTGGGACGTTTAATTGCTTAATATGCAGTTGGCATTGGGAGAACCGCAGCGCAGCATTTGCTGGATTATCTATCGATTAACTATCGGAATGCGGTTGTTCTGGTTATTGCCTCATTAGGCACTAGAAAATTCCATTTAAATTATTCTCGCTGCACGCGTGTGCGTGTGTGCGTTTGGCAATTAATTTGTGAATTTGTCAAATGAGCATGGAAATTGTATGTAAATTTGGGAATGTTTTTAGCAACGGTAGCTGTCAGGTGACAATGTTAAATGCAGATATGGGCAAGTGGCCCCAAAAATTGCACACACATCCTGCTAATTGCTTCATCTGCATAATTTATGCGCATTCATATTGTATTTGAGGTGTTTGCATGCGAGTGGCAAAAGCAAAAAAAAACAAATGGTACGAAAATGTACCGAGAATTGTTTGCAAAATTATTGTCATCCAGATGTACGAGGCGCTAATTAAGCAAAACTAATGATCACTTTGCAAGAAAATACACATAAAAAGCTAGTTTTGGGCTAAAAGCCGAAATTGTAACACACAATTGAGGTCAATGCAACAGAGCGAAGCGCAAAGGGTTTTGGTGTGGCAGCATCATTAAATGCTTCAACATTGAGCGGCACGCCCACGCGACAAGGGTTGGGGCCGAGCTTGAAACTTGGCGCGCAATTTATCAAAATGAAATGCCAAAATGACACAAAAAAAAGAAAGGGAAAACGAGAGAAAGCCAAAAAAATAGAAGTACATGGGAAAAAATAGAGCGAAAAGTGAAAAATGTAGCTAGTCTGCATTTGCGTCCCAGAAAAAAGAAGAGAAAATGCGCCAGAGAGAGAATGTGAGGGGAAGCGCGCACAAGAGTTACAGTCAAGTCAACTGATTGCCTGCTGCATTGAAGTTGCCATCAGAAGTAAACAAATGTTGCATCAGTTTGTTTGTTTGTTTGTTGCTAACAACATTAAGCAGCAGCAGCGAGCAGATCCTTGCTGGTACTCGAGCAGCATTGCAATTCATTTAAAGCCACTTGACGACGTTGTGGCTGCCACTTTTTGTGCTTTATTAGCCATGGCTTAAGTTTTTCTTTTTCTGTTAAATTATTTAGTAGCCCGGCGAGCAGTTGGCTCAACTGTTTACAATTGCCAGAACCATTTTGTATTGCGGTTGGGGCGTATACGCAATGTGCATGCGAGCAGTTCGCCTGCTTGTTGGCCTTGTTAGCAGCTGCAAAAACTTACATTTTGGCCATAAACACTGCCAACTGCTGAGCCAAGCAAATGTGGCAATTATGCATTGAACCAAGTGCTGGCTTAAAGGCTTAGCTTCCTCCCCTGGCCATTGCAATTAGATGTTTAATCAATCAGATTGCAACATCGTATGCAAATGGCTGGCATTGTTCTGTGCTCTGGGCCTGAATGGGTCGTATGCTTAATATTAATTAATATCAAATGGGCAAATGCTAAGCCCAAAAATGACTGCAACGCCATTTTCATTAGGGGCCCATAACAATGAGGCTGCCTTTTTATAATTGCAATAGCTGTAGACACAGCGCTGACTTCTTCGTCCTTCGTGGCGCACAGTTTTATATTATGCCAGAGCTCCTCCCAAGCTCAGCGCACATTTAAAATGGCTGCTGCCGACGTTCTTGTCGTTGGCTTGGCACATTTTCACCCACTCGCCGCCTGCCGCCCGCCGCCTTCCGTTGGTCTTGTGGCCGAGTTTTGTTTGCTAAATGCCATTCGCACTCAAGAATCTCCATTTAAATGGCAAGTGCAGCGGGCAGGCGCGCGATGTGCAACAAGCCAAGCAAAATGATTGGTATAGCTAAATGTGCTCGACGAGCACATACTCTGGAGCCAAAATAATACAATTGGTAGATAATAAAGTTAATCTTCATATGATATAAGGCTCGTTTAGAAGCCGAGTTCAATAAGGTCAGGTTGACGGAAAGCTGCACAACTAGTTCCACGAGAATGAACAACAGAAGTCCCTGCCTATTTTCAGTTATCTTTACAATACGCTTGTTGCAGCCATTTGATGAGCAAAGGGTATCGAGTAAAGAAAATCTAGCAACAGTGACAACAGATTCCTTTGGACCGCAACAGCATGGCAACATGGCAGGACAATGACTTTATAAACAGATTTTAATTTCGTTGCGAAAGTTGACTTGGGTTTTGACTTCTTGGCGCCAGAGAAACACAATTTCCGCTGCCTTATATGATGGACTTGCTGCCAGATAGTCCGAACTTCTGCAGATTTGTAGGTGTGCGTTATGTCATTTCCGTGCTGACTTTGGGGCAAGTCCATATCTGATTCTGGCAACAGAAACTTCTACCAAAACATTTGCAATTGGCACTTCTGCACACACACACACACACACGCATGTCTTTCTGTTCGCTTAGATAACTTCAGGTAAGTCGCACAAGTTTTATCAATAAATTGCGTGCCACGCCCACGACCACGCCCTTTGGAACAGTTGCTCCGGCCCTGCTGTGGCGGCAGATTGAAATTGCGTTCAAATGTTGACAGCTGCCGTGGAGCGCGCCCCACGCAATGGACGGATGCTCTTCAGACAATGCAAATTAAAAACGCACAAAGATTTCCACAGGACACAAAGCACAATAAAAAGAAGAGCTGGAAGAAGAATAAGAGAAAGCACAGAAAGGAAAAGAATCAACAACGAGCGAGTAATCAAAGCAATGGCCATGTGGATGCCTTCACCTCTGTCTCTGCCCCTGACTGAGCCTCTGACTGTGCCTGTTGTTGCTTTGATGAGGGCACTTTAGCAAATCGCTGTCGTTGCTGCGCGTTGTTGCCTTGTGGTTGTCATACCCAGCGGCCATTAAAACTATGAGAGGGTATAATGAGTTTGGAAAGCAGAAGAAATATAACTAATTTAAACCTGAATCCTGGAAATATTCTTGCAGCAGCAGCAAAAGTCACTAAGGACTCATGAATTCCCTGATTATATGGGATTGAAATTGTCAAACACATGTTAATTACATATAGATTTGCTCTGGCTGTAGGGTATTTTCTAGTCCAGCACACTCAACACGACTCAAGCTTTCGTTGTTAAGCGAAAGCAAAAGTCAAAGCCGGGCAAAACTGCAAACAAGAGGCCTACAAGAGTCTGCTGCTGAGAATTTTATTGAAATATTCTCACATTTGCAGCAGTATCTACATCTTTGATATACCGTGCAGCTCTTCTCACTTGAACGCCTGGTCCAGAGCTCCTGTTCCTGCTCCTGCTGCTCCTGCTGCTGCCCCATACATAGGCTTTTGATGGCGCGTGCTACGTATTCACATTAATTTGGACAATTTATGCTTTGCACAGGCTGAAATGAGCATATGAACTGGCATGCCAAATGCTTAATAGCTCAAACCTCTACTGCCTCTTCTACTTAACCCCTCTTACGGCAACGGCTATGTAAATGGGTCAAGCGCCAATTGCATACGAAATATGTTGCCTACTTTCATGCGCAACGCGCCTCAATTGCACATTACGTATACGCCGCATGTGCGGACGCATACTTGAGCCTAATGAAATGCACAAGTGTTGCACACAAATGCTGCACAGTTGCAAGGTTGCCACAATAATTAGCTGCACTTGTGTGCAACAGCTTGACTGATCAAAGCATCGTGCGAGCCAAGCAACTGCCTTCGCAGCATTGCAGCAATTATTTCCGCTGCTTTTCCAATTGCGGGCTCAAATGTTGACCTGCTCAAATAATTGTGAATCTGCACTGGACTGGAATCAATTATAAATGCAGCATTGAAAGAGTTGCCCTTGATTGCCAGGTCGCACAAATTGATTTATGTTTATGGTCCTGCAGCCACAAGCCCGGCGCCGCATTGTTTGGCAGCCAGCCTAGGGGCATGCAAATTGAATCAGCCACGCCCAGTGAGCCACTGCACTCAAAAAAAAGAAAAAGTATAAGCGCTGTGCCCGATGGTAATTGACCTGGGGGCCGTGTAAAAAACGAATGGATTTAAAGCCACGAAAATGTTTTCTTTAAGGCAAATAAGAACTGAGTTTTTTTGCGAAAAATAATTCCATTTTCTGCTGCTTAAGATTAAATAAAATGACTACAGTTTCTGTACCTAATTGCAGAACTAAAGTACATTTATTAATATGAGACTTTTCTACGGCTCATATGATATAAGTCTTTATAAGACGTCTTTTCCTATTGTCAAATAACAATTTTATAAAATTGATTTCTTTATGAAGATTTACGATTTACGATAACGTAGATATATTGCCTCTTAGGCTGCTATTTTAATATTTGTGTTTCTTATAGAATAAGTCCGAATCCGAAATAAATATACAAATTTAATAAAGAAGATCATAAAGAAAAGTATTGATCAATTTTATATGTATGTCGATTATTTAATTTCTTTTCCTTAATACATCAGAACTATCAGAACTCTCCTTGTCTTGCAGAAATTTTTGTAGATTAAAACTCTTTATTTTAATTAGTTTGCGAGCTGTAAAAGTTAGTTCAATTTTTTTTACTTTTTCCCTGCAACTTTTCTGTAAAGTAATTTTTTGTTTAAAGTAGCTTCTTTTTTCTGAGTGTATACTTTAACTGCGCTGCATGTCACACAAAATGAGCTGTGCACAAGCCAAGACGTTTATTTGCTCATGTACAATCAAAAGTGTGCATGTGTGTGTGCAAGTGTGTGTGTGTGTGTGTGTGCATGTCTGGTCGCTTTGTCGTTTATTTGCCTGCCTGTATGAGAATTTTGGGGTTTTGTTAAGTTTATGCAAATGTCCTTTCAGCAATTAGCAATAAATGTTTGTATTGGCTGCTTTTGTCTCAGCGTGTGTGTGTGCGTGTGTATGTGTGTGTGTGATTGCCATTTGTGGCCTATTTGTGATACAAATCATGCGGTCTACATTTACTGCGGGCCACCAGCTGTTTTCGGGCCAGCCTTTAAGTGCGCCATGTGCCTTGGCCAGGTCAGCTGGCCAACTGGTCGCCAACTGTGATTCAGGAAGTGGCCTACGACTGTGGGCAGGTGGATGGTGGGGCGGGGCGGCGAGGGTGCCGAGCAAATGTTGCGAGCAACGTGCAAATGGTGCGCTAAATTGCCTTTGCCTTTTGCATTTGCATAATTCACAGCGGACGACCTTTACTGTTGTTGCCGTCGAGCAGTTCGAGAGAAAGCGAAGACGCACTCTTTCAGCTGCTTGAATTTATGAAAATGCGAAACAGTTTTGAATTTATTGGCAGTCAATACCGCGCCCAGCTAATGTCATTCGCAAATGCTTTGGCAATTCAAGCGGACAGACAGCCGATTCTTGGCTAATGCACTAATGACATGGCTTTGAGTGCTTGGCTCAGCAGAAGTCAGCGCAATGACAAGCAGCAGGTGCTGACAAGGCCAACACCAGGCCCACACTCGCTCGGTGTGGGCATTTGTATGCCTGAGGTTGACTCGTGAAATCAACAACACACACACGCGCACACACAACATGCATAAATCAAAATTAATTGGGCAATAAGCATCAGGTAGCTAAAACACATACCACAACAGAATAGTGTCAGCAGCAAGTGCGCTGAAACCCGCGTCGTCCCACCCGCTTAATAACCCCTCGTCCAGAGGAGTTGGGCTGTGGCATAGCTTGCGATTAATTGAGTAGCTCGACGATGAACCACAAATCGCGGCTGTGGCGGTGCTTGGTTTGCATTTAAATTGAATTTCAGGCACCAGACAAAACACAGACGGACGGTGGGGCAAGTTTTTTAGTGAGGATAAAACACACTGTAAAGTTCGCCCCGCTCAATAAATTGTGGTGCTAGTTTTCAGCAGCAACAACTACAACAACAACAGCCACAAGCATATCAATCTTTGGCTTGAAATGATCTGCGAGGCAAACGAAGAGCTATTAATATTAGGAAAAAGCCGGGTCATATCTATTGATTGATGGCTGATAAGTAGCAGGTTTCTTGTGTGTGTCTGTCTATGCGTCTGTGTGTGTGTGTGTGTGGCACAGTCATTGCATGAAAAATGTGTTGCCTAGCACCCGCTACACACACACACACACACACCCACCCACACACCTAAATGGCAGGCATAATAATGCGAGTTTATCTCTGCTTGGTAACCTATTTCCAACAATTTGATTTATGTATCTTTTGTTTGTGCGTGAGAGCGTGCGCGCGCCTTACGTCATGTTGTTGTTGTTGTTCTATGTTACACACACATACACACGCATGACTGGCTGGGGCCGAAATGCTATCATCAAAAGTCCTGATTATATTTGCAGCAGTTTCTCCAATTACAGCATAATATGTTGCCTACTTTTTGGGGCGCGTTCAAAGAAAACTCATGCATGAGCTGCTGTATGTATGTATGTGTGTAGAATATGCGACGCTTTGTTATGGTGTCTGTTACTCATGCATATGTGTGCCTAATTAGTTCAATATAACAGGAAATGCGGCGCCTGGCAACGTCCGGAATGATTTGGTAATCAGCTACACCTGCTGAAGCCTTGAGTTCCCTGAGGCCCCCATTGCAATCGGAGAATCATAATTGTTATATATGAAAATGTCTCAAGCATGTTTATTATACATTTGCAACACATATTATTAGTTTGTCACGAAATGTACTCGGAACTAAGGGCAACAATTTCGAGCGCATACAGAAGACCTAATTATGGACATACACATATGCTTATATGAACTGGCTCGGGTTCTAGACTCGGATGCTCTTTCATGGTTTAGTTGGTATGTATGTCGCATATAGGCAGATCGGATTACTACATCACAAAGCTGTCATTGTCATAATCAGTCAAAATTTAGGCTTTTGTATGACAACATTTTTGTTTTTCACAGATAACTTAACCAAACTCTGTGTATTTGTTGTATATAGTATGTGCAAATTTAATATGCATCGGGTAACTAAAACTGCCTTAAGAAAGAACAAATCAGTAAGTTGACATTTTGTTGAAAACTGTTTTGATATTTTTGACGTCAAAGGATTGAGATTTTATTTTAACAGGCCTGATAATTGGGCACGAGCAACAGACACCAAAATAACGCGTTACATATACAAAGGAACACGCCAACACATACACAAGTACAGCAGCGCAGGCATGAGGTCTTTTTGATGGCGCCCCAAAAAGTAGGCAATATTTTTTGCTGTAATTGGAGTAATTGTGTTATTGATCGCTGGAATTGAACCACAATATCATAAATCTCGAATAAGAATCGAAAATTGATTTTTTATTTATAATTCGTTAGTTATTAGTTATTTTTTGTACATAGCTTTTACATTCACATCTGAAAAATGTCTAAATGTCTTCTTCTAATCCGTTTACTATATTATTTACGTAAATTTCACATTTTCAGATTTAATTGCGTGATTTCAAATTTAGTTGTCAGTTTATGCTTGTGTATATATGTATATTTATTTTATTCTGAATGTCGCATCAGCTTAAATTTGTGCTCACAGACACTAATTGGTTGCATGTGTGGAGCTGTCGCTGTGGCAGTCGGTGCCACTCGTGTGTGTGTTGCCTGGAGACAATAACGGCGCCCACAAAAGATTTGCTTTTGCCAAGAGATTTCGATTCACGCTCGAGAGGTTCAATATTTAAATCGGATATAAATTGTTTTCGAACACACGCACTCACAAACACATTCATAACAAGTGGTTGACAGACACACGCACACACAAACATCTGTGATGTGTGTGTATTTAAGTATGTGTAAGCCTGTTTATTCAAATTGTATTGCATTTATTTACGCAGTTGTTGTTTACCATTATTGTTCCTGTTGTTGCTGGGGAGCACGTTTTGTGAACAATTTTTAAGCACTTGTAAAATATTCATGAGCTGCCAGCAACGCGTTATTTATAGGCCCTAAGCCACTCAACTGCCAAATTGGAAGTGTATATATTGTATATTTAAATCGCTGCTCTGCTCTGCAATTCAATAGTTGGGATTTCCTCTGGCCATGTACAGCCGATTAAATTAATCAAATTGTTCATTAGAGCCTGCCACATGCATAAATCACGACTGTGGCAAGTTGCTCTGACCCATTTGCTCAGTGCCAATATGATTGATCATGGGTGTGTGTGTACGAGGTGTGTGTGTGTGTGCTACTGGTAATTAGCACGCGCACACATTGACCTCTTGACACATACGCTATGCTGGTAATTGTAGCAGCCAATGAATTGATAAATGACAGAGGCTAGGTGTGACATACGAGTACTACACATTCTCATTCAAGCAGAGCTCGCTACACTTGGATAGAAAACCAAGCATTTAATGCTCTAAGCAAACTCTCAAAATACAGCTTAGATTGTAATTTTTAAAGCTGCCCATCACAATTATCAATACAATCTATTTTGTCCAACATTTGAAGGAGTCTAGGGAGAATATTTTACGCTTAACTCGAGTAAGCTTATTCCTGTTATACATTTTTGTTGCTTTAGTCGAACTTAATTCCTCTTATTTAAATCCATTATAATAAATAGTTTTTAATTTTAAAGCGAGAAGAGCATTTTTCTCACGGTGTACGCTTAGCACAGCTCTGCTGTGAACGTATCAAAATTTTACTAACTCATTAAGACTCAAGTTCCACAAAAAACACTGCACTTTAAGGTCGCTCAAAGCTATTCAATCACTTGGCTCTATTAGGTCGTATGACATGGACATTAAAAGACTCGAAATGGGGTTATAGGGGCTAAGGGGGGTGGAGGAGGCGAGCCCTTCAAGTTACGTTTTATGGCCTGAAAAGTGTATGACAAATGCGCTGCTCGTAAAATCGGCGTTAATCTCAACTTCCGAACGGCTTTTGTTTTATAGACGCGCTTAGTTTTTTTTGCGCGCACAAAGCCTGCAAATGGACAGAGATCAAGAGCGGACAGAGAGCGAGAGAGAGAGAGAGAGAGAGAGAAAGACGGGGAGGGAGAATGGAAGCAGGTAGCAGCTTGATTCAATTATGAATTCGTATTATATTCTCACACATACCATGTGTGTGTGTGGGATGCATAATCGAATTTCATGTGCGCACAAAAGTATGCTTTAAAAAATGGAGACAAAGAAAGTGAGAGAGATAGAGAGTGAGAAACATGCCAGGATTCAAGGACTTTGACAGTGGCTTAATTGGCGGCATGTTTGCCGTGTGCCATTGTCAGAAAGCTCGAAGCAGAAGCTGGCACCAAACCACTTTTTGTCTTACCTTAACTGAGAGTGACAGCACACAAAGGACAATGGATACAAGCAAAGGCGACCAGCATGCGAATGAGAGCGACTTAGAGTGAAAGAGAGAGAGAGAGAGAGAGAGAGAGAGAGAGGGGGTAGGGGCAGAGATTGATAGAAAAGGCTAGCGTCTTGTGTGTTGCGTTCGGGCTCTCTCGCCTTTTGCCAGGGCTTCTGGTATTTGGGTCAAAGTTTTGCTTGCATTTCTATTTACATTGCCTTGGACTTCTCATACATAACATAAAATTTAATTTAAAAGTTTTACTCGTTGCTTGCAGCATAAATAAATGCGTATTTGAAAGGATATGCGTACAGGCAGCACGAAAACGGAGAACATGTGTTGCCTCTCGCCCAGCTCTGGCTGTCTTAGTTTCGCTTTGTTTTCTGATTTATTTACAGTTTGCATTAAAACTCACTTAAATTTGCATGTCTTGTGCAGAAATGAAACTGTCCTTAGACCAATCTTCACATAAATGCCCTATAAAAGGGCCCCAAAGGTTGAGGCTGTTGCCGGAATTAGAGCTGGGTGTATGCTGAGTTTCATGTAGAAAGCAGAGCATAAATGCGAAATACTAATTATAAACACTTTAGGAATAGGATTTGGGATATAGATTTTACTTTTGATACCCTGTTCAGAAGCTTATAGACTGTCCTTTACTCTCCTAGAGTGTCCCGACGTTGCCGGAAAGTCTATAGATCCTCATGACTCCGTTGCTTATCTCTCTATTGAATTCTCTTGCTCTTTCCCGAACTGACTTTCAATAGTCAATCGATCTTATGACCTATCGACTTTCTTAACTCGTCTTCTCTGACGTTGTGTTTAATAGGCATGAAGAGATTCTTAAGCTTTTTGTCAAACCCTTTGGGACAGCTGAATCCGTTCAATGGCAACGTGTCAAACGCATTTGTTTCATTGTGATCCCAAGTGTTGGCGAGCATGTCTGAGGTGGGCCGACGTGTTGCTGGTTTGGCTTTTTTTGCTGTCGCTCAAGTCTCAGACGCCGCAAGGCTTGGGTCTTTCGTGTCGTGTTGTGTTGTTGCACGCACTGCCTGCTGCATGCAACAAATTGAGAATTCTGTCTGAATGACAGCTGCCCTTTCAGCACGTGAAATGCTATCCGGAATTTGGGTGCTGCCCAGGTGGGCCCGGTGAACACATTGAATAAACGCTCGAAGCGGCTAATAAAGTCATCTGGGCCAGAGCTCGGGACTGGGCCTGAACTGGGCCTGGCCGAGCCGTTGATAAGACTAATAAACTAAGCGCGAGCCTTAGACAACGAGGCCACTAATTTAGAGACGCCGGCCAGGGGCCAAGTCGAGCGGAAACGGAAATTGTCGCTGGCAACAACAAACAGTAGACGTTTCTTTTCTCTTGTTGTTGTTTTTGTTGTTGTCGCTGTGTTGCCCAGAAATTGGATTTATGTGCTTCGTTAGTAAATTGGTTGTGATAGGCGCAACTTTTGGGCGTGCTGCCAACTGCAGAAGGCGTTCAATGGGCGATACAATGGGAGACTGCGACAAGAAAGTGCACAAAGAAAAATGATGTTAAATCAATTGTAGTCTAAAGTAAGACAAGAAATGAATGATTAAGCAAAGAATATATGTTCTAGCGAAAATATAAATAGGAAATATTATTTTTATAGAGAAATAGACATCTATCTATGATAAAATAATCCATTGAATTAAAGATAAATAGAATATTATATGTTGTAGAAGAGCTTGAATAGCAAGAATTTCATACCAAAATAAGATTTCGAATGACGTTACTTAATATGCCTTTATTATATTATAAAACTTTATCAAATTGGAAGTCTTTCCCTTCATTTGTACTGCTCTATTCTTAAGTTTATTGCAACCATTTTGAAAAAATTGATTGAGGTAGAGATGATCTAACCACAGAACTAGACAACTTTCATAGTAGTTCGCAACTGATCTTATTGTTCCTTTATGTTGGCATAGCATTTGGTTATGGCTTGTAAGGATATCATAAAACAGCAAGCGTTTTGCTTTTATCAAAAAACCATATTTCCTATCAATTGTGACTATAATTGGGTCCTGCAAACTCCGACATGTGCACATGAAGATAGATCCATGTCATGTTTTATCAAAAGAGAACAAGAATATATATTTACATAAATTATGGATTTGCCAAAGTCTTTTATGTGTTTATGCACTTCTTTACGAAATTGTTAGAGCATTTAAAAATAGTTAAAGCCTACAATACTTGACAATTTTTGACACACAAGTTAGCTAAATTGCCCACTGTGCTGGCAGCAGCAGAAACTGTGCTGCAAGCTGCTTTTGCTGCCACAAACTCAACTGCGGCCGTTCGTCCGGATGTTGCACAACTTTTTAAGCAGCTTGCTTTAATTTCTCCTGCTGTCACATGATCTCGCCGGCTCCGGACTCCAGCCGGGCGCAAGCTGAGCCGGCAGCTGCGCGGCGCGGCGCAGCACGTCTAAAGCCTGTGAAATGTTTTTATGCGAATTTTATTACATTTAGCGCGGGTGGTTGGGCGGTGGATTGGGCGGGGTGCGGCGGGGGCGGCTTAAAGCCTTGGCCCCGACGCTGGCTGAAAATTTCATTATTGACTTTTGGCGCATGAATGTTGAAATCAGCTTGAGGCATTTCAATTTTTGGCAAAGTTTGAAGTTTTTATGCAGCTGCTGCTTGCTTGGCTTTTTTTCTCAACAGTTTTCATTTAGTGTTTATAATTTGCGTATCAAATTGAGCGCCCAAAATGGGGACATTCAGGCCAGAAAAAGAGAGAAAGAGAGAGAGAGAGAGAGAGAGAGAGAAAGAGAGCGAGAGGTTGAGGGAGACAGACTAAATTACGCTATCCCAGTTGATGCTGTTGCTGATGTTGATAAAGTGCCTCGAGGCAGTTGATTTATGTGCGGGCTCTGATCGAAGCGTGGTAAAGAGACAGCTGGAGAAGGCATGGGCGAAATGGCCAGGATGGGGACAAAACAAAGCCCCAAAAGGTTGTGCCACAGCGGCGGCCATTCAACTGCAGGGATTAATGAGCCGCTGTGTAGCAAACCACATTGGGATTTTTGAGGCCTGTCCGTGTCCATTTGACAACATGTTGTTGGCTTTTACTTTTTCTGTTGTCTTGCCATAGACAACATTTGCAGTGCTTTGCATGCCAAGCGGATGGACAGAAAAAAAAAACAGAACTATATAAAGCTCTATGCGGATGCAGGAGGCCAGCCGCAGGCCACAGGTCGACAGCCCAAGTCCGACAGGATGTGCTGGCTGTCTAACTGTCTGTATGTGTGTGTGTGTGTGTGTGTGTGTGTGGGAGTCGCCACGGCCGGTGGCAAAAATTAAATTATGACAGCAAATGAACGAGCGACGATGAGCAGCAGCAGCAGCAGCAGGACACGGCCAGGCCACGCTGAAGGAGGCTGCTTGCTGAGCCGGATATGCTGAGCCGTTGTCCTCGCTGCTGTTACGCTGCCTAATAATGAAATACATGAATTTTGTAGACAATAATCGCAGAGGCTTAGCTGCGATTATAATAGGCAGCAGCAGCCGGAATAATGAAGCAGGTGAAACCTTTTGCGGCCTGCTCTCTGAGGCCTGCATTTGAGGTGAAGCTTAAAGCTGCCGTATTGCAAACTTTCAAGATTAAATGGAATTCAAGAGAACTCAAATTTATATTTGCTTGTCTCCTTAAGCTTGAAGAGTGTGCCATTAAAAGTGTATCGCTTGTGACAGTTCAGTTGTGTTCCTAACATATTATTTTAGGCTCACTTGTTATTAGTTTACTTATTTATTTATTAACCCATGCATACACTTACTCCTCATAATAAATATTTCTAAATGAAAACAGAGGAAGCGAAGCAAATAAGTTCATTTTGTAAAGCAGGAGATCTTAAAGCTTACACACATTTTTCTTATGTATCTAACATACATATCTCATAGTTTAAAATCAGTTAAAAGTTTAAATATAGATTTTACCCAACTTCTATATCTGTCACTGAGCTTATGTTTGTGGCATATTATGTTTCACATAGAATTTAAATTATTTTCCCATTTTCAAACATTTGCGCATGTCATATGCGTATCTTGTTTCTAATTGCAAAATTTTATCTAATTCAATTTATGTTTATCACGCAAAATTTAATTGAAATAATTTATGAAAGCCTCAATTGTAGTTGCATTTTTGTTGTGCTAATATTTATATAATCGTTTGGCATGGAACTGCGTTTGAAATTATAAATATTTATTGTCATAATTTTCTAATCAATTGTTGTTGATTTAACTAAACTGTACTCGCCAAGGAGAGCTGCATAAACAAACATTAAATTCAATTAGGGCGCCTAATGACCCACATGGCAAAACAATTTATTTGCTTCAATAAAATACAAACAACAACAACAACATGGAAAAAGATTTACAAGCCAGAAAATGCAGTTTTTGCAAACAATTTTCCCAAAGGACTAATTGGCAGCTTTCACAGCGGAAAATTCTATTTGACTAGATAAACAAAAATGCAGTTTTTGCAGTTTGCCTCAAAACTATGCGATTCAATATCAATTTTGCCCATTTAATTGAGAAAATCAAACGTTGTCTTTGAAGTTCAGATTTTTTTGCACAGCGTCCTGGCATTTGCTCTTAAATTAAATATACAGTTTATAACTAAATTAATTCGATATGCAGTTAAGTTGCAATCAAATGCTTCGTATGAGGCACAAAATATTTCATTTTGGAATTTCGGTATGTGAAGCATGCTTTTACCAGAGACAATTTTATGTATTTTTAGGCTTTTATTTTTGCACTAAACAACTAAATTGGAGCATTTAATTTTATTGTTTGTTTTGGGTTTGCAAATTTGTATACCCTGTACGCATGGATGATGGAGAAGGCTATCTGCGATCCCATAAAGCACGTGTCCGTCTGTCCGTCTATCCGTCTGTGTGAAATCATTAATACTACAAAATAAATCTATATTCACCTGATAACTCCGACTATTTTTATGATATCGATAAATATCGATTTTGAGTTAAAGTTCTTTAAGCATAACTCGCAGATTATCAGAGTCTTATATTACAAACTTGGTATATGAGTTCTCTTGGGATACATACTCATTCCATATTCGCCCTAGTCCTGCCATAATTGAATGATACTCTTTTTTAAAGGAAAAGCCATATCATTAATATGACATTATATGGTATATTTTTATATATTTGAACAGCCGTAGACTATCAATAAAGCATGTGCCATAGTAGAATGGCAACTCTATGTACAGGGTATTTCCTAGTCGTTCACTCCCGATTCGAGCACTGCTACTTGTTATTTATTGTTGTTGTCTGCGTAAATTTCGATTTTTCAATGCATTTTCTTAGCAAATAATTTAATTTGTCTCTAAAAATTAAATCGAGATATTTTTAGCTTTGACTGCAAAGAAAAAACAACGTTTTGTTCTATTTTTTTGAAATGAAGCACATTCAAGCCCAAATTGAAGTATTTGCGTCATCTATCATCTATTGATGCGAATTAAGACAAAATGACTTCAAAGACGTGTCGAATATTAAATACTCTTGCTGTTCTTTCAAGAAGAAAAGAATCTCAGCTAGGAACCCAAATCTTGTTAATAGCGCACAGTTAATTCAGATAAATAATAAATATAAATATATATCATAAGTATATATACCATATATATACTACTTAAAAATAAAGCATAAAGCAATGTTAACTAAAGTTTTATTTTTTCTCAAATACCCACGTTATAAATTTATTGTAAATTTTTCATTAGTAGCAGCTGCTCGTGTTGTTATGAAAACTAAGTTAGCTAAACTTGTTCATAAATATGGCTTAAAAAGTGAAATGCCTTAAATAAAAGTCAAAGCCAATTAATATAATTGTTTTTAGTATCTTTTGCAGCTGCTGTCGTTGCCTGTGGCAAGTAGCAAGTAGCAAGAGGCAAGCGGCAAGTAGCAAGTGCAAATTTGCTGAGGGCGCAGAATGAATCCAATAAAGAAATTACGCCAGACAACGCTGCCGCCAAGGACAACGCCTCGCTAAAATGTAATGCCAGCTAAAAGAATAAGAAGAAGCAGCGGCTTTTTTCTCAAATGTTTGTTGTTGTTGTTGCTCGTGTTGATGTCGCCAATTGTTTGGCTTTAATATAATGAGCTGAATATAAAGTATGTCTGATGGCAGGCCACAAAAATTGTTTATTCTTAGACGTCGCATGAATAATTTAAAAAGATATCGTTAACGGGCTGTGTGTGTGTGTGTGTGTGTGTGTGTGTGTGTGTGTGTGATGTCATGGCATGTGCGTATGTGTCTGAAAATTAGTGTGTGCTCGTTAATAGATATGCTGAGGGTCATTAAACGTTTGATTTGGCAGGTTTGACCTGGCCCCAAAACATATAAACATCACATGCATTCAACTGCCTGAGGAAGGTGGAAGGCTGCGTCCTGCCACATGCCACCTGCCACCTGCCGCCTGCCACCTGCCATCTGCCACCTGCTACGTGCTGATATCAAGAAAAAACTTGTTGGCAAAATAAACTTTTGTTCCACAGGCGCAGGATAGGGACTGTTGGTGAGAGAGGATGTCATTCTGGCATTTTTTTGCTGACTTAAGCCAAATTGACACAGATCGAATAACTGTCTCGATTGCCGGCAGCACTTTGTGGCAGCTGTAAAACTCTTTTGAAGAATAAATACAAATTTAATGGAAAGTGTACAAGAAAAAATAAAAGCCTAACTTCCAGCGAAATTTTTAATGAAAATATCTGTTGTCAATAATGTGCGCACATATAGAATTGCCAACTAGAGTCAAGAATATTTGATGCATATGGCTTTCTAGCTGAAGATTATTAAGACCAAAATAGATGGGCAAATAAATATGAAAAGAAAAGGAAAGCAAATGTTCCAAGGTTTTCGATAATTGAGAAATAATACAATATTTTAAGCAAAAGCTCGATTTTCATCTAATTTCTTCTCTGAAACTGACAGAATACTCTCTGAAACTGAGCACGAAGTAAAATAATAACAAATGTTATATAAAAACTCAATTTTCCACTATAAACTCTCTGAAACTGAAAGACTTCTTGGACTATTAAACTTCACAACAAAATTCGAAAACTCTCTGGAACTCTCTGGATATCGCAACAATGTAAAGTAAGTCTTCGACGATTGAGATATAATAAAAAATATTATATAAAAGCTGAAATTTGGACTAATAGTTTCTCTAAAATGAAGAGGCATAATTGGCGTATAAGTGAACAGTGAGTGTTGCTTTTAATATTACAGTTTACTATAAAATTCAAATCCTTTTTGTAGGTTGACAAATCAGAGATGTGATATGTCTCTGTCTAAGTGGCGCATCCTTTACATCGTTTGCTTTAATCATAGTCTGAGCATTTTATCTACGCAATTAGTAACATAAGTGACGCCCACTTAAATTGTTGGCCATCAGGGCGTGGCCATAAAGTGTGCTACTGAGTGCAGTT
Organism: Drosophila novamexicana; assembly: GCF_003285875.2. Classification (NCBI taxonomy): domain Eukaryota; kingdom Metazoa; phylum Arthropoda; class Insecta; order Diptera; family Drosophilidae; genus Drosophila; species Drosophila novamexicana. The sequence goes on along the minus strand of NW_020824827.1, from coordinate 1,497,425 downwards.
GCTGCCTGTCGCCTTGTTGTTGTTGCAACTTTAATTGCGCAACATTTTGAGCGAAAGTTTTTCATCAATTTTCAGTTTGCACTTAACCAAAAGCACGCAACAACTGCAAAAATCTCAAATGCAAAACTGTGCCACTTATGGGGCATATTTTATGCGACTGTTGTTGTTGTTGTTTTTGTTGCAAGCTGCTGTTGCAAGTAGTTGAAGCAAGAACAACAGCTGAGCGGCGCGCACATCAATAAAACGAAAATTGCAGCGAAAATGGCGCGCAATTGTCGCAGCTAGCACGAAGGGCTGCTGGCGCAGAGAGGGAAGAGTGGCTAGGGAGGGCAGCCTGTTTGCCTGTCGATGGGCGTGGCGGTGCCACAACGGCGGCTGCTGCGCTGCGCTTAGTAAAAACAATCGAAATTATAGCAAACAAGCGCGTAAAGTTTACGCTTTCACTGCGGCGATGTGTGTGTGTGTGTGTGTGTGTGTGTGTGTGTGTGTGTGTGTGTGTGTGGGCTGAGTGTAGGTGTGTGTGTGTGTGTGTCAACACACGCTTGGCTGCAGTTTTATTGGTTTAGTTGTTGTTGTTGCGGCTGCTGCGGTGGTTGCCACTCGACAGCGTCATTTAAATTGCTCGACAAAAAGCGACGCGCAACTGCCAGCCTAATGCCAATACACACACACACACGCACACACACACACAGGCGCGCACACACACATATTTAGGTTTCACATGTTTACATGTGTGTTTTTGTATTTTTTATCTGCGCTTTATTGTTGTCTCTTTTGCTGTTGCTGGCGCGCAAATTCTCTCGTTTGCGTGCAAATTTTCGTAGCATACTTTTTAGGGCCAGCCACAACAAAATGTGTGCCAACAAAAGTCGCTGGTTGCTGTTGCTATTGTTATTGTTGTTGTTGTTGTTGTTGTTGTTTGTTATTAGTTGTTTTTGTTTTGGGTTTGCATTTGTTATTGGCTCTGATCATTGCCAGCCACATAAATGCGAACGAATGCAGACTCGCCTCTATAGACAAAATCTAATGTGCGCTTTTTCAAGTGCGTTCAGGCAGACAAAACTGCAATTAGCTGCCGGAGCCTGTTTTGATAACAAAAAACCCCCGCCCCCGTTCTGCCAGGCCCTGCTGTACTCAACCTTTTTAAACGCCATTTACACAACCCGTTTGACGTGTGTATTTTGGGTCGCCAGGCAGTATTATTTGTGTGCGGCCATAATTACATGTAAATTATGACCACATGTACAAAACGTTTGCTTCATTTATAAGCATTTTTATGCGGTTAATTGGACAGCAGCCCCTAGCCTTGCTCGCCTCCCCGTCTTCCTCACTCGCTTTTCTAATCGAAAACCTTTTTTAGCAAACGTGTTTCCAAGTAATTTCTTTTACAAAACACACACAATCATTGACTTTAGCAGTCAGATATATACACACGCATATGTTTCTTGTGCAGACAAACATGCATATGGCTTGTTGTCTAGGGTATGGTTAGGCATAGGGGGCAGGGGCAGAGGGAAAGGGGCAGGAGGAGGTTGGCTCAGCTCATTAACGTACATGAAATCGAGCAGCATGGAAAAACGCAACCTTTTGTAATACTAATTAATACGAAAATAACATGTGCCCGCCGCGCCAACAGCTATATGAACCGAATCCAATAAAAAAAAGAAATAAATAAAGTGTGCTCGACACTTAAATACCCTATATTAAGAGTGCTTAGGTGCATATAAAAAACGTAATAATACCCTCTATTTCTATTGTGTATTATCACAGCCCTAATATTATCCCGAGTAACTCTTGTGCCTATTCTGCGATTGACCAGACACCTAGATCCATAATATGCTCTGATCTGCTGATTGCAGGGTATATGAAAGGAGAAGAAGGTTACTCTACCAAATGTATATACAGCTCAAAGTGCATACAATCTCATGGTATATTCGTTGCAGGGTATGTGACAGAAGTCGAAAAGCTTGAAGACAATTTCCCCTCATTATTTGGTATATCAATTACGTATTTTATGCCAAATAGACTCTCCACATTGTGATTATGCGACTAACAAGTGCATGCAACCCGCGCGACCTCTTGGTCCGCAGGGTATGCGAGCAAGAAGAAGACGTAGATGGGTTGTCAATTTGCGTCTCTTGCCGAGCATTCACTTGCCGCAGCCAATTTGCGAAATGTGTCCACATTGCGTTTTCATTGTATTAAAAATTCCATTAGCTGCAAATTGTGCGCATTAATTAAGGCCACAACAGCTGATGGCATATTGTCCAAATGAAGCTCAGTTCAGCTCAGCTCCACGAAAAAAAAAAATAATGTAAACAAAAAAAACAAAAAAGAGAAGAAAATTTCTTGATTTGCGTCACTTACCGAAAATGCGTCCAGCTTCGATAGATGGCACTGTTGTTGTCAAAAGCAACACAAAGCCATAAATAATGAGTCCAAGATGATTTCTCGATTTGGCCGATATGCGCAGCGTCATTTTGTGGGCGTGGTTCTGGTTCTTGTTGCTGTCGCTGCAATTGATTTCTCACGTTCCTTTAAAGCAATTGTTTTGCGGTGGTTTACGTTACTTTTTTTTCACTTGATTATATTGGTTCTCGTTTCTGTTTTTTGGTTTTTGGTTTTTGGTTCTTGGTTTCGATTTTAGTTTTCACCCTTTGGCTATAAAATTGAATTATATTTTTGTTTACTTTTGCTGGCCGATTTGTTGCACGTTTGCTTTTCTCTGGCTTTTGTTTATTTTAAGTATTTTTTATGTACTTTTTTTTACCTTTCAAAGTTTGTTGCTGCTGTTGATTTTGAGCCTTGGGTAATTATTTTGTTAGAGCTGTAAATAGGCAGAAGAGAAATTGAAATATTGTTTAATGACGATTTATTATATTTTATTAAAGCAAGAAATTATCCGGCGTTACCAGGCTCAAATGGATAGGGCAGAAATATAAACAGATAGGAAATGCATAAATATATTGAAAACTGCTGCTCGATTTGAACCGGCGTCCTCCAGTTCGACGCTCAAACAACAAAAAAAATACCTAGAAGTTTGAATTTCAGGCTAACACCGTTTTGGCTTAAACCTGTTTGCAGCCTGGCCGTCAATAAATAATATTGCAAACTGCAAATGCAGCAACAAAAACTTGTTTCCAACTGCGCCTGTCCTTTTAGAGCTGCGGCTGGCAAAATTAACCAAAAGATGTCAAGTTGAAGCAGCAGGGAACATAAACATAACACACACACACGCACACACACACAGAGAGGGCGCCACATGCATGTGTGTGTGTGTGTATAAAGAGGATGAGGGGGGTATAAAAGTTATATGTGCAAAATGAGTTTGGCTTTTTTATAACAAGAACTCGGCGCACTCGGAAGTCTGACAACATAAAATGAAGTGAAATCTCTGCTGGTGGTGCCCAGTGAACTGTTTGTGGGCAGCGCAGCGGGGTGAGGGAGGGAGCGTAGGGGCATGCAACTGTCGGTTGCAACAGCATAAAAGCAGCGTAGATGCGCCAACATAAAAGTGAAATTCGCAGCAACAGCAACAACAACGACAACATTTAACTGAGGGTTGCTCATTTAATGCGGCAACAGTTACAACATGTGGCAACAAATGGCGCCTGTTGTTGCTGTTGTTGCTGTTGTTGTTGTTGTTGTTGCTGCTGTTGTTGTTGTTGCTGCTGCTGTTTAAGCAACTTGGCGTGTTGCCTTTTGACTATAAAAACTGCAAACTGAGCAGTAAGCGCCTTAAAGCTGCCACTTTGATGCGCCATGCCACACACACAGCGGCAGCGTCAGCAACAAAACTTGGCTACAACACATGCCACACACACACACACACACACACACACACACACACGTGACGTAAATATTGTGGTTGCTTTTAAAAACTTTCGTTTTAATGTTTGCACAGCTACAAAACTGAAATGAAAGTTTTTGCCGCACCTTTTAATTCTCCGCACCGCCCCCTGCCAACCATTTGGGGCACGCTGTGCACATTGATACTGATACAACTGAGTCCCAGTTTGGGGCTCTATTTAATTATTAAAAATTTTCGACTCTCCACTTTTCACCTGAACTCGCAACGAGTTCAAGGCTCTCTCAACTCTTATCATGCTATACGCTACCCCGTCAACCCAGCCCGAAGTTTCTTTCTCTCTTTGCACATGTGCCCCAGTTTGTTGGCCAGCTTCAGCTTGGCCACTTTCTGTGTAGCCACATACATTTTCCAATTAAAGCACAGCTCGTCATTTCATTTTGCTGCACACAGCTCAAAAAAATGTGCAGCCAACTCCAGCAATAAATTAATTCAGAGATGATCTTTAACAATAAGTGAAGTGCTTGATTAGTATTCCTTTAAAGCTTTGTGTTTGAGAGTCAACATATTATAAGCAAGAAAACAGTGCAGGGACTGCTTAGGCAGACAACTAAACAACAAAATTAAGTTAAAATATTTACTGAAGCTTCCCTTTGAGTCGAAAGGGAGCTAGGGTTCTGAAAGAATCGAACTAAGGGTGGTAAGAAATGCTGAAATCATCAACAACAAAACAGGCATCACATATAATTGAGATGCGTATGGCTTTAAAAGCCATAGCTTCGGACCAGCAAGCGAGAAGTTGCTAGCTCTATTCATAGAGACGAATAAATCAGACCTTGATAGACTTTGCAATCTTTGAATTATGACAGCTTGTACAAACAAATGTGTTTTCCAAATCCCAGCATATCCTAATGTTAGACAAAATTCTTAATTTTATTCGATTATTATTTAAAATACTAAATTTACAACTTTCTTGCTTTTTTAGAACTTTTTTTTGACTTCAAAATGTATACTTAATATGCGCAAGTCGCATTCAATTCATTCCAGAGATAGAAAATTTGGTTAATGGACTTACAAATTTGAGAAATTGCATTCTGTTACGAATTGAATCTTTTTGGAAACAATGAAGTGAAGAATTTTTGAAAAATAAACAATATGTGTGCACATTCTTCTTTTTTTTTTGGTCTTTTTTTTAAGCACAAATATTGAAAACGAACCAGAAATGAAAAACCCGAGCTCGAAATGGAGAAAGATTTGAAATTTGCATGAAATTCATTTTTTTTTTTTTATACCCTGAACCCATTAAAAATGGGTATAAGGGTATATTGTATTTGTGCAAAATCCAAATGTATGTAACAGGCAGAAGGAAGCATCTCCGACCCCATAAAGTATATATATTCTTGATCAGCATCAATAGCCGAGTCGATCTAGCCATGTCCGTCTGTCTGTCCGTCCGTCCGTCCGTCCGTCCGTATGTATGAACGCAAGGATCTCAGAACCTATAAGAGCTAGAGACTGAAATTTTAGATGTAGGTGCTCCTAGTTCCGGCGCAGATCGAGTTTGTTTCCGATAATCGATAACTTACTCCGTTTCCAAGCAATCGATAAAAATATATATCGATATCCTGTTTTTTGGGCAATTTTGGAAAATAATAAGAGCTAGAGTCACCAAACTTGACACATAGCTTCTCAAATAGAATATATATATGCATTTGATGTTGGAAGAAGAGGGTTCAGGGTATCCCCTAGTCGGGAGCTCCTGACTAGAACCTCTTACTTGTTTAATTTTAGATTCTTTAAACATTGAGTTGGGCCCGTCAGATGTTTTGTAGATTAAAAGTTGAACTTGAAAATGGGGAAACTTTCATCTAATAAATTCCTTTTGCCAAACTGGTTAACTTTCAAAATGAACCAAGTTTTCTGGCTAAACAAATTGTTGTTCCACACGTAGTTTTATATATAGAATATCTATTATTTTTTTTTTAACCCTTTTTGTTGTTGCTGCTGCTGTCTGCACGTAGCTGGTAATTAAAGTTATTTTGCATATTACAAGCTCTTCGTTTTATATGAGAAAAAAAAAAAAAAAAACAGAAAATCATGTACGTTGCAATTTCTGGCTCTCAACGGGCAACACCAAGCACACACATACTCGCACACACACACACACTCATATTTGAGTGTCAGAATATAGTTTTTGTAAATAAGTTTTTGTGGCTGTGCGTTTGTTGTGCTGGACTCGGGTCTGCCACAAGCATGCACAAATTTGTATTAAGAAGTATGATTGTGGAATTCAACTGTTTTTTATGGCCGTATGCAAATATTTATATTCGGTTTAAAACAGCCAAACAAAAAAGCACAGTACACTTCATTTTATTGCAATATACCCCGCAAGAGGTATTTGTTGTTGCCCTTTTTTTTGTTTTTTGCATGCAATTGGCAGATTGAGTGCAAATCCTACTCTACATTTATTTCCTTTGTTGAAAGTCATTAAAATATTGTTAGCTACATGAAATCAGAAGTGCACTGGAATCAGCTCAGGAGCAGAGATTATTCCTATCAAGTTTGGCTTTTAACACACTCCGCAAACACTTTGAAGTGAAAACAAAATGTTCTCGAACTGATAACCCGTATTATCCCTTAGCATTTTAATAAATACGATAGTAAATTGTAACAATAGAAAGAAGATATTTAGAAATGGAAAATATTTTTATCGTTATCGTTATCCTGCTAAGAATGGGATTTGCTTATATGCTCAACAGCTTGATTCTGCTAAATCTAGAACTTTTAGTACATTTTGATATTTTCATTTTCAATTTCTAAGCTGAAAATATTTGTGTTGCATATCTGAATTTGACTGGCAATTTATTTTGAAATCTGTGCGAAGCTATCAAAATTTGTTTTTCATTTTGAGTATGAAGGCACAAAATTTAGAATTCAATTTTAGGTATTCAAATTAATGTAAGCTTTGAAAAATCTTTGACTTTTTACACAATTTAACTGCCTGTTAAAGCACATTTCTCTAAGTGAGCAATACAAATTGTAGCTCAGAAAAATATTCTTAAATATGGTTTAATTTGATATATGTTTGCGGTCTCTAATTATAGCCTCGGCGCCTAATGTCGAGCTCTACTTTATAATCAAAGTTGTTGTATTTGTAAGCTTTATGTAGGGGGCCTTTGACTGGGAAACGGTCGCTGCATAAGCACCTGACATTTAACGAGCGGAGACGCCGCCTAATCCAAACAAAGACGCTGAAGCCAGCTAATGGCTATATGGGAGCATTTACCGTTACGTCTAGCGTTAGTTGGCAGCAGGTAACTGCAGGTAAAACTGTCAAGGAAACGCCTCGAGTTAAGCACCTTAACGAGTAGTTCGGCCCGAACCTCATCATCAAGTGGTTGCCAACTGCTGACCAACTGCTGCCGTTGGCCACTCAACAAGTTCCCTTGAGGGGGGCTGGGGGAGGTGCGGGCCCACTTCAACTGCGCCCCCTCGAGCAGCGGGTGAGCCCTTTTTCGGAGCCGGCTAATGACCAGTTGTCGCTGCAGTAAAGCAATTAAACTGACTGCCAACATTTCAGTTCCAGCGGCTTTCAGCATTTTCTTTCTTTTCGCTCTTTCACATAATTCCAAGCGTCTTGTCAACGTTTGACAGCAGGTGTTAGCAGTCGAGGGTGGGGGTGGCTTTAACTATATAGTTCAGATGTCACTAGCCGATTTGCAGTTATGAGTGAGAGCACAACATTTCGCACAGTGTATGGAAAACAGCAACCAAATGTTGTTTGAAGTTGGCAGAACTTGAACTTAATTTGCGCAGGATGCTAATGAACAGCGCGGGCAAAGGGGGAGGGTGGTTGGTTTGGCAGGTTTGTGTTGACTGCAGAAATATGGCAATGCATACATGGAGAGTGGAAACAGACAGCATTAAGCGGAAGCGGAAGTGCACTTGCACTGGCAAGGACACGGCTATATAGAGTAAGAAATCACGCACAAGCAAAAAAAAAAAAATAAACGGCAACAACTGCGATGGGAACAGCAACTTTTGCAGTTGCCGCTTGTAATTTAGTGCTTATTTACGTTGAAGTAAAAAATGAATTAAGCCGTCGCTAGGTAAGGTGCATAGATAAATAATGCAAGAAAGAGAATAAAGAACTGTAAATAAGCACCTGTTATAAATGAAATGCTTTGACATATTGTAAATGCACGCGAATAAATAGAAAACTTTTCGCCCTTTGCCCTGACAGCTACAAAGACCCTTAATTGCAGCTGGCAGCAGCAATTGCAGTAGAAGAAGAAGCACCATAAGCTCAAAGCATCAATTTTTATGCTCTGAACCCATTTAAAATGGGTAAACAGGGTATATTGTATTTTTGCAAAATCCAAATGTATGTAACAGGCAGAAGGAAGCATCTCCGACCCCATAAAGTATATATATATATTCTTGATCAGCATCAATAGCCGAGTCGATCTAGCCATGTCCGTCTGTCTGTCCGTCCGTCCGTCCGTCCGTCCGTATGTATGAACGCAACGATCTCAGAACCTTAAGACCTAGAGAAATTTTAGATGTAGATGCTCCTAGTTCCCGCGCAGATCGAGTTTGTTTCCGATTATCGATAACTTACTCCGTTTCCAAGCAATCGATAAAAATCTATATCGATATCCTGTTTTTTGGGCAATTTTGGTAAATAATAAGAGCTAGAGTCACCAAACTTGACATATAGCTTCTCAAATTGAATATATATATGCATTTGATGTTGGAAGAAGAGGGTTTAGGGTATCCCCTAGTCGGGAGCTCCCGACTAGAACCTCTTACTTGTTTAATTTCAACCATTCTCGAAAAGTATTTCTGATTTCCGTTTTTTGATTGGACCGTTGATAAAGTTATTTCATTCCCTGATAAAATATCCGAAATATTGGGTATCTCAGTTCATAAGAATAAGCTAATGTGAAAAAAAGTATTAAATGAATATGAAAAAAAAATTCCTCAATTAAAAGAAAGTAAGCAACTCTGTTAAGAACTGAATAAAATGTGGAAAAAGCCTCAGTTTTATATTCCAGATTATTTATAAGCCCGATAAAATTGTAAATCCTTATATATCATATTCACTCATTTTTGATTTTCAACTTTCTTCCTTGAAAAATTGGGGTTTTCCTAAAAACTATAAATTTTTGCTATAGGCACTTAACTCAACAGAAGGCTCACTATATATTCTATTAGTTTATTTTTTATTTTTGATAGGTTATTTTATTTTATGTCAGTTCTGTTTTTCACATTGTCAGAAGAATAAACCTATTTATGATATAAAAAAACTGAGAGTTGCACTAAAATGAAACGAATTTGAAATAACACAAAACACTTTTGGAAATAGAGCTCAATTCATTTGTACATAAAATATAAAAAGATAATAAATATTTAACATAAGTAATTAATTCAAATAAAAATAATCTAATAAAACTACTGCAAATTTATTTCCTTTTTTATCGTATAATTCGAATTAAGTTGCAAGCACACACACTGAAGCACTTGCCACACACACACACACACAAACACACACACAGAGAGAGAAAGAAAAGCCGTTTGTCAACTACTTGCAACACTGTGTTGCAACATTTGTCTAAGCCGCTGCAGTGCTGCATGTAGCTTATGATGCCATGAATGGCAACTTGCAGCTCAAGTTGCAATTGCCGCTGCCGTTGCAGCTGCAGCTGCGGCTTTTCTCAAGTGCTGCCAGCTTTAAAAACACGCGAAGCAGTAGCCCCAGCACAGGCAGGTGTTGCCTCAAAAAGCAACAACAATTGCTGCAGTCACACGCACACACACACACACACACAGACGCCCACAAATGGAATTGTAATTTTCGAGTGGCAGCAACAATGGACGCTTGTGCCACAAGATGCGGCAAGTAGTTTCGGGCGTTTGTCTGTGCTGTGCTGCATTTGTGGCATGCCACTCACATCAACCTAATGGCTGGCAAAGCGTGCCCTAAACTGAGCTCAGCTTCAGCTGCCCCCAAAAAGTAAACCAGCTAATTTGGTTGCACAGCCGTTCCCCTCTCCCCACCCCCTTATCTTCCCCTCCTCCTCACCCGCTCTGAGCTCAAGTGCAGGCAACGCCGTGCGTTGGCTTACAATGAATTTATTATTTGCTGATGTTTGCTATTTGGGGCACGTGCCGCAAATTTTAAAATACTCATAGTTGTGCGCCTCGGACGTGGCACACTTGAGGCAAAAATATGCCACACACACACACAAGCACAGAAGCACACACAGTCGCACAGTTGTGTGTGGCATCTTGCGCCTTGCCCTCAACTTAGTTTCTGATACCATTTTTGTGCTTGGCTGCGTTTGTTGACAAACATTTTCGTTCCCTTATTTTTTGAGTGGGGCAAACAACAAATGAGGCAATCGAGCAACGGGCCAATGGGCCAATGGGCCAACGGTCAGCGGCAACAACAACAACAACAACACGAAATCAGCGCAAATTTAGTGGCAAAGTAAATAAATTTTCTTTTAGTTTGCTTTCACTGGCTGCCACAGCCTGCCGCATGCCTCAAGCCGCTTGCCGCCTGCCGCCTGCTGCCATTAGGGGCCACGAAATGTCTTAAGCCGCTGGCGGCTTTTATTGCCCCAACGAAATGGCCAAAAACCAGCCAATGAGCAAAAACAAAAATAAATGTAAGCAAAGGATGCCGAATATTAAATACCCTGCTCTATACATATTTCTCTTATTGGCCACATAATGGAACTTCGCTCTATATATGTATTTTAAAAAATAAATAAAATTCAAAATAAAGTATTTTGATCTCTATGCTTTGTGCCAAGTATGTTATTCATATATCCAACAGCTGATGCATCACACGTCTTTGAGATTCAATTCCCAAACGGATATTCAATATGCGTTTTTATAATAAACAAAACATGTTTACGCGACAAAACTTAGATGAAGGCTAACAAAAATGCACAAGGAGAGCAGCATAGCTGAAGAAGGAGAAGAGGCTCAATAGGAACTATAATACCCTTTCACTACAACCTGTGCAGCTATCTAATATACTAGCATGTACTATCCAAGCTGACCCCGACTACTTAGTATGTATCTAAGTCAAGTTTCATCAAGATATCTTTTAACTATTTGGGTGGCAACAAGAGAAGGTCAGGCTATATTTAATGCCGAGCAAGTACTGTGTCGCATGAGGCATCCAAAAGTGAAAGCACCCGCTTGCAAGTGTATAAAATAATGTAGAGCAATTGCTGCGAGAAAAAAGCGACTGAAATTAAGAAAAATGAACGCAAAGGGTTCGCTTAGTGTTTGTTAAATGGCACATGAAACGTTTGATCGAGGTCCTTTTTTCTTGCTGAGCGTATACGTGTATCTGTGTGTGTATCTGTGTGTGTGTGTGTGTGTGTGTGTGCCCTAATGTTGGCCATTAGCATTGGGCTCAGCAAATGTTGCTGAAAGTTTACAAAATCGCCATCAAAATGACAAAACAATTTTTTGCTTAAGTTCAAGTTAAGTTAAACAGTCGCTAATTAAACTAATTAATTGATGGGCGACATGCCCATCGCGGTGGGCGGTGGGCGTTGAAACAACCTAATTGAGTACTAAAAAATATTGTCCAAAATTCATAAAAAGCCAACATTTTTAGCTTGAAATATGCCAAAAAACAGGAATACAAAAAAAAAGAAGCTAAGAAAGATTTTTTGTATTTCTCTGAGAGCCTTCGACCCTTACTTCAAGTGTGCAAAAATATTCTTATAAGAATTTTGTGCTTAAACAAAGTCTCTTGCTTCTTAAATTTATCAATTTTTGAATTCAAGTCCTTTTCATACTTTAAAGCAAATGCAACAAGAAAATGCGCTTGAAACGAACTATAAATTCTTGTTTTCTTCTTCTTATATTTATTGGTTTTTTAAGTGTGGGCGTTTGGTAGGCGTGGCACAAAAAGCTTTGGGCCTGGCTACGCGTTTTGCATAAGCGCAAAATTATTGAGCACTTCAAACCCAGATTTATTTTTTGGCATATGCAACGCCAAATTTGCATGTGCCTCACATTGTGGCATGCCCCAAAGTGGCAAGTGAGGCGGGCTGAATTGAGGGGAGGGGTAGGGGGGACTGTGAGTTATGCTTATTATGTTATGGGTCAGTTGGAGGCACACCTTTTGCATGCAGTTGTTGCACTTGCTGCTGCTTGCAGCCGGTGGCTGCCACACGAACGGAACACAAAATAAAACGGCAAGAAATTCGCATATTTTTTCTTTTTTCTTTTTCATTTAACACTCGCACATTGAGACGCACTTGAGCTTGGGTTTTGCTTATATTCTCAATATATATTTTTTTTGGTTGTATTTAATTTTTGCATTAAGCCTGACTGTGGCAGGCGGGCCGTGTGTGTGGCATGAAATGTCGGCTGAAACGTTTCAGCGTCCTGGACGCGCGCACACGCGACGCGAACGCACGAGGTCCGTCAGCGGCTGCGGACACATCCTTACGAGCGCACAACAAACACGAGACTGAAGCCCGTTCGTTTTTTGCGCTAATAAATTCTCAACTCATCAGCGAGCAGCGAGCAGCGAGCAGCGACGCCAGCTTCGTTTTAACTGAGCCGAAGCGGTCGCCGTTATCCACCACGACGCAGCCGAAGCGGCGTTCGTGTTGCCGTGATTTCTGCGCGGCTTTCGTTTCGCTGCCTGCTCGTCGCCGTGCTGCGAGCGCGAAAATACTCCGAAACTCACCACGCTCAACGACCACAATTTGTTGCTGATAAGCCAACAACTGATAAGAGTTTTGCGTGCTCTTTGCTCGCGACCTACGCAAACATTGTCCAATTGGCGGTCCAACTGGAATTGGCACAACAGTTCATTTCTAGAGAAATCAACCTGTTTTTTAATACTTTTATATTGGAATCCGTGAGTCAAATATAATTCTTAAAATTTATCACACTCTATTTTAATGTATAGTGAAATCTCTTTTAGACAGACAATCCCAGGATGGGCAGACATTCAGATGTCCTCTGAACTGATATAAAGTTTTTTATTTTAATTCTTAGAAATTTCAAATTGGGAACTTTTTTAAAGATATTTTTCTGATCAATAATTAAGTTTTTTTTCTTTGTAATTCTTATCATTCAACAAAGTTGGTTATTCAACAAAGTTGGTTTACTGTAGTTAATTTTATATAATTAATTTCTTAATATGATGTTTAATGATTGAAAACAAAATAAAATACATTTAGGCTTAATAGCAATTCCTATTTAATCGCACACCTGTTGTCCTGGCGCAGAGTTATTAACAGTATTTAAACGCCTTAACAGAGCGGCGTTAAGGCTAACATAACTTAAACTAGTGCGACCCAAACAAATTTTAACAGCAATACAGAAATTAGTAAAGCCAACAGTTAACATATTCTAAAATTAAAGTAGGTAGATGGTAAGGCTAACAGATGACTGCAAGCCGACGCTGTCCAACAATCCAGGGCTGTTAACGGGAACAGGGCCAAGTGAAGGCCTGTGGGCAGGCCCAGTACCATAAACGACAACACTGCTCTGTGAAAGCCTACAAGTTGTCGAGCAAGCCCGGTACTGTTAACGTTAGCATAGCTCTGTGAAGGGCTGTGTGTTCGGGCTATCATAGCTAAACAGCAGACAAGCCCACAAGCCGATGCTATCCAACAACTCACAGCTGTTAACGTTAACATCATCCCGTGATGGGCTGTGAGCAACCTCAGTAGCGTTAACGTTAAGACAGCTCTGCGAAGGGGTGTGGGTTGTCGGTTAAACCCAGAACCGTTAACGTTAACACAGCTCTGTAAATGGCTGTAAAATTTCGGGCAAGTCTAGTACTGCTAACGTTAGCATAGCTCTGTGAAAGGCTGTGTTTTCGTGCTATCATAGCTGCCCCTCAACTTGCTTACATCAACCCTTAAGACTACAATCTTAACAGACAGCACATCGAACTGCTGCTGTTGTTAGCATAACAGAAACTACCCCTACAGCACAACACTTAACTGACGGGTCAGCAAACGTAACATAACATTTTTGGTGGAGAAAAAATGCGACTAGCAGCAGTGTCTGTTAACAGCTAACAGCAATTCGAATTTCGAAGCTGCAAATATGAGAACTGTTAATGTTACTTTTAGCAGTCAACTGCCCCATCTAACAGGTCTGCGTGGTGGAGAGTTATTGTAACTAACAGCAACTCGAATTTCGAAGCTGCAAATACGAGAACTGTTAAGGTTACATTAAGAGGTCCAATTGCCCCTCGGCGCTATGTTCGGCAGCGCGTATATTATATGTTGTGTTAATAAACCTTTCGAATACAGTACGAAAATCAGTTGACATTTCGAAATCTCGAATCCTGTTGGGGTAGCATGAGTGTTTTATGTTCGAAGCACATCAAATCTGTTTGCACTTAACATACATGGTTCTAAGAGTTTCTTAACAGTAATCTGAATACTACTGACGCTTCGTTTGTTTGCGGTAGAAAACTCTATCGGAGAAGTCAAACGTGTTATTGCTGTAACCGCATTAAATGTTCTTTCTATAAATCAATTTCATATAATTTTAGCAAAGAATCTACTTTTCTCGATTATTAATTGTTTAGGTATAAATTTGTGTTGTATATGTTTGAGTTTATTTGTTTTTTTTTTCGTTTTGCATGTATTAAAACAAATATGAAATTATAAATATCAATTTGATAAGAGTTGAAGAATATAAGTATCTGTATTAGTTTACAGTTCTATGACAGCATGTTAGCAGCCAGCAACTGTTAACATGCGCTTCATATTCCCGTACTTTTCTGCTAAAACTTTTGCTCTAATATGTATGCAGTAACATGTAATTTATTGCTTTCTAGCAGGCGTATGTTAAAATGGTGAATGTTAGCCTAACAGTTTACTGCTTTCGATTTGAGCAGAATTTAACTTGTTAATGTTAAGTAGTCCTGTTGGCTACCTATGCTAGTGTCTTGGCATAAGCTGTTAGCTAGCAACAGTTAACATATGCCATACTTGTATGCATAATGTTAACAGTTTTGAAGGCTGTCTGTTATTGTCTGCAAATATGTACACATGTGCATAAGTTTACAGCAACTGTTGAGCCTTCCTTGAGTTTGCCAAAAATATGTTTAAGCTGTGCCCCCTCGCGCCCCACTGTGCCGCCTCTAGGCCATGCTGTCTCTCAGACACAATTTAATTGCAATGAGCTGCAACATAAATATTAAATACGTTTTACACCCACCCACTGTTAAGTGATGCAGCACCACCCGACGTGGGTTGCCAGTCATGTTAAACACAGGCTGTTGCTGTTGTTGTTGCTGCTGCCGCTGATGTTGTTGTTGTTATTTTAACCGCTGTCAACGCCCCTGTCGACAAAGTCAACCCCTAAATGAAGACGGCGTCAATTATGGCGAAAATTTTAAATTGCAAAAAATTGCAACAAGGCACTACGTGGCCCCGGGCATGATCGGAGGGTGTTGGTAGTTGCTGTGAGGGAGGGGGGGTATCTGCATCAGGCGTAACCGAAACTAATTCGCAACAAGCGCAATAAAAATTATGAACAATAGCGGAAATTAGGCATGCCACAAGGCCAGACGGCCCGGCAGCCCAACAGCCCAACAGCCCGGCAGCCAGAGATAGCAATAGCTAAAGAACATGGAATGCAGCAGCTGAAATTAGGGGATGGCCGGATGGTACAGTGAGCACGCGGACACGCGGACACAGAAAGTTGCTTGTGGCAGGATTCACTTGCGGTTGCAAGCAGCATTGACAGCGCAACGAAATGTTAACCAAGCCGTGACGAATGTGTGCAACGGGGGGCTGGTCTAGGGGGGGCGTGGCTCTAATGTGCGCCAGTGCCGGGTACTGTGAACACTGTGATTGGCGACTCCGACACGCCCGACTGCAATTTGGGAGGTGGGGGGTCAACACTTTCGCTGCAACGGGAAATGCCAGCTTGATGCCTGTCGGGGCCAAAGTTCAAGCACAAAGTTTAATTAGCAACTTTTTCTGCTGCTCCTACTGCTGAAGTTGTAGTTGTTGTTGTTGCTGTTGCTGTTGCTGTTGTTGGGGGCTCGCGTTGAGTGGCTGCTGCTGCAGCAGTTTCCGCTGATGCACCTTTTGGCTGGCGGGCACATGCACATGTTCGTGGTAAGCTGATAGCTCAATCCAGCAGCGCGTGTGTGTGCGAGTGTGTGTGCGTGTGTGTGTCTCAGTGTGTGTATTGAAAACTTGCCTTGCTGCGCTGTCGAAGCAGCAAGAATAAAGGATGCTTCGGCTACTGCTGCTACACTCACAGAAAAATGTCAATCTAAATTTCAAATTCTCCTGAAATCCAGCTCAAACTCACGACCCTCTATATACCCTGTAACTGTTGAAAATGGGTATACGGGTTTTGTGCAGTAAAGGGAAAACTTTCTTGGTAGACTGTTGGGTACATTTTGTGCGCTTAAGCGGAGTATTATATCAATAGAGTGGGAATGGCTTTGGCTTGATAGAAAATGTGAGACCAAGGGATTTGAGCGCCTAAAAGACGTGTCCGTTGGAAGAGTTTTCACTGTATGTGTAACAGACAGCAGAGGGCATCTTCGAAAACAAAAGGAATCTGTGTTTGTGAACAGCAAAGTATATCAAGTCCGTCTCAATATCCGGGTCAATATCGGATATCCCTAAACTGAGACACTTGAATTTATTTATTTGTTTATTGTCCTTTACCCTGAGCAGAACTAGTTCATTCTTTTTCTCTTGAAATATGCTGACAATTTGATTTATAGTGTTTGACTTAAATTTATATTTTGATTCATATTGAAGCAACTTTTTACAGAGATTCTTTAGGAACTTTAAGACTATACATATGTTATATACACTTTGATTAGCGAGTCAACTTGTCGGTGTATCCTGCCTGAGCATATTTCTGCAAAATTTAATTGCATACTTGGTATTTTCGCTGAGTGTATTGGCGCTGCCGCCGCCGTGGGCGAATGACACTTGACGGTGATTTATGGCCGAGGCCACTGATAACCGGGCTAAATCTGGGTTGTTGCTAGGCCAGAGATGCAGCTCACACCCTCAAACAACCTCAGTATCGCCCTCCCCCGCCCCCTCTCTTACACTTATTGTTGTGAATTTGTTGAGTTTTCTTTTTGGCTTGTGCGGCATTTTCATGCCGCAAATGTTGCAATTTTGTGCCAAAACGCTCGCATGTGCAATCATTTTTTATCGCAAATCTCTCAAACCCGCCCCGCCCCGACCCTGCTCCTGGCCCTGGCCCAGTCCGTAGCCCTAAGCGGCTGTTACGAATCGCAGCCCCTGCCCAGCGGGGTGTTAAATTGCCGCCGCTCGGTCCGTCATTCGGCGCCATTAACCTTCTGTCAATTTCAATAAGGCAACTTAACAATGAGAGAGAAAAAATATAATAGATCGGCCAAATCTGTTGCAATTGAGGCACAGCAAAATGCATTAGAACTTGTGACAGCACATTGTCAAGATGTCGGCGATAAAAAAAAATACGGCCCATATTGCATGCATTTCCATTGAACTGACCGAGCTGCTGTATTTGCTAAGCCCCGCTGCAGTTGTCATATGATATCATATCTTGATCCCATTTTTTTCGATTTTCTGTAATACATTTATTCATGTTAGCCCGGCTGGGTTAGTTTTTACCTATTGAGACTCTTCTGTTTCTAGTACAGCTTGTATTCTAAACGATCTGGCAACACCAACTAATTTCTTAAGCATTGTTAAGTTGGCTGCGTCCGCTTTGTTTGGTACGTATTGTTAAGTTGGCTGCGCCTAATTTCACTTTATTTATTTAAATCTTAAACAAATAAGGCGCATTCATAATAAACACAAATTTTTTTTATACTTGTAAATAAATATAAATATGAATGATAAAAATAATAAAATAAATATAAATACAATATTGAATATTTAATATTAAATACATCATAATGCACAATTTATTTATTTATTTATTTATTTCGTACGTACGTGGACGTAGCTGTTTATTGTCAATCAGATTATATACGGTATGCTGCTCACTTTAGAAGAATGCCTAATATAAGCTTCTATATTAAATCTAGATAAAAATTGGTGTGAGTTTGAACAAATAGAAAGAATTGGGCAGGCAACCGCAATTTAAACTCTGCAGATGAAGCATCTACTGCTAGATGCTCAGTATTTCTTCACATTTAAAATGCACTTAGCTAAGCCGATGGTCAAAGTCTCTACGTACTTGACGTAAAAGGTCATCTTAAAGTTGCCGAATAGTTAGTTTAGCTGCAATAAATTTGTGTTAAGAGCTTTATTTGAATGCGAATACACTGCCAAAAGAATGACCGCAATATAAGTTTTGATGCGTTCGTTTTTATGGTTGGCTTTTATTTTTTATGTGTTTGCCTTTTTATTTCACCTATGCGCACAGTTCGTTGATTGTGCACGGATCGGCGATGGGAATGGGAACGCGAGCAGGCAGGCGAGCGCGGATGCGCACGATTCGTGCAGCAGCGCTTGTTGCCATTTCCGTTTCCGTTTCGCCGCTGTCGGCTTCATGTCTACATGTTCCGTTGTTGTCGCATGTTTGCCAGGGACACTGTCCTGTTGCACATAAATCGTTTAAAATAAAGTGATAATTGCATTTGTGTTTCATCTGTCAAAGGGACGTCAGTACGGTGCATGTATCTGTGTGTAGGTGTGTATCTCTCTCTCTCTCTCTCTGTGTGTGTGTGTGTGTGTGTGTGTGTGTGTGTGCACAGCAGCCAAACGTAACAGGCCAAACGTCTGGCCACTTGCGCAACATTTTATGAGTGTCGCCGCCGTATGAATAATTGCGATAGCAGCCAATTTGAATGCCATTGCGAATGAATCCATCCACTCCATTCAACCCTTACCCAAAATTTGAGGGTTGTCGCTGTTGTTTATCTGCGTGTGTGTGTGTGTTAATTTCGTGTCACTGTGAAGTGGATTAAAGTATTTGCGTCGACTTACACCCTAAAACGAGCGCAACCCCTCGACGCGGCACAGACGTCGACCCGGAGTCAATAGTCCTGGCCGCCGCCTGCAGATGAATCATTCATTGCATACTGAGTGCCACATACGCACTTCCTTCTCTCTCTTTGTTTTTTTTTTTGCTTGCCTCATACCTTTGCCCTGCACTGATTAATATGCGACGCCCCGTTGTCCTGTCGCCCGTGTCCTGCGTCTGGCGTGTGAAATGGCCAAGTGTTGTCAATGTTGCCAACTTTAAAGCCCTTGCATGCCCCGCTTGCAATTGAAACGTTAAGCAAATAGCTTTAATATTTATATTGTATGCGCCAGGGCGAACGGATCGGAGTCGACGTCAATTGCGGCATCAAGTGCCGCATCCAGTTAAGGGTTTCAATTTGAATGCAAACAATAAATGTGCCGCAGCTGAGACGCCGCATGTGGCAAATTAGGCCGCACTCAATGCAGGATCAAAATGCAAAGCGACCAAAATGAAAAATGTGAGAGTACTCGACTCACACATACCCTACAGTCACGTTGATGCTCCAACTTCTTTGAATTAGCTCGGACTGGGTCTTTCTTTATTTTAAGTATTCTTGAAAAATTCGAAATTCATTCAAAATATATTTCAGCGTGTGCATCTCGAAAAATTTTGACTAACAGATACCCTATAGAGGCAGATGTTAGGCAAGTTGAAGCCGAAAATTGGCTTATTAAAAAATTTTCGAAAAATATTTTAAACATGTTCATATGCATTTGAAGAGTCAGAGACTGATTCACAAATAGATATCCCTTATTCAAAAGAAATTAGGTTGATCTTAATGAGAGTGCTTGACTAACAGATACCCTGCAGGCAGGTAATTTATAAAATTTCGAAAAACATTTAATAAATATGGACATACTTTTCTCAAAAGAATGCTCCGTCTAAGACTATTTGACAAATTCCACATTTATAATAATATTCGTACCTGACTATCAGATACCCTAGCCAACGGTCCTATCTACGCTGACATTCAAGAATTTTTGCTTGAATAACATTTTTATTTATTAACAAATATGACAAAATTTGAAGCACATTATTTATGTGCTTAAATAAATTAAAAATGAAGACATTTTCAAATGGGGTTGCAATCAATTATTTTCAGTGCTTCATTGTGGAAATGAAAAAAAAGAAAACTCAAATAAATTTAATCTGGGAATGTCTGTGAAAAAGTCAAGCCAGGTATGCATGTGGACATCCTACTGATGTCCGATACACTCAAGCAGCTTTATTTATGAATTAAAAATGTCTATTCGTGAATGATTCAGAGCTCATTTGTGCAGTGCAACAACAAGGCAATTGCGATTCCAATTTCAAGCACATTTCAGTATCCCAACACGGTATCTACTTCTACTTTGTGGGACAACAGTTCGTGGCCTAGCCACGCTCCTGGCCCCTAATTTGACCTGCAGTGCATTGGGCCTCTAATGGGGTTAAGCTTGCCCTGAACCTTGCGTGTTTCGCAGGGGGAGCTGTGGGTAACGCCTTGAATAAAAACGTGTCGATTTGATGAATGGCGTTGATTAAGTAAACAATGCGAGCGATTTGCAGCCTAATTGTGGGACATGCATCAACATGCTGTGGCAGTTAAATGGCTTATTAATATTTAACGACCACGACCATTTAGAGAGAAAAAAACACCTCAAATAAATGAAGCACAAACGCACCAAGTCGCATGTGTCCGGTTTGGAGAGTGTGCGGCTAGCATCACATGTTGTTTAATTGCTGCCCATTTGCCTAATTTCAAGAGGAAGTCAATTTGACGGACCGCACCATAATGTGTGCCACCCCAGCGGCAGATGCGGGAGGCGGGGTTGAAACAGTGGCACCAGCAGCACGTTGCATGTCCAGTTGAAGGCAACAAAAACCAAATGAGAGTTCTCGTTGAGCAAAACATGGCAAATAACTGCAGTTGCGCGGGCTTTTAAGTGCTCGTCAAGGGAAATGAGTTTCACTTTTGCATGCCACACGCGCTCAATTTTTCTCATGTTTTTTTTGTTTTTGCATTTCTCTGTCAAATATGCGCATTACACAAAAAAAAAAAAACAAGAAAGCAAGCCCTAACGATATCAAAGTTGAAAAAAAGTTGTGCTTATTATCAGAAAAAAAATTACTCAAATGGTAGTCCACATCGTTCTGTCAACGCGCGGACTGTGAACTATGCAGAGAACTTTTTATGCAAGTAGTTCATCATTATTACAAGTGAATATATTAATACTCGAATACTTATATCCAATTTAATAAACGAATAATAAAAATGTTGGCAATAATTATAAAAAAAAAGTTAGTTTCCGAAAGCCACAGATTAACTAATCTGAATAAGTTATATCAAATATATAATCCTAAGCTATATTTGGGCAAGATCAGCTTTTTTCATGCAGTGAAATATTTCAATAAATATATAAATATATTTAAATGGCGGTAGCAGGATAGGGATAAAGGTGCCTTGCATTGTTTTATATCAAGCAAAATTATAATTATTTTTTATGTAAGAAAACATTTTTATAAATACAATAAAGAAAACATTCGCAGTAATAAATATTAAAAATTATTTATGTATATTATTAAGTGTTTAATTTATTTTATTTTATTTTAATTTCCCAAAATATATCATTGATATCTTAGAATATAGATCATAGAAATACTATATATAATATATTTAATAGACTGGTTCATTTATATACGCTGCCGTTAGAAACGTTTACGAATGGGGCACAAAGAGGAAACGTAAAATCAAATATATCGTTGAACTATATAAATAAGCATAAACATATCTATCTATCATATTATATGCCTTAGTTATACACATCCGCAGACAGATCTAACATATTATGCCAACTGAACTCAGAACATTTCCATTCGAATACTTTGATTAATTGCGATTTGCAGCACTGCACTAGTTCGGCAACTGCCCAACACTAGAGTCGAGTGGCAAGCGCTTGACAAACGCTTGGACAAAATGTGCTCATTATGCACATTATTTGGATTCGTAATTCGTAATTTCACAGTGCGCATTATAACTCAGCGCCACTTAACTGTTGGCAAACAGTTTCAACAGTTGCGAGGAGCACTCTGCAACAGCGGGAGGTACGTACGTACCCCTCCCTTGCCCTTCTTCTGACGTAGCCTCGCATAATTTGCACTTTTGGTTGGCAACTCATAAAAATTAAATAAAATATGCATTACATATAAAAAAAAAGTACAGAAAAGTTGAACTAAAAGTGCGACAGTTTTTGTTGCTGTTGTTGTCTGACAAGCTCATTGCAATGCAGCCTCACACACAGGGACAGCCACACGCACACACACGCACACACACATGCAGAGATAACTGTAGTTACAATAAATACATATGCAGGGAGAGCGGCAGCATCCGTTGTTGGCATTATAGAAATCCCGTTAAACCCACTTAATTCAATAAAACACCTTTCGCACACTTGGCGCTAAAGCCGACAACAAACTATAACGTTTAGCATTAGCGAATGTGTGTGTGCGTATCTCTGTTAGTGTGTGTACGTGTGTGTGTGTGTGTGTGTGTGTGTGTGTGTGTGTGTGTGTGTGTGTGTGTGTGTGTGTGTGTGTGTGTGTGTGTGTGTGTGTGTGTGTGTGTGTGCGTGTGGCACTGCTTTAGAGTGTGCGCCAAAAGCTACTTCATGGCTGCAATTTACGTTTAAAGTTGCTTTAAAGTTGCTAACGACAAAAGTTATAATTGCATAACGTGCTCACAAGGTGGCCTAAAGGGGGGCTGGGGGTGGATGCAACAGCAACTCAAGTGTGCGTGTGTGTGTGTGTGTGTGCGGCGCATAGTTGCAGCATTCGCATGCGAGGCAGCATATGGCAACCGGAAATGAAACGTAAATCAAATAAGTAATAAGCGTAAATGCGCGCAACGCACACACACTCGACACACACACTAGAGACTCACACACACACACACACACACACACACACACAAACACACACAAATATTGCCGCCCCAGACAAGTGTATTGTCATTAGCGACAAGGACGAGACATGGCAGCGACAACGACGAATCTGTCGCCCTTCTCTTTCAGCCTCCCTCTCTCTCTCCAGCTCGCTGGCGAAATTGAAAAGTTTTTTTATAAGTACACCCTGTACGCATTGAAAATGCATTAAAATGGGCATATTGCAGAGTTGCCAAGTTGCCAAACCCTTAAATATATATGTATTTACCGATCAGAACGATTCGTCTGTCCATTCAATAGATGAAGCTTAGAAATTTGAAAAGCTGGAAACATATTATACATATTATGTTATACTTATATATACCTATATATAATACTATACTTTATATAACAACTTCATATTTCCATTACATATTATCTGTTCTTTCTGCGAAATCGATAAATATCGATTTTATGCCATTTTATTTTGAGCATATCTATCATATATCTATACATATCATATTGTTTCTATTTGACTATGATATCCGCAGGATTACGTTTCCAAGACCTTCCCCATAACCCTCTCGAAATGAACGAAAATATTTTATATATAGGTATGTATAATGTAGATAATAAGTATATTCATTATATTTATCACATTATATATTTTTATATGTTTGTACTGCAGTCCTGACTTTTGGTATATGCACAAATTTCAAAAAAACGTCGCAGCGTATTGCGCTTGGTATGCGATTGTGTACAGGGTATCTACTCGTTGAGCTCTTGCTAAATTTTTATTTTTTTTTTTGGAAAATGCATTTTTCGTGGAACACGGCAAGTGGTAAGCGCCAAGTGGCAGCACTCATTGTGCGAGTTGTTGGGCTCTTAAGGAAAAGCATTGAAGGAAATTGTTCATATTATAAATAAAAGCGGAAAATGTTGCGAGCAGGGCAATGACGGATACGACACACCCAGCACACACGCACACACACACACGCACGTCTTGCCGCCTGCCTGGTAAAGTGTCAACAGCACACGAGCGGGTGGGCGTGGCGTGTCGCTAACGCCCTTCAATTCCTTTTGCCATTTTCATTACTTTTAAATGTGTTGCGCTGAATTAGAAACATTTCATTTCATTTCTTTGCTTTTTTTTTCTCCGCACAACTATTTTTTTCGCCAGCTGCTTCTTCTTGCTCTGAGTGCGTCTTCACTTCCGTCTGCTGCCAGGCCATACCTAAACCCAACCCCCAGCCCCTGCCACTGCCCCAGACCTGTCCAATTTTAAATTGAGGGCGGCGTTTCGAGAAGGTGTTAAAAATGTTTTACGTCTTAATAGCCCTTCGCTGTGGCCCGGCACGGGACGTGCGTGTATTCTGTTGCCTTTTGCTTGTCCTGCCACTCCCCCTGCTCCCGTCCAACCCGCCCTCCCCCCACCCCCTGTCACCGCTCATTCACAATTTTTGCTGTCTTTGGCACACGCTGCGCTGCTTTTGGCTGTTGCTTTTGCCATTCTATTTCCGGCGCTTTTTTTACAGGTCCGCTTTTTGGGCTTAACTTGGGCCTGATGTCAGCCAGTGGGCGTGGCAGAAGGGTTGACGGCATACAAAAATTCGTTTTAACTAATGTCCTAACGAGTTGGCATTCTTTTCGATTCAAGAATTCAACGATTAACGCTGCGGGTGTTTTTTGTAATTTGATTTTTGGCGACTTGGTAAAACAGGAATTATTAAAATTTAAGCCAAACCAGTTGGGCTGGGCAAAGGCATAGGATAATTATGAAAATAACTTAATTATATTTTTGTGTGGTAAAATTTTGATAATAAATCTTAAGCATATGTAAACCAATTTTTAATTTGAATAAATTTTAAAGCTCGTTACTTACTTTGAGAATGCCTATGCAAGGCGAAGTTTATGCATAAAAAGTAGAACTATTTCGTGTTTCCTGTAGCCAGAGCACAGTTTCGACCTGGTTTTTTATACCTTTCAGGATTTGCATCTATATCTGGTGTGGTTATTAGCCCAAATACATATACTGTAAATGTAAAAGACATTAAGTACCGTTTTAGTAACACGTTTTTATTAAACTGTTGTTGATGAGATTCAC
Organism: Drosophila novamexicana; assembly: GCF_003285875.2. NCBI lineage: Eukaryota > Metazoa > Arthropoda > Insecta > Diptera > Drosophilidae > Drosophila > Drosophila novamexicana. The sequence continues at coordinate 1,472,602 of NW_020824827.1, read as the reverse complement.
GCACACACAAGATTGCACTTTGAACTAAAGCAGTTGACCAAAAGACGCCGTGCGGCACATGAATAATTTAAATTATTAAATAATCTTTATGAGGAATATTGCAAAAACTTATACAAATTAAACTTAGCTGAGAAAACTTTAATCATTAACAAGGTCAAAAAATGTAGGGCCCAAATTATGTGGGGAATATCCAAATGATGAGATGATTTTTATAATACAATGAAATAAGCGAGAAACTTGTTAAATAAATATATAAAAATTAAATAAAATTATAAAATGCTTAAGTTCATTATTATCCCTATTAATTTATTTTATATTTTTTGTGACAGCCTAAAAGTATGCTTAAAAAATGGTCATGAACTTTTTTTGTTAGTGAAATTCCCAGCACAGATGAAACATAAGTTACATTTTGAGACTCACAGCAAAATGCATTTAAGAGCTTTAACACTGTACAACACAGCACAAACTTTCCCATTATACCTCAACAAATACATTCACCTGCCACAGTTGAGTTGTTCTTAAAGTGTTAACTCTGTGGAAATTCGAATGCTAATTAACCAAATATATAGGGAATTGGATATTTGTTATTAAAATGACTAACAGCTGAAGGCTTTCGAAGTGATGTGAATTCGTATAGAAACAGCTTAAGAATATCATTCACGCAAATGTAGATATTGAAATAATTTATCATTTAGCTTCAGCCTGTAAAATTACAACATTAAATTGCACATGTATTTATTTAAATGGTTGTCTGTCTATTTTGGATGCAGGACGAGAATCAAATCGGCTTATCGAAATTTGAACAACAAGAGTTATGATAACAAGCACACAAGCATTATGAATATGTATGTATGTGCAGCTAAATGAATATATTCACATTGCATTCGGTATTCATGAATGGCAAATATTTGGTAATTCGCATGCAATTTAAATGCTAAACTTAATGCAAATCTCGTGTTGATTTTGAGAATAGCTGTTTTATATATATAGTGTATAAAAAGTAAAATTATAAAATACGATATAAATGGTAAAAAATTGACAACATTTAATTGAAACCAGCGCGAAAGTGAGGCACAACGAGGCCAAGCAGAAAATAATTTCAATTTCCGTTGCAATTATTTGCTTTTGTTGGGTCTATTTAGATATGCGACCCCCCTCGCCACCCGCACCCAGCCCTTTCCCCCAAAATTGTTGCTAGCGCTTAAATAATTCAAATTAAATGTTCAACTATTTTCGCAGCGCAGCCAATTGCAATTTCAACTGCAACTGCAACTGCCACTGCGCTCATTATGGCCCACAGAGACTCGCACATTTTGGCCAGGTTTTAATTTAGTTGTGCTGTACACCCCCCCCCCCCCTCTCTCTCTCTCTCTCTCTCCCCTTCCTCGACAAGGCTTAGCAAAATATTTTAATAATTTATGCGACCGGCGTTATTTCAGTTTTTAGCCCACGCTCAATTGATTCGCGAGCCGCATCGAAATGCACACAAGAATTATTTGGTCAATTGCAGCAAACGAAATAACTCGCGGAAGGGCCTTATATCTATAGATATGCATACACACATACACATATATATATATATATATATATACATATGTAGAATACTGCTGCATGAAGGTATATACATTTTGTAATTACATGATTTATTGCCACAGCTACAACAACATGAACAGGACTCATAAATTGAATACGCATGCCTTTCGGCCACATGTACTCTGAGGCCTTGTACCTAATCAGACGCGACTTAATTTTTTATTTGTATGAAATTGTTTATGGCCAAGAAAACGTGTATTGTGCCCTTCAAAGAGGCTCCTTGAGTTGGGAGGATGTTTGTGCAAGAGCTAACATAAAAGCCTGTCTATAGGAACAGAGTCCGTCTATATACAATATATAAAATATATAAAAATAAAAAATATATTTATATAAAAATATAAATATAAGAAACTGTCATAGAACTGATGAGACGAAAGTTTTGCATTTATATAAAATAAATATTTGTGAATAAATGAATAAATTTATCTTCTTCAAAGTCAATTATTTCTATTATTTTATTTTGCTTGAATAAATTTGCCATAAGCTGATTAAAATTGGACCACTATATCATAAGAATTCTAATGAAACAATTGGGGGTTATTAAAGCTTTGTTGGGAATAATTTAATTGACTTCAAAATATCTAGAACTAGCTTCAAAATGTTCTTAACTTTCTGTCACAACATGCTCAACTTCGGACTTCCATATCATATAGCTTGCATGGGAACTGTCTAAAAAAGAACATTATGTTTAATTTTTTGTAATTGGATTATTATATATCTAACATTGTTATCAAAATGAAACATAATTTTATATATCCCATATCAGCAAGAGTATTATATTTTGCTAGACTTAATTTTTTCTCTTCTATTTTCGCGTTCGTCTTGCTCTGGCTAGGCTGTTATTGTGCAAATGTGCATATTGCGTATACGCACCATTGCCACCAATTGGGCGGAGGGCGTAACTGCCAAGTCAGCTGCGCTGCGACACGATTCCGTCTATCATTTCAGCCATCTATCAATTGAGATAGGCCGCGCTGCGCCAGCGACAGGCAACGCGGCACAGTCGTTAGACACGGAAGGACACAGACGAGACAAGCAAGGGGGGCTGGGGGCAAATGGGACAAACAGTCAGGCAGTCAGACAGTCAGACAGTCGCATGGTGCTACGTTTTGGTATCTTAATGAAGTATCGATTTTTACTGATTTCACACAATTCTCCATTCTCTCGAATTCGTTTTGGGTTCTGGCTTGTGACTTGCGGCGAAATTCCTGCGAGTCATGTAAATCACTTATTACATTCGAAGCTACTTCTTTCTCTATTATGCATTATCTAATCCATCTCTTGCTCTCCCACTCTCACTGTTTTGTGGCGCATTTTTTGCCTTTGCTGCCTTTGATTCGGATTTCTTTTGCAAATATCTGAGCGTAATCTGAAATTAGTTTTAAGCTCGAAACGAATTTTACTAACTAAATTGTCATAATGGCAAATAACAACGGAAATAATGACGTAACGCAAAACGAATTTCAGGCAAGGAACCAATCTCTGAACACATCCAAGTGTGCGTTATATATCTGTACATATATACAATTTGTGTGTGTCAGTGTGTGCGGTGGCGTATACGTGATGACTTTGCAAATGGCATCAGAGGCAATCATATTGAAAGCTAAGCGCATAAAAAGTGTTTGCTCTGTGTGCGTGTGTGTGTGTGCGTGTGTGTTGTTACTGCTGTGATATGCGTTATTTGTATTGGCGGATGACCATAAGGGATACCACAAACTCAGCTCCGATTACACAAATGTAATTTCAGATAATTTGTTTGCTGTCCCGGATATGAATTTCTTTGGTAATTGAATAGAGCCAACGACTTATAAACAAGGTGAATGAGCGTGCGGAGATTAACATTATACCAAGGAGCTGTATATATGTGTGTACGTGTGTGTGTGTGTGTGTGCACCTTGTACCTAGCAGGCAAATGCCAATGGCCACAGCATCAATTTGGCCAAAGGTTTTAACTTAATTAATAGTACCTTACTTTTATAGTGCTAGTAAGGAATTTGGCGTAGGAATAACTGCTCAGAGATCCTATGGAATATGGATCCTAAGACACGAATGCGACAGCTAAAGAAACACCCTTACTAAAACATTAACAAAGGTAACCGCCCAAGCTGCCGTCATGCTTTCGCCAGGAGCCGACAAAGACGGCCTCCAACGCAAGAAGAACTGGCCAGCCTGGGAAAGTTTCAGTCACATGGGCAGTCTCTCAAAACCGCCTAAGACCTCACTAGATACCCCATGATATGCCCTATTCCTTTTCCACATTATTACAGCTGATGAACTCGATCTTCGGGCTGAGCTGTCTGCAACATATGTGAGCCTTCACTGTCAAGCCGTGCTTCATAGAAAGTTTTCTTTCTACTGCGAAACTTGAGCCTGTCTTTCAACTTTTCCGTCATGTATATGGCAGCACTTCATGTCTTAAACTTTAAAGCTAACATGAATATTTAATAAGGTTTGTCAGATTTGTACGCAGCGGCTCAGAAGGACGCGTCCTCTTACATTATGGATAAGGAAAAGGTAATAATCCTTATTAGGCAGGTCTAAAGTCGTTTATTGCTGTGCGGAAATTAAAGAAGTTTTTCATTTGATATTGGCTAGACTGCCTCTGCTTATATCCTTCAGAATTTAAATTATCGGCTGATCAGCTAAAGATTAAAATGCACTTCATTCGCATTGGAAAGCGATCCTCCAACTCTTGAGTGCCGCGTTGTCTGGCACTTAAACAAATGAAGCTGTCGCTGTCGCGTTATTTATTAGGGCCTTTTCAGCCTCAAATGCTTTTTTATTAATTTGCCCTGTGGCGAATGCACACACACATACACACAGAGGGTGGCAGGGGCTGGGGAGGAGGGGCAACCGCGACCATCAGCTCTTATTCATTGGCTGCAATCTGAGGCTGAAGGCTGCAACTTCACTTATTTGTCTGGCCCGAGTAGACTTCCTCTGCCTCTCTCTCTCTCTCTCTCTCTCTCTCTCTCTCTCTCTCTCTCTCTCTCTCTCTCTCTCTCTCTCTCTCTCTCTTTCTCGCTAAGTCGCCCTCTCACTCTGCGGTTCGCTTTATCGTATGTTAAAGTCAGCTCGCGCACACATACACACACAGTAAAAATTTTAAGTGCTTTGCAGAAAGTTTTCGCACTGGCGTTCAAGTGGCGGCGCTTTGTTTAAAATGTTCCGCCCCGCTGAGCAGTCAAAGGTGGGCGTGGCACACACACACACAAAGCCGCTCACACACAGAAACACACACAAACACACACACACAATGCTAATTCGCAGCGGGTGACAAAGTAAATTATGATATTCGTTTCCCGACTAACAGACTGCACTTCCTGATTTTTTTTGTACATACCCTGTGAGTGTGTTGGAAAGGGGTAATGGCGACTTGAGCAGAAGAAAGATTATCTTTATACAGCTCTGCCTAAATACAGCTATATTTATTGCTAGTAATTGAAGTAGCTGAGAAATTGCTTAAGGATCATATGCCAAGTAAAAAATTTATTGCAGTATATTTTTTTGAGGATTGAATGAGATAGAGAGAGCGAGAGGGGAAGGTGCATTTTGTGCTATGCTTCTAGGGCATCTGCTAGTCGCGCATATCCATTCAAAGCTCTTGGCCAGCTATATTTGGTTGTCGGCATTTCCATTTGGACTGGTCGGCGGCTGCGACGCGTGATTTGTTGCGCGGCGTATGTCGCGCCTGCCCACGCCCGCACCCGCACCCACGCCCCCGCAGTCCCTGCTTCCCCGACCAACCTAAATGCGCTACGCTCCTCTACGCTGCGCCAAGCCAGGCGGATGAGCACTTGAAAGTTTCTGGCGTATCTGTTTTTGAGCTTCTTAATGGAAAGTTTTGGGTGGCGCGGACAAATTTACGATATGGCAAGGTCCGCCGCCAGTCGCCAACCGGCGTCATGTGAAGATAAGCAAATGAAAAGGTGGGCGTGGTCCGCACAGTCAACAGCAATAACAACAACGAGAGCCACTGAGATGAGAATTGATTTCAGCTTTAAGTAAATTAGTTTAAATTGAAATATTGCTTGCCCAGCTCGCACATCGTTTACAGTTTAATGTCACCTTGAAAGGGGAGAGGGGGTGTAGCTGATGTAGGGGCTGTGATAGCAGTGATAACTATTGTCCAAGTAAATTAACAAGCATCTTAACTAACTACAACAACAGCTGGGAGTCTTTGTAAAAGAAGAGGGCCGCAAATTTTCGTGCAAACTTTGTTAACTATTTAAGACATAATTTAGCAAATTATTTTCTTCCATGCGGCTGCAGGAGCTCAAGGGCGTGTGCGGGGGGCGTGGCTGGACTCACAAGTAAATATTATGCAAATGAGAGCCTGGGGGCTCATGCCACGCCCCATTACCTTAGTACAGGCACAGGCACAGGCACAGGCAAAAGGGTGGGATGAAGGGGGGTAAGAAGCTGCTTAGCTGCAGCGAAAGTTTTGGGAGCAGCAGGAACAGCAGCTGGCTGAGCGCATGTCCTTGCCATGGCTGTTAGTTTTTTAATCCTTGTGCAGTTATTAATTTAATCGCACAGCTGCATTTCACGCACACACACACACGCATACTGGGGCCCGTCTGTGTGCGAGGGTGAAGTTGATGTCAGCCTTTTTGCTGCCCCGTCTGGCCAAAGTAGCAGCTGAAGCGACTGCCAGTCAGCTTGACAAACGCTTGACACATAAATCCGACGTTGGCTTTAATTAGTCCTTGGATTGGTTGGCCTCCAGTCACAACTTTTGCCTCAAATATTCATGTGTGTTCAATCTTAAAAACATTAAATATTAAATATGCAAAAGCTCTACAAATTAAAAGCCCCCAGATTGAGTACAATATAATGCTTGTCTAGGGAGTTGACCTGTAGAGAAAAGAACTTCCCCATGGGGCTTACGAAATCCCATTTCTGCTCTTTCCCCTATTTACTTGATATAATTTAGTAGTGGCTTTTAATCAGATATATGCCTTAAAACTAGACTTTAAGGTAATCGAAATACTAAATAATTGTCTATAGCTCCTCCAATTTCTGGGCAATGGGCTAATAGTAGCTCAATCAGGTAAATTGGCTGTTGCTTACATTTTCGAAGCCCATATAATTATATAATTGCTCAAATTAGCATAAATTACTTGGAAATCGATTTTTATGCGTGCTGAATATGAAATTCAAATTAATAAATAAGCGAGCACTGGCATAACATTTTCTAAGCCCGATACGAGGAAATTGAAGTACTTTAACAAATGTATTTTATAAAAATAACAAAATTGATCTTATTATACGCGAGTTTGAATGATACACAAACGGATAGAGAGGAGTATAGGTCTTTTATTTATGTTCCTTTTAACTACTTTCTACTAAAGTAAAAGGTTGAGTCTTGCGAAATACAAATGGGTAACTCACTAAAAGCCAACATAACAAATTAACCAACACTAGCCGCCATACTTGTCGAGTTTGAATGTTACTCTGATTGGATTGCGTTACCTCAGCTGAATTGTATGCTCTAGATTCTGCCCCCACTTGTAACTCTGTAGCACACAATCAACTCATAATTTTGACTGGGAATACTCTCGAATAGATCATTTCATAAAATGTGTTGCGTTGCGTTATTTATGTATTTCTGGCTCCCTGGTTGCTGCTTTAAATAAAACAAAGGCGAAGTAAAGCTTTGCATAAAAAAAGAAACACATTTCGCTGCTTGCGAAGCTTTATGCTTTAACTGTGTTTCGCATTCGAATGATTTATGTTACCCGGCTGACGCATTCACTTTGCGTTTGGAGTCGCGCGTGTTGCTACCTGTAAAACAAATGCCCACGGGGCGCACTCGTTTTATGCTCATTTTTCATAATTTTACATGTGATTTGAGTTATTTTTTACACATTTTCTTGACACGCTTTTATTTATATATGTATACATATATATATATTTGCATTTGTTTTGCGCTGAAAATCGATAATGTAAAATCGGCGCCCGAGACATAAAATTTATCAACAGGTTAACAAGCAAGTTAGCAGCTGCTGTTAACGAGTGGGCGGCTGTGCGTCTGGCTACGCCCACATTTGCTGTTCATTCATTTACGACTTTTCATATATGTTTAAATAGGTATATGTGTGTGTCTGTGCGCGTGTGTGTTTGTATTGAAAGAATTTTACAAGCTAACAAAATCATTTTATGCATCATTAACGTTTCTGTGTTTCATATGCAAATTGCCATTTGCCACGACCCACGACCTACGACCCGCAGACATCCGCTCAAAGAAAGTCAAACTTTTGCTCGTGTGTGTGTGTGTGTGTGTGTGTGTGACCGCAGCATTAGTGAGGTTCAGTGCACAAGCGAGCCCTAGACCCCTACAGATGCCTGACTGACCGAAACATTCCTCCCCCTCCCGCTGTCCATTCCCAGCCCCCTTCGTCAAACATTGGCCACATTATTCGCACGCAATGAGCCTTGAAATTTAGTTTTGGGTTAGTTTTTGGGGCCACTTGATCCTTGAAGGGTTTTAGCCGTGGCCGTGGCTTCTGCTTTGGACAGTTAGCGGCAAGTTTTGCATATGATGCCACTGACAGCATTGGCTTCATTTTTCACGAAGCTGCCCCCCGAACCGTGGCACCTTTTTTGTGGCAGCGTCTGCTGCCAAGTCTGTCTGTGTGAGCTCCTTTCATTAAGCCAAATTAATTGCAGCAAAGGTAAGCCTGTTGCAGCACACAACAAAGCACATTGGCCCAATGACAACCGTGCAGCGCGGCAACTGTGCCACATGCTGAACATTTAAACAGTCATTAATTAATTGTAATTAAAATAATTTTCTGTCCTTTGTCTCTCTCTCTCTCCCCTCTCTCTCTCTCTCAGCTGGCTGCTGTGTTTCGGTTTGTGGCCTCAGTGATTGCTTCTTGAATTGCCGCAGGAGCCTTTGTCCTTAAGCCGTGGGCGTGGCTGGGCCGCCGAACAATGCCTGGCGATAATTAACATTAATGCATAATTATATCGTACGACTCATGCAATTCATGCTTACGCTGTTTATTATGCGGCTCGACAATGATATCAGCTGCCAGGACATAAATGCACAAGTAAATCCTGCCTCCTTGGCCATTGGTATATTAATATTAAATTGCATTGCATTCGCAATACCTTTTAGTCGAGTCTATGGCAAATTCATGCCGTTGGTCACTCTGGAATCCGATTAGCGTATAAATATCCTTCCTGATAATTACAACATTGCATTTGGACGGGAAGCAACTGGCTTCCACTCATGCTCCCTAGACTGTCCAGGACTTGATTCGAGCCGAGTTCAAAACAATGTTGAATAGCTTCACTTTAAACCCTTCATATATTTAAAAAGCGCTAGAAGAGTAGGATTTTGATAGATAAGGTATCCATATTCCAGTTGATCTAACCTTGCTTGTCTACGCCGTCGAAAAACTTGTTTCAACTAATCTTGGGAAGTACTTCATGTTATACTTCAATTATAGATTTTATTAGCTCGAACTCCACGGTAGCCGCTGCTTTTTATACCCTGAACCCATTAAAAATGGGTGTAAGGATATATTGTATTTGTGCAAAATCCAAATGTATGTAACAGGCAGAAGGAAGCATCTCCGACCCCAGAAAGTATATATATTCTTGATCAGCATCAATAGCCGAGTCGATCTAGCCATGTCCGTCTGTCTGTCTTTCCGTGCGTCCGTCTGTCCGTATGTATGAACGCAACGATCTCAGAACCTATAAGACCTAGAGAAATTTTAGATGTAGATGCTGCTAGTGCCCGCGCAGATCGAGTTTCTTTCCTATAATCGATAACTTACTCCGTTTCCAAGCAATCGATAAAAATCTATATCTATATCCTGTTTTTTGGGCAATTTTGGTAAATAATAAGAGCTAGAGTCACCAAACTTGACATATAGCTTCTAAAATAAAATATATATATGCATTTGATGTTGGAAGAAGTGGGTTCAGGGTATCCCCTAGACGGGAGCTCCCGACTAGAACCTCTTACTTGTTTAAATTTATGTTGTAAGAAATCATTCTCGAAAACCAAAGTAAATATAACTTGTCCCATAACTAACCATATCCTATAAAAACTAAAAAAACAACCCCAGTATTTTGTACAACAGTATGGTAGATAAACAAGTTACTAATAAACAGTTCCAGAAAAACTTGCTTTCACTCCCTATCTCTCTCTCTCACTCCCTTTCTCTCTCTCCTTGTCCGGCTCTCCCCCTCTCCCTCTCTAAAGCTTTCAGTCACTGCAAAATTAAACTTAATTCTTATTGTTTATATTTATTTGCGTACTCATTGAACTGAATGGCGCTGGCCAACTTTTCAATTGTATATCATTAGTTAGCAAAAGGAGGACTAAAATTCTGAAAACAAACACACACAAGCACACACAGAGACACACACACAGATAAGTACACATGCAAACTTTGAGCATATGGTAAACAGCTGCTGTAGCATGTGTGTGTGCGTGTGTGTGTAGCCTTCGCTGACGGAGGGGCGATAAGTGACATTTGAGTGAATGCTTTGGCTTTGAATATTGAGGCGTGGCAGTGTGTGTGTGTGAGACTATTTGAGTGTAGATAGCATTGGTAAGCCAACAAATATTTATCTATGCCAGTGGCCATTTTGCCAGTGCCTGCCAATAAAATGGCCATTGCTGTCATTGTCAGCTTAACAGCCAAGTGAACAACAAATGCCAGAGTACGTACGTGTGTGTACGAATATGTGTGTGTGTGTGTGTGGCTGGGCATGCCGTTTGTCACTTGACCAGCGACAATTGATTACATATGCACAGTGTGCGCAATTATGTCAATTAAATGAAAATTACTTTATACGAGCTGAAACACTCGACAAATCACACCACACACACATACACACACTCAGATGAGATACTTGAGTGCCACACACACACACGCAATCGAATTTATATCAAGAATTAGCTGTGACATTAAGTGAATGTGTGACTTTCCACACAAAGGACCAACAACTAATTGGCCTGAATTTAACAACAAAACCCACATGACCGCAAGTAAAAGTGTTTTTTGGGCCACCCCAAATACACACACACACACACACACACACACATAATTAGCTGATTAAATGACCAATAATCTTTTGGCCAAGTCAAAGACCAAATTTCCAGCAATTCAACCAGAAATGAAAAGGCATCTGTCTTTGTGTATAGATGCGAATGCAAAGCTGCAGATACAAAGCTTAAGATACATAGGGCCCTTTGAAAGGCAATTAAATATTTTAATAATTTAATCGATATAAACACACGCTAAACACAAAAGTCAGCTAGAAAATGCCAAACACACACACGCACACACACACACATTTATTTATATATAAGCCTCGTCCTGCGCCTCGTTATCCTGTGCGCGCGTGTGTTAATGGAATAGCGTTTAATGTTTCCAGTCACGTAATAAATCTAAATCTCTGCCCTGTGCGCTGTCACTTGCGTTTTATGATTTAATTTGTAATTTACTCGTAGTGCTGCCTCCGACCCCGCCTCCCATTTCTGGTCCTGCCCATCAACTTCATCTTGTTCTGCTTGTTTTTTGGCAGTTGACTTCTGTTGCTATTCTTGACAACGATGCCTCTGGGCTTGCTCTGAAATATTTAGACAAAAAACAAAAAAGAGAGAAAACGCATAACAAACAAAAACAACCAAAATATGTCGCTCGTTACGCATCTCGATTATGAAAACTGTTAATCTTTGTTTGGGGAGCAGTTCCCGAAATTGATCTCCAAATGGCCCAATAGACATCGACTTTACTCCATGGTGGAGACTCAGAAATTTAACAAGTACAAGACAATCTGAAGAGATAAATTTTGTATGTGTCAAAAGGGAAATACTTTTGGTGACGTATTGGTGAAATGTATCCAATCAACTCTAAGACTCTAAGGCTAACGTTAATTATTGTTAATTTGTCGATATTCAATATTGTCTAGAGTAAACTATGCCCAAATACAGACACAATACACCATCTATTTAACGATTTCCCGTCATCTAAGAAGGTACTGGATTATGATAAAGCCAACTACTACTAAGCTCCTTAACATTTTAATCATTAAAATCTATTTATGGACCCTGTATGAAGTCAAATCTAAGTAGGCTAACCTACTGGCTTTGTATGCCTTTGCAAAGGATACTCAAATGTTGTGATAAAATGGAAAGCATATTCAAAGAATTTTTGAATTGAATTAGATTTGCAAACATAACAGAATTTATAATAAAATAACGTAAAATAGCCTTAAATTATTTCACTTCATTTCATAAGTCAACTTAAAGGTGTTTTGTTGTCCTTACTCAGTTCCACTTGCACATACTCTGCATAGTAGACCATATTTGAATTCAAGTTAAGTTTCTATAAAGGAAATAAAATTTCGATATAAGACCAGCCAAACGAATGGCAGGCCAGGCACCACTTGAGTAGCTCGCACGGCTCACTTTACAGCTTTAAATATGTCTTCTTAGCTCTGAACGCTTCGACTTTATTGAAAGCAGCTACTTAAAAACGTTCGAAGAAGTCATTTAAAAGCGTTTGACATAAAAGTGCCGATTGGCATAAGGAACTGTCAATGAAGGCACCTGAAAGAGTATGCCGCATCCTCTCACACTCTTCACGGCCGCAGGGAGCTGCATTTGCTCATTTGCATATTTTGGCATATCGAGCGCACAAATTGCATATGCAAAATTATTATGCCACACATACATTTATACACCCACACACACACGCACGCACACTTGCAGCTGCAGCTGCAACTTCATGTGGCTGGCAATTCATTTTGGCTTCAAAGAGAGAAATTACCTTTTCGGGAGTTTATAGCCACAACGCTTTTAAGTCTGCCACGCCTATGTGGCAGTAACATTTAAAGGCAGCAGCTGCTACAATTTCTTCTTGTTGTTGCAGTTGCAGTTGTTGTTGTTGTTGTTGCTGCTTTTCAACTGCCTTTTCACGCTTTGCAGTCTAGAAAATTTCCACATTTTTAGGCACGTTTGCCGCCACGTAACGTCTCGCTGCGTTTTTGTCTGGCTGTGTGTGTGTCTGCATGTTCGTGTGTATGTATGCTTGCATTTTTCTATCGCCAATTGCTTTCAACACCTCCAACCCACACACACTCACAGATGCACACACCCGTTACTTGAGCCTTTTGTGTGTGCTGCCGCTTCTGACCGGGGCGTCGAATGTGTTGGCCACGTTGATCGCCTGGCTTGAAGCTTGAAAGGTTGCAGTCGTATCTTGGCCTGCCAGTTGTATAGACTGACATATTGCATTTGCCTGAATGGGCAGTCAGCTGCGATTACACACACACACACATGAAGTATACTGTGCATGTGTGTGTGTGTGTGTGGCAGCGTTTCCTTCCGTTGCCTTTTGCCACAAAAACGGAAGCAGGGCGCACTAAACGATTTGCTTGTCTCGCATGCGAATGTATTTTGCGCAACGATTGAAGAGCTTTAAAATTAAGAGATCTTCGGGCTGGGCAGAGTGTTGTCTGTTGTTTTGGGCCGCTTTTGAAATATAGCGCATACGCCATGTGAGCTCACAAAATGATAACGCACAAGTTACTTCATTTGATGTGCGCGTGTGTGTGCGTGTGTGTGGCAAGTTGTGTTGTGGCCCGCAACAGTGAACGTGTGTTTCGATACGTTTTATTAATGCTGCTGCCCTGAAATATGCAGCTAGCAGCAGCTGCTGCTGGTCAAAGGACTTGCCGTTTTATTGCATTGTCAATTTAATGGTGTGGAAATGTGGAAATGCTTTACTAAAGACTAAAGCGAAAGCTAAAGGCAGCAAGAGCAAATAGCTGCTGCCAGCATACAAAACACACACACACACACACACACACACAAGCAGACACTCAGAGAAAGTAAAGTATTTAGTCGTAAAGTAGAGTAAAGTATGGTCGTTGGTTCGACCCACGTTTCGAACCAGCTTTCTAAGTTCCAAGTTTCAGAATCAGACATTACATTTTCCGATTTCTTCAAATTTTAAGAACTATTTAGATCCTTTTTTTACTTTCATTGAGCACGTTTACGCTTGTTACAAGTCAGCAAATGCTTGCAATTATTATTTTCTACTCACAACAAGTTTTTAAATAACATGTCGAAATTGAATCGACTTGAACTTGTTTTAGGCTTTTTTAAAGACAAAATATTGTTTATTTATATTTTGTTGAATTTTTTAAAACTTGGCAGTTTGTTTCTCTCTCAGTGTAACAACACACTCACGCACACACATACATGCATAAACAAGACAAACACACAGCTAAGCCAAGTGCTAACTAAGGCAGTTAGAAGATGTTCAATGCTGGCATTGGCCACGCCCATGCCACGCAAACGCCCACACTGACACACACACACACACAGACACACATCAGTGTCTGTCTAGCTGTCTGCCTGTCTGTTTTGCTGTTGTTGCAAGTAAAATAATCCAAACGTTTAATGCCTGCACAATATTTATTGCCATGTTTCATATTCGTAGATACTTTTTTGCCACACCAAGGCTCAGGCTCCGGCTCCGGCTCTGGCTCTGACTCTGGTTCTGGTTCTGGGTCTGCCCCTGCCACAGTTGCTGCCTGCATTGTTTAGTTTTGTACTTTCACTTGGCATTGTTGTTGCTGCTGTTGTTGCTACTATGTCAAGCGATTTATAAAATGCCAAGCAGCAACTGGAGAGGCCATTGAAGTAAGCAGCCACAAAAACAACAAATGGAGACGGCAACGGCAACGGCAACGACGGCGGGCAGGCATTGTGCCACAGCCGTTGCAAGTACAAGAGATAAACGGAAATTATTAAAGTGCTGCCAGATTTATGAAAATGTATTTGTATTTGCCTCCCGTCCCTCTCTCGCCCCTCGCAGTGCATTTTAAATTTGCTGTTTGGTTTTGCCTATTTATCAGAGCTGTTGCAAGACACAACCTGTGGCAAATGGGGCTTAGTTGCTGTTAGCCCGGCTTATTGATTGCCTCAACTCGAAGCTGGCCAATTGACTGTATATGCAAACTGTAAGTTAATAGTAGGTGCGGTCGAGTATAACCAAAGAGGTCACTGAAATAAGCCCTGAAAATCCAGTTACAGAACCGTAAACTTGCCTAAGTTAATAAATGATGATACCATAATTATGTCACATTGGACAGAGTGTCTGTTTGTCAAACTGTTTCTATAAGAAACTAGTATCTGAGTGTTAAAGAAATTGTATTGCAAAATCCGTACTTTAATTGCATGCAGTAAAGGTCGGAAAGGATCATAATAATATTAATAATAGTAATAATAATAACAATATTAATGATAATAATAATATTAATAATAGTAATAATAATAACAATATTAATGATAATAATAATAATAATAATAATAATAATAATAATAATAATGATAATAATAATAATAATAATAATAATAATAATAATAATGATAATAATTATATTAATAATAATAACAATAATAATGATAATAATAATAACAATAATAATAATAATAATAGGAATTATATAAATATATGTTTGGCTGGCTCGAGGCTCGTAATATTTAGAATATGGAAAGGTCGCCAAACCCAGCATTAAATAATTATAATAATATTTATAATATATTTTTCGAAAAATATCTCTACACAAGCTACAAGATTTTCCTATAACATCGGATAATTAGATCACTTTAATAAATCAAAAAAAAAACAACACAACATTTGTGTTTTTAATTACAGAAAATATAGTATTAAATTTTCTGCATCTGGCAGTTAACTTTTTATTTCTTAATGCAGAAAAGTTGAATTAATTAAAAGTTAATTGGCTTTCTTTGCAGTTAGTTAGAGGCTGCTGCAAAGTACTTTTATAAATCATATTTAACAGGTAAAATTTGTCTAGACACGTGTGATCAACATGAAGATACCCTACACTGACATTAAATGGAATCTGAACAAAGTGAGCTTATTCTTTAGATGCTCTCAAATAATAATATCAAAAGCAAGAGCTACTGGCTTTTGATTTTGATGAAGAATAGATACATATTAATGCTTATTTAAGCACTTCGTTGCATTTAACTTTCTACAGGGTATACAAATTTATGGCTTATAAAGCTCAACGATACAATTGTTTGCGACAGAACAACTCGCATGCCGGCAATGGCGATTCATTATGAATGCAGGCTCGTAATTTAATCGATGGCAATAAATTGGCATTTAAATGTAATAAAGACGCGAAAAATAATTACAATTGCTGAAATGGATGCTTTATTGCGAGTATTATTATTATTTTTGTTATTATTCTTACTGCTGTTGTTGTTGTTGTTGTTGTCGCTGGCATCAGCGAATTTTATACAATTTTTGTATTATGCGCATATTTTTTGGACTTCATTTGCCGTCGCCCCAAGCCATTGTTGTTGTTGTTATTGGCTGTTGTTGTTGACCAAGCGCATGACAGTTAAGTGACATTTAACGGTTAATAAGCCTGACAGATTTACAACTGTCAGCGACGTTTAAAAATAATGAACAGCAAGGACCAAATAAAAAATAAATGCGACAACAACAACAACAACAGCAGCAACAACAAAAAAAAATGGATAAGCCAGCCCCTCGAATAGCCCAGCGATTTGGCCAAATTGACTGCGTAAAGTGAATTATTAATGTCATGTGGACCTCTGATGTCCTTAGAAGCCTGCTGCTGAATGTTGCCTATCGAAATGGCACTAAATGTCCGTCTATTTAGTTTCCAAGTGTTGAAAATTTACTGTCCGTATTAAATAAATGCGATTTTTCCGGCACGTGAATGCCGCCCAGCACAAAAGCAAACAAGCATCAGGACAGCGTTGGGGTCACATGTCGTGACACGAAAAATAATATCTAGTGCTAGTGCTGGACAATTAAGTCACGACAGTATGACTATTAGATATTAAAGATATCTAATCTCAGTCTGAGTAGGGCTCGTAAGAGCGAGGAGCTGAAGATTTACACCTTGGCAGATCTCACTTGGGCCTTGCTTAGACGGAATATAAACTTGAAATAATAAAAGAAGTGTAATACTTGAATTTTCAACATGTGGCCGTGACAATGCCGGTTAACTTTTGTTAACTATTTATATAAAAACTTCATACATTTCAAGTCTCTAGCTCTTATAGGTTCTGAGATCCTTGCGTTCATACATACGGACCGACGGACGGACGGACATGGCTAGATCGACTCGGCTATTGATGCTGATCAAGAATATATACACTTTATGGGGTCGGAGATACTTCCTTCTGGCTGTCACATACATTTGGATTTTGCACAAATACAAATACATTTTTAATGGGTTCAGGGTATAAAGAGAGTAAATATAAATAGAATTGGAGTTCGGCACGCGCTCATCTCTCGACTAAATTTTGCAGCAAGTAGGCTCCTTCGGAGGCCTAGGCACGGTACAAGAATAATATAAAACGAAAACAAAATAAAACCAAAAACTAAAGCCGAAGCCGAAGCGCAACGAAATACAAGAATGGACCAAAACAACAGAAGACAACGCTCATAAAACATAAATTTAATTTATGTGCAATTTTAGCAAGTCGTATAAATTTTCGCAGGCGAGAGAACAAACAAACAAAAAAGTAGCAAAAAAAAAGAAAAAAATGAAAAGAATAGAGAAAACAATATGAGAGCAAAAAGACAACAAAATATAAATAAGAAATAGCAAAGCGGCAGTGTGGCCAGCTGGCCCAACGACCGCTCGAGTTTGGCTTGTTGGAAATGTCCTTGAAAATGCCATGTTTTAGTTGTAGTTGTTGCTGTTGCTGCGCTTATTTATAGCCCCAACTCTCGCCGACTGGGTTGAAAGGGTATAAAGGAAAAGATATATGCTGCTTTGAAGTCCTTATTGTTCCTGCTGTTGTTGCTGCTCGGGGTTTATATGAGCAATTTATGCTGCTTGGCTGCTTGAATTTTAATGAATTGCTGCAAATTCATTTGCGTGTGTTTGTAAATGTGTTTTTGTGTGTGTTTGTGTGTCACAGAAAATGTTGCACAAAGTGTTTGCTTAAAGGCGAGTCCAAAGATGTTTCATTGTCTGCTTTCGGGCGCACGGATCTTGAGCCGCTGCGACTGGCAAAAAAATATATTAATTAAATTAAAATCATGCCAAACAAACAAAATGTTAAGAACTTTGCACTCGAAGGCTTCAAAGTTGGCATCTATGTGCCCCACAGCCAAGCAGGCCTGGAGTTTCAGCAACTTGCTAATAAAATAAATTAAATCCTAAGTACTGTGCACTTGCACTTGCTTTTAATACCATTGAAAAATACTTAATACAAGTTTTATTTACTGCCACACACACACACACACACACACACAGAGATCAAGCATTTTAAAAATGTAATTTATTTAACATTTAATTTGAAAATTTTCTGGCATATAAAGCTCAAGTTCTAGTCTCTAGTCTCCGCAAGGACAATGCAATCATAAAAACTTTGCTCAAAATCTCAGCGGGCCAAAGGCGGACGCACCGGACACACAGGCTGCTAGAGGAAGGGCGGGGGCGGGGGCGGGGGCGGGGGCAGTAGATATGGGCAGTGCGAGGGGTTGACAGTATTTTCTGCTTGTTATTTACTGAAAATACATGACAAGCACACACACACACACACACACACGTACCAGGGACAATATTGTTTTATTTCCAATGTTGTTGGCCAAGTTTTTTGCCGCTTGTTGCACGCAGCACTCTTCTTCTTGCTCTTCGCTGGCCTCGTCAGCCTGCTGTTGACTCTGCCACAGACCAGCTGCATACAAGATTTTGATAATTTCTGGTAAGAATTACAATGTGAGTACTGCTTCATTTTTATGTTGAAAAATAAATTAAGTTTATGGAAATTCAATTTACATTTCCTAAAACAAAGCCAAAACAAGCGCATTTCAGCAACTAAATCTAAAATAATTATTCATTTCTCTCCATAAGCCAGATTTACTGCTGACTTAAAAAAAAAGTGAAGCGAATTTGTTCTCTGATTTTAATTTCTGCATTCAAGTTTTATTTGTTTTTAAAAATAAAATTTATTCAAACAAGAGTGCTCAAAAGAACAGGATTTCGATATCGATTGCTATCGATTGCTTGGAATCGAGGCAGGTTTCCATCTCTAGCTCGTATAGGTTCTGAGATCCATGCATTGGACGGACGGATGGACGGACGGACAAGGCTAGTTCTTATCGACTATTGATGATAATCAAAAATATATATATACATATATACATATATACATATAGATGCTGCCCTCTGCCTGCTTCATACGTTTACACACAAACATTATAAACTTTTTAGCCATTTTCAATGGGTGGTAAACTAATTTGAAATAATCGTTGTCCTTTTTTACATGTGACAAAAGTCAAACCAGACAAAACTTTTGACATGAAAAGTTGCTAAACACAGATTAAATGCTTCCTACTCCAGACTCTCAACTTTCATAAATATGTTTAAACTAAGCCTTGTTTTGTAATTACAAAAAAAAATTGCATTTTAGATTTTAAAACAACTTCAAATAATAAAAGACTTAATTCAAGAATTTTCTTAACAAAAAGGAAAATCTAGACATTGTTTAGGTTCGTTTATTGTGCGACACCTGCATTCAAATAAAAAATATTCCATTAAGCTGAACAATCTGAACAACACCGAACCCCGACATCCGGTCTATATAAACGAGCACACACATTCTCAGTGTGACGCAACACAAATTATTAATCTGTTGTTTTCACTTTGTGGAGCGTTTGTTAAGGGCCCGCACCCCTACACCAATATTTGTATACAAAAAACTAACAAAGAGAGATAAAATAAATTTGGAATTTACTCGCCTGCTGTGACTTTTCACTCTGGTGCTGACATTTTAATAACAGCTCGCATGTTATTGTTAAATATTATGGATAGACTGAGAGAGAGAGAGAGAGAGAGAGAGAGAGAGAGAGAGAGAGAGAGAGATTGTAAAAAGCAATACGCAGTTATTTGTTGGTCAATGGCCAGAATGTTTAATAATTGAAAAGAAGCTGGCACAAAAAATTGCGCTGACAATGGCCAAAGCAGACGACAGCGCCTGACACTTGTTGGCCTTTTATTTTATTTACTTTATTTTTTTGTTTTTTTTGGCATTTTTTTTTTGTCAATATCATGCATGACTTTATCAATATTTTTGGGGCACTTTTTTTTGCCCGAACTTACACATTGTCGAATTATTACAACCTTTTAAAAATGCATGTTTAATGGAAACGTTCAGTAAAAGGAAAATCGCAAATGGCCTGTAGAGAAGCGTTTTTCTTTTTTTGAGTAAACCCATTTCCTTATACCCTGTAATTTGTCAACGATGCAGAGTTGTGGATTCCAGAACGAATCTTGTTGATAATACGAATCTTTTAGAGACAATGAGAGACACATAAATGTATAAAATTTTGAGCAGGGTAACACACAGTCGAGTGCTTACTACTACTTGTTTTTTATTATTAATTGGTTCGAAATATCTGCTCGAACACTGTAGTAAAAGTGTTGACGGACACGGCACTGATTTATTTTTTTGTTAAACGTAAGGTTTTTATTTAATCAACAATTGAAATCTCACGCATACAAATGCAATGAGTTTTTCCAATTCCAAAGTACTTAGCACTTGGGTGTATCTAATTAAATGCGCGTGTTTGTACATTGATAACACACACTCAAGGGACGGGAAAAGCGACCATATTTATGCGGCTTATCTATGCGAGAAAACACGCCTTTTGCGCATTCTTTGAATGTTTACCTCGGCGGCGGTTTGTGTGTGTGTGTGTGCGTGTGTGTGTGTGTGCGAGACACAAAGACAAACAATGAAACGAAATAGATTTTCAGGACTCTTATGGCAAAAGTCCTTAGCACTTACACATAAGCCTTGGCAGCGTCTTCACCGCAACAACGTTGTCCCCGACCACGGCCAACAAAATGCTTTCAATTATTTGCCAAGTCTGCAGTTAATTAACATAAATTAAAAATCAAAACCACAGGATGTCAGTTAAGTGCGGCTTGTGGCCCGGCATGGGCACATCTAATTATGTATACTCTACATCAGTTTATGGGACCCTGGACACGTGTCTTTCCCACAGTTTAATCGCCGCATTTTGTTGCAACGCACGTTGCAGCCATTAAAAGGCAGTTTTCGAGTTTAGTCCTGACAAAAATTAATATTTAATTATGCCAAGGAAACTGGAAAATGGCAAACAAACAAATGCTAATGCCACTTGCCGCAATGTGAAATGTGTATCTTAGGCCCTTGCAAACAGTTTGAGTGTTTAAGTAACAAATACGCTATAATTATTTTAGGATATATTGTGAGGGGCAATTACTTAAGATAGGATTTTGATTTAAGCATAAGAATAGCCTCATTATTATTCTTATATTACTTTGGCAGCGTTATGGTAGACTTGAAGGAAGTGCTAACGAATAATTACAGACTAGTATAGTTTAATATATTATCGACTAAAGCCCGAATCTCTCTTATGCTGGGTTTTGAAAATTTGGTAACTAATCGAACTCGATTTTAAATAAGTTTTAAAAGAATTTCTGAAAACATTTCAAAAGGTAATTTCAATAAAAAATTAAAAAGTCAGGATATTTGTAGACATTCCCCTTTTGCAAATATGTGAGTATCTGCATTTGAAGCTCGTAAATGCTGAGTTTAATGAAAATGTCTTGGGAAACAGAATGATTTGCCATATAAGAACATATTTTCCGACCGATCTATAGCAGCCGATGTTAATAAGATTTTTCCCATATATATATATTTATTAAAACTCTTTCAACAAACCATTTTCCTTCGCTCACTTAAGGTAACATGTGAAGATTGTACTCATTATTTTTCATAAAATAATAAATAAATTATATTTAAAATTCTCAAACGAGCATATCAGACTTAACTATATATATTTATTGAAATTTTCAGGCTGCTGCTGTGACAATGCGTTAATGGATTTTTTATATTTTAATTGTATAAGTAGGTATATATTTTAATGATTGTGCCAGCATTAAACGTTTTTTTAACTCCAACTTATTAATATGCGTGTGCATGTGTGTGTGTGTGTGGCTCAAATTAAAACACATTATGCGCACAAATATACGCACTCACACACACACACACACACACACACACACACACCCACACACATATAACGGCGAGCAGCTTATTAAAAAGTTAAGAACTTTAAATGCCGCATAATGAAATGCATTTCAGATATTTGCATTGTCACTTAACGCTTTTAATTTAATTTCATTTAAGCGACAATTCAGATGAAAAGGCTTGAGGCGCTTCTTTTTTTATTTATTTATTTTTATAAATTTTTTTTTTCGTCGTATTTTCCATAACGCGCATACGCAGCGTTGTCCAAACAGTCGACGCTTAATTACAGCCCGAACAATTGGCCCGTGCCTCGACCTGCGGTCACATTTAATGACAGCTCAGGAGTCATCTGGCGTAAATCAACGACAGTCTGACTCCGGCGTTATTGTTTCAATATATACCCACAAGGACACTGAGCCAAACAGCTCACAATTTATTGATGGAACCAGGTTCGAGTCGAGTCGAGTCGAGTCGCAGCTGGGTGCGGCCGGGGTCTGGGTCTGGTCTATGGATTCAATCAGTGACACCGCAACCGCAAAATCAACTGCTTAACTGGCCGCTCACATTATGCGGTGCATGTTGAAAGTTGTGCGCGACGCCACAAAATGCTCTTGTTACTACAAGTTGACCTATTATGCCCTATTAAATAACATTGCAGACCTATAACATATTTGCGATATGTTTGTATACAAAACCACAGACAATGCCCTTCCTGAGCTTCCCTTTAATTATTTTCATATACCATATGAGTCATATACTAGTCACAAACTGAAACTCATAATTGCATAGATTGCTTATATCATAAAAATTAAAGCATAATCTTTTTATCATGGACAAATTTATTTGTTGAACCTTGAACTAATGTCTGTAGCAAAAACTATGAAAGTCAATAAGAATTTACATCGGGATATCTTAAATTAATATAAATTAAATATACTTCTCAATCAATATCAATACATACATCCTTGATGATATTGAGAGAATTGGGACTATTCTATGCTATTCCTCAATCAGTTCGGAGCATTCTGATTGCGTTCAATTTCTTTTTCATTAAGATTTCTCCGAATAAGCATATTGTTTTAAGAAATTTGGGCGAGTAATGTACTTGTATTTTCAATTTTCTCATTTCAAATAACTAAGCATGCCAATAAAGTTTGCCTGACATGCCTCGAATTGGTTTCTTGCTTAAGAGTTGGTTAGAAGATTGAACACTGCGGTTAACGCTGTTCGCTTTATCTGTTCGGCTATTAGATGTAGCATGTATATAAACAATGTGTATATATATCTGGCGGAAGAGCCATTTGGAATCTGGTCAACATGGTTTGCGGTTAACAGTTGATAGCTTTTTGAATAGTATGTTGGCTGTCTGTGTGCGGCAAAAGTTTTGCACGAGACATGCGGCAAAATATTTGTGGCCCTTGCTCATGTTGGTCACACTTTATTTGACAAAAAAAAAAAAAACGAAGAGAATAAGGAAAAACACAACAGCAAAAAGAAAAAATCTATGCCTAGCCATTTTGAGGGCAATGTAGAAGAAAGAAAACAAGAATCGCGCACTTCACATTGGAAAAAAAAAACATGTTTGGACGCAAACTGCTTAGGCAATTTTCAAGTGATGTTCTCTTCCTTCAGCTGCGATAAGTGTGCTTCATGGTGTGTGTGTGTGTGTGTGTTAGTGACTGACCACAAATACTCGAT
The DNA here is from genome assembly GCF_003285875.2 of Drosophila novamexicana. Taxonomy (NCBI): domain Eukaryota; kingdom Metazoa; phylum Arthropoda; class Insecta; order Diptera; family Drosophilidae; genus Drosophila; species Drosophila novamexicana. The sequence goes on along the minus strand of NW_020824827.1, from coordinate 1,449,231 downwards.
GTACACACACACACCCACACAGCGCAAAGGGCACACACACACACATCACGGCCAGAGCGTTGGGTCTTTGAGCTGTGGGGTCCTTCGAGGCTCGAATCCCCCTCGAGCCGGGCCCGGCTAAGTAACTAAAGGCAACCAAAACAAAAGCGAATGCCCATAAAAATGGACAACAGCAACGCGCTGATAAGCTGCAAATAATTTGTATGTGCTGGCGGGGCAGGGTAAGGGAAGCACAAGACGACGAGCGTGCATAGACAAAAGCGTCAATTCCAAATGCGCATCAGCACACAAAAGTCTGTGTGTGTGTGTGTGTGTGTGTGTGTGTACACTAAGAGAAAAAGAAAAGAACCAAAAATCTCAAATCAAGTGTAAACTTTGTCAAAAGCCCCAAATTCCCTGATACAAGACTCAAATACCGAACTCAATCTAAGAAGCTTTGTATTTTGGTTTCGTTTCAACGGACCGCAAGTAAAGCTTTCTGATAAAAACATTTCTAAGCTTCATGTCTACAAGAGTATTTAATCTTCGGTGTGACGCTCTTCTTTGTGAGTTAGTTACATTTGAAGTTTAATTTGAAAACTTAATTTAACCATTTTAAAAGCATAATATAGGGACATCTTTATACCCAATACGTTTTCACTTCTAGCCCTTTCAAAGTAGAATTTAAGCCCCGATTTTGTCTCTGAGTGTGGCTGTGTATGTGTGTATGTGTGTGCGTGTGTGTGGCAGTTAAGGCTTTATGTTTGACCATATCGGGAAGCTCATAACAGGCCAGCGTCTCCATTAGCATGGGCCATACTGATGCCAACGGACAGATTGTTTGGCCAACGAACTGGCCTCGCCTTGCCTTGCCACAAAATGTTGCAACATCTGGCCAGATCATCGCATTTGCCACATTCTCGGCACACTTATTGCGCTTTTTGCCAGCCGCATAAATCTTGCCAAACTCAGTTTATCATAAGTGCAACTTGTACGACAGTCGGCGTGGCATGCCCCACCCCACGACGCACCACACGCAAAACCCAACATCCCATTTCCAATTAGATGAAATTACTGCATATATTGCCAATTACTGAATATTCGTTATAATTATCTCAATATTAGGTATCACCTGCTAATTAAAGGCATTAATCGGTGTTGTTATTAACTCCGATAATTAAATGCTTGTGAGTAGTGTGCTATTGGAGGTGTCAGGCTGGAAGCTACCCTGTACAGACACACTTAGAAATGTGAACATGTTGCTATATATATCTACATATATATATCTTTCTCGGTGGAAAGTGCGATTCAAAGGCTTTTCTTGGTAAAGTTTTAAGTTTTTACGGAATAGTGTTAATTTGATAGAGTTTATTTTAACCGTGGCACGGGCAAAGCCGAGGTATACCCTCTATTATATATAGACATAGATAGAAACTTCCCTCACCCATAACTCGGCCAAATGTCATCGGATTTTCATGAGGTTTGCGTCTTTGTTCATGGTTTGGCCTCTAGAACAGTTTGGCATCTAAATCTGGCAACATTATTTTTGGTCGAAATCCATGTAAATTTTGTACCCTCAAATATCCTATATAGACATAAATCAAAACTTCCCACTCCCAGTCAGTTCTCATCCGATCTTTGTTCTTTGTTCTGATTCAATTTGGAATCTCTACATAAGAAACTAATGAATACGTGTTTCAGCTATTGGCTTACCGCTCGATCAGTTTCAAATTCATTTTTATATATACATATCTATAAGCCACGCTTCAACTGTATGGATTCTAAATTGTGATTGCAAATAGTTGATAGCTAGCTCAATACAGCATATTTGCAATTGTAAACTCCAACTTTGATTGTGCACTCTGTTTATGTTTGCCGATATTCGAATTAAGCCTGGATATACTTATGCGGGCACTTGGCTTAACATATCAGCGATTGCATTACTTTCAGCTCACATGGTGCATGCTACAAAATGGTTGCCACATTGGCATTGGCGATAAGCGGCCGCAACAACAACAACAACAACTGTTGTTGTTGCAGCCGCGTTTGCAATTTTGCATCCAATAAAATTTTCGGGGCTAATGCAAACATTCGGTTCGCAGAAAAACCCCACTCTATAATATTTGCATGCACTCGCGCAAAATGTGACCAAAAATGCTGAAATGAAATCGGAAACTGGCATTAACGACTGCAGTTGCTGTCTGTGTCCCTGTTCCCGCTTCCACACCCCAGCCCAACACATCCCGACCTCCTTTCAGTCCCCCTTTGATGGGTTAACAATTTTAAGCGCAAGTTATGTGCAAATTGTGTGCCATTGGCGGCCGTCGATTGTTGCCGACGACCGAAGCGGTTTTAAATTTCAATAAAAGTAAAATCCAAATATTGTCAATGGCCAGTGAGCCCCGAATGGGGCGGCACGCGCTGGCTATTGGGCGTGGCAAGCGAACGACACGTTCATGACGCTGCGTAATGCTTAATATGAAATGGCACAAAAACAGTTCCACACAAATCGCTGCGACACACAAAAGCAAAGAAATATACGACTGCGCCGATGCACACCAAGTGCCGAATCTTGAATACACTTATTTAGTAGAACAAATATCTTAAGCTAATATACTTTTAGTTTAAAATTTAACTTGATAACAAATTCATCTACTTTTGTTTTCTTATTTGAATTATTAGCTCTGTTTAAAAAATGGAAGTTCCATTGAATGTATTCAAGCAATATTTCAATTCATGAGAGCTTTATCAATTTTTGGCAAAATTTTTCAATTCCATCAAATTGGGAAAAACAACAAAAATTCAGGACTTTAAATTATGCCTCCTGACAGCAGGAACAGAAGATTGTCATAAATAGAAGAGAGAGTGTGGCTGCAAAGCGAAGATCAGCACAAATTTTGGAACATGGCTGAATAAATGCTGAACTTTTTTTGTAGTTGTCTATGAAAGTTTTAGGCAAAGCATTCAAATTTGCAACTAACTTCAAATAACGTGCTTCTAATATGCTTAAATCTCCTCTAAGCCAAAGACGCCCTGTTTGTATTAAGGAAAGCTTAGATTCCAATAGTTCAGATAAGAGAATTGCCTGCTTTAATGCTGGGCATATTTACTGACCAATTAGGAATACCTACGGCATACACTGGCCGTGGAAGAGAGTGAAAGCAATAAGAGCGTGAAAGACAAGCAGCAAGGTCGTCGAGGCGAGAAGCATAAGAAGAAGAAGTGGAAGAAGAGGGAGAAGGGGCCTCCGGGTCGGCGTCGTGGTTTCAACAGCCGCACAACGCATGACATTTATGCCCGACATAATCCGCTTACACAACAGGATAACAAGATGAGCACTCGTACATTTTTAATGCGCTCGAGATACAATAATTTATATGCGTGGCACGTAAACGACGAAGGTGGCCGTCCAAGGGGCGCCGCCAGCGGCAGCAGCAGCAGCAGCAGGAGAAGCGTTAAACGTAAACAAAAATTGCGCCTGAAGTGGGGTTTTGGGACTGAGGCTCAGCCAATGCGTGTGGCATATGCGAGGTGGGGTGGGCTACTTACTTAGGCAACGCTATAAAATGCATAAGATGGACATAAATACAAATTGTTGTCAGCGACATGGATATATGGCTGAGACACGCCCGCTTGGGGCGCCACGCCTACTGTGTGGCAAGATGAGCTGCCACCAAAGTTGATCAACAATTATGCCAAAACAATTTGTATTCGATATGAATAATTTCTAGTCAAAATTCAGCGCAGTCTGCGGCCACTTGTAACGCCCGAGGCGCTGGGCCAACAAGATTTTCCGCCCGAAAGTAGGCAACGGGGTCAACGAATCTATTGGCGACCAAACGGAATGCAAAAAGAGAAAAGCAAAAGGAAGCCCAACAAAAGTATGAAGTCCAACAACACGTCAAGAGCAATGCCAACAACTGCCAGCACAACCCAATCACACACACACTCACAGACACAGACCTACACACACACACTCACACTCAAAATAAGCACTTGAGCACCACAAAATTTATGCGATTTTGAACTGCTGCCGGGGCTTTTTGATGCCCAAGCAAGCGAGCATTATAATTTTGTCGTGCCCTTTGTAGCTTAATCTAATATAAAAGCATGTTTAAAACAATATTTCTCATTATTTATAAATAGGTGCTGGGGTTAGACTCTAAACATGGCTTAAAACTAGCTAGCTAAGGATCTATATTAGTTGTCTTTTCAAATAATCAACATCTAAATGGAACAAGACTCAAAAAATGTAATTCTAACATCAGCGTGCTTTGCCACAGCCTTGTCACCCGTTCCACGCATAAACTCGTTGTGAATTACAACGCTTTGAACGACGAAAACAAAATAAATATCAGACATAAACGCAGAGCCTATAACTTTAAAGTTCATAGGACATAGCTCATATAACTGTTGACTTTTCTGTCTTTGAGGTTCTTCAGAGTTGTAGAAAAGCAAATATATAAATTTATGGTAAAGAAAACTAAGTTTAAGACCAACTCAGGCCAGTTTAAAACAAGATTTGAACCTAACCCAAAACCACATTTTAAGCGGGACATACAGATTTTATTTAAGATTCACAAATGATATACTTAAATTTATTATAAGACTCGATTTAATCCTCTTCTGAATACATTTTAGACGACTTTCGAAGCTTTTTGCTTTAAGCAGCAAGCCTAACACAAAATGTATTTTATTGTTAATGTTTTTTAAGATTATAATCTGAAATTTGAAGTGACTTCGGAAATAATGCCGAGTCTCTTTATATACGAAATCTCACTGTGATTAAGCAAGATTAAGCAGAGCAGCTGCGCAAAGCTTGTTTCTATTGAAGGAACCAACTTGTTAATAGGCATTAGAGTATTTAAAAGTCGTTAAGCGTGCTACGTATTTATATGCTATTTGTAAGCGGTTGCCATTGGAGTTGTTTGCTTTTTGCCATTGCCATTGTCTTCTTGTCTATGGACGTGCGTACAGGGGCGTTAAATTTGGCACACCCACACGTGCTCGTGTCAATATGCGAGTGTGTGTGTGAGGATGTGTGTGTGCGACAGCACTTTATGGCTTAAATAAGTCAACAACACGGCAGCGGCAGCAGCCACAACAACAACAATAACAACAATATAAACAAGCTCCTGCCAATGCCAACGCATGTTGAGCCAAGTTGTGTTTACACTTTCGTGGCTTTTGTTTATGATGTCAAATAAAAGTGCACGACAATACCGAATAAATATTTTATTGCGCCAGCGGAAGCAGAAAGTAACTTAAAGTATGGCCACGCCCACGCCTTTTTACCAAGGAGCCATATTAAAGTCGGCCAAGAGATCAAGATCTCATCTGGGCGCAGCACATAAACAGCTTTTGACAAATGTGCGCCTAATAGAAATAAATGCAAATATAAACTTGTCCATTGTTTGGATGACAACAAGGCAGCCTCCTCGCTGCCAGTGTGTCAGGGCACGGTCCATTTGTCAGTGGCAGCCAGACTGTCTTCTCTACTCGTGCAACCCCGCCATCCTCCATCTACATTCACCATCTCAGCCTGCCACATGGCGGCTGTCTTCGCTTTTATTGTCGCCCGCTCGCTGGCACGATAAACATCTTCGACTATTGCCGACTGTATTTCAAGTTGGCCCGCTTATCATTAAACATTATCGCGCAACGTATTTGACATTTCCGTTCTTGGCATTGCCGACCGACCGACCATGTTACCAATTTTATTGTGTCATCGGCCCCTACTCTTAACCACAGAGGCGTCGCGCTCCTCGTGCTGGCTCCATTGTCATTGCCTTTGTTCCTTTTATGTTGATTAAATTATAAAATATTTACTTGCCCAATGCTGCTACAGCAGCCACTGTTTCTCACTCTCCCTCTCTCACTCTCTCTCTATCTCTTTCTCTCTTTGTCTGTTGTATGTTGCATATCAATTTCATTTTTAGCACAAGTGCAAGCCAATGCGGCGTATACATAACTTGTGCCACAATATGTTTTTGACTTGAACGTTTATTGTAGCTGCAGCTACTTTCAGGACAGTCAACTAATAATAATATTCGCTTTATATATCTGATACTAAAATAGCAACCAATTGCTTTCCGTTAGCTAATTTAATACCCTGCACTAATTAGATTCGTTTAAAAAGGCCTTTCTTGCAGCTAAGCAGAGTATGTTACTTTTTGTCGAGTCGATCAGAAAACACTTAAGGTCAAGTTATGCGAAATTATTAATAACTTTCACCCGCTTTCCCAAAAGCATATACCATAACAATTTTCCTCTATCAACTAGAGGGTATATCCTAATGTTGCTGCTAAAGAAATCTGAGGATAATGTTGAGCTAATATAAATATATAAAAATAGTTCAACTTATATCTATCTCAAGGCAATAGCTGCTATGGCTACTCTTGACTCTTAAGTTTCTTTCTCTTAATTTAATTTTTTATCAAATAAATAATAAATAGATTACTTATGGAAATTAAATGAAGTTTGTAGCAGATGTTTGCTACGACTTTTCAGTCAAGACATAAAATTCTTTAAAAAATTTATAATATTTTATAAAAACTTTGTAAATTTACAACTGCCTTCATATAAACCAAGGCTAATTGGCAATTCGTTCAATTTTTAACTCTTCCATACTTTTATTGCATTTCGCTGAGTAATTCACTGATGCAGCATGCGGTTTGGTACTGCAGTACCGAGCTGGTTGCTTCTGGGCATGCTGCTCCAGCTGATTGTGCCCGGTGCCGGCGAATGCTGCCACTCGAAAACCATCGCATTTCAGTTGGCTGACAATGAGGATGACTGCAGTCTCTACGATTCCAAGTTGACAAAGGGCGGCGTATGCAAGATGTCCATTTGCGATGATGGAAGCGCCGTCGACGGCAACTACTGCGGCCAGGGGCCGTGCAACATTTTTGGCTGCAACTGTGATGGCGGCTGTCGAAGGGGCGATGGAGCCCAAATATTTCGGGAATTCTACGGCGATTACCATGTACGCAATGTGCATATTGTCTAGTCGAAAAGTAAACATATACCCTGTACTTTACTTAAAGTTGCGAATACCTTTTTTTACACTTATACCTTACACTAGACAATAAAGCTTGCTTATTTAAAAATACCAAAAAGTCGGAGAATTATCTAAGACATAATGAAAGAAAGAACTATAGCTATAATAAACTATAAAATTAATATTTATCGATAGATACTTTCTCCAGCTCGTGTTCTGTTCAGATACATTTAACACAAGTGTAATTTTCCTTATACGCACTTTCTATAATAGAGCTAAGCAATTAGATAGCTTATCAATTGCAAACAGCAGGTAATAAATTAATGCTGGGTGTCAAATTGAACTCATTGATTGAGTTGAACGAAAAACAATCAGCAACAATTATAAAAAGCCTCTTGTAAAATGATAAGACACAAGACAAAGCACGCGTTGAGCGTAAGCTGTATATAAAGGTGCGATTGGGCCGGATCTGGCAAACAGTTTGTTAAAGGTGCATATTGGAGCACCATGAAGCTGGCATTGATCGCATCGCTCTCCGTGGCCCTTTGGCTACTCAGCCTCAGCTCAGGTGCAACGGCCGATTGCTGCAGACCATCAAAGATTCTGTACAAGTTGGCCAACAATGGCAAGGAACACAATTGTCAGACATATGGTGGCAAATATCACAACAAAGAGACGTGCGAGAAGAAGGTCTGCGGCAACGGGGACGGCATTGTGGGCACCTGGTGCGGCCGTGGCAAATGCAATCCCAGAGGCTGCCACTGCCGAAATGGATGCCTGCCCGGCGAGGCGACCGCCAGTTTTCGTGAGAAGCATGGTTATTTCAATTTCGAATATGTGGGCTATGCTTAAGCAACAAAGTGTTGTAAAATAACAAAATATAATGTGCATCTATTAAGCATTGTCTAACGAACTTTGTGCCAAACAGAACTTTAGAAGTGCAATCATTTCCATTTGGGCCACAAAACAAATTAAATGTGCACCAATCCATAAGGTATCGCATGACCAGAGAGCATTCGGTAACCCAAGCTGAGCTGCTGCTTCATTTACAGGCCACGCCCACTAATGCCAAAAACAAAACATAAACAAGAGAAAGAGTGCTCTAGTGACATACTTTATGGACTTGCAGATACCCTGTACGCACACGAAACTTGCTGGGCAGTACTGTTTCTTTTCCCATTCTTCAGATTATGCAAACATCGAATCTCACATCAGTTTGGTTTTTCTTATTAGATTGTTTTAAAATTTTGTTTGCCTGGAGATGGAGGTCAACCTACCTTTTTGAAAAACCATGTTGGATAAATAAAGAATAGTCAAGTAGCCTGCCCCAGATGCTAAGGTCTGAGATGCTTTCACTTGCTACAAGCCCATTATACCCGCACTCGATTGGGTGCAGGGTATCAAAGAGCTTTAAGCTAGCTATGTAGGTAACGCAAATAGGAGCTTGCAGCTGACAGGCAGTCCGGGGCTGTCAGGGCAGCCCAACCAGTTCACCTGGCGTATCGCCTTGCAACAAAACGCAGCAGCCAACAGCTGCGGATGCAACAAGAGCAGCAGCAGCAGCAGCAGCAACTCCTGCTGCTGGTGCCTGGGCAGTTTATCAATTCGTACCGCATAGCAAAAATTGATTGCAACGATTTATACTTTCTACTTCCTTTCACTTTATATATTCTTCTTACCTTCGTGCTGCTTATCCTGGCTGGGCGTCTTTCGCCTTTGTTCCTTTTCATCTTGTAAATACTTTTACTATAATATCCTTTCATTGCTTGTATTCACTGTGCCAAGTGCCTGGCATTGTTTGCCCGTACTTGTGCTTCCTCGTATTTCGCTTTCGCTTTGGCTCCCGCCGACTACCCGAGGACTACCCCCTAGGTAGATGGTGGCTGGTAGCTGGCGTGGCATTGCCAATCTCTTGTGTAACACAATACAATGTCCTGCGGTTGTAAAACGATTTATTTTGTTATTGATTCGCTGTAAGTGCTCCATGCGCCACCCACTCGCCGGACCCCACCTCCCCACTCGGTATATGATGCAAATATCGTAATGGCAGGCCCCAGGCGCACGTTCGCTCCTTTGCATACCCCGACATCCTGGGCGCGGAATACCCCTAACCCAAGGCCAAAGTGCTCAGCTGGCTCTCGTGCTAAACATAAATAAACATTTCGCCGAGATTATTGAAGTTTTATAACTCATTTCTGTCGATTGGTGGGCGCGGCTCAGCGATGTGTATAAATAAATGGGCGCACATTTCATACGCTGCACGGGGCGGGGGCGGAGGCAGGGGCAGGGAGTTCATGCCACAACGGCGCACAGTGCTAGAGACAGCTGTCCTTTGGGCGCCTTTCAGTTTTCGTGTTGCTGCACATTTTAATAAATCGTTTACAAGCAGCCGAGTCCTGAAACTCAGGACTCCAGCCAGTATAGACACGCACACACACACACACACACACACACACACGCAGCCAGTTCCTAGGGAGCATAGGGCATTGGGCCAGAGTCCAGGCACAATAAGAAAATTCATGATCATAAATATCCTGCAGGCGTTAAACGTTCACGTCGTTTTCAACATCGTCCTTGCTACCGACCATGCCTTTAATTCTGAATCCTGAATCCTGCTGTCTGGCTCCACTCAACTTTTGCTCTATGCAAAAGACGACCGACTCTCAGTTGCTCCACTTTTGATTTAATATGCTCATTCCCAGCCACCAGAACAACCACCACAACAACAAAAGCTTCGGTTTTGTCTTTCGCTTCTGAAGTTTTGTGTGATTTGTGTCTATATTTAGATGGTTCCGTTCAAGTGAAGCCCCTGTGGGCCATTGTTGAACCTGCTCCAGTTGCCGCTCCCAATTCGACTTCAGATTCTGTTGCTGTTGTGGTTGGCATTGTTTCCGTGTTGGTTAGCGACTTTTTTTTTGTTTATTTTTTTTTTCATTTCCAAGCCATTAAATAAAGCGCACAACACTCTTCGCATACACTGCGAGCAAAAAAAAAAAAAAAACGAGGAAAAGCGCATAGAAAAATGTTCCGCTTAATGATTTGCGACACATTTATTCGCAACATAAATTAGACAGCAGCCAGACAAACTGGCCAGACTGCGACAAGTGGCCAAACTGGGCAGCCACAAAAGGACATTTTATGACGTTGGCCACTTTTGACAACAAACCACAATTCAAATGATAATTAACTCAAGAGCTGGCTGATGCGAGACGATAATCATAATTCTTAGTTAGGCGCAATATATCAAAAATATTGTCTTGTAAATGGGAGACATGGCAGAGAATACTCTTAATATTATTATAATTGCAATCTGAGCCATAATATTAAATGTAGAACATCATGGACATCCTTTAAGGAACCCCATTAACATTTTAAGTAGACCTTTGATTAAAAGCTCAGCTTAAATTTTATAAATTAGTTTCCTTTCCTTTATCAATTTTTTTCAATATCATATTATTAGTATTATTACTTGACTGCTATTATAAAATGCATAAATCAGAATGTTATTAAGAAATAAAGAAAGAAGGAAAGGACATTTCCGGATATGCTCGAAAAACCCTAAATTAAGAGGCACTGTAGTTCAGGTTAGACCGTATTGCCACCGTCGAATACAGGGTCTATACTAGATATACCCTAGGATTCGAGAACTCATATACCGAGCACATTATTACAAGGCTTAAGCCGTAGTTGGTTGCAATTCAATAAAGGATATTTAGCACAATCGCATGTTTTAATCGGATTAGTGTTTTTAAGCCCAAAACAATTATTTTTACGAGACAATGCGACAGTTTTTGTATTGTTCAGAAAAGTTTCGAAAAAAATATAACATAATTTGATAAATGTATAACGTTCAATGTAAGCCGAATATATATTTATATTTATAATATCAAATATATTAACTAGCATTTAATCAAAAAACAAAACAGGCATAATAATGAGTAAAGTATTTAGCCTGGCTACGAATAAATATATGTATTGATTTTTAAACGTTATGTTTAAACATAACTTTTAAGTAGAGCAATAAAGCATGTTAAGTAATATATATGGAAATGAAATAAAAACGACTTACATGCCTGAGTTATAACGTAGGCCATCAAACGAGCTGGAGTCCGGCTTAAGGTGTAATGTAATGCCTGCTTAGCCGAAGGCCATTTACCCAGAGCTATTGAAAAGATAAGTTAATAATTGATATTAAACAGTTTTGACCAACTCAAACATATGGCTATGCTATTAATCTTTAAGCGAGCTTGCCTCGCAGTAAAACCTAAAACCAATTTCTAGTAATGCATGCGGCTACTACAAATTCACATTAAAGTAATGCGCTATACCAAAAAAAAAATGCTAACAAAATTGTGAGTTAAAGAGCTTTAGAAAGCTTTGACCGAGCAGCTGGCGCAGAGTCGAGAAGCAGGCTCATCGCTTATGCCATCTTTATGATAAGCGAGACGACCCAAAAGCCAGCATTTAGATTAAACAGCATGCCACATGTGCTGCCATACACACACGCACACGCACACACACAGCTGCAGATAGGCATAAATATATGGATTTGTGCATGTCTTGGTCGCTTTGTGTGTGTGTGTGTGTGTGTGTGAAGGCATAAGCTAATCAAAGCTAGTTTAATGCGTGCGCCGCCAAAGTTAATCCTAATTAATTTAATTACGCTTTTGGCATAAATTATTCGACAATGTGCAAGAAATAGTTGGCACACACACACACCCACACACACACACACACACACACACACACCCACACACACACACACACACAGACACGCAGACAATCTATCTATACACATATATTATACGCAATTAGTTGGGGTTTTCGCGGCGCCTCTTCTAATTGTTATTAATTGCCGTTACCCAGAAATGTGCAGTCAACCGAGCAAAGTGGAAAATGCCGGCAGACAAGTGAAAATGGGCGCAAAATGCCAGCAAATGGGCTAAATTGGAAAAAGGGCAAATGGCAAAGTCAAAGCATCGGCCAAAAATATATATTTCATGTATATAGATTTGAATGAATCTACAAATATGAAATCATCAAAAGTTTTGCTATCTACTTTATGTTGCGTAAATGTATTTTATTGAAATATTGTACCTGTCACATGGTCCTGCCCCAACCTTAGCTGCCCACCCAACCCCAACCCCCTTAGGTCTAAAGAGGCAAGACACTTGGCATTGCGAATGCTCAGCACGTGCAAGAAATTGTCGAGATGGCAAATAGTTTTCCAACAGCTAAAGCAACAAGGACAGCAAATGGGAAAACTGCAAATGTCCCACTGACTGACTCCTAGTGGGCGTGTCCTTGAGCGGCTCCTGGCCACAGGACAGAGAACACAGGTACGTATTGTAGCTGGCAGCCGCCGGTTCGCCTCGTCTCAAATAAACTCGAAAATTATTGTTTTTGTTTTCGTTACACTTGAGTTTGCTGCTTGTCGCAAAACTTTTATTAGGTGTCTGCATTCTGCTGCCAATATTTCGGTCGGCTCTTACAAAATTACTTCAGGGAGCAGGCCAGAAAAAGGGGTGTTGTGGGTGCGGCTGCTGGCGAAACTTGTGTCTGTGTCGTCTGTCTCGATCGAAAGATGAAAGATTTTAATTAAAATATTGTCCATCGGCCCCCCAAAAACTAATAAATCAACGCTGCACTCGGCGCACTTTCAACAGGTTCTTATCAAATGCCCAGGCCCCCAAAACACACATATTTTCGGGGACTACTTGAGCTGCAAACGATGCCAGGACACACAAGGCGCAGGGCAGGCGCCTTGTGCCCATTCCACGCGACACCAGACTAAGTCCACACACACACGTATATATATATATATATTTTATGTGCCGAGGTGTGCAAAAGCCCTGCAACCATTCACCTAGTGCACTACATTATTTATTTGGGAACGCTTTGGCATTGGAACACATGAACGGATCGGACTCTTCGCCTTACAGAGCGTTAACATTTAAGAGAGCGTCGCACCGTACTGCGCAGCTGCAGTGCTGTTAATAACCGTGTGTTACTGTTAAGCTTAACATGTTTGTGAAATGCTACGGAAGTGGAACATAAGTAAATAATATGTGAGGCAATCAAGTATTTGTTACCGTTCAAAATCATTAGCCGAAATTTTAAGAATGTTACAAGTAGTCAAGAAATTCTCAAAAAGTCTAAATTTTAGCAAGCTTTTGTAACTTGTTTATGAATTAAAGCATTTTAAATTACCTAAAAAAAAAAAATACCACCGAAAATTGTAACTATCAAAGTGCATAAGGCCTTTTTTGTAAAATACTAATTCAATCGTTTCTTAAACTATAAATGTATCTATATGTATCCGTATTCGGACATTTAGTTAATATTATTCTAATAATTGTTGAAATAGTGAAGTTAAATGTTTCAAATAAATGTATATTCCCATTCTAGATAGAATTTGTTATACTTTGGGTCTATTTCGACAAGCTGGGCTTGTAATAAAAATAATAATCCCTTTGCCATACGTAAATTAAATAAAAGTAATAGAAATTAATTATTAAACATAATACTACTACATTTTGGAAACATAATCAAATAAAATAAAACAATTAATAAGTATCCACAAATTAAATAAGCCCAAGCAACAACTAGAAAATACGTTGGCATCCTTAATACATATATGTACAAACACTTTGAGATGCTCGACTTTTTAAATCCAATTACTTTTCTGGTGCATACATTTTTTACTTTGTAAGCATTTCCATTGGATTTTATTACTTATCTGTACTCTATACTGACCTATTTGAATTAACTGACAATACTTAAGCTCTCTTGACATATATTTTAAATGAATATGTCATTTTTCAAGCGCATATTTCAATTTTTATATTTTCACTTAACTAATGAAAACCTAAATTTACTGAATAACTTAAGACTTACCAACTAGTTGATATACTTTGACCACCCAATCACTTGCCACAGCTGGCAAGCAACAGCGTATAGTGCCTGCGGTTTGCCCCGCCCCCGCCCCCCCCCAACCCCTTGGCCACACCCATTCATATCCCGCATTATATCCCGCCATATCCTGCCACTACCATCCAACCAAAGATCAGCGAAAGACAAAGACGAACCACCGCAGACTGCATTCAGCTCGATGAGTCCCGGAGTCGACGTGAGGCGGCTTCATGTGCTCGACTGGGTTGGTTATGCGGTTGCCTTAAGTGCTTGAAGGGTTGATGGGCTGATGTGCTGTCGGACTGAGCGGCGAGAGGGGGGGTACATCGTCGCGAGACTTGCTAACCTGAATGTGCGGGCGGCGCATTGGACCTGGTCGCCAGCGACACAGACATTTGCGGCTTTGCGAGCAATTTCAACATCATATGTCTGGGCCCGGTCCTGGGCCGGGGATGTGAATACATATTTGCTCCTGGTGTTGCTGGCAAAGACAAACGTTTATCAGCGCCAAGGCAGCGGCAACGGCAACTGTCGCACCGAATGTTGCAAGAAGTTTTCGAGTGGCATATGCAAGCAGCACAAGGTGCACGCGTCACAGCCCTAAACCCAAGCCAAGCTAGTTTATGGCCCGAACTCTAAGATAAATTTAAGAATTTTTGCCCAAAAGCCAAGCTTGGAATATTTTAAGCTTGAGCGTGAATTTCTCATGCAAAGAACTCTTTTTCCAAAATCGCAAATTTATTAATACATGACTCTTTCAGGTCTGTAAATTCTTCTATTAAGTATTTTGAATGCAAGTCCATGAAAAATACTCAATGTCTTAACAAGAGTTTGTGAATCTTGTCTTCCAGCTTTTAGCTTAATCCTGGGTTCACAAATTTTTAGAAACTCTTTCTATTTTCAAAAATTTTGATATTTTTGTATAGTTATTGAAATATACAACTTATATACGTTCTTAATATTAAATATATTTTTTCTCGCATAGGTTTAGCTGCTCTTCATCCAACTTAACCAGCTTCAATTCAGTTAAATTACTTTTATTTTTGCTTTACTAACTCAAGTTTAATATCAAGCATGATTCATACTTAATTTAAGAATATTGAATGTCCAAATGAACTTGAGATTTCAGTAACAATCCGTTGAAGATTTGTGCAACCAACATTTAGCGCAGAATTTTGGGGCGTTTTCAGACTGCGCCAGCTAAGAGATGGATTTGTTGCGGGTGCGGGCGCAAGCTTTAAGATTATGATGCACTCAATAAGCAGAACGACTGCTAGCGCAACCACCGCGAAGCAGCAACACCACCGACACGACGAACCTGCCCCGCATCCCCCTCTTCGACAACATTATGGCCATGGCCATTAAGCTGGCTTTCAGCTTATGAATAATGCGCACGTTTGAGCTGGAGCCATAAATAATACGCAAATCGAAAACGCGCAGCGTCTAATTGAAAATGCTCAGGCATTAGATGTGAAGCATCGAGAAGGGGGGAAGTTTAGTAGCAGCCAAGGGGTGATGGGTTTTTGGAGGGGGGCCACAGCGGTCAGCGGGTTGATTCTGGTTGCCTGTCAGAGATTCATTCGCTTTGCCAATTAGACAGCGCAGACACGTGCCGTATGCGTATATCCGCAATGAGCAATAATTTATCGAGGGGAGCAGGGCGAGTACAGTTCAGGATATCCGTCAGCTTACAAGACTTAGACGTTAACCGTTAACCGTTAACCAGGGGTTAGCTGTGTGTGTGTGTGTGTGCGGGGCGGGGCTTCGCATTGTTGTCGATCCAACTGGGCAAGTGCGCACTTCAGCTACACACATTAACGCCATTTGATGGCCGAGTCGAGGCTGGCCATCAAATTTAACTGGCTTACATACTATTGACAGCCACTTGAACATTTTTAACACCAACTTAATCAGCTGAACAGCGGCAATCAGACACAACCAGAACGGAGTCCTGTGCGTGTTCCTTAACATGTGTCTCCGAGTTGTGAAATTAAGTTTAAAAGAAGTCGAGCTCAGGTGCAAGGGCCAAACTAATTCAATTGAAAGGAATTGCTTGATTGCATCAGCTAAAAGCCAAATTGTATTATACTGTCTAGGGGGGGTGGGGGGTTTGCCCAAGATTGTGTTTCAATTATTATTATTTTTTGTATATTTTTTTTTCAAGACTTTTAAATATATTGCTTAAACTGTCTTTTTATGGGGTCTAGTTGCTTGGAACTTATGGAATAGCTGAAAATATAGCTGGTCTTTTGTTAGTCAAGCTCATATGATTTTCATGTTAAGGCCCCAAAACTAACTTGGCCAGTGTTTATTTATAGTCTAAATTGTTTTTCAATTCAATTGAACTTGATTTATGCGCTAGAATATATCAGTACCTTCTGATCTATACCAAGCGAAGGACTGTAAAGTGAGGTTTAGTTACAATGTCTTACAACTCATATGGTAATTACTTTGAAGGGTATTTAGAATGATGGGATATTTACAATGCAGGCATTTGAGGAGCTAGCCCAATACTGTAGGGTATTATAATGATACACCCCGTAGGTCAAATTCCCCAATATGTTTGGCGGCAACTATTTATAATATTAAGATATTAGTTGTTAAGGATCTAAGACGAAATTTAATTCATTCACTGATAGTGCTTAATTTCACAGTTCACTGAAAAGTATAATAATATATTAATAATGTTAATTAATACTTTTTATTGGCATATATAATTTAAATGTACTCAAATGAAGTTGTTCTCCCTCCCAAACATTCATAATTATTTTATGCACATAATTTCCACCTGCCTGTAAAACATATGTAAGCACTTCAATGCATAACTCTAAATGCTTGTGTCATGCATGCCATAGCTCAGTTTTTTTTTACTTAAAAGCAGATGCACTCAGCTAGTATAGAACACACACACAAAAAGCACATATATCCGCATCCGCATTCGCATTTGCAACCTCATCCGCATTCTCAATACTCGTAGCTGAAATCTTAATGATTTAACTAGCGTTGCGTTTGCTGCCTTAAAAAATACTTTTTGCTATAAGTCGGAACCGCGCACCTGGAAATTGCATTTAAAAAAGAGAAATTAACTATTTAATTTCTGGGACGTGACGTGGTCGGGGCAATAAGCGCGTGTCTTGAGGCTATATGGGGTTGGGGGTATGTGGGGGGAATGTGTTCAGCAAGTGCACTCAGTTTTACGCTTCGCCTTTTTATACCCTTGCTAAGGGAATTTTAACAATGTCATGAAATATGTAACATGCGCCACGAAATCTAAGGCCAGCTTTCAATCGACTTGGACTTTGATGTTATGTTGTGTATAAGGAAGATCTCATCAAATATCGGAATAATCAAAGGTGCACCAAGTTTTTGTATGATAAAACAATACACATTGCCTGAAAGGGTATTTAAGCGTCGCCATACTTAACAAGACTTGCTTCATCTTTATTTTTGTGGCTTTCTGTCAGTTGTAACATTGTTGCTGCATGTTGCCAACTTTATGAAGCGGTCGGCAGAGCGCAATGCAAGCAAATTAACTGGCGACGTGCACTAATTGGCTGGCCAACAACTATGTAAGGTGTTGACTTTTTGCCGTTTTGGATGCCACTCGACATGTTGCCACATGTGGCAGCCGATTGCTGAATGCCGTGGCCGTTACTTCCTGCCTTTAGGTTAGCTGCTTAGATAACGCTTAAGAGTCAATGGCCCTCAAATTTGGATTATAACACTTTAAATAACGTCAACTGGCAACTGGCATACCTATCTCCAGGCCACGCCCATCGTAGACCGTTCCCTCCTCAGGCTAACTGACATGTGAGCGGTGTGTGTGTGTGTGTGGGGCTGTGTGTGTGTGCTGCCGAAAAACGACAAGAACGACGCTTCATTGCAGCAATTTGCATTTTAAGTTGCTAATGACAAAAGTTATAATTGCATAACGCTCAGCGTGGAGTACGGCTCCTGCCTCGACAAGGACACAGCACCTAAGGACACACACACGCGAGCTGTTGGGCTGGAGAAGAAGGCAGCACGAAGGTGTCAGGCGCTGGCCCAAGGTGCCGCTGGCAGTGGGCACATTCTGGCTGTCTGGCAACGCCGCTTGGCAGCCGGAAATGAAAAGTAAATCAAATGAGTCGCTGCCAGTCAGTGCGCACTTGATGAACGCTGTCCGCCGCTGTTGCCGCACGATGTTGCAACACAACATACTGGAAATTGGCATCGTTGCGCTGTCAGTGCGTGCTCAAGGCACAACACACACACACACACACACACGCACATATACGAGCACAATTGGAGCAGTCGTGGACTTGCGTGGCATGTTGCAGTTACAAATGTGCACTTCATAAACGTGGCATACACCTGTAAACTCTGACAGATCCGTTGTAACGTAACTTGTATTCAGTTAACCGACTTACGCACTCTTGTGAAGTGTCAACGGCCACAACTTGCCTCTGGCTTTTGAATGTGAATAACTCGCCAATCGCACAAAATCGAAATAAATAAAATGCTTTCCATAATACCGTCTTTATGCAGCCAAAATGCGTTTACTGTTTCAGAAAAACCAAATAGTGCTAAAAGATTTACATTAATCTCTACACAAAATGTTGTATCTGTAGCTCAACAAACATGAGCTTATAGATTTTAAAGTAGAACCTTGTACAACTTGGCAAACAACAACACAGACACACACACATACAGAAAAAACTTAACTAAATATATTTGGTGAAAATCAGAAAAAGTATACGACATGTAATTTGTGTAATTTGTAAGTGTGAAACAAAATTTGACGTTGAGCGGGTCTCAAAGCAGCCGTAAATGCTTCAACTCTCTCTTTCACTCACTTGCCCCAAGTCCACCCCCCCGCTGACACTCTTCTCTACATATAAGCTGTTTGGTGAAAAACCCTGTTCTAATTTCTATATGAAATTTAAAATAAATCAAATGCTAGAACCCTGTCAAAAATGAATCAGGATGATTTGAGGAGAGCATAGATATTATCTAAGCAATAAAAATATATTTAACATTAACTCAATAATGTCAAACTACAATTAATATAAATACACTTGAATTACTCAAGTGAACATATATACAATACAAATGTTACATTTCTTTCGGAAAAGTCCTGCAACAGCTGTTCCCACAGATCTGCCTTATAAAACATTAACTGAAAACCCAAAAATCAGTTTTCGGGCAAAGCATCGCGCACTTGTCGAGAATTCTTGGTTGCAATAAGCTCGAACTTTTTTTTTAACTACAGCTTTTTATTGTTGTTGCTTTTTGTTGTTGTTGTTGTGCGGGTCGCGGCTTTGAGGTCACTTTGACAACTGCTACCGCAACTGGCAGCCCCACTTAACGGTAGACAAGCTAATGGGGCTGGCACGATGCGGAGGGGTCGGAAGCAGGCAACGGAAGAGACAAACAAATGCCACTTGTGTCGAGTATCATTTA
Source organism: Drosophila novamexicana (assembly GCF_003285875.2). Taxonomy (NCBI): domain Eukaryota; kingdom Metazoa; phylum Arthropoda; class Insecta; order Diptera; family Drosophilidae; genus Drosophila; species Drosophila novamexicana. The sequence continues at coordinate 1,429,898 of NW_020824827.1, read as the reverse complement.
AGAAAAATGTTAAATAAACTAAACGAGAATGAGAAGCGAAAAGAGAGGCAGCAGAGGAAGCAGAGAGCGACGGAAGGTTAAAAGTCACAAGCGTATGAGCTGCAAAATAAAGCCAAACAAAAATTGCAACGAACGAGGAGGTGTGTGTGTGTGTGTGTGTGTGTAGAGGGTGGTGGTGTAGAGGGGAAGTGAGCGGGTTGGGGTAGCTTAAAAATTAGAAAAACATGAAGCAGGTTGGGGGCGTGTCACGGGGCGGGCCAGCGGAGTTGAGAGGATGCTGCAATGGAGCTTACCAGCCAAATGCTATGTATATCAGCTAAAAGCAAGCACATGCATGCATTTACACACACACACACACACACACATACTTATACATACTTAATTTTTTTTTGCACTCTTATGCCATGCTGTTGTTGTTTTTGCTTTTGCGGTTTTGTTTTTAATATTAAGCGCTTTAGTTGACGCTGACGCTGCTTGTTTTCTGTTTTCCGTTTTTATAGTTTTTGGCAGGACAGCCAGCCAACCCCCCCACCCCCAAACGCCCCGCTCCAACAAGAAAAAACACAAAAAAAATAGCAAAACAACTTCTAACGCACACTCAAGTGTGATTAGGTTTGTGTGTGGGTGTGTGCGTGTGTGCTTGAGTTGAGTTTTGTGAGCTTTGTGTAAGCTAAGCACATGGCAAAATGCGAAAGTGTTTAGCCAGCAGTCGCCACACGCCCCCACCCACCTGCCGCTAGGCCAACTAGCAGCCCCTTAGCCCCCCATAAATGAAAAATTTCTGAGCACAAAACTCTGGGAAAGGCCGGGTGGGGCGGGTGTAGAAGGAGGAACAGCAAAAAGCTAGCTAAAATAAAATATAAATAAATATGCTCGCAAAAGGCAAATCAAAGGGCGCACATTATGCATATTGCATGCGCCGTGCCACATGCCACATGCCGCATGCCGCTTGCCGCTTGCCGCTCAGGTGGCAGCTTGGCCCAATCTTTGTATGCAACAGTAGCCACAGCTGCCACAGCTGGAAACGTGTGCATAAATTAGTAATTTGCCACAGTCCAACAAAAACCCTGCACACACCCTCCCCGACTCCCCCACTCCATTAAGCAAAGCACTGGAAAACTTGAAAAGCGCAAAATGCGCAGCTTATTTCCACCTTAATGCCATATCGAACTATATATAAACCTAAGCTCGTATCAATTGGCATACGCTAATGTCTCGCAAAAAATGCGATTGCAAAAGTGAAAGTCGATAAAGAACTGCATTTGCATTTGATTCAAACTCGCTTAAGTACACTTCTGATGCCCTCGAATTCCCTATAATTTTTAATGCTGAAATAAATGAGAGTGCTCTGGGCGCCGACTAGCTGATACCCTGTTAACTAAGCCCGAGCTGCTGTTGTTTATAATCTAGCTTTCTTTTATTCTTCTTCCTTTTGTCCGGCATTATAAGCAATTGTTTCTTAAATAACTTCGGTTTTTACGGTCCAATGGTTAGGAAGTTTTTTGATCTGGATGGCATGGGGAAAGGTTTTCCAAAAGTAAAGCATATTTAAAAAAATATATAAATCTATTTTATGCATCGGAAAACACTATAGACTCTTCCTGCTTATGGTGATTTCCACCTTTAGCTATTGTAACTTATGAGATCGAGGCGTTTTCTTGCGAAGGCTAGACAGAGGGACATGACTTCATCGACATCCAGAAAAAAACTTCCTTCCGCCTGTTACAACCATTGGCATAATATGATGATACCCTTCTTATTCAAATTTTATATGCAATATTTGCACTCGAGTAATTGCTCATAAGCAAATATTATGTTATGTATATAAAATGTTAATGTAAATGCATTGCAACACATACAAGAATCTTAATACATATATTAAAATGTATGCTCAGAAAAGGAAAGAAGAGCTTGAAATGAGAATGTATCCAACTATTTAGTGACTTTTTTAACAATCATTTCCCTGCACATGAAGAATTTTTTGGCAACATCATGATATGTATATTGCCCAAATTTGTGTTTATTCTTCGGACATCAAATAAACCTTATTACATGCGTCAACTTATCTGTTTTTCGCTATATAATAAATTCTCAGTTGAAAATATAATTTTTGTCTTTTAGATTTTACTGCAGATTTAAAAGGAGCTGTATTGTTTCTAAGTTTCTATGACAGCTACATAAAATTTAATAAAATGAGTAACATCTCCATAAACTATGAATATGAATGAATGAATGAAAATTAAAAATTTAGAATTATTGTTAATATTTAATAAAAATAAATTGTGAAAAACGATCGATATCAGACCAGAAATCTGTAACCCAAAAGACAATTTTATATTAATTATAAAATCAAATATAACTCTATGCTCTCTCTGAAGTGCACATAGCTGCTGTGCCTTAAGACATCTCGTAAAAGCAATTCATATAAAATGAGTATCCCCCAAGGCTCACTTTTAAGTACTTTGCTTAACAAAGGATCTGCGACCTAGTCCTTAGATGGGCACAATTGCCGTTTAGCGTCGGAGTTCTGACCGGGCCTCATTTGGCCAGCACATGTCCTGCTGGCACTGCAGTACTTCTGCCATATGAGATAATCATATTTCTGTGCCAGTTTGCTGGCTCTTAACTTCATTTTTATACACTGTTCACGAAGCGCAAACAGGGCATATTCATTTTGAGCTAGAGACTTCAAACGTGAAGGCATCAGAAAATGTGCTAAGCTATCTATCAAACTGATTGCTAGTCTGCCCATGACCTGCTCTGGGGATTAAGATTAAGATGAAGATCAAGTTACAGTCTTGGAGGGGGCTTATGAAGATTTGTAGCACCTGTTTTCACTTGAGAGCTTGAACAGGGTAGGGCGCCAGCGTTTGCACCCCATTGAAATGTTTTCGCTTGTTTGTTTATTTGTTTTTCTTTCTGCTGTGCCCACAACAGTTTCCAACTAAATAATATGAAATATGTACAAGCCCAGGCTGGCAAATTACGAGCTGGGGGTAGCCTTGTGCAGTGCAGCAGTTGCCAGCTGGCAGTGCAGCAGCCAGCAACAACAACAACTGGAACAACAGTTGCAAAGAGAACCGCAGTGCAACTAAAAAGAAAAGTGCAAAAGTAGCTGGAAAACCCAGCGACAACAACAATAACGAGAAAAACAATGAGAAAGTCAAATTAAATTTCGCATAATTTTGTCATTGTTGTTGTTCTTGTATTTGTTGCTGCTGCCGCTTTCGTTTACTTTTTGAAAAAGTTTTTGTTTTTGCGGCTTGGCGCAACTTTTTTTTGCCCGCCACATGTCGCATTTTGCCAGCTTTTATTTTTCATTTTCTCTATTTTTTTTTTGGCGCAGTTTTCTTAGCCAGCTGCATTTCATTTAATGGAAAAATTACGCGCCGAACTTGAACCAAATACGCACTGCAACCCCGCGACTCGCCCCGCTGCAGTTCCGGACCTGAAACAGCTGTAAGACTGAAATGATTTTCTGAGCCAAACGGTTTTTTTGGTCAACTGCTTGGCGAACACACACAAGCAAGCACAAATCAAAAGTGGCCAAATGAGGCGCACGTATCTAATTAGTTTGTACCACCTGCCACCACCCCCAAGCCCGTTACCCCGCTGCCCCGCACTCCACAATCAACAGCGGAAGCGGAAGTTTGCCTGTGCGCGTCGAGTCGCTATTGTTGTATTGTACGTGTCCACGTTCACTTAGAGAAAATGCTCTATCAATTAGTATAGTATAACTGAGCTAACAACCAGCCACATTCCAAATACCCGCCGAAAACTGGAAACTCATTCTAACTCATTCGCACCTATCCTTAGTCTTACCCTCTAACATAGTTAAGACTGACAACTTAATTAAAGAATGCAACTTAAACAGTCAAATTTAAAAATAATTATTTGAAGTCGAGCTGAAGGCCTGGATGCTCTATTATTATTATAACTGGCATTGATCACATTTTGTTCTTAAGTTCGAAAATATTATTATCTCTATTTATGAAACTGATTGTCCTGACTGACGGACAAACTAACTGATTGGAATTTATATTCAAAAACTTTAAGGTTTAGGAATTTCTCAGCTTTTGCTTTAGTTTGCTCCTAAAACTGTCAAAATGTTTTTGGTGTTTTTTCTCTCAGTGTAGCAATTAGCCAAACACTGGCCATGTCCATGTCCATGTCTATGTAAGCAGGCAGCCCCACCATTTAAGTCGAAATGTCACCAGTCCAGTCAAACCCACCTCCACCCTCCCCTCCTTCCCCCCATCCAACTAACCACCTGCCCGCCCTCCTTCCGTAAAGCGCCTGAAACAATGGCACAAACAAAGGGACTCGAGCCCTAATCTGCACTAAATTGTTGTTTATTTTTTGGCTTTAAACGCTGTGTTTAGACCCGGCCAAAAGCTCAGAGGCAGCGGCAGAGGCAGTCAGCCTGTCGCTGATTTTCGTGGCAATTGGCCATTGAGCGAGCGAGGCTAATTAGCCGGCGCTTTTTGTCCACTTTCCGGACTCGCCATGGAGCTCTACCTGGCGGGCCAATATTAAAAATTAATATGTGAAGTGCTTTGCATAAAAGGCACAAAGCAAATGCATATTTATGAGCTACTCAAAATGTTGCAGCCAGTCTGCTTTGTTATTAACTTGACTTAAGCCACATAGCTATTGTTTGACATAGTGAAAAGACTCCCAGATAAAAGATCGGGCGATTGGACTGATTAAAGTGACTTTAAGTCAGGAGCCTTGAGTAAGGAGAGCTTTCATAAGGGTGTACTTGGGAACTGACAAATTCGTCAGTGCTATAAGCCGGGACTTCTTAAGCAGGAGAAGTGCTGGCTTTCATTAGAAATAATGAAAAATCAATCATAATAGCTCATCTCGCATTAACTGGACTACCTTACAGCCTATAAGTATTTACAGGGTATACTGAGTGCCGCAACAAACGTCATATATCACGCCTAGCACCTACTTAAACGGGATGTGATCCATGTCACCGGGCACAAAGAATTTTTCCATTCATTTGGCATCTAATTTTTGCACTTTGTCGCGCCACAAAGCTGGCAAAAGTGCACCTGCATTTGTAGATGGGATGAGGCTTGAGGGTTGCTTTGGTTGCAATGTCAGTTGATATGAACGGCTTTTGAGTTGAAGTAGAGACAGACTCAAAGGATAGTTACAACGCTTTGTTGGCATTCTTTTGGCCAAAATGTTGCACTGCATACTTTCTGGGCGACAGCACTGACAGGGTGGCGGCTGCTGCTGTGGCAGCCACAAAGTTGCCTTCAGCGGGGCATAAAATGTAATTAGTTGTAATTGATTTAAGCACAAGTAATGTTGATTAAACGGATGCACAAGGCGCGCGCATGTGGCTGTTGATATGACAACAGACGCAAAGCCTGCAACATTGTGGCAACATGCACCAGGCTCTTAAGTGCATGTGTGTGCCCGTGTGGGAGTGTGTATGTGCTGCGTGGCTGATGTGACGATATGAACGAAAGTTTCTTGCAACAAAAGTCGTGACACTGTGACATCAGCGATGCCAAAACAAAGTGCAGACGCCCCACAGCTTCAAAAGTAGTGCAACACTCAGAGACAAAGACAAGTTCATTTGGTGGAGACGCACAACGGGCGGGCAACCCGCAACAAGAAACAAGAAACAAGAATTATCTGCGGAATGCTGTACTTTAAATATACTTTTATAAATTGCGCAAAATACCAAACTACATCTAAAATGTATTTGTCGACCAATTGTACCTCTAATACTCGATTGACAAAGAATATGACTGCATGGTAAAGCTCGGGAGCATGGTAAGGCTCGGAAACACAAATCTTGGTCAACTTAACTTTAAGAACAGAAATGTTGCTCCTACAAAAGCTGTCTTCGACGGATTATAAGAGAATGTTTCTTATATACTGTAAGACAGATTATTAGATTGTTAATATACAAGGATACCAGAAATGTAATTGGTGAATTTACTTAATGTATCCTGAAACACGAAAGCGTGTTTTCTGTGAAAGCTATGAGTATGTAGATGGTAATTAGAGATGAGCGTGAGTTTCGTGCCCAAAATTAAAACCATTAAAAATAAAGACAGTCTGTTTGTCTATCTATATGTCAGTCCGTCTGTAAGTAAGTCTAATAATTATTAGGTAATATCTGAAGAAAACACAACTATATTCTACCCCTATTTCATTCTATCGATATATTTCGATTATATGTCAATTGACAAATATCGATATCGATATATATATATCGATCTATATACTATATTTCATTAGAGGAGACTTCTGATAGCCTTGGCCATGTGCGGCTATTTAGCTGCAGTCGCGAGGGTCCAAAAGCCATGCGCGCCCTTGCATATGTCACACTTCCAGACCAGCCCCCCCTCTACCCACTCCACTCCCTTCCACTCTCTCCTGATCTACCCTTACCACCACCATTTGAGGCCAGCTGGCGCTGTGGCATTTGTTTGACTATCTTCTTATTTGTACTCGATGTGCGCTAATTTGATTGTGTTCGTGCGATAAACACAAGAAATGGTCGCTTGGACTCATCTGCAGCAGGAGCCCACGCTTAAATAGGCCTCGCCACCCAAATTGGCAAATGGCGCCTCCACAAGACGCCTTCGTGCATACATCCGGCGGCAAATAATGTTTTTAGGGGGCAGCCGATCTCTCTACTGCGATTTATTTGCCAAGCGTAAAAGACAAAGAGCCAAAGCAGGCAACCAACCAACCAACCAGTCAGCCTTGAAGTGTAGGCCAAAATGCAGATAAGAGAGCCAAAGCCAAAGCAATTGAGCCAAGCCAAGTAAAGTAGAGGAACAACTATGTAAAGTAATCAAGGAAACGTAAACGGAAAGCGTCTAGGCACAAAAACACGATATCTTAATGAAGTATCGATTGCGTCATTGCCAACCATTGCCACCAAAGGGCAACCAGCTCCAGTATCCAGCTCCCGCTCCTCCTCCTCCCTCTGTCTTCTTGATATTGTTGTTGTTGGAGCTGTGCGGGTGCCTGGACTGAATTGAAAGGCATTTTAAAATGACATTTCCAAAGAATGGACAGTGGGTCCAGAGTCTCAGAATTTGCATACAAAACCAATGGCAAGGGCACAAAGATAATGGCAAAAAGTGCTCAACGCCTTTTGCTTAGAATTTCTCAGAAGGCGTTTTTATTTCTAGGAAAATCATTCTTTGAAAATCTAGACTGGACACTTGCTTGTCTCTATGGCATAAACAAAACAATTAGCTTATCATATTTTAAAAATTGTATACTATTTGTCATGGCAATAACCCCTACGCTTCCTTCACTTACTTCAGACACAAAAATATGTTGATCATAACTTTACTTAATCTTACTTTAATAAGCCGAACTTAATCCAACCTCTATGTAGCCTAACAATTTGCTGATCTCATCCTGGGAATAGCCTGTTTAAATTATCTGAAAGACTTTCCAATTAGACTTGTTCTAACCTAATCATAATTTTAGTCCTGGAACATATTGACTGCCTTTTTGTTCTACCCTTAACGTATTGGTCCTTGCATAACCAAACATCATTTAAGTTTGCCCAACCTTACTTAAGCTCAGCAAAAAATATAAGCAATATTTAGAAAATATAAAATAAATTATGAAATTTAGAGGGCTATTCATATTCTTAGTTTTGAATCCTTAAATCCACCTTTATTCCTAACCTAAACTAATCTAAGCTTACATAACATAGACTTCCTTTCAACCAGATACTCTGAATATCACAGTCGACTAACTAGTCGGAATCTGAGGCCTATTCAGATTATACAATATGCTAGATTATAGTATGTATTTGGTATATTAGTTATATACAGTATTTTATAGATATTACAATTTTTATACCTATTAAATATATTTTTATGCATCTAACAGAGTTTTGGTCCCACTGTCTTGTGTTAGGGTTTGCTCAACGCTTGCCCTGGGCACACTTTGAATTTCATTTGCTTGTTTAGCTCTTATCGGATATTTGGCTCCGTCTGGCCCCGGGCAGTTGGCCTGTCAGTCAACCGTTGATGTTGGCCTATCAATGCTGCAAGATTACGAATGCGCCGCCATTTGCTGACATTTGACATTTGCGTGGGCCAGGTCATAGGCGTGGGCGTGGCAGCCGAATGCAACCCGCGGCACGTGTGTGCCCCGCCCACACTTTGGTTTAATTATTTAAAGTGCCAAAAAGTTGGATTTGTTTATGCTGCTTCTTCTAGCTGTCTAAAACACGCATACGAAATCCCAAATGAGTTCATTTAAAAAACAGAGAAGAAGACAGTGGGAGAGAGAGAAATACACCTGCACCACGTACTCGGGCAGGTAGAGTCATGCGCTCCTTGCTAAATATTCAATAAGCGGCAATTTTTGTAGCATACAAATGGGCGCATTAGGGCGTAATTTACAATCGGCGCCCGGCGGAGCTCCCGAAATTGCGCGCACACAAACACAAGACTCGAGTGTGAAGTGGCACACAAAAACGTAGTTTCAGTCCAAGTGTGTGTGTGTGTATGTGAACAATTCTGCATTCAGCAGCTACGACTCGGAGTGTGTGCATAACCAAATGAGTCAAAAGGGAAACATTAGTCATGCCAAAAAATATCTATATGTATATGTATGCGCGCAGGAAACAGCTAAACAGCCAACCAACCCGCCAGAAAGCCATGGCATACCATGGCATATGCTGTCCTTACACTAAATAGCTGCCAAATCGAAGTACCCAAAACACATCCAATAATCGGCACTTTAACAGCCAAAAAATGCAATATATACTTAACTTTTTTCTAATATGTAGTTGCCTATGATATGAACCAGTTGCTGACAAATAAACAGCTAAATCTAAGCCAGATCCAAAGGCTGAAAACCGAGTTTGTTTGAATTCATAATTACTCCCCTTTCTTATGTATAATAACTAAGCCTTCAAATGAACCAGTTGCTAAAAAAAATAATCAAAAATAACTGAACTGTAGTACGAAAAAAATTCAAAAGTAACCAGTTGTTTATCAATATACAGATGAACCTCCCGAAACGAACCAGTATCTAAGTAATTGAAGTGAACCAGTTCTTTTAAAATAAACAACAAAAAAACTGAAAACAAGCCAAATCATGAAATGATTCGGTTGATCAAAAAAAAATGAACAGCTTAGCTAAAGCCCCAATCAATCCTTAAAATTTTCAAAAAATAAAACAGCTTAACCCAAATCGGAACTAAGCTATTTTTACGGTGCCAGCTATGGCCACAAGCTAATCCGGATGGAACTCTGGAACTCATCATTATTTTATTATTTATAAAAAAGTAGGTACCATTGTTTTTATCTAATTTTTTTTCGCCATGGCGAGTTCGAGACTGACCACCATATATATTTATATATAAATATATATACTTTTTTTTTGGTTAACGGCAATTCTATCAACACACGCTTTCAATTAGTGCAGAAAACGGTGGAAAATTCAAGAAAATTCATTAAAGGTTTGCCTGGGTCTGGGACAGCAGCTGGGCTGGCATCTGTTGAAATTGTAATAGAAATGCCCAAGGATGCCAAGGCAAATGTCGTCGGGGGCTGCTGGTGCAGATGGCTGACTGGCAGACGGGCAGAAGGGACAGACGGGACGGACGGGACGGACTGGCTGCTTGGCCCACCTGGCGGCTGGTTTGGGCCTGCCCTAACTTTGGTGCCTTGTTAGTAGAAAACAATGTCAAACTCATTAGTGCTCCCAAAAGGATTTCTTTAACAGTGTCGCCAAACAGTATATGCACACACACACACACACACACACACACACACTCGTACACACACACATTTGAGGCTGTGCTTCTACAGCAGCGAGCAGGCGCTTTGAACTTTTTTTCTTCGCATTTACTTAATGGATTAATGAGATTTTTTGTTTGCCAAAGCCAACATCTTAGGCCAGGCGGCGACTAGGCAAACGAGCAGGTGGCAAGAAGTAGGTGACTTGACTTGGTTTTCTCTTTCTCCCACAGCTACTGCTGCTGCTGCTGCTGCTGCTCCCTCATTTGGGTAAACACATTTCATGTGCAAAGGTGCAAAATGCAAAAGCAAAGAAAGTGTTTTTAGGTTAAAAGTTTACGCACGGCATATGTATTCAACTTTTTAATGCTGTCTAGCTAAGCTTTAAGTACTTTCAGATCTATTTCTTTAACACAGTGAACGCAGAAATTTAAATACTTATTTTATCTATAGGATTTTCATTTTCGAAATGATATAAAAAGGGGATCCGCAAGCGAACTTTGTGCATGGATTTTAAATTGGATACTTTTAAATGTAAATTCTAATTAAATTATTACATATTTTTTTACTTCCACAAGCAAGAAGCAGCTGTCAACAGTTTTAAGAAACAAAAGCCAGCTCCCAAACTTATGCATTACTTAAAGATTTAAATCCTCAGGTAACTCAACTTATTTGTCATATCTAACTAACGTAACAAATTCTCTAAGCTAAACATAAAGCAAGAAATAAAACCAACCCGTCTTTGAGCCAACTGAGCTAAGTGTATAAAAAGTGGGTGAGCGCCAGAGGCTCGACTATGAAATGCCCTGTAAAACATATTAATGCTTTCAGCTGTGCAACTCATAACAAATCGGAGGTCTTTAAAGTCAGACCCTTAAGTCCAGCTAGCTGAATAAATGTTGATTTATTATTTGAGATATTTTTTAATCTTAGATTTGCTTTTGCTAATATTTTGTTCCTGCCACGCATACATTTTTAAATGAGAAATGTGCTATAATAAAAATTATATATATATATAGTTCTTTTATTTATTCATATTTCTTTACTCTTCCGATTCAGCCTACAAAATCTCAGGCATTTGTGTATGATGTGCCTTTTCAATCCAATCAATGAATATAGCCGCTTTGGTGTGTGTACATTAAGAGGGTATTTTTGAGACATACTTCTTGCGCTGTCCCGCTAAGCGAATGCGTAAAGTGTTCTTGACACCTTTTGCTGCCACACGAGCCAAAGCCAAAGCCGCAGCCAAAGAGAGCTCGCCCCTCTTTAGTGTCATAATCACCCACAGAGCAACGTGTAGAGCTCTGACATTTTGTTGTTGTTGTTGTCTTTTTTTCAACACTTGACAGTCTCAGGCGCAGGACCTCAACCGAGCTGAGTTGAGCAGCTTGTGCCCACGGGGCCCAAGTCACACAAATGACTTTGAATTATTTGTTTACCTGGGCCCACTAGAAGCTTGGCCAGCTACTGCAGCGTTCTGTTTGTCCTGCTTGTTCTGCTTGTCCTGCTGCTGCTACTGTGGCCATGGTTGACGTAGCTTTTGCGGGCTACCAAGCCCAATGGTGCGTAACAAATCGCAGTCATAAACTGGTGAAGGCAGCGATGCTGCTGGCAGGTGGGGGAGGTCCAAGTGCTGCCATAATAATTCACAATTTTTCACCGTTAAGTGTCAGGCGGAGGCAAAAAAGAATGCCAACAAAGTGTTGTGCACAATTGTCGGTTACTAAGCGGCGCATTAAATCAAACGAGCTAAAAAAAAAAACAACAACACGGCCAAAATCCCAGACTTAACGCGCCGGCTAACGCAGCGTATGCGTAATGCTTGATGTGCAGGCAGGAACAGAAGCAGAAGCAGGAGCAGGAGGCAAAGGCGGCGACACAGGTGCTGCTGCAGCTAGAGCACAATTACATGATTATGCATTTGCGTGAGCCATTTAAATGTCGTGCCCAGGCCACAATCCGATGGCAAGTGGCAAGCGGCACAGTTATGTGGCACAAGGCAAACGGACCACTGCCTGCAGCTCGTCAGCACAGAGAGCTTGGCGCTCATATAATGCTGCCGGCATTTATTTGGCTGCCTGAGCTCCATGGGCGCCACTTCAAATGTCAACACAGACGTCAAATGCGGCAGTAAACAACAACAGCAGCAGCAGCAGCAGTCATTCGGCGGGTGTGGGGTGCAGTTTGCAAGAGACTGCCAACTGGCCATGCAGCATGACATGTGAAAGGCAGCAATGTCGCCGCATGCAGCACATATGTTGACTTTGGCATGCAGCATTGTTGTCTCCACATCCTTGGCCATGTCCCTTGGCTGCGCACTTGTCTGCGCTTGATATTTGTGTGCGCTATTTGTGCTACTCGCTAGCAGCTATTTGTCATAGTTTTGCATTTTGAGTGCACAAAGCTATGTTCGGGCAGCATGACAGCAGTCCCGATACCAAAGGGGCCAACCATATTGATGGCTATTGACGCAAGCCAAGTGCCTATAAACAATCATCATTCATTTGAAACAGCCTCTTGCACTCAGATCTCAAAACTATAACTATTTATTTCCAATTAATTTATGTCTTTATTTAATGCTAATAATTGATCTATTGAGCTGGTGGAGATTATAAGGATCACATGACTAGAAACGAGTTTTGTTGGAGAGTGCTTTCAACAAAACTCGTTTCCCTGATAAAAACAAAAACGAACTTCTCAATAATATTTCTGTTGCGAAACATGTTTGTAAATTTACATATTTAGCCTAGCGTTTAATAAAAGCAGATCCCGCAGGCAAGCAGGTAAGAGAGCTCCAGTCGAGGGTGTTCGCCTAGGAGACACCCTGTAACCATCAAAACCAATATACCTCTCTTTTAAACATGCACAACGGTCTCAGGGCATGAACAACAGGAAAATTTAATAAAATATTTTAAATATTTTTAAATCATTTAAAAATTACAAATAAATGTAAAATTTTAAAGTTTTTTGTCAGCAGATTGTTAGATGGATGTTAGAAAAAACTCCTATCAATATCAGAGACAGCAAAAATGAAGAAATTATTGAGTCCAGTAGCTGCATTTAATGAGTTTGTGGACTGCAAATGAAAGCTCATGTCTGTAAATATTGTTTAATCAAGCCAGACGAAATTCGATTAGATTGAGGAGTTAAGGTCCTTGGAAGCACATTGTTTGCCAGACTTGGCCACACGCTTAGAGACTTTTAAAATATGTGCGTGTGTGTGCGTACATGTATATATATGAAGTCTATATACTAAATTCAATAGCAACATTCGCTCCGATACAAGTTGAACGAAAACAAAAGCAAAATCCTTGAGAGGGAAAACTTTTATGCAAAGCTGCTTTTGTTTCACCTCGCAAACAATGGAAGTCAAACAAGTTTGCCATAATTTATTATGAAATTTTCTATGCAATGCAATGAAAATGCACTTGCCCAAGTAATTTACAGGGCCAGTCAGCATATCAGATAGGGGAGGGGGTTCAGGGAGCAAGCTGCTCAGCTCAGGTGCTGGGCAAATAAATGTGCCATAAAATTGATTGAAATTGCATTGTGCGGCGTTTGTGCAACAGTTTGCGCAAAAACAAATAAGTTTGGCAGTTTTCGCTTTTGTTTGTGCGCCAAGCAAAAGAAGGACCAGCGAAAGAGCACAAATCGACGCCAGCGTGTGCCCGAGACAAAATGCCGAACATCGAAAGGTGCTTCAGTCGGAAATCCCTACTATAGGAGATACCCTACACTAGCTGCACCATAGATTCGAATTCAATTCTATACGAAAGTTGCGCAACATCTGTGTTGCAGCTGTGCTTCTTCTTTCCCCAAGACCAAACTCCTTAAAAACTCATTCTTAAGTAACTTCGGCATATATTGTCTGATTGATTAAAAAATTATCAGAAATAAAAGAAAGCATTCATGTATGTGAGCATACCAAAAATCAAAATAGTTTTTGAACAAGTATATTTTATTTTTTTATGAGGTTGAGCATCCAAAAATTAACTACTATATTGATTGATTAGAAATGTTCAGAAATTAATGAAAGCAATCAAATATGTGTGTTCATCAATCTGTTTACAGGTGCTTAACTTGACTATACCCTATATTTAAAATTTATAGGGTATAAAAGGATATAAAGTTTGCTTTTATGCGGCTTGTGGTAGTGCTGACAATTTTTGCTGATTTAGTCGAGTTTTCTAAAGTTGCCACAAAAAGCAGAAGTGAGTCGACAAACAACGAGCGCAAAAAAGAGAAGACATCAGAGAGAGAGGGAGCTTGAGAGAGAGAGAAAAGTATATAGCCATTCGGCTACAACTGCAACTTGCAAGTTTTAAACATTTTCATTAGCGTTAATTAATTTGAAATATGCATTTTTTTTCTCGCCCAGTGCGCAACGCAAATTACGCGCCAGGCGAGCGGCAGGCAGGCGGCCGCGGTGGGGCAGAGACGTTCAAATCAGATGAGTTGAAACCTCTTATGCTCGGTCTAAAAACTCAAAGCGCAGCAAAATGGACCACAGCAGACCCAGCGGGGAGCAGGCACCAGCCAAAACCCAACCCGACCCCAACCCGACCCGCCCCATTCCGCGTCCGACAAAGCTGTGAAGTGAAGCGAGTGCCCAGATGGGGCCTTTGGCTGGAGCAGAGGCTGTAGCAAGAGGGGAGCGGGGGGCCACGGTTGTTAGTAAAACGCTTGCCGCACTTTTTAATTACGCGAAAAGCGGCTGAGCCGCGCAGTTTTGGCTTTGAGCGCAAGTTGGCAAAACCAACGTTAACGTAGTTGTCGTTGCGGCTGTGCAAAAACCTGGCTAAAAATCCTGGCCAAGCCTGGGCCAGCGCCGACGTCAAAGTCACGGCCGTAGTGCCAGCCAGTTGCAAAGATTTCGCCGCAGGCAAAAGCATTTAATAAGGGGCGTGGCAAGCACCATGGAGAGCAGCCATCGACAAACTGCGGCATCTGAAATAGAGATGGGCGCGATGCTAGATTGGGTGAAGAGCCGACGATACGAGCACGAACACGAGCAACAAATATGCAAACACGCACGTGACACGACATTTAACTACAAAATACCGTAAAATATAATTAAATAAGTTATTTTTATAAAACCATGTTAACTTGGGCTATTTCGTGCATGGACTCATGTGAAGACTTGTTAGTTCGTGTCAGTTCGTTTCGCCTCATTTGAATTTGTGTTTGGTGTGTTAGTTCGTGCTAGTGTCGTGTCGCTCGTGTCAGCTCGGTTTAGCCCATTTGATATCGTGTAAGCTCATGTAATCTCGTGTCAGCTCATGCTACCTCAGGTCGTGTTAGCTCGTGTCAGCTCATGCTACCTCAGGTCGTGTTAGCTAGTGCAGTTTGATATCAATTCGTTATATTTCTGATCTAATCTAACTGTTAACACGAACACCTCGTGCAGCCATGTACAAAATGCAAACACGACACGCGCTCAGCTCTAGTTCTTAGGTAGATTGGCCAAGTTGCCGGCGGATTAATTTCCACATTGCTGCGTGCACGCCGCAGCAGTTGTTGTTGTTGCCACGCGTTGCATGTTGCTGCCATTCTACTTTCTGATGACAGCATAGCGAGTGATAGAACCAAAGTCGCGAGGCGAGCCGCGGGCTAAGCTGTGCATGCATTGAAATTCCAGCAAGATGATGGCCATTATCAACACTCAGGACTAAATTGATTAACCAACTTTTGCGGCACGTTAACTTTTATGGCCCAAAGGCGCAACAGGGTTCAAGTGCAGGTCCAACTCTCCTGCCTGCAATCTTTCTGAATAATGCGCTTCCTTCTGGCCATAGGCAATTGCCGCGCTTGGCTGTAGTTTTCAGCTCCATCTACCTTCGCGCTGGGCGAAGTACAAAATTATGAACTACTTCAAAAATATAAAGTTACGGAACGCTGATTGCGCGGCGGTTGGGTTCACCGCCAAGCGGATGTAAATTAGAGAAATGCGCATGTGAAAGAATTTGTTATGATTTTTCCCTATGTTTTTTTTCTGCGTGCTTCACTTTAATAATTCAAGTGCCAGCCAGTTGCCTAATTAAAGCTACAAAAGTGGGCGTGGCCGCAACTAATGCAGGCCTGACGTTGGCTTCGCACCACAACTAAATTATGCTGATAAAAATGGGCGCTATGTAAAGTCACGTTGGCAAGCGGGGGCTGGGGCTGGAGCTGGGACTGGGGCCGAAGGGGGTTTGAGATATGCACGACTTCCGCCTTACATCCGGTCCAAAGTACGTGAGCCCACATGACCAGCACTCTGTGTGCGTGTGTGTGTGTGTGTGTGTGTGTGTGAGTGCCTGTGTTTGTGCTCGTGCGTGTGTTTTAGTTCACAGTTAAATTTGGTTTAGTTGATTTAACTAAATGGCGACAAGTTTAACGAGTGTCACAGATGAGATTCAAAGCGAGCCAAGAGCCACGTACACAGATTGCCCCCAGACACACAGGACAGCTGGAGAGCTGGTCCCCTTGGAGGGCCTCTCGTCCATGTCATTTGCCATATGCTAAGCTCCGGCCTAAACAAACATGGACAGACAGACACACACACACACACGCAGAATGGGCAAAGTTTTGAATAGCAAAACGCCCACATATTGAAATAAACGCTTTCATATGTGGCAAAGCTAACAAATTTATAGTTTGGCATCGAATTAGCAAACGCTGCTGCTGCGAGGGGCAGGGAGAGAGGCGCTCAGTAAATACACGCAGCAAAATATAAAATAGATCGCAAACTCCTCCTAAGTACTTTAAACGAGGCTGGCAAACCCAAAAAATATATATATATATATGTATATATAAATAAAAATGTTTCGGGGATTCAGTTATGGGTTCGAACCAGCCAGCCGGTTCGATTAGGCACATCAATGAACCCAGCATCACGCTCAATCATTGACTTGTCAAATTATTGAAAACATAAAAACAAAATTTTCATTTATATTCTGTTCTACTGAAAATATTCCAAATTCTAGATTTTTGTCCATGTTAAAATAACGTGTTAACATTTTATTTTTACTTTGAAACTAATTTATTTATCATAAAATATGATTTAGTTCGTATTTAAATGCGACTGTTTTTTTTTAATTCATCCAGTTTGATTGATGAACTATTTATAAATATAAATGAGCTGACCGACTATTTCTCTAAGTGTAAAATGTCGCTACAAAGTGGAAGGCGTACAAAATATGCGACAGCCAAGGACAAATTCAATATGAACAAATTGTTTGCATATAAGCACACATACACATATCTAAGTAGCATAAGTGTGCGCGTGTGTGTGTGTGTGTGTGTGTGTGTGCGAAGAGTTGTATTTGTATTTGAGCTCTTGTTGCTAGCCTTAAAACTTCAAGCTGGCTTCGAGTGCTCTGGTTATTTAAATCTTTTATCAATGCTAGTCAAATGTGAATAAGACTCAAGCAACAATTTCGGGCACGCACTTTCTGATTTCTTTTATACAAAAATTCCAAATGCTTTGTCGTCTGTGTGAATTCAATTCAACTTCGATTTTTGTATGTCCTTCAGTTTGGTAATTTCATGTTATTTTCGCCTTTGCGAATGTAAAGCATGGCGTATGCGTAATGGCGCATTAACAAGCCAATTTGTTTATTTGCACAATGGCGCTGGATTTTAATTTATTTCATTACACAAAATTAGCTCGCTTAATCGCGCGCTGAAATCGTAAGCCGCCCAACAAGGACAACACTTTGGCAAATTAATGCCCAAAGGATACGCAACAAGACACGGCCCAAAGTTGCGACCGAAAGTGAATGATGAGCCGAAATCACAAAATCACCAAAGATCCTGCGAAAGTTCAAAAATGCTACAGACGTGCCACGCCCACATCGTTCGTCACGTGCATCGCGATAAGCCAAAAGGACAATGCGGACAGTTTCTTTGGCGCGCATCCTTTAAAATCACACCAGCCAAAAAAAAAAACAAGTAAGAGGTTCTAGTCGGGAGCTCCCGACTAGAGGATACCCTGAACCCTCTTCTTCCAACGTCAAATGCATATATATATTCTATTTTAGAAGCTATATGTCAAGTTTGGTGACTCTAGCTCTTATTATTTACCAAAATTGCCCAAAAAACAGGATATCGATATCGATTTTTATCGATTGCTTGGAAACGGAGTAAGTTATCGATTATCGGAAACAAACTCGATCTGCGCGGGAACTAGGAGCATCTTCATCTAAAATTTCTCTAGGTCTTATAGGTTCTGAGATCCTCGCGTTCATACATACAGACGGACGGACGGACGGACGGGCGGACGGACAGACAGACTGACATGGCTAGATCGACTCGGCTATTGGTGCTGATCAAGAATATATATACTTTATGAGGTCGGAGATGCTTCCTTCTGCCTGTTACATACATTTGGATTTTGCACAAATACAATACACCCTTATACCCATTTTTAATGGGTTCAAGGTATAAAAAGATATCAGAAACATGTGTATGTGTGTGTGTGTGGCTGCTGGCTAGAAGAAAGTTGAGTTTGAAATATGCTGCGCCTGAACCAGTTGGTCGCCATTCTTGGCGGCTCTTGCGGCCTCTTGGCCCGCCCCCAAGCAGCCTCTTGCCCCGCCCCCAAGCCACCTCTTTGCCTTGTTTTGTTTAGTTTTAGTTTTTTATTGGACATAATACGTTTGGCAGACACAGTGAAATGCATTTCGTTTTTTAAATATATAAAACACTTTCTAGACTTGGCCGACAAACTGTCTTGATATAGATCTGACCTACTGTCTAGCTGTCCGAAGGAAGTCACCCATTGTTGTCACAATCTTGATCAAAATTGCTGCAGATGTTGAATTTCGCTTGGGGATATATCGAATTTAAACAAATAAATCAAATATCTGTCGTAGATACAGATGTATGAAAAATGAGCTTTTATCTGAAAACGTTTTTATTCTCATAAATGCAGCATAAAAGGGGATTCGATTAAATAGTAGGGCTCATACTTATAATATCGCCCAATAAGGAACGCGACAGGGTATCATTTTGAAAGGGTATTACAGTTTCGTCAATGCGATTGCAGCTGCTCTGCTGTCTGTCTGATTTCTTATGCTGTTTTTTTTTTTTACATTTTTTGTATTTAAGCGAAAGGATTATTTGCTTGGTTTAGTCCTTTGACTGTGTGCAGCGTGTTTTGTCTTTGGTTTGTTTTGCCTTCGCATTTGCCTTTGCCTTTGCCTTTGCCAGCGCCTAAACATTCCGTTGGCGCCCTTTGCGGTTGTGGCAGCCATACGAGTTTATCAGCGCGCGCGTTTCAAAGCACGACCTTGGATTTGTATCTGTATCTCTGTATCTGTATCTTTAGCTGTAGTATCTGTGTGCATGTGTATGTGTGTGTGTGAGTGTCTCTGTTTGTTTGTTTATTTAGGTCGCATTTGGGGGCACAGATTAGATGGTTTGAGCCGCGTTGGCGCCAGAGCAGCTCAGTTAGTTTGGTTTATGGCTTAGCAGCTGTTTTTGGTTTATTAATTTCGCATTAAATTGTGCAATATTTTTTTTCTTTTTGTGTTTGCTTCAAGAATTGTCTATAGAAAATGGCAAAGTGAGAAAACTCAATTGGCTTTTCCGGGCGACTCACAGGCATTCGTTTAAGTAGGCTTCTGTTGGCCATTAAAAATGATGTCGATCTGGAATCTATGTCACAATCTTTATATGCGCATTAAATCTTTGGCATATCGAATGTCGGTATCTGTTGGCCAAATGCTTAAGCAACTTCAGAGCTCATTAAATGTCTCAATTTCCACACGGCCTTCCATAAAAATGCAAATAGTAAAAGAAAAGCGTAAAACCAACTTCCTGTCATTTAACAAAAAATTACAAATATACAAAAAAGAAATGAAAGAAAATGAATAGCAAATTGCAAGAGAATTATGACCTCTATGAGATCTAGGGTTTGGCTACTGTAGGTTGCTTTGGTGGGAAGGATGGCAACTCTGGCTGCTGGTTTTGCCGCCCTCAGCGCTTTTTATGCCATAGATTTATGAGCTGAGACATGAAATGATGACCCACGTTTTCAACATATCCTGTTCCGATCTATCTTTTTTCTACCTCTCAGCGCTCATTTTGCCTGGCTGGGCACTTTTTATGGTCCAGCACCTGCGGTCAGCTGAAAAGGGCTAATAAACTTGAATACAGTTCGCCAACTGATTTACATAAAATCAAATGCCGTCCGGAAACACCCAAACCCCGCCCCCCTCGAGTGAGTTTTCATCAAAAAGTAATTGGATTTCTGGATTTCGTCCGTTTGAGAGTAGGCAACACGAAGACAGCAGAACGCCAACAATCATTTGATTAAAATTGTAAACTGCCCAAAAAGGAAAACAGAATGAAGATAGGATCTAAAAATAACCTGTGCCAGTTATTTATATACTCTAGAAAACTATGAGAGAGGAGCCTAACACACATAACAACTTTTTGATTTGAATTTCTAATCAATAAATTCACCTGGAATTCGAATGCAGATCCTCACAGTTTATTTAAATGAAGGGGTCACTTAGACATCTCATATACCCTATTAATTCGTAGACTGAGCTGAACAAAAAACCATAATCTGGATGATATATGTTTGATACTGGACTGGAAACAGATGTTTCTGCTTATGCTTTGAACCAATAAGTGACTAAGCTTCTTATTTCTCTCTACCTCTTTCGCTCTCTCTATCTATCTCTCTTATTCATATCTGTACCTTATCTCTCTCTCTTTCTATCTATCTATCGCTATATATATGTATATCTCTCTTTTGATCTATCATTTTCTCTCTCTGTCTCTCTTTGTCTTTCTATCTCTCTGTCCATCTCTGCCTCTCTGCCTCTCTCTCTCTCTCTGTCTCTCTCGCTCTCTCTCTCTCTCGCTCTCACACTCTCGCACTCTCGCTCTCTCTCTCTCTCTCTCTCTCTCTCTCTCTCTCTCTCTCTCTTTCTCTCTCTCCTTTTCTCTCTCTCTCTCTTTCTCCCTTTCTCTCTCTCTCTCTCTCTCTTTCTCCCCCTCGCTCTCTCTCTCTATTTCTACACTTTGACTATTTATAGCTTTAATATAAAGAATTATTATCTTTAATAAGCCAGAATACGATTATTTTCACTCCTACATAGTATTTGCCATTATCTATCCGGAAAACCTAATAACATTTGTTAGACAAATTGAAAACAATTTTAATAAATCTGTTTGCCAACCTAAATCTTACCAAAAGGATTATAATAGCTCAAATCTTGATTAGGTTAACACAAATATTTGCTTTCATTCGGTTTGCCTTAGTCGCACCTCGTCCCACTTTGATAATAAATTAAAAATAGAAGTAAAAAAAAAAAACAAAGTGGCAACAAAATATAAAAGGGAAAAAAAAGATAAAAAAAATTGCATAGACAGAGTACACGGAATTGGTGGCAATTGTTGTCAGTTGTGGCACGCGAGTGCCACGCCCATCACAACAGGCCCACCCACACCTGGTTAATGCACCGTTAGCCCCAAAATGGCCGCCGGCTGTTGGTCAATGCGGCCAGGTTGGCGTCGCCGAGTTTTTCATTATATTTTTGTGTGTGTTGTTGTTGTTGTTGTTTAATTTTCTCTCCTTTTTTTTGTACTTTGCGGCTGCTTTGTTTTGGCTCGTGTCCCTTTTTGCGCTTACGCCATTCTCGTTTATTTATTAGCAATTTTATTAGCTATGAATTTGTTTGTTTTTATCGTAAAAAAAAGGGCCCCAACCTCAGAGCCCAGCCGCAGAATACAAACAAAACAAACGAGCACGGCCAACCCGCCTACGGCTCCTCCAGCCGCAGCTCCAGCTCCGACTCCGACTCCAGCTCCTGCTCTTGCTTCACCTTTGGCCCATTTCACTTGCAGCTCTCAAAGGGTATCCGTTTGTTGTTGTTGCTGTTGTTGTTGTTGTCTTTAGCAGCCAAATGAATGTGATTTATATTTTCAATAATGAAAGTGACTACCACCGCAGCCAGTTCCGGTTTTCGTCTGTTTTAAAAACATTTAAATTTAAATATTTTTCTATGCCCTGATTTAATGTTATGGCCTGCAAAATGCTGTTGTTTTTTTTTTTTTGCTACTGTCAAACTGATGTGGTGGGCGGCGGGTCTGGACAGGGGCGTGGGCGTGGCTGTGCTCGTTTCACGCCCGAGCACACAAAAGATGTGACTGGCGGCGCAATTATTTGTCTTGACTTGTCAACCGAGGTGATTAAAACTTTGTGGGCCTTTCTTACAGCCCCGCCCAGTCTGCCCAAAATACCACAAAATGGGTCAGCTAATGCGGCAGATCTTTGTGGCAAGATAATCACAATAGGTGCCACAAGCTGAACAAAAAGTACAAGTACCCAAATCAAAGCAGAGTTGCAGGATTTGCAGGCCAGCGCGCCTGGGCTAAATTTCAGATTGGGACGATTGAGAGACTTTAGAAATGAGCGACATTAGAGGAGGGAGAAAACTCCGCGTTAACTCTCGACAAAAGATATAGAAAAGATTCTTGCTTAATATAGGTTATTATAGATATTGTTAATCAGAGTACTTTTGAAGATAGATATTAACTACTGATGCGTCAGATACATTAAGATACATAAAGATACATTTATAAAAATTTTAACTCAATTATCTCAAAACAACCTTTGGCTGTGATAAACTTATATATACTTGTCTACCTTAACTAGATTAGGTAAAAAATATCCTAAAATCCCTTTTAACTTCATTTTAATATTATCAATATTATCAATTATCTACCAATTTATAAATATAAATACTCAACTATGCCAATATACAAATTGGTTGATACTCTTTTCTATCTTCAATTCAAACTTATTAAACTTATTTACTCTAATTAAGATATTAACTACTAATGTGTTCTATAAATAGTCAAAATGCATAAATATATGCATAAATATAAATGCCGAGGTATTCTAAGACGAACTGAAATACTCTTCTATCTTAAAGTTCGCTAATGTTAGTTGTTGAAACCAAAATTGTTCTCGAAATACTTAAAACTCATTTATAAAGAAAAGTGCTTAAGTATCCAAGATTCAACTGATCTATCTTTACGTTTAACAGGGTAAAACATATTCGATCTAATTTATATTTATTTAAATTTTAAATACTAATGTACTCTAGACTGAACTTGATAATTAGCCTTGAAATAAAGATGCATTTAAAGAACAATTTAAAATTAAATCAATTTACTTCTGATATTAACTTATTTAAGTACAGCCAAAGTAGTTATTGCAGCAATACTTAAGTATGCCGCAATACAACTTAACTGAAGAACTGAATGAAATACTTAAATATACTTAACTTTTTATAAGCCCGCTAAAGGAAATATTCATAAAAAACCATAAATAAAAAGTAACCAAAAAATATTTATAATTTATGCGCGCGTCCTCAAAAATAGCATTATCGCTGCTTCATGCACCGCAAGCCCAAACTCTTTGGATTTTTTGTTTTTTTTTTGTTTTTGGCCACGTTAGCGCGGCGGGCCAACCCATTTGGGCAGCTTTCGCAAACCGTTGCCAATTCATGGCTCGCGACTCGTGAATTTCGCTTTTATTTATTTTGATTTTATTTTCTTTCTCTCTCTTTTTTTTTTTAATTTTTTATTAAAACATGCGCTAAATGTTCCCCTTGCGGCAATTTAATAAAAATAAAAGCCAAAGAGCAACTTCAGCGGGCCCTGAGCCTGTTTCAAGCACGACACACACACACACACGCACACACACCCTCACACACACACACACATTCGCCTTTCAGGTGAATGCGCGTGCATTAAATTTTCACTATTCACCTAAAAAAATAAAGGAGGAGAAAAACCCAAAATACAAGCCAAGTGAGAAATAAAGGAAGCAACAAAATAAAAAAAAAAAAAACAAATAAGAATGTTGCAGACGCATGCAACCGACTGCGCGATACTCTGACGCAGTTAGATACAATTTATGACAACATTTTGTACAATCCAAACATTATTTAGCTGGAACTTAAGGTCTCATAAATAGGGATATGATGGGGGGGATATAATTAAAATGGATTAGTTAAAGATAACCACGAATTGCCACGCCTCCAAGTGAGAGTTGCCATATAATTAACTTATCAGATATATAAACAAGATTATAAATATTCAACAATGTTAAGATTCTAACGTTCATGTGGATAGAGTTAGGTGTAGGCGTTTAATAGAACAAATATAGCCGCTTTGACATTGCGAACGAGCATAAACAGGATATCTGGCGCCGAGGCCGGGGCTAGGATACGTTGAATGGTAGGCGCAACGCCCAAAGTGTTGGCCATAAGTCAGCAAACATGAATAACAAATCAATTCAGTTTCAACGGCGCTGCAAATTCTTGAGCGCACACCCACACACACACACACACACACACACACACACACACACACACATAGAACGGGACTCATTTGAAAGGTGCGAAAACGAGCTGTTGAAAGGCGAGCAAAGCAAAGCAAAGGCGCCGACACACACACACACACAAGGACAGGCGCTTAAGAGCCCACCAAACAAGCGTGTGTGTGGGTGTGTGTGTGTGTGTGTGTGTGTGCGCCACCTAGTTCGGTGTTAATGGCAGGCCCTTGTCCGCCGCGCGTCGGGCATTTTGAATTTTTAATGCAGACCGCCCGCCTGCTTAGGCAGCTGCCCCCTGCTCCGAAATTGTGTTTTCAATTTTTTTTTTTTTAGGCATGTTTGCATACACTTACGTTGCCCGGCAAACTATGCATATGCATATGAATGGCTGTGCTTCTGTGCGTGTGTGTGTGTGTGTGTGTGTGTGTGTGTGTGTGTGGGTGTGGGCATTGTGCGACCTATGGCCCGAGCCCAGAACCTGCTTGTCTCTGGCCTTTTTTTTTGGCCTGTGCAAAATTGTCCGGTAATAAATTTTCAGCGTTTCCTGCCGACAAAGCGCCGCACTTTACAACACTTTTGGCATAAACAAACAAACACCATGCACACACACACACACACACATACACTGCAGCTGGCCATGCGTGTGAATGGACTGAGTGTGTGTGTGTGTGTGTGTGAGTGTAGCATGGCGTTCATGTAACGGAAGTTAAGTACACACTAAGTTGAGCTCGTGCGCTTGTAACGACGCTTCCTTCATATGTTTTTTGATACTCACACACACACAGACAGACACACCTGCCTACTGCAGGTGAAAATGTTTGAGTTTTAGCTATTTTTTATTATTGTGCACACAGAAACGCTGTCCAAAAGCTTAAAAACAAAACTTTCGCGCTATGCTATCAAAATTAATGTCGACATCCTTGCCGCCGCTGTTCCTGCGCATTAAGCCTCCTGATGAGCTACTGTCAATGTTAGTCTCTGTGCCCGTGTCTTCCTCTCTGTGTGTTTGCATATTTATTTTGTTGTTTTTTTTTTTGTTTTATGTACTCGTGTTTATGGTGTTAAGTGCGTTTTCTAAGTGTTGCATATTTGCGCAGCAGCATGGCTGCAAAATTGTCCTTAATAAAGGACCTTTTTCCCTGTGAGACTGAGACAGAGACAGAGATGCGCTACATTGTACGTCATTAATCAAAGCTATGAACTGCATGAAAACAATTTAAATCAAGAGCTCAAACATGCAGCCATAAGAAATTGTTACTTTTCAAGGAGACACTATTATTTGTGGCAGTAATCAACACTACTAAATATAACAAAATGTTTAATTGATCAACACTACTTTTATAGACTTAAAGGAAACCCCAAAAGGAACCTTTGGTTCACGTTTCGGTTCACGTTTTGAACTAGTTTTAACAGAAAAAAGGAATTGTGTTTGAAACACATTTGACTTTATAATCGATTGATCAACACTAATTTCATATATTTAAAGGTATATTTAAAAAAGGAACAATCGGTTAGGTTCACGTTTTGAACCAGCATCTCGGTTTGATGCTTAAGTCTGACTTTTTAATACCATTAAACCACGTACGAGCCTTAGTTTCTGACATTCTTTGCGCATTAAGAGTATACAAAATATTTTAGGCGTCCTTTTCGAGTTTTATGGATGTCAAAATAATAATTTTTAAATATTTCGAACGAAAATATTTCTATTTATTTAAGTAAGGTCGCGCCTAATTTAGTTTTTCAACTAATTGTAAATAGAAAGTTTGGTTAAAGTTTGAAAAAATTGTATTTCCAGGCTCTGTTCCGGTTTGCAGGATTTTTTATACTGTACATTTTCGACATTAATCAACACTATGAAATACTTAATGCAATTTAAGTTAAACATATAAATGCAACATATGCTCAAAGAAACATACAGAAACGAGAACAAGGCTAAAATCTGTGTGCCCCATATAGCACACCCATTATATGGTATAGCATCTAAATTTTGTATAGTATGTCATGGTGTGGAGCTTCTATTATGCACCCCTTTTTGCTTAGTGGAACAGCAACAACAGCGACAACAGCGAAAATCGAGCACAAGTGTTTGTAGGCGTACTGCACTGTTGCTTGAGCTAATAAAACACTTACCAACACTGACACTCCAAGCTAATTATGCGCTGCTGTGTTGGCAGAGGGCCAGGGACGGGCTTTAAGGAGGCAGAACAACATGTAGACTATGCATATCTAGGTGTAGCACCGTCATTAACTGTCATTACACAATTTCCATAAACAACAAAGGAGTGTGTGTGAGTGCCTCTATATGTTCGTGTATGTGTGTGTGTGTGTGTTTGTGTATTGCACAGAGAGCTGCAATAAAAGTTCTGGCTGATTGTGCCTGAGCCATTGTTTGTCTTTAGAAACTTTTTAAATTGTGTTAAATATTCCATTAAACAGAAAGCTTTTTTGTTTGCAACTGCAACAGTCAGTTGCACCGATGCCAGTGTAGATAAATTGAATGCTTGAAAGAAGCCTTGCCCACAAAAAGGGGGCAGATATGGGTAGTGAGGGGGTAGGGTGGGGTGGGTTGGCAGCTAGCTGCACTCGCATCGAATATAAGCCTGCAATTTTTATTATAATTTTATGCTCAAATGCACGACATTTTATGTGCATCGTGTACATATAGAAAAGTTTTGCTATCACCCCCCCCCCCCCCCCCCCCCCCCCCCCTCAAACGACTTTATTATAGAGTTTAGTGGCGCATTAATTGAGCTGGCAAGCTTTTAAAATAATTGCAAAAAAAAAAATACGAGTTTAACATTTATTTTATATGCTTCCCAATAGCTACTCTATGGTAAAATTGCGGTCATCAATCGATTAAACTATAGTTTCTGGGAAACATTTGCACAAAGTGCTATTCATTTTTATTATGTTGCTCTATTTGGATAATTATTCCTAAGAATTCTATGGCTAAGTTCTGTGATGGACACTTGTCATGAATTGAAAATATATAAGAATTTACTATCAATTCTCTCTTACATCATGGTGTTGTTTTAGTTTTAATTTAAAAGCAATTTTCATAAAGCTCATTGACTTATTTTTATATATTTTACTGACTTATTGATGTGCTTTTTATCACTTTCAGTCTATCACTTTTCGTCTGTCTCCTTCGCTCTTTTGCCGAAACGCTTTCTCTCTCATATATTTTGTAACATAGCTCTTGGTCTCTCTCTCTCACACTAGAATTTTAACTAACTAAAATTCGCCTTTCTATGCGATTTTCATGGCTAAGAATATTTGAAGCGACTGTAACTGTCAATTAAGACCTACAGGATATCTGCAAGTCGAGCACTTTTGACAAAGCTATTGTTTTTTTTTATACCATACAAATATTTTTATTAATCCATTTAGAGACTGCAAGCCACTATGAGAAGAAATTAATTTCAGTCCGTGTCAAATTTAATTAATATACAACACATTTTCATTTTTAAGCAATGTCCGTTATTTCAAATTGTAATTCAAATGCTGGAGCTAATTCAAATATCGCCAACTGTGACGTCAGCAACATGGCGAACATGCGCACTGCACAACACTAAAAAATACCCGCACATGCGCTTTTCAGTATTTTTTAGGCACAAATTGTAGCAGAGTTGCAACCGAACTAAAGGCGAATGAAGAAGCACAAACAGCGAGAAGCAGCAGCAGTAGGCGCAGTGAGAATGTATAATTTAATTTAACTTAATTACAAATTTAGTTGGCCGCGTTAGATTTCATTTTTCGTTTTGCCCCACAGCGCCCGGCAGTACGCAGTAAACGTTGAAAAGCAACGCAAGGCAGGCACAAAAGCCATCAACGAGCGCTAGAACCGCTAACCATAGCACACACACACACACACACACAAGCACATACATACAGAGGAGGTGGTTGAAAGCGAAGAAAAAAACCACAAGCAAAAAATGCAGCAGCTAAATATTAGCCGGAGCCGCCGAGCAGCGCGGGCGTTGCTGTTGCTGATGGCCGTCAGCTGCCTGGCGGCTGCTGCCACAGCAGCCGGCGCTGCTGAGGCGGACATCGACGACTTTGATGACGACGGGATCGTTGAAGATGTGCAGGTGAGCCAAAAAAAAAAAAAAAAAAAAACAGCCATGCATACATACAAACATATATTATCACACACACACACACACATGGATACATGCGGCGGCCGGTTGCCACCGGCGCACAAAAGTACACGTCAGTAGCAACAACTGTTCTTGTTGTTGTTTTTCTTTTATGTGGGGCGTTATGGGGGTTAATTGTATACGCGAGTAAAGTGTGACCGCAGTGCATGGAGCTGGCCCGCGTTACAATTTCGATTTGCACTTGCATATGTGCACACATTCACACATGCACACATACATATGCATATAAACTAAGCCAACAAACTTGCGCAAGACCAACACCCCCTCTCCCCCCTCTCCTCCTCCTACTCCACCCTCGCTATCCACACGCGCTCAGCTTCTATCTCTCGCTGCGTCTTGATAAAAAAAAAAAAGTGTGTCAGCCGCGTGGTCTTTGTTTGTACCTTGTACCCATTAAATGTGAATAATAAAGGGCATATTGCAGCTGTGCAGATGCATATAAATTCTTAATCAGCAGCAACGAAGCGGTCCAGACATGTCCGTCTGTCCGGCTGTCTGCCTTGTCAAGTCCATTTCAAATCAAAGATAACTCTACCCCTGCTCCCAGAATCGTTATCAGCCCGGCCAAATCTCGCAGATTATCAGTGCTAGACTTTGCGGATTCCCTATGCCATTTTGAGTCTTGCTTTTTGATATGTAAATTCAAAATCTCTGGTTCACCTCTCATTTCTTTTAGGAGGAGCCCGTTGACAATCTCGGCGAGGAGCTGGTCTACGAGAGTCCCGTAATTGAGCCGAAAAAGTTTCACTTTGCCGATCATTTCGATGATGTTGAGGCCTCGCGCAAACAATGGATCAAATCGCAGGCCAAAAAGGATGACATAGCCGAGGAGATAGCCAAATACGATGGCATCTGGAATTGGGAGCCACCGTTGCGCATTGTTTGGCCCAAGGATAAGGGTCTGGTGCTCAAATCGAAGGCCAAGCATGCGGCCATTTCGGCGCGCCTCAGCAAACAGTTCGATTTCAAAGCGAACAAGCCGCTGGTGGTGCAATATGAGGTTACAATGCAGGTGAGTCAATAACCAGCCCGCTAGCCAATGCAAAGACAATGTGGATTGCATCAGCCAACGCCGCCGGATTGACTAATCCAATTAATAGCAAACTAGTTTCACTAATCGACCCAATTTTCCGACATGTATTCCGCAGGAGGGTCAAGAGTGCGGCGGCTCGTACCTAAAGCTGCTGTCGTCGGGCAAGGAAACCGAAGATCTCACAACGGTTAGTTGGCAGACAGCTGAAATATGATTTCACTATGTTTTTTCCATGTTTATTTATTGTTATTCCTGTTTGTGCTTGTGTTTCGCCTTAGTTCAATGACAAAACACCCTACACCATCATGTTTGGACCGGACAAGTGCGGCAACGATGTGAAAATGCACTTCATATTCCGTCATGTAAATCCAATTAACGGCACCATAACCGAGAAGCACTGTAACAAACCAAAGTAAGTGGACCCCCATATGCCGCACACACACACACACACACACACACACACACGTTCACAAACCCGCCCGCTTGCAACCACTTTGTATTTTTTGTGCTGTGCAGATAACCCGACGCATCTATGGACGGTTATATACCTATATGCACATAGATTAACCCCATGCGCAACAGCTGCCGCTGATTTGAGTTCATTCACATGTTATACCCTAACAGAGGGCTTTACAATATATTCAGTTATTTTGTAACGAATATCTGAATTTAAATTGTCAATTATGAGGGTATTCAATTTTCTACACTCTCTTGATCAGACTTTCACTTGTTATTGTTTTGTTTTGTGTGTTTTTAGGAATCGCTTGGAGGAGCCCTTCAAGGACAAGCTGCCCCATTTATATCAACTGGTGGTGCGACCGGACAACAGCTTTGAGATACGTCTCGATCACAAGATCATCAATGAGGGCTCGCTGCTGACGGACTTTAAGCCGCCAGTCAATCCGCCCGCTGAGATTGATGATCCCACCGACCAGAAGCCAACCGATTGGGATGAGCGCGAGAAAATACCCGATCCGTCAGCACAAAAGCCCGACGATTGGAATGATGACGCACCGCCACAGATACCCGATGCCAGCGCCAGCAAGCCTGATGGCTGGCTGGAGGATGAGCCCGATATGATACCCGATCCAACAGCCACCAAGCCCGACGATTGGGATACCGAAATCGATGGCGAGTGGGAGGCACCACTTGTCGACAATCCATTGTGTGAAAAGGCGCCAGGCTGCGGCAAATGGAAAGCACCGCTCATAGCTAATCCCGAGTACAAGGGCAAGTGGCGTGCACCCATGATCGAGAATCCCAATTACCAGGGCAAATGGACGCCACGCAAGATACCCAATCCACATTTCTTCGAGGATCTCATGCCATTCAAAATGACGCCCATTGTAAGCAGTCGAAACCCTTTTCAATTTGCAGATCTAATTACGAATAATTATTATTTTGGTATAGAGCGCTGTTGGCCTGGAACTGTGGTCCATGTCCAATGAAATACTCTTCGACAATCTCATCATTACGGACGATGTTAATGTGGCGCGCGACTTTGCCGCCAATAGCTTTGATATCAAACGTCGCTATATTGATCGCGAATCGGTAAGTTAACTGCCACGCCCACACGGAAACACACATACCCACACACACACACAAAGCTAATCTTCAATTGATTCTGATTCCAATAAGAAAACTCTGTGGCATCGTCTGATGCGGCACATGAACTATAAGCCCGGCTGGTGGGCATTATATTTTCTCTATCTGCTGATACCCGCCAGCTGTTATATCTTCTATTTGTATCGACGCTCCAAAGAGGTCACTTTTCAGATATATATTTTCTATATATGTATACATTAGATAGAGCTGCACACACATATACATACACTCGCCTATTGCCTACGCACTTTGCACCCTTATTGCTATTTGCTCATCTCATTTTGTAGGACTCATTGGTCAACAAGGTGCTTGAGCTAGCCAAGGCTTATCCCACGGCCTGGGGTATTGGCCTGGTCATATTCATAGCATTGACTGTAATCGGCATCTATTGTAGATTTGGCAAAGCTAAGAGTCAGGTAATGTAGCTAGATCAATTAGTCCAAATGTACTTTTTATAATTTTGTGAAAACTATTCCTAAATACCACTTAATACAATCCCAACCAGGACTCGGCTGCCACAGCTGCTGCTGCACAAGCCAAAAAAACGGATGAAGCACAGCCCGATGATGAGCCAGAACCGGCTGCTGATGAGAACGAGAGCGGTGAGGAAGTGGTGGATGCGACTGCGGCACCAGCGCAGGCGGCTGGTGATGCCAACAAGACAGACAACTCAAAGTCTGCCAGTCCCAAGAAGAATAAAAAGTCTGAATTAGATATTAAAGAGCAGCTGAAGCAGCAGGATGAAGAGCCCACACAGACTGAGGTAAAAACCTAGGAAGACAGCTGATACGTGCTACTAGCAAAAATTGTATATAATTCCAAATTAATTTCTTGCAGGAATCCACCACGAAATCCGCTCGCAAACGCAACGTGCGCAAGGATTAGAGGGCTTGGCACAATCCAGAATGTCTCTCGGATTCACAAAATACTTGAAAACTTAAACTAATTCCAAAAAATGTATAACTGCAACAACAACAACAACAACAACAAAAGAAGCAACAACATCAACATTTAATGTGTCAACAACAACAACAACAACAATACAACTTGTTTAAGATTCAAATTAACACTCAGTAAACTCATCGAGTACCCGTGCAAAACACCCACGAATACAAATGAGTAGGCCTCAAAATACCAAAAGTTTTGGTGGTAGTTCCATAGTTAGCGCGATCGCATGCAGCTGTTAATTAAAAAATGAACACTAGTTTTTATATGGTTTGGTTTAGTCATCGTTCTGTACGTACGACACGTTCTGTATTATTCATTGTATTTATGTTCGTATACTCTCCACATATATATGACTCACTATCCCTCCCCCCCCCCTCCACCTAAAAACTGTCTCATACACATGTCCAAGTTCTGTTCTCACACAATTTATTTTAGTTTTTCCATGTAAAAATAACATTAAATAGAAAACTAGACAAATGAGGGAATCAAAGATATATATCACGAAAACCAATAAGCGATACGTAGCATGCAGACAAAGAAAAACTCCAGTTAATGAGAGAGAGAGAGAAAGAGAGAGAGCAATGGGAAAATATCTAGTTTAATATTATGTAATTTAAACGAAATTTTATGAATACGCTAGTTATACTCCGAGTTTAAACAAATTTCATTTTTTCATTTGTAACAATGAAAATTTACAGCGAAAATAAAACTGAATGTCAACACCAACTAAACATCTACATATATATATATATATAAAACTGTTTGCTCCACCGACTGTTGGATCCACCCGCAAGTGTGGAAAATTAATGGAAATACATATGCCTAAAATTTGTTTGTTCGCGCCTTCAAAATAGTTTGTGTATATAATGTAAATATAAGCTGAGATGTGGGATTGAAGGTAGATTTTAATTTCTGACAGGCGGCAAATAGACGATTGGCAGAAGCTAACAACTTGAGCCGTGCAAGCCCGGGTAATACCCGCCAGTATATTAAAACTAATTTACTTTACTGCAAGTACCACAAAGGACAACAACAACCGTCGCCCAGCAGCAACCCGGAAGGACTAACCAAGTCTAACCGTTTGCATGCATAGAATCCAACGAACATTTCAAATATCCACCACCGAAATGTTGGCCTGGACCCCGCCGCCCCGCCACCCCTGCTCCTGATGTGTTCATTTAAATGTCAAACCCCCCTGTAAATTGTGATTGAACATTTTTGGCTGGGCGCAGCAAATCGGCTTCCAATTGGATTTATGCTTGGTGGTGCGTGCAGCGACAACCACCGCAGCGCAGACATCGCTGCATATTTTGCGGTTTTTAGACATTTCCCCCAAAAACAGAGAAAACATTTTGATTTCCAGATTAGCAAATGTGATTGAGTGCAGCGCATTTTGCCTAAAAGCTGCCAATCGGGCGACTTAATTATGTGTTGCAACTGAATGGTTGTGGGAAATGTGAGACTAGATTGTGGATTTTTGGGGAATTTTGCTATATAATTAGATATTAGATATATATAATGGGCATAGGGCCAGCCTGCAAAATTAACCAAAATTAAACAGAACAAGATATGAGATGCGTCCCGATAAAAAGAAAAACCCAAAAACATTGTTAAATTCTACAATTTGCCTTTAGAAAGTGAGTTTATTTAAATTCTAATTCATACTAAAATATAGACAAATTTAAACACACTGAGTAAATCGCTCCAAAATTAAGAAAAATGTAGAGCTTCAAAATGTATAAAGTTGCTTTCTGAATATATTTATTTTGGGCCTTTTTTTTCAGATGCGAAAAAAGTTTTTGAAAAGAAAATATTGTAAATTATATCGAAAAAATCCGCAGTGTGAACTTTCGACACAAATATGTGCTAACATTTTATATTTTGGGATCATATTTGCCTTATATAGGTTTTTTTTTAAGCAAGAGAGTTTTCTTAAATTAAAAATAAGCTTAAATATTTCCCGATTTTCTTAAATTAAGAAAAATACGGTTGATACAAGGCAGTCCAATCGCAGCTCCCAAGTGTAAGAATCTACCACATGGCATATTTTCGAATCCAGGCTAGTTTGCGACAGAGCCTAGAGCTGAATCAATTGCCTATTATAGAGTAGGTGCAGCTTCTACTGAAAACTTCTTGGGGTTTCAGTCAACTTTAAATTAAGTTAATAATGAATGTCATATATGTATTCGTGTCCTACATGTTGGCTGGATTGTTTATACCCTTGTAGAGGGTATTATGAAATTTATAATGCGCAGGACATTTTCCGACCCCTTAAAGTATATATATTCCAGATCAGCATCAACAGCAACAATTTTTCATGTCTTCAAGACTTTCAGTTCTCTTCAAAGTTCTTACAAAAAAA
Organism: Drosophila novamexicana; assembly: GCF_003285875.2. NCBI lineage: Eukaryota > Metazoa > Arthropoda > Insecta > Diptera > Drosophilidae > Drosophila > Drosophila novamexicana. The sequence continues at coordinate 1,395,697 of NW_020824827.1, read as the reverse complement.
AAAAAAAAACTGGTTAGGCTACATAAAGAAAAGTTTTCAGACTGTTAATTATATTTTTGATTTGATATTTATTTTAAAAAATAAATTTCTTCAGCAGCCTTTCTCAAATTTTAATCTGCTTCAAAATAACACAGAAGGAATGGGGATAGCTTATGAACTAGACACAGACTTTCTATAAATATTATAAAATATTTTTTATAATATTATAACTCGCTTGTGCTCGAGTATTGGCAGCTAAAGTAACTTCGTTAACCCTCTCAATGTAAAAGCATGTTTTCGAAGAAAATGTAATCGAGACTTAAAGTTTTGCATGTCCTAAACAAATATCAATATCTTTTACGTTTGTCGCCGTTTTGCAGATTTAATTCAATTTCCTGAACCCATAAATATGCCGGGCCAGACACAGTGCGCTTTATCCTGAAAGCCAGAAGGCACAATTGTTAATGAAATTGTTATGACAGCCCCAAGCCACACACACACACATGCACACACACACACACACACATGCACATGCACATATATGGGGATTGAAAAATACTTTCCATTCAAATTAGATTTATGCCCGCCAACAGATGTGTGCGATTCGAATTGTGTCTAGAATCAACCCGGCGACCTTTTTGCCACAAAAGATTAAATGTTTGGCTTGGTGCGAACATCCAGGGAGTAGGGGGAGAGGGGGCGAGGGGGCGCGGTTAACTGATGTCTAGAGCGATATCGACGCACTTAAAAGGATTAACATTTTTGTGCTGACTGCGGTTAGAAAACGTCTCGTTGCATATTAAAATAACATGGCCCAAAAATGGAAAGAGCGGGAAACGGGCGCGGAGGGCAGAGACAGACAGAGAAGAAGAAAAAAAAGGAGGAAAGAGAAAGGGGGCGAGCGACAGGCCGAAGAGGAAAGACGCGCACAGAGAAAGGAGGACAAAAGGGACCGGAGGGGCGAACAAGCCAAGCCAAAAAGGGGGGGCAAAGAAAAACGCAGGGCGGGACCGAGGCGGGAGGCGAGAGGAGAGAGAGAAAGCAGACCGACGGGGACGGCGAAAACAGCGACGGCGGCGACGGCGACGGCGACGGCTACGGCGACGGCGACGGCGACGGCGACGGCGGCGACGGCGACGGCGACGGCGACGGCGACGGCGACGGCGACGGCGACGGCGACGGCGACGGCGACGGCGACGGCGACGGCGACGGCGACGGCGACGGCGACGGCGACGGCGACGGCGACGGACGTCGACGGCGACGGCGACGGCGACGGCGACGGCGACGGCGACGGCGACGGCGACTTCTACTTCTACTTCTACTTCTACTTCTACTTCTACTTCTACTTCTACTTCTACTTTCTACTTCTACTTCTACTTCTACTTCTACTTCTACTTCTACTTCTACTTCTACTTCTTCTTTCTACTTCTACTTCTACTTCTACTTCTACTTTCTACTTCTACTTCTACTTCTACTTCTACTTCTACTTCTACTTCTACTTCTACTTCTACTTCTACTACTTCTACTTCTACTTCTACTTCTACTTCTACTTCTACGTCTACTTCTACTTCTACTTCTACTTCTACTTCTACTTCTACTTCTACTTCTACTTCTACTTCTACTTCTACTTCTACTTCTACTTCTACTTCTACTTCTACTTCTACTTCTACTTCTACTTCTACTTCTACTTCTACTTCTACTTCTAGGCGACGGCGACGGCGACGGCGACGGCGACGGCGACGGCGACGGCGACGGCGACGGCGCGACGGCGACGGCGACGGCGACGGCGACTGCGACGGCGACGGCGACGGCGACTACGGCGACGGCGACGACGCGACGGCGACGGCGACGGCGACGGCGACGGCGACTGCGACGGCGACGGCGACGGCGACTGCGACGGCGACGGCGACGGCGACGCGCGACGACGGCTACTCGACGGCGACTCGACGGCGACGGCGACTGACTCTACGACTCTACTTACGGCGACGCGACGGCTACTACTACTCTACGGCGACTTCTACTTCTACTTCGACTTCTACTTCTACTTCTACTTCTACTTCTACTACTCTACTTCTACTTCGACTTCTACTTCTACTTCTACTTCTACTTCTACTTCTACTTCTACTTCTACTTCTACTTCTACTTCTACTTCTACTCTACTTCTACTTCTACTTCTACTTCTACTTCTACTTCTACTTCTACTTCTACTTCTACTTCTACTTCTACTTCTACTTCTACTTCTACGTCTACTTCTACTTCTACTTCTACTTCTTAGTCTTTTCCCAATCTACTATATAAACTGCCACATCGTCTCGTCTATTAATACTGATCAAGAACATATATATGCTCTGTGAATTCCTGCCTCGCGTTACACATTTCGCGACCACATTATAATACTCTGTGCAAGGGCATTCAAAGAGACTGGTAAGAACTTGAAGGGCGGCCTCCTCATGTGTGCTGCACGTCTGCAATTACGTCCGACGTCGGGTGGTGGCCAATGGACAGCCCAAGCGCTGGCTTTACCATGCGTAAGCATTATAATTTTAATAAAAATGTTTGTTTTTCCCCCTTTTATTTATTTCTATTTTTTTTTTTGCTGTTGTCAAAAACAGCGCCTGAACCCTTCAGGCAGACAATAAGCGGGCGGCCACGTCGCAGCCGCCATCAAAAAGACTTCAATAAACGGCGGACTTCCGAGTGAGCGCTTTAAGTAGAATTTGTTTAAACGAGGGGGGAGGGAGGGGAAGGGGAAAGGGGAGTAGCAGCACTTTGGGGACTGCCCCCTTTTGTTGCGGACTTGCTGCAGCAGTTGCCAGACCCAAGGCCAATCGATGCGTAAGCAAAAGTACCAAGCCATATGTAATGTTATTGCAATCCCAACCGCCCGTTACCCCCCCCCCCCCCCCTCCCCGCTCCCATCTTAAGTCAACCACTTCTGGTGGATGGTTAACCTTAAGGGTTGTTGCTGGTCGAGAGAGAAGCCCCCCTTTTTTTGGCAAGTTTCGTGCAATTAAATCGCGCACATTATCCGATCGCAACGCATTTGCCAACTTCGAGTAGACACGAGCTTCCGCAAGGAAACAGACAGACAGGGGAATTAATTGGGGCTCGATTTCATCATAAAGATTAGAAGCACAAGATAAAAAATCATAAAAATAAATTGGTTTTTGAATAAATGCCTTTCACTTGACTCTAATATTGCATTGGGCGATATTATGATACCCTGAAAATAGTTTAGAAAGGGTATACATGTTTTGGGCCACGGTATGCAACAGGCAGCAGTAATGTCTTTCCTTTCAGAATATCGATAAATATTGATTTGAAGACATACTTTTTAATATGAGCATAACTCGAAAATTATAATGTGTCTACATTAAACTTGACATATAAATTCTCTTACAATATACACAAATATTTCACTTTTTAAAGAGCTTCCCAAATTTCCTACAAAAAAGAACATATGTTTCAAAGGTAGAGACTTGCTATGTCATATTATTGTCCTAAATATTTCTTAGAGATCGGACCATAAGAAGATTCCGAAGATCTCAGGAATAGATTTTCTGTAGCTCATGGCAAAGGCAAAAAGAAACAAAAAGCACAATCAGAAAGTTAACTGCCTACACTGGATAAAGGGTATCTCCTAGTCGAGCACGCCCTTTTTAAATATTTTCATTGATTTCGTGCCTTGATAATCGTCTTATGAGAACATTCCCCAACCAATCATTTTTCATTCCAATGAATTGAGTTCTTTCGTGGCGGGAAGCATTGAAAATGTCTGCCCGAAGGATGTGTTGTCATTGCGAATGCAATTCAATGAATTTCCATTCAATTCAAGCTCGAACTCAATTAACACACACACACAAAACAAGGACATATCATATTATTCAAATGATGCTTTGTTGTTGGTCAATGTCCTGCAACATTTCAATGAGATTTAAGCTCTTGCTTTTATGCTTGTCATATCTTGAAATTCGGGCTTTTATAAATTTGCGAGTTAAAAGAGAAAGAAATCAAAAAGTATCACAGCTTCAAGACCAAACCCACATTCTTATCTTTTTCGATTTGAACCAGCTTACTAGTTCGACGAGTTAAAATGGCTTTGCAGGTTCCAAAATGACACCAAAGACTAAAGACTACGATTCAAATATTACCTCATTCAATATAAAAACAAACAATTTTTAAGCTGTTAATTTTTATGAATAAGAAAAGTATTTAGAAAAATTAATAAAAAAAATCAAGTAATATTTTAGGAATATTTAAATATTATAATTATTTATTTGTCCAATGTGTTAGAACACAAACTCTTTGCATACAACAATGATCTCCTATGTATGGAAATTAGATTGAAAGATATATTTTAAGTTTTTATTTCAATATATTTTTTTATAGCAAATTTTAAATTTTCGTTAGCGTTCAAAAGCTGAAGTCGTTCAACTTTGCTCACTGACAAAAGCTCGTTGTTTACATTCTAGGTTGTTGTCTAGACTAACTGAACGAATTGAATTGATCGAATGCAAGCAGTTCATATATATAACAAATGTTGTTTCACGTTGCCTTAAATAACTGCACACCTAACGAAAGTGCATGGCACACAACAAAATTAATCAATTCAAAACAGCTTCACACTTGACGAAAAAACTACACATAATTCGAAATTGCAACGAAACTTTACTAAATGAAAGTGCGCCACACTAAAAGAAACATAAGTTTTACACCTATTATTTGCACGCTACCTTTATCAATGGCTGTCAAACCTTAGACGGTGACCTTCAAACATGGCAAACGTGCATGCACGATCCTGTTGCAGATTGACACAGTACATAACTGTATTTCGGCCTTAGCCCGAAATTCCAATGTTTTATTTATTGTAAATCACAACGTGATATGATAAATTGAATATATACGTTGAAAATTGAACGAACTTTAACTCGAACCCAAACCTAGGTTCGAAGATGTGGAAAACCAGGTTCACGAACCAAACATTATGTTGCACCGTTAGCCGAATATCCTTAAATGTTTATTAGGCATGCAGCCCTGGCACAAATATGCGTTAGTTTAAATCTTCGACTTAAGACAATGCAGAAATTATCCGAAATGTTGAACTTCTGCAAAGACTGTGATTAGATAAGCAAACACAATTCCCGCATTTCGGACGACCCCCCGCAGCTGGGACGCAAGGCCAAGGACTTGAAGGACATCAGTTTGTGGTGCTGGTCATTAATATCCTTGACCAGTTGCAGGCTGCGCGAATACAAAAGGCGAACACGCACTCGGGTGGTGTAAAAACAATATGATTTTTATTGTAAATCGTTTATCTTCATTACGAATTTACTGTATAAACCGCAGCAGCAGCAGCAACAACAACAACAACAATAACAACAACAACAACAACAACAACAACAACAAAATAAAAGCTGCAAACTTGTTTTCCGAAATGCGCCGTTGACCGTTTCGAGTGTCCACCCCAAAGAAAAAAACAAGTATGAGAAAGGGAGAGCACGACTAGGAGATACCCTGAACCGTCGAGCTGCCTTTGAAAAGTTTCAAAGTTCCTCTATGCACCAAGGCACACGAACACACACACACACACGGACACGCTGTTCTCTACACACATTATGCTACAGTCGTGCTTCTTTTTCTGCCCTTGGCCCTAAACTAAGGCAAATCCGTTCTATAATAACTTCGCTATTCATTGTCCGATTTTGATAAAATTTATAGGGCTTGAATATTGCATAAAGAATACCAAATGTGAATACCAAAGCGCAAGACTGTACCCAGTATATTAGTTGTAATCTGTGTATAATATACAGACACCTATATTAAAAATATATTGTATGTATATCTCGAAATTTTCGAAAGAACTTTTCATAATCGATTTGTATCGATATGTACATACATATATTATTATTTTCGAAGCAAATGTGGAAGGTAAGCCATAAATATATTATTTATAATCTGTGTACCTTTACCTCTTACCTTTTTTGACCTCTGAAATTTTTGAGCTCTGCCTAAGAAACCTCTTTTCTAAATCGATATGTATCGATCGATCATGCAGACGATATATCGAAAAATAATTATAAATTCATTCTGCCAACTTTCAGATATAAGATATTCCTATACAAGCTTAAAGAGATCTGCGAAACATGCATACACAAAAAATCCTTCAACCCTTTTTCCACTTTGGGTTCAGGGTATTAAAATTTAAGCCCGATAGCCCGTTATAAAGTGCAACCCTTAGAGTAACATGCGTATATTGCACATAACTGACCCTAATTAAATTTGCTTTGTGCGCGCGAGTTTTATATATATTTTCTTTTTAGTTTGTCTTTTGATTGCCCTTGTTCTTAAGATTAAGCTTTTGTTTTTCCATTTAACGCTTAATTTCAACATTTTTGATGGCCTAACAAGATTTCCTCCCCTGCGCGCTTGACCCCGCTCGTAAAGAGTTACATTAGGTAACCAGATAGTCCGGAGAACCTTTTGACCGAAGCCAACTGACCGCAACTAAACAAACACTTTGGTGCGCAACGGGTTGCGCTTCGATTCGCAGTTGACTTATGTTGGATAAAAAACAAAAATGATACTATAGAATTTTTAATTGCATTAGAATCGCTGGATCGTTAGATCCTGCAACTGGCCATTGTCCAGTTTTGTTTACTTTATGCCTTCATGCCGTAGTGCTCGGCATGGTTAACCTTTTGAATATTTAGCGGCACTTGAACCGCGCCCCTTTTGTTATCCTCTTGCCCCAGTGGTCAGTTTTTAATGCACTTTCCGGCAGTGAATCAAGTCTTTTGTCTTGTTGCTTAAGCGGATCAGTTTCAGCTTTTTAACGAGTCGGATATCAACCACAGAAACCAGCGGAAAATTGCTGCGGCTCAGAACTAATTTGCATGCTCACAATTTTCTCTTCTTTTTTCATTTGATTCACTTTGTTTTTTTAATTTTTTTGATACTTTTCGGCAATTTTCTGCAGTGTCTCGAGTTATCCACATATCATTATTTTGTACGTGCGCTGCACGCTTGGCGAGCCCCACAGAAATTGTACAAGTACATACACTCAGAGAAATAATCAGCACTTTTATAGGTAAATAAAATGTTATTACAAACGACTCGAAATTTTATTAACTAAAACTCAAAACTACAATAATATGTTTAGAACTTTTACTTTTAAGCACGAACTTTGTTAAAACAAGTAAGAGGTTCTAGTCGGGAGCTCCCGACTAGGGGATACTCTGAACCCTCTTCTTCCAACATCAAATGCATATATATATTCTGTTTTAGAAGCTATATGTCAAGTTTGGTGACTCTAGCTCTTATTATTTACCAAAATTGCCCAAAAAACAGGATATCGATATCGATTTTTATCGATTGCTTGGAAACGGAGTAAGTTATCGATTATCGGAAAGAAACTCGATCTGCGCGGGCACTAGGAGCATCTACATCTAAAATTTCTCTAGCTCTTATAGGTTCTGAGATCCTTGCGTTCATACATACGGACGGACGGACGGACATGGCTAGATCGACTCGGCTATTGATGCTGATCAAGAATATATATACTTTATGGGGTCGGAGATGCTTCCTTCTGCCTGTTACATACATTTGGATTTTGCACAAATACAATATACCCTTATACCCATTTTTAATGGGTTCAGGGTATAAAAATACTTTTCATTTTCTTTTAAGCTGAAATTTTCTTTAGATAAAACCGTGTAGATAAAACCGTTAAGCTTAGCATGTAATCATTATTTGAAGAGAATTTCTTTGTTTATTTCAAGATAATTTTAAAATAGAACTTCATTTAATTAAAGAAGACACAAGAATTCAATGTGCTTTGCTTCTACTTAGATCGTAAATGGAATACAGTTTTTCTTCGAGTGTACACAAAATACACGTGCAAGAAACTGGGCACGGCTTGGGCCCAGGCTGAGCCTCAACCTCAGCCAGGGTCTCGCTGGCTGCCCGCAATCTTGCGTGACTCTTGCGTAGGCCGACGGAGTCGTCTCCCGAAATTGGCTTTGATCTGCAGCATCATTAGCTCTCGAATTGCAATTCTCCATAAATTTCAGCATTAATGTAACTCAAAGGAGGAGCCGAAAATTGCTCAATAATGCGCACAGCTCGACGAGTTGGCGTGTTGCCAGGCGGCAGGCAGCTTGCAACTGGGAACTAGGAGCGCCAGCTCCTCGCAAGCCCCTACATCGAGTGGGCGACGCACTCTTCGAACTGGGCGTCACAAGCTGTGAAACCCTTTTGACAGCCAGCCTCAACGCCCAGCAAAGGAGCAGAGCAGGAAATCAAGAGCCGGTATAGAATATCATAACTGGCAACAAGCCGGGCGAATACAATCAAAATATACTTGTAGAGCTTCCTACGGAAGGGCATTGAGACGAGTTGGCGTTCTCCCTGATAGTCTAGTCGGATAGTCTTTCTACTACTACTTGTAGTTTTACTATGGGAAAAGTCGGGAATAATTCACACAAAATATTTGTGTATAATATTGAAGCCAAAAATTGTATTTTTGTACATTTAGTAATGTTTCTTCTTCAAGGCAATTGAAACGAGGATATGAGAATATTCCGTAGATTGAATACCCTATTGTCATTTCCCTTCGGCAGATATGTGAGAAAGGCAAAGCTAGCAAATGTTGAGTTCGATGAAAATATATTTAAAAACAGAATTTTTCACCATATAAGATCTTACTATTCGAGCGATCTGTCCTATAGAAGATATATGATATAGTGGATCGATTTTGATAAGATTTTGCAAACAACAAAAAAGTGTTTCGTACAATAACCTAATTTTCGATAGATTTTGCCTAAACAACTTATAATAAAAGAAAAGATATTTGTAATTTTATAAGTTTTACAAAATAAGGATGCAATATCCAAGAATTCACACATATATCTCTCAAGATATAGATTTTAATTAATTCATTATTTTGGAAGTTTCGCATATTTCATAATATGTTAAAAATATGCATATGACGTCATCTCTGGCTTTTTGCGGGCTTCTTAGACACCTGCTACACTGCGCTACCTGCTCTTAAGCTTACAGGCAAATCAAATTTCACAGTTCGCCGTACAGCAAATGTCGCAACAGGAACAAGTTCAAGACCCTACCAGAGCCAGAAATCCGCATTGACACGGTTCAAGTGCCAAGTGGCTCGATCGCGCCGAGGGGAACACGAAAAATGCCGCGCGCTTTTGCTGCCCACATGCGGCCAGAGGCAGGAACAGAGCCGTGGACGGGGCCGGGGACGGGGCCAGGTCGGTTGTGTTATACGGTTCGGCGATTCTTAACGCTCATAGTTCCCCTTTGAACCCAGCCCAGGCTGGCTAGCAAAAGAAAGAAAGCCACAAAGGAACTAAGAAGGAACACCTGATCAAAATTTCAAATTATTACAACGAAGTGGGCTAAACAGAAGGACAAAACACATAGCTCGTGCGCGAGTTGTTATCACACACGCACACACACACACGCACACACACACACACAGCTATGAGCCATGAAAATGCTTTGGTCTAATGAGCACCGCGCTCTAAAGAATGAAAAACTTCCAACTTGGTCGCTGTAATTACGCGAGCTAAGAAAATTCAGGTCTAGCGAATGCATATGTATTTCTCTTTTTTTTTTGTCTTGTTGTTTTGTTTTGGGCTTGGGGTCGCGCTCGGGTCATTTGAAATGCACATGCACCTGACACCGCCGACTCATTACGTGTCGGGCGAGTTGAGGAAATGCGCCGACGCTGCGGAAGCGGTTCCTGAGCGCGTGCTGTTTGCCCAAAGTTGAAGTCGAAGTCGAAGTTGAAGTTGACGCTGAAGGCGAACTCAGTCAAGCGCTGCGTCAACTTCAGCAGCAGCAGCAGCAGCAGCATAATTTGGTCGCGGTTCGCTGCTGGCGGCGGCGGCGGCGGAGCTATTGGTGGTGGCAGAACTAACAGTTTTCCCTGGGCGACATTGACCATTCGAGGAGGGCATGTGCGCAACCCTTGTGAGTTTTTCCACAACGTTTTGTTTTGGGCGCCAAAATGTGCGCAGCAGTCAATGACATTGGCTAGCATAGGCTAGTCAAGGAGCTGCTGGCAGGACCCTCGGCGACATATGCGCTTGGCTCGTGCCAACACACACATCAGCATAACAATTAAACATAAATATACCAAGGATAACAGCGGCAACAAATTTTACTGCGCCCAAAAAAAAAAAAACAAGGTGGCTTCGTTTTGGTCATGTGGGCGCGACATTAGCTGCTTGTTTAACTCTTGATACCCTGTACACATTTCAAATGGTTCAAGGATCTCAAGTAGTTTTATTTGGGCTTAATGAAAGGTAACTTCTTCTATTCATATGTCTAGCTGTCTATAAGAACTCGAGACTTTTGATTTGATTTGTGGCACGTGCTGCTTTTCTAAATCGACAAATGTCAGTATATATATGTCCCAATATGTCAAATGAATTAAGGCAAAACGCCAGTTCAAGTCGTAAGCCGAGCCAGGGACCAGTTTTCTGGTAATTGTACACCTGATAAATATCAATATCATACGTCGTTAAGAAAATTTCATTTAATTGATATTTTTAAAATGCATGCACCTAATTTTTGGTATCCACACATATGTAAATATCATAACACACCGGTGTCAAAGCTATTAACAGGGTATCCACTCAGTCGAGCAGCATGGACCGGAACACCCTTACTTGTTTCAACTAGAACAGGGTGGCTTTTAGCCAGGCAGAGAAGGAGAGCGGGCGAATATTGCAGCCGGCTGCACATTTAAGGGTTAGCTTTGGGCGCAGACCAACTGACGCGCGCGCCCACGATCCGATCCAGACTCAATGAAAGTGGTTGACGATAATGCTTCATATAGCACCGCTGAGTCATAGCCAAGGCGCCCGTTCCGAGTGCCCGTTTGTAACGGTCACGCACGCAAGGATCTATACGCTCATATGGCCTGCATGTGTGTTGTCCTTTGTATGTTATCCTGCAAGGCATCGACTGTTTGCTTAGCGCCTCGTTGTGGCCCAAGTCGAAGCTTCACGCCGCGCTGCCCTTTGTCCGCCTACCCAGTCCGGTAATTACAACAAATGTGACCAACTGACTTTTGAATCGACTTGAACTCTGCCCCGGTTCGTGGCTAAAGAGAAATATGCTGCGCATATGTGCATCTGGTGGACATGCTTCTGCCTGGCCCTGCTCCCGCCTGGTCCTGCTCCTGCCTGTTTCTGCTGTTGACTTTTTTTTGTATTTTTCACTTAGCGCGAAATTTCGCAATTATTAATTTGAGAAACAGGCTTGGGTGGTGCATGGTGCCACGATGCCAGCCATAACACCATGTGCTCTGTCCACTTCACATTTGTGTTCCGTTTTTGTTTTCTTCCGGTGGGAAATTCAACATTTTGCACCATGGGCGGGCGACTTTTTGTTATTCAAAGTGGGGTGCTCACAATGTGAAAATGCCAACATGGGCTAAGAGCTGCCCAGTTAATACCCTAAACCTTTAAAAAATGCCACATGTTGCCTGAATTCTGAATGCCTCTAGTAAGATTTGGTTGGGTGCGGTCATGTTTTAAATTTCTCATGGTACAATTTTTTAGGTTTCTGCAAAAGCAAATCATATTTAAGACTTTTTGAAAGGTTGAAAAACAGCTTTAAATATTGCTTGATCTCTAATCCAAACTCTGTTAATTCAAGCTTGATATTTTTGTAATTTCTACTACCAAACAAAATATTACCATCGAAGCCACAATATTGCTTAACCTATTTTTAAAACATTTGATGCAGTTTTCTATTTAGGACCATATTTTCGAATAAATAGTAGTGCCTGAACAGGGATTGAATTGTTCATAAAACTCTTTCGGTTTTTACATTTGTAGACCCTTGTAGAGGTAATTATAATATATATCGCACTACTATAATATATATGCTGAATGCTTATTGAACTTTTGCACAACATCTTTAACTTAAATTCGTTTCATATATATATAATTATGTATATGAGAAAATCTTAAACTATACATATTGCACAATAATAAAGTAAAATTTACCGCAACCCATAACTCGTAACCCGTAACCCATAACCATAATATGAATATTAAGCTCATGTTCGACACAATATTCCCACATTAAATGCATTTTGTGGCGGTTGCCGCTGCCTCTACTTCTGCTGCTGCCTCTGCTGCTGCTGTTGCAGTTGCAGGAAGCTCACTTGAATGAACACTTGGCAGGATTCGGCCTGAGAGCACGTAGCAGCCACAAGGAGACCAATGAAACCTAAGTAAGTTTATTCTCGGGGCCATAAAGTGCAACATGTGCATATTAAAAGTTGTCCCAGCTATCAAATGACACGCAACGCAGCGCTGCCAGAGGCTAAAGCGCCAAAAGGCGTTGCCACCCTATACAATTTAAGTAGGTCGATGGCCACTCGCTCTCAGCCTGGCGTCAAGATAATAAAAAGATGAGACAAAAGAGTTTACTGCGGCACGCCGAAGATTGAATACCCTTAAAGACATGCGACTAAAGGTAGATTTTATATTTGACAGACTCCTATGGAAGCTTGTAAGATTTGATGTTCGATTTAATGCAGTTGTAGAGATATTTAGGGAGAATATGGGCTATTGACTTTGTTTGAGATATCTATATAAGGATAGGGATATCTTCTATAGAACTATATGCAATACCAGAGCGATGTGAGTAAGATGTATGTATCTCATATGTGTGGAGCATGGAGCAACTTATTTTTGACGGATGACTCTTCTGCCACACAAAAGATATGGTGGGCTGATGTTAATAAGATTTTGCTTATATGGAAGGAGCATAGTGAAAATAATAATCACAGCATAAGGTCAAGATATCTGGAGAAATGGAACCGATTCTATCTACTTATAATACCATATGGCATACTGCTTAGATGTTGATAAGATTTTCCATATGTGTAGAAAGCTTACTGAAATTATTATATTTAAAGTTTGGTCAAGAAATCATGAAAACTTCAAATAGATTGTTCCAATGGGAGCTTTATGGAAGATGAGGTTGGGTCTACTTCAAGTTACAGTAAGATAGCTAAAGAACTGAGTTATTTCTTGAATATGTCGCCTATAGACTGTCAAAGTGGTAATACCCTCTGCTAGGGCATGCAAGACTTAAAGAAGGCCCTGGTCTGCCTGGCTGTAGTCAGGAACTCACTGTGTGGCTTCCCACGAAGTAGGGGCTGTTGCCATTTAACAGGACGAGCGCAAAAATATTGATCTATAATACAAATAAAAAAAATTAAACTGAACTGCAATAGCAACAAGTGCACATAAAATCAAATTAATAGCTCTTGTCGGTGTAGGCTGTCGGGCTGGCACTTTGTTTTGGTTCAAGCAGTGGGAAACTCGGCACAAAAGGCCAAAAGGTCATAAATTTCCGAGACAATGGCAAAAAAAAATAGAAAAAATGCACTGGAAAAATAAAAAGAATCAGTTTGTCTTATCGCACAAATGCAATCTCTCACCTTTCAGTTTGTCAATTAGTTCAAGTGCGCGCGGACAGGACGAGCTCTACCTGCGAGCAGGTCCTGCCCGCCAAAGGCAATTGCAATTGCCAATGCGTGTGTGTGTGCTTGTGTGCAGATTTATTGACCAAAAATCAATAAAATATTTATTGTCTATTATGCAACGCCTGGCTAACTGTGGGCGTGGGCGTGCCTGACGGGTGCAGTTTGTACCGCACATGTCCTGCACACCCAAAACTAAAGTCTGGGCGTGGCCGCATAGTTAGTCAGTTAGCTGTGCCCTGTGCTTGGCACCATGTGCTGGATGAACTGCATGTCCTGCCCAAGTCAAGTGTACTGTTTCTTCATCTCCTTCGTTTGGCTGCGCAATTAAGCAGCTTGAAACGTTTTGCGATTAGATTTGCTGCAAAGGAGTGAAGAAATGTGAACGGCGCAGCGAGTGTCACAGCGCTGCGCAGCGCTGCATGTCCTGTCCGAGAGTCCTGTGCGCGCGCGCACACGCTGAACAAAGCGCTGCAGTTAATTGCAAAGCCACCAACTGCAAGGCAGACGCGCCACAGGATAGGCGCCAGCCAGGACAAAGTCTAATGAGCTGCACGTCTAGGACGCACTGCGCGGCCCAGGTTGCCGCTGCGTGGGCCAGGCGCTGGGTCGCTGTCGCTGGCCAGGTACTGCTGACCGTGCGAAATTGTTGCCAAAGGATCAAAGGACAACACGCTGACAATTTGACACGTTTATGCAGCGCGCATCTAACTTTGCATATCCTGCAGGATACGACTACAGCAATGCATATATACGTATATCTTCTTGTGTGGTGGCAAAAGTCATAATCGTTTTCCAACTCCTTCACGCCGTTGAGCACTTGAGCCTAAAGGCGAGACCTTTAGCAGCACAAACAAAATGCATTGAATAAATAAATAATAAGAGAAGACTAAATGCAAGAAACGACGATTGTACAAGGCACGCCGAAGACTAAATACCCTTAGAAGTAAACATTTTATTTGCCAGCGATCGTTTCTATAGGTGCCATACAATAACATATTTACAGATATCTTGGGGAAAAAGTTAACATCGCAAAAGTTCGGTTGAGATATCTCATGAAACAGAAAAGTTTCCCCATACAAAAACTGTTTTTATTCGACCCATTCTTCCTATGGAGCTACATGATAAAGAAATCCGATGCTGATATAAATTGAGCATGATGAAGCTCGGCTTGGTTACGATTTCGTTAGTTAGTCTAGAGAGTTGTTCATTCAAGAACCATATACATATACGGCCCATCGTTTCTATGGGAGCTATAAAATATATTAGATAGATGACATTAGATATAGATAGCAGATATAGCAGCTCGATGCTGACAAGACGCTAATGCCAAGTTTGATTAAGAAATCTTGCAAAGCAAAAAAGTTTTTCATACAAGAACTAAATCAAATATTTAGTATATATTAACAATCGTTCCTATGGAAGCTATCTGATAAAGTAATCCCATGTTGATAAGATTTTGCTCACATATAAGGAATATAGTTCAACTGATAAATGCCGAGTTTGGTCAAGATATCTTGATAAACAAAAGTTTCTAATGCAAATTAAATTTTGTTGAATTATCAGGATACTGATCAAAAATAATCATACATACTCATATATAGAGAGGCATTATCCTTATGTTCAAAGGCGAAACAAACGATATGTCAAAAGTATAATACCCTCTACAAGGGTATCAAATATATAGTATATGTGCTGCGCATTGTGGCAGGCACAAGGACTCGATGCCAGCTAAGTCATTTGTTTCCCTTCATATTTGATTACTTTTGTTATTTCTCATAATATTTTTGCTCAATCCCGCCGCCAACTCGTTTGTACTTAGCTTCCAGGAATTCACTTTGACCACACAGTCAACCGACAGCTACGCATTCCTTATGGGGCGCGGCAAAACCTCAAACACACACTCACCACACATACACACACACAACCGCAGCATCAACCTGTGTGCATTTGTGATATAAATTTTGGAACGGGGCCGCATGACGAGGTATTTTTTTTTAGCTCCTTAGATACCGCACCGAGCGGGTCCTTGCCCAATGTTTGTGTGCCTATCAAATTGTCTGTGGCCAGGCTCGTCTTTTGTCTCTTGTCTTTCGCAATTGTTTGGCAATTTCGAACATATTGATTTCCCGGGAGGTCTCCAGAGTACAGAGATCTTCGATCTGCGATCTCCGATCTACACCCAGCTTGCAATTTCATGGTTGTCCGGCGTTTGCCGGCCAAAGGGGCGGCACTTGCATTTCTTTCCGCGTGTCATGTGTTTTTACGATCTTATTCCTGCTAATGATCGTCTCAGGGCTGACATATCTCCAGAGAGTTAGCCCACAGCATTAATGGACATTGTTGCGGACAACATTAGCTAATGCTGGCGTGCAACGGGACGCAGGCAAATCTGGGTATCCCTTATGGCAACATTTCCTTAAAAGTTTCGCAATTCAATTTGGACATGCATGAGCATTTTTTATGACAAAGAATTCTTTGAATTTTAGAAATGCGAAAGAACAACAATATGTTTTCTATTTGATATAAAAAGCTGGCCACCAAATGAATCCACAGTGAAACCATTGTACGCCCCACTCATAGTTCATGCCACACCTCATTCTATATTTAACCGCAAAGTACACACTTATTTGGATCTGTATACCCCACAGTACACAGTATCCAACTAGAGATGGAGGCGAGTCTCATTTACGAGGCCTCAGAAAAACAGACTGGGCTCACATGGACCCTTTTTAAATAGCCCATCGCAGTCCGGTTACACTACGGTGCCCCCCATTCTTTAATCCTTTATTTTTTACCCTAAAAATACACCTGTATCTTCGTCTCAGGGAACACCCACGCAGTAGATACACTGAATCTACACTAAAAGCTTTGCACAGTGGTTACTTTCAAGTTTTTGCTGCAAACATTATTTTTGGCTCTCAAAATGCATCTTGGAATATTCTTATTAATTGTACACAAATATTGATCCTTATAAAAGATCCAAAGATTATTTAACTACAAATAAATGTATTGATTCTTCAATAGGGGATTACCCAAGAACCTGAATCATATAAAAATTCGATTTTAATAGTTGTCATAGGAAATTACTTACCCCATGTGCTCACGGAGCATCCCAAATGAGTCGATTGATTTTCTTTCTCGCCTTGAGAAACATATTGGCTTTTTAGAGGCACATGTTTTACCTGGAATTAGGGTTAAAAATAAGATACCGTTAACGATCAGTAAAGTAGCCTAATGAAATTTAAGAAAACGAAAACAACAACAGATGTTGTGTCAAATTTAGTGGCTAACGAGAGTTGCTTCAGTCGAATCGATGCCAGAACATTATTAATTAGAATGCACTTGAGCAAATCGGCCATGAAATTGGAGCAATCTTGATGACAGCTTCCAAATCAGTGCACACACACACACACACAGAGAGAAAAAGAGAGTGAGATGCACATGCACAGACACACATAGCTGTGGCTACACTTAAATTGCTCAATCAAATGCCACATGCAAAGCATGTTCTGGTTCTGTTTCTGGGCTCAGGTTCAAAACTCAGCCGTGATGCACGTAAATCAACGACGACATATGGTCAACAATGATGATGCCCCTGACGGGTTGACCACTTCAAGAGATCGCGCCGCAAACCGGGCAGCCGCGCACTCGAAGGCGACTCGAGTTACAAGACATTTTGGAGTACTAAGCTAGCCAGCGCCTATAATAAAAACATAGCCATAAACAAGATCAGGCGGCAGCGCCAAAAACCAAAAACCAAAGAAGAAAAAAAGTGGAGGGAGACCAAGGAAAAGGATCAAGTGCCTAGTCAGGCGATGCTACCAGTTGGGATGTCCTGGCTGTCGTTTTGTTTTGATAAAATCTCAAATAACGCTGGCCAGATCCTAGCTGCTGCCAGCTCATTAGCCGCTTGTTATTTGTTTAAATGCAGTCGCGAGACAGCGACAGCAACTGAATTATTTTGTTGTTATTTAACAGTGTCCTGCTGCATCCTGGCTGCTGAGGGAATTGATTTTTGTGGGTTTTGTTTATGTCGACTTCTAAATTGCGACTCATATAATCCAAAGCCAAGTGCAGACAACATGTGTTGCATGCAGAAAACAAAAACCTTTACAAATAAATGTTCACTAATCGCTGTTGAACGACCAGCAGATACTCTGTATGCAGCAGCATACTTTTGCATTCATATAAATGGGTAAAAGGGGTATAATGTATTTGTGCAAATGTATGTTAGAAGCAAAAGGAAGCACCTCCAAGTAAAGTATATATATACTTAATCAGCATCCATAGCCAAGTTGATCTAGCCATGCCCGTCTCTCCGTCAAGGATCTCAAAACTCATAATACCTTGGAGCTTGAAATTTTGAACGTAGATTCTCTTAGATCCGTAGATCCGCCCAGTACGAGTTTGTTTTCGATAATTAATAATTGGCTCCGTTTCCAAGCAATTGACTTCGAAATCCTTTTTTTGAGCAATTCTCTTAGGTTTTAAGTTTTAGCTTCTTAATGTATATAAATATATATATATCAAGAATCTATTATTTTAAAGCTATCGCCACGCCTTCTCTCCACCCAATATCTATAAATCAAATAAATCAATTGGAATTCGCCAATAATAATTACCGATTTTAATTAATCGATCAATCATTTTAAATAAACTTAAATATTATACAAGACCTTCTCTTATAGTATTCGAAATGCGAAGAGTTCGTATCGTCGGATATAGGTTGACTCGCTTGATCAAAACTATGTATATATATATATATATATATATATAGAGTCAAGGATGCCTCCCTCTGCCTGTCAAATGTTACACACATTTGCGTTTTAAACATTTTTAATGTATAGCAGGCATAAAAAGTTAAGATTAGTTCACAAAGGCTTAGATCTAATACCATAAAACCCTTTGTGTGTAGCCTGACTTTCAATAAACGCATTTGGGGCATCGATTTTTCCCAGGCTGCGCACAACTGGAGCCACACATCACACATATACCATTTTCTTTATTTTTTCCTTTGTTCGAGCCCTAAGAATGGACACATAATTCGGTAATCTGTGAAAAAGCCAAACCCCCATTAAACCGCAGGCCACTCTTAACTCGTTTTTTATTCATTTTCTGTTCTGTGTTTTTTTTTTAAATCTCAAAAAACTCGTTACGGCAACGTCTCCAAAGTGTGGATAGACATGAAAAGGCTTCATCATAATCATCACAAGCCGATCCTTAGCAGGCGTCCACGTGCAGGCCTCGCTTCAGCCTATGGCTTAAGGGCTACTGGCAGAGAGGGAGAGAGATCCCCCTCCCCCCCTCCACCACACTTGCTCTATGTAACAAGGCATTGTACCTGTGCTCAACCTGTTTTCCTAGGCATTTATCAATTTTCATTTATTTGTATGCTCTATGCATTTGCCTTCGCCTTTGCCTTCATCTCGCCTTTGTCTTGTTTGTTTTCCATTTCTTTGCAGGAAATCTCGACACGTTTTCTTATGGGTCTCTGTCTTCCAGTTGGACTTTCCCCTGCAAACAGGTTCTATTGTTCTGGCCTACCCCGCATCTGTGTCTATGTACCTGTATGTATTGGATTTTCCTCCATGCACTGATATTCTTTACCTGTTGCATATACACGTATGTGTAGCTTGCGCTGTCGCAGGGGAAAATGATATGTTTTGATTTTTTTTAACGGAAAATTGCTGAGCCAGCGCTCCATAACAAACTTGAGCGAAGGGTCCTCCCGATAGCCCAAACTCTAGAGCAATACAAACAGTCAATTTTAATGATATACTAGAAAAGCAATCATCTAATTTTTATGTAACCACTTCAAAACTGATCTAATGAAGGGTTGCATTCAAGTTTCTCACGGCCAAGCGGTCAATCACTCTGCAGGTCATTCAACCAAGTCGCTTAAAAAAGGGCATAACAAACATATAACCGCGTAGACGAGGATACGAATCTCTTCAGCCTTAGCACATAATTTCTTTTTCATAACTATTGGATTTATGCATTGGTATAGCCAATAAATTTCACGGCTTGTTGGACGCGGTCTCTTCTACGTCTCGAGGCGTGTGCATAAAATATTTCTGATTTCGATCTACGGATTGGTAATATGCTACGACCCATAGCTACTGTGCCGTTGCCAAATCGATTGGTTACGAGTTCTGCAGGACTTCTGCCTTCGATAATATGATCATTATTACAATGCACGTGTCGGTCTGTTTCAAGTTCCGAAAGGGTAATTAATGATGGGATTCTATATATATTTTATTTTTTGCATACTTGCCAGCCATAGATCTGTAGCCGCAATGATTTGTGGAACCCAACGGAGACTTCAGCTTGCCGCACTTTGCACAAAAAGTCTTTGCTCATTTACAACTCATTTTTTTGAGACTCTGCAAAAGGCAATTAACATGCTCGCATGAGTTGGCGAAATTCCATTGCATTTGCACTGAGCGAAGCCTTTGAAGTACTGTTTGTGGGCTGCAGGCGAATCTAACAATGCGCTCAAATGTGCCGCTTCCCTTTGCCAAACTCTATTTATGTTAGGTTTCATAATGGAATTGTTTCGAGCTTCTGTGTTGCACTAAGGATTTTTATGGTAAGCATATATTTAACTTTTATTTGAGAGCTGGGAATACATTTGAGAAGCTGCTTAGTATATTTGCTAGCTAAGCCGAAGTTTGGAGTTAGAAGACTTGCGACAATGAAAGACAGCTTAATTATTATTTTTTTTTTTTAAATTTTGATAAGCAAATGTGTGCTTTATTTTATAAATTAAAATATAACGTTATTGTTAGACGAGGATTGGCGCGATTTACATAAGAAATTTCTGATAGCCTCACACTTACAACATTATACATTCGACACGGGCGACGACGGGTAATTTCTCTTAACTATTGATAAAGGATGACCATTTTATGAATATTCATTTGTATCCTTGAAATGCATATACATATAAGACATACTCAAAGATCATAAAAGATGTATAAAAGATCTATCCAGCTAAATATAGTTTTTATAAGATATTATAAGTTATTCCTAAATCGAGAGACGCATCCTTTATATCTATAATATCTAATTTTCCAATCAAAATAAGAACATTAGAGCTTTGTTGTCATAGACTCAGCTGTCTGTGCCTTTATAGACTGCTAAAGACAATTAAGACTCATCTAAAGCAAGTTTTCCAACGTATTCTTTAACTCATATATCAAACAACAGCCAAAGACGAGTCGAAAGCGGCCCCAGTGAATTCCTTTTAAGAACACCTCCAACGCTAGAAGAGCATAAAACGAACTTAAGACAAAAGGCGCTGAGCTCCTAACGCAACATGTAAATAGATCTACATAGAACAGAAATAAGTAATTTACATTCAAGTCCGACTTTAGCTAGGCAAAGGACGAGGGTCCTTTGCATTTTAGCGGGCGAGTGTGAAAAACCATTAGACGACTTTACAAGTAGGCCGCGTTCCTAAGCATACCTCGCCGTCTGCCGAGACAATAAAAGAACTGAAATCAAAAACCTCTAATACAAACATTACGTAAGTCAGCTACTGTTAAAAACTCGGGCGGCATTTTTCTTGAGAAAAACATAAAAACTTCCGTTCATGTATAACACTTGTGCAAAAACGAAACAAAAATAGAACTTGATCTGGTTTCCAGGAAATTGTACAATTTGTGCGTAATTTGCATAGCTCTCTGGCCGAGGGCCGAGGCTTAGGGCGGCCAACTGTTTGACGACATATTGCTCAATGGCCTGGATCAATATGGGTTTTAAATGGGAACAGCAAAAAAATAGAAGGAAAATATAAATGAGTGCAGATGCCAGATACGAGACATATGTACATACGAGACTCTACTCTTTCACTTCAACAAAAACGAGATCATCTCATATGTGCACAAAAGCATTTCGCACATTTAGGCTTCCAAATGAATGGACACAAGAACTTGTGTGTGTGGTCAGGAGCTCAGGTTCCTTTGCCTAGTTACCTAGATCTAATATGCAGATATGTCTATGCTCCGGAGCACAGCAGCTGTGCACTGCCTGTCAACTGAACAGCCAACTTGTTGCAGTTTGCTTAATCAATTAACAATAGCTTCAGTCGCAAAGGAAACGGGTAAGGATATGCAAAAAAAAAAAAATTGTTGCCAGGATAAGCCGACTTTAACTTGAAAATATTGCCAGAGCTCGGCATAGTTTGAGGGCTTTTGTTTTCAACAAAATAACTAACTTGCATATTGTTTTGTTGCACATCCTTAATGAATATAAAGCAAGTATTTTGCATCTGTGTGTGCGTGTGTGTGTGTGTGTGTGTGTGTGTGTGTGTGTGGGGTGTGGCTGTGTGCAATATTGTTTCAGCAGCACGTACACCCACATGCCACAGCAATTCTAGAAAGTCTTAAGCCGACCTTTGAGCTGGCCAGCGGTCATGATTGTGAGTTTAAGATACCAACTACGAAATGCGCACTACACACACACACACACACACACATATATTGTGTTATTGGCTTTGGTTGTGGCGCGCAAAATGAACAGTTCGTTACGAAAATCCTTTTTTCAGAGGCCGCACAAATATCCTTTCACAGTAAAATTTGCTTTAGGCAACCGAGAGAAAAAAAGAGCGCCAAAAATAAAATATCCTTGTTTTTTTTGTCCTGTGCGCACCCTAGATAACTAATACACATGGATTTGTAAAAACAAATTCGAGTAGATGCTATCTTGCGCTCGACTGCACCTCAAGTGCACCTACAGATACAGATACAAATGTATCTCAAGCAGTCAGCTGACTGACTGATGCCGAGATGGACGGAATGGCCGGAATGCACACGTTGACCGTTAGAACGGCTGGCAGGTTCCTTTGTTGACAGTCGGATGCACTGAAGCATTTATCAAAGCCAAAGATATGAGACGACAGATAGCCACCGTGGAGAGAGAGCACAGCAGAGCTGCAGCAAAGGAGTTTACCTAGTTTTTTTTCCATTGATATTTTCGGTCGACTTTCATTCGGGCGCAACTAATCCGAGTTTGCAATAATTATTATTTGGTTCGAACAGCTCTCCGTCCGGCAATGGAGCGCTCTTCCGATAATGATGATGCGCAAAATGTTTTCTTCTTTTCTACATTTTTTTTTTACCTTATCGCGATATATCTCTATTTGCCGCAGGTTGTGCTCTTTTCCGTAATGTATACGGATTTGTGTGCTGATTTTGGGCCACCGTCGTGGCGGTCAGATTAAAATCAATTAGCCATAAAATGCAATATAGTTTATATTTGGTTTTTTTGCGGGTCGGGCCACTTGAGTTTCTAATTTGAGGCAGACCATCTGCAAATATAGTTATTGCCTCTTCGACTGTAGCAGCTATGATATTTTAATTGCTTACGGGAACAGAGGCTGGACAATGGAACATGTGGGTGAGGCCTACTTAATATATATAGCAAGGTATTAGCCAGGCTTGCCGGCAAAACTGTTAATAATTACGTGATTTTTTCTATAATTGTTTTGACAACGAGCCTGAGAAGCCTATGAGAAAAAAGTAAAATAGATGTAGAAAGTAAGGATATTTTTGGCACGTCGAAAATTTAATTCTCTTGCAAATATATAGTAAAGTTATATTTTAAATAATATTGCGATATGTGCAATAGTTTCGGAATTATCTAATGTTGAGAAGGAAGTTCCAAGTCACATGTGCATAAGCTAAGGAAACTCCTTTTCCCTTAAGAAATTATATAACACATTTTCTCACATTTTCAAGAAATTTTCCTAATGCATCAGGTTAAACATCTAAGTCTAAGATAGATCCCAGAGACTATAAGACGATTTGATTAACCTTTAGCTATAATAGCTATTATATATTAGAAAAATATGTGAAGGCATTTTATTGATCTTATTTAGCATGAAGCTGTACCCGAGGAAAGAACTATCTCTTATATTTTTTACTCATATATTAAGCTATCTCCCATGACAGAAATATTGCTCGCAACCCAGGAAGAACCCTACTTTCGAACTTCGTTTTATTTTCTGGAAATATTTCTGCTAGAATTAGCATATTAAAACACATGAATTTACACTTTTACTACCTGCACAAGTCATAATTTTTCAATTAAGCCTTACTTCCGATACTGATTTTTCATTGACTGCGCGAACTGTTTAATATTTTGAACGCATCATCGCATAGAAACTTCCGTCTATGTGACGGCAAATCGGCTTATGAAATGTTTTTCTTATTATTTTGTTGTTTTCTTTTGCTTTTGAGCTGCGACTCCTTGGACAATGAAAGTAAACAAACCTGTGGTAAGGTAAATAAACTTGGACTGCTTGGGCTTGATCGACGCCAGATACGACGCGAAGGAAAACAGCATTCTAAGAAATAGAAGAGCAATGGGCCGAGTGATAAGGGGTGGGAGGGGCCGGAGGGGGGGGCTCGATAAAAATGAGGAGATACTCGTACTAGACAAACCAGTTGGCTGCGTGGCAAGCCACAAGCACACACACACACGCACACACTAAGGGGCGCCCCTTTTTGGTGCAACAGCTTGGAGAAAAATCAGGAAAAACATAACGAGGACTGAGGACTGTACTTTTGCTTGGATGAGACCAAGACCCAGAGCTAGACCAATGGATGCCAGTACCAGTTTGGAGCCCCAGCAAACAAATAAATAAGCGTGCAGCTAGACATAGAGAGAACGACGACGGCGACGCTGACTGCGGCAGCGACTGCGACAGAGGCACGGCTTAAGCGTGATTATACAGTAAAAAAAAATGGTAAAAATAAATACTAGTAGATGAGGCGAACGGATACGAGCACAAACGACGGAGCAGCGCGACATGCCTGGCATAATAAAGGGGTACGAGCCAATGGGCAGCAGGAGAAGCAACAAATGCAATGTAAATGTTTATGTATCTATGGGATACGCCAACGATCGGCCTAGGCAGCAAAAGGTGACTGATCTTTACAATTCGACACTTTGACTTTACAATAAAAACAACAACAACGACAACAACAACAACGAACGACGCAATCAAAACAAACTTGCGAGAGTTCCCTTTTCGTAAGTGCACAACTAGCCCATACCCTGTAGTCAGCTGTGCCGCAAGTAGGCGCCATTTTGACCCAAGTCGGGAAAAGTCAAACCTAAATAACTTTGGTGCTATGTATACAATCCTTGTGAAATTCTCAGGGCCTTAATACTTAACTTTAATAAGTGTGCTTAACAAAAATCAGGAACATGCATTGTCAGGATAATAAATAAAATTCTTAATGCGTTCAGTTTCTAGGATTTTGACTGGTATGCAAATTACAAGATCCTTTGTGCAATTACAAGATGTCCTTAGTTATGATCAGTCATATGGGCTTAAATACTAATCTCGATATATATCGATTTTGCGATAACGATATTGATTATTGATAATTCTAAATCAGCATGGCTCGGGTATGGTAAATGTTCTGATTAAGGGGTTTTTCCTCTTTGACATTGCCTTGACTAGTTCGTCTCAATTCTTGATGCCGACCAAAATGGGATCATGGATGCCTCCTTTAGCCTGCTTAAGTTTGAACAACCTTTTGCACATGTTCAATTGATGCAGGGTATAAGAAATTCATCGACGTTGAAAACAAAGTTGTAAAAAAGATCGAAAGGTGAGCCGAGGGCAACACATGACAGAAAGAAGAAGACATAAAAACAAGTATCCAACTAAAAGGATGCACGAATCGATACCGGACAGCATATTTGTGCATGTGTGTGTGTGTGCTTGTGTGTGTATGTGGAGGCAGGGTCAAGGTAAACAAAGATTTACCTTTATGATGGATTTTGCTTGACTGAGCGTGTTAATGGATTTTCCTACTCTACTCTCTCTCTTCCTCTCCTTCTCTCTCTCTTTCTCTCTAAGTTCTACTCAAATTCGAATGCAATCAAATTCAGTTGCAAAGCTGGCATTTAGAAAAAATAGGAAAATTTGTACGTCCCTAAGCACGATAAATGTAAATGGATCTCGGGTTTTAGATTTAACCGAAACCAGTTTCAGAAAATCGAGAAAATGTACCGCAGTTGCAGTGTGTGGCAAATGTAAAAACTTGTTGTAAAGCAGCCTCAGCAGCAGCAGTAGTTGGGCAGCTGCTGGATGTGACTCCAGCCAGGAGTTGTGCTTTAGCTTTAAGTTGTTGCAGGAAAGCTGCCTCATGCGAGGAAGAGGCGGGGGGCGGCCGTCGGGTGGCTCAACAACCCTTTGACACACGGGGCTGGGCAGCTTGTCAGTTTAGGTTGCGCCTGAATTGTTGGCTGAGCAGGCATATACATATTTATGATGGAATTATTACATCATTCATCTTCATCAACAATGACATGAGCTCAGACACAGACTCTCTCTCTCTCTTTTAACTTCGTCTCGAAGTTCTAAAACGTGCTTATCAAGTTCATAACTTACACAGCTTTATATGCATTGCCAGAAACTTGTGACCAGACTTTCACCAGACTGTAAATTGTTATGCGGGTTTTTCCTTGACTTGGGGTTGTTGCTGGGAAAAACTAGAAAACTGTCCACATGAATATGCAAACTAATTACATTTTCTTGTCAAACATAAGCTGTTTAGTTGTGAAGTTTAGAAATGTCAACAATCAACAGAGATCGTGTGTGATGGCCACAAGGCCCATCCTTATCTCAGTTTATGTACTGGAGATCGACGAATATTCTATCTATTTAATCAAATAAATTCCTTAAAAGCTTGTTGCTATCGTAAATGTATAAACCAGGAGAAAAGCTTTCTAAGTTACCAAATATAAAAGTGTACCAAACCCTTTCCTTTTCCCCCACGTGGACATCTTCGCTGTTCTTAGTCCCAAAAGCAACCAAAAAGAAACATCGTAGATTTGTCTGCAAATCTACAATCCTAAACTAACTAAAATATTCTTCGTTCACCTTCTAATCAAACAATCTTCTTATTCGGATACAATTAACAAAACCCAATGCAATATCAAAAAGAATTCCATGACGCATTTTGCACTTTCTCACAGTGTTTACAAATAGGATCTAACGACTTTTTGCTCCACTTGCCGACGAGATTCCTGGAAGACGAAAACCCCAAGCTACAATTTACATGACCCAAAAACGAGAGCCTGGACTTGAAAAAAATGCAGAGATTCTCGATTTTTGTCAGGCCGCACACAGCGCCTGTAGGAAATATGAAACGGAAGCCAACTCGGTGAAGGACAACGGCAGCGCCACTTTACACAACAAGGATACAAAAAAAGATGTTGTAAAGAAATTCCTGAGATAATCAACGGCATTATCTCTCGATTATGTGTTAAAAATTCCATGAAAATTGCAGAAATAAAAAGAAACACCGACTGACGCTTGCAAAATGGAAAAAAAAACCGACAGAGAAAAAAAAAACCTTATTGAACTATATCCGGATGATCGTCAGATGATGATGTCGTTGATGAAGGAACACCCGAGTGGCGGCGCATCCGCTTCTCCTTTTCGCAAACGTGAGCTCATCAAGCCCTCGGTCACTTGAGGTCTAAGCCTTAGCCAACATTAAAAAACCAACAAGAAATGCCGCAAAAATATATCAGACATGCACCCAAATGAGGCACGGCGATAGTGAGAGAGAGAGGGAGAGGGAGGGAGGGAGCGAAATGAACGTGAGAATTTGCTGGTCGAATGTCCTTTCAATTTGCCTGGGACGCTGGCGCGTTATAACCGCCGCTCGCCGCATTGTGCCTGAAGTACTTGTATAGATTTTGCTAGTTGTGTCCTTATTATCCTGCCTCGGACGCATTGTTGCCGCACAATGCCAGGATATATGGATAAACATTGGCAAAGATTTTTTTACAGCGCTTCCAATGAATTCCGTTCGCTGAATGAGTTCAGTGTTATGAATGAAATACGCACAAAACATTAATATTTTTGCCATTAAAGCGAAATTGCCGCGCTGTTCGTATACCCTGTAAACGTAGAACGGCAATATTGTGGAGTATTATGCACAGGCAAGGGTTTGAGAATTCACTGTCCGTAATTTTTCTTATGGAAATACCTTGTTTCCAATAACAAGAGATTGAGAATCAATAATAATATCAATAACTAGAATATTTCATATAAATATTATTTAATTAAGCATTTATTAGACCTTCACAATGTACTTTCTGTAAGGATATATATTTCGATTTTTCTCTCTAGAGCACAGGGTATATTTTAGTCGAGCTGAGTGCTTATTGCTGAAACCGAAAATATAAAAAAAAAACTATACGTGAGTAGAACAGGCGTGAGAAGGAATTTGCGGCCTTGTCGACAACTTCATTAAGGCAAGTGTTTTTTCGGCTTTCTTTTTTTTCTCATTATTCTATATTGTTTTTTTGGTTACATAACGTGGGTGGCAGCCGACACGGACGCACACGTGACATGCCGACAGGAAGGATCTGCCCATAATAACAACGAGCACACACACACGCACACTCGCACACACACACCCACACACACAGGAAGTTGCATGCAACACGTTGCCGCATTGATTTTTGCGCGCCAAAATTTGGTGTTATGTAAATATTTAAGCCGATATCCTTTTGTGCGGCACATCCTGTGGCCATTGCCTTGACCCTTTTTGGCTTTCTAACATGTGTGAAAATTGCCGAAAATTGCTTTATGCAAATGCAGTTTTTAGTGGAAATCGCACATTAGACAAGCCCTGCCAAGGTGGCAGTCAGCATTACGCAAACCGAAGGTCGCCGGGCTGCGGAGAGGGGGTTACCCCTAGATAGGAAGAGATTATAGCATGGCACAGGCATTACACAACTGATTGGCCAACGACAACGTTTTATGGAGGTGCGAAATGGCACATTTTGGCCGGGTCACAAAACCTGCCGCGTCATTCACAGTGACTGCGGCCTGTGCGTGCCTGCGCGGCGGCCTGCCTGGCCAGGAAGGTAGGCCATGGTTAACAGTTAGTGCAACCTGTTGGCCAAGCCTTGCAATTTGTCACCTGAGGCGACATTCAAAGGCAACAGTTGCCAGCTGAGTTTTGTCACCTTTTTGTCGGGCCATTGAGCAAAATCTCGTTGCCCGTTACTAAACAGTTTTTCATTCACGTTTTGCCACTCACTGGGGAATATGCGCTTGGTTTTTTATTTTTAATTTTCTTTTTTTGTGATTTAGACACGGCGGAAATATTATGCGAAAATTTTAAACAATATTTACAAAATTTCTGGCGAAAATATTTGTTCAAATTCAATAATGCCAAATCGCTTATTGCCAAATCATTTCCTATGCGAAAAATATATTTTCAATAAATATTGAGTACAATTTTATGCAATGATGGAATGATTTCCCAGCGTTTGCCTTTATAAATGTGTACGTGCCCATTCAATGGCCAAATCCTGGCAGCCTTTCATAACCAATTTCCCAGCTATAAGAGTTAGCTGGAAACGTCAAACCCTAAACCAAAATTCCTTGGCAAGTTAATACGAATTACTACACTCAGCCAAAAAATCTTAGATTAAATAGAATTTTGTATTCCTTCAAGTAAAAATTTCAGGTATTTTTCAAAAAATTTTTCTTCCCAATATTCAGTTAATAAAATATACCAAAATTTCATGGCATTTATGCGACCAAATACACTTAGAGAAACATTTAGTATTTTGTGCTTAATTAAAGTAAAAAATTACATCAACTAGACTCTGAATTAACTTCACGTAAAATATAGTTTTAATGAGTATTTTACTCCAGAACCAAATCGCAAAATCGATGAAAAAGTAGATCGGTTTTAGAATAGTTTTCAAAGATCTTTCTAAAGAATTCTTTCCAGACGTGTTGAACAGTTTTCGAATCCACCCACATAGGTGGAAATGGATGGCAAGGGTTTTATCAGCAAAAACTTTTTTAGGCTTTAAGGCCAATCTAAAAAATCCAACCCAGCTTTAATAGAGCATAAAACTTCATTTTTCTTCGAGTGTAATGACATTAACACTTTGTCCATTCATTGGGTCTAGAACCTGGCCACAAGCAGCAGCAGGCCGTGGGGGGAGAGGGGAGAGGGATTCACTTCAATTGAAGCAACCTGTCACCATAATTAATCCCCTCCCCTTGCCCAACAAATCAGCTGATTGTGAGTGCGTCGGCTTGCCTTTGAGCCAGCCTCTTGTGCACAGAAAAAGCAAAGCAGAAAAACGAAGAGAAAAAAAATTATGAACAATTCATAAAAAAGTAGGCCCTGCTCGACATTCCCAAGGATATGTGGCTGTGGAATTGTTGTTGCGTTAATTGTCGACTATGAGGATGAGTTCGTTCTTGGCCAGAAATGCGCCATTAACGGCAGCCATGTCGCTCCCACGGCATGTCGCCTTCCCCTTGGCACCGGCTCGGATCTGTTTTTTATGCCATTTACACAGAAATCTTGCAACAAATCACGCGCTCCTTTTGTGGCTGCGTTCTCAGCTGAGCTGCGTTTTTACCACTAATTTTTTTTTTTTTTTTTACCTTGTATAACTTGTATTTTGACCTTTATTTGTTTGATGTTAAAAATTGTGTAGCTGCCCCCCCACACACACACACAGCAGACTCTCTAATGGCTAAGTGCATTTGGGTTTGATTCGGCGCAGGATCTCTCGGCAGATCTTTGGATGAACCTGTGACGACGCAATTCCTTGCCATTAACAGGGTTCAAACCTTGAACAGGGGATTGCACTAGTTTTGCTTTTTATTAGGGCCGAGAGGCTCTAATTGCGGTGTAGCATCTACGAGCCGGCATTGAAGTTAATCATTCTGGTTACCTGCGGCTTAGACAGTCAAACAGTCAGTGCAAACATGACAACAACAACAACAGCGGCAACAAGGAACTACGATCAGGATACTTGGCAAATGGGCTAGATTTTGGCTGTCTGCTTTCGATATTCACAAGACAATTTGCCGCTTTTGTTAGATATTTCTATTGGATGCCTCTCGCTGGATCTTTATCGGGTCGGGTCGCTCATTGTGCTTTCCGTTCGGTTTTTATGGCCAACGTATTTCATACATCCTGTGTGAGAAAATCTATAGTTGATGACTGCAACAACTACAGCAAAATTAACTACACCAAACACATCAACATCAACAACAACAACAACGACGACAACAACGTTTGCCTTGGGGTTGGGGCGGCAATCAGGACCAGTGACACTTACGGAACATGAAATCTACATAATGACAGCTAGGCCCAAAAAGCGCTCAGGGGGAAACTAGTTCAGCTAGCTAAATTACCGAACCGGTATTGGCATATATATATATATATATATACATGCATAACATATATATGCTGTTGTAGTAGCATATTTGCCCCTTGCCACAATTCCCATGCAGGATATCTAGACGTGCAAGACGGCGCATCCTTGGCGTCCTCACCGCGGGGTAGCGCTGAGGTTGAGCTAAGGTCATGTCAAGGCTGCAACAACTTTGCATAAAATATTTGAAAATGTTTTCATTATGGTAAATAGACAAGCAGCAGCAGGAGCAGCAGCAGCAGCCGCATGTCCTGCAGCAGCCTAGAGTACATATCTAGTCTGGTTTCCCACAAACCAAGGGTTGTGCCGCCTGTGTACCGTCCCGGCTCGGCACGGCTCGGCTCCGGTTCGCCGCTTAGATGTTGCGCTCTATATTGGTGATAAATTAGTTTAATGGGCACCGGCAATATAAAAAGGCAGTCGACCGCAGGCAAAGCTTGCAGCCAAAGGCAGTCGAAAGTTTTTTGGCGGCAAAGTCATGACTAACCAAAAAAGGCAAATAAAAAGAAAAACTACACGTACGTGTCTGGACAAGCGCTGCATGTTGAACAATAGCTTAAACCCGTCCAAAAAAAAAAAAGTACACAAAGCCAACTACACCCAGGCCCATAATGAACTGGCCAAACAATGCGCCAACTTTTCAGCTAAAAACTCCCAAAAAAAAGAAACGAGACAGATATTTAAGACAAGGGAATCACGTTCTGGAAACTCGCACATCGCT
The DNA here is from genome assembly GCF_003285875.2 of Drosophila novamexicana. Classification (NCBI taxonomy): domain Eukaryota; kingdom Metazoa; phylum Arthropoda; class Insecta; order Diptera; family Drosophilidae; genus Drosophila; species Drosophila novamexicana. Next base: position 1,364,231 of record NW_020824827.1, on the reverse strand, counting down.
GATTCCTTTCAAGAGTGGACAGCGGCCAGTGCTGAGGAAATGGAGGAGGAGTGCAGGACCTCATGTGCGGCAGCGTGTACTACATGACACAATTCACAATTGTTGGGCGCACGCACGTGCAACCAGGAGTCGAGTGCTGTGCAACGCCCGTTGCAATCATATATATACTCTATATATAATCTGTATATAGACTACCCATATAAAGTCTGCAAGTGACAGTTTTCAATGAACTACGAGTTACTTTGAATACACTCGTATTCATTGTGCTACTGCGTACTAGTGCAAGTGAATACCGCCGAGCACAGACAATGGGATCCTTTATCTGCTTTTTTCGCACAACTATAGATACTTTTATTGTTGTTGCTGTCCTTTAAAGATACCTTGTTGGGCGGGGCGTTGTGTTGTTGCAATTTTAGCGTAATTTTATTGTTATTAATTGTATGGAATTGGTTTTTAAATGTCCTTTGTTTTGCTCCAGGCACAGGTGAACTGCATCGCAACTGAATGAAATTCTATATGAGCGAAGGAATTCAGTTAGATAAGTTTCTTTTGGCCATAACTTATCAATATTATTTCAGTTCAGCAAATATGAGAACTGTGTCTTTGAGTAAAACTCGAGAATGGATAGACCCTTGTCGCGTGATTGTCCTGCGATTTGTATCTACTTGTTAATGCTGGCAACTGCCTTTTTATTTATTTATTTATAAGTACAATTCAATTCATTGATAAAGAAATGTATATACACGTGTGAACAAAGTCCTTTGAAACTAAGAAACCTTCCGTCTTATTGAATTAGATCTTGAGCTAGCGAAAAAAGTTTTGGTAAATGTTACTGTTAAATATTACTGATTTCTATAACCTTCAGATCACGCGTGTCCCAGCAGAGAGTCGCACCCGTTTATTTAGTTCACATGCTGAATGACTGGAAGAATAACAGACTAGCTATCAAGGGGTTTGTATCTGTATCAGTTTTTGCTGGACAACAGTCAAATGTCTAAAAAGCACAGCTTACGAATTGAACGATGTGTTTCTCTCCGGTGGCAATTAGGAGGAAAAAGAAATAGGTCATCAAATCCCAAATACTATAAAATATATTACAGTACAAGGTCACGAGACCTTTTCTATATTCCACATTAAGAAACTCTATGAAAGAGAAGTTGGATAGTTCAAGAGTTTCTGAAGGAGTAAAATTTTTTGTCTAAAGCAAGGAAATCTTATAATTCGAGGCCAAACAGCAGTCCTGCTAATAAAGAACAGTTTCGGCACAATATACCCCCTTCCCATGAAGCTCCCCCCGGTTGCCTTTATGCACCAAAATCATTGAGGAACGCGTTCTATTGAAGATATGGCCAACTTTTTGGCATGCCGCCTTTAACAATTTCTGCACAGTTGCAGTTGCAGCTGCCGTTTGTTTAACACCTCCAATCAAAGAATGAAAGTCGATTGTTTTTTACAGTGGAAAAAGTAAAGAAACCCAGAACAGAACAGAATTAAGGCAACCTGTTACAATGAGCTATAGAAGGGCAACCGCTTGCATAACTGAAATGCGTGCAGGGCGCGGCAGGTAACTCTTCAGTTTTCGAGGACATCGACAGCGCGTCACAGCGGAGGCATGACCTATTGGGTATGAATACCTTTTGGACACCTTGTAATTCATATTTTCCAAACAAGAATTTCCGAACGCAAGCGTTTAACACTTTTGTTAAGCACTTCTGGGCATAATTTTTCAGGTTAACATAACCATTGTTAGTGAAAATGATTTTCTTTTTTATTTTTAGAGTGCCCGCTGCCCAGTTTGAAGTGGCCGCGAGACACTGTGCTCGGTGCACTGTGCACTGTGGTGCAACCGATTGGGATTCGCGTCTGGTGACAGTGGCAACTAAGTGGCTTCCACTTCCCAGAAGTGGAAGCCATTCAATGAATGAATTTATTTTGGGTATTCTCTTTTGCTTTTTGAATGGAAAAGGAGTGCCCGCAACCGCTGAGCCGCAGAGACACAAATCAGAAAGAATTCCTAGGACGATAAAAGGTATGCCGGAATGTGTGTAGGCCTTCAACTATTTATAGATCGCCGACAAATTTCTAAGAATTTCAAGTATGATTGTACATTTTCTTCTCTTTTTTTTTATCATTTCAATATTTGAGAAATGTGCATAAGTAAATGGACGCAGCTGTGTGATATGAAAATATGCAAAAACATCACAACATATTTATGTAAGTCAATGTTCGGTCAGCAAATAGAACTCGCATGCAGAGCAACATATTTGTACCCTACACTAGTTTGCACAAGCAAATGGATTCACGCAACAAACTAGCGATAGTTGAGACAAATAAACAAAATAAATTCTTCGATATGAAATACCAAAGAAATCCTTAAAAGAGTTCACTTTTCATTAAGCTAGAACTAAGTAATTGGATATCTAATCTTTTGAAATTTTTTTCAAAATTTTTTTGGAGAATAATATTTTTAAATGTTTCTTGAAATTGTCAGATATATTCTCATTAAACAATTTTTATATATATATATTTTTTTTTTTATATATTTTACATAATTATATATTTTTTATAATTTTTTAAAATCCTTTTATACGTGAAATCGGAAAATTCTCTGAAATATCGAAATTGCACCCAAAACCAAATTGAAATAAACACATGTAGCGCATGCATATTGGATAACACCATGAACATGAGTATACTGCATTGACATCTATATGACTATATATATGTATGTGTATATGTATGTGTATATATACATATGCGCGTCTGTATTTATATAGAACTACACATGAGAATATTTAGGCATAATTTGCTTCATTCAAAATCCAAGCACGCGCCGTGCTTAGTAAATATTGAAAAGAGTAAATAAAATCAAATAAATGTACACACACACACAAGCAAGAGTGAATATAAATGTATTCATATGTACTCATGTCTGAATGACTGAAATTGTAGCGAATCGGCAGACGGTTTGCGTTTCTCTACTTTAAAGCACGTCGCGAGCATTTCCGCAGTAAGATCAAATATGATATTGTGCCGCCAAAAAATACACACACTCACGCACACACACACACACATGGAGGAGCACGTCTGACACACATATGCATGGCTTGTCAATGGTGATAGCCAAGTACATGCATATGCTATATGTATGTATACATATGTGCATATACTATAGGTATATATATATATGTATATATATATACATCGCATTCAAGGTCAGTGGCAACGTCGATTGCTCAGCTTTCTTCAAAAGAATTGTGTGCAGCTTGCCGCCCGACTTAAGATTGCAAGCGAAATGCGCGAAATGTTCATTGATAAGCAACAACAACAACAACAACAACAGCAACAACAACAGCAGCAGCAGCAGCAACAGCAGCAGCAGCAACAACAAAGCCTTTAAAGCTGTTAAAATGCCCGTTAAATATATACAAAAGGCAATAAAAAAAATCCGTTTCATTCATAAAATGCGCCTTATCAGTGCCATGTGTGGGGGCGTATACACATACAACAACAGACGAACGCTGCGATAACTTTGTGACGTCACATAATTGCAGCTGGCGCTAATGTTCGAACTCGCATTTTTGCAATTTCCGCTGCGACACGAACCCGCAGCACATGCCAGCGGCTGCCCCCCAAAGCCGCAAGAACTCCCCTCCCTTTACCCACCCCGCCCTGCTTATCTACACTTCACTATTTCTTGGCAATTTCTTTTCATGCTCATTCTCAAAGTCAAGGGTATATTAGTTTTGTGTTATACTCTTCTCCCGCCTAGAAGTCTTTTATTATAACTAGAGAAAAGTTGAAAAAGCTTGAAAAAAAAATAGAAACAATTTGACACATGGAAAATAATTTTTTAAAAAATTAATTTAAAATAATTTATAATTTTCACATTTAAAATATATTTTAATTGTTTTTATTTCCAAAAACAACATTTCCTGATATTTATATAATATTTCTGCCCATTTTCTTCAATTTAGGCATCCAAATTTTTTCTCAGTGTATATATGCTTATCTAAAATCGCGTCAGATAACGTGTAAGATTATATGGCTGCGCCCAGTCGAAAGCGTTGCACATAGAATGACGAAATTTGAAATAAGAATTTCAGTTGAACTGCATTAAAAATGATAATTGGCCTACGCCCACGCGAAAGGGTATTACGCAGTCGTTCGTAGCCGATGGCGAAATTCGTACATATTTTAAAAATGAATATTGACATTGGGCAAACAGATAAGTGACATTTATCGACTTTTTACGCGATTTTAAATAAGTTGAAATATGTTTACGCACTTCTGCATGCAAACACACAACGTTTGTATCTGTATCTGCACAGCGCATGTATCTGTATCTTTCGGTTGTATCTACGCCCGCTATTTCTGTTATTTGTCCACAGTTTTTATCAGCGTACCCCTAATGCTGATTTCTTGCTCTGCACAATTCTATTTTCTTTCACTAAAAAATTTCCTTTTTTTTTTCTTTTTTTGCTTTATCTGCAACGATATGTGATGCCGTATCGAGCTCGCCCCGCCTTATCAATTGAAATTCTGGGGTTTTTCTTTTATCTGGGCAAACAGCGGTGCAACAAACTTTCAAATGTTTGCCCAGTCTTAGCAACATTGTTGCCCAGGTTCCAGGTTCCCTTTCAGTTCTTCATTCATGCAATATTTGTCATTGATTTTTCGTACCGTGAGTTTTTTCTCTTATGAGGCGATTTCATTGATGATTTATGGATATGCTAGCTCAACGTTTATTACTGAGCAGGGAAAAGTCGGTGTAAATGATCGTAAATGTCCCTAACGATTGTAAATTACACTCTAATTAATCCTCGAGATATTTCTGTAACAGGTTCAATTGCAAAGTGTTATAGAGCGAACGTGTCTTTTCCAAAAGTCGAAGCGAGCAAATGAAAACTCTATCAGTAATATTGCATATGGAAGGTAAATAGTATAAACTTACATTATATATACCATTAGTGTAAAGAAAATCATCTACTATAACTAAATTTAAACAGCTTTGCATAACATCAGAGGCCCGGTCTGGATAAACTATTCATATGGAATGATAATAAAGTCGATAGGTTATACGAAAAATATCGATTGCTTATCGATAGAATTGATTGTCAATCATAGCTGATTGATTTCATTTTGAACACACAAACTTTGAACATCGATAAATATCGCTTAGGTTTACTTTTTACTTTAGCATAGGAAACTTTATGCTCAGGTCCAGTTATAGGTATTATAAATGAATATATTTTAAATGCTTTGTGCTCAGGCCTCAGATGTCGCTGATAATGATAGTTGATTATCTTCTGTCTTCCATCTTCTGCTTATCTCATAGCATATTTCATAAATTTCATATTCCGCCCACTCGCCCATTTTGCTGAACCATTTAAACCTTGACACCTTGCTCGTAGTCATCGTGAGAAACTCAAAAGGTCACCTTTGGAATGTGGACTACATAGAAAATATATTATTTATTGCATCATGCCCACGATTTGCCCTCGGCAAAACTGACTCCCACGCACGCCAAATGCAGCTGCACAACAGTCTCTTAGAGTTCTCATAGCACACAAGAGCACCGGAATGGGTTAGTCTTTCACGGACGGACCTTTCACTGACTCAAGTGTCCGCCGCACAAATTAGACGGGCAAGGCAGAAAGACAATGCATATGATGTTCCCAGCCACTGACCACTTGAGCATAGCTCAGAGGATTCGGCGTGGATATTTTGTTTTTTTCCTTCATTGGACGCATGGTAAACGCGTACCACTTTCTTTGTGGCACAGTGGGTAGGTGCAGCCGGAGAATATACAAAAAATATCAAGAAAAAATTGGAAACATTTGTCTAAGACAACACACAGACAACAACAAAAGTCGCTGGCGACACTTGAACCGTTGACAAAGCGCAGACAATTTCACAATGCCCATTCCCACGATACTCTCTTTCAGGCCGGGACCAGGGGCTAGGGGCTATCTAACGGTCGGCACAATGTAGCAAGCAATTTTTGTTTTATTTATTTCGAGTGCAAGTGCAGAAACTGGAGATCTTTCGCATGCATCTATCCCACTCTGATATATATGTATGTATGTATGAAATTCTCCTCATTCAGGCAGTGCACGTTGCGAGATCCGAGACTGTGTCGTCTGGCATGTGTACACTTGATATCCTGGCGTGTTTACTCTGACAAATACTCTTTCTTCCCGTCTCTTGACTATGTATTTTATTATTATTATTATTATTGTTGCTGTACTTGTTGTAGTTGTACCCAATTTTTCTCTTTCTTTGCACAGGGTTTGCCATTAAGGTGACTTTGGGAAAAATCTTCACACACTCCCCGGGTGTCCCGAGTGTGTGCCTGTGTGTGTGTTGGGACAAATGACAGCATCGTTTATGGCCAATGCCAGCAGGTAACTTTTCGGCTTGACTTCACCGACTATGCGGAATTACCGAATTATTCGCACGTGCATTGGTTTAGATTGGAAATTGATGGGCCCGACCATGGGCTGATTCCAAGAATCTATCTCATGCCTAATGAGTGAGCGTATAAAGACAACAATGAAGTGTCAATTGCTGGCTAATTATGCAACAAAAGAATATGAATAACAACCTAAGAGTTGTCATTTTTGGCAATTTTTAGCTTAATTCAAAAATTTGCACTAATTTTAAGAAATATGTTGCATACTTTCGAGCGAGACTAGTTACGATCAAAACTTGAGATGGGTAAGAGTTGAATATCTTACGGAATTACAAAACTTAAGACGGGGGCTTAAGCGGAATCGATGGAATGTTAAAGAATATTGATAGAATATTGATATCTTGAGGTATATTTTGCATGTCAAATACATAATTAAAAAGTTCGAAAATTTTATGAACGAAATATTTTCTTAAAAGAATCTGTGAAATATGAAGGAGTTTGAAATGTGGAACAGTTGGAAATGGAACAGAAAACCACAGAATAATACTGTGGACTAACCGGAATCGATAGGATATTGAAAAATATCGAGATCTTATACCAAATACATAATTATATAGTTATAAAATATTATGAACGAGACTTTTTAATAATTTGGATTTGAAGGAACAGTTGGGAATGGAACAGAAAAAAATGTTTCCGAAACAGGTGACATTTTAAGGGAACACTTAAAGTCCTCAGCATCGCAGAGTTGAAATAAATGTTAAGAAAGTAAGTAGATATATTCAGAATCTAAAAAAGTTGATTTCTTCCGGAACGAATGTTTTGGGCTAAAGCAAAACCCATTTAGATGGTGAGAAAACCCCAGGCCAATCCCATTTTTGACGCTTGGATAGTTCGCACACAGTCTTTCATCTTGCTCTTCTTCATTCATCAACAATTATGATCGCGGGGCACAATGAAGCGCAGTTCCAAGAATACATCAGGCAGAACTCCACTTCCTTTTTTCTTTTTTTTTGGCATGACTGCAACGCACTCCCCCTAAGCCGGCAGCCTCAACGCGTCTCCACTCCAAACTAATCTCGATGCTTGTGATCTGCTGTGCGTCGCATGTTGTGAGATTCAGACCCGATCCAGACCCGAACCAGGCTGAGCCGCCTCCACCCCAACTCTTTTAGCACAACATAAACCATACGGCGACTTCCTCATTTCCGTTTTCAGTCGGTTTTGGGGGCCCGGTTAGGTTTTCTGTACAAAAATATATTTTCAATTTTGCCAGCACATTAATCATGAGAGCTCGTTTGTGCCCCCATCGAGGCTGCCAGCCAGGCAGAACCAGACCCCTTTCATATGCGTACGCATCTAATCTTTAAGATATTTCTGGGCATAGTTCTTCGGGCTGGCATTTGGTCTGTCAGAGTTTTTCAATTATTTCTGTTTTTATTGCCTCAAAATCGAGACTAAAAGTTGACACTCTAAATGCTAGGGGCATGCGGCAAAAGTCGGCGTTGACGGCGAGTGTGTGTGCGTGTGTGTGTTTGTGTCTCGGTGTTCGTGCCACACCGACAGCAAAAATACGTTATGCTCGTTTATGTTGCGCCTCGTCAGCCGCTGTCGGCGACGGGTTGAGTGCTCTCTCTCTCTCTCTCTCTCTGTCGTTCTCTCTCTTTCCCTATTGCTTGTACTCTGCCCTCTCGATCTGTTGAGCTCTCCCTCGCTCTCTCTCTCTCTCTCGCTCTGCTCAGTGTGGCGCATTGCACCAGCCAGAGCCAGGCAGGGGGGTTTATTGAGCGCCGCGCCAGAGCCAGAGCCAGAGCCAGAGCATGGGCATGAGAATGTGCCCATATCGCATTTTATCAAACATAAACACACACAACAGACACACAGATACACACACGCACACACACTATTGTCAGCGTTTGCGCGCCAGATTCTGTAACGGACAAAATTTTCTTATGCACCAAGCGTCGCAGTCGCCGTCGACGCTGGCGTCGCTGCTGGCAGCAACTGCCTCATGCTGAAATTTGTTGAGCCAGTTCAAACCCGACGCCTCGCCCACTCCCCCCCTTGCTTGCTGCCACAGCTATTTGCATAATGCCTCGCTTATTGGGCGGGTGTGTGCCTGAGAAGGCATGAAGTTATTCGAGGGGGCGAAGTTCGAGCCGCCGCGGTGGTCCTACGAAACGTGGGTGGAGCCGTTTCCCAGGACAATAATTCTGCAATTGTAACACCCAGCTGAATAGGTGTCACATACACACACAGACAAGAAAGGTAAGCGCGACATTATTAGGGTCTAAGTATTTTTTATGTCGGGGATGTGTCTATCAACCTGTCCGGCCTTTGACTTTATTGTTTGGCTAGCGTGAGATCAGCACACGGCAGTCAGGTAACGCGCCGTTCACTGCCCACTTGCCACTCGCTCGTGCAGCTGATAAATGATGTTGCAATGTTGTTGCAGACCATTGCCACAGATATTCCAGCATCATCAACGGGCCCAACACTTGATGATTTGCTCTACCCATTGTCTTGAGCCGGGCACAAAATGCAGCTCAAATCAACACCAAAGTTGAGCCACAGAAAAAACACAAGTAAGAACGAAGTTTAAATACCCTTACTGTAAAGAGTTTAGATTCGTAATAGATTCTTCGCACGAATATAGTAAGTAGTTCGTAATTGTGGAGATATGTTGAAATATAGAAAATTGTGCCCCAAAAAAAATACAACTGTTGAACGGTTCTCCCAATAGATAGAGCTATATGATATACTAGTTCCTTGTTGATGACATTTTGCCCATATGTAGGAAACAAGGCAGAAGCAATTGTTGTTATTGATATATTATTGAATTAAGTAAGTTCTTAAGAGTAACTTAAGAGTTTCTACCGATTATTACCATATCAACTATATGATATAGTTTCCCAATCAGGTCAATTCCGATAAATGTATTGTCTCTCAGTATGAAACTGAATCTTTTCCAAGTTCCAACAACCAAAGAGAATAGCTTGTAGAGATGTGAAAATATTGACTCAAGATCAAGAATAGATATCCTTCAAAGTGCCTCAAGTCTATCCTCTTCTATGCGTTACACCCTTCACGACAATTTTCAAATACCCTCCGCAAGGGTAAAAACCAAGATCTTAGAACAAAAAGTCAAACAGGTTGCCGTAGAGCTCTCTCGTAGAGCTCGCCGTTTCGGCTATTCCAGTATTAAAAAAAAAAAAACAACACAAAATCCGTTAAGGAAGGGTCTCAAATGTTTCCCACATCGAAATCAGGATCAACAGCTGATTGCACAAAAATTTTCCCAGCGCTACTCAGCTGACTCGACCCTGTGCGCCTCACTTGTTCTGTTTGCTTAACAGGACGAACACCACAGGACGTGGCGGCTGCGCAGATTGTCCACAACTGTCAAACCTGTCCCCTGGCCCAACAAGGGATATCTATAACTAGCCGTAAAAATAAGAAAAATAGTATCTTCTTCTCTATTTTTTTCGCCGTTGTTGCACTTTATTTGGAGTGTCAACGGCAGCTCAACAGGATATTTGTCGACCGGTCGATCCTCCTTCTACTCGATGCCGGCTCATTAATTGACCAGCGATGAGAAAAGTGCATGCTCAAGTGTCCATTCAAGTGCAGCGCTTAGATTTATGCACAGATAGGATCGCCAAAGGACCACTTTCCCTTAGGTATCGCATGTCCTTCTCTCTCGAAGGAACTGTCACCAGAGCGAGGCTGGAGGCGCTTAGCTAAGTCAGATTTCCTGGAAACGATAGCCGCGTTTTGCGCAACTCTATTAACCGTTAGTCACACACACACACAGGTGCCACGCCTCCAATTTTTACTAGAGTGTTTCCCGCTAAAACAACACTTGTGCAAACACTTTGAAGTTCGCAACCTTCTGCGACTTAACAGTCCAGACGTTCCGCCTTCGCCCCCTCGATTATGTAACGTAAGCCGAGAACATGGACAGATTCCCCTGACCATTCGTTGACTGTTCAAGCGTATTGGATTACCAAGGCATGTCAGTTTTGGTTCCACTCTTGTTTTTTTTTTTCGGTTTTTGCGGTCAATTGGCGTTGACAGTTCGAACTTTGCTTAACGAACGCAATTTTGAGCTCTAGAACTCAAGAGTCGCTCGACTCTTCTCAGGATGTGGTTGCCGTTTATTGCTTTATTTAGTTAGGATCGGGAAGTTTTACAAGTTCTGCTGCAGTTGGCGAGTCCTACACAGCTTAGACTGGACACTTCCTTTGCGGATTCATCACAAGCGGAAGGAAAGTCGGTTCAAGGAAACGGAAGCATTTTTGGCTAGTTCCTGTACAGGTGTACGCCTTCTCAAAGTGCCCTTAAGCAGCGAATTTGTCGTAGACAACGATGATATTTTACATAAAAAAAACCTGGTCGAAACATGCAAGACTCAGTTGTTGACCTGTCTTGCAAGTTGTCTTGCAGGACACACTGCCTGACATGTCAGCAGTAGTGTCTTTGGTAAACAAGTTTTGGTAAGTCGAACCACTTAAAAGTAGGCGTTCTATGCTGTATTTTTTTGTGAAGCTGCAAGACGCGGTCACTGACATGTCTTCGAGCATGTCAATTAGCAGGACACCAAGGCTGACCTGTCACTGAGAATGTGTTGTAAGCTCAGCCAACAAGGAGCATGCCATAAAGGAACTGATTACAAACAATAACTCCCACACACATACTCGCACACACACACACACACACATACACACACACACACACACATACACGCACACACATAATCAGCAAAAAGCGTGCCCCAATGGCACACACCAAAAGCCCAAAAGAGACGCCAAGTTTCGCGCCAAAATTGCGTCACACAGCGAAAGCAAAAATAACGCTTTGGCGGTCTTCAAACACACACACACTCTCTCGCACACACACACACTCGCAGACACGCAGTCGAGACACACATTACGACCATGGCAAAGCACGATAACAAATATGAACTTCCCATTCTTATGCGATCACGAGTGGGAGACCGTAGACAGCTGGGGACAGGGGCAAGGGGTATTCGAAATAAAATTAACAAAAAAACAAAAAAAAAACGCCGCAACGAATATCGAAAAATCTCGCACAAACCAATGCGAAAAAGGCGAAGCGCTCAATTTAGCTCTCTAATCACGCAGAGTTTGCACTGCAAATTCCTTTTGGGCAGTGCCTCTCCATATTGCCAGACTCTGGGCACATGGAGCACGGCCTGGACAATGTTCTTAGCTTTCGCTTTATGTCCAGCTCTCAGCTCTCAGCGTTGTCATGTCCTCCGAGCCGTTCCTTTTGTTGGCCCAGCACTTGGTCTTTGCGTCTGCGTCTGTGTCTGAGTGTGTTGTTGGCCTGTTAAAAACATTTCGCCGAAAATGTGTCTGGCACGTTAAATGGGCTTTGGCCAGGTAACTTGCAGTTCTAACCAGACACTGAAACAACAACAACAACAACAACAACAACGACGACGACAACAACAAATACCATTGATCAATGGCTTAGGTCTTTGATACGTCCGCGCTGTCGGTGGCGTGCATTTGAGCTTTGCTTTCGTCTCGGCTTTTGGTGGATGTCCCATGGACAGCAGCATATATTTGTCGAAAGTGCACACGACTGCAACATACCCTATAATAAGTCTAATAACAGCTTGAGACAGGCCGGCGGTTACACTAATAGTTTAGATACTTTACCCCAACATGTATTCTTTGTGGAAGCCATGGATAGCTTTTCAAATCTGCAAATGCAAAAAAGTAGGCGTGGCCAACATGCTTTTGATCTCACGTTCATAGCTTATACTGCTTATAAATTGGGTTTGGTATTCGATAGTTTCCTTTATCAACTACTTTTTTCAGACATTTGTGGAATATTCTGCTAGTTAAGATCTAAATTCAATTTCATATAGATATAAATTCCCTAAGTTCCATCTATTATTTCAAAATTTATAATTATTATAGAAACTCTTTTAGTATTTATCTTTTGACATCTTACGCAGACGTTGAGATTGGTTTTAGATAGAGTTTTCTTTATTAACAGCTTCCAGATTAGCTGCATCGAAACTTTTGTCAGAAGACTAATTTATGAACTTATATTTCTTAAACAATGTTGTATATATCTGATATAGTTATATATATATCTGATGTTGCAACATTATAAATGAGATCATCTTTAAGGGACCTGGTTTTTTGAGAGTTCCTTTAAATAAATTTGTCGATTGCAAGTTAAAAATAATTAAATAACTTTCAGAATTGTCGAATTCACCTCAGCTCACGTTTTGAGTAAATCAAGAGTTTTTCATACATGAAATTTTGTATAAATATAAGATTTAGACAAAGTTTTCTTTAAATAAAATATAAAAAGATTTATCATATTTAGGAGAGCGATTGAAGCTATCCCAGCAAACCATTTCCAGCCTCAGGCAAAACCCCATATACCCTTTCTGCACCTTTTAAGCATAGAGTATAACAAAAACAAAAAGTTCCTGGGAAAAAATGTTGCACAACTTCACTACCTGCCACGTTCAGTGCGCGACGACGACAACGATCACATCCAATCTGCAGAGCTGCACACACAGCCACACACAGCTACACACATTTACACACACCTCTACACACACACATACACAAAGGAACACACACAGCTCGACTACATGGCTGCTGCCTCGTGGCGCACACCTTGCCCCGCTTAGATTCATTAAGTGAAAAGTTTAAAGTCTCCAATTTTTCGTTCATGCGGCTGGGCTCTGTGATTTTTATGGGCCGAGGCTAACTTTTGCTTCGCTCAATGGCCAGAAACGAGGATCAAAAACAGCAACAAAAAAAAAAGAGCACATTAGTCCTCGAGCTTTATTACAAATTATGCGTCGCCTTCTTCCACTGCTTAAAATTCTCGAAGGTTTTCATTTTTCTGTGTGTGTGTGTGTGTGTGTGTGTATTTATTTATTTTTTTCTCCTTTTTAAGAATTCAAACTCATAAAGTTGCACAAGTGTCTGTGTCTGTGTGTGTGTCGAGCGCTATAAATGTAGATGTAGAACGCTGTCTGACTATCTGACGGGCAGTCGACGGCGCCGATAAGCAACACACACACACACACACACACACACACACACACACACACACACACACACACACACACACACACACACACACACACACACACACGCACACGCACGGACGAAGACAAGTAGAGAAACTACGACTACGAGATACCCCAAAATTAATCTATTCCCTAAGCTCCACGCCAGGCAAAAAACAGTCTTGAATAACTTCGGTCTTTGTTGTCCGATCTTTTTGCAAATTTCAGGGCACACTTATGGTCTACACAAGTGCCTAAATACCTAAGCATTAAATTTTCACTTCAAAAAAAACTTGATTTACTATAAGGATGTATACTAAATGTAAAATATTCTGAAGATGTGTTGGGGATACGAGTCTCTAGCTCTCATAAACTTCGATTTGGATCGATTATCGGACATTTTATAGATTAGACGAGACCAGCTATGGAGGATTGAAGACAAACTTGATGGGCGTGAGGAATGGGAGCAGCTATGTGCCTCTCTCCTGAGATCTGTCTAAGATCGTCGGGTTCATTCACTCCGACAGACAGACGGCTGTTGATGCTGAGCCAAGATGCTTTGCCTGCTTTCTGTCTGTCACATAGATTGGCAGAAAACCATTATACCCATTTTACCCTCAATTCAGCTGAGGGTATAAAAAAGGCGCACAGATTTTTGTAGGGGCTAAAAATATGCAACGCAACTGGTTTATCAACTTGCATTTTGGCGCCAAAATTTCTGCAAATCTTTTTCAGGCCCTGCGCTTTGCACGCCCTTCGTGCAACACACAGATACGGACGCACACTATAAATAAATATATATATAGTATATGTGTGTGTGCGTGTGTGTGTGGCATACCCTTTATGCATATAATTTTCGTTTTATTGGACAAAATTAATTGGGCGCCAAGATAGAGGCATTAAAAGCCACTTTAAATTGCGAGCGCACGCACACAAGTATCTGGCAGATACAAATGTATCTGTTTGCGGCATTTGCTAATGAATTTGTCCAGCAAAAAGCCCGCACACACAGACACACATGAATTAACTAGTCGCACACACACAGAGACACACACAGCTTCCTGTCTGATTATTTGCGGTCAGCCTGCAGCAAATTGGCAACAATGTTGTTGTGCACAACCGCAATGATAGATACGCATCCACAGAATACGCTGTCGGGCTGTCAGCTCCATTCAGAGCCAATTTCGGGCAGCGTAGATCCTTGTCCATTGTGCCAAATATAATATGAGCGAGAGTAGGGAGAGAGATACGCATCAGAAGCCGTAAAACGATAGTTAGATAGATGATGCCCATTGTATGCATTCACTTGTTTCCTGTTTTATACAACATATCCTTGGCGAAGCAATAAAGAGATTTCCTTCTTATTTTGCACTCGGCCAATTAGTGGCCCGTGTGGTCTCCGTTCTCGCATTGTACCTGTGCCTGTCCACAGCCGCAAAAACCAAACAAATTATGTGATTAACAAATATGAAAGATACGGCTTTTGTTTGCGCCAAGACCGCGGCAAAGAGAAAACAATCTCTAGGGAAGAACACTCTGCACCGCTCTCCGCTTATCGGCGAGCGTTTTTTCGCGCTTAAACAAATGCCCGGCAAAGCGCCCATTTGATAATATGGGCAACTGGCACGGCCGATATCAGCAAGATTCTGGTTTCCTTTTAAGTGCAATCAATGCCAGCGCCAAGAGATCCCGTGGGAATAATAACTGGCCGAGCATTAACTCATGTTTAATATGCGCTCAACGTTCGCGCCACTTCCGAGCCGCCTTTTGAGTTATTTATGATGCGATTCTCCATCGGAAATTCGCCTCAAATCAACTATATAGTCAATTTATGGTTATAAAATCATTTTTATAAAGAACCCAAAAACGGTTATTAAGAAAAAGTAGATGGCTGAGCCCATGAGAAATATGCATAACAAATAAGTTAAATTTACTTTATATACTTCAAATAATATTGTAATAAATTCTCAGTTAGGCCTATTAACTATTTTCTGTATAGAATATATTATAAAGTACAAATTGAATTATTGTGAAATATCTATTAAATATATGACAAACCCAAAATCTTGGTTCAGCCTTGTGAAAAAACGTTGTGCATCAACCAAACTCAAGGGCAGCGAGTCGGAACTTTAAGCAAGTTTTTCAGGTGTGAATCCTCAAGTTCTTATGAGAACTTAGAAGAATTTATAAAAGACCTTCCGACTTAAGAATGCTTTTCAAGATAAATTGCGGCGTATTATCAAAAAACAATCAAAGAGCGCATTTCAATGAAAAGTGCAACCCAAAAGTAACTTAAACAATGTTATCTAATCCCCTTCTTCGGCTAAAGCCGCCAACAATATGCTTGAAAATGCTTCAAGGCATTAGAACAAGCCACCTCTGACCTCTCAGATAAGATAACTTCGTTTGGTCTGGTGTGTGTACACCCCGAGTCTTTATACCCCCCAGCACAATGTACAGTGAGCTCTCCTCCCCCCCACAAGAACCACATCATTTAACACTAAACGCCCGGCTAAAAATAAAAGAAGCAAATCAAATGGCCGTACGCCAACGCAAAGAAATGTTCAGAGCGATACATAGAAAAGATGCAGGACAAGTTTAAGAGCAACTCCCCACACACACACACACACACAACAGGCACACACATACCAAGGCAGAGTCGTGCACTTAGTTATATAGGGGGATAGATACACGGAAAACTCGTATTTCTGCCACCAAGCAAAGCGCACAAGCCGAAAGGTCAATGCATTTAGTTAATGCACAACAACTGCATTCTGTGTGTGTGTCTGTATGTGTGTGTTTCTGTGTGTGTGTGTTTGTTGGAGCTGCAGCCCCCACACAGCTGCGCGACAACGATATTAATATAAGCCCCGGGTTTGTGGCTGCAGCTTCAGCAAGTATATAGACGCAGCCCCCATTGGGCCCTGGTCCGCATCTAAGGTTCAAGCAACTCTACACAGCCTAGAGGCGAGTGAGAGTGAGAAAGAGAAAGAGAGCTAGCGCTGCGGAGACTTTCCATTTTGTGTGGGCACACAGCATCCAAACATGCACACGCATACACATGTACGCGAGGCTCGCTTCTATTTTATAACGGAGTGTGGAGACTACATACAACGCGTTCTGCAGCAGCGGGGAGGTGTGGGGTAAGTGCAGTAATTTGGGAATCACAACAACTGCGGCTAAAGCAGCTTTGACGCGGATGTCCAGTTGGCAACCCTTGTCGAAACGCCGCCGCCAATATTGTTGTCAACACAAATAAACATCATCTGCCGATTATGAACTGGGTCGGGACCACAGTTGGCGTCTAGGGCTTATACAAAAAAAAACCCAAGGAAACGAGTTAGCTTCAGAATGCCGAAATTTGAATATCCTATCTATATCTATGGTAAGCCTACTGATTTATCCAGATCTACATAGTAGTCCAAGATTCCAGAGCAAAGTTAAAATATCTTTAAAAAAAGAAGTTTTCCATACAAAAAGAAAAATAAAAATCTATGCCAAGATTTCTCAAGATACATATATACACATATACTTCATGGCATATTTCCTTTTCCAGTCTAAACTAGTATACCCTAAACGAAAGGGTATCAAAAACCCAAATGTAAAAAATTAAACAAGCGCTTAGAATATTCCCACGGCAAAAACAGTCGAACCGAACAAAAAATTAGAGAAAAGATAAAAAACAACAACAAGAAGAAGAAAAAATATGCGCAAATCCGAGAGCTGGCAAAGACTGAGCCCAGCTGAGAGGCTGGCTGGCAACATCTATAAACGCCGATTGGCAAATATTTAATTATGCTGCGTAAACTTTAAACAACTTGACAATTTCACACTCGCCTGTGAAGATCACTAAATGTGCCTCTCTTACTCCCACTCTCTCTCTCGCTCGCTCTCGCTCTCTCTCGCCACCCTCTCTCGCTGCTCCCTTTCCCGCTCTCTCCCCCTCTCTCTTTTGCTCGCCTTTGACTCTATGGCTCAGTTAATGTTGTTTTATGATCTTTAAATATGCTTCGCTTCTTCTTCTTCTTCTACTGCTGCTGCTGCTGCTGCTTCTTCTTCTTCTTCTTCGCCTGGACTGTGCTCGACTTGTTGGCTTTGTCGTCGGCAAGTTGAGCCCTTGCTGCAGCCCCTCACCGTCCCGTTTCATTCCATTTCATTCCGTTTTGGCGCTCTTTTCATTTTTTTTTTTGTTGTTGCTTTTTTTGTATGTTCTGCAACAAAGTAACAGCAACAACAACAACAAGCAAGCTTGGAGACGTTCCACAATGGAGCAATCTACAGCTTCTGCCGGCTGTGTGTGTGTGTGTGTGTGTGCGTGTGTGCGCTGTCGATTTGTTTTATTTTTCATATTTTTTGCATATTCAAAATAACTTGCCACATATGACTGACGCGGCTGCGCGTTTCCGTTTGTCAGCTGGTTTCGCTCTGCCGCTGACAAACTCTATGAGCAGCGCGAGGAGCGTGGAGCGCAGTTTGTGGGGAGGGGGGGAAGGTCGGCTGTGACTGTTGATGCTGTCACAGCTTGGGGTAAATTCCTGGTCTTTCGCGGAACGCACTTAGACGCAACAACAAACAAATGTTTAACTGGAAGGCGTGCAAAATTATAGTTCTTGTTCTTCACACTTTACTAGCCAGCACACACACACACATATAGCTTCTGGCCCTGGCCCTGGCCCTGGCCCTGTCCCTTGCCCTGTGCCGTAAACGACGTGTTTCCGTTTCGTCGAGTTCGATTCTCAGTTGTCGAATTCATTCACAGTTCTGTTTATTTTTGTATGAAGCGTGAAGTTTGGAGCAGACTTTTTTCTGAGCTTTTTTTTTTGCTGTGCTGTTAGCTAAATAGCCATGTGATGCTTGGGTGGCCTCTTGGTATGTATGTGTGGGTGTGGGTGTGTGTGCGTGTGTGTGTGCTGATAAGTCGAATAACGGTAACTACACAGGCCTTGGACTAGCAATAGAAATGTTATCGACAGCAATGGGAATATTTTTTTTTAATATTTATAGATTCTGGGCAAATTGAAGGTCTGAAAATATAAGTTCGTCTTCAATTTGAAGGAAAATGTAAAAAACTTAATATTTTTCCACGAACCGATTTCTTCAAAGGCTTCTAGTGGGATCATTTTTGGTAAAACATTTGGAAACTTTGCATAATATGGTTACAATGCGTATAAAATAATTGTTTAGGCAAACGAAACGCATGGAATGAAACGTTTTTCGTTAGGCTGCAAACCTATTTTAAACCAAACCGTTTCAAATTCGAAGTTTCCCTAAGAAAATACCGAAGCGTTTCTCTAGGTATTACCCAACACTAAACTATATATAGCTGTCAATAGGACTAGATTCATGAACATAACCCATAGGCAGGAAGCTGGTTCGAACTGTGAATTGAACCACTAACAAATTGTTTAGGGTTCGTAGCCCCGGATAAGAATCTGGTTAGATCTCCAGAAATAAAAAATCCTTTACTATTATCGATTTAATTATGATTTGCTAACTACTTTTTATACAAGCAAAGAGAAAAGGAACCTCCTCAATATAAAACCATGATATGCCTAGAATGTTAACTAACCACAAACAGCAATTAAACAGAATATTATAGGATACGTGCATGTATTGTATATATGCTGAAGGGCTATCATAATAGCCAATTAACACTCTCTGAAACGGTCGAGGGATCAGCTAAAAACATAGCAGTATCAGTATATAACACCATATGATATGCATATCTACAATCTTGCACTCACAATACCATATATACTATGCTGGCGGCATATGTATCCCTGTGCCTGTATCTGTAGCTGTATCTGTAACTGCATCGCACACGTCGTAAGTACATACAGGCCGTGTCCATCCATCTGTATCTTAAAGTACACTCGAAAGTCACGAAGCATTACAGATGCAAACAAGCTGAATGAACGCCGCAAAATACATAAATACAAAGTGCCTACAGTTTGTTTTCATTTAAATTGAAATTGAAGTCTTCGCACAGCCCCACAAACTCCAGCACGGACTCAAGTCCGACTTCGACTGCAGCAGCCAGAGCAGAGCTGAGCAGGAGGAGCAGGCGCCCGCCAAGGGGCAGCAAGAAGACGCCAGTGCCAAGTCAAGACGCAGACTCATTGCAAACACAAACTTCTCCAAGATCTCCAACCCGACGCCGACGACGACGACAAAGTCGGCGAAGGCGATTTTCATTGTTTTGTTTCACTGTAATTCTCGCGCTTTGAAAATTGCATTACAAACAAAGGCAGCAAAAATAATAAGAGGAGCAACAACTTTAATCGTTCATCAACCGACTTTTGAAATACCCAGCAAATAAAATTGGTATACCATCATCATTTAAATCTGGATCTACGAAGCGAACTAAATATGATACAAAATGTAACTTAAATGCCGAAAAGAATGTATACAAATATACTAGGTTGCCCAGTCCCTCCTGTGTTAAAGGTAATTCCACCTGCATTTGTGGAAAAATCGTGAAAAACATTTGTATGCAACTTTTTTGTTTACCATCCGATCGACCTCAAACTCATTTTCCAAGATCTTTATTCAAATTCATTTAAGGGATGTTTCACACTTTTCGAAAATCCATGGAAAGATTTCGTGGGTGAGGTTTCGCACTGAAATTCATTACCAAGGATCTATATGAAAAATCATTTGAGACGTGTTTTCGGATTTTTCGCAACATCAAAGATTCCTTGGTGGAAAATGTGGTTCAAAGTTTCTTTGGGGAGGGCAGCTTTAAGTTTTGGCCTCAAAAGAGCATAAGAACCTAATGAAGACGTATTTCAACCATGCGAGACTGTGGTAAATTAGCGATAAATGATTCTATGAAAGTTTATTGTTTGGCTTTAAAAACAATTTCAAATGTGCCCTACGTGGAAGATAAATACGGGAGAAAATATCTCCTTTTTTTTAGCACACAACTTGCCACGGGCAAGGCCGGGTAATATCCGCTAGTTATTTTATAATATTGTTGAAATGTTTTACATATTCCTCCGTTAAAAAATAAATATATAACTAAATAGCCTCCATCTTACACATCCTACACACAGACACCCAATACACCCTGTTTTTGGGACACACACAACCTCGATCTTGTTTTGCAAAAAGATTCTGGAACTGGACGCTGGAGCTGTGTGTGGTTGAGTAGCTGTGGATTCTGTGGATTCTCTCTCTCTCTCTCTCTCTCTCTTTCTCTCTCTCTCTCTCTCTGTTCCACTCTTGGGGTCTGTCGCTTAGTAAAGCAAAAAGCTTTTTGCTGTCCAAGTCAAAGTGCGTTTCGCACCAATTCGCGCCGCTGCCGCATCTGATGCTGATGCTGATGATGTCGTTCTCCGGCCGATAATCATGGCAATGATGGGCTCTGAATCGAGTCTCGTATGGCGGTAATGATGCTGCCCCGCTTCGCTCATAATTATAATTACCCGTCCGGCAACCCGAAGAGGGCCTGTCCCTCTGTCCTCTGACGCAGGGAATCAACTCCAAGGCTTTGGCTCTTGCGGAATTTCGCTTTGCAAATAACAAGCAATTGTCGTTGTCAATGTTCATTTCCGTTTAGCTTGCCCCCGCCTGGGTTTAGGCTCCCAGCTACGCTCAACTCAGGCCCAGCCTCCTTTTTGAGTGATTTTTTTTTTCTGTTTTTGTGCTCAGTTATTTGCTAATGAGCGCTAATTGAGTTTGAAATGCGCCCAAATGGCCAAAATGCAGTCAGTATATATTATTTTGTTTTTTTTTTTCGCCCTAGCGACCCTACCGGGCCCGTTATATCTTTCATCCTTGTTGAGAATATTTCCGTAAATGAAATTTAACAAAAATAAGCCGCATTACAATGTACTTCACGGCTCAGCGGCAGCTGTCACTCACTTGGCTCGAAATAAGTGACTGTTGATGGGCCGAGCTCCCCAATTTTCCCAAAAAAAAAAAGAAAAGTAAGAAAACCCAGAGGCGCTGACAAACAGCCACAAGTAACATTACGCTCTATAAATAGCACAGAAATACAAAATCTTCAAAACCACTTCCGGCTGTGGCGCGTGCCCAGAAGAACACTTCGACACACACGAGAAAAAGAAAAACTTGAAATCAAACTAATTTTTCCCTTAATTACAGTCAACGACCGCACACACACACTTGGAAAAACCACAAGGAGCTACAGATACACAAATAAACCTATATACAGATCTATATACAGGTTTTTTGGAGCGCAGCTCACTCGGCCGGCTTTTCATAAATTATTAAACTTTAATTACATCGCTGACATTTATAGCTCTACCGAAAGTTGGCAAAATAGGTCAAGATGCCACAGCCGCCGTTCGCCCGGCTAATCCGCGCCTCAACTAAATCACAAATGAAAATAAAAATGTCCAAATTGTGTGTCCACAAAAGGGGCACGGCCACTCCAAGAGCAAAAAAAAGAAGAAGAAAGGGAATTAAGCGCGCTGAAGCTGCGTCTCAGCCGGATTTCAAATGCAAATGTTGATTGTGCAAAGGCTTTCCTCATGGCTATTTGATTGCATTGTGTGTCCTGCCTGTCCATTGCATCCATTGTCCCGGCTCATTAGCCGCATCCGTGACCATGACCCGATGCTGTCTCAAAAGATCTTTACGCCCAATGGGCAACAACCCCCTTCCATGCCTAGTTGCCGCTAGGGGCAATCAAATGTTGCCGAGTCGAGTACGGGACATCTTGTGGTCCAGTTTTTCCGCGCAGCATGCAAAAGGGGGCAGATCTCATGTAAATTAGAGGTTACACCCCTTTTTAGCCCGTGTGGGATATATATATATATATATTCGCTGGGCCCAACCCCGCTGATCATTAGGGCTTCAGCGTTCGGCGTTGTAGAAAATTTCATGCGCTCTTTTTAAGTGTTTTGTCCCGGAAAAGCGGAAAAGCGGCAGGGAAAAGTGTCTTAAGCTGCTTTACGGGTATTACGCGCACATTTACATGCGCATGTCAAATGTTGGCCAGCCAGAAAAAAAAAAAAACTCAAAATACAACGGAAACGGGATCAAAGGTCGCTGCAGCTTTCAAAGCATCTACAAAGTTGTCTCAACTTTGATGTTAAAAGGCGGGATGCTTCCATTGTGCTGTGCTCGAAAAAGGGGCCAGATTTTTGGGCATAAAATGTAACTACCAAAAAAAAATAAAGAGAATACTATAAAAGTGAAACAAATATAGATTGTTAGCTTAGAGGGGATAACGGTTTGACGGTTTTGTCAGAGCCAACAACAATGACAAGCGTGTGAGAACAGACAAATGGCAAATGTTTATGAGATTTTCCAGCCTTTTTTTTCGGCAATTTTACGACATGGAAATATAATTGAAAATTACTTTGGAAAAGTTGCACAGCTGTGCAGCTTTAGCTGCTTTAAGAACTTGAGGTTTATTTGGGTTCGGCTAGTACTAGATTTTTTCTCTACTTTTTCTTTCAATTATGCTCAAAATTGAAAATTCAGCTTTCCTCTTCGGACTACTCCTGATGGGTTCTTAAGGTTCTGTTAGTAATAGGTATTTCCCCTGCTTCTTCTAGCTTATATATTCTTAAATTCCTTCTCCTAGTTCTTTCCTAATATATTAAATCGAATATATTGTACTCCTCTTTGTAGATCACATTAAGAATTCTCTCTTCACACAACAGTTATGTAGCATCCCCAGTATACATGAAATCGTATATAAAGTAGACTCCTTTAAGCAGAAGTTACAGACTTTCCATCTTATTAGTCTCTCTCGAGCTCATTTGATAGAAGTTTCTACACTGACCCCCAGCAAGAGGACAACCCCCATAAAAATTGTATGTGCTTCTGTTGTGAGCCAAAGGGGCCAGTCTTGAATATATGTTTCTCATGTTGATGTATCAATTAGCCAAACCCTTGGCTTGGGTACGGCTCGCACACTCAGAATGCCCAACAAATTTCAGCTTGATGATCTCAGAGGCAGCCCACTTTATGGTGCTGCTCCCTGGTTCGATACGCCCGCCTGTCGCGGCCTGTCGAGCCCAGCACAATATGAAACTACTTGAAGATCTTAATCATAAAACGCGCTCAGCGCGCACATGAAAAAACGACATGAATTTCTATATTGTATATCTTTATATATGCCCGAATGTGTGGTACTTGTGTAAGGTCTTGCAGGCGCCTGGCACGCAGCGTCGCATAGCCTGCGAGCTAATTACACTAAATCATTAAGAAACGCCACAAATTTAAATATACAAAAGAAGAAATCTATTAAATGCTCCAGCATAAATTTCAATTTCAATTTATGACGCCCAAACGAATAGCGAACAAAAATCATAGAGCATAGTTTTACAAATGAGGCCACGCCGAGTCACGCAACGAGCAGTACAACGAACCTATCCAACCAATTCAGAAGAATGAAAATATAGTCCATAACGGTCTCTCGATATATAAGTAGTACACATGAACGGCACAACAAGCGGAGCAGAGCAGAGCAGAGCTTACCCCCAGATATAAGAGAACGAGGAGGCAGACTTTGCTTCATCCTCAAGTTGAGGATGTCAAAGGGGAGCAGCAGAACTTTTGTGCCACACACAAACAAATATATATATATATATAGGTATATATGTGTGTATATATATATACATAAGCACTTGAGAAATCCGATAGCTCTATGAGCACTTAAGATCGCCGAGCTTGATGTTTTGGCATTCTAATTGTTTTGTTGCCCCAGACTCCCTCGCCTTTTATTTTCGTTTCTCTCTATTGATATACATTTTGTTTTTTTTTTCTCTTGTTTAGGGGTAGGCAAAAATATTATTTACGAGCTGCTGTAAATGGGTTAGCGGCACGTAATATAGCGACAAGCATTTCCGATGATTAATCAGGTCCTAGGCATTGTCTATCTCAATGCGAGCTGCGCACTTTCCCATGCCAGCAACTGAACTACACATGGTCTTAATTGCGTTTTAAGGAGCTGAAGTGTCGGGCACAGGTGGCTAAGCTCCTGGGGAGGAGCGTGCAAAGAGCAGGAACTACTCACAGATGCGGAATCAGTTGGGAATTTTGTTTCCTTTTATTAAGCGATGCGCATTGCAAATGGGTAAAATCAATTACAAATGTGTTTTAAACTATAATTTATTCATTTAATACTCATAATCGGGACAACAAGTCTTGACCTTTATCAATCTGAGAGAATATACAAGCTTAAGTTAAACAAGTAAGAGGTTCTAGTCGGGAGCTCCCGACTAGGGGATACCCTGAACCCTCTTCTTCCAACATCAAATGCATTGTATATTCTATTTTAGAAGCTATATGTCAAGTTTGGTGACTTTATTTATTATTTACCAAAATTGCCCACAAAACTGGATATCGATTTTTATCGATTGCTTGGAAACGGAGTAAGTTATCGATTATCGGAAACAAACTCGATCTGCGCGGGAACTAGGAGCACCTACATCTAAAATTTCAAGTCTCTAGCTCTTATAGGTTCTGAGATCCTTGCGTTCATACATACGGACGGACGGACGGACGGACGGACGGACGGATAGACGGACATGGCTAGATCGACTCGGCTATTGATGCTGATCAAGAATATATATACTTTATGGGGTCGGAGAAGCTTCCTTCTGCCTATTACATACATTAGGCTTTCGCACAAATACAATATACCCTTATACCCATTTTTAATGGGTTCAGGGTATAAAAATGTAGAGCTTAAGCTCACGCAGAGAAAAAGTTTCACATATTTTCGATAGCCCATCCTATTCAAACAAAACAAATAAACTTAAGTGCAAAGTTTTGTGAATCAAATTTTAGATAAAGTCTTTTTCATCCATTTTCCACCCGTGGAAGTTTAAAATTTATCCTTACCATCTTGAAGTTTGAAGCCCATCGGATGGCTAACAAAAGATTTCAAATTTGTAGCACAATTTACAACGTTTTCGAGTTTATTAAATCCACATGTAGCCTTTTAAAATAAATTTAAGGTCGAACGGACAAAACTATAATCTTTGCCCCTTCAAAACTCTGCCCTCAATAGATAGTTCTTCGAAAATGAGTCTGAGGTCCAGGATAGTTGAGGATAGCTACAAAAAGTAACAGACAACAGCTTTTCACGATTTTTCCACAATTGTAGGTGGAATTTGCTAAAATTCCGTCTGTGCAGTGATTATTAAAGGTTGATTACCCATCAGTCAATCAGTCAGACATACATTTGTCTTGTTCTTATAAGCTTGGGGCTAGTTTAAATTTCAACATCACCCAAAAGCGAACATTTCTTTAAAATGTAATAACAATAAGACTCAAAGGACAAAATTTACTTCCAAAATTGAATTTTCCACAGTGTGCAACTGCGAGAACAAGATGCAAGAGCCGGGTATCTCCTGGTCGAATACCCCTTCCTAGACTCAGCCAAAACCTGATTTTCCAATGTAAAGATCGACTATGCAAATTTTAAGTGCAGGCAATCAGCTGGGCTGCATTTGCTGCCTTTTTAGACATGCCTCATAAAGTATTCCAAAATATTCATTAATTTTTTTTGGATTTCCCAAACGCATATTCAAATGAGATTTTTCCAGCACGATTTTTCGCACTCTACGCCTTAACGTAGCGCCTGATAAGGGTATCGGCCATATAATTATTATGCAGCTTTGTAGCAAGGCGTCAAGTAAAAAATGCAACCATCACCCGACCCAGAACCCGACCCAAAGCCGAGGGGTGACACCAAGGGCCAGACGCAAAAGCGAAAAAAGAAAAAAAAACAACAATCCTTTAGCAGCGGCGTGTGAAATCTTTGGGTTTACTTAGCTACTCGGTGCCAGCGCCGGGCGGCCGGCTGGCTTTAGATGGTGCCATTTCTAGCGAGAGGACCAAGATCATATCGAGGCGCAGGGTGTCGCTGTCAAGGGGTGGTGCCTGGTGGCCTGGCTGAGTGACTGACTGCGCCAGGTTGAGTGTGTGTGTGTGTGGTGTGTATATATTTGTCTGGCAGGCTCAACTCCTTGCTAGCTTTTATGTTGTCTTTAAGATTGCAGCCGCTTCGTTGCATTCGCAATTTGTAGTTTGGCTTTGCTTTGAAATTGGGTTCGGGTTTGGGTTGGGTTTGGGTTGGGTTCGGGTTTGGGTTGGGTTTTTGGGGTATCATGACAATAACAAAAAAAAAAAACAAAAAAACAACAACAAAACGCGCTGGAAAAACAAGCAAATAATGAGGCAAACTTATTTCTTTTTTTTCCATCTTTTGACATTCATTGTAAGTTTTTTTTCTGTGTAGAACTCTTTTGGGGTTGTAGTTGTGTGCGTTGTGTTTTTTTTTTCTCTTCCGCGCTTTATTACAAAACACTTGAAATTTTCAACATGAATTTACCCTTTTTCTTATAATTTATAACATAATTTTGACTGCTTTTTTATGTTTGTCGCTTGTCATTGTGCAATGGGCCTATCAATGGCAACGCCTGGGGCGGCACTTTCTTTACAGGAGAGATGAGCGTAAAAAAGGAGAAAAAAAAAAAAAAAAAAAAAGCCGAGAAATGTTTTGTTCGCAATGGGATAAAAATTAGCTTAACAAAATGCTTTATTTGGATGGCAAAAGCGTGTTATACAGCAAGAAGTCTTTCTCAGCGAAACAAAAAAAATGTGGAAATTCTTCATTGTAAAATGTAAATTTGAATGTTTTTTAAAAGCCTGAGGCACAAAAAAAAATGTCAGAAAAAAAAATAAATATACAGCTTATAACACTCAATTTAAGATTTTTTTTTCTTGGGCTTTGAATAATTTTTTATTTTAATGCGTAGTATAAATAAAATTTTGGGCTTAACTAAAAAAAACGACTGCTCTAGATGTGTGTTCTTTTATAATAAAACATTTAAGGCCAAAACTGATAAGCACACCAAGTTTTTTAATTCTAGCTCTCATAGTTCCCGAGTTCCTAGAGGTCTGCGAATAATACAGGGTGTTCAAATAGAGAAAATGGATTGTGATTTAAAGAGAATCTTAAGGAAAACTTATAAGCTTTTCACTTAAGTTTCTGCAAAGCTTTAAGTAGATTCTTAAAAGTACCAAGCACATCAATCTTAAGTCGAAGATCGATATTTTGTCCTTCAACTTGCATATTTATTGTTTCGAATGCGCAAACCCACATCAAACCCTCGATCAACCCCCAGGCACAGGCTCATTATAATCCTTATTCAAGCAGCACAAGCGCCTTAAATTCAAATTGCAAATTGCGAGTCAGACAAATCGAAGATTGAAATCAAAGGAAACGCAATAAATTATTTGGCCAAGGTATGCGAAAAACCCTGAAAATTCAGCGCAATGCATATGAAAATTGTCAGCGTCGTGGCAAAAAATGCGAAAGTAAATAAATAAAATTTTTAATGAAGGCAAATTCGTTAGCGAAGGGTGCGCCAATCGATGGGAAATCGATGCGACGCTTGCGCAAATGCACCCCGATTGGAAATCTTAAAGCAGCTCGCCGTGGGTTTACCTAATCTTTGGGCGAAAGGCTGAGGCTGAGGTTGAGTTATGGCGGGTTTTGCCATTACGTGAAAGGTATGCGAAATCAGGCCCGTTTTTCTTGTTGTTGTCAGGAGCTGTTGCTGCAGCTTCAAGCAAATTGCAAAATTTGTGACGCACTCGGAACCCCTTGCAAGCAACGCTGTCCTGGGAATTTTGGGACTCGACATGAAACGTAATGCATGTTCAATAAATATTTGGTAATTAAATAAATAGCTAGCTAAAGGAGAGAACTGTAGCAGCAGCTGTGCAGCTTTTGGGCGCATGCGCGACCTTCTAAAGAGGGAGAGTGTTACAATTTCACTTTTTTTTCTTTTTCGTGGGATTCCGAAGGGTTCCTTCGGCCGGGCATGGGAGCGTGTTTGGGCTGAAGAAGTGCACAGATATGTTTAGGGAAAATTAGTTCAGGGGTTTGTCTACAAGTTTACGTGATCGTGTGACGAATGCCCGTGTGAGTTATGTGATACCTGAGAGGGGGGCTGTCTATAGATATCTTAGAGGCAGGTGATCCAACAGGCAGGGTAATTAGCTACCATATAATACTTGGCATACAGTTAATACAGTTAAGTTGTTTACTTTATCTTATCTTATCAAGGAATTTGTTCATTTTACACTAATCTACACTAATTTACACTAATCTTTATATGCAATTCTTCTATACATAACTAAACCTTTCTGAATGTACTAAGTACACGATTGTGTGTAAATTGAAGGCGAAGAGAGACAGATAAAGGAAAATTTAGTCATTGTCTAACTCGTAAGATGGTTTACATTCGACCTATCCAGCATATACGACATAATAGGCAGATATGACTATATCTAGCATAGCATTCATATAGATAAGGTATATATATATACTTTATGCTGTCTGAAAAGTCTACCTCTCTGCTTTTCCAATTCACAGCAAATATTATAATAATAAACTTGCACAATGCACTTTAATTTTAACCATATATGGGGCGTTGCCCTTTGGTTTCATTCAGGACAAATCAGAGCCACTGAAGGATAAACTATATATAGCTAGATCGTAGATCAAGGGCGACTGCAGTGCGCCCCCCCGCCACGTAATGCACTGCACAAAGATGCCGTGCCACGCCCAGTTTGACATACGCTGGCATCTCCTGTGACTTTTTCCAATTTTTGCACAATTACCCAACAATCGATGCTTTCTCCGCAAATCAATTGCAAAAAAACACAAACACAAACCCCATGACACACACACACACACACTGAGACTGAGAGCGAACCTGAAGGAAACGCAACCTTGCCCAACCCTACCTTATACAACCTTATGCTACCTTACTCAACCTTGTGCCACACCCCGAGTGCCAGACAAAGGGGTAGAGCAATATGTAGTCTGGCCAAGTAGGGTATGTCAAAAAACCAAAGACGTTTGGTACAAATCTCCTTCCTTCAGGCACATACACACACACACACACAGCCAGACAGAGAAGTACATGCATGAATAAGTACATTTTTTGGAATCGGGTTTTTCGGTAGTAGAAATAAACGGAAAGGGGGAAAATCTTGGGATTTAATTGCATTTTTTAGCGCGCGCGCTCATTGCGAAATTTCAGCTGTGCCTCAGCTGAGCCGGCAACTCGACTACTCCCGGGCCATTGATAGGGTCGATGGGGTTCGAGGTCGTTCATCGAACCAACGATCGATCGATTGGCAACTGCGCCGCAACGCTTCGCTACCTTGAACCCGCGGCCAGCCAAAGATCTTGAGATCTTAACCGCCATTGTCATGTTAATGTTGCGAAATGTGAATTTGATTGCCTCCTGCCGTAGATCAATAAATGCACTAATGAGCTAAAGGGTTATCCTTTCGGAATTTTCGCCAAACCCATTTGCATTTGTCAGCTGAGTTTTTCATTATTCCGTGCAGCATTTTCCGTTTCGTTGACGCTGAATGCTGCTGCGTGTGCCATGAATCTCTAATGCTGCACTTTCAGAACTTTCCTAGCGAATCCCGTTGTGAAAGCTGCCGCTCTACTTGCCTTTCACATTCAAATTTGGCCCATGTTGTGCACAAATGGCCCTTAAGGCGTTTTAAGTTGCTTACTTGGCAGCAGTTAATTGGTTTGAAGTTTACGCTGATTTGCATTTACCATTTTCCCCATTTGAAGCCGTTTTCTAATAGATTCTGACAAGCGCATGTTGCTTTGATTAGGCAAGTTCTTTGTTTGCGCCGCAATCGTGTTGCCAAGTTGGCGGGCGGCCTTTCATTGGCTTCTTAGACGCTGTGCTCTGACAATGCCAACTCAAACTTAATAAAGCTATTAACCTGCAGGGCTTCACATTGTAAGCATTATAATTGGCTAAAAAAATGGTGCATTAGCAAGTTGACATATCTCGAGAACTATAGGATATAGAGGCAGCAAATTTGGTATACAAGCTCTTGAATGCCAAGAGGTTTATTCCAAATGACCAAAGAGGTGCAAGTATCAAGAGTTATATGATCTAGCCATCTAGCCATCTTTCCAACTCGGATACTATAATGACTAAAAATAGAAAATTTGGTACGCATATTCCATTCTCCTTTCCCTTTGCTACAATAAAAGTATTACAATCGTAATAGCAAAGTTAGATATTACGAATCTTTGGACTTGCCTAACTCGGATTGTACGCCTAATTACAATTTAGTTTAAACAGAATCAAGTTGAAGTATTTTTATGCTAATTAATGTTCTTCAAATAACGTAGAAGGGTACATGATCTTTCTATCAATTCGTCTGCCTATCTCTATAAACTGAGGAACTATAAGGGCGAGATACAAACTTGACACTCTTCCTCCCTTTGCCCTTTATTTCTTTGCTTATTATTATCATTATCCTATGCTAGGGCACTCAATTCGCATTTAGGCAATTGAAGTGCCTGCTTCCTATTTTAGACAAATATAGTTGCTCTTCGTTTACCTCAGACACGCTTGAGCGTTTAAGCCTAGGTAGTATGAGATCCTATACTATATTTAATACAAATGTCAACCTTTAATCGAACACACGCACTAATTGATCGCCGTCTGCTCCACAAAACAAATGCCAGCTCGAGCTATTTGGCAGCTTGCCGAAACCCCACGAACAATGCCAAAATAATTAGCAGCTATTGATGAACGGTCAGCGACAGCCTTCGGGGCGTGACACGTCACAATGTGTGTGCACCAGCGCCCCGGCAGCAATTGGGAAATCTCCAAAACCGAAAGAAAAGAAATGAAAAGAAACGGAAAGTCAACCCAATCAAGGGGAAAGTCAACCCCCAAGTATGGGACGCAGCGTCTCGGCTAGATTATCAATGACAGAGCAGCCGGCAGTCTTGTTGCAGCCACATAATTTACAAAAAAATTTCTTGTCTTGGCAACAACAATTTGCAGAGCGTGCAGCAAGAAATGCAGCAGCATTGGCAGCTGCTTGCAACACGGAACTCAAGAGTCCAAAAACTGAGGCTGCGGCTGAGGCTGTGGCACCCCCCCGAGGAAACGCGCCCGAGAGAGGTCCTTAAATTTATCGATAGCGTCTTGTGTGTGTGCAGGCATGTGTGTGTGTGAGTGTGTGTGTGTGTGCACTTTTTTGCATAAACACACACACACAGACACACTCACACATTTTGAGCAATTCTTGCACTTTTCATTTCGCTTGCTGCTCAACTTTAGTTGTTGTTTTTTTTTTTGTGATTTTTTGAGATTTTTGCATTTGCGCGCATTTCTACTTAAAAAAGCACCACCGGCTGCGGCTGCTGCGTCTGCGGCTCCTGCTCCTGCTCCTGCTCCTGATCCTGCTGCTGCTGGCATCACCTTCCTGGCGTATCGTCACCCCAATTTAGTTGCTACCCATAGCCGAACTTCCCATTATTCTCCCTGTTTGTGTTTTGTATTTCTTGCTTTGCCTGCTTCCTTGGCTCGTCCTTGCCTACTATTTTTTTTTTTTGGTTCCTTGTGCATTTGTGCCGCATAGCTCGCGCCAAGAAAACGCATATGCCACCTCGATCGCCCATAAGTAATCCTGCCTCCTTGGCACACACGAACACACACACACACACACACACAAACACGCACGCACACACAGTCGGTTGCAATCGCATTTGAAATGAAGCAAAAATTAAATGAAACGTGGCAAGGAGCTGGAAAAACTCTCCAAGTCTGAGCCGCCCGAGCAGCTGCCGGGCTGACTGACTGGCTCGCTGCGCTGCGCTGGGCTGGGCTGGGCTGGCCAGGAGGGTTCAACTTTTTCCTATATATATATATATGAATATATATATGCTCGTATATGTACTAGAGTAAAGCACCACCCGATCGAACGACCAGTCGCCCGACTAATGCCACCGCATGGCTGCCACAACAACAAGAAGAAGAAGAACGTGCAACAGCGAGCAGAACATGCAACATGGGGCGCATTATTCATAGGGGGTTTCTTCGAGGCGACAGTTGCCGACATTTATGAGCTGCCATGCAAGACATACTACATAAATAAACGGAAGAGCTGCCATGACAATGACCCCAATGTTATTAATATGTCTCTTAAAACTCGAGTTCCGTTAGGGCGGGGCGGGGGGTGACTACAGAAAGTCAAACTCACCTTATCATATCTTCATATGCATACATGTATATTGTATGTGGGGCACATAGATATCTTGCTACTGTCTTAGGTTGGGCACATGCAACATGGAAAATGACAATAATAAAAAAAAAACAGACAAACAGTTCGTTGAACTTGCCAGGCATGTGCCATATAAGCTATAATTCCGATTCCTAGAATGTCATAAAGGGGTAGATACCGTTTAAGGGATCTACAAAATGTTATTGGGGATTATTGAGAAACTCATTGTGTAAACAAAGAGCGTGCGGGGCCTTAAGCAACACGGAACTCGTATAGCCTGGCACCCAGTCAACAGCCTAGGAATACAGCTCCATTAAATGCTATAGAATTTATTAAAGAAAAAAAACGTCTTGTCTTTAATTTAGTTAAAAGAATATGTTAAACGTTCAATTTTAGTTCATAAAGTTATATTAGTTCAAGATGGCATGGTTGGGGAAATTTAGCCAACATATCAATAGACCGGATCGAACCACTATATCATATAGCTGCCATAGAAACGATCGGTCTTAAAGGAGATTCTTGCATAGAAATCATTTAAATGCTGGATTTGGCAACCTTTCCGTATTATAAATAAACATTTTTATTTATCAAGATATCTTAACCTAATTCAACATTTATATGTTAAAACATTCCCCTCTACATGTATGCAAAATCTTATTAACAACGGACTACTATATCATATTGCTGCGATAGGAAGGATCGTATCTGGACCAAATTTGGCATTCACAAGTTTCACATTATGCTGCTTACTTGTGTGCCAAATATTACCAAAATACAGCCAGATTTCAAATATGTAATTTCCCTTTTCTTCCCTAGACCTTATCGTACCGTACATAAAGTCTGTATGGACAGATAGTTCGTAAATATATCGTACAAATAAGTGCACTATAGATTATAATCTTTCAATAATTATTGATATCTCAACTACTTATATATTGGCTGAAGTAGTTTTAATTGGTTATTTTATTTGCTTGTTTACTCAAAAAGACTTCCATCCACAAACAGAAAACCAACTGCCGCCTGCAACATTATATTTATAGATATTTTGAGTTAAGTCAAAAGCCTAAATTTACATACGAAATGCAAGCATTGTATTTTCACCTTGTGCCCATTAAGTATTTATGAAATGGAGCTAAACATATTTTCAAATTAAGGTCGAATTATGCAAAACTTTGCGAATCAATAGTGCAATAGTGCAATCGACAAAGGGGGGAGGGTGACGAGAGGAGGGGGGGTTGCTTTAAATGGGGAGCTAGCATTTGGCTAGTTACCAACCCTTAAGCACGCTTCACTCAATTAGCCAACACTGCACTGAATATTGGTAAGCTATTAAATGATTGGGGAGCTGGCGACAACCCTTCGAGCACTTACCAAAAAAATTTCTTAGCCCTAGATAAAGTCGAGCTGGCCCGGGAACCCAGTTACGAATGTGTCACATTAAAACGCCAGAAAATATGGGACAGATGTTTGGCTATTTGGCTTGTGCCAAGCGAAATAGTTGAAGGTGTCAGAGTCAGCAGAGGGAACGGGAACGTTGGCAAGCGGCAGCAAGAAGCGCCGGCTGCCCCTGTAAATGCACATTATTATTATTTAGCTGCATTTGGTTCGCTGTTACAATTTTCGTATTCTTCAAGTCAAAGAAGGAAAAACCCAGCGCGCGCTTTGGCACGAGCTATGAGTGGCACGTATGATCAGCTGTGCGGCAAGGGGGATGAAATATATATACAGAGGTGTGTGGATATACCAGGTGGCAGCGGCGGCAGCGGCGGCGTCTAGCTTGCAACCCCTAAGACGGCGTCGGCGCAACGTCTTGAGCTCGCATTTGAAATTGTGCAAAATCGATTACAATGATTGCATTTGGCGACGAGGACAACGACCAGGACCAGGACCAGACCAAGAACCAAGACCGGACGGAAGAAGGAAGAAAGGGAGTCGCTGCTGATGCCTCTGCTGCTGCTGCTGCTGCTGCTGCTGCTGTAAGTGTTGCCCCTGCAGCACAATGGCTGTGCGCCGGAAGAATAATGGCATTAAAAACATTGGCAGCATTGTCACAGCGCGTTGCAAGATGCGCTACGGGGCCCGGGCCCGGTGTATCAACTGATTTGCTCTGTTTCTTCAATGTTGCCATTGTTGATTTCTTGATTTTTTTTTTCATCTACAATTTTGCACACAACGTCCAGCGTATTGCGCAATGGGTCGAGGCCCGATTGTGTGCTGTCCGGCAATTTATTATTATGATATTTGCGACCCGTGCCGCCGTTGAGGCCCGGTGTGTGCATAAGATGCTTGCGGTCGGAATGCTTGCCGTTCTGTTGCACAAATTTGACTATTGTCGCCATCAAATGTGCTCAATTTTGAGTCCTGCTCACAGCTGCGCGCATCGAGTTTGCCCCTCACAACGTTAAATAGTCTTTAGTAGTTTTGGAACGCATTTCTTGTTCTAATACATAAAACTTCTTCAAGGGACACTTTTTTAAGAAATGTTATGCAATTTTGGCAAATATTTTCAAAAGGATTTTAAGATTCAATTAAGTATTTCCAACCCAACGCAGCCTACATACATTCGACTATTCATCTAAGTATCTATGACTTCAACATAAGTCTCTATCTTCTGCAATTTCCGTTGATAATTTCTTATTAATTTGTCAAGCTCTGTTTTTGAGCACGCTCTAGACTGAGTCGATCTACAAAGGCTACTCTTTCATCAAAATATAGGGCACTTGAACGAAACTGAGTGAGTCAGCAGTTTTAGAGCTGGAGTCACGCAATTTTGGCTGTAATGAAGATCGAGCCTAATATCATTGGCCACGCCGGGAAACTGAGCCGAGCATCTGAATATCTAGCACAATTTGAAATGAAGACTCCTCAATAAGCTCCTCTAAAGATCGTGCATGATTAACTGGCACAGTCTGGAATATAGATGCCTCCTATTAAGATCGATCCGAACGCCCACCGTGTGCGTTATCAACAACAAAATCTCTCAATGCTATTGCTTATTGGACTATAAACAAGTATTAGGCAGTCGGTTACACCCGTCTGCAGCAATCTGATTAGTTTGGCTTGTTGAGCTTTTGTGCAGCTGCCAGCTGCTGGCTCGTGGCCCGCTTATGATTTATGTCACCCATGTAATCAAGGACTCTTCTATGCATTGATTAAGCTAACGGTCGGGGGGTCATTGACTGTGCCACAGGCAGCTGCACGCCCGTAGCAGCAGCAGCAGCAGCAGCATCAACACCAACAACAACAACAAAAACGACAATGAGGAGTGGTATCATCGGCAAACGAAATCAGAATCAAGCGGCCAACACCAGCATGAGCCAGCACCTGCCTGTTACAACTTTACAGGGGCCCGTGCCATATCCTGGGGGTTGAACCACCCCAAAAAATTAAGTGTACCACCAGCCCAGAGACTGAGCAACTACTACGACTACTACCACCAGGCCAGGCCAAACAAGTAAGAGTGCTCTGCTCGGGGGTGTTCGACTAGAAGTTGCCCTGTGCCCAGCTCTAAGCTGCCCTAGTTAGGCGCTTGTTCTTGTATCTGCGCCAAATTGTAACAAATTCATTCTTGAATACCTTTGATATTTGCCTTTTGACTGCCATCGAGGAGAAGGAATGAAAACTAAAACTGTCCCTATTTAAATTAAGTTTATTGTTGCTTACTTTTAGAAGAATTAGAGGAGGGTTTTCATTAAAATTAAGTATTTTTTATCTATGTATGCCAGAAAATGACTTACATGCCACATTGAGGAAACCTTAGCTTATAAAACCCATGCATAATATCGATATTTATCGATTTGAAGGAAATATCGAAAGAAAACTAAATGAGCTTTGCCCCTTATACATAGATATGCAAAACATATTACACATCCGAAATTTCTACCACTTAGCTTTAGAGTCCCAGGAATATTCTCAAAAAACATTTGTGTACGCTCGATATTTATCGATTTGAAGGAAATGGAGCAGATATCAGGAAAAAATATACACATATGATATATATGTATATATACAGATATGACCGACTTTTTTGCTGATATTACACAGGAATTTATTCGTATATGTAAGACTTTGCGCCTGTAACAAACATGTGCACAGCCTCTTTATAACCCACTTTATTCATTTTCATAATTACAGGGTATTTATAGAGAATACAACACCAGCAGCAAACACCACCCCCTTTGGCTGTTGTCCTTGCAGCCGTTAGATTCACACAGGCGCTTATGTCCTGCTATCCAGGACTATGCTGGTTGCGCACTGTACTTGCCAACCAGCCGGGCAGGCTGAGGGCGCATGCACCACCACCAACACCACCACGACCACCACCAGCAGCAGGAGCAGGAGCAGCACCACAAGGATCATCAGGCTGGCTGGCTGGCACGCCAATTAAACCATTTGCGGAAATGGCGTCCACTTGTTTTCATTAGCGCAGAGAGGGGCGACGAGAGCCACCCCTGTATAAATGCGCAGGATCTAAGCGCACGTGCGCCTGCGCCACACTTTCGCATGTTTCTGATTGTAAAAGGATCTGCTCACGCACACACTCACACATACATATACACTCAGGGGCAGACACACACTCAGTGGCACACCCTCAACCAGCGCTCGGTTGATATCCTGATGCCGGCATAACAATGCCAATGTTAATGCAAATACAATCGCATCCTTTCAATTTGAAAGGTCCTTTTGTAACGCTGCGTATTAACAATTTTTGGATAAATATTTCAAATACAAGCGATGCGGGCGCCGCACAAGAGCCACGTTTTCTAACACGCTCGTTTTCCACATTTGTCTATATGTGAAAAACTATTGAAAATTGTATCCGGCACACGTGCCAAATGAAAGGATCTCCGTTGAGTGCCACATTTCGGGCGTTAGGTGTATTTGAGTATATTTGCATATGATTGAAGCAGCTATTAAATAGCAGGCGCTGCCATTTATCCGAAGAGGGTAGAATCAATGCATATTCAACTTTCATTCAAGTAATTCCTAGTTTTATATCCTTACTTAATACGAGCGTTCACAATTCTCGCATTTCATATTTTGAGTTCTTCTCACCTCAATTTTCCATCTATTAAAGGCAGCTTATTCAATTTTTTTATTACAAAATACAGCCATAAAATTCTTGAATAAGATCGGTTCACGTAAACACCGATGAAAGACTATAAATTACAGAAAGTATTGAACACCTTACTCACGTTAGACCTGAGATTCTCAGAAAGCAGTTTTGTTTTCAGGGGCGAACCATTTTTAAAAGAATTGAGAAATTTTTTACTGGGGAACACTGCGCGTTTACTGGACCCTACGGGATCTATTCAGTGAAAAAGAGACAGCTTGAAGTGGGAGAAATAGAAATAGATTTAGAGAGAAGCACATTTAGACAAGTTGCGAGAGAGTGAGAGAAAGAGCTAGGAAGCGTGAGAAGAAAGAGAAATGGAGACAGAGCGGGAATGAGAGAGAATGAGAAAGTGTGATAGGAGAGAAGAACAGAAGCACTTAGAGAGCTTTTGGTAGAGAGCGGAGAGAAGAAAGAGAGAGCGAGATAGATGGACCTAGAGCTAGAAAGATAGATTATGAGAAAGGGGGAAAGTTAGAGAGAAGAAATGGAATATAGAGAAAGAGTGAGAGGGATAGGAAAGGGATAAGCTAAAAAGAGAGAGAAAGAGGCAGATAGAGATAGAGAGAGAGAGAGAGAGCGAGAAATTGAGGTAGAGAGAGTGAGGGAGATACAGAGAGAGATGACATAGAGGGAGAGAGAGAGAGAGAGAGAGAGAGATACAGAGAGAGAATATTCAAAATAAAATAATCTAATATATAATTTTGGCTTTCGTACACCCCCATGTCTGCTCTCAAAGATTCCAAAAATCCACAACTGTCCCAATGAATCAACTTTTTCCAACCCAGCCCAGCCTACTTAACATACATTAGACTATTTACCTAAGTACCTATTACTTCTGCATATTTCCCCCCTTCAGTTTCCGTTACATAATTTCCCGTTAATTTGTCTAGCTGCGTTATTGAGCACGCTCTAGACTGATCCGATCTATATGGACTACTATTTCATCAAAATTATGATATAAGCCACTTGAGCGAAGCACTCACTCGCCAGTTGGCTGCTCTCTTCGGCTAGACGCACACAAGTACTCGCATATGCATTCCACAATTTCGTATCTGACAGATAAGCGGACGAAAAACAAAACTGAATATTTAATTAAAAAAAATATAGACAACTACGAATGGCCACAATTTGCTAAACCGAACATTGAATACCCTTAATATAGTTTAGTAGATATGTGAGAAGAACTGAGCAGCTCGTAATTGCGGAATTTGATGGAGAGATCTTGAAAATCTTTCGATATAAAAGCACATTTTTCGACAGATTCTTCCTGTAGATCTATACAAAAGCGGTTGAGCAGATTTGGTTCTATGTGAGGAGCCTATGTCAGACATAGGATATACCCTATTGGTCCGATTGTGTGTATTGATATTTGTAACAGGCATAGTAATAACTTTATAAAATCGGATAGATATATCGAATTGGCTTTTGCCTCGTTCAAGAACATATACACTTTATGAGAAGACGGAGACGTCAGCTGCTCTGCGTAACTCAGTTCAAATAGTTATAATACCCCACACAAAGGGTATACCATAAAGAGTATTAATGAAATGCCATGCAAACGAAGTTATTTTTAAAGAAATTCAAACCTGCAGCAGTGAGTGAATTATGAGCCAGAGTGCTCGCTGTCAAGGCTATGGACTGATGCTTGGCAAAAGACGCACAGACGGAGGGACGCGACAGAGGTGGGTTTGAGTGTGGGCCAACGCTGCGCAGTAGGAATTCATATATACACCAATATATATATATGGGCATATAGGTGTGATCGGGAGAAGCCAAGAGAACAAGAAAAGTAACAAAAAGGCCAGACGAGCAACACCTTACACGATGCACAGAGAAACAGGTTGCAGCAAACAGTCGAACAATAGGTAGATAAACTCACGTATTCATAATTGTTGTTGTTCTTGTTGTTGTTGTTGTCTCGTTTCTAACGATTTTTGAAAATCTGCGCAATCTGCTTGGGTATGCACGGTGCTACCATGCATTTGGGCTGTCAATACGGCTCGCCTTGCAGTCGATCCTCGACTGGGCCGTTGATGAGGATGTGGCCGTAGATCGTGGCCGAACATGACTAGGAAATATTGCCTTTCCTAAGAAGGATTTGTGTCAGCAAACGTGACTCGAAAGATCAAGTGGTGTGCTCGTGTGTGTGTGTGTGTGTGTGTGTGTGTGCGTGTGTGCGTATTTGATTGCCGATCCTTTGTAGGCACGCATCTCTCTATTGTTTGAATAGTTAATTATGGGTTGGATCGGCGTACACTCCTTTGAGTCAAGCCGTTGGAGTCCATGGAATCTCTTTCTCTTTCACCCTGACTGTTTGGCACTTTGTTTTAGGCATTTTTACCGGTAATTTGGGAATTAGTTTTAACAATTTTTTTTCATATTTTCCTATACAGCCTGCTTAACTGTGGGCGTGGCAGCGTTGACAACCGCCTGACAATGACTTCATTTGTTCATATGGCAAAAGAAAAAGCGAAAAATTATCTTGCAGTTTAATATTGCACACATATGTTCAGGCATTGAGTAGCATATGATGATGGATCGGCATGGATTGAGCTGTACTCAGATGATTCCTCTTCCAAGCACTCCACATAAGTCATATGTCTTTGTCTGTGCCACAATGTGTTGAATGTGCAATTGCAAGCCATTTAGCAGCAGAAATTCTAGATTTTCTAGTTAAGATCTTGGTAATCTCTTAATGAGTTGGCATGAGCTGATTCCGGGTAGACATGCGCTGCCTGCTAAATTATTATAAAGATCTCAAATGCATAGGTCTACATATGAGAGAAAGACAATGTAATTGGAGCCTGGTTCTCAAATCTCAAATAAATAATATTAATTTTCGAAATTAACAAAGTAAAGATCCTAACTGGAAATATGTTTTAGAAATTCCGATGCAAATTCCAACATTTTTTTTCCAAAATGTAGACTATTTTCAGTTCAAATGTGATTAAGCTGGAAAATAATCTAAGGTTGAATAAGGAATGGTATCTGAGATTCCGAAGAATTATAAAATCTATAAGAATCTATTAAATTATAATATAACTAATATATTTAGTAAATATTACTTTATCCATGCCCTTAATCTTTCTATAATATAATGATTGACAATATTTAAATGATATAAAACAATTTTAAGAATTTGAGTTGTAAGTTTCTTCAACTCCCCTTCACATTTTGTTGTCTACTAACATTTCCTTACCCCCACCCTGCGCAAATCGAGACGAAGTGAAAGCGTTAAAAGATTGACATGGACCATTTATGATCTTCAAGTTGGCAGAGAACGCGCGCAAAGTTTCCATCCCACGGTACAGAAAAGAAAATGCACCCATGTCACATAAATAAAATTTGTATATGCGATTAAATTTGAAATTCAATCGTAATGCATTTGCAGACAACGGCCCAACTGTGTTCAGCGCTCTGTTGGGTTGTCAGTCAGTCGTCTGTCAGTCTGTCTTGGCTCGGACGAGTTGTCTGTCTTCTGGCTAGGTCGAACGGGGATTGCATCCCTCGAATCCTGCCAGAAAGCAACATTGAAGGAGGTGGGGGGGACAACAGCTTGGGCTGTGATAGACAAAATCTTGTCATAACTTTGATGTTGTTAGTAAAACAATGCAATTGCTTTGCCGTATGGGCCCCTCAAGGTAAGCGACCCATCCCGTCTGGGAATGGGCAAGGGCATGGATATGCTGCGAAATTCGCTTTACTTGCCCTAAGGGATGCAAAACTTTGCCAGCTGGGCGAACCCAAAATATCTCTGGGATTATGCAACATCAGCCACATCCGATGCCCATCTAATGTGCTGTGTAATTCCTTAAGACATTGAGAAATTGCTGGACCAGGATCAACTTAAGTGCACTCCGTCTGTGGTTTAGCTTGGCCAGCTGATTTGACTGATTTCAGCGCTTAAATTGCGTTGTTTTGTTCAAGAAATAGAT
The DNA here is from genome assembly GCF_003285875.2 of Drosophila novamexicana. Classification (NCBI taxonomy): domain Eukaryota; kingdom Metazoa; phylum Arthropoda; class Insecta; order Diptera; family Drosophilidae; genus Drosophila; species Drosophila novamexicana. Next base: position 1,322,634 of record NW_020824827.1, on the reverse strand, counting down.
GGCTTGCTGTCAAGTCCGAGTTTTAAGAAACCAACTGCGCGTTAGATAAGATGCGAAGTAGACTCAACTGAAAGACTCGAGCTTGTCGAAGAGGTAGATACCCTGTAGCCTGATTCTCTTCCCCAAATTCTAAAAAGTATTCCTATATAACTTCTGAGTTTGTCGAACGATTGTTGTGAGATTTTCAGAACTAATAGATTCTTTCTCTATACATCTATTTTAAATGTTTGAGAGCAAATGCTGCAAATATCCGCTTGCTATTTGTTTATTCTATGACAATCTACATATTAAATATTATATAATTAACTCTCATTTGCTTCGAGTTTGGCTTGAACAGGGCCTAAGGTCTTGGGATTACTAAGTTAGCTGACGAAACGATAAATAAACTTGATCTGTAAGTGCTATTAGAGAATCTCCTATCAAAATTATATTCTAAAAGCTCTAACTAGTCTTTAAGTTTAACTCATTTAGAAGAAAGGGCGGGCTGATCTATGGCTATGGACTTATACTGTCAGCGAATACATGAACTTAGTTCTGCTGCCATCTAAACAATTGAGCATACCCCTATTTAACCACGATAAGCATGTACAGGGTATACTGGCGATTAAGATCAAGGCGAACAAATCATCTCCAGAGATGCATGAATGAAATGGCCCGCCACGGACATAGTGCCATGCCCATTGTCCCGGATCTGGTCAGGCAAATAGCAGAGAAATTTATAACAAAAGGGTTGCGCCGGCTCGCTGCGTATGTGTTGAAAGGCTGCGCGAATGTAACGCGATAAGATCGGCACATCAATCCAAAGAAATGCTATCCTTAAGAATGTTAATCAATTAATTACATGCTGTGTACACAGTCCGCAGTACAAAGGGCACAGGGAAAGGATTCCGCGGCAGGGTTGTGCCCTCTGATTAATTTCAACATATCCCCCCCCAGGCTATAGATTGGCTGCAGGCCTATCTTGTGGTCTGCAGTAGACGTTAGCACAACTCCCGAGAGGGAGGAACTCGGAGCATTACTAAAAATTAACTGACCAGTGGTCAGTTCGTGGGTCAGTCGCGTGGCCGTTATTAATCTAAACATAAACATTGACCACGCGAAGGTACACAAAGCGCAAAGGGGTTCACATCAAAGAAGCCTCAAGGATATCAAGGCAAACTGACAGAAGTCATTGATCACATCCACAGCATAAACATATTAGACTTGGGCCCAATTCGTAAACAAGTTTTTTGAGAAATTACCATATGAATTCATCATCACCCACATATTATTCGAAATATTAGAATAATATATATTTTCATACTTGGAATCAAATTGGAAAAGTATTAGTTCACATTTTTAGAGGAATATTTGTAATTTTTCAGGAAAAATAGAGTACTTTTAAGACAATTTCCTTTACTTAGAATTCAGAACTGAAGCTTATATAGATGAACAGAGATAAAGATCAAAATTCTTTTAACTATATATATAAATATATTCAAGTATCAACTTTCAGTCGCAACTATTCTATCATTCTCTGTCTATCTATTTAAGACTCAGATCTCAACGCCATACAATTTTTGATACTCTCGTAGAGAGACACAGGGCCTATATATTATAATAATATCTATCTTTTTCGCTGTCTATCTGTGTATGATTCAGTTCTCGACCGAACACAAGGTTTTATTACAAGGTTTTCTGAAAAGCTATTTTAAGAAGTGTTATAAAGGGAACAAGGTCTCGATCACAGAGTCGTAAGCCTCACAGGCACTTGAGAGAAGACATGCGAAAAAAAAAGGAAGAGAAATAAAAAATAAATTGCCTGCTGTGTGGGAACCAAAATGCTGTGCAACATGTGACAATAAAGATTTTGCACTGCCTGCCCGGAACCGACCAAAAATTAATGCCAAAGATTGTTTCAATGTCGGCACTTGTTTTGCAGCACATTGTGACCCAAATTGAAAGCAAGAAAATAAAAACAAAACACAATACAACAGTTAGACACATGCCCAACGAGTGGCAACGAGTGCCTGCCACAAGGCGAATTGTCCTGCAAAGCACTTGAGCCAGAACAATGAGAGAAAACCCGCTGCCACTATTCTAATTATATAGAAAATTGCAAGCAAAACATCAACTAATTGTTGATCGATATTCAATACCAAAACTAAGCAAACCCTGGGGGGTGGAGATGGCCGTTGCTGCTGCCTGTGGGAAACTCAAGTGGCAGACACAATGTGGCAGACACAATGTGGCAGACAGATGAGCCGACGGCTGCCTTATCGCCAATATTGCCGCCTGGTCTATGCCCAGTCTATGCCCCACTGACCTCGACAAATGTGTCACTAATATATATTGCCCCCCCATATCATAATTGGAATCGAAATGCGCGCGAAATATGCGCGACATACATAATAAAAAGAAATTGAAAAACAATTAAGAACCGAAGAATGAATACTCTAACTGTTATATGAAGAGCTCTGGTATATGTTATAAGATGATGATCTTCGTTATACAGTAAGACTTATCCGAAATATAATAAAGAAAATTTGTTCTTATAATAACTCAATAAGTGAGCTGTTGTTCCTATTAGAGCTATACCACATAGAGGTTCCATTTTTAAGAGCTTTTCTTCAGATTTTGTCTGTTTATCATAGAATACAAATCAGCTTTCTTAATAAGAACTAGAAATATAACTAACTATATATGATATAGTCTAGTATATAGTATAATAATCCAATTTAGTAACTATTGGAATCGAAACGAGAAAAACGCGAGTTGTTTAAGTTGGCTCAAGATATCTTAATAGATATAAATGTTACTTTTTGCAAGTTCATAAAGTTTTACGGAATCTTTCTATGTCAATTATATGAATATATAAAGCGATCTGATACGTTTAACATTTGGCGATAACTATAGCTTAATATAAACACTTGCAGTTAGAAAGTTTGTTTAAGATACATTTTAAAGTAAAGAAAATGAGATTTATAAGAGCCTCTATGTATGAGTTTCTATGGGAACTATAAGCTAAGCTGAACTGATATGATTATTAGGAGGAGTCTATATACAACAATTTTTAAGCAGATGTTTGAAAATGTATAACGCTTTATAGACTTAGCTTTGTATATATTTATTAACAAGCGTTACAAACAAACCAAGCAACTCTTGGAAAGGGCATAAAAAATATATTTTAAAAAATATCTAAGCATGTCAAGAACATTGTTCGCTCATTAAACAACAACAGCAACAACAGCAACAACAGCAACAACAAAAACAACCTACTTCCAGAGTGAAACCTTGCCCCCACCCTGCCCAGCCCCCTATCATCCAGGGCTCAAGTTGTTGTTGCCTATTTGCCCACATACTACAATACCAACTTTTGTTGGGCTGCTGAGCCGGGCAATGTTGATTAGTACTTCCTGAGGCAGCCTCATATCAATGCACGCATACACAAATGCTTATGTAAACCTCATATATATATAGACCTCTGATATATATACATATATATATATATATAGACTATGCCTATTTGCTTAGAGCTGTGCAAACAATGCAATAAATGTCGCTTGGCTCTTGGCGAAGCTTGGCGAGCTCAGCTTATCAGTTGACCGTTAGAAGTTATCATAGCAATGTCAGGAACCATCAGCTTAGCAGCGTTACAGCTCTTGGGGTCCCTGCATATGCAAATACACGAGCAGACGTGGCCACAATTTCAGGTGTTATTCCCGGAAATGTAGGACGATAGCTGGCAAAAGCTGGGACTATGACGACGACTAACTAACTAACGCTTAGAGTTAAGATCTGTTTTCAAGAATGCATTACAGATGCGTTTCCAGTGATTCACCTCGAGAAAAATCGAAAGATATCTATAGAGAATAACAGAGGAATAAAATAGTTGGAAAATTTGTATACTCCTGTAAAAGATATAGAGATCGGTATAATCCCATATATACATCATATATTATTTACGGAAAGTATGAACTAGAGACTGTTTTTGTATAAAAAAATCTTTTTGATATTCAAGACAACCAAAATTTGGAAATAGCGAGCTTCTTTCTCAGAGAATTGGACCCCTATTTCATATAGATACCATTGGCACAATAGGCTGAAACACAAGTTATATGAAAACACCGTTGATTGAATGTTTTTTAATCTGCAAGAGTATTTAATATTTTACATTACGAAAAAAAAACCCCATTTATCCCATGAGGTTTTTCTTAATGAAATCTATAAAAATCCCATCCAACGCTACCCCGAAGAAATTTGCAGGGCTTGTAACGTCACAATTTCTGCATGCAGAATATATGTACATACATATATATGTATGCATGTATGTATTTTCAATGTTTACATACATACACACATACATACATTACATATAGAATTGCTTGGCTTGGGCTGCGCATCTTCGGCAGCGGCACATTTAAACTCTGAACCCGGCAATTGATTGCCACAGAGAAAGCTTCATTTGGTTAATGTGAATGTGAATGTGAATGTGGTGACTGTTTTGTGAATGTGACGTGTGAGTGTGAGTGTTTTGTGAATGGATGCGTTCTCTAACATCGAAATGAATTGCTTATTTTGACATTTATTAAAGCTTTAAATAAAATTTATGCAGAGAATCAATTAGTGTGTGCGAGGAAATGGAGCTGCTGCTGCCGGTGGCGGGAGGAGGGGGAAGGGGAAAGCGTGAATTGCGACTGTGAGATCGGGTGGCCGCCAATGGACGGAGGATAAGAGGACAGAGAACAGAGGACAGACAGAAGGAGCACGCACAGCATAAAGTCAAGTAACGAAAAATATTTCTCACAATCAGCTTGTAGACAAGGCGAACAAGGAGCTAAAGAATACGTTGCAAGGCGGCGAAGGAAACATAAAATAGCAACAACAAAACGCGGCGGAGGCAAAAAGACAAACGTCGAACGGCAACAACAACAACAACAGTGCACATAATCAGAGGAGCGACAAAGACTGCAAGAAATCACATCACAGCAGCGACTGCAGCAGAGCTCAAAGATAAACAGGCTCGCAGACGGCCACACAAAATGCACATGTATTAACATACAAATGCACATAATCATACATACACAACATACATACCCACATACATATGTATAGATCGCGCTACTCTCTGCAGCAGAGTTGCCATCTTAGCTGACATGTGGCTATTTCTAGCGAACTAGCTATGGAATTTAACTCAACTATTACTATGATCCTAACATATCAACATCATAAAAGTCGCAAATGAGTATACTATGCATATAGCTCATATCGTCAGCCGGTCAGAAGTGTATTATTGACATCAAAATTCGGACCACCTAACCGATCGTAAAAATAATTTAATTTATTCCAACCATTTGGCCGTTTGCGCCTTTTAATATTGTGGCAACACTGTCAAGTAGACGAATCTTGCACACACTCTCACACTGCGCTCACACTGACACACACATACAGCGACGGCATATTTTGGCGCTAAAATCAAAACGCGTTTCCTCTTTGTACACTTCTTCCGAGCGCTCGAGCGCTCTTCACCTACTTCTTCGCTCAGCCTGACCAATGCACATCGGCGAGTGCAAGAAATCTCAGCGCCCCCCCTGCTTCGGCTTGCACACACACACACACACGCACACAAAGATTTCTTGTTGTTGTTTTTGTTGGGCTCGTGTTAAGGAATTTTGCGCGCGCGTTGCGCTCGTTCCCCGTGCCTCTCCTCCTGCTCGTGTCACACACATACCACAGAACAGCAGGACTAATTCTCTGCTCTGCTGTGTGCATGTCCTTCGGGCTACGCACGATCAGCTGATTGAACATATGTAGGTACCCTGTAGTATAGCAGGCAGAGGCCCGCAAGGAACAGGATTGTGTATAGGAACTGAAACGGGACCGAGGGTCATTCCCCGCGCACCTATCCTTTTCTAACTGTTTGTGCATGTATGTATGTATGTATGTGTGTGTGGGCATACATTCTGATCAGCATTTGTCTATGTTACGCTGTTTCTTATGTACATACATTCTTCCATTTCCCCTACAATTCGGGGCGCTCGATCACATGGTCTCGATCCGGCCCAAATTCCGTACGAAGTTCAAATACCTTCAATGCCAACCGTCTGTCAACACCTTTGTCAATCTCCAATTCAAATTTGTCATAGCTTTTAGCTGCCATTGCAGACTGCTTGCACGCACACATACATACAGACAGTAAAAGCTCATGTTAAGCGAAAGAATTACATACATGCACTACAATTGGACTTTTAAATAAAGGGGCAACAGTGGATAGAAAAGTATATAAACATGAAGACAAATAAGAGTAAATACATAACTATGCTTAAAATTTGGGAATTTTGTGTTCTTTCTTTAAGCGTGGGTGTTCGCTCAAGAGAGCTTTCACTGTACAAGAGGGCTTACGCTGTAATTTATGTGCACGCATACACACGTACATGCAGATAATATGCAAATGGATTAAATGCTCATAACTTACCTATTGCACACTAATTGCACGTCTTTGCCTCCCCGTGGACTCCATGCGATACCTTTTGTATGCACAAGCCCTAAATGCCGCACACACACACACACACACACACGCACATACACTCGCGTACACACAATTTCTGTCCGCCACGCCCCTCGCACTGGTTTGGCTTTCGCGCGCGCGCGTAAAAGTATCTCAAACGCTTTTTTGCACATTTTTTTCTTTTTTTTTTATATGTCGCCGTCGACATCAGGCGCTTAAAAAATAAAAACCGACCAAATCTCAGACCTCACTTCTTGGAATTTCGATTTACAATTTAGTTCTTCACGTTGTTCATTCCACTTCTCCTTTTTTTTTTTTGGGAGTTTATTTGCTGTTGCTGCTCCCGCTGCTATTGTTGTGCTCCATTCCCATTCACGTTGTTTCTGCAATTTCATAGTGTTCGCTGCTTGTATTAGTGTGTGCCGCCTATTCGATGATGCTCGCAATCAAATTCACTCGCTGCATTTGAGTGTGTGAGTGAGTTTTTTGCATACATTTTTGATTTCTGTTTGCCCTTTTTCCGTTCTGTCTTCATCTGTGTCGCCGCACCGTGGTGTGTGATCTATTGCATTTAAATGCTTATTGAAAGCGAGCAAATCAATTATAAGCGATCACATATGACATTTAGTTAAAACGGGTACACAATTACATGCACATTTTAAATTTGTTCATCAGCAACTACTTATGTAAGTTATGGCTACGAAGGAAGCTATCATATTTGCGCAACAAACACTCATGTTCAGCCCACTGTGTCGCACTATGAATGAGTTTGAGCTTTTTTTTTCCGTGCCGCATGTTTTTTAACTTGTTCAAAACCACTTTATGATTTCTGCGTCCTTTTCGTTTGTTGTTTATTCTTTCAAAAAGATGATCCTCTTCCTGCAGCAGCACAAAAGGAATTCAAGAGAATGAAACCGTAGCTCATTTAGCTTTGAGCGCATTTTGCAGCGGCTGGCAACACCAGCTCAAATCATTTGCCTTGCCCATATGATTCGCATGATAGTTTTTATAAATGATGTCGCCGCATGGTCGCCGTCCAATTTAGTTGTTTCTTATGCTTGTTGTACATTGCGCTCTGCTGTGGATTTGCCTGCCGCGTAGGAATTCGCCAAGTCTTTACAAGCAGCACTATACCCATGGGTGCCCCCACCGTTGCCCCTGCCATGCACGACGCGACTCCCGCAGGGCCTGCACACACACACACATCCATGCGCGCATATGTAACTCGATTTTTGCTTTAACTTTGCCGCAACTGCCCACACACACTCAAACGCGCGCGCACACACACACACACACATGCGTGGACCTCTGCTCATTTAACGACATTGGCGTCTACGTCTGCAAAACACAAAAGAGTCACGCCCCGCACCACCTCCCCCAAAGAGCACTGTGTCGATCATATGACTGGGACCTGGCACAACGACTACCTGCTGATGTACGCTTTGGGGTCCAAGGGGGACGACTTGGGCGTGCAGGCGTCACGGAATGCGTGGATCTCACATTATTACCTGCGAACGACACAATCGATGCCGCTCAGTCGATGCCATCGTCGTCGTCGTCGCCGTCGTCGTCGTCGTCTGCGTCTGCTTCTGAAATTCTGCTTAAAGATTTGCACGTTGCCCGAAGACGCAGGCTGTGGCGGCCGCTGGCTCCAGGCTCTGGTTCCAGCCATTCGATTGCAACGTAAATCACATGTGTTTTTTCTCGCTTCGGCCTCCACACGAACTGTCGCTCGGCCCCCAATCAGGGCCCACTCGGCTATCGGCTATTGGCGCTCAGCGTCGGCGACGACGCGCTTCGCGCTATAAAAGCTCGCGCGCCAAAATTTTCGCCTTCAATTGTGCTCCGGCCGCGCATCGGGTAGGGGAAATTGTTGAGCGCTACCTGTTGCACAGGCACTGGCCAGTGATCGTGGCTCGCTCCAACTGCACAGATTTTCCGACTACTTCTATCCTAGTTCGCCCTTTGATATTTGTTATTGGAATTTGGGATATGGCAAATGGAAAACTGTTCTATACATATGTATGTTGGTGCTGCTACCGCTTCTAACCTTCTAGTCTCGCTCCTGCTCTCACTGCTGTTTCAATTGCTGCTCCTGCTCCTGCCGTTATACGTGCTGCTGCTCGCACAAAAGAGCAGCGACGTCGACTGCGGCTTGCCGGCAGCGGGGGTTGCATACACGGCCGCCGCTCTTTAAAACCAGCTGCGCTCGGCTCGAGAACTACATTTGTTTTCTGTTCGTCGTCGTGTCAACATCTGCGCCTCGAGCTGCTCTCCCTCTCTCTGCCACTCGTACGGTAGTGCAGTAAATTTGTGTGTGTGTTTGTGTTAAAACGATTGGGATATAAAATATTAATACAAAACGCAGCACACAAAGAACTCACAAAGTACAAACAAATGCAACAATGTTTAAACGGACACAATAATAATGCAAAACTCCAAAAAAGAAAACAAAAAAATATGCAACAACAAATGCAATATTAGTTTTTAACAAATACGGTTCACAAATGCAACAACAACAACAAAACACTCAACGAAGGACTACAAAGTGCAAAGCCGCAACTAACGAAAACGAAACGAACTAACAAACTAACTGTAAATGTGCCAGCAAAAGAAACGTGCGAAAATTGTGTTTTAGCAATTTTCAGAAGAAGCAACAACAAAAAACAAAAAAACGCTCAATATACACGCGTTGGAAATCATCTACAAATCAAAATAGCTCATTTAACATCTTCTGCAAATAAATAAATTCAATAATACAAAATGCTGTGGGAAACAATTGCCGAAGAGAACAACTGCACGATGGATTGCAATATCAGGTAATTATTGAAAAGCAAGGCAAAAAAAAAAACTAGATAAAAGTAAAACGCATAGGAAGATAGCATAGCTAATGTAATAATATAAAAAGTGCAAGTAAATTTCAACAACAAAAGCGTCGTGCTTGAACTTGAACAGCAACGACAACAACAACAGCAACAGCAACAACAAAGCGCTCACACACACACATACTAAAGCAAATTTGTGAACAACGGCACTGAGCAGAAGAAGCCGCCGCAAAGCGTTCGCTGCTGCGCTGTCGACTGCGCTGCTTGCTTTACAGTTGAACAAAAGTAAGAGTAATATGTTTTTTTTCTCATTATTTTTTGCACGCTCCACACGAGCGAACGACACGTTCTTCTTCTTCTTTTCTTTTTTTTTTTGGCTGTGGCGCTCAGCTGTTGTTATTGTTGCTTTTTCATTCATTAAACCGGCTTCCGCGAAGCTCGCACAGCTCCAAAGCCAAATGTTGTACTCTGTTCTTAAAGTGAAAAAAGTATATTTTTGGGGCCAATAAATTGTATTTTTCAAGCTGGTCAACAAATTCAGCAGGTGTCGTAACTAATGTGTTAGTTCGAAGGCACTTTGGGCACGCCCCCATAAATTGTCTTACAGTTTGACAGTCACTGTCTAGTGCTTATAGTTTTGCAGCACTGAGCACACAGAGCATGGCGCAGTTGGTTACAGCCGTTTGCAATGTTCTTGCCCGTTGTTGCGTCTTCGTCTTCTGCTGCTGCTTTGCCGCTTGCGGTTCTGCCTTGCGTGACCCAAAAAGTCGTCAGCAAAAGTGCAGATGCATTTGACCGCAGCTCGAGCGGAACGCGTGCAAAAGGGAAATTCCGCTTAGAGTACCGCAAAAAGGTTCAACGGGTAGGCGGGGCACATGTTAAGTTCTAATTCAAATTTCCTTATTTACGAAAATTACAAGCGAAAGAGGGACAACAACAACAACAAGAAGAAGAAGGAGAACGGGAATTGAGCGCAGCAACCCCTCGACGCTGCTGCTGCTGCTGCTTCTTCTTGTTTTTGTTGCTGTTGTTGTTTTACACCACCGACGCCGCCGTCGCATATTTTTAGCTGCGGGTTTAATGACCCGCCACAGTTTAGGCAGCACAACCAGCAGCAGGAAGCATACGAAATACAGTTGACTAATCCTCCCCCTCTCTCTCTCTCGCTCTCTCCTTGTGTCTTGCAGCAATTTGAACAAAAACAGCTCCAGTCGCCGCGTTCGCCGTGCGCTGACCAACAACAACAGCAACAACAACAACAACAACAACAACAACAACATGCTGATGGCCATGGATGCGGAGGAGGAGCTTTCGTTCTATGACGATGACGTGCACGCTTTGCCGTTGCCGTCGCAGCGTTCGGTTAGCCCGGCGTTGCTCGGTCTACTCTCGCCGGAGTGTTCGCCGCAACGCTTTCAAATTGTGCGCCAGCCCAAGCTGCCGCAACTGCAGCAGCACCAGCAGCAGCAGCAGTTGGCGCCAGCAGCAGCGGCGGCAGCGAGCAGCGCTGTGACGCCTGCGCGCAGCTTTCGCATATTCAACAGCCTCTCCTCGACGGGCTCCATGGAGTCCTTCATGGACGACGAGTACATGGAGCTCTTCGAAATGGAATCCTTTGCCGGCATACAGCAGGCGCCGCCAGCGCTGGCCATGCCCAGCGGGCTTAACTCGCTGATTAGCGGTCAGATCAAGGTGACGCCCAAATCCCCGGAAGCGTTGAGCATCATGATGCGACGTCCCTCGGTGCGCCGCTGCCTCAGCATGACAGAGACGAATAGCAATCAGCTATCATTACAACAACAACAACAACAACAACAACAACAACACCACCAACAACAACAGCAACCAAAGACGCCAGAGACTGCCAGGGATTGCTTCAAGCGTCCCGAACCGCCCGCATCGGCCAGCTGCTCGCCCATCCAGAGCAAGCGTCACCGTTGCGTCGAGAAGGAGAACTGCCCCAATCCGGTCGCCATCAATCCGCCCGCAAGCAGCCACGCCCATGCGCCTCCGTTGCGCAAATGCATGTCGCTCAATGATGCGGAGATCATGTCCGCCTTGGCGCGCTCCGAGAATCGCAATGAGCCGCAACTGATTGGCGATTTCAGCAAGGCGTATGCCCTGCCCCTGATGGAGGGACGCCATCGGGATCTCAAGTCGATCTCCAGCGAAACGGTGGCCCAGCTGCTTAACGGCGACTTTGAGGAGCAGGTGGCCAGCTATCGCATCATTGACTGCCGCTATCCGTACGAGTTTGAGGGCGGGCATATACGCGGCGCCAAGAATCTCTATACCCACGAGCAGATCCTCGAGGAGTTCCTCAGCGCCGCACAGACTGAGCTGCAGCAGCAGCAAAATGCCGTTGCCGGCAACAAGCGTCACATAATCATCTTTCATTGTGAATTCTCCTCGGAGCGTGGCCCAAAAATGTCACGTTTTTTGCGCAATCTGGATCGGGAGCGCAATACGCATGCGTATCCGGCGCTTCATTATCCGGAAATCTATTTGCTGCACAATGGTTACAAAGAGTTCTATGAGACGCAGCCGGAGCTCTGCCAGCCGAACGCGTATCGGCCCATGCTGGAGCCGGCCTACAATGAGGCCTATCGGCATTTTCGTGCCAAGTCCAAGTCCTGGAATGGCGACGGTTGCGGCGGCGCCGGCACGGGCCGCAGCAAGAAGTCCCGTTCGCGGCTCTTGCTGTAAATTCCCTATTTTTTTTTTCGCGGGAGGGTGGCAACGCCAAAACAACAGGAAAAAATAACCTTTATTTGTACATAAAAAAAAGAATAACAAAAGCTGGGTATTTATTTCATTTTAATGAGAAAATTTTAAGTTGATTTTGTTGATTTTCGTTTGTTAATTTTAGTAGACCCTAAGACTTAATTCTAATACACACACACACACACAAACACACATAATCACATTCACATGTACATTTATAACTGTAACATTTTTTTCCCTTGACTTTTTCTTTAAGTTCGTTTTTCTTTGATCAATTTTTGTTTAATTGTTTTATGTAAAAATTTTCGATTTAGTTCAATTTATTAGAGCTTTAGTTTGAATTTTTTAACGTAACAAAAATGTGCATTATAATCTAAAATGTCATACAAATTTAAGCGGCCCCCCTCCGTAGTTACCCCGCGCCCATACTAGTTCGTAAGCTCAAAACAGAAAATGGCTAAAACACACACACACACATACACACACACACACACACATTAATATCTTAATTATTTTAAGCATAAGAGTTGAAAGTTGAAAACTTGTGTTAGGTACAATTTACGCTTATTATTTGTTTATTTTTATGTAAAACAAAGCCCTTCGCCCACCCTTGACCCCTTGACCCCACAAAGCAAAACAAAAAAAACATCCACTTATTATATAATGATTATTTTAAGCAAAGCTTATTTTTGCATCAAAAAAAGGCAATATTATTGAACAAAGACGTACATTTTAAATATAAATCACAAACCCTGAACTGAAAACTAAAAGCATTCTAATTATTTATTTTCGTTAAATGAAAAGCTTGCAATTGTAAATAGCATAAAATATTTCAATTTGATTTTGGCGCCAAACGCAGAATGCTGCCAGGCAGAATAAATTGATGCATGCAATTAACAGGAGCAACTTTGGAGTGTGTCTTGGCTATGTTAACAGCTTAATGTTAAGCTGGATGGCTGTTACTGTTAGCGGCATGCGTGGTTTCTGTCTGCAGAAGTGAAGTTGGCCGCGCCCAAATACAGGCAGTAGGTGGTGAACATAAAATATAAACTAGATGGCGCCAACTCAAAGGGCCGTTAATTTTTTGAAATTCTTGAGATCTTAAACTTTACAAATTTGTGTTTTTTATTGATTCTGTGTCTCGAGTTGGGTAAAACTGCTTTTTCAAAAGATGGATATTTAATTTTTGTTAAAAGATCTGTAAAAATCTACGTTAGCTTTAAGGAGGGGCAGGAAACATTAAATCTTAATGCTAGAAGGAAGAATTATGGGAATGTTGCTTGCCAATTTGGAGCATAATTAAATTTTGCTTTGAAATATGTTTCTTTAGACTATTGTCAATCTCTACCTGTCTCCATTCGCCTTGTTCATTACTCATATGACAATTTGTGCAGTTCTAATTATTTGTTTGCTGATTAGGGCTTGGCGAGGGGCTGGGTGAGACTTTGTGGCCATTTCCGTGGCAACCATTTGCTTAATTCCCTGTAACAGCAGATATGCGCAAATGCTGCAATTAGTATTTGTGGCAATTACCGCAAAGCTTAAGTGCTGCTCAGAGAGACAGTTCCGTTCCCCGTTCCCCGTCACCCGTCGTCCGTCTCCCCCAACCACCCACAAACTTAGCACTCAAATTCTGAGCGCAATCACATCCGAATGCCACCCACTTGCATTTGGGGCAACGTGCGTTGCGTCCTAAACCCTTCATTTCCGACCAGTGTGACATTAAAGTTTCGCAACACTTGGCACAGCTACACTCAGAGAAAAACTTCGTTCTCAATTCGATTGTTTAATATTGTTTGAACCAAGGCTGCAAAGGCGGTTCAAACCAGGGCTGCAAACTCAATAAAGTGTGTACGTTTGCTTTACGGCTCGAACCAAAACCCTGTCTTCAGGTTCGGTTCGTGCACCAGATTTCCTACATCTCTTTATCCAGGTTTCGCATCTTGGTTCTTTCTGTTTGTAATAGAATTGGACAATTTAACAGAATTTATTTATAATTTTGTTATATTACATATTTATGTTTAAAATAGACAGAACCAAGGTTCGAAATGTTTTTTTTTTTTATTTATTTCAATTTTATTATTTCAATGTGAAAAATGGCTTTTATTCTGATTTGTTAATTATATTTATTATAGCTAAACTGATTTTTAATGTTATTTTTTTATACATTCATATTCCATATATATCAGCTGCTTGTGCCTTTTAATGTTTCACAGTCCTTATTCTAATTCGATCAGATTTTGCAGTGTGCCCAGATCTAAATTACTTAACATACTTAGCAAACAATCGATATATCGCATAAACATCGATAACAGCCAGTTTGATAATATTTGCATGAACCAAACGGGTTTTTCTTTAAATTCTGGTTCGTTTTGGGGTTAAGGTTCGACTGTTTTCCGTGCGGTTTAAGGTTAGGTTCATCTTAAAAAGCACATTTATAGTTCAGGTTTAGTTTCGTTTCAAAAAGAGCATTGACTTAAGCCGGAAATTGAATTAGTATTTGAAAATTTAAAGCTTATGAAATTTTCGACAGTGATACAAATGTTGGATAAAGCAAAAGTAGTTTTCTCTATTCGTCAAGTGTGGGCATAAGTTGCAGCCGTTGGAAGAGGGAGGGGGGGGGGAGAGGGTGGCTTTAAGACACATCGCATTTGGCAATTACAGCTGCAGGGTGCCCAAATGCTGCACGCTGTGCGTGTTGTCTTATCTGTCGCCATTTGGGTGGGAGGGGCGCGGCTGGTTGGGTGGGTGGCTTTTTTTTTTGGGTGGTTTCGTGTGCGGCTTGGGCCTGAAGTGCTGCGAAAAACGGGTTAATCAGCGCAATTAAGGTCAAAAACACGTTGGCGTCAACAACATGGCATCCTCAAGCTGTGTTCCGAGTGTGTGTGTGTATGCATGTGTGTGTATGCGTGTGTGCTTGTGCGTGTGTGTGTGCATTGAAATTCAGAAATTGCGCATACGCCGCGTAAGCCCTGCCATTAGATACTGCAAGCGAACCGCCTGCTGTGCCTGTGTGTGTGTGTGTGTGTGTGTGTGTGTGTGTGTGTCGCACACTTTACACGTTATATAAGTGTGCGTGTGTGTGTGCGTGTGTGTGTGCGTTTGATAAAGGTTCTTGAAGAGCTTGAACTGCGCCGACGCCGAAGCACGAATTCGACTCGTTTAAGCCGCCTGCTGTTGCTCCGAGTTCAGTTCTCTCTCTCTGCCTGTGTGTGTGTGTGTGTGTGTGTGTGCACGCGCTTTGGTGTGCGTGCTGCGTTGCGCCTATAAGATACAAGCGGCAAGCTCCGAAAATCTTTAGATTGCCGCCGACCAGCGTACGGCTAGCATTCGCGTCTTGGAAACAATTGCTCTTAGCGGTTCGGTTAGTTACACATTTAATACAAATATCAAATATTTATACACATATACACACATACATGTATATATATAGGTATGCCCCAGTGCATAGCCTGAACGTGTTAAAATTGTCGAGTTATCAACGCAGCGAAACGAGTTTCGGCTTTAACTGGCAAACAATAAATGTGTGTGTGTGCTCCAACAATTTAAAAACAAATCAGAAATAACTTAAGCTGGGCCAGAAAACCAAGATATATATAAACTGCCGATATAAACAAAAGTTTGTAATTTAAAACGTTGATAAACAATTGCTGCTCAACTATGGCCCCAGTGGGATTTGTGTCATATAATTACAATTTGCTCGACACACGAAACGCCCAGCAATAATTGTGTTATATATGAGCACAGTTTCGAAATGAATCAAAAAACACACAATTGTAAATTAAATATAATTCGTATCTATTTATTGGCATAAAAAAAAAAAAACAAAACTCATACAAATCAATTGAGTGCTTGTATAATATTTGTAGGCATGAGTCCAGGTTCAATTGATATGTCAATGTCATGTGCTCGCATCGTTGTTGAGAAAGAGTGCAGCAAATCGACGTTGGGCAGCGACACGGTAACGGTTATTCAATTTGAAACGGTTTTGTATCGGTTACGGCTAATATCATTTAAAGAATGAAGCACATGTGTTACACCTAAATTCCCAGACAACAGTAGAGCTCTATAGGTTACATATGAAACGGTTATGTACCGGTTAAAGCTAATAACATTTAATGATTGAAACACATTTTTGAAACCTGAATTCACAAATATAGAATCGAATGAATCGGTTACATATGGAACGGTTATGTACCGGTTAAAGCTAATAACACTTAATGATTGAAACACATTTTTGAAACCTGAATTCACAAATATAGAATCAAATGAATCAGTTACATATGAAACGGTTATGTACCGGTTAAAGCTAATAACACTTAATGATTGAAACACATTTTTGAAACCTGAATTCCCAAATGACAGTAGAAGCGCTATAGAATCAAATGACCCGGTTACATACGAAACGGTTATATATCGGTTAGAAAATACAATGTACATGCATTGCTCATATAGTAATTATATATACTTATATTCATGTGCGGCACTTCAAATACTTTTCTATTTACTGAAATATATTCATTTTAAAACGGTTATGTGTCGTTTTGATAAATAGGCAGATATAATGAAAATTTGAATATTTTTAGGATTCTCAAAAACGGTAACATTTGAAACGGATATATATTGGTTATGTATCAAATCTATGTTATACTCATTCATTCTCATTCATAGTACTCACGTACGTGTATGGAATTGAATTGGAAACGTATTTGCTGATCTTATTTGACAAAGTATTCAACAAATTTCATTTGAAAAGGTTATGAATCGGTTACGGTATTTATCTTGTTGCGAATTCCTAACCCTTTGCATGTGGGAAAATGTACAAAGACTTTTGTCTGTATGTCTAGATATTTAATTCTCACTCAGATACTTTCAATATACAATCGAATATTTTTAAATTTTTCGAAACGGTTATATTCTGGCACACTTTTGTCTTTTGTAGAAAAATATGAATAACAAACGAAGTTAAATTTTAATATATATTCAAATATTATATTTTTTTTCTATAACTTCAAATACTTTTGAATCATTCAAAGATAAAGGAACATAAAATGGTCAGTTCGAATTTGTCTATGCGGCACACATACATGCACATATGTCTATGGAAAACTTTCGAAACAACTTTCAACATGTTGTTGAGACCTGAATTGGACTGAATATAGGTATAGGTTGTGGATATCTTGAAGCAAGAGGGCATTGGCCCGCACCCACACCCAGCAACGTATGGCACGCAGCTTTTGCATAAATACAAATGAGATACACTCATAGACACACACACACACACACACACAGACAGACAGTCAGACAGCAAACGAGTTGTAAGTTCTCAGCTGGTATATCCAGTTGTTGTTCTTGCTCAGTTCACTTTATGTGAGAGGTACACTCAATAAACGATCTTGGACAATCGCCTTGCACCTCTTACCGCACGAAAGTATCTTAAGTCGCATATTGTAAGGCAGCTACAGCTGACAGGGGATTGTAAGGCCCTTTACAAACCAGATGCAGCTGCTTTTAGATAAAAGTCTGCGCTTGAAATTCAGCTCAATTATCGCGACTCTCTATGCGAAGCACGTGAATCAGACGAGAATTGAGAGTTGCGCACAATTTACATAATAATACTAAGTGTTAACAACAACAACAACAACAACAATAATAATAATAATAATAAGAATCGTCATGGCAGCGAAAACGGCAAGACAAATCGAATGAAAAAAAAACATTCAATTCAAGTTCCATTGGCCCAGACCTTAATACGTGTGCCGCATGGCTAAATGCAAAAAGATGCCCAACAACAATATTTGCATTAACTTTAACAAATAAAAAAAAAACAAACAATAAAAAGCAATTGTTTTATTCGAAAGGGCGTTTATTCAATGCCCTTGCGCGCAATTGCAAAGTTCACTTAGCTTCAGGGTGCAAAATTTGCTCTTAAACAAATATTTGGTCCCTAAGCACACAGTTCTTATACCCTGTAATTATTGCAAAACTGGTTAAAAGTGATCGAATCGGATCGGATATATATATATAATTGGAAGTTAATTTGAGCCCGAAACTTGGCTACAATCATGAACTGGCATTGTTTATTTGGCGATAAGTGAAAACCTTTTCCAAATACACTTCCGACAAAGCTTATTGTTAGATAAATATTTATATTTATCTTTACCGCAAATTTTCCCAGTGTAGTTCACAAAATTTAAGCCTTTTAGTAGGATTTTCGAGAATTAGTTTGAGGCTGATCGGTTGGTAAACGAAAAAGTTTGCTTGAAAAACGATTTCCGCGTTTTTTCCGCATTTGTGAGTGGAATTCGCCAATAGCTGGATCACATAAGGTTACTCAGTCAATCAGTCAGTCAGTCAATCAGTTAGACAGTCAGTCAATCAATCAGTCAATCAATCAGATAGTCAGTCAATCATTCAATCAAACAGGACACACAGTTTTATATACATATAGAGATATGGCAATCCGATTCGTGCAGTTTTAAGAAATATCTCCTGCGTTTGTCATTCAATCGATTTCAGCTTATTCAATCAGGTTAAACAGTTTTGTACATAAAGATATAGTAATTCGATCCGATTTATAACTCTAATTCGACTTTAATTTTCGCTGCATTGCAAAATGATTCAAGAAGCGAATATACCCCAACCCTCAATTATGTGAGCAGAACCGATAAATGCTTTGATTGCGTTCCATTTGGCTTGCTTTATAAATTGATTCGAGTTCTAGCTGAGCCAGTGATTTAGTTAATTGCTCCATGCCGCTCCACATTAGCAGCTTAGTGATTGATGTGTTTTTTTTTTGGTTGTCGTTTCTCCACAGGGTTAACATGAGGCTGCTTCTAGTGCTGGCGGCCAGCTGGGCCGTGCTGGGCTTGGCCATGGCCGAGTCGAGCTACAATTATTTTCGGCTGCCGACTGCGCTGCGGCCGCGAAAATACGTTTTGCGCGTTTTAACGCAGCTGGAGGATCCGGATAATCTACGCTTCGAGGGCAGCGTCAAAATCAAATTCGAAGTGATGCACAATGCCAGAAACATAACGCTGCACGCCAAGAATCTGACCATAAACGAATCACAGATCACATTGAGAGACACCTCGATTGAGAACCGAAAGAATTGCATTTCATCCATCGAGTTGAATACTGTTCACGATTTCTATGTGATGCACGTGTGCAATCAGCTCAATGCCGGCGAGATCTACGAGCTGACCATGCCATTTTCCGGCGAGCTCAATCGCCAGCTGGAGGGCTACTACAGAAGCTCCTACACTGATCCCGTCACCAATAAAACGCGGTAAGTGCAACAATCAGGATAATTAATTGGGATATCATCCATAAAAGTCAGACCTCAATTCAGGAAAATATTGAAATATAGTTCGCACCAAATTTGACGCAAGTAAATTTCCCGTATTTGTTACAAAAAGGAAATTCAAAGTGAAATTTGAGGGGAATTTCGCTTAAGTTTGTGGAATCAAACTCGAAAAGTAAAATGTGAACTCGCCCAAAAATTTGTTTACGACTGGAATATGTTAAGAAATCGAATCGAACACAAAAGAAAAACCTGAATCCGAAATAAATTCAAATGAATAAATTTCCCTATATATTCCTTAAGAAATTTCGCAGGGAAAATCGTAGAAAATTAACATAATATTTATGGATTTATTCCTTTATTTTGTTTTATGAAAGTTGTATGAAAGTTTTTTTTTTTACCATCCGATCGGCCACAAACTCATTTTTAAAGAGCTTCGCGAGAATTTATCTTAAACGTGCTACGGGAAAGGTCGGATTATATCCCGATATTATCCTATTTAGACATAAGTCAACATTTCCCACCCCCTTAACTCGGTCAAAACTCAGTCAAATTTTATAAGGCTTTTTTTGTTTTTTTTTTATAATTTATTTAATAAAATAATAATATAATAATATAAAATTTTTTTCCAATACAAAATAAATTATAAAAAATTAAAATGAAACTTTTGTTCTTATTATAAAGTAAATTCCAAATATCTAGTCTTAAAAAAAAATAATTGAAAAAAATTAATTACTATAATAAATAAAAAAAAACGTATTTCAATTTAACATTCAAAAGTATTTTTTGCTTAAAAATAAAACCAAGAAAATAACTTGAAAAATAAATAAAATTAAGAAAAAAAAAACGTTTCAATATAAAATAAATTTTAAGCTATTTTTTAAATAAAATATATTCCAAATTATTTTGCATTATCAAATTTATTTTCAACATAAAATAAATTGATTAATTATATTTAAATGAAACATAAGTTCTAAAATGATTTGTTATACTTTATGCGCACAGCTGGCTATCCATAACACAGTTTGAGCCGGCCTCTGCGCGCTTGGCCTTCCCCTGCTTCGATGAGCCCGATTACAAGGCGCCATTTGTGGTCATATTGGGCTACCACAAGCGGATGACCGGCCTGAGCAACATGCCCGTTAAGGAGATCAAGCCACAGTAAGACCTGTTTACCATCGATAGATAGATATTTAATGTGATTTCACTTGCAGCGAGAATATTAAGGACTACATTTGGTGCGAGTTCAAGGAGTCGGTGCCCATGTCCACCTATTTGATAGCCTATTCGGTGAATGATTTTACGCACAAACCGTCGACGCTGCCGAATAGCACACTCTTTCGGACCTGGGCGCGTCCGAATGCCATCGAGCAGTGCGACTATGCGGCCGACTTTGGACCCAAAGTGCTGCAGTACTATGAGCAGCTGTTTGGCATTAAATATCCATTGCCCAAAATGGATCAGATTGCCATACCCGATTTCAGTGCCGGCGCCATGGAGAACTGGGGCCTGGTCACGTACAGAGAGATCGCTTTGCTCTATTCGGCGAATCACTCGTCGCTGGCGGACAAACAGCGCATCGCCTCGGTGGTTGCCCACGAGCTGGCCCATCAATGGTTTGGCAATCTGGTGACCATGAAATGGTGGACGGATCTCTGGCTGAACGAGGGTTTTGCCACATATGTGGCCAGCCTGGGTGTGGAGAACATCAATCCCGAATGGCGCGCCATGGAGCAGGAGTCGCTGAGCAATCTGCTGACCATCTTTCGACGGGATGCACTGCAGAGCAGCCATCCCATATCGCGTCCCATCGAGGTGGTCAGCGAGATCTCGGAAAGCTTCGATCAGATCTCATACCAGAAGGGCTCCACTGTGCTGCGCATGATGCACCTGTTCATGGGTGAAGAGTCCTTCCGTGCGGGCATACAAAACTATCTGCGCAAGTTCTCCTACGGCAATGCCGAGCAGGATAATCTCTGGGAGTCGCTCACCGAGGCGGCACACAAATTCAAGGTACTGCCCGACGACTATGACATCAAGCGCATCATGGACTCATGGACGCTACAAACGGGGTGAGTGCTAAATATTATATATCTTAATATCCTTAAAGTAAGGGTTTTACATCCTTAAATTGGGCTATATTGCGTCTATATATATCTAAAGATATACTTGTATTCAAATATTATATTCTCTTCAATCACAACAGTTACCCCATCATCAACATAACCCGCAACTATTTGGATGGCAGCGCCCAGCTGTTGCAGGAGCGTTATCTGCTAAACACACAGATTTCGCGGGACGAACGTGAGTTTTGCTGGTGGGTGCCGCTGAGCTACACGACCCAAGCGGAGCAGGACTTTAAGAACACGGCGCCAAAGGCATGGATGGAGTGCGGCAGCTCTGGCGAAATGCTGCCCACGAAGATAAAGGGTCTGCCCGGCAAGGATCAGTGGATCATATTCAATACACAACTGTCGACGCTATACAAGGTGAACTACGATGAGCACAACTGGAAGCTGCTGATCGAGACGCTGACCAACGGCGACTTTGAGCGCATTCATGTAATCAATCGTGCCCAGCTGATAGACGATGCACTGTATCTGGCCTGGACGGGCGAACAGGACTATGTCATTGCCATGCAATTGATTGACTATTTGAGGCGTGAACGCGAATATTTGCCCTGGAAATCGGCCTTTGAGAACTTGAAGCGCATGAAGAATATTATCCGACAAACGCCCAACTATGAATTCTTCAAGGTTAGTTGAGTGTGATCCATTTGAAACTAGAGCTCTGCATCGTGTAAACAAAAATGCGCTTTGAATACTCGTTCGAGCGAGTCGAGACTCAAACTTGTTTGGCGCGAGCTGTTCGAGTTGCAAATAGACAAGTTGAGTTGCTTTCTAATGTATGCGTGTATTGCCTCGAACATGTTCGAGCTGACTCGAGCGAGCTGAGACTCAAACTTGTTTGGCTCGATCTGTTCGAGTTGCCAGCAGACAATTTGAGTCGTTTTCTTATGCATGCGTGTATTGTCTCGAACATGTTCGAGCTGACTCGAAGAGGTCGAACTTCGTTTAGTATGAATCATTTCTTCGAACACAGCTTAGCTGGTTAATCAAAAGCTCGAGTCGAAGTGAATCAACCGATGGAGAGCTCTAATTTGAACCCACCTCCAGCCTACATAATCCATAGTTCTCATTCTGATTTTCATTTGCAAACACAATGCGGAAACAAATCCATAAAATAAAAGTTGTTTTTTTTCGTAAGTCCACTAGCATAGCAAGCCACAGAATCCATTTCGAACTCTGCTCAAACGCAACTCGAGCCACTTTTTATATTCACTTTCTTGTTGCATTTCTTCACAGCGTTATCTGCAAAAATTAATAGAGCCCATTTACCTGCACATGAACGGGCTGAATGACACCTTCAGCAAGGTTGAGCGCCAGGATCAGGTGCTGCTCAAGACCATGGTCGGCAACTGGGCGTGCCAGTATCAGGTGTCCGACTGTGTGCCGGTGGCGCAGGCCTACTATCGCACCTGGCGCGACGAAACGGAGCCGGATAAAAAGAATCCGGTGCCAATTAACTTGCGTCAAACGGTTTACTGCACCTCGATACGACATGGCAACGATGCCGACTGGGAATTCCTGTGGACGCGCTACAAGAACTCGAACGTGGCCGCCGAGAAGCGAACGATGTTGTTCTCGTTGGGCTGCACGCGTGAGGTCTGGCTGTTGCAGCGTTATCTGGCCTTGACCTTTGAGCCGCAGCAGGGCATACGCAAACAGGACTCGATGTGGGCATTCCAGGCGGTGGCATACAACGAGATCGGCTTCCATTTGGCCAGGGACTACTTTATGTCAAATGTGGACTTTATCTACAAATTGTGAGTGCAAAGTGCAGATTTTATTTATAATTGTAATTATATATAAATAACTATATTTCCGCCATAGCTATCATCCCATTACCAAGGACATGTCGCGCCTGTTGCCGCCAATTTCGGAGCAAACATTCCTGCAAAGCGATTTCAATGACTTCCAGAGGTTCGTCACCGAGCACAGGGCCTCGCTGAAGGGCCTCGAACAGGCCATACAGCAAACCCTGGAGACGATGCTCACCAATGTCCAGTGGAAGGAGCGCAACTATAAACAGGTCTCCACCTCCATACGACACGTGCTCCAGGGCTAAAATAGAAAAAACAAAAACAAAAACAATATTCAAGGCGTTTAATTACACGCATATCCTTAATTAAAATATAATTAGCTCTCAGCCAGCCCTCATCAGCTCATTGAAATCTCTCTGAATTTAAAAAGTTCCAAATAAATTATATTAAAATAATTATATTAAACATAATACGGGGCATTTTCTTGAAATGGGACAGCAGATCTGAGCTTTTGCTGGAAATATATTCAGATCAAGGATATTGCAATTTTTGAAAGGATATCTTCTAGTCAATCACGTCCCCGCACTTGCCGCATTTAAGTAATAATCTTTTTAGAATTTCAAAATACTTTTGTTTATAAATAACAATTAGAAGAAGGGTCCATTTAATAGATAAGTTCCATTTAAGTCAACGTTAATGGAATATAGTTAGGGAAATGTTATCTATACAAGCGCATGCATAACAGATTTTGCTCTATCTAGTCGGAAGTGCTTGACTAAGAGATACCCTACACACTTATTCCCTACATTCAAAACATATATTTTACTTATATACAGAAAAACTGCGAAAATTTGCTTGTGTATATAAGAAATCATAAGGATCTAACTTTTAAAATCGAGTTTCTCAATTTTGGCGAATATTTATTGCAAATTTCAATTTCATAGCTTTTGTTCTTTGTTCAGACGGAAATAGATCAGAGATCGGCTCGGCAAGTCATACTAATTAAGAATATATATGGCTTATCTGGTCAACGATGCTTTCTTCTGGCCGTCACATAGATTTTGACAAAAACATAATACCCATTTGGTCCGCTTTTAATTGATTTTAAAGGGTATAAACAAATATCTGAAGTGAAATTTGAACTCGAAAAGCGAGCGGGCATTATTGAGATGCACACATATACATATATAGTATTTTGTATATTTCGTATATTTAGTTAAGCATGTTCATTAATGCTAATCAATAAAAATAATCATAATTAATCATAATAATAATCGTTATTGGAATCGAACGGCGCTACTTAAACACAACTGTGTAAAGTTCAATTGTTGCACTTTTAAGATTTGTTGTTGTTTTTGTTTTCATTGGAATTATTGTTAATTTTATAAATTACAAATTTAATTACAAGCTAAATAAATATGTATGTGTGTGTGTGTGTGTGTGTGTGTAAATGTTAATATCACTAAAGCAGCGCTCCTGAAAAGCAAGAAACTAAATTGTTAACTAAAAAGCTAAACAGATTGCATAAAGTATTTATTATTTTTGAAATTGTTTTTTATTTTGATTTATTACAATTAGCGTACGTGTATGCGTATGCGTGTGTGTGTGTGTGTGTGTGTTAACATGCATGAAGTTGTGTGTGGCTTTTATTGTTGCTATTTTATTTTTGCTTCTTGTCTAGTTTCGTCATTTGAAAAACATCAATAAAAACTATTTTATTAAATTTTATAACAATTCTCTGATTGATTTTTAATTACATGCACTTTTGTGAGCGTGTGTGTGTGTGTGTGTGTGTTGTTGTTGTTGTTCTTGTTGTTCTGCTTCTTCTTTTATGTGTTGTTGTTGTTGTCAATTTCCTTAATGAAAAGGCGTTTTATTGGTATTGCATTAAATTGTAACAACTATTTAACACTTGATATATGTATGCATGGGCCTATATCCTTATATATATATACATGTATATATATATATAATTGTTATGTCCAGATGCATTGATATCGATTCTTTAAATATGTACGTATATATTTGTTGATGTAAATGTAGAACAAAATATTTAACTACTGTTTGAATTACGAAATGTTTGTTTTTTTACTTTAAACTGCCTTTAAGCTTATTTCAATATGAAAATTATGCACAAAATTGCCAAAAATGTTTATTATTTTTCTCTTAGTTAATAATATTGAGTTGAGCTTTTTTGTTGTTTCTGTTCATTTACAAACTGCTTATCGAAATTGTGTGTGTGTGTTTTTTTTTTTTCTTTTATAACGAGGCGCAAAACAATATTTGAATAGCGTTCTTAACGTGTTAAATTCGTGTTTACAATTTTAGCTGTGATCTTGTTATTCATTTTCTTTTTTTTTTTAAATTGTTTTTGTAACAAATGAATACAAAATGCAGTTGTTATGTTGCACTTTTTGTAATGTCATAGACAAGTAATAGCAAAAACAATATTTAATGCAAAACACATAAATAAAACTAAAATACAAAATATAGAGAAAAAATTAATTAAAAGTACAACTTTCTCAAACTGAACGCGTAATTGCATTCTAAATGCCATATGTCGAACTGAATTGAATCTTTGTTAGCCTTTGGGCTTTAACTGGACCACTAGCCTACATGGTTTTAGCTGGCTTCAGTCGATAAGGTTATTTAGTTTTAAACAAATTTCTTTTCGTATATAAGAGCTATTAAATGTAGTTTCCTTTTTTTTTGTTGTTTCCTTTATGCATGTAGATAAACGATAGAGCTTAAACGTGTACATTGTTTAACAAACAGACTTCTGCTTCAACTTATGCGCACACTTGTGTGACCTAAACTAAGAGACGTATGTATATGTTTGTATATATATATATATAGATGTGTGTGTGTGTGTGTTAATTAATGTAAGTTCCCATATAGCTGCTCTCTATGCATATAGTTGCTTACTTAATGCTGCCTTTGGACACATCCGTTTTACATTTGATGGCCAGCCGCAGCGTTGCAAAAACCTTTCAAATCTTGTGCAGGCCCCCTTGCAGGCTATCATTCGACCAGGTGCTCTGCGGTGGCTGCGCCGATGCTGCTGCTGCTGCTGCGGACGACATCGCCGGCGTTGGTGTTGGCGTCGATGATGCGCACGACTTGGGCGGCGTCGTCTGCGCCGGCTGCTGCAGATCGAATCGTGCATAGAACAGCAAATATGGTGTTATTGTGATTTTGCGCGTCGGCGACAGCAGCTCCTCAAATTCACGCTGTGTCATCGCCTTGATCTTATCATCGTCGCACATATACCAAATGGGTTCGCTGCTGCTCTGTGCATAGTTGGCCTTGACACCGCCACGTCCCGTGCTGCCATAGCCCGTGGGATATGGCGCACAATTGTTGGCCACGCTGCCATAGCTGAGATTGCTGTTGCTGCCATTCTGCAGGGATTCCTCGCTGAAATCGCTGCTGCTGGCGCTATTGCTGCCCGCGGTGCTGGCCTGTTGGCTGCAGCACAGACGCATGGCGCAACAGTTGACGCCATGACATGTTGTGTTCATGCTCAGCTTGCCAATGCCATTGGTGATCGTCTTGCTGGTCAGGCCATTTAGTTGCTTCACATTTTTGCTCATGTCCCCGCTGCTGGATGCCTTGCTGCGTCCAAATTTCATTTTCTTTATCAAGCTGGTGCCCGACGAGGCCAACGCCGAGGCGGCCGCCGAGACGACGGGCGTGCTGGAAATGCTGCTGCTGCCATTATTGCTCGGCGCCGCATTCTCATTGCCAGCTGCCGCTGTCGCCGCTGACTGCTGTTGCTGTGCGCTGGTTGTTGCATTGCGACGATCCTTGGGACAGTTGACATAATCACTGGCCAAATCTAGAAAGCAGGTGTATGCTATATAATGACCCACGGTTAACGTGGCGCCCACATGCGTGATAACGCTGTACAGCTTATAGACATGCAGCTTGTTGGCATCGCTCAGCTCACAGCACTTGGCACAGAAGCAGGGCAGCGTGAATGTGGTGGGCACATAGGTGCTAACCTTCTCCATGCCGCCCGAGAAGCGATTCAGCTGGATGACCAATAGACGCGGCAGCACCTCGTACGATATGGAGCGTATGGCCTCAGTGTAGCCCGTACACTGATTGCAGCTGTATTTATTATCGCCGCGAAAATATTCACGTGTTATGCATGAGTTCTGCAAGAAACCAATGCCAATTAATCATGAATTTACAGCTCCAATGGACGCCCACTTACCTGTATATAGGCGCTGGGTTTTTCCTGCAATTCGGCATTGTCATAGCCCGAAATCGGCACAGGTACTGAAATATCTAGCATGCCCTGCTTCTGACGTGTAATTGTCTCACAGCTCAAGCATTTGGTGGTCAGCACTACAATGCCCTCAAAGTCGGAGCTGAAAAAGTTTAGATTCAGCTCACGTATGCGCTCCTCCAGGCGCATTTTATCCTTAAGCAGACTAGCCGTATTAATTTCATCATCACTGGAATATTTTGCTGGTGCGTTCGATGCAGCTGAAGCTGTTGCCGCAGCGCTAGCACCGCTGAGATCGACTGTATTCAAATAGAAAAGACTATTGGAGGCGGCATGTGTGCTTGCCATGCCACCGCCGCCGGCTGTGGTTGGACTATTATCCTTGAGCGGTGACTGCAATCGTGTCGCTTTTGAGGATTTCACTTCGTCTTTTCTCTTTGATTTGCGTGAGAAAAATGATGTTTTTGTTGTCGTGGTACTTTGAGTTTGACTAGTTGCTATCGAGCCATTGCCAGAGGCGCCCATCAGCGCATGATTGCCCACATCCGTGCGGTCCAGGGCATCAACCGTGTCCGTATCATCTGGATTGGCAATATAGCTGCATAAATAGAAGCAATTAGTCAGTATCCAATGTGACCTGCAGAGCTCAACTCACCCATTCGCAATGACTTCTGGACAGTCGCCAATGGCCTTGATCAGCGACTGATTCGTTTCGCGTATACAATTGAGTACGCACATTAAAAACTCGTGCGCATCCTGTTGCTGATTGCCCTCGAAGGTGGCATTGACATCCTGTATGGCATGCAGCAGGGTGTCCGCATGGTAGGGCTCACTCGAATCGATCATCTCATTGCCGTGCAGGTTGTTATATAGCTCATGCAATTTCTCGCTAACCGATTGATGCGATGACTTTCTGCTGCCACTGCTGGTGCTGGTGCTGTTGGTGCCGCTGCCGCTGCCGCTGCCATTGCTGGTGCTGCTAATGTACGGATCGGCGTTGGCCAGATCTTTGCTGCTCCAGCTGCGCGCATGCTCTAATTGACCACCGCCGCTCACATTGCGGCCCAGCGATGCCGACTTGGCATTGTGCCGACGCACTATTGTCTGCTGCACCACATGCAGATCATGAATGAGATGATGCAGATTATGCAAGAAGTGCGGCGCAAATCGTAGCGTATACACCACGGAATTCAGATAGCATGTGTTGCCAATATTACACAGCGTACCCATTGTGGGCACATGATTCAGAGCCGTTACTCCACTGCCATTGAGTCCGGGGCCAGTGGGTGCGCCGCTTAAATTGCTGCCAGTGACGGGCACATAATACTGATGGCTCTGCAGTTCTGGTGTATCGACCTCGGGTGCACCGGCTGCATTGCCGGCACGCAGTCCACTTACGACTGGTGCATAACCATTGGCCACGCGCCGCTGCTCGTCATTGGACGTCTGATAGCGTCGATCGTATAGGGACATGTTGCAGCTGCGTTTGCGTTTACGAAAGGCGCGTGACACCGGTTTGCCCGAATCAAGCTCAATTTGAGCTGCCGCAATGGCCGCCGCTGTCTCTGCTGAGAAATTCAAATCTAGCTCTATCCTGTTGCGACGCTTTCGGTTTCGACCGCCGACGCCGCCGCGTCTCCTTTTGCCAGTTAACTTTGGCTCCGGCTCCTCCTCAATGCGATTCCAAAACTCAGGCTTAAAATGTTCTGCGAAATGCGGATCCAGTTGTTAGCAAATCGTTTGCAAAGTGGATTTACTCCAACCACTTACCTAGTTTTATATACTTATGATACTCTGTCGCCTCTGTGGGCGTGGGTGATGTTTGTGCCGGTGGCGGTGGCGGAGGTGTTGTCTCCGATATCTCCGGCACGAGTACGTCAACTGGAGCCGCTTGACGGGATCTTAGACTGGCACAGCGCGAAAACTCAGCCACATAAACGCGACGCTGACGTTTGCGCTTCGGCACCAACTCAACGCCTTTGGCCGCTGGTGTTGGCGGCTGGACAACTTGATCCACGTACTCCTGAACTGCCGGATAAATGGCCGAGTATGTTGAAGTTGGCGACGACGGTTCGTCGGTGTCTGTGGCTGTGGATTTTGTGGAAGCTTTCGATGTCTGTATTGTTTCTGAATTTGGCGAAATATTCTTATGTTGCTTGTTGTTTGGACTTCTGTTATTGGGGCTGCTGCTGCTGCTTGGCGGAAGACGTGCTTGTTCCTCTTTCAGCTCATATATGTCATATTCGTGCATCTTTCATTATCCTGCCAAGGTCACAAAATATGCAAAATAATTTCTGGAGCATGTTATTTATGTATACGAAGACAAACACTTAGGCTTAAATGAAAATGCAACAAGAGAAATGTTCACGGAAATAAACATAAAATTGTTAAAAGGCAGTGTTTAACAACTCTAAAAATAAGGCTGTAGGTGTTGTAAAAATCCAATTAGATGTATTCTTCGCGTATAAAACTAACAAAATTGTTTACACGAGAAAAAATTATATGTGTAATGGTACTCTTATATTGAAGATAAACAGTTCAAAATATGATTAAATCCCTTTTATTGTAATGTGCTTAATATGAAGTAGAAGAATCAAATATAAGCATTTACATATACATAAATATCTAATGTACCATTTAATTAATGAGATACCATTTTTGGTACATTTGTATTAGATGTGGCAACCTTGACTGCAAATGATTATGGAATTAAATTTAGATGGTCACTCTGTGTTCGGTATTGCTGTTGTGTGCGTACCTTGCCTGTAGCTTCAAGAGCTTGAATTTATGACCGGAACGCTCTAATCAAAATATAAAAGCAGTTAGCACGGCTATTGGCGTGGGGTTTTAAGTGTGGCTTTCAGGCAATGCCATTAGCCGCAAGCAAATACACGCGTGAATATTATTTTTTTGTATGTATGTATGTCGATTGGGCATTCGTCAGAGTTAACAGTCAAAAAACAGTTGTCTGATAAGGTGATAAGGAATTGTATAATAATTTATGATTCCTATGATTCATTTAAACAAAAACAAAAACCTAACGACAAGGGGGCTTACATAAATCTGAGAAATGCGCGTGGTAAGCCCTTCAAGCTTCCCAGCCTTGGTTCTTTTCAGACATTGACTGCAGATTGAAATCACAGCTGTGAGTCAACAACAAATCTGCATTGCTTACTGTTAGATTTGATTCGTGGTCACATGTTTTCTTTAGCTAAAACTAAAACTATACAAATGTTATTCAAAGCTATATTAAGAAAAAAGGAAACATTTTCTAGAACCAGATTCAGATTAAATAAAATACCAATTTTGGTAAATATGTACAAGATGTGGCAACCCCTGCACTTGCCTACTCAATTAACATTGCTTCCGCCAAGCCGGGCGTATTTTCAATTTGAAAATATTACTTGTGACCGCACACGTCTAATTAAGTAAAGTGTAAATCATGGGGAGCACCCAGGTCGGCTGCTGTTGCTCTTGATGACAATTGATGGCGGCGAGTGGACAGCAGGGGGCTGAGCGGGGTGGAAGCTGAGCTTGGTGAGGTAGGCCCTAGCAATGATTGGGGGGGCGCGAGACAGAGGTCAGAAATCAACAAACAAATGGAAACGCGAATGAAATGTAGAAAGAGTGAACGTGAACGTAAATGTGAACGTTAACTGTGTATATTGCTATTGATTTTGTTGCTTGAATGAAGGTCACATGTCGCATAGGCTGCAAATACATATGACAAAAAGAGCGCATGATAATGTTAAGGTTACACATTTACACGACGGCAATAAGACGTGTTGAGAGAGCACAGCAATGGACAACAACAGCAAAGTAAACAGTTATAATAGATGCAAAAAAAAACACAAAAAAAAAAACTTTTGCTGTGCAACTTTGCTGGATGCTGTGACATTCATTTTGCAAGCGAGTAAGTGTGTGCGTGTGTGTTTTTTGATTGCCCGTATTTAAATGCAACTCACATATTTTGGGAACAACATTTGCGGGCAGTTGCTATGTTCTGTGTAGCGTTGATTTAAGAGA
Organism: Drosophila novamexicana; assembly: GCF_003285875.2. Taxonomy (NCBI): domain Eukaryota; kingdom Metazoa; phylum Arthropoda; class Insecta; order Diptera; family Drosophilidae; genus Drosophila; species Drosophila novamexicana. Next base: position 1,291,152 of record NW_020824827.1, on the reverse strand, counting down.
AAATAAACAAATTCAATTGCCGCTGCCAATTGTCAAGAAATTTCACTTGGAACGTTAACGTAGCGCAACGTAAGACGCACGCACACACACATGCAACGGTCGCCGTACTCGCTAAGCTGACACCATACTCTCGAATTTTCACTTTTTTTTCACTGCGGCGGTATTCGTTTTACGGCCCAGGACTTTTTGTACCTGCATAGAAAATGTTTCTTCACTGCTGCACTTCAGGGCATTGTTGCGTTGCTGCACTTACACATTAATATTTATTTTATTTATAGTTTCATGTGTTTTTAGGCACTGAAATGTGTTAAACTTATGCGCCGTAAGCGTACGGCCGCTCTCGGTGGCAGATGATAACACTCGCTGTTTATTTACTCGTTACAATTGACAGTATTTATTCCCAAACATGCTCCTCATTTAACAGAAATACTGCCTGACAGAATCACTCCACATATAACATGACATGTATTCGACTATGGCAACATTGAATTCGTCTTCTTCTTTCTCTCCGGCAGAAATCACGATGTCGACTGGAGTAAGTAAAAAATTCGTCGCTTTAATTTGTAAAATATTGTGTAATCCTACAATAAAAATTGCTAAATTGTTGCTCAACGCGTACAGAATATATTTCGGCAACTGCTAATAATTAACTTTTACACGCAACATGCGTAATTGCAGACGCTTTACACTTATCCCGAGAACTTCCGCGCATACAAGGCACTCATTGCGGCCCAGTACTCTGGCGCAAAGGTGAAAGTGGCCGACAACTTCTTATTTGGCAAAACCAACAAATCCGAGCCATTCCTGAAGAAGTTCCCCAGCGGCAAGGTGAGCATAACTTAACTTAAGCAATTTTATATGCACATATGTATGTATATGTACATATAAAAATGGACGTTAGGCGTGGAACAAAGAGCCTAAAAGCCGGCATTGCAACGTCATCAACCAAAAATGTTATCTCCTTCGTTTATATGCAAAAACGATATTTTGCAAATATGTTTCGTTAATGACAAATATTACCATTTGAATGCGAATGTAAGTTTTTATTAACACTTAATACATGATTGGCAAAAGAAAATATTTGCAAATAAGAAACGTTGTGCTGCCGGCCTTTGCATAGATTTATGTCATTTTCGACGATGTGGCAGCGCTTGGAATTTCCTAATTTGAAATTTGCAACGTTTTTTTTTTTTTTAGGTGCCAGCTTTTGAGACCGCTGATGGCAAATACTTAACCGAGTCGAATGCCATTGCCTTCTTTTTGGCCAACGAGGAGCTGCGCGGTGGCAAATGCCCCTTTGTGCAGGCTCAGGTACAGCAATGGGCCTCGTTTGCTGACACCGAAATCTTGCCTGCCTCCTGTGCTTTGGTATTCCCACTGTTGGGCATATTGCCGCAGGAGAAGAACGTCGCTAAAGTGAAGCAGGATGTGGAGGTTGTGCTGCAGCAGCTGAACAAGAAGCTGTTGGATGTTACCTACCTCGTCGGTGAACGCATCACTCTGGCCGATATTATTGTATTCTGCACCCTGTTGCATTTATATGAGAATGTTCTGGAGCCTAACGCACGACGTGATTATGTCAACTTGAACCGTTGGTTCTTGACCATTTTGAACCAGCCCCAGGTTAAGGCTGTCCTCAAGGACTTTAAGCTGTGCGAGAAGGCACTGGTCTACGATCCCAAGAAGTATGCTGAATTCGTGGCCAAAAATCAAAATCAAAAGCCCAAGGAGGAGAAGAAGCCCAAGGAGAAGAAGGAGGCACCCAAGAAGGAAGTTGAAGAGCTCGATGCTGCCGATGAGGCATTGGCTCTTGAACCAAAATCCAAGGATCCATTCGATGCCTTGCCCAAGGGCACCTTCAACTTTGATGACTTCAAGCGCGTTTACTCCAACGAGGATGAGGCCAAGTCCATTCCCTATTTCTTTGAGAAATTCGATGCCGAGAACTATTCCATCTGGTTCGGCGAATACAAATACAGCAACGAGCTGTCCAAGGTGTTCATGTCGTGCAATCTCATCACCGGCATGTTCCAGCGTCTGGATAAGATGCGCAAACAGGCATTCGCCTCTGTGTGCCTCTTTGGCGACGACAACAACAGCACCATCTCCGGTGTGTGGGTGTGGCGCGGACAGGATCTGGCCTTCACCCTGTCACCCGACTGGCAGATCGACTATGAGGTCTACGACTGGAAGAAACTGGATGCTAAGAGCGAGGAAACCAAGAAGCTTGTTACCCAGTACTTCTCATGGACCGGCACCGATAAGGACGGTCGCAAATTCAATCAGGGCAAGATTTTCAAATAGATTGCAATACAAATTCTCCGAGATTCAAAATGCAGCAGCTGCAGCAGGCACGATGCCTATTTCTAAGTTCCAACTGATTAGTAATTATGAATGAGAGTCGAAAACGTCGTGCTGTGTAAACATCTAAAATACATATTGTCCTGGTTTGCTCAGCACACCGAAATTTTTGGTATTTCATGTTTCAGCCTTCTGCATTTTCAATAACTGAAGAATTGTTTTGTAATTGCGTTTAAAACACACACACACACACACACATTAGATGTCGAACCGATCAGACATCTAATAACTTATACGGGAATAAAAATAAATATGCGTTTTCTACTAAAATTAAATGAATATTAAATACACACTATTATATAGTGTGGCATACTATTAGAGTAGTCCGTTTCTGATAAGATGTATGTCACGATAATCTAATTGGAAAGATAGCTTGAAGCTAAATTTGTTAATAATTGAGCTTTCCTACATATGTGATAGGGACTCGGGCTTCTCTCTTTAAAGGGCTTCGCTTACAGAATCATCGAGTTAGGAACTGAAAGATGAATTTGTGTGCAAATTTATTTGAGGAATTGAAAATGGTTTGGAATATCTGTGTTTTATGAATTTGATTCATTCAGGCAATCTTTATTGGCTTCTTTTGAGTTAATGCGATCAATTATTGCTTACAGTACGCATAGGTTGAACAAAATTATAGAATTTAAACAATTTACGATTGCAAATTAGCTGCAGCTCTACATGAATATCAACAAGGAAATGCTAGAAAAAAAACGCGTCGCTCATCGAACTGACAATGCGATGGACCATCACAGGAGCCAGGCACTCGTTTTTACTTTTTGAACACAATCGGTCCGACATTGTCGCCCGTGTCCTTGTTGTGAGCGGCATGGCTGCCATCGCAGTAGGGCCACTGTGGAGCAGAACATGGCAGAATAAATCAGATGGATTATATGTCCTGTGGTACTCACGTTCTTGGTCTTCCAGCAGCGGCAGAAGGCGGCCTTGTCCGCAATGTTCTCAATGTCAATCATGTCCACGACTTTAGCCTCATGTTTGCGTATGTGATCATTGCAGTGACCGCTGCCGGATTTGCACTTTGCGTGCGCCTTGGGACAGAAGGCACGGTACGAGACATAGCCGATGCCGACAACGACAGCGGTGGGTGGAATGAGTGCTAGCCAATCCTTAACTGCAACAAAAAACGTACAGCTCTTGGATTAGATATATTTTTGAAGCAGTTCGGTCTAGTTTTTAAATGAGCCGATATGGGCACACACGGAGGGTTTAATAACAAAGTTAATTTCTGGTTTATTCCAAAAATTTATAATATCTTGAGATTAAATTGTCTGGCTAAAGGATCTGTCCGTTGTGGGAGCTTTTTATGGGCACCAATTTTGACTTATCAAATTGCCAGTTGTTTATCTATGCAGCAGATAAAATTATGGCAAGCTTTTCAATTAAAAATGCTCGTTTTTTACACAAACAACAAATTTCAGCAATGGCGCGAGTTTGACCCAAATGTTGCATAATAAGTTGGCCCAGGTGAGCAGCTGCACTGGGATCACCGCTGAATATGGGCACTTATAGAGGTAAGCTCATGTCACAAGGCCACAGGGCATATTTTAAGCAAAGCTTATGCCTTTTGGCTACGTCATTTTATCTTTTAAGTAGTTGCATATTTATTATTTAGGGCGCCCTTCAGTTGAGTTCCAATGTTCGAACACGCGTGGCACTCACATGATAACTGAAACCAGCCGCCAAAAGTGTTGGGTATCGGCAAGCTGGACAAATAATTTGGCAGACTTGTTTTAACGACCTGCGAGACTGATTGCATTTTTATATAAACTTTTTTTTTTGTATATTTATTACACAAATACAGTACACAAAAAAATCTGAAGTGGGTTGTTATTTCAATTGTTGTTGTGTTGATGATCAGTGTGACCGTAGGTGGAAACTACAAAAATACTTATTATTCACATTTAAAAATAACAAAAGTACCAAAAAGTATAGTACAAAAGAATAAAATGTGCATTTACATGCAACTTCATTTGTGGTGTTGATAAATTAACAAACGATTTAGTTATGTGGTAATTTATTATTATATATAATTATTGCCTAAGTTTCTTTAAATTTACAGCGTAATGCTACCCACCAACAGCAAAGTTTAGTTTACGGACCTAGTAACAGTTACTTCGAAAATACTCATCTCTAACAGTGCATACAAAGCTGTGGCGAAATAATTTTTTGCTGCATTTAAATAAAAATATTGTTAACAAATGAGCCGTACTCCGCTGGACACTTGGTCCAAACGTGAACAATTATGCCTGGCCTCGGCAGTTTCGTGCAGCGGTGACCAGAACTGGATAACAGTTAGCCGCACGCTAAAATCTGTTTGCGGCAATGGCAGCGCTCGACCGGCGGATTGGTACTCGCAAAAGAATTGTGCCGTGCAGTATGGCCACCTGCTGGAAACGGTGGAGACAACCAAACGCAAGAAGCGCACTAACGAAAGCAGCAGCGGCTTCTCCTCGCCAGCCACTGTGGCCGTGGAGACGCCTACAGAGCTGCTGCTGCGCCGGCTAACGGAGGAGCGTTTGCTGGAGATCAAAACTCAGATGCGTCGCGATCAGGAGCTGTATAGCCAGGTGCAGCGGGAAATCGAGACACTGCAATCGGATGAGATGAGCGAGCAGCAGCTGCAACAAATGTGGCAGGAAATCGAAAAGGAGCAGGAAACCAAGCGCATTGACGAAATGAAGCTGGAGAATCGCATGCGCGAGCGTGAGCAGCGCAAGAAAGACATTTCGGGCAACTGGCGCAACAACAGTGGCAGCGGAAGACGCTCCAACCTGGTCGCAGACACAACATCCGTCGATATGGATGTGGAGGATATTGCAGGTAAGTCTCTAACTTTGTTTGAGTGCAGAAAGTTGGACACGATGTAAATAGAGAAAAAGTTGAGTCCCAGTGTGGCCAAGTCAGCTATTTTCATTCGACTCAGCTACTGCTCAGTAGCGGCAGTTGACAACACTGGTCGCCAGACAGTGTGCTATTTTAAAGCATTTTACATACTGTCCGTGCAAGAAAGCGTTTCCTATCTGTAATCAATGCATTACTAATTATAAACCTACTTCCAGGCAACAACAACAACAATAACAAGCAACCCGCGGCCCCCGCGCCTTTGTTAACATCGCTGCTCAAATCGCCCGGCGGCAGCAGTGGCAGCAGCAGCAACAGTAACAATGCCACATCGCCAACGGGTAGTTCCGGTGGAGCAGGCGTGGCGCGCGCGACGGCAGCGGCGCCAACGATAACCTCGCTGCTGACAAGCGGCGCCAGCGCCATGCCCAATCAGCCGGCAGTCATATTGAAAAGTCCAAACGACCCGGCATTTATGACGCGGCCCATAAGCGGACCACCTGTAGCTGAGGTGGCTATAACTGGACGCAGTCCCTCACAGGCAGCACCGACGCTGTCCATGCTGCTGGAGAAGAATAAAGTAGCTGGAGGTGCAGCAGCTGGAGCTAAGGTGAACGAGACGCCAGCTAAGCCTGTGGATGATGAGCTCAACTCCAGTCAAAAACAAGCTACTGCAGAGCTGGACGCTGCGCCGGCCGCCGACGATATCGCAGATGAATCGGATGCCGAGACGCAACAATTGCTTGAGGTGTTCAAAAACATGGACGACATAATAAACGATATAGACATTGATATCGCCGGCGTCATTGATGAAGAAATACTTAAGGATGTGGACAATGTGGTCTCACCCGTTGCGCCGTCAGCCAAAGCTGAGGTAGTTGACTTTGAGGTTGTCCTCAATGCTTTAAAGGGTGACGACTGTGTCCCATCGCCTACACAGCAGAAAGCGCAGGAAGTGGTGATTGGTTCCAGTGATGACTCCAATGACAATATACCGCTGGCCGCAGTGGCTTCGCAGGAAAGCAAAGACCGCAATCAGCAGTCTGTCGAGAGCACAGAGACAGCTCCTGATGAGGCGGCTGTCGAGGATGAGCTGACCGAGACCATAACAATTGCCAGCAGCTCCAGTGAGGATGCAGTTCGGGAACAGACCTCAGCTGTGGCAGTGGCCGATCCGGTGGAGGCAGTGGAAACGGCAGCCGTCAAGTCGCCTGCGGCTGTAAGCGACACAGCCGAGACTAGCAGAAAACCCGAAGATTCTGCCCAGTTGGCGGAGCCAGATGCCAAAGCTGAGCAAGCAGAGGCAATTAGCGAAGGTAAGCCCAAGCCTAGATTCAAAGATCTCCATTCAAGCTTATGTATTACTTGCAGCGCCCAAGGAGGAGTCCAACAAGGAGGCAGAGAAAGCTGCAGTCGAGGCCAACACAGAGCTGAAAACGCCTGGGCCCACGGCTGCCAGTTCGGTGCACGACACAGATGAGGAAACCTCCTCGCTGACAGACAGCAGCAAGACGGATGAGCCCACACGCCACAGCGCCAAATCATCCAAGCAACACACTGAAAGCAAACCCGATGCCGAGTCCAGCCACATGACGCGTCAGACGCCGCCCCGCGGCTCGGGTATAAACAGCACACCTGCACCCGCACCTGCGCCGGTGCCGGCACGACCGCCGTTGCTGCGCAAGTTGCCGCATCGGGATCGCTCCGAGAGTCCCATGGTGGATGATGATACGACAACGGCCAGCGATCAGTCGATAACAGCCAGGTCTAGTACGCGCAGGCGCTGCTCCTCTACGCCGCTTATAGACAGCATACCCAATTCTCCGGCGTCCAGTGAGCACACCGACGATCGTCGCGAGACGCGCGGCGCCTCCAAGAAGCACTTCCTGGCCATTTACAGCACACTGCTGGAGAGCAAGTATGCATCGCCCTTTCGACGCGCCTTTCACGACGAGCATCCGCACAAGCAGACGGAGCTATGCCTGCGACCCATGGACCTGCCCACCATTAAGCGCAACATCGACTCCGGCCATCTGCGCAGCATCAGCGAACTGCAGCGAGACGTGGTGCTCATGTGCCAGAATCTGCTGCTCATCTACAAGCCACAGACCACGCAGCACAAGACGGCGCTGCTGTTCATGCAGGAGAGCCGCTCCCTCAAGGAGTTTGCCACGTGCAGCCAAACGGCATCCGACAATAGTTCCGCCAGCAGCACCAGCGGCAGGGCGGAGAAGGAGAAGGACAAGGAGCGCACGCCTGCCGGCAACAAGGCGCGCAGCGGTTCGCGCAAGAGCCAAAGGCATCATTAGACTAAGATTAACATAAATCATGATTAAGATAAACATAAATCCAAATCAGAAAATACACTTGATAAACTTTTTAACTGGTTCCAGTTCCAGTTCCGGTTCATTAACCCAACATCTACAGAAAGCGAAGAAATGCAATAATCCAATTTTCAGGATATAATTATCCAATTTTCGTACATTTAATGACAAAAACTATTTTTAAACCTTTCAAAAACAATAAGATCCAAACTTAATCCAAACTTCTCTGAATAGCCCGTTTATATACCACATCCATAAATCACTTCCACTTTTTTACTTACAATAAAAATATATACAATATTTTTAGAGATATTATTCTTCAATACAATGGAAAAATATTTTTTAAAAATGAGTTTCAAATGATAATAATGAATAATATCATTTCCAATAATATAAGTTTAAAATTTTCATTGAATAGTTGAAAATTTTATTTAAGTCTAACTCTTCGTAAACTCTTCTATATACATAGGAACACAACGAAAAGGACTTCCGTTTAGAAAACTAAAAATGTAATCGAAGTGATTCGTACTTTCAGTGTTAGCTACAATTGCAGACCAGTGTTGTGTAAGCTCCATTAAAAAATAGCTGAATTCAACGTTAAAATAGCTATTAGAAATGGCTAAATTAGCTTTTCGAACACAAATTGGCTACAAACAAGCTGAGAAGGAATTGACAGATTGATAGATTAATCAAAGTATATCAGATTTTGGAGTCTTCTGGTGCGCGACGAGCGGCAAATGGCGCGTCGGTTCGGGCAATAGAACTTGCGCAGACAACGGGAGAGCCTCAGATCACATTGGCACAGCCGGGCCGCACACGAGTCCGGGCCACCCCACTCGCCGTGATCGATGGCGCACAGCGGCTTGCCGCGATAGCATTTCCACACATAGGGCACAAAGTACTCGAGGTAGGAGATGCAGTTGCTCTGGCCATAGCACTTGTCGTGCAGCCGGCAACAGCGATCGATGCCATCGTTGGGCACGCCGTGACCCCCAAAGCCGCAATAGCAGCCGTAGCCCTTGTAGATCAACGGATCACAGTTGGTGGAGCACTTGATCATCGAGTAGAGCTTGGCCACGTCCCGTTTGCCCCGCTGCGTCTCATTGCTCCAGGCCCACTTCATGGAGTAGCCGAAGGGATCGTTGGCGCGCGCAATGTACACATTCTGTGCATTCAGCAGATCCTCGCGTTGCGCCTCCGCCGGATTGGCAGCTATGACGCGTATGTCCGTGACGCGTCCATCCAGCTGTTGGCCCTTTAGGTCAAGTAAAATCTCAGTGCGTGGATAATCCGGCAGCGGGTAGCTTAACTGTGGCTCCTGTTGTTTTTGTTGTGCTGCATCCCTGTGAAGAGATTTTGGCTAGTGCTCCAACCAGGTCAGCTAGGCTATACTCACCTGTGCGTCTGCTCCAGCCAGCCCGCCGGACGCTCCAGCTCGCCCGTCCAGCCCGGCAGACCCAGCTGCTGCCATGCCCCCGAACTGGACTTGACCGCATGCGTGTTGCCCTCCACAATTATCTGCGGCTGCTTTGTGATATTCGGAAAGATTGGTGCCGCAAAATCGGATCGCTGCATTGTCAACAGCTGCTCGTTGGGCATTTTGAATGTGAAGCTTGGATTCGCATTTGTCATGCTGGCGCCGTACATTTCCGGTATCAGGTGCTCCAGCAAGGCGCTGTCATTGGTCACAGCCCTGAAGGCGTTCCATATGTCATCCACCACCATGTCGCCCAGACACTGCAGCGGCAGCAGCAGCAGCAGCAGCATAGCCAACCACATCTTACGGACCCGGAGTACTGACTATACCCAAAATTGTTGTTCGATCCGCACGAGTCGAGCGGCAATCAGAAATTGAAACAAGTCTGCGAAATGCGGTAGTCAGCCGCTGGCCACTAAGTGTCCAACAAAAGAAACAGCAGCAAATCAAAAGACACCGACTTTAAGATGCCCTGCAAACACTGTCGATACATGCAACAATAGCCGAATCAGCTTAAAATTGCAGCTATTTCTGGCTGACAATAGCCAATTATAGCTAGATAATGCTCGACTTGGCTACACTCATTCGTATATGCCTTCTTCTGCCTCATCCCATCATACAGGGATGAACATGAAGCATAAATAGCTAAATCAGCTTAAAATTGCAGTTATGAATAACTCTGACTATATCCAACTATAGCTGGAAAATCCGTGAATTGGCTACACTTGTTCATAGATCCATCTACCTCATCGCAAAGCAAAGATACCCTTTTCTTGCACATTTTCAATGGGTACAGGGTATTAACAAATTAAAGCATACAATGTTCACATAAATAGCCAAATCAGCTTAAAATGGCTGTTATTACCGGCTGACAACAGCCAATTATAGGTAGAAAATCCTTGTGTTGGCCTCCTTCCACCTGTTACTTGCGTTGTCCCAAAAGCAAAGATACCTTTCTTTGCCATTTTAGTACAGGGTACTATAAAAATGAAGCACAAAACTTTAAAAATCGTATTAATAGCACATTCACAAAATAGCCAAATCAGCTGCAAATTTCAGCTATTTCTCGTTAACAACTTCTGACTATAGACAGAAAATCCTTGAATTGGCAGCAACTTTTACATACATCCACCTGTTACATACATGGTCCCAAAGCAATGCTACCTTAGTTTTCAATGTGTACAGGGTATTATAAAAATGAAGCACAAAATTTTCAAAAATCGTGTTAATAGCAATAATAACAATGGCCAGCAGCGGCTGTGGCTGCGGCTGCGTCGCCGACGGATTTGGTGTGCGAGAAGTAAACGCATAAAACCAAATAAACAAACCGAGTGAGTGTGGCACAAATACGACGCCGTTAGAGGTGGGTCAGTAACCGTAACCCACATTGCGTATACGCGCATAAATTACGCCAAATATTTTTCGAGCGTGGTCAAGTTAAGGCGAAGGCTAGGTCCAATCTAAGCCATGATCAGTTCATGGCCAGCAGCATTTTAGGGCTTACAATTAACCATTAACTAGTTAGGGTTGGGGGTGGGTGGGTGGTCTGCAAACCGGTGCCAGTTAGCCAAATAAAATTGGCATTAATGTCTGCAGCGAGTTTATGCTCGGGCCGTAAATAACATACTTACAGTGTATAATTTTATATATGTACTTATGCTGTGTACCTGTCTGCCGTTGCACAGGTAATTTATTGCGGTTGCCTGCAACGCCTTCGTTACGTTGGTTGCATGTTACGTGTGCGAGGAATAGCGACGCATTCAAACTAAAAACAAATCGCATCAAGTCAAGCTCAACTCAAGCTAAACATTAATGAAAATGCAAGCAAAACTCTAAAAATCACTAATACATAAGTTTTAGTAAAGCATAGATTACATTCATTAAACGCACGAAACCTAATTAGCGATTAAAATAATTATTGCATTTAATTAGCCTACAAACATTTTGAATAAAGAGTTGCGCGCGCAATTGTGCTTTTGAATTTTTGTATCGAAACTATAATCGAGTATATTGTTATCGGTCAGACCGGCATGCACTGGTTAGTGCTGAAAAGTGCCACAAGCTGGCGCCATGTAGCACCACAGATTAATCGGCTTATCTATCGATAGCTATCGCCCTGTTTTGAAAATGCTTTAAGCAGTTGGTGAAAAACTGTAATTTGCTTGCATTCATATTATTTTTATTTTTTTAGTTCCTTATCTAGTGCATCTGCTAGTGTGCTCTCCTCTGGGCAAATGAACATACACATATCAATGTCCAAGCTACTTCCTCCTGTTCGGCACGCAACACTTAAGCCAAGAAATAAAAGACAGACAAAATGCTTTAATAAATTGCGCAGATATTTTATTTTGATTTAATAAATGTGATTAGTTTTCTTGCCCGTCCGGCCGATTGGACAGCAAAGAGCATAGTACAAGTGGCCGCTGCAGCATCATCCTCACGGGCAAACGGAAATGCCGCGCATTGGATCAAGCATTTTTCCAGCTGCCGCTGTCGCTGCCGCTGACACTGCTGCTGCTGCCTGGAAGAGTAGATTCAGAGACTTCGTTGGGCAGAGTTCAATTTGCGTTGTTCTGCTTTGCTTTAATCGCTGCATTGTCATCTTCTTGCTTGCGGCGATCGACCAACCGACCGACCGAGCGTCCGCTCACTTCTCGCCTATTTGACGCTGCAATTGCAGGCATAGTGCTTGTTGTTGTTGTTCTTCTTCTTCTTCTGGTTGTTGTTGTTTGTGGGAACGAGCACACAGCTATTTTCAAATTGGAAAGGTTTTGCACTTCGCCAACGCAGCCAACTCGGCAAACTCTTTTTGTTCGCTTTGTTTGCGGCTTCGCTGCCGCAGCCGCTGCCGTCGCTGCTGCTGCTGCTGCTGTTGTTACAGCCAACTTCTTTCTCGTTAGTTTGTTATTTTAACTATTATATCAATTAGTTTTAACGTTTGACGTCTCCGCCAGCTTCAACTCGACGCTGGATTGCGGATGGAAGGAGGAAATGGAAATGGGAAAGCCGCGCAGCAGCTACGAAGTTCGAGGTTGAATTTTGCGCCGTTGCAATTCACTGCGCTTGGCTTTCACGCTGGGGTTGAAACTCTCAGTGTATGCGCGCGTGTGTGTGTGTGTGTGTGTGTGTGCCTGCAAATAGCAGCACTCTCATTTTGAAAATATGTAAATAACACACAACAAACGTTACTTTTTTATTGGCCTTCCAGTGCGTTGGCATTTCAATAGCACGAAGAAGGAAGTAAGCGAGAGGGTCGCGCAGCGTTCAGGGTTGAAAGGTGTTCCGCCGGGGTTCGCTTGTGCGCGCGCGGCAACTGAAGTTTTACTTTGAACGTTATAAATGCGGCAGGTGTTACAGTTAGTTGCACTGTTAGACTCGTCGCTTGGCAGCACTGGCAAAAAAAGAAAAAAAAACCAAAGAAGAAAGTCAAAACAGTTATCTTCGGATTGCCGAAGTTTAAATGCCCTGGCAAAAAGAATTGCGATATATGCGTACGTATTTTTTATATATGTATATGTATATGTATATGTATATATTGGAACTATGCCCTAATGACTTTAAGATTTCTATAAGAAACATATGAAAGAGGATAAGGACGAGAAACAAATATTTTGGCCGATCTCATCTGTTTCACGATACGATTAATAGAAATTAGGCAAGTGAAGCTTGTACCTACTTTTCGACCGACCTTTCCTATGGCAGCTATATGATATAGTGGTCCGATGTTGATAGGATTTCCCATATACATATATATGAGACGTATAGTCAAACTAACGGACAGACGGACTATGGCTACATCAAGTCGGCTGATCGAAAATATATATAGTTTCTGGGTTCGGGGAAAAGTCTCCTTCTATGCGTTACACACTTCGAGACAAACCTATAATACCCTCTGCAAGGGTATTAACAGCCGTTATTCTGTGCTGCTTGTCGCTGGGCGCGCATGCGATTGCGACAGACAGCGCGCCCGCAGGCGCAACTGCGACAGCCCAACCCCTCGTCGATAGGTTCACACGCCGACAATAACAACAGAAGCAGCAGCAGCAGCAGCAGCCGCCGTCAGACTAGGCTCTAAAATTTATTTACAGTGTTAGACGTTTGTCAACGGGCGGCGACAGCGACAATTCGATATTCAATCGCGTGTCGCTTGGCCATAAAAAGCAGATAAAATGCCCACAAATCAGGCTACTCCAGCAGCAGCAGGAGATGGAGGCAGGGGACGGCGGCATGCGGGCGATTGGCAGCCCGAAGGGGGTGGGGGGCGTGTCAGCCAGCATGCGGTCAAATTGCTGCAACTGGCGGCAGTGCCAAAAGGTCAATAACTTCCATCTATAGATTCTTGTTCTTTTTTAGCTGCGGGTGAGCGTGCGCGCTTCTGCTTGTCATTTTATGTGGGTCACGGGTCAATCATGTAATATAATCATCCGTACGTACGTCTATGTATATGCAACTGATTAGTGCTTAGGGCAGAGCCCAAATCGGAAGCTGATTTGATTAACAGTATTCATATTCTCACAATAATAATAGTTCGAAAGTTGAAAGTGCTTTTAACTCTATTTGAAGGATATAGGAAATCAAACCGATTGGAAATCAGTGGAAAATTGTAATTTCCACATATTGTTCAAATCGATTTAAAAGAAAAGTGTGACAGAAAAAGGTTTTAAACTTACCCTTATATATAAATAAAAATATAAATTAATATAAATAAACAGCTTGAAGCAGATTTGTAATAATTCATGATCGGAAAATAGGTGGAAAATTGTAATTGCCAAATACTTCATTCGCATCGCATTCAATGGTTTAGAATTCACGCAGAAGAGTGAAAGAAAAAGCTTTAAATATAAATTAATAAATTAAATATAAACGTCTAAAAGTAGATTTTTATGATCGGAAATATTTTACTTCATTCACTGTTAAATATATTTGGAACAGGGTTTAAAATAGATTTCACGCACAAGAGTGAAAGAAAATGGTTCGAAAATTACATTGCAATATAAACTACTCGAATTTTAAATATTTTAATGCTCCATGTTTGCGAGTACGTAGAAAATTGTATTCCAATCGCTGTTAAAATCGATTTGGAGCATGGTTTAAAATAGATTTCACGCACAAGAGTGAAATATAAACATGAAACTTACTTTTCAATCAATTTGGAAAAATCTTCGTTTAGAAATAGATTGAAAATTTGTAAATGCAAATTTTATAAATTTCTTAAAAATTGATTTTGAAGACGTATTAAAATTGAACTGAGACATGTTCCATTTTGTTTTTAAAGTTGAGTTTGGCATCAAATCCAGATTTTGCAAATCCACGTCCATGGTCGAAATCTAGATGGAAAAATGCGAATTCTATTTGTCAGCTGTTGACATAAGTTTTTATGTTAGTTAATAACTGGTGTAAGCCTTTTTTTGTCTGCTTTAAAGCATTTTAAACATTACTCATTGCTGATTAAAGCGAATTCACGTTCACGGTCCAAATATGGGTGGAAATAATGCATCCACAAAGTAAGCCCATAGTAATCCGTATAACTAAATGGATGTTCTTTAACAATTTGTGGACTGTACGTAGACTTTTCACAAGCTGTTTCTTATGTCCGAATTATGTATTTAATGTCCGTTCACATTACAAAGGAGTTAATGCGTTTTGGGCTAATTGACGTGTCCCGATGGCAGCTACTCCTGGCCGCCAGCCCCGCCTGATTGCTCTTCTCTTTATTATGGCCTCTTGGCCATGTTTTTCTTATGTGTGTGTGTGTGTGTGTCTGTTGACCCAACTTAATAGACGAGCATGAAATCTAGTCACGAACTTAATCATGAACAACCGTGCACTAGATCCATGTTCGCCGACAAAATAGAGTCAGAGAAGAGCAAAAAAAACCAAAAAAAAATATATCAGGCAGCAGCTGCAGCCTCTCCCTTTCTCTCGCCAAGCTGAAGCATTTGATCCATCCCATGCCATCCTGGAAGCAATGATTATTGCCAGTGCACGACTTTCTGTGGCATTTGACTGGTGTGTGTGTGCCTCCGCCTCCTTCTCTCCTCCTCCTCATCATCCTCCGGCACATTCACCTTCTCCTGGGCCTCTTGTGGCTCCTTCTGGTGATTGTTGGATTTCTTGGTTTTATGGGCTTGGTTCGGTTTTTCGGTCACTTTTTTTTTTGGATATCATTTCATGTCATTTTGCTCGTGCCTGGCAACAATTTCAATTGGGGCCCGTTTTGATCGGTTTTCATAGCTCAATTGGCTCAATCAGGCCCCCGCACACTCCCCGCCCCCTCCCCCACCCTTCTCTTCATTCGTGCGCTCGCTTTTTTATCCCGAGCGTATTGTATATACATTTGCATTTGTATCTGTGTGTGTGTGTGCGCGCGATATGAATGAATCAAGCTTCAAGCTTCGAATTAAGGTTTATTATTTTTATACCCTGTTCGCAACGTGAAAAGGAGTATATTGGATGTCTGCCAGTTTTAGAGCTAGATTCTCGAGTTCGTCGTATTGATTATTGGATGAACTCCGCGAACACAGTTTGACAGCCACTGGCTTGGGCTTACAGTTTTACAAGCGAGAACTTCTTAATAACAGTATCTTTTCGATTTGTTTTCAGCTTCGAACAGAGTAATGCGTTCACACCCCGCTCCAATACTTGTCTACTTGTCGGCTTGATTTTTCTGCTGATTTGTACAATATGCTTTTGCTACCGCCCTTTGCCTTCAGCCGCCCTCAAAGCCATCGTCCGATTGTTTAAGAATCGAGGCGTCGCTGCAGCTTGAATTTCTGCCCGATCTGCACAGTTTTCAGTTTTCAGTTTGCTGGCCACACAATTCAACGGAAATTGCTGTTTACTCAGACACTAGTTGTTTATTTGTCAACCCAATATACATATATATATATATAATATAAGATCGAAAGTTGGAGCAAGCTCTAGGTTGAAAACTATGCGACACATTAGGGAAACAAAAGTTCCAAGAATTTTTAGCAATTTGTTCCGGTAGCAAAACTATTATCGTTACCAGCGCAAGAGGGCGAAAACAGAAAGGGGAGGAGCCGGGCGCGCTGTCTGTCGGTAATCTGAGCCCTGCCCTGACTGAGACTGAGTGCCACATAGCAATACGAGAGTGTTGTTGAACTCGCAGCCACTTGAAATACCTATACTTATGCTAGAAATTACGAAAAAAAAAATTTAGTACAATTTTTTATTACAATTATGCTCAATCAATCTTCTATAAAAAGTTGTCACTTTTCTACAAAATATATTTTATTTAATTTTAATTTTTTTTTTTAGTTTTTAATTTAATTTTTTTTTTCGTTGTATATATATATATATTTTTTTTTTAATTTTTTATTATATTTTTTTCGTTTACTTCAAAATATACTTTTTTAAATTTATTTTTTTTTTTAGTTTTTAATTATTGTTTCTTTTCGTTTTCTTCCAAATATATATATTTTTTTTAGTTTTTATTTTTTTTTTTTTTCGTTTTCTTCCAATTCTACTTTCTACTATACTTTTTTTGAATCATATTTATTTATATCCATTTTTTTTAATTTTCAGTATGCATTTTTTTTTTTTAACAAATCTAACTTTGGGTCAAATTATTATCAAATAATTAAAAATGAAAAGATCGTGTTTTATTTATTAACAAAAATTGTACCTTTTTTTTTTGCAATCTCCTCAATTATGTTACAAAATATTTGTATTTTTAATAGGCCCCCCTTTTGAGTATTTACAAACAAACGGCCACTCGAATTTCTTGACCCCACTTCAAATTCTGCTTTCTTTGCAACTGGTAATTAAATTTTTCAAGCATTTGTTGTTTGGCTTGAGAAAAATAAAATGCTTTTGTTGCATAGTTTAAGCTGATTCCACACAAAATCATACACATTAGCATTAATTTAGTGCGTGTAATTAAGACTCACAAAAACAACAACAACAACAACTCTTGGGAAAGACATCCACATTATTTGCTTCCTTTCACACACTCTCTCACTCTCCCTCTGTCTCTCTTTAACACACACTGTGACAGCTGCCAGAGCACAATTCATTTCGTTCTGTTTGGTTGACTTTCTTTGTGCGTGTGCGTGAGCGTAGAGTTGACTAATTACCTTTTCCAATACCAAGTAAAAAAAAAAAAAATGTCATAGTCGGGTGCAAACGTTGCGCCATGCTCTGTAAAAGCAGCTGAAAATAACTCGAAGATAACTTCTACATTTTTAGAGGTCTTTCGAAGTCTACACAAGCTGTAAGAGTCCACATTCAATTGAACCAAGCCAATATACCCGTTATCATTCAGTGAACAGAGTATACAAGTGGAAAAACGTTGCCGTTAGGCATTGTAAATGCAACAGTGTTGCTAAACGCACAACTAAACTGATCAAAAATGAGCTTTCAATTATATTTTACAACCCACTTTTCGTTGTTATTAAATTGATTTGGCCCGTGTTTTATTGCAGATTGAACTACCGTTGTTAATGAGTGTGGATCTAGTCACAAATACTTGAAAAAACGAATGTGAAACACTGGACCCTCACTCACTAAAAACAGTAGTACGCATATTCGATCCATTCGTTCACATTGTCTTACCATTTTTGGGGCGTCCACTTGCTCGGCAGTGCTCTGGCATTTTGTTCGCCTTGTTTTATTTATTTATTTATTATTATTATTATTGTTTTTTTTTTTTTTTTTTTTTTGTTAATTTCAATTATTAGGCGATAGTGCAAAATAAACTGGAACAACAATAACAAACCACGCCGCTGCCACTACTTTTTGTATTGATAAGAACGACAAGAGAAGCAGCGCTGCTCAGTTTTCTTCTAGGCGTTACGTCGCTTATCAGCAGCAAATGAAGTACACACAACAGCAAACACACACTTTCAAGCATGTATATAGTGTGTAAGTAAATAGATGTTTTTTCCCGCCTAAACAAAAAGATCGTTGGCTTTTCAAATTAAAAATTGAACTACTTTGGTGCAGTGTGGCAACGCCACGAAAGAACCGCTTATTTGCAAGCGCAATATAGAGAGCGCACATTATACATGCTATGTATGTGTACATACCGATACATACACACACACACACATGCAAAAAGCAAAGCTTACACACGCGCACAGCAACAGCAAACGCTGCTACGTCAGTATGTATGTATTGGTGAGTAACGATGGCTGCGCTGATGGCTCAAGTTGATAGCAGCAGTTGTTGTTTTTGTTGTTGTTGTTGTGGCTGCTGCTACTGCCGCTGCCGCTGCCGTCGCTGCTTTTATTTCTCGAGTGTGCCTTGTCTTCGTCGCCGCTGTTGCTGTTCTTGTTGTTTTGTGGTCTCTTATGGCTGCCTCGATTTGAAGAAGTATGGCGAATTACATACACGCACACACACACACGCATACACACAAGCACGCACGAGGGCAAAAACTCAACTGACTATTCAGGCATTATATTTGCCAGCAGCACAATTCGCCGTCGTTGTTGCTCCCTTGTTGTCAATTTCATTTCGCAGATTCAGTTTTATTAAATTGTTATTGAAATTAAATCATTTCTAATTAGACGGCCAGCCGACTGATCCAACTGTAAACGCTTCGTGCATCCGCTTATTATTTCGGTAAAACTGATGATGCCCGCGTGTGTGTGTGTGTGTGTGTCTTATGTCTCAGTGTGCGTGTCACTCGCCGTGTAATCAACGGCAATTTGAAAAAAAACTGCAAAAACAGGCAGCGCTACACAATACGTATATATACGTACATATGTACATTTTGTATGTACTCTCAAGCACGACTTTTGCATTTGTTGTATTTTACATATTAATTCAGTTTAATTTAATATCGTACATGAAATGTTTGACGCTCAGATTGTTATACTTTGCATTGAATTGACGGACGAAGATGGCGTCCCGCTCCGAATGGCAATTAATGCAACAGGCTTCCACATTTTTGCGGTTAGTTTGAAATTTCGGCAGTGTACAGTTAATTATATTGCTATACATTTGTATGTATCGGATCACTCATTGAACACGCACACATACTCACGCGCGGCAACCGACAGATAAACACGCGTTAAAGTTAAAGTCGGTAAAGGTATTGTATTATTACTGTATTTGTTTAAATTTTGTTGCAACTGGTGTGTACAATTTTCTTATGGCAAAATTGCAATCGTACGGAGACTGCGCAGCTTAGACATAAAAATGCATCAGAATCAACAACCACTCGCAAACGATGCTCTTATAAGACTAACTCGAAGTTAAGCCATAGACACACTCTATAGCGCAGAGCAGTGGTTGGCATTCTGCTGCCGCTGAGCAGCACAGTCAAAACGTATACATGTACGCTTAACGTTGAGCGAATTAAGAGCGCGGGCAGAGCAAGAGAGTCGTTTTTCAAACGGACGATCGTTACTCACCAACACACAAACACGATTGACGTGCTGCCAACGCGTGCGGCATAAAATGCTCTCCAGTGTAATAAAAATATATTGATTTTTAAGCCATTGTGAATGTTAGGCTGCCCTATAATGCATATCTAAATACAGCTTAAGTGCACTAATTACAACTCAATCGCGTTTTAAAATATTTAAATAGTTAAATTTCATGGAGTTGGCAGCACACACTCACACAAAAGTAACAAGCAGCAGCCCACACACATACTCAAACACGTATACACATAGTAGAATTTGAGTGAGTTGCGCTTGCGCTTGTGTGTGTTTGTGTGTGTGTGTGTTGTGTATGCGTGTATGTAAGCAATCGTGTGCAAATGATACAAAGAAGAATTATATCAAAAGCGAAAGAAAATAATGATGACGCAGTAAAAAAATTATATTAAAATAATTACAACAGCGCGTTCAACTTGGACTTGGTAAAGACGTTGACGTCGACTTCGACAACGACGCGTCGCTGCCGTTTGCTTGTCGACGCGCGCACCTTTTAACTGCGGCTGATGTCGTTGTTGTTGTTGCTGCTGTTGTTGTTCTTGTTGTTGCTGTTGCTGTTTCCTTCCAGTTATCGTTAGCGGGGTGGGTTTCTTAAAGAATTGTAGTGAAATGCTTGGGAAAGGTTTTTACAGTACGTTCAAACAGAAAATGTACAGACATAGCCACATGCCTATGTTTGTATACGGATAAATACATATGTATG
Source organism: Drosophila novamexicana (assembly GCF_003285875.2). NCBI lineage: Eukaryota > Metazoa > Arthropoda > Insecta > Diptera > Drosophilidae > Drosophila > Drosophila novamexicana. The sequence goes on along the minus strand of NW_020824827.1, from coordinate 1,271,019 downwards.
TATGTATTTATGTATGTGTATGTGCTGTGCATTGAATGTACATATGTATGTATGTACGTATTTGTGTGTATGTATGTGTGTGCATTTATCTTTACGCGATTTTATTTCTTTCTTTTTATTTTTTTGTCAATTCTTTTTTTTTCGCCAAAAGGTAGGGCGAGACACTAAGCAAGGGTTCGTGACGTCAACGCACTCGCGCAGCTGTTGCCCGACCATCAGTCATTCAGTCATTCAGTCAGTCAGTCAGTCAGTCAGTAGTCGTCTTCGTTTTGCGTCTCCTCCAGAGTTCCGCATCCATTATACAAAACATTTTCATCAAGGTGACACAGTTTGGCAACGTCTTCAGCCCGGCGTGGTCAATGAAACTTAGTAGAAATGTGGCGAAATGTCTCTTGAAATATTTAATTCATTTCCCGCTTCCTTCCTTAATTGATATGCGCCCACGTTTACACCTCGCACCTCCATTGCCGATTCGCGCGGGCGTTGTCCACACATCGGTTATCCAAAAGATTTCTTTAGAGCTTCAACCAAGTGCTGAAGCGGTTAGGAATAATGTATTTATCCAATTGGAAATTGAAAATGAATGAACTTTCCAGATGGGAATCAATTGAGACACGCTGGAGTTGGCTTCTTCTGGTTATTTTCTTAGAAAGTATTCAAATTACGTTTGGAATATTTGTCAAGAGGCACTTTAGAGGCACATTTCTCTGATATAAAAACTGAAATCGATGGGATTTCCATTTCAAGAACATTTCCAACACGAATGCGAATGGGAATGGAAGCGTTATTCCAGTGTGGAACAAGGCAAAAATTAGAGTGTGTATTTGTGATGAAAGTAATCAAATTACTTTTGGAATAATTGTCAAGAAGCACTTCAGAGGCACATTTCTTTAAGACAATAACTGAGATCGATAGGATTTCTATTTTAAGAACATTTCCAACACGAATGCGAATGGAAAAGGAAATGTTATTCCAGTGTGGAACAAGTCAACATTAAGTGTTGATTTCCATTTCAGAAACATTTTCAACACTAATGCAAATGAGAATAGATGCGTTATTCCAGTGTGGAAAAAGGCAACAATTAGTGTGTTGTGATGAATGGAAAATGTTGGCTCTTTATTATCAAAGTTATAAAGTTGCTCGTTTGAGCAGGAACAGGTAAAGATCTGTGGCCCAATCAGAGGCTCACACTTCTTCCCTCAGCTTGGCCCCATCAGTTAACCCAATATATGTTACTATAAAAGACCGCGGCCCGGCCCAGCCCAGCCCAGTTCAGATAAAAAATCACACATGCTGCACTGGCTACTTGTCATTGCAAAAAATTCGAGGTGTGTGCGGTGCGAGTGTGTGTGGGTTGCCAGTGTGTGTGTGTGTGTGTGTTTGTCGCCTGACCCATGCGAATGCAATCTCAGCTGTTGCAATTGCAATTGCATTTTGTATCTTGTAAATGTCATTGGCCATTGCCCAACTGCCAACTCCGAACTTCCAAACTGAAATTCGCGACTCACTCGCATTAAATAACATTACGTACACTCCTTTTGTTTGCAATACATATATTTAAATTGCACAAAGATGCGAGCCATCTCTAATGGCTCAAAACAAATGGCAAAGTTCAAACGAGGTTAACAGCATTTCAAGCCGTGGCCGTAAGGAGCCGCTCCTGGCCGAGTCCAGGTCCGAGTCGGTCGGTGGGGGCCACCAAAATGGATGCAACTGCAGCCAAAGCCAAAGCCAAAGCAAACAAAGGCAGCAAACAAACAAAATCAACGAAAAAGCAAGCGTGAACCAACAGACTAGAAGATACCCTGTACACAGTCGATGTATATTTAAGGGGTATTCAATATAAGATGGGTTCAAGATGTTTTAATATCATACGAAAACCAACAAGCCACATTTGATGTCTGTAGCTCTTATGACTTCTGAGTTAGAGCTAAGAAGCCTAGGCGTCTAATCGAAATTTATCGATAACAGAAAAGTGAGGTTAGTTCGATTAGAATGATGCATAAGATACCCTGTAGACAGTTGATTTATATTTAAGGGGTATGTAAAATAAGAAATGTTCTTGATGTTTTCATACTATACGAGAACCTACAAGCCAAATTTGTTGTTTATAGTTCTTATTACTATCGTGTTATGCTTGAGAAACTGAGGATTCTAATCGATATTTATCGATAACAGAAAAGTGAGGTTAATTATTGAAAAGTTGAAATGAAATTCTCCTGCTTTTTGCATAGAAGAACTTAGGTAACAAATTTGCTGACGCTATCTTTTACAGTTTTGTGGGCTCGATGAGAACGGACAGGAACAGAACCTACAGAATGAGCATGGCACGATAGGATGGATTCAATCTGGAAGATCTGGAATCTCAAGGAGCTGCAGCTGATCCTTGCTGCATGTTGCCTACATTTGAGTAATTGCATATACCCCACACAGTTTCAATAGATGCTGGGTATACGAAAAAAGACCCAAAAGCATCTTAAACGACAGGCGGTGGTAACATGACCATAGTCAGATAGTCGCAGGCACAGCTTCAACTTCAGGCTGCAGCTTCAATAAAACGACATGCGCACAAATCTGTGGACGTCTGCCGAAGTAGAGGCACATATAAAAACCTTTCTAACGATCGTTTACCTCTCGCAAAATGTAACAAAGGAGTCGGGCCAAAACTTGCCTGGCCTGGCCTGGCCTGGCTAGTTGATGCGGGCCAAGCCAAGCCTAGACCAAGCGCCCACTTCCTACATTTGCTGCTGCTGCTGCTGCTGCTCTTCTTGCTGCCAACCGCTGCAGGCTCTGCTGCTGCCCACCAAAACGCACACACACACACACACACACACACATATACTTATACTTGGCCAACTCGGGCCAGAGCAAGATTTTGATTTTCTGCCGTAGTTGGAGCATAGCAGCTGCCGCTTTAGTTGGCCATAATGTGCTGGCCATTTGCCCCTTTGCATACGCCACTGAGCCCAACTGAGCCAACCGCCCGCCGCTTCAACGTACCACGAAACGCTCACCTACCCGAAAAAAAACCAACAAAAAAAAAAAAAAAACGGCAACCGAAAACGAAGTTCAGGCGAACGGGGGAAAATATATAAAAGAAAAGAGTAATAACCAGTTTTGTCTCCCAAAAAAGCCAAACAAATGAAGTCAAGCTGAGGTAAAAACAAGAAAAACAAAAATTCGACGAGTGACGCCGAAACTTGAATACACTTACAGGCAAATATGTGAGAATATGTAAATCTACTAAAAACTTTGTGCATTTGACAAGGCGCTTCTATATTTACCCTAAGTGTACTGTTAAAACTTATAAAACATAAAAAAAAAATAAATATATGGATCTTAAAAACAAAATTTTTGAATGATTTAACAGAAATATGATAGAGTAGCTCGAAGTGGATGTGTTTTAGCTAATATGTTTATTTAAGATCATAGAAAATGGTTAACATATAATATTTACTTAACTTTTTCCAGATAACTCCAAGAAGTAGAAACGTATATATAAAAATTATGTCAGCTATAAAACATTCCAATCTCATGTTGGAGAGCAAGAAATATAATAAATATCATTATAGAATAATTCAAATAATTATAATTATAGAAGAATTATAAAAGAATTATAATAAAAATCATTATAGAAGAATTATAATACATATAATTATAGAATCTTTTCATAATGTTTAAGATAAACTCCCATTTTGTCCCAAAGTTTCTATGGTAGCTATATTATTTACTGCTGCGATCCGCATGAACTTAATATATATTCTAGCTGCGACAACATAGCTCCAAAATGAGCCGAGTTCCGATAGTTAGTTAGATAGTTAGCCACAGCTGGATGCTCGCAGCCTGAGCCAAAATAAAGCTAAATATTGACACATACATTTGGCTTAGTCTGCCGTAAGACGTTACATTTGACATGAGTAAAGTGAAGTACCCTATGTTAGGGCATCTAAAGAACGTAGCTCATGTTTACGAGTAGAAGCAAAACCAAACTTCAGGCCAAATGCGGCAGGCAGCGATCGAGCGCACCTTGGCCACAGATCGGGGCCCACGCTGTACACTGGCGGGGTGCAGAGAGCGTGGCAGGGGGGCAAGGGGGGGGGGAATGGGAGCCATGTGCCGGGTCGGGTCGGGCGCTCTTCAGCTTCAGCTACAGCTTTAACTTTAACGGCCATCATCAGATAGAGCCAAGAGCCAAAGAGCCAGTACAGTTGAATTGAAGTTGTGGCAAACGGGTATTGAGGGAGTTGGCAGTAGGTCTTGCCATGGCTTTGGCCTGGCTTCCCCTTCCCCCTCTACCCCTACCCCTGCCCCGTTGGTTGTTGATGGTGTTGCTTTTGGCTTTTGTGTCTCTGCAGCGTTGTAGGAGTTTTGGCTGCACAGAAGTTTAGTTACATGCTCATTACATAGATACACACAAGAGAGAAGGAGAGAGCGAGAGAGGGGGAGAGCGAGAGAGTGAGTACAATGTATGTGGCCAGCTATAGATACATACAATTTATGTATTGCAGATACATAGATAGAAACGTAGCCAGGTACTTGGCCCGAACTGGCTCTGGCTCTGGCTCTGGCTCGGATGCTGCTGCCTTTCTAAACTTCTAGCTTTTCCGATGCTTATCGCGGCTTACAAATAAAAAAACTAAATAAATAGAATGAGTAGAACAAAAAAAAGAAAAAAAAACGTTGTATAAACTGAACTCCCACAAAAAGGCGAGCGCAGCATTTCTTTGGCCTAGCTTTTGGCCAAAGCAGATCTGGCTTTTCACATGCATAAATTGTGCACAAAAGCAGCTCGACGCTTTGCTATCATTAGTTTTGAAATTTGTATGCATCTACCTGTACATATATCCATACATCCATATATATATATATATAAATATATATCTATATACCTGAGCTGGTCAGGACTTGATTGTGGCCACGATTGGAGCTCGAGTTTGGGCTCTTTTCCTGCAATTGTGAAAACAATTTGAACGAATTTTCCAGTTCAATTGCGCTTTTAATTTAAATTGTTGTTGTTGTTGCCGTCGTCGTCGTCTTCATCAATTGTCAGTCCTTAGTTTCTTTCGCATTTATTTTATTTACTCAATTTTCGTGCTTTTTATACCCTGAATCCATTAAAAATGGGTATAAGGGTATATTGTATTTGTGCAAAATCCAAATGTATGTAACAGGCAGAAGGAAGCATCTCCGACCCCATAAAGTATATATATTCTTGATCAGCATCAATAGCCGAGTCGATCTAGCCATGTCCGTCTGTCTGTCCGGCCGTCCGTCCGTCCGTCCGTCCGTCCGTCCGTCCGTATGTATGAACGCAAGGATCTCAGAACCTATAAGAGCTAGAGACTTTGTAGATGTAGATGCTCCTAGTTCCCGCGCAGATCGAGTTTGTTGCCGATAATCGATAACTTACTCCGTTTCCAAGCAATCGATAAAAATCGATATCGATATCCTGTTTTTTGGGCAATTTTGGTAAATAATAAGAGCTAGAGTCACCAAACTTGACATGTGTGTGTGTGTGTGTGTGTGTGTGTGTGTGTGTGTGTGTGTGTGTGTGTGTGTGTGTGTGTGTGTGTGTGTGTGTGTGTGTGTGTGTGTGTGTGTGTGTGTGTGTGTGTGTGTGTGTGTGTGTGTGTGTGTGTGTGTGTGTGTGTGTGTGTGTGTGTGTGTGTGTGTGTGTGTGTGTGTGTGTGTGTGTGTGTGTGTGTGTGTGTGTGTGTGTGTGTGTGTGTGTGTGTGTGTGTGTGTGTGTGTGTGTGTGTGTGTGTGTGTGTGTGTGTGTGTGTGTGTGTGTGTGTGTGTGTGTGTGTGTGTGTGTGTGTGTGTGTGTGTGTGTGTGTGTGTGTGTGTGTGTGTGTGTGTGTGTGTGTGTGTGTGTGTGTGTGTGTGTGTGTGTGCGTGTGTGTGTGTGTGTGTGTGTGTGTGTGTGTGTGTGTGTGTGTGTTTAGTCCACTCGAAGTTCAGCTGAAGTGAGTAGCATTAAGTTTAAGAACAACAAATCGACTGCTGCTAAATTTCACTGTTTATTTCTTGTACTCGAGCTTGAAATTAAAAGACTATAAACAATCGTGAGAATGGCACTTGAACATGTTCAAAACAATAATGGCCTTAAACGAAATGTACAAGAAACAACGCAACTGGCAACGGGCAACTTGCAACAGGCAACGTTCAACGTGCAACGTGCAACAGCAAGACAAATCAACAAGCCGCAGTCGCTGTTGAAGCCAACAAACGGAGCGGGCCGCATAGAGCCGCACGGACAGGCGGCTAAATGAACAGACAGTCAATCAACTTTAAGCAAAAAGCACAGCGACAACGTCAACTGCAACTGCGACGGCAACGGCAACGGCGACGGCGACTGCGACGTCAGCTGCGACGTCGGCTGCAACGGCATCAAAGAGAAATGCGCGCGCGCACAGTTTTTGGCCTTAGCTGCGCGCACACGATCATCCCCGTTGTAGATGATTTAAGGAGCGCGGCCAAGAAAACTATTACAAAATGATCAAAACAGTTCAGAAAAGCAAGAAGACGAAGAAGAAGAAGCAGCAGCAGCAGAGGAAGATGATGAAGAGGAAGACAAAATCAAATCAGTGTGCGAACTGGACCTGAACCACGGCGGAGACGGCGATCGTATCGGATTGGATCGGTTCGAGACTCGATTACAATAATTACAATCGGCTACGCGAGATTTACCAAATCACAACAACAACAACAGCAACAGCAAGAGGCACACAGATAAAGATACAGATACAGATAAATCAGCTATTACGTGCATATACAATTTTTATAAGAAATTGAAGTCAAGAAGCAGAATTAAAACAAAACTCATCAAGCGACGATGTCGAAGAAGAAGATGCACACGCACACATACAGAGACACACGCGCACAGACACAGCTAGTAAATACAGCTACAGTGAAAGCTCTTTTGAGTGAACACATGCGTTTTCAGTTTAGTTTAGGTCAAGCGAGAAAAATGCACATAAATATTAGAAAAATGTTTTTATATTTTTAAAATTTTTATATTTAATTATATTTTATATATAAATATTATTTATATTATATATTAATATATTCATATTCTTATAAAGATGCTATCCGTCGATTATACTATTTTTTTTATTTTAAGTACAATATGTATTTCTTCGATTTTTGTCATCTACAGTTGTTTTTCAAGAAAGAAGGTAGAGTATCTGAAACAAGACAGTTATGGTATATAAAATAGTGTGCTTGACAAAGATGATTACCAAAAAGATTACATGGCTCAAGCAGATGTGCGTCACAGATAGCTTTCCGTGAGCAGAGCTTTCACTGTACACACTCAACGTGACTCATCAACTGTGCATGTATGTGTGCGAGTGTATGTGCGTAGTAAAATAAGAGACAAACGGACATAAAGCGTACGGCACATTCATCTTCAGCTTCATCAGAGCATTGCTGAGCTGCGCACACTGCAGAGCACACACTGTAAGCGGTAAGCTGTGTATCTGCTAGACCAGACCCCAAGCATCATTGGCACAGCGAATCGGGCAAAACGAGAAATTGAAAAGACAGTTACAACGTCATAATGAAGCTAAAGGCTATGCTGGCAAAAGTTTACAAAATCGACGGCAAACCGCACAAAGCCCTCAAACACAAACACACTCACTCGCACACACACATACACACACACACACACACACACACAACCACAAACAATCGTGATGCTGTTGTATATACGAGCATAGCTTTTTGTGCAAAGAAAATTTAGCGAGAATAAAGAGAGCGCAATGTCAATTGAAGAGTGTGAGAGAGCAAGCGAGCGTTGCGCGCACAGTGAAAGGCGTGCGCTTGACAGCGCGTCAACAGTAGCGCGTGTAGCGCACGCAATGCGCATTGTAATTGCAATGCAGCGCTTTGCAACACTGCCAGCGACAGATGTAACCATTAAATAAAATGTGATCTCGTTTTATGATAATGAAAAACGTACATATGCAACTATACGTGTGTATGTATGTGTGTGTGTGTGTGTGTTAGTAAATTGCAGCAGCCCGACAATGCAGTTGCTGCATCTTGATGCAGTTGCTGACACAGCAATAGGCATGCTGCAACTAATACACAAGCGCAACATGTGCACACAGAATGTGTGTGTGTGTGTGTGCGTGTTTGTATGTTTTTCAAGCAAAATTTATTGATATTCATTGTTTGTTTGTTGTCGATCGTCGTCATCGTTGTCGTTGTCGACTTTGTCGTTGCTCGCTGGCAACTGAAATCACAATTGCTGGAAAAACGAAAAAAAAAATTGCTGATGCTGGTGCTTTTCTGTGCTGGGGCCTTCACTTCTTCTAGTCACACACAGACGTTTCCTGCACGCACACACACGCACATGCACTCAAATGTGTGTGTGTGTGTGTGTGTGAAGTTTACTTGCAACTGGCTTTTGGTCTATAATTCTTGTTTCTGGCTTTCGTGCTGCTGCTGCTGCTGCTGCAGCATAAAAAAAGAAGAAAGAAAGATAAGGAGCCAGGAGCCAAGCTGCAACAGCGACGCGGCCAGCGGGCTGCAGCATCTGCAAACAGGAAACTGACTGGCGCTGTGGCTCCCAAAGGAAGCGGACCAGTAATATTTACATTTATTGCAAAATTATGCATATACCTTTTTGTTGTTGTTCTGCTTGTTGTATGTACAATATAAACCATGCGCCATAGATGCGCACATTTTATGTACATATAAATATAAACATTGCAGGCCATTTTTTTTTGTTTTACATTTTTCGCACACATACATCGATACCTATCGATGCATGCATGTATTGCAAATGGCCCCCAATATACATAAGTGCACTTTGGAGTTTTACAGCACTGTTGCCCGACGTCGTGATTAGTATTTTTGCTGCATGTTTAATTAAAATATGCAGCTTAATATTGTTTTCTGCTTATACAAATCATGCGCGTCTATTTCTTATAGTCCAACTAGCATCATGATAAAGCTATAAATACCATTCGGAAACTTGAATGCGTTTTGTAATTTGAGTAAAATTTATTAGATCGTGAACTCATTTGTTTTGGGCCCATGTATTTTCGTGTCCCAAAGATTTTCATGGAAAGTTTCTGTGGTTGCTGCCGCTTTCTTGTTTATGAAAATTTCACGCTAGTCGAAAGAATTATTAATTGCGCAGCGGCGACGGCGTCGGCAGCGGCAGCAACCACCGCGGAAAACAACAGCTACCAAGTGGGAATTATGCATCGCTGCGCAGAAGCAGAACGCAGCACACACACACACACGCGCACACCGACGCTCTCTCTCACTCTCAGAGCGAGCGCGCGCGCGCGCGCGTGTGTGTGTGTGTAAGCGCGTGTAAAAATATGGTAAACATGATAATACGTAATAAAAAATAGTGTAACAGCAAAGGGAAATATAAAATCAGGTACAAATTTTCACCAAAAACCGTTTGCGTCGCTTGGCCGCAGTTTTTGTTTTGTTTTTGTTTTGTTTCTTTTGTAAAAAAAAAGCCTGGGCTGGCTGATTTTGACGATTTGGTGGTCACACAGTGTGAAGAATGGGCTAGGAAATATTGTATGCCACAGAGAGCTCTGTTTGTTGGGCTGTTACAGATTTACAGATCCGACGGGCCAGATAACGGACGAAAGTGCCCGGGCCCAAAACAGATCTATGTAGATGAGGAGGCAGAGGAACGAGTTGTTGTTGTTGTTGCTAACAACAAATTAAATGGGCTTTAATGTATAACGTTCTTTGCTTTTTTCCTGAGAGAATTACAGAAAGTCAACTGCATTTGTCATACGATATGTGTGCGTGTGTGTGTGTGGCTGCATTATGAAGAAAGATCTTAGATATGCATTCGGTTTAAGCTTGACTGTGCCTGTGCATAGCTGTAAAAGTCAGCTACAACTCTTAAAATGCAATTACAGCACATGCATATATTGTTGACAGTGTTGAACAAGTTCAAAAGACAAAAGCTCTCTTGGATGCGGATGCGTACGTTTCCAGTTTGTTGTTGCGTTAATTATGTGTTGGACAATGTGACAAATTCTTAAATGTTTTGATATATATTAACGACATTCTGTTAGGAATACTTAAATAAAATTTACGCAAATTATTTTTATTTTTCTCTTAGCCGAAAATGCTGCTCTTTGTTGTTAGAACGAACTTCTTTGTTGTTCAGCTTAAACAGATCTGCGTTAATAGAGCTTTTACTGTACACGAAAGCAACAAAAAATGAGTGTTGTAAATTACCAAGAGACAAATATTTAAATGACCATTGCACGTTAGTTCGAAAACCAAATATGCCTATATTAATGCACCTAATGACGTCCAGACCGTGGAACAATAATAATATTATCTCATGCTCACTCTAATCACGCTTTTAAGACTTGTGCATTACTAAAGTTTAGTGTTGGTTTGCGCCTTGGCCGATCTGGCAGCTTTATCGGTCGACATTTTACAGCACTGCTTGGAAATTACAGGAACTGTCAGCGCGCAAAAAAAAAGTATGCGCTTTAACATGGCTGGCAAATTGTTAAATTTCGGCTCAAAGCTGTTCAAAACCTCGAAGAATTTCATAAATGCAGCGTACGTAAGGCGCAGCACATCGACGAATGCCAGAAAATGGACCGGAGCCCGCCAGAAGTTGTTGACCCTTGGCGCCCTGACTGGAGCAGCCGGACTACTGATGTACGCCATGGATGTGAGTGTGGATGCCTCCAGCGACTGTGTGCATCCGTCCAAGCACGGCTGGGGCCATAAGGGCCTGCTGTCGGCCGTTGACAAGGAGGGCGTCCGTCGCGGCTATCAGGTGTACAAGGAGGTGTGCGCCTCCTGTCATTCGTTGAAGTATATTGCCTATCGTAATCTGGTGGGCGTGTGCATGACGGAGGCGGAGGCCAAGTCGGAGGCGGAGGGCATCACGGTGCATGACGGGCCCGACGAGGAGGGCAACTACTTCGATCGGCCCGGCAAGCTGTCCGACTATTTGCCACTACCCTATCCCAACGAGGAAGCCGGACGAGCTGCAAATAACGGCGCCTATCCGCCGGATCTTAGCTACATTGTGTCCGCGCGCAAGGGCGGCGAGGACTATGTATTTGCCCTGTTGACGGGCTACTGTGATCCGCCGGCTGGATTTTCGCTGCGCGAGGGCCTCTACTTTAATCCGTACTTTAGCGGAGGCGCCATAGCCATGGGTCAGCTGATATCCAACGAATCGGTTACCTATCCGGATGACGAGATTTCACCGTCGGCCAGCCAGATCGCCAAGGATGTGGTGACGTTTCTCGCCTGGACATCGGAGCCGGAGGGCGATATTCGCAAGCTGCTCATCATCAAGGTGACAATAATCTCCACGTTCCTGATTGCGCTCAGCTATTACATCAAGCGCTTGAAGTGGTCGTCTTTGAAGTCGCGCAAGATATTCTTTATGCCGGAGGTGCAGGAGAAGGCCAAGCAGGAGAGCGCCAAGCAGGAGAGCAGTAAAACTAATGACTGTCCAAAATAATTGCAGTCCATGGGGTTTTCAACGTAATAATAAACGTTAAGAAAAACTATTTTGAATTTAAATCGTCTTTCCCAGTTGGCGGGCGAATTTTGAAATGGCGTGACAGGGCTGTTTTTAATATCGGCTAAATGTATCGATAGTATTTATTGCAGTGTTGCAGAGTTGCGGTGAAAATACTTACCATTTAAGAAATATCGATTTTTGACCTATCGACGTTTACTACCTATTCAACTTATTCTTATCGATGCGAGTAAGCGGCAAAGGTGAAATCAGGCCAATATAGTCCCAATTGAACAGGTTAGCCCAAGGAAAATATCTAAAAGTGATTTAAATTGCCTACTTATTTCGTAGGCGACAGTCAGTGTTGCAGTGCGATGAAGTGAGGTTGTGGTGCAAAGCAAAAAAATCATCGCATAAGCCAGTATCGATATTCGTTAGTATTTTTGAAAAATACTAGTCAATCGATTTTTTATATCGAGGCACAGCTTGTTTTGCCGTAACTCTGCCAACAGCTGATTTATTCAAATGAAAATAAGAAATTGCTTGGATGGCATCTTTGGATTTTCTGAAAAGCCTGCAATTTGCGGCGCAAAAACATAGCAAACAGCGCCGAAAGGATCCGGACAGCACGCCATACGTTAACCATCTAATAAATGTGAGCACAATCCTAGCAGAGGCGGGCATCCGGGACGAGGGCGTGCTCATGGCGGCCGTGCTGCACGATGTGGTTGAGGACACGGACACAACTTTTGGCGAACTGGAGGATCTGTTTGGTGTGGACGTGTCCAGCCTGGTGCGCGAATTGACCGACGACAAGACCCTGGCCAAAGAGGAACGCAAGCGCCTGCAAATAGAGAATGCGGCCCGTGCCACGCGCCGTGCCAGATTCATCAAGCTGGCCGACAAGCTGGACAATCTGCGAGATCTGCAAATCAACAAGCCTCGTGGCTGGACGGAGGTATGTGAAGCGTGTACTTCCTCAAGAAATAAAGACTAATTGCCATGTCCTATGCAGGAACGCCGCGAGCAGTATTTCGTGTGGGCCAAACAGGTCGTGGATAACATGCGCGGCACGAACGCCACGCTGGAGGCGCAGCTGGACGAGATCTTTGCCGACCGCAATCTTTTGTAAATAATAAGTCAGCAAGAGCAAGCATTAGGCTTTAGTTTTTATTGTTCTCGTAGAATGCCAGCATGAGCTTGGCCAGCTGCTGCGTCTCGGCCAGCGTTATGGCATTATAGAGAGAGGCTCGGATGCCGCCCACCGAGCGATGTCCCTTCAGCTGTATCATGCCCTCGGCCTCGGCCTGGGCCAAAAATTCCTTCTCCAATTTCTCGTCGCCGCTGGCGCTGCCAATGCGGAAGGGCACATTCATATGGGAGCGCACCTGCTTCTGCACGGGACAGTAAAAGAAGCCCTTCGATTGATCTATAATCTCGTAGATGAGCTGCGACTTGGCCTTGGCACGCTCGCACATGCCCGCGACGCCGCCATTGCGCTTGATCCACTTGAAGACCAGGCCCATGACATAGATGCTATAAGAGAAGTAAGATATTAAGGTGCTGCCCAGCTTAATCGCAATCCTAACTTACCCGAAGGTGGGCGGCGTATTGAGCAGCGAGTTGTTCTTGTCCATCTGCTCAAAGTTCAGTATGGATGGCGTGATTTTCAAGTGCTTGCCTATCAGATCCTCACGGACAATGATGACTGTAACGCCCGCGGGGCCAATGTTCTTTTGTGCGCCCGCAAAAATCACGCCAAATTTGCTGATGTCAATGGGCCGGGACAGAAAATTGGACGACATGTCGCACACCAATGGCACCTTGGCGTCCAACTGGGGCACAAAATCGAACTCCACGCCCTCCACCGTCTCATTGTCGCAATAGTAGACATACGAGGCATTCGCATCCATTTTCCAGCTGCTCTGGCGGGGCACGTCCGTGTACTTTGGCAGCTTGGGCAGCACGGCGTTCACCTTGCCGTACTGGGCTGCTTCCTTGGCCGCCTTGGCAGACCACGAGCCGGTGATGACGTAATCGGCCGTGCCCGTGCATCCGATTAGATTCAGAGCAACCGCCGCAAACTGTCCGGTGCCGCCGCCCTGCATCAACAGCACCTTGTAGTTCGAGGGCACATTGAGCAGCTCGCGCAGATCGGCAATGGCCGCATCGTGTATTTTGGCATAGTTGCCGGAACGATGGGACATTTCCATGACCGAAATGCCGCTGCCATTGCAGTTGAGCAGATTCGTCTGCACTTCCTTCAGCACCTAGTATGTGAAGCAAGGACTCGTTTATAACCTAAAACTAATCTGATTATATTTGATTTTCACTGACCTCTTCGGGCAACTTGGCTGGGCCGGCGGCAAAATTGATAACCATATTGTAGATGATCTCTATTCGATCTGCGAACCTCGTCGGCAGGTCGTAAAAATATAACTGAAAGTGTTGCGATTGGCAGCGATCGAGAACTGCGCTTGCGACTGCGACGGCGACGGCGACGGCGACTGCGCCGCTGACTGCTGATAAATGAAATGAACACGAGAGAGAGAGAGGGAATATCAACAACAATTATATATGTGCGTACAATATAGCAAAGCGTGTGCGCCAAAACATGCGCTGGACAACGAACTTGTCAACCAGCCAGGCAGAGGCGTCGTTCGCTCTTTCTAAGGCAAGCCGAAGCTTGCAAGCAGCACAGCTTCGACTACGCCGCTGGCGCAGCAGCTGCGGCGAAGCCCAGACAGTCGCTGAATTCGATCAAAACAAGTTGGCGAACCGCACAGCCATTCGCCGACTGCGGCGACTGCGACTGCAGCGTGCGAAAACAACACGCGATTTACACCGCGCTGCCGCCCCAATTCGCCCTAATTCGCCGCATCGGCTTGTTGTTGCCATGCACTTCACTGGAAAGGCGTAAACAAGTGCAACGGCAAGCAGTAAACAAGCAAATACAGTAAGTCCTGACTAAGGTGCGTCATTGCAAGCTAGCACATTTTGTTCAAAGATCAGAAAACTTTAAACCGACTAATTTTTTAAAAAGTTGTATAGAAACTTTTTCGTTCAACGTTTTATTAAAATTTGACAGCTGACTTTTATTAAATAAAATTGTTCAGAACTTAAAATAGGTCATTTTAGGACTTTTCATGATAGTGAAATTTTCAATTTTAGGATATTGAATTTTTATGAAATTATAATCACATATTTCCCATATCTAAAAGCATTCACATGCATTGCAGCTGGGTCAACATAGTCAAGCTAGTCTGTACCTCTGTTTGTCTACCGACAGCTCGGATCTGTATTTAGCTGGTAGCCAACCACTTGACTAGGCTTCCGTTGATGTAATTGAATCCATCTCTATACGGAATGCATATTTAATACGAAAGCGCGTGAACCGCTTTAGCCGAGGCTCTCTGTACACAGAACAGACAGATTGGCTGGTTAATTGCCGGGGCCATACATAACAGTAAGTATGTAGCCAAACATGTGTAGACATGTTTGTGCGCATATATTATTGACAAGCATGTATAAGTTCTTATCTTATTGATTCAATGCTATCGCTGCAGGAAATAAGAACTTTCTCAGGTTTGAAGTGGCTTTGACATTTTATTTATGCCAAGCAGGGCGCACTGCTCTAATTACTTTATCATCCTCATTGCTTTAGAACGTATAAGAGGTGCTTCAATTTTCCAATTTAGTTCCAACCGGCCGTTTGGCAAAGCGAATTTCCAATAAGATGCAGGCAACGTGCCTGGAAATTTAAACGTGTGCCTAATCGTGCGGTGTCAAAGTGTTTCTCAGTGTGCGTGTGTATGTGTGAGAGAGAGAGAGAGAGAGCCCGTGAGACGTGTGCCTGTATTGTTAGTATGTGTTGTGTGTGTGTGCGTGTGTGGGCCGCAGTCAATGTGTGTGAGTGAGTGGTCATTCATAAACGTTAAGCCAATAATTTACTGTTGTTTGGCAAGGGGCTTGGCCCGTTTTGGTCATTAATGAGCTTTTGCACTAAAAAAGAAAAACAACAATTTTTTTAGTTTTGTTTTATTTTTTTGTCTACTAAATTAAGTGTTGCTTAATGCACAATTCGGGAATTGTACTGGCTTGCAGCCTATTGGGGCTGCGCTTGCACCTTGCCCACAATATCGCTCCAGAAGTTTCCGTAATCTTTTAGCACAGTGCCGCTGCAAGGAAATTAAATAAAATAAAAACAAGTTTTTAATTAAATATAAGCTATAAACGGGCATAGCTAGATGAGTTGACAATTTTAGTATAGATTCTTGGGCTTTGCAACACTGCGCTACAAGAGTGGATGTACAAATTACAAATTTATGTTATGTAAAAGCTTTATAAGATATTTTATAAGACTTCAGCACTTCAATTAATAGGTTCTGTTATAAGACTTTTAAGCAGACAATGCAATGTTGTGTGTTATAAAAACCTTATAAGATATGTTACTTTTTAGCACTACACTAAAAATTAGCATGCACTTATATTAGCACTTATATAAGCCTATTTATAAGAGTTTTTAGCACAGAATATTGTTTTTATACAACATTTATTAGATATTTTATAAGAATTTTTAGCACTGCTGTTAAAAATTAGCATGCACAAATATATTTATAAGACTTTCCAGCACACAATTCATTGTTATGAGTTGTGTAAACTTTACAAGATATTGTATAAGACTGCGCTACAAGGGAGCATGGGGAGCATTAAATATAAGTTAGATAAGACTTTCCAGCACACAATACAATGCTAAGTTTTCATATAAATTTGATTCGATCTTTAAAGAGTTTTGCAACACTGCGTTCAAAATGTTTATGCATACAATACACTGTTATGACGTATAAGATCTTAATCTTTTTTAATGCTTTGCGGCAATGCTTTGTGTTATATCAGTTGTATAAGATCTTTTATAAGACTTGACAAAACAATGTAATATGTTGTTACAAGTACTTAGTTAAACGTTAACAATCGCTATAAATAGCCGCAACTGGATGAGTCGACACTTTTGGTTCGGTTACACTGCGCTACAACTTTCAGCCAGCTATTGCGGCAATTTATCAAAAAGTCAGAACGAAGCCAAGTGTAGTATTAACTTTGTAGTTGCTTTTCAGTGTTGACAAACACATAATTTATAAATCATTTGGCACATTATGCGTATGCCAAGTGATAAATGAAGCAACTGTCACACACACACACACACACACACACACACTTGCTCTGTGGTAAACGCGACCATGCAGCACAGTGTCGCTTTTGTGTTGCATTTAAGAGAAGCGTCAACAATTTTTTGCCGACGTCATTGTCAACTCTTTTGCTTTAAAAAAACTGGTTTTTTTCTAGGATTTTTTTTCCCTTTTCTTTTGCCGCAAATCAATTACATAAGTCTTTTGATTATCCGGCATTTTGCGGACAATTATGTGCGCATTTCTTATGTGGGTCAACGTGTCGTATGATTAATGAGCTGCGCCTTGCACCGACAATGATTTGGCCAAGTTAGCTTGTTGCTTTAATATACACACATATATATATATATTCTATACTTACGTAAAGTAGACATTGCCCCGCTTGTTTTGTGGCGCCTTCCAGATCAGCTTGGCGCCCAACTTATCCCGATTGTCCGAATGCGTTATGGCCGAGCATTCGGGTATCGTCTTGGTATTCTCGCTTTGCTCCCATTCGCCAATCCATTCGTTCGAATTGGCATCGCGTGCCTGCAGAAAGAAGCCGCGAAATGTGGTCGCCTCATGCTGTTCCTGGGCATAGATGACCACCGAAATTTGCTGGCCGGGATGATAGGTTTGCGAGCTGGCGACCACCTCGAAGGGATTCGTGTGCGCCGGCTGGGTGCGCGCCTTGCCATGATTGGGCTGATTGGCGCGCTGCTTAACACACGTATCCGCCGGCGCACCGTCCGGAAAGCCCGAAACGCCGCCCATCAGCAACTGCAGCAGCTGCAGCAGGAGCAGGCCACAAGGTGTCCATCGATTCGCCATGACTGTTCCGTTAGCTGCGCGCGCGCAAGTTGTGTTAATCGAAATGTTAAAACTCTTGGCCTGGCCGGCGGCGTTGGCGCTTTTAAAGCCTCCAGCGGCGCGAGGTGTCCACAAAAAAGCTCGCGCCATTGGCATGGGCGTCTCGTTGGCTTTGTTGCTGTTTGTGTTCGGCTTTATACCCATTGAACCCATTGAAAATGTGCAAAAAAAAAAGGTGGATTGGTTATCACGAGTTGTATGTTACAAGCAGCAGGAGCAGCAGGAGGAGCCCCCGACACATAAAGTATATCAATATATATATATTCCCGATCAGCATCAACAGCCGAAACGATCTAGCCATGTTTGTCTGCCTGTAAAAAGGCTTCGATCTCAGCGACTATAAGAGCTAGATATTTGCCATTTTTAACACTAATCCTTTCAGTGTTCGAAAGGATCAAGTTTCAAATCGATAACTTAGTCTGTTTCTCGGAAATCGATAAAAATCGATATCGATATTCAGTTGCTTATGCATATCTCTGAACTTATAGAAGATAGAGACACCAAATTTGGTATGTAGACTCTTAAGTAATATACACAGCCTAATTATAGTTCACTTTTTTATAGCCTATCCACGTTCCTTCTTAAACTGAACAACAAAAATTCTTAGTGATACAGTCTAGAACTTTGGAATTTATACACATTTAAACAACACTTGTATGATCTGAAAATTTCAGAAAAGTTCGAACAATAAACACCCTAGTTAATCAGGAACATATAGCCAAAAGTGCGGGACTAATGATATAGGAAGTACACGTAGCATAAAATATGTCGAAATATTTGTACATTGCTGGCTGGCTTCAGGGTATCTTGTAGTCGTGCACTCCCCACTAAGGCACTCTTGTCTATTTTCTGTTCGTTTTGGCCAGGCTAACCAGTTTTTAATGATCAAAAAGCCAAATAGTTATGCGCAGTTCCTTTCCTGCAGTGCTCCAAACTGGGTCAAACATTAGCGCTTTGATGCAGCCGCTCCCCCCCCCCCCCCTCCCCCACACCCCTTCGTTGCCTCCCCTCTCGCCCCACCCCACGGGCTGCCCACACACAGCAGCTCGTTCCCAGGCTTCAGTGCGAACTCCAGGCCAGGCCAGGCCAGAGCAGAGCTGCGTTTGATTCGGCTCGTCTGGGTTTATTTGCCATGGTTTTTGGGGCGCTAAGTGCTCCATTACGAAATTCTATGCTTCTAATCGCGGCCCACTGGCGATGTTGTTGGCCTTGTTTACTTTTCAGCTCAATTTTGCGCGTTTTAATGTGTTAATTGACAGGCGGCTGGCTCGGGCTCTGACTCTGGCTCTGACTCTGGCTCTGGCTGCTGCTTTTGATTTCATTGAGCTTTGGATTTCGACTTCAGTTTCCTTTACAAATGCAAAACCTGTTGTCGCACTTGGCCCAAAGCCAAGTCATCGAGCGTTAATTTAATAAAATATTCAAGTATCTCAATTGCTTTCATCAGGAGTTCAACACGGAAACAACTCTTGAAGATGTTATTAAGTAAATATTCAAAAGTTTTATAAAATTTATGAGTAAAATTCATCCTGAGATTAAATCAGGAGCAAAATGGGCTCTAACCAGAAAATTGCTTCAGTTTAAACCAAGCTATGATAGTCAAGGAAATCTATTTACACTGAAAAAAAAAACAACAAATCAATATTTGTGTTTTTCTTTTTTAATTCTTAGAGTGTACTGACAGCCGGAGTATCACATATGGAAATAGTCTGCAGTTTATACATGATCTTATGGGAGTTACTTTATTTATTAAGTGAAAGAAATTACCCGGCGTTGCTCGGCTCATTCTACAATGTTGAATGTTGTACCGAACTTCTATGTGTTGTTCAAAAATGTCAAAACGCTTCCATTAAATTAGAAAAACTAATTAAAAACGTTTTTTTTTCAAAATGGAAAAAACTAAGCTCACTTTTCTTTCAAATATAACAAACAAGTGTTGCAGAAAAACAAATTAACAACTAAATGCTGTACATTATGAAAATTGGTTTAGTTTCAACAAAGTTGAAGATACTTTTCTAACTAACAAAGTTAATCATGTTTCATAAAGTTTTGTCGTTAAAGGCGAGAGGATTGCACATTTATGAACTTGAATTCAAGCTAAATATTCATATGTTAATGAACATTTATGGGAATGACAACTGTGCTGGCGAGTTTTAGTTGTATTTGCATTGGCAAATGGGTTTTGAACAGTGCAAATAGATGAAATAATATCTGAAATAGAGTTTGGCAATTAGTTGGCAGCATTAATTAACTTTAGTTCTCGAGTAGTCGAGTGGACGAGCTGGGCTGCTGGATGGCAAATGTTTTGTAAATATTTAACGATAGAATTGTTGAACTTTTTTGTTTGCCGCAAAATGATTTTGTTGGCTGGTTGTCTGCCAAGGGTCAGTTAACCCGAAAGCGAGCCGGACTAATCAAATAGGTAGGTATTCGTGCAGCCCAGTAGCTCATCCATTATAGATGTGGCGAATGCGAACTTTTAACTCCCTGGGCCCCACAGTCGACCTCCACTGTACAGTACAGCCGGACAAATGACATTTGCGCCGCATCACGCCCAAAGTTTGGCAAACACGGCCAATCCCCAACAGCTCTCGCGACCCGTCGACTCGTCGAATGCAGCCCAAATTGGGTAAGAAGCACGGCAAACGGTTCCTTTAACCGATGGCCGTTGTAAATAGTACAAAACAGCGCACTTTATGAGCGCCAGAGCGGCAAGGGAGGGAGGATGCGTCCACTTCATCGACGTTGGCGCGGAAATGTGTGTCACCTGCAGGACGGCAGTGCGCATGTCCTGTGAGCACCAGAGCGCACGCTGGTGAAATCAAAAAATTCTTTCACCAATTCCCAAAAACGAGCTGACTTCGACACGGACTCGGACTAGGACTCGGACTCGGACGCAGCCAGAACAGAACGCAGTCAGACGTTGTAGCGCGTGGTCGTGCAGCGTGCAGCGAGCAGAAGACTTATATAAAAAATATATAAAAGACTACAAAAATCAACAACAACAACAGTAAGAACAACAAGAACTACGTCTAGAACTAGAACAACAGCCAGGCGAGCGAGAAAATTGTGAGCAATTTTTTGAAATTTTCATACTATATATTTTACGCGCGCGAGTGTCTGTGTGCGAGTGTGCGAATGTGTGTGTGTGTCTGTGTGTCTGTGTGTGTGTGCGTGTTCTGTGTGTGTGTGCGTGTTCTGTGTGTGTGTGTTTTGTGTGTGTGTGATTGTGTGTGCGTGTCCTGAGTCAGCCGCAGGCAAAAAAAAAAAAACAAAAAAAGTGCCACACAAAAATAAACCGCTCAAAGGCAACGTGCAAAGTTTTGTCTGTTGATTTTGAGCAACAATAAAAAAAAAGAGAAAAATAAAGAAAAGCGAAAAAAACAAAAAAATATTTGAATGCAAACACAAGCGGGCAATAACAATAAAGTGTAACACAACCAGATAAACTCAACACCCCGACAAATCAGTTCTGTCTAAAACTATTCATACTATATTCAGGCTTATACACTCGAAAAAACGAACAGCACGAAATCGAAAAGCTTTTTGATTCCGCTGACTCTTCTGTTTAAAACTATTCATACTATATTCAAGCTTATACACTCGAAAAAAAGGAACTTACTTTTTAGAAAACATAAAAAAGCAGTGCTGATAAATAGAAAATATTTTCCAAAAAGCAGAAAATTCTTTCGAGATATAAAGTTATATATAAAATTTCAGTTTATATTTCTTCATGAAGAAGCAGAAAAATTTGATAAATAACTTCTTTTGCAAAAAGCAGCCTATTTCTATTCACGAAGCAGCAAATTTTTTTCTAGAATATAGAAAAAGAATAGTAAAAAATGTCAGACTATTTTTTTTTCCAAAAAGGCAGAATATTTAACTTCACGATGGTGAAAAAAATTAGATTATCACAGAACTTTTTGTTTGAAAAAAAAGGAATGGCACGTGTTTTTTCTCGAGTGTATAGTAAACATTGAGGCATGTTGTCCAAATGCTTGACGAAGCGTACATAAGCAGGCAGCTCGCAATAAACTGAAGCGGATTGAAATTGAAAATCAATGCCTTTTGCGAATCAAATGCGAATATGTATATAACATATATACATATATATGTACATGTATTGGTACACGCTGCGTATACGTGATATGCACGAAGGCAGCGAGCAAAACTCAAATAATAATAAAGGGAATTCTCACGTGACGCATAAAGCCGCACACACACACACACACACACACACACACACACAGAAACAGCATGAAAACAGATATTTGTATAAGCTTTAAGGCAACACAAACACACACAGACACACACTCGCACCTGTCCGCTGATTATGATGCGCTGCATACTTTTAGGGGCCGCACAAAAATGACAAACAGCAACAGCCGCATTTTGCATACATGGTATTTAATGAACTTTGTGGCGCTGTGTGTGTGTGTTTGTGTGTGTATTGTAGTAGCGCGTTTTGCTTTTAATAATTTAGCGCACTCAGTAGTAAATGGCGCGTTTAAAGCATGAAACGTCAGGCGAACCCAAAAAATGCCATTTAATGCCGCCGCAGTTACGCTGCCTGCCTGCGTGTATGTGTGCGTGTGTGTGTGTGTGTGTGTGTGTTGTACTGTGCAATAACAACCCCGGACTGAAAGGCACACTAACACAGTTTAGCCAAGCTCCGTTACTGAGGACTACGTCATCCTAGCCAGGCAGTCAGCTCCAGCCTGGAGCTGCCTTTGGCAACGTCGTCACATTTGCGCATTCACAATCACATCGCGTGGCATAGGCCTGGCCTCCACACACACACATAATCACACACACACACACAAACACACACAACTATATATAGGGCCAACTCTTTGGTGTGTAGCATGTGAAGTTATACGTACTCGCCCCGAGCTTGGATCGATTTGGGATAGACATTGCGGCAGCTGCTGCAGTTACCCGAGTTGCACTTGCAACTTGCCACTTATTTTTTTTTCTCGCTGCTGTTGCAAGTATCTGCAGCCACGTCATCAATTTGCAAAACGACAAATCGAATTTGGGCTCAACAAAAACTGAAACCAAAATACATTTGAATACGAGCAAGCAATTTGCCGGCGGCCTAGCTGCTGCTTTTGCGCCTTGATGCTACTGCCAAATGTTGCAGTCAATTTTGACATTATCAAAGAACGGCTGACCCTTGACCTTAGCCGGCGGCAACAGCATGTGATGCTATAGTCTGGCACTTTATTATTTGTTGGGCAACGCTTTCGATTTGCCAGCAAAATGATTTGCCATCAAATCGCATGTCGCCTCCTTTGCTGCCAGCGCATATCCTTGTCGCAGAGTTTGCGTTTATAATTTATATTACTTGTTCGTTTCCATTGTTTCAGCTGCGCTTGGCCTTGTCCAAATGTAGCTTTGTCTCTCTGTGTAAGTGTGTGTGTGTGTGTGTGTGTGTGTATCTGAGACCTTTAAGTATGCCCAGCGGCAGTTGGCACTTTGTCGGCCCCAGGGACGGATTTTAGGCTCTTTTACGACCATTAAAATATGCATTTAAATATATATATATCCTCCCAAGTCGGAGCCTCTATTTGAAAATTGAAATTGTGTGGTTATTTACTGAACGTCTTGGCGTTGATTGTCGTTACGCCCCATTGCCTGGCACATGACTGTAATAATAATGATTGCCAGTTTATGACCCCGTCTACGAAAATGGAAAATTGCCATCGCTCACAAATATTTAGTTTTGCCTTTGTTCATCAATTCTTTACTAAGCTGCTTGGAATTGCTTCGAGCTCTTCGAATATAAGCTATGCCAAAATGTATTTCTTCTAAATCATTAAAACAATATTTATCGCAAATTCTGTTCAAATTTGAAAAGTCAAATAAATTTTGGATAGTAAGCAAAACTCTTTGCCTTTATGATCTTGTCTCTGAGATCCAGGAGATTTACTGAGCTGTGCTGCTTAAATTGTGGTATTTTTTTCTTACTTAAAAATCATAAACATTTTTTGAACTTTTCTGTATAAAAGTTGCCCATATATGTTCCTAAAATAAGAGTGTTCCTTCGAGTACATTCCCGCTCTGAATATCTTAAGACAGACAGCTGGATCTTCTTCCAGCCCTTACTTGGATTGGAAAAAAAAAAAAATCATAAAACACTCTAAAAATATGAAATACCAAAATTTTTGTATGTGGCTTCTCACAAACATACGAAGGACTGCATTCTCAGAGACCTTGAAGAGGCTTTAATTCAAATATATGTAATATAAGTTCCATACGAAGGACTACATTCTCAAAGGTTCTACGAGGCTTGTATTCAAATATTTTATATAAGTTCTGCCTAAAAACTGAGATCTTTACATATATTTTCAACAATTTCTCAATTTAATTACTAGCTGGCAGTTTACGGTCTTGTTCGTTCAAAGTTGTTAGCTTCTAATTTTAGGCATCAATTTTCCACCCATTTTCCGCTCGTGGCAAATTAAAATAAACACGTACCATTCACGTCTCAAGCTAAACTCTCACTTATCAGTTTGTTGTCCATTGAATTTGGAATCAAAAGCTGACATCAACATTTGACGCAAATTTTTGTCACTCTGCGTTGAAAGTTTGAGGCCAAACAATAAAATTTTGTTCACACAACCTTTGACCCGCATTTCCCATCGTTTGGGTTTTGTTAAAATCGTCAAAGATGTGACTATTCAGATGTAACTTTTAACAAAGTTCTTTGAAGATATGTTTCCAGTCGATAGGACTAAAGTGAAAACTTGGCCTAAAAATATTTGACTTACATTTTCCACCCGCTTGGGTGGATTTTGCGATAAGCCTGAAATGTATTTTGTTATCACAAAGATTCTTGGAAATAATCAGGAAATGTGTCACCTACATTTTCACCGAGAAACTGTTGATTTTTCGAAAAGATTGGTAAATCTCTTAAAGGAATTTTCACAATGTTTGAGGCTAATCGAATGCTAAAGAATAAAGTTACATGCAACCCCTTTCGCGATTTTTCCACGCTTGTGGGTGGAACTCTCATGGTTCGAGTACAAACCCTGTTATATATAGAGATCAACTGATTTATTGTCTGCAACAGAGCGCAGAGAGATAAATACAAGACAATCATGTACTCTGATTATACTTGCTGGCAAATGTGGCGAGGGAGGCGTTGCCTCCATTTCCCAGATGCTGTTTGCGCAACAACTGTAATTAATTAGCTTGTGTTGATTCTGTAAATTGTCTCGGTTAGGTGTTATCACTGTGTACGACATTCTGTGGTATTTTAAGTGAGTGTGCGTGTGTGTGTGTCATGTGTGTCGTGTGTGTCTGCCTCTGACTGGGACTTAAAGTCAATCCAGCTTGGCTCTTGGCCCATTTGGCTGATGACATAAAAACCACTTGAACTTTGTTGGTAACTGGCATTCGAGTTGTGCTCTTTACACCCCAAACGAGCTGAGTGTGTGTGTGTGCATGGGTATGTGTGTGTGTGTGTGTGTGTGGGAGTAAGGGATTATTGCACGTGTGGATTATTAAAGCAAAGCGCGTACAAATAGTCGACACATTTTTTAGGTCAACGCAGAGCTAATCCAACAAACTAGCTACAGCATGTGCCTGCTATCTGGCATGTGTGTGTGTTCGAGTGTGTGTTTGTGTGTGTAACTCACGAGGTGTTTTATGTGCAATTAAAATGACAAACGGCTGTCGCTTAGCCGCAGCCACTGTCCCGACAGTGCGTGCTGCAAAGCCAGCGGCAAGTAAGTTGGCGTGCATAGATTGGTTCACAGTCCAGGAACATGGTCTGTGGCTGTGGAAGGGTTAGAGTGCAGTGTTGGCAACTGTTGCTAAACAAAAGCCGCTAAAGCCAGTGTTGGAAATAGTTAAACATAGCTTAAATACTTTTATGAAAGCTGAATTGCAGGCGCCGGCAAATTGTCAAATTTAGCACAGAAAATAGGCAAATTAAGCTGGAAAACAGCGGAATTTGCAACACTAGTCACGAATTTAGCCAGCAGCTAGGCCGGTGGCTGCATATGGTTTGCTGTACAGTGTTTAAAGTAGCTCAAAATAGCTTAATTAGTTTTAGCAACAGAAAACTGAAAACATGTTAACACTAGAAGAGCACAGCAAATAGCCAAGTTTAGCTAAAAAAGAGCTGAATTCGTAGCACAGTTTACGAGCTAGGCCTGCAGTCAGTGTTGAAAACAGCTAAAAGTAGTAGATTATGTTTAATAAAAGAAAACTAAAAACTGTTAATGCTTAACGAGCACAGCAAACAGCCAAATTTAGTTGGAAACTAGCTGAATTTGCAACACTAGTCATGAGCTTAGCCAGCAGCTAGGCCTGTGACTGCATATGGATTGGCGGAAGTGCGCTTCATGGATTAACGGGCAAATGCATTAGCGCTTGGCGACGTGCTTCTAGAATTGGAAATGTGCGAAAGCAGCTTTCCACAAACACACAAGCAGGCTGGCCACACCCCATTAGTAAACGCCTTGCTCGCACTAGATTTAAATTTTGTAGCGCTTTCAAAGCGCATTCACATCCGCATTCACTTCCGACGCAACGCCACGTGTCTAACTTTCGTACACATAGGTATATTTGTGTCTTAGTGTGTGTGTGTGTCTGTGTGTGTATGTGTGAGTTTAAAGCCAGGTCATTTAGTTTGGCAAAGTGCAATGTGAATGCCGCATGGATAGGCTTTTGAATTGCTTTTGTGCGCCGCATGCGAAGCGAGCAAGTTAAATGGATTGAGATTCTTTATGGGAAATCGAGTTTAAATTGCCCAGCACCGTTGGGGCCAAAACGGATTTACAGTCTACTTTGCCCCACACACAGACAACACACACACACACACACACACATACATATGACAAACGATGTGCCCAGGAAGTTATCTAAGGCCACATAAATTCTCTACATAAATTCAGTTGCGTTTATCGGAATCGCTTGACATATATAGATATATTTATACGCCTGTTAGTTGCATCGTTTTCAATTGTTTCTGTTGGTTATCTTAGCTTTCATTGCTTGTCGCACACAGTCAAATAGTTAGAAATAAATGATATTTAAAAAATATTATATAGATATATAGATTTGTAGACTTTTAAGGCAGGCGTTGCTTTGGCAACAGCACACGCAGATCCTTGATAGCAGCTGGCTTTGAGCCCTTAAATGACTGCTGAAACAGTTTGTGTTTACCTTGAGCTAATAACTGAGTTGTGGCATGGTATTTATCTAACCTTTTCATTGTATTTAATTCGGCTTACTTGAGTTTCCTTTTGGAGCTCAACGAACTAAGCGTTTTTTCTTTCACTTAATATTCACCTAAGTTACGCCAAAAGAGATCCTTGAGGTATTTAAACACAAAAATCGCAGTTTTCAAGGAAAATTAAGAAATGTATCTTATAAGTTTATCTCATGCTCATTGTAAAGTTCATGTTAGTTACCAAGAAGATGTAATTACGACTTGCTCTACTAGTTTTTCGTCTCCTTAACTTTAATTTTAAATATATTTTCAATCTGAAGGTTCTCAATGCTCAAGTAAAATATTTAATTAATCAGTTCTTATATTCATTGTAAAGTTCATGTGAATTAACTAGCCAGTTTCTCGTCTATGTAACTTTGATGTAATAATAATCGACTTATAATAATAATAATACCGTACACTGTTAATGCTCGTCGTTATGTTTAACAAAAAACGAATACATGTTCTCATGTTCTTTGTAGAGTTCTTGCTACTTGTCATGAGGATAAATTTCTTAATTAGTTTTTTCTCTCGCTAATTTCAGTGTTGAATTTTTTTACAATCTGGAAGTTCTCATTTATTACATTTATAGCATGTCAAATGCAAGTTAAATATTTAAATTCACCGCTCTTTTCATGTTCATTGTAAAGTTCATGTTAGTTGTTATGAGGATGCATTTGCGGCTCGCTTAACTAGTGTCTCGTCTATCTAACTTCATTAATAAATATTTATAATCTAAAAGTGGTTTATGCTCGTCGTGAAAGGCAAATACAAGTAAATTGACATAGAGTTCATGTTATTTGCCATAAGCATGAACTTTCGGCTCGTCTAACTAGCTTCTCGTCTCACAAATTTCAATGTTAAATTTATTTACAACCTACAAGTTCTCAATGTTTGCTGTTATATTTATCAAATAGCAATTACAAGTTGATTATGTCTACATGCAAACTGTGTTTGTTGCTGTCAGGCATGTCAAATTTTTACAATGGAGTTAAAGAGCCTGTCACGATTGTCAGTCACTTGTAGACAATGTACTAATGTGATTGCAAGGCTCTCTATATACCCTGTACTTTTCATAAACTGATATTATTGTATGTATAAACGCCAACCCTCATTGCAATAATATGCCACACAGTTGACATATCTGCAAAATCGCAATCGCCACGCCCCGTTGCGTGCATTATGGAAATATGAATGGTGCTGACAGCAATGGCAACTGCAGCGCGACGGGGCGTATGCGTAATGCATGCCGCACAGAGGACCGCCAAAATGTCAAACGAATGCCAAACATTAAAGCCACGGCGATGCCAATGTCACTCGATTGGCTTATGGCAGCATTTATTCATGCACCATGTGACGGGCGCAAAGGTTAAATGTTGCACATTGAATGCCATTTTACCAATCAAATGTGGAACCGTGACGCATCCGTTGCGCATCCGCTGCACTGGTGTTGCCGGAAACGGAAATGCACAACAGCAACCACACAAACAGCGCCGGAGACGACAAAAAAACAAAAAAAAGTGCAGAAAAAATAAAAAATACAAAAATAATAAATAAATAAACACCAACTGAGCAATGGCCATGCTTTCGCTCTTTTGAGTCCACCAAAATCTTGTAGACTTGTCAGAGTTCTTGTGAGGCCGTTTTTGCAGCCCCGCGCTGGCTAATTGGGCTCAGCGTTCGTTCGACTTGGATTTTCCAGTACGTGCTGCAAATGGCAAATGTTGGGAAATGTCGGCTGGGGTTAGGGTTAGGGTTGGATGTCTGCTGTAGGAACCGCTGCTTGCCACGCCATGTTTCGTGCTTTTCGAATTTTCTTTAACTTTCTTTGTTGAGCCCCAAAACCGTTTCTGTGTGTGCTGCGCTGTTATTGTCCCCACCCCAGGCTAGAAAATATAAATATCAAAAAAAAAAGGAACAAAGAAAATCAGTTTTCCGAACGCCGAAGATTAAATACCCAAGCTGTGATTTGAAGCGTTTGTTCCTATTGTATATGATATATTAAGCCGGGTTAGAAAATGCACTGTAAAGAAAAGTAAACTCAATTCCAGAAAATTGCCCTAAAATAATAACATTTTCTGAGTTTCTGTTGTGGCATAAAAAAAAAAACTTATTAAGCGGACATGTTTGTTTTCATAAGAAAAGTTTCTTAAATAAGGAAAAGTTGGCCTTTAAAAGCAATTTTCTAATATTAAAAGAAAAATTGTTTGCGTGTGTGCTAAAAGAAAGTCAAACCTCATATTTAATGATTTGCTAATGCGATGCTAATGAGATTTATTTTTATTTTTTGTAGATCATACGTTAAGATCATAGCTTAACTATTACATGCCAAGTTGCAAGATGTCTTGCGAAACAAAGAAAATTGCTTAAGCAAAAACTCTGGTAGTTATACGATACAGAGATTCGATATGTCTTACTCCGACATAATTACTGCCTGCACAAAAGGCGCATCTGTGCAGAATTCAATACAGAAAGCTTTACAACTGAGAGACTAGCCTAGATATATAAACAGACAGATGGTTGTTTATAAATCGACTTGGCTGTTCAGATCAAGAATGTATATACATTATGGGACTGGCAACTGTGGCTTCTACATTTCATGGCAAAATCACAATACCTTTCGAACAGCAAACCCAAGCCCAAGCCCTTAGCTCCGGCAACGCCTACAACGTGTACGACTCACGGCATATCCGTTTGACTTGGATTTTGTTGTTGTTGCTGTTGTTGTTGTCCTCGCCGTCGCCAGTTTGTTGCTTTTTGTTTGTTTATTTGAGCGACAATGCCTACTAGCAATACTTTATTGTTTATTCGCATTTTTTCGCCATTTTTATTTATTGCCCTTCACATGGCAACGGCTGCCGAAACGTTCACATAGCATTGCATCCGATCACGACACACACAATCCCGCCCACAATTGGCCCACATAGCATTGGCATAATATGGTTTTCGTACAACAATCATAATTCATTATGCCGCATGCTAATTGCACGCTCCGCATTTCCACTTAGCGACTTCTAAGTCCTGAATCGGGGGCATAAACACAATTCCAGCAGTTCATGTACATGAAATGCGAAACTAAATGAATTCACAATAGGCTTGAGCTGCGCTCGGAGGGCGGGGGGCTCTACATTGGAGACCTATTAGCAACATGCAATATTTAATTGAGTTTTAATATATACGTATATACGCCTACATGCCTTTAGTGCTAACCTTAATCTAAATAAAACATGAATGCGATACACAAAACACAAAAAACCCATTCACAGTATAAAAGTAACTAAATAAATAGTTCAAGGTGTTGGTAAAGTCCAAAATGTGATTCAATGCAAATGAATCAGAAATTTCGTGTGGCCCAGTTATAATAAAGTTTTATTTATATTTACCAAACAAATTGAAGAATTCGGCCAAAGACAGAAAATAGACTCGATAGATGAATAAATTATCCAGCTAATTGGTTAACTGAATAAGGAGGTTGCTGGTTCGAGTCCCAGGCTACTTTTAATAAAAATTTATAATCTTATATATATTTCTTATAAGTGAAGCCAAGCTATTTGAGTATGAACGAAATGTGCAGTCTCTGTAAAAGAGGATGCTTCTAAGGTTAGGTTAAAATGTTAGAAGCTTCATAAATTCCTTGTAGACTTTTTAAGTTGCTATGTTGTGCGAAATTTGACGGACTTGTGCTTTTTATTTAATAGTTATAACAATAAGTGAGAAGCTATAGTCGGGAGTATCCGACTAGCTGATACCCAGAAACCTCTTCTCCTGCCTGTTAACTACATTTCACAAAACCTTTTTGCCCAATTTATAAAACTGTTCGTCCGGACTGCCTGATAAAATGTTAACTGCAGCTGTCTTTTGGCCAAAGTAAGCAAGACTACAAAAAGTTACTTGTTTTAAGTGAAGGGGCATAGTAATGAAAGTTTTTTTGAAAATCATGAAGAAGTTTGCAAAAACTTGCTATCTGAGCGTGAGACTGACAAATTCAGTAACTATTTCAGTTATTTATTTATAATAACGATTCGCTGTTAGAATTTACTCTAGTGATATATTAAACTTAATTTCGTAAAGTTTAATTTGAATACACTTCACAGAATCTCAGTAAAGAAAAAAAAGCATTGTTTTTATACCCTGAACCCATTAAAAATGGGTATAAGGGTATATTGTATTTGTGCAAAATCCAAATGTATGTAACCGGCAGAAGGAAGCTTCTCCGACCCCATAAAGTATATATATTCTTGATCAGCACCAATAGCCGAGTCGATCTAGCCATGTCCGTCCGTCCGTCCGTCCGTCCGTCCGTCCGTCTGTCTGTCCGCCCGTCCGTATGTATGAACGCAAGGATCTCAGAACCTATAAGAGCTAGAGATTTGAAATTTTAGATGTAGGTGCTCCTAGTTTCTGCGCAGATCGAGTGTGTTTCCGATAATCGATAACTTACTCCGTTTCCAAGCAATCGATAAAAATATCGATATCCTGTTTTTTGGGCAATTTTGGTAAATAATAAGAGCTAGAGTCACCAAACTTGACATATAGCTTCTAAAACAGAATATATATATGCATTTGATGTTGGAAGAAGAGGGTTCAGGGTATCCCCTAGTCGAGAGCTCCCGACTAGAACCTCTTACTTTTTAAATATAATTTATATGAACTCAATTATTTAGCCTAGTCCATTTATTTGATTGTGTGTGGGAAAAAGAGGCCGGAAGCAGTAAAGAGTTGAGTCGTTGACTAGCTAATCAAATAAATAGACCGAAAACAGTTAAGGGTCGAGTCGCTTGACTCGAGACTGGTTAATGAAGAAAAGAGAGTAAATTGAAATGTTTTTAATATCATTTCTTTCTATCATCGAGAAATGTGGCACAGCTTAGCAAAACCTGCGCAGAATATAAAATAGGAATTTGAATAGAAGGATAGCAAAACGTTTCACTTGGCTTTCATTTGGAAATTGGATTTATTCATAGAAAAGCTATATTCCTGGCATAAGCTTTTTTTTTTATTACAATTTGTTAATTTTTTATATTTATAGTCTAAGCCAAACACAAATGAACTCAGCTGCTAAAGCAACGCTCTAATTACAGTTTGGGCTTTCATGGTCGAATGGTTCATTAGCAAATTAATGAAATTGCAGATAGATATGAAAACTATTAATGATGAAATGCATCTACGCTAATGACGCTGACAATTATATAGATGAATAATCCCTTAAATTGCTTGTCATATTTCACGAACAAATTCCATTAAAAGTTCAGCCAAGCGATGTTAATCGATGCCAAAATTTCAATTTGTGGTAAATGTTACGTAGATTTGCGAAAGTTTTTGCTCCGCCCGAAATGGCGACTATTCAATTTACTTATTCAACAGGAGCTGAACTTTGTCCGAGTATTCATTAGATGCCGTTCAGCGCAACGACCTCAATTGAATGGGCTTAAGATACTCTTGCTGTCACAAATTTATATCTATGTAGATAAATTATTTTGCATGCATATTTGATTCGTTTATTGGCAATTTGGTGCACTGTCCCCCCCCACCCGTCCCCACTCATCACACCCAAGCGGGCTATAATTTGTATTGAATGCGCCTGTCAGGCGCACTCTGGCCAAGAGCTGGGCATCCATCAGCATTTGGCGCCATGTCTATTGCATTCCGTGGAACGCATTTCCAGAACCTAATGCCAAGCAATTTGTTCAACAGCGTATAAATCTTGTGCGCATTGTTTGGCTGCCAGTCAAGAAACACACACACACACACACACACACACACAGTTTGTGTGGGTATAAAGGATATTTTGCCTATTGTATTGCCTAAATGGGGCGGCCCTCAAGATATGCGAATGAACTGGTGCGTTTTTCTCGCTTGGCACACACTCCTATCCAAAGGGGTGTTAGTTAGTGTAGATTCTGCGCTCAGATAACTTACATCAGCAATCAATAAAATATAGGACTCTCGCAGGGCTATATGTGAGTAGACTCAGCGGGTTTTCATTATTGGCATTTAGCCAAAATGCGTTTTGGCTAGCGCACATTGGTACGACATCAGCCGATACATATATGAACTTTCAAAACGAATAACGCCTGCGGAGAACACATTTATATATATATATATTGTTATCCTTTTATATATTATATATATTAGAAGAGCTGACTTTAGTCATATTACAGAGATAGTCCTTGTCCAAACCTAATGCATCAAATCCTGGCCTTTTTTTCTCAGCTGTTCCCAATTTCCGCTTACAACTCTATTAAACAAAGCATTCGATTTGGTTCCAGTGTGCTTCGCTTCGGCTGTACTTTTGTGAATGGCTTTCATTTGTTGCCCTGAAAGTATGCGGCACAATTTTACGATTGTCGAATTTTTGTCGAACTATTTGTGATGTCTGTTGTTACCACTGTGAGTGTGAGCCATAATCTTGTCGCCTTTTTATTTTGTCTTGACCTACGTGCGAATCCCGTGCGCCAAGTACATCAACTGAGATTTTCAACAGAAGTCTCGCACATTCGATGCTCAGAATGTTTGTCCTTGAAAGCATGCAGTTGCTTTTTTGCTTGTGGTTGCTTTTTGTGGTCCACTTGTTAAATGTGTTTATTCTAGAACTTAAGCTGAGATTTCTATCATAGTTGTGCAAAATATGTGACTCAATTGCCCAAAAATTTTTGTATAAATTGTTTTCGTTTTAGTGTTTCACTTTTTATTTAAAGATATAAGTATATATATATAAAATATGAAGATTAATATTATATTTATAATTGTTGTTTTATTATTTAAAATTAACTTAATATTTTGTCCTATACTACAAATCTAAAATGAATTTATTGATACTTTTGTAAATTTTTCTTTTTGGTTATTTGTTTAAATTGTATCAAAAATGTTTGTAAATTAAAATACTTGTGATTAGTTTATTTGTAGAAATTTATTTACAAAAATAGAAAAATATTCTTTAAATATCGCGTATTATCTAAATCGAATTTTAATTAATTCCCGTCAATTTCGAGTTTCATGTCAAGTTTTAGACCTGTTAACTGTATAGTAGGGACATTCGTAAATATCAAGAGAGGGTTTTTATTTAATATTTGCATTTATAGTTTCTAATATGCTTAGAATTTTTGTTACCTTATTTCTTTGCTAATTCAAATTAGATTTTTTTCAATTATTGTTCAGCTTTTTAATAACATACCGGATACTTTTTTAGTCATTCGCATATTTTGCTGATTCAAACCACTGTGCAGTGTCTTCTATTCTGCTGCCATGCTTGAGACTGTGTGTGGCTCATTGTTTGTCTATGCGAGTACATTGCTGTTGCTGCCCTGTAGGCGACTACACACACACACACACAAACACACACATCAAAAGACACACACAAACAGACACACACTCAAGCACACTCACACACACACACATGTGGGTTTACGCAGATGCTCGAATGTGAGGCTTTTCGCTATTGTTTGCAGAATTTATTGCACGAATTTCTGAATTGGCTCTTTGGACTAGTATGTGGTTTTATTTCTATATGCACATACATATATATATATATATATATATATATATATATATATAGATATCCTCTGGGCACTCAGTCGCGGCCTTGGTTGGGGCTTATGCTAAAACAATAGCCCGACCGACCATAAGTATTTATTGGGTCGTGCTGCCGCATTACGCTTAGCACTGGCTGACAGAAAGGTGTTGTCCTTTATGCTCAGGTCGTCTTAATTAGCATCAAATTTTTGTGCAATAATACGCCCGAAAAAGACCGACTATTTCCGCCCTCTCTCTTAGTCCGTTTTACACACATTGCGTATACGTCATGTGGCTGTATGACAAAAACCATATCCTTGGATTAGCATTCGGTGTTATTATTGTTGTAATTTCCCTTGGCAATGCACACATTGTGTATCCGGATGCCTTTCATGTGTCAAGCGATAGTCTCATCAGCGTGGAGCCATTGCCGGTCGCATATTATTAATATTGCGTATACGCCGCGTATGACATTTATTTATTATGCTCGCTTTTAATGCCGACATCACATAAATTTATGGAAAACCCGAAAACAATTTGTAAACAAACATGCGTGAATGTGGCCACATGGAACATGCAACACGTTTCCGGTTCATCATTTTCGGTTGCGTGAGTCGCGTTTTATGAGTTTCACTTCCCCCACATAGACAAAAAATCATGATGCTGGCGTCCGCATATCTGCAAAATTCTGTAAATGCGTTAGATCTAATGCGGCTCGGGCCTAAATCATTTGCGGATTTACACTGTTTAGCTAGGAATTTCGGGACAGTTACGGGTCCCTCGGTGCTGACATTGGCAGGCTCGCATTTACACTAAAATATCTGCAAATAGCCAAAAGCCCTTTGGGAAATCTCATGACTGCTAACACCAGCTTACATTTAGATGTGAATGTTGGGCAAAGCAATGTGTGCTTAGATTCAAGTATCTATGAAAATAAAGTAGAGTGCTCTAGCTGGACATTGCTCGACTTCAAATAACTTCGGCATATATTGTCCGATTTTTACACAATTTTTCGGGGCATAAATATGTTATCCAAATGTGACTTAATCCCAAAGTTTTTTCACAATTCTTGTGGGAACAGGGAAGGTACCGACCAATTCTGGAAATATGTATACTAAGAAAGAGTCTTCATTCCAAATTACGTACTAGCTCGCATAAGCTCAAACAAAGAGGAATTCAAAATAGATTTTGATTCGATTTCTTGAATCATAAGTTATCGATGATTTGACGGATGGACAGACAGATAGACATGGCTTAATCGACTCAGCTTATCAAGCTGAATCCGAATAAATATTTTTTTATAAACTAAATGCTTCCCTCTGTCTGTTAAATACATATTTACACATTTTCAATGGGTTCATTCAAATATGTGCAAACGAAATCGATAAAAATAGATAAGCAGGTTTGATTGGGTAAATGCACTTTTTGTGCATGTGAGCTCTATGGATTTTAAATACACACGAATAAAGGCAGCAGGCCAAAGAGAGGGAGTACAATGTTTAAACACGTATTCATGAAGCATTTGGCAACATGTTTAAAGAGCTGTTTGTATAGGCATGACAGATGCCAGAGAAATGTCGCCAGCATTTCGCTTCACATGTGGCAGCTCACACACAACTACATAAACAAGCGCAGCTACGAACATGTGTTACATATACATATACACACGGCCGTGGCAGCTGCATGTGGCATGCAGAAATGTTGCAACATTCATAGCGTATAATCGCAGGCGACAGGACATTCGAGCTGCATGCGTGTGTTGCATGTTCAGATTCATGATTTATTTATGGGGCACTATGGAAATGACACGGCGCCATAAATCGCCCAGCTCGTGTGCACACAAATATCCCAGTAATTAAATCGAATAATTGAAGCGAAATTTAATTAATACACTTAATGCTTACAACAATCAAAAAGCCAGAAACATGGCCAAAAACAATTATAAATAGAGACAATAAAACTGGAGACGAGCATATGTAATGACAGACAAGCGTGTGAGTGTGTGTGTGTGCTAGTCTGACCTTAATCCAATTAGCTGTCCACTGCTGTGTGGCAGCTCTCAAATGATTCCCCAATTTGCTGCCAGTCAATTTAATTTTGTGTCCATGGGGCGTTCCAAGCTCGTGTCATGACAAGAGAAATGGCAACTCGCCAGTTTGGCGGTTGGGCAGGTGGCGGAACGGATCTGGTTTCAATTTCATTGAGCTGCCCATTTGCTCGGCACTTTCGGAAATTGTTTCAACGTCGGTTTGTAATTTCACACGCAGTTAAGTGATTAGCCCAGCTTTTTATACCCTGAACCCATCAAAAATGGGTATAAGGGTATATTGTATTTGTGCAAAATCCAAATGCATGTAACAGGCAGAAGGAAGCATATCCGACCCCATAAAGTATATATATTCTTGATCAGCATCAATAGCCGAGTCGATCTAGCCATGTCCGTCTGTCTGTCCGTCCGTCCGTCCGTATGTATAAACGCAAGGATCTCAGAACCTATAAGAGCTCGAGAAATTTTAGATGTAGGTGCTCCTAGCTCCCGCGCA
Organism: Drosophila novamexicana; assembly: GCF_003285875.2. Lineage (NCBI taxonomy): Eukaryota > Metazoa > Arthropoda > Insecta > Diptera > Drosophilidae > Drosophila > Drosophila novamexicana. Next base: position 1,234,221 of record NW_020824827.1, on the reverse strand, counting down.
GATCGAGTTTGTTTCCGATAATCGATAACTTACTCCGTTTCCAAGCAATCAATAAAAATCGATATCGATATCCTGTTTCTTGGGCAATTTCGGTAAATAATAAGAGCTAGAGTCACCAAACTTGACATATAGCTTCTAAAATAGAATATATATATATGCATTTGGAAGAAGAGAAGGGAGCTCCCGACTAGAGCCTTTTACTTGTTTAATATTATGTTATGCAAATGGCTTGGGTATGCAAAGTAAGTATATTGATTTAGATAAAGCTACCTATTTATATGGCTTGAATAAATCCAGTGGAGAGAGCTCGATTGGGACAGTACTTCGTTTAGTATAATTTAATGAATCTCACTTGAGATACTCCAAAAAAGGTGGACTTTGCAAGTGAAACATTTTTTGGCCAACAACTTTTTTCTAATGAATGCCATATGATAGTAGGGATCCGTACGCATTCAAAAAGGTATAACATTTAAAAATAAGATTATATTTAGCCGAGATTTTCAAAAAAATCGTCAAACAAGTTGAGATATTCGAACCTACCCCGATTTTGGAAAAAAACGTGATGTAAGCCCTTGCATTTTGGTCGATTTGGGTGAAAATTTAGATTTTTATTTTTCTGATGCCAATCGATAGTACTGATCCTTACGAGTCAAAAATAGTATAAAATTCCAAAATCTGAGATTATTTGGCCGAGATAGTCTAAAAAAATTATCAAAAAAGGTTGATTATAACAACTCAACAACTCATTTCAAACCATCAATTTTTATTTTGTTTGAATGCCGTATGATAGTAGGGATTCGTACGAATTTAAAAAGGTATAACATTTCGAAAACAGGATATATTTACCCGAGAGTTCAAACAAATATTCAAAGAAGTTTTGATATTCGAACCTACCCCGGGGAATAGCTCTCGGGTAATAGCGCCGCGCGGAGATATGACGTTCCAAAACGACATAACTCCGCGCGGAGATATGACGTTCTAAAACGACATAACTCCGCGCGGAGATATGACGTTCCAAAACGACATAACTCCGCGCGGAGATATGACGTCCCAAAACGACACAGCTCCGCGCGGAGATATGACCTTCCAAATCATCGCGTTTTTTTTTCAAAATCGAGGTCGGTGCAAAAATCGAAACTTTTTCGATGATTATACCCTAAACCCATCAAAAATGGGTATATTGTATTTGTGCAAAATCCAAATGTATCTAACATGTATCTAACAACTTAAATATGACATCCAAATCCCAAAACAAAGCCTCAATAAATAAAGTATTCTAAATTTCCCAAGGCTTAAATACGTGTACTTCCCTATGCCCAAGTCAATGCCTAACTAAAGAATTTTTGGTCTGGATCTGGACCCACATACCCAATTTGGCATCGCCAGCTTTTATAAGCTTCGAGATATGCCAAAATAAACAGGAATGGAAATTGATTCTTATCGATTCTTTAAGCGAGCTATCCGTATAGTCTCTGAGCATCTATTTATTATCTTATTTCATCGAAGGAGTAAAAGTAAAACGTTTATTTCTTTGTCTTACGCTGTTGCAGCTGGGGCCATTCCATGTGAAGCAGCCAACGGAGCAGCAAAAAGGCGCTCAAATTCAACGATTCGTGGCCAGCATGGATGAGGAGCACGAGGACGATCGAATAATATGAGATTAGATGGGGCTTTAGAGCCCCGTCACGGTGCTGCAACGTTGCAGAGCCGATTTATTGGTGTTGCCAAATATCGGCGCGAGACGCGCCTAAAATGTGAGCAACAGCAGCAACAATGCGCTGACGAAGACGACGAAGCAGCAGCAGCAACAGCTAAGCACTTCAGCAACAGCAACAACAACAGCAGCAACTGTTTGCGCAACAAGAACAACAGCAACAATTGCCTTGGGGCAGTTTTGGAGCAACAAGCTCAACATTTGTCGCCCAGCCAGGCGCCAGGCACAACAACAACAACAACGGCTAACACAAATAAAGTTAACTTGCACTTAAGCATTGAGGGCGCCACAACAACAACAACAGCAGCAGCAACAACAACAACAGCAGTAGCAACAACACCATCAAATTGGCTCGCCACAGTCGCCTCCCTGAAAATGCGTGTGAAGCAATCGTTAATGCTAATGGCGCGCCGGGTCCACCGCCAGCTGAGCATGAGGGGGCGCCTCGGCACCAGCAATGTCCTGTGCCTGATTTCCGTTGTTGCGCTGGCAGCGCTGCTGCCGCTGCCGCCGCTGGCGTTGGCCGATGACGGTGACAATTTCTTTGCCGTTAATAGCTTCAGCGTGGGACCGGAGACGACAACACCCGAGTTTGGTAAGTTAACGCCACTTGTTGGGGTCAGAGGGGGGCGGGTACTATGTTCCAGGCAGCACCTGCGGGGCCTTATCGTCCCACATTCCCAATTGCAATGCATGCAAATGCCTTGTGGCACACAGGGCGTAATCAAATAGCTACAACAATGTCGTCATCATGTTGCACATTTACCATTTTTGCATAATCAGCATAGGCATGACTTACAGCACAATTGCATGCATGCATGTATGCATGTATGTGTGTATGCATGTACGCATGTAAGTATGTAGGCCTTTCACAGCGGCCCAACTAGAGCCTGTTGCGTGCCGTGCTTCCTTACAGTTCGAGAAAGCGCATGAGTCGACAGCTTATAAGACACAAAAGAACCATCAACCACATTGCAAAAATACATTTAGAGAAGATTAAATTATCTTGTACATAGAGTTCCTTAACTATGAAAAGCTTATCGATAGATTTGATAGCTGGCCTTAGAGATGATAATGGGACGGGAATCCTGTGAAAGTCCCGCATCCGCTGCCAAAAAGTATATTAAAATACGAAAGATGGTTAGTACGATCCTTTCTTCGGCTGTGGATGTGATTTATAGTATTTTTTTTGTTAAGCAAAAATATTAAAAAAGTATCAAGGCGGGATACAAATATTTCATTTCGGAGATATTCAAAAAAAATCATTAAAAAAGTTGTAATTTCTTAACCGAAAATAGAAATATTTAATATTTAAATAAAATATCCAAAAAGCCAAATAACTCTAGCTCACTTTTTCGACGTATTTATTAGTACAGTCTGCAATTCAAAGATTAATTTTATATTACAAACAGTTGCGACACGTTGCCATCCCTAAGCATAGATAGTTTTTAGCTCTGCGACCCGCTTGCACAACGAGAATTTCCATTTTAATTTCAGTTTGATGAGCTGTTGCTGCGGCATATGCAAAAAGTTTACCCTGTGGCTGCTTTGAAAATATTGCAAAAAGCGAGAGCATTGTTGAAATAAGCAAAAGTTTCTAATTATAAATGCGGTTAGCTGTGGCTGGGTCTACAAGCAGACTTTTATGTGCGCCTGTTAAATGGCTGACCATCAGCAAGACGACACCAGCAATCACTTACGATGCGGCGAGCGCGGGGCGCAGATTAAGGTTTGATTTGTTGGTTGTGTGATAAATGAGCTAATGGAACGTGCCCCAACGTGCAGATGGCATGTTTGCTAGAATCTCTTTTTGAAATGGGTATTAAAAGGTCACAAAAATGCTGTGTCTTGTGGCACATTCGCTTGGTAGCTGCAACGTTGCTTGCCACAAAAGCGGATGCGATGCGGCAGTTGCTTTTTTAGCTGCATATGCCTGGGCGCTATTCATAGTAGACACTGCATTTATAAATAAACCGCTAGCAAATAGACATGCACAACCACACTCACACACACACACATACATGCATTTACCACACAAAAATGGCGCAACATTTTGTAAGCGCAGCCATTTTGTTTTGTCTTTTGCGCTTCCGTTGGCTTAAATGCTAGGCCGGCGCACATCCTCTTCCGTTTTCCCGTCGTCAGCCACAGCCTCATCATCATCATCATCATCAACATAGGCCGTGTACTTGGTAATTATGGCAGAGTATCAACAGAAATTAGTGGAGCAAACGGCGTGTCGCGCATATGGCATATGCGGCAACATTAACGCTGACGCTTAACCCCTGGCTGCCGTTCAGATTTTGCGCACATTGTTGGAGGCCAGTTCCGGCCGAAAGTTGCTCCCAAGTGCTTAATTAAGATGTGAGCACAACTCAACTCACTTTACATGCCGCTGACGTGCGAGTGTGTGTGTGTTTGTGTGTGTGTTTTCATTTCATTCAAACTTAATGAAGAATACGCCCCTCATACTCATCCGGACAAGTGGCATGTGGCATGTGGCATGTAGCATGCACAGGCTGAAGTGCCTACACTTGAGCCGCACTTCGGCCCCTCGAGTGTGCGTAGCCAGCAACCAAAAACATTTCGGCGCGCAGCTTGTAAAGGTGCACACAGGTGTATATACACATAGATATTTATATATACCTAGTCCTGTTCAGCTGACTGACAGTCGTTGGCCCAGAGATTTATACATGAATTTACATTTTAATCTGCCACTAAGCCGCTCGGGATTCAAATACTTTTCACTTTTCCGGCAGGCTGAAGCTTTGAAATTGTTTTTCCTTTCTTTCCATTTTTCCATTTTTTTTGTGATTTGTTTGTTTGGCTTAAAAGTTTGTTGCGGTTTCATTACAAATTTGTCGCTTGGGATTAGTCGAAATACATGTGCTAAGATTGGCATTTAATCTATCTTATCTATATATATTATATGCTATATTCACAGATTATGCCAGCCGCGGCCAGAAAAAGTTCGGGGACAAGTGCGACAATACATTGGAGTGCGGCTTTCCCGGCTCCATATGCGATCCCAAGAAGAAGTACTGCCAGTGCACCGACGATCTGCAAATCACCAATCACATTGATAAATGTGGCAAGGGTAAGTGCAGCGACGCTTGTATTTTGTCAGTCTGCCAAGTTTTCATTAAAACGAATCGCAGGGCCAGCAAAAAAACGGAAATACCCCAAAGCCTTACGTTGATTACTAACTTTGCTGTGAATTGAAAATTAGAACGGAAAAACTTGGCAGCTGGCTGCAATCGCATGTATCTAGGGAGCAGCAGGGGGAGCTGGGCAAACTTAATGCATATTTGACATAATTATAATATATTTCGTATGCCCAGGCCACATTAAAAGCTGTAAATTCAAATCAATTTGTGCGATTATTGCTTCATTAATGATTGACATGTTTATGAGCAGAGCATTTGGCCACTGGCCAATGAGTCATCGCGACCGACTAATGAAAGGCAATGAAATTACGGCCAAGTTGTGAAATCCCAATACAATTTGAGAACATTTCATAATTATGCATTATCTGAGTGCTAAAACAGCTGCTTAAATATTGAGCTATAAACTTAATAATTCCAGAAAATCGAAGAACTGATGAAAAGATCCTTGATATATTTTTGGAGTATCTCTCCCAGGCTAATATGTACAATGATTAAGATTTATACGGAATGATTCACAGCAAATCATTAGAACAATAAAAAGTATCTTTTATGAGTTTATAATTATATATTCAATAATTTCGTTGACATTCCTGAATCACTTGCGAATTGTTTAATTTATCATGTCAGAATACGTAAATCGTTTTAATATTGATTCATTTTTTACTCTTTAGCCAATTGGGGAAAATCTTAGCTTAGATATATCTTATAACCACTCAGAAAATACGACATATATTATATGAATATTTTAAAAACTGTATTAAATACTATTTAGCAGCAATTTAGTTTCGTACTTTTACAGTAAAAGTTTTGGAAACGTTTAGCACAATAATATTTGCATCTCTTTCCCATTAATGCCAGCTATAAATACTGAGCCCCACCCAGTTATTAAAGGCCTAAATTCTCAGACTATGCTTATGTATTTACACACATGCTAGAATTATTCAAATACAACATTTTGAAGGGCACTATAAATAGCTAGACAGGTTGGTGGGGTGAATGGGGGCGTGTTCCGGGCTGTGCGCTGTAAAAATATTTGTCTGGCGGTCATCAAACTGACGCCAGTGAGGATTGACTCAGCCACAAGTTGAGTCCAACTGTTTCGTTCTGTGCACTCATAAAGCGAGCGTGTAAACAAGCTCCGGAACAATGAAACAGATATATATACATATACATATAGATAATATCTATGTGTAGCTACATGTGTGTGAATCACACTGTTTACTCCTTACTTGCAGCGGCTGCCATCAACGAGTCCTGTTTCTTCAACGAGCAGTGCGAGGCGATTTACTTTCAGACCGAATGCCGGGACGGACGTTGCATATGCCGCTTCGAGATGTCGCCCATTTGGGGCAAGGATGGGTCCGTCGAGTGCAAAGGTCGGTGTGCGCCGCGTCGCCCAGCGCAGAAGGAGAATAATAGTCTATGTGGTTGTTTGTTTTCAGGACGCCAGGACAAGCGTGGAGAAAGCACCTACATTGATCCGGCCATGATTGGCGTACTGGTAGGAATGGCATTGATGTTTATTATTATTTGTGTCGTCCTGCGATTGTTTAGCCAGTGAGTAAATTGCAATGCAAACATTTATCACTTATCACTTATCACAATACACCAAAAAGAAAACGATGAGGCAAACAGTTCCTGCCACACATGCCCATAAATTAATTGGGTCAATGGGCTGTGTCCTCGGCGGGGGGATGGGAGGCAGCTTCATTAACTCAACTCAATTTGCTGGCTTGACGTTGCCCTGGCTGCTTGCCAAATGATACATAATTTGATCAGCAATTAATTTCACTTAGATGAACAAAATTTGTTGCATTAATTGGCATTGAACGCAGTCAACGTCTTTCAATATCAATCCGCGCGGGCCTTGGCCCCGGTCCTTGCCAGCATTTTGGCCATCTACTCATCCGGCATTGTTTTGCTTGTGCTCTTGCAGGGCACGCTGGCACGAGAATCGCACCATATTCAATACGCCGAATCCACGCCTGATGAACGTCTCCCTCTTGCGGGACAACAAGCTGCTCCATGGCCAGGATAGACGCGGCTCGCGCATGTCCGTGCGGGCGCCATCCCGTCAGCCGAGCATGGCCTCGCTGCGTCCGCACTCGCCGAATCCGTCGCTAGGTAAGACAGGTTTGTATCCCATATGTGTGGCTTCCATTTATTGATGGCACCTGTTTACTGTACTGTACCCAGTGCGCATTTTGGCTTCGGTTTCCTAATTTCCTTATTTTGTTTGTGTGTTTTTTGTCGTTTCAACAATTTTGGTTGATTTATGCCAATATTTTGTTCAAGAACTTGCAGAACTTTCTGCACACAGTAAAAATAAACTCGAATCAATCAATCAATCAATCAATCAGTCAGTCAGTCACCAAAACAACTAACCAAACAAATTACAGCGGAAATCTATATCTACGAAAATCCGTAAATTCGAACAAAAAAAATGCGTGTGAGTGTGCAAAAAGTCGAGCTCTTAGCAAAAACAAAATATTATTTTATAATATCTTAAGCCTATAACTTAAACACTTTTCTTGATTGACATTTGATAATAATTTATAAATAAAAAATAAATAAATTTAATGCATGTATTTATAGCCACTAAAAAAGTAATAAACATTGCGAAATCATCGACAAAGCAATCGATATGTTAATTGAAATACAGCTAGTTATCTTTGAGAGATGCGATTAGGCAGGTGTTTTTTTTTTTAGGGAGAGCAGATAAGAAGAAGATGGCTCAAGAGATTTATTATAATCTAATATCCAAGGGTTTTACTCAAATGATATTTATAAAGTTCCTTATAAGAAAAGTTCCATGCGACCAAAACATTTTCAGTTTTTGAGCATAACTAGATTTGCTGTAGGAATATTAAGAGAATTAATTTCATGAATTTTGTAGAGAAGGTTTGAAGGATTTTAGTTTCTATTATTATCTACCAAAATTGTGAGTGCTATTCTTTTCTTTAGGTTAGGCATTATTAGAAACTTAAGAATACCTAGAGTGAGATTTGACTACACCATAAAGCTGCATTATAGAAGAGCATAAGGGTCTCAGCATACTTTTAACGCACGTAAACACTTATAAATAAATATAAAATGAACCAGTCGTTCCATATAACAGCTATAGAAAGCTTTTACTTCCGTGAGCCTCGAACTTTACCTATTAGTAGAGTTGTGTCGTTTAGTTCAGACCAAGTTCGATTGAACGGGTCATTAAAATGAACTACTGAACTTATTCAGTGATTTAAATGACCGATTTAGTTCACGGCCAGAAAATGAAAGAGTGAACTTATTCAGCAAATTGAACTAGAAGTCCCCACTCTAGCTATTAGCTAACGAGCTCCTGAGGTTTACCCAATCGAGTGGATAGCAATGTGATTGAAATTTTCTGTGCGGAATCGCATAACAATCGAACTACAAACAAAAACAAGGCGACAAGTTCAAGTGTGCGGCCCAACTCTGTGGGGCTCAATCAAATTGATTGACGTCTTAAGAACCGTTAAATTTAAAGCTGGAATATTTTTGTTGTTTTGGTTGCCTGGTGGTGGTGGTGGTGCTGCTGCTGCTGCTGGGTTTCGTTATCTAAAGTCCGGCGGACAGTTGTTGCCAATTACCTTTGTTCTCAGTGATTAACTTTATTGTTATTTGAGTTTTGTGTCGCGTTGCCAAACAATAAACATTCTCTTTGCTCGCTGCCTGCTCTCTCTTCTGCCACACACCCACACACACACACACGTACGCACGCACGCACATTGCTGTAAAAGGTCGCATGATACGCTCGAAGAGCAACACACGCTCCAGCGACTCACGTGTCAGCGATGTTTCCAACTGTTCGCGTCTGCTGGAGCATCCGAGCGCCGCCAGTCAGTACAATGTTGTCCATAGCCATTTTTTGCCCTACGTGCCAACCACAACAACGGCGGCCAGTGTTGCCAACGCCACAACGACCTCAACGTTGACGCCAACGCCGACGCTGACGCCGACGCCAACGCCAGCGTCATCGAACACCGTGACGACCACGTATGTGTCGTCGCCGGGCACGGCGCCCGCCTGCGGCATGACTGCCAATCCGGCTGCCAATAAGTTTTAGTCTTAGGCCACATATATCCAATGCAGCCATATCAGTACCAGTACCAGTTCCAGTTCCTGAACCAGTTCCCGAGGTATGCAGCGACGTTGTTGTAGCCGCCATTTTTGTTGAATGTGTTGTTTAGCTGTGTTATGCCCAGTGTCCTGTAAATTATGTAGTTGCTGTCTTTGTTGTTGTGCCAAAACTGTTGTTGTAAGAACCTAACATTAGAGCTAAGACGTAGTGAGAGTTGCCGTTAACTTCTATAACAAGTAACTAAGCTCCCAATAACTATAACAATTACTAACCCCATGTATGCGCCACCAGACACTCCACACACAACACGCAAGACACACTTAATGTTACGATTATGGCTAAAGTTTAGCTTCAAGCTAAAGCTAATGTTAAAGCTAAAGTTACAGATTTAGTTGTTTAGTCTGCTCTCTTTATGCTATGTACACTTAGACACCTCAACTGAAGATTACGAAACTGTCATAGTACTCCCAAAAAAAAAAAAAAACACTCTTGCGTAACCATATACCATATAAATATATTATATATAAATAGTGTTTAGCAGCGTCTGTATTTTGTTTTCATTTTCATTTCAATTCCCCTTTCCGTTTCCGCTTTTTGTTTACAGTTTTAATGCACGCCATTTTCCAACTTTTAACTAGTTTTATATGACTTCTCCGGCTTTGCCTAATCTTTTTATACCCTTGCAGATAGCATGAAGAAGATAACGACCACTTTATTAGATATATTTATTATATATCAAGAGCAAGATATTCTCGTCTATCGTCTTTCCGTTTTGATAATTAAATTTATGCTAAAGTAAAACTTTGCATAGGATCTTATTGTTTTAGAAGACGGTACATGTATGTATATCATAAAGCTGTCAAAGAACTATCGGTCGAAATTTTTTGTGTGTGAGGCTATTGGTTCGGCTCACAGATCAGCATGGATTCGGCTAAAACCTCAAAATTGCATGCAGAAATGGTTTGAATCCAAGTTATCTATCCTGAAGTTTCCAGCTAAAACTGATTTGTAACTCTTATTATATACTTACAATCATATTAGCTACAAACTCTATAAATAAAGGAAAAAGCAGATTGTCATGGGATATTTTATTATAAAGCTAACTCGATCGAGCTAGGCACGATCGGGCTAAGATGTAGCTCTCGTTCTATTGCAAATATTTCGTTGTAATATATCTAAGCCAACCCTCATGATAACGAGCTTTATTTTGCTCCCAACGAGATATTTTTTTCTCTGTCAAATGACAATGACAATGGCAGCTTAATTTGAACCAGCGATCTCTCTTTGCTTAGTCCAACGCGTCGACATCATTTACCTATCAAGCCGCTCGAAAGGGATAAATCGCATATCTGTCAGGGTATTCAAACTTCGGCACTCCGAAGAGAACTAATCTTACCTATTAATTGCTTATTTTATAACTAAGAAAGCGTAGTATCCAAGTATTTGTGTGCGTAGACCGTGTTTCAATGTAGTCTTGTGCTCGTGCGGATGCATTTGTGTTCCTTCAGTTGCACACATGAGTTAGCTGAATGCCAACCTTACCGGCGCCTGAGTGAATGCCGGCTACACCTGCCATGTTGTAAACGTTGTTGTTGTCCTTATACGTTTATTCATTGTCTGCAAACGAAAAAAATGTAATAAACAATCACTACGTGCTCCACTCCACAGGCTCCCAGTCGGACTCCCATGGCAGCAATGCATCCGCCACCTCGGTGCGCTCGAACCGCAGCAATTCGGTGGCGCCGGGCAAGGTATCCGGCGCTGGTCATCACGAGCGGCACGGCTCCTCGCATCGCCAGCATCACGCACAGCTAAAGTCGCCGCAGGAGGAGTCCCTGATTACGAACATAACCACAAATCCCGTGGCCGAGAGCGTGACCGTCGAAATAATTGAACCAGCCCAAAAGTGAGCATGCAAGTGGCAAAAAAAATAAGAATATATAAAAAAAAATTAAAAGAAAACTAAAAATAATAACACGCATAAACGAGTCAACAAATCGTCGATATCGTCGTTTAATATGCACGCGATAGTAAGCCCAACATAATGCCATTGTTAGAAACTTTTTTAAAAGACAGTTTTTTTTTCCATTTTTCGAAAAATACAAATTTTTGCAAAACCACACACAACAACAAATGCTAACTAATTGCTTACATATACATACAAATATAGATATATATATATATAGATATATATATATATATCTAGTTATATATATATTGCAATCAATGCGTATATTGAATGGATATATACGACTACACTGTGGAAAAAAAATGTTCGAAAAAAAACCTTGCATAACAAATTCATACTAATCTTTTTTCAAAAAAAAAAAATTTAAAAAACGAGCAAAAAAATGTAAAAAAAAAAATAATGATCATGAAAATGAAATACTTTATTAATTTATATAAATATTGTACGCAGATTTAAAGCTTTTATGCCTAGGAGCACAAGCAAAAAATAAAAAAAAAAAAACAAATCGTTTTTGTAGGCAAGATTTAAAAAAGGAATTTAGGAAAATTGAGTTTTTGCTAATATATATATATATTATGTCTTATACGAAAAGTAAAAGCGAAAATCATTGCCAAAACAACAATTGGGACACACAAAATACACAGCAGACTATGTACAATGTACATACGCACAAGGCCTTATCTTATCTATATCTAGATGCAGCTACCGATGTGGCAACGGCTAGTATATATACATATATATAGGTATATGTGTTCCGGCCACACCTCCAATTGCTGCTATCGCCCCCCTCCATAAATATGGATATTATTATTCTTATAGCCAATGCAAGAGCACACACATATATAAAAAAAAATATTCAAAAACCTCGGGACCATATTTTATAATCAAAATATGCGTTTCAATTAACGAAGCACGCACCTTTAGTTCCCACTTAAAACCAATTTGTCAAGTGTTTTATTCGATATTCATTTTTAACTAGCTATTGTTAAACGCTGGCTGAGCTAATGTTTAGGGAACTCGCACAAACACGAAAACCAACAAATAAGCAAAGAAAATCTGAGAAAATCGGAGAAAAGCTAGCACAATGCACACTCAAGTGCCGTAGTTCGAGTTAGTTAGCGCCTAACTAAATCTAAACTATATGCGAGTAGTTGCTAAACATAATAATCGAAATTGACTTCCAGTTAAAGTTATCAACATTTCAGTTCTTTACAACACTGTAACATTTTTGTGCTAAATCTCCACTCACACAAATTTTGTTTTGGAATCCTCTGGAATGGTCGGCCGGGGCTGAGCACTGGGCGAGCCAATAATAGGGGAAGATTCTTCGTGCGTCCAGTGCTGAGCTCACATTTGGCTGGCCAAGAACAATTAAAAAAAAAAAACAAAAAGATATATATATAAAGTTATAGTACTTAGAATGTTGAGTATGTTAAGGTCTTTTGGTTTTCCGCAAAGCCCCCCCTCAACAAAACTCTCATTTGCTTTTGTGCTCAATCAAAGAAGCTTAACTGTGAGAATAACAAAAAAAGGTATACAAAACGTGTTTGTACTTAAAACAAAATGAAACAAAATCATAACAAATAAATAAAAATAACAAAAACCTTAAGCCTAAAGAAATATGCCTAAAATGGTACAATTTAGTAGAGCGAGCGTATATCGCATAATCTTAAACAGAAATACTTGAAACAAAATTCCAGCAAGCAAAAAAAAAGTAAATAAAAATGCTTTAAAAAATATCTATACATATTTAACTAGCTAAAATCGAGTAATTATAAATACGATAAAAAAAAAAAAAGCAACATAATTTTATTCAAATTGCATCGAATTTTTCCTTAAACAGCAAACAAACAATCTTATTTCTAGGACATCAAAAAACTATATGCATACCTTTCTTTCACAAGAGCAGCAAGCATAGAGAATTATAAAAAAAAAGACAAAAGATCAGATGGTAAAGGAAGAAAAAAAAAACAACTTGAGCATTGAAATTTGGGGAAGGATTTCAAGGTTTAACTTGGTTTTTGTGACAACACGTTAATCTAAGCACATATAAAACTAAACTTAAACTTAGATATATATACATCTATATATATATATAGATAAGATTTATGAACATACTCCAGACACTGATTTTTCTATTTACATCAAACTACAAAAAATGTTGAAGGCAGACTTTAAGTAAGCGAATTTTAAATAAGCAAAAAATCATAAGAAACAAATATATATACATCAATATATGCTTTATTTACTTTAAAACTTATACACGAAAAAAAAAAAACATTTAAAAACTAAAAATAAAACATGATTATATACACTTCTTGTCTAGTGAAAATCTATGCGATAAATTCATTTACACTCTACCAAAACAATTTTATACATATACCAAAGGCAAAACATCGTAAATCGTATTAAATAAAAAATAAAATCGATATATATACAAAAGAAAAGCACAGCAAAGCCATGCGGAAACAAAAAAAGAAAAATAATAATATATTATAAATTAAATATGAAAGCTAGAACATCAAAAAAACTGCTGCATTATTCTCCAGATTTCTCATGTGACTCATTCAAAACTAGGCACAAGAACAACAACAACAACAACAACAAGAACAACTAGAAGTTGAGAGTAGTTAATATACTTAGTTTTGACAAAACTTAAGCCGAACCGTAGCCAGGTTTATTTAGCGCGCTAGTTAATCGTTAAGTAAATAAATGCATAACAAGAAAAACGAAAATACTAAAACCAAAAAAAAAATGCTTGATTTTTTCCCAAAAAAACTTCAAGAAGAAGAGAACTTCGTATATTATACATATAAAGTGCATATATATACATATAAATATATATATACAAAATTTAGATTTATATTTAAAAATCAGTTCACTATAATAAAAACTATATACTACCATAACTTAAAAAAAAAACAAAAACAACAACAGTCTTTTTTTATAGTGTGGTACCCCTGAAAACGCTCAGCCTGCCCTCCGGATGCAGCTGCTCCGGCTCCGCACCTGGCAATTCTCGCTTTCCCGTGACGCGCTTGTGGAAGCTTTGCTCGGCCACGTAACGCAGATGCTTGGCACTGCTTGCGCCGGTCTTCTCCACGAATCGATAGAGATGTCCGTTGCGCTGCTGCAGCAGCTCATGCGGATGACCCAGCTCGACGACACGACCCGCATCCATGACCAGGACACGATCCGAATCCATGACCGTGTGCAGGCGATGCGCAATGGTCAGCACCGTGCAGTTGGCGAACTTGGTGTGTATCGCCTCCTGGATAAGCTGATCCGTGCTGCAAAAGCCATAAAGATTAGCTTAATGAACATAACAGGTGCTCAGCCACTTACTCCGGATCCACATTTGCCGTAGCCTCGTCCATGATGAGTATTGTATTGTGCCTCAGAATGGCGCGTGCCAGGCAAATCAGCTGACGCTGACCCATGCTAAAGTTGGCGCCGCCATCGTGCAGCCTGTAGCTGAGGCCACCTTTCAGCGCCGTGACAAAAGCCTTCAGCTTGACGGCGTCCAGCGCCTGCCAGAGTTCCTCGTCCAGCTGATGCTCGAACGGATCCAGGTTGTAGCGCAGCGTGCCCGAAAACAACACCGGATCCTGCGGTATAATCGAGATGCGACTGCGCAAATCATGCAGACCCAATTTGGCAATATCGTAGCCATCGATCTCGATGAGTCCCTCGTTGAGGGCCAGGCGAAAGACCGCCTGCACGACGGAGGATTTGCCGGCGCCCGTGCGACCCACAATGCCCACCTTTTCCTTGGGATGTATGGTGAAGCTCAAGCCCTTCAGCACATAATGCCCATGGTCGCTGTAGCGCAGTCGCAGATCCTGGAAGTGCAGCTGACCCGCACTGGGCCACTTGGCGGGCAGATTGACAGCCGCCTCGGTCTCGTAGGAGGGCTCCGGCGGCAGCTGGACGTACTCCAGCACGCGCTCCACGCTGGTCATCTGGTTCTCCAGCTCGACAGTGTGACCCATGCCCCACTGACAGATGATGCTCAGCGTCATGGACTGCGTTATGGCCAGGCCCACGTCGCCGCTGTAATAGTCCCGATCGAATACCAGAAAACTGAACGTCACCACCAGGATATACAGCACACAGATGAGATCCGTCCAGAAGGCAAAGGCCCGATTCACACTTCCGTACAAATAAACGGCCGAGGTGTTCTCATTTTGATAGCTATGGAAGCCACGCTCTAGGCGCTTGGTCGCATTCAAGGCGCGTATGGTGGTCAGGCCCTTGAACGTCGCATTTGTGTACGAGTAGATGGGACTGCGGGCTGTGGAGGGCAGAGGAAACAGATTAGCTCAGGATGGATGTGCTTTAGGAAAATGCTTCCAGTCAAGAATATATCTATTAATATTTATTATATTTTTTAACTCCCTAAACATATTCCTATGATCCCCGACGGGGTTGCCTACTCACAGATGGTCTCGATGCGCTTGAGGCTTCGGCTGGCGCCTATGTAGAGGCTGCGGGAAAAGTAGAGCAAGGCAATCATCACAATCGCTGGAATCGTCAGCCAATAGTTGGCGATGCTCACAACCAAAAGCACAGCCAGCCCATTCACAAAGAACTCCAGAGATTCCATCATTGACTGCGGCAGGGTAATGTCAATGGCCAGAATGTCGCTGGAGAAGCGATTCAAAATGCGTCCCGAGGTGGCTAACGTAAAGAACTGCATGCTGGCGCGTATGATGCCGCGAAAGAGGAAGTTATGAATACGCAGCGAGATGCGCAGGCACATCATGAAAAAGCCAAAGGTGCGCAGCACATACAGAAACAGGGTGCTCACAATGAGCACAGCGTACAGGGTGACCAGGCGTGTGCGAATCCTGCGGCGTTCCACGGGCGGCTCATTCTCATCCGGTTGCGTCTCC
Source organism: Drosophila novamexicana (assembly GCF_003285875.2). Lineage (NCBI taxonomy): Eukaryota > Metazoa > Arthropoda > Insecta > Diptera > Drosophilidae > Drosophila > Drosophila novamexicana. Next base: position 1,218,374 of record NW_020824827.1, on the reverse strand, counting down.
TCCCAGGTGGCCCTATGAGGTAAAAAAACATATGTGTAATATTAATTTTATATAGATATAAGTAACATACTATATATATATTGAGTTAAACGAAACGGGTTGCGGATAGTCGATACTCAATTATTTCAGTTGAACGAATCAAATTTTGGTCCTTATTGAGCTATTCGAGTTGCAGCAAGGCATTTGAATCAATCGATAAAGAACCATGAGCTAATGAAGCTTTCATCAAACTCGACTTCAAACACAACATGTTGCATGTCAAACATGTTGCAAGCGGCTCGAACTTGGTTTTATATGAATGTCATTGGTTTTAGGGCTCTAGAAAATACATACCATTTGGACAGAAAAATGTCCATGGTAGCTTCGAAGCTACGCGCCAGCAGAAAAACAATAAAAATGAGCAGCACCACGAACGGCAGACCGAGCACAGCAAAGTATTGCTTGTAGGTGGTTAGCGTGACCGAGCCCTGGAACTGTTGCTCCTTGTAACGCTGCTCGTGCTCGTCCAGCTGCAATTGGAGCTGCTGCTGCGATAGTGGCTCCTGCGGTGACGCCTCCTCGTAGATGCTATCGGCGCGCACGGCGCGCAGCTTGGCCACCTCGCTGTCGTTGGCGACGGACATGCGAAACCGGATGAGTTTCTTCAGGGACTCATATCTGCCCTGTATGGAGGCGCGTCCGGCCTCCATCAGGACCATGTGATCGGCATGGCGCAGCAGCGCGACACGATGTGTGACCAGGATGCGTATCTTGTCGCTGAGAAACTCATGGAGGCAATGCTGCAGCAGCAGTCGGCCCACATGGGAGTCCACGGCGGAGAGCGGATCGTCCAGCAGATAGATGTCTGCCTTGCGGTAAACAGCTCGCGCCAGGCTAACCCTAGCCTTTTGGCCGCCGCTCAAGCTGGCGCCGGACTCGCCCACAATGGTGGCATCTCCATGCGGCAGCTGCTCAATGTCCTTCTCCAACAGACAGACGCGCAGCACCTCCCTGTAGCGTCGCTCGTCGTAGGGCTCCATGAAGACAATGTTCTCGCGCAGGCTGCAGCGATTCAGCCAGGGCTCTTGCGGCGCATAGCTGATGACGCCATTGAGCTCCACGCTGCCGCTGATTATGTCCAGCTCGCCGAGCAGGGCAGCCAGCAGTGTGCTTTTCCCGGCGCCAACGGTGCCCACAATGCCAACAAACTGCTGCTCCTCGGCCTCGAAGCTGATGTCCTCGATGTGCCGCTGGCGTTTCTCTTGGCTGGACTGATCCCAGCTGGCCGTCAGCTGGCGCAGCGTGACGCTCTTACACAACGCCAGCGGATTATGTAGACGTCCAAAATAGTTGCCATGCTGCAGATCATCGTCTACGTCGGTAAAGTTGTTCACACCGCCATCGGCGGGATCCTCGTGCTGCAGCAGAAAGTCCAACAGGCGGCGGGCCACAACAAACGTCTCCGCCCAGGAGTTAATGGCCAGGGGCCAGAGATGCAGCAGCGAGTGATTCAGATGGTCATAGTAGCTGGACACCATGAACACCTTCTGAGCGGTCACAATGTCGCCAGTGAATACGTATGTGACCAGACACAGGAACAGCGACAGCTTGGAGATCATGTCGGTGCACTGCAGCCCCGCATAGACGTACATGGTGCCGCGTATGGCGGTCATCTCCTTACGGCGCACGCGTGCGATCAGCTTGGCAAATGACTTCTCCCAGGCATACATCTTGATCACCTGCATGGCCGATATGATCTCGTTCATCAGCTTGACACGCTCGTCACCATACTCCGCCGAGAGTCGCTTGAAACGCGCCGTCGCCTTCGCTGCCCACACCTGCAGCGGTATGAAGAGTATAATGGTGGCCATGCCCACCAGAGCAGGCCAGCCGATCACCTGGTAAATAATGTAGCCAAAGATCAGGCCCTCCAGCGGTCCCTTCCAGAGTTCGTGGAAGAAGTAGAAGGTCTCATTAAACTGCGGCAGATCCGTGGACATAAGGGCAATCGCATAGCCGCTCATCCCACTGTTATCCGAGGCCACGGAGACGCGCAGGCACTTCCGGTAGACCAGGCCGGCGCAGGCCAGGCGTATGCGGGCGCCCAGCGCAAACAGATGGAACATAAACGGATGATAGCAGAGCACCTTGACCAGCGAGCACAGGACCACGCCCATGGCGTACAGATAGGCCGACTCCATGGACTCGTATTCGTTGCCTTCCGAAAAGAAGGACACCAGCTTGCCCAGCAGCAGCGGCTGCATAGTGCTACAATACGGGAAATATACGTCATGAAGGAAGACTTCGGGTTGCTTCGACTTACTGCAGGGATATCTCCACCAGAGAGTAGAGTATGCAAATGGGCACAAATTTCGCTCCGTACGCCTGGAAGATCATGTGCAGCACACTGGGCTGCGGGCGTTTCAGTTCGCGCTCCCAATGGCCCAGCAGATCTTGGGATACCTTTGTACTATCCAGGCAGGGTACATTCGCATACAAATCCGCGGGCTCAATGGATTTGCCATGGCCTTTGCGCAAAATCTCACGTGACCAGCTGACAAAAACAAAACGTCGGGGGATTATTCTTGACGAACTGTCTGTTATGGCTAAGTTATTTTTTTTTTAATTAAATCTAATTAAGAGTAGCCGAAATTTTCCACTCCTACAACTCGGACAATTTAGTATCTATTCAAAATTTCCCACTCCCATAATTCATTCAAATCTGATGCAATTTTCACGAGGATTAAGTCTTTGTTCATGACTTGGCCTCTAGATTAATTTGTCATCTAAATCTGGCAACATTATTCGTGATCAAAATTCGTTTAAAAATTATACCCTCAAATATCCTATATAGGTTACAATTTCCCACCCCCATAACTCAGTCAAATCACAACCGATTTTCATAAGCTTTGGCTTTGTGTTCATGGTTTGGCCTCTAGATTAGATTACGCATTTAAATCTGGCAAAACGTTATTCGTGTTAAATATAATTTAGTTGTTTCCTGCTCTTAGTCACGGCTACAGATAGCCAAAGGTTAGTCTGATCAGTCGTTTATAAATAGTTAGTCAGCTCTTTATCATGCAAACAGACAATCAAAGGGACGATCAGATAATGCTTGATCGATTCAATTTGTTTGGAGTGTATTTGCTTGACAGTCATAGCACAATTTTATTAAAGCCTGTTAGATCAGGCTAGACAAAAAATACTTGGGTTAAGACAGTTGCGACACAGTTGTGGAATAATTTGAAATAACAAGAACTGTAACTTTGGCACATTCTGAAAAGCGTTGCGAACACTGTCATAAATCTGGGCGCGATTTGCTCTTCAGGTTTATCTTATCTTACGGCGACAGGCGACAGGAGCATAGCACATGTTGTAACACAATTATTCAGCATTTGATCAAATACGAAATTAGCCACACATAGCGTATACGTAATGTCTCATACATTGCGTATACGTAGAGCACTTTAAATTTTCTTAATCCCTCCAATTTATGGTTAGACATTCTTGAAGGCCATTTATAGTGGGATTTATGGATCGCGCGCACTCACATAAAAAACCACTTGGAGAAGAAATTCGCCTTTAGCACCGGATTTGGTTTGCGTTCCTCCTTTGTCGCGCACATTGTTTGGCATGGGCTTCACAAAGCTGGCCAACTTGCAGCTCCAAAAATTCACTAACTGTATATATATCAGCTATATGCTTCCTATATCACAGAAGGTATATATTTCACTCAATATCAATATCCTTTAACACAATTCGTTGCCGTGGCCGTTGCCTTTGACGCTTCGCTCGTTACTGATTTGGCGTGTGTGAAAAGCGTTTGATTTTTAACTAAATGTTGCGCCACCTTCCCGAATCATCGCTATAAATCAATGATCCAGGCTGCCCGCCCTATCGCACCACTTGGTGGCGGTTTTATCTAAATGCCGCCTGACAGCAAATCATCAGCCGAACTGCAGTCGCAACCACAGCTCGCGAGTCGCGGCCAGAAAACATGGCCACGGCCGTAGTTCAGGGCAACAGTTAGCTCCAAAATACGAAAACTGAGTAATACCCATATTGAATACCCAGTAGCTAGTTTAGAAGAAAGTATAACACAATTCCAACAAACAGAAAGAAACATCTTTAAACTATCTAATCGCGTTGGCTTAGAGTCTATATGATCAAGAGCGCAACAGATCAAGTTTATTTTTAAACAATTAAACTTCTTAATTCAGTCAATAATTATCGATAACAACCGCCAGTGTCCGAAATCGATAAATATCGATCACCATCCAAGACTGGTTATAGCCTAAACAAATCTAAACTAGTTGGAAATACATTTCTCTACTTCCACCGTAATCAAAGGCATTTTAAGCGCTATTCTCTTTGTTTCTGGTATATATGTACAATATAATGCCATCTTAGAACTCTCCTAATTTCACAAAAGATCTCAAACTGAACACGGATGTTATCAAAGACTTAATTTTACACATAAAAGTATGCAACCAGCTATAAAAAGTTGCTCTTAGTTAAGTACAGGGTATCTAATAGTCGGGCAGCCACGACTAGTGCACACTAGCTAGCATTTTGTGGTTGTTTATTTTAATCAGTTATTCGAACTATGTTTTATTACAGTTTTTAGCTATTGACAATTTTGATTAAAGCTCGTCCCACTTAACAAAAAGTGTTTTTCATCAAGTTTTTATCTGTTTCAGATGTACGATATGTATTGTACATTTTATGACTATTTATAAATAACAGGTAATAGCACTTGAGGCGTACAAAATTAATATATTATTTGGTGTAATAACTCTCAGGCACTTTTATTGAGATTTTGTACGTAAATAGCTACATACATAAGTACAATTTCATAATGCTACGCTATATAGTAAATTAATACTACATATTGTATATAGTAGATGTATAAAAAAAATAGCACTGACATAATTTGATTAAAGTTGCATTTTGATTTGTGCAAATTGCTTTCGAGTTCTACAATTATATATGAAGACATAGCGGAGGCATATTTGTAGATATCCTAACGGAAGAGTTGCATTCTTAAATTCGGCATTTGTAGTTTTAAGTAACAAGTTAACAATTGAATCACGCTAGCATACATAGATATATGTACATACTTATATACGGAATTAGGGCTTAGACAATTACAAGTACAAAACAGAAATTAAAGTTAAGTACAACATAACGCGATGTACGCTCATAATACTTTCAGTTCCCAATGCTATACATCTTAAGTAAGTTTGTGTGTGTATTTGTGTGTAAGTTGTGATTGTGCTACTCCTTCTGCTCGTGCAGCGCTGCGGTGAGATTAAGGTCCTCGGCAGGCACACGTTCATCTAACAGTCGCTTGCTGTAGCTCTCCTCGGCGGCTTGCTGCAGTGCATTCGCCGTCGCTGAGCCCGTGTTGTCCACCAAATGCCGCAAATAACCACCGGAGCGTTGCAGCAGCTCATAGGCATGTCCGAGTTCGCGCACCTCGCCCGCATCCATGACCAGCACACGATCCGAATCCATAACAGTATGCAGTCGATGCGCAATTGTGAGCACCGTACAGTTGGCAAACTTGGAGCGTATCGTTTGCTGAATCAGCTTGTCAGTTCTGCGAGAAGAGAGCAGCGTTTTAGTAAAATGCTTCAGAATAAAATCAAATATCAATGCTTACTCTGGATCCACATTCGCCGTAGCCTCATCCAGTATTAGCACGCGATTGTTGCGCAATATCGCGCGTGCAAGGCACACAAGCTGGCGCTGACCCACGCTGAAATTGGAGCCGCCATCGTACATGCGACAATTGAGTCCACCAATGAGCGTGGATACATAGGAACGCAGCTCGACATCGCCCAGCGCCTTCCACATCTCATCGTCCGTACGCTCATCCATCGGATCCAGATTATAGCGCAGTGTACCCGAGAACAGCACCGGATCCTGGGGTATAATCGAGATGCGACTGCGCAAATCGTGCAAGCCCATATGCTCAATGTCCACATCATCGATGCGTATCATGCCCTCGTTGCAGGCCAAACGGAATATGGACTGTATAATTGAAGATTTGCCAGCACCGGTGCGACCCACAATGCCAATTTTCTCGCGCGACTCAATGGTAAAGTTCAGGTCCCGCAGCACCGGGGCCTCTTTGGGTGAGTAGCGCAATTTGAAATTGATGAATTCGATGCGTCCCTTGCTGGGCCACTCGGTTTTCGGTTTAAATTTCTCGGGCGTCTCCAGCGGCGGCTCCGACGGCTGTTCCGTATACTCGAGCACGCGCTCTACACTTGTCATCTCATTCTCCAGCTCGGCTGTCTGACGCATGCCCCACTGGCACATGCCCGTCATGGTTGTGCTGTGCAATATGGCCAGACCAACATCGCCGCTGTTGAACTCGTTGCGCAGCAACAGGAAACTAAATGTGACTGCCGTCATATAGCCAATGCACAACAGATCCGACCATAGGGCAAACGCGCGTGTACAGGAGAGGAACAGAAACCAGGCCGAGGTATTTGCATTCTGATACTCGTGAAACTCCGTCTCCAAGGCGCTCTGTGCCTGCAGAGCACGAACCGTAGTCAGGCCCTGGAACGTTTGATTTGTCAGCGAGTAGACAGGACTGCGAGCTGCAAGCATAAAAATTATTCAATCAAGGAGCCAATAAAATACAACATTTAGAGACTTACATATGCCCTCCAGTCTTTTCACGCTGCGGCTGGTGTTCACATAGAGATAACGTATGCAGGCTAAAACGACGACAATCACGGCGGCGGGCACCAGCAGCCAATAATTGGCAATGGCCACAATGATCAGAACGCCGGAGACATCAATGGCAAACTGCAAGTGCAAAGATCACGTTAATATAACTATCTATCAGGAAAAACATGTGTTTAATTTATCAAAAATACTTTGATCGGGCAAAGGCTGATAATTCTAGTTAGTCAATCAAAATATTTATATCTAATAACGGGTATTTATCGTGCCTTACTAGACTGATTGACAGTCAGTAGAAACACTTTTATATATCTCTATAATGCTTACAGCCAGGCAATCGAGCAGCGTGTGCGGCAGATCTGTATCCACCGTGCGTATATCCTTGGAGAATCGATTTAAAATGCGACCCGATGAGTTTGTATTGAAAAAATACATGCTGGCGCGCGTGATGCCGCGAAAGAGACGATCGTGCAACCGCAAGGAGATGCGCAGACACATCCGAAAGTAGCCAAAGGTGCGCATAAGGTAAACAATAAGCGTTGCGGCCAGAATAACAGCATAGAATAAGACTAGCTGCTGGCGAACGTCATCCTCGGCGCTCTCATAACTTGTCGGTGCAGCCGTATTGACTGTATCATTGGCAGGCGCCTCGGTGGACAAATCCAACGTGGCATTAACAGCCGCAGGCAGAGCAATTGTGCTGCCATTTAGCGCAATCTTCTCCTCCCAAATGACCCTAAAGAATATAAACGAATAAATGAATTATATTTTGATTGAGTTTTCAAGGTCACCAGCATCTTACCAGCGTGAGAGGAAGTAGTCTACGCCCGTGAGCATCACCCTGGCGCAAATGAAGAGCACCACAATCAAGCCCAGCAGAAATGTGCTCTCCAGCGCCTTGAAGTACGAGGCGTATACACTAAACTTGACCGCGCCCACACTCTGCTGCTCCTGGTTGAGCTCCTCGACAGTTTCATCGGGTCGCAACAGCGGATTGTGCTGGTGATGTTCCATGCTCTTCTCGGAATCGCTGCGCGACATATGACTGCTAACGCTGTGCGTATCGATGCCGCTCTCGTCGTGCGTCTGCTCCAAAAACTGGAATTGGCGCGAGCGCTGCAGCTCCTGATAGCTGCCCTGGGCCACAACCTTGCCGCTGGACATCAGCAGCAGGTGCTCCACATCGAACAGATACTGCAGCTGATGTGTGACCAATATGCGTATCTTATTGGATAGAAAGTCGCGTATGCATTTCTCAAAGATGTGCTTGCCCACATGTGTGTCGACGGCGGACAGCGGATCGTCCAGCAGATAGATATCTGCCTTACGGTAAACAGCACGTGCTAGATTCACGCGTGCCTTTTGACCGCCACTGAGGCTGACGCCACGCTCACCGACCACAGTTAAATCCCCCCTGGGCAGCAGCTCCATGTCGCGTTCCAAGGCGCACGCCTTGATCACCTTCTTGTACCGGCGCTCATTGTAGTCCTCCACAAAGACAATATTGTCGCGTATGGTGCCCTCGAAGACCCACGGCTCCTGTGCCGCATACGATATTTTGCCATGAACTAAAGCCTCGCCCTGATCAATGCCCACCTCGCCGAGCAGCACGTTCAGAAAGCTGGACTTGCCCGCACCAACGGGACCCACGACAGCTGTCAATGTCTGATCCTGAATATCGGTGCTGAAGCTATCGATGGCGCAATTGGAGTGGCCATCACTTGCGTCCCACGAGGCGGTAACATTCTTTAGGATCACACACTTCTGGGTCGCCTCGGGGCAATAGTCGCGCAGCCGATTAGGCGGCTGTGCTTGCGTCATCTGCGGCTGACCATTGACCAGCAGCGAGCCGTTGAGCTCCAAATTTTTCAGTTTGTCCTCTTCCGTTAGCTTGCGCTTGTTCTTAGACTGCTTGGCGTCGGCCTCCAAATTGATGGGCACCTCGGCCTTGTCGCCATCCAGCAGAAATTCCTTGCAGCGTCGCGACGATACCAAAGCCTCCGCTATGAATGTCAAAGATAGAGGCCAAAAGTGCACCATAGAGTCGTTTAGCATGTTGAAGTAGGAGGAGACCATGTAGACCTTCTTGGCGGTCAGCGCGTCACCCAAATATACATATGAGCACAGAGCTAGAAACACGGATAGCGGGGAGATCATCGAAGTGCAGCTGAGCGCTGCATGAATGTAGGCGGTGCCGCGTATGGCCTTCACTTCCTTGAGTCGAACCTCGGCAACGACGCGTGCAAAGGACTTCTCCCAGGCATACATTTTGATCACCTGTATGCCCTGTATAATCTCGTTCATTAGCTTTACGCGCATGTCTGTGCGCTCCGCCGTCTTCTGGCGATAATAGGCCGCCTTTTTGGCTGCCCACGCCTGTAGCGGTATAAAGCTGAGCATAAAGGAGACGCCTATGACAGCGGACATGCCGATCTCGCGATACATCAAATAACCAATGAGTATCGATTCCATTGGTCCCTTCCATGTGTCATGCAGAAAACATAGCGCCACATCGAAGCGTCCCAAATCGTTGGACAGTATGTTGATGGCGCGTGCGCGTAGACCATCATTGCTGCTGCTCTTGGAGACCTGCAGGCACTTGCGGTAGATGAGCCCTGAGAGGGCTAGGCGCAGTTTGGTGCCCACTTGAAATATATAAAAGATGAACGGATGAAATGTCAACACAGGCACCAGCATGCACACCACAATGCCGAGCGCATAGCAGTACGCCTCCGACTCGCTTATCGTTGTCTGATCTGCCGCAAAATAACCAACCAGACAGCCCAGAAACAAGGGCATTACGGATCTGCAATTGAAAATCAAGAATTAGCTCTATTGTCTATCATATATCAGTTGTTGTGCATACTTGCAACAGGACTCGACCATGGAGAAGGCTATGCCCAGCGGCATAAATACGCTGCCATATGCACGAAATATCATGCGCACGACGCTCGGATTGCTGCGTTTCTTCTCATCCTCCCACAAGTCGCTGAACTTGCTCGTCACGCGCTCGCTGTCCAGCGTTTTTCGATGCTGATACAGCTCCTCATCTGTGAGTGGGCCCTGTAGGCCGCGCTTGAACAGATCTCGCATCCACCTGAAATTAATTGAGACCTTAATTAAATTCATTCAAAATACAAAAGGCGTTACTAATCGTTAAATACACATTTGTTTCTAGAAATACCATTTGTCGAGCGACCACTGTACTTTGATAAGACAAAAAATATACTCGCTATAACTAATTACATTTGTGTACAGTTTTTATGGGGCTTCATTAATGATTGTTGTTCTGATTTTCAAGGTCTAACAGCAAGTTAATTTGTAATTAACTAAGCTTCTGAGCTTTATATGTTGTCTAGGTACTAAAACAACATCTATGCCCTGCGACTGATAAGTCAGATAACAAGCTCGTTATTACATTGTTATACATTCCTAAAAACTACACCTAATCATATTATGCAAATAAACATTTTACGGTTTTATGAAGTGTTATTAACGCCTTTATCGATAAACAGCATGTTGCTAAGGCTTTAAATTCTTTGGAGATTATAAAAGCGTGAAAATTTTTTAAATTTTCTAACAACAAAGTCAACAAGATGAACATATTTTCGGGCACTGGAGTTTAAATATCCCTTCTGGCATGTAACAGCTGTTAATGGTTAACAGTTCTGTTAACTTATTAATATGTGCTATGTTAAACATTTTTGTGATCATAAAATATGCGTGATTCCCGACCACTTGTTATCATATTTTTATATACACCCTAAAATAGCTTTTGATACTAAAATAAACAACTGTTTGCATGGAAACAAACAATATATATTTAGTAAAAATATTATTAAGTATAGGTAGAAAATTCACAACATAGTTGTTAATAAAAATAAAATAAAAAAATCCAGATTACTGCAGTTTATTGTATATCATATACAATATTATTCGATTTGTAAGCCATATTTATTCAATGCCTTTTTAATAAAAATCTTCCAAAGTAATTTTAATCAAAGTGAACATATGCGCGTCTGTACACTGTACATATATGTATAAGCTATATGTACATCCATATGCACGAATTAATTCAGTACATTTGTAATTGCTTATATACTGATAAGAATATAGCCTTCACAGCCCCAGTGACATCTAATATGTATGATTTATGAAGCAAAAAACACAATTTCCGTGAAATTTGCCCGGTAAAAAAGTGAGAAGACGGTGAATAACCTCTGCAAAAACAACAATTATTGCTTACACCTAAACGCCTATATACGGTATGTACGCACATGTGTGTGGGATCTATGTGTGTGAGCACATATATTGGCAGTGTTGCCAGCTTTTCAAACGAGAAACGGCTAGTCTAGCGGGAGAAGGAGATTTCTGTGCTTTCTATATATTGGTTTTATATAATTTCAATATTTACTTGGCGACTCTCTGCTTTATCATAAATATTTTTATTTCGAAAAATACCACTGACAGCTGTTTTTTTTTTAAATTTGTTCGCACTAAAAAAGCTAAATTTGGCCAGAAATAAGCTGAGCTGACAACACTAAATATTAGTAATAGGTACATACATACACACATGCATAAATGCATGTGGATGGACTTTAAATACAGCTTGACACGTGCTATCGAGCTGAGCATGAAAATCGGCCTGTGCACAAAGTACATATACGATTTACCGTTAATGCTGCGCTCATAACTAACATGTGTGTGTGTGTGTTATGGCTGCGCATGTATGGGAACGTTAGAGGGGAAGAACCAGAACTTGTAACTTACCAAAAACTCCATTGTGAGAATAGATTTGCATTTGTGTAGGGATTTTTTGGACGTACAATCTTTCTTCTGGTACGGTTCATAATATGCGATTCGTTCTGTTTATTTTAGGCGCAATTTATATCAGTTGCGCGTTTACCGTTACGCCACCAAATTACAAGTAAAACGCAAATCGAGCTGGCGTTTGCTGCTTCCTCTTTGCAATTGACTGCTTTATTAATATTTTATGCACACTCACTCTCTGCCCACAGCAATTTACATATATTAATATAATGCATATACATATATATGTATATATACTGCCGGCAACAACACTGCTGCTGTAAATTGTCTAGGGTCGAGGTCAGTAACGAATTTTATTTCGTTTCCACTTCTCATTCAGAATTAACCGTTTGTTGCTGTGTTTGACCTGGCAACAAACAAAGCAAAGGCAAATGCAAACTGCAATTTGCCGAGAAATCGCCTTTGTTTCGTATGGTAATCGAACAGTTGAAACTCACACACACACACAAATAACAAGCACTTTAAATTTAGTCGTTGCCTTCTGTAATTAATTATAATTTACACAATTATTACGCGAAGAATAACAATGTGTAATATTAGCGAACCGATGCACGTCTTTTCGGTTCGATTTCTGAAATGGCAATGGTAGAATTGATGAGAGCGATAGAAAAAGAAAACTTTTGAATAAACCTCAGCCGAAAAGAGAGAGAAAGAGAGCACTAATGCGTGCTGCCTGATTGCTACTCTGTTTTCGACGCTCCGGCAACTACACTACGTCACCCTGTTGGTCACTGCTGTTGAAATATATGGTGCGTATGTGTTTTAAATTAAAAAACTGTGCTATGATTGGGCACAGTGAAATTTAAGGACTGTTTTATTAATTGGCTTCATTTCAATTGACATTAAAAACTTAATACGAAAAACAATGGCATTGTATATTATTATATACAACTTTCTATAAATCGTACATAGTTTATTTTGAACGATTTAATACAAATATATGAAATATGCTGGTAATAATAAATTAATAGTTGACACAAAACGTACCCAAATAATAAATTAAATTACACTTTATTATTTTCGTGTAGAGAACAAACAATAATATTTAAAATCAAATCCTAGCCCAAGTCGTCACGGTTGTAAGTGTAAGAACGCATCGGCTTAATGCAAATGTTGCATTTTTTGACTTGTTTTAATCGAGTTTTCTCGCTCTCTGAGGCATAACCACAGCGTCGGAGTGTGTGTATGTGTGCGTGTGTGTGAGAGACCGCATCCAACGGTTTCATAGCAGTAGCCAGAGCGAGACAGCGAATTTGTTTGTCAACGGCAATTTAAAAATTTGAGCGCGAGCGATTTCCAAGCATTGTGAAATTGACAAAAATAAAAATAAAATATAGGCGTGTTTGCTTTGGTACACAAACACGGCAAAAAAAAAAAAAAAAAAAAAAAAAAAGAAACAAGAAACAAGAAGCCGGCAACAGCGATGCTCGAAAGTATTTTGATAAGATGCTATCATTTCACCAAATTAGAAAATTTTTTGACAATTGAGTCATTGAGCTTGGAGTCCCTGAAAATACGAATTTCTTTTACATCATAAGCGATGAACATTTATTATGGGTAATTATGGATTAGCGTTAGTTCTGTGTATTTTTTTTGTTGTTGTTTAGTAAATTTGGTGAAAAATACATTTGAATGCAATATTGAAAAACCAAAAACATGTTTACTTAGATAATGACAAACAACATGCCCATTTAATCCTCAATATATTCGAATGGCTCTGGTGGCTCGGGTTCCTTATCATCATCGTTCATTGGACCAAATGCAGCGACCGGTTCGACCAGTTCCTGATCTTCGGTTTTGCCCGTATGCTGGAATACAATGATGCCGCCAATTGTCACATCTTTCATGGGCTCATAGAACTGGCCATCGGCAACGCTGAGCACCTTGAGCTGTTGGCGCAGGGCACGTGCCGGATTCTGTAGCATTTCGAAAGCGGGTTCGGGCTCCTTCTTTTCCTTCTTGTCCTTTTCTTTGTCCTTTTCTCCAGCCACGCTGGTGCTGGCCTCCTTATCCTTATCGTCTTCCTTTTTCTTTTCCTTATCATCCTTCTTCTTGGGCTTGGACTCCTCCGCTGGCTTGTCGTCAGCCTTAAGAGCTGTTTCGGACTTCTCCTCATCCTTTTTGCTGCCTGCAGCGGCGCTCTCCTTGCTGTCCTCATCGACATCCATTTTCTCGTCCTCCTTCTTGTCGGCATTCTCGCGACGCTTCTGTCGTGCTGCAATCGAGAGCACAGCCGTGGCCACCTTCTCGCGTTCTTCACTCTTCTTCTCCTCCAGTGGCGCTGGGTAGGCATATAGTGATGGCTTCGCCGCCGATCTATACTCCATCTTGGGCATCTTCAGATCCGAATTCAGACCAATTACACAGGTGGGCGTAAATGCCAGCGAGAGCGTGTGCGCCAACGGGAACCAGTACCAGTACTGGGTGAAGGCCAACATGCCGACCACAGCCTGCAGGTTGGTGTGTCCAGTGCGTGATTGCAGCGAGAGTGTGGCATTGCGACCGCCAGCATCGATGATGCCTGCAAGCAATAGATCAAGAGGAAATATTAAATAAGACACTTGCATGGAATCAGGTGTATGTCACCCACCTTGTGCCAAAATGGCACCATATTTGGCCATGACATCCTCGTGCTTGTTGCTGATGACTTCGGCGTACAGCTGGCGGAAGAAGGTGCTCTTGGGGCAGCTCAAGTCTGTGTGCTGGATGAGTATCATGGCGGATGCAATAAGCGCACCCTGACGCACAAAGTTCACAGGATCAAACTTGACCATGGGCTCCAGCAAGGCAATTGCCTCACGCAGACCAGTGCCGGCGCAGGCAATGCCCAGCGCCATGGCGGCACCATAACGCACATGCGGATTATATGACTCGGCAAGCAGACTAACCACCGATGGGCACTGCTCCGGCGTGCGGAACAGAATGAAACCAATCGCCGTGACAGCAGCGCGACGCACATCGTCATTTACATCAGAAACGGCCACATGGAGCAGCTTGCGTATGGCCTTGTTGCTGCCGGTGCCATTGTAGGCCATCGCCAGGGTGTACATGCCCGAGCGACGCAAGACGGGATCCTTGTCGGTGGAGAGGCTGGTGACAAGCGGATCGGCCTCTTCCAGGCGCGCAAACATGGTCAACGAGATGCCAACAGCCAGGCCACGCAGAATCTTTTCGTGCTGCGTCTCCTGCGCATACGATACCATATCCTCGATGGCCTGTGCATTCTTGGAGCCCAGCATAACCATGCCCATGGCAATGCCAGCTGCCTCGCCAGTAACAGCATCGTCCTGGTACAAATTAAACTTCAATTGTTCGTACAGATCCTGGCGATGGGTGCCCATGCCGGCTAGGCCCAGGCCCAGGCAGCCACCATGGCGCACATTCTCGTTTTGGGAGTCTTTCAGCTGCTGCAGCAGGTAGTCAATTATATTGGCGCCATGATTGGCATGTATCAGACCCAGGGCGTACAGTGCGCCACCCTCGGAGTAGCCAGAGCTGGGTCCAGCCTCCTTGGGCAAATAGCTTTGCATGAGCGCCAGCGAATCCTTTTCGTGTCCGCGATGTATCACACCCAACGAGGCGGTAGCTGTTAGCTTGGCCCAATTTGTGGCACGTGCCAACCAATCCAGATTGTCGCGCAGGAACTGATCCGAGGTGGTGCCGCTGTGCATGAACGCATTCGCGATGACAGTCGCCGTGTGGCAAATGGACACACGCACCGCCTCCTTGGTGCCGCGCAGTATCTGCAAATCGGCGTGATTGCTGCGTATGAGAAACTGCAGCTGCAGATCTATGGACACTTCGCCGGAGAGTATGGAAATTAGCTTCTCAATATTCTTCTGATGAAGCTTTTCCATGTCGTTCAGCGAGTCGATGGTGCGCTCAATCTTGACATCGCCTGTAAAGCAAAAATGAGGGGGTAAATCATGAAAAGCTGTCGACTATAGTCTTCTTTTTTATATCAGAGACTCGTAAAGAGATTTATCTTAAAAGGCAAAGACAGCCAAGCTGGGAATTGCTGAGCTTGGTCAAGATATATAATATTTAAAAGTTAAAAAAAAAGTTCCGCTCACCATCTTTATCCTCGATGGTTTCCATGCTCTCATCGCTAAGTAATTTGGCCTTCTCATCATCAGATTTGGCAGCGGCATCGCTACCGTTTGCTGTGGTGCCCTGGGGCTTGAATGTGCTGGGTAGGGCTGTGGGTATGGGCGCAGTATCCTTGAGTGCCTGGAGCACGTTGCCCAGGAACTCCTGTGTCGCAGACTCGTACAGATCGAATGCAATTTGATAGGCCATCAGATTGTTGGCCTCGACGGAGGAGCCGGTCAACTTGTCCAGCATTTCGGCAACGGCCAGGGGATCCTCCAGAAAGATCAGACACTGGCACATGTTCACATAGTCGGGCACACCCAGTTCTCGATAGAGGCCAACCAGGCAGCGCAGCACCTGATTGCGAAAGCCGCGATTCTGGAGCAGCGACATGGTGACATTGTAGGCATAGGCCAGCATGCCACGGACATCGTCCGACTTCATGATGGACACCTCAAAGATGTCCATGCGACGCGTTTCCAGTGCAATGCCAAGTGCCTGACGGTACTGATTGTCGTCCAGGCAACGTTGAATCATGCGATTCACAATGGCCTCCAGACGCTCATCCACAGGCTTTGCCTCCTTGGGATTCTCAATGAAATCAACGCGTTGCGCAATATAGAAATCAATGCATTTGGCAATGATTGTCTCAGTGTACTCGTTGCGCGCATTCACATCGAACAGATCGCCAGCGCCCAGCGCATATGTGAGTGCATCCTCAAAGGAGCCCAGATGATAGAATACCTTGGACGCAACCATGCCAGCAAGTTTGTTCTCTGGAAATGCTCGGTCCTCGTGCAGCATTTCAATTTTCTCAATTGACTCGGATATTTCCGGCCAGAACTCATCCACAATGTTGTCCAGCTTCTTTAGGGCGAAAACCTTGAGATCTGGCATCGGTTCATCGAGTAGGGATATTATCCCCGCGGCGGATGTGAGGCTCATTTTTTGCTTGCGTTGATTTTTCCCCCAATAATAAATATGTTCTACGAAAGTGTACGTAACATATGATTAATTTGAATCCAAAAACTGTCTGATTATAATTGAGACAAGTAATTTTTTGCAGTACTAACCAACGATTGCAGTTTTTAATATTACACAGACTTTTCTTTTATGCCGAAAAAACGCTAAATCACCAATCGTTGTAGTGCTGCACAATGCTGGCTGTGTACATGAGTGTTGGAAAGCGTGCGTTATGCAGTGTTGTTCATAAGAATAGTTAACACGAAGTGGCAACACTTTAGCAATTGTTATCGATAGCTATCGACATACATAATTCCCCGCAACTTGGCATCGCAGCAACAAAAACGCGCGAACAACTGGCGCAAGCGAACACAACACATAGTTTTGTTTGCTGAACGCACGTAGTTAACGCCCTCGATTACTTTATATAAATAAACAATAAAAATTGCAACAACATGATGTGTGAGGATCAACTCATGTCTGTGGATGCAACACCGATTAAAGGCGCAGGCAGCCTAAATTCCTCCGGCTCGTCCATTTCAATGGACGCAAAACCACTGAACAGTTGGGCCCAGGAGGTTCGCGCCGAGCTGGGGCACAGCGACGAGGTAATTGATGATCTTCAAACCATATGCAGAGCCAGCTAACTAGTTGTCAATTCCAGGCATCGTCGTCGTTCAACAGCAGCGCCGGCAGCGCAGCTGCACAAGCAAAGCGCGAAATGGCCTTTGAATTTCTAGATGGCAGCAATGAGGAAAAGTTTGAGCGTCTGGTGAAGGAGGAAAAACTAAAGACGCCCTTCAAGCGGCGTCATTCCCAAACGCCGCCCACACAGAGCACCGAAAATAGTCGCTCCAACAGTCCAAATAGCAGCACATCATCAGCTCAGAATGATGTAAATCCACGTCCCAAGGCGCATCTTTTCAAAGGTCACAAGGAGGAAAAGCGTGTGCGACACAACAGCTATACCTCGTCCACTTCATCGTCCTCCTCGTATACCGAGGCAGATCCAGAAATACTATCGCGCCGCCAGAAGCAAATAGACTATGGCAAAAACACGGCTGCCTATGAAAGATATATTGAGAATGTGCCCAGAAATGAACGTACTCGCGAGCATCCCAGAACCCCCAACAAATATGGCAAGTACAGCCGTCGAGCCTTCGATGGGCTGGTAAAGATCTGGCGCAAGCAGCTGCACATCTACGATCCGCCCACGGCAAAGAATTCGCGTACTTGCGAAGCTGATTCGGACTCTGACTCGGATTAGAGGTGTTTTATTAACATGGGGCGCGTTTCTCGGGGGACAATAACTGAAACGATGGTACAAACTCGGGCAAAGTTGAAGTAAACAACATTTACACATATATATATATCCCATTAAATTAGCCTTAAAATACTGCTCGCAGGCAAAGTATGTTATGTTATGTTATGTTAACATAAAATGAAATGTTTAATAAAATGGCGTCATTTTGATCTTGATTCTTTGAGACTGTTTTACCTGGAAACTGCATCGAGGGAATTTCAGAATTGTGCGCATGTAATGCACATACATATGCATGTGTATTGTACATTCAAGGCGGGCCAGGAATAGACAGATGTTTTATCAGCTTATGCAGTGATATACGTTTTATGTATGTATGTACATATAGTGGAAGCTGCCTATAGCGGACCGTGATGTGCGAACATTCATTATTCAAAATCGTATACATACATACATACATGTGTGTATAGTGACGTTAATAAACAATACTTTTTATGATCAGCAATTTCAGTATGCAACCAATTTTTATATATTTATGTACTTTCGTTCGATCTAGGCATAGGTTTTGTAATTTAAGTAGCGTTTTGTCAATAAAGCGACTGTTAAACATGTTCGTCAATAGGAGCTGTCACTTTATGTTAAGTTTTCATTGAACTGGAATACATTTATGCAAATCATCCGTTAATTTTTTATCAAGCAACGGTGCATGTCTATTGTGAACTGTGTTGGGTTACTCTTTTAAAGTACACAAATTAAGCAACATATTTATTATGTGTAAATTTTGCGAACCGGCATGCAAACAGTGTTGCCAATTGAGCCATTTTCTAGCTAAGTTTGCTTGGTATTTGAATATTGGAATCAGCTACTTTTTTTAAAGCGGCAGCTGGCAGCACCGCATACATCAGCTGATTTCTCATTGGGCGACAAGTCTATTGTGAACTATGATAATTATACATAAATACATACATATGTATGTTTAATTTGATTAATCTCTTCACCAACTTATGTGAAACGTATTCAAAAAGCTTAGGACATAAATCATTATTATTATTTGAAATTTTATTAAATATGCATTATTTAATTAAATTGGCAAACGGGCATGAACCAGCGACCAATCAGCTGTTTTGTCACTGTGCAACGGCGTGTGTCTATTGTGAACGTCTGTTAGTTTATATTTATTTTGATTATTTCGTTTACGTACGCAAATTACACGCAGCACGCACATGTTTCTGAAACCCTACCGATTAAAGAGTAGCGCAGCGCTCAAGGGCTCCGAAGCCAAGAAACTGCGCGCCCGGCTCGAGTTGGCATTTCCGCATGTGCCGGCCGAGAATCTGATGCCGGCAAAGGCGAATGTGACGCAGCTGAAGATCCTGACGCATGGCGGGCAGCAAAGCATGGTCTACTGTGTGGACAAGCAGCCGATGTTCTTTGAACTGGATGGCGGTCAGCTGGTGCCAACGCTCTACACACTATGGTCAACGCCAGACATATTGCCATATCTAACCACACACGAGGGTGTGCTGCCCAAGCTATCCAATGGCGCGGACTTGATGCTGCCGGGCGTGGTGCCGCTGGGCGTCGGTCTGAACATGTACGGTCATTTCAAGAAGGGTCAGCTAAGTAAGTGTGTGACACCATTTAATATTATATACGAATACAAAAAATTCTTTTGATCCGTGCAGTGGCTGTCAATTTGACCAACAACAGTTCGGCCATTGGCGTGGGACAGCTGGCGCGCTCCAGCGACGAGCTGTACATGTGCGGCGGTCATGGCGTGGCTGTTAAAATGCTGCACATGTTTGGGGATAAGCTGTGGGCACATGAGCCCAGTCTGCTGCAGCAAATACCGCTGAACAAGACGAAGCCTTTGTCGGGTGAGGACTTTCCCGCCTTGGGATCATCAGATCAGCACCGCAAAACCATAAAACCAACGCCAACCGAACCGACAACTGTGAGTGAACCGCTGCCACAAGCGGAGGAAACAGACGAACTGACATCGGGCGCTGCTGCCTTGTCGCTGGAGGAGATTAGTGAGCCTGCCGCAGATGCTGCAGCGGAGTCACCAGATGAACCCACGCCGGAAACACTTTTAAAGAATGCATTTCTGGCTGCACTTAAAAACAACGGCAAGAAGCTGCCGCTGCCGCTCCTCACGAGTAATTTCTATCGGCTGTACGTGGTGACCGAAGCGTCTGAACAAATTGATTTAAAAAAGACGCGCTACAAGAAGCTGTCCAACTTTCTGGCCGAGATGGTCGACCAGGGTTTTATAGTTGTACGTGAGGAGACCAAGGGCGTTGACAAGATCATTTCCGTAGACTTGGAGCATCCAGAGCTGGTGAATTTTATAACGGATGTCAAGACTGGCGACAGCAGCGGTGCCGCCGCAGAGACGCCCCTATTCCATTCGGAGCTAAAGGAGATGTACATTGTTTCGGATGTAACCGCCGCATTCTTCACTAAAATGAACTACAAACGCGGCGAGGGTATACCCGTTGGCCAGGTCAAGAAGATTGTGCGCGAGTATGTGAGCAAACATGGCCTGGCTGATCCGCAGACAAAGCTGGTGCGTCCGGATGCGGTGCTGCTGGAGCTGTGCGGCAACCGTGAGGGTACCTTGAGCGAAATCACCTCCATAATAACCAGCAAGATGGAGCATTCCTATCAAATGTGCAGCGGAAAGGATACCAGCGGCAAGCCGCAAATCCAAATGTCCCTGGCCACACGGTCCGGCAACAAAAAGGTGACGCTGGTCAGCAACATCGAAGCCTATGGCATCATCATGGCCGAGCTGATAAAGCTGTGCAAACAGGGCGCCGCCGCCAGCACAAGCATTGTCAAGTTGCCGCATCAGAAGCACGAGCAGCTCCAGGTGCAGGGCAACCAAATTCGTTTCATATACACGCTACTCACGGAAACCTACAAGGTGCCGCCCAAGTGTATACTGGGCCTCGAATTGGCCAAAGATGGCAAGAAGAAGCGCAAGTGATGAAGTCAGTAAGCAATGCATATAATACAGCCCACGGGGCAATAAAATGAAAGTTCCACTCTAAGCCTGTGCTTACTATAAGTTTGTGTTATAATAAATTATTTATTAACTGTAGTGGGGAGTGGGTATGAGAACCAATTAATGCTACGAGAACCACAACAATGAACGGGAGGATATATCCAGCTTCTATCTGGACTTAACAATCTCTAGCAATTGTGCTTTTATATTGTGTCGAACTAAGAGCTTCATTTACTTGGCCTTGCCTTGGGCAGCAACGGCTTCGATGGCCTTCTTGACGGTCTCCTCGTCACCCAGGAACTGCATGGATACAACGGGCTTGAAGTTCTCATCCAGCTCGTATACAAACGGTATGCCGGTGGGCAAGTTCAGCGCCATGATGGCATCCTCGGACAGATCTGTAGTGGTTTTAGAGTAAATTCAATTCTTATGGAATAATAACATTTCATGCTGTTGCTCACTATCTAAATGCTTGACAATGCCGCGCAGACTGTTGCCGTGGGCCGCAATCAGGATGCGTTTGCCCTCCTTCATCTGTGGAATGATGACATCGTTCCAGTAGGGCAGTGTGCGTTCAATGGTCAGCTTCAGCGACTCAAACATGGGGAACTCCTCGGGCTTAGGTCCCTCAGCATAGCGAGGATCCTTGACAATGGTGTCATAGTAGGGATGTCCCGGCTCCATGGGCGGCGGTGGTGTGTCAAAGCTGCGTCGCCAGATTTGCACCTGAGCCTCACCGTACTTGGCAGCGGTCTCAGCCTTATTCAGGCCAGTCAGACCGCCATAGTGACGTTCATTCAGGCGCCAGGTCTTATAAATGGGAATCTCCTTGTGGCCGCTCGCCTGCAGTATGCTGGCCAGTGTGACCTGGGCGCGCGTCAGAACCGAAGTGTGAGCCACATCGAATTCTAGCCCTGCGTTCTTGACAGCCTTGCCAGCAGCTAGAGCCTCCTCCTTGCCTGCGCACACAAAAGTATTGATTGGTTTTTATTAAGTATTTGATTATGTGCATTTGGATTTACCCTTTTCGCTGAGATTGGCATCAAACCAGCCGCAGAATTGATTTTTCTGATTCCACTCGGACTCGCCATGGCGCACCATAACAATCTTGTATTTGCCACCCATATTTGATAGTTGGACTAGTTTGCGGAAAATTATGTTATAATAGCGGCGATGGCGCTTACAGCACTGTCGCTTTCCTTTAAATTTACTTAAATATGACCTACAAGGGGGCCAATCAAGGTCGTAGTTGTCAATTCGCGTATTGCAACGCTGTGTGGGCAGTTCGCGTTTTTGTTACGTAGTCTGTTATGTTACGCGCACTGCTGTTACGTTTGGCGCCAAAGCTTCACGCAAAATGCAACTCTGTTTCGTGGGCCTGCTAACGCAACAAATGGGCAGCCTTGGCTATTTAGTGTGGAAGAAGAAGACAATAAGCAAAGCATTGTTGATTTGTGCTGCAGCAACAGTTATTTTTTTAATATTTTTGATTTAATAAGCCTGAGCATTATGACTGAAAAGGTAATTGTGAGATGTAACTGGACACAGTCGGCTGGCAAAGAACTGTCCCAGCTGGTGCCCACACGCTTCTCTGAGGAAGATGTCTTTGAGAAGTAAGACAAAGGATTTCCATTTGCAATTGCAAACACACCCAAACAGGTTAACATACATATATATATTTATGTGCACTTTTGCCCTAACAGGCCCGACTTGGACGACGTTATCGGCGAGGAGCGTGTTGTGTTCATGTATATCGACTACCCCACAATACCCTGTGAGCTGCAATTTCAAATATCGCCCAATTTTAAAATTGCCGCCATAACGCTTGTGTGCAGCGCACCCAAAGTGGAACTTTTCGTGGGCCCCACCCAGGAGTATTTGGAGACGATCTATGGCAGTGCAGTTAAGGAAGATGATGGCGATATACCCATACGCCCATATCGTTACGATGTGGAAATCGATCGTTCTGGCATCGCGGATATCAATTTAAAGCTGCTCACCTCGGCCAAGGTGATTCGCATTTATGGCGCTATGTTGCACATAGCTCCAAATCCGAATGGCATTACCACACAGTTGCAAAAGCCATTCGATATACAAAAAATACAGGAGCTGCTGCAAAAAGGAGGCACTGGCTGCGGCACTCCAAATCAAGCCAAGGACAGTGATCAGAAACTGCAAAAGTTTATGAGCATGATGAAGAGCTATGTGAGTCACTCGGAGACTCCGATGCCAGCGGCTGCTGGCACTGAGATGGGCGTGAGCAGTCTGAAGGAACATATCGACGCCAAGTTCGAGCAGTTGGAGCGCACAATTGCCAAGAGATTGGATGCATACGAGGCGCAACAGGCTGTAAAGTTGGACAAAATTATTGCAATGCTCGAAAACAAAAACTAAATGATTAAATCATATATTTATAAAGCCATCCATCTATTGCATCTGTAATTCTAACTTTGACATGTATTTCAATTTAGTTAGATAACGAATTTAATTGTGATCTTTTGAAAGTTTCTTTGTAATTGTGTTAAAATTGTTATTTGGCAACTGATTTCCTTAGCTAAATCCCTGTAATTTTTACTTAGTACTTACGAGAAGTCTGACACTTTCAATATACATGTACTAACCATTATTAATGTTTTGTTCTAATCGTGTTGCTCCTTGCAGATAGCTCACAGTTCTCTAGACTCTTGTTGAACTTGGCTTTGTATTTGGCGCAGAAAGTCTGGTCAAAATTATCTGATAGACTCTCCTGATCCGTTTCATCATAAGCCTGAGGAATCACAAAGGTTATTCTAATAACTCTTTGGCCTAAGCTGCTTGTACTTACATTATCCACGGCAATGGCTGGCACACCTCGGAATGCCACTTGGGCCGTTGCCTCACCATATTTCTTCAATATTTCATTGACGCTGCGCGCCTTCTTGCACTCCTTGACAGCACTCACATCTATGTTATAGCGCTTGGCGCACCTATCCAGATTGTTTTTGCGTCCGCGCATCATGCAGGCAATTAGCTTTAATGATATGGTCATATTATTGTGCTCCAGGATGCAGCCATGCCAGGCATTCAGCTCACATTCATCCGCGCCGTGCTGACAGGTGAGTTCGCCCGCCTCGTTCACCTGAAGCGTGGCATTAAACGGGTTTCCTCTAAAATTCATTAAATCACCTACCTTCGCATTTCCATAGGGCACCAGCGTCAAGTCCGTGTAGGGCAGCCTATCCATGCGCGTCATCGAAGGATTCAGCTGAGTTGTCACAAACTCCATGCAGTATGGACAAAGCGCTTCGTAGTAGAGTGTTATGGGTAGCTTGGGCGCATCGGGATCATGATTACGCTGCAAAATGTTGTTGTCAATACGAGGTCAAAGCGGCTAAAGTTCACTTGCCTTGGCAATGCAGCCTAGCAGCCCGAAACCAAGCAGCAAAAGACAAAAAGGCTCCTTCATTATTTAGCAATTTTATGCGTGGAACTGAGATCCAAAACCCTCTAACGACGCCTTGACACTGAGAATTGAGTAAACAGAAGTCAAACTTTGTAGTCTTTGTAATCTATAACTGTGATTTCAAAAGCGCCCAGAGGCGTAGACACTGGGGATTCACTGGGTAATATAAAATATATTAAATTATTAATAATAATCCCTATAATCTCTAGCTACGCCTCTGTTTCATCTTAATCTGCCTACATTTCCTCATTTCGTAAAGTACGATTACTCAAAGCGAACAAGTGCGCGCTGAAAAGTGCGTTTATTGTCTCGTCTTTCAAATACCCTATCATTGTATTTTGCATACACACTTAGAATGTATTGATGTTGGAAAAAAATTCAAAATAAATTGGGTTCAGTGTACTCAGTTCTATTTCGTTTCTCAAATTGAGGCAAAGTTAGCTTGCGAGTCTGTGAGTCCTTGAATACCTTGTTCGGCGCCTATTTATTATATCTTTGTGAATCACGCGCATGAATATCGCGACCACAAAATCGGTGCAAGAAGTGGGCACATATATGAAGTCTTAGACACAGCTCAAAATAAGAACTTAGAAAAAGTTAAACAAAGAAAATCTAACATTGTAAACTTTTCACAGAAAAAAGTCTAGCTTTGTTGCATAGTGTTAGTAATAGGTACATGGAATTTGCTATTACATGTGTTGATGGATACAATTAAATATCACAGCTGTCGCTGTTTATTGTCGCCAGCTATGCGACTGAATCAGATTACAGATTCAAATACCTCAATGATTCATAACTGGGAAACTAATTAGCAATGTGAGCTGCTGACTTAGAGAAAGAGATTTAATAAATGAACTTTCCTGGTTGCTTAAAATTTCGAACTCTTCAATATTAGAGGTGGATTGTTATTATTGTTATGAGTATTATTATTATTATTATTATTATTATTATTATAAGTATTATTATTATTAGTATTATTATTATTATTATTATTATTATTATAAGTATTATTATTATTATTATTATTATTATTATTATTATTATTATTATAGAACAATAAAGAAAGAACATTTTTATACCCTGAACCCATTAAATTTGTTGTTCATAGAATTGGGAACTGGAAACCTATCCATAAAAGTCCTAGAGCGGCGGAGCTTTGTCGCTTCAAAACGACATAATCTCGCCATGATCAACGGATATATATGTCGTTTTTGGGGCTTGGAGGATATGTCGTTTCAAAACGACATAATCTCGCCATGATCAACGGCGGAGTTACGTCGTTTTGAAACGACATATCTCCGCGCGGATATATGCCGTTTTTGGGGCTTGGAGATATGTCGTTTTTGGGGCTTGGAGATATGTCGTTGGGGCTTGGAGATATGTCGCTTCAAAACGACATAATCTCGCCATGATCAACGGCGGAGTTATGTCGTTTTGAAACGACATATCTCCGCGCGGATATATGTCGTTTTTGGGGCTTGGAGATATGTCGCTTCAAAACGACATAATCTCGCCATCATCAACGGCGGAGTAATGTCGTTTTGAAACGACATATCTCCGCGTGGATATATGTAATTATTAGAGCCCGGAGATATGTCGTTTTTAGAGCGGCGGAGCTATGTCGCTTCAAAACGACATAATCTCGCCATGATCAACGGCGGAGTTATGTCGTTTTGACAAAAATAAATTTGTTATACCCTGACCCCATTAAAAATGGGTATAAGGGTATATTGTATTTGTGTAAAATCCAAAGGTATGTAACAGAATGACGGAAGCATCTCCGACCCCATTAAGTTTATATATTCTTGATCAGCATCAATAGCCGAGTCGATCTAGCCATGTCCGTCTGTCTGTCCGTCCGTATGTATGAACGCAAGGATCTCAGAACCTATAAGAGCTAGAGCCTTGAAATGATGTAGATGGTCCAAGTTCCCGCGCAGATCGAGTTTGTTTCCGATAATCGATAACTTACTCCGTTTCCAAGCAATCGATTAAAATCGATATCGATATCCGGTTTTTTGGGCAATTTTGGTTAATAATAAGAGCTAGTGTCACCAAACATGACATATAGCTTCTAAAATAGAATATATATATGCATTTGATGATGGAAGAGGAGGGTTCAGGGTATCCCCTAGTCGGGAGCTCCCGACTAGAGCCTCTTAATTGTTTTATTAGTGTTATTATTACTATGTTTATAAATGTCGCCCCATTTACAATGTGAAAAATTGAAAACCCATAAAACTGTTGATTTATTTTTCATAATATGTCATGTTTTATTACTTATCATTAACACTATTACTTTATCACAAATATTTTAAGCATTTTTACATAGATAGTTACAATCGTCGTGCTTACATTGGTTTTACTTATGTATGTATGTACAATGTTTTGCCCTCTTTGAGGCCCATTTGATACATTTTTCTGTTTCGTTATTCTCTTTTATTTTCTCTTTGTTTATATTGTATGTAGCACTACATGATTTCGTTTCTGAAAGTTTCAACTACTCGTATTGAATATCTACAGCGGGGGACATTCGCTTATACACGCTGGAGGAAGTTTCTGATTTTTCTGACAGTTATATATTAATTTTTTTAACTATAGCATTCCATATGATCTATGACATTTTTCCGGGTTGTACAACATTATGTTTTGTTTTTTTTTACACACATTTTTTTTTACTAAATGTATTTATAGATATTTATGATTTCGCTATTCTTAATATACTTAAGTAATCAATCGATATTGTTTTTTGTTTTTTTGGTTTCTCGTTAGAAATGCAAATTGTAGACCCTAAAAAACGAAATGATATGATCAACTTTTGAACACTTATTCATTTAAGAACATGCTTAATTGTTTAAACGTATTAGATGCATTTCTGATATGCGAATATATGCCTTGATAACAATTGCCATGCCTTTTCGAAAGGCATCAAAATTTATTAAATATGTTATCGAAAGTTTCATTTGTTTTTCGTTCCATTTTTATTTGTTGTTGTTGTTTTCGAGTAACTTGATTGAGCTGCTAAACTGCCAGAGCCAATAAATTTCGACTAAATAATTCGTTGTATGTTTAAGCTTGTGATTAAAACTAGGCCAGAGTTTGTATATAATACTTGGAATTGAAAGTCGTGCTTATCAAATTGTCGAGGACCAGTTGGCAAATCAACATGTGGACTTTTGGGCCTATGAGTTTATTATAAATGTGCTGAGTTTGGCTCGATGTTAGCTACATAAATCATTTTATTGGCTTATTAAAAACTTTTCCATTTATTGTCATCATTTTGCGCTATCGTGCGCACAAAATCCGTGCCCAGTTCGAGTTGTTGGCCAGTTTTTATTGTGCTCCATAGCCATTCAATCGTTCGTGAGCTTATTATGGTTATCCACAGGGCGGTTATCGCATATTTTTCTAAACTTTTCTTTATTGCTCACTTGTTGGCTAGCCGACCGGCTCTCGGCTGGCTCATGCCCATTAAATTCAAATCTGCCGGGCTGCTGTTTCTGGCGCGTGTTTAAAAGTTAAATAATGGCCACAATGGCTTCCTATTCCTCCTCCTCCTCACACACAATCTCTCTCTCTCTCTCTGGGCAGGCAATGGCGCAAGACGTGTCCAATATAACTTTTTCCCCATGGACTGCTCCCAAATGCGAATCGCTTGCTTTTGGCTTTGATCTTGTGCAGCAGTTCAAATAGTTGCGGCATAGGCTCGGTTAGACAGCAAAGGATATGTGCCTCTTTTTTTTTATCGGGATATGTTCTCATATAGTGTAAAGAATAAAATCAACAACAATAAAAATAAAAACAGTTTTAACAACACTTTGGGTTCTGCTTGGAAGTACACAGCAATTTAACAAGACGGTTGTTTCTAGTTCAGGCCTCGCTCTTCAGCATCAAGCATGCGTATTTGTATATAGTTTGGGTTCCTCGAATTGATGCTGTGATTGTTAATAGGAACTCGCCGTGACGACAACTTCTTTCAGTTATAGAAGTTTTTAATAGATGATAATCCTGGAATTTCAGTACACAAATATATCTTTGGGTTTGGGTATCGCAAGCTAATACGCTAACATCTTGTATGATATTGTATTCGGGGTAATACTTTTTAGGATTTGTCAACGAGCCTGATATCTTTTAAGAAGATGTACACAGATGCTCTCTGAAATGAATTGCCTTTATCGTTTCTGAGATCTTTTAAAAGATGTACATCAGAATAGCTATACACTGTCCCAGAACCCGTAGAAGATATACTTAGAAGAGTCCCTTCTTGTGATATTATGGAATATGTACATTATTTTTTCCAGGTATACAAATTCAGAAAAACTGATATCTGATTAATGTATTAACGAAGATATGCATAGATATTACAGTGTTTGATATGCTTGATAGCTTTTCAATGAGAGATATTAAGGGAAGTCTGTGAATGGAGTCTCAAATGGGCAAACTTGATGCTGAAGGCCAAGCTTTAAATAGCACACTATATATAAATATATATATATAGTTGTATATTAGAATGTTTATGCTTATGGCTAGAAATACATTTACACTAACATGTACAAACAAACACAGACACACATGCACACGAACACATACATTGACTAAATTTAAAAGCTACTTTTTAAGTCTAACAATTAGAATTTAATGCTTAGAGACATTCCGTCCACGAACTCTGCTAGTTACGAATAGTTAGTTTTTTTTCACTTGTTTTTTTTTTTTTTTTTGTTTTTTGGTAAGCTTAGACCTAGTTCTATATGCTCTATATATATATATAACTATACGTATTTCACTTTCAACTACTGCATTTGCTGCTGCCTCTGTATTCGATTTCTGTTTCCTTTTTTTTGTTTTTTAAATCTGTTTCTGATGTGCGCCAGTCTTTTGTTTGTTGCCAGGAATTCGATAGCTCGTCCGCACGCAAGCTTTAGACGCAGCTCTCCGGGCCGGGCAGCGTGTCCGTGATGATGTGATTGCGTCCGGCATTCGATTTCTGTGTAATGGTTGTCAGCTGCGAGGGCGACAGACTTGTGCCGGCCATGCCGCCGACATGGCCCAGGCCCTTCGGCAGCGTCATGTGCGTGGGCAGCGGTGCTGCTGTGGCCGCCGCCGACTTGCTCAGATTATAGTCAATCAGGCTGCTGGTGGTCAGATAATCGGCCAAAGTTAGCGGATCACGTCCGCGTGGCAGGCTGCCCGAGGCCAGGCCATGGGGCAGCGTATGATGCATATGCTGTGCATAGTGCCCGCCATTGCCAAGCGCATTGCTCGTCGAGTTCGCCACGCTTCCGGCCGAGCTCAGCGTACTGTTGCTGCCAATCCCAGCACCGCCACCACCACCACCACCACCACCAGCACCACCACCACCGCCGGCATAGCTGCCCATGTTCAGGCCCAGCTGCTCGTAGCGACTGAGCGTGGGCATGGCATCGTACAGCAGCGAGGCTGCCGCCGCTGGCGTCTGGTAACTTTTCGCCGCATTCTCACTTTCCAGTTTCAGAGTACTCGACTGCGACGGCGGGCTGTTCAGGTGCGGCGCATTCACCTCCTGCAATGATGCCAAATGGCCAAATGTTAGCTATTGCAAGCAACGTTTCTTAAAATGCACTACAAAAATACAAATGTCCTTTAGAAAATCGCCAAAAATAATTTCATTTCTTGGTTTTTTCATATAATAGAACTTTTTTTTTTTAAATCAATAAAATTTTCTGATAAGCGAAATTTATTTTTATTTCTTGGCGAGTTTCTAGAATTTTAAAATTAAAAAAAATGTAATTTAATTTGTTGGTTTTCGAAAATTTAAGCAAAAGTATTTTTGAGTTCGTTTTGAGTTAATCGTATCTTAAAAATAAACATTTTAAGCAAATTTCCTTCCAAAAATAAAAAAAAAAAACCTTTTTATTTTAAGAACCTATGAAATACATTTCTTAATGAAATTTCGGAAAATTAATGTTTCAACAAAATAAAAACGAAAATTTATTGAAATTAAAATAGGAAGTTCGTACCGAGAAAATCACCATCAAATAAATTTTTACTTTACAGTTTCAGAACATTGTTTCAATTATTTTAAAAAGAGTTACATTTTTTTTTAATTGCAAGAATATTAGTTTAAAAACAAGAAAATCTGAACTAAAGTCAAATCTTGATTTCTTGACAATTTTCTAAAATGTAGTTCAAGAATTTCTTTGAGTGTGGTGCATTCAACTTACATAATCGGCTGTTTTATGACTCGCCGATGCACCGCTGGTCGCTGGCCCATTGCTGCCGCCCATAAATGAACCACTCTGTCGATTTCCCAGCGGTGAGGATGTGTCGCTGCCAGTTGCGCTCTTCTGTGCACTCAGTATGTCCGGCTGCTTCTCAATGCCCTGCTTGAGCGTATAGGCGACGACCAGTCGCTGATGGCCGGCGCCCGTTTCCAGGGGCGCTGTCACCGTCACATCCATGCCTGCCATTTGAATTGTTGTTGGTCATATTAGTTTTTGGTCTGCCTTAAGTGCCCACAATTTCGGCAATACTCACCCAAGTGCTTGTCCTTGTCATCGCACAAATTCCGGGCGCCCTGGCAGCGGCGACGACGCACCGCAATGACAACCACAAACAACACGGCGATGCCCACGGTGAAGAGCGTTCCGGTGAGCAGCGCGGCCAGCGGCAATATGGATAGACCCATGCGTCCATCTGTAAGTGCCAAAGCCGATATGAAAAGCATTAGAGATCAAATCTAAACACTCGTAGATTTTGCATGTATATGAAACAACAAATAAAATGCACATTGTTCACGGGGCTAAAAGAGATTTTCATTTTGCTTTCAGGCTTATGCTTGATTTCAAAAAAACGAATGCACTCTTCCATTTTAAATATCAGCCTTCAATTCTCTATAGAACACTTGTCATGCTCATACTCTCTTAATTAGAACTGCAAATCTGATAACAAAAGGTCAGGGGTTTGGCTTTCCGTTGGAAAAGACTTTCTGTCTTAAGTTTCGGTTCTAAAACCTGTGTTTTTTTTTTAAATCCATAAACTCCGATTTTGGCCCATATATTATCAATACTTTTTTAAACAATTCAATTTGTAATTTACAATTGCCCGTTCTACGAAAAATATTTTCATGGAGAAGTTATTGATAAATCGAATGCTTGGGATTCAAATTATTCCTGATTTGTGGCTGAGTCTTTCTCAAAAGTTTTTCATTTTGAAACGAAGCATTTCTGAAAAAATATGGGTTTTGTTTCAGCTGTTATTTGAGTTCTGTTTCAAAGTTTGGTTCATATTAAGAAATTCAAAGAAAAGTCGAAACTCGACCTGAATCAAGTCTGCTATTTCTCAGAAAGTTGTGTGTTTCCAATGAATTGCATGCCTTGAACTCGAAAGAAAATGGTAAAAAAGAACGCATTTTCCAAAAGAATATAATAATTATTGCGAAATATATGTTTTTGACAATGCGCAAAGGTAAGTCTTGCTGCTCTGAACTATCTACGACGCATATATATAAAAGGAAATTGAGTTGTTTTAAATGGAAAATTACGAAAATTCACGAAACTGATTACAAAGATGTGGAAAACTGTGTACAAAAGCGACGCCCCAAGGCGCATTTCCCGTAGTTGGTTTTAACAAATGTATTAGCTAGTTATTGCCTTTTGCCGTGTTCAGAGGGCTTAATTGAAAAAGTCGTTTGATTATTTGGTGTTTTTTTTATTTGTTTGAGAGTTGGTGTTGACGTTGGCGTAATTGAATATGCATTACAAGGCCATAAGTATTTCGTGTACGTAAATGGGACGTGGTGTAGTTGAAATGTGTTTAACATTCAACAAATCATGCGCGCCTGCGGATATGCAACACGGAATTTCAATAAGCAAACATGCCGAAATGGCAAAGCCACAGCCAAAGCTGGCTAACATACTGGTTGAGGGGGGAAAAGGATGCTGGAGGGGGGGGGGGGGCAAGTTGAGGGCGGCGTGTAGTCGCAGACTGTTGCTAATTTATAAACCTGCGCCTGTCAGCCAGACGCTGTCGACAGCAGCGCCAAAGTTGCAAATCAATAAATATTTTCCTGCTTTTTTCATTATTTTTTTTTTTTTTATTTTTGTGCAGCTTCACCAAATGTTGACGAAAATGCGCCGCGAGCGAAATTGCTCATTTATGCATGGCTGCGCTTAGAAGCCCACAAACACACACAAACACACACACACACACACACAGCCACATGTTATACATGTATAGGGCATACTTTCAAATACATACGCATGTGCATGTCGAACAATTTTGCATGTGTTGTAATTGTTGGCACATGACTTTTAGAAAAATACATTCGAATCTGCGCCCATTGCGGCGCACTTCCAGATCTGCCAAACAACATATAGTTATTCAGATTTAATTAAATTTATATGTATATTATATATATATATGCACTTTGCGGGTTTGGTTCACGATTCGAAGCAATGCGCCTTTAGGCTCGGTTCGTGCATCTCATCACATTTTTGCCCATAAAAAGGCATATTTAGTTTAAAATAAAAAGCAATCACAACATTAAAGTTTTGAAAAAAAAAATAGTAAAAAATTTGATAAAATATTTAATTAAAATTGATTTTATTAAGTAAGTCTGTTGAATGTTTAAACATTGTGACTTGGGTTCGTCTATGCATTTGATCAACTAGCGCTTCGCATGGAGGCAATAAAAATTGGGACTTCCCGGCTTGAACTGGTTTCCGTTTCGCATGTATTTGGATAAGGCACGTTGTGTGAGCTCAGTTTACTTAATAGATTGGCATCGCATTACCTCAAAGCTAGGCAGCGCATACAAATCCCCGAACGCATCAAAATGAAACCCAACACACAGACCAGCAAAGAATGCCAAAGTGAACAGTCGTTGGCCAAATAAAATATTGTACATGTATAGGTATGCGCTGCATATATAGTATATATACAGCAGCAGGAAGACACTTGAAACTGATGCCGAGCGACATGCGAGCTGAGCTGCCGGCAACAACAAAGAAAACCCCAAAAAAAAAAAACCAACAATAAAAAAAAAAAGGAAAAACGAAGAAAGTAATTTAAATATAAGCAGAGCGGCGTAATGAAATTTTCACACTTGTGCAAATATTTATCAATAAAACAAGCAGCAGATAGGACACCGAAACGGGAATTGGCAAACGTGGGCGTTTACACCAGGGAGCGGGGGCCAAGTTAAGCAGATAAGCCAGCCAAGAGAAAGATAGAGAGAGAGAGAGAGTAGCCGAGCACCTGTATGTTGCATGCCACAACAACAGAAGCAGCAGGAGCAGGAACCACATCACAAACATTGCCCGGGCAGCGCTCATAAGCCAATTGTTTGTATGCGTTTCATTTGGTGAGTGCAGGACGCAGCAATTCGTCTACTGCTGGTGCTGGTGCTGGTGCT
This sequence comes from Drosophila novamexicana, assembly GCF_003285875.2. NCBI lineage: Eukaryota > Metazoa > Arthropoda > Insecta > Diptera > Drosophilidae > Drosophila > Drosophila novamexicana. The sequence continues at coordinate 1,184,704 of NW_020824827.1, read as the reverse complement.
GCTGCTTTTGGCCCTGGTTACTGGTTGGCTCTGCTTATAAGCTTAATTCGATTTAATGCTCCCGTTTGTGATATAAATGATTCGATGAAACGATGAAAAAGTGGATTGGTTAAAATGTATTGGGATTACGATGACGACGCTGCTCACATGCCAAACCAGGCCAGGCCAGGCGAAGCTGAGTCGTCGCCAGCTCTGGCTGAGCGGGAATGCGTTTACGGTTTACGTTTACACAAAGTAAGCATAAATAAAATGTTTGTATATGCGGGTGTGTGGCCGGATGCCAGGCCAAACAATGTAGTATCTGTATCGCATGCCGTTCCCCTTCCTCCTGTCGCCAAGGCGGACAAACCTCCAACCAGGAGCCAGGAGCCAGGAGCCAGCCAGGAGCCAGGAGCCAGCCAGGAGCCAGGCAGTCAACCACTTCGATCTGCTGTATATAGGATATAATTTTATTTTACTTTACTTTCAGCGCCGTTGTCTTTTGGGATATTTTATTCAGATAAGACATGTTTAATGTATATTTTTCTTGTCTTACAGTAATCGTTTATATTTTGTGTTGCATGTGCCACGCTCTGTGTCTCTCTGTGTGTGTGTGTGTGTGTGTCAGCCAGGTGTGCGGGCGGGCAGGGTCTCAGTGTCTGTTACATTTCCGCTGCTGTCGTCTGATGCGCTGTTACCTTGACGCCGCAGCTGCGGCTATATATATATATATGTATATATATACTATATACTGTGTGCCGCAGCGTCCTGGATGGCATGCTCAAAGTGGATAATGTAACTCTTGGGGAATCTCTGTGTGTCAGTTTAGCATAACAAGATATTTCTTTTCTCAGTGTGTGGTTATTTCTTTTCTTTTCTTTTCTTTTTTGGCTCAGGTAAAACATGAAATTGATTATATTTACATTAATGTGATGGCGTCAAGGCGTTGCCATTGTAAACTGTTCCAAAATTCCCTAGCTACCCAGTGCTAAACCAGTCCCAATGCCAGCATCCAAATCTAACCAGTTAAGTGTCGAATGAAATGCTTTCAAATTTGCCAAGGTGCAAATATTGACACTTGACGTATATTGCATTTTTGCGTATAACTCTTTCACACACGCACACACACACACACACACACACACACAAACACGCACCTGTGTCACACATGCTTACACACTCAGCGAAAAAACTATATGCTCACATATAAACTTTATAATATTGCGTTACAGTTTTTAGTTTCTGTGAATTGTATTGTCTCTATTTCAATAGAAAATATCTTAGAAAATAAATAGTATTTATGGCAATTGTTAATACAAATCTTGGAAAACTTTCATGTGGAAATTGCTGCACTGCTATTGCTAAGTATTTAATTGGAACTTCTAGCTATTGAAAATTTTCAAGAATTAGATCCCACATGGTACTGTTAATTTGTATGCCTGACTAATTTTGAAACATTTTTCTCTTATTTTCAATATTTTTGTTCATAGAATTGGCAACTGCAAACCTATCTATAAAAGTCCTAGAGCGGCGGAGATATGTCGCTTCAAAACGACATAATCTCGCCATTATCAACGGCGGAGTTATGTTTCTTCTACTTCTCCCCAGTTCTCCTAGTTATAGCTACCTACGTAAACGTGCTATGTATCTCATATGCTCTCATATTTTGTGCCTTTTCCTCCCTTTTCTGGCCATATTTATATGAGTGTACGATGAGGTGTGTTGCTCTAATGCGCATTAAAGAGATGATTGAGTGGATTTGTTGTTCATGTTGAATGGCCAAAGCTTGCGAATATATCATTGCCCAATGCATTTAGGTGCGGGAGGGAGAGAGATGGAGATGGAGATGGAGAGAGAGAGAGAGAGAGAGAGAGAGAGAGAGAGAGAGAGAGAGAGAGAGAGCGAGAAATAGAGAAAGATACTTAACATTATTGGCTGGCCAAATCCGCACTGGATTTCAACCTACTTAACGTAATAAATCAATGTGCTGTGTTTAACTAGGCCATGTTGATATGGCCAGGTGCATAAATGATAGTTCCGAATAAACGCCTCGTTTTGTTACATTTATTGTACACAAGTTGTGTTTGAAGTTGGCCTAATTGATTGCATATAAGTTCAACTTATGCTGAATGTGTGAAAAACGAGATATATCGAACTCAATTTTAAATATTTATTTTTTTAACTGCCAAATTGGTTAGGAACAAATAATAACTCTCTGCAATTTGCTGAAAACAAGTATGAATATTCGCAAAATAATGCCTGTTAGGAACCTTTGAATTCAAGAAATGTGAAAGATAGAAAAAGGGGAAGAGAGTCCACAGTGAAAATTTATGAAATACAATCATTTCTATTACGAATCTTTGCTATTAAAGAAATGTGCTTAAAAACAGAAAGGTTCTTAGTGTAAAAATTATAAATATTCTTCAAATAATTTATGTTAGGGAGCTTTGCATTAAAGATAGTTTAAAGGTTATAGGAAAGATGAAAAAGAAAGTGAAAAAAGTATGAATATTCGTGAAAACGTTCGTGTAGGGAACCTTTGCATTAAAGAAATGCCATTTCTTAGTTAGAATTGATAGAATTAGAAAAATTTGTTAAATAATTCCTGGTTTGATCAAAGGTTCTTCAAAAAACAGTAGAGTGCTTAACTTAAAAGTTTTCATTTTTTTTGAGTTTAATATTTTGTGATTTTTATTTTTTTTTTAAAAATAAAATAAAATTGTGCATTACGGGTTTCGGTTCGGCTCTTTTTAGTACAAATCGGATCTGTTTACAAAACCTTAAAAATTGGAATTTCGGGCTCGAAGTTGTTGTCTTGATTTTCTTCATACTTCGCAATCATCAATATTTCAGAAGGACTCGAAGGAGTCGAAGATTGACAAGGTAACCCAAATATATCATTAGAATGCAAGCCTACTTAACTTATGTGGCACAATCAATTTATTGCGGGCCCCAAAAAAATATCGCAAAGTGCGTGTAAAACAAGCCTTTCGAAATGTTTTCCACACAATTTGCGGAGTTTTTTTTTTTTTGCCGCGTTTAATGCGTAAGGAAAACGAAGAAGAAAAAAAGAGAAGAAACTTTTCAGGAAAATTAACGTCAAAGTTGAATAACAAAGCATGAATAAGAAATCTTAGCGACACTACTTGCCGCGGTTTGGGTCAGGTGCACACGGAGAGTGGGCGAGGGGCGGAGCGGGGGGCGGGTGGGGGTGGGCAACAAGGGACAGGGGGCAGGCAGAAGTTGGAGAAAACTGTCGCGCCCCAACGTAAACAAAACTCGTTAAATAAAAGAACAATTGTACTTACAAAAAACTAAAACGGTTAAGCAGACTATGCAAATACTTGAATGACTTTTTAAAGGTGAAATGGTGCTTAAAAAGCAATGAATGCTCTGTTAGCCAGCCCGTCCCCTCCGACCCAACCACCCACGCCCCTGCACCTTGAGAACTTTTCGCCGTGTTGCATACTTTGAGGGGCCGGCGACACTTCACGAGCAAAAACAAACACACTTCGGGGACAATGTGGAATGCAAACTTTGCATGTGCAATGTTTCAGTTGTAGTTGTTGCATTTTCTTATTTTATTGTTGCTTAAATGGCTGAGGAACACCCACCTGAACGCTTGTCCGCCTCATTGATGGGCACATTCTCCAGCACAATCGGTTCGGAGCGTCCCTTCTGGTTGACGCTGTAGACGACCAAATGCAGCGCTGGATGCGCGTCCGGATAGTAGTCCATCGGAGTCAGATCTGCAAGTACGATATGCAAATTCCATTAGCGCAACCGAATCATTAATTGTAAAACTTGCATTTGCAAACTCCATTAGGTAAACAGGCATTTAATTAACACGTTGCGACCAGCAAAAAAAAAATGTGCCCTGCGCATAAAATGCAAACTTTTCCTCTTTCGGTTTAGTTCTTTTTATTTCAATAGTCAGTGTACATTGGATGTGCGTTAAATGGGGTATATTCCAGTTGTTTTTTTGTTCTCGATAAATATCGATGTTAGTGCCTGGTTTTATTTTTGTGCTGACTCGCAGTTTATAAAGGCTAGAGTAGCAACATTTGTAATAAAGGTTTTTTTGAAAACAAAATTTGCTTTAATTTTACAATTCCCCAGTTTCCTCAAAATCGATAAATATCGATTTTGTTCGTATAACAGTATTATAAAATCAAAAATAAAATTTTAAGAATCAAGTTAATTTTTTCGGAATATTCAGATACAAAACACTTAAGACAGGTTTTGTAGAGGAAGCTGGATTAATTTTTATAAATGTTCGCCAGTTTTTCTTAAGCCAATAAATATTGATAATCATTCTTGATAATTTTGAGCATATCTCAGTTTGCTCGTATAACTCGAGTATATTTTTTATTTTTGGTATTTCATTTAATAGCTTCCAGATACTGAAAACTAAAGTTATAAACAAATGCTAATTGGAAAGCTGGAAAAATCAAAATGTAAAGGCTACGCCAGCTCTTAGCCAGGATTGCTGCTAGTCGGGCACTTCCGTTTGGAACTATTTGGCGCGTTTTTATTATGCTCATATCAAAAGTTTGTTGTTTTGCAGCAACAGCAGCTCATTAAAATGGCAACTACTTGTTAAAGGCCAGCACCAATACGCAGCAGCTAACCCCAAAATGAGTCTCACCCCAGCCGGGCTGTAGCCTCAAGAGGGAAGCTCATCTGTAAAGCCAGAGTCGTTAACACGCCTGTCTAACTAATCGTGACTTTACGCTTCGTTTGACTTTGCAAATATCGCAGAATGAAAAGCCGCAAGGCCGCCACTTCCCCCCCTCATCGAGTCATCGATAGAGGCTATATAAAAAGCTGCTGCTGGTTGGTTGCAAGAGTGTTGCCAAGTTGCCAAGTTGCAAGCCAAATGATAACCAAATGTGGCTCATTAACTCGACAAGTTTTTACCTTTTGCTCGTGCGCTGACATTACGCATGGTTTAAATCAAAATTGCAATTTGCGATTATATTTTGGTTGGGCGTGCAAGTAAATCTGGTTTTTTTTCAACAACTTAATTCACAAATTTTTGCCACTTGCTGTTGCCACTGGCATTGCCCACGGCCACGGCCACCGCCAGCCCTCCGGCTACCGACGACTATTGCCAGCGGGCAAGTTTCCACTTTCCCCCTCCTTACAGGTTTCAGATGCTGCCCGGCCCTAGACTGCCGTGCCATTGGCATAAAAGTTTTGCTGACTAGCTAAAATTCATTACAACAAATAGAGAGCAGCCGCATGTGCCAGCTGTTTGTAGTGCGGGGTCGCGGGGGTCGCGGGGGCGGCATGTGGCCCTGGCAGCCTCAACTAATTAATCTGCGTGCCACTGTGTAGTTGTTGTTGCCGTTGTTGCTTTGATACCCTGTACACATTTAAAATGGGTATAAGAGTTGTTTGCAAAATGTACGGCATATCTGACCTTATAAACTGACTAGGTACATTTTGATCTGGAGTAGAATTGCCTGAATCGATCTCGAGAACTATAAGAGCTACAACCTTGGAATTTTAAAAGAAACTCCTATTGTCTGGGTAATTCCAGTTTATTTCGATTGATCGATAAATTACGCACTTGATCAGTATGTTGAGCCCAGTCAATTTTGCCCTTTTGTCAGCTTGATCGGATCTAGAGTCTTGAAATTTGAAATATTTGTACTCGTATCACAAGTTAATTGTAATTGTAATCGATAAATATCGATTTTGAATCAGGTTTTTGTTTTATGAAAATCTCGTAGAGCGACCCAAACTTGGCATGTCGGCTTTGGTATACTCTATGCAGAGGTCCCTGGTTAAGTTACTATTGAAATATCACCCGTCGTTGCCCAACAGACTGCAACAGACTTTTGATGGTTTAGCCTTGGCTGTCCTGTCTCTTTAAGCCTGCCAATGCATCGAAATTATTGAAGATGCTGGGTATCTCCACGTCGGGCATCTGCACGAGCAGAGCACTTTTACTTGTTTTTGGATAGCCTTGCTTGCGCATCCCCATGCCTGTTCCATGCCAAACACGCCGCGCAATTTGGCTTGCTTAACTTTTTGCACAGTTTGTTACTTTGATTTGTTTTTGCTGCTGTTGCTGTTGGCCGCATAGAAGTTGAGTCTTTAGTTTGTGGCTTTTTGCACAGGGCTGCAAAACGCTTTCTTCGCTAAGCCGAAGCAGTCTTAGCAAAGCAATCTGTAAATCCAACCATATTTAAATATAATAATGATTAAGCTCTGCTGTGATAAACACAGCTGCCAAGTGCTCAACGTTGTTGACTCAAAACATTTTCCATAACCAAGCGCAAATTGTTTATTTACAGGTGCACTGCCTTCAATCTAAGCTTAGGTATTTTCTATATATTCAATATATATATACACGGGCGCATTAACAAGCATCTACTGTTCGACCTACTTGTCCTAAGGACCTGCAGCCCACTTTTCGGGCGCCTGTTAACAACCTGAAGGCATTCAGGTCTACCCACTTGCCGCCCATAATCTCGCTCAACCTTAACAAGTGCCTTAACTTACAATATGTAAATATATTATTTCTTATTCAAAGCTCTGATTATGATAGAGAAAGCAAGTAAGAATGTTGCAAACGGCAGCTTCTCTATGCCGAGTGCCGAGTGGGAATAGTTATGGAAGAACTACTAAATTGCATATATAAAATATGTATGTATATTTAGATATAAATATAAAATTATTTGCATGTCTATCTTTCAAAGAGCTTATCAGATTATCTCAAGAATGGCAAAATTTGCAAAAATTAGCGGTTTTTAACTTATTTCATTGAAACTTTTTCTTTTTATACTATAATATATTTTAAGCTGGCCAAAGAACAACAAGGTCCCTTCATCAGCTGACCTTGTTATCGATTTGCAAAGCTTCGTTCTTAGTGTGAGGCTAGAACTACTTGGGAATTATAAGCAACGAAAGGTGAAAAGACGCTGGCTGGCAAACTAAGACCTACTAAAAGAAAAGGTTGACTAAGCTTAAACAAAATGATTTCAATATCGCAGTACTTTCACATAAATTGGGTGGCTTTTTATTTGGGATCTTCTCCCTAAAGATAATTAGGTTCTCTAGCTTCTATCAATAGTTATCGGAACTCAACTCACCAGACAGATCGATGCGAAAAACTGGCACATCCATATAGGTGCTACTCATGTTTAGTCGTAACTTTTTGGTTTTTGAATCGTAGGCCTCCAGATAGAACTGTTGCTGCAGACCGCCATCATAGCCGGGCATGCACTCCAGCTCCATGGTGGAGTATATTATGTTGTCATAGTTGTCGAAATTGATGGTTCCCCCGCCCCCGCCAACCGCTGTATTGCCATCGTAGCCATTGGCGCCGCCACCAATGAGACTTTGAGTGACCACGCCATTGCTGAAGCTGTACTCCATGCGTGAGTAATCGAAATGGGGTTGCTGCCACTCGGCTGGCGGAGCTGTGGGGGGCAGATGTTGTTGTTGTTGTTGTTTTGGTTGCGGCTTCACTGTAGTTGTTGTTGTTGTTGCTGTTGTTGTTGCTTCTGCGGTAGACAGCGCCACGCTGGCCACAAAATCATCGTCGCTAACATTGTAGATATCATCATCGACATCAACATCGGCATCGGCATCCGCATCATCATCTTCTAATGATTCCAGGTCCAGCTGCTGCTCCAGGCTTGAAATATCAACATGCTGTCGCTGTCGTTGTTCTTGTTGTTGTTGGTCGCCTGTATCATAGTCCGCCAAGTCGCTGGGCTCATCTGCCACGTAGTTGTCGTCGTCGTCGTCTGTTGGCAGCTCCTCAGCATCTTCGTCAGCAATCGCAACGTCATCCTCATCAGCATCAGCTTCATCATTGTCCTCATCATTGTCTGCATTGTCGTTGTTATCCGCCTGCTCAGCTCTTGCCGGATCTGTGGACAAAGGCGCGCTATCTTTGCCCAGGTTTGTCTTGATTTCAACTGCAACTGCTGCTGCTGCTGCTGCTGTTGCTTGCTTATTGTTGCTGCTAATTGCTGCTGCCATTTGTTGCGCTGCTGCCGCCGGCTTGTTGCTAATTTGTGGCGCATTCGGTGGCAACAGTCTGTTCTTGACTTTCTCATTGCCAATCACCTCCAAAGATTTGCGTGCTCGCATTGTTGCCAGCATTGTGTCAATGTCGCCGATGCTGCTGCTGCTGGCATCGTTCTCGACATCAGCAACTGCTGAGTCTGACTTGGTTGTTGCTGTTGTGCCAGCTGCTGTTGCTGCTGCTGCTGCTGGCGTAGCTGCTGCTGCTGCTGCTGTAATGTCATTTGCTGCTTGGCGCTTGCCTCGTCTCACTGTTGCAAAATGATGGATTATGTTGTGCTCGTTTACCTCGCTGCTTAGTCCTTGTTGTTGCCCCTGCTGCGGCTGCTGTTGCTGCTGCTGCTGTTTGTGCATGTTTTTCTGTCGCTTATTAAAATACTTTGCTGGCAGTTTGCCGTTGTTGCTTTTGACATTCGAGCCAGCAACTATTTCAGCCTGTTTTATATGTGACAATGATAAATTTGATTTTGTTGCACTTTGCAGCTTTTTTCCTGCTCCTGCTGTTGTTGTTGTTGTTGCGGCTGTCTTGAGCAGTTTTGGAGAGCGTCGCAGACGCCGCTTGGTGTCCTGTGGCTGGTTCGACTGCTTTGGCTGCTTGGCCAGTAATCCATCAGTTTTGTTATTGATGAAGCCAACTGTGGGCGTGGCAGCTGCCTTGGCCAGCAGCAATTGCTGCTGCTTCTTGCCACGCTCAATGGCCGCCAATGTCTGCGACGGTGTAAATGATGTGCGCTTTTTTAGACGCTGCAATTGCTGTTGATTCAGGCGATATCTTTGCTCCGACTGCTGCTGCTGCTGCTGCTGCTTATTAGATTTAACAGGGCCAGCATTTATTTTGCCTTTGCCTTTCATATTTTTATTATTGGCAGCTGATGCAGCCACATTGTTCCGTCCATTATTGCTGGCATTATTGCGCTCACGTACGTATTCCATGTGCGGATAATTCGCATCGTGTCTGCCGTATTGTGTTTGCAAGATTTGATTGCCATGCATTGTCGTCTGATTCGATGAATTCAGCGACGCGGAGGTCACCACATACGGACGCAGCGTACAATTGCGCAGAGCGCCCGGCTTGGCTATGTAATGAAAAGAAAAGCGAGCAAAAATAAATAAAACCAACCAAAATAATAAACCAACAAAATTTAATTTAAATCTATAAAATTAATTACGAAACACACTCACCCGCTGGCACCACCTGAAATAGACACGGCTCCGACTGTTTGCCAATCGCATTCCGGCCCCAGCACGCCAGCGTGCCATAGTCCCGCTCGCCCTTCGGCGTATAGATCAGCTCACTAACAGTTTCCACTGCGAGAAAAAAAGGATTTATATACATGTACAACAGAGAGTGAGAGAGAGAGAGAGAGAGAGAGTCAATAGAATTGTGCCTTAAATGGATTACATTATGCGCATAGACATAGAGATACATTGAGACATTGTATTTGCATTAGGTTTTGGCCAAGTTAAATGAAATAAATTCTGCTCGGCCAGTCAGGCCAGCTGGGACGCACGGGTAATTCAATTTATGTGCATAATATTGATAACAAGAATACAAGCGTGCACGAGCAGCAGCTACCCTGCATATTGACCTTATCCGAACTTCGATAAGATAAGATAAGATAAAAAACTACTGCGTTTATCGATTGTTATACGATTCTCAGAGCTTCATTATGCAATTACCATCGATATAAACAAAAGAGGAGTTCTGACTGAATGGGGATCAGTAGTTGACATTTATACTTCAACTTTCGTTTGGGTCGAAAGTTATTACAAGGATGGGGTCTTAAAAATCTTGATGGTCAACTTTGTTTCTTTTGAAAGTAAGTTATTGGCAGCAATGCGAGCCATGTTTCTAATATTAGCCCGGATCAGGCAAACATTTTGGATAGTATTGGATTTTGAACATTATTAAATCGATCTGGGCAACACCAGGTATTTCTTTTCATTATCTGTACATACTAAAAGTCAAAGCTATAAATTCGATATTTTAACAGCGAAACTCAACGTTAAATAGCTCTGCTCTGAGTAAGCTAAACAGGAGTCCTTGTCCGTGTTTGGCTCTTAAAATCGTTTAAACAGGTTCGAAACCATGGATGTAAATTAAAATTGATCGATTTAAGAGATACATGCAAAGTTATCGATAACATGAAATAAACTAGATCTGTTTAGGGTCTACGATCGACTCTCATTTACAAAGAAAAAGGACGAAAGGACAGAACAATAGACATTTTTTTGTGATTGACTGGGAATGTTTATATTATAGAATCAAAGATGTCTTACATAAATTTTCAAATCTACAGAATACCCCTTTTAAGGCATGATTACGTGGTATAACTTACTATAGGCTTCAGTTTGGGCCAGCTTTGGTGCACTCTCTCACCTGTTAATTTTCTAAAGCCTGCTCAAGCGGAAGGACAATGCAAATTTAATCCACATTGCATATGCATGGCCAGGCACACAATGTGAGGTAGCAAAAATGACTGCTCAACTTACCGTAGCTCTCGAAGTGGGTATCATTGGACTCGAAAACGGTGCGTCGCACATCGCTGCTGGTGCTCATGGTTGGATCCTGTATGGTCGCATAGTGTCCCGATGGCACCTCGAAATGCTCGCCGCTGCTTGAGAATGTCCACTCGAAATCGATTTCCGGTGGATCGGAGTTGACCCGACATGGTATGGGCACCGCCTCCTCCAAGGAGGCGCCAATAACCCCAATCACACTGCTGCTGCAAACTGGCGCATCTGTACGAGACAATAATATAGAGAGTACAATTGAGAGGCACACCAGCAAAAAAAAAAAATTCAAAATAATGAGCAACTGCAGTGTCCATAAAGTATCTATATATTGACTCAACATTTACCTATCTATATATATATATATATATACATATACACTGTGCGAGTCTATATTGTATTTATATTGCCAGTTCGGAGCTGAGTTGACAGCTGAGCACTGGACAGCGGCAGGACAAATTGACAGCTTTGATTTTCAATTTAAGTGCAGCAGCTGGCGTGGAAAGCAGGAAAAGCCAAATTGTACTGGCGACAGGTGTGAGGCGCCTCGGACAGCAGCAAAGATGTTGATGTTGTTGCATTACATTTAAATTCAACTTTGTCAAATTTGACATGCAATCTTTTATATATTTCAGCTGTTTTCAGCGCTTACTGCACATCGCATCAGCACAAAGTTGGCTTTTATACTTGGCTTATGATTTATTCAAAGTGTTGTCATTGTGTGAGGCACACACACACACACACACACACACATGCTAAAAAGTTTGGCTTTAAGTTAAAAACTTTCACTGCCGCCTCGTCATAAACAACCACAACTCTCACACACACACCTACACACACACCTACACACACACACACACATAGCCCCATCCTAAAGCCTAAGACTTCTTAGTATAAGTACTTATTTCATGTGGTTGATATTTTTTTCACAAAATTATTTGAAAAGTTTTTTTTTTTTTTTTTTTTTTTTTTTTTTTTTTTTTGGCTTAATAAAAGCAATACATATACCATAAAATATTGAGGTATTTGCAGAATGTAAAAGTGCCTTTTATTGCAGCTGATAAAATGCATTTGCTTGATCCGCTTGCAATATAAGTAGAAATGTGTGCAAGCTAAGTTTTGCATAGCTTTGGCTTATAAGCTACCAAATATTTCAAGCCCGTGCATGCTAAATATTTCAGCTTTTGCTTTTTAGCTATTAGCCAAAAATGTGTGTGGGCGACCACGAAAGTGAAACACGAAAGTGCTTGTCTAGCACATACCCTGTAATCCAGACAATTTTTGCTATGACTACTTTTTCTTTTCCATGCCATTCATGAACATCTACGATGTGCATGCACTGAAATTAATGTGTGTATATACTAAAGCCGCAGGATATACCTGCAAAATTGCGGTAATGGGTTGGGATATTTGGACAATAATATATTAGGCAGCTGTGGATACTATACGAGAGCTGACATACAAAATTAGGTGTCGCTAGCACTTATACGCTACGAGATATCCTCAAAAAACTGGCTTTCGACAATGATTTTTATCGATTTCTTGGCAAGTTATCGATAATTTCTAATAAACCCAATTGGCGAGGTCAATAGAGGCGGCTATGTTTCAAATTTCAAGTCTTTAGCTCTTATAGTTTCTCAGATCAAAGCGTTCATATGAACATGGCTAGATCGACTCGCCTATTGATGCTGATAGGAGTATATATATACTTTATTGACTACGAAATGCCTCCGCCTGCAGCTTGTTACGTACATTTGCACAAAGCCAGTATACCCTTTCTACCCATTAACAATGTGTTCAGGGTATAACAACTGCAACTTGACCAACTTTACGAGCAACTGTTTGGTCCAGCTGTTTGTCTGTCTGTCTCTCTGTTTGCTGCTGCCATACAAAATACTCATAAATTTATATGGCTGCGTCAATTTCACAATCGTAGAATGTCACTTTGAACATATTCTGATTAATTTCCAGCAAAGATATGAGCGCCAACTGCCATAAATCCATTTATCTCAATCATAGTCGTGCCACACAATATTTTGCCCCCCCCCCCCCCCCCCCCTTCGAGCCCTATCAATACACCAACGCCCCCGCCCTGTGCACCGCGCGCTCCGCCCATTTTGGGCTGTATGCGTTATGCAAATGTTAACGTGGCGTATACGTTACACCCGAGCCCGATAGCTCTTCATTTTGATAGCTGAATATATATATGTATATATAAATGTGTATGTATGTGTAGCCCTTGGGTTTGTATTTGCTTTTAATTATCGCAATTATCAGCAAAAGGGTAACTCAATGCAATGCAAACAGGGTAATATCAGGTAATATCCATTTGCTGATGTCTTCGATTTTATACAATTTGACGTTCGCAACGGCAACGGCAGCTGATGCAGCACTTTTTTGTATACAACATTTTCATACTCGTCAGGCCTTTATGTTTGAACGCTTTTATTTGCCTTTAACTGATAATTTGCGTTAATAATGCTCGGCATGCTATATATGTAGAAGTTTGCGTTTCGGTATTGGGTTACGTTTGCGTTTTCAATTCAATTAAATGCAATTGAATTCAAATCAGTCGACCGCAAAAATCAAGCATAATTAAATTTTTAGTTAAATAAACTAAATAATATGCATAAATACTGAGCCCAAATGTGCGCTGGTCCCCACTGCGCATTGCAATTAATTAAATAATATGCATTTACTTGGCCTGTTGGCAGCAGCAGCAGCAGCAGCAGCAGCTATAACATTAGCAGCAGCTAAACTTATTTGCATATAAAATGGCATTTTTGCCGACTGCATTAAATATATGCACAATAAAAATTGAATTTTCCACTACAGCGCACACACACACACACACCCACACACACACACATACGCCCGCTCTGAGGCAATTTTGCATCGATGAACCGTTCTCGCGCTGCTTTTCTCTCTGCTGAGCTCATAATTATAAATGTGTTTACAATGACTATGTGTTTCAATAATAAAAGCATATCATTCATTTTTATTATCCTAGCCATGCCCCTTCCACGCCCTCCGCCCATCGCCCACCACCCGCGGCCAGCAACTGTTGTCCAGCTGACACGTTAGCTGCGTTTGTCCAGCCAGCTGCGCGTGCCCTATGAATATGCATACTTATTTATGGTCACACACATGCACGCACACACACACACACACACACGCACATACACTCGCCCATTGACCAAGCAACACTAACGTTCTATATAGATATATATACATATTGTATTTAAGCATCATTAATTATTTAGAAAAACAGTCGGAAGTAAATGCTCTATAACGGTAATTGAGACATTTTCAATATGTGTGTGTGTGTGTGTGTGTGCATGTGTGTGAGCCTGAAATCATTTTATGCGCCCATTGTCAGGCCATGAATTTATATTGCGCTTTGTAATATGCTTCCACTCTGTAAATGTGTGCGTGTGTAATTACATATGTACATGTGTATTTGTTAACGAGTGTCAACAGCAAATTGAATACAGTTAATTATGATATGTAGCTGCAGCTGTGCGGCATTAAAGTCAATAAATTTGCTGCAGCGCAACGAAAAACAAACGTTTTTCTACTCGAAATATATTCGAAAATTGATCAGTTTAACAAATTAATTATTAACTATGGTAAATTTTAGAGCATTTTCTAATCAGTTATCATAATAATAATAATAATAATAATAATCGAGCAGTCATCAGTAGCTGAGTATTTTAAGTGATTTAGTAATTTGGGCAAGTTTGCATACGTGAGGCTTGTTTATGAATAAAATAATAAAACGGAAACTCAATTAATATTAAATGCAAAACTGGTTGAGAATTATAAGCTTCTTGGATTTCTTTATTGGTTGTCTTCCGCTTAAACTTTAGTAGTTGATAGATATTAAAACAAGAAACAATCAATAATTATAAGAGCTTCGATCGAAGCCAGGCAACCTAAACAGTTGGCGATATCTACGTAAACTAATTGAGAATTATAAGCTTCAGTGATTGCTTTTTATCATAATGTACTTTTTGATATCATTTCGGGTGTTGATCGTACATATAACTTTGATCAAAAAGTTTCTTCGAAGATCTATAAAGTTTTTCGTGTACAACAAATTTTGCTATACAACTAGTCGATATATAATAAATTATGTAATTTTGCTCAAGTAGAGCCCTAATTTGAGGTTTAAGATATTTAATTGATGCCAGTCTCAACAGTCGCAGTCTGGAGCACTTCTGTAGAACCACTCTCGAGTCTCTAAAGTCGCCTCAAAGCGAATAAAGAATTTCGCACAATTAAGCCCGATTGGATCATGCTGCCTGCTGACCCCAGGGCAAACTTTGTTTAAACACATATTTTTAACACAAATAATAATAATATAAAAAATAGTATGTGTTATATGCCACACATATTTCCGAGCTAAACTATAGCCCACTTAAAGTAATCCAAAAATATATCATTTAATTTAAAAGATCAAAAAGAATTAAAAATAACCATGTTTTAGTACTTAATCGACGAGCGTACTCCAAAATTCGTATCCCCTTTTATCTTTCTTAAAACTCGCAACTTTAATGCAAATATTTGTCCACAGAGCCTTTCAATGTAATGCTATATTTTCATTTGCTTATAGCCCAAGTTTTTCAATAGTATTAGATGTAAATGACATTACAATGAATTGTTTAATTCGTGTGCATTGTGTGTGTGTTAAAATGAAATTTTCACATATTTTCGGTACATTATTTTGTTGTTGTTGTTATTTTGGGTAAAAAGTCAGTAATTGTAAAGTTCTGCCAGTTTGTGGAGAGGTAAAAATGCAAAGCCATTAGACACGTACACGAGCAACAAACACATATGCACACATTTATATCTATATATATTTATATATGCATGTGTGTGTGTGTGTGTGTATTATAACAGTGTATTGTTCATATTACGGCTTTGTGCACAAAATATTTTGTAACATTTATTGTTGTTGGTTTTTGTTGCTGGATTTGTTGCTGCTGTTCCAGTTGTCAACAGGGCGGATGGTTTTTGTGATTTTCTGATGTGAACTGCCGCACACACACACACAGACACATACAGCTTATCAAATGGGCGTTGGCCACACCCACATCGGACAGTTGGCGGTTTTGTGCAGTGGTTATGTCTACTATTTGTTGTCTATTTGTGCATAAATTTACTCATATGTATTTTTAATGCTCCGCTCGACTGACACCAACTGTCAGCATTATTTTTGTTCAAATTTCGACATCATTTTCATGCACTTTGAACAATGGGCATGCTGAAAATTCGTTGGCAAATTTTATCAATTTTAAATACGCTTTTATTTAAAAGTATTATTAAATGAAAAACTGTGGCCCTTGGCAAAGATAATGACAAAGATAACTATACATTGGCCTGGGACTCGAACCAGCGTCCTTCAACTGGATCGTGGCTGAGCTACCGATAACTCCATTTATTAATTATACCAATTATTTAATATTACTTACAGCGTATTCGAAGATTGACCAGCGCACTCTGCGTCTCGCCGCGATCATTGGCCGCCGAGCAGGCATAGTAGCCGGAATGAACGCGACCCACACGCTGCAGGACCAGGCTACGTGTGGATATGATGATGCCCCAGGAGACGTTCTGTGTAACGGGCAGGCCCTGTAAAACAAGAAATTTCATTTACTTAGCACGCACATTTTGCCCCTCAGCCAAGCAACTTACATCGTGCGACCAGGTTATGCGATGCTCCTTGGGATTCGCCTTGATGTGGCACTCGAAATAAACATCATCGCCTTCCTTGATATCATCAGGCCGCAGGGTGGAGCCCAGGGACAAGCTGACCTGTGGCGGATCTGTAAAACGTAGTCGAACACAATTTGTTGCATAAATTTATTGATTTACAGTAAGTCGAGAGTGCTCTAGTCGGGATTGTCCGGCTGGGAGATAGAAGTCGCCTTTCACAGCCTCATACTAAGGGAAATACGTTATTAAGCAACTGCAGTGTTTACTTTCCGATTTCTGTGAAAGTTCGAGGCCTTAAATATGAAGTATCATTGTATGTATAAATTCAAAATTCAATTCTTTTAATTGAGGCAAATGGGAGAGCTATCTGAAAGGCGAAATATGTTGTGTTTCTAGGCTCTTATAAGCTTCGAAATATGCTCGAAAAGATTTCGATAACGATTTTGATCGATTTAATGAAAAGGGTTCAAGTTGTTCTGAATGGAACTTCAAAGTTTTTAGGTCTCCAGCTCTTAAAGTCTTCGGGATTGAATCATTTAACATGATTTGGTCGACTCGGCCTTTATACATTTTACTCAAACCATTTTATCCTATTTCAACATTGGGCTCGCCACGTTTTAATTACAATTTGTGATAAATATATTTTTCTTGATTTTTTCATTGTCACACGCTTCAAAGAAATGTGTCTTCTGCGCGGCCGTGCGTTGCGTTTTCTCTTTTCTTTTTTTTATGGCGCAAGCCGTGATATAAAATATAAAATCGAAAAATATGATAGCATAATAAAATGGGGAATTGTATGTGCCGCACGGCGGCGCGGATGCGCTAAGAAACGACCATAAAAGTTAACAGCGCGTCGGCTGAACCGCTTTTTAAGCCGGGTTAACCCCTGAACGCGGCCCCATCGACCAATGGGTATGACAAAATTTTTAAATTAAAATTGTTGCTGTGCCAACGCATGTGTGTGTGTGTGTGTGTGGGGCACAAACACCAATGATGGATCACATAAAAAAAATTTAGTGTTATTTTATTTTTATAACACAATGATTGTTTATCGAATGCGGACTTGGGGTAAGGGTATATGGATATAGTGTGTGTAAAAATGCCTGTCTCTGGTGTAATAAATTGTTGTATGCATAAATTTGTAACGTAACGCAGAGTTGTAGGTGCTTCAATCAAATATTTGGCACTATTAAATTAGCAACAAGTAAGACAGCTCGATTAGCAAATACCCTTACATAAAGTACTTAATAGATACATTATTTTAAAATATTAAGTTACGGTAGACTTTCTACTTTGATTTAAAGTCGTTAATTAGGGTATTTCAATATTTCAATAATTAAGAACTGAGTTTTTGATCTAGTTCTGACTTGAGAATAGTCAGTCGAAACATGACAGAAAGGGGACAACAGCGAAGCTGAAGCTAACATCATTCCCTTTTAGAGAGTATTATTATTTTGTCAGGCAATGTGTAAAAATCGGTCAAAAAATTTGTTTTTGCGTGTCGAAATGTGCGTCATTGTTCAAGATATCTTCATCAAACTAAGGTCTCAAAAGCTTCTATATTCTTCTCACGTTTCAAATCCAATTGAAACAACTTGTTTATAAAATAAGCTATATTAAATGAACTGAACCTCAAAGATCGAGCTTTAAATTGTCAGTTTAATTTATTTTGCATAGATTTAACTCATAGTAAGCATTTATATTAGTTTTGAACTTTCGGATGTGGACAATCTTGAAGGTATGCAAATATTTGCATATCCGACTGAAACCCTTTCCCATATACAAATTCAAGGCTTGTGAGTATTATTAAAACTCTCTTAGTGCTTAATTGTTTAATAAGGCACAGCAACAAAAGTATTATTTTAAGTAAGGCAAGCTAATAAGACTTATAAGAGGGGTATAGTCAATTTAAGCTCGCTTTTTCATGCCCCAGTAAGATATAGTCTGATTTTCGGTTAGCTCCAAGCCAACGCCTACTCTATTTATACCCTGCACCCATTAAAAATGGGTAACAAGGGTATATTGTTCCTGTGCAAATTTATGCAAAAGGAAGAAGGAAACATCTCCGAGCCCAATAATAAGAATATATATTCTGGATATAGACGATGAGTTGAGTTGATCATGTCCGTCTGTCTGCCTGCCTGTGTGAATTGTCGATTTCAAAAAACTACAAAAGCTGGAGACTTGACATTGATGAAGCTTATAGTTTTTTTTTGTCGATATCCTCTCGCACTAAACCAGGTTTCTTAAGCATAAGAACGAGAGAGGTTGTATTTGGTATGTTAGCAAATTTTATAAAGATCGGACTATTAGCACCGACGCTATCAAATTTCCCATGGTGTGGAGTTAAGTCTACCAAAGGGTATGTATGTATGTTCATTTAGAAGGAAGCTCATATGGGTAGATTGTCGCAGTGTTCAGGGTATCTCCAAGTCGGGCACCCGGAGGATTCTAACTTGTTTTTTATTTATAAGTTGGTTTTGCAAATATGTGTGATATATGTGTGAGCGCTGTATCTAGATGCTCCGCATGGACGACTTTAAAATTCAATAAATTTATGATTATCTTCGCTCGAGAAAAGGGAATCTAAGAATCTAAAAAAAAAATGCCGAATGCCGGCAAACTAATCTGAAAACTTTTGGTAAGAGACAAATTTGCATCCTTATATTTTTTTATGTGCTACGCGAAACACTTTTGACCTTTTGCTGACATGTGGAGGCGGATCCGGCCTCGCTTGTGTGTTGTTTTATTCCGGTGAAATGTAGAAATTGATAATCATATAAAGTACAATTTATGGCATTCTGTGGAAGTTGGCAAATAGGGGCAAACGCCAAAGGAACTGGCGCCTGTCTAAAAGTCGAGAATGTAAATATTGACATATGAGCAGCAACCGGGCACAATAATGCTACATTATTTAGACTTATTTGCGATGGCAGCTTTGATTTGTGCAGCCTCAGCTATATTTATGGAAATGAAAATGGGGCTGCTCCAACCACACTGCTTTAAGTTTTTTTATAAGTATATAAGTATATATATTCCACTTACACATGACATTCAGCATGAGCGAATCCTCGATGGCTGAGTTTTGTAATCGGGGATTTGAACCCTCACATTTGAGCATGGTGCCATCGTCTTCAGGCTGTGGATAAAATGACAAAGTGGATAGCACGCGTCCATTGCCCTGGCTCGTTGACAGCTACGTAAAAGATAGATAGTTAGAGAGAGAGAGGGAGAGAGAGAGAGAGAGAGCGGGAAGGATCACAATCCAGTTGAATAGAGTGAAATCGATTAGAAAAGTGCCCGCTCTGTGCTAGGTGGGCACAAGTGCAAGATATCAAAATGTCAATGGCAAGTCATAAATATGACATTTGCCTGACACATTTTGGTATATTTTGCTCGATTTTTGCTTTGCGAATGGCCGCTTACCGTGCCACGTTTGAAGGGTCGATTATTCTGTGTCCATCTGATTTCCGTATCCGGCACCGAACCGGCCACAATGCACGTAAGATTATATTGTGTGCTCGATGAGAATACCTTCAACTTGTTGGTCAAATTGACCGATGTCGGCTTCACTGCAAATTACAATTCAAGTATTAAAACTTGTATATATATCGTTTACTATATTCGTAGAGTAGCCGCACACTTACATAACATTTCAATGCGTATGCTGCGCTCGACGGGTGCCACCAGCTTTGTGTTGGACGCCTGACAGCGATAGGTGTTGTTGAGTGCCGCACGCGTTATTTGTGGTACCTCCAGTCGATTAACAGTTACATGACGGCCCATCGATATGCCGCTGCCAGCCTCCAGAGTCCTGGAGCCGTTCAGCCATGTGACAGTCGGCTCCGGTCGACCTATGGACGGGCATTGAATAAAAATTATGCAAATTGCAGACAGTCAAAACTGGAGAATAGACGCACACACACACACACACACACACACAACGCACTTAAATGAATATTTAATGCAAATATCATTTTTTTTTTTTATTTTGATTTGTTTGCTGGCAATAAAGTTTTGCCTCATGCATTATTAACTCGCAACTAACTTATTAAGCAGCAGCCGTGCAAACGGGCGCGGCGCCGCATTCGCAAAATTTATGGCCGAAAAGAACTTTACACATTTTAATGATAATGCGCATTTAGCAGTGTGTACCCAAGGCTTTTAAAAAAGGCTTAGCCAGCTTAACTAGCAAAGTTGTGGATCCATCCACCAACACCACCCTCCCCCGCCTCTCCCGCCAAAGTCCGGCAGCCGTATGAGCTGACCCTATCAACCCCCAAAACTTTGGATAGACAAACGCCAATGCCTGAATGTTAAATAAGCCAAAAAAAAAGGGGCAGACAAATTGCTTTTCGAATTTGAGAGGTCAAGCAAAAAAAACAAAACTAAATATATGCATTAAAAAAACATTATTTTTCACGTATATAAAATGTGAAATATTTAAAAACTAATCGAATGTGCTTTCAGTTTCTACATATGTTGTCTGTTAATAATTTATTATTGTAAACTATTTGCATATAG
Organism: Drosophila novamexicana; assembly: GCF_003285875.2. Lineage (NCBI taxonomy): Eukaryota > Metazoa > Arthropoda > Insecta > Diptera > Drosophilidae > Drosophila > Drosophila novamexicana. Next base: position 1,163,923 of record NW_020824827.1, on the reverse strand, counting down.
TTTAATTAATGGTTAGTTATATATTTTGACCTTTATATCATTTTCTTTTATGTCTTTTACTATCACCCATAATATCTTGTAACTTATATTAAATCAAACTAAATTTGTTTTCTGCTAGCATTTATTCTTATTGCGAGGAATGAAAGAGAATAAACCTTATAAATCGATTTTAATCACATTATCATCATTATTAATCATTAATATAAACTGTTCTTTTATTGATATAAACTCGAGTGGTCTCTGTTTGTTTTCAAATTATCCTTTGCTTTCTTTAATTTCACTTTCTATTACAGTAAAAGCGAATAGGGAAGATAGAGAGCATTACATTAACCCTTTGGCATGCCGAAGTTTAAATACACTTGCTGATATCAACAAATATTTTTAAAATATTCACAAAAGATTGTTTCTATATATAGATATTCTTTTGTCGAGCTATATCTGTATTGTATACAAAAAAGTTTGGCTTGAATAAATGACTGAGTTGAATGGGGATCAAAGCACTATAAAGAAAAAAAAATGATTCTTAAGGTAAAAATCAACATAATAAATGTGGCAACGGGCAACGCTGGGTAATTTCTTCTAATAATAGATATAAACTGCCAATATCACATAATCTTTTGTCGAGGTGTTCAAGGTATAATAGAACTCTTTTGTTATTTAAGTTAAGTGTTCTCATTTAACTCCCACTAACTAATAAGTGAGAGAGATTACTAAATATAACTTTTATAGATATAATTAATACATACACGTTTGGCATGTCTGTAGTCGTGTTTTATCTAGCCAAGTATCTGCTTTCTTCAATTTCATTCTCTGTCTGGCAAAAGTAATCGAAATTCTCCAACCTTTTTTTATTTTTTCTCTTCACGCCTAAAGCTGGCACCCTTAAGTAAAAGCATTTCATCCGCTGGCTCACATATCAAATGCACAAAATATTTTTAATCCGTTTAAGTGCCCTGAAACATTAGATGGCGGGGTGGCTGTGAGGGGACGCTAAGGGAAGGGCAGCTGTATGGTGGGCGGGGCTGTTGCTGAGCTGCAGCTTGGCCATTAAGTCAGCCAAGTGAATGTGGCGGAAATGAGCAACAATAGGAACAAGCAGACGAGACAGGCTTCGAGGAACGGGGGAGCCACACAAGTAGCTGTTAGTCGAGTGTGTGTGTTTGTGTGTGGTGGACGCCAGTTTGGGGAATTTGGTGCCCAAATGTTTGCTGATTGCAAAGGATACGCAGCGAGGACATTGGCGACAATAAGCCAAGTCAAGACACACAATGGCCATGAATGTGGCACGAAAAGTATGCAGGGATAATAGACAAATAACAGTTGCCTTGTGGCATTTAGCTGCTCGCATTATACTCGCATGTATGTGCCAGTACCCCCGTCGCCCCCTTCAAGTCCCTGGTAATCCCTTCAGTAATGAAGACAGCGCGCTGCTAAGCCATACTTAAGGTTGTCGACAATTGGTTGGGCAACTGCGTTTCAGCTGGACCATCAAATTATGCATAGCCTGCGTGGCCATAAAAATAGCTTGAAGATCGGGAGCTTTTATGTGTGTGCGCTTAGATTAGCTTTTTATTGCTGATATTAATTGCTATTAGTCGAAGTTAATAAAAGTTGATAAAGCAATTTGGCGTTTGCCGTTTATGATGCTGAGCCCGTTCGGCGCCCAGCTGGGCAATTATTCGGGAGCGCAACCATAAAAACCACATCAAGATTTGCATGCGCTTAACCTCTGGCCTTTGCCCTGCTCCCACAGCATGTGGCAAGCGTCTAGCAGCTAATATTAGTTAATTTGCCTAAGCGCTCAGCGCGGTGCCAGCTGCAGCTGGAAAATGAAATATGCATTTGCGAGCTGCCAGCTGCCAGCTGCCAGCTGCGCCGGGGGGCTGGCAACAAAATGTTGCATACAAATCACAGGCGAGCTGCCGCAGTCAGGCTACAGCCAAGGCGTCGCCCAGCAGGTGTCAAAATAGCAAATGTCGTCGGAGTTGTTAGAGTCGTGGCCCCTCTCTCCCACCACCCAACTGTTACCTGCTGGTAGCTACACTCTGCACTGCGGCTAATCAAAGCAGCCGGCGCGTTTGAGTACGTGACGCATTGCCAAAACCAAAACAAACCACACGGCAGCAAATGCCAAAGCTTCGAGTCACACAACCGAACCAAAATCCTTTACATGCAGAGTGCTGCACGTAAACAGCAGCAGGGTGAAGGCGGGGCAGTCGGCAGCATGTGGCACCAGGAGCTGGCAGCGTGTTACATTCAGTTGCACAAAGCCATAGCTAACTATTTGAGTAGTTCAAAGCAGGGATTTTCGAGGCACGGCTGTGGGTACACTGGCCGAAAAAAAATAACACCAACAAAATTAGTTCTAACCAAAGCAAAAACAAACTTGATCGAAAAACATTTTAACATCGGTCATACGGGATATTTGAGCCTGACTGCGGATATTTTGAAAAATTGCAAAGCAAAATTTGGACAGTTTCTGTTTTCCATTCGTCTTGATGTTGATGAGCTCTCTTTTTTGGGTGTTCGGTATATAGTAAAATTATTCAGAAATTCCTATTTCAAGAATGTTTTGAATACAAAAATCCTCGAATAGAAGAAGAATACTCAAATGGAATAATATTAAACAATTTAAACAATTTTTTACTGTCACTGAAAACCTGTCACGTTTGTTCAAGCTGGCAAACTTTTATTATTTTGCAAAACTTGGAAATAATAATGTCAAAGCCCTATTATAATTATATAAAAGATCAGCATAACTGAAAAATAAAAATGAATTTTAAATATTTGCTTGCTCTACGAACAACTTCGAAACAATTTCTCTGAGTGTACAGCGTCAGCAGCTAGTGCAAATCATTAAAGCATACGTTAAAGCTGCGCTGCCATACGGGGCGTATGCGCAATGCTGGTTGATTAAATTGTAAATTGATTGAATCGACACCTAGCAGGCTCTGCTTCTTTAGCTTTGCTTGAAATCGAGCCACAAATGAGCGTGCCAGCGCTTAAAGCTGCATCAGACGAATACCCCCTTTGAATCTGTGGAATATTCATCTGGCGTTCGTCTGGTGGGCATTCCCCCCCCCCAAAAAAAAAGAATATTGTTGTCAAAAAGTTAATGATTTATAATGTTCGTGTCAGGGCAGTCGGTGAAGCAGCAGAGCCTTTGCCAGCCAAGCGGCAAACCTTCAACTGGAGCCCTTGCGAGCTGCTTTAGTGAAGCGTGCAACTTGTACAAATTTTTCACACTTGCCCGCAAACAGAGTAAAAACTACAAAAATTAAGTAAGAGTGCTTCGACTAGGAGATGCCCTTACAAAAATACAAAATCATCTTGCAAGTCCCGAATATGCTTAAAAACTGGATATCGACATTGACTTTTATCGATATCTGGAGAACGAGGCAAGATATCGATAGAGTGGGACAATCTATATATGCACGTTTAATATAAGAAGCTACGTTTAGCATTTCATGTGTCTAGCTAGAATAGTTGACGAGATCGAAGAGTTCTTACGGACGGACGGACATGTCTTAGTCTTAGTTATGGATTTGCTTTTCTTCGTCTGTTACATGCGCTTACACGCAACATTATACCCTTCTGTCCATTTGCAAATGGGTTCAGGGTATAGAAAACCAAAAACTTACGCCCATGAACGCAGTCGTTTCACCTTGGGACCTTTTTAAAGATTTACGATGCCGCATATGCCTACAGGTCACACACAGGCGACGCTGCGACAAAAGCCAGACGCTAGAAAATTGTTGCATTTTTCAAACTAAAGTGGCAATGACAGCCGCAGCCGCAGTCGCAGTCGCAGTTCCTGTGGCAGTTGCTGTGGCAGCAGCAGTTACTGTCTGGCCGGCGCCTCGTTGACACTGTCACCGCAGACTCTGACATACATTTATTTTTATTATTTACGACGACTTAGGCCATGCTTCGACTGCGTCTCAAACGCAGGCCCTGGGCCCTGGGCAGCGTGTGTGCGCGCGTGTGTACCTATCTGCGGTGCCTCATCTTTAATTCTTTAAATAGACTCACGGCCGGGCGGCACTGGGGCAATGTTGCGTGTGGCACTGCTTGTCAGCCTTGCTTGATAGCCTTTTGTTTGAGTGCTACATTTAAGTAGCTGACTGTGCGTGTGCCTGTGTGTGTCGTGTCTGTGTCTGTGTCGTTTATCATGATTTACTTACCGCCACGCACTTCACATGTCAACACAATATTATCGCCCTCGAGCAATGGACCCACAGCGCCAGCCACATCTCGGCCTGAGGCATCATACACGAGTATCTGATGCGGAGGAACTGCGAAGAGAGGGGGTGTTTTTTGGGTGGCATATTCGTATCGTATATTGCATTTGCAGTTGCCGTTGTAGCTAGCTTACCAATGACCGTTAAATTAATTCTATGATTGCGCGTTGGCGAGTTCTGAAAGTCCACGCGACAGCGATAAACCTGTTGACAAAAGCCCAAAAAACATTAGAGCAGAAAGGGCAGCAGAAATAATAAAGCATACTTTATGGGGTCGGGACAGCTTAGGGGTGGAGTGGGTTACAGTAAGATTGGGTATTACTTACGCCCTCATCGTCCAGCTGTATATTTTCCACAGATAATTTCGCTGGCTGCTGTCCGGTAACAAAATACGCACGTGGCCCAAATGAGTTGGTATCTGACCAGTAGAGCGCCTTCTCAAAGGGCCGCCCGCGCACATCAAAGCTGCAGGAAGCAAAAGAGAAAAAATTTAAAGATATCAAGTAAAAAAAGATATTTTTGTTATTTTTGGAAGAATAATTGCACAAAAATATATATAACAAGTTCTAGTCGGGAGCTCCGGCTAGTGGATACCCTGAACCCTCTTCTTCCAACATCAAATGCATATATACATATATTCTATTTTTGAAGCTATATGTCAAGTTTGGTGACTCTAGCTCTTATTATTTACCAAAATTTCCCAAAATACAGGATATCGATATCGATTATTATCGATTGCTTGGAAACGGAGTAAGTTATCGATTATCGGAAACAAACTCGATCTGCGCGGGAACTGGGAGCATCTACATCTAAAATTTCAAGTCTCTAGCTCTTATGCCTATGATCCTTGCGTTCATACATACGGACGGACGGACGGACGGACGGACAGACTAGATCGACTCGGCTATTGATGCTGATCAAGAATATATTACTTTATGGGGTCGGAGATGCTTCCATCTGCCTGTTACATACATTTGGATTTTGCACAAATACAATATACCCTTATACCCATTTTTAATGGGTTCAGGGTATAATAATGTACATTTCTATAAGTACGTATTGGCGATAAGTTGCCTTTCGCAGAAGGTCGTAAATTGAAATGCGCTTTGCTGTATTTTGGTATAGGGGCTGCTTTAGGGTCTCCTTTAGGGGCTGTTTTAGGGACTGTTACGGTTGCCGCACGTGGCCGGAATCGATCGACTTTATTCTATTTAACCTTAGTGAATGGAATTTTTTGCGGCACAAACTGGAACATTTGCAGCAATAAAATGTTGAGCAAATGTTTTATTTGCATACGCTGTCCGCAATGCCTAAACGAGTATATTGGCTTTGTGTTACGGATGGACAGTCATATGGACTCTGTTTAGTTTGCGAAAGAGCATAAAATTCCAGTACTCCACTGTTTTATAGCCAATGTCAGTGGGTTACAGTATTAGTTGCACTGACCCTTCAATCTGTAAAGCTGCTTTTGAACCTTGTTTGACTGTTATAGAGCATAGCTGAGCCGGTCTTTATCGTTGTTAATTTGTTTAAAAATGTTTGTATTTATTAACATCTGCTAAAAATATACATTTTCACTATTAACTTTCACAAAAAAACCATTTCAATCAAAGAATATGCAAATGTGCACAGTTGAATATTTCCTTTTTTGCATATGAACAAAGAAATTTTAACTATTAATACTATTTTACCTTTGAATTTAAATAAAATACTTTATTGAGTGAAAAAATGTTTTAATTATTTATGAAAAAAGCCTATGAAAAGAATATAATGATTTTTTGTAAGTGTGTGGAAAAGACAAAGGAATATGTAAAGTATATTTAAGTTGATCTGCCAAAAGACTACATTATAGCTATGTATGTTAGTTCTTCCATCAGTTGGTCTCTTAGATCTCCGAAACAGACTTGAAAACATTTTTTTTTCTATATATACTCACACTTTCATAATATCGATCAAAGTCGATTTGCAGACAAGGTTTTTTAACCCTAACTCGTATTACTCGAAAATTAGAGGAGACTATGTGAGTTATATGAGTAGATTCTCGCCTAGTTTATATAGATTCAACGTATTTCCCTTTTTAAATATATATCGCGCTTAACTTTCAACAGCATGTAAAACCTTGCAATATGTACACACAGATTGGACTCTAAGGGCCGAAGTTAATTATATAGTTTGTTGCCAAAGGAAAGAAAAATATATCCCAGTCGGCCTTGCCTTGGTAACGGAACTGTTCTTCCAGCCTAAGCCGTGTCTGTTGTAGGACCTTAAGGTAAATGCATAATAAAAATGGTTGCTCAATTTAGCACATTTTTCAATTTAAATGTTTTGTAACTGCGACATTTGATGATGGTGCGCCCCTGCCCCCTGGCTCACCCGCCACCCTAAGTCTGTCGCATTGCTAGGCCAATAAAAAAGAATCGTTAGAAAATGTTGAAAAGTAGCTGCGGCTTTGTGGTATGTGGACAGGGTCTGAAATTTCACGCGTCTACAAAATGACCCTTTTCCTGTATGCCAGGCTGACCGAAAACCTTTGAGCATAAATTTGCACGCAACTAATTTCTTCCGTTTCGCATTATTTTCGCAGCTCGAGCTGGCAACGTTTGCAATTTTGCGCATTAAAAAGCCTGACGTGCTATCTTTGCCGCTTTTTATTGTATTTCTTAATGTCCGTTCGAGGGTCGAAGGTGGTGGAGGTGGTTCCCCTGCCAAAGTAACAACTGCAAAGCAGCAACAGACCAGACGCCGAGTGCCGCAAATGACTTGGCAAAAGCAAAGACAGGACCCTCTGTGCACAGACAGCACAAGTTGTGTCCTTTTGTTGTTTCCGTTCTTGTCGCCATTTGTGTGACTCCTGTTGTTGTTGTTGTCCTCTTGCTTTTGCTGCGCTTGCGGTTAGTCGAGCGGTTTGTCATTGTGCCGGCTGCCTGGCAGCAGAGAGTATTGTTTGCGCATTTAAGTGGTTTTTTATCATTTTGCCGCTGACACAATTTATATCCGGTGCTCATATTTCTTATGCTTATCATGAGGCGTCTTTTGCCGCGCCCCCCTCACCCTCTACCCCTCTGTGCCATGCCCTCGCCGCACCTTATGCTGTGAGCTGCGTCATGTGTTGACCAGGCAAACATTTCTAATTATTGTTGAAATGCAGTAACCCATGCGGCGCATCAATTAAGGCACGCCCCTCCAAAGCCGAGCTTAAGCCGCTTTCTGGCTCAAAGCACGTTCCCTAATTAGCCTAATTAAATATATATATTCGCGAATATGAAAACAAAATGCGCAGTTTAATGATTTACGCACTCGACAGCAAAACGAAAAAAAAATTTAAACATAAGCATAAATGCGTTTGTAAAGAGTGTTCGACTGGAAGATGACCTATCTTTTGTATAAACGAAAATAATAAAACAAACAAATATTGCTTAATAAAATACATATATGTCTATATGATATGTGACATACCTAGAATATTTTCATTGGACAAGATGTGTTGTAAAATCGTGGGACTTTTCATGTATGATCGAGACAAATAGAGCATTTATGCCATGAAAAGAGACAGGGAGAGGGAGGCAGGGACAGCGATAGAGATGGATAGATAGAATGATATATAGATAGATAGTTAGAGATAGATCAAACGAGAAAAAGATACATATAGATTAAGAGAGAGAGAGAGAGAGAGAGAGAGAGAGATAGATAGAAATAGATAAAGAGAGAAAGATACCGATAGATAGATAGAGATACCTTAAGAGAGAGAGAGATACATTGAGAGAGAGAGAGATATATATATATATAGAGAGAAATTGAGGTATATACAGATAGAGCTTTATACCAAAGCGAGAAGGGGAATAATAAAGAAGACAAGAAAGACTTTCGGACTCGAGAACATAGACATGTAGAGGTACGAATATGCCAAAAATATGGCACTGCAATAAACTTACACTTCCCGAGCTCCTGCGACTGTTACATACATTTGCAGAACATTAAGAGAGCCATCACAATTAATATGTACAGGGTATGCCAAGTAGTTTTAAACGCTGAATCTCAGACGTCGCAGCTGATTTTAATTTGGCGTCTACGTAAACAATAGAGCAACGCCGACTAGTCAACAAAAGGGAACAACAACAACAGCAGCAGCAGCAGCGATAAGGCAAGGTGCGGATTGGCCAGGCTGTTCCGTCCTCTTCGGTTTTAGCCAAAAGTGACTTGGCATGACCCAGGCTAGGCGCGCGGTTGACGTTGTGTTTTCTAGTTGTTGGCCTTAGGAAACAATAATGCCAAGTTTGCACAATGAGCAAAAGCGAAAGGCAGCAAAAAAAAAAAAACAAAAAAACAAGAGAAAGAAAAAGAATAACGCTGGAGCAGTAAAAATTGTAAAGAAAATGGTCAAAGGAAAAAGGAAAATAGAAGTGGGCCAAGCGCGCACGCCGGCAGGAAAAACGTAGACACGACAACATTGTGGCAGTTGCAGAAATGTTGACTGTCGTCGGTTTGTGGCCAAGTGGCCGGACTGGACAGACGTGCGCGTCTGTCCATTTTGAAGAGTTTGCCTAGGGTCCAACCTCAGCTCAGACTGATGCTCGTTCATTTCTTTTGTCCGCACGCCCACTTTGTCCCACTCTCAAGCTCTGTGTTTGTTTTTTTTTTTTTGTTTTGTTTTTTTCCAACAATTAGTTGAGTTTTATTTATTTTGCGTTAATTGGTAGCACTTTATCTTCTGCTCGAATGAATGAGCCACGTTATTTAAACAAAACGAGCGCGCAAATCCCTCGAAGACCTTCTGGACATGGCCAAGTAATTACGTTTTTGGCAACGCCCAAGGTCTAAACGCATATGTTGGAAGGATCACGCTCCCCACCTTAATCCAATGTATATATATATATGTGTGTGTGTGTGTGTGTATAAAGGGGCTTCTCATATTGCCATTTAATGTTTTTGCCTTTTTATTTTGCAACGCTTACGAAATGCTATTCAAAAAAATTGCAAAAGGGCTGCACGGGGGAAGGAAACGCTACAAAATAAGGGTCCAAAAACTTTTAACACTGTGTGTGTGTGTGTGTGAGTTGATGACGTTGACAATAACCATTGAATAATTTTATGACAATATGTGTCACAGCGAGTCCCTGTCCATATCCTGGCGGCTTCGTGTGGCTGATGGTATTTTTTTGTTGTTGCTTTCTTTTTTGACAGTTTAAACACATGTCCCCCACCACCGCCTGGCGGGTGTGGGACACAAAAAAAAAAAACTGTTGACTTCAATTATGCAGCGCCAGACAAAAGTCGGTAAACTATGAGGGCGTGTACAAAGGCCCTCAGCTGCTGCGTGTCCTGGTGTTTGTGGTGCCCGTAACTGGCGCAACTTCTGCCATATTAGGCAGGTGGAAATTGCTTGGGACTGTGACTGGCAGCCCGTATCAAATTATGTGCTCCTGCCACAACAAAAAACAAAAAAAAAAAATATGGAGTGCGATAAAGATAGAGCGAGTGGGCGCTATCTATCAGGCGCATGTAACTGAAGCGCCAAAAAGTATGCAATGGAATTCGGCAAAACTGGCAACAAATTTTAAATTGGTTCGCTCGACAAAAAGAAAACAAACAGAAACGCGCGCGGTCGAGAAATATGAATGAAAAAAGAGCTGTTCACGCCCTCATACACAATACACAGTGCTCACACACACGCACACAAACGGTCTCACACATACACAGCCATATGCAAATGGTTTTACTGCCTCTTTTGTTTTTTTTTCTTCCCCCTGCTTTCTTTCATGTGTGTATTGGTATTATTATGGAGCCATGCTGTGTAATATCTGTAAATTTCTTTTGTTATTGCCAACAACAGTTTTTCCCAAATTTCCCCCACCACACCCCCCATGCCATAACAGTGAGGGACAACAGCCCCTTTCTCGCAGTGTTGACATTTGTTGGCATCATTCTGCACATTGTTGCCGCTGGTGTTTTTTGTTTTGTTTACTTTTCGCTGGCGCTTCTTCTTTGCTTTTACTATATAATTTGTAGCATATGAATATATATATATGTATTTGAAAACAAAGAGAAAAAAAAAAGGAAGGCAAATTTCGCATACACATATAAAACGTAAACTCCTCCATGATGGCCAAGTTCAAATTTATGCAGTGTTGCCCAATAAATTCGGCAATAAATTCAAAATAAAACTTTCATCTTGGTAGGTTGGCCATTTGTTTTTCTTTCTGTTGATTGTTGATTTTCGCCAAAGTTTAGCATGATCCAAAGAAATGAATTCATATATTGTTCTAAAGGTTTTTCAGTTTTGTTTAGCTGAATTATTAGTTTTTCTGCTTTTTTTAGCCGGGGATGAAGTTGTTGTGTGGAAAAGGTTCCTGTTACTTTGTGTAGTTTCATCCCAAAATAGGGCAACACTTACAAGAAAATATCTCCGGCTCTATAAACTATATTTTCCCTATCATAAAGCTCATATATAAACGATTAATAGAAAATGGTGTATGCAGACATTTTCCAGAAATTTAAACTAAACTTTACAACACTGAAATATATTAAACTTTAATCATCAAAAATTTGAGCAATCTTCCATTACATCGAAATGTAGTCTCAATACATAATATTCATCAAAAGTTGTGTTGTATTTGACACTTTTTCTTTATTTTTTGTATTTGGAATTTTTGTTGGCCTAATTTCATAACTTTTTTATAACTTAATTTTTTTGTATTAAAATTTTTTAAAATTTATTTTAAATTATTATTTGTTTTTGTAGTATTTAGTGTTAACTTTTTTTTATTTATTTTTATTTTATTTTTGTATAATTTTTCGTATATTTTTTAAGTGATAAATTTTATATTTTTTGTTTAAAAATAATTTGTCATGGCAAATACTCAAGTTGAAAAGCCTCAAATTAAGACTTTTAAAATATTAGAATCGAATTTTGAATAAGATATTTTCTTTAGTTACAAATCAAGTTAGAAATAATGTAATTCAATTACGAAATATTTCAGTTTTCAGCTCTGTGTACACAAACAGCTGAATAATAAAAGCTGATGGGGCTAGCAATCTGCCCGGCATTAACACCCACTTGCTCTTTTCTTGTTCAATCAAAGATTAAACAGTTGAGACCAAGAAAAAAAAAAAAAAGAAACGGGTAACAGAAAAATAGAACAATGAAGCATCGTTTGCGGAGACCACAGAGGCCCATTAGTAAGTCTGAACAGTGGGACGTAATCATTTCGTGGCCGCAATGGCAATAGATGAAATCCATTAATGCCAAGTCAAAGTTTCGTGGCTGAAAATCGATTTGCATGCGCTCTTTGCATTTCCGGTTTCCCACACACACACACACACAGTCACAGGCAGGCGTGCACACACATGCGACGACTTAATTACAGTTTTAAATAACCCATCTAACTGGAATTTGCGCAAAGTGCGGCACAGTTGCAATTGCCGCTGGCTAGCCATTGTTGTTGCCGCTCGTAAAGCCCCCGAAAATGCACTCGAGTTAATTGCCATTGGCTCGACTTTTGGCCAACTTGGCCGGAGTCCTGCGGGCTGCTGCCGGTGGATTTTATTGCCAGCCATTTTGAATACCATTTCGTGGTTTATTACTTTTGTGGCCAGGCAGATTCTCAAGTAGAGCGCCAAGTGCATGGCATACGCACACACACACACACACACTCGCGGCAGAGACTGGTGTGAATGCACTTTCGATAGCCGTCGCGCACACCTCGAGAGTTGAAAGTTGAAATACATACAGTGAACGCTTTTATAAACGGACATCCAAAGTCAAAGCCAAATTATGGAAGATGGAAGAGTTGCATACTGTTTCAATTTTAAAGTCTAAAACAAGTTAAGTTAAACAGAGTTAAGCAAATAGAAAAAAAATTAAAAATTGTAGTTAAGCTTTAAACATAAAATATATATATAATATATATCAAATATCACAGCCCTTTAAATTCCGCCTTTTTTTTCTTTTCAAACGCAATATTACATTTTTTTTTTTATAGTTTCAATAATTTTTTTGGTGCCATATTATTGCTTTGAGAATTTTTTGATTAATTTTTAATTAATTTTTGAAAAATGAAAGGCGATTGCATTTTTAAGCTAACACAAAACTAAAAATTTGCAATTAAAGAAACAATTTTTAATTATAATTATTTTTTTGAACGCCTTCAAATAGAACCAAATAATTTTTCTTGCTGCCATTTTTTGCTCTAATGAAAATTAGCGACTTACATAATCGCCAATCAATTAATTAATTTTTAATAAAACAATAAAAGCAATTGCATAAACTTGAATTTTGTTTTAAGCACATTTCGACACATCTTTGTTTTGAGTAGGATTTCCGATTTAACATTTTGTTTATAAAAATTATTATTTTATAAAAATAAATAGTTTCTTGAAAGCATAATTGACAAGTGCTAAGCGTAACTAACAATTTAAGGTAAATATTAAAGCGACCAAGAGACTCGAATTTTACTTAATTTTTCGCTTTAAAAAATACAACAAATTTTTGATAAAAATTTGTTTAAGCGCCTGACCTAAGACAATTCTTGCCTGTAAGTTTTACTGCTTTTATGGCAATGAAAAATGTTATTTTTATTTAAATGCAGGTTTATGTGCATTCTGTGTGAAACAAATTATGAAGAGCTTGTGGCGACGAAATTTGTTCGTTTATGTGAGCCGTGTCCGTGTTGGGAGCTTTCACTGTAAAGAGTGTTCCCTATGTATATCATGCCCTCTGTGGATACTGGCCTGGAGCAGACCCAACGCACGACCGAGTTTTCACTGTATACATATATACATATGTATGTATGTGTGTGTATGTATATGTATATATAGTTGTGTGTTTGTATTTATGGTGCAGCCCAGTGGCCAACGCTGACGATTATGGCAGTTAGCGTGGGCCGTAACATGGATTATGGCTGCTTTTTGACAGCGCCAACAGCCGTTTGGGCCAACACGCAGAGCTGCCGTTTTGCAGTGCAGCAAATTTTATTATTTAAGAGCCCAGCAAGCGCCCTCCACCCTGCCCTTCGGCACACGGCCGCCTGGCAACCGAGCTGGCTTTAAAAATCAATTAACCTTGATTGCGGCCGTACTCAATAAGTTTTCTCTTTTTGTTTTTATGGTTGCCAACGAGCAGACCAGGTCAACCAGGCCGACGTTGTCTTTGTCCTTTGTGCTTGTTTATTATTCCGGCTATGTTTTGTTGCCTTTTTCCAAAACCCCCGCCCCACCTTTCTCACTCTCGGCATTGATGACTTGCAATATGGAGCATGACATGCGGCAACTAAATGCCTGTTACAGCCTGCCCAGTCACGCCCACTAAAATGCCAAATGTTAATTTTAATAATGCTCGGCTTGACCTCTTATCGAATGCCGAAACTCAAAAGCACAAACCAAATCCATAACAGTTAAATTTATATATATATATATGTCTGTGAATATGAAAAACAATCTGATGGAAATCGCATTTCAAGGGTCAAAACAAATCCCAGCAAAGGTGCGGACCATAAAAAAAAGGCAAAATAAAAGCAGAAGCGAATCATAAAACGTAGCTAACCCTAAAAATCCTCAGCTCAGCCTGGTCCAGACAACAAAGCAAATTTTAACATTATAATTTTTAATATTTTTGCCTTTCGGCCTTGTCGCTGTCGTTGTTGTTGTTGTTGTCGTTGTTGTTGTTGCCTTTGGTGTGAAGCTGTCAAATGCAGAGCACCCTAGACAGGGCTCTAGGTAAGGCTCTGGCTTGGTTCCGGACTGCAAGCTGTGACATCCTTACAAAATGTGGCAAACGGAAAGCACACACACGTGCACACACACACACGGGACACACACACAGAGGACACTCACATATACAGGCCCGCTTGCTGCCTTTCAATTTTGGCATCTTCTTGCTCTCAGCTCTTGGCTTTCGTTTCTTTTTAACTTGAGTTGCCTTCGATTTCACGCAGCGCTGGCAATTTTATGCCAAAAAAAAAAGAAACCCAACTTGTAGCCCTGCCACGCCCCCTCTCTCTGGCCCACGCCGTGGCTTAGCCTTGTTGTCGCTGCTGTTGCTGTTGCTTGTTTACTGTCTTTTATTTATTTGCCCGTATTTGGCTGTTGTTGTTGTCCCTTCCCAAGCATGGGAAATCGAATTCGAATCACTTTCGGATATTTTGGTTATAAAGTCGGAAATTTTTGGCGACTATATTGTTTTCGACATTTTCCTAGTTTTTGGCAAACATTTTTCTCCCACTTCAAGACTCCTCTCTCTCTCTCTCTCTCTCTCTCTCTCTCTCTCTCTCTGGGGCTGTGACATTGTTTGGCTCTTTTGCGCATTGTCTGTGCCCCGCATTGAAAATTTATTGCTTCCAATTGAGTGCACGAAGCGGCAACAACAACATGGAGCAGCAGCTGGAGGAGCAGCAGGCAGCAACAGCTCGCGCGCTTGTCCTTGATATACACGTGCGTTCATGGTCCCTGTCCCTTGTTATGGCGCCCTCGCCCCGCCCCTGTTCCGCCTGACGACTGCCCACGCTGTGCGCTGTGGCAACATATTGGAGAAGGAAGCACACATGTAAGCAAAATTGACAAGGCTAAAGGATATCGATGTCTGCTTATAATGTGCAACATATTAAACCTAAGCACACGCTCCCAGCGCTCGCCCGCTCTATAAATAACAGCAGCAGCAGCACACCTCAGCTCAGCTCGTCTCGCCCCCGGCATATTCCTCTTTGCAATAATCAAAGTTGCCGCCAAAACAGTTTTCACTTTGGCTGCTATTATTTTGCTGGCCTGGGCTGCCATTGATGTCCTTTTGGCCCTGCGGCTAATATATGAGTCCATGTCGCAGCGTTTTGGCCTCGTCTCGCCTCGCCTTCGCCTTCGCTTTTGTTTTTTTTTTGTGACCCACTAGGCACATCAGTTTCCTCCCCGGTAGAATCGACTCCAGTTGAGTTGATATTGATGATGTTATTAAAATAATAAATTATTTGAAAATTATGAACTGGCGCCATTTCTCATCACGTGCAGAACATTTGCCCAGTTCCTAAACATAAATCAAATGCTAGCCCTTACTTTAAGTGACTGCCACTCAAAGGCGCAACTTGTTAAAGGTTTAACTCACACAACAACAACCACACACACACACACTCGCACACGCACACACCTGACATGCATATACAGACTTTAAAATTGGCAGCCAACTGTGGGTGTGGGACGATTTTGTCCAGCTTAAAATTAAATTAACAATGTGTGCCCTATGCTAACTCAAAATGGGTATAATTAATGATAACATATGTATATATATATATATATGTATGCATGAGGAGCACATCTCCGACCCTTGATCAGCACTTCCAGCTGAGCACTATCAATATGTTGATATTATTTCTTATTTTAATTGGCGCACTGAATCCTGAATATGTGCCCACAAAATGTTTTCATATCGTCGATAATAGTCTATACAATCGGTTCCTCTCTTCCTCTCTAACTCAGTCGCTTACTGAAAAGCATTGAAATGTGCAAGCATTACTTGAATTTATGAGAATCGCAAAGAAAGGTGTTTGCAGATAATAAGAAAAACATAAAGCGAGCTACTGAGGGAGCATGGTAGTAGGTAGAAGTAATGAAGAAGAAGAACAGAAGAATTGAGTGAAAAATAGTGAAGAAGAGATGAAATGAACACTTGTCTTGTTTTGATCCTCTTATTCTGCCTCTTTTTAATCTAAATATAGAGGGATAGAGTGCAAAATAGAGTGAAGAAGAGATTCAATACACACTTGCTTTGCTTCTGAATCTCCTATAATTTTTCTCATTTAAATTCTTACTACTTACTACTTATGAGAATCGCATAGAAGGGTGAACATGAAATACTAGATTATTATAAGTCATATTTTTTATATAATGTACAGGGTATTGTCTGCTTACACCTTCTTCAACAGCAAGCTCCCCCCTTATAGTTCTTGCAGTTAAAAGCCTGACTAAAATGTCATTTGTGTCTGCACTTACCTGTAAAGTGGTTTGCCAGCGGTCTCACGGAACCAGAGCACCATATAGACACGATCGTCCTTTGCCTCCGGCTCAATGTCACACGGCAAGGATGCGGTGCGTCCCAGCACGGCCTCCACAGCCACAGTGCTAACTGCAAGGAGAAAGAAGGAGTACGATTAGACGAAAGTCAATTATAAGCGAAGTGCGTGCAAATGCAAGCAGCAATCCAAGTTTAGTTTTAAATGCTACAACACGATGACTATTGACAAAGTCATTAACACAATATTAAATTGTCTGTTATTGTTTTTGTTGTTGTTGCTGTATCTGCAATTACCTGACTCCTTCGTCGATGCCTTAAACATCAACAAATGTCAACAAAACGCTGCCTTTTAACTGTCACGCCAATGGCACGCAAAGCAAGCCAAAAAACGAAACCCAGCCGCACGACATGTCCAACCCCGCCAGCTCCTCACCAGCCCGTCTCCAACTTCAATTCGAAAAGCCCGCCACACCCTGACCCTAACCGCAATCGTAGCCATCGTCGTAGTCGCATAATCACAACCAAGTACGTGAGTGGGAATATTAATGCTAAATTGACGACAACGACAACTACGATGGAATCGCCAACAACAACAACAACTGGATGAGAATGCACGACCATGAGATACCCTGGATAAATCTGCTGCAATTGCGCCTCTTCTTCCTGCTTTGGACCCACTCTATGAGAAAAGCCTAACTATGGTATCCAAAAATATGTAAATATCAAAGCTGAAGACCTTACCTCAAAAAATGAGTTTTGCATAAAGATGTAATATTCTGGATCTGTGTATACTATACAAGACACACATTTTGGGAAAGCTTCGAGATATGCTTAAAATAAGAGAGTTTATATATCTAATTTGATCGAGAGATCAGAGACAGAAGATCGGGCTCGAAGAACCCGGCTTCGGCTTGTTTCTTTTTACCCTATTGTTCCATTTTCAACTTACAGGATATTACAACGACGACAACTACAATGAAATGATGACGATGGCAACGGCATTGCCGTCAATGAGCTCTGCTCCCGGTTTTATATCTAGTCCTAGCTGTCGTCCATCCGCCTGTCTAGCTGCGATTTCATGGCGGCCTCATCTTTTGCATTTAAACTGCCAATTGATGTCAGTGCAAAGAGATATACGCCTAGGGCACAGCCGGGAATTGGTGGGGTTGGCAAACTCTAAAGCCAATCCCAGCAAATGACAGTGGTTAAGGCGCTGGATTTCAACTGCCTGAGGTGATTGCATGATGGCCCAATGAGCTTTGTCTGACCGCAGACATTGCAGACAGCGCCTGCAATTGCCTATTCGATATATGAATATATTTATATAATTGCAGCGCGATAGCTGCAGGAAGTGGAATTTGTTATCTAAAGCTTAATTGGAAGATAACAAAAAAGGAATTGGGAAACTATCTCAAAATATTGCTTGAATTACAGCTAAAATATCAAAATCTATTTTAACGTTCTCTGAACTATTCTAACTTTCTCAGAATTCAAATGGTTGCTAAAAAATATGGCTTTCAAGATTTTAGATCTTAAAGGTAAGTCCAAAGGTGTGTGCTGGATCTTAAGGTCTTTTTAAAAAGAGTGCAGAAATTTTGGCATAGAAAAAGTTACGAAAGTTCTTGATTCCTCTTCGAATATCTGCTTATATCTAATACTAAGTATTTAAGTTTATTGAGATCTTAACTATCTTCAAAAGTGATCTTTAAAATTTTGCAAATGCTAAGCAAAATTTTGCATAAAAGTATTATTTAAATAAAAAACTTTAGTTTTTAGTTTCCTCAAATACTTCTTTTCAGACATATCTTTCCTTTTAATCTGCGGATAAAAGTTAATTTCTGATAATGTGTTTTCCATATTCTCTGGATTTCGAGCCCTAATTTTCGTGCTCAGTGTGTCAAGGCTTAGGGAAAGGCAAATGCCGCACAAGACAATAAAGTCCCTCCAAGTCCTTAAATTTTTTATAGAATGAAATACTATCTATAATAATACTAGTCTATAATGAACTCTATTCGCTTTTACACACTATTTCCTTAATTCTTTTTTTTAGATAATATCTATGAAACTATTAAGCAATACTTAATCCTACTCACAAACTTGTTTAAAGAGTCAAACTGTGTAAATTTCTTTATATCCATTTATTTCCGTTTTTCTATTTGGCAGCCATATATCTTCAAAAAGGAGCTACGTATTAAGCGATATATTAATTTCAGATAAATTTTATTGATTTAATATATTGAATGTAGCCGTTTAAGCGTTTGTCAATTCCGAGCTGATTGATGATTGACAGCGATTTAAGGCACAGTTAACGCTAGACAGTACACCTGGCAGCTGTTGGAGCAAAGGCAACAGCCCACGCACACACACACACACACACGCAGACGCACACGCACACACTCACAAACTCAGAGATCCATCAAACGGCGCAAAGCTCATTAATACCCAAAAAGGGGATCCGCAATGATGTTACGCGTAATTTAATTTTTGGGACACCCGCCAGCAGCAAATTCCTCACGCATAATTTCAGTTTGCACTCGGTTTTGTGTCGCGTACGTGTGGGTGTGCGTGTGTGTGTGTGCCAGTGTGTGTGTGTGTGTGTTTTTGTGTGGGAGGCAATGGTAAAATTTTTGACATTTATTTAATATGCGCACGTTTTATAGAAAAGCAATTCCCCGTCGTATAATTTATGGCACACTACAAAAATTTGCAAATGACGACGACAGCGGAGGGCAGACATACATATATATATATATATATATATATATATATATATATATGTATGTATATATATATGCATATGTGGGACATTTATACAATGTGTAAGTGTATTGGTGTGTATTTGGAATGTCGCAAAACATTGTAGCAATTTTCGTTGCGTTTGTTATTCCCATGTAAGATGTCAAACTCCCAGCGAGCAGACCAACACACACACGCACACACATACCACACACACACACACACACACATAGACATAGACCCACCCACATTGTCGCACTGTCTAGGCAGCGCGCTGCGTCTCTTGACGGCAGCGGCATCAGCAAATTGACATAATTTGTGACGCTGCCGCCTCCACCACCCGCACCACCCGCAGCTCCTCCAGCCGCCAGCTCCCAGCCACAGGCTCAGACTCAGCCGTCGCGCTGTGCGCCCAGGCATGAGTGTGTAACGAGTGATTTGCCCGTGAGGCGCACATCGCAGATAGCGGGCGCCAATCGTTGCAAGCAGCCCCCCCCCTCCCTCCCTCCTTCCGGCTACCCCCTGCTGGCTGCTGGCAGACCACAAGCCAACCAACTAGCAGCGCTTGGATTTTGGCCAAGTGGAGCGTGCTGCGGCTTAGGTGCCCAGCTGCTTGTGGGGTCATTGGCATGGATTAGTCTCAGCGGCGGCAACAGTTGACAGACTTGACAAATGTGTCCTAGTTTACAGCTGTCTCTATGCGTGTGTGTGTGTGTGCGTCTGGTTAATAGTTATTTACACACGCACACAGGTTTAATTGGCCAAGCTTAATTGTTGCCTTGTTTATCTTAAATATTTATAATACATCAAAATATATTTTATTATACACTGAAATATGTGCAATTAAACGGACCTGGCTGACCTGCCACAATGTTTGCATTAAATATTTACGAGCATTATGCAGCAATTTGTTGCAATCATTACACCTGCGACATACTAATACCATTGAGTGTGGATATCTAGAGCTTTTGGAGTTTTAATATTGCTTGATTTTAATTGCTAGATCTTGGGATAGGAATTTATTGCTATGCTGTCTGTCATCTTTTTGTTTTATAATTTCTTTGTTTTGTATTTGAATAAATAACGTTCATTATCCAAGAAATCAAACTTTACTGAAACTGTAGCGAATTTTATGCCTGCGTCCATTTATTCTGAACATTTTGTACATCTCTCTATAAGCTGTAGCGCTAAGGACTTTAATTTAATTATGATTGAATTTAAAATGCATTTTTCGAACATTTTTAAGCTTTTTTTTTAACTAGTATCACGTACCTTGCCATTCAAATTTTAGAATTTCAAACATAATTAATTAACTTCAGTTTAGTATGGCAACCAAAATAGGCCAATACAAATCGGATGAGATTTGACCGAGATGTGGGGTTGGGAAATTTTGCCTTATGTCTATATAGGATATTTGAGAGTATAATTTTTGCATGTATTTTGACCAAAAATACGGTTGCCAGTTTTTGATGCCAAATTGATTTAGGTGTCAAACCATGAACAAAAAGCCAAACCTTATGAAAATCGTATGAGATTTGACCGAGTTATGGGTTTGGGAAATTTTGACTTATGTCTATATAGGATATTTGAGAGTATAATTTTTGCATGTATTTTGACCAAAAATACGGTTGCCAGTTTTTGATGCCAAATTGATTTAGGTGTCAAACCATGAACAAAAAGCCAAACCTTATGAAAATCGGATGAGATTTGACCGAGTTAGGGGGTTGGGAAATTTTGCCTTATGTCTATATAGGATATTTGAGGGTATAATTTTTGCATGTATTTTGACCAAAAATACGGTTGCCAGTTTTTGATGCCAAATTGATTAAGGTGTCAAACCATGAACAAAAAGCCAAACCTTATGAAAATCGGATGAGATTTGACCGAGTTATGGGGTTGGGAAATTTTGCCTTATGTCTATATAGGATATTTGAGGGTATAATGTTTACATGTATTTTGACCAAAAATACGGTTGCCAGTTTTTGATGGCAAATTGATTAAGGTGTCAAACCATGAACAAAAAGCCAAACCTTATGAAAATCGGATGAGATTTGACCGAGTTATGGGGTTGGGAAATTTTGCCTTATGTCTATATAGGATATTTGAGGGTATAATGTTTACATGTATTTTGACCAAAAATACGGTTGCCAGTTTTTGATGCCAAATTGATTTGGGTGTCAAACCATGAACAAAAAGCCAAACCTTATGAAAATCGGATGAGATTTGACCGAGTTATGGGGTTGGGAAATTTTGCCTTATGTCTATATAGGATATTTGAGAGTATAATTTTTACATGTATTTTGACCAAAAATACGGTTGCCAGTTTTTGATGGCAAATTGATTTAGGTGTCAAACCATTAACAAAAAGCCAAACCTTATGAAAATCGGATGAGATTTGACCGAGTTATGGGGTTGGGAAATTTTGCCTTATGTCTATATAGGATATTTGAGGGTATAATGTTTACATGTATTTTGACCAAAAATACGGTTGCCAGTTTTTGATGCCAAATTGATCTAGAGGTCAAGCCATGAACAAAAAGCCAAACCTTATGAAAATCGGATGAGATTTGACCGCGTTATGGGGTTGGGAAATTTTGACTTATTAGGATATTTGAGGGTACAATTTTTACATGTATTTTAACCAAAAATACGGTTGCTAGTTTTTGATGCCAAATTGATCTAGAGGTCAAGCCATGAACAAAAAGCCAAACCTTATGAAAATCGGATGAGATTTGACCGAGTTATGGGGTTGGGAAATTTTGCCTTATGTCTATATAGGATATTTGAGGGTATAATGTTTACATGTATTTTGACCAAAAATACGGTTGCCAGTTTTTGATGCCAAATTGATTTGGGTGTCAAACCATGAACAAAAAGCCAAACTTTATGAAAATCGGATGAGATTTGACAAAAATACGGTTGCCAGTTTTTGATGCCAAATTGATTTAGGTGTCAAACCATGAACAAAAAGCCCAACCTTATGAAAATCGGATGAGATTTGACCGCGTTATGGGGTTGGGAAATTTTGACTTATTAGGATATTTGAGGGTACAATTTTTACATGTATTTTAACCAAAAATACGGTTGCTAGTTTTTGATGCCAAATTGATCTAGAGGTCAAGCCATGAACAAAAAGCCAAACCTTATGAAAATCGGATGAGATTTGACCGAGTTATGGGGTTGGGAAATTTTGCCTTATGTCTATATAGGATATTTGAGGGTATAATGTTTACATGTATTTTGACCAAAAATACGGTTGCCAGTTTTTGATGCCAAATTGATTTGGGTGTCAAACCATGAACAAAAAGCCAAACTTTATGAAAATCGGATGAGATTTGACCGAGTTATGGGGTTGGAAAATTTTGCCTTATGTCTATATAGGATATTTGAGAGTATAATTTTTACATGTATTTTGACCAAAAATACGGTTGCCAGTTTTTGATGGCAAATTGATTTAGGTGTCAAACCATGAACAAAAAGCCAAACCTTATGAAAATCGGATGAGATTTGACCGAGTTACGGGGTTGGGAAATTTTGCCTTATGTCTATATAGGATATTTGAGGGTATAATGTTTACATGTATTTTGACCAAAAATACGGTTGCCAGTTTTTGATGCCAAATTGATCTAGAGGTCAAACCATGAACAAAAAGCCAAACCTTATGAAAATCGGATGAGATTTGACCGAGTTATGGGGTTGGGAAATTTTGCCTTATGTCTATATAGGATATTTGAGGGTATAATGTTTACATGTATTTTGACCAAAAATACGGTTGCCAGTTTTTGATGCCAAATTGATTTGGGTGTCAAACCATGAACAAAAAGCCAAACCTTATGAAAATCGGATGAGATTTGACCGAGTTATGGGGTTGGGAAATTTTTCCTTATGTCTATATAGGATATTTGAGGGTATAATGTTTACATGTATTTTGACCAAAAATACGGTTGCCAGTTTTTGATGCCAAATTGATTTAGGTGTCAAACCATGAACAAAAAGCCAAACGTTATGAAAATCGGATGAGATTTGACCGAGTTATGGGGTTGGGAAATTTTGCCTTATGTCTATATAGGATATTTGAGGGTATAATTTTTACATGTATTTTGACCAAAAATACGGTTGCCAGTTTTTGATGCCAAATTGATTTAGGTGTCAAACCATGAACAAAAAGCCAAACCTTATGAAAATCGGATGGGATTTGACAGAGTTATGGGGTTGGGAAATTTAGCCTTATGTCTATATAGGATATTTGAGGGTATAATTTTTACATGTATTTTGACCAAAAATACGGTTGCCAGTTTTTGATGGAAAATTGATTTAGGTGTCAAACCATGAACAAAAAGCCAAACCTTATGAAAATCGGATGAGATTTGACCGAGTTAAGGGGTTGGGAAATTTTGCCTTATGTCTATATAGGATATTTGAGGGTATAATTTTTACATGTATTTTGACTAAAAATACGGTTGCCAGTTTTTGATGCCAAATTGATTTAGGTGTCAAACCATGAACAAAAAGCCAAACCTTATGAAAATCGGATGAGATTTGACCGAGTTATGGGGTTGGGAAATTTTGCCTTATGTCTATATAGGATATTTGAGGGTATAATGTTTACATGTATTTTGACCAAAAATACGGTTGCCAGTTTTTGATGCCAAATTGATTTAGGTGTCAAACCATGAACAAAAAGCCAAACCTTATGAAAATCGGATGAGATTTGACCGAGTTATGGGGTGGGGAAATTTTGCCTTCTGTCTATATAGGATATTTGAGGGTATAATTTTTGCATGTATTTTGACCACAAATACGGTTGCCAGTTTTTGATGCCAAATTGATTTAGGTGTCAAACCATGAACAAAAAGCCAAACGTTATGAAAATCGGATGAGATTTGACCGAGTTATGGGGTTGGGAAATTTTGCCTTATGTCTATATAGGATATTTGAGGGTATAATTTTTACATGTATTTTGACCAAAAATACGGTTGCCAGTTTTTGATGCCAATTTGATTTAGGTGTCAAACCATGAACAAAAAGCCAAACTTTATGAAAATCGAATGAGATTTGACCGAGTTATGGGGTTGGGAAATTTTGCCTTATGTCTATATAGGATATTTGAGGGTATAATGTTTACATGTATTTTGACCAAAAATACGGTTGCCAGTTTTTGATGGAAAATTGATTTAGGTGTCAAACCATGAACAAAAAGCCAAACCTTATGAAAATCGGATGAGATTTGACCGAGTTATGGGGTTGGGAAATTTTGCCTTATGTCTATATAGGATATTTGAGGGTATAATTTTTACATGTATTTTGACCAAAAATACGGTTGCCAGTTTTTGATGCCAAATTGATTTAGGTGTCAAACCATGAACAAAAAGCCAAACGTTATGAAAATCGGATGAGATTTGACCGAGTTATGGGGTTGGGAAATTTTGACTTATGTCTAATCAGGATATTTGAGGGTACAATTTTTACATGTATTTTGACCAAAAATACGGTTGCCAGTTTTTGATGCCAAATTGATCTAGAGGTCAAACCATGAACAAAAAGCCAAACCTTATGAAAATCGGATGAGATTTGACCGAGTTATGGTGTTGGGAAATTTTGCCTTATGTCTATATAGGATATTTGAGGGTATAATGTTTACATGTATTTTGACCAAAAATACGGTTGCCAGTTTTTGATGGCAAATTGATTAAGGTGTCAAACCATGAACAAAAAGCCAAACCTTATGAAAATCGGATGAGATTTGACCGAGTTATGGGGTTGGGAAATTTTGCCTTATGTCTATATAGGATATTTGAGGGTATAATTTTTACATGTAATTTGACCAAAAATACGGTTGCCAGTTTTTGATGCCAAATTGATTTAGGTATCAAACCATGAACAAAAAGCCAAACCTTATGAAAATCGGATGAGATTTGACCGCGTTATGGGGTTGGGAAATTTTGCCTTATGTCTATATAGGATATTTGAGGGTATAATGTTTACATGTATTTTGACCAAAAATACGGTTGCCAGTTTTTGATGGAAAATTGATTTAGGTGTCAAACCATGAACAAAAAGCCAAACCTTATGAAAATCGGATGAGATTTGACCGAGTTATGGGGTTGGGAAATTTTGCCTTATGTCTATATAGGATATTTGAGGGTATAATTTTTACATGTATTTTGACCAAAAATACGGTTGCCAGTTTTTGATGCCAAATTGATTTAGGTGTCAAACCATGAACAAAAAGCCAAACGTTATGAAAATCGGATGAGATTTGACCGAGTTATGGGGTTGGGAAATTTTGACTTATGTCTAATCAGGATATTTGAGGGTACAATTTTTACATGTATTTTGACCAAAAATACGGTTGCCAGTTTTTGATGCCAAATTGATCTAGAGGTCAAACCATGAACAAAAAGCCAAACCTTATGAAAATCGGATGAGATTTGACCGAGTTATGGTGTTGGGAAATTTTGCCTTATGTCTATATAGGATATTTGAGGGTATAATGTTTACATGTATTTTGACCAAAAATACGGTTGCCAGTTTTTGATGGCAAATTGATTAAGGTGTCAAACCATGAACAAAAAGCCAAACCTTATGAAAATCGGATGAGATTTGACCGAGTTATGGGGTTGGGAAATTTTGCCTTATGTCTATATAGGATGTTTGAGGGTATAATTTTTACATGTAATTTGACCAAAAATACGGTTGCCAGTTTTTGATGCCAAATTGATTTAGGTATCAAACCATGAACAAAAAGCCAAACCTTATGAAAATCGGATGAGATTTGACCGCGTTATGGGGTTGGGAAATTTTGACTTATTAGGATATTTGAGGGTACAATTTTTACATGTATTTTTACCAAAAATACGGTTGCTAGTTTTTGATGCCAAATTGATCTAGAGGTCAAACCATGAACAAAAAGCCAAACCTTATGAAAATCGGATGAGATTTGACCGAGTTATGGGGTTGGGAAATTTTGCCTTATGTCTATATAGGATATTTGAGGGTATAATGTTTACATGTATTTTGACCAAAAATACGGTTGCCAGTTTTTGATGCCAAATTGATTTGGGTGTCAAACCATGAACAAAAAGCCAAACCTTATGAAAATCGGATGAGATTTGACCGAGTTATGGGGTTGGGAAATTTTGCCTTATGTCTATATAGGATATTTGAGAGATAATTTTTACATGTATTTTGACCAAAAATACGGTTGCCAGTTTTTGATGGCAAATTGATTTAGGTGTCAAGCCATGAACAAAAAGCCAAACCTTATGAAAATCGGATGAGATTTGACCGAGTTACGGGGTTGGGAAATTTTGCCTTATGTCTATATACGTTATTTGAGGGTATAATGTTTACATGTATTTTGACCAAAAATACGGTTGCCAGTTTTTGATGCCAAATTGATTTAGGTGTCAAACCATGAACAAAAAGCCAAACCTTATGAAAATCGGATGAGATTTGACCGAGTTATGGGGTTGGGAAATTTTGCCTTATGTCTATATAGGATATTTGAGGGTATAATGTTTACATGTATTTTGACCAAAAATACGGTTGCCAGTTTTTGATGCCAAATTGATTTGGGTGTCAAACCATGAACAAAAAGCCAAACCTTATGAAAATCGGATGAGATTTGACCGAGTTATGGGGTTGGGAAATTTTGCCTTATGTCTATATAGGATATTTGAGAGTATAATTTTTACATGTATTTTGACCAAAAATACGGTTGCCAGTTTTTGATGGCAAATTGATTTAGGTGTCAAACCATGAACAAAAAGCCAAACCTTATGAAAATCGGATGAGATTTGACCGAGTTACGGGGTTGGGAAATTTTGCCTTATGTCTATATAGGATATTTGAGGGTATAATTTTTACATGTATTTTGACTAAAAATACGGTTGCCAGTTTTTGATGCCAAATTGATTTAGGTGCCAATCCATGAACAAAAAGCCAAACCTTATGAAAATCGGATGAGATTTGACCGAGTTATGGGGTTGGGAAATTTTGCCTTATGTCTATATAGGATATTTGAGGGTATAATGTTTACATGTATTTTGACCAAAAATACGGTTGCCAGTTTTTGATGCCAAATTGATTTAGGTGTCAAACCATGAACAAAAAGCCAAACGTTATGAAAATCGGATGAGATTTGACCGAGTTATGGGGTTGGGAAATTTTGCCTTATGTCTATATAGGATATTTGAGGGTATAATTTTTACATGTATTTTGACCAAAAATACGGTTGCCAGTTTTTGATGCCAAATTGATTTAGGTGTCAAACCATGAACAAAAAGCCAAACCTTATGAAAATCGGATGGGATTTGACCGAGTTATGGGGTTGGGAAATTTTGCCTTATGTCTATATAGGATATTTGAGGGTATAATTTTTACATGTATTTTGACCAAAAATACGGTTGCCAGTTTTTGATGGAAAATTGATTTAGGTGTCAAACCATGAACAAAAAGCCAAACCTTATGAAAATCGGATGAGATTTGACCGAGTTATGGGGTTGGGAAATTTTGCCTTATGTCTATCTAGGATATTTGAGGGTATAATTTTTACATGTATTTTGACCAAAAATACGGTTGCCAGTTTTTGATGCCAAATTGATTTAGGTGTCAAACCATGAACAAAAAGCCAAACGTTATGAAAATCGGATGAGATTTGACCGAGTTATGGGGTTGGGAAATTTTGACTTATGTCTAATCAGGATATTTGAGGGTACAATTTTTACATGTATTTTGACCAAAAATACGGTTGCCAGTTTTTGATGCCAAATTGATCTAGAGGTCAAACCATGAACAAAAAGCCAAACCTTATGAAAATCGGATGAGATTTGACCGAGTTATGGGGTTGGGAAATTTTGCCTTATGTCTATATAGGATATTTGAGAGATAATTTTTACATGTATTTTGACCAAAAATACGGTTGCCAGTTTTTGATGGCAAATTGATTTAGGTGTCAAGCCATGAACAAAAAGCCAAACCTTATGAAAATCGGATGAGATTTGACCGAGTTACGGGGTTGGGAAATTTTGCCTTATGTCTATATACGTTATTTGAGGGTATAATGTTTACATGTATTTTGACCAAAAATACGGTTGCCAGTTTTTGATGCCAAATTGATTTAGGTGTCAAACCATGAACAAAAAGCCAAACCTTATGAAAATCGGATGAGATTTGACCGAGTTATGGGGTTGGGAAATTTTGCCTTATGTCTATATAGGATATTTGAGGGTATAATGTTTACATGTATTTTGACCAAAAATACGGTTGCCAGTTTTTGATGCCAAATTGATTTGGGTGTCAAACCATGAACAAAAAGCCAAACCTTATGAAAATCGGATGAGATTTGACCGAGTTATGGGGTTGGGAAATTTTGCCTTATGTCTATATAGGATATTTGAGAGTATAATTTTTACATGTATTTTGACCAAAAATACGGTTGCCAGTTTTTGATGGCAAATTGATTTAGGTGTCAAACCATGAACAAAAAGCCAAACCTTATGAAAATCGGATGAGATTTGACCGAGTTACGGGGTTGGGAAATTTTGCCTTATGTCTATATAGGATATTTGAGGGTATAATTTTTACATGTATTTTGACTAAAAATACGGTTGCCAGTTTTTGATGCCAAATTGATTTAGGTGTCAATCCATGAACAAAAAGCCAAACCTTATGAAAATCGGATGAGATTTGACCGAGTTATGGGGTTGGGAAATTTTGCCTTATGTCTATATAGGATATTTGAGGGTATAATGTTTACATGTATTTTGACCAAAAATACGGTTGCCAGTTTTTGATGCCAAATTGATTTAGGTGTCAAACCATGAACAAAAAGCCAAACGTTATGAAAATCGGATGAGATTTGACCGAGTTATGGGGTTGGGAAATTTTGCCTTATGTCTATATAGGATATTTGAGGGTATAATTTTTACATGTATTTTGACCAAAAATACGGTTGCCAGTTTTTGATGCCAAATTGATTTAGGTGTCAAACCATGAACAAAAAGCCAAACCTTATGAAAATCGGATGGGATTTGACCGAGTTATGGGGTTGGGAAATTTTGCCTTATGTCTATATAGGATATTTGAGGGTATAATTTTTACATGTATTTTGACCAAAAATACGGTTGCCAGTTTTTGATGGAAAATTGATTTAGGTGTCAAACCATGAACAAAAAGCCAAACCTTATGAAAATCGGATGAGATTTGACCGAGTTATGGGG
Source organism: Drosophila novamexicana (assembly GCF_003285875.2). NCBI lineage: Eukaryota > Metazoa > Arthropoda > Insecta > Diptera > Drosophilidae > Drosophila > Drosophila novamexicana. The sequence goes on along the minus strand of NW_020824827.1, from coordinate 1,134,731 downwards.
TTGGGAAATTTTGCCTTATGTCTATCTAGGATATTTGAGGGTATAATTTTTACATGTATTTTGACCAAAAATACGGTTGCCAGTTTTTGATGCCAAATTGATTTAGGTGTCAAACCATGAACAAAAAGCCAAACGTTATGAAAATCGGATGAGATTTGACCGAGTTATGGGGTTGGGAAATTTTGACTTATGTCTAATCAGGATATTTGAGGGTACAATTTTTACATGTATTTTGACCAAAAATACGGTTGCCAGTTTTTGATGCCAAATTGATCTAGAGGTCAAACCATGAACAAAAAGCCAAACCTTATGAAAATCGGATGAGATTTGACCGAGTTATGGGGTTGGGAAATTTTGCCTTATGTCTATATAGGATATTTGAGGGTATAATTTTTACATGTATTTTGACCAAAAATACGGTTGCCAGTTTTTGATGCCAAATTGATTGAGCTGTCAAACCATGAACAAAAAGCCAAACATTATGAAAATCGGATGAGATTTGACCGAGTTATGGGGTTGGGAAATTTTGCCTTATGTCTATATAGGATATTTGAGGGTATAATGTTTACATGAATTTTGACCAAAAATACGGTTGCCAGTTTTTGATGCCAAATTGATCTAGAGGTCAAACCATGAACAAAAAGCCAAACCTTATGAAAATCGGATGAGATTTGACCGAGTCATGGGGTTGGGAAATCTTGACTTATGTCTATATAGGATATTTCAGTTTCACATGAATTTTGACCAAGAAATATGTCGCCAGATTTAAATGCCAAGTTGATCTAGATGCCAAAACATTAACAAAGAGCCAAACATCGTGAAAATCTGATGAAATTTGACCAAGTTATGGGACCTTTAGACCTGAGGGTATATAGGATATCAGCGGGTATATCCCGGCCTTGCCCTTAAAGTAATACATTTTGGAATTTAGTTTAGTTGAATTTAGGTGAAGCAAAAATATATAAATAGTCATCAATAAAAAATGTGAGTACGTTATTATAGTAAAATTTCCTCAATTGCTGAAAAATAATCCTGGCAAACTTCAAACAATGAAAAATGGGTGTATACAATTTTATCGACTCTTTGCTCAAAACCAACTGTCGTCTCTCTTTATAGACTGTCGCTTGGATTTAATTTGCCAGAGTTTTATAAAAGCAGCGATATTTAATATGCGTTGACTTTGAAATAGCTGCTCTGATCTTATTAAATGCGCTGTATTAAAAGTTATTGCAAACTAGATGCTACGAGAGCCTTTCAGTTTTAGTATCTGATATTTGCTTTTTGCTGCAGTGCTCTTTCGGTGCTGGCACATAAGTTTTCTATTACACAATGTCATTTCACTTTTTTCCATTTTTTTTTTTTTAATTTTTGTTGTGTCTATTTTTTTTTTTTAAGTAGCACAGGATGAGGCGGATACAAATTTCATTTGTTCGCGTTGCCGTGGCAGCTGTGTTGTTGTTGGTTTTGCTGTTGTTGTGTGTTTTGTGTTTTTTTGTGTTGCATGCAAACTACCAACAGCTCGGCAACACATACTTAACACACAAACGCACACACACACACACACACACACATACAGAACGGGGAACAAGTCGGAGTGTCCGACTAGGAAATACCTTGATCCGAACGGCGATACAAACTTTCTAGCTTTCTGACAAGCATACACAAAGAGGCACACACACATGCACATGTTCACGCACACGCATGCTCGATTGCGGGTGTGCTTCTTCTTCCATTAGTTCTATGAGTAATCCGTTCTTGAGTAACTTCGGTGCTTATGGTCCGATCCGTATGAAATTTTCAGTGCATAAATATATTATCCAAATATGTGTATATTCTAAAAGCCATAAGTATATCTCTCGAAATGCCCCACTTACAATTTTGGTGGGAACAATGGTAAGTAGATAAATTTGTGTCTAAATTCCGAATTTGAAGAGTCTAGCTCTTATGAGCTTCGAGATATGCTAAGCAGAAAAGATTTCTATACAAGTTTTAATCGATCTCAATCGATATCTATATTTCAAGCAAACTGGAACTGTAAGGGCTATAGGAGGAGCCATGTCCAAAATTATAAGTTTCTAACCCTTATAGATCCTGAGATCGAAGCGTACATACAAGCGGAAAGATCGACTCGGCTCTTAATGCTGAGATATACATATAAGGGTTCTGAAACGTCCCCTCTGCCTGTTACAGACTGGCGCACACAAACATTATACCCTTTTTACACGTTTTGAATAGGTTAAGGGTATAAAAACACACGCAGCGGAGCCAGATGGGTTATGCACATAGTATTTATATTTATATAAGTTGTCTTTATATAAGCGAAAGAAGCTGTGAAACTTATGCAAATTGCATTTCAGTGTGCCTGCGCAAAAGCGAGCCCGGGACCCAGGGCGGCAAGAGCTCGAGAGCAATGCGAGCGAGCGCCTAAAAGTATGCAACGGGCTAACGGGAGTGCGTTGGAAAAAGTGGTAGAAAATGCGCATAATGAAATCCAATGCTATGGCTACGTCAGCTTCTTAACTTGGCTTGCTTGGCTGCGCTAGGATAGTTGCGCCTCACCGCCTGTTTGCCACTTTCACGTTCCACTTTCGAGCTAACGCTGCCTCTGTTGCTGCCTCTGCTCCTGCTGCTGCTGCTGCTGCTTCTGCCTCCCTTTGTTGCGCGCCAAAGTTGTTTTACTCGTTTCACGCCACGGCCGCAACGACAAGAACGCTGCGTTTTCTGAGCATGGTAATTTTCGCATGGGCACAACCAAAGTGTGCATGTGTGTGTGTATGTATGTGTGTGCGTGCGCTTAACTGTAGACACTTGTAAAAATAGTGTGCGACTATATGGCAGGCACTGTCGCCGACCCTGGCCAACGGCAAAGCAGGTCACGTGTGGCATAAACGAGGTATTGCGTCAGTGCTGCTTCTTCTTTTGCTTTTTATTCTTCTTCTGCTTCTTCTTCTTGTTGCCGCTGTCATTGTCTTCGGTGTACGAATTTTCTTCAAAATAAATATGCATGTATATGCATACAGTGAAAGCTCTGTCAACGCACAACTTGCGCGCAGCCCTTTTTTTAAAAGCAGCCAAATTCACTTAGTTTTAACATTTTATTCCTTGCCTTCATGAAATGTCCCTAAAGTATATTAAATGTTGATCCGTATCAACAGTCGAGTCGATCTGTCTGTCCGTCTGTTTGCTTCTATGCAAACTAATCTCTCAGTTTTGAAGCTTTCTTCATGAAATTCAGAACAGCTCATTTTATCTGTTACAACCAGTACATATATCAGAACAAACTGGATCGAATTATATAACATCCCAGCAAAAAGATAGATAGGTCAAAAATTATTATTAAATTGATGTATGTATAACTTGACCAAGTCCAGCATTAATTAGTTGCACCTTTTAATTTAAAATATATATGCTATCAAAGCCTTAGCATTATAAATATATTTTCATGGATAAAAAATCTAAAGAAAACAATTTAAAGTCAAAAACAGTTTTTGTGGGAGCATTTTTAACTTTTGCAAGGATATTTAATCTTCTGCGTACTGAACGAATACTCGTACTCGGGAACACAATGTATCTAATCAAATTAATCGTACAAAAATTTGACTAAAACCCAAAATTTCATCAGGATATCTTAGGACAAATAGGAACACTCTATTTTGTTGAAACAAACTAGAAGTTTTTGATGATAACCAGAGATATTTATACTGTGTTCACAAATTTGTATTTATGTGTATTTGTTGTCCTGTATTATGTGTAATAGTTTTCCAATATTTTAAAAGGGATTTCATCACTACAAAAACTGGTGCAATGGCTGCTCATTTAAGGAAGTTTTTACTGTACTCAGCTGCTTCGAAAGTCTTGCCTGTGCGCTGTCACCTCATCTCTACCATTCTCTCACTCGCTCTCTCACTCTCTTTCTCTTGCTATCTCGCTCGTTTTAGCTCTGTGTGCGTGTTTGTATAATTGAGATGAAAGGTAATGACTCGCATAGCATACTTTTGAGCGCCCAAATCGCGGCCCAACAATGCGCCAGACAATGCCATTCAACAAACACACACATGCATTGTGTCTAGATGGGTGTGTGTGTGTGTGTGTGTGTGTGTGTGTGTGCTAGGCAAGCCAGCCGTGTCGCTGTTGTTGCCTCTAAGTGGCACAAGGTAAAGTCGCTGCCGCTGCGTCAGGTTTGGGCGTTTGACGCGCCTGACTAGTGTGTGGGCGTGGCAGAGTATGTGTGTGTTGTGTGTGTGCACTATTTGCACTAATTTAGTTGAAAACAAACAAAGTCCTTTGTTCAATTTTCGCCTTTAGATTGAAGCAAGAGCGAGGGCTGCGAGGATAGTAGAATAGAGAAACTTAGCCGGCGGCCAAGCAGCAGCTGCTTGCGCCAAGCAACTAAAACAACAAATTAGAAAAAAAAAACAACAACAACAACAACACAGCGACAGCCGTTAGCAAGTGTTAACCCATTTTTAGCCAACTCACTCTAAGTAATTAGCCAAGTACATTTGCAGCTTATAAATTTTGCATAAGCTACAATTAGTAGCAACTTCTTGCGAACAGCTGTTGCCACAGTTTGTTGTGTAGCTGTTATCTCACGTGCGCCCAATTAGAGGAAAATGTCGATAGTTGTGTGCACAGTTGAAGGCTGCCAGTCAAGCATCAACAAATTCAAATTGAATTGCGGCCTAATAAATAATAAGCCAGGCCAAGAAGACAACCGCCCGACTGTCATATCGTTGGCGCCTCAAACTGAAGCGACTCGTCAGGCCATAAAAAAAAAAAAAAACAAACGTAAACACACGTAAAGTACAACAAATACGTCAATAAAAAACAACAAAAAAAGAGTCGACATAAATATAAAAATGCAAAAGTAACTGGCACAGACCTGCAAAAAAAAAACAAGTAAGAGGTTCTAGTCGGGAGCTCCCGACTAGGGGATACCCTGAGCCCTCTTCTTCCAACATCAAATGCATATATATATTCTATTTTAGAAGCTATATGTCAAGTTTGGTGACTCTAGCTCTTATTATTTACCAAAATTGCCCAAAAAACAGGATATCGATATCGAATTTGATCGATTGCTTGGAAACGGAGTAAGTTATCGATTATCGGAAACAAACTCGATCTGCGCGGGAGATATTAGCACCTACATCTAAAATTTCAAGTCTCTAGCTCCTATAGGTTCTGAGATCCTTGCGTTCATACATACGGACGGACGGACGGACGGACGGACGGACGGACGGACAGACAGACGGACATGGCTAGATCAACTCGGCTATTGGTGCTGATCAAGAATATATACACTTTATGGGGTCGGAGATGCTTCCTTCTGCCTGTTACATACATTTGGATTTTGCACAAATACAATATACCCTTGTACCCATTTTTAATGGATTCAGGGTATACAAAAAATGAAACATGCCCGTTGCTTACATTATAATTGACCTTCATGTTGGTAGGTTTTACTCTGGGGGTTTATTGATTTGTCTTATTGTCATATCAATCGATTCTTAAACAGCTCAAGTAGCTGGCCTTAAAGCCAAGTTGTTTATGGCCCTAACACTTAAATACCTAATGACAACGACAGACTAGAGTTGGGCGCGTGAAGTATTTCCTTTCGGGACACGAATAAGCACGAAACGAATTAATTCTTTTGCGTGTCTAGGCACAAGAAAGAAGTGTGAGGCATATGACATAAAAGACATAAGAACCATAGTTAATTGGTACTAGAAAACATTCAAAAAATATTTAACAACTGATGATAATTAAAAATCTGAAAATATCGTGTCAATATTTACCTTAAAAAGGAAGGTTCTATATACAAGTTTTCTTCGTAAATGTCAAATCTTGGGCTTTAAGTTTTTAACTTGATGAAACACCAAATTGTACATTTCGTTTCGAAGCCAATTGGCTGCTGAATAAAAATCTTCCCTACAAATTTTCACATTTGCGCGTGGAATTTTCGTGATTCGTGTTACATAAAAGCCGACACGCGCTCATATCTAATACAGCTCAAATGCTCAACCGCAAAATCATCGAGAGAGGAAGCGAGTCCTCAAATGGCGCCTGACCTCACACGCTCTTTGGTCCTTGGAGCGCGTCTGATATGTGAGCTGTCAGCTAGTGACTTTTGTGTTCTCCGGGGTTCGGTTCTCAAATGTTGCACACCATGCACAAAGGTTCGAAATCTGTGTGTGTATGCGTGTGTAGTTTGATGCCTGTCTTGCACCTTTGCCCAGAAATTACATCAATTACAGCGACTTGTCTTCAACTAAGCTGACCGAAAAAGTAAGAATAACGAGCCGTGCAACGAGACCCTGCGGCTGTCTAACAATACTCCCATTCACACACGTTGCGCTCTCTGTGTGTGTGTGTGTGTCGGGGGTATGTAACCAGGTGGGTGGATGGTCCCTTGCACATTTGAGAACATTTGACCTGAAGTGCATTGGTCATCACGTGTGGCCATGAGTCTGCATTTGAGTGCACTTTGGTCAGCAATTATTTTACGTTGAGGTCACATTAGAGAGGTCGGCGCCAGTGCGGCCAGTTCTGTTGCCAAAGCCAAGGCACGTGCGAGGTTTGCTTGAAATAGATAGCTGCACGTAAATTCTATCTTCTAGAAATCTGTTTAATAAAGTTTGCTGCTAGTTAAGAGCCAATTATTTAGTATTTTTTTAAACAATCTGGCTATACCGTTTAGCCACAACTAATCTGGTTGCGTTTAATTTTGTCCAAATGCATTCATCGATATACGGGCACACTGTAAGTTTCTTTTTTAGCAACAAGTGCGCGTGTTAAGTTTTGTGTGTGGAAATTAAGAAAACCTATAATAAGTGTATAAATGTGTAATTATGGCCGGTTAATTATGATATCCTATAATTATTTAATATGCATAAGCAATTGTTAGTGTAAAATTATGTTATATATTATCTGCAAATACATACGACATCTAATTAGAATTTCACCAGCCACGAGCCAAACACCAAAGTGAGTAAAAACTGTTCTGCTTTAATTAATTTATGCACGCACTTTGTAAATAATTCAATTGACACTATTAAAAACGTACTTTCGGTATTGTTTGAGTTTGGTGACTCCTATGGAGTAATATACTTATTATCTTATTTCTTATTGTCTTCAGCGCGCTTTTTTTTCGCCTGCCCGCGTTTTCAGTTTACTGCTGTTCTTCTTCTTGCCAGTTAGGCCTTGCCACCCCGGCGGACACTCAATAGCTTGTGACGTCACATTGGCTGACAAAAATGCGCTGATCTTGCATATTGCATTTTCGATTGCCAATAAGAAATTTGTAAATATGAAATTTATTTGCTGGGTGGAATATTGCTTGGGCAACCCTCGTAACAATTGAACAAGTGCGCTGGCAGCAGAACCAGCAGCAGGGCATAAAGTGTGAGAGAGCTTGCCCAGAGCTGCCATGCAACCTAATGGTAGTTTCGTACACATGGGATCGAAGAGCAAAGAGTTAGGAGTCAGATACAGAGAGACTGTTAGTACAAAAGTCCGCAGCAGTCCGCAGACCGTCGCCCGTGGCATATTGAAGTGCAGTTCGACGCAAGCATTTTGCAGCCGCATTGTCATGTCAACCGATAAATTCACACATATGTGTGTGTTTGTGTGTGTGTGCGCGCACACCAACAAACAATTGACACCTACGGCAATCCTTTTTTGGTCACGTCCAAATTGCAAGTTGAAGTTGCCGTCTGCCTCAGTACGAACTACGGGAACTACAGACTCCAACGTGTGTGTGCAGTGAACTGTTAGTTATGGTCGCTGACAGGACAGGCGGAAGGACTGACGGCAGCACATGGCTTGCATAAGCTACGTTTCCGCTGGATTCTCGATCCACCAGCTGTGCGAGCGTCTGTCAACCGAACGCCTGCTCCGGGCTCCATGCAACTGGGCGTGCAATTGCACCTTAAATGGCTGCGTAATGATAACAAGAAAGCGTTCTTATCCTCGGGCTGCTTACGTTAAAAAAATACGCTGTTCACATATTGCAGTTGTCCAATATAATAATATACTGCGACACCCAAAAGTGTTTTAATACCAAAAACTTAATTTCCGGTGGATTGTTTCTAAAGAATGTCGGAGATAAAGTTTGTTCAATGTTTTTAAATATTTGGCAGTCCTAACGCAGAAAAGCCTTAATATTCTTATAGAAATATGGCACAAAAGTACTTCTATCCAACAGCTTTATTTTCGACCGATTGTTCCTAGTATTTGGTAGATTTATGTTAGGAGCGCAGAGAAGCCTTGATATCCTTATAGAAATATGGCACAAAAGTACTTCTATCCAAAATCTTTCCGCCTTTTTTCTGCAGATTGTTCCAATGGAAACCATATGATGTGGAAGACGGATTTGATGCGGCTTGCATATATGTAAGGAAAACATTGAAGCTCGTCAGTGACAAGTTTGATAGAGAGAACTTTAAAAGCCACACAAGACCTTAAGTTTTGACCTATCATGCCTATGCCCATATGATATATTCTTCTATCAGGTCTACACAGAAATATAAACTACATACAACAATAGATTAAGAGACTAACTTGCCTAGAAATAGACGGACAGAGAAGAAGAATTTGACGCCACTGTCCATTCTGACTAAGAATTAATGTTAATGCTTCATAGAATATAACCCTCTCTATGATGCGTGACAAAATTATAAAAATGCCAGCAAGGGTATAATAATGTGAATTGAGAGCTTAGCTTCCAGTTAGCTGCTTAATTTTCTGATTACATGTATAAATTGAAGCATTTATGAAAGCCTTTTAGCCCGCCAATTAAAACTGTGTTTCAATATACTCTGTTAGCCGCAGCGAAAAAGGAGTATATTGGTTCTGGGAAAATAATTTTAGGTGCAAGTTTTTTATAGCGTAATTTTAAGCCCAAAAATGTAAAACGTTCTGATACAGTGTCAAAGCAAATGCTCTTCATATAGTTTCAATTGTACTTGACTCAAAAGGCCTCTTTTTTTTTTTTACTGGTGTTTGCTTTTGGAAACAGAGTATCGCGCTGTCGCAAACACTTTCAATTGAAATTCGACTTGTTTTAATTATTCAGTTTTTTGTGGCAGCACAGCAAAAAATTGCACGCTCAGCGGGCTATCATGTTCATTAAATCAATGATTCGACAATTTTAATTTTTTAGCCAACGCCGCGCACATACCCTGCCCATTTGCGTGGTGGATTACGATGTGTGCAACACGCCCATCGACCGCATGCAATGTGGGCGCATGCCGAAAAAACTATTGCATACTTATGTGCGCTTCAAAGTTTTGGCTGCAAAAATGTCTATGGGCAAACATTTTGGCAAAGATTTTGGCAAAGCTCTGCGATTTGTAGACAGTTAGACAACGCCAAAGTTTTCGACAAGTTGTGTGTGTGTGTGCGCGCGGTGTGTGTGTGTGGTGTGTGTGCGGTTGCACTGGAATTTGCAATTATTGCCGCTTAGCATAAAATTCTTTGCATGCTTTGCGCGCCCGCCATGAAAGTAACAACTTGGCAAAACTATTGTCAAGAGTTTTTAGATCAACACACATGTAGGCACACACTAACACACACACACACACAGCACATTCGTATGCCTGACAATGAATGACAAAAATGAATTTTAATAAAGTTGCGCAAATATTTGCATATTGCATGGACGCTAAAAACTTTCATTGACAAAACTTTTTGCGCGCCTCACAGACAATAAACCAATTTGGGTTTTATGCATTGCGAATCGCTGGCATTCTCGATATTGAAATTGGGGGCAACTTTTGATGCGGGTCCAGAACGCAAATTAGCTTTGACTTTTTAGCAAAAGTTAGTTGCGTATATTATGTATACGCCACGTTTGGCAAACACATTCACTGTTGTTTGCATTCTGGGCTGCGCTTTAAACTTTTCTTAGCCAAATCAATTTGCCCGCCCACGTAGCCCAGGTCGTAATAACTTTAAACTGTTTTAAAACACAGCGCGAAAAAAAATTCATTTCCACCTTTGCTTTTTTTGTTGGACGCGGGCGCACGCAGAGCCGTTGGTGGGCAACCTTTCTGATTATTTTGCGCCGCTTTCAAAGTAAATATTTGACAAGAAACAACAACGGCAACAGCAGCAGCAGCAGCAACAACAACAAACAACTTGGTCGTCTTAGACGTCGCTAAAGCACTTAAAACCTAATTAAATTTGCATTACAATTTTTCTCTGTTTTTCTGTTGTTATTGTTGCTGTTGCTGTTGCTGTTGCCTTTGCCTCTAATTTTGTTTTGAGAAACAGCCACGAGCCAGCGCTCCAGGCGATACTTTGAAGCAGCCCACACACTTTGGACACTCTCAACTGAACTGGTTGACAATCAGGCTGGCTGGACAGAGGCCCCGAGATTACAACAAAAATAAAAATAATAATAAAATGAACAGCAACAGCGTACAAATCTTAAACTGTGGAAAAAGTAGTGCGTACATCTCTCAAGTATCTTGCATATTATAAATGTTAATATCTTTGCTAAGCAAATTATTGCTTTGATGTTGATGCCAAGGGACAGGCGACTTGCGCGTGGTCTTGGAGCTCTTTCGCTGGAGCGACACGTAAAACTCAGCTTCATTCGTGCCATATTTAGGGACACGCTTTTATTTTATCGGACTCCCATTACTCTCGTTTATTTGTTTGCTTTTCAAGCATTCTCTTTGCCGTGCACATTCTTATTGTTAACTACAGTTAACTATCAAGGAATGTCATCATAACTATTCTATAAGCTTACGCATTTGGTGACCCAATGACTCTGTCATGCACTTCTTTTTCTCAGACTTATTGTATTCAATGGTTGGTGGTCAGCTTATTTGTCATTATATTGAAGCACAGCAATATCGTGAACTGTGTTTTCATTCCATCTACGCTCAAATACATTCCGACTTGCTTTCATTCATTGTGCAGATTTTTTGTCCTTATGCATGCGTCACATTTTTATGTCCTGAACCCATTGAAGTTGGTTAAAGAGAGTAAATTGTTTTTGTGCAAATTGTTGTAACAGGAATGAGAAGTCGTCTACAGCCACATAAAATATATATTATATATTATTAAGTGGCATAAATAATCAAGTCAGTTTTGACTGATTTGTCTGTCTTTTTTAAGGCTTCGATTACAAAGAATGAAATCTTAAACGTATCTCCCCCTAGAATATCGGTTGATATTCTAATGCCCATATCCTGGTTTTTGTATATATATTGAAAATTTTCTGAGCTTGACACTCCAAATTTAAAATGTAAGTATCTTAGAGTGCACACAGAATCAAATTATGTTTGGATTCCTCACAGCGTATTACCCAAAATCAAACAACTTCTGGTAGGGTTATAGTTATGAACTTTAGTATATGCACACTAATGTATGCCATATTTAAGCTAAGCGAGTTTCAGAAAGATTAAACAACAAACACCGCATCAAGAACATTTTACCCATAGCCTGTAATTAGGTGAAGATGAAGAACAGCCTTTGTTTTTGCGTCTGTTAAAAGGGAAGTTAGAATATATAGGACAGCAGCTTGGGGCTGTGTTCAGAGTATCTCCTAGTCGGAGTAGTCCCGCCTGTTGTTCTTTTTGTTGCATACAATTTGAACAATTTGCTGTGCATTTTGCCTGGTTGCCTGGTTATGACCTTAAAGTCGCCACATAAACACGTAGAATATTGGCCATTACGAGTGAGTGGTAGATGATTGTTAACTGGGCGCTTTTGGCCTCAATATCGATCAAGCCCTTGCCGCAACAGCAACAATAACAACATGAAAATCATTCAAAAGGGCATTAAATTTTATTCGAGTGCTCGTTAAAATGTCAGTCGCGCAAACAATAACCAATAAAAAGTGCGTGCCGAAATGAAGAAAAGAACCAAAAAAAAAGGTATGCTTTATTATGTAAATGCTTAAGAAAACACGTGTAACACAATACAATAAAGCTTAAAGCCGTTGTTTAAAGGCACAAACGGACGGTGGCGTATACGCAATAAGTTTCGCCTGCTGCGGCAGGGCGATCAGGCTGCAGGGAGACTGCAAGGTAAAAAAAAAATAAAACGAATACATCCAAGATTTATTTCTTCAAGCAAGTTGACCAAGTTGGGGCCCCAGCAAAGCGTTGCCAAGACAGCGTCTGCTATTTCACGCCCGGCTCTGGCAGAGGTTCACATGCTGACACAAGTCCAGACCAGGCAGTCCATATGTTGCGTGCAAATCACGCTCTGTCTGTGTGTGTGTGTGCTGTCCGGGCTGCGCTGTCTGCCTTGGCTGGGTATCAAAAGAAACTCCATGTTCTTCTGGCCAAGATGGTGTTTGGGTCCGTTGCCAACAGGAAGTTTGCAAACCAAAAACGGAAGCGCCAAGATTTATTATAAAAATGCTCATAGCTCAGGCAGCCAAACGGCATATTACGTTAAAAGTGCGCAACACACACACACACACACACACACACACATGCACACCCGCCCACCTAGTGCTTATACGTGTGCAGAGCGTGGCAAAAGTTGGCTGCAAATTGTGCGGTCCAACGGTAAAGTGAGCAGCTCTTAATTGCACATTTATTTAGGTTCGCCACTCGAGCACCGGCTCGTAGTCTGCCGCTTAGTAGTTTATCATTTGCTGTGCTTAAATAACCCCACACAAGCTACAAGCCAGACTATGAAGCACCACTCATCATATGGACTCCCAATACACCGCTCACCGACTTCGCGTCTCTCCGTCTCCGTCTCCGTCTGTCCATGTAAAAACTTTCCCCTACATTTGTGCTCATTTTTTTCTGTTTGTTTTTTTTTTTTTCGTATACCCTTGCAGCGGGTTTTATTATTTTGTCTAGGGTTGTATAACACCTATATTATATATATATTCCTGATCAGTATCAGGTGCCCAGGTGAGCTAGCCATGTCCTTTCGATTGATTCCATGCCAACTTGTCTCTAAGTCTTGAAGCGTTCTTCATTGAACTTTGCAGAGAGTCTTTCTATTGCAGGTGTCGGAACCGGATCGGACAACTATATTGTATAGCTTCCATAGAAGTTACCTACTATGAAAAACTTTTTTGTTTATAAAAAAATGTTATCCTAACTCGGCATTTATTAGTTTCAGTGTGATTTGACTAGTATATCATATAGGTACGAATATAGGAATAATCAGTCGAATAAGTGCCTGTTGGGCATAAAAGTTATTAAGAGTTTTAATTATGTCATGAAGCGTGTAATGTAAAGGACTCATCTTCGAACCTATAAAGTACATTTAAATATATATCAGCATGCAAAATGATACATTGGAAATACTACAGACTGGAAAATCCGGCAACAATTTATTTATTGTATTATATGTTAGATTTGTTTTTTAAAGCTATTTTATGAAAAGGCAGTAAGAACGGGCTTTCCTATATATGTTCCTATATACATGTATTATCTATATATTTTGGACCTCAGACAACTATTTATATGTCAAATATTAACCTTCCAGAATCGATTTTCTAAGAGATAAACTTTTTGTGTTTTGAATATATATTAATAAAAGTCGGAAGCTTTAAGTGACAAAACATTTGACTAGCATCGAACTACTTTATCATTTAGTTAATTTAACTTCAATTTGAAAGAGTTTTATTTTGATGGAAACAATAACAACCAACCCAATGCAAGGGTATTAAATCTTCGGCTGCTTAAACACAGCAGTTCTTTTTTGTTTTTTTTTTTTGTGCTGCTGCTGCCTTGCGGCTTGGCAAAAGTTTTTGCCTCCTGACGCAAAACGGAAATCTGTATATTAAATGACTAATTATAGACATTTTATTACCTTGAGCAAGATAAATGGCAGCACAGTGTGCGCCCGTGTGTGTGTGTACGAGTGTGTGTGTGTGTGTGTGCCTGGCTTAGTTTGTGTACACTGCATAGTTGGCTGTCTCAGTTACTTAAGTGCCTACAGCTGCCAGGCCACGCCTACAATTAAGCACAGCAACTGACTAGAACATTTTCAATTAAAACACATTTCTTTCCAACTAACCTTGGACGGCTTTTTTTTTGTGGCAATGCTGCAAATGAAAATGTGGAAAATCCACAAAATTAAAATGACAAAAGCGCGCCGTTTACTTTAAAATGCATTTCCATAGAGGCAACAACAACAATAGCCGCAGCGACAGCGGCTTCCTCAGCGTCGGCGTCGGCGCCTGCAATTTCCACGTTACGTTTCGTTTCATTTCAGTTAGTGCCAGCTGCTCCCGTTGCCTTGCCTTTTGTGCAATATGCTGGCTGGCTGGCTGCCTACATTTATGCGCGCTCCACGCCTCCCGCCCCCATACCCTTACTGCATCCCCTCTTCCCATATGTGTGTCCTTTCAAATGGCATACCGTTTGCAGCTTTAGTTCTGGCCTCAGCCCATCCCGCGCTTACTGACAGCATGAACATTTTTCGCAAATGCAGCAAATGAATTTTTTTCTCTCTTTCCAAGCGCTTCTTTTGCCAATCTGGCCTAGGCGCTGCCGCTTGCTATACCCTGCATATGGCTATAAAGGGTCGTTTGTTGTGAATTTATATATAGTAGGCAGATGGGGAGAGCTCTCCGACTAGACATAAAGGAGGATAGCAATAGTCGATGCGATCTAGATCCGGATCATATGAGTTAATACAGAATATACTTTTCATACTATCAGATGTTTGGGAAGATGTATGGGAAGATATATGGAAAGATGTATGGGAAGATGTATTTGGAAGTTAGCTAGAAGGTTACGAGCGGCTGCATGTGGCTGGGTAAAGGCTATCTGTTAGTCGTGCACTCCCCGTTTGGAGTACTCTAACTTGTTGTTTTGTGCTGTTGTTGTTGGCCTTGTTGTTGGTTGTTGCCAGCGCCCTTTCAGTGCATTTAGTGGCATCATGAGATGCTATTGCAATTTCCTTGCTTGTCGCACATACTAATTCGCACCGAGGCAGCCAACCGCATGCCGCAGCAGTACGCCCCCATCCTTTAGCTGGGTGGATGGTTGACAATACAAAACATAAGACAACCCAATGGCAAAGCAAAGTGGGCGAACTCTCAAATGCTTTGCATAAACGGAAAGTAATAATTTAACGCAAAATTTCCTTTTGCTGTTTGCTGCGGCTGCTGGTTTCTACTGCTGTTTCTTACGCTTCAATTGGCCCTCGTTCGCATATGCATGTGCGAGTGTGCGGGTGTGCGGGTGTGTGCGTGTGTGTGTGTGTGCTTGAGCGTGTAACAGCCGCCGCCGCCATGCCGCAAATTGAACTTTTAACTGTAGCACAAGCTTCCCCCAGCATCCGGTGGCAGCTGCCTCTGCTGGCAACTGCTGCCATTGAGTCGCTGCTGTTGCTTTTGCTGCTGCTGCTCAGGAAATGACAACATGACCTTCGGGCGCTTGTGGCGCTTTAAATTTGTTTAGCATCTTCCGCTTATGACTTGGCAATAGCCTCCAGATAAACATCCAGAACTAGTCATAGTCCAACTTTTCCACTTATTACTTTTGACTGCGCACAATCAATATTTTGTCTTGGTTTTGCACTAATGCCAAGAGGCAACAACTACTTGCTGCTGCTGCCTACGATTGCAAATATCTATGTAAATCACCTCAAAATGCAATAACACGTGCCCACCTGACTGGCTGTATATGTGTGTGTGTGTGTGTGTGCATGTTTGTGTTTGTGTTTCGCTTTGTTTTTCTTTGCTACGTTTTGTGGCAAACAATTCTTTTCATACTCGTTCACTAACTAAAAAGAGTATATTAGTTTCAATGCCCGCCCTGTTGTCGAATCGTAGATCAATGTGAAGGGTAATTTCCTCTAGTCTTCGATAGTTTTATAGCTTAATAGCTTTATAGCTTGCATTGAATACTTATGATGAGCATAATAAATAAATTCAAATTATTTGTGGCAAATAGATATATATCCTATATATTTGGTTCATTATCTATTCAAAGCTTTTATTGGAGGCCGAGCGAGTATTATGCAGCCGGTTGCACATGATTGCAATATTCTAAATTTGTAATTTTTTTGCCTTTTCCAGAATTTTGCATGTTTACACTTCAGACGAATGTGTTAGCAGAGTTTTATATGGGGCGTAGCTGGGAGGAATTTTGTTCAGAAATATGCCAGAGCATGAAATATGTTAAATTCTTAGCTAGTTTTTAGGTGTTCTTTATTTCAATACCCTCGCTGGTTCGTCCATATTTTGTAATAGATATATGTTACATTGTTAGCAACTCCTGCCCCAAAGTCTGCGTTCCATGGAAAACTTCTACGTCACTGTCAAATGCAAATTTCAGTTTCAAGCGGAAAGCACAAAAAAGAGCCAAAAAAAAAAAATGATGGTAAGAACGAGGAACTCCCAAGAAGATTTCAACATGTCCAAACATTCTAAACATGCAAATTTTCCAGTCTGTCGCTGCTTTTGGTTCTATTTTTTTTCTTCTCCTTTTGCATTGCTCTTTATTTGCTTTTGGTTTTTAAGTAGCAGCGAGCAGGCGAAAACAAGCAGGAAAAAATAGCAAACCCGGCAACCGGAAAAACGGAAGCAACGTGCGTGCATGCGTGACACAATTGAAGCGCCTAACGCCGCAGTCCGGGTCCGAGTTCGAGTCCGAGTTGGAGTCTGGGTTCGAGCGGGGGCGGCAAGTCCGAGCTGTAGCTGT
Organism: Drosophila novamexicana; assembly: GCF_003285875.2. NCBI lineage: Eukaryota > Metazoa > Arthropoda > Insecta > Diptera > Drosophilidae > Drosophila > Drosophila novamexicana. The sequence continues at coordinate 1,118,094 of NW_020824827.1, read as the reverse complement.
GCGCTTATCTCTTATTTTTTTCCTCTCTCCAATGGCTACTCTCCAAATCGGGCCCCGAGGAATCGTTAGCCAGCCATTTTGGGCAGAGTGGTTCGGTGAGCAAACAATGCAAAACAACAGCAGCAATCGAAGCAGCTGAAAAGGCAAACAATAAGCTAAAGACAAAAGCATAACAAAAACAACACACAGACCTAGTCAAGGTGTGCCGAAGAGCTAATGCTCTTGATACAAGGTGTATTAATTGACACAGTAATTGGACTCTTCACGAAACTTAGCCAAGTGTAGGTATTTTTATTCGTCTCGCAAGCAAATTTGTCAGTCAGCACAAACTCTTATGTAGATATAGATTATGCTATATATGCATATATCCTATTTTGCCAACATTTTTAAATACACATAAGCTGAATCTGAAATCTTTTAGAAAGTTAAAAACTCAGCTTCTGCTAGGTAACATTAAGTCTGTAATATTTATATTTTACAAATATTTTATGCAGAAACGTAATGTTAACCAATGAATTCTAATCGAGCGATATAAAAAGGAGGCTTGAATGGGGAAACTATTCAACTTTTCATGCAAATAAATCTATGATTGTCTGCTCCATTTCCGATTAAACTAAAGTGGAAAATCTTTGTCAAGTATAAGAAGAAAAAACAAATTTTATATGGAAACAGCTCATCTGTAAATTCTGGAATATGCGCATATCCCACTCGTTTTGCTTGAGTGCGTTACATATTGCGCGACAAAATTGGAATACCCTTGAAAGGCAACAAAAATATTAAACTAAACGCCGGCAACGTGCACTGCGTTGATATGGAACAACGCACTGAAGTGATTTGGCGATTGATTTTGCTCTGCTCCTGATTTGCCTCCTCTGACATGAAAGAACAACCAAAAAACGAAGAGTTGACAAAAAATCAAAGAAATGTTAAAAAAAACAAGAGAAGAAGAAAGGAAGAGCATTGCCCGCAGCCGGTGACAAGTGCATAAAAACCCATAACAAAATGGCAGCTGAGGGGCATATGAACTGCGCGGGGCGGGGCCCGAAGGGTTAGCAGTAAAATTGTTTGGAAAATTGATTTTTCTTACATTTAACTGAGCATTCGATTGCTTATTTTGCTAGCATCGCAGCGAACAGTAAGAAGTGCAAACAAAAGCAAAAAAATAAAAAAAATATCACAAAAATGGGCGAAACAAAAGAGGCCAAAATAAGTTTAAGAAAAGAGCAGAAAGCAGCGCAGCAAGTGAAGTGGAAATATTAAATTATTTATGTAGTTGCATTGCGTTATGCCCTTCCGCATCTCTCCCCCCCCCCCCCCCCCTCTCTCTCTCTCTCTCTCTCTGTCTCTCTCTTGCTTGTGCTTTTATTGCTTGCTGTTCTCGCTGTTTGCTAATTTCTTTGATTGTTTTCCCAGCCAAACACCCGCCCAGCCCCAAATCGTCCATACTCGTCGCTTTTCCTGCTCTTTTGCTTGTTTGCATCTTTTGTTTACCCAGGCGCTATTTACATACCGCTCGCAAAGACAAAGGCCAAGTCTCGGGGCACTTGAAAATTGACTCAAATATTTGGGCGTAGTTAAATTAAAGCATCTACTTACACACATACACAAACATAGCTATTTATAGCAAGTAAAAGTGGTTTAGTCGGGAGTGCCCGACTAGAAGATATGCTATCTATATGCACATACTAATATACACGTACAAACAAGCACATGTGGAATATGAATTCTTGATTAACTTCGCTGTTTATGATACGATATATATGAATGGAACCAGGACTTAAATATCGCATATAAAAGTCTAAGTGTAGCGAGGCGCAAGGTTTTAAATAATACAATTTTTCCTATCTTGTGTTGAATATGAAGAAGTGAAGTATTCTTAAGCTGTATTATTGTATAATATAGATCCATATAGCTTTTACAAATATAATAAAGTTTATATATATCGATAATAATCGAGATTTATCGATAATAATAATCGATATCTATCGATATGAATACAGGGATGGGTATCAAACAATTTTGTATACATATGTTATAGAAGAGTCTATACTTTTAGTTTCATTTCTCTAGCTTTTCTATCTTCCATGTCGTTCACATTAAGCACATTCCCCTTAAGGACTTCGTTAAAGCACCTTCTGTATGTTACATACATTTGCACAAAAATATGCCACCCCTTATACACATTTTCAATCGGTTTTGTGGTATCAAAAGAATTTGTATTTGTTTGTAAAGGGCAGTTTTTGATCGTTTTCGTTACCTGCGGTTATTTGGACAACTTGATATCTGTCCTGCTGCATGATGAATTCATAACGAGCAACTCAATTAATTAACTAAAAGTAATACGCCCCGCACCGTCTAGGACCAGAGCAAGACCTGGTGCTATTGTAATACTTACCGCACAAACAAACAAAATAGCATAATGCTAATTATTTTACTTGATGTTCGAGTGAAGCAGTCGCATGTCCCCTCATTCGAGGGTGGCTGCGCGATTCAATTACAAGTGAAACAGCAGGTCGGGCGAGGTGGATTGTTCTACACGCTTTTGACATGGGCAATGTGTTGCCACAGCAAAATGAATAATTTCCAGAAAACAAAGCAATACGAGCAGTACGCACTCATTCACATTTACTTTTTGTAGCTGGGCGACACAGCGCACTTCAAATCCTTAACAAACTTGGGGAGCTTCAACAGTTTCAAATGAAAACCATCTGTGGAATTTTCAAATTCAACACGTATTGCAGATGAAAGCAGCTAGGCTTTGACTATGCGGGACTTTATACGGGTATATGCATATCAAAGAAATATATTTATAAAGTAGGAAATGGAAAAAATGAAAGGCTGCAACCCGAACCGAAAGAACCTTAAACTTAATCCAAGCAGAGACCGGTATATCATATATATATATATATTAAGCAAATTTGAATTTGGGTTCATGGATGTCAAATAATTTATTACTTTTTATTTTTTCTTCTGTTATGAAAATGTAATAAACCTATATAAAAATTGACGATTTAAGCTGAATTTGAACCGGCTATCTCTCGCATGCTAGTCCGACTCTCGGGTATCTAAGCTGCACAGGCTTGAGGTTTTTTTTTAAAATTGTGAGCACCTTTTTCTTCCAACTTGAGCTCGAATTTACCATAAAACCTAACTAATGAGTATTAATACTCTTGAAAGAAACGTCAGTAGATATACTTATCATCGTCAGTCAATAAAACAGTCAGTCACTGCTGCGTCAATCATTCTGTCAGTGAGGAGAATGTCTTCTATTCTCAGATATAATATATTTATTTTAATAAATTGTTTATAAAGTAATACGATCTTAACATGATGTCTTTTGTTTAACACATTCCCAAAATGCTAAAAATTTTCTATGTTAGTATTATATCATATTAATTATTATCAACATATCAGCTGAGTTTTATTTTATACTTTTCTTAATCAGAAAGCTGCTCTGATTTGCATGCCTCGCTGTGGGAAACTGTTTAATGAGCAACTTTCATGTTGGACAGTGTTGCTGAATATTAACCCTTTGCGCTCGGGGGTCACTTGCCACCTTGTTGTTGTATATGGACACCATGGGCCATTTTCTTTTGAACATTTATTGACGTCGTTGTTGATAAATATTTAACGGTCTACAAGGGCAAACCGCGCAACTTATTAGGGTCTCAAAACTTGGCTCATGCTGTGCGACACTTTTTCAACAAGCTCGTTGGCTCCTTGCTCGTTGGCTGGCTGTAATTGTTGTCGTTGCTGTTGTTGTTGCTGTTTTGTTTTAAGCAACATTATTAATTTTAATAGAAAACTTTTCAGCTGTGCTTCTCGACACCCTCGGCACCGCACAGGGTCCGAAATTAATGAGGGTTGTCCACTTGGCGCTTGTTGAATTTGTAATTTGTCGCCGGCCGTTCCCATAGGAATAAGGCAACGTAGCTTGCCCCATTTTGTAGCTGTAGTTGCAAATGTTGCCAAGAGAGATAAGCGTCAGCCCAGTGCAGCAACAAAGTGTAAGCGTCGCAATTATTTGGTGATTTCTCAAAGCAAACCCCGTTCCCAATCCCAATTCACATCCAACCCACGCTTGCCGCTGCCTTGTTTGTTTAGACAAAGGCTTGGCCATATCGCGGCACTAAACTTAATTTAATAGGCACTTGGCCGGTAGTCGCGGGCTCATTTTTAAAGAAGCACTCTGTGCCAAGTGAAGGTGCCGCGGCTATATAGCCATAAATAAGCCGCCCGATAACTAATGTAAACATCGGCGGTCGCGTAGAGTTTACATTTGCATTTGGTGGCGGGCGCGAGAAATTGCGGCAATAAATTGAGAACATAAAAAATATATACACACACACATATATATATATATATATATATCGACATGTGCTTCGGGGTGGTGCAGACCGGGCGTGGCAGGTTCTCGAAGTGACACGAAAGCGCATTAAAACGAAGTGCATACAATTACAAAGATTGGCTGAAATCTGCCAGAGCCAGAGGCAAGTGAAATAAATGTGAAAACTTCAAAAAGCGCTCAAGGTAATGCCCAAGCCAAAAGCTACAAATGCGTGGCCCAATATAAAATTCCCAATAGCCTTTGCCGTAGCCCTCCCACCGCCGACCCCACCTCAACCGAAAACTGTTAACGCCAACGTGCTGTACGGTTTTTGAGGTTAGCTGGGAGCGAGCTGCTGTGTTTGATTTTATTACACTGACAAATGGTGTGGCGCATTTAAGCCAACCCCTTTTTTGAGGGGGCTGGGGCCAGGTACGCAACGAAGTAAAAATTTGAATTTCAGCTTACCGAAGTGCCAAACATATGCGGCCCACAGTCGACGCCTCGGCAGCTTATGTAGCATACTTTGAGGCTTAAGGCAAGTAAGGCGCATAAATCGCGCAGTGTCGTCTTCCCCAAAAGCCGCATCCACCAAGACGACATGACAGGCTCGCAGTCCAAACAATCCGCACATTCGCTATATTAGCTTTGTTCAAATTGAATATAAAAAAAAAAATGGGCACAATTGATTTTAGCCCAAAAAATGAAATAACTTTAAGCAGCTCAAGGTTAGGCTCTGTTTAAAGTTCTTGCGTTCTGGCTTCTCTGTTTAAATAGAAGGCCAGAGGTACGCATCGCGAGCATGCATCAAATTTTAAACAGCAATCTACTTGGCAATGTACTTAAAGACCCATCCCACGCGCCTCCAGATTACGCTTTATGTTACGTGATAACGCATAACGCGTAACCTTTTCACAGATAATCTCCTTAAGCAGCGGCAACGCCTGCCTCCAATGCCAATGCCAAAAGATTGCCCGCCCATATTACGTCTATTACGCGTAGGTGTCAACGGCATAGCGGGTATATACGCCAGGCTAATGAATATGCTCTGTCATAACCTAGCAGAGTCTTTCTAAATGTTTTTTTTTAAAGACTCCCAATCAGATCGGGTTACATTGTAGACATTACAAAAATAGATATGGGATTCAATGAGGCTCACTGGAAATGCGCTAGTATCTATTTATGTATTTATGTATTTAAGTTAAAGGTATATGTAAGTTGAATGCTTTTTAATATATCCTTTAGCCTTAAGCTGTCGTTAATCTGGCTGATAAGTGTTTTGCTTATGAAGGTGAAATAGGTCTATAAAAATGGCAGAGAAACGATCCAGCAATGCTCCACCTATCCGACTTAATGATCCCGTCTGTCCCAGATACTAAGAGCTGGATATACAGTTTCTTAAGCACATCTGAAATATAGTATTAACTTGGGAGACACAGATAAGAATCTTAAACATTCTGGATACTCTTATACCTTTCCATTCTGAAGCATGTAGCTTCACTTTAAGTATGTGCAAACATCACAATGTCATCTTTGAGTTCTACAAATCGCATAAGCATCGGAGAATAAGCACAAATGTTATATAACAATGAACTTTTTAAAAGAGGCTGCTCCCTGAATTACAGAGTATCTGCTCACTGAGTAGCTGCAGCCTAGAGCACTCATACTTGTTTTTATTTTTTTTTCTTGCTGCGTTCAGTGTTGACATCTAAACGCTTGGCGCTTTAGTATGCCACGCAACATTTGGCCATGGTGACAGGTGCCTTTAGACGGTTGTACTTTTCGGAGCACACGGCGCAAAGCTCCGGTGTCATCAAAAATGTCACTCAAAAATTTATGAAAAGAAAAACGTTGTGTCTAAAGGGCGAAAGGGGCGGGTGGGGTGGCGCGAAAGGGAAAGGGAGAGTGTGCTTACATGAACCCACTTAAATCGCCTGCATATTGATAAGAGACAAGGCACGGCACGGGTATGGGTACGGGCAACGCCGGCGAATGCGAGCGGATGACGATACAAAATGCTATCAGTTACAGCTGCAGGAAGTACGCTTAAATGTGTCGCGTTAAGCCTTTGCCCAGGATTATGAATTATTATTGTTTGGCTTGAAAATGCGAGCGTCGCGAATAACAATCACGCACGCAGCTTGTATCGATTGCGGCTGTTTTCAAAAGGTGGGCGTGGCACGGCGCGGGTCACGCACAAATCAATTTTTGATGTACGCTCAATAAGCTGCCACTTCCTGATTATCTGGGCCAGCGCCTCCCATTGTTCGTCGCCGCTTGTTACGCAATATTTGCGCAGCTTCCTTCTTTTATTTTTTTTTTTATATTTTTGTATATATATATATACTTCTTATTTATTTTTTCGAGCATTTCACTTCGCATTTTGAGCACGTGCCCGGGGGAAATGCACGTGCATTTATGTGGCTGGCAGCAGGTGAATGAATTTGTATGCCATGCAAATTTATGAAACCAAAATAAAAATAATAATAATAGGAAAAAAAATATAAATTATATTTGGTTATCAAATTATGGCCCGGTACAGTGGCCGCCAATTAAAAAGTTTTGCGCCTAATTACCCAACGTGTGTCTCGCATGTGAGCTGATCGTATGGCATACACTCGGCATATCTGCCACACATATGCCCAGCATTTGAAATGACTTTGCCGCTTTTCATTGCTGGCAATGCTCGAGTCGCACTGATAAGCAACTTTTCAAGTATGCTGAAATGTCTTGGAGTGTGGGGCCCTTTTGGCTGGTTGAGCCTGTGTAACTTATACTTTGGATTATCGCATATTTTTCATAAGTGCGACGTGACTCCATTATTGGGCTGCGCCACAGCCAGTACCTATAGGGCACTTGTGAAACCTCATTTTGTGTCGTCACACTGTAACAACGTAAACGACGGCGACCCCAGAGGGGCACACATTTGCATTTAGAGTCATGGCCAAGTGCCTCATGTGTGTGCGCTTCTCTGTACGTGGTCTGTGTATGCGTGTGTGTGTGTGTTATGTCATGTGCCGGAGCCTGGAGCGTGTCGTATCTATTGATTAAGCTAAGCGCTTTAAATTTATTTTTTATAATTTAAGTCTAAAGTTTTTATTGCTTACGGCCTGGCTTAACCGTTCCCTTCCGTTCCTTATAAATGTGAATTGCTTTATTTGAAACTGAACCCATTTAAATTAAATGAATAAAAATGGCAGAATCGCATAATACATAGGCATGTCCGACACTACTACTGCAGTCTCGTTAAGCAAAGAAATCTTTATAATCGCTTGGATTTTTGAGACTCTAGAGACCTTTTATACCCTGTACCAACTAGCAAGGGCTTAAACGGATGTGCAAGTGTGTTTACCAGGCAAACGAAGGCATCCTCCAATCTATAAACTATGTACATAATTTATCGGAACGTCTATCGGCATAAATGTGCTTATTTCAAAAGTTATCGGTTCGACAGGCACCAACTTTAATAGGTTCTCGTATAATTATTTCCAATCAATATTGATATATTTTTATATATATACATTCTCTCATACGATAATCACATCGATAATTCGTTAGCATCGTAAGCGATTAAGATTCTAAGTATGAGTTTAGCTATCGATAACTGTTTTGTTCATCGATAAATATCGATTTTAAGCCCTATTTTGTGTGCATACCTCGGGCTACTTTCGTCCTTCATTGTACACTCAACACACACAACAAGAATATGTTGGTTACAGGATAAGAAAAGCTGGTTACAGTATATCTCTGCTGATTTAATTACGCTTACTTGATTTTATGTTCTTCCAAGCGACTTATAAATATATCAAGTTAATATACCTTTACTTTGAACAGCTTTAGAGTTTTATCGATTATCTCATTGTCAGCAAACACGACCAATTATCTTCCATACAGTTGAAAATTGCTTAACGTCTAGTTAAATCTTTCCAATTGAATGAATGCAAACATATCTTTGACTTTTACAACCCCTTTCTGCAAGCTCTGTTATTTTCAATCCAATATACACTTAATTTAACAAAGTTTTCTTCAATCGCATCGTTTTATTGATGTCAACGCTCAAAATTGTCAGCTTTCGTGCACGTTCGAATTACTGAATATATGCATATACATTGTATATGTGTAATTACAAAATACACTTTTCAAATTGTAATTGCAATGCAACTGTCAAAATGGGGACTGCAAACAGACACACACACTCACACACACAGACACGCAGAACAGCAACGGGAATAACGACCACAATAATAATGCAAACAGTTTAAGGTCTGGCGCAGAGGTGTGGGCGGAAGCTGAAATTATATGCCTATGCATTTGTAGACACAACAGGATAAAGTGCTTATGTGCGAGTGTGTGTATGTGTGTGTGTGTGTGTGTGTGTGTGTGTGTGTGTGTGTGTGTGTGTGTGTGTGTGTGTGTGTGTGTGTGTGTGTGTGTGTGTGTGTGTGTGTGTGTGTGTGTGTGTGTGTGTGTGTGTGTGTGTGTGTGTGTGTGTTGGTGTGCATGTGTGTGTGCTGCTGTGTATGTTGACATATTGTTCTCGTTGCCCTGCCTGACTGCCCGCGTGCCTGTAACTGCCTCTGGATGTGGGTGTGAAGCCTAGTTGTGGGTCGAGATATGGTTCTGGCTCAGGTCGGGGCTATTTATTCCCTAGCTAAGGGTATAACAATTTTGTCATGAAATGTGTAACGCATAGCAGAATAGTAACTCTTGATTTGTCTTAAAACCCGAATTGACAAACCCGCAGCTTATCAAATGTTTGCAAACGCTCGCAAGGTCTCTCAAGCAGCAGATTCTTTTTATGTTACGATTCTGTTAAGCAATCTGTTAAGCTTTATGTAAAGTATTGCTGTTAATAAGAAGTGGCCAGTCTGTTAGAGGCAGTGAACAAGTACATATCAATAGCCGACTACAAAGTGAAGATAAATAAAACCAAATCAACAACTGGGCTGGATCGGAACATTATATATATTACAACTAGCTTAGGAAAAATTTAGTTTCGCATAATATCGTGACAAAACCTTCGCAGTGCAACAGAATCCTTTTGTTTTTCTGGAAATCTTAACTAATGCATTCATCTTATCCTTTTTATATCGCTTATATCTGGAAGAGCATTTCAACTTCGTTGATTCAAATTGAAATTCGCTTCCTTGTTTTCATGCTTATTTGTTTGCCAAGTTAGTGTTAACTTTAGTCATTCAGCCAGATATCCGTCACTGGCACTTCAGACGTCCGTCAACCGTACGGGAGGGCACGTTCTCATTATTATAACGTGCTCGCCAGTGAATGACAACTGTACCTAGGCAACAATGGCAACAATACTGAGTGCCGTACAGCACACACACACACTCACACACACACATGCATATATGTGTATAGCATACACATATGAATACAGCACTTGGCCCCGCAACCGCCATTGGCTCTTACACATGACCTCATTAGCCATTGAAACGTGACTTGCCATTTGACTTGTTTCGCGACTTGTCTCTCTGTCTGTTTGCCTCTCGTAGCTCCCATAGCTGTCTATTAGAGATGAACACGGTAAACCGAACCAGCTCGAAGAGTTTGATCCGTAAAGTCGAGCTACTGCTAAAACAATGTATATATCAATATAACAATATCATCGATAGCTTTCGATCCAAACGCAGCGAATCTCTGATAGTTAAGTCTTAAACATATCAAAAAAGTAAAATATAATTCGAGAGTAGGAGTAAGAAATGTATTCTGATATAGATAGTTAGCTTATTATGCAATAAGAAACATAATGCGATATTCACATTCGTAACTTTAAGAAAAGGGTAAAACTTCTGTAGACATAAGTTAAGAAAGTAATTTGCATTCCTTAATTGTGCTGATTTGTCGTATTTCTTATCGATGATATGAAAAATATGAACTTATTAATACCAAAAACAGCTGATATAGTAACTAAGGTAGGATCCAAATAAAAATTGTAACTGTAATCATCTGGTATTCCCGAAAATAATAGATTAATGTTCACGAGCCCTTATTTTGGGTGATAAATCAAATCAAATCAATTACACATAATATATTGACAACGGTCACTTGTTAATAAAATCGCAGAATGTGCAGGATGTGAATGTATGAAATGTTAGCCACAGTAGAATCCGACTATAACTTCGAACACGTTTAATGCAAACATTTATAAATTTGTATTATTAAATATAAAAATAAATATTAAGTTTTCTTATTTAAAAAAAGTTCTTGTGTGTTTTGGCCTTTTCCAGGCTAGTAAATTTTACGTCTGCGTGTTTGAATAAATTATTTTCGTGCTCGTGTTAGGCCGTGTCGTAAAAGCACGACGCGCGCGCTCATCTCTTTGGTCTGTACATGCGAGCATATGTATGTGTGCCTGTGTGTGTGTGTGCGTGTGCTGATATTCTGACTTAAACTATAATTAAATTTGCCGTGCTACAATTTTCAGACCCGGCTCAACCGCAACTCTGCGCATATTTTAGCAAAAATGTCATTGGTCGCGGACGCGGCCGCTGCCAAACAATTTTCGGGTTATTTCCGTTGAGCGCGACAGCCAACGTATTTGGTGGCTGTTGGCATCGGGATTAGTCTCTGCAGAATTGGTCGCACGCGGCGCTTAGCAATTTGCATTGCAAACAAACTGAAAACAATCAATTTTATTGCAGTTGCATTTAGTTAATTAACACCCAAAATGCGCCAAGGCTTCAATTTCGATATTCGAATCGCTTCCGATTTGCCAGGCACATTAAATTTGCTCTGGCTTAAAGCAATGCACAGCGTCGCTCTTTCGACCGGGGCAACTGCTTTACAAATTAGCTTGAATTAATTAAAGCGCATTAATCAAGCGTTCCAAAAAGATGGCAATTTCAACTGAATAGCCGGAAAAGATCAGCAAAGCCAGCAGCAACAGCGGCATTTGGCCCACATCTATTGGTATTGCATACGCTATTCGTCTGGCTATTCAGTCCATTCACTAGCTCCCGCTGCTGCTGTGGCTGCCGAAAAATCTCAACTTCAATGCTTGCCGCAACTAATTATGCCACTAATTGAATTTTCGCATTGAGCGCCAGCCGAAAGGGCGGGCGACTCCATCCTCGCCATGGACGGCTTGCCCATGCGTGTGGACTGAAGTTAATTCAGCTTGCCACATTTGCGCGCTAGGCTTATTGATTTTTTTCTCCCTTTGTATACCCTGTACCTGCACGCAGAAATTTATAAAATGCTTCTGATGAGCAGCAACAATGGGCGAGCAGGTTTATTTTTATACCTTTAAATGCATTGATCTAGGAATTTAAAAAAATAAACCATAAATATAAAAATGGCTTCATATTGACCTAAAATAGTTTTCACTAATTCAATTATTCTTATTTGTCTAAAATGTAATACAAAATTCAAATTATTCTTAATAATTTCATTTTCCAATAATAATTTGAAGCACAAAACTTTTTGAATCTGCAAATAAAATTGAATTTTCACCTGAATAACTTTTCGTTAGAAAATTGTCTACCTTAAATGTGAATTAAAAATATATATTTTTTTTTTCAGAAAATTGTCAATCCAATAAACAGTATGTCGCTTTTTAATTTTTAAATAAGAAATAAAACAAATAATAAATATAAATAGAAATAACGAAATATATAAAATTTATATATATTAAGCTACAATTTATTTAGGTTTAAATAAGGTAACTAAAATGTTATTGTACTTAATGTAAATACTGAAACCAAGGTATGTCAATCGATCCCCAAAGCGAATATAATTAATTTAATTTAAATTTAATTTTGTATATATATATTTGGAAGGCAACATTCTGTTAACTCGGTCTTTGTCAAGGTTTTGTTGATTTATGCTAGACTAGACATATTCCTGTCTGTCGAAATTCTCTAGAATGCGTTTTTAGTCAAGTATTTGTTGACTAGAGCTTAGACATTTTATGCTGAAGCTGTGCAGCCAACTTTAATTGCAGCAAGTGAGATTCAGCATTTAAACAATGGGCACACATAGGCAAATATATATATATTATTAATATATAGATAGATATGGATAGTTATATATATGTAGATATGTTTATGTGTGTGCACAAACATAAATCGCCATAGCATTTGCTTAGCATTATTTACACATGACTCCCCCATTTTGGCCGCAATGCAAATATTTGAATTTAAGCAGCGGCTTTAAATATTTAATTAAATATTATTGAGCTGATCACAAAGCAGCCTGATAGCTACAGCTGCCATATTGTTGTTGTTATATATTGCTAGAGGGTATTTTAGTTTTGATATGAAGTATGTAACGCGTAGAGAGAGACAACTGCGAACACATTCTTTATAGGTATGAACAACCGATCCCGTCATGAAACTTTCGGCTGGATCGAACACCTATATCGATAGCTCAGCAATTCTCTTCACATTTCTGCAAAATCGTTAGCCTTATGTCAGCAAGAGTATTTGATCTTCGGATTGCCGTTCCCCCCTTAATGCTATTGTGTTTGCGTGCGGCTGTGGCTGTGGTTGCCCGTATCACTGATTGGTTATTGTTTCTTGCTGGTTTGCTTATTTCTGTCTTGCCAGCTTCAACTGCAACGCAGCTTTAGGCTCATTTTTTCAACCAACTTTCTTTTAGTCAGCAACCGTCCCCTTTTCCCGTTTCATTAGGAGTGTCATGCGTTGTTGTTACGTTAATTGAAAACTCTGATTGAGATGGAAACACATATTCAAACCCATGCACACACACACACACACACACACTCTCCACACTTGGCCAACTCCTTGCTCTGTCTGTGGTCTAAAATGTGGCTATAACAAACTTCTCCCCTTCTCTCTCTCCACCGCTTGTAAGTGCATTTGCCATCTGTTTCCAGTTGACTCAACTCCATTTCGTTGCCGGGCAGCCATTCATTTCCGTATGACTTGGAAAATTTTGCGGCTTTTCACTTTGCGGTTATCCTCAGCATAAACCGCAAATGTAAAACTAATGGCACTCGCAAATTTATGAATGCACTACATGTGTGTGTGTGTGGGTTTGAGAAGCACTATGCAGTCTTCTGATAATTATTTTGCCATTAGAATCCGATTAGTTGGAAAATTTTCCAGTGCACACATGAGTTTCCCCCTCTGTGTGTGTGCGTGTGTGCGTGCGTGTATCTGTGTCAACTTAGAGATTCATATTTGCGCCTAGGCCACGGGCTAAAACACGTCCTGCTCTGTCCGCCCCAGTCATTTGATTCATTTCCGCTGCCCTATATGCGGTTCTGGTTAGTTGCCTGTCCGCAACTTGTCCGCAAGCTTGTGCAGCTGCATGTTGCATGTTGCACGGCCTTGGACTGCGCTTTAATATTAAACGCCCCGGCGCTTGATAATCACAAGCATTATGGGCTGCCTGATGAAGTACAAACAGCTAAATAAATAAGTAGCTAATGCCACCCCCTGGTCCCCTTCGGCAGCTCCAGACCTGACTCTGACTCTGGCAGCCGCAGTGCGCCCGCATTGGCAGCTTAAATATTTTCAACATCAATACGCTCACAATTTTGCCATTCGGCATCAATAAACTATAAACGCGAAATGCTTGCGGCGTTGTCTGTACTGTTTATATAGTGCAGGGTCTGCTGTTACCCAAGCTTGCTGCGGGCTGCTTGTAAATAAAATAAAATATACAAGAAAAAACCAAGTTCTCTAGTCGATTGTAGAAGACGGGGTGATACCCTTGCCCTTTTCCGATTCTCAGAATTTAAATAATTCTTATTTTACTTACTGCTTCATTTGATTTGGTCGTGTTTGTAAGACTTAAGCGCCCGTACAGATATCGATATTTATCGATAATGATGAAATTAGTTATTTATCGGGAGCATAAAATTGTTCTACGTAAGGTCATAGAGAACCTTAATGTCCAAATTTAAGTCACCGTACAGATTTTGATATATTTCGATGATATAATATATTTATTGAGATCACAAATATTCACAAATTTAAGCCTTCTTTTTTATCGTCTGTAAGATATCGATAGTTATCGATTATGATGCTGAATGAAGTTCTTGCTAAAATATTCATGTATTTGCGTTAAATTAAGGATAATCCCAAAGTCTGTTAGAAGCGCGTCTATACAGACCGTAGACGGAGTCATGTATACTCTTTGTTTGGCAATAGCTGCAGGGTATAAAAGAACTAACGAAAGAAAACGCCGAGTACATAGACACAACCCAGTCAATGCAAGTCAATGGCGCGAGAGTCCTGGCTGTGCCCGACTCCTGACTCCCGACTGCCGCCCGACTCCAGGATTCCTGCTAGCAGCCCAGTGTTGTATAAAATTTATGACTTGAGCGCATTTCACAAAACATTTGCGCCTCGGCAGTGGCAACAACAACAACAAAAAAACGAGACCAGAACCGTGGTAAAGTTTAGTACTTATTTACAGCGTCAGCCAAGGCTGCGGTGGATTACTCTGGATCTTACGGACGGCGGGCGCAAGAAGCTGCTGCTGCTGCAGTTTATGTGCTGTTAGCAGCATAACTTGAGGCATAAATAATGAGACACAACTATAACTATATATATAAAATATATATAAATATATATACTGTATAGAAAAGCATGTCTAGTGGCAGCTTTGAAGATTTCATTTTAAATTTGTTGCGGCACTTATTGCGCCTGTCCGGCTGTCCATTATTTTCAGTTCTAATTGCCTGTCCTGTTGACCCCATGTCTCAGTTTTTGGCCTCAATTTTGCTTTTTTGTGTAGGGCACAAAAACTTGCGAAACCCAAATGTCTTGTCTTTAAATGCTAATTAAAAGTTGTTTTTGTGTAAAAGTTTATCTAATGGAGAATATGCATATGGTAAATAAACATATACATTGCGTACATATATATATATATATAGAAAAAACAGTGTTTAATTCAAAAAGCGTATGGAAAGTTTATCCTTTTTGGATAGTTGAGAAAAGCACAAGATAGAACCGGATGGAACAGGACAGAACATGATGTCTCTTAATAACTTTGTGCCAGCTTTTTGTTTGCCCGAGTTGGCTGTTTGTCGTTTTTGTGCTGCTTGTTAGGCAAAAAACCCCGCTCACCCTTTTCCCCCTCCGCCCATCCACTACCGCCGCATATCTCCGGCAGTGGCCCGGCTTGTAAGCGGCTTGGGCGTGGCCGAGCCTTTGGCAAACGGCTTTGACACTGTCGGCTTTTGGGCTTCTTCTGTCCCTGTGTGTCTGCTGGCTGGGCAATATTTGGCGCAAATTAACTTGTTTCAATTAATAATCCCCTAGCAAATATGTCAACCACATGACCCCCGCCCGCCAGTCCCTGTCCCTGTCCCCTCTGGCTACGGTCACTGCTGCTGCTGCTGCTAAAAGTCAAAAACTATGCAAACTTTTGCCTGACTTTGACATTTATGGTTATAAGGGACTTGAGCTGGGGCTGAGCGCCCCCTCCTTCGCCAAACCCAAAAAGTTGTTTGTTGCCCCTATTTGATTTCTGCCCAGCACCAGCAATCCGATAACACCCACACACAGACGCCCGACTGACTGCATAAAGTTTTTTTTTTCTAGAAAGAGGGAGAGGGTGTGTGGGGCACCAATACTTTGGGCAAACATGCGTCTAGTTTTCCCTCATTTGTCTAATGAGTTCAGACCCCTGGGTCCGAGTCGCAGAAGTTTTGAGCCACGTGCATATAACCAATTTCCCGTTTAGATTTAGTGCGCCTTCGACAAAAATATTTATATTAAAAATCTTGTAAATGGGTTTGAAAAACAGGTTTTAGAATGGAAAAAAAAATCATAAAAATAAAAAGAAACGCAAACTAAGTTGGCAAGTTGTTGGACATTGTGACGCTGCCTTATGGCCGCGCTGGTGCCATCTTTTTGGTTTAATCCAATTTATTTTGCTCACAAACTTTACCAAGCAACTTAAAAGTTTTGCGCTTAAATGGCGTCAACTCAAAAATAAAAAATAACAATGAGCGTTCGAGCAGCCAGTGCCCGACTAGCAGATGCCCTGCAACCCACTCACACATAAAGCTGGGCATATTTTATTTTGGGCCTGAGCTACTTTTCCTTAATAGAAATGTTCTTTTGAGTAACTTCGATGCTTATGGTCCGATCTGAATTTATCAGTTACTTATTATGGCATAAAAAGACGATACATACTTATATGACATTTTTTAAAAATATGGATTAAAGGGAAAAGGTATTCCAGTTAAATATTATGCTTCATGTCCATTGTGTCCATTGTGCATACAAAAGCCTAAATATACAAATTGATGTCTCTAGGGTGTAGAAATCGACTTTGATTGATAGGATTTGGTTCGAGTTATTAATAAATCAAAAATAAACTCGATTGTTGCCTAAGTTACACATTTTCAGTATTTGTCTCCTAAAGTCATTCAAAGCGTTCGTCCGGAGAGACAGATAAATGGACGCCCATGTCTAGCTCAGCTCTCTGCAATTGCACAAAATCATTATACCCCCTTTGAACCCATTTAAAACAGATACAGGGTATGAAGTCTTGAGAAAAATAAGGAGAAGCGCCAGCAAAATGCAAACAAATACACAAAAACAAAGTATGAAAATGACTTTACTTCAAGTGCTCCCGTAAAAATGTTTAAGTCAATCCTATAACAGAGCGTGTGCTAAAAATTAAATAAATTGCGCATTTTGACACATTTTGTGCTGTGTTGACTTATTCGCCTGTGCCCAGAACGCAACCCATCTCCCCAGGCAGCCAGCATCCTTGCCCAGTTGATTGTTGTTGTTGTCCTTCAGCTGAAGCTTGACGACAACACGCAACAGCTATAAAATAGTTTTTGTTGCTAACGCATGCCGCATAGCAATTTCTTGGGCCCAAACCCCCCTACGCACCCCATACACCCGACTGTGTCTCAGCTAGCAGCTTGTCTTATTTATTTGTTTAGAATTTTTCGCACGCCTTACGCAACCCTTTTGGGCTGGACCCTTGCACGCTCAATGTCTCTCAGTTTGTCGTCGCACAAAACGAAACCTAATAAAGTTGTCAAAAGTTGTTTAAGCATAATGATACGCTTCTTTTTTTTTTTGTTCAAAGTGTTTGTAATCCTTGTGCGGCATAACCCGTTTAATATATATTGAAAATTGACAAAGGCCACCCACATTAAGTGGCCTTCGGTTCGAGTTTCACTGATAACTTTTCATAAGTTGCAAGTTAGGCAACGGTTGACGGCACAAATTGGCCCCGGCACCAGGCACAGCACAGCACAGTCCAGAGTCTGTCCGTTCTCCAAACTAACCGCATTTGAGAAAAGTCAAATATGCAAAAGTCAAATGCGTATGCTGTACCCCCGCCTGGGCGGGGGAGGGTAGGTTATATTCCTGGAATTGCCGTTGTCTGTTTGGTCATGCTGGCAATCATGTTACAAATTTCCAAGCGTCCAGCTGGACCAAGAGTGTGCCAAACCGAGTCAAGTCGTCGATGGGCGCAGCTGCAGCTACAATTTGTATACATGTGTAGCGGGTCACCAAGGATTCTGTTTCGGGCAGACTCTCTTGTACGTGCTTTAGAGTGGATTTTTTGTTGTTGCTATTTGTTCTGCATTTTTTTTTTTTTTTTGGTTGTTGTTTTTTTTGCTTTTTTGCCACTGTATTGTAGATTTTTGTGTTGGCAGCAATTGGAAAAATGTTGCATGAAGTGGGCCTCCGCCCACACCAACGCCCCCGCCAGCCGTCCGGCTTGCCCTGGCATGACCACTGCTGGCGATTAATCAAAAATTGTTTACTTTAAATGATGAATGTGCAACATGGTTTTGACTTTTAACTGCGCGTCGCACGCTACACTGAACGCTCTCAGCTGCCTGGCAGCAAACAAAAAAAAAAGAACTACACTCGAAGAAAATGTCAAAAATGTTGTACTTTATATAAAAGGGTTGCTTTAATTCGGGCTAGGTCCAAATTTATTAGCCCTTCAATTAAATTGTTCTCTTAAGAAATCTTTAGGCTTGAAATTTCCCAAATACAAGTCTTCAGAATAAAACAGTATGAAAGCAGAAAGTAAGGCAAGATTCGCACTCAATCAAATAATATTCATGAAGGGCAAGAAGTTATGACTTATACTTCACTTCTGAATGGCCCAGATTTAAATCAACTTGAAATGTTAAGAATAAAAGTATGAAAACAGGAAATCAATTATGATATTAAGTATATTAAAATCAAAAAGAACTTAAAATATCAAGATTAAAATGGAATGAAATTAGAATCTAAGAGATGTTTGACAGTTCACTTAAGATGAATGAAATCAACTTGAAATCTTAAGATCAAAACGATATAAAATTAGAAAATCGGGGATATTTTAAGCTTAACTTAAGAATTTTCAAGAATCAATGTTGAAACAACTTGAAATCTTAAGAAAAAAATGATGAAATCAGGATATTTGGGATCAAAGGGGAAATCAAAGACGATTCAATAATTTAAGAATAATTTAAAAAAAAAAAGAACTTAAAATATTATGAATAAAACATTATAAATTAGGCAAGCAGAATTGATTCTGATTTTATTTAAGATTATTCAGCAAAAGTTTACGAATTTATAACGACATTTTTCGCTGAGTGCAAAAAACTGACACAAGAGCTAAGCAGTGCTGCATAGCTTGCATTTGCAGCTAACTTTTTATTTTTCTTGTTTTTTTGTGGATTTTTTGTGTGTGAGCGTGGGGCACACAGGATCTATAGTAGGCCGTCATATTTACATGTGATATATAGAAAATGTAGCAGGCAGCTACTGACAAGCAAGTTCTATGCAACTGCAGCTGCAACTGCCAACTGGAACGCGCAGTAACATTTTTTTTTTTTTTTGTTCTCCTTTTATTCTGGCTTGTCCCAGAGCCAAACGTTTGACCATTTGTTTCAGTTGCTGACGGAATGAGTGAGCCAGCGCCAGCGCGGGGCATATGAGGGAGCGAGTGGCGCTTCCTTTTCATTTTTCCATGTCATGTGTCAGCGTCTCGTTGGCCGCTTCCGCCCAGCGGCAATCACAGACGATGCACGCTGGTCGCTGTATGCAAATGCGAGTATAAATGGATAACTCCATCATCGCAATTCATGCCACTGCCATGGCCATGGCCACTGCTGCTGCTGCTGCTGCTGCTGCTGCTTGTGTTGCAACTGCAACTCGAATTCGCAATTGTATGCGTCATTTTTTGGGTGCGAGTAAGTAGCAGTCGGCAGTTGGCAACCGCGAAGAGACTGTCGCAACAATTGTGTGTTTGTGCTAGCTGAAGTTCCCTTTGGTGTTCGTTTCGGCCTTCCATCGAGCTGGCGGGCAGTCAGTCAGTCAGCCAGCCACCCAGCCAGTCAGTCGAGTCGTATCTGTCCCGCCATATCCTGGGCTTGTGTGCTCGTTGCAATTTGGCCAACAGCAAAAATTATGCAAAACGGAAAAAATGGCATGCGAACTTGGCATAAATCAATAGAAAATTTATACGTTTCACCAAAAGCGAACAGTTTTAGCCAGACGACGGCAAACCATTGCAAAACGCAAATTTCGTAAGATCATATTTCGCCTGACTCTCAAAACGCTTTTTATTTTTGCCCATATTCTTATCGTGCCACTTCAACTGTGATTCAAAGCACTTGAAACGAGATAAGGATCGGAACACGCCAATTGATATAGAAATTCAAGCCCCAGAATTATTCTTGTTATTCAGTAATTTATGGCAAAGCGAACGTGTTTGTGTAGGGTTTTCAAATGGAAAATTTCGGCGCCAAGCACATTATTGTATAATGTGAAGAAAAATAAGGAATATATGAAATTAATTTTGCATGATTTAATTTTGGGTATTGTAACGTGCCGAAGGTGGAGCTCATATTTATAAGAGTCACGTTATATAGAAAGAAAATTGTAGAGGTTTTCATT
This sequence comes from Drosophila novamexicana, assembly GCF_003285875.2. Taxonomy (NCBI): domain Eukaryota; kingdom Metazoa; phylum Arthropoda; class Insecta; order Diptera; family Drosophilidae; genus Drosophila; species Drosophila novamexicana. The sequence goes on along the minus strand of NW_020824827.1, from coordinate 1,097,904 downwards.
TGCATCTTTAAAAACGCAAAAGTGTTCAGAAATCACGCGAGTATTTTGATACAATTACTTTAAATATTATTTAAATTGTTGCTATTTTAAAATAATAATTGTTTGCTTCGTTGTCTTTATACACATATGTATGTATATATGCTATATCTTTATATATTACTCAAGCCATATCGTTACAAGTTTTGTGGCATATTTTTTTTTTTTTAAATGTACACTACCTTTAATTTTATTTTATTTCCATCTTTTAAGATAGTTTTTGCCGATCTGTAGTTGAAAATCATATGCTAATCATTTTGTAATATGTTATCTGAAACTGACTAAAATGATATGAAATACATGGTCCAAAGGATCTCAATTTCATTTATACTACTTTGCCAAAGGTAATATTTAGACGAACCTGCACCAAAGAAAATCTTATGACAAAAGTACAAATTGGGAAAACGTTGGGATTCTTAAGTACAGCTCCTTCATAAGAAAAAGCCCTTTTTTATCCCAAAATCTATTAAACCACAAGACTATCAAGAACCCGAGAAACTGCCCTTTTCCCTTTAATAAACTCGATCTGCTCTCATTTAAGGCCAAATAACTTGGTTAATGTTTTGTAAACAACGCCAACCTGGCGATTAGCTAACTAATCCACCGAGTACTCAGTTCGAGGCATTGCTAATGAGTCGGGATACCAATTGTTTGTTCAGATAATGCGTGGACATATTTCTAGCTATTTGAAGAGCCCAATGTCATAATACACATACACATAAACACACGCATATAAATACGCAGAGCTGTCTTAATTATTATGTAACTGCATTAGGTTTGTGACAAATGACAAATTGCTCAAGCCTGCTGTGCTGTTATCGTGTCATAAATATATGTGCATAAATTCATATGTATTGTGTTTAGCCATATGTATTGCCTGGTTGGAGCACTGCCTCGTATTTTGATACCCTTGTGAGTGTATTGTGATTTTGTAATGAACTTTGTAACGCATCTCCGAGCTTATAATATGTATACTTGATTAGCTTTAACAGCCAAGGCTATATAACTATTTTTGAGAACTGGTCTCTCCTGTCTCTTGCATTGCCCTAGTCTGTCTTTCTGTTGCAGACAGTACACTCATCGGAACTGGTTAACTGGAGCACTATATTATATAGCTGCCATAATAAAAAAATCGGTCGAACATGAAGTTCTCAAATGCAAGAATTTCTTGTAATTCATTATTTACTGACCGAACTTTCTTTCTACATAGAAGCAAACTCTTATCAACATCCGACATGAATACCGTATATCTAAAACGTTCGATCAAAAGTTAAGTTCTTATCTTCAGCAAACCTGGCATATAAGAGCTCTTACCTTACTGGTCAAATATGAGCAATATGTTATATAAAGCGGAATTCGATGTATATCTAGTTGATAAAAGTTTAATAGGAAGAATCGGTCGAAAAATGCGTTTTTATTCGGTCCATTTTTTGTGACTTTCTAGTTATTTTGACCAATGTCTGCAATTCTTAACTTCAGAGTTGCTCTTCTCCTCTCCAGTCCACAAGGGTATCAATTATTCGGCGTGCCAAAAAAATCGGTTTCTCCTCTTTAACACAATATAAGTGCCACGCCCACGCGTAACAGCAGGCGCCACCTAACAAATAAACAGCCCTTAAGTTAAACTTTTCGATATAAGCTCCGAAAAATTACCCAACACTTTGGCATAGGTCATTTATCATTAAAAATAGCCGCCGCTGTCCGGCCACAATGCGTAATTATTGGGGTCTAGAGAAAAGCGGGCAACTCGAAGAAGCAGGTGAATGATTGAATGTGTTTCATCAAATATGTAATATGAATTATAATTTTTGTACATATACGCGTCTGCGGCAGCCGCATTTAACCCATGCCCCATGTCATATCGGGTGTAACGGCAAATATCGCGTGTCTAGGGAAAATTCAACATTTTGTTGCAAGGTGGAAGCACTGCTGTGGGGCAGCCAGGGGTGGTGGTGGAAGGGATGGAAGGGGGGAGGGGGGTGGGTACGACGACAGTGGCAACAATCAACGACGAGCGAGCGACAACAAAATGAGCTATAGAGCGCGCGCCAGAAGTGCCGATTTGAGGTTTGACTTATAACGGCAATATACACACACACGCACACACATGTGTCGCCTGACTCATATGCATGTGTGTATTTGTGTGTGTGTGCGAGTGTGCACACTCCTCGCCAGAAACTGGGGCATAACACACACTCGACGCGGCATAAATTAAAATTTTGTTGTGCGCCTCAGTTCTCAGTGCTCGTCATTTCACAGCTCCGCAAGTGAAACACGCACAGCGCAACAGCGTGCGAGCGAGATGGTCGGCGTGGGTGTGTGTGTGTGTAAAAATGCTCCAATTTTATTGCCCCACTCGAGTCACGTTATGATTATGATTCGCTAGCCAAACAAACCGAAAGCTAACGCTATTCATTTGCTAATCAAAACAAATGAAAACAACATAAATTATGGCCAAAAGGAAGCGGCGGCTAATAAGGGTTAAAGCCGCAGAATTCAACATCTAACATTTACAAAAATCCTCCAAATGCGTGTGTGTGCCGCAATTTTAATGGCATCCTTCAAATGTGGTTTTTGCCCTACACACAAAAATATGCGACATGCGTAATTAGCATATATGGAGCGCTGAGTTTTTAGCTCCACTTGCCCCACCTCCCTCGGGGACAGAGAAAGAACACTAGGTTGTTTTTTTTTTTTTGGGTGGGTCTGCAACTATTTTAGACGTCGGCCACGCTCTTTGCCATTTTCAAGCTCGGCCGTTTGATAATTAATGAAGTCATAGTGGTCGTATGTCTAAAGTTAAATTCTGTGCTATCACGCAATTGCTAGACGCGACTCGGTTTGTGTCTAGGCTAACGCCACGCCCACATTTTCGCAAGTTTTTATGTTTGTCGTAAAAATATTTTTATGATTTCATAATTTTACAGTTTTGGTTGTGGAGAATCAGTTCTTTATAGCCTCGTATACCCCAAACTTGCGCAAATTTGTGCCGCTGTGCACCCTATAACCATAAAATGTATAGAAAGGGTAGCACAATGTTGTGCACAGGTTTGTTCATACAAAATGTGCCCTTAAACTGATAATCATTTTGATTCGTGAAGCTCTCAATTAGAATTTGCATAGCTTTATTACTTATGGTACGACATGTTGTTGGTTCCCCAAAAGATTTCTGCTTCTTAATAAATATAATTTTTGTCCTATTTATTTCAAAAATATTTACTAACCCATTTCAGAATAAAATTTTTGTTCAAAATTTATGCGAGATATGACAAAAATTGTATCATGTAAAAATTTTACCCTCAAAATACTTATATAGACATAAGTCAAAATTTCCCAGCCGCATAACTGGGTAAAATCTCATCCGATTTTCATAAGGTTTGGCTTTTTGTTCATGGTTTGACACCTAAATCAATTTGGCATCAAAAACTGGCAACCGTATTTTTGGTCAAAATACATGTAAAAATTATACCCTCAAATATCCTATATAGACATAAATAAAAATTTCCCAACCCCATAACTCGGTCAAATCTTATCTGATTTTCATAAGGTTTGGCTTTTTGTTCATGGTTTGACACCTTAATCAATTTGGCATCAAAAACTGGCAACCGTATTTTTTGGTCAAAATACATGTAAAAATTATACCCTCAAATATCCTATATAGACATAAGGCAAAATTTCCCAACCCCATAACTCGGTCAAATCTCATCCGATTTTCATAAGGTTTGGCTTTTTGTTCATGGTTTGACCCCTAAATCAATTTGGCATCAAAAACTTGCAACAAATTTTTTTGGTCAAAATTCATGTAAAAATTATACCCTCAAATATCCTATATAGACATAAGTCAAAATTTCCCTACCCCATAACTCGGTCAAATCTCATCCGATTTTCATAAGGTTTAGCTTTTTGTTCATGGGTTGACCTATAAATCAATTTGGCATCAAAAACTGGCAAAGGTATTTTTGGTCAAAATTCATGTAAAAATTTCACCCTCAAATATCCTATATAGACATAAGGCAAAATTTCCCAACCCCATAACTCGGTCAAATCTCATCCGATTTTCATAAGGTTTGGCTTTTTGTTCATGGTTTGACACCTTAATCAATTTGGCATCAAAAACTGGCAACCGTATTTTTGGTCAAAATACATGTAAAACTTATACCCTCAAATATCCTATATAGACATAAGGCAAAATTTCCCAACCCCCTAACTCGGTCAAATCTCATCCGATTTTCATAAGGTTTGGCTTTTTGTTCATGGTTTGACACCTAAATCAATTTGGCATCAAAAACTGGCAACCGTATTTTTGGTCAAAATACATGTAAAAATTATACCCTCAAATATCCTATATAGACATAAATAAAAATTTCCCAACCCCATAACTCGGTCAAATCTTATCTGATTTTCATAAGGTTTGGCTTTTTGTTCACGGCTTGACCTCTAAATCAATTTGGCATCAAAAACTGGCAACAAATTTTTTTGGTCAAAATTCATGTAAAAATTGTACCCTCAAAATACTTATATAGAAATAAGTCAAAATTTCCCAGCCTCATAACTGGGTCAAATCTCATCCGATTTTCATAAGGTTTGGCTTTTTGTTCATGGTTTGACCTCAAAATCAATTTGGCATCAAAATCTGGCAACCGTATTTTTGGTCAAAATACATGTAAAAATTATACCCTCAAATATCCTATATAGACATAAGTCAAAATTTCCCTACCCCATAACTCGGTCAAATCTCATCCGATTTTCATAAGGTTTAGCTTTTTGTTCATGGGTTGACCTATAAATCAATTTGGCATCAAAAACTGGCAAAGGTATTTTTGGTCAAAATTCATGTAAAAATTTCACCCTCAAATATCCTATATAGACATAAGGCAAAATTTCCCAACCCCATAACTCGGTCAAATCTCATCCGATTTTCATAAGGTTTGGCTTTTTGTTCATGGTTTGACCTCTAAATCAATTTGGCATCAAAAACTGACAACCGTATTTTTGGTCAAAATACATGTAAAAATTATACCCTCAAATATCCTATATAGACATAAGTCAAAATTTCCCAACTCCATAACTCGGTCAAATCTCATCCGATTTTCATAAGGTTTGGCTTTTTGTTCATGGTTTGACCTCTAAATCAATTTGGCATCAAAAACTGGCAACCGTATTTTTGGTCAAAATTCATGTAAAAATTGTACCCTCAAATATCCTAACTAGACATTAGTCAAAATTTCCCAGCCCCATAATTCGGTCAAATCTCATCCGATTTTCATAAGCTTTGGCTTTTTGTTCATGGTTTGACCTCTAAATCAATTTGGCATCAAAAACTGGCAACCGTATTTTTGGTCAAAATTCATGTAAAAATTGTACCCTCAAATATCCTATAAGGCAAAATTTCCCAACCCCATAACTCGGTCAAATCTCATCCGATTTTCATAAGGTTTGGCTTTTTGTTCATGGTTTGACACCTAAATCAATTTGGCATCAAAAACTGGCAACAAATTTTTTTGGTCAAAATTCATGTACAAATTGTACCCTCAAATATCCTAATTAGACATAAGTCAAAATTTCCCAGCCCCATAATTCGGTCAAATCTCATCCGATTTTCATAAGGTTTGTCTCTTTGTTCATGGTTTGACACCTAAATCAATTTGGCAGCAAAAACTGGCAGCCGTATTTTTGGTAGTCCCGCTGCTATATCCATACTTCCATAATTCTTATGCATTTCAAAACAAAGACATCTTGTCAAAAATCATCTGACCAACTTTTACACTAATCCAAGTGTATTTTTTCAAGTCTTTTAATTTTAATAATTGTGCTAACTCTAACCGACCTATGTAAATGATTCAATCTTGATCTAAATAGTGTGAATTGATCTTAAATAACTTAATGATATCGTACTTTTGATACTCTTCTCTTTCAATCTAAAACAATTGCAGGGTATTTTGAAGTGCAGCACACTCAACTAGCGCGTAAGTTATGGCTCTTGTTGCTGTTTGTGGAGGGTGTTTTAATTTTGTCATTTTTGTTGAGACACCTTCGATCACATAAGGGATATATACTTCTGATCATTATATTAAGACCATAGAGGGATGCCCAAACTTGTCTCTCAGATGTAAAGTTGACTTCACGAACCAACGTATGGTCTTGTCAGTTGGAAAAGAAGAGCTGCGCAGTTCTCATATGTCTACAAGGGTATTTAATCTTCGGCGTGCCCCTGCTCTTTCTATTTTTTACTGCTTGTAGCTTTCTTAGTTGGTTCTACAAGTTGCAGATTTGAGGCACACGAAGCAGTTGGAGCGCTGGCTTATCTGAAAGTTGGCTCGCAGCGCAGCGTGTATTTCGAAATTTATGCAAAATCATATTTTTCAAATGAAAAAAAAAATAAAAATAAAAATAACAAAAAAAAAAGTTGCTGTGTTGTACACGGCAAGCCGAAATGGAATCACAGCGGGCCGCTTCAATTTTGCTTCTATTTAAACAAGGCGCACACCGGGCCAACAACTCGTCGGCTCGATGGGGGCACAACACACGCTGTGCACGGGTGTGCGTGTGTGTGTGTGTACGTGTGTGTATTTGTTCAAGGCCTGGTCTACCTCTTGGCAAAAGGGAACAAGCACGTTAAAAGCGACAACGACAGAAAGGACAACGCGTGCACAGCTTGAAAAATGTTTGTTGTCAACATTTTGAGTTTGCATCGTTAGCTTAAAAGTGTATGTGTGTGTGTGCTCGCTTACAATGGGCAAAAATCGATAAATGAGACAATGTCCGTGATTTTGGCATACAAGGAACTTGCGTGTGAGCCACAGGAATTTAATGTTATATTCTGAGAAATGCCTTTAATAAGCTGGCGGCGTTTGTTTTCATGTGGTTAACAGGCCAAAAAGTTGATATTAAATATTTTTAGCGACAATTTGAAAAATATATATATAATCTTTGCTTAAAGTTATTTACTTAAAAAATGAGACCCGGCAACCTAACCTTCAACCAAATTAAATTCCCAACCAGTAAGAGGTTCTAGTCGGGAGCTCCCGACTAGGGGATACCCTGAACCCTCTTCTTCCAACATCAAGTGCATATATATATTCTATTTTAGAAGCTATACTTCATGTTTGGTGACTCTAGCTCTTATTATTTACCAAAATTGCCCAAAAAACAGGATATCGATATCGATTTTTATCGATTGCTTGGAAACGGAGTAAGTTATCGATTATCGGAACTAGGAGCATCTACATCTAACATTTCAAGTCTCTAGCTCTTATAGGTTCTGAGATCCTTGTGTTCATACATACGGACGCACGGACGGACAGACAGACGGACATGGCTAGATCGACTCGGCTATTGATGCTGATCAAAAATATATATACTTTATGGGGTATATTTGGATTTTGCACAAATACAATATACCCTTATACCCATTTTTAATGGGTTCAGGGTATAAAAACACAGCTGAGTCCTAACTTTATTTCTTATTATTTTTTTCAAAAATAGTTTGTTTGAAAATAACAAGTTTTCATGGTAGTTAAATTAAGACCTAACCCTTGCATTTATCTGCCCATATGTGACAGAGAGAAGTTTATTTTAATATTATTAGTAGAATTACAAAAATTTTTAACTAAGTTTTGAACTGAAGTTTAGGAATCATGTCGGGAAACGTAGCCAGGAATTCTTTGTTAGTGCCGCATTTTTATTTTATCTGACTTAAATAAACGCTGTATTTAAAGTGAAATAAAAATATCCAACGTCATTAAGAATCGATTCATTCTATTCAATTTGTAAATAACCATTTATTTTATCGCCGTTTCTGTTATCGATTTGCCATAACATCGTGTGCCTCGCAGCACACAAAATTGAAATGTAAATAAATAAAAGTATCACCTACAGAAAACTCTTTCACGAAACGTCGACAACTCGCACCCCGGACTTGCAGGGCAATTTGGGCACACCACCCACGCAAAGGCAAAGTTATGGCAAACTCTTGCAATTAAACTGTCAGACTTATGAATTCATTTAATATTTAAACTGTAGATTTTGAATAATTAAAATTCCATTTATATATGCATATACATACATTTAGCCGCAGCAACAAACAAACGCCCTGCCACAAAACTCTGGCTATAAATCTGCGATTAATTAAAAAGACTTGTGCGCCGCCTGGGCTGCCGGCTCGTATACGTAATGGCAATATGACTTAATTACAGAAACATAACCAAAACCCAATACCAGAACGCTTCTATTGTTCGTGGGTTCCTTTGTTGTTATTTTTGTTGTTAACTCTTCTTTACTTTTTTTTTGCCAACTTTTAAAAGCTAACTCTTTCGGCCCACTCGCTTTCCATTGAACTATTGTCTGGCAACGCTGTAAATTTATGCAAATCACAGCGCTTAAGGTGTAGCGAACCGTGCAGAATGTAGTGCTTTGGCTTTTGTTGTCGCACGCTGAATGTTTCCCTTTATTTATTTACTCATTTTTCCTTCTGCTACCTATAAGTTGGGCGTGCTCGCATTTTGAATGGCACTCACTCACCTGGATCGTCGTCGTCGTCCCAATCGATTTGACCGGAAGCAATATTGATGTGTGCTGCCAGCAGCAGCAGCAGCAATGTGAATAGCGCCAAATGTTGGCGTTGCCAGACGCTGCCGTAGGAAGTTGTTATGTGCATTGTCAAGGAAGTAGTTGCCGTATCGGTTGTGCGGAAGCGCGAATTTGTTCTAGTTCTAGACGTTGACTTGGAACGCAGCCAATGCATTTCTCCCGAATAATACAATTTATGCGAATACGCACTTGTCGTGTATATCTTTTTTGCGATTCGTTACACGTTGTTTCTTTTTTTTTTTTATTAGTATTTTTTTTTTTTTTAATTTTAACACACACACCGCAACACTAACGAGCGCGCGTGAGAACAAAAGTTGCGCTTGGCGGAGGGGGGAGCGCGTGGCTTGGGCTCAGTATTTGGCCGGGCCCTGGCTGCAACTGCAGCAGCAGCCCTATTTGGCCTTAAACATGCTCGCTAACACTAATGAAGCGAAATGAGCAAAAATATTTCTTAAAATTCGCTGCAATGTGGCGCCCTCCACAGCCGCAGGCGGTGCTCCCTTAACTGGCTGGCTGCAATGTACACGGCTTTTTGCTCGACAACAACTAATTAAGTTGTTTCATGTACAGTTTTTTATTTGTGCCCTGAGCACAAGTTTTGTGCTTTTGGAGTCGTTGCCGCAGCAGCGTATTGAGGTGTTGCATTGTTCAGTTGCATTCACAGCTCGCAAGTAATCCGGCCAGCAGCTGCTGTAACGAGAGAAAGAGTTGAAAACGTAAGAGTTAATTATGATTTGCTTTTATATAAAAAAGACGAATAGAAAAAAAAGGCTAGAAACAAAACGCAGCAAAACTATATAAAATCATTCTTAAGTGCATTAACTAATTAACTGATTCTCAGCTGCCAGCGCTAGATTGAGTGGCTCGCATGTTTTTCATTCACGGCTAAAACTTTAACGTTGCAGTTCATTCAATTAGATACACACGTATTTGAGTAAAGGCTAAATGTAATCAGTGCTTTGACACGGCAACGTTTTTATGCAATTGCGAATACTTCGCATTACCAGTTAATTACTTCTAGACTTTTTTATAATAATGCAAGAGAAATAAGATATACTTTGCACTGATCAATTTATATACAAGAGTCTGTCCAGACCGGCTGATTGACTGAGTAATTAGTGAGCGCAATACCTAAGAGCTTAAATCAAACCTGCATATTCCTTTTTGGGCAATTCAACCTCGAAGTGGGCAAAACAGTTCTTATTTTCTATAAAAAACATCAATAACAACACGTTCATAAAAACATATTTTACAAACGTGACGTCACGTATCCTAGCATCGAACTGACAAGCGCAACGTCGCTGGTTCAACTCCAAAAATGCTTAAGTTTAAACACTTCCAGTACACATAACTGATATGAACTGAAGTAATAATCAAAAGTCAAGAACTTTTTAAAGAAAAACATATATCTATATAATAAAATTGTCAAATATTTATATCAATACTAATAGCAATACTTGAAAAAATGTCCAACTTTATGAGCTATAATAATATTTTTATCTATGCATTTACAGCAATTAGTTTTTAGCTAATGCGGCTTATAAATATATTATAAATGTTAGTTTGCTTGGTAAAATGTATTTGAAAAGTTTAAAGCAACATGAAATTAGTATTTAATTTAAAAAGTTTTTGCCAACAACTTTTTTGGCAAACTCTCCCATAAAAGCTATACTTTGGTGTAATCTGATGCCAGCTATATATGCATATATATTTAGATATTACATATGCAGTAGATAAAGTGTATATACCAATTCAATATACAGTAACCGGAGTTGAATTGTTCTGTTTAAAAGTCTTAGCAACTTCTTAATACATCTGTTTAATACAGTATTAAAAGAGTTTAATCAACTATCATGCATCTTAGACCCCTATGACCAAATAATTGACTCTTATCGTTAGCTGTCTGTAAGCTGTTCCTAATTGCACGCTGAACTACTTGTTAACGAAACGGATATAAGTTTCACTTTTCGAAGCACAAGCAAATACCCAACGATACGCTTGTGTAGGGCTCTCAGTCAGTTGGTCGCTTCTTAAAGCACCCTGAACAATGCGCGCCAGCAAGTGTTGCCTACTTTTTTGGGTGAAATTGAGAGACAGCACGCCATATGCACGCCCCAACACCCACTATCTGCAGTGACTAATTTGCCGTAGTTTCGGCTGCTCTCAGCCGCTGCCTGCCTTATTATGCGCACTTCAAACTTTAGACAACGCGGCAGCAGCAACAGCAGCAGCAGCGGCAACAACGCGGCTCGGAATCCGCCACAGTGTTGTTCATTTTTGGCAAGCTTCGCGCACCGCGCCGTGCAACGCCGCGCTGCCAGCCAGCCCTTGGCTTGGCTGATTTTTAATGCAGGCAGCCACTCACTCAAATTTTCGAGTGCGCCAATGCCGCTGCAGCAAAATGTTGTATAGTTTTCGTTTAATTTGATGCCATTGTTGTTGTTGTTGTTGTTGCCTCTAGCGAAACTGTGTCGCTAAAGTTTCACGTCGGACTGGCTGATTCGACGAAGCACTAGTGAATACAAAAAATTACGCCCCCAGCCACCCCCTAACAAACCTTCAAAAACAAAAAAGATGAGTGATATAGTCCCGACTGCCCGACCAGGAGATACTCTGAAGCCAGCGTGGAGCTGACATTCTAGCTTTTTTCTATACAAACATGCACAAAAACACACACATGCACGTGGGCCCTGGTCTGCTTCTTCTTTCCTTAATCACACACTATTGGAATTACATTCCTAGGCAACTTCGGTGCTTATAGTCCGATCTAAATGCAATTTGAGGGCTTAAAGATGATATGCTAAAGTGTGTATATACTAAAAACCAAGGATCTACCTCTCAATAAAATAAAGATTTTTTAATTATATTTTGGTGGAGGGTAAAATATTCCTAAGCTTTATACAGACATTTGTACTACACAAGAACCTACATACCAAGCTTATCGATTTATCGATATTTATCGTTCTGCGTATGGCATACAAAAATACATATGTATATTAAATATCAAGTCCCTAGCTTCTGTAGTTTCTAAGCTCTACGCGTTCACATAAGAGAACTAACGGATATAGCTCTAATCAAGAACATGTCTACTTTATGGGGTTGTAGATGCTTCCTGCTGCCTGTTACATGCACATAAACCCTTTTGCCCATTTCATTGAGGGTATAAAAAAGAAAATGGTGGGGGGGTGAAAAAAAGTTGTCTGCCAAAATCAGCGCCACTTTTGCCACAGACATTAAGCGTTGCATGCAAAATTACCAGCGAGTGGTTTGTATTTCCACTCTGATTGTTGTTTAACATGGTTACATTGTCCTTGCAACTGAATCCTGTTCGGCAGTTATTTTAGTTGTACTTGCAACGGTGCATCCATGTGGCTGCTGCTCCTCTTACTCCTGCTGCTCCTGCTGCTGCTACTCTGATTCTAGCCCTTGCCTGCGGCTGTGGTTATGCATCATGTCATGCTCTAGTTGCAAAACTTTTGCTGTTTCTCTTTTTTTTTCTAGCATTTTTTATCGCTTTATTTATATGCATATGGGACAAGTGGCATAAAAAAGTGCAACAAGCAGCTAACTATACATAAATTTGTTTTATGCACAACATAAACTTTTGCACATTTGTTGCCAAAAAAAAGGGGGAAAAAAATGAAAAACGTAAAACGTAAATTCTAAAATATAAAAGCTCAGCTAGTAAACAGGACCTTTTGTTGTGCACCTGCAGCATCAACTAATTTGTGCTTAGACAAAGCCAAACGAAGTGAGCAAACTTTTGCAGCTTAACTGTCGGGCTGCATGCGGCATGCAGCATGCTACACATGTAACTAGTTGCAGGTTACTTCATCAACATTTCACGCTCGACTTGGCCAAACCAGGCTAGAAGAAATGGCTGCTGCTGCCTTCTGCGTTGCCAGGCACGCAGTAAAAATGTATGCCCCATGCCCACATACCACATGGCCCATGCCAGGTGGCCGGGCTGTGCGTCTAACTGTTTGCCGCACCTGGCCAAAAACTCTGCCGACAAAATAAACTCTACTCAACTGTTGAAAATCAACTGGCGACCCCAGAGCGCACACCGTTCCGTATACGTGGTCCACAAAAGTTTGCAATCAATTTTTGCTCAATTTTTATTTTTTCTTCGCCATTCGACCACCGCAAATACTTGGAAAACATATTGAGCGATGCGGACGTAAACTTATTCCCACAACCTATGTAATAGATCAAGTACAAATAACGTGGCAGAATAGACTTGAATTAAGTTCCCCTGAACTAAATTTACTGGCATTATAAGCTTTACCCTATTAATATGGTGATTCGCTTTGTTTTCAGCTTGGTTTTGTATATTTAGCCACAGTTTAGTTTTGTGATAAATAAACATAAATTATAAAACCAAACGTTATGTTCCTATGTTTTCTTCTTCGATTGCTCTTTGAATCACTGAGCACTGTATACATACATATATTTTTATTTGTTATATGTTCATACAATACACGTTTCCTAACTTATATACTTTATATAGGAACTGCGTTTAGCCAGCTGCCGTCTTAGTTTTCTTTAATTGAATCTCGGTAATCAGTTAAATAGATCTGCTAAGTTTTGAATGCTGGGTATTTACATAAGTTCTCTACCTATGCTAGCTTTGGGCCAGGCTCGTTGGCCATTTGCAGCCGCCGCAACATCTGCTTTGTTGCTTTGTCTGCACGTGCATATATATATATATATGAACATGTATAAGTAAATACTTGACTGTGTGCGGATGTGCGTGTGTGTTTTGGCCAACAGTTGCCGCAGCCCAGTTTCCATTTCGTGCTGCTATTTTACCAGCAAGTTAAAGTGTTTCGCCACGCACTCCAATAAAAACATCTGCACGCACACGAACACATACATGCAGGGCTGGCCAGGACTATGCCAAGCTAAACCATTTGAGTGGTGCCACGTTGTTTGTTGTGCCAGTTTCGTGACGAGCAACTCTTGCGTTACGCATACGCTGCGTGGGCCCGTCGATGGTGGCACGGATTGCCAGACACTCTAGCCGTGGAGCTGTGGCATGGCCGCTGCTCTTGGACATTTATTATGTTTATCTAGCATTCAATTTGGCTGGCCAACCTGTTTACCAGCGTTTTGCATCAATGTTTGCCGCCCGTCTGTGCCCGTGCGGCATATGCTCAAGTGTTTAATAGCAGAATGCCAAGTGGCGGCTGTCATCAGCAGCTGCTCAGGCTCAATAAAATGTACGGCATGCAGCGCAGCCGTTGTCCATATATATAATTATATATTAGGCCATTTGTTACACTTCACTGGCTGCCTGGGGTTTTAATAAATATTAATTGCATTAATTCAATGCTAATTAAAAACCGATAACAAATCCAAGCGTGCACAAAGCAAATGCCGCCTACACTCAAAGCTATCCAAGGCCCACGCGGAAGTGTGCGTGCGTGTGTATCTCTTTCAAGTCCAGGCGGCGCATAAAAATAACTCATACCCCAAAATGGAATGATATAGGTGGTTTAACGCAGTGTCAGGGCAAAATATGTCAACGTTACTTAAATTTGAACATTAACATAGCATTTGCTATGCCCAACCAAGCGAGCCCTTTGTGCCGACGCAACCTGCAACCTGCCCCCGCGCACAGGTGTCAATTTTGTTGCCAGCGTCGGGTAATTGCCGTCAGCTTCTTGTTGCCATTACAATTCTTGTTGTGGAGGACAATTTGGGAATGTGTGCGAGTGTGTTCAAGTATCGCATTTAGTTGCACGGTCTTTGGCCGTGGAGTTGAAACGGAAGGAAGAAACCATGAAAGTACACAGTGAGAACATCAGGGTAAACAAAATCTATAGGTTTTCCCTTAAATCAAAGATTGATATTGTTTAGTCTAAGAACGAAATTCGTATTTTCAAAACAATATGAGCGACAATATGGAGAACTTAGTTCAAGAAATTAAGAATGCTTTACACTCTAAGTATATTATATCGCTTAATAATTCTTGCTTGTAATATTAAGTCAAGAATTATTTATATTGAATACTAAACATGTTAAAAGTAAATTGCCATTAATTCGATCCCAATATTATAAGAATTTTTCAAAAGGGTTGAGCAGCGGCAGAAGCCGCTATAATCAAATAAATCGAAAGCTATCGATATATAAAGATATTGATAAAAATTGTTATTGATAAAAAAAGCTTCCTATTAATCAGAAGCCGAACATAATATAAAATATTTACAGTCGAGACAAAACGTAGAAGAAATTTCGCTGAAAGACGTGATCAAATCAATATCAAACTAATGTCAAATATATCGTGAGCCTGCTTTCACTTAATTGCTCATTTTTAAATCAAAATAAGAGATTCCTGCTCCTAAAGAAAGATTCAAGAATTAAACGTTCTATTGGCCTCTAATACCATCGCCGTACTACAAGAGTTGATATAGGTCACATGTTCTTTTGAGTGTAGCAAAAGCAGCGACAGCGGCAGGCAAACAGACAAGTTGGAGTAGAAAATTGGCGGTGACATTGATGGGGTGATACCGTAAATACCATGGACAGGGGGGACGGAGGGGTTGCTGGGGCTGTGCGGCAGGCAGGCCAAATAGTGGGCGGACGCTGGCAGCAGCAGCCACCGCATCGCCACAGCTCCAGCTACAAAGTACACAAAAAGTTTTCTAATTATTTTGTCATTAAACGCACACAGAGTCACAAACACACACAGGCGCGCGCACACACACACACAGCAGCCTTGTTTACAAGCATACACATGTTTGTCGAGCTATAAAAAAGGGTTACGTATCCAAGCCAAACCCACACACACACACACAGAGAGAGAGATACATATACGCCTTAGCTTCAACGAGCAGCAGACACGAAGCAACTTTTTGTCCTAATTGTTTCATTTCATGAAATGAAGGTAAGAAATTTTGGCAGCTGTGCGTATATTGCCCTAGGTTGTTGTGCGCACAAAGACACACACATACACAGTTGCTGCATTAAAGAAGACATCTACGCGCTGCACATAAAGCGATTAACGCGGCGAATGCTTGAGGGCCTGATTGGTTGGTGGTAAGGAGGGGGGACTGGTGGCACGCACTTTAACAGCCGCGCAACTGTGGCTGCCGCCTGGTTGCCTCCTCATCTTGTTAAACAACAATTTGTTGAATTAATATCATGCGCACACAGATGTGTAGCTGTATTTATGTGTGCATATGTACATCTGTGTGGCCTGGCGCATACTTCACTCTGCATGTCGCTGGGTGCTTTGCTCACTTTGACGCCAAGTCAAATACGCACACACATATATAAATATGGATATATATTCGTACTTAATAGCACACGACGCTCCTCTTACATATTATGTTGTCATGTCTGCTATAATTTTGACATTGCCTTCGGCTGCGGCGGCTGCTGCGACTTGGGACTAAATTAATGTTGCTCCATTGCCAAAAAAAAAACAAAAAAAGTTTTTATTGCTGATTACCAAGCCAAGCAAAACAGCTTGGAATCAAAGTGGTTTGTTTCAGCTACGAATTGTTAAAACTTTTTTTTACCATTTATTCAAATATGCATAAATGGGCTGTCACTAAACAGCTCTTGTGTCCAAAGCGCCAAAGTTCAGAGTAGACCAGCTAGAGGTCTTTCTAAATTGTTCTAATCGCATTTAAATATTATTTTAAATCAAATATATTCCAAAAATTGCTTTAAAATACTTTTGAAACAGCCTGTAGTCTTGCTCAGCAATAAATTGACAATAAACAAATTGGGATATCAATAATGCTAGTGATAAATAAAACTAAATGGTCAAGCTCTCCGAAAAAGTAATAAAGGTACATTTGAAACAGCCTTTGAAACATTCGAAACCTTCATTATAACTCGCCAATCGATATAAAATATAGCGATAGAAATGGCTGTCGATGGGAAGGGCTGTCGCTAGTTGAGCTATATATTAACAAGCTACTTGAAGGTATATTTAGAATAGCTTTGGAACAGTCTCAGGACCTTTCGACAACAAAATGTAACCCATTTTAATCATAGCTGCAGCTAAACGAACATTGAAGAACAATTTTTAATTACCCGTTGAAACAGTCTGAAAGATAAACAGCTTCTAGTACAATAAGATGTCGATAGACTGACAGCCTATCGTGGAATATATAGTTAAATTTACGTTTTTCAGATTAAATATATCTTTAAAAACATTGCAATGCACCGGAACGATTTAAAGGATTAAAAGTAGCCAACGCCAACTGCAATCTGAAATCCCTGTCCGTCTGTCTGGTTGTGTGTGTGTGCGTCAGTGTGCTTGGGTTGGTGTGCGCCTCTCATATGCACACAGGCGCAAAACGCAATCCACTAAATTGCGCGTTTGTAAGTGAAAAAGCTGTGCAATTACTCAGGAGAGCAACTTTCTGATTCAACTGCAACAACTGCTGTCAAAATGTCATAAATTGAGTGCTGCCTCTGGCCAACAATAAAAAGAAACAAAAATGAAACATTTAAAGGCAGCAATAGCCGCAGCTGAGATACCCTAACCTAACTAGACTAATTTTACTATTAGATAACAACGAACTAACTGCAACTAACTTTCAACGAGTTTTCGGGTGTCGAATGATAAGATAAACTTATCTTACAAAAGCTTTTTAGTTTTCAAGCACTTGGAATGTGCTTATGTTAAAGTTATCTTAAATGTTTTATATCAATATCATAGTGTAATCTCGCAAAATAGAATAAAGTAATTCTGAGAGTGGATAAAATGTTCTAAAACTTGTGATTTCCAATGCAAAAAGGGAGAACTATTTTCATATAATAAACTATGTTTTAATTTATTTCTTCTCTAAAGTAATCTTTAATGTTTCATGGCAGTATCACAGCCTTTTCCCTTTTTACTCTAATAAGTACAGTGTGCGCTCGCTAAAAAGACTTCATCGGGTCTAGAAAGTTAAATACGTAATACGCATACCATATTTATAGTCTAATGCTGATTCATGATAATAATATTTGGTATTTATACTTAAACTCGGTAAGAGAGATTATATTAACAATGAGGTGCTAATCGTATAAATTAGAAGATACTGGAGTACGATTTATGTAATATCTTAAACTTATATTTGAAAGAGAAGTAGATTGTGTACAGATATATGTCAAAGAAATCGAGTACAATCAAGTACGGCAAACCGAAACTATGTGTCGCATAAGAAAACAATCCGATGGCATACTCTTATTTCCTCTAACTTACTCATTACCTCTCTCTCTCGCTCTTCCTCTTTCGCTTCCGCTCTCTATGCCAAAGAGATACACATAGACTTAGAGACTTATAGCGATGCGCCCGTGCCGTCCAAACTGACAGACAAACAGACAATTAAAAAGCCCTCGAGTACGCCAACTGTTTGACTGCATTTGCAGCGCTCTCAAATCTCTGGAGCCCGTCCATGATTTTAGTTTCGTTACCTCCCAGCGGCACAGGCCGAGGCCGACGTTCAGCTGGGGCGGGTGTGGAGCTTCTGCGGAAGCTGTATGAAATTATTGTTAGTATTCAGTGTAGGAATTCGGCTACAAGAAGGCCTCCTCTCTGTGGCTGCTGCTGCCAACGACTTTTGGTTAAACGAGTCATTTTCATGGCAGTATCGAAGCAGAAGCAAAAGCAGCAGCAGCAGCAGAACAAAGCCAGGCAGCAATATATCGAAACATTTGCCAACGTTTTCAAGTGGTTCGGTTCGCATTGGCACCGCCACAACTTTACTCAATTACGTTGCCAGCACCGACCGCACCACCCACTGCTCTCTACACTCAAAGAAATATGCCGTACTTAAAACTGGTATATACTTTTATAAAAAATAACAGAAAAGCTTACTTGAATTATTTACCAAATACTTATTGCAAGACTTTGCATACTTTAAAATGTCTCCTTGTTGTTTTGTATATCAACTAAATCTTTCTTGATTTCACAAATAAGCTCGATATTACTTAAATAAATAAAGGATAGCTGGTATTGAGTGCCAGATACCTATTACAAGCATTGGCATACTTAAACTAAGCTAAAAACTTTTCAATTCAGCAATTTTGATGTACAAAATCTTTCATTAAGAGCCTGCATATCCCGCTAAAAAAAGAGCTAGACAAAATTTAGGCCAATATTTGTGCACGATTTGACCCCGAACATTCTTGATATTTTGTTTTTCTCCAAGTGTAGCAGTTGCTTATTGTCCCCGGCCAGCCCTCTACGAAATACACGTCAACTACTTTGGTAGACTTTCTGAACGAGTTGAGCTCACCTCTCAGCTATGAAATCAACGACTTTAGTGCAAACTTTCAACAATTTGCGTTTTGGCTACGGCCTGGCACGGCGAAGGCAGCAGCAAATCGAAAGCCAAAACTTTTTGACTACTCGCAGCAGGCAGGTGAGCCAGGTGAGGCAGTCATCTAGCCCCTGGCACGACCACACAGCACGGCATTCGGTAAAGTTTACCATTGCTGCTGCACAAATACCCAACGGGCTGCTTGATAAAAGTGAGGGCTCGTTTGCCATGTGCCCCAAGGGGGCGGGGTGCGCAAAGGGGCAGCGGCGGCGGCGACGCAGCGTTTACATCTACATTAGCGACGCTGCCGACACTGATATCAAAAGTATTATGTGAATGTGTATGTGTATGCGTGTGCTTGTGTGTTTGTGCGATTGTTTGTGTATATAAGCTGCGGCATGGGGCCGTGGCACGCATCTAACCATGCGCCGAACTTTGATGAGCTGTTGTAATAATAATACGTCCGAATGTCGTCTGGAGTTATGGTAAATCAACGCTCACCCACTTACACACAAACTCACACGCACACACACTCTCTGTGCATGTGTGTGTGGGATATTTGTACAAACAGTTGGGCCAAAAGTTGTAAAGTTTCCGACAAGCGCCTTCAACTGCACTCGAAGGTGGCAACTAAATTATTTGAAATTGTGGCGCGTTCCCAACTCAAGTTTCGCATTCTTTTTTTGCTAAGGCGACAATTATGATGGGCGTGAATGCCACGCCTTAGGCTTAGGGATCAACAAACCTGAAAGGTTAATTAAATGGGCCAAGACGACAGGTTGACAGACTTCAGCAAAGCAGCAAAGCGCCGCATTAACTCTTCCAATTAAGTATATTTATTCTATATTAGCAATTGTCGAGGGGCTTTTCATTTATTTAACCACTCAAATTCAAATAATAACAATTCAAATAGTTTCGAAAAGTTTGATTTCCACTTCAAATGCACTCGACCCACAGAGCGGCAGCAGTCACAACTGCGCTGCCTTCTGATAGATTTGCAGTCAATTTGATTGATTTGTTGACACAATGAGAGCCACACTGAACAAGTTAATTGTGAACTGTTTGACACTTGGCAAATTGCTTTGGCTTAAATAGCAATTGGCCAAGAAAGCCCCAAAAACGGAAAACTTTGCACCGGGCCTTACAAGTGCTTAAACCCTTTGCCTGCCCTAAACGCCGCAGTTAAATTTCAAAGACAGGCGCATAAATACGAGTCACGAAATCGGTATAGCTATCAAATGCTATAGATCTATATACAAGTGAGTTATTACTCTGACAACTTGAATGAGGTATATCGCATCGTTATCGGCCGACGTCATCATCATTCACAATGCTGGGCCACTGAAAGCATGAAAATCACAATCAAACAATGGCTACGATGTGGGCGACCATTGCGTGTTGTCTGTAAATAACACGACCAAGGGAGTCCTACGGCAGGGTTGGGAGGAAGGTAGGGGCGGACAGTGACTGTGCCCATTGAGTACAGTCTATATGTACATGCATAATGCTTTACAATAAATGTTGAGCTCCATAGTTGTAGATACAATGCCATTGCAGAGCATCTGATTAGCACACACTTGAATTGTTGCTTTGTTGTATGCCTCGGCCTCGGGCTCGGGTCTAAAGCGGGCTGCTTCGCACACATAATGCCCATTGTTAATGATCGACGGGCCGTTGCGACCAGTTGGTCGCAATTTATAATTTCTGTTGCTTGAGCAACGGCAGCAGCAATCAAATTTCTCAATTTGATTTGTATCAATTGCCGAAATGAACTTCAATGGACATGCAAGCTAACACCTTTTTCCTGGCCAAAAAGGGGTCTCTGAAATATTCCCCAACAATGAAAGCTGACAGCTGCTGTTGCTGTTGCTGTTGCCAGGCTTCGTCCTGTTTGGCTGTCAGTCGTTTGTTTACATTTTATTGTTATTGTTGTCGTTGATGGTATTAATAAATTATCTCTATCAAGATTCACGCTGGCCATGCTTTTCACAAACGTTTTTAGTGCTGGATTTGTAAGCGCTTTTCCTTTTTTCCAGCGTCGGCGGGGAAGGAAGGAGGAGCGGCTGGGCAATTTGTCTATTGACTGTGGCGCACATTATTTTCTAGCTGGTTAAATTTATTTACACGCATAATGCATGCTAACGAGCCCTTTGTTATTTATATTGTTAACCATTACGATCATTTAAATGGCCAACATAAAATGCATAATAAATTATTGACAAGTCAACAGCTTATGGATAATAAAATCAGATTGTTCAATTAAGAGAAGAGATACCCTGTAATCAGTTATTAGGTGCTACGAATTATGCATATACTGGGTAATATTTTATATGCATTTACTTAGTATATATTATATACTATCTTAGAAGAATCGCTCGAAAAATGAACTTCTGTATAGCGAAATATTCTGCTTTCCAAAATGTTTTCACGAGCTTCTATTATTCTGACATATCTGCATGTGTACGAGGGTATTTAACTTCTCTTGTCTTCATAACTTTGATCCAAAATATGCTTTCGTGTCTTTTCGAATTCTCTCCACATATAACTATTTCTTCATATATAAAGGAAGGTATTTAAATTAATTAGAATTCTGTTTTTGCCGTCTTGAAAAAAGTAGAAACGGCAGATTTTGCTGCGCTAACAGAAAACTTCCTTCAATTATAATTTGCTTAAAATGCCGGCCAACTAATCTGATAAATCATTTAAAAGTGCACATAGTAAAAATTGAATCAGCGTTTGCATCCAGGGCCACATCAACGTCAGTTTAGCTAATGCAGTCATTTTATGCGAAAGGACACGCCGATGGCATGGCTGGCAGCAGGACGCCAACAGGACGACTCGCGTCCGCAGCCGGGTGCTAATAGTTTTTAAGCATAATGCAATAAAGATGAAAGTCCAAATCATGCTTCATCAACATCAACGTCAACAATATAATCAACTTGGATAAAGGGGTCGCCGGCGGCTGGGCGGGCAGCGAGACACAGAGATTCCGGGCCGCTCAGCTGTGCGGCTGTGGCTGCAGCGTTTGTTGGGGGCGTGCCCCTGAGTGGCGTCAAGGGCTGTTGCGTAGCGGAGCTGCTTACAATTCAATGTCCTGCTCAATTTGTCTGCACGCAAATGTGCAGCAGACCAGCCAAGTTCCTATTGTTGTTGTTGTAGGGCAATGGGGTCGTCAGGCGTTAGGCTGTGAGGCTTGTGCGAATGCAGCTTAGTCACTCAAGTGCACAGCACATTGGACGCACGACAGACAGCCGCTTTGTCTGCTGCTCCAGCTCCTGCTCCGCCTGCTTCTGCTCCTGTTGCTGCTGCTGTCCGGTGTAAAAAGCGCAGCTGGCGGCATTTGCCGTCAACTCCTCGCCCAGCTGGCTCGCCTGTCTGCCGGTGTCATCGTCCATGCTGACAAACAAAAGCGCCGACAACGAGCTCAAGGGAAGTGACTGCTGTGACTGACCCGGAAACATTAAAGGCGCACCAACCAACCAGCCAAACCCGCCTCCACTCGTCCACCCAACCGACCACCCACGACCTCTCTCGGCGCTATAGCTTTGTCTGAACTAAATGCGCAAAGTCGGTTCATTTCAGTACGCATACTAAAACAGCATAAATATTAATAGTTGAAAATTAATCAACAGCATATATAAAAACAAGTACGAGTGCCTTAGTCAGTTGAGCGCGATTCAAAGATACCCTGTATGTCACGTCGAGCTGCCTTTCTATACATGCGTACACAATAACACACATACACACACGTGGGATTCAATCCCTATGAGATTTATCATTCTTGATTAACTGCATTGTGTTTAGTTCGAACCTTATGAAATGTTTGGGATAGAAATATGGCATCTAAATGTGTATAAAAAAAAGAAGCTGCAGACTATACTTCCGAGAATGTTATCTTTTATAGTTCTGATAAAACGAGGAGAGATATTCAAGGAGTGAATTATTCTGTGTATACTGTAGGATAGTGTATATGCCAAATTTGAAACTTATAGATCTAATCTAAATATGGTATCGATGTTGATCGATTTCATGAAAAGGCGCCAAGTTATCGATGACTAGTGTGTTGCAGTAGAAGGAACTACATTCAAAGTCTTTAACTCTTATAGGTTCTGAGTTAAAAGTATTGTTATTTACAGACAAATGAATAGGCAGACGTACATGACTAGATCGACTTAGCTCGTCGTCCGGATCAAGGACACGTACATTTTATGGAATCGGAGAAGCCTTTTTCTGCCTGTTAAATTTGCATAAAACGATTATGCCCATATTCAAATAAGTTCAGGGTATAAAAAAGAAACATATATATATATATACAAATGCAAAACTAGTTAATTAGTTTTTAGCACGCACACATACACGCACAGTTTCCCACACACACACACACACACACTCATTTGTATGACTTACAGTTATAACATAAAATTGGCTGACAGCTGCCATGCAACAATTTGGCCATTTTCCCCATTTGGCTGGCCAAACATTGGCAATGCAATGGCAGTGGCCATTACTAAAATATTAACAAACTCAATTAAAGCGAGCACTAATTTTGCCAGCACACACACACACACACACACACACATTAACACACGTACGTGCGCATATTAGTTACATGTCTATGCATATGAATGCAGTTTTTGGCCCCGTGCCTTGGCATGTGTCTTCGCCGTCCAATTTATTGCCTCAAATAAATTAACAAAATTAAATTTAAATTCTGCATAAATGACCGCAGGTCAGCAGCAAAAGCAGCAAAATGAAATGAAATTATTAGTTGCACTTGACTTGACTTGGCTAAAATTTAATTAAGCTTGGCCCATGTTTGCGCCGTAAATGCATTTTTAAATATGCAGCTTCTGGCCAGCCTGCCAGCCATCTAGTGAACTTGAGCTGCCACAGCTTGTTGACGCTGATAATCCCTCAAGTTTTGTTGACAATGTGGGCTCACAGCCAGCGACTTTTTGGCCTCAAAAAAGCATTGCGCATACGCCCCACGGGCCCAACAGCACTTGGCTTGCCACCACAAGTAATAGTTAAGAGCGAAAGCAAAAAACATATAAAATGATATGCAGCACATGCCTCAGGCTTGCGGGTGCATGCACGAGTATTGAGACAACCGCAAAGAAGCAACAGAGCACAGCCTGGTGGCAAGCAGCTGGCAACTTGTGGCAAGACACGCCGCAAAGAGCAGCACAGCAGCCACTTAATAATTACTTGAACATTTTCATGCACTCATAAGAAGACGGTCCGAAGTGTTTGCCCTGAGTCTGTGCTGTAAACATGTGTTTACTTTAGTGTTAAGAACGGGCAACAAAAAAAAAACTGTGTTAAGAGTGCGCCTCGTCGAGCGTGATCGACTTAAGAATATGCAGCACTAAATTTCACTGAGAAAATAAATATCAATTGTTATGTAATTTTTGATATTCAAATAATCAAGCTCGCATCGTTAATTTGACCGGGCTACACCGGGTAATTAATTTTCGATATATATAAATATATATAGATAAACAATCGTATCTATGTTTATTTATATATACATTTATGTATTTACATCTATGCATTTACCAACTCTTACAAGCTTAGGAACATCTTTTATGTTATAATACCCTACTTTGAAAATTTTTATTTTGGGGGTACAGGGTATTGGAAATTTGTCACATAAGGACGGGTCTGCTGATCTAATGAAGTAAATGAATTATCTTTGCGCTTGAAATTTAATTGTTGCCAGCCTAAAGTTAACCTGAAATTTGAGCACATTTAATTCTGTTGCTTAATTAGCATAAATATTTTTCGCTAGCGACTTGGATTTATTTTCATAATTTTATTTGTGCTCACACACTCGAAAGCTGCCGTGGGCAGCGCTTTTGGCTCTTGGCTTATTTATTTTTAGTTTTCTTTTTGGCTTATTTATTCTCTGTTTTTTTTTTTTCACATGTGTGTTATGCGGCATGTGGAAAAAATAAAAATAAAACAAGGTTGCTTTTTGCTACATTTAAGGCGGAACTTTGCTAGTTGTAAATTTATTGTGTGTGTGTGTGTGTGTGTGTGAGTGTGCGGTTGGCCTGACTGTAGACACAGAATTTTCTGTTCTATTTAGTTTGGTTTGTTGCCGTTGAATAAAACATTTTCACGGCTTGTGGGCTGGCAGCGACCCGCGAGGCAAACCTTCATATCAAATGTGTCTTGCACACGTATAAACAACGCCCGGCGAACGGGACGTATGCTTGATGTGTTTTTAAAGTGTGTGTTTATGCGATGCACAATGGCCAACCAACGACAAGATGTGCGAGAGACTGTGTGTTTTTGTTGTATGATATATGCATGTGCACGCCTTTTGTGTTTGCCACCAAATTCTGTTGGCGGTGGTGGCTGTAAAAACCCTTTTCATTGCTGTTTACAGATCATTGACGTTGATTGTTTAAATGAAATGTTTGCTGTGTGCATTATTTGCTCTTACTTTTATTTACTTGGCAAATTTTGAGGCCAAATAGGGCGGGGTGTATGTATGTATGTAATACACACCTATCAGCACACAACATTTGCGGCCACATAAAATCCTGAGAATAAGCTAAATATAAACACTGTCTGTGTGTGTGCGTGTGTGTGTGAGTGGGGCTAGTTAAAGTTATGGGCTTAGGGCACGCCCCAGAAAGTAGGCAATGTTTTATTGATAGCCATTTTTGAAAATGGATGCAGGCTATAGACAGATGCCAAGCATGTGTCTGGCCAAAAATATATATATATATTGGATATAGGAGCATAAAGCTATTAGCATTCAGCTGGCAGCAGGGTCTGGAGCAGGGACACGGCCTAAACCTATAAGTAGACTAGCATTATGCAACACCTTAATTCGACTGGAACCAAGCGAAGCAAATGGTTGCCCTTGTTTTGGGTCGAACCAAAAATTAGCTGCGCTCGAAATTATATTTATATAATATATATTTGTTCACCTTTATTTTTTCACTTAAAGCAGCTCTTTGTTTCTCGTTCTTCCTCTATTATTTTTTTTATAATTATGTGAGCCAGCACAGCTGAGCACCGAAATTTAATTGCTTTTTCTTATTTGAACACAAAAGGCGCGCAATTAGCTGACCAACAAAGGCGGCCAAAAGAAAGCCATTGAAATGCTTGGCCCGGGCACACTCCGAGCACTTCATAATTTATTGGCCCCAAGTCTCAACTTTGCACAGCTCCGAACTGAACTTAACTACAATTTGGTTTTCGTGTACATTTCCATTGTCATTCCAGCAGCAACAAGCAACAAGAACTTTACTTCATTTTCCATATATGTTTAATTTTCATTCGGCTTTCCATCTCATTCTTAAAAAAAGAAAAACAAACAATTGCGGCTGTGTTTTTGTTTTGTTTTTTGCATCTCTTGAATACAAACAAAAGAATTCATTATTTTACTGTTGTGCATTTAAATTTGATCCAACGCACGCTATTTTCGCAAATACACACACACACACTCACACGTATATATATATATATATATATATATATATTTACACACATATATAAACATCAGGCACTTGCAGTTGATTTTAATCGCACTTTTCGTACGTTTTTTGAGTTTTGCATAAATTTTCCTTCTATTTCATTTTGTTTACTTTGACCTGGTTTTTCATTTGCGTTATACGGCCCACAGTTTTCCGTTTTACCGTTTTCACTTTTCTTCGTTTTTCTCCTTTAGCTGGCTTTGTGCGAGCCTTATGCGCTTCTCATTAAAACAGGTAAACAGAATCGCATCAAATTTGCTGATAGACAACAGATAACAGTTAAAACTTTCTGCAAACTGTGTGTCCTAATATGTGTGTGCGTGTGTGTGCTGATAAAGTCTGGGCATTATTTCGGGGGCAGTTTGATTAGGCAAATTGAGGATAATGTTGATGAGCCAAAAGCCTTTTGATTGTTCTTGCTAAGTGTTGCGCATTAACTGCAGCAATTAAGCCTCCATTCAAGAAGCGATTATTTGGTAGAAAAGGGTTAGCTTTGAGGAAACATAAAAATGGATAATGAAAATGTATGTAATAAGCGAAAGAAACTTATGTAACATAAAGTGTGATGTGCTCATGCTATCGGAAAGCATAGTGCTTTTCCTTAAGGATTATAAAAATATATAAATTCTTTTGATGAATAAATTAGTTATATTTTTAGATTTCAGTTCACTGAGGTTCCAGTATTTAATACTTTATCTTAATATATGTCCTGGTAGATAATTTTTTAAATATTAATTATAATCTATGTAGTTTGTAACTCTTTAGCTCAAGAATAAAAAATAATAACCATATTTTTATTATTATTAGCCAGGACTAAGGCTAAAGCTAAATATTAAAATAATAAATTTCCATAAAATAGTATATATCATTCACAGTTCTAAAAAATTTATTTTCGTTCATTTTTAAGCTTAAAAATAGCTAAAAACGTAAAAAAATTGTTTTTAATTTTAAGCTATATTAAAAATTGCTTGTTAAATTGCTTATTAAACTTCGGCTCCGAAGTAAGATATGATTTTTAGCTTAAAATAGTAACAAAGAACTCTATTAAATATTTTGGCACATTATTTGAACTTAGGAATTATATTTTGAGTGCTTCGTTTACTGAACAAATTAAAGATATCCAAACATATTTATTTGATTAGACGGAATTAATTTTTTCCCATTTTGATATTGGCACAAATTTCAAAAAACAATTTTT
This sequence comes from Drosophila novamexicana, assembly GCF_003285875.2. Lineage (NCBI taxonomy): Eukaryota > Metazoa > Arthropoda > Insecta > Diptera > Drosophilidae > Drosophila > Drosophila novamexicana. The sequence goes on along the minus strand of NW_020824827.1, from coordinate 1,070,320 downwards.
TTTGCTGTAAAAAGTAGTTAAAAAAATACTTCGACGCATTTTCTAGCTCAAGAAACAAACAAAATAAACACAAATTTTATGTGCATTACAATTTTTCGCATGCTTTGAATTTGCATAGTCAGGCATACGAGCAAGTCCTAAATCAGCCTTAAAGCCAACACATTTCACGAGCCTTTGTTTGTGTTTTTTTTTTTTGTTTTTTTGTTGCCTGTGCAACAATTGTAGGTCAACACAAATCAGCATAAGCTACAACTACATATCGGGCAATAACATTTTTATGTGTAAAAGCTTTGTGACAAAAGGCCAAAATACAAACGACAAATGCAAAACTGCCCAATAAAGATAGAGAAAGCCAAAAGAGAGAGAGAGAGAGAGAGAGAGAGAGAGAGAGAGAGAGAGAAAGAGAGAGAGAGAGGGGGGGTAAACAAAAACAAGTGGCAAAAGCAAAAAATGGGAATGGAAAAAGTTGCTGCAACTTTGCCGCTGTGCTTTCTTCAGTGGATGTAATAAATTTGGGCAGCTGTAAGCAAGCAACAAATGGGAATAAGCAAAACAAACGGCCATTGCAACAGCTCAGCACAAAGTCAGCAGGGGCGTTAGTCATGTGGGTGTGGCATGGCCGAAAGGGAATTGTTTAAAAAACCCAAAGTTTTTTTCTTTGCTTTTACGACCAAGAAATAGAAAGCAGTTAAAATGCCAAGCCATGGATCAATTTTTGCTGTCTTACTGCAGCTGCGCCAAGCAGGAAAAATAAAAACAGTTCAAATTGGCACAAAAATGTTCTTAAAACAATGGCATTTTGTTTAAGGAAATACAAAAAAAGGGCCTAAAAGCTTGCAAGTTTTTTTTAAGCAGGCGGCAAAAGTTTTTTAAAGCGTCGAACATGTTTTTAAACATCACAATTTTGTGTTCTAATACGCAGAATATATTTCCTGAAATTTGGGAGTATATATAAAAAAAAAATTAATATATTTTTTTAAGAAATTATAATTTTTTAAATATAAAAAAATATTTATTGTATAATTACTGAATGATAGAAATTATTTTTTTTTTTAATTATTTAAGTCTGAAATGTATCTTCTTCTCTTGCTACCAATATCTTTCAAATGTAACACAATATTAAAATAAGATATGCATATCTACAAATTAAGAACAAATTTGTCTGCCAAATTTGTCTGCTAGCTTAAGCTTTTGGCCCCAAATCACTGACATTTATCTGCTTCTCTTTCCAACAATTTCTTCAAAGTATAAGACAATATATAAAAAGGGATATAAACATTAAAATTAAAACTATTTTTTTTTAATTAAGGAAATATTTTGCAATGTCTACACATGCTGCCACATTTGGCTGCTTCTCAAAGGTTTTTTTGGCCCACTGTGCGCTTGATACACTGTCAAAAATGTTGAGCTGCATGAAAGCATGTAAACTGGTTGTGTTTTTTTTTTTTGGTTTTTGTTTGCACACACACGCACACAGGCAAACAAACATGCGTATATGTATGTCATTTACATTTTATTCTATCTCATATCATGGCTGAACGATTTCATTTTCATGCGTGTCCTGTTTGTTGTCCTGTGTGTGTGCGCCTGCATTTGTTTGTGTGCACAACTTGTTGTTATTCTTGTTGCTGCTGCTGCTTTTCTTGTTGTTCTTGTTCTTGGTTTTGTTGTAGTTGCTTTCATTTTGTCCATTTAAATGGCAATTGTTGTGGCATCTGTTGCTATTCCCGCCGCCTGGCTATAGCCAAAGCTCCCTTGCCGCCTGCTTTTCATCTGGTTTTCATGTTTGCTTAGCCTTGCCTGCCAACGTATTTATTCAGTTGCATGCCAAGCCCCAAAAATAGTTTTAAATGTAATTTCTAGATGCACCTACTAACTTGCCACTTGAATATGCAGCGCCCCGAAAATGCCCCACTTGAATATGTGGAGTGTTACTTTTGGCAATATACTACAAGGCGAGCAGACAGGCACGTTATATGCATACACACACTACACACACACACATACACATGCACATGAACGCCCTGTTGAGCGCTAGTTTGCTGCGTTTTTTCGAGCCGCCTCTCAGCCAGAAGCTCATGAGTGCTGGTCCAGTTGGCAGGCACATGCATAAATATTATAAAACGTGCAGCTGGCTCAAAAGGTGAATAGGAGCTCAGCTCAAACCTCCCCCCCAAATAGTGAATAGGAGCTGAAGTCTCCGCCAACCCCCCTCTTTTTTCATGTGTGTGGCCAAAGTGCTTACCCTCTGCTCTTATAAATAAGCCAGTTGGCTAGAATGCTCGGTATCTGCCTCTATATATTCCAAGTCCAACTGTCTGCCTGGCTTTTTGTCTATTTGACAGAATTTACCTTTGGGTATCCTTCTTTCTTTTTTTTTCGGCAAATGCTTTGACTTGTTGTTGTTGCATGAGCCTTTTATGCATGCAACGACAGCTAACTGATTTTAGCTCATGTAGTATCTGGCGTACTTGGGCACAGGTTGCACACAATTTATCATTCTGAACTAAAAATACTATAAATTCTGTTGCAAGCAGCAATGCGAGTAATATTTTCTTTAATATTGCTTAGATTCTGAGAATTAATTCTCTTGCGTATGGTATTTATTTATAATAATATATTGAAACTCTATAAAAGCACTGATACTATTTATTTATAAATTTATTGGCACGCAAACAAAAGGCTTTTAGTATTAATTTATTTGCTCACAATTTTGTCTGTTTGTTTGGAATTTTAAAATTACTCAAACTTCACAGCCAGGCTACGGCTATTGTTCAGTCATTAAGCTGGGTGTGTGTGTAGGGCATGTGGGCGTGGCTGTGTGACGCACCCAAGAAAAGTGAGCAGCGAATTGCTCAATTTGCGGCCATGTTAAATAATTGCCCGATAACAGAAAATAAGCGCATGCAATTAAATGATTTACAACAAAGCCGGAAACGGAAATGCAAAAACAACAAAAATATGAGTTCAGGCTGCCGAAGCCTGTATATGCTGCAAATGATGCACATTGAAAAAAGATAAAGATAAATAGGGAGAGATAACTTTTGCGGGAATATGTGGAACCTGTTTCTATGCGAGGCTCAAAGTTTTCATAAGGCAATAAAAATTTAATTGTAATTATTGCTTTTATTATTATTAATGTTATTTTATTTTATTATTATTTTTTAATTATAATTTTTAATTATAATATTTTTTTATATATTTTATATTATTATTAAAATTTCATTTATATTTTCTATGCACATATATCATAGATTTAATGTACTTTCTATGGTGAGCGCAGCAGATGTCATATGTATGGTACTCTATTGTATGGTTAGGGTATGATTATGGCAAAATGATGAATAATAATTATGAAACTTACATGTTGTGCACTTCATTAAGAAGTGATTTAAATGCAAGCCAAGCCGCACGTTAAACAATGACAATTACCGGGGGCTGGGCTGGGCCAACGTGTCGTATACTTGTTATTAATTTTGCCGTTAAAAAAATGGAACATGTGCGTTAAGCTAGGATTTAACAAATACCGTGCATTGCGAATATTTTTAATGCAAAGATGGAACACACAATTAACGGGCGCGTGTTGTGAGTCGCGCGGCTGAGCTTGAGCGACGCATGTGATATTTATGTGAATATCGACAACAAAAAATGTTCACAAACAACGTGTAAAATACTTTCGAGCTGAACACGCGCACGTTATACTTTATGCGAATTAACAATTTTTTAATAAAGTCATACACACGCACACTCTGGCTGCTCATTTAAACGCTGAGCCGGGCCGGGCCAAGGCCTAGGGTAGCTGCCACGCCTCGCGTTGCTTCCCGTCGCGTCGCGTCGCGTGAACACGGCCCTCAAAGATTACAAATTGGAATGCAACAAGCAGCAATAACGCCCGGTTGCATCAATATTTAATCTGTGTTTAACATTTCAATCAGCATTTAAATGCAACGATACGGCCCGGTTTATGCATATGCGAAATTGTAATATTAATAATTAATTTTTGCATTTATTGTATGTTGTTTTTTTTTTTTTTTTTTTTTGTATTTTCGCCAATAAAATGTAATAACACACACGCACACACTGGGGCACACACTAGCAGAGATTTGGTGGACAGTTCAAGTCGTTTGTGCCCTTTTTGCGATTTACTAACGTTTTGGGTACTGGCTGGCCGCGTATCCTTGAGCACGGTGTAGCGCCACGTTCCGACACGAATACGAAACTGAGCGATGCCAATGGCAAAAACTGGCACGAGCCATAGAATATCCTTGCACGCTCGGCGCCAACCAAACCGGGGATATTTTCGTGTCGTGCCACATTTGGACGTCGTCGTCGACGTCGTCGACGTTGAGTCGTCGTTTTCACTCAATTTTGCCGAATGAAAGTAAAATGTTTTTTTGTAATACGGCGTGGACGGCAACGGTGGCGAGGGCGGGTTCGGGGTCGGGTGTGTTAGCCAGCGCTCGTCTTCAGCCGGATTGTGGCCTGCGGCTCGGCGTTTGAGTTTGTTTTGGTTTAAATTGCATTCGACTTGATGATGCTTGAGGCGCCCCAGAAGTGGGCCTATCCCAAGCACTTTTATTTTAGCTTTGCCAGCCTGCTGTTTGATTTCTTCTTCTTTTTTTTTGTTCTTACTCTCTGTGAGTTTGCTGAGGATTCTTACAGCACTTGAGTCAATGCGAATGCAAATGCAAATACAAATAACTAGTTCAAGTGCTCGGCTATTTGTGTTTTACAAAGCATGACTAGACCCATCGAGCTCCAAGTGCTAATTAACGTTACGGAACTAATGTTTAAATAATAATATAGTATATTAATTGCCTCGAGCAGCTCTCAGCTCTAGGCCTAGGCGTGCCTGATTATATTACGCTTTATTTACTTTTTAATAATTTATCTCAGCTATTATTTCATTTAACTATATGCTCTAGTAATGCTCGAAGATGCTTTTAAGAGCAAATTGCCTAAGAGAGACGGCAAATCTCTTAACTTAGCACGCATGCGCCTTGCGCACCTTCCAGTCGCCTCTTGGGTAATATAAGAGTGCTTTTTTTTGCAGGTACTTTTGCGCTTTATTCAGCAGAGTGTAAAGGACACAAGTTTTAACGGCAATTCGTATTTAATAGTATCTTAAGCAACAAGCTTTATCGTATAAAAAGAAACGAGTCTAGTTTTGTTAGAGTTGCAAATAAAAGTTTGCCGTCAACTTGGATGTATTTAATACTACATTTTCATGATCTTCCATATCTGCAGAGCAAGAAGAGTTACAACTGAAAAGATATAGACATATGTATATGTTTTTCACTTACCCGATCATGTGTATTGGGCATCGGTGTGCGTATGACCGGTTGCTTTGGACCGGGTTTTGCATCCTTGGTATCTTTAGTATCCTTGGTGCTTTTGGTCACTTTACCTGCCGGTGTCGGCTTTGGATTGGATGTGCTTGGCTTTTCAGGCATTTTAAAATTTGTTATATATTTCTATACGATAAGTTTTCTCTGTCGCTGCTCAGATAGGCGGCAAGCTATTCAGATTCGATGGAAATACAAATTTTGTCGGATTTTTGTTGTACATATTTTGAATTTAATGTGCCGCCTACTAGCATCTGACTAGACAGTGTAACCGTAACCAGCATACAGGTGAAATATCATACAAAATGTCTGAGCCCTAGTGGCCTCAGGCCAAATTTATACAAGGAGTCAAGGAGTCAGCGAGTCGGGCAGTCAGCGAGCCATTCGTCAGACGCATGTCAGTTGCTATGACTACACACATACACACACATACATTCACACACATGCATATATACTCATACATAACAATACATCATAAATGTCAGCGCCTGAAATTGCGCATAAAGCCATATAAATGAGTCTACTTTAAGGCGCACTATATTTATGTACTTTCCGCTGGCCATAAGCGCGAAAATTGTCGCACTTGCGTGAAATATGTCTATGGCTGTGCCACATATATATATTATATTTTTTTTTTGCTTCTCCTCTCTTAACTTTATTTCGTTTTTATAAATTAATTTGCATAAATTATGGCATATATGGGGTGTCAGCCTATAAGCCTGGCCAAGCGTTTGCTATTTATCAGCGCCCGTTTCAAAATTTCCAACAAAAAGCTCACAGCAATGACAATCATTCATTCAGTCATTCCACTTGTAATTTGCATTTTTACACGGGCATTGCCATCTCCCAGCTCCCAGCCTCCACTCAGTCAAATTCCAAGCAACAGACAAACAGACAACTGATATAGCCAACAACAATGTTGATTGTCTGCTAAAGAGCATAAAGTCGTAATGGAGTGAAGGCGAATAAACATAAAAACCCATCGAATTGCGGCCACACAAAAGGCGAAATTCTCTCCAATCGTGCTGAATAGAAAACGCACGCGTACGCACAAAATCTCGCAACGCCAAATCACTTTATTTCACTTGTTTTCAATTTTCACCAATCCCCAAAAAAACCCCCCCTAAAACCCCAGACCAACCAACGAACACCCGAAAACAAAACAATTTTTACGCTTCTTGCGCTGTTTTATGTGCAATTTCTTTCAGTTCTTTTTATTCCACTTGAAGGCGACTCTTATAGTTCCCTCTAGAGTTGGGCGCGTGTCGTCATTTTTGAAAAGGCAAACCAAACACGAAACAACACGATTGGCACGAGACTTTAAGCTTGTTTTTGTCGTCTCTTCTAGTTTCTTAGAAAAATTAACTTTCCAATTTTAATTAAATAAAAATAAAATAAAAGAAATAAAAATAATATTACTCTTCTAAAATAGCTTTTAAATGGCTAAAAAAAAAAAAACTTCGTCTAAATTTTCAGAAATTTTTTAAAAAATTGTTACACTCTAATATTACTATTCGGGTTGCCCAACTAATCTGTAAAGTAAACAAAAACTTTTTTTTTTTAATTTTATAAATAAAAGCTATTTATTTGTTTCTATATAACAATAATACTTTTGGCTTGGTCCAAGAAATTTAACGGACGAAAAGGCTCTGTTATAGTTTTAAACAAGCAAAAAAAAACAAATTTACAAAAACTAATAATAATATTTTTTTATTACAATATTTCAGTAGACTCTTTTGTTTATATTTTTATATATATATATATATATATTTTATCATAATTTTATATGTATATTTGAAATGATTATGCGTGAACTTAAGCACAGGTGCGTCAAGTTTAGGAATAAATATTTTCTTGATTATCATACCCATATAGATATTATCTTTACTATTGCTCAATTGCCTCGCTCAATAGTCAGATTTAACTTCTTAGCACAAGCACAACGTGCTTTCGTGTCACGAAAGCGAAACACGACATTTGCGCCCGACTCTAGTTCTGAGTCTGTCCATCTGTCGTTTCTTTGTAAACCGCCGACGCAGCCACAAAAACCGACGAATAATTAAGTCATAAAAGGTTTGGGGCAATCCGCACCCACATCCGCATCCCCTTTCCTGTTTTTGGTATTTTTTGGCTGCCACACAGCTTTGACAATTAACCAAACTATAAAATGTTTTAGTTTGAACACCTGAAAATGTGAAGCCGCCGTTGCCGCTTATAGCAAAAGCTTACCCAAAGGACATGCACACACCCACACACACACACACACACACACACACGTGTGCACACGCACATTTAAGCCAATTAGCATTTATGTGCGACGCCGACTGCGACGCCGACGTTGACGTTCGCATTGGCAGCACCAAAGCGCGTTACATTTTCATCAAACGCACGACACTTTGTTTTAATTTGAGCAACCGCACGCACACACATACACACACCCACACATACAGCTGGCATGCATGAACTAGCACACACACACACACAGTGACAGCTATGTTTTGGTTTCGTCACGGACTCAGGCCTAGGCTCTGGGGCTTGGGGTTTTGCTGCCTGGCTGGCTGACTGGCATAGGCATTTACAGATTTCTGTTTGTTGGTTTCGCCGCCCCTTGCTCAGCTCCCAGGGGCCCTTGAACGGGATATTACATTGTTTTGGGCAATTCACTTTTACTGTGATTAATTTAAATGTGCCCCCCACCTCACACACACACACACACACGCGCGTACACACACCCGCAGCTATTCGCTGCCCCATGCCAAGAGACTCGCACGCAGCGATCCGCAGCCGTGACGACTTTTTATTCTTTTTTTTTAAGGCGGGTGTGGTGTGAGTGTATGTGTGTGTGTGTGCGCGTATATCACGTGTGGGGCTTTCATAAATATATATTCTTCAAACCCACAGCCGCCATTTTAAATCGAATTGCTCATGACACTGATGAATATAATTAGCACTCGAAAAAGACAACGCCCACAGTTGTCGTGCTAATGAGATATATTTGTGTGCCCCAAACTGTGTGCCTTTGGGCACTGGCAGAGGGATGTAGTGGGGAGGGGGCGCGATGTAATGGAATTGATTTAAGCATAATGCGATTGCATTATATCAACTTATTAATTACAAAGCCGCTTATTTTTCTTGGAAATTATTTGCAGCGAAATTGACAAATAGAAAATGAAAAACAAATATTTATGAAAATTTTAAATACCATTGCGAGCATATTGCATATTTTGGGTATTTTCCTAGAAAATAATTTAAAAGGAAATTTAAAATTGAAAAATTAAACTGAAATTGATGTGAAAATATAAATTCTCAAATGCCATAGATAACATAATCTTACAAACATGTTGCAGACTAATTTTTGGTAGTTTCTTGTAAATACAAAATTAAATTGCCCTAAATGAAAATACCAAGCATTAAATAACTCTACGAACGCCTTACAGACTTATAGTACTTTCTTGAAAAATATAAACTAATATTGATGTAAAATATAAAAAATTATAATAATTTCGAAAATGCCAAGGAACATCTTGTTACATTTACTGTGTGTGTTTAACCACTTTCATATTCGTAATTTATCAAAAAATGCACAAAAAGGAGTAGTGAATATATTTATTTAGATTGTTCTCAAAACGACCGAAAGAAGTCTCCTTGAATGCATTACAAATTGACTGAGCATTTTCAAATATCTCTCACAAAGCTAAAATAAAGCAGTTATTTTTTTTTAGCTGAAAAGCTTTAAAATGGAACTTTAATATGGAAAATGTTTAAAAAGTGCGCCACATAAGCAGAGTGAGAATGAGAGAGATAGAGGTAGAGGTAGAGGGAGGGAGAGCGAGAGGAGCCCGGCTTGCCCTGGGCTGGTAATTAATGAAATGCATCTGGGCGTTCCGACGCGTTCATTTCTCACCTGATGTGTAAATCAATCCTATTTCGGTTACAGCTTACATACAGCTATACCAATACCTAGATAACGCTACAGTCCCCAGTGTGTGCCGGTGTGTGTGTGTGCCAGTGTGTGTGTGTGTGTGTGTGTATTTGTGCGTGCTGTGGGCAAGTGTGCGTGTGACAATGCGCAACATATACACGATCATGCATCATAATCCAACACCCAAGCACACGAAAACTTAGCACACACACACACACAGACACGCACAGACAGAGATACGCACACACACACATACACGCAGATTTACATCAGTTGCTTTGTAATTAATTACTTCACACATTGACGCCGGCCGACACACATACACGCACACATGAATGTAAACTTTACTGTATGCTGCCATAGAACTTGTTGTTGTTCGAGTTTGTTGTTGCTGTTGCTGCCACACGCTAACTAATATTGTTAGCAGCATTTTGGACGGCTTTTGCTGCATGTTTGGTTAGCAGCAGCAACAGCAGCAACGGCAGCAGCAGCTCTGCCCGCTGCGCTGCCTCATAACGGTATCGTAAATTATGTGCCATTTATGTGGCATTGGATAGAAATGGAAATTTGTCCCATTTGTTGCGTCGAGACACTTGAGTATTCATATGGGTGTACGCTTTAGCCGTGCCACGCCCACTCCGCAACGCAACCCTGGCTTGCTGTTTGGCATTGATTTATGGGCACGAGTACATTTTGGCTAAATATTAAATGAAACGTTAAACCCTAAGCGACACGAACTAGATGAGCTTTAATTTAAATTATAATTATCGTAATTGTTTGAATACATTTCTATGCTGCAATAGAGATAGAAATCGGATACGAAATGTGGATGAGTGTGCGGCAGGGAAGGGAGGTGCTTGGAGTAGTTGCTACGGTGCGTTGAACTGCGCAGCATGCGGCTGGGCGGCGACCCTTGTGCTTAGCTGGGGTTGCCAAACCCTCAGCTCAGTCAAATAATGACGCCTACAATTAGACGTACAAAACTTTGACTAACAACTCAGTTCGTGGGCTGCTGCTGCTGCTGCTGCAATTACGCTGCTGGCAAATTAAGTTAGCGCCTCAACCCGGCCCTGGCCCTAGCACCGTCCAAACCCCAAAGGATTAGCTGCATAAAACGAGCACAAGAAAATTATATAAAAATTTTTCTTACAACTGCAAGGCGAGCCGCTTGTTTGTTTGCCACTACGCTGCACCTTTCTGCTAGTTTTAATGAGGCAGCCCTTCAGCCCGTTCTGTTTGCACAGCCCACAGTAAGACAAGCCAGCTCTCATCGGGTCTGCCCAACTAGCTTATACTCTGGATCTGCTCATACTAAACAAGAGACTACACAACAAATTGTATGTACTTGGCTTTTAGAAGCGTCGAGATATGCTCTGAAAACACGAAGTCCAAATCGATATTTATCGATTCGTTAACAACCGGACAAGTTATCGATAATTATCTATACTGAACTCGATAGTTTGGAACATCAAGAGAAACTACGTTAAAATATGTAAGTCTCAGCTTGTAAAGCCTTTGACTGACAGGCATATATGGCTAGACCATATATTGATTGAGGATGTCAAAATCATAATACCCTTTCGTACCCATTGTGAGTACAGGGTATAGAAAGGTGAAAAGAAGGTCTGATTAGGCGGCAGTCAGCTGGCGGGGCAGGTATAGTTAAGAAAGCGTATTTAAAACTTGCCAGCTGCCTGTTTAATTATGGCTTGAGTTAAATTCGTTTCTAAATGTTGCAACAGCTCGCACCGCGTGCTCGTGCCTCATCGTATTTTACGCACATGAGCCACAGCCCGGTGTTTGGTTCTGGCCAAAAACTGTGCAATTTGTAATTAAACTTTCATGCGGTCTACACCACAGTCAAAAAAGTTGACTTTTGATTATGCTGCTGACCAATAAGCGCAATCATGTGCAGCAACAGCAACATCAACTTGCAACAACAACAACAACAACAACAACAGCAACAATAACAACTGCAATTAACTGGCGCATAATTTCATATGCGCTGAAGCGCTGGCCGAGCGTTGGCTGACCAGCAAACAAATTGTTGGCTTAAATTCAAAAGCGGCAACAATTTATGTGCCACACAGAAAAAACGAAAACAACAACAAAAAACTTGAACAACAACAACAACAACAACGAGGCAACGCATTTGAGAGCACACAAAATTTTTTTGGCTGTCCGCCGCGCTTGCCACTTGCCCCGGTGGCAGGCAGCACCATTCCCTGTGGCTTGCAAATTGCACCAAAAACAGTCCACATTTTGTTATTGTATGTGTTTTTTGTTTCGCTGGCAGTTAAGAATTGTTGGCAACCTCTTTACGCGCCGGTCAGCGCATATTTTCAACAAATATCTAACTAATATTCGCAGCAGACAAGTTGCATTAGGCATGGCCAACAGAAGCTTTATCAAATGCAATTAAAATGCGAATGGCAAACAAATATGATTTGTAGTCATACAAAAGGGACTAGAACATGAATAATTTGGCAAATGCATAAGTTCCTGATATTGTTGTGAGTCCGAATCTGAGACAACTTGTCTAGTTGTGAAGGCTACTATATAGAAACTTTGCCAGCGTTTTGGGGGTCCTGATTAGGGTGAAGTAAAACCTGAGTTCCTTATATACTCTGTTCAGTTAAAGCTGAAACAATCGGAGAAGGGCTCTCTGTATAGCATACGAATTAATGCTCGATAACATAGCATACTTTTGTGCGCTTGAGAAAAACATGTGAAAAAGTGCATATATGCAACATGTAACGGAATATTTCATATTTATTATATGCAAGATGTCTGTTGTCATTAATTATAAAAAATCGCAGATTGAGTTATATTTTAGACAGAAAATTTATTGAGCACAGCCAATTGTCCAAAACTCTGTTCACAGTATAAAAGCTAACAACAGGTTAAAAAGATCTGTGTTTAAATATTGCACATAGCGAGCATATATGTATATGGCTAGATCTACGCAGGAGATTATACTTATTGACTGTAGAATGGAAGACTTAGATCTATAAGCCTCAAATATTACATGTTAATAAACACGAAAATACATGAGTCTATAAAATATAAACTCCCTTGTGAAAAGAATATTTAAAGTGTGGCAGATACTTACAAATTTAATTATATATATTTATACATATATTTAATTATGTATATAATTTATTTATGCTTTATAATTCAATTAAAGTATTTAACAGTTGGCTGCAGTTAAGCTGCAGCTAGCCTCGATGACTCGGTGGCAGCTTCTTTAAATGCAAGCATTAATTTTGGCGCGTTTCTTTTCGGTGCTCTCTGTGTGGCGCCCCAGCTGTCTTCAAATGTGCCACTAAAAATATTTTCACACAAAAATTGCCCAGACTACAAGTGGCAAGCAGCAACAGCAGTAGCAGCAACTGCGAAAGTACAACAACAAGAATAAATAAAAATAAAGAGAAAATATCATGTAATTTTACATTCAAGTGAGCGGAAAATATAAATAAGCAGCAGGTGCTCATTTCCTGTTCCGCAGCAAACATGGTACACTCGCACACACACACACACACACACAGGCTCACACACAGACAAGCGCACACACTTACGCAGCTGGCCAGGCATATCCTGGCATTTGTAGCAAAGACAGACAAACCAGACTGCGAGAGATGTTCAGCCAGCGAGATGCATCCATTTGAACTATGGCCAACACACACACACCACACCAGCTGCTGTTCATGTGTGTATGTGTGTGCAAAAGTTCATTTATATAACTGTCGCTGACATCGCTGTCGGGACGTGGGCGACATGCACACGCCCACCTTATAATGAGCTTGGGCGCACAGCAAAAAAAAAATATGGCAAAAAAAGGGAACTAAACAACTCCGCAATGAACAAAGGCAATTACTTGCCCTTGGCGCTAATAACTTTTGTAGGTGTCAAATGTATGCGCGTGTGTGTGTGTACATGCATATTACATGCTGTGTGTGTGTGTGTGTGTGTGTGTGTGTTTGTACAGCTCTATAATTAACAAATGATTAATTATGCATGACTTTGGCTTGCGCTGCCACTCGTTATCAGCTGGGGCATACGTGCTCCGGCCCCCATAGCACCAGTCCCCACCTGTGCCGTGCTCTGCGTGTGCTGCTTCCGGTTTGCCCTTTTTGTAGCTTGGCCAAAAACTGTTGGCCATTTATTGGCTTTGATTCATTAACATTTGCTTCTATGATATCAAACGAACCGACCCCATCTAAATGGCGCACTGCAATGTTAACGTCTGCGCCCTGTTTAGCATTTAACTGTCAGCTTATTTACATCGAACATGAGAGTCGACAACATTGTTTGCATACAATTACAAGGAGCTGTCCTTAGGGACATACGGAAATAAAGAACGCTTGACAACAAAGTCTCGCTGCCAGCTAAAAATAGTCTTCAAATGGCAAAACACAATTTTCCTTCATTGAATAAATAATGAATGTGTGTGTGTGTGTATGCCCAATATAGCTCTAACTGATAAATCATCTATTTATTTATTATGAAAACAACTTTTACTGACAGTTGTGGCTATGGAAAAATAAACAAAAATATTTAATTAAATTATGGGAAAATAAAGAAAATAAAAAAATAAAAGATAGCACGCCGTAGATAAAATGCCCTTTTAGCTATTTGACAAGCATTGTGAAGCTTGTAATTGCTGTGCTTGATAAAGATATTTCCAAAATCAAAATGTATACATCTAAAAATTCATTTTTCGAACAAAAGACTGTTGTAAATTCGATTATATAAGTGGAGCATAATATAACTCGTAAATGCCTGATTTGAACAAGATATGTTGATAACAATACAAATTATTATTATAAACATATCCCGCAAATATTCAGTATTTACTCGCTATCCTTTCCTTCTTGATATCCGACTACTATATCATAAAGCTATAGGAAAGATCGGTGGAATAGTAGGACCTTGTACGGCAAAATGTATTCTCTTTTCAAAGATATTTTCAACCAGCTCAGGTTTTTTGAGCTGAACTATTTATTGAGTTTATTAAATCTTCGTCATGCCGAAGATATACTTACTTTCTCGTTTATTTTCAATCTTTTTTAAACAATATAATTTATTTTTTATTGCTCAATTTGCCTGACTAATTCCCATAATGAACAAGCTTTCAAACGGGCGTAAGTTTTGTCATATTTTGAGCGTATTTACAGTATAAAATATTTTCTTTCAAATAAATTTAAGCCAATTAGGTAAATGTATTAAATTGTCACACAATATTTTAAGTCAAGATTTAAAAATAATTTAAGAAATCGGGCGTTTATCATTAAATCTGAGTTGAGACAAAGTGAATATAGATGAATATTTATATATGCATATTTATATAGTAATAATTATATAAATATTTGAGGGGCTGCTATCGAAGATACGCTTATTGTATTTCAACAGTTAAGACAGCTACTTATATATTAGAGTGGGGATTTCTAGTTCAATTTGCTGAATAAGTTCACTCGTTCATTTTCTGGCCGTGAACTAAATCTTACATTTAATTCAGTTGTTCGGCGATTCAGTCGGTCATGAACGATGAATTCTGCTCAGCTTTTCAGTCGGTCATGTACTATTCGCTTAGTTATGCAGTCAAATCAAAAGTGAAATTAAAATCCCGCTATCTTTTATGTATATTAAGAACTGAACATCTCAAAAGAATGTATCGGTCAGGAACGTCTGAGTTGCATACAACGTTCATGACCGAATGAACGAGTACAGAATACATCGTTCATGAACGACTGAATAACTGAACGAGTGAACTAAATGACCGATTTAGTTCACTAATGACTGAATAAGTTCAGTAGTTCATTTTAATGATCCGTTCAATTGAACTTGGTCTGCACTAAACGACACAACTCTATTATATATTATATTTATGTTATTTTCTGAGATTTATTTAACTTTGATATTCATATTTTTATATTATTTCAATTAAAGCAGCAACTTTCCGTGATCCCTTCATTTAGATTACAACATAATTTGTAAAAAATGTTTAAGCTTAATTTTAAGTACACTTAGCTGTTTTCAACTTAAAGTTTTTTACATTTTTGTATATCTACCCACACACGATCCGTTCAGCCTTTTGCTCCGGCTTTGGTTCAGGTTAGGCATCAGGCTCGAGGGCAAAGCTTGATGAGTAATTCATGCGGTACGTGTGTGTGTTTTGTAGAGATTCTTGCATGTTGCAACCAGTTTGCTGAAGTTCTGCTAATGTTGCTGAGCTGCAATAACAATACGTGTATGTTGCAATAACAACAAACAGCAGCAGCAACAATGCGGCAACATGCCAGCTTGCAGCAACAAAAGCATGCAAGTATTAAACTATGCAGGTTAATTTGACTAGAAACGCCGTTTGCTGCTGCTTCTACCACATTCACTGCTTGTCATCTTGCTGTTGTTGTTGTTGTTGTTATACCCAGAACCCATTAAAAATGAGTATAAGGGTATATTGTATTTGTGCGAAATCCAAATGTATGTAACAGGCAGAAGGAAGCTTCTCCGACCCCATAAAGTATATATATTCTTGATCAGCATAAATAGCCGAGTCGATCAAGCCATGTCCGTCTGTCTGTCCGTCCATCCGTCCGTATGTATGAAGGCAAGGATCTCAGAACCTATAAGAGCTAGAGACTTGAAGTGCTAAAGACTTGTTCCTAGTTCCCGCGCAGATCGAGTTTGTTTCCGATAATCGATAACTTACTCCGTTTCCAAGCAATCGATAAAAATCGATATCGCTATCCTGTTTTTTGGACAATTGGTAAATTGGTAAATAATAAGAGCTAGAGTCACCAAACTTGACATATAGCTTCTAAAATAGAATATATATATGCATTTTATGTTGGAAGAAGAGGGTTCAGGGTATCCACTAGTCGGGAGCTCCCGACTAGAACCTCTTACTTGTTTTAGTTGTTAAATGAAGGCGCCCGCGAGCTACTTGGACACAAAGTTGGCCCAGGCATGTCGCCTGGCCCTTTTATTATGCCTTCTATGGCGCTACAGTTAAAATGTGAACAAAAGACAATGGACAAGACACTAGCGGCATAGTTGTAATCTATGTACACACGCACACACACACACACACACACACACATACACACACACACACTCGCACACACAGCACATATTTGCAGCATACATGCAACAGACTCTTGACTCTGTGTGTGTGTGAATGTTTTCCACTTCAAATGCGGCCCCCTTTAAAGTGCAACGTTGCGTATGCGCAATTATTAAATGCCGCATGAGTCACAGTCGCTACGCCCCGCCATTAACTCTGATTGTAAATGTATAAATGCAATTTTCAATATAATTGCCCAACAGCCATTTGACACGATTTTGTCAGAGTGTTAATGCCATTAAAACTTGTTAACGCCATAAGAAGAGAAAAAAAAGTGCAGCACAAATTAAGCACAGGGAAAAAACGTGAAGTGCGAAATAAATAGAGTGCAAAGCAATGAGTACGAATAAAGCGCACAACCATAATAATTATACGACTATTCAGAATATAGATAAAGTAGAGAATCGATATAGAAAATATAGAGAATCTTTGCATTTGAAGTGATTTATTCAAAAGTGCTTTGAAGGGTTTTTAGAATTCAGATCTGAGTTTTATATAGAATATGTGATGGCACATTTTGTATCTATCTTTAGAAAAGTATAGAGATTAAAGCATGTGCATTTTTTCTAAAATAAATTTCAATTATTTTAAATAATTACCTATTTCTAAGCTGCCTGGGTTATTAAGAGAATTATTTTAATTAATCATATTTATGTTTTTCCCTTCTAATCTGACATCTCTATTTGGGATAGGCTTTAAGTCCAAATCTATTGCCACAATTGCGATTAAGTATTCTGGCTATTTAGTGTGGCTAGCGTAACCCTTAACAATCCCCAATTTTACATATTTTTAAATATTTCTCACCAGCCCAGTGCCAAAGCACGAAAATCCGATAAAAGCCTTGTCAAGCCGCCGTCAAGCGACCAAAAAAAAAAAAATTACATATATATATGCACATACAGAGGCACAAAATATAATGAAAGAAAAAAAAAAAGAATGAAAAAGTAGACCATGCGGCACAACATCCGTAAGTGCAGACCCGGAGCAAGGGTTGATTGCTGCCCATGTCCGCCAAACAAAAAGTGCTCCACAAGCCCCGCAAGCCCCTCAAGCCCCGCCCAACCCTATACCCATAGGGTAAACCTTTGACGCTTCATCGTTGCCGGAATTCAGTTACTGTTGCTGCTGTTGCTGCTGCTGCTGCACACTAATTTCATTTTTTATACAAATCGAGAAGAGTTCTCGTATTTCGTTATCGACTTTTGTTTGTTAACGCTTAGCTTGGCGATTTTCGAGTTACTCGCATTCAGAGCGAAATGTTTCCTTTTTTGTTTATTTTGTTTTTGTTTTTTTTTGTTTTTCACTGGCATCGAAAACAATTTTTTGATGGTTGTGCAACGCGTTGCGGAATTTGCATTCAACGACAATTTATGCAAATCGCCTTGTCAGCCAAGCATTGCATATTGAATTAGCTGTCGAAAGGGCGTCTCAATCGAAGCGGGGGCGTGGCATTGGACCATAGACAAGACAAAACTGTGGCCAATTGGCGGGCGATTTGTTAATTATGCGAGTACGGCAAGTAACCCACATTTGGCAGGCAGGCAAAGGGAAGTTTAATTCCATTTGTATTACTTTTGGCGAAAAAGGAGCCGAAATATGAATGGGTTGGCCAAATGGCCGGTCAGCCAGAAGGCCGAGGCAAGCGAGTGCGCTGGACGTGGCCGACAAAACGAACAATAGACCGTAAAATAAGTGCAAAAGCAGCCAAGCAGGCAGGCAGGGGCAGTCGAGCAGGCAGCATAAAAAGAAAATGAAAAACTTTGAGCGAGCGCAGAAAATTCAGCGAAATGAAAAATGAACAAAATGCCCTAATGGCAAAGCATGCTCAACGCTAGACAGGACCCCGTGCCGGGGCTGGAGGCAGCGCACAATGAACAGCATGTTCCTATTTAAAATAAGAAGAAAAAAAAAAGCCAGAAAAAAGAAATGCGACAGAGGTAGGTATTAAGCAAGAAAGAAAAAAAGCCAGCATCAATTGAACAGTTAAACTTCCATTAATTGTGCGCCAGATCGCAGCAGAGGGACGTGGAGGAAACGTTGTAGGTCACAGGATGTGCCTGGCTGTGCCAACTGTGTCAGTCTCAAATTTCCAAATGCATGAGATGCCTGCGTAAACAGGTCAGCCACTAAAACCGTTGGCAAGCTACTTTGGGCTGGCCAATTGGAAATGTGCTTGAGAATTGGAGTGGGGGCATTCAATTACATGATTGTGTCATTAGTGGGGGGCCCCAAAATGAAATTAACCAACATTTGGGCAGCTAATTGGTTGCCTAAATGGCCCAAGCAGCTCGTGTGGAAATCCATGGAGCCAATCCCCCGAACAAACCAACCTACCTCCCCTCCCTGCGACTACACTCCGCTTCAATGAAGCGCACCACCTAAAGTGTCGCCAGTCACACTTCATTGAAGACTGTCAAAAATTTTCCATTTAACAAATTAGCAGGCTGACAAAAAAAAAAAAACTAAAAATATAAAAGGAGCCAGCAGCAGCAGCAGAAAACAGCCAATTTGTGCACCACTGCGACACAAAAGGAATCCACCCAGCCGAGTGGAGCAATGACACCGAAATTAGTATTAAGTTGAAAGTAATGATGATAGGCCGGATGAGAAACGCCAGCTGCTGATAATGAAATACTCGAAGGCCAACAAAAGGCTCGCCCACTGATTCCGTCTCTAATCCGCTAACAATTATAAAAATAAGAAAAACAAAACAAAAAAAACACCAAAGGCAGAAAAAACAAGTACGTGTGCGCTGGTCGCAAGTGCCAGACTATGGAATACCCTGCACTCAGCTTCCATTACGAAAGTTCGAACTTTTTTCGGCACTTTTCGCCTGTATCTCACACAATGTAAGGGTGGTATGCATTCTTGATTAATTTTGGTACTTAGAGTCCGATCCTTTTGAAATTTTGATAACGTATGTATAAGTTTTCGACAATGTTTCTTAAAGAAGTTAGTTAGTCTATTTATACATATATGTGGTTATTACCAGCTAGCTCTATACTATATCTCTCCGACGGTTATTGTCTAGCATATCTTATATGTCAATGTCCAAGACTAATATATATATATATCTCGAAAAATAAAATGTCTAAGTAAAATATTTATACCACATTTTTGTGTATCTAGCTCTTATAGAATGGGAGAAGATATCGAATTAATAATAAATCTATTCTCTCTGAATATGGGAGACTATATATTTCTAAGAGTAATTGCTTTAAAAATCATATCTCAAATCGGTATTTATCGGTGGGAGAAGATATCGAGAACTAAATTCTATTGCCTAGGAAAAAATATATTCCCGATTTCGATCAACGCGTTTCCAATCAGGAATATATGCTCGTTATGGGATCAAAGACAGTTCCTTCTGCCTGCACACAACTATTATACCCTTTTTGCATACTTTAAGTGGGTTCAGGGTATAAACATTAGGCATTGCCAACATTAAAGCGCATTTTTGTTGCGCATTAAGGCAACACTTTTTAAACAGCCATAGAAAATATGTAAAAAAAAAAAATAAAAATAAAAACCAATACGCAAAAAAAACAACAAATATTTCAACACATAAAAAAAGAATGGAGCGCAAGTGTGAACGGGCAAACATAAATCATTTTCCGGAAAATGAAAAGCTTTGCGCAACAAGTCGACGAAACAATAAAAATCTGCTTTAGAGGGGGCAAGAGCGAAGTTTGCTAAAAGCCAGCAGCGAGACGCAGACACGGGGCTGGTTGGTTGCAAGGTGCCATCGAGCGGTTGACCGAAAAGAAATATATGTTAAATTAATATATATTAGAATTAATGGCTGTTTGAGGGTGCAGAAAATACTAGGGCGGGCGGAGAAATCGCCAGCTTTGAATGAAAGATGGCGACTTAAAATGAACTGAATATACTTTAAGTGCACGAATATCCATTGAAATGAAACAAGTGCTGTTAATGCCAGCACGTTTCAAAATAATACTTCAGAGCACATTTTGTAAAGAAAAAGAAGCAAGCTATATTATATAACTTAACTGAAAACAAAAACCCTTATATGATAGCTGCAGCAACAAACAGCCAGAAAAACTAAAGAATTAAAAACGAGGTCTTGATATATTCGGAAGGCCAAAGTCTTAACACTCTTATAGACATTTCCGTATTGAAGATGTGTGAGTGTAGTGAAGCTTGTAAATGCTCGATTTAATACAAATATCTTGCAAAACATAATATTTGTCATATCTTTGAATATCTATTGTACATATGGCAGCGATATGTTAGAGGGGTTCGATCCGGCCGGCTCTGACAATCGTAGGTAGTACAGAAACAAAAATAAGTTTCAGCCTTGAAATTGCGAAGTTAGTTCGCATAGAAACACACTGAAGAGGCGGATAGACGGACATTCCCTATAAACTCGGCTGTTATGGTGATCTGGAATATATATACTTTATGAAGTCGGAGATATCTCCTTCTCTGAGATATTGCCAAACAATTCAAAACATATAATGTTCATACATATAAAAATGTATATAAACTTTTATTCTAACATTTTTATAATCACTTTTTTCAAGCATGTTTATAATTAATTATTAAGTTTAATTGATTTTATATATTTTTTCGCTTTTTGCTGGATAATATTTATCAGTTAGTTTTGACGTTCACGTCAATTAAAATACTGTCTGCCAATTAAGCATTAAACAATCATTTGTACACAATAATTTCTGGTATTTACTATGTGATACACCACCAAAGTGGGCTTCAAAATCATTCACAGATGCATTTATATATGCCTGTTTTTGTGTGTTCCCGGCAATCCTGGCAATTTGTGGTTCGTGCTCCCGTAATGTGAGATCCAACATGATTTATGTGCCCAACACACAGAACAACAGCAACAACATTTGTGCAAATGGCACTTAAAACACTTTTTTTTTTTTTGTATGGCATTACAGTGCTGCAAATAAGTATATGTACGCATGAAATACTTTTTCCCCATTGACACTTTTTGCAGTGTGCTCGACTAATGACATCAGGTTTCACATATTAAAGTTTTTATATGCCTCCAGTTAGTTAAAGCACGTCAATAGAAAGGAACTATGTTTGAAGTACATATAGGATGAATGGGGCTTTACAATTGTGTGGAAATGTTTGAAACAAACAGCAAGAAGCATATATTATGTATTCTGATTCCATATATTACATATCTTCTAGATCTGCGTGTGGAAAAATCGCGAAAATACGTTTGTATGAAACATTTTTGCTTACCATCTGATCGGTTTAAAACTAATTTGCAAGTTTCTTTGAGATAATTATATTTCAAGCATGCCACGGGAAAGGGAAAGGCTGGGGTTTACCCTGGGGTGTACATAGGTACAAGTTTTCGACCCCCATAACTCGCTCAAACCTCAACATATTTTCATAAGGTTTGTCTTTTGGGTTAATGGTTTGAGCTCAGGATCAATTTGGCATCTAAGTCGGGCAACATTATTTTTGGTCAAAAGACAACATTTCCCACTAGTATAACTCGGTAAAATCCCATTAGAATTGCAGCCTAATTGTCAAAATAAAACAAGAAATTTAGTGCTGTGAATAACATTATTTACTTGTTTTATCAGCTTATCAAAATGTGTGTTGCTCTAATTTAAACATGTTCTAATATGACAAAACCGCCACCAGCTAATAGATGTTCTAAAAACAGAGTCCCAAATATTAATTAAGCCAAATGCTTTATGGTAAAAAGTAGTGCTAAGAGTAGAAAATACAAAAATTAGTTCCAAAAAACATAATGGATTGTTGCAATTGAAGAGCTCACCTTGGGATCGGCCTTTTTCCAGCACTGATGGAACCACCAGGCCTTGTGGCATAGCGTATCGCCCTCGGGATGTATACAATGCTTGGCCATGGCCATCAGATTGTCGCGTATGGAGTGCGGCACCGAGGAGAATAGCGTGTCCAGATGCACATCGCCATTGTCATCCACCACCTCGAACTCATGAAACAAACAATTCATGTAGCACTTGAGCTTCTCATCATCATGTATTTCGCCATCGCTGAACTCCTTGATCGCAGCTGTGAATTGTTGTGTTGCAATTATACTTATATATGTACATTTTTTTTTAAGCTACAGACTGCATTAACTTACACTCGCTGACGCCGGTCTTTTCCACGCAGATGTCGTGGAAGAGCTTTGCCATTTTAAGTACGTTTGTCGGTGGATACTGCAATTAAAATGCATTGTTTAAGTAGGCGTGGCCTCAGCCCAGCCCAGTCCAGCCGAGCCGAGTCGAGCACTTTATTAACTCACGTTCTCGTCACGCTGCGCCAACGCCGGCGACATCAGCGCATCGCTGAGCAGCGACAAGACGATTAACAGGCAGGCTGCGACAGGACGATGTGGCCGATTTCGACCAAAGTCACTCAAAGCCATTTTCATGTAGCTTCACTGTAAAACAGCAAAAATTGTTTGTTTCGGCCTTGTTTGCGAGTTGTGAAAGGCGAAACAAAAGCGACGATGCATAACAACAAAAACAGAGCGGGCAACAGAAAAACAAAGCCCAAAAAACATTAAAGAGCACACATTTTGCGAACTGACGAATTTTAAATATCCTAAGCAGGCGGACAGTGGTAAAGGTAGCTTCACGCTGAGCTCACGTATCAGATCTCTATCTATTGAATATCCTTTGTAGTAAGTTTATTTAGTGTATAACTGGCTAGTTGATCTAGCTATAGGGTCTGTATTTAATCACATTATTTATGTTTCTCTATTAATTATTATTTTTAGTACAAGCATATTTAGCCAGCTATAAAAGCCTCTTTATAGTCCTTAGATGAGTGTTTTTCTATATTGAGCAAATGCTGTTTCCTTTAACTTTTTTTTTGAATTAAACCCTGAACATGTCTTTAGGCTCAAGAATTTATTTTCTTAACAACATACGAGACCTATGTAAATGCTGTTTTCTTGAAAGAATCTCCATTCATTTTAAAGGCGAATATCTTTAAAAACAAAAGCTTTTCTTATATCTACGACAGATCTATTCCATGTTGATCTTAAAAAGCGATAATTGACTGAACTGAACAAAAGGAAGACCTTCTAGCTTAAGTTTCATCTAAACGCTGAGTAAAATTTTCCAAGAGTTATCTATTCATATATAGCGACAGATTAATCTACATCAAAATCAGATTATATAGGGTTAGATATAGATAAATTCCAACACTTTTTGGTAATTCTTATGCGTTGCCTACTTTCCGACAAAATTGACAGACTCTCGGCTAGGGTATAAAATGTGAGAACAAAATGCAGGATGGAAAAGGATGTAGAGCTGGCAGCGACGACGTGCCACGCGTGACAGCTGGACAATGACAATATATGTACATGTATATGTATGAGTGTGTGTGTGTGTGTGAGTGTGTGTGTGTGTGTGTGTGTGTGTGTGTGTGTGTGTGTGTGTGTGTGTGTGTGTGTGTGTGTATGTGTGTGTGTGTGTGTGTGTGTGTATGTGTGTGTGAGTGTGTGTGTGTGTGTGTGTGTGTGTGTGTGTGTGTGTGTGTGTGTGTGTGTGTGTGTGTGTGTGTGTGTGTGTGTGTGTGTGTGTGTGTGTGTATGTGCAGCTATTTGATGTTGTGAGTTTGTGAGGGTTTTTCTAAGTGCGCTTTTTGTTGTAATTTTTATTTCAGGAAGCTATGCAAGCAGGGGGACAACTGAAGTGAAACCAACAACGACAACAACAACAACAACATAGAAATAAAAATGAGAAGAGAAGAGAAAATCATTTGTTTCTTGCTAGCTGAGCTCAGCGCACGCTAAATTAATTCTAACCGCCAGCTGAACAAAAAGCTCGCCAAACGGAAACGGAAATGCTGGCCGAGACGTCAGGACTTCAGCGGGGGCTGTGTTGTCAACGTTCCTTTCTTTTCGTTTTGTGCACAATGCACAATCGTCGTCGTGTTAATTTTTGACAAGCAGATGCCCACGTGCGCTGCTGCCCCGCTCCGCCCCGCCCCGTTCCTAATCAAAGAGGCACAGTCGCAAGCCATATAAACATAGAGGCGAGTATAAAATTTGCCATTCGCTAGCTTGGGTTTTTTTTTTTTTTTTTGAACAGGAAATACAATAGAAAGACGTCAACTTGTGCACAACTGTCACTTTTGTTTCATCAAATGTCAACGCAACAACCGAAACAAAGCCACAAAACGACGTTGCCCCACACACACACAAACACTCACACACACACAGACAAGCCGTCATAAAGAACGAATGAAATTACAATAACAGCAACAGTTATGGGCCAATGTGTGTATGTGTGTGTGTGTGTGTGTGTGTGTGTGTGTGTGTGTGCCACACAGTTGGCCCTGGCAGCAACGATGGATGGTTTTTTAATTGCCATTTCAATTTTCGTTATGCGAATTGCCGTTGACGCGTTTTTTTGTTGTTGTTGTTGTTACTGTAGTTGTTGCTGTTATTGTTTACCTCCGCTGGTTGCCTTTAAACTATCAACGAAAATAAAGAAATTGTTCCGTCACACGCGACACAGAAATTGTTTGACAACCGCAGTCAGAATTGAATTTGCTTTATTACCATTGCTAGCGAGCCTGTTTTATATCGATTTTCAGCTACGGATTTTTGCATAAAGTCATTGATGCACAATTTCTATAATTTGATTTTGTCTATGTCCATATTTATCTAAGTTGCCTGTCATTGCCGCCCGCACTATTAAATACTTGACTCTATAAATGTGTGTGTATATTTTGCGCGTTGCACGCAACTGCAACTGTTTCCATGCCACGCCCATTTGCGTGTCCACAATTGCTAGCTGCAAATTAATAAAACAAAACAAAAAACCCTTGGCCTCTCTATTAAGACCAAAATGACATTTTTGTCTCAAGCCACAATTGTAAAAAGTTCTTTCAGTTTTTAATGACTTTTCTTGCGCTCACAAGGTTTTCGAAAACTTAAAGAACTTTTAAACAGAAATAATCGCGCGCTTGTCGATCCAATTTGGTCAGCCTGTAGACAAGTATATATTATTCAATTATTCTATTGCCCAATCTATAATTTGGCGATTGCAAGCCTAACACGCAGCTAATCGTAACAGTAAACAAATAACAAGTACTTAAAACTAATCAAAGCAATTAAAGAAACGTCACGCAGCTTGGCGAGATCGAGTGTATAAATAAAATTATTCAATTATATTTAAACTTTCAACAAACCCTAAGCACTATGTTAAGTTAACTCATTTATTAGATTTTGGTCATTTTTTAATTTATTAAATATAGATTTAAAATAATGGTATATTTTAAAGACACAGAGCTAAAACATATGTTTCTATAGTACCCATTAAAAATAAAAAATGTCCAGGTCTCGACTGGGAGTTACCTTAAACCTAGGAATCGTTACAAACTAGCTGGCATCTTTCTGTGTGTATGTACTTAGACATATTTACACAAAATAATACAAAAATGTATGTAACAGGCAGAAGGAAGCATCTCCGACCCCATAAAGTATATATATTCTTGATCAGCATCAATAGCCGAGTCGATCTAGCCATGTCAGTCTGTCTGTCCGTCCGTCCGTCCGTCCGTATGTATAAACGCAAGGATCTCAGAACCTATAAGAACTAGAGACTTGAAATTATTAGATGTAGATGCTTCTAGTTCCTGTGCAGATCGAGTTTGTTTCCGATAATCGATAACTTACTCCGTTTCCAAGCAATCGATAAAAATCCATATCGATATCCTGTTTTTTGGGCAATTTTGGTAAATAATAAGAGGTAGAGTCACCAATCTTGACATATAGCTTCTAAAATAGAATATATATGCATTCGATGTTGGAAGAAGAGGGTTCAGGGTAGCCCCTAGTCGGGAGCTCCCGACTAGAACCTCTTACTTGTTAGGTCAAAAGTGTATGTCACAAATGTGATATACAGAGCCCGAGGTGCGACGATCAAGAGTGTGTTATTTAAAATTTTGTGGTGAATCCTATGCGAGAACCTTCAGAAAAACATTTCATGTATCTAGCATCTTAACAATGAAAGATAATATTGAAAAAATGTGAAACATGTCAAACTGCAATTCTCTAGCTTTCTAGTTTCCAAGATCGACAAACAGACTGAGTATCAAAATCTTGCATTACATGTTCTTAGACGCTTTCATTTATCCATCACATACTCATATAGAAAATCAGTAGAGCCCTTTTTCCATATTTATTGGCTGCAGGGTATAAAAATACAAAAATTGATCAAAATGAACGAAATTTTTATTTTATTGTTTTACCTTGTTACATGTCAACAACTGTACCTCAAACTTCACTTTGCATATATTCCACAAACTGAATTTTTATTAAAACGATATTGCAATATTTGTAAAAAAGAATATATATAAAATATATATTATTGCCGTTACACCCAAAACTGCTTGTTTGGTAGGTATTCAAATTTGAATTCCTAGTTTGGTTGCAATGACAACTGCAATTGTATACAAATTGCCAGGTTTGACATATGAAATGAGCAAATGAATGAATACAACAATCGTCACAGATCCAAATGCAATGACAAAATGCCAAATGGAAAACCGGAAGCATATAAATTGAATGCCGATTGTCAGGTAGCGCCGCCCTCTTGTTGGCTGCACATTGGTCATTTGCATGTGCGCCGGGCTTCCAGATTTATTTATTGCGTCCTTTGAATACAATTCGAATTTGTTCGCCGAAGACTAATGAAATACTAATGTGATTGTTCACAATTAAATCAAGATATTCGCTCGTATGATTTCTTCATATGCAAATATGAATTGATGTGCGCTGAGCTTTGAACTTTGTCAAATGAATTTGTGTTCTTGATATTGATATGAATATATACATATATATATATCTATGTGGAGAAAGCTCGTTATTGATTTGAAGTATATTTCCTTATTGGCCTCGTGTCCAAGCGTCGAGCTAGCAAGCGGAAATTCGATGGTTCAAACCTACCCTGAACCCATTAAAAATGGGTACGAGGGTATATTGTATTTGTGCAAAATCCAAATGTATGTAACAGGCAGAAGGAAGCATCTCCGACCCCATAAAGTATATATATTCTTGATCAGCACCAACAGCCGAGTCGATCAAGTGTCCGTCTGTCTGTCTGTCCGTCCGTCCGTATGTATGAACGCAAGGATCTCAGAACCTTTAAGAGCTAGAGACGTGAAATTAGATTTAGATGCTCCTAGTGCCTGCGCAGATCGAGTTTGTTTCCGATAATCGATAACTTACTCCGTTTCCAAGCAATCGATAAAAATCGATATCGATATCCTGTTTTTTGGGCAATTTTGGTAAATAATAAGAGTTAGAGTCACCAAACTTGACATATAGCTTCTATGCATTTGATGTTGGAAGAAGACGGTTCAGGGTATCCCCTAGTCGGGAGCTCCCGACTAGAACCTCTTACTTGTTTTACATGTTGCAGTCAGAATGCATATGCATGCATATTGATGAACATTTCATATACCCCTTAAAACCCATTTTTGTCACGCCATTTTCCACTGCATAGTTCGATTTCTTTGAGCACATGTCATCGTGTTCGCTTGGCCATGGAGTTCCATAAATTATTCTATGCCAATGGCATTTAATTCGATTCCGTAGAAGTGCGTTGGCTGCTTGACCCACAGCCAATTGCAAATGCAATAAAAATAATGCAACAACAACAACAACAACAACAACAAAGGCACGCAGGCTATAATTATTTATGCGAGCAGAAAGTGGAGTCGGCAGCCGCATATTAATTTTATAACGATGTCATTAATGCTTGTCGATGCATAAAATTATAGATGCGCTCTTTAGATAGCGCTAATTAAATAATTAAATATGCTTTAGGCCATGGCCAGTCAGCGGATTTATGTGCGCTATCCATCAGCCACGACAATTATGGCGCTGCGAATTTATCACAATATTCCCATAAAATTCAATTCGCAATTCGCAGACCCAGCGCCAAACTAGCAACAGCTGCGGCAAAAACTTTATGCGTAATTGTATTTTCATATTTTTTTTTGCAAAGCTTTTCGCTCATATTTTTGGAATGCTCGTCAAAACGCCATTTGCTGACTAAAATGTAAATGGAATATATACAGAAATATATAGAGAATAATAAGGAGAATAAAATATATAAACATAAATCATAAGCCGGCATAAACCTTGGCCGGGTTCAGCTTGTCCGTGTCTCTGTTGCTGGGCCCGCGACCCCTCGGCTTCTCGACCCCTCGACCGTCGGCCCTCGTCAACGCTCAGATGAGAAAGTAATGCTGGCAAAAAGAGGTAATTTATTAGCTTAATACCTAGCCGCAAGCCGGTGCGCTAATCAGGTGCAATGACACTCACCTTGGGATCCGCCTGCTTCCAGCAGCGGTGCAGCCAAAAGGCGCGCTCACATTTTGTATCGCCCTTGGGGTACAGACACTTCTTGCCCATGTTGACCGCAATGTCGTGCATGGAGTCGGGCAGTCGGTCGAGCAGCTTTTCCAAATGCACCTCACCATCCTCGTGCAGCACATCCGTCTCATCAAACACACAGTACATATAGCATTTGAGCTTCTCGTCCTCGTGCACCTCGCCGTCGCTGAACTCCTTAATTGCCGCTGCAGACACAAGTTGCAAGTTACAGTGACAGATGGCAACAGCTTGTTTGCATTAGTCCGCCATCAAACTGGAGTCTGCTGCCCCAGCTTATGGTGGTTATTTACCAAGCGCTTACCTTCTGTGACTCCCGTCTTGCCAACACAGCTGTCATGCACGGGCGCCAACTCCTTGAGCAGCTCCGGCGGTGGATACTGCAAAATGTTGTAGTTCATTAGATATATCAAAAGCATAAAACGGTTTTTCTCTCTCCGAATGTCAGTGATGGCCAAATCTAAGTAGATGCAAGTCTTTAAAATCCAATCTGTGAGATACCACACTTTTCTAGACTTCTCTCTAGTTACAAATTTTCTTAACGGAATATCAAAGACATTCTTCAGTCGAAAATAATGTTTAAACTCTCAAAACTATTTTCTCGCTTTGTTTTATTGCCTGTTCAATATTTATTTGCTGAACTTCAAAAGAGTTCAGAACTGCAAAGTGCCTACATATATGAGTTCTTTTTCTGAAGTATGTGATTTATCGCTTGTTAAATTAATGCACTCGATAATAAATGTACTCTACAACATAGTTTTTCCAATACCCTATAGAAACATTACTCGATTCCATATCTGACCCAATATCATTGTATGCTATATATCAAAGAGATTTTATCTTTAGTTAAATTTATCAAACGAAAGATTCGTCAATTATAGATCGTGTAATTATATAAGATCCTAGTCTTATATATCTGCTGATACAAATAGACGTCAAAGACTTTGTTTTTTAATTTAACAAAATCTCTGTAAACTGAATGTCTTTGAAAATCTGCGAAAATCTTTTCTAAATAGTATTTCTGATTGCAATAATGTTTTCCCAATACTTTGTAGTACCAAATTTTCTCGTAAGGGAAATTTGTCCAAAAGGAATATTGAAAAGTATACGAATCTTTGTTTATTGTGACCTATGGTTAATTTTGGATAATCGCTTTAAATTAAAATTTTTTTAAATATTAGAAAATGTTTTTTAAAAATAAAAAACTAAAAAGCAATATATTAAGCAAATTAATCATTTTGAAGGTTAGTTATCAATGCAATAATTCGAGTGTAGGAAAAATATATATCGAATTTTTGTTGCAACAAAGTACCAAATCGGGTACAGTTAAATCTCTTCTTCTTTTAGCCAGAGCTAGTGAGAAATGCACGTATTGGCTGTATCTTAAGCACAAGTTTAGCTCCCGTGACTTTTCTGTTCATTATCTTAACGTGTGATTTGGCTTATCTAGACGCTGGCAGCAGCGATCTGCTGTTGCTTACCGTTTCATCGCGACGCAGCTCGGCTGCCCAGCTGCCACGCCCCATCAGAGAGTATAGCAATAAAATGCTGAAAATGTTAATAGTGGCACGCAGCAACATGATGCCGCACAGCTGCTGCTGGTCAAGTTGCAACGTGACAACGCCGTCAAGTCCAAAGTAGCGGTAAGCTGCGGAAGCGCGCACGTGAGACGCCGGATATCTGGGATCAAGGATTTACTGGCACTGCAGCCAGCCACTGTACGTGCAGTCAAGGGTATTAGCAGACGAAATTGAATGACGTTCGCAGCAGCAGCAAACCAAAGGCCAAATGCAACTGTAACTGCCCCAAGCGGCAAGTGGATGCTTTATAGCCCAAGTATGAGTCGAGTTGGAGCGCGGGCGCGAGCGAGAGCTTGATCTATGTAATTAGCTGTCATTAATTGCTGCGCAACAGTGCTCCATAATTAAGACAGGCGAACGGAGTCCACAATTTGTCAATCAAAAAGCACTCAGCAAGGCGCGAAAATACACGGCTCGAGCCGAAATAATCATACGCCATGTTTGACGGCCGAGCGGCCAAGATGGCGACCTCCAAAATGCCCAGCTTACATGAAACTGTGCAACAAGTTAATAACAACAATAAGTTTATGTAGTGTCCGACTAGCAAATACCCTAAACTTGTTGCTATATATGTATATACACAAAAATACACACAAGCAGATTATAATTACGGCCTGCAATGTGTATGAATAGCAAAGCCAAAGTCTGAATATTCTGGATCCGCATGTTACTCTTTTGAGGTCAGAGCTAATATATGTAATCGGAGCAGCGATTCTTATCGATTTTGTAACTACAGATTATGTTGTCGATAGTTTAAGATAAGCAGCATCTAGTCAATATCTTCAAAACTGGCTTTTAATCAATGTTGTGGCGTGCGAGAGCTGGAATCCTAGAGGTTGATTATTGACCAACCTAATGTGATAATCGATATATATCGATTTCATACAATTAAAGGTAGTTGTCAATAATTCAAGATAATTTCCATGCCTAAAATGCTGTCTGTGCTTTTTGCAAGCTTCGATATATTATCTAAATTCGGAGAATCGATTTTTTATTGGGGGGGGGGGGGGGGGGGGGTGTTTTCGATGATTTAAATTAAACTTCATCAGCGTAGGAAATACGTTTCAATTTTGAGATCTTAGAGCTTAAAGATCGACTCATTCATAGAGACAATTTCGGCCCTGCTGCTGATGCGGATCAAGTATATATATATATATGCATTTTATGTGCAGCTACTCTTCTTTAAGCTACTCTCTTTTTTGTACTGTTTTATACAGGGTATAACATCAACACGCACAGCGCTATTAAATATAATGTGAATGCCAGGTACCCCCAGGCCCGTAACCGCAACCCATCATTTGGGGCCACACGAAACGCGTTAATTACGGGCGGCCATTGCATTTATATATATTTTTTTTTGTTGAGCCCTCACATTCATTAATTATTATGCAAGCTAAGCGCTGGGCAAAAGTTTTGACCGGCTCTCCCACTCCCAATCCCACCTACTCGCATACTTTGACATGCAAGCGCAACGTGTCAAATTAATTTTTAATAGCCAACCCATCGGCCACCCAACCAGCGACGCTTAACTGTTGCCAAATAATAGATTTAAACGAGGCGCACAGCAACTTTTGGGGCGTACGCTCAGGCATTGTAATTAAAGTTTGGCACCAGTCTGCCCCCCCCCCCCCCCCCTACTCCTCTGCCGCATTTGGTGGTCAGTTGGAGCTGCGTACCCTCAAAATAAACGTTAATATGCGGACAAAGTCAGTGCCAAGTTGCAGCATACAGCTTGACATGTGGGTGTTGCCGGTTGCCGGTTGTCCTTGTCCTCGTCCTGTTTGCCATAATTGCGCAATGTGTTGAAGGCATTTAATGCAGACGTGTGTGTTTGTGTGTGTGTATTGACATCTGACACTTGCAAATTAGATGCCGGCAGGCGAATGCTCAGGTCACAATGTTGCATATGATGTTGCATGCCATTGTTGCATGTGCGCATGTATGCGGCCTGTCTGCATGTGTGTGTGTGTGTTGTGCACAACTTATTGACACCTTATTTGCGCTCACAAAACGCACAACTCGTTTGCGGTTTGCACATGCAATTTACATGTGTAATTTTTCGGTGCGCTGCTTGCCATGAAAAGTTGCAGCTGCTAACCGCAGCGGCGGCAGCAGCAGCGGCAGTTACATCATTGTCAGCGCCAGGACAAGCCAGGATGACACAGGACAACTTCGTTAAACGAACTGCAGCATTTGTGCAGTTTGTCAGCACTGGCCAGGGGCGGGCGCAATGGCTAGGGAGGTGTGGCACATGCAGCAAATTTGAATAGCGCGTTTGTTGCGGCCATTTGTATGGACTCTTGTGGTGACCGGACATAATCGATTTACTGTTGTCCAGGTCCGGCGGCCGCCTTGCTACGCATTTCATCAACATGCAATAGAACCGACAAAAAAAAAAAAAAAGCCAGGAAAACTCGAAACGGAAAACTGAAAACTGAGTACTGCATAGCAAGTGCTGAAAAAGGGGTGGCCCGCCCGGGAGTAGGGGCTCTGAAGGCTTCAGGCTCAAGGCTCCAATGAATTATAATTAATGATTGCGGCCTGGGCGGCGGCTTAGCTCTTCAAAATTTATAGCCAGACCCAGGCCAGCCAACTGGCGGTGCGTAATAAATTTAAATTAGCACTAGGCAAATAAATACGCACCATAAATAACTGGCCAAGGTCAACAATTTGGGACTCCGGCCGGGTCAAAGGGTATGGCCATTTGATATGCATTTAACAATTTAATTGCTCATTATTATGATATATTTATAAGCGGGTCAGCCTGGATGGCTGCCCCATATATATTTGAGTTGCCTTCTTCTTCTCCCTACTTTTTTATAGTTTACCCAAGTTTCAGTGCATATTTTGCTTAAAGTGCCGCTCAAAGCAATGCAACTTGCATCATTAACATATTCACAGTCTATTAATTTTCAGCACACACTCACACACACGCAAACACACACACACACACACACTCAAGTCCCCCAAGTCTCGTTGCCGACTGGATTGCCCGGTTTTGGCCTTTGGCAACATAATTAGAAACTTTTGCACTTAAATGCAAGTTGAGTGCATGCGGCCAGTCGAATGAATGCATTAAGCCAAAGTACAAGCCAAGTACGCGCTAGAAATGTGCCATAATAACTACAACTATATGAACTGGAACTCACTAAGCACTCGCCCTCTCTCGCTCTCTCTCCCTTACTTCCTCTCTCTCGCTCTCTTGCTTTTATAAAATGGTCTTAGTGTAATGCTTATGTTAGTTATATGAGAGACATAGTCATTACATAATATGGACAGTATTTTTTTCGAAGTCGAAAGCTTTAAAATAATTTGGGTTAATCTTCAATCCCCTGCTGCACCCTACTCCTCTCTAATTCGAGCATTAATTATTACCAAGTACTTAGTGATGGACTAATTTTTCATAAACTAACTATTGAATATATTGAAAGCTTTATACTGGCTTTTCGCTTCAAATTTTAAATATCTACTTTTCACATGTGGGAAATTTAAATAAATTTTCATATATTTCATATAATTGTTAAGCAAGGGAACATGATATTTTTTGTGAAAAAAAATGCCAAAAAATTTTATTTACATACAAAAATATATTTATGTATGAAGCTAAATTCGTGAGTTTGGAAGGAATTAGTTGCGTGTTAAGCCATGCTCCTGTTGCGAGCATAAATCTGTAATTAATTTAATTAAATGGCAGCTGGTTACCTACATAAATCATTAAGTTGTAGTCGATTTCGATGTTAAGTTGTAGGTCATACTCTAGCCATAATTTTTGTCATTGAATCTGGAATTGTTTAGCTCTGACCCATTTAATGGTTCGACTGCGTTTGATTGAGCGATTTGAGAGATTTTAGCCACTTGACTGGGTGGATTTTCGGGAATCGGCTGAAAAATAAATCCACACGCATTTAACTTTATGCAAGACCCATAAAATTGGTCATAAATGTATAAAATGGCATGTCATTAAAAATTAATTATCGGTTAAATATGCGCATACGACTTTTACCAGTATTTTGTGCGCGGTTTTAAATAAATTTTCGATGGCCAATGAAAGCCAATGAAATGCAACAACAAAAGTAAAATGCACAAAAAGTCATTTAACACTTGGCCATTTTCAACTTTTTCAACTTTTGACAAGCGCAAAGAGGTTTAAAAAATTAAACGCATCAGCGACTGGCCAAAAGCTTCAACTGCCCAATGGGTGCCGCGGGGCCAGAGGTCACAGTTCGGTGGGCAATGGGCAAATCGCAGCGGGCAACGGGCAGCGTCCGCCCCGCAGCAATGTCATTGATATTCATGAGCCCAGGGCGTTTGAACTTGACAGTGATTAAGATTTGACTGTTCTATCCAAAGCAATGTAGATGAAAAAAAAACAAAACTTAGAATGATCTAGGCGCGGCTGATCGACATGCCGATGCCCTGTATACAGAGATAAAGTAGCATAGGCCTATTAAGCAGCTTGGACTTTTCTCAAGAAAAGTTTCGTGATTTATTATTATATTGTATTATATGATATATATTATATATTATATGTAATTTCAACTACAATATATCTGTAATTGCATTCTGCTTGCACTTCTTTGGAAGCCTAAGCCTCAGCTGCTCATTAAAACGGTTCAAAGGGTAGCTTTAACTTATAAGATTATTTATTATTATTATTATAATCATATCATGGTAATCCAACGAATTCCAGTAAAAACTGCTTACTATACTTTTTTCCAGTTTGAAAATGGATAGCATTATATTTGCACTACATTGGAATCCCTTTAATTC
Organism: Drosophila novamexicana; assembly: GCF_003285875.2. NCBI lineage: Eukaryota > Metazoa > Arthropoda > Insecta > Diptera > Drosophilidae > Drosophila > Drosophila novamexicana. Next base: position 1,035,189 of record NW_020824827.1, on the reverse strand, counting down.
TGCAGCTCATAAAGATGAAGATAACTTAGTACCTGTCTTTAATAATACAATAATAAGAATCCAGGGAAATGCGGCAAGTAGATACTTTGCTTGATTTTAAACAAACTATGACTAGTAGAGACTTTTCTTCTATTCATACGAACTTCAGCGACTTTTCTTAACATAAAATGTATAGCATTCTTTTTTCACTAAACTGGAAGCTTAAACTTCAGCAGCTCTTAAAAATGGTTACTGTTCATAATCGGCGCTCAGCCGAAGTATATTAATTTAAGGAAATGCATCATGTAGAAACTTTTCCTGAATAATACTCCCTATTTTCCAAACATTTGCGACATATCATGCCTTTTTCACTGCATGAGAAGCCGAAACTTCAGCAGATCATAAAAATCCATACCGATTTTCGTCACATTTTACCTGACTTGATGAATACCCCTTGTTGAGTGAGTACAGTACAGGGCATATGAAAAAGGCTGCTGGTATTCGCTTTACAAATGTAAATTAGACCGCCATTTTTTGCGCTGCGGCAGATATTTTAATTTAGTCTGTAAAAATGACACGGGGCCACAAACAAAAAAAAAAACCAAAAAATAAAAAAAGGCGCCAGCGAGCTGAGCAGCGATATTTGCCCTTTGTTTTGGTTGGCAAGGGCCAAGCATCTGGCCATCTTTAGCCTTTTTTTCTATTTTTTGTTTGTTTTTTTTTTTTTTTGGTGATGGTGATTTTGAAGTCAAAAGCGCGGTTACATCAAAAGGGTTTGGCCGCGCTGCTGGGGCGTGGGCATGGAAATTTTTCTGCTGTCGAATTTTTATGCGAAAATGTCAAGCGGCTAGCACAAACAAATAAAAAGCAAGCAAAGAAAAAATTGTAATAAAAACCCAAATAAAAGGCAAATGACGGCAATTTAATGGTTCAGACGCGAAAACAATAGTGTTGTTGTTGTTGTTCTTGTTCTTGTTGTTGTTTGTGGCTGAGAGAAATGTGAAATGTGTAATGTGTTTTTGAAAGCCAAAGTTGGCTGCGACTTCTGCTGCTGCTGCTGCTGCTGCTGCTGCTACTACCTATGAAGTTTTTTATCTGCTCGCTGCAGCTGGGCCAAAAGTTGTCGTAACTGCTGCTGCTGCTGCTGCTGCTGCTGCTGCTGCTGCTGCTACTGCTGCAGTGGGCAGTGCAAAAGTAAACTTTAATTATAGCTGGACAGGCAGGCAGTGCTTCTAATGAATGCACCTCTCTCTCTCTCTCTCTCTCTCTCTCTCTCACTCTCTCCAAGTGCGTTTCTCTATTTGCCCCCCGAATTCGCCTTATTAAAACTTTTCGTCAACTTGCGATTCTGACGTTCCTTTTGGTCTTTAAGCTACGTCTGTTGCCATAGCAGAGAGCCCAAGCCCTGTCTTGGCCTTATGTATATAGTATTTAGATATATTTATTTGCATGACAACAGCAGCAAGCCAAAAAATTTAATTAGATTTAAATTCCTGGATGTCTAATGTGCCGCTTCACGTTCGTCTCGCTCTCTCTCTCTCTCTCTCTCTCTATCTTTGCTATTTTTTTGGTTTTTTGTAATTTTTATTTTTATTTTGCTGCTCGGAAATTTGTCTTTACAAGTTTTTTGCGTTGCCAGCCCAGAAATTGTTTAATTAAAAGTTTTGTGCCGCTCTTGTTGTGCTTTTTATGAACATGCTCTCAGTTTCGTTTCGTTTCGTTTCACTTCATTTTTGTTTTATTCTCTATTCTTTTTTATTTTTTTTTTGTTATTTCGTACATTTTTGTTTTATTTTTCAATTTGTTGCTTGCAACACTTAAACAGAAGAGCTGCAACACGAAAGTAGGCAACTAAAAATGATTTAATTAATTTAACTTCCGCGCTCAGCTCGCCCTTTTGGTAGTCAGCCTATTATTAATATTATTATTAAATACCTTTTCATTGAGCCGTGCGCGTAGCGCTGGTCTTTTGTGATTTTAATAAGCAGCCATTCAAGTTAAAAGTGCTTCGATTTTAATTAAGTCTACAAATGCACATCAAAGCTAATACCCGAACCCAAGAAGACGGCGTTCCCTAACAACATGATTTTAATTAATAAATTAGCCCCATTGTTTGCATCGTCCAGACAATGCATTAGCGTATTAATTAAACTAGACTTTAGTGAAAATTGTAAAAATTTGGTTGAGTTACAATAACCCAAACATCTGGCAAAACTGGAATTCGACAAAAGGCGATTCAAACAAATAAGTTTTTGAGATACTTTCTCTTCTTATATATTAGGAGTATTTCTCTTTTGATTAAAACTCCAAATACAAATCAAATTCAAAACGTAATTCAGCTATTCGAAAGAGAGTTGATGCATGTAGAATGCAGTTAAAAAAAAAAACAAGTAAGAGGTTCGGGAGCTCCCGACTAGGGGATACCCTGAACCCTCTTTTTCCAACATCAAATGCATATATATATTCTATTTTAGAAGCTATATGTCTAGTTTGGTGACTCTAGCTCTTATTATTTACCAAAATTGCCCAAAAACAGGATATCGATATCGATTTTTATCGATTGCTTGGAAACGGAGTAAGTTATCGACTATCGGAAACAAACTCTATCTGCGCAGGCACTAGGAGCACCTAGATATAAAAGTCTCTAGCTCTTATAGGTTCTGAGATCCTTGCGCTCATGCATACGGACAGACGGACGGACGGACAGACAGACGGACGGACGGACGGACAGACAGACGGACATGGCTAGATCGACTCGGCTATTGATGCTGATCAAGAATATATATACTTTATGGAGTCGGAGATGCTTCCTTCTGCCTGTTACATACATTTTGATTTTGCACAAATACAATATACCCTCATACCCATTTTTAATGGGTTCAGGGTATAAAAATACCAAGAAATACAACCAATAATTGAGCGTTAACAATTTCTTTGCAATCGCACAAGAGTTCTTTTCAGTTCGTTTTCTTTTGCTGGGCATATTACAAAACTCTTTTGGCCATCAATTGAAGTACATCGAACATTGTGCTGAGCTGTATGCAAAACACGGGCAATAATAAATTTCAGTAGCAGATATTTGATTCTATTTGATCAGTCAAAGGGCTGCTGGCTGGCTCAGGCAGACAAAGGCCTAGACAAAATATTTGCTTTTTTTATGCAACACTCACAATGCGCAATGGAAACGAAAAAGCAATCAAAAAATGCCAGAGCCAGTGCATAAAGCCAACAAATGAAGCCGGCGTACGTAGTGATAATGGCAGGGTTTCAGCTACAAAAACTCTCACACACACACACACACACACACACATATATATATATATGTATGAATATAGATACACCTACAGAAAGTGGCAATAGAAAGTATTGGACAATTGGAAAAACCAAAGCCGACCGAACCACAGAGCCACAGCACAAACTTTTTAGTCATCTTCATCTCAGGTTGACACCCATTTTAGTACCGTGGCTTTCGCATATGCCGCAAAACCTGTGCGAAAGCGAAACTAATACAGAGACCAATCGAAGGGGAGAAAGAGTAAACGAGTGCGAAGCGAGCACACAAACAAATTAGCAAAAGGAGCTACCCAAATAAGAAAACAAGCAGACAAGCCAACAAAAAAATAATGTTTGCTGTGCCGAATTCAAAATACCCTGGAATATCGACAACTGTCTTGTAATTGAAAGCAATCCGACTCGCTTGCTTCCATACATAATTTAATATACCCTGGAATGTCGACAACTATCTTGTGATTGAAAGCATTCCAATTCGCTTACATAATTAAAAATACCCTCGAACTTCGACAACCTTCTAGTGGTTGATTCTCTAGTTTCTATACACAACTAGCAAGATTAACCCAGGAAACTCCGTTTTTTATTCACGTAAAATCCGACTTTTTGCCATTTTTAGAGGTTTCCTGAAATTAGCACAGATTTATAGCTTGATTGATTGATCAAATGTACAAATAGTTTTCATTTAATTGTACTTTAATTGGATGTTAATCTTAGACCCCCAATTCACACTCAAAAAGTGTGGAACAATTTTGAACTAAATTATTATAAAAATCATTTAAAATAAATTTAAACACAATCTAGTGAAAAGTAACAAATGCTTAACAATTTTTTACAAATGTTTAGTCGATCAATTAGACAATCAGTCAATAATGGCAAACTGTTTCATATGTATTCTTGATCAAAGGCAGCTGCTACCAATAAAACCCAAAAAAAAAGGAGAAAGGTAACAGACTAAATTGAATTAAAACTCAGCCACATCTTGGATTGCCGACTTGATCTGATATACAAGCGAGCTCGTATTATTTGAGGATGAAAGGAACTACTTTTGTTAATTATTTAAAAAGGATTTTCCTAGTTATAATTAAAATACAAATGTTGTCTTTGGTTCGATTCCCAAATTTCAAGATCAAGACTGGATTCCAGTTGACAAAAGAAAGAAATGTAAAAGAAAACTTGTAATTTTTGCTGCTTACAACCCAATTTCTTTGCATAACTTTCTTTCCTTACGAATAACAACAAATGACATATAAAAGTTAGAAATGTTTCTGAATTTGAACCAGCAAGCTGACGCCTGTTAGTTCGACGCTCAGACGTTTAAGCTACGTCTCATCTGCAAAAATCATTTGAATGAGCAGAATGCTGTAGATGTTTTTCATACAAGCTTCGTTTACCATCTTAACGCCCAGCTTATACCCAAGAGAAAGCTCTAGTAAAAATTAAACTTTTCAGATTTACGACTTTCGTGATGCGTTAATCTCTAATCAGTCAGTCAGGACAAATTCTTTAATGGAGATTGCAATTGCTGTCTTCTGCTAAACGTAACGTATTTCATGCAAAATCTAGAATACCCTCTGCGAAAGGGATATGGCAAGCAAGGCTCTTTAGGGGGTCGTTCGACATAGATATACATAGCCATGAGGACGCCAGATGAAGTGTGGGCGTGGGCTTCCAGGCAACTGTGCGGACTGCTTTCCAAATGTGCCAAAGTTAATTAAGATCGAAATCAATATTGGCCCTTTAGCTAAAAGCATCAAACAAACCAACCAGTTGTGCGGCCGGCCCAGCCCGGCCCAGCCCGGCCAGGCCATGGCCAATGTGTCCGGCGTTCGTTTCAACTGCGCCCAGGGGCGTCAACAACAACGTGCAACGTGCCGCTGCCCAACAACAACAGCAACAACAACAGAAAAACGAAAGTGTCAAAGTGTACGAAGCAAAGTTCTGACTGCTAACGAAATAATTTCAGATATTTTGTGTTGCTAATTCGAATGCGACGCAACTTGGCCAAAAAGGCAGCTGGAGAAGAAGCAGAACGCATGTGCCCATCTTTGATTTGGGTTTTTTGGGGGCTTGGTGCTTGGGGCTTGAGGCTCGGTGCCGCCCAATGGCCATCACAACTCGAACTATGTAATTTAATTTGCCTAAAGTTCGCTGCCTTACTGCCGGGGCCTCTCTCTTAGTTACTCAAGTATTGGTGGGCCAAATCGAAAATCCTTTTGTACTGCTAATTATATAACAAGTTCTAATGCTGAGCATTTCCTAGAATTTATGCAGCGCGACTAGCTTCTGTTATGAGCATAATAAAAAAAAGGTATAATAATAAAAATGCAGAAGATACTATTCGAAATGAATAGGTGGGTCCTTGTATAGATTATAAGGCAGCTTTGACTGCTAAGATGTCTTCAGACTAAGTAGGGCGTTTTTGTTGTTGGTTACTAAAAAACCGGGGAAAAGTTTAAAGGGTTTGATCTTCAAGTTTCGGTCAGATAAAAAGAAGTGCACAATGACTGAGACTATCGTATGCTTGCATTACGCTGTCATTCTAACAGCAGAACCCATTTATGTTAATCATTATGTAACGCCATATGTAAGGCATTCTTTTAAATGAGAATGTTAAACAGTAGTGCCAGTCATTCCTTGGCCTGTGGTCTGCGAATTTAAGAAATGTAGCCTATATTTATGTGAAGCTATAAAACACAAACACAGGTCTAAAGCCTATGGATCCTCGATAATTTTAAAGTTGAGTTTATCTTGTGAGCTTTGATATTTTTAAATAGAAATATTGTAAGGTCCGCAGTCTTTTCTAACTCTCTTTAACAACACTCGACAATCCATTCCATTAGTTCAATCGTTCGAAATATTGTCTAAACAATTCCAAAATCGATACAACTCGCTCATTCAGCTATCGATAAAATTCGTCGCTAATTTCTATATCGATGCATACATCGCTTAGATCTTATACTTAAATGTTAAGATCTTTACAATATTGTTAATTTGTAAGGCAAATAAAAGGGTTCTAATTCTTAGTTCTTAGGCTGCACTTCATAAATTCATAACTATACCGAATTTAAAAAAAAAGTAATATATATACATTTATTAAATATTTGCCACTCAAGTAACTTGACCTGAGCCCATAAGCTCTTTTTATCGTCTGGCTGCACTCGAATCTCATTTTAAACCTTTAATAAGCGTATAATAGCGATACATGTGTTAAATCTGTTAGCTAAATGGTTTTTCATGGACATAAATTGGCGATTTGTTGCTGCGTCTGGCATTAACATAATCCTGGCGATAATTGAAAAACACGTTTGTGGCCATGTTAATGCACAGAAAAACAACAACAATTTATGTTAATAACAATAACAATTTTTGGACTTTACACGTTATGGCAATTTAATGAACACGACGAAACACAGCATGCAACTGGCCAAAAGTATGCTCTTGGCCCGATAAGCGACCAACAGCAAAAACATTGTTGCCGCTTAACAATGTTGGCCTTTAATGAAAGATAGTCGGCGGCGGCGAGGCGTGGCCAGCTTTAAGCGCCACTCGCTTATCAGACACTTTTGCCGCAGCTGGCTCGTAAACCCTTCTGCCCGCGTTTATGTGGGCCAAATCAAAATGAATGGCTAACCATAACTGGCGCACAAAGTTGCAGCCAAGTCTCAAGTTGTCAATGCAGTTGATATAATTAGGGCAGGTGCCGGCGGACGGGCGAACGGGTGGGTTGTCGGTTGCCCAATAGACAGCTCGAAATGTTGCCCAGAATACTGACTTGGCTAAGTCAGAGCCGTGGCTGTTGCTGCTGCGCCACGTTTTAAGCCAGAAATAAAATTAAAAGTTTGTGTACGGCCAGGCAATCCGCTCTCCCACACACACACACACACACGCACACACGCACACACACACACAGTGCCAGCGAAACGTAAGCACCCACAGTGCTCAACCCAATTGCTTTTAAATGCATAAAATTTGATATTTTATGTGGAGGGTTTGGCGGGCGGGCAGGCTGCTGCCTGTGCCAGTACAGAACAGCAACAACAACAACAACAACAACAACAACAACAACAACGTCGTCACTTAATGCCCACTCACACAGCCATTGGCTTTGGTGTTTCGCAATCTCTGCGCCATGTCCCATGTCCGTGTCCGTGTCCGTGTGTCCCTTCTTTAGCCATGCCCTCCGGCTCCATATCCCGTGACAATTGCAACCGGAAACGCACATAAATGTTGGCAACTAACTCGATTTTGTTGTTCTGTTCCTTTTGCTGTTGCCGTAAAATATGGCAACAACATTATTGCTGCTGTTTGTTGTTTGCAGTTTGAGAGCGCCCAAAAAAAAGAGTCCACACAAAGTCCAACAGCTTTCTTATTGAGTACGTAACCTAGCCTGAAAGTGATCGCGATGCTTGAACTAGAAGCTTGGTTTTCATGAACTTGGGTGTTTCTCAAAAACGAACTCCGTGTTCAAATAAATTATTCAAATGTTAGCTTGAAAGTCTACAGTTCTGTCTGGATAATCCATAATATTTTCCATTTTTTTTATTTTATTTTCTTAATGTCAATACTTACGCAAAAATATTAAAAAACAAAATATTTGATCTTTATTAGGTCTGCTCTTATTTTATCAGTGTTGCCTAACGTGCTAATACAATACATATGTGTTATTTTAAATACTATCGTATGTTAAATTATTTGCACATGCTTAATACAATATCCCTTTTTATTTATTTGTTTTTCCTTTATAAAAATTTATTTTTTATTTATTGTTTTTAATTTTTTTTTTTTGTATTTTTATAGCAAACTAGCTGTAAGTCTGGCCTATTTTATTCATTTTTTATGTTTACAGAATTATTTTATATTTGAAGAGTATTTAATAATTGTCATGATTAAAATCTTTTGTTTTTAAAAATCAAAGCACACATACAGCCACACATTTTAGGCATGAAGCGTGTCGAAGTCTGTGTCCAGGCACTGTGCTCTTTGCTCGAGCACTTTTCGCGCTGACTGTTGCATGTGTCCACACACACACACACACGCCTGTGGGGCGTTAAACGCCATTTTTCAGTTCGAAACTCAGATGAGTTAACAATGTGCCAAAAAATGCCAGTAGCCCGTTAATTGGTAAACGGCAGCAAGAGGCCATCAAATTATGGCAGCAGTTCATTAAAATTGTACAGAATGTGCATAATTCTCGAATTAAAATTCAAAAGTTTGCCATGCCAAAATAATGAACTGGCGAGGCAATCTGTTGCCAATAGTCAAAAAGTCATAAATTTCAAATGCAGCAACAACAACAACAACAACAACAACAACAACGACAATAAACGAGCTGAACGTATGGCCAAAAGTATTGAAAGTGTGGCAAGAGCCAAGAATTGTGTGGGGCATCATGGATTGTTGTTGCTTTACGAGTGCTCAGCTGTTGGTGAGGTGTTTTGTGGGTGGGAATGCGGCTGGCTTACCAATAATAACAATAATCATAACGGCAACAACTTTGCGCCGAAAAGTGCCAAAAACATTTCATTGATTTCATGTGACGCCGCGCCTTCAAATCGGCGGCTGCTGTTGCAATAATTTTCAAATTTTCCATTTGGGCCACGGCGCCATTGAAAACACAACGCAGATGTTGCCACGCCCACACGCCCAAACGACCCACACGCCAGAAGTGTTAAGGCGTAGCAAGCGCAATAAGGTTGCGCTTATATACTCGAAACACACACACACACACATACAGCCGCTCCCCTCTATATCCATCCACCCCCACTCCAGTTGCTGAAAAGCGATTTTTCTTTTATGCCGATTTTTGTGAATTATGTGGCAGCAATTGTGTTCAGGGTTCGATTTTTGGCTCTTTGTATTGAATGCCTGGCCCCGAGGCGAACCAGAAAAGCGTGGGAAAACCTGTGTGGGGAGGCGGGTTTGGGGTGTGGGTGGGGTACCCAGTGCAAAGTGTTGCAATGTGGCGCATAATTAAGTTGACCAAGGCGTTTCGGTAATTGGTTTATTATGTAAGTGGCCTTAGGTAGGCAAGAACTTGGCCAATTGTTGAGCTCCAACAACAGCCGCTGGCCTGTGTGCCAAACATAATGAGTTGGATCGAGTGGATCGCCCAAAGGATGGCGATAACCTTCTGATTTGCAGCCTTATCAAGTAAGTTGGCACTTGTCGAGAGTAGCAGATAACTCGACTAGCAGATACCTCGCACGAAGCTGCGTCTGCCCGTCACATGCGTGCTTCTTTCACTCTCCCGATATATATCTATCTATCTATCTATATATATATATATATATATATATATATATCCATGGAAGAAGTATACAGTACAAAATACGTCGATCTCTTTCTCAGGTCTATACACTTAAGATTTGATGTATTTATTCTCTTATAACACACGTAGTATGAGCATCTCAGGTTTGTCGATAACTCATGCGATAAAAATCGATTTTGCGTCCAACCTTTTTCTGATAAATCGAAAATTATCAGCGCAAGATACACCAAATTTGACATCTAGCTTCTCGTTTAATATATACGAGTTAAAACATTTCACTTTTTGTTAACTTCCCCCACATTCCCTCAAAATCGAAGGAAATTAACTTTTATAAGTAGACACTTGCGCTTTGGCATATACGAACTTTTGCAGGCCATATTAAAACCAGCTACATGAAATTTGTTATTGGAAATATTTCATTTTTTGGCTACGAGTTGAATCGGCGTGTAGGGTATATTCTCAGCGGACGCTCGCGATTAAAGCACTCTTGATTTTCAATATCTTCTGTGCTTAGTTCCCAATGAAATTACAAAAGTTGTCCAGACTTGGAAATGAATGAGGCCTACATGAAACATTTTCTTATTATTATTATTATAGAGCAATCGACATAACAAAGAAGATGCTTCTAGCATTAAATATCTGCGAAATATGCTGGAAAACTGTGTCTAAATATATATTAATATATCGATTTTGGAATAACAGCAGAAGTTATCGATAATTAGAAATTAACAAAGATACACAGGAATCTCCGGAGCCTTTCGCTCTTGTTATCAATGAGATCGACTAATTTCTCGAATCGAATATTTAGACAGACAGAGGCAGGCTCTGCTTTCATCAAATCTGTTGTTGATGCTTTAAAAGAATATCTGTTTTAAATGCAGTCGAAGCTGCCTTGTTTGGCATGTACATATAGAAGATTAATCTAACTTAATATACCGTAAAACAAGTAAGAGGTTCTAGTCGGGAGCTCCCGACTAGGGGTTACCCTGAACCCTCTTCGTCCAACATCACATGCATATATATATTCTATTTTCGAAGCTATATGTCAAGTTTGGTGACTCCAGCTCTTATTATTTACCAAAAAAACCTTATTATTACCCAAAAAACAGGATATCGATATCGATTTTTATCGATTGCTTGGAAACGGAGTAAGTTATCGATTATCGAAAACAAGCTGCGCAGGCACTAGGAGCATCTACATCTAAAATTTCAGGTCTTTAGCTCTTATAGGTTCTGAGATCCTTGCGTTCATACATACGGACGGACGGACGGACAGACAGACGGACATGGCTAGATCGACTCGGCTATTGGTGCTGATCAAGAATATATATACCTTATGGGCTCGGAGATGCTTCCTTTTGCCTGTTACATACATTTGGATTTTGCACAAATACAATATACCCTTATACCCATTTTTAATGGGTTCAGGTTATAAAAAGTGCATTAAATGTATATAGTACAAATCGTACAAATCGTATTCCAAGTGCAGCCACAATTCAAAAGTCATGCAATTATATGGTTTTTGAGCTTTTGTAGCCATTTCTTGGCTGAATGAGTTTTGTTGCGCCGCGCCAATTCTGATCAATCATCAATTAGTTGTCTCGGACTTAACAATCAGTTGCTTTCTACTGGTCACTTCTATATTTATTTTCAATTATAACGCATGTCGCTCTGTAATGGTGCTTTATTATTTGCGCTGCATATTGTGAGTATTTGTTGTGTGTGGGCGAGGCGGAGGGGTTTTTTTTTTTGTTTTTTTCTTTTTCTATTTATTCGATTCGATTCTATTCTTGCAGCGTGCGGCGTCTATCGGGCTGTATGTTTTATTACATGCCAAACATTTTTCATATTTTCCGCATTACTTGCATTTATGTATGAAGAAGTCTCGGACACACACTCACACACACACCAATACAGACACAATGTTATCTTTGCGCTTCCGGCTGAAAGCATTTCTTAGCACTCTCTCGTTCTCGCTCTCACTCTGGTGCTGCTTTCTTCTGGCATCATCAATGGCCCAACGTGACCACCAAGTTGTCTTGGAAAATGGTCAAAAAATAAATGGATGATTGAATGAAAACCCCGCCAGCTGGCAAAGGCATGAACTCAAGCAAAAAGTGGCCAACAGCAAAAGGCCAACTCATCGTCTTTAAAGCCAATGTTGGCCGCGCCAATTTCCGGCTCTCTGCTGCTGCCTCTGCTTCTTCTTGTTGGCCAACTTGCCCAGCTCAGCTGCAGCAGCAGCAGCCAGATGCCAGCGTCTTGCATTCATTGGGCCATAAGCTTCAAATTTGTGTGCCCCGCTTGAAATCCACTCGGTTGGCCGACAGCAAAATTGTCTGCACCAATTTGGCTGCATTCTCTCATGGCTCTAACTGCGGCCAGACGCTTTATTAAATTTCTACTTTCAAGTCCATTTTTAAAGGTGCCACGCTCAAATTTAACTGCGGCACTTTTCACGTTAATTTGAGGGACTGAAGCAAAGAAAAAAAAACGCCAAGTGGATAGCCTGGATCATTATTAAGCTTGTTTTTGTTGCCTCTATTATTACATGCATAAATATTTTCTTTTCCTATTTTTGTAGATACGCTCATACAGGGTATTACAGTTTCGTCACGAAATGTGACACAAACAAAGTCCTTATAAAATAATTATATATATTTGCTTGATTTGTGTGAAAAGTCCGGTCGCTATGTCCTTCTGCCCTTTTATCTGCGTTAAAGAACCGTTTGAACAGTTCTATATTTCTTAGATATAGGCAAAATCATATCAACATCTTAGCATTATATCGAATAGTTATATGTAAGAAAGTTATCGAAAAAATGATTTGTGTACTTTAAGATATCTTGACCAAAGGCAGAAAGAATGTACTTCACTTTCTTTATGACATGATTATTTTGTTATAATATCCTTTTAAATACAAATAATAATAATAATAATAAGCTCAAGAAGCAGCTGGTTCTATAATCAGCAGGCTTTGCTCTCCTTGTCCCATTTTCGAAGCCTTAACTCGTTGAGAATTACAAGCGTCAAGCAATGAAAAGACGAGCATACTAGACTCCCATTTCTGTTTAAATATGTCCAGAAAAGCGTGTCAACTCCAATCTGACGGAATTAAAACTTCTGTGCCTGCAAGGGTATTTAATATTCGGTACGCTGCTGACAGATGTTCTTTTTTTGGTTTGTGCTTTTTTGTTTTTGTGCTCGTTGTCATCTCGTTTGCCTGCGCCTTTGCCTGCAACGCGCCTTCGGGGATAATTGAAATTGTTTGCGCAATTTTACACTCCAAAGGCTAATGGAGTAGTCGACCGAGTCCACTGGCCAACTAACTGTGCCGAAGCGAGGCCAACAAGGCAACAAGCCAGCCAGCCAGGCAGCTCGTGGTCTCGGTTAGCCTAGAACTGGCATCAGGATCGGATGCGTGTTGCAGGGCATCTGATGTTTCACAAAGCAAAATAATGCCCAAGGCTGTGCCGCCAGAAGTTGCCAATGAAATGCTAGGCAAATTGAATTTGTGCATTACAAATGCCTCCACAGATAATTTCAGTCAGATAACAAGTCTTAACAAGCCCACAATGGCCAAGACCAGACCACACACTGTGGCTCATCTCATCTCATCCTTTGTGTCTGTCACACAGTGCAATTCCCAAATTAACAGCAAATCGTGCGAGTTCTTCAAATGCCGCATCCAATTCAATAATTGTATTGAAAGCAAACGCTATTCGAATATGATGTTGGCATTCATGAAGCTAATAAAAATTGCAACTTAATACTAATTTATGGCAGCTCTGGGAATTTCAAATTGAAAATAGCTCAAACGTTTGCTTCAGGCAACACGATTTTAGTTCTTGGAACTACAAACTAAAAATATCATAATTTTTATATTTGTTTTTTATTAATTTTTACTTTACTTGAAGCAAAGGAAAAGTTTACTCTTAGAGAAAAGAACTATAAATTCAAATGACAGACGTGAGGCAGAAAAAGATAGTTTTGGAATGCATGTGACTGCCCGAGTTCTGCCTACACAAATATTTACTGCACGAACTTCTGTTATGTAGTTGGGTTCGCATGAGCTTTACCATTCAAAGTTGAATAGTTTTTGTAAGGTATTTGCTGAAGAAGTTGCTCATTAACTAAAACACGCAACTAAAATACAATAGACATGCCCATGTGGCTGATTGGAATGCAATTAAAATTGCCGTCATTGCGGTGGCATGCATCAAGTTTAAAGCACGACCTGGCCTTGCCCCACCTGACAAGTGCTTGATGGCAGCCCAGGACGGCGGGCGGGGAGTTACGGGAGGTGTGTGTGTGTGTGTGTGTGTGTGTAAAGCCTTTTGAATATTTGAAGTGCTTTTCACACCTACAACAAGCAGACACAACACTTGGCACTCCTTTCTTTTTACTTATTATATACCCTGGAACCATTGGAAATGTGCAAAAAGGGTATAATGCTTTTGTACAAGTGTACGTAGCGTAAATATATAATTGTAAGTAAATTATATAAGATAATATAATATAATAACTCTGAGGCTACAAGAGCTTTAGACTTTTGAGTTGGAACGTTTTCTTATTGCCTACGCAGATCAAGTCTCTTTTAAATGTTCGAATATTCAAGTCTTTTCCATGATATCGATGTTCAGTTTGGGTTCTTTTTTAACCGTATATCCAAGCTTACAATAGCTAGAGATTGAACCCCTTAATAAGGGGAAGAGTTATAGCTTTCAGCTGTGGTATGCACACACCTCTCTAAAAACAAGATTGTTTTCCTATAAATAGTGTGGGCTTAAGCCAAGAAGAAGCACAGCCACAGCATAAAATGTGTGTGTGTGTGTGAGGGTGTGTATTGTCTTGCATGTGTGCAGAGGGAGGCAAGCGGAAATGATTGTATCGTCAGTTAGGTTCTCGAGGGTATCTACTAGTCGTTCACAGCCAACCAAAGCCCGCTTACTTGTTTTATTAATATTTGTTGTTGTTGTTTGTGCACGCATGACGCCTGCAAATAAAACAGAAATTACAGCTCATTAGAAATATGAAACAAAAATGTAAATAAAAAGGCATGGAAAAAAAAAAAGATTGCCGGAGGGCAGCAGCAGCAGTGAAAGGCGGAAAGGAGGAGCAGTAAAAGCAAACAGCAGGCGGGTGGCGCAAAAAGGATTCAACAACAGGATATGCCAAGGCAGACGACGAGTGAAAAATGTAAATAAAATATTGCACAATCTATGGGGAGGGGCAGGGAGAGCGTGACAGAGGGGGAAATTGTGGGGCAGGCAGCCACTTGAGCACGTTGTCAAGTGTGTCCTGGCGCTGGTGTCTGTTTGTCTGGCAACAACAACAACAGCAGCCAGGACACATTATGCGTCGTTTAAATAGCAATAAATCTTGCATAAAAAAGCGAGCCAAGAGAAAGAGAGCGAGAACTTGGTTGCAACTTTAATATGAAAATCTGTTTGGCCAGGACTAACGATGACAACGCCCGAGTCCTGCGCGCATATTTGCAACGCTAATTTAGCAGCAAGTCAGCAGATTGCGGCATGGATCAGCTCGAAGCCGGACCGGGCCGGGCCGGGCCGGGCCAAAAGCTGACAAGCCAGCGTAAAGGCCATCAAGTCATCAGAGGCGCCGCTGCCATTAAAAACTTGCTACAAAATTAACTTGACCAGGACACGAGGGTGTCAAATTGAATCTTCTTTCCACTTTCCTCTTCCTTTTTCTTTTTTTTTTTTTGTCAACCCTCAAGGCGCTTGCCGTCAATATGAAACTCAAAGGGATCAGCGTTAAATGTTGCACGCAACGCCAACGCCATCCATCTTCCTTAATGTCAGCTGCAGTTAGTGCCGGCAGTGCCCCACCCCCCGACGCTCCTCTCTCCTGCTCATTATGCTAGGACAAAGCAACTACTATATAGTAGTAGGACTTTTCACGCTTTTATGATTTGCTAACGACATGAGCTGCGTCCTGGCTGGCTGCCGTTTTAAAAATCAATTTCACCCACCGCAGCCAGACCCTGCAGCTGCAAGCCACCCTCCTCTCCCCCCCCCCCCCCCCCTCCCCTGCATCATCTACTGTTTATATTCGTGTCATGTCGCCGACTGCAACAACGCCTCCTGCCTCAAATGGCAGCAACATCAGCAGCAGCATCAGGAGCAGCAGCACAACAAAAGCCAATAGCCGTCAACATGCCGTTCCGTGCTGCTCAGCTTCATGTCCTGGAAGGATCAGCCCCCCCCCCCCCCCTAACTCCACCCCCCTTCCCCACGGCTCCCTGTTCGGGCTCTAGGCAACGCCGCCTGCTGGCATGCGTCAGGTGTGCCATTTTAATAAATTATGCATCCTGCTAAATGCTTAAACAATTGAATTTCATATTTACATAATATGTAATATGCTGTGACATCATTATGCAATCGGGCGGGGGAGAGGGTGCAGGCAGGGGGATTGGCGGGGGCAACATCCAAGACGACTGCTTCTCCTTGCCTGACACTTTATTGAATTATGTTGCGTGCTGAGTGGCATCCAAAATATGACGCAAACTGTGGCAAGACTCTGCGCACAAAAGGCTAGGCTCCACGTTGTCGGTATTCATTACAGCCTCAACTCTTGCTGCCTTTTAATTGAATAATATAGTATATTAATTAAATACATATATGCTAAGTGCATATATCAGTTGTTAAACTATAGCTATATTTCTTTTTATCTATGACATCAATTTGATTATTTAAAAGAGAATGTGCCTGAAAAATCATTCAGAATTTTTCTATTTTCTTCTAACTAACTCTCAGTCAGAATTTGTTATACCCCAAGCCTAGTGAAATTGTGTTAAAAAGGGTTTTATAAAGTCGTGCTTGTGTATATATGCTTGGTCAAGTATATATATATTATTATAAAGTATATATATACAGATATCTGAATGAACATATTTTCCCCTGAATATATACGAATTTGAGCTAAAAGATTCGATGTTAAAGCATGGAAAGCTGACACCGAGAAGTATGTGGAAAAAAATGGATTAACTGAAAGCCAAAATTTGATTCTTAATTAAATGCAAATCATTATGCAGAGTCAATTTAAAGATTCTAATAGAATATTTTGTTCAGTTCCTTGTAAAACAAACTTAGGCTGAACAAAATCAACTAAATGCTTAATATCTTCTTCTTTTACAGACATACACAAATAATAATGAAACAAATCGCTTAGAACCTGTTCTGTGTGGCATCCAAAAAGCCCAGAAAAGGCAATCATGCCCATTTTGAGCATGATTTGTGAGCTCAGGTGAGTAATATTTCATATATTTCCATTCTTCCAATTCTTTTCTTCACACTCAAATCAATCGAAAACAAATATTAAATATTAAAACAATTTAAACTTGACTACAAAATAAACCAAAAAGGCATTATTTATGCTGAATTAAGTCAAGCGAAATAATATAACGTATACGCATTATGTATACGCCACTTAATACAACGTTTGCGCATTACGTATACGTCATGTAGAGCACAAGCGACAGAGCGGAGAGCAACTAGCTGATTGACTGACTGACTAACTGACTGACTGGCTGATTGACTGATTGACGCAGCACATTTACAAGCAAAGACTTAATTACAATAAAGCGCCACGTGACTGCCACATGTGTGCGTGTGTGTGTGCGTGTGTGTGTGGCAGGGGGAGCCAAGGGCAAAGGGCGTCTAATCAAAACTTTTATTTGCATGAAATTAAATTCAAGCAATTGCACTTAATTTGCCAAACAGCCCGAACAGGCGGCGGCGGGGCGATGCCAAATAAACAGGACGAAGCGCACGAAATATATAAAACAAAAAAGATTTACGCAGATAGAGAGAGCGAGACAGAGAGTGAGAGAGAGCGCGAGAGAGAGTGAAACGAAATTAAAAAGCAAGCAAGCGTGGCCAAGGGCCAGGGCATGCGGGTGGAAAAAAAAAAAAAAGAAAGAAGGCAAGTAAATTATGGCAAAATCTAAGATGCTGGGCTGGGGGCGTGGCAGGCGCAGCCGCAGCGCCAGCCTTTTGAAGTGTGCACACGCACACACACACACACGCACACACACTCCAGACGCACATAAATAAAGTATTTGATGTGCATGAAGTTAATGTCTTATTATGCCCAAGTTGTCAAAAACAAGCAGCAGGGTCCGATCCCCTCTGCCCCCTCTCCACGCCCAAAGTAGTTAAACGCTGGCTGTGTGTGTGTGTGTGTGTGTGTGTGTGTGTGTGTGTGTGTGTGGATGGGCGTGCATTTTATGAACTTGAGCTCTGATTTGGCTTAGGCGCCGCCCGCGCTGCCTGCTTAATGATAACAAAAACTCAACACAAGTGATAACGCGTCAAATTACCAAAGCGCCAAGCTCATGTGGTGTGTGTGTTGGTGTGTGTGTGTGTGTTGGTGTGCTGGTGTGTGTGTGTGTGCCGTCGCGGGTGTTGTAAATACAATCAATGAATTTCAACTGGTTGTCTTGGCTGCGCCTAACCCGAACCCACATTTGCAATTGTCTGATTTGTGTGTGTGTGTGTGTGTGTGCGTGTGTGGTTGTGTGGCAAAAACGAAATTAGGCAAATTTAATGAATTTATGCTGGTGGCGTCTCCTTTTGTAATCCGAGTGCGCGCGCAGCGAAGTAAGTGACCCGCTTCCCGTTCCTGGTTAAGTGGCTTCCCTTTCTGGCCAGAAAGCGGGTGGAGCAGGCGGAGAGGAAGGCACATGAATGTGTCGCTGCGTGTGTGGACTCTCAGCAATTTGCCATATCATTCGGTTGCGCCGGGAAGGCTATAAATGCGCTGATTGGGGGGTAGCTGGTTAGTTTCGGCTGGGGAGCTATTAATTTAGATACCATTTGTGGTCACGGCGCGCGATAAGGAAATTATCTTTAACAACATTTAATCAAAGCGTTTCGATGGCAAGAGAGCTAAAATAAGTCATATTTTAGACCGTGAATAACAAGCTAAATAAACAAATAGAGGAAGAAAGGCCCTTGCTGACCTTTGTCTTTTGCAGATATATGAGAGAAGTGAAGATATCGTTAAAAAACCAATAAGTTTTCCATATAAGAGCCTACTATTCGACATATCGTTCCTATGGCAGCTATATGATATAGTTATCCGATTCGACACATCTAATGCCTGCAATAAAATGTAAGAAAGTTTTAAAGCTGAGAGTCTAGTTCGCATAGAAACGGACAAAAGATATATACTATATACTGCTAGACATGAATATATGTACTTCATAGGGTCGAAGAATGAGATAAGAAAATTAACATTAGAATAGAAACTTTACTGAATTTGAACCGGCGACAGCACGCTTGTTGGTCCGACGCTTAAAAAATTTAAGCACGCAGGCTTTCTTGGCTTTCCTTCTTGATTTTCAAGCCAAAGATCAAATTATAATTTCCTATCTCTCAGTTTTTGGTCTTGTATCACACAGAAAAGTTCTAGATAAATATTACCTGCCCCTCTTGTAGATAATGATACAAATGAAAGGTTAATAAGAGAGCAGATTGTAATAGTTATCCTCTATTATTGTTAACTAATTTCAATACTGATCTGAATTTACATTAGATACAGTTTAGATAATTGGGAACTATGCCTATTGCCCCTCAAATAAATACATTTCATAAATATAATTTGATGAGCTAAGCTTTCGCCTAGGATCAGCTATCAATTCCATATCCCTACAAGTTCCGGGAACAATTCAGTTTATAGATTCATGGTTTTTCTGTTGCTGCAAGGAGCTAAACAGCACGCCAGGCTGCAATACGCTTGATGCGCAACAGATATGTTGGCCTGAAGCGATGCCACATCATGTACCACCTGTCCACGTAGGGGAAAACGGGATTGTCGGCAAATATTTTGAGCAAAGCGGCGACCAGTGGCGAGCCATAGCCCAGTTTCCAGGTATATTTATCGGCCGAATACTCGAACGAGTGCAGAACAAAGAAAATAATCCAATTGGTAATTGTCAAATAAATTGGCATCACATACTTGTAGACCAGCCAATAGCCAACAATGGGCGGATAGAAGCCGGGAGAGAAGCCGGCCGCCTCGTAGAGGCAATGCAGCCGATAGCAGACGCCAAAGATCATAAAGTATACGATAAGTGTGACGTGGACCATTATGAAGGACTTGACAATGTGCCACTGACGCCAATGGACAAGTGCGTGGGCTATGTAGCCGACCATCTCCTGGGTATTGAGACCCTTGCCGATCTCATCCTCGTACAGCTCGGACTCGGGCTTGCCGAGATTCAGCAACAGATTCTCCATGATGAAGATACGCTTCCAGCAGGAACAGCCCCAGGCATTGGCTTTTGAGCCGCTCAGTTGAAAGTTTGTGTGTATCAGGTACACATGGTCGGCCTTAAATCGAAATATCTTCAATACCTTGGCCAGGGCATCCTTCAGTTCGCCGGCGGGCAGCTTGGAACGCTTGCTCAGAAACGGAATGCCAAAGAAACTGTAGGTCATCAGGCCAAGGCTAGTTACAATGAACAGGAAACCCCAAATCCAGAGCACAAAAAATGTGCCGCCCGACCTTTCAATAAACAAAAAGATTGCCGTCAGCGGCACAAGGCCCACCTGTACCAGCACAAGCAGCAAAGCGAACGAGCACAACACCCCGACCAGGGGCAAGGTCTTATCCCGGCCAAGATTGTACCATTGGGCGAGCACCAGCTTGTTGTAGAAGATTTGGGGCAGGTGACGCAGCACCAAATAGCTGGAGAACAAACCCACATACGCAATGCTCTGCCAGACAAGATCGTCGACAATGCTATAGCAATTGATGATCACCCTCCAGAGATACGGATAGACGCCAAAGTAGAGCTCGATAAAACAAAATATGGTATCGAATATGTAGGAGAGCAGCGACTGTTCCACAGAGTACATCTCGTCCGTTTTGGACGCCACATACGCCTCCTTGGTGAAGGCGTTCTGCATTTCGGGCGGCGGATCCACGTTCTTGTTGCACACGCGCAACTGGCGCCAGCAGAGATACACGTGAAAGAAGTTCCGCACGACGATCATCAGGCAGAGCATGTGCCGCAACAGCACTGGATCGAATAGGCTAATGTCCTTTGGCAACAAACGCAGATGTATGCCCGTATCCGGTATAACCATCGGTTGGCTCTGCATCGGATCCTGATACAAGGAGTGGCTCATGTTGAAAGTGTTCTCTTACAATTTTACTTGGCGTGAAAAATAAGGGGGAAAACTGGAAAATGCCTGTTCAAGCAGCCTTTTCAAAGTGCGCTCTGTTTTTATTGCTTCTCTATTTCATTTTTCTGGCAATTAATTTGGTTTCCCTGCAAGGCACTGCCTTTTTTTTCAATTTCACCTAAAAGCGTGGAAAATAGATGGAATTCTATTATCTAACACTTTTCTGTGACATTCAAGAGTGTGCAAAGCCTTAGAGTGTGAAAGCCTAAGCTCTTAGAAACTTTGGAAATTTTTAAGCAAAAATGCATTATTTCGTTATCGATTCTTATCGATTGCTTAGCGAAGGGGCAAGTTGTCGATAATATTAGAGGACCTACCTTCGAAATATCTCTAATATCTGAAAACGATGCGTTCTGACATAAGGTCAGATGGACGTAGACATGGAGGGCTAGACGAACTATTTACATACATTGGCAGAAAATCATCATACCCCTTTTACCCATTTTTAATGGGCTTGGAAGAGTTTTACAATTTGACATGGACCGTGAAGGGTATTCTAAAAGTGAAATATTCTCAATCTGTGTTTACCCTTGGACAGCCTACATACCAAGTCTCAAAATTGATAAGCTTGAAATGGTTTGATTTATCGAAAAAATTGATAAACTCGTTCTGCATATGATATTCGGGAAAATTTATTGAAAATTTCTCTCGCTTTAGCTTCTGTTGTTTCCCATGGTTCAAATATTTTTATTTTTATTCAAGACGAAAAAAAAAACAAAATTTTTCTTAAATTTTCACCCACAATATTTATTATATTTGCTATAGAAATAGTTGGAGATTTTCAACTGAAAAGTTCTCACCCAAAATATACTTAAAAGAAATCTTTAATATCTTTATATATATATAAAACTGTTTGTCCTCAATTGTTTTCAAAGATCTTGGTTCAAATTCATTTGAGGGTTGTTTCACACTTTTCGGAAAATCCATTCCTGCTTGGTGGAAATGTGGTTCAAAAGATTTGGCGCTCAAATTCATTTCCAAATATCTATACGTATATTTGAGACATATTTCACACTTTTCACACAATCCAAGCTGCGTGCTTATCTACAATCTGCACAAACGACGGGCAATACCCGCTTGTATATATACATATGATTGTGATTAGGTAAACCACACCTAACTGAAACTATCATTTGGCGTACAGAGTATCGCGCAGCGCAGTTATTTTGTGCTTCAACAACTTTGCTCGGCTGCTTCAATTATTGTTCGAGCCGCAGCACAGCCCATCCCCAGCCTCATTATCGGCAATCTGTCAGGGGGCAGCATAAATGGTGGTAAGTCGCCCCAATGCGAAACTTGTCATAGGAATTGTGAGCGACAGGCGAAAAAGGCTCAAACTCCTAGCAATTCCTGGCCCCCAAATTGGCTTCATTGCATCTAAATGTGGTGTCAGAGAAACGGCTGTCGCTCGCCGTTTTGGCAAAATTTCTTATCTACGGCATTGGGCCTGCCAATGCCCCCGCTCCGCTCCTGTGCCTTTGTCCGCCAACTGACAGGTTCTCGATGCGAAAGTTGTTGGGACTTAATGATGCCTGCCTGGCAAAAGAAGAAAAAGAATATCCTCTGCGACTTCTGTGGCATCATGGCCTTTAAACTTTAATTGAGAAAGCTGTCAACGCACGCGGAGTTTCTGTTGCTTTTGGCTGTTGTAAGTAGGTTCACACACATTTATTTTCCAAAAGAAAAATTAAAACATTTTTAATTGTGAGAATTTCTCTCCTTGTACATACAATTGCATACTTTTTCATTTGTATTGTATTTTTTTGTTTTCTTTAGTTCTTATTGTGCCATAAAAGGTATCCAAAAGTTAAATGATGATCACAAGGAGCCGAGCCCTCTGCTCCTGGTCATCATCATCAAAAAAGAGAAGGGAACGAGACGGGAATGATCCTTTGCTCTTTGCCTTACACACGACGCGCTTCGTTTAAGTTGTTGTTGTTTAAAGTGATTATATTGTATTAAATTAAAAGTTATCACATGATATTATAATATTGTGTTTACCATTTCGCAGGGGAGTGAGTGTTAAGTGTGTAGTGTGTGTTGTTTGTTGTGTGTGGAGCAAGCGTCAAAATAATTTACAAGTGTTTGCTAACATAAAATGCTATGTTGAAGAAGAAGATTGTTTGCTTCGGCTCACATCTAACCCCTCTTCTGGTTGTGGGTTATTTGCTCGTCCGGGGACAAACCGATGATACGAGTAGTTGGTTGTACGAAAACTTAATTTGTAGCTATTACTTAAATTAATCTTATGTTCTAGGAGGGGGGGAGGAGCTGCTTCTCATTTGCTAATCAAATCAACTGATACTATAGTTAGTTTCCTCTGTGTTTAGCTTAATCGAAGCGCGTGTGTCGGCCGCCTCCGTCGCCGCCGTTCCGGTTGCCAAAGCCGCCGCCATCGCCGCCGCCGCCACCGCCAAAGCCGCGTCCATTGCTGATGCTGCCCTTCTTGAATCCGCCGCCGCCGAAGCGACCGCCACCACCGCCGCCGCCGCCTCCATAACGGGAGCGTCCACCGCCACCGTCGTAGCGCGAGTTGCGTGCCAGATTCTCTAGCGCGGGGTTGATTTCCTGCAAACAAAGCGGAAAAAAATGGTTAAATACAATTCAGATTATATATGCGAATCGCTAACTGTACGCACCTGGTTAGCCTCTCGGAGCACATCGACGAGCGCCTTGGCCTGCTTGGCATTGTTTTTCGTGAAGAAGGCAAAGGATGTGCCCTTGGTATTCGAACGTCCTGTGCGTCCAATGCGATGTATATAATCCTCGCTATTTTGTGGATAGTCAAAATTGATGACATACTTGATGCCATCGACGTCTGCGCATATGTGTGTGAGAAATAGATATGGAACGTGTTGTTTATAGATTAATATAAATCAAATTGTGTTTGGTTTATTTTCTAAAAAAAACACAGTTTGCAAATTGCCAAATGGTTTGTTTTCAATTTTCTATTTGCTTTGGTGCTTTGCTTTTGCTTTTGCAACAACAATTTTTAGCGTTTTTCCGAGACGTTTTTACACTTTGAATACACTTGTCTTTTTTGATTCGCTTTTCGAGTAAAGTTTATATTTTGTATGTTTTCAGCTTCTTTTTTTTTTTCTTTCTATATGTATATATAATATTTGATATATTTTTTTTTTGGTTTTGTTTTTACGAAAAAAAGAAAATGTTTCAAAATGTACGTTACCTTCTTGGTGCTACAAATTGTTTCACTCAATTTTTCTCTCAATCAAAATCTCAAAGTTTTGTGGCGCCGCGCAGCTCGTGGTCCAAACTCTCTCCAAACAACAATAATATATATATATGTACATTATATTATTTAAATATGATACATCGCATGGCGAAGCGCGAGCGGCGAGAGTTTGTTGCATTGAGCCCCGCGTGCACCTCATCTGACTCGATTCGACTCGACTCGACTCATTAGACTTGGGGGGCTGGGGGTCGGGCCAGGCCAACCGGTAACCGCATCCTCCTCCATAGAAGGGAGAGGCGGCGGCGGCATATATGTGTGTTTCTATTATTTAAATTAAACTCTTTTTTGTTGAACAACTTTTTCAAACAAGCGTCGCGGTGTCCAGGAGAGGTTCAGTTGCCACCCACTAGACGGCGGGCGTTGGCGGCGCGCAGGCAGTTGGGCAGTGGGCGTGGCGGCCCAATTGGTAGCTAGGCACTCAGCAGCAGCAGAGGCAGCAGCAGCAGCGACGACGACGACGACGATCATCACACAGCTCTCTTCCTTCCTGAGATCCATCATCAACATTCCATTCCAATTCTGGGACAGCTTTAATAGTGGAAATGGTTCTCTCTGTGTCTGTGTATGTGGTTGTGTCTGGGTGTGCGGGTGTGTGTGTGTGTGCATCCTTCGGGCTGGGTATTCATTCCGTGTTGCTGTCGCTGCCTGGCTGATGTTTGTGGTGTGTGCTTAGCAACCGGCCGGCCGACGACATCAGCGCCTTTCAAGTTCGACATATACATATATATATATATAATTATGTGCCTGCATTGTAGCGCCGCCTTCAACTGGTGACAACCAAGATGCGCCCCTCTTGACCGTTTTGCTTGTTGTGCTTTGGTTTGGTTAGCTGGCTGGCTTTTTGGTTGGTTGACTCAACACTCTTTCTCGATATGTGAGGACTGCAGAGGCCACGTATGATGCATGATGTTGGGGATATATATATATAAGCCCTCGTCTCGTATGTTAATGTTGATCATCGCGCGTCCGAGCACGAACGAAACACGACGACGACGACTCGAAGGATCAGTTGAACATTCTATTATCTCAACAATTCAATTGTTTTCTGTTCTTTCATTCACAGTTTCAGAGCTGAAAAAGTCGGCTCAAGTTACGAGTACAGGTTTTGGGACTTGTTGTTTGTCCTTTATCCTCCCCATCATACTACAATAAACGGCCTCTGTAAACGAGAAAGAAGGAAGAGAGAGAGACAAAGAGAGAGAGAGAGAGAGGCAGAGAGAGACACGCACACAGACAAAATTGTGTGTGTGTGTGCACAACACAAGGCACACATATTTATAATTTACGGGGTTTTTTTTTGTGGGTGGCATTTGCAGGGAGGCGGGTGCATGGTTATGGGGGCGGGGTCGGGTCGGGTGTGGGGTATGGAATAAAAATTTATGTTGATTATTAAAGTTTTTTTCAGCTTTGTTTGGGGGGCGCTTACGACTAAAAACAGTTTATATATATTTATATAAAAAAGTTGTTCGCGCGCACGCTAATTTGTTCTTGTCTTCAAGTCTAGATGCAGTTGATGAGGAGGGGGGTTGGCGGGCGGTTGAATCTGTGGGGCTTGTTTGGTGGGAAGGGGGAGTTATAGTCTAGTGGGATGTACAGTGAAAGCTCTGTAAAGCGGACAGCTCGATAAAGGACAAACTTTGGCAACAAAACAAATTGTATTTATATATATGAATCGAGGCATTTCTTCCAGCGAGTATATATATTCTTGATCCGTCAGTTAGAGACATAGAGTAAACTAGTTTCTTAATTCTCAGTCTAGCCTCATATGGAACTCTTATAGATGAAATAGAAACGATCCGTCAAGATCGATCTACTATATTATGCAGCTCTATAGGATGAATCGGACCAAGAGTTTTTGTATGGGATATTTTCTTTAACTTCTTATTAACAATTACAATTATATCAATCCTGGCTGTCCGTTCTAGCGAGTTTTCACTGTGTGCATGTCAAGCAAATGTTTATATGGGCAAATGTTTAAGTGTGTGTGCGTGTGTCTGTGTGTGTGTGTGCGTGTGTCTGTGTGTGTGTGCGTCTAGTATGGCAAAGGCTTGATGGCGCGAACGTCGTGAAACTACGTGAATTGCTCATGCATAACGTTAACTTACCCAAGCCACGGGCCGCCACATCGGTGGCCACCAGAATGTTGGACTTGCCGGATCGGAATTCGCGCAGAACAAAATCGCGCTCCGACTGGGATTTGTCGCCGTGAATTGCGCCGCAGCGCA
Source organism: Drosophila novamexicana (assembly GCF_003285875.2). Classification (NCBI taxonomy): domain Eukaryota; kingdom Metazoa; phylum Arthropoda; class Insecta; order Diptera; family Drosophilidae; genus Drosophila; species Drosophila novamexicana. The sequence continues at coordinate 1,008,957 of NW_020824827.1, read as the reverse complement.
CGCCGAAGCTGCGTATGAATCGAACCAGATTGTCCACGCGACGCTTAGTCTCCACAAAGATGATGATCTTGCCGGGATTCTCGCTGGTATCATAGATGTCCGACAGCAAGCTCTTGAGTCTGTAAGGCAAGTAGAGTATAGTTCGGACTAGATGGGATTGGCCAGAGATGTGGACTGAATGCTTACTTATCCTCCTTGCTGAATTCGTCGCAAACATCGACCACTTGGCGAATATTGTGATTGGCCGAGAGCTCGAGCGAGCCAATGTTGATCTGTATGTAGTTGCCGAGGAAGTCCTCGGCCAGCTGTTTAACCTCTTTGGGCCAGGTGGCGCTCCACATGAGCGTCTGGCGATCGGGACGTATCTGTGAAACAATCTTGCGTATCTGCGGCTCGAAGCCCATGTCCAACATGCGATCGGCCTCGTCCAGCACCAGATAGGTGCAACGCTTCAGATTGGTCGAGCCCGCCGAGAGGAAATCAATGAGACGGCCGGGCGTGGCAATCACAATCTCACAGCCGCGCTGCAGATCGCGCATTTGACCGCCCTTCGGTGCGCCGCCAAAGACGCACGTGTTGCGCACATAGGAGGACGAACCGAACTCGGTGGCCACCTGCTGTATCTGCTGGGCCAGCTCGCGTGTGGGCGCCAGCACCAGGGCAATGGGACCCTCGCCGCGCTGCAGCGGCTGCTGGTTGTTGATGTGCACAATTGCGGGCAGTATATAGCCGAGCGTCTTGCCCGAGCCCGTCTTGGCAATGCCCACAAAGTTGGCGCCGCTCATTGCAATTGGCCAGCCCTGCGCCTGGATGGGTGTGGGCGACTTGTAGCCCTGGCGACGAATCTCCTTCACCACATAGTCAGGCAGATAGGCCTCGGCAAAGTCCTGTATGGGATTGGCCGCCTGGCCGCGCACTGTGATCTCGTGCTCGTCACGATAGCGCTGCACCTCGTACGGCGAGCGAGCGGCCACCGTCGGATGCTCCTGATAGAAGTTCTTCTTGAACGGCGTCAAATTGGAGAAGTCCACCGGGCGCATGGGCAAATCCTGGCTGCCGCCACCGCGACGATCACCGCCGAAGCCGCCGCCGCCACCACCACCGCCGCCAAAGCGCCCACCACCGCCGCCGCCGCGATCATCACGACGCTTCTCAATGCGACCATTGCGTACGCCGTGATAGTCGCCGCCGCCGCCAAAACGTCCACCGCCGCCGCCGCCGCGACGATCGTCATCGCGGTCGCGGCCGCCACGTGGTCCGGATCCAAAATCACGGTCGTGCGGTGCCCTGTTTAAAGAAAATGCAATTCATATAAATTACGTTTTAAAAAGCAAAAAAATATGCTAGAATGACACTTCATTTGATTTGGCAACTTAAATTTTGGCAATGCGGTAACCAATTTGTGTACTTTTTGCATTTAGTGCACTTTTATCCAATTTCAACATATTTAGTTTGCTTTCGTTTGACTTTTTGCTTTCGTCTGCAGAAATATTAAATGTCATCCGAGCTTGTGAAATTGTTAATGCGGCGCCCACTTTGATCGCATGCTGTTCGTTTGCAGTCAGTTTTGCGACTGGCTGGCAACGCCAAACATCTGACGGATTTGATATGTGAGAGTGAGAGCGAGACAGCAATAGAACCGCAATAAACTTAAATAAAACTAATTGCGTGTTAACGAAATTAAATAAATTTCGAATAATGCAAACAATCAGGCAAATTTGATTGACAACAACATGCAAGACCAGCATTTATCTAAACTATACAATATTTACATACAACTATACAACTCGGCACCTGGCAGCGGCAGCCAAAACACAAATGTTACAGTTTTGACATTAATCAATTATACACACAAACACACACATACAGAAATGTGAAACGTATCGGTTTATTCGTTTGCAATGTGCTGCCCATAAAATGCTACCCTCTCATTTCCTTTCCCACCCGCCAAATGTCTGTCAATTTGGGCTACTCCGCCCTTTGTTTTTTTCTAGGCACGCTAACTTGGCCAACTGACAGAACAAAACGCTGAACGTTTATTAGACAGCAAATGTCTTGCCTAGCTCCCCCACCGCTCTCTTTCTCTACACACTGTCGTGTGCTTTACCTGTCGCTTTTCAGGCATGCAAAAAGGCAAATCGTGCGCGCACACGACAGTGCAAACGGGCGACGGGCAGACTCTCATAATCAATTGGCGTCGTTTGACATTTTAAACTAACAAACTGGGAGAGTTAGACAGAGATGGAGAATTCAGCTAGGTAGTGGTATTAGCTTTGACAGACGGCGATAAAAAATCATGGGCACGCCAACTGTACTACGAACTGTTATACATGAGCAACACACGCGAAAAATGCCGCCAATACATACACAGGCGCACACACACACTCACACATTGTTGCACGCTGTGTCTGCGTGCTCGTGTTGAGGGCATACAGACAAATTAAAATGCTATAAAAAAGCAAACGAAGTAAAGACACGTTTCACAAATCAAGCCAATTCTCTTTATGACGTACACTGACATTTCCCCCACCCCTTTTCCTGTTGTTGTGGTTCTTGCTATTAGTTGTTGCTTGCGGGTAAGAAAAATAATAACAGTAGAAAAACGAAGAACAACAAAAAAAAAGTTGATTTTCCGCTGTTTGCTTTCCCTTCGGCATTTGCAACTCTTCATTAATTACTCATCGTTGAGTTTCGAGGTATACAGACTTTACGAACGTTGAGCGCAAAGCGTGGGCAAGAAAATGGCGACGGAAAAAAACCCCAACAACTACAACAGCATATGTACCCATACATGTACATGTTTCTATAAGCGCGTTTTTCATTGAATTTCCATTAGAAATTTACTTACATTATTCCTTCAATTTTGATTTCCTCTGATTGCTCGTCTGGGTCAATAAAAAGCGATTTCCTCGTACGTTTGGACAAAGTAGTAGTTTGCCTGTCTGCTGGGAGTGCTTCGTCGACTAATCTGGATGTTTCGTATCGAGTTGACGACAAATGAAACGCACGCTGTGTCTGCTGGGAGCAACTGAATAATACTCTATGTGTGGGTACTGCTGACTCCTGGCTAGACCGGCTCCCTTGGAACTGTTGTGGTTGTTCTCTGCAGATGGAAGCAAGACTGCTGCTGGTTGTTCTGTTGGTCGAGCAAAAAAGAAAATGGCGACGTTGCGTTACACATTTTTCCATGCTGTTTGGTGAAATCAATAAATTGCGCCAGCTGCATGTGGGTAGCGTCGCAGCTTCGCACGATTTACGCGCTACATATTGTACTAATTTTAACATATTTAACTAAGCAATAATTTATTTCGTTTAATAATCTAACAATTTTCACTTATTATGCACTAAACTCGTGCAGGTCTATGCGCGCGTGTTCTTACCTAACCTCGTCCAAAATGGAAATGAAAGACGATGAATTTTTTCCCACGATATTGCAGCAACAAACTATCGTGCGTTACATCGATTGGCAACGAGGGTTGCATTGACTGCAATCGATGTTCTGTACACCAAAACTGTTCCGTCAGACAACGTTGCATATGCCAGTTGCTTGTATTTTATGTGCTAAGAAATATAAATAATATGCAAACAACGAATATTTTGTTACATAAGCATTGAATAACAAAATTATTTGAAAATTGAGCCAGTCGCTCGACACTTTGCGCTACTCAAACGCGTATAGCGCCACCTGCTGGCTTTCGTGTGGAATTAAGTTGACGCAATGCCATTTGTGAATGTGGCAACGCTCTGCAGTGGCAACTTTACAGTTATTTAAAAACAGTAAAAACGCGTGCAATTTCGCAATGTGTATAATTTATTAAATTAGCAAATCAATGTGATTCAAATAAAAATACAATTAGTGCAACAACTACAAACCTAATAAACTACAAAACGCCCTATACATTTTGGCACGCCGACCATTCAGACAGCCGTACAAATCGTTTATCTTGAGGCAATCAATTTGGCTGATCGTCTTCCTCTGGCCAATTCGGACGCCCGGCTGCAGCGGCGTCATCGTTGGCTTTTGACCCTTCTTTTTGCTAAAATAGTACTCGCCGTAATGCATCACCGAGTTGTAATCGTAGTCGAAGGCGTATTTGCCCCGCTTGCGCGAGACGAGCTTGAAATTCTTACGGAAACGCGGCACAATATTGTCCCAGTGGATCTTCACAAAGTTGTCCCGATCCGCGCGCGATTGCTCATGGTAGATGCCAATCGCATGCATTAGCTCGTGCATGATGCGTCCCTCGCTGCTGAAGCAGTGGGCGCTCGTCTCGTCGGGCCGCTGCAGGGCGACGACCTGCTCCCCGCCCCGCTTGCCCACATACGACCAGCAGCCCTGCGGCCCCTCCTCGGGCGGCTCAATCAGCAGATAATCCTCCACATAGCCATCGTATGGCAAAAACCGGATGCAGGTGAGCGAATTGAATGTCCACAAAGCATGCATAATAGATTGTCGCTCCCTGCTCTCGTAGCGCGGGCTAATCGCAAAGGGTATGGTGCCGTTGGGCCACAAGCGTTTCGGATGTCGCATGGGATTCACGCCCAGACGCAGCGTAATGTACGTATAGGGATCGATGGCAATGTCGCCCTGGAACAAGCGCGGCATGGTCTCCGGATCGTCAATGCCCAGATCATCATCCCCGATATCCGGCCCGAACGGATCAAACTCGTCTGCAAGAAGAGTTAGAGCTTAGTATGGAAACTATGGAACTGGCCGGCTTGGACGCACCTGCCGCCAGGCTGCTGAACTCATGCTCAAAGAAATCCACACCAGCCGGATAATGGACACGCTGCGGCGCCGGCTGCTGCCCGACAACGCTTTCTCTGCCCGGCGCGGCAGTCAACGCGGCGGGCAACAACAATAGCGACTGCAACAGCAGCGGCAGCAACAAAGATCTGGGTAAATCTTCACACATTGTAAAAGAGCTTTGATATCGTATTTGTTATTAATATTTGCGTTACGCTGTTTGTGTTTGCCTTTCAGAGCGACGCCATACCCAGAAACCGTACCGAACCGAACCGCTGCGCGCAAAGACGTTAACTAAACTCGCCGCCAGCTATCGCCGACATTGAGGCCCGCGCGCGCGCGTTCGACTTGTATTTAATTTATGCAAAAAGTGCGAAAATAAAAACTAAATAATGTTGGCCATCCGCCGTCAGGTGGATCGGTATATCGGTATCGCTTGTTACCGGGCTTTGCAGACTTTGCAAACCAAATCCAACATCTATCAGCTGTACGCGTCGCAGAGCTCACCTGATCACCTGCTCACCTGTCCGACTGACTGGGCCACTCTTGTAATTTAATGCCGCAATGGGAAAGAGCGATGGGCAAGTGAACGGCCTACGTTTTGCCATACACTTCCAATCCGGGTACTATGCCTACTTTAAATTGTGTTTATTGTTCAACTTTGCTCATTTTCTTGCCTTTTAGAAAGTCGCCCAATCGGATTTGGAGATCAAATTTAAATTATAAATAATTATCCATCAAATAGTGGCAGTGGTAAGTGCATATATTCTGCATATTAGACTTTTACTATAATCTATATGGAGCTATAGTCCGGGCGATTTTAGGGAACAGGAAGCATAACTTAAACTATAAAATATTTGTATGAGACTTTTTCTCAATCATCCGATTGGCTTCAAATTTATTTTGAAACATCTTTGTGACATGTTTCACGCTTTACGCAGAATCCACTTTTTTTTAACGGAAAGTTCGGCTGAAATATCTGTTTAAAAAAGGAATCCGTGATTCAACAATTTTTGATAGTTCAGTCTCCGGAAAGTCTTGATTGGTTCTTTTATATCTTTTTGATCCATCCGATCGCCTTCAAATTCGATTAAGAATGTTTGCATATCTATATGTATGCCTATATTATACTTTTGAAGGGTGGAAAAAGGGTGGAAAAGTAATGTCAAGACAGATTAAGAAGAAACTTGAACCGGATAGAAGTGTTTAATACCCTTTACAAAAGAATTCCAGTATTATCTATAAAGATAAACTCTCCGATCTCTATCATACAAACACCATTATGTAAATGGATTGAGCTCTATATAAAATGATTGACAACATATAAATTATATTTCATAAAACCTTTGAGCCTAAGCTTTCTGTATGAAAGTGTATTTTGGCTGCCGCATTTAAATCATATCATTAATTTCTTTGCGTGCTGTTGTTGTCGCCTGTTGTCGTTGGTCAGGTTTACTTCTTAATGTTATAAATAAACAAAATTTCGCAAAATTGATTTCAACGTCCGGAGGCCCGGCACGCTGCATTTCGTAAACGTTTAGAGCTCTGTTTTGTTAGTTGTTGGTTTGTTAGCCAAAACAGTTGCTGTTATTGTTTCTATACCCTATGCCCATTGCAAATGGCCAAAAGGGTATGATGTTTGTGCGCAAGTGCATGTAATAGGCAGAAGAAGTCAGGCCGAAATCTATAGTGTATATATATTCCTGATGACAGTCGAATTGATCCATCAAAAGCTTCGAGCTCGGAAATTATAATAGCTACAGGTATAATATTTGATAGGTATATCTCGCTAAAGGCCAGGCAGTACAATTTAATTTTAAATAATCGATAAATTGATTTGCTTTTATGAAATCGATTAATATTAATCGATTAATCGTTATCGGCGCTGTTTTATGAGCATATCTCAGAGCTTATCAGAGCTAGAGACACCAAATTGGGTATATTTAATTTTTTGAATACCTCTTTCTGAAAAAGAGTTTTACACATATTTGAATGCTTTAAATATGTCCCAAAATTTTCATAAACGCCGAAGTTAATCAAGAACATATTTGGCATAGAGCTAAGGTAAGAAAAAGGAAGAATTTCGCTAAAAGCAAACTTAACTCTCTGTGCAGGGTATTTCCTAGTCGGTGACTAGAGCACACACTTATTTTGTGTTTTTGCTGCTGTTAGCTGTTGCTTATATGATACCAAAGAGCAGCATTTGGACCAAGCATTTGAAAACTGCCGCCTCGGGGTCATTTCATTTTCAGATTAAAGATATATGTATGTACGCTCGAAATTGTCCAAGACTAACTATTTGTTTCTACTATCTACATCTTTGGGGTTTCAATTGTTTGTGTAGCAGCACTTGGGAATGCATTTTAATCGCTCATCATTAATTAGAGGCAACTACTTGCAACTTAATTAGCACAACAACAACAACAACAAGAACAACAACAATTCGGGCCACACATTTAATCATGATAATTTTTGGAATTTAAATTCATTTGTGGTATGTCGGACCATTTCGTATATTGTCGAGGTGTGAGCTTTGATTTTGTTAATGAATAAATCATTTTGCAAGAGCGCATTCCAATTAGTTACTAATATCCAATTACGCAAAATTGTGAGAGATATCAATGGGTCTACTAAGCTATTATGTTCGCTCGTGTGCCTATAAATTCCTTTGTGTACCCTGTGCACAGAGAAGAAACGGATTAAATGGGTATAACATGCTGATAGAGAATATATTCGTTGTCCAACACTATTTTTTCGGGCAAGGTTGCTTTGGAGTGTCGTCTTTGTCAACTATTGGGTATTTTCTGGTCGATCAGTCTTGCTTAGAACACTGCAGAACTAGGTACAGGGTATAAACTTGGCTCTTACTTTAGTTTTGCTTCATTTTGTCAATCTCGATTGAAGCAGTTGGAACTATAATATAGTATTACCAGATACCCTATACTGCTTGTCGATCACTTTCGACTCGACTGCTTTAGTACTGAGTTTTGGAATGATCTGCTGCTCAAACAATCATGACTGAAACTCTCTTGTACTGGATGCAAAAGTCGGCCTAAGTACAGGGTATGCAATAGTCGATCACTTGTGACTTTTTTCTTTAATTAGATTTGGCGCTTAATCAAATATATTTTGCATGCGCTTTGTGTTTTGCATAAATAATATATTTTACTATATGCCGCAAGTACAGGGTGTCTTAGGGTCGATCACTTGCTAACATTTTCTCTTGATTTGCTGCATAATCAACTAGATTTGGCTTGCGCTATATTTTAAATGGATTTTATTGTATATATTATATCTACGACTATTCAGCTTAAGTGCAGGGTATGTCAAAGTCGATCACAACTGACTTATTTCGATTTTCTGCTTGCGCTTTATGTTTCTAATATATTTTGAATATACTTATTATATTTGTGACTATTCGGCCTAATTACAGGGTATGATGCTAGATTTTCCATGCTCTATATACCTTATACTATATACATATACACACATATGTTATATATATGCTTTTAAGGCACTTTCCGCCACTTGTTCACTAGTTGTGACCTCTTGACCTGTTGTTAACCGCTGCTGACCTGGCAAACATTCCCAAATTTGAGTCAAATTTCAAATGCGATTCGCTTCTTTCTTTCTTTCCTCTTCTTTTTGGACGAACGTTCGGTGGGGGAGGGGGGGTGGTGGAATGGCATTATACCGCAAACGACTAATTCAAAGTTGTCACGTAATAAACCACCAAAAGCCAAAAACGAAAAAAACAAAAACTGAAAGCGAGAAACAATCGCTTCACAAATAATAAAAATCAAATAAATTTGCATTTTTATTTATTTATTTATTTTTTTTTTGTCAAAGCTGCGCTAACAACAACAATTTGAACCATGTACAAAATCGTTATTTGATTTGATTACGTAATGACGTCACACGCACACACAAACACACACAAGCAAGTGTTGCCAGCCGCCCCTCCTCCATACACTCGCACGCCCTTCTCGCTGTTCCTGAGACTGTGTCTTTCCCGTTTTGGCTGACAGTTTGTCTGCCGTTTGCATTTCGTTATACCCTTCTGTAAAAAGTACGTTAAACTCCGCACAAAATATGTGACGCAAGGCATTTTCAAGAACAAATAACGTATACATATTGATTCATGTATCTATCATATGACTGCAAGCAATGCAAATATTGTTTTTGGTATGGCAACACTTTAAGGCATTGCCAACTTAAAGGCGAACCGCTGCCATTTGTTCGCAAGTGTATTTGATATTCTGTGCGGCGAACATAACTGTTCTTTCTTATTTTGCATTCGCTTTGCTTTGCATTTTTATTGTGTGCTTCGCTTTGTTTTGCTTTGCCTTGTTTTGACACCCAAAAGCGATATCTCCAATTAGATTTCGAATGGAATTAATTGAATTGCATTAAAACGGTTGCTGATTTGTAGCTATGCTGATAGCGCCCCCCTCCCTTAACCCCTTTCCGCTTCGCACCCCTCGCCCGTGCACTTTGACTGCATTAATCTGCATAATACAAAGATAATATTTGGCATCTGTATAACAAAATTAATAACGTAATTTTCTTTGAAATATGAACAGCTCAAATTTTTCTGCCCCTTTGTTGTGCATCACGAAATGAGACGATTGTGGTGGGGGAGGGGGGTGGTGGGATTTGAGGGGCATTGCAAGGGATTTGCGTATTAATTATAACGTTGGCAAAATGAAACTTTTATTCTTTTTACGCTTAATAAAGCGAAAGCGCAAAGTTTTTCATGTTGTCATGGAATATCCTATGCTTAAGCATAAAGTGTTGTGGGTAGAACGGAAGAGGGAGGGTGGCAGAGAGAGAGAGAGGGAGGGGTGGGGGGACCACAACTTTTAATGCCGCTAATGTCGATTTTCAGTTAGAGAGAGTGAGATAGAGAGAGAGAGAGAGCGCGCGTAAAGGAAGTTTATGGAGAATTACGTGAGTGTGTCGCTGGTTAAGCTGCATTCGCCCAAGTCGGCTTAAATATACTTATAGATTTTGACCAAAACGAAAAACTTCTAGGCCAGCTTTGTCAATGACAGCCAACATTTTTATTAACAATACGATGTGAACAAAAGATATTAATTATTGAAAGTTAGAGCAAAACATTAATTTGATTGTAATATTAAGTTTCTATTTGATAAATTGTAATATTAAGTTTCTATATTTGCAATTTTCGAATTAAATACATACTTTTTTTACCCAGGACCTATTGAAACTGGGTAAAAGGGGTATAATGTTTTTGTGCCAATGCATGTAACAGACAGAAGGAAGCATCTCCGACTATATATATTATTGATCCGCATTAATAACCGAGTCGATCTAGCCACGTGGATCGCAAGGATCTCAGAAGAGCTAAAGACTTGAAATTTGGAACGTAGGTCTAATAATCGATAACCTGCCCCGTTTTCAAGCAATCGATAATAATCGATATCCAAACCTTGTATTCTTCAGCCAATCTCTTAGGTTTTAAGAGCTAGAATCAACAACTTTGATTCTTCTAGAATAATATATACCACCAAGAGGTTGTGGATATGCCCCAGTCACGAACTCCCAACTAGAGCATTTTTAATTTCAATTTTAAAACAAATTTGTGCAACTTTTCTGCAAAAGGAGTACTGAGTACAGGGTCAGCTTTATGCTACATAGAGTCTTCATTTTAATAAGCCAAATGCATATGGATATGTGTGCATGTTCATAAATTTGCTCTGAATTCCTCTGAGCTTTACACATAGAACGTTTTTCCACTAGAACTCGTTTGCCATTTCAAAGGTTTAGCTCATAAAGCATTATGTAAACATTTGAAAACTAACAGTCTCTGTGAAGTTCAAATTCATGCCATGAATATGTATAATTTTTAGTAAACACTGTAATATATATAAAACTTTTGCAGCTCTGAAGTTTATACAATCTGCACGTGTGCCTTGTTTTTTAGAGATGACAGCGTGTTTGGCATAAAATAATAAAAACTAACAGGTAAAGCTTTTAAGAATAAAAGACGCAAGAAAAAATAAGGAAAATTAGGAAAAAATTTAATTAAATGAATCAACAACGTTCTATTATTCATATGGGAGTTAGGTATTCAAAGTAGGCAACCTTTTTTTTGTATTTTTAGTTTTTTATTATATTTTACTTTTATTTCTATCACAAATAACATGACAGGCAGGGTATAAATAGCTTGAAATATTTGCACAAATTGATTTAAAGTAACTATTTTTTTGACCATAGGTGTATTTGCTATTAATTTTTCGTGTCACGCGCTCATCTCTAGCTGCCATTCACATTTGGCAATAGTTTTCTCATGTTCAATTCATTTCGCATATGGGGCAGGGCGTACGATTTACGTTTGCCAAATTCCATATGCGTGATATGTATACATATACATGCACATACACATACATATACATATACATATATATATGTTATGCGTGATATATATACATATGCACATTTTTATAGTATGGTGACATTTGATGTCACTTGAAAGATGCTCCCAGCTCTGTTACACACGCTCTCTCTCTCCCTATCTCTCTCTCTCTCTCTCCCCCCCATATTTACGCACTCCATATTGTTTGTATTGAAAATATTATCACACGCACACACACACACACGTTTACAAAATGGCGACACTGTCCCGTTGGAATAAACAAAAAAGCTGAGGAAGAAAAAAAAGTAATAAAAAAAAAGCAAAAACAATCGCTTACGTAGGCATTCTGTGAAGTATGTAAATCGATTTAACGCCACACGTCGGCGACGTGTGGAAAGTTGCGTATAAATGCCGCATATATGGAAATATCTTTGATAAGGGCATCAAAATGCCGGCATTTGCATTATAAAGATCCCGAGCAGCATGCGGGGGGAGGGTAAACATACCCACAAGTACAGTGAATGCTCCTTAGGGGCAAACAATTCAAATTCTATTCGAGTTTTGTTTTTCGAACAAAATGTCTTCCGTTGGGGCGCACGTTCCCTGGACAACATTTTTATACCCTGAGCCCATTAAAAATGGGTATAAGTGTATATTGTATTTGTGCAAAATCCAAATGTATGTAACAGGCAGAAGGGAGCAACTCCGACCCCATAAAGTATATATATTCTTGATCAGCATCAATAGCCGAGTCGATCTAGCCATGTCCGTCTGTCTCTGTCCGTCCGTTTGTCCGTCTGTCCGTATGTATGAACGCAAGGATCTCAGAACCTATAAGAGCTAGAGACTTTTAGATGTAGGTGCTCCTAGTACCTGCGCAGATCGAGTTTGTTTCCGATAATCGGATACTTACTCCGTTTCCAAGCAATCGATAAAAATCGATATCGATATCCTGTTTTTTTGGGCAATTTTGGTAAATAATAAGAGCTAAAGTCACCAAACTTGACATATAGCTTCTAAAATAGAATATATATATGCATTTGATGTTGGAAGAAGAGGGCTCAGGGTATCCCCTAGTCGGGAGCTCCCGACAAGAACCTCATACTTGTTTTTTTTAAATAAATGGAAAAGTTTGTCAACATTTATTTGCGGAAGCTTCCTTTTGAGCTTTTGTCAAAATTTGCATGAAGTTTTCGGAGCGTTGAACTAAGAAGTGAGAGGTCGCCAGTTCAGGGCGATGCTGGGTAATGTCTGTTAGTGCTAAAAAACAAGACTGGAACGTAGATTAGTTATTTGATTCAAATGTTCGTTCAAGCGAGCATTCACTGTCTTTCTATATTTCGTTTGCTTGCGTGGCAATTATAAATTATAAAACACAGTGTCATATCAATGGGCGAATATTTTTAGTGTTGACTGTGCCCGTGCGCAGCGGGTGGGCGGAGCGGCACGCCACATTCATTTAGATGCATGTCCGGCGATAAGGTCAAATGCCTTTCGGGCATTGCCTACTTTTAGGCAAATTAGTTGAGATTTTATAAAGCGTTTGTCTACAAAATCACAAACTGAGTGCCAAAGTCGGAAATGAAAAGCAACTAAATGCTTGCGCCATATCTGGCTAATAAATCAAAGCACGCTGCTGTTGGCCAAGTTGTACGCCAACGAGCTGCTTTCAGCGTTGGCTATAAATTCAATTTGTTAGCCAACTCCTTTGCCCGCCACAACAACAGGGCAGGGCTCGTGCGCCACGTTCTAATGCACAAACCTGCCCTCATTTGTCTTTTCGTGACGCTCTCTTTGTTTGTGTGTGTGTGTGTGTGCCTGTGTGTTGGTTTGTGTTTTATCACATTTTATCAATTGTCCAAATGTATCCGCTGCTCAATCAGTCGCACGGTCAGACAGACGGACAGCAGGACAGCCAGTCGCTTAGAGCTGACATTTGTCTGCGGCAAGCGCAGAATTAATGAAAATTTTGAGAATTTGCCAATCTATAATTACATCACACGCACACCGACTAGTTGCTGCCCAGATCTCTGGCTGTGGTTTTTCGTTGTGAATTATTGGTTGGCTGCCTCATTTGTTCAGTTCTTCGAGATGCCCCAGCCAGCAGTTCGTGGGGTGGAGGGCTAAGTAGCAAGGGGGGAGGGTATGCCGCCAAAATCAAATGAGTTAGCGGTCGCTTGGCCTCCCCTGGGAGGCATGAATTTGAGTTATGAGTGAGGCGCCACTTTTACGGGCAGCCGTAAATTTTTGACGCGCTACAGGGGCGTGGCAAAAGCTGTTGCTGCAGGTGGTGGGGAGAAACGGGGGGGGGGGGGGGGGGGGGGGTGACTTAATATTCACACCTTTATGTTGTGCGGCTCGGTTGGAGTTATTTATGCGCACGCATTACGCTTGATAGTGAAGGGCGCACAGAGCAGTGGCATGTTGGAGGGGTTAAGGGGGAGTGGGAGGGGGGGGGGTGGCGTTTTGTGTCCCGACTGATTGCTGATGGGTCATGCTTTATTATTTGCGAGCGTTTGCTCTGCTCTTATTGTAATTGAAAGGTATAAATAACATTAGGCAAACAGCAAATAAATAATGCGCGTGTGTGTGTGTCTGTGTGTTTGTGTGTGTGTGTGTGTGTGTGTGTGTGACCTTTGTCCCCGTCTGCGTTAAGCACCTTTTAGGGTCTGTTGCGTGCCCGTGCGCTAATCTTTCCCGGCCATCAACTGGCTCGGTCTCATCATATTTTATCAATTTATTGGCAGCTCTGCGGCTGCGGCTGACCAAGTGGCTACTGTACATCAAATTGTTATTTATTATTTACACTACACATTTGATTGCCATTACATATTGCTAATATTATTGTGTATCCAGGTGTGTGTGTGTGTGTGTCAGTGTGTGTGTCTCGCTCGAGGTGGTCTCTTATCAAATTTTGCTGCCACTGGCTTCGTTTTGCCAATTTTTCATCTTATTTATGAACTCTCGACGCTCAGGTGGCCCTCAAGGTATTTGCCAAATAATAATAAATATTCCTCTTCCCCTGGCCTCCTTTCTCTTTTACACCTGCCACACACCGTCTCTCCCCCTCTCTCTCTCTCGCTCTCTATTTATATTTTGCATATAAATATACTTGCATACATATGTATTTCTTTTATTTATGGCATTTTTCTTCTTGTTGTTGTTGCTCATAATTGAATTTGAATCACAAATAGACACAACACTTGCCTTCCGGGCGTGTGTGTGTGTGTTTGATGTGTGTACTTCTTTGTCGCACTGTGTGTTATTAAATTATTGTTTTTGCATCTAATTCCTCTTCCCGCTGGGGTCTAGACAGCCGTGCAAATTCAATAAAAGTATTTAAGTTTGACAAATAGCTTGCCACGCAGACAACTTTATAAATAAAGCACAAAAATACATTTCTCAAATATATCTCAAATATCTGGCTAATCTTCAGTATAAAATATTTTTGTTTGACTTATTTAAAATAGTTAAAAAAAGGGTAAATATACAAGTATTTTGAATGTGGCAGATGTAAATGTAGATTAAAGTGAAATGTGTTTAAACACTCAGAGTTAAGAAATGATCAAAATTTGAATTACATTTTTATACCCTGAACCCATTAAAAATGGGTATAAGGGTATATTGTATTTGTGCGAAATCCAAGAGCTAGAGACTTGAAGTCTTAGATGTAGGTGCTCCTAGTTCCCGCGCAGATCGAGTTTGTTTCCGATAATCTATAATTTAATCCTTTTCCAAGCAATCGATATCGATATCCTGTTCTTTGGGCAATTTTGGTAAATAATAATAAGAGTCACCAAACTTGACATATAGCTTCTAAAATAGAATATATATATGCATTTGATGTTGGAAGAAGAGGGCTCAGGGTATCCCCTAGTCGGGAGCTCCAGACTAGAACCTCTTACTTGTTCTTGATTTTCTTCATTTCTCTCGCTCGATCGGGAATGGCATTTGGCACCATAATTGTCCGGATTCGTATTAGAGATGGACTCAATGTTTAGTATAAGAAAGGAAGGGAAATGAAATGTTGTTTTGTTTTTTTATACACTTTCTAGAGTATATTATAGTTTTGTCATGAAATGTGTAACGCATAGAAGGAGATATACATTCGAGTACAGTATCAACAGCCGAGTCCATTTAGCCATGTCCGTGTATCTGTTTGCGAACTAGTCTTGAAACTTTGCATTGGTTAATATTTTGATCATATGAATGGGATCGTTGGGATCGCAACACTATATCATATAACTATACCGAAAATGATGTCTTTCTATGGAAAACTTATTTGTTTATCAGGATAGTTTGGTCGAGACTCGGCATTCCGTAACTAAACTATGCTGCTTATATATGAGGTAAATCTTATCAGGATCGCACTACTATATTATATAGCTCTATGGGAAGAATCTGTCAAAAAGAAAAATCATTTTTGTTACGAAGAATATTGTGTTTTCCAAGATGTTTTCATGAATCTCAGCATTTACAATTCTCACATATTTGCAAAATCATTAGGCAAATGCTCACAAAGGGTATTAAATCTTCGGCTTGCCAAAGATGTCCATAATTTCTCCTTGTTTTAAAGAGAAAAAACATGATTAATTGACATCTAGAGTACCCTCTACCTCGCTCTCCCTTCCTCACTCTCGCTCTCTGACTCTATTTTAGAGACTTTTTTAGAAAGAGTATCAATGTTCGTCTAAGCTAAGCTCTAAGTTAAGTTTCTTTTCCAGTCGTTAACTTTTGCTAGTTCCAACTTCCCTTTCAAGCTTTCTCCTTTACTTTGCGGCACTTAGTTGATCAGCAGCAGCCTTTTTAAGGATATTTGCAAATTTTGTGTTTTGTTTTATTTGTGGTTTTTACTTAATTTGAAGCACAATAGAGCTGTGTGTGGCCAGCTAGTCTGATGAGCAGAATTCACATAAAATATGTATCAGACAGCTCACGTCTATTGCATTTGTTGTGGCTGCGTGGCAGATGCGTGCGGTTGCGTGTTGTCAGCTCGCTGAGTGCCAAACAGAGTGCTGACCAGACCACACCAGACCAGACTGGAGTAGAGCAGAGTCGACCGGTGGAGTAGCGTCCACAGGAGTCCACTAAACGGCTATTAGCTGGCCGGGCTCATGCAAAATGCATGACCGAATGGTCAGACAAGTTAACGAGTCGTCTCCGTGGGGCCTGGAAAGTGTTTGTGGCTAATCAAAGTTGGACGCTGGTGGGTCCTTTGGTAGACGCTTTCTCTCGGCTGCTTGGTTTATGCGCCATTTAAATTAATCACGAGATATGTGTTGAAAACTTTGGCCATATTTTGTGCGTGTGCGTGTGTGTGTGCGTGTGCGTGTGTTAATTAATTGACGCACACATATTTGATTGTGGGCCAAGATTTATAAACAACACATTAGCGGTGTGTGCCGCTTCACTAACCGCATTTCCAAATGCGTTTCAATGTGTGTCCACATGTCCAGACTTGGCTCTTTACGCTCTAATTTCATTGAAATGTGCTGCGTTGGCTTGTGCCCAAACAAAAGGCCAAACAAACCACGGCACGGAAGCGCGACACACACACACACACACACACACACACATACTCGCACATAGACTGAGCACAGGAAGTGTTGGCGCACAGCGCGTAGGTTGGGGCAGCTATTGGGGCACATGCAATTGCCTGACTACCACAATTTGACGTCGAAAGTAGCAAAACGAGTATAACTCTATGGCACATGCCCGCCGATGAGGTGCCAATATAGCCATGGAGATCCTCCGCCCGCTCATTACCATGGCAAAGCTGCATACGTTTTGTGACAATAACTTAGAGCTCAAAGATACTAGCGAAGTTTGTTGAGCTCTTCCTTTTAATACTTTTCAATTTTTTGCACACATTTACAAACCAGGTTTTTTCTTTTAACGTTGAAAATCTTTTTTTCAATTTTAACCCAGGTATAGTTTTAAATAATTGTCTCGGGCAACTCAAAACTCTTATATGTCATATGTTATCTTAACATGTTTGTTGATGTTAACAATTCTGTTAAAGCGTATGTTATTTGGCTGTAGTATTTCATTTATCAACAGTGTAGTTACTTAAAATATTCAGAAAAGTAACTGTTTTGCTAATAAGTTATTGAAAGTTGCATTGCTTCGGGCATTTTTATACGCGACATGTCCGCAAATCTGTTCACATAACATGTTATGGGTCATGTGTTATCTTAACATTTTTCTGTATGTTAACATTTCTGTAAGAATGCAAGCGTATGATATTTTAGTGTAGCAATTTTCTTTATCAAAAGTGGGTTCAATTTAAATATTTTGAAGAAATACTTTTTGCTAATAAATAATTCGGATTAGCCCATAGTGCATTGCCTCGGGTAGCTCAAAACGCGATATGTCCGCAACGCTGTTCAAATAACCCTGCCATGGCAGTCATCGCTCCATATCCAGAGCCGCCCACATCCGCCAAGTACTTGCACACTATTATTTGCTGCAGCAGCTTCTCTTTTGGCTGGGAGCTGCAAATGTGTGTAGGTGTGTGTGCGTGTCCTGCCATCCTGTTTGTATTGACTGTGTAGGTAATGGTAATTCTGTAAAATGCGTTCCCCCAGCATAATGAGTTACGCAAAATGCTGCGCTGCGTATACTGCCGACTATTTTCACAGGGTTTTGTGCGAAAGCGGGCGTGGCATATCGAGGGGGGAGGGGGGGGGCTGTACTTTGTACATTTGCATTGATTATACGCACACGATACATAATGTTTGGTCGAAAAATGTGCCGCCGGTTATCTTTTGTTAGCCGTTGCTGTGCTCTAATTGAAATCTTTGCTCCAGCTGTGTTTGATTATGAGGTTGTTCATGTTGTTGTTGTTGTTTGTGTTGTTGTTGCTTTTGTTTAACGAGTTTCAAGCATCATTAGTTCAGGTAGTTAATTATTCGACTTTCACTAATCGCATTTACGGGGCTTTTTGTAGCTTATCCGCATAGATTTGGACTCGAATTTTAATTGCATAAAAGTACCAACATACTGAACTAATCAGATTAGAAATATATATATATATGTTATCTTAACGACAGAGAGAGAAACAGGGAGAGAGAGAGAGCGTGTGCTACATTCACTAGTCGACAAAAGGCAGGTATTGGATTTTATACCCTTGCAGAGGGTATTGTAATTTTGTCGTGATATGTGTAACGCATAGAAGGAGACATCTCCGACCCCATAGATTATATATATTCTTGATCAGCATCAAGAGCCAAGTCAATATACCCATGTCCGTCTGTCCGTCTGTCTGTTTCTATGCGAACTAGTCTCTCAGTTTAAAGGCTATCTTTATGAAACTTTGCAGAAGTCCTTTTATCTGTGGCACGCAGCATATATGTCAAAATCAGCTGGATCGGACCACTATATCATATAGCTGCCATAGGAACGATCGGTCGAAAATGAAATTGTTGTATGGAAAACTTTTTTGTCATTCAAGATATCTTGATTAAACACGGCATTTAAAGATTTCACTATGCTCCCTTCATTTTTGCAAAATTTTATTTACATCGGACTACTATATCATATATCTGCCATAGGTTTTTGATTGAAAATCTTTTTTGTTTATAGAGATATCTTGACCAAAATCGGCATTAACTATTTTCCCTGTGCTTTTTAGATACGGGCAACGCCCGTTGTTGGATCTGCAAGGGTATTAGATCTTCGGCGTGCAGAAATATTCAAATAATCAACTTATTTACTGCCTGCACAAAAAAGGCAAACTTTCATCAGGAAATCTTCAAAACTGTGAGAAAAGTTTGCATAGAAAGAGACAAACATATCGAAGGTCAGACGGAGCTATGTTAACTCGGGTATATATAAAGGGTATATAGTAAATGCCTTAAAATTACCCGCCGTTGCTCGGTCTATTCAATTCTCTTCACAGACATGTTCCCTCAATATTAGCACAAAAGAAAGAAACTTAAAATATCCTTATTATTATATAACAAACAAATTTTTGCCTTTCGGGGGGCTTTTATTCTTAAACTTTGACACGCGTTTAACCCTTCTTGCGGCACTCTAAACCCGGTCCTAGGGCTTACTGTCGACGTAAAAGGCAGCTTCTGTACAAATGTCAGCTTCTTAGCTTTTATGACTTGGGCTGTGTGTTGATACTCATATAGTCAGTCAGTCAGCAGTCAGTCAGTCAATCAATCAGTCAGTCATTCATTCATTCATTCATTCACTCAGGACAAGTTCATTTATCTGTATAACTAAATGTATTCCCTTATACGTTTTATATCTCGTGATACTATCACAACATGCTCTAGATCCTGGTCACTATTTTTTTAAAGCTTGCTAACTTGATAATCGTTGGCCCCCTACTAGCTTAGATTATTAATTAAGGGTATTTTGTATACATGTGCGGGCACACGTTTTGTCACCTGCTGCTGGCGTCAACAATAATAACCAGCTATTAGTTGCTTTATAGTTGGAAAATTGCTGTTAATATGCCTCCGTTCAGCTGTTGCGCAATCTAACTACAACTATGAAGACCGGTGTAACAGCTGTCATTTATGGTGTAATTATGGTTTTTATTACATCAAGAGCCAGCACACACTATGCACCAATACATGCACACACATTGCCACCCACAACGCCCCCACACACACACGCCCACTCACACTCACATGTGTGTGAATATATGTGTTCAGCTGTCGTTGTCAGCAGCGGACGATAAAGTCGATTGATATTGGCATGACCGCTTGGCCAGGAATCGAGTACTCGGAATACACGAGTAGATTTGCACATACACACACATATAAGTATATGTAAGTATGTGTGATTGTGTGTGTGTGCAGCATATTGCTGGTGCTCTTTCTGCGTTTGGTTTTGGTCGTTCATCTGCTTTATTGGCCACTTGCTTTAAATTGTAAATCCTTCAGTCAGAAGCCAAGTCAAATGTCATATGACAGCAGTTCCCACTGACTACTGCTACTGCTGCTGCTGCTGCTGCCTTTTCCATCTGTCTATCCTTATCTAGCTGTAGCTCCTTCTCTTTCTCTATCTGCGCTGGCAGTGTCGTAATTGATTCGTGTTAACTCTTGACTGGCAATAGACGAAGCATGCCAAGCAAATGTGGCTCGCAGTTATCCTGCGACTGGCTCTCACTCTCTCTCCCTCTCTCTGTGTATGTGTATGTGTGTATGAGTGTGTGTGTGTGTCCTGGTCTGGTTTTGTGTGGGACACATTTGCTGTCATAGATCATGCACTTGGTTAAATCAAAAATTCTTCCTGTCAACTTGCGTTTTAACACACGACTGACTGCAGTCAATGCCTCTTCGAACGCCTTCTGCTCCTTCCCCCCCCCCCCCCCCCCCCCCCCCCCCCCTCACACACATACACACTCGCACACTCGCACACTTTTCGCACAGTCATTCCCTGCTAAGAGCCTTCAGCTCGTTTTTAGCTGAAATTCGAATTTCATTACGAACGAACCCCTCTAAGTGTTGTTTAATTACATTAAATTGCTGCAAGACAACCTCAAAACGTCAATAGCTCAGCCGTGCATCCATGAATTTGCATGAACCTAACCCACTTTGAGTTAAAATATGTGCACATGTTTAACTCAAGATCGGGCCCAATTAGCAGATACCCTTCCCAGCAGCTCCGCAGAAAGTCAAACTTCCCTTTTCACTTACACATAGACAAGAAAAGATACGTCCTGCTGTATAAAAATGCATTATTAACTTGTTTCTTCTTCAATCACTATGAAATTGTCAGAGTATTA
Organism: Drosophila novamexicana; assembly: GCF_003285875.2. Taxonomy (NCBI): domain Eukaryota; kingdom Metazoa; phylum Arthropoda; class Insecta; order Diptera; family Drosophilidae; genus Drosophila; species Drosophila novamexicana. Next base: position 988,086 of record NW_020824827.1, on the reverse strand, counting down.
ACTGTGCACTCATTCATGTACAAGATGTTGGAGGTATTTCTCCAAATGTGATCGTTTTTGGGAAAGTGAGAAGTTATTTGAGGTAAGCATTTTTCGATTTGTGTCCTCGGAGAATCTTTAAAGGAACTGCAAGTCAGTTTATTGATAACAAATAAATTCAAATGAAAATTTGATGGACAAGACAAGAATCCGCTAACCGACCTGTAAAAGTCTTGTTCGATCGCTTTTTGATGCTGTTCAAGATAATTTATATTTTTATGTGCTCAAAGGTGCCTGCTTCTGTTGCCTGTTGCTCACATTTCGACAGTTGCACTGTAATCTATAGTGTGTATTAAAAAACCACAAAAATGCTTGCACATTTTTACTCAACTCTCTGCGTCTATCTTGTTTTCATGTGCTCACAAACTTTTGTAACTTGAGTTTCTTCCTCTGTGTATACCCATTATATGTGACTAAAAGGGGCATAATGTTTTTGAATGCAAATTTATGGAACAGCTCGAAAGACAAATAAATATACTTTTGAACAGTGTGAATTGCCTCCATATATATATATAATTTCCCATATCCCAAATACAAAACAAGTATAGTTAAATATATACATATATATATATATAAGTATTTGTATAGTATAAATATCGTATACACTGATTTAAAATGGTTCAATAATTGGTGAGTGCACGCGTTCCTCCCGAGCTGTTTTTAGGGTATCTTCTAGTCGGTCACGCCCATTTAAAGCAAGCTTGCTAGTTCTCTTTTTTTTTTTGGCTTCGCTTCGGCTTGCCCCGCCGGCAGGCAGGCAGGCAGGCAGGCAACAGAATATGTTAACTAACGATGATTGAACGCTTTCGGTTGCCCGATTTTGGCGCGCAGATACAAAAAAGCCTTTCGCATGCATATGTAGGCGTCGCTACACCCGTGAAGGAGACTCATGCCGCTTATATGTAGATCGCGCACTTGTACATGTTAACAAAGCAACTCTTGGAGACTTGACACACACAGCAACACACACAACACACACACATGCACACATGTACACATGCACACATGCACACATGCACACATGCAGCTGCAGTTGCGCAAAGTTTTGCATGCATTTGGCGCATTTAACGGATTAACGTCATAAGCTTTAGCGCTACACACGCGATGACAGATGAATTTGCCAGCGTCTGTGTGTGAGTGTGTGTGTGTGTTGTGTCTTCGTGTGTGTTAAGCTTTTATGCGCTGTGGTGTGTTTTTTGATGCTTGACAGTTGCTGCTGCAAGCGCCTTACGAGCGCTGGCAAATATATTGCAAGTGCAATTGCCAGCTGTGGTTGCTGTTGGGGAAGGGGAAAGCAGGTGAGGGGGCATAGGCAGGTGAATGGGCGTGGCAGTGCTGAAGTTGACTGTTGCTGCCTGAATCCATCAATCAATATGATTAAAAGGTTTTTGGCGCTGGAATTTTCGGCTTACAAAATAATAAACATAATTATCGTGAAATTAAAAGTATCTGTCAGATACAGCTTGAATCTATTGATTTCGCCCGCAATTTAATGTGACAAAATATCGACATACACACACACACACACACACAGACACATACATATATATATATATAGTGAATATGTGTAAATGTGCCCCGTTTATCAGAGAAAAGTCCGGGCCTAAAACATTTTGTGTGTTTAAATAATTTATTTGATTTAAATATAAAAATGTGGCACACGCAAATATGCGAATGTGTGCAATGCACACACACCCACACACACACATATACACACATACATGCGCATGTCGTATGTATTGTATTTTATTTATATTTCTTTTATCAACATATTTTGCGCCATGTGAAACATTTTAACGGCCATTTGCATTCGGACTGTAAATGTTTTTGGTAGATCTACCCCTGTTGCTGCCACTTGCCCCCTGCCCCCGCACCTGTACCCGCCTCTGCTGCTGCTGCTGTGCGATGATTTAGCGTGCGCAATCAAAGTGATGTGTATAACAAATTTACCGTTATTTATGCAAACAAAAATTGCACGGCAATTAACTTTCGTCGGGCGGTTCAGTGGGTGGCACGTCTGGGTTCGCCTCCGCACAGATTGATAAAAAAAAACAACAATAAAAAAAGTGGAGGACGAAATATTTATTGCACTGCTCGATCAGAAGATACCACGTGATTAGCTCAAGCTTTAGAAATGACGGAAAATATATTTCGTTTATTTCAATATAGAAAATAATTAAAAAAATATCGAGAGAAATTATGTTATATTTGGTTCCAACTCAGTTGACAGTTAACGAATCATGACCTAAGTTATTTGAGGAAAAGTGTTTACTAGGCCTTTCGGTAGATTTTGTAGAATTTTTGGCAAACAATTTGATTTACAAAAAGTTCGCATGAGTGCTGCATTTTCATCTAAATGTGACACTCAAAATTGTATCAAAATTAAAAACTAAATAATAATAATTAGAATACAAATATTTGTAATATCATCGTCGACATGTTGGAGGCATTTTATAATTCCGTCCGGCCAGCTATGCAAAAAGTATGTCAATGAATTGCATTTTCTATCTTGCATAAATTTTATACGGAGAATCAAATATATTAATATTGATTTAGTTTTGCCAAAGTTGAAGGCGTTTGATATTTTGGAGTGGCATTCATTGAGGAAATTTTATATTCAAAGATTGGACAATTTTTCTAGAATTTGTGGCAACTTTTTTGACCGCCTTGAACTGAGTTTTATCTGGTATTTTGTGCTTATTTTGAGACTTCTTTTTGATTTTTCTTTATTTTTGTGACAATAAATTGTGTGGATATATTATATAAATAAATATAAATATATTAAAAAATTAAAAATAGTCCTTTAAATGAATTTTCATTATTTTGTGAGGACAAAAATTATATATATTTATATATTCAGTTCCAATTATAAACAGATTAAATTGCATAATTTAATTTAAGTAATAATTTGAATAATTTAAGCATCATAAATTGAAATATGTGCTTTTTCCCACTGCCTGTTATATCCTTGAAAATGTTTGCTCGCAGGATATAAATTGTGCCATGTCCGGCGTTTAAAAATGCCATGTTGCATATTGACGATGGCCTCACCCTCGTGGAGTAGATTTCGCATATTGAACAAATAGCGACAGCAGCAGCTGCTACACCCGATCTCTGCCAGCCCCCCTCTCGTCTGTTCTTGTTTCCCTGTGCCCCCTGCTGCTCATACATATTATTGGGTTAGTCACATTTGCATGTGTAACTGCGATTTACACAGCGAAAATAAAACACTAATCGGAGCGCTGCGAATTGTGGGACTGTGGGACTGGGTCACATGGGTGTAGATCATAATTGCGTGTCGTTTGGCTAAAGGGAATACTGTTTGGTCATCTGATTTTAGTAAAATATGAACAGTTAACAGGCGACAATAAAACGACTCAATTAGTGTAGTTGGACAAACCAATGCCAAGCTATAAATCTTTTCGAAAAAAAAAGTCTGAAATAGTAAAAGAACATCGGACACTTTAGTGTAAATAAGAGTTTAAAGTGAGTTGAACAAAAGAAAGGGACTCTCTGGCCAAGACGGTCAATTGGGCCTGGGGCTCTCTAAATGAGAATGGGTTTTTTTCATGGGGAGAGAAGACTCTGATTATAATACCCTCTAATGCTTTCATGCAGGGTATTTTTAGAGATAAAGTTAGGTGGGCCCACGACCTACCTTATGTGAGGGTAAGAAGCTTAAAAAGCCCCTGATCGTAGTTGGGTAGATAAACCCTTTGCACAGCTGCTTCATTCTATCCCAATTAAAGAGAATGTGCATGATTGTTTCTACTTCAGCCAAGCAGAGCCTACTCTCTGCGTCAGAGATGATATTTGCCCTGTCGGACAGTCTAGTTTCATAGGCCAATTTCTAGGTTCACTAAGCATCTTATCCTTTCGGAATTCCTTCCTAGAGTGTCACAGATTTTTGATATCTTCTGTTAATAGCATGCTAACGTGGATTTGTTGAAAACTCAAGGGTATACAGAGGGTTCTGAGTGAGTTTGGGTAGAGAATCTGACCTGGCGCATGACAAGGAACTTATCATAGTGTGACCCTCTTGTGGAGACACTTTCAGCTGTCTGCTACAAGTTTTGGAGCTTGTGCTCCACATATATACTTTGCTACAATAAAAATCTCAACTTGAAAGACGCCGCATTGCCGCCCAATTGCAATACAGCCTTCCCGTTTTGGTGCAAGACTCGATGTAACCGCAACTTAAGTGTAAGCCGTGTCTTTAATTGATGGCCAAGCAATTAAAAAGAAGAGCAAAAGGTATTTGATAGAAAGTATTTCCTTTGTCCGGTTGTTTGCGTTTTTGCCCCAATCAATTTGGCATTAACGTGTTTTCCTTCAGGTTGCCTTGTGGCATGCCACACACTAATTGCTAAACAATGCACAACACTTATAATTTCCATTTATCTGTTTTGCTTTCGCCTTTGTTATGCGCTCTCTGTGCTATTTTCCCAAATTCGCAATTCGCTTCATTTCGTTGCAGAAGTGTTCAATTAAAACCAGAGGCAGAGAGCATCATCGGTTACAAGTGCCTCTGAGCTGATTTGTTTACAGAACGAAGCGCGCCTTGGTGGAGCTACCACTTCATGTATGTAGCATTGTCCGAGGTGATTCAAAGCGTTCAAGCTGAGCTCCATGTTGGTGGATGCTTGCTATGGGGTTCAAATGCAGTTGTTGCCGTTGCCTTTGCTACAGGTATGCTGGTTGCAGGTCGAAATTCCAGCACAGCTCGGGGCCAGCCAGGCAGAGTTCAGCTGGGAAAGCTCTGCATGTCATCAGCTAACGAAAGTTGCAACCACTTGCGAGGCCGCAGTTGCACGCAGCGCTGATCCCGTTGTTGCTGTTTGATGATGATGAAATAGCGTGCACACAGAACAGATACTGCCAAGACCCAGGCCATTGTGTACCACAGCAACGTGTGTGGTGTTTGTGTGTGCGTGTGTGCGGCATGCCAGAAAGGAATGTGCAACAGAAACCAAAAATATGCGATATAATTCCAAAGCACAATACCATGAAGTACATCATCAGTGCAGATTTATGGTTGACTGCTAGAATAGGTCAGCAGCCGCATTTATTGAAGAAGCAGCAAACGCCAGGCGCCTGCCACATGGTGGCACACACACACATGCAGGCAGCCAGGCAGGCAGAGTAACTGGAGCAGAGGCTACCATTGCAACGGGCGTTTGGTAAATTACATGCACATGCACATGCACATTCGCATGCACATGCACATGCACATGCACATGCCATGCCGCCATGCTATATGCCAGCGTGCATCATGGCCATCATGTTGCATGGTAAGCTCACCCATATATATACATATATACATATACATATATGTGGCCCGCCCACGCGCACCTTGTCGCCATCATCATCATCACACGTTGCGGATGCGCCAGCGCTTTGTTGTTGCCTTGGCGGCTTCGCATCGTGTTCGAGCACTAGAAAATATTGAAATCTCACTGACTGACGCCGCCGCATCTCTAATGACGTGTGTTTGAAATGAAATATTCATATGTACGCTGTGGGCGGAGCTGGTCGTGTCGGCTCGGAATGGTCGGGTTGGGTTAGATGGGTGCTGTCGGTCTGCCAGCCGGGCGGAGGGCCTAACACAGGCCACAGGTCCCACGGCTTGGAGGTCTTTAAAGTGTCACCAAGTTAAGGGCACGCAGCAGAATGCAAAGCTCAAACTCAAATCGTTGGGCATTAGCTTAATGGCCAGCCCAACTGGCGCAGTTGGAGTCCGGGCCAAGACATCAACAGGCCGCACAACGCGCCCCTTAACAGTGTTGGCAACGTAAGGGTTTTATATAAAAGAAGCTAGCAATAGCCTTAAGATAAGTATCGTAAATTCTCTAAATAATTTCTGAAATACTTTAAGTTAGAAGAGCATCAACAATAATTCGCTGATATCTAGGATATTTCGTACTCTGAATAAAATTTTAAATTATTCTATTCAGTTATGAGATATTACATAAAGTTAACTATTTTATTATAAATATTTTGACAAATGGAACTTTTTTTAAACAACGAGAATATCCATATATATGTATATAGTATTTAAACTGTATGGAAAATCGAAGATGCAACATTCTTTTTTATTTCTTAAAGCACCTAACATAGCTGAATATAATATTGACGACTTTCTAGCTTTAAAATAGCTAAAATGACAGCACTGCCAGCACACATACTATTATCGTTAAACGTCATCAGCAACATCTTAACTTAAATTTTCCGCCCGCAAAAGCTGATTTGTAATTCAAAACCTGTTTGCCTGGACCCCGAAACATATGTTACGAATTATAAGGAATTAGATTCATAATAAAATAAAGCAGCCACCGTCGGGCTGTAATCAAAACAAAACATTTTCTGTTGCCCGTTTTAGTGAAAGCTTTCCTATGCCCCGCCCGCTCACGCACGCACGCACCGGCTCCGTTCCCGAACTCGAACCCAACCCCGAACCGGATCCATTGGCCAAGGCATGGCTCTGGGCCAGCAGAAGCAGCAGCAGCAGCAATCAGTGCACAATGTGTCCATGGTTTTTGGTAAATTCCAGCCAATTCCGAGCAGTCGGAGCAGCAGCATCCCATCAGGTGAAATTTGATTAGGGTCGTAAGGGCAATGATTGAGAAAACGTGATCAAATATGTTGCCATAAATGTTTAAATGTTGCCATAGTTTTATTTTGGGGATCTGTTGCTATTCTCGTTGCCATTGTCCGAGCTACTGCTCCAGCTACTGCTACTGCTAAGCAAAACTTGGGTTTATTATGTTGATGACTTTTAGCTGTGATTATTATCGTTAGCCCCATTTAATGCTTGTCGTCGCTGCGGCGCTGCTTTCAAATGTTGTTCGACTGTTATAATATAGCTCTTATAATATAGGTTAGCTAATCCCTAGCTTCCCATTAATCTAGATAAGCATTTGATTTGTTAACATTAAGACCATTAAATAGTTTAAAGTTAATAATAATCCGGCAATTATTTATGGAATGTATTTGTGGCATTGAATCCGTATTCTTATTGCCATGCTTGACACTTTATAGCTAGATTTAGCTATTTTATGGCTAGATAGACACATGTACCTTAAAATATCCTATATAGACGTGGGTAAAATTTTTCCACACCTATAACTCGGTCAAATTGAATTTTGCAGTAAAACCGCCGTTTGTGAACATTTCAGAATTGTTTTAAGAATATTCTAAATATATATATCACAATGTAAGGAACCAAATACAGGGTATGTGCAAAACTAGGTTTCCGAACCAAGTTTCAAGGTATGCTATTGGTCTTGAATGTAAATCGATTTGTTGCCTGGATTCCAATCTACCCCAACGAGTTTCAAGTTTTAAGCAGGTCGATCCGCAACATTAATATATATATATATATATATATATATATATATATATGTTCTAATTGAACACACAACCGATTGAAATTTGAGTTTTTGATTGGAAAACACCGTATGGAAAATGTGCACGGATATTAAATCTTAAAGCTATTGTTAATATCTAGTTGTTGTTTTAGGAAATATTCATAGACATTACAGTTGCCCACTTAAATTCAATTTACGAATGTAAACATCGTCATATTAATTAAGAAGTTTATACATGCGTAGGGTACATATGCATGCGTATGCATTTGAAGCAAATACGTGTAGATGGCGCTCATTTGCTATGGGAAACCCTTGAGCCATTTGGTTTGAGTTTCTATAATTTGTTGGTTAATTTGTGAATAGCTAACGACCGCAGAATTTGCTTGCGGTTTGGCTTACACATCCACGCCAATAGGCTCACACGCATATAATACGCACACGCACACAGTTGCAGCTTAGCTCTCACAGGTATTATTATTATTTGGCTGGCATTATGGACACAAGTTACTGTGAGGGATCGGTTTAGGCGCTGCATAATTGCATTAAACAAGGTTTGTTTAAAGTAGCTTATGGCTTAAGCTATTCCCGCAATCGTAATTGCAAACGGATGGCCAATGCATAATACAATGTGAGGGGGCGCGCTTGGGGAAGGGGGTGGGATGCATTAATTTATGATTGCTTAATTAAACCAATTAGATTGTTACGACAAACTCAACGTCAACGGCGACGGCGACGGCGACGCCGATGTCAGCGTCGACGTCGACGGCTGCGTTTCATAATCATTGCAATTGGCGGCGTTTTGGGCGCTGCTTTGCAGGGCTTTTCTCGCCGCGCGTTAGCGCATTTGCATAACTTAAGTCGACCCCCCCTGCATACGCCCCTGTTTTCCTTTAGCTTAAGTCCCGCTGCAAACTATAGATGGGCGCGTGACGAATAAAACGAACACGAACAATGTAACAAAACACGATTCAGCCTAGTCCTTAGTTTTCTTTTTTGTTTTCAAAGAACTCTACTTGAGTTGTGAATCAGGCTATGCCCATTCCCACTCTATTAGGCCCATACTCCTCTTGGCCGAACATTTGCTGTCAAACCATTATCAATCAGGCCATAACCATTTCTTCTCTTTTATTGCCCGTTGGTTTGCTGTTCGGCTCAAAGAGTTTTCACTGTATACGCTTCTTTTTGTAATTAATGAGATGTTTTAAATAAAAACTAGGAACAAGAATTCGAGTTGGAGCCCATGCCTGAGAACTTTCTTTAATTCTTTCCTTTTACCTGACTTTAGAGATCGTGTTTTTCGTGTTGTCACGTAGAATAGCACGGACCACGCCCATCTCTAATTCCCAAGCCAACTGCAGGGTTGCAGTGAGCGCTACGCAACTTCGTTTTTATGGCCGACGCTTTGGGGGCGCCCCATCATTTCTAATTTATAAACCTAATGCGACGCTGTTGCTGCCCCCTTGCAAAAGGGTGCAGGGGGGATTGGGGGGTTGGGTTGAGACTGCATTTTCTACAGTCTTCACTATTTAAGATCATTTAGTATGCAAGTGTCTTTTGTTCGCGGCGCGTAACCAGCTCCGTTTGCTGTCATATTTATTTTTCATTTGAGTGCAGGCAGGCAGGCAGGCACTGAAATAAAACTTTGCCATTTGGCCAAAACAAAGGCTCGAATGTCGCGCAACTCGGACGCACGTCAGCTGGCTGCCTTCTTAGGCAAGCCGCCGCGCCCCGTCCCGCCCCGCCCCGCCCCGGCTTGCCGCCGCAACACTTGGGGCCCAACACTGCCAACTCGAATTGGCAACAAAAAGTACATGCATTTTCATATAATGCTGTCGCAATTGCTGCTGCTGTTGCTGTTGCTGCAGCAGCCGCCGCTTCCTGGGAAATTGTAAATTATTTAGTGTGTCGCCGGGGGCGTGGCATGGACAGAACGTGCGGAATGGGAAAGTGGGCGGCGGGAATGCAACGCGCTGAATAATTGAATAGACTTTTCTTGCGTAATAAATGCTTTTTCCAACAGGCTGACACAAACCCAGCGACAGCGACGGGTGAAAGTTTTTGCACTCAACAGCACAAAATGGATAACTTTTCTATTTTCTATTCACACGTATATTTGTACAATTTCTGCAGCTTGTTTTTACCACCGAGCCCTACCTGCCTGCCTCTTCCTCCTTCCACTCCTGGGCTTATTAGCTAATCAGTTCCGATCATGCCACCTGTCAGGCACCTGACATGCATTTTTTAACAGCGCACTCGAGCCACAGGGTTTCATCTACATTAAATTTCGATTAAGCGTGCGCAACGTTAAGAAAATTCAAGCAATTAGGCGCAGCTTCAAGCTTCAAATGTTGTGGGTGGTAACTGGGGGGGAAGGGAGGCGTGTGTGTGTGTGACGATTCGGGGGTTGCTGACTTTTGGAAGCTCTCGTTGCGTGGGCTTCATTGTGGCCAGAAAGGTTTTCCACTTGCGAGCTATTTTTTTGCGAACGAAAAACTTTACGCTGTCGAAGCATAACCTTCTCAGCGTAAAAATAAAAATTAAATTTAACTGCGCAATGGGCGAGTTTGCTACGAAGATTCATGCACAATACAAATGCTATGTGAAGTGGAAATACTTGGTAAGCTCTTTATATATATATATATTTAACTGGTTGGATTGACGTATTCACTGCATGACTGATTGATTGGCGTAAAAGCAAGAAAGTCTTGCAATGAAAGACGCTACGATGAGGTTTTCGTAACTTTCGCCCGCATGTGTGGAAAATTGGCGGAATACGTTTGGTATTCAACTCGCGGACCAAAGGTTGTTTGAGCGTAATCCATCTTAATTGTGTTTAATATCTCATGGGTGGAATGGAGGTAAACGGAATGTCTTAAATTTAAAAATATAAACTTATTATGGGCCTAGCTAGCTCTAGGATATTATTATTTAATTTATTTTATAAAGAATTTCTAAGTAATTGCAAATTATGCCCAACTAGAATGGCAGCTAAAGCCACAAAGGCCTTAGGCTAAATAATTGAATATATTTCCTTTTGCTATGTGTGAGTATACTTTTTGTGTGCATTGATTTTAATATTTGTTGTATGAGTTAGGATTACTTGATTTTCGATTTGATATCTGATGATCATATATTATTTTGTGGATACGCTTAAGTCAAAAGACTATAATTATTGCGATATTCACTGTCGCATTCACGTGATTGACTGACTGATTGACTGATGTTCAACGCACAGCACAAACCTTTTGAGCTAGAATAGATTGCATTTTGCACAGTATTTTCATTATATAAAGGCACATTTCGATAGAGTTTTGGAAAGTTAATTAATTAGGCTGCATTTTATTTGCTTTCAATCGAATTTGAACTCATTTCGCAAGCTCATGGTGAAAATGCATTGCAAATTTCAAAAATATCTAGTTAATTTTAAACACAACTAGATCATAAATAAAATATTAAATATACATCAAATATACGACTACAATAAGCTATATTTGTAGGATAATTTTGAATTTATTTTATTCATATCTTTTTTTTTTTTTTAGAAATATAATGAAATATTTGTGCTTAAATATTTTTTTGTTGATTTATTATAATTGTTATTAGTTTTTTGGTATAATTTCATTTTTTGATTGAGTTTGAGCCAAACTTTATTACTTTATCGTTTTGAACGTTTCATGTAGACACGAATTTCTTTGAAAATATAATAGAGATGTTTACTTCGCATCTTTTAAATTCTACAACAATCGAAATATCAACCGACCTATATGCATTGTTCTGATCCCGTGAGCTCCTTTGAACTTGTTCCGCTCAACTAGGCAGCTAAAAAGCGCCAGCAAATATAATGTAAATGATAAAGAAATGAATAAAGCGCACTGCCAAAAGTTAAATGCAAAGTTTTCAATGTGAAAATGAGGCAAAGTGAAAGTTCTTTTTTTTTCCATTTATTTTCTTTTGTTTTATTTTTTGCTGCTGCTCTGTTGCCTGCTTCTCCATATTATTATTATCTGCCTTAATTGTTTTTCTTTCGACTTATTTACTTCTTTTGTGGCCCCTGTTGCCACTCCCCCAGCCCCTCTGGTATGTTGAGTGCCCATTTCAACAACTGTGCTAAAAATCTATTATTAGGCGCGTTTTTCTGTCCTCGGCACACGGCTGCAGTTAGGAAAAAACTCACAACTTTCCCCGAAAATCCACAATCCCCTTCCATTCCATCAACTTTTGCTGGCCAGCGCTTGACTCGTTTATTTCCGCGCGGAAATTGCGCGGTGACAAAGCGCTTTTATGAACCCGCTCGACATGGCTTGAGCATAGGCCCATCTGTCTGTGCATAATAACAAAACATTTTACTACCGCCCCACGCACACACACACACACACACACACAGAGAGGTAAGCACAGCTCGCTGGCTAGGTCCGAGCAAGACATCAGGTGTTTGGATGATTTGACAAAAAGTGCTTGGCGTTTTGTCGAAGCGCGCCCCGTGAGATTAGTGAGGATTTTATGGACTTACGCGTCGCCGGCAACTGCTAAACTGCGTGCGAATCGTACGTTTTTACCAATCCCCAAACCCCGCCCCGCCCCCACCGCCGCCGCCGCCGCCCCCTTTTTGTTGTAAACAACACCTGCTGAACTTTTGTCGTTTCATGGCTAAAAGTTTTTCGTGCTGTTGTTGTCTTGCCCGGCTTTGGGGCTATTGCGGTTGTCGTTTTTCCATTTGCAGCCAGTTTTGTTGTCTATTTTAATTTGTTTACTTTTGTTATTGAGCTGTCCTGTCCGCCGTGTGGCATGTTTGATTGGCTCTAAGCCCCAAACGGCAACACGGCACCACGTCAGGTGCTCGCTTGTTTTTTCTTATTCTTGCAACATCTGTCTGGTCGCAACGTTTGACTTTTGCTTTTGCTGTTAATTGAAATTCATACAAGACACAGATCAAGATGTCACTGCCAGGCAACAACTAAGTCCTCCTACGCATGTCAGCTGTCCGATGCTATCGACGCTATCGATGCCACATCAATATTATCAATGCCATCAATTCGCCAATGCTTAAGCAGCATAGAGCTGGCACGTCCAGGACTCATTTATAAATTTTGAGCAGCGTGCATAATTATGAAAAACAGGAAACGGAAATTGCAAAAAAAAAAAAAAAACTAGCCAAACAGCTGTCGTTGACGATGACGTTCTGCTGCTGCAACACTTTACTCTTTTACAATGCACTGCAACTTTGACGTCATCATCATCATTCCGATCAGCAGCAGCAGGAGCTGCAACAACAACATCATCATCATCAGCATCGGTGATAGCTTTTGGTTAGCACTTGGTAACTTTGTCTGCTATCAAACAGCTAAAAATAAAAATGAAGAAGCTGAGAAACAAGTAAATCAGCACTAGTCGGGTGTGCGCGACATGGAGATGCTCTGTAAGTTTTCATTCAAGACATACTAGCTATATTCTTCTAAAAATGCTTTCACAAAGGCATCCACCTCTTCTCCTCGTCCAGATTATTTATGGGAAATGCATACTTGTTTAACTTAATACCAAAGCGCTAATCTTTAGCTTTAAAATTGAGTTTAGCTTTATTGAGTATATATATATTTTTCGAGTTATGCATAAAAAGGTGATATCGATAAGGAAAACGATAAATTCATTATGCGTTTGGTATATGAGAATATATATATATTTCTCTAGTCTCTAGCTCTTGAGATCGAAACAATTATACAGCCAGACTCAGCTCATCTTGCTGATCAGGAATAGGTATATTCCTTTCGCGATCGGAAATGCTTTCTTTTGCGTGTTGCATTTTGAGCAGTAAAACCTGATGTCCCTTCTACGCCTTGTCAATCGGCTTAGGGTATAGAAAGTGCTTCGGTGTGTGGGTCCAGTCAGGGCCAGTGGCCATGGCCATAACTCTTTGTCCTGCTCAGCAGTTATTGAACATTTTCAATTACTTTCAGTTGAGAGCATAAATTTTTAATAATTTGAAACATGATAAAGGGAAATTAAAGGCGAAACTTGTCAAAAATTGCTAAGGAGCAACAGCAAAAAGCGATCCACAAAGTGACGACTGTTCCCTGCTGCCGGGGGCGGGCTCTGTGGATGGGTGGGCATGGCTGCTTGTTGCTAGGGAGTGGCTGCTTGTCGCGCACGATGTTTTACCAAACTATTATAATTACGTTGGAAAGACAAAAATTTTAATAAATGATAACTTTTTTGTCGTCAGCGCGTCACAACTTATTAAAAGTATAACGCATAATGCTAGTGGGGTTGGGGCTTTGTAGCTTCCGTTGGATGGGTGGGCAGACTTGGCAGGTTGCGAGGCTTGGGGTTGGAATTTGGCCGAAATGTTGCCAAGTAAATTTTGTTATCAAAGTTTATAATACGCTGCGACGGATGGCACCGTGCCGTTCCGTCTCGTTCCGCCACGTTCCTGGTCACGGCTGCAGCGTGAATATCTAAATAGATTTCCAATTTAATGTGGACAGTACTTTTATGAAGCTCTCATGGCTAGGCAACTTAATGGGCCGGCAATTACGTATAACATGCTCAATCTACGCCCTTTTTACATTCCTTGCATATATAATATGTGTGTTAAGCTTCAAGTTGGTTGACAGATAGATGCCCTGTACACGCTTCTGAAGTACCCAAAAAGGCCTTCAGAGTACTCAGATTCGTCTATAGAAACTAAAGCTGCTAAACTACCCAAAAGGCATTCTATTCTAGGAAGAGTCTTCAGGTACGTCTATAGAAAATAAAGCTTAATCTTCTTTTGATGATTGCAATTAACTTTTAATGATGTCTGAGAGGAGTGTGAGAAGTGTAAAATATTATTAGCCTAGACTCTTCATTTCATGAACTCTTATATCATTATCTAATATTTGCAGACATATATGGTTGCTGAGATCACACAGACTCTGGCTAGAGTACACAGTGATCAAATATGCCTTTTAGAGTCGCAAATTCTCAGCTGACGGGGAGTGCATTCAATTTCTATGTGAAACTTTATCCATAGCCATATCAAGGGCATCAAGTCTAATGAAAATTGAATAGTTCTCCAGTTTTGCACATGCTCCGCATCTGTGGGCGGCTGAATATTTGTTGTTGGTTAGTTGGTTGTTGCCGGCGCCTGTTAAGGGACAGCAAAGCCCGCTTTGCTCAGTCCCAGCTTCACGGTTTCATATATTTTTAAATATGCCAAAACATTCGGCACACACACACACACGTGCAGGAAATATTCTTGCTCTAGAATTCCTAGAATTGTAGATCTGACAAAATGGCAAAACTTTGCGACAAATTATAATGGCGGCCGTTATAGGCACACACACAGACACACACACATACACACACTTATACAAAGAGAAATATATTTGAATTTAATTTTGAGGCGTCTTTTGTGTGTGTGTGTGTGTGAGGGGGGGGGGGGGGGGGCACAGCAGAGGCAGCTGCGCAATGGCGACAACAGCTGTTGAGCTACTTTAACAGTCTGCTAGCTCATTAAGTTTTCCTACACACACACACACACACATACGCGCAATATAATGCGGCACACAAATAAATTTGTCACAGCAAAATTTTGCAACTTTGTGTAATCCGCAGGGAATGCGTTGCTGGGCGTGGCGGCCGCCCCTTGGCCACCAGAGGCAACCGCCGCAGCACACAGAATCTAGAAATCAACGAGTTTATCTCATTAAAAAGTTATTTTCCGCAGCAGCTGCAAACGCACACACACACACACACACACACACACACACACACACAAAGTCTTAGCCTACACATGCCAAGACTCACACACACACACACTCAGAGGGGGGCGCCATGTGTATTTAAAAGTGAACGAAATATGTAAATCCACTTCATTTAATTTCGCATTTAGCTAAAATGCTAGCACTAAATGACAAATATTCTTGTTTTGAGGCATAAATGCAGCAGCAGCAGCAGAGGCAGCGCAGCAGCAGACTTTTACTCTGGCTTGGCGTCCAGCCAAGTGTTTTGTGGTGGATGGGAAAGAGAAAGGGAGGCAGCCCACTTTCTTGCCTTTTGTCTGCTTGTTGTTTAGTGCAGCTCGACATACTTTTGGTTGCAAAGTATTTTTGCAACAACATCGCCTTGCCGCCAAAAAGACAAAGTACATTTCCGCTGGCAGTTTCCGGTTTCCGGCATTCGTTCGTGCTGTGCCTCCCTGCGCGCCCCGCACCCGTCCGCACACAAATCGAATTGTGGCATCAACGCTCGCTAAATTAATATAGTTAAGTGCAGCCTGTAAAGCGGCTAGGGCAAATCAAACAAACAATCTGCATGCCACGCAAATGAAGTTGAAGCGCTGTCAGACCTTGCCACACACAGCATTATGACCACTTAAGCATGCCACAGCCCGCCCTACCACCCACCATGCCCCGCCCAAGGGAGGTGTTTGCACTGATGTTGCACGACTCAGCTGTGTTGGGATTTTGGCCCGTCTGCCCAGGGCCGCGTACTAAATAAAACTGACGATCCTTCAATTTTAGTTACGAGTCAAAGGCTTACCTGCGCTCGATGCTTGAACCTGGTTTGCGACAATCAAGAGATTGTTACGAGTCAATGGCTTGCCTGGGCAACAGAGATTGCTTTCAAAGTAATTCCAGATTCTTTCTTCGGAATTCCATTTTCTTTGCATAGAAAAAAGGTTTAATCATAAAAAATTCTCGGTCTTTCGGTCGGTCTTACAAGCCAAAGTCTTGATCTTGAGATGAAGGAAAACATTATGAAAGAGGAGCGTTTAATTTTTTAACCGATTCAGTTTGTTTTTCGGCCAATATTTGCGTTTAGCTATAGCTAAGGTTCATTACGCACAAAAAACTGCTGCAAATTGAAAAAAATTGCCGAACCTTATGCGCTTCGTTCCGAGCCAAAGCCAGAACTTTTTGGACTCTAGTTTTGCCCAGTCTCGATGTTTCGTTCTGGTTGTTGCTTAAAAAATGTCACAGATGATCTTTACTTGGCCCTCGGCTAACATCTACTTAACAGAGTGTTGAAAGGTTTAGTTCTTAAAACGAATCACTTAGCTCTTAAATATGATTTGCTGTGATTGGATTTGGCTGTAACGACGGCTCAACGTGAACAAAAAATTAATTCCGGCTGCGAACCAGCTCGGTTCGGTTCAGTTCTGCTGGCTGGCTGGCTGGCTGGGGCAGCGCCTGCTGCATGTGCGCAGCTATTGTTGTTGACTGTTTCTGAATGCTTCAGCATTTTGGTCAATATTTGTGCAGCGCTTTGGCGTGTCCGCCAGTCCCGGAGCCCTTTGGTTGCCTTTGGCTTTCGGCTGGGGCCTTGCATATGCAGATGTCGTAGCATGAAATGCTTTTAGCCAGCTTTTCTGTGCTGCCTTTTACCCTTTTTCTGGCTACTTTTTTTTTTTCTCTCTCTGTCGGTTAACAACATAAAAACGTGCTTACACCTCACACACACACACACACACACACTGCTAGTAGATTTTAGTTTTTCTATCGACTCGTCCATTGGATTCACCTGCTGCTGCTTACAGCACGCTTGGCTTGCCTTGCTTCTGTCTGTACTTTTCGTGCCACAGCTCTTATATATTTTTTTTGTTTGTTGGAGATTAGCATGTCGACCTCAAACTGGCCTTGCCCATAATCCATAAGCCTTGCCACTCAACTGTATTGCAAATTTACATTCAATTTGATCTATGCAGCGCATTCATTTTATTTAATGGATAAAACTTGTCCAAAATATCTCGAATTGAATGCACTCTTCAATTCACTTCATCAATTTGAGATTGTTTCTCTTGTTGTTGTCGTTGCGGTTGCTTGTGGTTATTGCAATTTGCGGCCCTTCGGCATAAATGCATACAGCAGGCATTTTAACATTTTAGATTGCATTCACTTGATTGATTAACTCATTGAAAAAGCATTTTTAATGAAATACGGGCACAAAACAATAAGGTAATTTTCAAATTGGTTGTGTAAACTGAGAAAAGGGTAATTTTGCATTGATTTAATGCCCATTGAAATTAAATAACTACATATGAAACTGGATATTAATTATTCTTCAATTGATTTTTAAAACGTTCATTTGAAAATGGAAATATGAGAATTCCAAATCATTCATATTTATGGCCTGAAAGTCAATAAAAAGCGTATCATTAAACTGTGTAAATGTTTGTTATAAAAAAAAGGAAACATATCTGACTACGTTAAGGATATATATATCCTCGATCTAGTCATGTTTGGAAATTAAACAAGTAAGAGGTTCTAGACGGGAGCTCACGACTAGGGGATACCCTGAACCCTCTTCTTCCAACATCAATGATGATACATCATATATATATTCTATTTTAGAAGCTATATGTCAAGTTTGGTGACTCTAGCTCTTATTATTTACCAAAATTGCCCAAAAAACAGGATATCGATATAGATTTTTATCGATTGCTTGGAAACGGTGTAAGTTATCGATTATCGGAAACAAACTCCATCTGCGCGGGAACTAGGAGCACCTACAAATTTCAAGTCTCGAGCTCTAATAGGTTCTGTAAAATTGATTTAGAGATCAAACCATGAGCAAAAAGCCAAACCTTATGAAAATTGGATGAGATTTGACCGAATTATGGGGCTGGGAAATTTTGACTTATGTCTAGTTAGGATATTTGAGGGTACAATTTGTACATGAATTTTGACCAAAAATACTGTTGCCAGATTTTGATGCCAAATTGATTTAGAGGTCAAACCATGAACAAAAGCCAAACCTTATGAAAATCGGATGAGATTTGACCCAGTTATGGGGTTGGGAAATTTTGACTTATGTCTATATAAGTAATTTAAGGGTACAATTTATACATGAAATTTGACCAAAAATACTGTTGCCACTTTTTGATGGCAAATTGATTAAGAGGTCAAACCATGAACAAAAAGCCAAACCTTATGAAAATCGGATGAGACTTGACCCAGTTATGGGGTTGGTAAATTTTGGCGTATGTCTAATTAGGATATTTGAGAGTACAATTTTTACATGAATTTTGACCAAAAATACTGTTGCCAGATTTTGATGCCAAATTGATTAAGAGGTCAAACCATGAACAAAAAGCCAAACCTTATGAAAATCGGATGAGATTTGACCCAGTTATGGGGCTGGGAAATTTTGACTTATGTCTAATTAGGATATTTGAGGATACAATTTGTACATGAATTTTGACCAAAAATACTGTTGCCAGTTTTTGATGCCAAATTGATAAAGAGGTCAAACCATGAACAAAAAGCCAAACCTTATGAAAATCGGATGCGATTTGACCCAGC
Organism: Drosophila novamexicana; assembly: GCF_003285875.2. Lineage (NCBI taxonomy): Eukaryota > Metazoa > Arthropoda > Insecta > Diptera > Drosophilidae > Drosophila > Drosophila novamexicana. The sequence continues at coordinate 969,401 of NW_020824827.1, read as the reverse complement.
TATGGGGTTGGGAAATTTTGACGTATGTCTAATTAGGATATTTGAGGGTACAATTTGTACATGAATTTTGACCAAAAATACGGTTGCCAGTTTTTGATGCCAAATTGTTAAGAGGTCAAACCATGAACAAAAAGCCAAACCTTATGAAAATCGGATGCGATTTGACCCAGTTATGGGGTTGGTAAATTTTGGCGTATGTCTAATTAGGTTATTTGAGGGTACAATTTTTACATAAATTTTGACCAAAAATACTGTTGCCAGTTTTTGATGCCAAATTGATTTAGAGGTCAAACCATGAACAAAAGCCAAACCTTATGAAAATCGGATGAGATTTGACCCAGTTATGGGGTTGGGAAATTTTGACTTATGTCTATATAAGTAATTTAAGGGTACAATTTATACATGAAATTTGACCAAAAATACTGTTGCCACTTTTTGATGGCAAATTGATTAAGAGGTCAAACCATGAACAAAAAGCCAAACCTTATGAAAATCGGATGAGACTTGACCCAGTTATGGGGTTGGTAAATTTTGGCGTATGTCTAATTAGGATATTTGAGAGTACAATTTTTACATGAATTTTGACCAAAAATACTGTTGCCAGATTTTGATGCCAAATTGATTAAGAGGTCAAACCATGAACAAAAAGCCAAACCTTATGAAAATCGGATGAGATTTGACCCAGTTATGGGGCTGGGAAATTTTGACTTATGTCTAATTAGGATATTTGAGGATACAATTTGTACATGAATTTTGACCAAAAATACTGTTGCCAGTTTTTGATGCCAAATTGATAAAGAGGTCAAACCATGAACAAAAAGCCAAACCTTATGAAAATCGGATGCGATTTGACCCAGCTATGGGGTTGGGAAATTTTGACGTATGTCTAATTAGGATATTTGAGGGTACAATTTTTACATGAATTTTGACCAAAAATACGGTTGCCAGTTTTTGATGCCAAATTGTTAAGAGGTCAAACCATGAACAAAAAGCCAAACCTTATGAAAATCGGATGCGATTTGACCCAGTTATGGGGTTGGTAAATTTTGGCGTATGTCTAATTAGGTTATTTGAGGGTACAATTTTTACATAAATTTTGACCAAAAATACTGTTGCCAGTTTTTGATGCCAAATTGATTTAGAGGTCAAACCATGAACAAAAAGCCAAACCTTATGAAAATCGGATGCGATTTGACCCAGTTATGGGGTTGGGAAATTTTGGCGTATGTCTAATTAGGATATTTGAGGGTACAATTTTTACATGAATTTTGACCAAAAATACTGTTGCCAGATTTTGATGCCAAATTGATTTAGAGGTCAAACCATGAACAAAAAGGCAAACCTTATGAACATCGGATGAGATTTGACCGAGTTATGGGGTTGGGAAATTTTGACTTATGTCTATATAAGTAATTTGAGGGTACAATTTTTACATGAATTTTGACCAAAAATACTGTTGCCAGTTTTTGATGCCAAATTGATTTAGAGGTCAATCCATGAACAAAAAGCCAAACCTTATGAAAATTGGATGAGATTTGACCGAATTATGGGGCTGGGAAATTTTGACTTATGTCTAGTTAGGATATTTGAGGGTACAATTTTTACATGAAGTTTGACCAAAAATACTGTTGCCAGTTTTTGATGCCAAATTGATTTAGAGGTCAAACCATGAACAAAAAGCCACACCTTATAAAAGTCGGATGAGATTTGACCGAATTATGGGGTTGGGAAATTTTGACTTATGTCTATATAGGATATTTGAGGGTATAATTTTTACATGTATTTTGACCAAAAATACGGTTGCCAGTTTTTGATGCCCAATTGATAAAGAGGTCAAACCATGAACAAAAAGCCAAACTTTATGAAAATCGGATGCGATTTGACCCAGTTATGGGGTTGGGAAACTTTGGCGTATGTCTAATTAGGATATTTCAGGGTACAATTTTTACATGAATTTTGACCAAAAATACTGTTGCCAGATTTTGATGCCAAATTGATTTAGAGGTCAAACCATGAACAAAAAGCTAAACCTTATGAAAATCGGATGAGATTTGACCGAGTTATGGGGTTGGGAAATTTTGACTTATGTCTAATTAGGATATTTGAGGGTACAATTTATACATGAATTTTGACCAAAAATACTGTTGCCAGTTTTTGATGCCAAATTGATTAACAGGTCAAACCATGAACAAAAAGCCAAACCTTATAAAAATCGAATGAGATTTGACCGATTTATGGGGTTGGGAAATTTTGCCTTATGTCTATATAAGTAATTTGAAGGTACAATTTTTACATGAATTTTGACCAAAAATACTGTTGCCAGTTTTTGATGATAATTGATTTAGAAGTCAAACCATGAACAAAAAGCCAAACTTTATGAAAATCGGATGCGTTTTGACCCAGTTATGGGGTTGGGAAATTTTGATGTATATCTTATTAGGATATTTGAGGGTACAATTTTTACATGAATTTTCACCAAAAATAGTGTTGCCAGTTTTTGATGCCAAATTGATAAAGAGGTCAAACCATGAACAAAAAGCCAAACCTTATGAAAATCGGCTGCGATTTGACCCAGTTATGGGGTTGGGAAATTTTGGCGTATGTCTAATTAGGATATTTGAGGGTACATTTTTAACATGAATTTTGACCAAAAATACTGTTGCCAGTTTTTGATGCCAAATTGATTAAGAGGTCAAACCATGAACAAAAAGCCAAACCTTATGAAAATCGGATGAGATTTGACCTAGATATGGGGCTGGGAAATTTTGACTTATGTCTATATAAGTAATTTGAGGGTACAATTTTTACATGAATTTTGACCAAAAATACTGTTGCCAGATTTTGATGCCAAATTGATTGAGAAGTCAAACCATGAACAAAAAGCCAAACCTTATGAAAATCGGATGAGATTTGACCCAGTTATGGGGCTGGGAAATTTTGACTTATGTCTATATAGGATATTTGACGGTATAATTTTTACATGTATTTTGACCAAAAATACGGTTGCCAGTTTTTGATGCCAAATTGATTTAGAGGTCAAACCATGAACAAAAAGCTAAGCCTTATGAAAATCGGATGAGATTTGACCGATACATGGGGTTGGGAAATTTTGACTTATGTCTATATAAGTAATTTGAGGGTACAATTTTTACATGAATTTTGACCAAAAATACTGTTGCCAGTTTTTGATGCCAAATTGATTTAGAGGTCAAACCATGAACAAAAAGCCAAACCTTATGATAATCGAATGAGATTTGACCGATTTATGGGGTTGGGAAATTTTGCCTTATGTCTATATACATAAGTAATTTGAAGGTACAATTTTTACATGAATTTTGACCAAAAATACTGTTGCCAGATTTTGATGCCAAATTGATTTAGAGGTCAAACCATGAACAAAAAGCCAAACCTTATGAAAATCGGATGAGATTTGACCGAGTTATGAGGTTGGGAAATTTTGGCTTATGTCTATATAAGTAATTTGAGGGTACAATTTTTACATGAATTTTGACCAAAATTACTGTTGCCAGATTTTGATGCCAAATTGATTGAGAAGTCAAACCATGAACAAAAAGCCAAACCTTATGAAAATCGGATGAGATTTGACCCAGTTATGGGGCTGGGAAATTTTGACTTATGTCTATATAGGATATTTGACGGTATAATTTTTACATGTATTTTGACCAAAAATACGGTTGCCAGTTTTTGATGCCAAATTGATTTAGAGGTCAAACCATGAACAAAAAGCCAAACCTTATGAAAATCGGATGAGATTTGACCGATATATGGGGTTGGGAAATTTTGACTTATGTCTATATATGATATTTGAGGGTATAATTTTTACATGTATTTTGACGAAAAATACGGTTGCCAGGTTTTGATGCCAAATTGATTTAGAGGTCAAACCATGAACAAAAAGCCAAACCTTATGAAAATCGGATGCGATTTGACCCAGTTATGGGGTTGGGAAATTTTGTCGTATGTCTAATTAGGATATTTGAGGGTACAATTTTTACATGAATTTTGACCAAAAATACTGTTGCCAGATTTTGATGCCAAATTGATTGAGAAGTCAAACCATGAACAAAAAGCCAAACCTTATGAAAATCGGATGAGGTTTGACCTAGATATGGGGCTGGGAAATTTTGACTTATGTCTAATTAGGATATTTGAGGGTACATTTTTAACATGAATTTTGACCAAAAATACTGTTGCCAGTTTTTGATGCCAAATTGATTAACAGGTCAAACCATGAACAAAAAGCCAAACCTTATGAAAATCGGATGAGATTTGACCTTGATATGGGGCTGGGAAATTTTGACTTATGTCTATATACGTAATTTGAGGGTACAATTTTTACATGAATTTTGACCAAAAATACTGTTGCCAGATTTTGATGCCAAATTGATTGAGAAGTCAAACCATGAACAAAAAGCCAAACCTTATGAAAATCGGATGAGATTTGACCGATTTATGGGGTTGGGAAATTTTGCCTTATGTCTATATAAGTAATTTGAAGGTACAATTTTTACATGAATTTTGACCAAAAATACTGTTGCCAGTTTTTGATGATAATTGATTTAGAAGTCAAACCATGAACAAAAAGCCAAACCTTATGAAAATCGGATGCGTTTTGACCCAGTTATGGGGTTGGGAAATTTTGACGTATATCTTATTAGGATATTTGAGGGTACAATTTTTACATGAATTTTGACCAAAAATAGTGTTGCCAGTTGCCAAACCTTATGAAAATCGGCTGCGATTTGACCTAGTTATGGGGTTGGGAAATTTTGGCGTATGTCTAATTAGGATATTTGAGGGTACATTTTTAACATGAATTTTGACCAAAAATACTGTTGCCAGTTTTTGATGCCAAATTGATTAAGAGGTCAAACCATGAACAAAAAGCCAAACCTTATGAAAATCGGATGAGATTTGACCTAGATATGGGGCTGGGAAATTTTGACTTATGTCTATATAAGTATTTGAGGGTACAATTTTTACATGAATTTTGACCAAAAATACTGTTGCCAGATTTTGATGCCAAATTGATTGAGAAGTCAAACCATGAACAAAAAGCCAAACCTTATGAAAATCGGATGAGATTTGACCCAGTTATGGGGCTGGGAAATTTTGACTTATGTCTATATAGGATATTTGACGGTATAATTTTTACATGTATTTTGACCAAAAATACTGTTGCCAGTTTTTGATGCCAAATTGATTTAGAGGTCAAACCATGAACAAAAAGCTAAACCTTATGAAAATCGGATGAGATTTGACCGATATATGGGGTTGGGAAATTTTGACTTATGTCTATATAGGATATTTGAGGGTATAATTTTTACATGTATTTTGACGAAAAATACGGTTGTCAGTTTTTGATGCCAAATTGATTTAGAGGTCAAACCATGAACAAAAAGCCAAACCTATGAAAATCGGATGAGATTTGACCCAGTTATGGGGCTGGGAAATTTTGACTTATGTCTATATAGGATATTTGACGGTATAATTTTTACATGTATTTTGACCAAAAATACGGTTGCCAGTTTTTGATGCCAAATTGATTTAGAGGTCAAACCATGAACAAAAAGCTAAACCTTATGAAAATCGGATGAAATTTGACCGATATATGGGGTTGGGAAATTTTGACTTATGTCTATATAAGTAATTTGAGGGTACAATTTTTACATGAATTTTGACCAAAAATACTGTTGCCAGATTTTGATGCCAAATTGATTGAGAAGTCAAACCATGAACAAAAAGCCAAAGCTTATGAAAATCGGATGAGATTTGACCTAGATATGGGGCTGGGAAATTATGACTTATGTCTATATAAGTAATTTGAGGGTACAATTTTTACATGAATTTTGACCAAAAATACTGTTGCCAGATTTTGATGCCAAATTGATTGAGAAGTCAAACCATGAACAAAAAGCCAAACCTTATGAAAATCGGATGAGATTTGACCCAGTTATGGGGCTGGGAAATTTTGACTTATGTCTATATAGGATATTTGACGGTATAATTTTTGCATGTATTTTGACCAAAAATACGGTTGCCAGTTTTTGATGCCAAATTGATTTAGAGGTCGAACCATGAACAAAAAGCTAAACCTTATGAAAATCGGATGAGATTTGACCGATATATGGGGTTGGGAAATTTTGACTTATGTCTATATAGGATATTTGAGGGTATAATTTTTACATGTATTTTGACGAAAAATACGGTTGCCAGTTTTTGATGCCAAATTGATTTAGAGGTCAAACCATGAACAAAAAGCCAAACCTTATGAAAATCGGATGAGATTTGACCTAGATATGGGGCTGGGAAATTATGACTTATGTCTATATAAGTAATTTGAGGGTACAATTTTTACATGAATTTTGACCAAAAATACTGTTGCCAGATTTTGATGCCAAATTGATTGAGAAGTCAAACCATGAACAAAAAGCCAAACCTTATGAAAATCGGATGAGATTTGACCCAGTTATGGGGCTGGGAAATTTTGACTTATGTCTATATAGGATATTTGACGGTATAATTTTTGCATGTATTTTGACCAAAAATACGGTTGCCAGTTTTTGATGCCAAATTGATTTAGAGGTCGAACCATGAACAAAAAGCTAAACCTTATGAAAATCGGATGAGATTTGACCGATATATGGGGTTGGGAAATTTTGACTTATGTCTATATAAGTAATTTGAGGGTACAATTTTTACATGAATTTTGATCAAAAATACTGTTGCCAGATTTTGATGCCAAATTGATTGAGAAGTCAAACCATGAACAAAAAGCCAAACCTTATGAAAATCGGATGAGATTTTACCCAGTTATGGGGCTGGGAAATTTTGACCTTTGTCTAATTAGGATATTTGAGGGTACAATTTTTACATGAATTTTGACCAAAAATACTGTTGCCAGTTTTTGATGCCAAATTGATTTAGAGGTCAAACCATGAACAAAAAGCCAAACCTTATGATAATCGAATGAGATTTGACCGATTTATGGGGCTGGGAAATTTTGCCTTATGTCTATATACATAAGTAATTTGAAGGTACAATTTTGACATGAATTTTGACCAAAAATACTGTTGACAGATTTTGCTGCCAAATTGATTTAGAGGTCAAACCATGAACAAAAAGCTAAATCTTATGAAAATCGGATGAGATTTGACCGAGTTATGAGGTTGGGAAATTTTGGCTTATGTCTATATAAGTAATTTGAGGGTACAATTTTTACATGAATTTTGACCAAAATTACTGTTGCCAGATTTTGATGCCAAATTGATTGAGAAGTCAAACCATGAACAAAAAGCCAAACCTTATGAAATCGGATGAGATTTGACCCAGTTATGGGGCTGGGAAATTTTGACTTATGTCTATATAGGATATTTGACGGTATAATTTTTACATGTATTTTGACCAAAAATACGGTTGCCAGTTTTTGATGCCAAATTGATTTAGAGGTCAAACCATGAACAAAAAGCTAAACCTTATGAAAATCGGATGAGATTTGACCGATATATGGGGTTGGCAAATTTTGACTTATGTCTATATAGGATATTTGAGGGTATAATTTTTACATGTATTTTGACGAAAAATACGGTTGCCAGTTTTTGATGCCAAATTGATTTAGAGGTCAAACCATGAACAAAAAGCTAAACCTTATGAAAATCGGATGAGATTTGACCGAGTTATGGGGTTGGGAAATTTTGACTTATGTCTAATTAGGATATTTGAGGGTACAATTTTTACATGAATTTTGACCAAAAATACTGTTGCCAGATTTTGATGCCAAATTGATTTAGAGGTCAAACCATGAACAAAAAGCTAAACCTTATGAAAATCGGATGAGATTTGACCGAGTTATGGGGTTGGGTAATTTTGACTTATGTCTAATTAGGATATTTGAGGGTACAATTTTTACATGAATTTTGACCAAAAATACTGTTGCCAGTTTTTGATGCCAAATTGATTAAGAGGTCAAACCATGAACAAAAAGCCAAACCTTATGAAAATCGGATGCGATTTGACCCAGTTATGGGCTTGGGAAATTTTGACTTATGTCTAGTTAGGATATTTGAGGGTACAATTTTTACATGAATTTTGACCAAAAATACTGTTGCCAGATTTTGATGCCAAATTGATTTAGAGGTCAAACCATGAACAAAAAGCCAAACCTATGAAAATCGGATGAGATTTGACCTAGATATGGGGCTGGGAAATTTTGACTTATGTCTATATAAGTATTTTGAGGGTACAATTTTTACATGAATTTTGACCAAAAATACTGTTGCCAGATTTTGATGCCAAATTGATTGAGAAGTCAAACCATGAACAAAAAGCCAAACCTTATGAAAATCGGATGAGATTTGACCCAGTTATGGGGCTGGGAAATTTTGACTTATGTCTATATAGGATATTTGACGGTATAATTTTTACATGTATTTTGACCAAAAATACGGTTGCCAGTTTTTGATGCCAAATTGATTTAGAGGTCAAACCATGAACAAAAAGCTAAACCTTATGAAAATCGGATGAGATTTGACCGATATATGGGGTTGGGAAATTTTGACTTATGTCTATATAAGTAATTTGAGGGTACAATTTTTACATGAATTTTGACCAAAAATACTGTTGCCAGATTTTGATGCCAAATTGATTGAGAAGTCAAACCATGAACAAAAAGCCAAACCTTATGAAAATCGGATGAGATTTGACCTAGATATGGGGCTGGGAAATTTTGACTTATGTCTATATAAGTAATTTGAGGGTACAATTTTTACATGAATTTTGACCAAAAATACTGTTGCCAGATTTTGATGCCAAATTGATTGAGAAGTCAAACCATGAACAAAAAGCCAAACCTTATGAAAATCGGATGAGATTTTACCCAGTTATGGGGCTGGGAAATTTTGACCTTTGTCTAATTAGGATATTTGAGGGTACAATTTTTACATGAATTTTGACCAAAAATACTGTTGCCAGTTTTTGATGCCAAATTGATTTAGAGGTCAAACCATGAACAAAAAGCCAAACCTTATGATAATCGAATGAGATTTGACCGATTTATGGGGTTGGGAAATTTTGCCTTATGTCTATATACATAAGTAATTTGAAGGTACAATTTTGACATGAATTTTGACCAAAAATACTGTTGACAGATTTTGATGCCAAATTGATTTAGAGGCCAAACCATGAACAAAAAGCCAAACCTTATGAAAATCGGATGAGATTTGACCGAGTTATGAGGTTGGGAAATTTTGGCTTATGTCTATATAAGTAATTTGAGGGTACAATTTTTACATGAATTTTGACCAAAATTACTGTTGCCAGATTTTGATGCCAAATTGATTTAGAGGCCAAACCATGAACAAAAAGCCAAACCTTATGAAAATCGGATGAGATTTGACCCAGTTATGGGGTTGGGAAATTTTGGCGTATGTCTAATTAGGATATTTGAGGGTACAATTTTTACATGAATTTTGACCAAAAATACTGTTGCCAGATTTTGATGCCAAATTGATTTAGAGGTCAAACCATGAACAAAAAGCTAAACCTTATGAAAATCGGATGAGATTTGACCGAGTTATGGGGTTGGGAAATTTTGACTTATGTCTAATTAGGATATTTGAGGGTACAATTTTTACATGAATTTTGACCAAAAATACTGTTGCCAGTTTTTGATGCCAAATTGATTAAGAGGTCAAACCATGAACAAAAAGCCAAACCTTATGAAAATCGGATGCGATTTGACCCAGTTATGGGGTTGGGAAATTTTGACTTATGTCTAGTTAGGATATTTGAGGGTACAATTTTTACATGAATTTTGACCAAAAATACTGTTGCCAGATTTTGATGCCAAATTGATTTAGAGGTCAAACCATGAACAAAAAGCCAAACCTATGAAAATCGGATGAGATTTGACCGAATTATGAGGCTGGGAAATTTTGACTAATGTTAATATAAGTATTTTGAGGGTACATTTTTACATGAATTTCGACCAAAAAAATTTGTTGCCAGTTTTTGATGCCGAATTGATTTAGAGGTCAAACCATGAACAAAAAGCCAAACCTTATAAAAATCGGATGAGATTTGACCGAATTATGAGGCTGGGAAATTTTGACTTATGTCAATATAAGTATTTTGAGGGTAAATTTTTACATGAATTTCGACCAAAATAATTTGTTGCCAGTTTTTGATGCCAAATTGATTTAGAGGTCAAACCATGAACAAAAAGCCAAACCTTATGAAAATCGGATGAGATTTGACCGAATTATGAGGCTTGGAAATTTTGACTTATGTCTATATAGGATATTTGAGGGTATCATTTTTACATGTATTTTGACCAAAAATACTGTTCCCAGATTTTGATGCCAAATTGATTTAGAGGTCAAACCATGAACAAAAAGCCAAACTTATGAAAATCGGATGAGATTTGACCGATTTATGGGGTTGGGAAATTTTGCCGTATGTCTATATAAGTATTTTGAGGGTACATTTTTACATGAATTTTGACGAAAAAAAATTTGTTGCCAGTTTTTGATGCCAAATTGATTTAGAGGTCAAACCACGAACAAAAAGCCAAACCTTTTGAAAATCGGATAAGATTTGACCGAGATATGGGGCTTGGAAATTTTGACTTATGTCAATATAAATAATTTGAGGGTACAATTTGTACATGCATTTTTAACAAAAATACTGTTGCCAGTTTTTGATGCCAAATTTATTTAGAGGTCAAACCATGAACAAAAAGCCAAACCTTATAAAAATCGGATGAGATTTGACCCAGTTATGGGGCTGGGAAAATTTTGACTTATGTCTATATAAGTATTTTGAGCGTACATTTATTACATGAATTATGTCTATATAAGTAATTTGAGGGAGCAATTTTTACATGAATTTTGATTAAAAATACTGTTGCCAGTTTTTGATGCCAAATTGATTAAGAGGTCAAACCACGAACAAAAAGCCAAACTTATGAAAATCGGATGAGATTTGACCCAGTTATGGGGTTGGGAAATTTTGACTTATGTCTATATAAGTATTTTGAGGGTACATTTTTACATTAATTTTGACGAAAAAAAATTTGTTGCCAGTTGTTGATGCCAAATTGATTAAGAGGTCAAACCATGAACAAAAAGCCAAACCTTATGAAAATCGGATGAGATTTGACCGATTTATGGGGTTGTGAAATTTTGACTTATGTCTATATAGGATATTTGAGGGTACAATTTTTACATGTATTTTCACCAAACATTCGGTTGCCAGTTTTTGATGCCAAATTGATTTAGAGGTCAAACCATGAACAAAAAGCCAAACCTTATGAAAATCGGATGAGATTTGACCCAGTTATGGGGTTGGGAAATTTTGACTTAAGTCTAATTAGGATATTTTGATGGTACAATTTTTACATGAATTTTGACCAAAAATACTGTTGCCAGGTTTTGATGCCAAATTGATTAAGAGGTCAAACCACGAACAAAAAGCCAAACCTTATGAAAATCGGATAAGATTTGACCGAGATATGGGGCTTGGAAATTTTGACTTATGTCAATATAAATAATTTGAGGGTACAATTTGTACATGCATTTTTAACAAAAATACTGTTGCCAGTTTTTGATGCCAAATTTATTTAGAGGTCAAACCATGAACAAAAAGCCAAACCTTATGAAAATCGGATGAGATTTGACCCAGTTATGGGGCTGGGAAAATTTTGACTTATGTCTATATAAGTATTTTGAGCGTACATTTATTACATGAATTATGTCTATATAAGTAATTTGAGGGTACAATTTTTACATGAATTTTGACCAAAAATACTGTTGCCAGTTTTTGATGCCAAATTGATTTAGAAGTCAAACCATGAACAAAAAGCCAAACCTTATGAAAATCGGATGAGATTTGACCCAGTTATGGGGTTGGGAAATTTAGACTTATGTCTAATAAGGATATTTGAGGGTACAATTTTTACATGACTTATGACCAAAAATACGGTTGCCAGATTTTGATGCCAAATTGATTTAGAAGTCAAACCATGAACAAAAAGCCAAACCTTATGAAAATCGGATGAGATTTGACCCAGTTATGGGGTTGGGAAATTTTCACTTATGTCTATATAAGTATTTAGAGGGTACATTTTTACATGAATTTTGACCAAAAAAATTTGTTGCCAGTTTTTGATGCCAAATTGATTTAGAGGTCAAACCATGAACAAAAAGCCAAACCTTATGAAAATCGGATGAGATTTGACCGAGACAGACGGGCGGACAGACAGACAGACGGACTTGGGTAGATCGACTCGGCTATTGGTGCTGATCAAGATTATATATTCTTTATGGGGTCGGAGATGCTTCCTTCTGCCTGTTATATACATACATATACATTTGGATTTTGCACAAATTCAATATACCCTTATACTCATTTTTAATGGGTTCAGGGTATAAAAACCTATAGACATGAAACTTAAAATATATAACTCGTATGATGCCTTATTCTTATATCTGTTTCTTGTTCCATATTATACTGAGGTTTAGTTTCCAATATTATTTTAATAGACATGCGTTGTGGGATATTGTCTCCATAGTATAAATAGGCATCAATTTTATGATTTTGTTCCCTAAATATAGCTCGTGAATTATGAGAACCAAAGTTATTGTTTCTGCTAAAGCATAACCATATCAAAAATTATTACCTTCTCCTATTCTTTTTAATATTGGAAAAATACTCATATTTAAAGGCAATTATATATAAATTTATATAATTTAAGCCCTGAGTAAAGGTCGGACAAAAAGATTGGACAATAAACACAAAGCCCACAAGTGTGGGCTTAATGAAAGAAGCAGACAATTTGCAATGTTTAGGAGAAAAGAGATTGTAATGACGATGATGAGTTTGACGTTGGGCTTAGGATATCTCCTAGTCGGCCTTTCCCGACTGCAGCACTGTTCCATGTTCAAGCAAATAACGTAAGGCTAAATTTCAAAGCTCTACTAAGATGTTTGATCTGTGAAGAACAAATGTATTTTGATACAATAAATTGCTAAAAATGTGACATTATTGGAGGAGAATCATGCCATGTCCCGGTTGAAGTACATTTAACTCTCGTCATTAAAAGTACGCGCTATGAATAATGTAGTTCCCGAAATACCTTTTTAAATATAGATGATTTTAAAGTGGGACCAAAAAGTTAAAACAAACATTTAAGCCGCTTATAAATACATTTTCAAATGAAAGTAATTTTTTATCACTGATTCAATACTGACTTTGAATGCGAATCCATTTTCTGGCTACATCATTATTTGAAGACCTGGCCAAAACTGACACTGGGTGACCTTTTCCACTTCTATATATATATGCATACATATATATATATATACATTTCTTCATCTTTTTTCATGCCTGGAGAGCTCATCGTGTTGATTTTTGCCTATGCGAAATCCTTAGCAGAAACTTCTTGCATCATTTAGCATGGCAAACTGGTTTAATGGTTGTTAACTTGAGAGTCCGAACTAACAAAAAGGCGTCTCCGGTTGTTGGGTTTTAATGGAAATCAAATTCTTTAGAAGTTCTGTCTCAGCTCTGGGCCAGTCCCTTGACCATTGATCATCCAAATGTTACGCATCACAGCAACATTTACGGCTACAATTGTACATTGGCAATTTGCCGACGCCTTTTGTACGCTTTTGTATTATTTACTAAAAACTTAAAGGGCTCAATAAAAGCGCCCAGGGATGCACGTGCTGCTGCCTCTCCTTGATCCTATGCAAACAGGCAAAATAAAAAACCAAAAAAGACAGCATCAAGGAAAAGGGAACGGACAGAAAACTAGTCTTACTAACTGACTGACTCAATGTCTGGGCGACATGCCAACCTCAGACCGTCTGTATGTACATATCTATCTATTTTAATATATGTCTGTGTATGGGTGTGTATGGGTGTGTGTGTGTGTGTGGGTGTGTATGTGGAAGGGTCAACCTTTTATGTTTGTTTTGTATTTTGTTTATGCAAAAATTGCCAGAGCAATTTCATAATGGGTCAAAAGAGAAATCAACTTTTGTTGAAAGTGCTTTAAAATGCACGACAACAGCAGCAGCAATAGCAGTAACAGAAATAGCAGCAACATACAAGTGTTGGGTATGCCCGATCTGGAGATACCCCGTATTAAGCTGGGATGGTAGCACATAATTATATTCTTATATCATACAAATATCTCTCCGATACTTATCAAACTTGATCTGGAATCAGCTCTCTAATTGATGTGTCTACAGTGTGTCTACAGTTCGTGCGTTCGACAAAAGTACAGTTGGACAGAGGGCCAGTTGCATGCATGGGCACAACATTATTATACCCTGTTTCTCGTGGTTATAGGGCATAAAAAGTGGCAGGACATGCGCCTGATTGTTGCCAGGTCGTCGCTCAGTCCATTGACTAAATGGAGCGGATGTCAAAAACTAAAGTTGCAAATTTTTCGTACGCTTTTTGTTAGTCTCGTAGCAGAGACACACACACACACACAAACACACACACACACACGTCAGTTGCATGCATCGCTTAGGTTGCGGACAAGGACAACAACATTGTCCTGGCACTTGAACAACCTTGCCAACCGACATTTGTTGTTTGGACGCCGCTCCGTTAGGTTAGTTCCGTTTCGTTATATATTTTTTTTTTTAGTTTTGAGTTTGGGTTTGGGTTTGTTTGCCGCCCTTAGGAGATTTGCCTTTTTAAGCCCGTTCTGGCCAATGTTCCACTGAAGAGTGTTTCCCTTGGATTGTGCTTTGTTAAGCAGCGTCCTTGGATGACAGCCGCCCGCCCGCATAGTTTAATGCTTTTAATTTTTTGACATTTCATTTGGCCAAGCTTATGTCAAGAATGAAAAAAAACTCTTTAATTGTCTGGTGTGAAAAGTTTTTCGTCTGCATGCAGCCTACATTGCGACACACACACACACCCAACTTTCCAGATTGGTGTGCTTTGCCCTGGCTTGTTTGCACGGAATCAATTTAATACGCTTCGATCTTGAAATAGACTCCAATGTTGAAATGTTTACAAAATTGCTATTTGCCAGCGGAAATGCATGCCATTCTCCGTTAACACAGAGCAGCTACATGTTCTCTACACATTTAATGACTGTATGCGTGTCCCAGCCAAAGGTCATAAGGTTGGCAGCTGATTAAAAATATGTTCTCAAGCAGAAGTCAAATCGAGCACTCGTATGTATCAAAGTTTGAGTTGATTGGCAACTGCAGCTGCAAAGCAAATCACTTTCTTTTGATTTTGTAAATCTTACTGAGCTAAGCTCCAAAACTGTTGAACCTTAACTTGAACCTGGTTGCACTTTTGATATTGCCGCTTGAGGCATTGCATTTGAATTACATTTGCCTTTTACTTGCAATTAAAATGTTAGAAACACTTGCAGCGAGTACACGATTTCTTTTAGGAATATGCTAAAATACCTTTTATTTAAATTAAGGATGTAGTTAATTTTGTAATTTTCCCTTTTTTTCAGCATTACATCAATATGAAGAAAAATTCATCATTAATTCACGACAAATTCGCAAATGGATGAATTAAAGCTTCATGTTTGCAAAATAGAGTGCAACTTTAAGGGTTTTATGGAAAAATCCAATCGTCAGCAAAGTTCAATTTCTGTCACGGTCATCATGTTTAAATTGAAAAGCGTGCTGTTGCCGGTAAGTCAGATTTTTGTATTTTTGTTCCCCTTTGAAAAATACTGTGGCATAACTAAGTCTTGAAATAAACCAACCATCATGCCTGCAACAAAGTATATATTTTGCTCTGTGGAAAGCGGTTCTTTTTATACCCTGACAACCCTTTGAAAATGGCTAAACAGGTTATACTGGAAGCATCTCCCACCCCATAAAGTACATATATTCTTGACCAGCATTAATAGCCAAATCGATCTCTGGTCATGTCCATCTGTCAGTACATCCATCTCTCCGTCTGACCGTATGTATAGATGTGTTCATATCAGCACTTATTAGAGATGGATACTTGAAATTTTGAAAGTAGTTTCTCCGAGAGCGGTAGTTCGTGCTTGTTTAAATCTTTGACAATTCTTCCTGTTTACACAAAATCGACCATGTCCCTCAAAAATGTAAATGTAGTCTTGGGCCCTTGGTTCCATATATCGATGCTATTTTGATGTGCCTAAAGGATTCACAAGTTTTTAGAAAAAATATAATATTTGATTAATGTATTAGTTATATTATATATAAATAGTTTTAAATGGCAAAAGCCTGGTATCTAAAACTTGTTCCCTTTGCCCAGTTTCCACAACAACTTAAGTACGTAAACGTCAAAAGTTAACCTATTTATAAATAAAGATTTTTTCTTATGTAATTTATATAAGTAGGGTATCTAGTGGACCGTATGACAGAACCATCAGCGCACATTCATCATTATTTTAATGCACCAATAAGACGCCTGCCATCTATTAATCTACTTAATCAGGCTGCATTTGAGCTCTTAGCTTAATTGAGTTTAAAAGCCAAGAGTTGTTTGGCAGCACGGATTGCAGACGTCTTTCTCGCCTCAAAATGAAACGAACTCCATTTGCCTGTTGGCCAAGACCAATACATTAACACCTTAGCAGCTGCATGTGCAACATTTTACTGTCACTTATGCATGTCCGCTTGTCACTTACCAGCTCACATGTATATATATATATGTATATATATATATGGTCTATATATATACATAGAGTTGGTTGGTTTTATTAATATGCGACGCTTGATCGCCCGTCGAGTGCAACGTGGTGATGTATATGCCACACGTGGCATGCTGCACCGTCCAGTGAATTAAATTGCGCAGATTTCTCTTGTTTTCCATATGCCGCCGTGTGTAATTTCTGCTGTTCAATCTCAGTAGCTCTTGATATTTGGCTACCATTAAGGTAGCTGAAATATTCGAAAGGCCTTTCGGTTTAACGGAAAATTCAGTCTGTAAGCAGCGAATGAATATTTATTAAATTAAGGTAAAAGCAAGCGAGCAGCACACACACAGATACAAATGCACTTACTGCTACAGATACAGATACAAATATAGTTACAGATACATTTACATCGATGAGCAGCAGAACTTTGATTAAATCTACTGCGAATATAGTGTGTGAACAAGAAATCGCGAAACTTTGTTGTTGGCCATTGCGTAATTGACTTACTGTTGTTGGCGCCTTGCCAAAAAGTAAATATACAAAAAACAAAAAAACAAAAAAAAACAAACAGCTGGCTACAGCCCCCGCTACCAAGCCCTCCTCGTGTGTGCATTCATATCATAGTTGTGCTAGCCCAGTCAAAGTACCATGGCTGGCTTTACCTTGTAACTTGGTTTCAGCTCTCGTTTCTGCTGATGCTACTTCTTCTTTCTATTTGTCACACTCTGTTAAATGCGATGTAAAGGGTATGATAGTTTTGTGCCTTGGCTTGTAACAGGCAGATTCGATTTCTGACTAGAGCTCGGATCGGAAATCACTCGCGGCGATGGAAAGCGACTTGAACACAGAATATTTGTTCTATAAATCCAACATTTAAACATGCAGTCTTTATAGTACGAATGCAACCCTGAGTGAGTATTTTGCTTTTAAGTAATATGGTCACACTTAAAACGTTAGGACGGGTACACGTTCCGTTCGAGATCGGAAGGGGTGAGATTGAGCCGAGATGGGCTTATAAATGTCGCTTTCAGTATAAGCTGATTACAGGGTACTTCCTAGGGGTAAACACCCTTCTGGAGCACTTTTACTTTCTTATTTTTTTGGCTTCTGTTTTGGCGCTTACTTACGATAACTTTATGACGCTTATCGCTACAAATGTGCTTGTATCTGGGCACTCTGTGTGTATCTCTGTATCTTTATTTCGCCTGCAAGTACATTCCTCGCGCGCGCGCTTCACATAAAAGTAAAGTGTAGCCAAGTGGGGCCCACGGGTGTAGATGTGTGTGTGTGTGCGGTGGGGGGCAACTCAAACAGGGTAACTTGCTTCTAAGTAACTTATGCCATAATTTCGTTGCCAGCGCTGCTTCCCGCGCGAATTCTTTATTTGCTGCTAGCTACAACGTTGGCCACACACTTTATTTGCGAGGGGTTCGGTGAGGGGAGCGCTGCCTAGGATAATCGCTAAAAGGAGTCTGGCAAATATTATTTTTTATATTTATTTGAGTTTTTTTTCTTGCCTTGCTTAATGTTTATTATGAATGTTCCTCATGAGCGTATTTAGTTAATTTTATTTCACACAAGAGAAGCCAGCAAAAACCAGCTAACAAACCCGACTCGATTCGCAACCGCCCACTTTTTGCCTAGTTGCGCCGCTTTTTGGAGTTTTTGCCCAGCCGGGCATAGTCGAGTGCTTGCTGAAAATTAAGTTGACGCCATCAACACTTCACCACTGTCTCTTGAATGTGTGGCTGTGCGTGCAATGGCGTCAACAAATTAGAAGTCAGTAAACCCGGCAGAGAGCAAAAAAAAAAACACACAAGTGAAAAGGCTGCTCTCGGGAGTGCCTAACTGGCAGATACCCACCATTCGAAGCCCGTCCTTATATATATATATATACATGAATATACATAGGCTTCTTCGTCAACCAGATATGAAATCAATGTGCTCTTAAATACCAAGCTTAAGTGTTTGCAGTCTAGTGAAAAGTCTAGAAATAAGTTTGTTTCAATTTTGGAGCAGCAGGGGTAAGACATCCAAAGTGTGATGAAAAGGACACAAAGACTCGACGTATTCAACAATTAAACTGATTTTATTTCGTACAATCCTAATCTTATATAGCTAATCTTATCTTATCTTAATCTTAATCCTATTTCTGGCGCACGTCCAGTCATTGGAAGAGCCTTTAGGCTCTCTATCTCTTATCTCTCTAACATGACATGCACACATGTTTACACTTGTGTCCCTATCTTATATCTCAAGACGCTCTTAGGACTTATAAATAGTTACACATTTTGTTGTGATATCGATGTATATATCAATGGCATAGTCTTAGTCCTTTCACACCATACGAAAAGATACATACCAAGTTAGGTGTATCTGGCTCTTATAGTTTTCCCGTTATGCTTAAAGAAACATGTCTCAAATTCGATATTCGATAATATCCTTTAAAGGGTCGCAGGTGTTTCCTTCCTTCCGCCTGTTACATGCATTTGCCCAAGACCATTATACCCACTGCATCCTTTCTAGGGTATAAAAAGCAGCAAAAAAGAAATGCCAGCCGCTTATCTGCGTTAAGTAGATGAGAAAAGTTTTGTGCTTGGTGCGCTGATAAGTTGAATTACATGCTGCCATATTTGCCACATTGGAAAGGGCGTGGTTCGCGGCTTGTGACTGAGCGAATCTGGACACTAAAACAAAATATATATATATATGCATATACCCTATCCACTGTATGCGCTAATGGGTTTATGCGTTTCGGTTTAACTAGGCAGCACCTTCGGCAGCTTAAACCGAGTTTTACGGCCAGCTGCGATGCTGATGGCATTAAATTGACGACACTGTTGCCCAAATCTGCGCTGCTTAAATGCAGCCTTTCAGCCAACAATGTTGCAGCTGATTGGACCATTCGTGCGCAGCAGCGTGCTCTTTAAACTGACCTTCGAATGAATTGAGTCCCCCGTGTGGGTCGAACAATCCACCAGAGCGTCGAGAGAGAAAGCGAGAGAGAGAGAGCGGGTGAGAGAGAGAGAGAGAGAGGGGCACAGATGGAGCAGATTGATGGAGTGCGAAGCTGTGGGCGTGCTGGGAGCTTAATTAGATTTGAGTTAATGCCAAAGTTACACTTTTTGTGCGTAAGTTTAAGCGTGCGACGCTTTGAAAAATGGATACGCAATGGTATGCTGGATTTAAGGGATAACAAGATGGGTAACAAGGCCTTCGAAAAGTAAGCAAAATTTGTGAACTAAAGCCCGAAGAAACTGGGCACAAAGTAAACAATTGAAAGGAAACTCTGAAACAGTTCACATGCATCTAGCCTGTTGTGTTATCAAATAGTAAGAATAAGCGGCATTCTAAAGGCTAAGTTGTACAGAATTTCGATAGATATTCACTAACTGCTTGCTTACCTAAAACTAGAATCTGAGAAAAGTAAATCTTAAATAAAATATAATAAGCACAACGAGATGTTAAATGGACTAACAGTCGGCTGGTTATCAGTTTGAAATAGTTATTACTCGTTAGGATTAATTGTTGTTAAACATAAAAAAGACCACAAAGAAATCGATGAAACTTCATAATAATTATAAGCATATTTCTTCAATTCAACATTTAATCAATAACAATGTTGCAATGTTTTCTTTGGCAGGGCTAAACCTAAGCTCGAAGTTTGGAATCAAAACGACCGTCACATCGAGTGGCAAAATATTTGTATTGGTAATAAAATTTAATGTGATATTATATAAGCCAAATGCAAAGCATGAAAACTTGAGCTATCTGGCATGTCTTCAAACTCTTCGAACTATTACGATAAAACGTTGTCATTTGACCCGGGCAATGCTGGGCAATTTCTTCAAATATACTAAATAATATCTTGCTGATGTAATACAACTACGTTCAAAGCATTATCTCGAGTTTAAAAAATGGTAATAGGCCACATGTTAATCTGTTTAAAGTCTCGTAGACAGCGTATATTACGCATACGCCGTGTGGGGCACATTGAAAAGTGTTTTGACCGTTGCTAATTTATAAAAGCACTTGCCAGCAACTTTAATTGGAGGGCCTTAAATGTGCATTTACTTGAGAATTGGAGAATTGTGTAACAAGGACTCGAAGCAAATTTAAATTAAGCTCAACTAATTGAGAAATGGCCAAGAACAGAAAGTGGAAAAACGTTGAAATGAACAAAAAAAAAAAAATGTTTACTTTAACTGCGGTTTTGGCTGCCAGCAAGTAAATGCGAACGACGACTGCTTTGAGCTTCAGCTTGGAGGCTATTTTTTTACTAAATGAAATCAAAATAGATGTTACCTGCCGTCTTATAACGCTGTAATCTGTACGGCGGGATGGCAGCGATTGCTGTCTGTCCCTTATTATACCCTGTTTGGAAGGCGGAGGAAAGTATCTGTGATTCCATGCGGCATATATATTCCTGGTCAGGGCGAAGAGTTGAGTTTGGAAATAAGAGGCGGAGGAAAGTATCTGTGATTCCATGCGGCATATATATTCCTGATCAGGGCGAAGAGTTCAGTCATCTGTGAATGATTCGATCTTGGGAGCCTTACACTTTTCTATGCCCATTTTAAACCCTAAAAATTGCAAAAATATCAGACTAAAAAGAACCGAAATAAATCACAAAAGCATTTCTCATAATGTGGGACTTGGGCAAGAAGAAGCACAGCCTTGCTGAAAGCTTATTTGCTTGTGTGTGTGTTTAGTTGTGTGTTTTTGCATGCAGATGTATAGATGGAAGAAGAGTATTCCCTATTCGTACAAAAATTGGAAATTTTTATTTGCCGCGTGTCGAAGCTTAAAGACAGTGCATTGCAAATGTGCTTGAAATACCTTTAATGTGTTATTCTGCGAACTGTCGCACACCCACACACACAAACACTCACATTCACATTTTGACTAGTTTTACGGGCAAACGACAAATGCATTTGCTGAGCCAAAGCTTTGGCCATGACTTTTGCTTTCGGTTCGTCAATCACCTTTTTATCTTGCAGGACATTACGAAGCAAACCGCAAAGCTTTGCCAGCATTATGTTCATGTCCTTCGACCAGCTAGTGCTATATGTACTATTTCTTGTGTGTGTGTAGTCCTTGTGTTTGAGTGCTAGTGTGTGTGTGTGTGCACAAATTTATTACAACCTTTGGGAATTCTTTTAAGTAGTTGCTCGATTCAAAATAATTTTCCATTTATCACTGTGATAACAAAACAGTTTTTCCTCGACCAAGCGCGAAAATGGCAAAATAACATCAGCAGCAGCAGCAAGAAGCATTATGAGCGTGGTGTCTGCTCTAGGGTTTGGGGGCGTGCCACTGTCCTGCGGAAAATAAAGTGCTCTTCGCAAATCTTGAGCATGCTGTACTTGGACCAGGGAGTTGGAAGTTTTTGGGCGCCGGCTCGTCTGACTTGCTGGCGAAAGAAAGAGAGAGAGAGAGAGAGAGAGAGAGAGAGAGAGAGAGAGAGAGAGAGAGAGAGAGAGAGAGAGAGAGAGAGAGAGAGAGAGAGAGAGGGAGAGGGAGAGGCTGAGGCTGCTCTCTAATGATAAATGCCGGGCAGCAGGTGATTTAAAATAATTTCGGTCAGCGCGTGAAAAATATTTGTTGTTGTTTTCAAATTTTTGAAATTTATGAGCTGCCGTTTGGCCAGACCCCCGCACCAAACACACAGCCAAAACAGACAGACCACAAAGTTCTTTTGGGCCAAAACTTGCCGCAATTGCCATGTTTGTTGCGAACGCGTCGGCCAGTTGGCTTGGGACAGTCGAGCAGGTACACAGGCAAAGGCAGCGTCACAGCAACTGTTAAAAAGTATAGAGAAAAAAAAACTTAACTTTTGGTCACGCCACGTCTTTGGCGCCACCTTAACGTGATGCCACAAAAGAGGTTAGAAGCCAAAACTTTGCTTTTGCAATTCGGCCAACTCATTTGCCGCACACTCGCCCCTCGCTCCGTTTGGCAGCTTCCTTTGTGTGTGGATTGCTGGCGAGTTGATTTTATAAAGCCTGCGTCCTGGCTACTGTAGCCAAACGTTGCCAAACGCTTGTCAGTGGCAGCCCGGCCAGCAGCAGGCGCAGCGCCTGCCAGTTGCTACAAAACTTTCATTTGTGTTCGAACCAACTTTGATGAGCTGCGGTTTTTACAGGGGCGTTGTGCGAAAATTATGTGCTCGGCCCATTGAGCAGGGCGTGTTGCACCATTAAGCACTGCACGGGCCAGACAGTGAGGTTGTGCGGAGAGGGGGGCAGGCCCGTGTCCAGTCAGCCGGGCAGCCAGGCAGCCGTAGTCAAGTGCATTTGCATAATTTGCTGCGCTGCGTAAAGTTTTTGCTGCATATTGGCCAAGTTTTCTGGTTAAGTCTGCATGTTTATTAAGCAATCAATTATAAAGATTGCCGCCGCACATAGTTCCAGCGCATATTGATTTTCAGAGCCTGCGGCTTCAGCATTCAGAGCCAGGTGGGTCACTCACTGATCGGCCCAATATTGGCAAATATTTGGCCAAGCTGGCAAGCCAGCAGGTTGGCAGGCAGCTTCATCAATGTAATCAATAAATGTCCTTGGGTTGTGGCAACGATTGCTTGATAAATAGATTAAATGGCTGTGGAGTGGCCTGTTTTGGCCTGTTAACGATACCACCCCAGCTGTTTACCTAGCCCAAAACTCAACTCATTTGGGGAGTTGCTGCTGCCACATAAAGTTTTACGACATCTGAGCCCGATCGGAATGTTGTTCAATAGTTGCGCCTTTGGCCTGTCGGCAACATTTGCATGCACGCTCTTTGGGAATCAGAATGCATATGCATATCTATATACCATGTACTTGTTGGCTTGTCTGTGCGCCTGCACTTATATAGAATTGCAAAACTTTGGCATAAAGTTTGGCGCTTTACATGCAAACTTGCAATTGACAGCAGCCGAAAGAAACGTGCTGCAAAGTTACTTTAAGCTGTTGTTGGGTAGAATTCTTTGTTTTAACGACTTAGTTTGCGGTCAATGTTTTGTATCCTTTCTTCCTGCCATTCTCTCAGTTGAAACAGCTTCTGCTTGTCACTCAAGCAGCTAATGTGAAGTACAAACAACGATTGCCAGTTCAAACTGTATAAATTCCAACTAATTCACTTAAGGTGTTCAATTTAGTATAGCTTAGTCTTCCTTCATCTAAACTTTGTACGTGCTGTGCTGTATAGAACCCGCAAAGGAATGCATATAACAGCACAAACAAAATTAATATGTATAATATTAATTTTTATTGCAACAACTACAGATGCTGCTGGAGTTGAACCGGCTACTGCTCATTTTATTGTTGGGGCTTGTCATTTAAACGTTCTAGAACCGCGTCTTAGGGCTTACATTCGAAGCAAAGTAAAGCTTCAGTATAAGTCTAAGCTAGACTTTGTTGATATGATTCTGAAAGAAATGAAATGTCGACACACAATTACAGCATCATAAATAAATGAAGTTTTTGCTCTTTTCTTCATTTAAAGCCTGATATACCTAATATAAAAGTATGCCTTGTTGATATGTGTAGAAAGGAATTCGTGGTTGCATGTATCGTTTGCCATTGGGACAACTAGCACGGCAAAAATGTAATCCTTTCAGCTTTAAAGGATGCAAAATGTCGCTGCTTTTGTTCCGATTTCAGTTTTGATGAGGGTCGGGTCGCACAGCTGGCGCAGCGAACGAGGTCGCACTTGGCGTGTGGTTGGTGCTTTCAATTAAAATTTCAACGTGCACGTAACTACTTTTATTGAAATTACGATTGCAGGCAGCTGCACACACACACACACACACACACACACACACACACACACACACACACACACACACACACACACACACACACACACACACACACACACACACACACACACACACACACACACACACACACACACACACACACACACACACACACACACACACACACACACACACACACACACACACACACACACACACACACCTACACATACCTGCCAGCACATGTATATCTGCACATTCAAACATGTCCACTGGCAGCGCATGCTTCATTGCATACTTTGCTGGGCGTGTGTGTGCGTCTACTTGCCACCATTTGTGGCTGCTGCCTCTAATGAAGAGCAAAACACAAAGCTTTGGCCTAGCTCACCATTCTCACAGTGGACGAATGCGCAACAAATGAATGAGCTGACATATCTCCGGCACGCAAATTCCAATTCCACAATGGGAACCGAATGAAGGTCAACTGGGCGGCATTTTAGCATTGGGGCATTTAGCTGCGATAACAAATATTGCGGATATTTGATTAATGTTTTTGGGTTAAGCAAAGGGGGAGGGGGGGGAATTGAAGTCTAGTAGTTTTGCACAGCAACAACAAACGAGCTTCGACAGTGACAATAAAATGTTCCTGCTTTCTATTCATGTATTCACATAATCCAAGATGAAAAATAGATTTTACCAAAAAAAAAAAAGTTTGTAGAAAAAAAATTTAACTGCGCAAAATGCTGACAAGGACATTCCGCCATACTGAGCTCAACATGCTGTCGTTGGGGCGGCGGGGCAAGGGGGCGTGGCGGTTTGCTTGGCTCGCCTGGGATGTTACATCAGCTAAATGCTTAAGCGCACTAGTCGGAATACCAGAAAGAAAAAAAAAAAAACAGAGTACAAATTTAAAAAAAAAAAAAACAAAAGCCAAAAAATAAACTAAGCGACCGGCGACAGCGCTGAGCGCTGATGGAACCAGCTTGCGTGTTGCTTTCTCTGCTTATTTCACTCTCTCTCTCTCTCTCTGCGTTTCTCTCTTGCTTTCTCTCTCTCGCTCTCATCTTAACACCATTTCTCTGTATGTCTTGCCCACTGACTTTGCTACATGACAATGAAAATCTCTGCAGTGCATTTGTATGTCTGCCTTTTGATGCCCTTGTGCATTAAACTCTATCATCAGCTTCTAGACTGTTAGATACTTTTAATTTGTGATTTATCTCTTATAAAAACTGGCAGCTAAAAATAAATGTGATAAATATAATGATTTTATTGGAATTGGGCAATTTGAAGGAGATTTAAAAGTGTTGGAAAGCAATAAATGCAACTAAAAATTATTAAAAAAAATTAATTAATATTGTTGATAATTTTTTTATTAATTAATTTAGAAAATATTATCTTTCCTCAAATAAGATAAGATATTGGCTGTTAATGAATTTGCAAAAATATTATTATGTATGATTATTATGTTACAAATTCTCCACATAAATTATTGCTTCATCTGAGAAAGTGCTATATCTATTATGATTTAAGAATTAATTGACCAGCATGATTACATTACTTAAATCTTTAAAACAATAATAAGTATAATCATATTATACGTGCTTGTATTTATTTGTTTTTAGAATTCCTTATTCGAATTGTATGTTGTCTCCATTTTTAAATTAACTGTCTGTAAATTCAATTTTCATAGAATTTTTAAACAAGTTTCTGTATAGTTAGTTAGTGTTCTTTTTTTGGTTAGGGTATTAGAAATTCGTTGCACTTCTTTGCCGGATTGGTTTGTCTGTTTTTCTTTGCTGCCGCTTCGGTGCTTCGTTTGGAAATTGTCATTTTAGTATTTGGAATTCCCAGCTCTGCTGATTTTCTGCTGTTTCTGCAGTTTTTCAGCTTCCTTTTTTCCTTTTGCCGCCGCCCTTGCCGCCGCTCTCATCTATGAACATTTGGTTGGCAATGCTGAATTAAACCAATCACTACTATTTTCACACTTAACTTGCAATTTGCATAAAATATTACCCAAGACCCAACAGTCAAGCAGACGTTGTCACTGGGGATAGCACATTTGGGGTGGCCTACGATGGTGGGGTGGCGGAGCTTTTTGCTTCTTCTTCTTCCTATGCTGAAGGATGGGCGGAGGGTTTCAGAAGATGTTGGCGCTTGCAAATAAGTACGCAGCCATTGACAGTTGCGTGCGAATTTCTTTTTATTTCTTTATATATATTTTTCACCAACACACACACACACACACACACACTCATACACAGGGGGCATTGAAAATGTGTTTAGTTCTGCAAAATAAAAATAGAATGAAAAAAAAATCATTTTATGTGCTTCCAACACGCGCGCGCGCTGAAATCTTGACTTTGTTCTTGTGTGTGTGTGAGATTTTTTTATGCTCTTCGAAATGTGTGAAATGATTAAATTTTAGCTACAAGTGTATTTCATTTATTCGTGTTCAGTTTAGTATATCTCCAGCATGTGTTTATGCAGAGCATGCGTGTGCAGTCATTAGTGCAAATGTTGCCTAAAACTCGAAAAACTATGAAACTTAACTAAACGCAACTCGTAACAAACCATTACACTACATTTAACAAATGGGTTAGCACACGCAGACAACGCCAAAGCGGCGCGGCGGGTTAGTTTGGTGCACCGATTCGCCCCCTCCTTTCCTACACCCTTAAGCATAGCTTTAATGTGTGTGCCTGTGACGAGCGCTGACAAAGGCTTTTCAAGCAGCTACGCGCACTCAGAGGACATTAAATGCCCGTTTTGCACATGTCCGAAACAGAGAAATGGCCTCGTTCCGTTCTCTTGGCCAACTTGCCGTAGGTGTTCCAGACAAAGGTAAAGTGCGTGGGCTGTGCGACTGCCAGGAAAGTGAAACCTAAACTAAAAAGACGACGAGCATTCTAGTGTAGACTGCCCGACTATGTGATACGCTGTTTGTCAACCCAGCTTCAAGCTTCACCCATATATTCTATAGCATATGATACAGTTGTCCGATGTTGAACAGTATTGGAATAACCTCTGTTTTTTGTCCGATCTTAATACAATTTTGAGGGCAAAAGCATGGCGTACTAATGATTTTCATAGAAGACGAGGAATATTTTTAGCATTTATTTATTTACCAGTAAAATTTGTAATTGTCTATCTACTTGAGACGTGGAATTCAAAATATTGCGGGATTCTCTCTTATATACTATTTTGCGGTGCCAACGGGCTATCAAGCTCTTCCTAAGAAAAAGAAAAAATTAGATGGTTTAGAAAGCAACTTGCCACATGCCGGAGCGAGTCGATTTACGGGCTGTGTGCGCTTCTCCATGCACCTAAATGTGTACCAATGCTCGTCAATGCCAAGCTGCTCGCCATCCTGCAGTGAACTGGGTAGCGTGCGATCTAGTGTCTCCGGCAGCAGCAGGATCAATCCGGCAACCAGCAATGTGAGCACGCCCAGAATGATTTCCGGCAGCAGGATGAAGATTTTGCGCATATCGAAAATGCAATTTGCCCATATTAGGCTCGCAAGGTCCATGGTAAAGAGTGCACCCAATGCCTGACCACGAATACAAGCTGGAAGTAGCTCCAAGGTGTACTGCGTATTTGAGTTGACGGCAAGGCTGTGAAAAAACATCCCAATAACATAACACGTGAATAGAGTTCTTGCCGCTGTGGGCGAGAATACACAAAGTTGGCATAGTTTTGATTGCTGGCAAGTATTGTAAGCGAAACCAAATAAAAAATTTAAAACAATTTGTTTGTTCTCAACTTGTTTTCCTATGTTACTCCACAATTAATATTTTAATTAAATATTAATTTTCACTTGCACACCAATAAATGTTACCCAGCTATATTAATTAGTAAGAGGATCTAGTCAAGAGCTCCCGACTAGCGAATACCCTGAACCCTCAAATGCAGATCACGGTACGAGCGCGTTTGCTTTACTGCTAATACAAATAAATGAAAAAAAAAGCTTCCGCCGATTTGACTCGAACACGTAACAGATCGCACTTCTTGCCACCGCCAATTGACTCCCAGCGGAAAAAAACGAATTAAAATAGCAACACATACAAAACAATCGCAATTGCAATGCTGTTTATAGAATTAAGTATAGACGCGCATCTCTGTTTGTCTAAAAGTATACAGAAATTCTTGCAATTTTCGCTAACTGACCCAACCACGTGGCCAGCACAAAACACATTTTCTTGAATAACTTTTGTGTTTCTTACCGATCTTGCTGACATTTTCTACATTTACCAATTCAAATTGGTGATTTTCTTACTTGATTTATAGCTATGTGCTGGTAATGGGGAGGTGGTGAAAGTTATTTGATATATATATTTAGACCTACCAGGAATTATAAACCATCGGGATCTCACTGACCACTCCCAGCTATAAGCAGGGGCATAGCTTTTCGGACAGGCTGTAAATTTTCCCGCACCAGGTCGTCGATTTTCAATTACTATCTCTTTATCCTATTAACCTAACATTCTAAATATTTAGTTAAAATTTATTTACTTTATTACCAACTTTCTTTCTTTCTTTCCTTTTTCCTATTTTTTGTAAGGTTTACTCTATTTTCTCTACTAACACCCTTCTTATAAGCTATAGGCTCTAACAGCGTCACTGCCAAAATACATTTAACAAATATATATAGGACTTACAACGATTAGCAGCGGTTGAGAAGACGACGCCCGATACCAAAATGAAAATGCACATGAGGATCACTATTGTAAAAGCCAACGTCTTGCGTCCGATACGATCTTGCAGGACAATTGCTGCCAAGCTGGAAGGCAATAAGGCAGTTGCAGACAGTGAGATAATTACAAAACGCGAAATCTCAACACCACTCAAACGATAAGTGATGATACTGATGTAGAAAGAAAATACGAAGCTATTTAGATGTGCGTATGAGGGCATAGAAAGAGAGTGATGTACATTAGAAAGTTTATTCAATGAGATGTCTACTCACTATTCAAACAACAAAATTAACAAGGTCCGGCGTAGGCGCGGCATCCTGAAGAGGTGCAGCAGATTTGGATTGGTCTTCGTATTTTGCTGACTTAATTTGCAGTCCTCAATGAATTCCTCATATACGCTGTCATCAATTTGGCGGCCATTAGTCTTGGCCACACGTCTCAGGGATTCTATAGCCTCGTCATATTTCTGCCTTGAGATCAGCCATTGTACGCTCTCCGGCACAAAATAAAAGAAAAACGGCACCACAATTATTGGCAGCGCTTGGAGAAGCATGAAACGGCGCCAACTACCTGTGAGGATCGCTATCCAAGGTGAAATTATCATGCCCAAACAGAAAAAGAAACCATAAGAGATGTTCAGGCAAACGGTGCGCAAAGAAGGACGCATATATTCCACAACTACGGGATTATTGTCGATTAATTAAATATTCTCTAACGCTGGAATTAATTGCTCACTAAGAATGCGAATAATCGAAAAGTTGCTGATAACGACAAAACCGGTAATAAATTGAACAACACAAAAAAGTTCCAGACTTATGCCAAAAATTGTCAAAAAGTTGTCCGATATGGTCATGACATTGGCAAAAACAAGTATTGGCACCCGACCCAGTCTATCTGCCAAATAGCCCATAACTAGATTGCCTATCGCGCAGCCCGCACGTGCAATGTTGTTTCCCAGTTTCATTTTCCACGCCTTATCACATATCCAGTTCATTTCACTGACAAAACTCTGATAGCCCATGTATGATTCATAGCTGTAGTTTTTGCAGGTGTCAGAGGTGCTTGAGTTAGTATAGAATGGCTTGCATTCGTCTGCATTTGGTGGTGGAGGCCCCGAGCCCAGTCCATCAGCACACCTGGGTGTTATGAACAGACGTTAAGTATACGCCATGCTATTAACATTTCTAATAATACTAGAGCCCTACGTCGGTTAACTCATGTGAATCAGACTCGGATACTCAATTGAAATTGGAATTGAGCTTATTTCTTTAATTGAGCCGAATTTTCGGTCGAGTTGACCGACACATATATTTTTCTGCTCAAACTGAAACGGATCGAGGCAATACAATTTGAGTCGGGTATCCGAAACGCGAATCGATTCAGTCAATGCAGGGCTCTATTACATACCAATGCTTTGGCACAGTATAAATGATCGAGTATGATATGTTAAGCATGGCCGATAGTAAACTGATCAGAGCAGAGAGTAGCAGCATGATTAGCTGCTGTCGATTGAAATCGCCGCATTTTTCCAACATTTTGTCCACTTCCAACATTGTGTTATTTACATAAATTTCTAGCACGTGCGTGAACCTTCCCCTTACTTGTAGTGCTGCACTATTTCATGAAAAAAACAAGTTTAATAATTTAGGTTTGACAGATTTTTCAGGTAACAGTCGTGTGTGTATAATGCTTTTAAAGTAAGATTAATGAATATCAAGTGTATTACTATATATGTATAAATACGTACTATATTTATAGATATATGATTTTGTAGACACAAGTAGATCTTCAAACTCTGGTATGACTAATACTAGTAGTGTTGTTTTGTACCCTTCCACCAGTAAACAAAAATAAATAAAAATAAAAACATTATTTCGCTCATTATGATTCGACTTCGTAATGTACCGCTCTACTTGTAACCGCCTCTACTCAACAGCAACACTTACAATTGATTCTTAGTCTTCATAGACATTGAGATCGGAGATTTAATCCTTGAAAGCTTCGAGAACTTCGAGTATTGCTCAAACTAAAAACTTTTCTTCCGCCTACTCTATTTTATGTGTAGTATTCCACAGCTTCATAGAGTCCTTGCTCCGTGGCTCTACATTCTTTAGACAGCCGACATGCCGAGGGTAGATCAGACGATACTAGAGCATTCCGATAGCTTCAACCTCGCCACGTTCGCCGACAACACAGCAATCCTCTCCAAAGCCAAAGACCATCTGCTAAAATGCCTTCACGTGTTTGAGACGTGGCGAATTGTCATCAACAAGCAGAAATAGGTGTTCTCCAGATAGAGACACGTCGTTAGGTGTTCCTCCAAGGAGAACTCCTTGAGCATAAAGACGGTCTTCGCTACCTTGTAGTCGACCTTGATCGCAGGCTCATTTGGAGCAAACATCAGGCTCATTTGAAGCAAATGTCACAGTGTAAAAAATGCAGATTTCTCTGTACATTAATTTGCGCAAAGATATTATACCCTTTTTATACCCTGAACCCATTAAAAATGGGTACAAGGGTATATTGTATTTGTGCAAAATCCAAATGTATGTAAAGGCAGAAGGAAGCATCTCCGACCCCATAAAGTATATATATTCTTGATCAGCATCAATAGCCGAGTCGATCTAGCCATGTCCGTCTGTCTGTCCGTCCGTCCGTCCGTCCGTATGTATGAACGCAAGGATCTCAGAACCTATAAGATATAGAGACTTGAAATTTTAGATGTAGATGCTCCTAGTTCCCGCGCAGATCGAGTTTGTTGTGATGTTGTGATGTGATGTTGGAAGAAGAGGCTTCAGGGTATCCCCTAGTCGGGAGCTCCAGACTAGAACCTCATACTTGTTATCAATTTTTAATGGGCTCAGTTATACCCTGATACACTTATACATTTATATGTGAGTGGGAGGATAATGTGAAAGTAAAAATTAAAGCCATTATCCTTGCACTCACGCAGAATGTACAATATTGAATAGTCCGAAATATCCAGAAAACAGACTTGTACCAAAGATTGACAAAAAGTACCCATCATAGAATTGAGACTGGCCAAAATACGAGTGGGCAGCCAAAGCACTCTGTCCCCCATATAGTCCAGAACAAGAGTGCTTAACACACAGCGAAGACTCTTCCAGATTGTTTCCACGCCTTATCGCACATCCAGTTCGTTTCGCTGGGTAAATGTCGATTTGATGGTGGTGCCCCCGAGCCTAGGCCATGAGCACACCTGGGTGTTATTGACAAACGTTAAGTATACGCCATGTAATAAATATGGTTCTTTTACATACCACAACATTGATTATCGCTTAAGATTCGTAATGCATGGTCAAGATCTCATTCAGCAGACTAGCGAGTATTTGTTTTGTTTTGTTCACTTCCAACATCGTCTTATTTATGTTTAAAGCATCTGCTGCATTTATACTAGCTGTGTGCCTGTGATAAGAACAGAGACTGACATTTAACGCTTCGAGAAACCGCTAAATGTTATGATTTAGATTTGATAGGTATTACAGAGAATTGTCTGAGTGTGTTGTAATGCTAGGGAGATAATTTTCAGCACAGAGCCCTGCATGGAATACACTAAAACGTGTTTCGCATATTCGAAAGAATATTTGTCGCGCAAGTAAGGTTTCAAATATATCAAGTAGCGGACAAAAAATTGAGTCGGTCGTCGACTCGACTATTTCAATCGAAAATCAGGTAAAATTGAGAAAGTAAGGATATTTTCAGCACGCCTAAGATTTGATGCATTCCTTCCTTCCAGTAATTGAAATTTTGTTGAAGTATCTTTGAAAACAGAATATTTTGCATTATAAGAACCCACTTCTCCACCGATCTTTCCGTTCTATATGATATTGTTGTCCGATATTAAAAAGTATTGGAAATTTAATGTTGAATAACCTCTATTTTTGTCCGATCTTAATAAAAGTTTGAATGCATAAGTATGGCTATCAAATGTGGGTCAAGTTAAATCAATAGGCTCTAACATTAAAAATTTATTATTTTCAATATGTGGGGGAATATCCAAAAAAGATACACTCCAAATACATACCAGATTCGGGATGTCTAGGTCCTATAGCTCACGAATTTTACTTAGAAAACCAAGTCTCAATATCAATTAGTATCCAATATTTTGGAAATGGAACAAGATACCGACAAAAAATTATGGTAATATTATATAAAATGTATGGTAATACATATATAGATATAAGGATGAGGGTATAGGCATACCTACCGATAAATTAGAATATGTGGGGTCGAGGTGGGAACAAGCAAGTTTGAGTTTTGGTGGAACAATGATATTCAAAGTTCAAGAAAAGCAATTGGAATAGAACAGAAATACTCTACCTTCTTATATCACGTTTCGCGGTGCCAACGAGCTATCAAGCTCCACCTGGGTGGGAAAAATTAGATGGTATAAAAAGCAACTGCCGGAGCGAGTCGATTTACCAGCTGCTTGCGCTTCTCCATGCACCTAAATGTGTACCAATGCTCGTCAATGCCAAGCTGCTCGCCATCCTCCAGGGAACTGGGCAGCGTGCGATCCAGTGTCTCCGGCAGCAGTAAGACTAAGCAGGCACCCAGCAAAGTGAGCACGGCCAAAATGATTTCCGGCAGCGGGAAAAAGATGTTATGCATGCTCGAAATGCAATCATTGAATATTTCTAACGCATAGCTTATGGAATAGAGAGAACCCAATGCCTGACCACGCACACATGTCGGAATAAGCTCTATGGTGTACTGAATATTAAAAAAAAAGGCAAGATAACTAAAAACGCTCCCAATGACATAAAACGTAAATAGAGTTCTTGGCGCTGTGGGCGAGAATACACAAAGTCGGCATAGTTTTGATTGCTGGCAAGTATTGTAAGCGAAACTTAATGCAAAATTTAAGAAAATTTGTTTGTTTTTAAATTGGTTTACTATGTTAATCTACTAAATATTAGTTGTCACTTGAGCACCAATAACTTGTAATTTCCTAAGTAAATGTTACCCAGCGATATGCATTGATTTTGTATTATCAATATAAAACAAGTAAGAGGATCTAGTCGAGAGCTGCCGACTAGCATAGTACCTCTTTTGGTAGTAGCAAATGCAGGTAACGGTCAAATAAATGAAAAAAGAAAAAAAAAACTTCCGCCGATGGGACTCGAACCTGTAACAGATCGCACTTCTTGCCACCGCCAATTGACTCCCAGCGGAAAAAACGAATTAAAATAGCAACACATACAAAACAATCGCAATTGCAATGCAGTTGATAGAATTCAACAATGACGCGTATCTGTGTTTGTCTACATGTAAATAAACTCCTGCAATTTTCGCTAGCTGCCCCAACCACGTGGCCAACAACTCCATTGCTGATGCTTTTAGAAAATTGTGTTTTCTAATTATGCTTTTAGCACTTAATTTTTATAATTTGATATGTTGAATGATTAGGAAGACACTCGTTTTCGACGACTATTTAATAAATAGATAAAAACATGTATATATATACTATTCTAGAAGCTACATGTCGAGGTTGCTGACTCTAGGTTTTATAACTTATGAGATTTGCCCAAAGAGCAGGATTTCGACTTTAATTTTTATCGATTACTTGGAAACGGGGCAAGTTAGCGATTGTCGGAAACAAACTCGTGCTGCGCGGTCACTAGGAGGACGTACATTCCAAAGAATCCTAGCGGTCATAGTTACGGACTGACGGACACACAGATGGACATGGATAAATCGACTCGGCTATTGATGCACGTGCAATATTAAAGTGTATTTGGCAAAACACCGATGACTTATCGATATGTGGCCGTTAACATAACGATAAAGTGATAATTTGATTAATACGATTGCAAACAACTGACTCATGCATCGTGCGTGAAAATTTGCAATACTTTGTCAAAATAATGGAAACTGTTCTTCAGCACAAAAAACTTAATAGATTCAACAAAACAATTCAAGACTTACAGCGATTAGCAGCGGATGAGAGGACGACGCCCGTTATCAACATGAAAATGCACTTGAGGATCACTATTGTTAAAGCCAACGTCTTGCGTCCGATGCGATCTTGAAGGACAATTGCTGTCAAGTTTGCAGGCAGAAGAGGAGTTATAGATAGTGAGGCCATTAAAAATGTAGAAATGCCAAGGCCCTTCACATGATAAGTGACGACATTGTCGTAGAAAGGATATACGAAGCTAAGTAGATGAGCGAATGAGGGCGTAGAAACAACAGTTTGTTGGACATAATTATTCATTCGATGAGATGTCTACTCACAATTCAAGCAACATTATTAAAAAGGTGCGGCGTAGGCGCGGCATCCTGAAGAGGTGCAGCAGATTTGGATTGGTCTTCGTATTTTGCTGACTTAATTTGCAGTCCTTAATGAATTCCTCATAGACGCTGTCATCAATTTGGCGGCCATTAATCTTGGCCACACGTCTCAGGGATTCTATAGCCTCGTCATATTTCTGCCTTGATATCAGCCATTGTACGCTCTCCGGCACAAAATAAAAGAAAAACGGCACCACAATTATTGGCAGCGCTTCGAGAAGCATGAAACGGCGCCAACTACCTGTGAGGATCGCTATCCAAGGTGAAATTACTATGCCTAAAAAGTAAAAGAAACCGTAACAGATGTTCACGCAAACGGTGCGCAAAGAAGGACGCATATATTCCACAACTGCGCGATGATTGTCGATTAATTAAATATTCTCTAACGCTGGAATTATTTTGCTCACGAAGAATGCGAATAATCACAAAGTTCCCGTTAATGACGAAACCGGTAATGAATTGAAGTATACAAAAAAGTTCCAGACTCATGCCAAAGATTGTCAAAAAGTTGCTCAATATGGTCATGACATTGGTAAAAACAAGCATGGGCACCCGACCCAGTCTATCTGCCAAATAGCCCATAACTAGACTGCCTATCAAGCATCCCGCCAAGAACATGGAGTTTCCCTTGCTAAGTTTCGACTTCTCATCGCATATCCAGTTCATTTCACTGATAAAACTCTGATAGCCCATGTAATGCTCATAGTTGTACTTTTTGCAGGTGCCAGAGGTGCTTGAGTTAGTATAGAATGGCTTGCATTCGTCTGCATTTGGTGGTGGAGGCCCCGAGCCCAGTCCATCAGCACACCTGGGTGTTATGAACAGACGTTAAGTATACGCCATGCTATAAACATTCTTATTACTACTAGAGCCCTGCATCGGTTAATTCATGTAAATCAGACTCGGATACTCAATTGAAATTGGAATTGAGCTAATTTCTTTAATTGGGCCGAATTTTCGGTCGAGTTGACCGACACATATATTTTTCTGCAACTCAAACGGATCGAGGCAATAAAATTTGAGTCGGGTATCCGAAACGCGATTCGATTCAGTCAATGCAGGGCTCTATTACATACCAATGCTTTGGTACACTATAAATGATCAAGTAGGATATGTTAAGCATGGCCGATAGTAAACTGATCAGAGAAGAGAGTAGCAGCATGATTAGCTGCTGTCGATTGAAATCGCCGCATTTTTCCAACATTTTGTCCACTTCCAACATTGTGTTATTTACATATAATTTAAGCACGTGCTGAATTCAATTCGTCATACACCTCTGTCAGGACTAGGGACTTCCCAGGACTTGCTTCTAGTTAGCCAGTGCACTCAATTTACCGGTGCACTATTTCATGAATAAACAAATATAACAATTTGGGTTTGACAGATTTTTCAGATAACTGTCAGTGTGTATATAATGCTTGTAAAATAAGATTAATGAATATCAAGTGTATTACTATCTTCTATATGTTTAGATATATGATTTTGTAAGGTTAATAACAATAACAAATATACCACACTAGTAGATCTTCAGATTCTGGTATGACTGATCGACTTTGTGAATACTAGAGGTGTTGATTCTACCCCGTTCTGTACCCTACCACCGATCAGGTCTCTTTATTTTCCTACGTGCTTGTTTCATAATTTTCATCAACGAACCGACAAGGAATCAATTAGCATCGACAAAAAAGTTAATTTCCAAGCTTTCTGACCTATTTGATATCTTTGTTGAGAATAAATCGAAAACAAGTAAAAGGTTCTAGTCGGTTCTAGTCCCCCTAAACCGGGGATTTGATTAAGTATATATATATATATAAATATCCTCTTGTGGTTGGAGAGTTCTATGTTTCTATGTTTCTATTTCGAGACAAAACTATAAAAAGGCATTGAACAGAGTGCTTTGGCAAAAGCCACTCTCTGATTGCGAAACGGATATTTAATTGTTTAATTACAGCATGTATTGCATCGATTGACAAGCAATGCGAATGTTGTTACACAAATGATTAAATCAGATCATTTAAATGTAACAACATATTTGGCCCGAATCCGAATTCATTTCGTGCAATTGTCCCGGGGGCAGGCTGCATGAGTAAAGGCTCTAATGTTGCAACTGGTTTTGTTAGCAGCCTTCAAAGCACTCAAATGCCAGCAAACAATGTGCACACACACACACACTCGCACAAAAACACACACAGATATTTAAACACACACACACACACACACATGCACACATTTGCAGCGTGAAGCACTGGCATTGTGTTAACAAATACACTTAGGCAAACACATAATTTCGAGTATTTAACTAAAATAAACAGGGTGTAAAACATTTGATTGCATGTGATGGCCCCTTGCCGCTGTGTGTGTGTGTGTTTGTGTGTGCCCCTCCCCCTAGTCTGCCATGTCATGCCCATGCTGCAGTGTCATGTGTTTTTTTTCATGCCACGTTTACGCTTTGCATTTTAACAGTTACACTCGCACAGACACTGGCAAACAATCGGACACACACGCACACACACACACAGAGAATATTTGCATTTCAGTCACTTGCACTTTTGACTGCTACTGCTACTGCTACTGCTACTGCTGCTGCTGCTGCAGCTGCCGGCCCTGCGTTGTATTGTGCCCCGCGCCCCGCCCTTTTTGGCAGCTCTGATCCTTTTGCTCGGCTCTGTCTCTCACATTTGCCTTTTTTGCCTGGCACTTTAGCACATTTCCATTTGCAATTGTTATATCCTGCTTTGTGCTCAAACACATTTGTGGGTGTGTGTGCGTGTGTGTGTGTGAGTCTGCGTGCCTCAAGCATTTTGCTTTCTTGCATTTTATATTAAACAATATGTCGCTTAAAGAGTGCCACGCGTGAATATTCATAAAAAAAAAACACACACGGAAAAAAAACTTGGCATGCAGCTAATTAAAAGAGCTGTAAATTACGCGAGATGTGAGCCAGCTAAATGCAAATGCACGCCTTAAATAGTTGCTAAGGAGGAGCATGGTTAGGTCTACGGAGAGCGGGTGATGGTGGTGGAGGGAGGGGGGGGGGGGGCACCTGCTGTTTGGCAGTTGTGCCTGGCATGGAACGGTCACCTTAATTAAAATGCACAATTTTGCACTTTTGGCCAGAAAGCGAGCGTTTGCTGCCGCGTTTCTGCTGCATTCGCATTAAAAGCGTTGGCGCCAACTACAACAACATCAAGAACAACAACAACAAGAACAATTACTACGACAACAACAATGTCACCCAAGCACAAAAACAAATAAGAATATGACAGACGATTGCAACGGACTGCACGATACTCGCTCTCGGTCCAGCTTGAAAAGTGCTATACGAATTTCAAAACTTCTTTCAAATAGATCTTCGGAGGAACTCAGGAACTCATTTGAGACACAATTTTTATACCCTGAACCCATTAAAAATTGGTTAAAGGGTATACTGTATTTGTGCAAAATCCAAATGTATGTAACAGGCAGAAGGAAGCATCTCCGACCCCATAAAGTACATATATTCTTTATCAGCATCAATAGCCGAGTCGATCTAGCCATGTTCGTCTGTCTGTCCGTCTGTATGTGTGAACGCAAGGATCTCAGAACCTATAAGAGCTATAGACTGAAATTTTAGATGTAGGTGCTCCTAGTTCCCGCGCAGATCGAGTTTGTTTCCGATAATCGAACTTACTCCGTTTTCAAGCAATCGATAAAAATCGATATCGATATCCTGTTTTTTGGGCAATTTTGGTAAATAATAAGAGCTAGAGTAACCAAACTTGACATATAGCTTCTGAAATATAATTTATACATGCATTTGATGTTGGAAGAGGGTTCAGGGTATCGCCTAGTCGGGAGTTCCCGACTAGAACCTCTTACTTGTTATTTCTTTCAACGCTTAGGTTGTGGAATATTTTCCATATTTAGCGGGCAGGCTCGTGGTTACACACCTTTTGCCTCGATCTCTAAGGGAAGTTCATCAGTAGGTTCACTTGCAAAGTTTAATGATTGGCCTTGAAATTGTAGGAGTTCGTCCTTTACATGGCGAAGCCTGAAATGGTTAAAACCTGGTCAAACGCAAAAGAAAAGTTTTATACTAAAACCTTTTATAAAAAATGTTATAGCTTCTCCCGATTATTCAGTGGGAATAGCTATATGCGGTTGTGGTCGAGAAATATCAGGCATCTCTGAGTACGATTGGCTTGCAAATCTCTCAAAATATTTTAAACAGAATCTCTTTACAAAACAAACAAAAAAATGGTGTTACGGAGAGTTGGAAATGTATTGGAAGTTGTCTATCGTGAGAGTGTTTCTTAAGCCATACAAAAATGCGAGCACATTCCAATTTTACTCTAGCTACCAAATGGCAGCAGGTAGAACCCAAAACGAATATACTCTTCTCACTTTGTGAGCGGGTATCATGAAATCTCTTGGCTACTTCGCTTCGCCCGCTGTCATGCAATTTATTTGCCAACTACTTTACACTTTTTGCATTTGCCTGCCGCTATTCGAGTTGTCCTTTCTCGTATTGGACTTTATTTTTTATGAATTCAACCCCTTGCTATCCGGACATCAACCCTTCAACCCCGCACCCCAGCCGACTGTGTTGTAATTTTGTTGCGGTCTGCGTTCATTTCGCGTATGAGCGAGCGTCGCACTTCGGCAAGCGTCCCGTCTCCAACTGCCCTACCCTCTGTCCGTCCCCTGCCCGTACCCCTGGCCCTGCCATTGTAGCATTCACAATTAAAAAGCTCAACACAAAATTTACATTGTCGCTTGATGGTCGGGCGGCCAAAACTCTGCACAGACATACCAACAGGCAGCTTGTCCGGAGACGACGGACACAGTCGTCATCATCATCATCATCGGCTTAAAGCCGGCCAGAGAGTTGGCTGCCCCGTTTCAGCTTCCGTTCAGCCCAAAATGAGAAACGGGTATATATATGCTAAAATCTAAATGAAAACCGTTTCAAGCACTATAAAGTGCGTAAATGAAAAGTATATATGTATGTGTGCTGCTACGTGAGGTTACTTTTTTTGGTTTGCGCCAATTCTCGGTGAATTGGTGGAAAATGGAATATGGTTTTTCTTGCGAGGCTCAAACTAATTTTCATAGATCTATTTTAAAATTCCTGGAAGGCACCCTCCACCGATTTGTGGTAAACCCGACAATAAAAAGCAGCTAAATTATCTTTCGCTCGGTTTCGCTTGCAATGCTGAAAAATAATTTAAATATGGTTGCAAACTAAATGGAAAATAAACAGTTCTGGTCTAAAGTTGCATGTGCCAAAAATTCTATTCGCATGAAACATTTGGCTTGATCGATATTGAAAGAATGATTCCAGAAGGGGGACCTGCTTTTAAACTTAAGCTAAGAATGCAGAAGATATATATATACAGAAGAGGGTTATGTCCAGCGAGTGAATACTGTGCCGCCATATTACAGGGTATGTAATAGTCAAACATGCTTAATCTTTGTCTAGTTAGTGGTCGGTTGGTTTTTTGGCTAGGCCCGAATATGACGTTGGTGCGCCATAAAATTGTAACGCCACTTTATGCGTTTTATGCTTTATGACCACAAATGAGTGCGCACAATGCTGCAGTCGGACAGTGTCCAGGGGTGTCTAGCTGTCATTCTGCCCTTACCCCCTACACCCTACCATTCCCCCTACCCCACCAACTCGCAGTCTCTGTTGCTGTGCAACTTTTATGCATGCACACATACATAGAATTTGATTATGGCACGCTTGGCATTTGGCTCTTTTTACTTGTATTTTTGGTTTTTCATGTTGCATAAATGCTGAACTTTTTAATTTTAATTGTTAAAAGCTTTTTTTGCTAAAAACGAACATAAAAACCTGGCCACGACAGGCTGACTGCATTCGGGCAACATTAATGCATTAAAACGGCGAGCACACAATCACAACTGTCGTCCCAACAGCTCAAATCCCCGGCACCCCATATTATTTTCCAGCACTCAGCTCTGTTGCGCCAACTGCTGGCTCGCATTTCACATTTTCATATGACGGTCAGTAGTGCGCCATGTGCAACAGTTTTGCCGTCTGATAAATTAAACAACGCACACGCACACGCACGGGTGAGACCCCAAGCCAATCCGTGTGTGCTTCTTTGCAGGCCATAAACTACGCACATGGACGGACGTACCATTGTGGCGGCGCCACGCCCACCTGGCCAGGCCAGATGCCAGAGGCAGAGCGGCTCGTGTGACTGGCTTATGCAATATTAAGCATACGCCATGCTGCCTGCCATTCATAGATAAATTGCCCGCGCGTTTAATATGAAAAGTTATGGCGCTTGCAATTAAAATGCGCCGCAAACACGGCGCGCAACTTTAAAGAATTGCCATTAAATGCGACACAAATCTGGGCATCAACAGATAAATAACCGAGAAATGTCCTCAAGTTGAAACTGGCATTTCGGCTATCGCCGCAAGGAATCGAAAAGGGAAGGTAGGTTTCTGAGTAAACATGTTTACCGCCGGCATGTGAAAGCATTCAATTTATGGAGCCGTCGCATATTTGAAAAATTAATTGGCTTAAGAAGCCATGAAAAGGGTTACATGAAAACATGAAAAAGCATATATTAAGTAGAATATTCATTCTATTCTAATAGCAGATGGGGCTGTTAAGAGATTGATTTTATACCTCTATTAAATCTATTTATCCATGATTGCTGAGAAAATAAGCCAGACAAACTGAAAATGAAATCCAGACAAAACTCATTTACTCGAAGAACATACAATGGATTATAAGAAACAAGTAAGAGGTTCTAGTCGGGAGCTCCCGACTAGGGGATACCTCTTCCCTTCTGAACCCTCTTCTTCCAACATCAAATGCATATATATATTCTATTTTAGAAGATACATGCCAAATTTGGTGACTCTAGCTCTTATTATTTACAAAAATTGCCCAAAAAACAGGATATCGATATCGATTTTTATCGATTGCTTGGAAACGGAGTAAGTTATCGATTATCGGAAACAAACTCGATCTGCGCGGGAACTAGGAGCACCTACATCTAAAATTTCTCTAGCTCTTATAGGTTCTGAGATCCTTGCGTTCATACATACGGACGATCAGACAGACGGACATGGATAGATCGACTCGGCTATTGTTGCTGATCAAGCATATATATATACTTTATGGGGTCGGAGATGCTTCCTTCTGCCTGTTACATACATTTGGATTTTGCACAAATACAATATACCCTTAACCCTATTTTTAATGGGTACTGGGTATAAAATGAGATTAGCTTAAAGAATTACGTTGTTGTTTATGTGGTTGCTTTGAACCCAGAAAATAATTGAGATACGATAATATACGAATTACAATATACGTACATATCCTATAAACTTTATACTTCGTGTATACCATTTCCCCAATTTTTTTTTTTTTTTGACGGCAGCAGAGTTTTACCAAAGTATATGTTCAGTCTGCATTAATTGTTAAATAAAATTAAATATTTAACACAGTTAAAATGTATGCCAACAAACGTCAGCAGACACGCAAATAATTGCTTTAAGAGCATTTAATTTTACTCGGCAGACCTAAAAAAGTTTCCATTTAATTCTGCACAATATCAAAAGATTATTCAAAAATGCACAAGATATTATTTAAAGAACGCAAGAGATTGCCCACAAAAAATAAAAACCTTATTTTTGGGTAAGAATTCCTTTTTTGGCTTCTCAACAACAATGGCTCAGTTATTGTTGCCCAATTAAATTGCACAGCAAAATCGGAATTGCCTTTGTTACAATTCACATTTATTTTAGCATTTTCCCAAGTCTAAATAAAGTGCAATTTGTGTCCAATCGTTTATATAATAATTTCCATTTATTTACATAAATAATTCTTAAATTTGCCAGCTTACAAGGAAGTTTCATTCAAAGAGCTAAATTGTTGGAAAACTCAACTTAAATTCAGCTATTGTTAGGCGCACACACATATTGATAAACATTTAATTCCGCACAT
The DNA here is from genome assembly GCF_003285875.2 of Drosophila novamexicana. Taxonomy (NCBI): domain Eukaryota; kingdom Metazoa; phylum Arthropoda; class Insecta; order Diptera; family Drosophilidae; genus Drosophila; species Drosophila novamexicana. The sequence continues at coordinate 925,998 of NW_020824827.1, read as the reverse complement.
AATCCGACTTAATTTTTTATAACTGTTAACGATTTTCTTTGGCTTTTCGCAATACACATTTCAATTTCATTATGAACAGCAACATCTACTTGTTGTGTGTGTGTGCCTTGTCTTGATAATTTCCAGATAAACCAACTACATATTTGCACTTATTGTTTGTGCGTGTGTGTATATGTCTGCCCGGGCATCATATAGTCTTCCAAGCACACACACACACACACGCACGCTTACAAATTTTGTAATCCTTTAACGATGCGAGCAACTTCCGCCTTTTGCCTCTTGCGCACGACTCCACAGCCCGGCTGACAGCCTGGCTGGCTGATGGTGTCATTGTCTTGTGTTCTTGTGTGCCTCATCATCGCATAATTAATCTTCAAAAAAATCATCAGTCGTCGCTGGCATTAATCTTTGTTAAAACGTTTCACGCAACTTTTGGTCGATTGTTACACATACGCCGTGTGCGCCGCATACAAATTGAGGCTTTCGAATTGTTGTTGCGCTCATATCATAATTGTGTGCCAGTCATGTTGTTGTTGTTGTTCTCATTGTTGTTGTTGTTGCTGTAGTGTTTGGCATGGCAAAATATGAGTGCTGCCTTTCAAGCACACTTTGTTTTTATTTACCAATTTCCTTAGCCAAACGACTTTAAGCCATGTATGTGAGCATAATTCTTAACACTTTATGGACTACACTCAAGCGTGGAACAGGGCCAAGCTTTTGTTCTGCCAGGGCGTGGAGCTGGCAGAAGGCAAGAGGCAGGGCGTGGCACGCATGCAGTGGAGTCAACTGAGTTCATTTTGCTTGCAATGATAAATGATGGCCTCACATAATGCAACTGCTGACAGGCACCAGGCCTTCAGGGGAGGGTTGTGCGTGCGTGTGTTTGTGTGTGTGTGTGTGTGTGTGTGCTGGTGTGTGTGCTGGTGTGGCTATAATAGAAAATAATGAATGATATGTTTTTGACACGTTGCCGCTGTCATTACGCCCCATTCAATTTTAGATCTTTGCGTCATTTTGTCGCGTTGCTTTAAGTTTCTGTTTGCCGTCGTCTCGAGTCGCGGGCGGCTATAAAGAAAGGCATCTGTGGCATTGACACTGCTGACTACTAAAAACAACAGCAACAGCTACAACAACAACAACAACAACACGCAGCAGCTACAAGAAAAGCTTGTGCTCTTCATCATGCTCAATTTGCGCGAATTGTGTTGTCTTGTCTTGTTTAATATCTCTCGCTCGCTCTCGCTCTCGTCCCCACTTTGCTGTCTGTCCCTTGTTCAGTTGTCTGTTGTCAGTTGTCTGCTGTAGCTTGTTTATTTTTGCCTTTTTTTTCTTTGTATGAGAGCTGGTGTTGGCTGCTGCCTTTTTTGGTATTTGCCTGGCGTCGCCATTGATTTAAATATTTTTGACACTTGGAGTTTGGATAATTGCGAACATTAATCATGACCAAACAGCTGCCAAGGCGAGCATGTGTGTGTGTTCGACTGCCTCTATCTTTTTCTATTCATTCGCCATCAAACTCTCTCTTTCTGTCTCTCGCTCTCTATTGCTCACTTGGCAGGCCTCATTGAGGCATCAAGTCTTGCGTCATGTCGCTGGCATATTCATAAATTTTATTGTAGCATACTTTTGCGCGCCTCTGTTTCCGTTTAGTGTATATATGTATATTGCCTTGTGCAATATACTTTATACTGTATACCATATATTTGTGCTTTCAATAAAGTGTTCAGAAACATTACGGAAAATATTCTACTAAATGTTGCTCTCCTCAAAAGATAAACGAAGGATTGTTTTCTACGCAAGCCTTGAATTTTGAAGTATTTTTAAATTTTAGTTGTCTTATTTAATATTAATTTAATTATCTCTTTTCTTTGCAAACGAACAAAATTGTAAGAATTGACGATTGTCAATGAATAATTAGTCCTTTGCCAGACATTAACACTTTTATGGTTGTGTTGTTTTTAATGTGTTTTAAAATAAACTTTGACCTTCTTTTGCCCCAGTTTGCAGGTCGAAATTTCCACTTTCAAGACAAATGAACTATTCTGTAAAAATTTAAGTTTTCTATCTCTTAGTGTCTTATTCGTAGCATACATTTGTGCGCTTTGCGATTTCTTTGGTTTGAGTTTACAAATAGTTGTCCCTTCAGCAAGCTACGCCCACGTTAAGAATTAGTCAGTTGTTAATAGTGCCTTGAACCACGCCCAGGCAGCAATTAGGCGCAAGCAGCTACTTTTTGCACTAGGCACATCCAACAAAATGCCAGCTAGCAATCTGTTTGGCGCTTCAGTTGCCGCCTCGTCAATTTATCACCAAATCAATCAAAAGACTTAAGCATGCCTGTCGCTGCTGCTGCTGCTGCTGGTTCAGCTGCCAAGTGGCCTTTGCATGTGTGAAAAATGCTTTCAAATTGAGGCCAAGAGGTCGCACAGTTGCGCCGGCTGCGCAGCCTTTGACCGTTTGCCGTGAAAATTTATTTGATTGCAGGCAATAAGCAACTGCTAATATGACACAAGTTGAGATGCCCCGTCTTCTGTATGCCCTGTCGCCTGTCTGTTTGCACAGACGGGCTACACTTCACTGACTAATGCCAACTGTGTGTATGTGTGTGGGGGAGGGGGGGGGGGGCGTGTCTAGAGGCTTGCTCAGCATATATACCGCTGCTGGTTTGATTTTATGAACTGTCAGTGAAGTTCCTGTATAGCTGATGCACAGCCATTGCGACAGGGACACGCAATCTCAGCACTGCTGCTGCTGCTGCTGCTCTCTGCTCTCAGCTATATTTGCTGGCCAAATTGCTTGTGATGAAGACAGCCAAGCGTCAATCAGTCAGTCGCTGTTTCTGTAGTTGGCTCTGGCTCTGTTAGCTGGCTTGAATGCTGTCTATGTCTCCCAGGCTGTCTGCATGTCCTGTTCTGCCCAACTGTCCTGCTGCCTGTCAGTTAACATGCCTCTTGCGTTTGCCAGCTCACAGTGCTTCAACTCTCTCTCTCTCTCGCACTCTTTCTACCTGTCTCGCTCGCTCGCTCTCTGTCTTTCGCTCTGCCATTGGCACAGTCGTATCGGCCACAGCTCGGCTCGTCGAGAGATAATCACTTTGGGAAATTGCTCATGAATGATTTGTTGGCATAAATCAATTTGATTGATGAGCGTCAATATACTTATATGCCGCTTTGATGTGGGCAATTCCAGAAATCGCAAACACACACACACAGAGTGGGGGACAGACATACGGGCTTGTGTGTGTGTGTGTGTGTGTGGGTGCGTGTGTTTTGTGCTTTTGTGTAGGCCAACTAATTGATCAATTAAGCATCAATTGCTCGGCTGGTCGAACTGCGGGTCTGCCTTTTGTACTGCAGCCCTCATCCGCGCTGCAAGTGTGTGGAGCAAGAGCGTGTTGCAAGTTGAAACTGTTGCAACAGCATCAACAGCAGCAGTTTGGTCTATAAAACAAGAAGCTGGCGCTAACTTTCTGCTATTTCAACTTGAGTTGTTATGACACTTTTAATAACTTTATTATTGCATTTACATAGTAGCAGGGCATGCCAGACACACCCCTCCCTTAACGCCCTCCTGCTGCTTTTGTTGTTGCTGTGCGCCAAACAACAACCAAGTTGCCTGTTTAAGTGCTCTGCTCTACGAGTGTGTGTGTGTGTGCGAGTGTGAGCTCTGAGTGCCAGCTCTTGCCTGTCACTGCATATGCTGGAAGTTGTCTCTAGGTGTGCGTGTGTGTGTGTGTGTGTGTGTGTGTGTGTGCGTATTTCTTGGCTGTCTATGCAATTAAAAGTTTAATATAATTAAATGGTTTTATGACTTTGACTGCACAGCAAAGGCTCAGCAGCTCCTTAAGCAGCTTTTCAGTTGCCGCTACGCCTTGTGGCAATTGCCACACGACACGTTTTTTTTATACCCTTGCAGTGGGTATTATGATTTTGTCATAAAATGTGCATAATATAAAGATTTTCGCATAAAGAAACAAACAGACATCTGCGTCCACAGAAAGTATATATTATATTCTCGATTCGTATCAGCAGCTGAGTCAATATAGTATGCGTCTCTCTGTTTCTATGCAAACTAGTGTTAATTTTTAACATAACATAGCTTCGTTTTTCTGATCGGACATTTATATTATAATAACGATAACGATCGGTCGAAAACTAAGTTGTTCTGTGAAAAACTCTTGTTAATCTCGGCTCTTATTAGTTGTGCTTCTTGCATATTAATAAAATCATTTCAACAACTTATTACCTCAACAAATTTCGGAATTACATCTGTAAACCCGTAAAGCATTATAGTGTTAGGGTATTCCAACTTCATGAATCAAAAGATAGTAGCTCCTTCTTGAGGGGGGTTTCTTTTTTCTTAGGTTGCCTGCAAGAGCTGTAAAGTCGCAGCCCGGTAAACACGTGCACTTTAAACCGACTGTCTGCAAATGAAACTTTGCTTTTGCCTTGGCTCCTATCAATGTGATTAAGCCATCAAAGTTTGCGCTCGACACGCAGCATTAACGCTTCGACTTTGCTTAGCTGACTTGCCGAACGGGGACGTCAGTTGGTGGTAGTTGTTCTGTGTTCTGTGGGAATCCCAACTCCAATTTCAACAGCGTGTCCGAATGTGAGTGCAGTCCCCCCTCCCCCAGCACGAAGATGCTGATAATTACTTGGCCAGTGCGCCATCAGCAGAAATTGCCTGCCAGTAGTTAAAGCCAGGACAAACGACATAGGATACAGGATACGCAAGATACAGGACGCAGAACGCACGATGAGCAAAAAGATTTTGGCCAAAATGTCGTTGCCACAAATCTCGTGTGACAGCTTTGACCAACGGCGGGTTCAGAATATGGGCGTTGCTTATAAATGATGTCAACGGGCACGCCCATTGACATAGACGAGATTGCCCTAATTTATTTATGGCCAAAACATGCGCTGATATAAATATAGGCCAGCAATTGTTGTTAGTTGTATATTCTGACCTGTCAAATGTTGATCTCTGTCACAGTTGGCAAAAACTTGAATTTAAATGGATAATTATATGGTGGAGCGGGCGGCAAATAGAGGAATTTCTTGCTCAAATTGAAGTAAAAAGTAGAAAGTAGTTAAATATCCTGAAAAAATAAAGGCTTATTTTAAGTTCATTTTTAGATGCCAAAATTCAAGCCGGAATTCAATTTTTTATTATTATTTTAATCAATCTATCATTGAGAACATTTTAAACTTACATTCGAAATTTTGTATACTGGTCAATAGACTGGAGTCTAGGGTAGCTTCTAGTCAGGCACATCTAACTAACGTTCCTTTTACCCATTACATTTTTAATTCGTCTCAATTATGAATTAATCATACTGCAACATTTCAATAAAGTCATGATTGTGAAACCGCAATCGGCTTAGTTTGTCCTCAGTCTAGTTCGCATTACAAATTAATAATAGTATTAGGGTAATAAATAATTCATTTACGTAGCAGGCTTAAGCTCAATTAAAAAAGTTTAAAAAATGTACAACACATATTTGATTCGGACGAAATAGTTGCTGTCAGAAAACGTAATTATGCCGAATAATTAATCTCTTGCATATTAAACTGCGTGATAAATTTAAATAGACATGGCAAAAAAGTCACCTCATTAGCAAATAACTTTGGGATTTTCGACAACAATTAATTTAAGGCAAAAGTATGCGTGCAGATTAGTTTATCTGCCAGTTGTTGCTCACGTACAACAAACTAATATGCTTGTATAAACATTTCTATGCCGCAAAGTCCATTAAGCACACTTTGAATGGCGTACAACAACAGAGAAAAAGAAAATGTTTTTAGAGCCGAACCGAAACATATATAATACAAATTAATTGCCATCAACTGGGTTGGCTTGGACCGCAACCAAAAAAAACAAGTAAGAGGTTCTAGTCGGGAGCTCCCGACTAGGGGATACCCTGAACCCTCTTCTTCCAACATCAAATGCATATATATATTCTATTTTAGAAGCTATTTGTCAAGTTTGGTGACTCTAGCTCTTATTATTTACCAAATTTGCCCAAAAAACAGGATATCGATATCGATTTTTATCGATTGCTTGGAAATGGAGTAAGTTATTGATTATCGGAAACAAACTCGATCTGCGCGGGCACTGGGAGTATCTACATCTAAAATTTCAAGTCTCAAGCTCTTATAGGTTCTGAGATCCTTGCATTCATACATACGGACGGACGAACGGACGGACAGACGGATAGACAGACAGACGGACATGGCTAGATCGACTCGGCTATTGGTGCTGATCAAGAATATATATACTTTATGGGGTCGGAGATGCTTCCTTCTGCCTGTTACATACATTTGGCTTTCGCACCTTATACCCATTTTTAATGGGTTCAGGGTATAAAAAAAACTTTCGAGCGTTCTGAGCAATTCCTTGTCCAGCTGCTGGACCCGCCGCGGTTCATGCCAAATTAGTAGCTCGTGGGCATTTTAATTGTGTTTGTAATGCAACGACTTTGACGCTGGCCAGCGCCGCCTCCCCCTCCTCCTACTCTTCCTCCTCCTCCTCCAACTCCTCCTCCACCTCCTCTTCCTCGTTGCTGTGTGGTCAAGTTGTGTGTGCGTTCAAAAATTAAATGAAAATGAATTCATTTTTACCCTTTTCAAGGCGGCATAAAAAAAATTGGTAACGAGCGACGCTTTGCGAGTCGCGGGAACTGGGGACTGGGGCCTGGGCGCTGGGTACTCGGGCCCCCAAAATGACTTAACTCATTTAATGCGCCTCTAATGGGATACAATTTAAATTTAATTGATTTGACCGGCCAGGCTTTTATGGCCGCAAAAAATTTCTTGAAATTAAAAAATGCCTGCGCCCAAAAAATAAAGGAAGCAAGTGAGATTGTACTTGTCGGGGAGTAACAGGCCAAGAAAATACCTCGCACCGTTAAAAGTTTTCCAGATGCCTTCCATACAACAACACTTTGTGAAGCGTGTGTGCTGCTTCTTTCCGTGACCCCACACTATTAATGGGATGTGCGTTCCTGCGTAGCTGCGTATACAAAATTTAAAATTTCAATCTCGCGTAGTTTCCGACATGTCTCACAGACGGACAGATGCACGTAATTCGATCGATTCAGATCGATTTCTCGACCTGTTCACATGTTCGACGATGCGCTGAACCTGCCTGTTGCATACGTTGGCTTAGCTGCAATATACCCGCATTTAGCCATTTTCAGAGGCTACAGGGTATGCATACAAAAAAAATGAGAAACGCTTTAAAAAGGCCGCCAGATTAATTTATGTCTTGTGCTTTGGCTATTGATTAAATATGCAACGGCCGAGCCGCTCAAGGGATCGCCGTTGAGCTGACAAACGCTGCTGTTGCTGCCGGCGGTGGCGCCTCAAAAAGCAAACGCCTGACAACACTATGTTTTTCAGTGGCTCTCGCTGATTTATTGGTTTAATGCACCCGACGCAGTTGGCCGTTAGCTGGTAACAGGAGGCGGGCAGCAGGCAGCGGGCAACTCGGGCACCTTGCCACCCGCATAAACATGGCGCAACAAACCGCAGTTGGTTCGCGGTAGCTGCTCCCGCTGCTCCTGCTGCTCCTTCTGCTGCTCCCGCTGCTTCTTCTGTTGGCCATATCAACGACACGCCAACTGGCAACAATGGGGCGCCAGGCGGGTGAACCTTTGCTGCTCGCAACCATTTCTTAGCTTGGCAGCTAATTTATGTGCGCACGCCGCAAAGAAAATGCTAGCAAAAGGATACGGCCACGCGCCAGGAGCCAGCAGCTAGAAGCTTGGAGCTGTAAGGCCACTCGCCATTTTCATAGTGAGAATTATGCTTGAAACTTGTGTTGTGTGTGAGGCTGAGGCCGGGGGCGGCGAGACAAGGCGAGGCGTAAATGTCAGCGCGCATAAAAATTCGCATTTTAATATTTGCCAGTAAGCTGCGCAGCCTTGGCAGCTGATTTGCCATAGCAGCAGCCCCCCCCCCCTAACCTACTGCCCGCCCCCCTCCTCTGCACGGCACACTTCCATTTTGGTCGCCCGATTGTTTGCCTGGCATTTTATCTGTGCCCAACAGCTGGCGTTTGTTTGCGGCGCCGACGACATCGCGTGTTGACTTTTGCGTCTGAGCCACCTTTCAACTGCAACTAATTTATTTTATTTGCAAGCAGGCGACGCAGACGCTCTACCCCCCCGCTTACCACAACCTGCCGCCTGTCCTCTAAATATGATTCAAAACAAGCATTATAAAATGTATTGCATGGTGCACAGGACGATCTGCCTGCTGCTGCGGCTGCGGCTGCTGCTGCACTTAATATAAAGTGTTGTGTTGTCAAGAGAGAGCTGCTCCAGGTGCTGCCTAGTCCTGGTCCGTTCTGCCTGGTTGCGATTCCGCATCATCTTCTTGCAGCCGGCTGTAAATGAGTTTTGTTATCTGCAAAACAAATTGCGTTACTTCTGATGCCCATTGGGCGTGTGCCCAGAACAACTTGTCGGCGGGCCGCACTCACGGCCAAAGTGTCAGGCCTTATGATGTTCAATGCGAACTTCGTGCCGCCCTGCAGCTGCCACGCTAACCAACCGATGCAGCATCCACGCTCATAGGCCGTGGGAAAAGCTTATTATAGGATTCAAATATCAAATGCATGTGTTGGCAAAGTGGTTAGGAGTTGAGTGTCTGTCGCTACGCCTAGTTGGCAATTATGCTCAACTAGAGACTTAAGATGGGGCAGAACAGACCTCTTATGAGGCGACTCTAACTGGGCACGTTGCTTTATTTATAGTCACAAGATATTGAAGTTTTCAGATTTTTCTAGCTGATCTGAAATGGATCTAAGATAACCATAACAAACATTCTATATAAAACCAATATACCGTTTTCAATGGTTAAAAGTTAAAATTAAATTGCAATTTCTGCGTAAGAACTTAAAGCCTCTGCATGCAGTTTAATCAAGGCACGTTTTGCTGGAAAAACAATGCCAAAACGCATTTTGGCATAATTAAAAATATAATTTATGAATTCATTTGTGAACTGTGAAATGCTCATAAATTGAAAGCTTTTAGGACAACAAGACGTTGACCAGTCGCCGCTGCCAAACTGTTGCGCTTGCAGTTCATTTCGACTGTTGATTTTATTAAAATATTTGCCCATGTTTATTGGGCAACAAAAGCAACAAAAGCAACAACAACAACGCACTTAATTACAACTGCATTATAACATTACAATGGTTATTATTACATTAACCAAACCAAACCAAACTGAGCGCCGACTCTGGGCCACGCGTTTATAAAATATGGCTTGGTTGGCGCTTTTAATATTCCCCACAAAAAAAAAAAAAAAACAACTGGAGGCAGAGGTTCGGGAATTTCAAATATAAATTAACATTTTATGGGCATATGCGATAAATTTTATGTTTTGCCCAGAAGAAATGCGTAACGAGACGCGGCACAAAACTCTTTTAACGATGTGCACAATTAATAGAGATGATCGCATTTATTACATTTATATATGCATTTAATTACCAGTCAAGGTTAATGTGCATTGCAATATAAATTAAATCCTTTAAATATTAAAACATGGCCGTAAAAACCACAAAAAAAAACATTTTAATGAAAAATTGTCGGTGCTGAATGTGCTCTTCTTCTTGTCAAATCTCGAAGGTTCAAATCCAGTAGAATATTTGCAATATTAAATATTTGTTAATTCTTTATAGATTTGCATAGTTGTTATTTCTGTTGTCTCTGACGCATTACACTTATGTCTAACTGATAAGCCCGTCAACTATAGCTAATGGAATCAGCTGTCTATTCATTCGACTTCATAGCTGCCAAGACTCGTCAGTTCAAGCTAGCTCTCATAAACTGTATCGAACCGTGCATTAGCCGCCTTTGGCAATTCATTAAAAATGTAATTTCATGTGGTACGCATGACATTCAATGTGTGCTGGCATTGTTCGATACGTATACGCACCGTTTGCCTGGCACACAGGTTGAATGCGCTTTGTTATTTAGTCGAGCCTTTAGGCCATTTTCTGTCACACACACATCAGTTGATTTCTACAGCTAGTTCATTGTGTGCTCATCATTATTAATTTCCAAGCTATAAATTTCACTTTGGCCACATTCCTAACGGCCAATTCCACCGCAAGCCTCATCCCCGTTCAATACGCAAAGATTCACCTTTTTGCACGCTCGAATAGCTTAGTGTTTTTTTTTTTGTTTTTTTAGTATTTCATTTTTTGTGTGGCATGTTTTTGTATACTCTGCCAGGGGATACTAAGTATAACTTGCTCAACAAGACTGTGCTGTGCATAGCAGGTTGATTTTCCAACGTCTCGAATATGTGTTTCTAATCTGAATCAATGTGAAGTCTATATAGCCGATCTAGGAGGATATTGCGATCCGATTGGATCTTTGTATCAAAATATAAACACATAATTCGATTACTTTCAATATTGCGTAGCTAAGTATACATTCAATTACTTAAATTTGCTTTATTTTTCTGAAAGAGTGTCGGGTCTACGGCTTTTAAATATTTTCTTTCTGTTTTCTGACCGATCCGACGAGTCCGCCCTTCAGTCGCCGTGCTGCATCTTTTGTTTATGCCACACAATGGCGCTGGCGCAGGTTTTTAGTGCCTGCCATTGTGTTTTCTCGCTCACACTCCAGCTACAGCTGAGGCCATAAAATGCAATGGAATTTCATATAGCGCCATTCTATATGTTGGCACTTATGTATATGTACCATATGTATACCATATACCGGGGCATTATGTTTTGTATAATGTGCTCAAACATTTTGCGTTGCGGCACGTAAAAAATGCAAGCCAAAAACTTTGCAGCCACAATCGGGGAGTGTGTGTGTGTGTAACAATGAGGTGTGTGTCAGTGCATTTGATGTTTAATCAATTGTAAATGGCACTGTGCACATGTGTGTGTGTCAAGTCAATTGTTTGGCCTGAGCATTGAGGGAAAGCCTCAGATGCTGCTGCTGCTGCTGCTGCTGTGTCTCCTCTTGGCCCAACTTGACTTCCGCATTTGGCGACTGTTTGCCCAGCACAAACTGCAGCCTATAGTGCGGCAATCTTAAGATGCTTAGGATGAAACATTATCCGGATTCCAATGTGCGTGTGCGGCTTTGACTTTGTCGGCATGGCCTTAGCTCAGCCTGCCGCTGCTGCCTGCCTGTCTGCCTGCCCCAAACTCTATTCAATGCGAATCTATCGTTCGGCTTGACTCAACTCGGCTTTGGCTCTTGTTGCTTGTGGCATGAAAGAGGAATAAAAATTACAATATTGACGCTGCACCACATGCACGCACATGAGAGAGGCAGACAGTGAGAGTGAGAGGGAGCACAAGAGGAAGGAAGCCCGCTGAAGCGCGAAGCTCTTTGCCACAAGCTGCCGCCTGGGTGCTATTGTAGAGGAGCTTTGTGTGTGGATGTGTGTGTGTGTGTGTGTGTATTCATGTGTGCGTTGCTATTGTATTGAAACTTCCTTTAATGGCTTCCGGTTATCATTTTTGGCGCAACTCGCTCGCTCGCAATTGCTATCTCAGTTCGACGCACACCGCAGCTCTCCCTCTTTGCATGGCGTGTCAATAAAGATTAAGCGCATTGTTCTTGGCTGATGCCTTTCGTCATGCAAAGAAATTAATATTCGCAATCCATTACGTCTCTAATAACACACCATATACAAATACAAACGCACACGCAGACGTACACACACACACACACACACATGCACTTAAACGAAAGGCCAGTTTTTAATAAACTTAATGGGCAGCTTTAAGCCTTAAAGGCGCCAGCCAGCGTGCTCCTTGACCGCTATCTAACTGGTCCGCACACATACAGAAATACGGACAAACACACACACGCACACATATTCACTCATACATATGCACACGCACAATCAATCAATTTAGCGCTTTAAGCTTTTGACAAATACCCGCAGACGGCGAAGGCAACAGCCACACAATCTTTTAAAGAGTCGCCAGCAACAACAACAACACACACACACACACACACACACACACACACACACACACATACATACACACATACACACACCAACACACACAGACGCACACAACCAGCACACACAGACACACACACATTGATAGATAAGCCCGCTCCTTTGTTGGAATGATACACGATGCCCTCGACTATGCCCGTCGCCAGCTAATGATGACAAATTTTTTATGGGCGTTATGAGCAAAACATTGCGCTTGCCCCAAAGTGCATGGGCTGGTCAGAACATGGAGTTCCAGCACAGAGCACAAAGCGCAGATAACAGAGCACAGAGCACAGCAGCCAACTGGCAGGGCTGTGCCCGCGGGCTCTTTATTAATTTGACAGCATCAACAGGAGCTGCCTTCACTCGACTGGACTCGGCACGCTAATGATTGAAATGAACTCCGTGTCATGTCTGGTCTTAGGCAGAGAAGCCAGCGTCCAATGTGTAACGCCTCCCTTTCAGCCAAGCAGCTTGATTGATGGTTATCACTCATTGCTGGGCTGGACGCACTGCATTGCCACACTCCGCCGCTCCACGCAGCCGCCTCGATACACTGTCGAGCAGTTGACATCGCCTGCGGATTAAATGCTGTAGGTGTGTCATAACTTTTTGTGACATTGTGCCGTTGTTCTTGCCTGCCCGGCTGCCAACTGCGTCCATCATTTATTGTATTGCTCTTTTGTTGCGCTAAAAATGGTTGCCTGTCCACTTGTCATGCCACCCCCCCCCCCCTTTGCAGGCTGGCTGGAGCGGAAATGCCACCCGTTCGGCCAGCTCGGCAGCCGTTAAGTATACAAAAGTAAAAAATCAAATCCAAAAGTCCAAACTTTACTGGGCAATCGCTCATGTTTAAAAGCAAATAAGGCCAATTAATAAATGCAAATACAGCTAAAATAACAGTAAATGCGATTAGCGTGTGTAAGCGACGCACAGATACCCTGTAAGTTAACTTTTAACGTGGTTACAACAAGAACTTCACTTTATTTTTGCTTTTTGAATATTTTCCTCAATATCAAACCATCGAAATTTTATAATTAATTTTAAAAATCTTCAAAAAATATAAACAAATTAAAAAATACTTACTCATTATTTTAAATCTATAAATTATTATTCCCAGTGTCCTAACTACAGTCTATGCTTGTAAATAACTCCTAAATAATATGTATATAATATATTATTATATATTTATATATTTGCGAACTTATGTTCTGCCTGCACTCAATGAAAGGATTACTATATTTGAAAGAAATTCGCAATATTAGGATATTTCTTTTAATTCGAGATGCTTTTATTTTTTAGAATATATCTTCTTTGGTTACCAACCTGTACCCCGGTTACAGTCTTCATTTATTTATTGAAGGTCGGTATATATATACATATATATATATATATATCTTTTAATACCAATATATACCCAGTTGCCAAATAGAAAAGTAAAGAGACCCAATCGGTGGTAGGTGGTAGAGTACAGAACGGGGTAGAACTATCTCCTCTAGTATTCAGAAAGTCATACCAGAATTTGAAGATCTACTAGTGTGGTATATTTGCTATTGTTATTTACCGTACAAAGTCATATATCTAAACATATGGAAGATAGTAATACACTTGATATTCATTAATCTTATTTTACAAGCATTATACACACACTGACTGTTATCTGAAAAATTTGTCAAACCAAAATTGTTATATTTATTTTTTCATGAAATAGTGTAGCGGTAAATTAAGTGCACTGCCTAACTAGAAGCAAGTCCTGGGAAGTATCTAGTCCAGACAGAGGTGTATGACGAATTGAATTCAGCACGTGCTTAAATTATATGTAAATAACACAATGTTGGAAGTGGACAAAATGTTGGAAAAATGCGGCGATTTCCATCGGCAGCAGCTAATCATGCTGCTACTCTCTTCTCTGATCAGTTTACTATCGTCCCTGCATTCCCTATCATACTCAATTACAAATACTGTGCCAAAGCATTGGTATGTAACAGAGCCCTGCATTGACTGAATCGATTCCCGTTTTGGATACCCGACTCAAATTTGGTGAATCCAGACTTTTTCTAATTTGCTTAGCTTAATAGTCGAAGGATCAAGTTTGTCGATTGAGTATCCGAAGCAGGGCTCTACTATTTATGAGAATATTAATAAGAAGCATGGCGTATACTTAACGTCTGTTCATAACACCCAGGTGTGCTGATGGGCTGGGCTCGGGGCCTCCACCACCAAATGCAGACGAATGCAAGCCATTCTATACTAACTCAAGCACCTCTGGCACCTGCAAAAAGTACAACTATGAGCATTACATGGGCTTTCAGAGTTTTGTCAGTGAAATGAACTGGATATGCGATGAAAAGTCGAAACTTAGCGTGGGAAGCTCGGTGTTTTTTGCGGGCTGCGTGATAGGCAATCTAGTTATGGGTTATTTTGCAGATAGACTGGGTCGGGTGCCCATGCTTGTTTTTGCCAATGTCATGACCATATTGAGCAACTTTTTGACAATCTTTGGCATGAGTCTGGAACTTTTTTGTATATATCGATTTGTTATTGGTCTAGTCTTCAACAGCAACTTTTCGATTATTCGCATTCTTCGTGAGCAAAATAATTCCAGCGTTAGAGAATCTTTAATTAATCGACAAACATCTCGCAGTTGTGGAATATATGCGTCCTTCTTTGCGCACCGTTTGCGTGAACATCTGTTACGGTTTATTTTTATGTCTGGGCATGATAATTTCACCTTGGATAGCGATCCTCACAGGTAGTTGGCGCCGTTTCATGCTTCTCGAAGCGCTGCCAATAATTGTGGTGCCGTTTTTCTTTTATTTTGTGCCGGAGAGCGTACAATGGCTGATCTCAAGGCAGAAATATGACGAGGCTATAGAATCCCTGAGACGTGTGGCCAAGACTAATGGCCGCCAAATTGATGACAGCGTATATGAGGAATTCATTGAGGACTGCAAATTAAGTCAGCAAAATACGAAGACCAATCCAAATCTGCTGCACCTCTTCGGGATGCCGCGCCTACGCCGGACCTTGTTAATATTGTTGTTTGAATAGTGAGTAGACATCTCATTGAATGAACTTTCTAATGTACATCACTCTCTTTCTATGCCCTCATACGCTCACCTACATAGCTTCGTATTTTCTTTCTACAAAAGTATCGTCACTTATCGTTTGAGCGGGGTTGAGATTTCGCCTTTTGTACTTATCTCACTGTCTGTAACTGCCTTATTGCCTTCCAGCTTGACAGCAATTGTCCTGCAAGATCGTATCGGACGCAAGACGTTGGCTTTTACAATTGTACTCATCAAGTGCATTTCCGTCTTGGTAGAGGGCGTCGTCTTCTTACACTATGCTAATCGCTGTAAGTCCAGTATATTTTGTTGAATTTACTTAACAGTTTTCAATAGTTGCTTTCAGGCACGATGCATGAGCCAGTTTGTTTTATTCATACTAATTACCATTTCGTCTTTATGTTAACGGCCACATGTCGATAGGACATCCGTGTACGATGCCATAACATGTGCTTGTTTAAATACAGCAGCTTATTTCTAATATAGCACGTGCTTAAAACTTCGTCTTAATACAATAGTACAAATATAACTTGCCCCGTTTATAAGCTATCGATAAAGTTATCGAAAAAGACACCAATTGAACTTGTCACCAATTAAAGCCACAATTTTTATGCACTTCTTAGTTTGAGAATACAAGAATATTCTTTTGGCTGCCCACGCACAAATTGCAAGAATTTCTGTATACATCTGCAAACACACATTCACGCGGGTCTATTTTGAATTCTGTCAACAACATTGCAATTGCGATTATATATATATTATATATGATTGTATATGCTATTCTAATTCGTTTTTTAGTTTCGCTCACAATACTTGCCTACAATCAAAACTATGCCGACATTCTGTATTCTCGCCCACAGCCCCCAAAACGCAGCTTACGTTTTATGTTATTGCGGCTTTTTTTAGCTACCTTTCCTTCGACTCAAATATACAGTACGCATTAGAGGTGATTCCAACATGTGTGCGTGGTCAGGCATTGGGGTCTCTCTATGCCATAAGCTTCGCGAGCGTAGTATGTGAAAATTGCGTTTTGAACATGCGTAAAATCTTCTTCCCGCTGCCGGAAATCATTCTAGGCGTGCTCACATTGCTGCTTGCCGGATTGATCCTGCTGCTGCCGGAGACACTGGATCGCACGCTACCCAGTTCACTGGAGGATGGCGAGCAGCTTGGCATTGACGAGCATTGGTACACATTTAGGTGTATGCAGAAGCACAAGCAGCCGGTAAATAGACTCGCTCCGGCAGTTGCTTTCCATACCAACTAATTTTCCCTCTTTTAGGAAGAGCTGGATAGCTCGTTGGCACCGCGAAATGGAATATAAGAAGGTAGGGTATTTTTATTATATTCACATTTTAAATATCAATGTTCCACCCATTTTTCCCCCGTGGAAAATTCAAACATAATTTAACCATTACCATTACAAATTTGACTGTTGTGTAAGTTAATGCTAACGAGAAAGAAAGGCTATCTTCGGCACGACGAAGACCGCACTTTTACCTGTGAACCCATTGAAAATGGGTAAAGAGGGTATAATGTATTGTTTTCTGTGCTGCTATTTTAATTCGTTTTTTTCACATTAAGAATTAATAATTGTTGTGGCTGTTGAGTAGTTCCCTGCCAAGGGAAGTTTTTTTGTTATTAATTTATTGCATTTAGTGTTGAAGTAAAAGGGTTCAGGGTATCTCCTAGTCAGGAGCTTCCGACTAGAACGTCTTACTTGTTTTAATGTTCTATTTTTGCTGCTTGCGCATAACTTGTTTATGTCCCAATCTATAAGCACATTATTTGAATTATTTATTTATCCATATATTCAAACTTACAGCTGGAACATTTAACTCAATCATATCCAGAGAAGGCAGCCAAAATTTGCATAGTTGTCGAGCAATTAATAGATTTCAGGCATTTATTTCTATTGCTATTTTTATATATCGCATTTGCCGCATGCCCCGTGCGGATTCCATTGAACAGGCAGCGGAAATGACATCGTTTAGCTGCCAGCTTTGTGGCCAGCTCTGTGTGTGTGTGTGTGTGTGTGTGTGTGTGAGAGTCGCGTAATGAGCGTCAAGATATTTTGAAATTCCTGGCCGGGTGGGGCTGCCACTCACCTGCCCAAAAAAAAATTGGGGGAGAGAATTGGGCGAAAATTCCCACTCACTAAAAAGTCAAAATCTCAAACAATTGTTGGCGGCCGCAAACGATGCCAATAGCCCAGAGCAACAACAACAACATGCACAGAGGAAGAGCAAAAGTACCACAAGCAAAGAGAGCACAGAGTGTCATGTGAATATCAATGAAAAAGAGCAAATGCACAGCAAGGGAAATACGCTGACTGGAAGCGTGCGTATAAGAGTGCGCACAGGGAAATTGCATTTGGTACATTTTGTAGCTTGTGCTGAGCTGTTGGCAGTTGAATGCTAGTAAAAGGGAAATTTACTCTTAGCAGCAAAGGGCACAGCGCTGACTGGAAGCGTGCGTATAAGAGTGCGCCACACGCAGGGGAAATTTCGATGGTACATTTCGTGGCTCGTAATTCAAATCGTTTTCTTGCTGTCGACTTTCACTTGTTGCCACACGGGGCAGCAAAATGTGAGGCGCAAATATGCGAATGAGGCATGTCCCAGGGTTAACGTAATAAAGTCAGATATTTAAGCAAATATTTAATTAAAATGATTTTGATACGTTATAAAAGCTGGGCCGCGCCAAAGAGCCAATGGCCAATGGACGCTTAACGGAAGCGGAAAAATGAGATTTATGATCTGCACAATGGGCAATGGGGCGGGCAGGCAGGTGGCAAGTACAGGTGCTGATGGTGCCGGAATCATTTCGTAGGAAGGTGGAGAAACAGCAAATGTGTATAAATAAAAGTATCTGTGTGCATGCCATAAATGCCGTATGAATTATTAAAATAAAAGTAAAACGGAAACATAACAAAGGTTCAGCAACATTTATGACAGGAAAACGCGAAACGCAGCGCAGAACCCAACAAAAGAGATTGCCCTGGCACGCATCTAAAACGAGATATGCCACGCCGGAAATAAGCGCCGCATATAGTAGCCCAAAAAATACACACACACACACACACACACACACACACATTGGCACAGACTCTGTGTTGTTTACATACTGCCAGTTCAAGATTCCCTACAAGTAGGCTTCATTTACCAGGCAAACGAGAAAAAGAAGAATGAAAAAAACAGCACAGCACACATCAATGCAACAACTAGAGCTAAGCACGACTACTAGATACCCTATGACGAAATATGGCCAGTTTTATCAGGCGTATGATAACCATAAGTCAAGTTATATTTATATAATGACAAGGAAGTACAGCTAGCTATAGCTTAAATACTCTTGCGGGCATATGACTCACAGCTCGGCAGATAAATGAGGCAGCATTGCGAAACTCGTTTATGCTGAGTCTGATTAAGACGTTTCGAAAAACTGAATATTTTTGCGTGCAAAAGCTTATTTATCAACTGACTCTTCTTAAAGAGATATAATCTGATAAAGTATACCGATATTAATATTTCCTATATTATGTTAGAAGCATACTAAAATAAATAAATACCAAAATAGTTACTAGCACATATTTTCAAGCTGATTATTTTTATTTTTATTGACAGCTTATGGTATAGTGATCCGATCCGTGCAGTTATGTAATAAATACTTATATATATACCACCAACCGAAAGACGAATATACATTAGGTTTCAAGTAGATCGCTTGAAAACTGAAATATTAGTTTCCATAGCGAAAGACAGATGTGTTGGGTAGATGGACATGTTTATAAGGACTCGACTGTTGATGCTCAACAATGATCAAGAATTGTAAATATAATACATATATCCTGACAAATTAATGAAACAAATTTTGTACCATAAAAACGTTGTGATTTTAAGTTATTTTATTCGCATTGGAATTTGTAAAATTTACTAAATTTTAATTTCATTTTATATTTATTATAAAAAGCGTCAGGTTTCTAACAAGCAAACACTAAATTGCAAATTTAATAAAATTGTATAGAAGGGAAATATATTTTATTTTTCGCCTGAATATAAAAATTTTGACGAATTCAGTCAGTTATAAATTTATATATATATATATTATTGACAGTTAAAGCAAAACGTTTGCCTGTGAAAGCAAAAGCATTTAGCAAAATACGTTTTTTTTTGTTGAATCAATTGATAAAAAGCTCAATTCCAATACAAATATCTGCGTTTTAAACGCTATTAATTTGAGCCGAGTAAAGCCGGATAAAAGCTTTTTATAATTTTAATTGTTGTAAATACGCGCATAAACTTCAATTCAAAGAAGCTTAAAATATATAAATAATTAATAAATTAAAAAAATAAATAAATAAAATAAAATAAAACTTTATTAAAACAAAAGAGCAGTACTTATAGATGCTACAAATACAACTAGCTATAGTGCAGCCTAAGCTACCCGCCCATTTTCAGTACAGGGCATTTTTGGGGCATGGCTAACTACGTAGTACTAGTTGCTGTTGCTGTTGTTGTTGCTGCCGCCAAAGCTTAATACAAATATGCATGTTAACAGGCATCTACTTAAGCAGCTTGCCACGCCCCCCGCTACACCTGCCCTGCCCAGACCTGTCCCCTCCTACCCAGTTTCGGTGTTCTGCCAGTGTATTAATGTTCATTGAAGCGATCAAAATCAAGTCGACTACGGCTAATGCTACGCACATTTTTTGCCCGATCCTGTGAACTTTTGCTTGTTATTTGCAATTTGCTTCAGCAGCAACAATAACAACGACCCGCAATGGCAACAGCCTCTGATTTTTTTTTTCATACCCTGCACTCATTGACAGTAAGCTAAAAGGGTATATTAGTCATAGGTCGATCAAGCCGTCTGCCTGTACCTGCCTTCGATTTTGAAAGACAACAGGAACTAGAGACTTGCAATATAAACTTTGTATTCCGATATATCAGAAAATTTTAATTTTTTTCCGGATCTCCTCTCATTTGCTTAAGGCATAGCTCGATAATTATAAGAGCTTCTGCCATGCACTTTGGTATGCATACTCTTTTGTAAGCCTTAGAGATCGGACAAAAAGCGCCGAAGTTCAACTAGAACTCATTTCCCATTCATGGAAGTGGGTGAAAGGGAAGAACAAGTGGATAGCTTTCGGTGTTCGTCTGTTTTTGTCTATTCAAAGAAGGAAGCTGATATAATATAGGCGCTAAATTCAGGGTATTTCGTAGTCTGATACTACCGAACAGAACACTCTTACATGTTATACACTGTGCAGGCAGTTTTGTTTGTTTTGCTGCCTTCGGTTTTTTAAGGTCGTTTACAGCAAACATTTCGTCGGGGAATGTGCGTATGCCTAGTGTGGGATGGCGGAGGGCGAGGGTTATGAGCGGGGGGCTGGGGGTGTGTTGTTTCAAGCAAATGTATGTTATTATTATGGGGCATGTTGTTAACTACCCATAAGCAAACGCACAATTTTGTTGCTGCTGTTGTACGCCTTAGCATAAAACGGATTTGTGAAATCGCTTGGAAAAAATATAATCAAAATTGTTTTCAAATGACTTACAATTGCGATTGGGGCCAGGCCAGAGACCATTCCGAAAAGGCAGTCCGGCGTAGTACGTAATTATGCGGCTGGGGTGTTAACTGTCAGCC
The DNA here is from genome assembly GCF_003285875.2 of Drosophila novamexicana. Taxonomy (NCBI): domain Eukaryota; kingdom Metazoa; phylum Arthropoda; class Insecta; order Diptera; family Drosophilidae; genus Drosophila; species Drosophila novamexicana. The sequence continues at coordinate 905,294 of NW_020824827.1, read as the reverse complement.
AATCGGCATCCGTTTGCAGGGCCCGTAATTTAAGCCACGCTATTGCCGTTGACAACTAGAAAAATTGCCTTTTTATGGTACGTAGCGTAGGAGCTGGAGGGGCCAACTCCAACTCAATGGAATGTGTCCACTCCGCCGGGCTCGACAATTGGAGCTTGTCTACTGCTGTTTTTTCGGTATGCGTTGAGTTAATAGCAAAGCGTGGAAATGCCAACCGACTTTTATTATTTGCCCCGACAACGGCTAGAGGGAAGCGGTAAGTGTGGGGTTGGTCTAGCAGAGTCCTTCGGCAATTACTTTGTGCGCCATTGTTCGCCCTCTGCCTTACCTAACACAAATTGTAGATAAAATATACCATATATTTACAGTTTCACAAGGGGTATTATTGCACAAAACAAATGATACGGCCTGCATAATAATAGTGTTCGATTCGCCTAGTAAAACGATTTTCAGAGAATATAATTAAGTTTTACTTAATTATGCTTGTTACAAGCACGAAGAGCCATGTCGAATTTAAATATCAGGGTTGGAAAACTATCAATGATGGATACAGTGTTAATTAACTCAAGCAATTTTGCTTATTAATTATGGAACTTCGCGAGAGTCATGACAGTCAGCAGTTGTTCTGTACAAATAACGTAGAATAATTTAAATAAAGTGTTGGAAAACTCTAAATAATCTTACGTTGCAATGGCTTTAATAGTCAATAGCTGTTATATGTCAAGTATTGTTGATTTATCTTAAAAACAATATATTATGGAATTTCTCGAGAATCCTGACAGTCAATAATATTGCATGATTTAAATGATAGTGTTGGAAAGCTATTAATAATTTAACCTTGCAATGGCCTTGATGTCATTTATTCAAATAATTTTGTATAAAATTGATTAATTATTTATTTCGACAAGGCTTTTTAAGTAAGAAAAAGTTTGTAGAATAATCCATATAAAAACTTAACTGAAAAATACAGCTATCAACACTAACTCAGCACTTAAGATAGTTTTGCAACACTGGCTTTTGATATCTCTATTTTTTTGCTGTTGATCCTGCACAACAAACTCACAGCTCTTATAAACACTAACTCAGCTTGTAAGATAGCTTTGCAGCATTGGCATATTCAAGTCTACTTACCTTTAAAGCCAGCTCTCAAATTCAAGCTTATCTTTTATTCACATTTGTTGTTTAGATAAAATACTTAACTATTTGATATCTCAGCATAGATTAGCCTGTACTTTTTCGCTTTTGATACCGCACAGCACACTCGCAGTTCTTATGTCAATCTGCCCAACTACAGTTCTATGGAATGCTACTTGGAATCAGCCCCACTCGCCCGTCAATTCTCGCCGCCTCTCTCCCTTCGCCTGCTTCAGCTGCTGCTTGTCATTTTCAATATTTTATGATGGCTGCCATTGAACTCTCCATAAAGCGCACATAAATTCACAAAACGTAGCCAATGTAGCTGCCCCCGAAACTGTAACAGAAACTGAAACTGAAACTAGAACTGGGACTGCTGGGACTACCAGTGCCTGGCATTTCTTCGAGATGTGCTGCGAACAATGCAGCAAAATGTTGTGGCGCAAATGCCATAGACAGTGGCCCCTGGCCCTGCCCCTCCAATAGTCGATCCCCTTGCGATGGCCAATGTCCCTGTACTTCGCATAAAGAGCAGCGCGAAGACAAAAAACTACGTACACATCATCATTGTCAATTGCCGGATGTGGGCCAGAACCTGGCCAGCTGGATTCGTATCGGCCACAGGCAATGGCTAAGGGGTAACTGCTAAAGGGGAAAGGGGTGGAGTGGGGAGGGGGGCTAACAACAGCGGCCAAGCGAGCAATCGCTGCTGCTGTATTCATTGTTGCCACGTAATTGCATTTCGCTATCGCAGATATTTATAGCCTCCACTCGGTCAAGAGCAGCTCCCAGCTTGGACCACACAGCAGAGGCTGGGGCAGCAGCCAGTAGCCAATCGCCAGCAGATTCTATGTTGGCAACAGATTTTTTTTCTGTTTGGGTTTTTTTTCACAGCAAATGCGGTCAACCGCAAAAGCGCAGCAGCAGTCGCAGCGGCAAAGTCTTTGCAAGAATAAGGGATAAGGGCGTTAGAGCGCATTTGTTGCTGTTGCAGCTCCTGCTCCTGCTGCTGCTGTTGGTGTTGGGCATTAGTCCTGGCCAGGCAAATAAAAATAAGCAATGCTTGGTCGCGCTTTGTCATTGCTGTTGTTCTTGTTATGCCCTGTAACTACGACAAATGCTCAAGACTAGGGCATACTGCAATTGAGCATACTTCTCAGCCAAACTGAAGAAGTTAGAATTTCGATAGAATCAGCACAGCTTCTTGTGGCATGGCTCGTATGGTTTCATATGTATCAAAGAGGACAAGAGCCTCTAGATAAATTAGGCATCTAAATCTGAAAGCATTATTCTTGCTCAAAATTCTCGTGAAATAGGTCGAACATTTTCCAACCACATAACTAGGTCAACACTTAAGTTATTTTCATAAGGTTTATCTTTTTGTTCATGGTTTGACCTATACATCAATTTGGCATCGAAATCTGACAACATTATGCTTGGTCGAAATTTATGTAAAAAAGGTAGACCAAAATATCCTATATAGACATAGGTCAAAATTTCCAATCCTTATAACTCGGTCAAAGTCCATCCGATTTCCTAGAGGTTTGGCTCTTTGTTTATTTATTTTATACGTTCTTTAGGTAAGCCCGGGGTATACCCGGTATTATTGTATAAATGGATACCCCTCAGCGAAACTCCCAAAAGAGATGCCCACTTGTAGATTATTTCTTGGAGAGTTCAAGAGCTTGAGGCCCTGAAATTGTTCTATTCAATTTCTTATAGGCATACAAAAAAGGCCGAATAATTAAGGCTTTTGACATCAGAATGCTCTAAAATACCTGAAAATGATAAGAATAAAGCTCACAAAAGCTATTCAAAATAGAATTTTACACAAAAAAAGCCATTAGTTAATAGTTACAGGGTATCTGCCAGTCGACCTCTTTTGACTTAAGCGCGCTGACTTGCTGGTGTCGTTGTTGTTGTTGTTGTTGTTTTTGACATCATCACGTAACACATTGAACATCAAGCGCTGAGCACTGGACATTGTCATTGCATTTCGCAGCAGCCGAGCAGTCCTGCAAGTGGAATATAATTTTCCTTTCGTTTCTTTACTTATTTTCATTTTTTTTTTTTTGGCTCATTTCTCCTTTGGTTTTGTTGCTTTTGCCACTTATGTATAAAAGTAGTACGAAAGGCACTTGCCAGCTGCAGCGCATTAGTGGCCACTTTAACAATGACCGGCAGAGGCCAATTTTTATTGAATCGAGGCGTCATCCGACTCAAGTGTCCCAGTTTGAATGACAGCTTATGCCCTGCAGAGCTGAAGCTGGGGCTGAAGCTGGCCCAGGCTCTGGCCTGTTGTGACATTGATAAGCTCGGCTTTCAGCTCTCACTTGTGGGCGGTTCTTTAAATGAAACCAGGAGAGCTTATATGAGCACATGGCGTATACGCAACGTAATATGCAATTGCTTTGTCTCAACTCAAGTGCTTGCAGAAAACTCTGCTCCAGCAATTTATTGTTGCCAATTTGATTGCTTGAGATCATTTTGCACTTTCATGCGGCCTTTAACTTGATTTTGCATTTCAAATGCATTCAGAAACTAAATTATTTTATTATGTTTGAGAAAATATGGCTCGGCCCCAGACCATTTTGCATATTATTTGCGCATCAGACTTGTTTGGCATATAAAAAAAAAATATGCATTTAAACCAGAATTGATTTGTAATTTTCGAATAAAAATAGATTACTCTTGTTTTCAATTCAAAATTATTTCAAATTTAGTGCTTTATTAATTCCGATTTTACGAATTTACAATTATTGCTGACTTTCCATCTATCTTTTTGTTGAAATTCATGTGAATAATTTGGATCTAAATATATATAATCATATCCGAGTAAAAAACCAACATTTTAAATTTAGCTACATATATCTTAACTAAATCTTTTTTCAGATTCTAGTGACTTTTTGGAACATGCTTAATTATTTGAATTTAATGATTAAATATTTTATTTGATGCATTTTGTAGAATATATATTTTATTTTGTTAAATTTTTACAATCTCGCCCCTACTCAAATTTAAATCCAATTTATTATTTCTGGAATATTAAATATTTAATATTAATTCAAATTAAGAAAAGAAAGTTCCTGCTTTTCCTTAACTTCAAGGCTGCATTATTCAAGATAAAGTTTTCTTCTAAATTTGTTGTGGCAACATTTATGCGCATTCTGAAAAGAATTATTTTTGTATTCAAATCATTTATTTTTTTTTTAATTTATTTCGATGCTTTTTACTTAAACCTTCTGCTTTCTATTTGAAATAAATTTTTGTTGCAATTTGAGCTGCTCAGTTTTTGGTATTAACCAAGTTTTAGTAACTTGATGCTGTTGCGTTGGGGCTGAAATGAAAATTTGACCTCTGCTTTCGGCTGTTACAAGCAGCAATTGGCGTATAAATTTCGAGCGCACACACACACACACACACACAAACACACACACACATACACATACACTCTTACAAGCATGTAAATGTTATTGCAAGCATAATTTTCTTAGCTAGCCGAGTGTGTGTTGCTGCTGCTGTTGTTGTTGTTGTTGTTGCTGCTGCTACTGTTGTTGCAGCTGCAGTTTTTGCACGTTATACGAGCCATTTGCAGCCGGCAAGTACATGCGACTGCATTGCGGCAGTTGCCGTTGCCTTTGCCATTTGCTATTGCTATGTTGCCTCCATTGGTGGCACGGTAATTGCCATTGCAACGCTGTGTGTATACGTGTGCGTGTGTGTGCTGCCAGGCGGCAAGTAAAAGTCAGTTTTAGGTAAAAATTTTCTAAAAATAACAATGCATAATTTACGTTTTGGCCGAAGTCAAGGCAATGTTACCAACTGCAGCAGCTGGCAATGGGCAAACTAACTGTCGCCTGTCTAAATAATAAATAGAAAAGGATATGCGAATGCTGGCCGCAGGACCTAGTTGTTGCTGTTGTTGCAGTTGTTGTCGTTGTTGTCGTTGTCATTAGCCGTTGTGCAAATAATTTACTTTACCACATTTACTTCGATATCTAACCAGTTTGATGTTGCCCCTGCTGCTGTCTGGCTGCCATTAAAGCCGCTGTCACACATATTGAACACAGAGCAGGGTGTGCGAGTGTGTGTGTTGCACTTATTGATTTCAATTAACATGCAACAGCATGTCTCTTTTGTGTATAAATACACACACACACACTCGGAGACTGTCTATAGATAGCAGGCTGCATTGTTGCACGAGTCGTGCGGCATGCAACATTCAGTTGTGGCTGTTGTTGTTGTCGCTGCCTGGCATCGTCTCTGGCTTCTGTTGCTGCTGCTGCTGCTATTCAATCTTTTCGTTGGCTAATGTTACACTTGTGCATCGTTACAATTTTGCAGCATGTGTGTGCTCCATGTGCGTGTGTGCGTGTGTGTCTATGGAAGAGGTCACTGCTGCTGCTCTTCTTTCAATAATTATCAATTTGTGTGCCTGTGTGTGTATGTGTGTGTGTGAGAGTGTGTGAGTGTGTGCAGATCTGGCATGTTTTGTTTATTTACTTGTTTTTTGGTTTAAGGCATTTGTTGGGCAAACAGTGCGTATGCGTGTTGTGTTTTTACTGTGTTGTGGTTGTTTGCTCTCACTGCTTCTCAGTATATTCTGTGCCTTTAAGTTCGGCCTATAAATTGTATGCCTAGCCTTTGGCATTCGTTGATACTAATACTATGCGCCCTAAGCTCTGGACAGCTGCAATCTGCGTAGCTTGTTGTTCGACTGATTAAAATATTTGTTTTATGTTCCACTTTTGTTGCATGCAACTAGCTTAGCCCAAGAGCTGTGCATACAAATTTAGAGCTGAGCGAGCTTTCTTCGAATCGATTGCATATAAAGTTTTGTTTAGAGTGAAGTCTGTTACTTCAAAGGGCTCAAAGAAGACTCCATTGAGCACAGGTATTGCATGCGGCATATATAAAATGATTACACTATGGTATCAAATACTTATTCAAGGACTTATTTGCATTCCTAAAAATGGGTGTCAAAGGTTATTATTGGACCTACAATATTTCTTAGATTAAGTAAAATTCTTTTGAATCTTGTTTTACAGAATTTCAATATTTTGAAACCTTTTTTGATGAGAAATGTGCTCCCAATTTAGGATATGTTTATCTAATCGATTCTTCTTTGATAAAGTGATATACAACTCGACTCGATCCCTAAACTTTGTGCTCAGCGTCCCCTCGCCTACAACAATTTTTATTATTTGTATTATTTTTCATATTTTAATAATAATAATATTTAATAATAATTTAAATATTCTTTATAGATTATTCATTGTGAATCATCAGCAATTAAGGAAACAAAAATAAAGCAAAACTCTTTTTTCATACTTTGAACCGGCGACTTTCCGCGTGTTGGTCCGACGCTCAGCTCCTTTCGTTATGCGCATCAATTACCAATCGGTAAGTCAGTAAAAATTATTTCATATGCAGCTATTCTCTTTTTTTTTTTACACATATCATAAATTCCAATTAAAAGAAATGCGTTGCTCAATATTTATTTTAATGTTTAACTTTATTTGTATGAAACTTAATATATAAATTGCAGCTATATACATTGCATATAATAATTATGTGCTTCGGCTGTGTATTTGTTCATGTATTTCTTTGACATTTGGTTAATAAGTTAAGTTTAAATTTGACTTTGCTTCCATTTGCTGTTTTAGCTTTGCTCTGTTAATAACTACGACTTTGCTTTTGCTTATGCTTTTTTTTGTCGGGGGGGATGAGGTTTCTTGGCGAATGCTAATGAAGCCAAATATATGTGAGCAAAATAATATATTGTACAGATATTCTTTAAGCTATTGTCTTGGTTACTAAATACTTTAATGTTGTTCGATTCGCGTTCATTATGCGGGCTTGTGGGCTTTCATTCTGTAACATTTTGTTAAGGCTTCGCTGTCTCTACTTTTGTTCAGTCTTTAAAGTCAACTGTGTGTGTGTGTGTGTGCGAGTGTGTGTGTCTAAGTATTTCTTAATATTCTTTGTGCATACTTAACGCTGTGTGGCAAGCCTTTTCAACCCGCCGTTATGGCGGCTTCTCGCTCCCTTGGCTCCTCCTGGCTCCTGGCTGCTGGCTTCTTGCTCATTACGCCGCGATTTCTGGATGATGGCCCAACTGCCTTGGCTTTTGTGTGCTTTGTTTTTTTTGTTTGTTCTTTTTTTTTTAATATTTTTTATTTGTATTATTTAAAAGCCCAATTTTTTTAAAGCTTTGAGGTCTACGTCGCCGTAGTAATCCTCGCTATAAAGAAAAAAGAAAACACAAAATATTAAAACAAAAAAAAGGAAAAAAGAAAGGAATGAAAGGAAATTTGTTTGTTTAACGCTGCGTATACGTAATATGCACTAATTTTTGGTTTGGCTTTGCGTTGATTTGTTTAATTAAATTCTTCTGCTGTTGCGACTGCCACGCTTGACACAAGTGTCGTGTGTGTGTGTGTGTGTGTGTTTGGTTAGCTGGCCAAAATTATTTTAAGTGACAGAGAGAGGATTTTGTACATATTTTTTTGTCGACGCTTTGTGGCATGCTGGCACATTCTGATTGCTACTTTTATAAAGCTATGCCCCGCCTGAAGTGCCCGTCCTTTGTCTAATAAATCAACAAAAGGTTTTTTTTATGAAAACCATAATTATAAAAAATAATATTGTTAAAAACTTGTTAAGAGAGCGGCGAGTGGCGAGTGGTGAGTGGCGAGGCTCTGATGAAAAGGCGAACGCTACTGTACAAGGATTTGCGTCACAGTCAGCTGAATGAATGGGATGGCGCAAGGTCAAAGCAACAGGACATCAAGGATTAAAAGAAGATGCTCGCTTGTTTCCTAGCATCCCGCAATAACAACAACATCAACCGCACACACACAAACACAGACACACAGAAAGACCATAGGGAAACAGCAAATTGCCTTTAAAGCGACGGACTCGGCAATGGGCAGACGCTGTCAGGCATCAACAGCAGCAGCATCAGCAGCAGCAGCAGGACATGCACGCAGCGCTCTTCATAGAAACTGCGCGATGTGGTCTGGTCCAGCAAATGACAAAATGCGCAAAGCTATTAAATTAAATTAAATGGAATTGGGCAAAACCCCAGGACATGGCATTCTAAGCTAACAAAAATATGAACGGAAATTGTTTGGCCATCTTTTTGTGTTTTTTTGTTTGTTTTTTATATAAAATATATTTATTATACTCTCCGGCTAAAGAGTATTACAATAGTGTCGAGGCATGTGCGACGCATGGCAGAAAAGATAAACAATATGTATATGAAACTATATACATATGTATAACAATTCTTGAGAAAGTTGGCAAAGTTTCACTTTATTTCTAGCAGTTTATATGTCAGTTTCAAGCAGAGAAGATCAGTATATTATGTTTTTACTAACTTTAAGTATGAACAACTTTTTGGACTTTGTATATATTTAAGCAAAACTCAGTAGCTACGATCTTAACAATGCATCTGTCGTATGTCAAAAGAGTGTTCAGCAGCGAGTTTCAATGTCAGATAGAAAATGTCTGTTGGCCTTCCTGATATCCAACTTAACCTCGCTTTTAATCCATGAGCCAACGCTTTTTAACAATGTTTAACCTTAGCTTGGGCAAAACAGTTTAACAATTTGAAATATATTTCGTGGAGGTATTTTCAATTTTGTCAAACAATGAGTAAAGTAAAGTGTTAAATCGTTTTTATATTAATCAGCCGATATACGTCTGTTCGTCAAGCTTAGAACATAAAATTCTGCCTAGGTTCACTTTTCGGTTGAAGGCAGAGTGCAAATGTCGAAAATGGCCGAATCGAAGCACTATATCATATAGCTGTCATATAAACTATCGGTCGGTAGTCAAGTTCCTACATATCCAAGCTCAGCAATTAACTAAAAGGGTATCTAAACTTCGGCGTTAGTCTTACGCAGATGGTCATACTTTAGTTTACTTTTTTGCACATTGTTTATTCTGTGTTCCAGCTAATGCGCTCTCGCATGGTTAGCTGGTCTGTATATATGCCAGCATATTGTGTATTTATGTGGTCCGTGCTGCTTAGTATTGGCAGGCAGTTGGCTGCTGTTAGTTTTGTGTGCTTGCTGTGCGTTTATAAGATCATTAAAATTAATTAGAGTCAAAACGTTAAAAGGATTTTCATAGCCAGCACAGACTCAGACAAGCGGACAGATGGCGAAAGCTAAAGCGCGCTTATTATCCATCAACAACAGTTGCAGTAGCAAAAGCAGTAGCAGCAGCAGCAGCAGTAGCAGTAGATCCAGCAGCAGTTGTCCTGCTGTAAGCCCTAGACCCGGACACGACTATATTTCTATTTGCTGCGGAATATCTTGTGCTTGTGGCAGAGCAACTGTTGCTGCTGTGGCAGCTGGGGTTGTCCAACTTTGTTTAATCATTTATGTTTATAAAACACTTTTATGTGCTTGGTGTATTTTGACGTCGCCACAAAAATTCTGCTCCGCTTGCAGCAGCAGCGGCAGGGCAAAGGACTCGTTGCCAGTGCAACAACTTTTAATTGGAGATTTGCAACAACTGCATGCGACTGTTTTAAGGCAGGTGAAAGCAAAATATGATAACAAGAGTTCTGTTCTTTGCCGGGATTTGTGTGCGTATATCCCCCCCCCCCCCCCCTCTCTCTCTCTCTCGCCCTCCCTCTCTCTCTCTCGCCAACAGCGAATTATGTGCATTTCGGTCACTTTGTACTAATTTTCAAAAATGTTGCAGTCCTTTGCGCGCGCTGTTAAACATTTGCCAGTAAGCTCTACCCCCGCACACACACACACACACACACACACACACACACACACACACACACACACACACACACACACACACACACACACACACACACAACACACACACTATTACACACAGCCTAGCTAAATGTTTCCTTTTGCCTTGGCTGCGCCTTGAGTTCCTGCAGTTTTATAATTTTTATTTAATTAGTTTTAAAACTCTTTCAAAAATGTGGCAAGTGTATGCGAATGTGTGTGTGTGTGGCTATGCACACACACGACACACACACTCACACACACATTTAAGCACACACACCCAAAAGTCAAGGCATAGTAAAGTTTTGCCCACTTTTATGATTTAGTGGGGCGACCAACCGCCCGCCTGCCTCGCTGTCGCTGCCCACGTGCTAGTGTGTGCGTGTGTGTGTCTGTGTGTGTGTGTGTGTTGGTTCTGCCTGCAATTGTGTTGATAATTTGAAAATTCATTTAAAGTTTTTGTATCGCGTTTTTGTTTATAGAATCTAATGAATAATTAACAAAGTTCTTGTGCATTTCAAAAGATGTCAACGACGCTGACGCCGCAGTTGACGCCGCAGTCGACGCCGCTGTCGACGCCCGTTGGCAAAGACTTCCTGGGCAGTCGAAATAGCTGCCAACTTTTCATTTGCGACAAATATGGCTGGCGTCGCAAACTTTTCTGTTTACTTATTATTTGCAGACTCTACGACTTTAGACGGCAAACACAGCCAAACGAAATAGCGCAAAAACACACGCCCCCCAGCCCCCAGACACACCCCCAAACAGCACCTCCAACACCCCGAGCCCGCCTCACATGCCAACAGCCCAATGGCAAAATTATAAATAATTTACGAGTGTTTACGAGTTTGCTCGTACTTTTCCCAGCCAAAAATTGTTCGACTTCTAGTTGCTCAAATAGAGCTTTAAATCGTGGGGTCGCTCGGGCAGCTGAACTTTGGCCTAGGTGCTGTTCGGTTTTACTTTCAGTACGTCTGCAGAGTGGGACCTCAAGAGGCACAGTTAGTAAATATGACAATGATTTGGATTATTTGAAGTGTTGATAGATATGAAACTTAAAGACTCTATTTGAGATTTGATAAAGTTAAGAGTGGAAACACATTAAGTACTATTAACTCGATGCTCAGTATCACAGCATCAGCTTAACGAAATAACTCTCATAGCCCATCAATGCTGATAAATATCAAGATCTTGAATTAAAGTCTTAGTAAGCCACACACTCTTCTTTCTATATTCCGAAGTGAAGCATTTTCATGAAATAAATATCATGAGAGAAGTACAAATTCTGTTAAATTTTGGACTAGTTGGTGTGATGCGTGGTATGAAAGTTAAAGGCTACATTTCAGATAGTTCGAATATATCGATTCTTAAAAAATTTTTTTTTACTGTCAATTTAACTTCAATAGCCTAACGAAATAACTATCATAGCCCATGAACTGTTGAAGATGATATATATAAGGGTATTGGATTCTCCTTTAAATACTCGAGAAGTAATACAAATTCTGTGTGATTTTCTAATAAGGAAAAGTAGAATAAATATAACTTCTTTCATGTATTTACCTGAACAATATCTCCATATATATGAGAAAAACAAGGTTTGGTAACAGATACAATTTGGCTATTACATAATGCCTTAGGCAAAAGTCCTTAAACAGTATCAATAAAATAATTCAAAACAAGTAAGAGGTTCTAGTCGGGAGCTCCCGACTAGGGGATACCCTGAACCCTCTTCTTCCAACATCAAATGCATATATATATTATAGCTCTTATTATTTACCAAAATTGCCCCAAAAACATGATATCGATATCGTTTTTATCGATTGCTTGGAAACGGAGTCAGTTATCGATTATCTAAAAATCAAACTCGATCTGCGCAGGCACTAGGAGCACCTACATCTAAAATTTCAAGTCTCAAGCTCTTATAGGTTCTGAGATCCTTGCATTCATACATACGGATGGACGGACGGACGGACGGACAGACGGACGGACAGACAGACGGATATGGCTAGATCGACATACATTAGCATTTTGCACAAATACAATATACCCTTATACTCATTTTTAATGGGTTCGGGGTATAAAAAACGCCAGAAAACACTTTTCTATTTAATCGCAATCTAACGAAATAAATGTCGCATAAAAATAACTAAATTTGTTGGTTTTTTGTTTTTTAGTTTTTGTGTATATTTTTTGTTTTTTTATGTATAAAATAAAATTATAAGCTTATAAACAAAGATCACTTAAATGTACAAATCTCTCAATTTTACTCTTCAATTTGAAAGATATTTTTCTCTCTCTCTTCTCGATGTTGTTTACACTTTTGTTTTTCGCACATTTGATTACACAACATGTTCTCAAGATTTTCAAAAATTTGGAAGACACCGAACATATATATGTATATATATATATATATATATATCAACAATTTGACTCATGAATAGGTTAAACAAAAAAAAAATAACGAAAGGATAGAACGAAAACTGATGTGATATATAGTAGAAAATAGATTGATTTTGAGTATTTCTTTTCTTTTCATTCTAATTTTTTTTTTTTTCAATTTGTTAGAGGTGACTTTGTGATATGTGAGAGTAGGAAAGTTGGGGGCAAAGGAGTTGAGCTGATATTGTTGTAGTTGTTGTAGTTTCTTTTTGTTCTTGTTATAGTATTTCTTTTTCATTTTTAATTGGTTTATTTTTTTAGTTGTTGTTGTTATGTTTATGAGGTGGCAGCTTTGGTTTTGGGCGCGCTCTTAGTGCGACCTTCAGTGTTCAATCCAGCTAGAAGCTCGCTTTTGCGGATGCTCTTCAAGTCCAGATCACCATAGTAGTCTTCGCTGCAATTGTAAAGGGACGAGGTAAAGACATATGTGAGAATAGGCCAAGAGAAATGTATGTAAATGAGTGTGACTGTGTGTGTGTGTATGACTGAGTGTGTTTGTGTGATAAGAGGTTAGTGAAAGAATCGAGTCTGTTGTGATGGGTGCTAACGAGAGGCAGCTTTGAGTTGTGGACTGTGGTCTGTGGTGCAAGCGTGGCAAGGTAAACTCGAAACTCAAAATCAACGTTTCCAAGCAAAATCAATTAACAACAAAAACAAAAAAACAAGCAAAACCCAAGTGCTTAATATAGTGTATACACGCATAAGGTCGATAAAAAAAGCAAAAAAAAAAAAAAACAAATAAATGGTCAACTTACCAGCCGGGAACATCCTCGGGATCCTCGCAGTTGCCGGTGCCATCGCTGTCGCCGATCTTGAAAACTGTGCCGATGGGGCAGCCATATTCGCGTGCCACGCCCTCCAGGCAAATATAGTACTTGCGGCAATCCTCGGGATGTGCATGACGGGAGAACGAGCCGGTATTGGCCAGCTCACCAGCAGCCGGGCAGGCAAAGCCATTGGCAACCTCTGCAAGCATTTAACATTAAGTTAAAGAGAACAAAATGTTGGTTCAGTTCAGTTTTCAAACTCACCTTCATTCTTGCACTCGGGCACCTGATCGGCCCACATGCAGACACGTGCATCACGATCGTAGGCCAGACCGGGCGAGCACTGGTATCTGGATGGCTCGCCGTTCCAGCAGTTCCAGAACACATCGCACTTGTTCTCATCGGGGAAGATGCCGTACAGACGCGAGCAATGCGGCGTGGTAATTGGAGGTTCTGCACAAAAAACCGTTCATTTAAAATTTCTGATTGGACTAGATCTGTTTGAGTGTTAACTCACCCAGCTCGGTGCGTTCGCCGCACTCGACATTGTGCAGATAGTCGCAGTTCTCCGTGAGGAATTTGGAGTCTGTGGCATCGAAGGCCAAACCGTTGCCGCAGGTCTTTAGCTCGGAGACGCCATTGTCGCACTTCCAATACTTGTCGCAGGACGTCTCGTGTGGATAGAAGCCAAAGTCATCCGGACACTTGAAGCTCTGTTGGGCGACAGCTGAAAGAGTGGAGAAAGTCCACAAATTAGACCAAAGTGCATAGAAATTTCAAACTAATTGAAATCAATTTGTTGGCATTATTTATGCGAGCGAGGCGTGGCGACTAATAGGCCCCAAAGTGGCCCCCCAGAGTAATTGCATGGCCAATGCCAAATGGCCGGCTAATTGTTACACGCATAAACATATATATATATATATATATATATATAGATACAGGCGCATATTAACATGATACACACACACACACACACACAACAATTTGTCAACTTGTGCAAAAGGCATTCACTTTAAAAAGTCGTCCCAGACGATGGCTGCCAATAAATCTTGCTGGCAACTTTCAACAGACAGCTCTAGAGATCTGAGATACACATACACACACACACACACAGACACAGACACACACACGTGTGTGTGTTGCGTTGACAGCTCAGGGCCAACTGCATTTACTTTTTGCGCTGGCTGTTGTTTCTCTTTTTTGTTGTTTTCTGTGCTTCTTTTTTTTTTTGGCGATGAAATTACAGCGTCACCGCCGACGGTATCGACATCCATGCCGAACCCTGTGCGGCTGGGTTGAAGCACCTGAAACGCGCCACCAAGGACTTATCGTCGCCTCTCGCTCGCCCCTCGCCCCTCTCGCCAACCGAGCTTAGTGCAACCGCAAAGCGTAACGAACTAAATTGCATTTATATACCCCAACTAATGCGGTATTTTTTTTAGCCTGCACTCGGCAATGCATTTGATTTTATTTTATTTTATTTAATTTCGTTTCACTGCAAATCGAAATCAAATGGCAGCAGCAGCAGCCGGCCAGCAAATAATTATTCACGTTTTTAACATTTGCCAAACGAATTCGCAACAAAATGAACAAATGCAAGTGTCCTGGGCCGCCTCCTCCACCTCCCCGGCACCACGCCCTTGTGTGATAATCTAATTGCAAAGCCGCAAAACTGCGGTCGGGCTACAAATGCCCAATCAGAAGTGCAGCCTGCCTCACCTGCCACGCCTACCCAGGAGGGCGTCACCACATGAATGGGGCCAAAAAGATTGGCAAAAGAATAAATGAATAAATATATGTGGGGGGGGGGAGGGGACAAAAAAAGGATACTAAGCCTCAGGCAACACTTGATAAACCAAACAACATGCAATTTTCATGTTGTGTAAACTAATCAAATATCAAATTTAATATACATAAAAGTTTGTTGTGCACAGAACAGAAATCAAAACCGTTGGCGATTATCAAATTATTTGCAGAATTTAATTAAAAACTTTGTTTTCATATGGAATTTATTTTGTGTGTGTGTGTGTAAACACACTCATCAACTGCACACGCACACGCACACACACATACCTTGATAAATTTGGGCTTATATTTATTATTTGAACTTTTGGTCAGCGGGTCAGTTGGGAGCAGTTAGTCAATTGCATTATAAAATAAAATAAACATGCACTCCCCCTCTCTCTCTCGCCCTGACCCTTCACTTGTTTGCTCTAATATTGTTAATTATGGAGATATTTCGTTATAGTCAGTAGTCAGTTTTATGATTAGCAAGAGTTTAGGTCAAAATATGAATTTTCAATCAATTTGTATATGAACTTATTTTACAATATTTCCCAACACTACGCCACATAAGTGTTGTTTAAGGAGAAAACAATTAAAATATAAATTTACTATAATTTTAAAGCAGATCTGAGCATAGAAAATATATATATTAACAATTTATTTTCCCTTTTTTCTCTAAATTTGAGTTTTGCTTCAAAATAAATAAAAACTTTTCAAAAAAAAATGTTAACGTTGTGTAAAAATAAAGTAAAATAATCTCATATAACTTTATTTATTCTTGCCAGTTTTTTATGCTTTTAAGTTTTTAATATAAAAGAAAAACGAAGACTTTTTGCGGCTCTATTAAAACTATTAAAACAAGAGTTTGGCGGACAGCAATTATTGTGAAATATAATAACAATTTACTTTTTGCAATTTGGCCTGTTTATGAGTTTTGGGAAAAACCAAAGATAATAAAGATTTTATGCACATACAACTTGTTGAGTAATTTTCAGGGCACAGTTTTTGGTTACAACAGAAGCTCTAATGCTGCTGCTGCCCAGCTCCAGCTCAGGTGTGCCTGCAAACGCAATGCCATTTCAAACAGGCACTTTCAAGCACTTAGCAGCTGAGCACACAGTGAGAGGGGCAGATGGAGAGAGAGGGACTCTCTCGCATATGTACACACGACATTTAACAACTAACAAACAAAGCCAAACTCTCGGAGTGTACGCAGCCAACAGTTATAATAATTTAGTTTTGTTGTTGCAACAACTGAAGCAATGCACAAAAAGCGCAATTCAAACCAAGTGCAGCCCCAGCCCCAGTCCCAGCCCCAGCCCCAATCCCAGCCACAACTGGCAGCCCTCTGAGGCAAACAGGCAATAGAAATGCGTCATGGCGAAGGGGCATGGCATGGCCTCTGGCGGCAACAGTGGCAGCCACAGCAGCAGACCGCAGCACTAATGCGCTTACATATGTACACACTGTACTGCCATGCCCACACTGATGATTACATTCAGTTATGTATGTGTGTGTGTGGGGTGTGTGCATTTGTCGCGCAGCGTAAATACCACATGTTAACTAAACAATTACCTTTGAGCAGCTGCTGCTAGCTGCTGGCCCAACTGGCGTATACGCAATATATTTGTAACATTTACCAAAGTAGAAAAGCGGACATTGATCAGAGTGCTGCTAAAGGGCGCTAAGTGCTGGCCCTTGTCTTAAGGTCCTTGAATATCCATAAGCATCTATTTTTTATATGTTTTATTTCTCAAGAAATTCTATCAAGCATTCTATCATGCAAAGTCTTTTTATACCCTGAACCCATTAAAAATGGGTATAAGGGTATATTGTATTTGTGCAAAATCCAAATGTATGTAACAGGCAGAAGGAATCTTCTCCGACCCCATAAAGTATATATACTCTTAATCAGCATCAATAGCCGAGTCGATCTAGCCATGTCCGTCTGTCTGTTCGTCGATCCGTCCGTCCGTCCGTCCGTCCGTCCGTCCGTCCGTCCGTATGTATGAACAAAATTGAAATTGAAATTTTAGATGTAGATGCTCCTAGTTTCCAAGCAATCGATAAAAATCGATATCGATATCCTGTTTTTTGGGCAATTTTGGTAAATAATAAAAGCTAGAGTCGCCAAACTTGACATATAGATTCTAAAATAGAATATATATATGCATTTGATGTTGGAAGAAGAGGGTTCAGGGTATCCCCTAGTCGGGAGCTCCCGACTAGAACCTCTTACTTTTTTCAAAAATATATTTATCTTAATTAGATTGTGTTAAATTGCATTTATCTAATATCACCTACTATAAATATTTTATGTTTTATTAGGAAATGCTTCTGAATATATATTTATTTTTTCTGGTTCTGTTCTAAATTAAATTAAACCATGTTCCAATTTGGTTGCTTCATTTTTAACATATTTGCCTTGGAATTTCCTTGATTGATTTTATAAATAACAATCGACAGAAGAACTGATGTCATTTCTGGAATATTTCAACTGCTAATTAATTCGTTCTAGAAGCTGCCCCGCTAAATGAAAACGAAAGCAAAGCAACTCAATTCTAGGCCGCATTTGAGAACCGGTTGGACAAGAATCCGCTACATTTGCACATTTGCACATTTGCCACATACTTACTACTGCTAACCCACTCGCCGGTGTCTGAGCTGTGCTTAGTCTGGGTTCTTTTGGGCGACATTTCCGGTTGGCACGCCCTGCTTTTTATGTATGGCATACGCCTTAACTGGCCAATTGGTCAATCTCGTAAATTAGCGGGCTTTACTTGGCCAGACTGATTGCCTTGCCTTGCCTTGCCGCATGTTGCATGTTGCATGTTGTTTAATTTGCTGTTTGCAATTATTGTTTTATCTATCAATTTTGAGCGCTTAATTACGTTTTTTATTTACAGTTTTTTGCAAACAAAATAACTGCGTGCGTGTGTGTGTGTGTTTGTTTTAATAATAAATTTGTATTGACATTTTAACAGTCAAACCGCCAATTGTATTGGTCTTGTCGGTTGAATGCATATCATTCCTCTGGCTCTTGTTGTTGTTGTTGTTTATATCTACTGCTGTTCATCCGGTCGTCCATTAACATAATCATTTAATTAACCAAAACTACACACGCACACACACACACACAGGCTGATAAAGCGCCTCATAATGCACAAATTAATAAATAAAAAGCGCAAGACAAAAAAAATGTGTATATATATATATGAAATTGAATTAATTTATGTTTCACCTAAATGACAGACATTGTCAAGATGCAAATAATACAAATAAATGAATAATTTAACTTAAGCAATGAATACATTCACAATTTGCAACTACATTATTATTTCACAACAATGCCAAATGATATGTGATATGCACATGGCAGAGCATTATCTTTATTATTACAGACCCCCGCCCATTAGTCAATTAATTCCCAAATGGGGCGGCGAGTGAGAGTCATAATTGCGCAATTTATTTAAATAACTAGTCGTACGTCATATCGCAGGCCAGCCAAGGTGAAAATAATATAAATATACACATATATTTGTTTGTGTTTTTAGTTGTATGAAGGTAAATCCTTTGGAAAGGTGAACTGAACGATCTCTAGCTCATAAATATGCTTGGCTTTTCAAGGAGAGTCAAGGCTTTCCCGCTTGGCTCTCGCCAATCCCAGAGTTTGCAGGCACTGTACCTCTCCTATATATATATCCGTTCCTTTTCTATGTCACTTGTTTTTAACGATAAATCTTTAGCTGGGCATTAGCCTCGATCCTTTAGCTTTCCTATGCTATAATATCACAAAAGTATTGAGAATATAGATTGAAACGATTTGCTCAGCACTTTTTATCTAAATGCGATATATCTTGCTTCGTTAAAGTCGAATTTTAAAAGAAAATGAATGAATCTTGAAACATTTTGATCTCGATGGGAAAGGCAGTCAAGTCTATGCCCACACAGTTTTAACTGTTGCAGTGAATCAAGCATTAAGGGTAGTCCATAATACTGAAAAAATGCTTCTCGAGCTTTCTTTTGTATAAAGATTTAAAAATCGAAAACAATTTCGATATGCTGCACAAAAAACAATTGTTTCGTTTTGCAAAATCTGCAAACTCTTTTTCCAAAGAAGAAAAATAAAAGTCGAATTTAATATTCGTTTAGGCTAAAACGATATTTCAGTTAGTAAAACATATCGCAGACAGCTGCAAAGATGTTTTCTCAATTAATTGGAGCTCAGACAAAATTACTTTTGGTTACATTGGCGACTTTTGGTTTTTGTTGTCTTTTTTTTTCTGTGCCAAACAGCCGCCGCTTTGGGCGTGTCTAACATTTTATGGCTAAGGATCAGCGAGGTCTGAGCTAAGCCTTGGCTTGATCAAGCCATTCATCAATTGGCCTGTCATCTATGGCATTTCCTTCTAGATGCATATCACTTTTTTTTTTATGGCTACGTGTCCTGCAAATGATATCATGACAAATAATGACAAATTTGCATTTCATTGCATGCAGACTGCTGCAGCTACAGTTCTGACTCATAAATATGAATATCAACAGAGTGCAGTTCAATGAACTAGAAGTGCACACACACACACACACGCACACCCACTCGAAAGGCAACAAATTCCAGCGAAAAACACTTGAAGCCAACTGCTGAGAGTTTCCCTGCCAGACCGCTGCCAATGTATGTATATATATATACATATATATATATATAGATATGTGCTCCGACTCATAATCGTTAGCCGCAAGAGCTGTATTTGGTTGTATTTTTTTGCTACCACCAACAATAGGTGTTTTGTGGCACTTGTAACTATCTATCATTTGGGCTTGTTGTTGTTGTTGTTGTTGCTTGTGTTGTTGTTGTTGTTGGCATTGTTGTCTGGGCTCTGCTAGCGCCAAGACATTGCCGGCCATATAAATCAAGAAAATTGCTGACATTCAAGCACGTTTCATTTCATTTCGTTTCGTCTCGTTTCGTTTTTGGCCCCACTTCTGCTTTGTTGGTATTTACCTAGCAACAACAACAACAACAACAGCTCTTTTAGCGGCATTTCCGCTAAATGTTGTTGCCTTCTTGGGACGCTTGTTCTTTTTGGCCAAAAACAGTTTTTGCCCTATAGCGCCATAATGATATTTAAATATTTGCCCACCTAGCTGCTGCCGGCATGCCACATATGTGGGTTAATCTGCCTTTCAATTGTTTGCCTAATGTTGATTGTTGTTGCTGCAGTTGTTGTTATTGCTGTTGTTGTTGTTATGTGTGTTGTTGCTGAGAGCTGGCGCGTGTCTTGTGTGCGTCATCCGTGTCATATATTCGAATAGTTTCTGACGCGTCACATACTGAGCCACAAATCCGTCTTAGCCCATGTGAGCCGCGCGCCAAAAAAGTTATAGATTTATTTTTTAAATTTAACGCTTCGACGACAGCCTGAGCTGGGGCCAAAAAAAGCAGCAAAAATACAGAAATGTGGCACGCAAATTGACTTTCGAGTGGCGTATTTTTATTTATATATACATTTTTTTTTCCTGTTCGTATTTGTTGTTGTTTTTAGTTTGTTTGGGCCAACCCGCGCGCTACACTTGCCTGGCCCCATAAATCAGCGCAGATATCCAGCTAATGTGTGCGTGTGTGTGTGTGTGTGCGCGTGTGTGTGTGTTTGTTGTGCCACTAATGCAAGCCATAGCTCGCGCAGCTGTGTGTGTGTGTGTGTGTGCGTGTGTGTGTTTTGGCCATTTCGTTTGATTTTGTTGCCACAAAATAAAAACTTTTCAAGCGTGACTTGCTGTTGCTGCTGCTGCTGTTGTTGCTGTTGCTGCCGCTGCTGTGGTGTGGCAATACCAAAATGGCAACACACACACACACACACATATATATTGTTTGCATTTGTTACGCTTTTTCTGCTGCTGCTGCTGATACTAAACCGCAGCAGCCAGCCAATGCAAAAATCCAGCAGCAACAACAACGGGGGTTAAAAAAGTCGCGCAACCGAATGCGGAAATTTATTGTGTTTTGCGTCGCTTTTCGGAAATCTTTTGAACGCTTAAATTGTTTATCGCTGTGATTAGCATGCTTGTGGCAACATTTGGGCCAAGTGTTTGCCCATTTGGCCAGTTGCTTTTGAGTGCTACGCCGAGCAACAGTTGCTGCTGTTATGCAACAGCAGCAACAGCAACAGCAGCAACAGCAACAACTTGAACTTGACAATGCGTTGCTTAGGCCCATTAAATGTTGCTCTTGTTAAGTTTAATAACTTTAAAATTGTTTTTGGCCAATTAAAAAAAGTGAGACAACAACAAAATGCATAGCACGCAATTTGGCCAAAAGCGTTTTTTCCCCTGCTCTTTTGTTCGCCTGTTGGAAAAAAGCGTCAACAATGTTGCGGCTAAAATCACTTTGATGGCCCAGTTGAAACGAGTTTTGTTAATGGGCCAACTGGGCGTGGCCACAGCAGCTGCTGCTGCGTATTTAAAATTCCTGCGCCAACAAAAAAATAATCTCGCGCAACAATCTTTTCAATTAGCCGGCCTGGAACGTGTTTCAAAAATTGTCAGTTTTTTGCGCAAATATTGAAAAAGCATTTCAATGTCAATGTCATGCAAATGTGGGCAAAAGTTGCCCAAAGATCATTAATAACAAAGATGATAATGATGCTGATGATGATGATGATGCTGATGATGTAAGCGATGCAGCCAAGCTGAACCCCTGAGCCGTGGCTCTGTTGTAATTTCTTGTGCACTTTTTAAGGCGTCGCCTCGCGATGAGGTAAATCGAAGCGAACCAATAGATACAGATACACAATAGCTACAGATACAGATAGACACTCATAGATACACCAATCGAGTGTGTGTGTGTGTGTGTGTGTGTGTGTGTGTGTACAGAAAATGCAAGTAAACGTCAAGTCGGGAATTGCTGCAACATGGCCAACTCCAGCTCGATTACGCTTACGGTTTGCATTTGCTATTTTTTATTTATTTAGTTTTTTTTTTTTTTGGGTTTTTCATTTCGTATTTTCCGCCTGCTATTGGCCAAGTTGGTAAAAGTGGGCCAAGCTGGGCCGGATAGTTGATCATAGCCACCCGATCACCTGTTGCACAAGCGCCCGCTTTTATAACACACTCGATTTCAAAAGTCACATTTTGTATCTTTCTTTCTTCTTTAACACTGCGCTGCTGAGCATTTTGTCAAGTGTCCTTCAGCGCGACGCTGATTGCGTAAGAGAGAGAGAGGGAGAGAGTGGGAGCGAGAGTGTGAGCGAGAGTTTGGGCTCGTCGAGCGTGTTTTCTTCTCTTTTGACTTTTTCTTTCTCTTGCTCTTCAACATCATATAACTAACAGTTAATACATACCGGCTCCGAATAATGCCACAAATACAACTATAAATTTCTTCATTGTGTTTTGTTGTTGTGGTTGCTGTTGTTGTTGTTGTTGTTGTGTATTTGGTAATAACGCTTTTAACCGTTGCTCGACGAAACGTAACCGAATCTTAATGTAGACGGAGGGTAGGCAGGCGGCTCGCAGCACTTGAACAAAACTTTGATATAGCGCACCACTTGGACCGACGACTTGAAACTGTGTGTGGCTGTGGCTGTTGCGGGAGCTTTTTATACCGCTGCGCATGCGCGCCAGCCGCGAACAATCCAGAGAACGCCGACGCTGGCGGCGGCAGCGACGCTGGCGGCGGCTGGCGCTGACTGCGCCGCTCGCAGCGACGGCGCACGTTCACCGACAACCGACGATTGCAACGGTACCCCCAGCAAGCGGCGGGGCTCATAGCAGTCAGCTTTGTTGTGTGTTACTCACAATCGCTACCTCTCTCTCTCTGTCGCACCCGTGCGTCGTGGGCATCTCTCTTCCTTTCGCTGGCGTGCTGGCTCACTCGCTCACTCGCTCTCGCCCTCGCTCTCCCTCGCTCTCACACTATTTTACCTATGTGTGCGCTCGTGTAATTGTAATTGTAAGCGACGCGTCGCTTTTAACTGTAAGTTGCTTGTTTTGTATGCACGCAGCGCACTGTCGCGTCGCCAGCGTCGTTGGCAGCGCTGCCAACGTCGACGTCAGCGTCGCACTAGCCAAGCATTGTTGTATTTCGGCTGGCGTTCAATTGATCTGCGGCGTTACGTTTTGCGCTTTGAGGCGGGGGTTGCAAATGGAATTTTATACCTGAAAGTTCAACGGGTGTGTGTGTGTGTGTGTGTGTGTGTGTGTGTGTGTGTGTGTGTGTGTGTAGGCAACTAGCATCCATTTCGAGTTGTTGTTGACGCTTGTAGCTAATTATGGCCTGGGACTCTGGGCGAGTGCTGCCGGCCTCAGGGCACGGCTTCTATTTACCTACCCAAAAAAGCCGAATTTCATAGTTGAACTTCACCTCATTGGTTGCATAGATTGTTTGTGTGTGTGTGTGCTTGTGGGTGTGTGCGTGTGCATTGTCTGTCTTGCGACTGAGTCATGCGCCTGGCATTTCTAGCAAAAGCTCTAGGCGCATTGCGCATACGCCGCGTTGTCTGTGTAGAATGTTACTTTTATACCCTTGCAGAGCGATCCAAAAGTTGGTCACGAAATGCGAGCGCTTTGTATGATACACTCAGACAAACATATAAACGACTCTAAAAGTGTATCTATATATTATTGAACAGTTTCAACAGGCAAATGGAGAACAGGAATATTTTGTTTTCGTGCAAACTAGTTTCTCAATTTTGAAGATAGCTAGACGAGCCGTAGTTCTGCAGCATTATGTAGTTCTTTCTGATCAGAGACCTCTTATTCATTTGTCATAGAAAAACAGTCCGTAAATATAATTATTGTACAAGCAAATCTTTTCAGAAACCTTCTTCAAATACATCTATTACGAATTTCTTCATAATTCTAACGTTGATCTAAAATAATGTTTAACTATTTATTTTTCAAGATTCATAAACTAAACTTGAAAGTCTTTAACATAATGAAAAACAGAAAGAAGCTTTGGTGCTGTAGGAATTGACAGACAGACGATCATTAATATTTATAGTAAAAGCAGTTTTTGTTTAAGTCCAATCACTTTCTCATCGAATCAATTACTCAGGAATGCTCCTTAAAGTGCTCTATATTAAGTGTTTGGCCATTTGCCGGCAAGGAGGGTAATAATTCTTTGGCCCACCGATGTAGCTGACTTCAATGCGTCTGTCAATTGACTCGGCGCGTTATATTAAATGTAAATCAATGCAATTAACATGATTTCTTAATGTAAAAGCAATGTGATGGTCAACCGGTGGCCGGTGCAATGTATGCAATTGATATGCCGCCACGCTCGCATATAAACAAATACGCACTCATTGCCCGGGGCTGGCATTAAAAACAGGCCGTCAACTGTCGATGCGTGCAAGTAAAAGGTAGGCCAGCCAGTCGCAGTCGCCGTCGCGGTCGCCGCCGTCACTGTTGCAGTTGCAGTTGCAGCAGCAGCAGCAGTAGCAGTAGCAGCAGCCGCTGCAGCGGCTATTAAAACTGACCCAGCGCGGCGGTCAACGACGGCCACTCAACGGCGCCGCTTGCTAAAAACAAAAAAAAATTGTTGTAAATGTGTGCAATTAAATGCAAGAAATGTGATTCAAGGTTTCGGAATGCAGGAAGAATATGAAATTACAGTCAGAGACTACAGCAACAAGAGGCGGCTTTGCAGAACAATTACAGCTGCCAACGACTTGTGACTACTGCAAAAATGTTGCAGTCAAGAGTTGAGCCGGTCTGTGGCCGGGCCCGGGCCAGGCCCGGGCTGGCTTCACTGTGTTATTGAAGTGGTCTCTAGAAAACTTGCGGCTGCCCACAGTGCCAGACAGCGAACCAGTTTTAGAAGTGCAAAAAACGACAACAACAGAAAAACACAAACTAAGCTACCTTGTCAGTTATGCTTTCGCTTTCAATAGCTGCCACTGATGCAGTTAGTAGCTGCTGCCGCGCTGCTGCTGCTGCTGCTTATAGTTGAAGTATGCATGCATATAATAGTATATATACCGCATAAATAAAAGGCCACTGCCTATAGCCTTTTTAAGTTAAAACATATTGTCGTAGAGCTGAAAATCTAAAAGTCAAAACTTTGATTATACTCTTACAAATTTGTTGATTCTTTTTGTTATTATCATTGTCATTGTTATAATCATTATCATTATCATTATCATTATCATTATCATTATCATTATCATTATCATTATCATTATCATTATCATTATCATTATCATTATCATTATCATTATCATTATCATTATCATTATCATTATCATTATCATTATCATTATCATTATCATTATCATTATCATTATCATTATCATTATCATTATCATTATGATTATCATTATCATTATCATTATCATTATCATTATCATTATCATTATCATTATCATTATCATTATCATTATCATTATCATAATGATGAGCATGATCATGAGCATGAGCATTATCATTCGTATTAGGATTTGCATTTGCATTAGCATTAGCATTAGCATTAGCATTAGCATTAGCAATACCATTATCACTAGCATTAGCATTAGCATTGTTTTTATTATGATAATTATTATTATTATTAATAATAATACTACTATGAAAATTATAATGCTTATTAATATTATTATTCTCATTTTTGTTATTATTATTCTCGGAAGGACTTTACTCAAAATAGTAGCGGTTGACCTAAATGCCCTATAAGTACCTGAATATGGGTGCCTCTCGCTAGACAAATGAGCTTTATAGCAAAAGCCGGGTGTATTAAAGTCAGGATCTTCAGTTCGTCTCTTTACTATGCATAATAAACAATTCCAGTTTGAAAGGGTATTAATTATTCGTCATACCGATTGCTGAAGTGTCTTGCTTGTTTTATTTGTTGCACCCAAATTTTAGGGTTTGTTTGGCTAGCCCCCCCAAAAAAAAAAAGGCACCAAAAACTTGTTTGCCATGCAGCTGTCAGACTGGCGTCTGGCCCGTTATAGATCTGGCTGCCTGGCTGGTTTGCCTGGCATTTCGGGTAGTGTGCTGCCCAGGGCGAGTTATGTGTGTGTTTGCGGCGACGGGGGTCCAATCTAAATTGAATGCCAAATCGTTGAGAATACTTGCAGCCAGCAAGTCGCAAGTCTCATGTCGCAGGTCGCCAACTAAACTGATTGGCCAACACCAGGCGCTCGCTCATAGTAATTTGTAGACAAGAAATTTGCAAGTATTTGAAAAATGCAACAATTGCATCAGCCAGCGCTTTGGCAGCACTTTGCGCAGATTGTGTGAGCCGTGTGGTTTTTAATTGTTGACTTTAGCAGCGACCGTTTGTGGGTGGGTGCGGCGCTGCCACGTTGACGTCGCATGTGCAACGCGGAAGAAAAGTTGGCTTGCTTGGCTTGGCTTGGTTTGGCTCGAACTGGCCTACTCCGAGCTGGGCGCCCCATTCCGCTCACCTTGCTCAATGCATGCCATTCGTATGCTATCTGATTCGTCGCACACACCCATGCAATGAATACCATGTGAGCATGTGTGCATGCATGTGTGTGTGTGTGTGAGTCGCATTCAATTAAGCCAAACGCTGAAGACTTGACCGGTAGTTGGGGCTCGTCCGATTTGGCCGTTGGCAAGTTCTTAGCTCGTATTTAGCAAGTGCATTTCGAAACGGTAATTTGTCGTTAACTGTGGCTGCCGCCGGTTCGTGCGTGGAATCTTTCGTTTGTCATTGCTCAAAAAAAAAAAAATTGTAAATGATATAAAAAATATGAAACAAAATCCGTTAGAACGGGTTTTTATTGCATTCAACACCCGCACGCAGCAAAGGTGTTGCCAACTATATATTTTTTTGTGTGCCAGTCGGAAATTAGTCAATCGGGAGGTTGAGCTTATGTCTGGCTAAGGTCAAGCATTGACATGTTGTCGTTAATAACTTAACAAATTAAGGCTGAATGCAAATATTTAAATTAAATAACGACCTCGTTAGCAAGTGACCCGAGTGGCTAAAGCAACTTAACTAGGGCCGCGTTGTCGTTTTCGCCATAGCCAAAGGCCATAGCCATAGCCTGTGCTATTTATAAGATCATTTGTCTGTGACCATAATTAATGCAAATAGTTGCAATATAAACAAATGGGGTAAAATATAAATTAATAGAGTAACAAGAATCGTAAGGTTAATTATAAGATATGGCGCTTAGCTGATTAGCAACATCGTTAGAATTCGCTATTAGCTCTTCATTTCCAAGATCTTGTCGTTTATTTATTAAACTTGAATGAGTGTCGTTTAGCCACATATTTTATGACATTCTGTCTGACCACAGAGCCGGATCTGCCAGCCAAATCTGCCTGCAATAACAATATGTACAATTTTCTTTCGGCAGCAGTCTGTCTGTCCAGAAACACAGTTTTGTGAGACTTAAGGCACATGGTTTTTAAATTTCGCAAATACTCGGCCTGTCTGACTGGCCGTAGAGCAGACGTCATGCAGTTTGCCTCCGACTCCAATTGGACGATTATCCAGCTGCAGTTGATTGATCCAACTCTCATTTTGCAAAAGACCAAAGGAACAGTTTGGCAATATGTACCCTAGGCAAGGATAAAGTCTAAAAAATGCGTTTGGTATCCAAAAGAAATTAGGTTCCGGGCTCCGGGCTGTGTCTCCTTCTCTTTCTCATCGCTACAATTTCTGCAGAAGTCGTATGAGGAAATGCATCGGCAGCTTCCAGCCTAGGCAGTTCACCTGCTCGACAGTTGCAATTGATTTCCCCGTGGCTTGGCCAAACTGAAAAGTGCTGGGCCATCTCCTGAAGAGATTTGCGGCATTTGTTAACTGATGTCAAAATACACAATATAGGTTGAAGATACTTTATAGTTGCTTTGTCTTATGTCTACAATGAAACAACAGCTAAGAACTGGTCGAAAAAAATGTCTGCGTGTGACTCTCAAGGCTCCCGACTCCAAGGGTCTCGAATTGGAACTGTGACTTGAGGAAAAACTGAGTCTTGTTGGTTTTTAGGCTTAGTAAAATATTTATTTTAGTAATCTACCTGTAGACTATAGCTCTGAGAATGTGAAGCATGCTGATTTCCTCGTCTCTTACATTTAGATTATGGGTTCTTTGCCTTAAAAGTAGCATGGAAAAAAGTCATTCATTCAGACAGACGGTCGAACAATACCCAAAGCCAACATTATCTTTTTGACATTGTTAACAGAACATAAATATTCCGTACATGATGCAGAACGAGGTAACTTATATAACATTAGTTTATTATGCACAGTTTTTGAGCAGCAATAAATCTTAAAAGAGGTCTCTGATGAACATCTATGATAGCGTTCTTTGGTCAGTACGTGCTATACATTTAAGCCAAAAATAGTTTTAATTAGTTCTTCAAAGATTTATGCGATACTAAGAAAGATTTCCGGTTAATAGCAACAGCCAAAATAAGACTAAGGATATATTTAGACTACTTTATTGTCTGCTCCGTAATCTAAATGTATCTTTTGATGATAACTCTTTGGACAACAACTTGGCTTGAGTATTTTGAGAATGGGATGTATGCTAATTTGATTACATTGTAGATGAGAATCTTTGGTATATTATCTGAAAAAGTTATATAGGCATAATATAGTTTCATTTTTGGCTATAAAAGATTCCTTTCAGGGCAAAAGTGATAATTGAGAAGGGTGTATAGAAAACTTGGGCTACATGTGGCGGATTGTTTCTCTTCGCACCATTAAACTGAGAATCTTAAGATCAATTAATATAAATATTAATAAGCTGCCGAGACACACAGTTGGTTTGTTGATTCAGTCCCCACAGAGTCGAACAACCCGGCTAAGACAGATTTAGATGTTTTTCAAAACTTTTTACCACTGTGCAGCATACCACTTCAAGCTAATTATACGGGTGAGATATTGACGACAATAATGTTTACAACAATTTACGTAAGTTTATAACGTTGTTTAGCCAACAGACCCTGTGGCTAGTATTTATAACCTTTGGGCTAATGGAAAACTGCAGCTTGGAACTGCAACATTGCGGGGTTTTATTCAAACGTAACGGCATGATTTCTATATATTGTACAATAGTAGTATTTCTCATTTCTCATTTCACAGTTCACAGTTTTCATTTATTAACTAATTTCGGATTTACGTAATCCCCAAAGCGTTCAGGCCTCAACGACGGCATTTACACGCAACCACCACACAGAGAGTCCGAGGTCAATGATCAGTGAAATTTACTTTCAAAAACGAAAAGAAAATTTCAAAAATCTGCTTTTCAGCTTTTCTGTTGACTAAAAAATTGCTCGCGGAAGCCTAAACGTTTCTTAGATTAATTTGTGGATAATATTGGGCCCCAAACTCACAAAAACCTAAGCCCATAAAATATGTTTTTAAAAGCTTTTGCAATGCGGCTCAGCTAATGGGACGTGTGTATTATGCTCAACTAGGGCACAGCCAACGCCCCGGACTGTCGCTGCTTGTCATAACCAAAGACAAGAGCTATTACAATTAACTTCATCATCATTATCATCATTGTGAGCATCATCTGCATCATCATCATCAGGCTCATTATGATGATCATTGCCCACACCTTGTGGCCATTAGCCAGACCCAGCCCGTCGTTCCCAATCGAATCACGACAATGGAGCGCTGCATTTTACCACACTTGAAATCGCAATACAATGAATACATCTGCATAATTAATTCCCACTAACGAAGATGTTGAGTTAATGAGTTTGGCTCGAAAATTGAAGGCAACAAACACGCGCAGGTTGTTGACTTCCACACGGTGAATGAGGAGGAGGAGGAGGAGGAGGAGTGGAAGCCACTTTCGGTTTCAGTTTTCGGCTGCTTCCATTCATTGTCTGTGCAATTGGCCGCAGCTGTCACATTGGGCGGGCAGCATATAAAATCCACTTGCCACACGCACAGATGTATATTTAATTATGCACATTTCGAGCACTTGATATTTGTTGGCCAAAACTAATCGGCTTGGCTAGCTGTCATATTCCATTTTGGCCAAAAACGCAAATTGCAAATCGCACAGCTTGCCCAATGAGCTGATGTATTTTTAATTATGCTTACCATCATTTTGCCGAGGCTTGCCTGCTTTCAATTAAATCGCAAAATCAAAAAGAGAAATAAATGCAAAGTGTCCACCTGTTTCGCTTGGCCATCCTGTCTGTTTTTCGGCCAAGTTCAGCTGCCACAAAGTGAATCAAGGACGATTTTGTTGTTATCTGCATATCGTTTGGCTTTTTATCAGCGCGCTCGCAATTTCATTTTTAATGGATTAAACATGCACGAACCGAACTCGAATCGATTTCTCACCCATAAAATATGCATTGTTTTTTCTTTTTCTTTGATTTTTTTTGCTGAACGCGCCTTTGGCAAAAACTAGGTTATAACCTTGAAATCCCACAAAAGAAACGTTGAAAATTTCAAACTTATCAATAAATTCATGACGCTGCAACACAAAGCCGGGCAGCACATCAAAAGAAAGCCTCACAAAAAAAAAAAAAATAAATAAAATAAACAGAAACAGAAAAGACGTAAATATATATATTCAAATCCATGCTAAGCTCCATTAAAATGCTAAACAGCCAAAGTCTCTGTTTGGCTGCGCCGTTTCGCAATCGCATCAGAAACTGAAAAATATTCCAATGGGTCGGCCAGCCGCCTCTCGATGCTTGCATTTGAAATTGCCAAAGGTCAGGCCGAGTCGACGCAGCCAAGCGGGGCAGCAAGCGCATCCCAGACGCCAGTCAGCCACGGTGTCATCATCATCATCATCACAATGTGCATTGCTACATAAGCTGCATTCATCCCAAAAAGTTGTTTGGCAACAACAAACCGTACAGCAATTAACCATATAACGAAAATTTGTACAAATTGACAACGCGCGAGTGAAAGAAGAGAGGAAACGAGCTGAAAGAGTGAAAAAAAGAAGAAGAAAAACATAAAAAACTGGATTTTATAATTTCAATGGCTAAAGAAAAAAAAAAAACACTCAAGAAAACGAGCCAAGGTCATTGCGAAGCGGCCAAGCTGCGAAAGAAATTGTGGAATCATGTGGAATAACATTTACACTGAGCAGAATCACCAAGAAGAATGCGACAATCGAGAACCGGCAGTGAGAGTATCCGAGTCTGGGGAGAACTTAATGAAAGAGATATTTACAAAATAAGCTCCAGATGATAAACAAGTTGAAACCAGGTCTAATGATTGTTGGTTCAGTTCGTGAAGCTGGCTTTTCCATACTCTCAACACCAGTTTCTGGTTCAAACCTTGGTGTGTCATGTACTTTAGAAATCTTCTGAAA
The DNA here is from genome assembly GCF_003285875.2 of Drosophila novamexicana. Taxonomy (NCBI): domain Eukaryota; kingdom Metazoa; phylum Arthropoda; class Insecta; order Diptera; family Drosophilidae; genus Drosophila; species Drosophila novamexicana. Next base: position 874,137 of record NW_020824827.1, on the reverse strand, counting down.
CTGTTTCATGTCGAACATATTTAATACGAAAGTATTCTCTGTTAAGTTCCGTGGTCACAAGTGATTTCTTCTGTGGCGCTAAGTCTGGCTAAAAAGTAGATTTTTTTTTATTTAATGCGAATCATTTTCGAGTAAAAGATTTTTTGCTCCGGATTTCGGTTCAGCTGTTTTATGAGCAACTGTTTAGGTTTTAGGTGCGGTCTCACAGTTTTGGGCGTGAACATCTTCCATTCAAAATCGGTTTGCAGCTCTAAAAATCAAGACACATTTGCTATGCAGAGGCTCTAAAAGTCTCTGTACATGAAGCTGGCCTTTCAAAGTAATTAAAAATCTGGTTTAGTGTGTTACATTCATTTGCATAAATGTAGAAACCCATTTACTTGAATCATCTCCTGAGTGTAGCGCTTCATTCTGATTGTTTATAGCACAGTCATTCGATTTATTTATGCTATAGAAATGTTTATAAACTATCACAACTTTGTTGTAAATGTATGCTTTGGCTATGGCAATTCAACATCTATACACTTGGTGCTAGCAGCTCGTCTCAGCCCGACAGTTCGTCTCACTGCGGTAAATAGATACTTTGCTGAAGAACATACAGAATTAGCTGCAGACCTCATTGAAATCGAATATGCTCCATTGTACAACAAGTTTTTTTTTTCGCCCAGTGTTGAAATAAACGTGGCTGGCGATTCAACATTCAGGATTGGTCAGCAGAGGCACTTGTGGCTTCAACTTTTAGTGGCAGAACCACTTTTCGATTGCAATTATTCGAGACACGGTAGCGCATGAAGCAGATGATCATGATCATCATGATGAAGATGATTGAAGAGGATTGAAGATGAAGATCTCCATGTGCAGATAGGCAGAAGTGACTGTGCGACGTGTTAAACATGTTTCGTTTTTGGCGAACCATCAACAGCTCGCGAGAAATCCGGTTGCTCAAAAATGCGTAAAGTGGGACGATGTCGCTCCTTTACAAACAAAGCACAACAACAACAACAACTGTCTGTAATATTATTAAATGCCTGACAACTGGCCGGGCAAAATGCCAAAACACAACAAAATAAACATCAGATCAATTAACACACAAAACAAAAAACGGTAGATTTGTTTGTGGCCTCATTGGCAGGTGTTGATCAATTGATCAATAACAAAATGCAACTAGCTTTGGGCCTGGCCCATTGCGTAAGCCGCACGCTCTCTGCTCGCCTCCAGCCACGCCCTGCTCTGTGGCAATCCCAGTGAGAATCTCTCAACAACTTTTTTAACTCTTGCGCAAGCTCTAAACTTGAACTTAATGACGCTGCGCTGATAGACTTGCGACTTGCTTATCATTCAATTGAACCTGAGGCAGCCCAAATTGGGTTATCAACTGTTCTGCTCTGGCAGAAGCGAAAAGAAAACCGAAATTTATGCTGGATGCTGCTTAGAATTTGGCAGTGCTTCAGTATTTGCTCGTACTTGCAAGGTGTAGGAAATCCGAAAATCCGAATAGATCATGCGTCTAGTGCTGCTTGCAACATGCCTCTGGCTGACTGTGGTAAGAGCTGAGGAAGCTGCGAAAGCAATTCATTGAGTGGACGTGAAAATACCCTGGGAGAAAGCAGAATTGTGAAAAGTTTCTATATGTTGTTAAAAAGACCTTCCGGTTGCTTTAATTTGATTTAATAACTATTTGATTTGGTTGTCCGTCAATTAACAAATTTAATCAATTACTTAATCATGCTTATTTTCTGTACAATGCAACTGGCTATCAATACAGCAACTATGGGAGAGTATATGTGTAATATAGTGATCAGTCAGTGATAGTCGATGGATATTGATGGGAACAGTTTGATTCAGCTAACTGATTGACTGATTAATAACTGGCGCATAGCCCGAAGACGTTTAATGGTTTCAATTTTTCTAATTTCACCTGCAAGAGTGAAAAATTCGTGAAAAATGGTTTGTTTGTGAAAATAAAAGCAAATGGTGAATTTTCTCGCTATTCTAAACTCTTCATTGTTGAAGATTCATCCCGTGTTTTCGAGACTTGTGAAGTTTACCTAACATTTGTACAACTCCTGTTTTTCACGAGATCAACATTGACAAACATGTATGTAAATAATATTACATTTCTCACAAGCGGAAAATGGGGGAAAAACTGAAAAAGTAGTAAGAAAAACTTGGCATTGGCAAAGTTTGGTACAAACATCTAGCATATTTCCTTTCCTTACTTAAACTCAACGTGCCAATTATTATTCCTATGTCAGCCGTATTTATCATATGCGGAATTTTGAATGTCTGTCGATTTAGTTGCTGTAGATAATGCTTGAGGATTATCTATGACTTATGGACCCGAAATGAATTGTGCACCTCTTTCCAATGCGAGTTCTCACCGATCTTAGCTAATCAGTTGACACGTTCCAGCTGCAGAGCTCGGCGCTGCTGAACGGCGAGCAGCGCACCATTGAGAAGTGTCTGCGCAACTATGGAGGACTCAGTGCGGCGAACGCGGAGCGTCTGGAGCGGTACACGCAATGGTCGGATAACTATGAGGAGGTGCCCTGCTTCACGCAGTGCTATCTCAGCGAAATGTTCGACTTCTATCACGATCAGGCGGGCTTCGAGGAGCGCCGCATCCGCCAACACTTTGGCGAGGCCGTCTACGAGGCGTGCAAAGAGCGGCTTCAGCTGGGCGCGGATCAAAACCAGAGCAGCTGTGAGCACGCCTATGCGGGCTTTCACTGCATTGTCAGCGTGAGTGTCGAGTGATAAGAGCTGCTGGCCGGGCCAGTGACCGCGAGCAGCCAGCCAGCTGATAAGCTGATGTTATGTATGTATTTGCAGCTGGAGAATGATCCATTCATATTGATTGAGAACATGCCGAATGCCACGCGCGTTGCCAAGTCGGCAATGAAGGAATGCCTGCAGCAGGTCGACCAGGTGGAGTGGAATCGCATTGCCGACTACGCCCAGTTTCCGCCCACGGAGCCCATACCCTGTTTCACGCGCTGCTTCATCTCGCAGCTGCAGCTTTTTGATGAGCGCACGCGCCGCTGGCGTCTGCCGGCCATGCGGCAAGTGCTGGGCGTGCCCCTGGTGGGCGCCCGTGTGGCTGGCTGTGCCCAGCGCCGTGGCCGGAATCCCTGTGCTACGTTTTACCAGCAATTCACGTGCTTTGTGCTGGCCGATTAGCAGTTGTTAGTTACACTGAGCGAATAAAACGTGTGTCTCGCGTCATGTCTGCACATCCCAAAGTAAGGCGAACGTTTAAATATTTGAAAACTTGAAAGAACGCGAATTTTCAAATATAAATTGCAAATGAAACATTTTGATAAAAAAATTTAATTTTTTTTAATATCTTAGCTCTCGTTTTAGAAAGTAAATCCACACAATGCTTAATATTTAAAACGAAGTATTGTCCTCCATTTTTTGCGATCCTTTAATATATTACTATATAGTTAATGCATTCTTATTTATGTGTTTTTTTTCGGTAATCAAACTTTTACTGAAGGTTCAGCTTTTTTAGGTGCTATATTTCGAAAGATAAATTAATCAATCTCAGTAATTGCTATAACATCTTGTTCACACTTCTTACATATGATCCATATATTATCAACTGCATATATCATATAGAAAGAATCAGCCCGAAATTGTTTTTTTCTCCGTTCTGTGGTCATATCAAGAAGAAATACGATACCTGAATTAATATATGCATATATGACTGCAGGGCAATATCATTGCATATTGTAAAAACTGCATTCAAAAATAATTTTATATAAATTTTTGGAAAGTGCATAAAACTTTTTTTCGTATATCAAAATGTTTTAAAGCGTATTAGAAATATAGAGAATATTTGTGAATGAAAACTTTTATAAGTTAGGAAATTTTATCATATTATTGTGAGCTTTGAATAAGTTGAAACCACAATTATTTTTTTGAGTGTATTTTTAACTGGCTACGCCTATTAAACTGTAAATAGCGTTTGAGGTGCAAAGTGTGGTACGAAGAGAAACATGTTTGGGGCTGAAATGAAGATTTGCAGTTGGGGCTCACATTAAACCACGTTCGTTACATTGAGATTGCCGTTGAGTCGCTCCCAGCACAGATACTCGTCGTACATCCAGGCGCACTTGCTGGCCGCCAGGCGCCGCTGCTCGTCGCTGGTGCGGCAGGCGCTGTAATCCGGCTGAGGCTCCTGGCGGCTGGGTCCGAAGGCCTGCTGCCAGTTGAGCAGACGCCAGTTGCCGGCCTCGTCGTAGAGGCGCAGCGCATCGGCAAAGCACTGGAAGAGACAGGGTATGGACTCGTTGGGTTTCAGCTGGCTGTACTGCAGCAGCTGGACATTGGTGGCATTCAGCTGGCTGCTGCAGAGCAGCAATATCGTGAGGCTGTTGCCTGCATGCAGCTCCGCCTGCTTCAGGCAGCGCAGGCCGCGATGCGCATAGGTGCAGCCGTCGCGGGTTTTGCGGCGCAGCTCGTAGCGGCAATAGTTGTAGATGTCGGCGCCCAGCTCCTCGGCCAGGCGCTGTTTGTGCCACCTGTTGGCTTGGATGTCGAACCAGCCCTTCTCGCTGGCCAGACAGCGCATCAGGCAGGGCAGCTCCTCGCTGGTCCAGTTCGCATACCGTGCCAGCTTCCTCAGATCGCTGTCGATGCGCTCCGGGCTGCTGATCTCGCTCAGGCACTTCTCCAATATCTGCGCATCGCCCGTGAGATCGGCTACGGTCTGCAAAATGTTGGGTTGCTTTTTTTTTTTTTTTTTTGTCTATTTTCGAAAGGTTGGGGTAGAACGCACCACAGCACACAAGGCCAACAGGCTGACGGTCAGACGCATCTTAACGCTTGGAATGCACAATCTCAACTGCGGCCAGTCGCCGCGCTCAGCCCGTATCGCAGCCTGTAAACATGCAGCTGTGCTTATCAGCTGCGTCCTCAGATTAAGCGAGTTCAATGTTTGCCAGCCGCGGCAGCAACTGAAAGGGCAGAGCTTGAACCACTAGAACCAGCACTGACTAGGTCAGTTTTCGTTTTTTATGCCCCCTAAACCCAAGGGAAAGGGCGGAATGGGTAGACTTGCTTTGTGCAAATGTATGCAACAGTCAGAAAATACACATCATCGATAAGTCGCCCAGCTTTTATATAATCGATAAGAATAAGCATCAAACTATAAGTAATTCCAATGTCCGTTCGTTCGAGTTTCCGTCTGTGTGAACGCGTTGATATCAAAGATATTAAATACGAAATATAAGACATTTGAAATGAAGTAGCTTCTATTGTTGCTCGCCAAATCATCGATAACTACTCTCTATTTAATAAAATACATTAAACAATAAATCGATAAAAATCGGTTAAACCCGCCGACTCTTTGAAGTACATATGCCCTCAATCAAAGCTTACAGCCAAGCCGATGTCCATTCGATTATCCTGATGCGTGATCGCGTCGATACCAGATATATAAGATAAGATACATTCTCAACCAAATCATCGATAACTTGCCCCGTATGTATAGAATCTGTAAAAATCGGTATCGAAATCTTTTTTTTTTAGTATTAAGAAGCTTTAAAGAAGTAGCGGCAACAAATGTTGTAAGCAGATACTCGTATACGGTACTGCGAATATCATCCAGAATTATTAAATTTTTAGGATTTTACACCCTTCCTACAAAAATTGTATAATGAAATTTTTGCATGTAGTACGCATTTTCATAATGGACTCGTGAACTATATATGATATCTGCCCAAAGAGTCTCCCTTTCTCTTTCTCTCCCTAACTTCGTTTTGAAACCTAGAAAACACCTTTTTTCAGTTCCAGTTTTGGATCAGCTGTATTTTGAGCAACTCCAGGCCCAAACCGGTTCGCTTCAAAACAATTTGCTAAGGATCTCTAGGATAAATTAACACACATCTGCCGACTACACTTTAACATAATTTGTTTTTGTGTGTTTTTTGTATGTTGTTGTTCGGCAACAATAATTTTTATTTTGAGAGTTGTTATCACATGAAATTAATTTTTAGCATAAACCTTGCGCACAACATGGCGATTGATGGGCAGCCAGCAGGAGAAGACACGATTGGCCCAGGTGCAGACATCCGATTCGGCTTCATTGTGATCAATGCACTTCTCGAGGCCATGACGCACTGGCTCCAGATCCTTGAAATTGTTCGATGTGAACTGCGCTATAATCGCCTTCTCATTGAAGCCCTTGCGCTCCGTGAACAGGCCCATCTTCTCCACAAAGCACTTCACATAGCAGGCCGTGCGGCGATGTTCGGGAAACTCATAATTCAGGAACTTCTCGTAAATATCATCGGGCACATGATACTGCTCGAGGCACTCCTCGTGCGCCTGCACGGCATCGTCGTGAGTGCGTATCTGAAACTTGGCGCTGACCTAAAAAAAAAAAAAGAAGAGCAGAGGAATACCTTTATGTAGTTCCCAGTTGAGGTGCGTCAAGGACACAAGCCCCAGTTACCTGGCCAACTGTGGCAGTTGCCACCACGGCAAGGCTGAGCAACAAGGCGTTAAGTTTCATCTCTGGACTGCGATTGCGACTGTGACTGCGACTGGAACTGGACTGACTTCTGGCAGGGCCTGAGTGCGAATGTGCCAACTGGCGAGCCAAGATTTTCCATATTTTTGTATATGGCCAATCGGCTGCGACTAGAAAATAAACCAAGACGCGCGAGCTGCCGACTGAAAGCCAAAGTGAATAACATGCCAAACCCGTTGCCAGACTGGACGGGTGGTGCATGTGGTGCGGCGGTGCGGTGGTGCTGGAGGTGATCTGTTGGTACCCTTGCGTCAATTTTGCTCTTAAAAAACGGGTAACTGTAGCAGCGGCATCGACCAAACTGGTTTGGGTTTGGGTTTCGACTTCGACTGCGACTGCGGCTGCGACTGCGAGTGCGACTTTGCTGTCAACGGCATTGTTTGGGCCGCGCGTTGGCTTGGCCCGGTGTTATATAACCAACGGCTACGTCGGTGGCTTTAGTACCTGGTGGTTACGTTTTGTTTGAGCCAATTAAACGATTTGTTTTTTTGTGCCACAAATTTACTTGGGGCTCTGCCACACACACACACACACACACACCAAATTTTTTTTGGCGCCTCGTCGCTATTTTTGTTGACGCTGAAAAATTTGTGGTTTATTTTTTTTTGCAGCAAATTCTAACACCTCGTCGGTAGTTTGCTGCACACTTCCGCCATGAAAATGTTGGCCTGGCAGCCATTTTTACCTGCCACACAGCAGCAGCAAAAAAAAAGGGAAGCAACAACAATATTTTGTTTATATTTATACCCTGAACCCATTAAAAATGGGTATAAGGGTATATTGTATTTGTGCAAAATCCAAATGTATGTAACAGTCAGAAGGAAGATGCCATATATATTCTTGATCAGCATCAATAGCCGAGTCGATCTAGCCATGTCCTTCTGTCTGTCTGTCCATCCGTCCGTCCGTCCGTCCGTTTGTCCGGATGTATGAACGCAAGGATCTCAGAACCTATAAGAGCTAGAGACTTGAAGTGCTAGAGACTTGCTCCTAGTTCCCGCGCAGATCGAGTTTGTTTCCGATAATCGATAACATACTCCGTTTCCAAGCAATCGATAAAAATCGATATCTATATCCTGTTTTTTGGGCAATTCTGGTAAATAATAAGAGCTAGAGTCCCGAAACTTGACATATAGCTTCTAAAATAAAATATATATATATATGCATTTGATGTTGGAAGAAGAGGGTTCAGGGTATCCCCTAGTCGGGAGCTCCCGACTAGAACCTCTTTCATGGTTTAGTTGTTTTTTTGTTTTTTCTGTCGCAGAACTGCGCAGCGCCACAAATAAATTAAATAAATTATTCAATTGAATTTATTTATTACCAACCAATTTGGTCGCCCAGCGGACTTTTGCATTTGTGTAATTAACGGCAGGCGGTGCACACAATGCACAGATTGCCAACTCCACCAGCCGAATGGCTTCAGGGGCATGTTTGTTGCAACCGATATTGGTGCAGGGTTCTTAACCCCAATGTGTAGATACAAAAAAAAACACAGAGACGTAGTCGGCATATTTATGGGTCATGCCTTGAGAATGAGATGCCAATCTTTGTATTGATGCAATCACATGATGCGGACAGCTTTTCAAAACGAATTCATCTGCCGTGGCCTATTACGGTGTGCTCTTTGGGGACATGTGATATTTCTGACAGCAATTGCTTTGTTGGGACTAGCTTTACGGGAACTGTTTAGAAAGTTGTTAAAGCAAGTTACATGCTTGTAACTTTACATTCTTCCCTAAGTTATTCACTTGGTAGAGGTCGGAAGGCACAAAATTGATATAAAATATATTTAAATATCAAATATATTTGTTTTTTTTTTTTAATTTTAAAGTAGAAACAGTAGAATCTTCATTAGCCACAGCATGAAAAGTGACTAGAATATTTTAATAATAATAATTTTATATTTTATAGAGATTATCTAAAAATTGGGGTACACCATATATTTTCCTTCTTTTTCGTTTACTTTCAAAGAGCGTATCTCTACTCTTAAGTTCCATATGTTAGCCTGGGTATTCGCATACTAATTAATTAATTAATTAATTTTTTTTTATAATATCTTGATTTCTTGACTTCGGCAAGCAAATGTTGTATATCCACTGAGATCCCCTTAGAAAAAGTAGTTGCCAGCCACTGCTTTTCCCCAAAAAGAAAAGAGAGCAAATAATAGAAAAATGTTAAAAAATATGTGAATTTGAAATGTCACTTCGTTGGGCACACACACCGGGGGGGCTGTGACTTTTTTTTAAGGGTCACCATTTCCAGTTAACGTTTTAACCTTTGCTCCCATAAATTGAACAAACTGCTGGCGGTGCAGCCCCCGCCACCTGAATGCTGTGTAGTATTTATTCAACAGTTCAAAAATATTTGCAAAACGCTTCACAAATGCATTTTTTGTCAAGCCATTTATTGAAAATATGTATGTTAAATGGAAATGCGTCGAATGTGATTGTTGCAGCTGAAAAGCCTGAAATGGAAAACGTAGAAAAGCATATTGAATTAAAAGCAAGCTGCAGCTGATAATTGATACTCGAATTGTTTTATACATATAAATAGATATATGATACATATATGTGTATGTATGTGATATATAGTACATAAACCTGTGTACACCGACAATTTGTTGAAATGTTGAAGCTGTAATAATCCCTGCATATAATAAAATATTTCAATGTTTAGTAAAAACAGGTAAATTAATAAGTAGGTAAACCAAAATATTAAATTACAGACACTTGTTAACTAATTGCCAAACAAAATCAATTCTAAATTCTTTAGCTTGCATTTTCATCACATTTAAAGCAGTTAACCTTGTTTGGACTTTGCCAAAAGTATTCAAAGTGGCCAGATGCATAAAGTAAGCATCATAAAATTTCATTGTTTTTCTGCTGCACACAAAAAAAAAAAAAAACAAGAAAAAACAACAAAAAAAGATGCCAGTGCAATTAAAAAAACAAATGTCAAAAAGTTACATGCGAAAACTACACGATGCTTTGTGTTTTGTTTGCATGCAAAAGCATACTCTGGTTTCTGCTTCTGCTTCTTCTTCTTCTATTTTTTTTTTGTTGGTATTTTTGGTATTTTTGTTGCTGTTTTTGTTTTGATAGCCGAAACCAAATGCAAATTCAATTGGACATCGCATGCATGCAGGCTGTGTGCCACAGGATATCCGGCTGGCAGCCATTTTAGGCATATCGAGGGCCTTGCGACAGCCAAAAGCTAAACAATAACATTTTTTCAAGCCGACTACAAACACACTTACTTGCATCTCAAGTGTAGCAACATTTTTGCTATGTATTTTGTTTGCTTGGCCTATAAATCAGAAATTGAGCTGCGTTTGCCCCAACCCCACTGCTGCCCCTCGGCTGACTGTCTCGTGGTCTTTGTCTTTGGCTCGTATATTATGAGCTCATATTAAAACATTTTACACACAATTTCGTTGCAGTTGGTCGCCTGGTGGCCTGCCTGCCAGCCTGGCAGCCTGCTTGGCTGGCCTGCCTGGACCAGGCATGAATTATTATGCACCTAGGCGTATACGCAATGTTTAATTTTCAACTCGAGCGGCAGCGGCGCGCGCTGCACACACATAAATTCTAGGGCCGCCGACAAACGACTTGTTCAATTTCTCCATATTTTTGCCGGGCATTGCCTAAACTGCCCCCTCGCACTGCTCCTCTCCCCCCGGGCTGGACAATGTTGAAGCAAGAAAATATGTCCGAGCTTGCTAAGGAGCAGTCAGTATTTTTTTGTGTGTTTGTGTTTGTTCGCCTGCTCAACTCCTGCCGCGCGTGCCCCAAAATGGAGAACTGATGCAGGCCAGCCACGTACACATGTCGGAGAACTAACTGCAGGCAGCCACGTTGGCAGCCACGTTGCTGCCCATTGCCCATTGCCCAGTGGCATTGTTGCTCCTCTGCCTGGTCGTTGGCATCATCATCATCAACAGCGACGCAGCAGCAGCGGCAAAAATTTCAGCCATTTGTCCTGCATGCTTGCGGCATAAAAATATGCCAGGGCCAGCATTTTCATGCGGGTCATCTACTCCCGGCTACAGTTCCCAGTTCCCAATGCCCAGTTACCAGTTTTCAGTTCCTGCTTCAACTTGCAGCATTTGAAAGTCATGTGCCGCTCCCTTCCACTAGGTGTCCACTGGGCGTCGCCCCAAAATGTTAGTTTGTGCAGTTTTCTCTTTTATTTTTTCAATTTTTTTTTTTTTTTTGGCAGAGCAGTCGCCAGCTTCTCAGCCTTCGCAGCGTGTTGCCCTAGGTAGGTAAGTTTTGGGCAGCAGTCTGGCTGGGCCGCAGTCGGAGTTGAGAGCCTGCAAAAATCACACAAATAAAAAATACTGTTGGACAGGGGGTGGGTGGAGGGTTGGCATAGTACGTTTAGCAAATGGACTCTGGCCTCAAATGCTGCTGGCACTTTCACAAAACATTTGAAATACAAATAAAAATCTGCAGCATGCGTGTGTGTGAGTGTGGAGGAGAGACGTTGCTGCTGCAGCTGCTGGAAATCATTTCAAATGCAAAGTAAAATTTCATTTTGTTTTACTTTACACTCACACACACACACACTTGCCCCAACCCCTAGCTCGGGAAGCCCGCCGTCTGTCTGCTAGTTGAACATGTTTGTTTACGCTTCATCATGTCGTCGTTAGTTGCTGGTTGCTGCCAGAGTTGCCAGGGCTCTCTGTGTCTCTCTCTCTCTCTCTGTGTGTGTGCTGGTCAAGCGTCTGCACCATTGACACGATGACATTTTAATATGGCTCGTAACTTTTGTTTAGCTTAGACGCACATCCAGCCGCAGTCCATCCCACCCACTTTCTGGCCAGCGTCTTTTGTATTGATGTTGTCATTGCTGTTTGGCTAGTTGGAAGTTTGTGCCGATTTTTATATATGTTGTTGCTTTTGTTGTTCCTGCCTTCAGCTTACGTGCGTGTCATCAGGCAACAGCCAGCGATTTGTATTTAGATTGAGATATTTGTATATAGACAACAGCTGAAGATATTGCCTGCAGCTGCACAGACAGAGTTAATTCAATTCAGTTCAGTTTTATTCAATTTTCATATAAAAAAAAAAAAAAAGGAAAAGAAAACTCTGGCCTCCCGCTCGTTTTTATGTTGATCCCATGTGCTTGCAGTTTTCGTCATATTTTCTTTTTATTTAGGTAAATTGCTGCCTGATTTGATTCAAATTGAAATCCAAAGGTAATGTAGTGCATAAAATCAGAGTCATGCAGACATATACATAACACGCGTCGCGCACCTGCCCCCTACCCCTACACGCTGGCAGCACCTTTCGCCTGCTGCGCGCTCAATTTTTCATTACTCATGCTTCAATCAATCACAAAAATGCGATTTTATTTCATTTTCATGCGTATTATAAGCGCTGATATTCACATTTCTTTTACAGCTCGCATGTCGCGCGCGCTCCATGCGCTTGGTTAGGTGAGGCTGTGCTGTGGTGGGGGAGTGAGTGGAGTGGGGGTGTGACAGCCGGCGATGGCAACATGTGGTATGCGCATAGTGCTTTGCATATTGCCAATCCAGCCATTCGACAAAAACAGTGTGGGCGTGTGTGTTGCCGCTGCACACAAATTGAAATTTATATTAATTTAAATGGGCAATTAAGCGGCAGCTATTGGAAAAAGGTTTAGCGTAAGCTGCGCCTCAGCCAACACCCGACAGCCAACGATGGGCTATAAAATTCAAACCACAGACACTGCTGTGTCATCCGATCGAAAGTCAAAGTAATTGAGGCATTGAAATGAGAAAAAATAGATATACACAGATATATACAAATATGTATACGGCAGGGCTTGGCCAACAGGCGCAACAAATTGTCAAGAGCGTTGCAAATATTGATGATATTTTAAGATAATTGCATTTTTTTTCCTATAGTCTATTTAAGATATGAATAACACGAGTTTTTGTTATAGATACCATATATATTTTTAATTTTTTGAATATGAGAAAAAATTTAATGCCCAGTTATGCAAGTCTGAAATAAACATACATATTTTAGATGGAATAGGAAAAATACGACTCCCCTATGTATCGGAATCATCGATATCAATAAATCAACATTAAGTAGATTTTTATTTTTTAGAAAAATAGCTGCAAAGACTAACAGATTTACCTCGAGGTATTTCGATAGATTTTTTATGGCATCAACTGCTTACAATATATTTCTTTACAAATCGAGCAATTGACAACCAAACATTGAAAAATCATATCGCGTTAAGAGCATTTAAACTAGCTTGACTAAAAATTAAAACATTCATTATTCGATGTTCTTTTAATTAAAATTGAAACATCATGATTCGATGTTCTTTTACGTAATGTACTTCCGCCAAAACTTGACGGCATCCAAATACTTAGCCTGCCATTTGAAGCCGTGCCCATATTGTACGGTTGCCTAAGTGATTTCTCATTATAAGACACATCGACTCACATCTGAGGAAGCAAAAAATAGTACAATATATAGCTTAGAATTCCAAAATATGCCATAAATAAGATAAACGTGCACGCAACGTTAAAGCCTGACTGGCAGATACTCATTCCGTGCCGGGTCTGAATCGGGAATGTGATCAGATATTTGCAAAGGTGGATCAGCATTATTGTTTGTATAGACAGGGTATTTATAGTTTTTATCAATTTCTTTAGTAGCTGAAATATTCAGGATGATGCTTATCTAAACCTTCCTTTTTAATGCGTCAAGCATTCAATCTCCCAGATGCTGTCAACGTACTAGCAAAACACTCCATTAGCAGCTGAGCCCTGCCAAGTGCGTGCCCATAGCCGCCCCCGCACGCAGCCAAACCCAAGAGCAAGTGACGTGGCGATCACTTCTTGAGATTCTCCTGCTCCCACACACACACACACACACACACACACACACACATGCGTAGTATAAAGACGGGTTCGGGTACGGCTTCAGCTGGCAACAACTTTTGGCGTTGCTGTCGCCGCTTTGACAACGCCTTTTGTGATTGGAATATAAAATAAGATACAATACATTGTGCGACGACGACGATGTGTGCGACAACAATAGAGTTGAGAATCTGTGGAAGACGCTGTGGCAGGCGGCAACACGGGGCAACAACACAAATCAAACGCATCTGTTGGTGAATTCGTCAGGCAGCTGGCTGGGAATTTGAAAAGAAGTCGCAGTGTGTATCTGTATCTCTGGCTGTGTATCTGTATCTGTATCTGCTAGCTTGTGCTTAGGTTTGTCAATTGGTGACGGCTGCCTCGTAATTACGTGACGTTTTTGATCAATTTTGATTCGCCACGTGATGGCCAGAGCGCCCCATTACTTAAGACTAATGTGCGGCATGCTCTCAGAATTGGAACAAACGCTTTAGCATATGTCTCCCTGCCTATTTTTGTTGGCTGGCTTTAATGCATTTTCTATTAACGGTTTGGCACCGCCACATGCTGACCCAGTTCGTCAATGGAATCGACAAATACACGACAGCCAAATGAATGAATCGTCGCTCGAGCGGGGCGGGCGGTACTCCCTGGACGGTGCTGAGGTTATCAACCCAACGAATTATAAAACTGCGTTCAATGCATTTTGACACAATTTTTGGCCGACAGCCAGCTGTATGCAGAATTTGTATACACTGCTCATAAAGGGGCATTCCAGTTTGTTTATAATGTCTGGCGACTTAACTTGAAATACAATTTTTCATAGTTAAGAAGCATGTTTCGAAGGTCCTATTTGTAGATTCACTTAATCAGGCTAACAGTCTAAGAATCAGTGCACCCACATTACAGAAGGTTCTTCTCAGAGAAAAGGTTCCTGAGACACTCTTGGGTTCACTCCCTTGGGCCATAATCAAGGCAGATATCTTAAGAAGTACAGAGACGCAACATTGTAAACATTCACTCTAACTTACAGTCTTCGAGAAACTACCATACTCAAAAAGAATGTCTTGAGTATTAAAGTTTTAGATTCACATAGATTCTCTTAACCCTAGTCAATAGCTGTCTTTTGACATTCTTTAAGCTCGTCGAACACTGCGAGCAGAGTATTGCTTAGTCGGTTACAGATGATTTCCATGTGCTTACGCACGCAACTGCACCTACCCATAAGTAATGTCTATACAGTTAACTATACACATGCACACACACACGCACCCACACACCGGATTTTTACTGTACTTCAGAATTGGCTTTAAAACGGTTTTACCCGCTGCGGCTGCCACCTTTCCCCACTTAGCCAAATGTTGCATTTGTCGCTGTTGCTGTCGTTGGTTTATTTTAATGTCATTATGCTAATTTTACAGTTCAATTGAATCGAAGTGCAAAAACAAAGCCGGGTGAATACTGTGTATATCGCACATAGACTTTAGCTGAGCTGCCAGGTGAATGGCAGGCCGGCATCTCCGTTCATATTGATGAGGCTGTCGTTGTTGTTGTTGTTGTTGAGGCTAATGTCGCTTTGCTGTTATGTATTCTCTGGTCGGTGCCTGCATTTGACATTTTGCTCATTGCTTTCTTGCTAATGTTGTTGTAGTTGATGTTTTGCACGCCTCTTTACCTTTCAATAAAAATTGTTGAATAATCAGCAGCAGCAGCAGCAGCAACCATCAGCAGCAGCAGCGGCAGCGTGATACGCGCATTGAAAGGCTCGAGAAGAAAGCGTATTGCGAATTTTGTGTGACTTGATTTGCGTGATGTGCATACGACAACAACTGCGACAAAGGCAAAGGCAAAGGCAGTTGGCATGGCAGCTGTACCTCGTATTATATAAGTCCGCAAATGTTATGATATTTTCAAGCACTATATAAATAACAAGCGTGTGTGCCTTAAAAGTTCAAAAAATAAAAAGGAAAGGGCGAAAGGCATAGACAAACAAGAGCAATGTGCCGGAATGAAGGCCCAAACCTGACTGCATTGTATGTGGGTGGTTGGGGGGGGGGGGGGGGGGGGGGGGGGGAGGCTAACAGGTGGCTGCTTGAATGTGTTTAAACGTCTGCATCTCTTGGAAGCCATCGAAAATGGCAGAAAATAGCCAAACTAACTACCTTAAGCTAGATTATGGTTTACTCATAAGCAGAACTTACTCTTGTATATTAATGCTACACATTACAGTTAGTAGGACTTCATCTTAGTTCAGCCTAACAACTGAGAGCCAAGTTTGCAAAATAACTCGAAGAACACACACTGAAGAAAATTGAAAATTGAGCTCATTAACTTTATCAATGCGATGATTATTACTTCAATGCATAATATATTAGTTTTTATTTTTATTTAATTTCTTTCTTTACCTTTTATCTATGGGCGTTTATCGATCAAGTTCAACTGATATATATCGCTTTATAATAACAACAAATATATACTTTAAAGAAGAAAAGACGCATTATATATATATATATATATATATATATATATATATATATATATATATATATTCGTGTTTGTCTATCATTTTTATATATTATGTTTGTCTATCATTTGCTATCATTTATCGATAAAATGCAATGGATGCTCTTATGCCTATTAGGACTCGGCCTGTCGATTAACAAACAAATTAAACTTTAGTATTTCGATACATTTTATTTCAAACAACATGGCCAGCCAAACATTCAAGTTACGGTTCTACATCAACGTTTAGCACATGTTTATTCTAGGGAAAAAGAGAAAACATCGACAACATGTTGTTGTCGTCACCCCTCGCCACACATTACCCAAACTGCCCGTCTCCCCTTGCCTGGCATATGCAGCACAATTTTCAACAATTTCGAGAGCTTGACCCAAAGCATTTAGCGCTTAAGAGGAAAATAGGCAAAACGTGCCGGGCATAAGTGAAAATTTTCTAGGCAGCACCATATTAGATGTCACCATGACCATATTTAAAAACCAAAAGCCAGTAAAGTCACAGATTGTTGTTGTTGTTGTTGTTGTTCGCTGCTGTTGTCAGTTAATAAACCAAAAACCGGTAGCATAAAATGCCGCTTGCTGTGCAGCAACAAAGTCTGGCTAGTTAGCTGAATGACTAGCTACTGCAACGTGTTGTTGGTATATAGAAAGAAAAGAAATAGAAAAAAAGGTCAGGCGGCCAGCGCTGAAATGGATTTGGGGTCTAAAAATTGGCGCATTCGATTGGTTTTCTCGCTGGTATTGAATTTGCAATGGCGCCGGCCAATTGATAGCAATTTTTGAGTTTGCCATAGAGATGGGCCTGTGCCGTGGTGCTGCTGTGAGCCTCTCCAACACGAAGAACAAGATTCGTAGTCAGGTTACAGAAATGTAAACTTTTCAGTCAGAGCAATAGACTGTGCTATCGAAGATTGTTATAGAAGAGACTTCCAAAACAAACAAAAAAAATATATAAAAAGTGTTGGCAAAATCGATATTAAAATTCTTTAAGCTTCTCTTTCCCTCTCTCAGTCTCTCTCTTTCTGAAAAATTGAATGCCTCCAAAAATTCGGAACCGTCTCTAGTCTGCAACTTGAAAAGTCCATTTGCCGCTAGGTTAAAGCGCGTTGACAAGTCAAAAGGTTCAATGCACCTCAGTGCGATGCATTTACTGCAAGCCATATCGACGATTTATATGTAAATACTCTATAGCCAAGCAATACTTTGGGCCAATTATTAATTAACTGTAAATGTCAGGGGCTCACGGCGATACATTAATCATAATTAGTTATGCCACACGACAACGGCAAACAATACCAGACAGCAACAACAACAACGAAAACAACACCAAATTGGCCAATGATATGTTAACAATTAGAGCTGATTTGAAAAACCGATTGGAGTTCAAAATTTTGGAGCACAAAGTGCCAACAGAGGGCAAAGCGTTATTGTTGAAAGTTTTGTACAACGATTAGCCAAATGTAGCGCAAAGGTTTTTAGGGTTTGTTGTTGTTATTGTTGTTGTTGTTGGGCATCTACGTAACGCAAATGAGTTAGCAACAACAACAACAACAAATATAAACAACAACAGCTAAAAGGAAAGGTAAAATGGTGCACATAACCGGCTTTGGATTTTAAGCGATTCACTTGGCCAAAGAGACAATGCGGCGTATGCGTAATGTGGCTGAATGCGCATACGTATGTGTGTGTCTGTGTGTGTGTGTGTGTGTGTGTGTGTGTGTGTGTGTGTGTGTTTTTGTTGTTTGCTGTGTTATGTTTAACCCTTTTGAGAAGTTATCTAATCCAATTAGGAGCTGTCGCAGCATTAAAGTTTTCGAGCGCAGCATTGCGTAAAGAGCACAATGGGCGTGGCACGGCCAGCGGGATTTGGTAAGGGGCTCGGGTGGGGTGGGGTGTGCGAGGGGTCATCGAGGGCAGCTGGGCAAAACGTTTTGGCATCAATTTGTTGTTGTTTTTGCTGCCGCTGCCGCTGCTGCTGCTGCTGCTGCTGCTGCTCTCGATTAAGTTTTCGTGCACCAACTGACAAAATTCGTTATAAAATTGCATTGCAATGGACGTTGGCAGCAAACATTTTAAACAATTATAAAACTTGTTTTACGCTTCACAAAACTACAAAAAAAAAAAAAATGTAATAAAAAAAATGCAGCACCAGCTACAACTGCAACAGCTAAGTGCAACCAACGATTTGCCATCAAATGCGCCGCAGCTGTCAAGTGCAGCGACGCCCGCCTTTTTTTTTCCTTTCTGTTTTTCTTTTAGTTTTTTTTTTTTTTTTTTTTTTTTTGTTAAATGGGTTTTTGGGAAATGGCGCGTTTCGCATTTCGCTGGAAATGTTTCACAAATCAACGCTGAATAGATGCTGTTCATTTTTCAACATTTTGATGACTGTCCAGGCGATTATTCAATTTATGTTTTGGATTATGGCATTTGTTGTTGAACTTTAAGCAGGTTTTCTGCTAAAAAGCTAATAGTTTTATTGCAAATTATCAATCTAAATTTTCATATGCTCTAATTGGAAACTAGTATTATGAGCTATCAAAAGGCGCGCTCAGCAAATATTAAAAGCTGTTTTAAATATTTAATGATGCGGTTTTAGTTAGTAGTTTATTATTTCTCAAATTGGAACATTTTCGTTTTCATTTTTATTATCAGAATAATCAAAATTATTTTTCTTCTTATTGTTAATATTTTTAAAATATTATATATTATAACATTATTATATTTCTCCGTTTTTGATATATATTTTATAAAATTATATTTTCAATCTTTTTAATTTTAATTAAGTGCTTACAAAAAGAGAGTTTCCTATATAATTACTTAAAATCGTATTACGTAACAAATTTGAAAATCTTAAACTTTATAATAATCAATATAAAATGAATGATAGTTACAATTTTGTAAAAGTCGGATTCGAGCATATGATTGAGCCTACTCTAATTTTGCATAAATAATTCCCACTTCAATATAAATATTTTTAGAAAAAGGGAATTATCAACATATCATTGAATTTGCTTTGAGTACAAATAGATAAGCAATTTTTACTCGGTACGCAGAGAAATATTCATCCAACTAAAATGTCAAATAGTTCATTTGAAGAGGGTAAACTAATGGCTGTCATAGGCGATGAGGTGGCTGCAGTCCAAGCGCGTTTGTCGCTTAAGTTTTTCTGAATCCGTTTTTTTTTTTTTCATCTCTTTCTTCCTGCAGGACACCTGCGTTGGCTTTCTGCTTGGCGGCATTGGCGAAGTCAACGAGGAGCGTCAGTCCAACTTTATGGTTGTCGAGAAAGGTAACTTTGGCAGCCGTGGAATAATTTTCATTTTGAGTTTCCCAACTAAACCGAAACTTGTTGTTCTGCCTGGCAGACACCAGCGCCGCGGCCATAGACGAGTGCTTTAAGCGCTTCGTGGCACGCGAGGATATCGCCATCATAATGATCAATCAGATATATGCGGACATGATACGCGCCACCATCGACAAGCATCTGCTGCCTGTGCCCACTGTGCTGGAGATACCCTCGAAGCAGCAGCCGTACGATGTCAACAAGGACTCCATACTGAAGCGGGCGCATGTGAGTTGCATTTAATTCAAATATTTCTTTGGCCTAGGTATTTAAAGGCTGCATCACTCCCAGGGCATCCTCAAGCCTGTGGTGCGCCGTCGCTAGAGCTTGCTGTACAGTGAAGCCCCTGCACAATGCGATCTCATGTTATACGAATTGTTGTATTAAATATGATGCATATAGATAGTAGAAGCTTTGAAAGGCTTTTGTCATTGTTACAAACTCGATGCCACAATTGATTTGAAAAGTTTCGGAAAATAGAAAAGACAAGAAAAAAGGCAACGGGCGGGCACCACAAATATTTCGTGCAAGTTTTTCAAGTTTGCTTTTTAAGGAAATTGTCGAAAAGAGCATCAGGCAAAATGGCAAAAATCTGTGGCAAAGAAGGGCTGCGCGTTGCGCGTTGCACGCTGCAAGTTGCAAGTTGCAGTGGCAGCCACAAACAACAGCTCAAGCCACAACAAAAGTAACAACAAAGTGAGCGAAAACGATACAAATAAGCGTTGAAAATGCCAATACATGGCAAAACCTAGGGCGGAAACAAAAGCACGAGCACGAGAGAAAGAGAGAGGGAGAGAGCGACGCAACGAAGACACAACAAGAAGTTGCTGCAAACTCTTAAAAAAGACAACGCACATTGATACAATTTACGTTGCAAGAGAGTTGAATTACTGTGCAACAAGGGGCGTGGCTACAGCGGAGTAAGAGGGGGGGGGGTGGTTTCCACACTGTTTCCTCGAGCGCTTATCGCAACAAAAGCATGCGAAAACAATATTTGCGCAAAGTATTTTACAGCAAACTTTTCGCGCCAAGAAGTTAACGCAGAGGCATTCAAAAAGTTGCGACAACTTTTTGGCGCCTTCTCTCAGTGGCATGTCGCGCGCCGCGCTGTGGGCGTGCCGCCGCCGCCGCCCCGAAAGTAGGTAACGCACGCGAGCGCCGCGCACAATTCGACGCCTGGAAGTAGGCAACGGTAAATTCTAGCCAGGCACCAAAGTGCACATCACACGCGCCCAACGATAGCACCCATTGAAATTTAATGAGCCGTGCAATTTGAGAGCAACCAATTGGCCAACTGTCAAAAACCAGCGCTGCAGGTACAAAATGCTGACAACAAAATGGCGTGCTACGTTTTGAGGGCCTAATTAACCGCACAGCTGTCACAGTCACACACACACACACATACACCCGCACCCAGCCCCGCCCCCACCCACTTGCCATCCCCCGCCACAAAGCGGCACGCGGCGCACGCTGCGTATGCGTAATCGCATTTCGTTTGATCTGCCAAATGCATTCGACTGCACAACTCAACTGTAAACGCCACACCAATGCACACCCCCTCCTCCCCCTGCCTTCCCCTTTCCATGACTCCAACGAGGCCTAACCAAATGCCGGCAGATAAATAGCCTGTTTAACAAAGGACATTGAATCTGTGGCGCGTGCAGCGAGTCCTTGAACAGCAATAAAAACGCATTTCATACACGTCTCTGCTCCGAAATACACATGATCTAATTTTAACTTAACATTTCAGTGCATGTTGCACAGCTTTCGATTGGCTCTCAATACCTATTGTGTCTGTATCGATAATTATTCCAACTGCTGTCCTTTACATAACTGAAAATGTATTCAAAGTTCATGCTGGCAATGCTTTAGACATTTTATCAAAGTTTGCAGTGTAAAAAGTTGTTGGCTCCACTCTGTTCTGTCTGGACCTGTAAGAGAATATGGTGGGACTTCGACAGATTTAAACTTTTTTTTATTAATTGCATTGGGAATGCCAAACACTCGTCCGATCCCAATAAGAAAAATCTATTGTTGCATATTTAATTCAAACAAGAAAAATGATGGTTAAAGAAATAGATGCAAAGGTATCTTAAGGCACCTTTTTGAGATTTATCGATAAAAGTGGAAGCAAATGCCACAGGCTGTGCTAGTTGGAACGTTCTATCGAATACTGAAATTATCGAGTGCAACATTCGCTTATTGATCCTCATTATTTTTAGCATAAAAAGAGATACGAGTTGAGTTTTCCAATAGAAATATTCCGATTTATCGATAGCATTGGGAACGACTAACTGCTGACGAAACTATCGTGTGGAGTTTATTTCCTTGTAAATTTGCTCCTTCAGCAGCCACACAGATCAGAAATCGAGTTTTTTTTAGCTCTCCTACAGGTTCAGCTAACAGCGATTATTCAGATTTGTTTCCAACTGCTTTAATAAAGTCGAGTGTTTGAAATTAAATTGGTATTTTTAACAACAGAAAGATAGCTGAGAGGCTGGAGGCTGGCAAGCTGAAGCTGGGCCTGAAAGCAAACAAATATCCGCACCTTTGGCTTGCAAATTATATTGTGTTGCAGGGGGCCTTTGTGTGTTGCACAAATGCTTGCCATAGCGTGAAGCCAGTTTTAATTAAAATACAAGCCGTGGCAGAATGTATCCTACACAATACACAGACAGAGACATCAATTGGCTGGGCGGAGGATAACGGAGGGACGTTTCACTGTACTTTTGACATATCGCAAGAAGTCGGAAAGGCAGAAGCAGAAGCAGAAGCAAAGAAGGAAAACTAAATAAATAAGTGAATGGCAAAAGTCGAGGCAACTCCAGGGCCGCATAGAGGTTGGGTGCTTGGGAAACTTCTGCTTTTGCAGCAGGCTATGGAGTGAAAATAAATAAATAAAATTATTCAAAAAGTAGTTTTGAATTCCCATGACAGCGCTTAAAAACAAACAGCTGAATGCAATTTCAAAATGAGAGAATGAAAAGCGGCTCACAATAACACTGAAAAACTGAGACAGCTTCTGCCAACAAAGGCCCTGAGAAAATACAATGCTTAGCCGATGTAAATGAGATGCATAGACCCGAAATATTTTTAAGCAGCTCGACGAGCACATCAAGTGCTAATTGAAACTAGCAAACCACATTTTCAACATTCCCATGTCAAAGGAAACCAAGAAGTGCATTTAAACGAATAATAAGTTTTGGGTCGACAGAGCGGGACTAGCAAATACCCTGTACTCAGGTCCTTTCTTATGATGCAAAAAAGAAAGGCTGCCTTTGTCACGCCCACAACGGTAGAACTGTATCTGTATACTATATATATATATATATATATATATATATATATATCTTGAAAAACAGATATTTTCCAACAAAAACTCATTTTTTTGATCGACTCTTTAGAAGAAGAAGCTAGTTTTAGGGAAACAGACAGACAAGAATATGTACACTGAGGTGGAAGATGTCTTATTCTGTGCGTTTTTCTTTTTAGGACGAATATGTTATATCCTGCAGAATAAAAATAGATCTTGGCTCTAGCGACTAAAAATGTATTTTTAAATTTCAACTTGCGACTAAACTGTCTGTGTTTCTTCTTTGATTGGAAAACAAACAAGGCACTTTTGACTGGGATAAAAACATGGTCAGCATACGAAATGGCTAAAGCTCTCATAGCCTCTGAGGCTGCCGATGATAGTGGATATAGCTAGACTAGAATAAACATATGCTTGCACAGTCTAATCAAACCCTTCATATAATAATTGAATGAGTGTACAGGGTATTCAAAAGACGAGTACTTTTAACAAATTATCATACTGAAAATTGGCCACAAAATGCTTGCAATATTCGTAATGCAAATTATCAAATGAAATTGGCCCACAGAAAATTAACTGGCAGCTCTCAACTAGATGGACGAGCAGCAACAACAAAAACAACAACAACAACAACAACAACAACAACAACAACAAGTGGAGGAGCAGCTGCCAAGGAGGAGTCGTAAAATTATTGCGTTTGGACGTTGCCAGCTTCAATCAGTTGCACGGACAGCAGAAAGGACGCCCCCACACGGACAATTGCAGGCACTTGACACTGTGGCAGAGTGATAGCAAGAAGCAGAGATAGAATATGAAGAAGAATAAAAGGAGGAGAAGCATAAAGGAGCTGCAGGATTCGATGTGCTCGAAAACAAAGTTAATTAAATGATCTGATCTCCATTATTCCCAAGAGCTAATCTCAATTACAAAATTGAAATGAGCAAAAGCACACGAGTGCGCTGGACACTGACACACACACTCAGACACTCACACACTCACACACGCACATACACACACACACACACACACACACACACACACACACACACACACACACACACTTGGGGGTTAGGTGGTTATCCCTGGAGACTTTCAACCTTGCCTCCCACACACATACGAAACTTGGCCAAAATGTAACTCGACTGTCAAAGAAAACACAGGAAAGTGAAATGAACGCAGAAGATTGAAGTGCAACTAAGCAGCCAGAGGCGCACAGCATACACATATATATGTTTGTGCGTGTGGGTGAGTGTGTGTGTGTGTGTGTTTCAGTTATACTTATTTGGGGGCCTGGGTTAGCCTGGGGGCGTGGTGCTGCAATGCAATCGGCACAGCACAAAGCGTTTCATTAACAATTGCAAATTGGTATCAATTCATGACAGACATTCAAATGTCTCGCTGCGTTCGTGTGTGCCATTGCCGAGCACACACACACACGCTCGCATAAACACACTCGTATGTGTGTTGAACTCAATTCTCCGATTCACTGAGCTAAACAAAATCATTGAAACTGCCATTGCCTGAGCTGTGCCTGGCAGCGAGGCCAGGCATCTGCCTGGTGTGAGACATTGATACATGGTATTGAGCATTTGGTAGATGTTAAGAGCTTTATGGGGCTGGCCCCAGACCTACAAATTGTGCGTTTAATTAGCTTAAGCAGCGATAGTTGTTATCGCAGCCCCAATCAACATGCTGCATAGCACATATATAGACCTATATTTATTCAGGTTAAGCTAGTTGACAGATGGCTTCATTGAGGTGCCTTAGCAGGCTGCTGGCTGCTGGCTGCTGGCTGCTGGGAGGCGTGTGTATTAGCATTTGCAGCTGCAGCTGCATCTGATTAATTAGTTTGAATTTAAATTAAGTCGATTTCGGCAATGACAGCGTCGACAAGAATGTTGTTGTCCTGCGCATTGATTGGAGGCGTGTCGGTGTCGATTTGATTCTGCTGCTTGTCGTGGGCGGCCCTCACTTTAGCTAATTTGTATTCAAAACACAGTCGCAGTCGCAGTAGCAGTAGCAGTAACTGTGGAAGACACTGCTATGGCGTTACAGTTACATTTGATTGAATGCCTCCTCCAATGCCAGCACCAGACTCACAACCAGAACCAGATCCCACCTGCTCTAGTCGGAGTCAAAGATTGGGCAGCAGCCGAGCAGCTTTTAACTGTGACGCGTGCTTGGGGCTTTCCAAGTAATTGACATCGAGTCCAGTTACGTGTCGCACAGATTAACAAATTAGATAATCTACTCTATATTGCAACCAGCTCTGGAAGCTCTGGAGAGAAGTCAGCGTGTGTTCTCCTTGGATTTGCACATTAATTAATGTTGCGAATTTATAAGAGTTCGCAATATCCGTTCAAGATTCTTTTGCAAATATTTAATTACCATCCAGTTTTCGAGACGGGAAATCCTGCGGGTTCCAAGTTTAAATAAACTTGAAAATTATTGAGGAAAATGCAAAATAGGTTGACTTCTTTCATGTGAAAAAGACAAACGGAATAATAGAAATATGTTGAAATATTCTTTCTCGTGATACGTCGTTGTTGGTGATCGGCTTTGAGAAAAGGCATAGTAAAAACAGTTTGCCGCATTTTACATTTTTGACAAATTATTTTATATGCATAAATCTCACATTCTCATTATATTGAGCAACTAAAAGTCGAGAGCTAACGTTGTTGTGGCGCCTTTGTAATATAATAGTTAATTTTGAATAGTTTGGCATATTAGTTTATCCATTGTGCTTTGGTTCTGTTGGCGCCAGCGGAAACCGCACTCAAGCGCTCCACTAATTTGGCAACCATTTCGAGTGCACCACCAACCACCAACCACCAACACAGGCAACAGACAAGAGGCAGGAATGCCTTTGTTGGTGCAAGCCAAAGCGCTGTTTTGGTCTACTTCATATGCATAACAAATGAATGGCTTTTGCATTGTGTTCCGTGAGAGCCACAAAAAAAAAGAATGTAGATACATAAACAATTGAAATGTGAAGCATATAAATAGTCAACACAATTGTGCATATAGAAATAGATAAAAAACAAAAAATTTAAGAATAACAATTGCAAATATTTAGTTAAAATACAAATAAAAAACCAACTATTTGGCCGCAGGCAAGACGCGGCGCCGCAAAAATGTGCACAAAATTTCTATAAAAATGCCTGTGTTATGTGTGCCACACCCACACACACACACACACACACACACACACATGCAGCACAATAAAATGGCGCCGACGCCATCATTTTTCGGGGGTAATGCAAAATTACGTTATAACGGCATAAATTTAAATAAATGCCGGTCTCGGGATTTTTATGCATTTTTACCGCATAACAAATACTTGTGCTGGCCCCGCGCTATCGCTCTAATGCGCCTTTGTTGCCTGACACGCCCCCCGCCACACACACACACACACAGGGAGAGAGAGGGACTGCCGCCCACACAGCTCCTAACTATTCCCATGGCTGCTGCTGCTTCTGCTGCTGCATTTGGCTAGTGAAATTTCCTTCCGTTTTCATTGGCGCACCCGCAACCTAGCCAAATGCTGCTGCTCCCTCTCTGGGTGTGCGTGTGTTTGTGTGTGTGCGGTTGTATTGCAGGGTATTGCTGCCTGTTATTTGTAAGCCCCTAAAATTATGCAAAGTAATCCCGTCCGCTGCTCGCTGCTCTGCTCGGGGCGCTCAGCGCTCTCATTTCGCGCCGATATTCGCAATTGTTAAAGTAATAAGCGGTTGCAAGTGTGAGCTGCACCTGTCCAAGTCCTCAACCTGTCCCTCCCTCTCTCTCTCTCTCTGTCTCTCTCTCTCCCTGCGACTGCTTCTGTCTGAGTCGCGTCTGTTGCATGAGCAAATATTTGGCTACCTTAAGCGACAGGCATCGGCTGCCTGCAGCGGTGCAGCACAAACTTGGCCAATTAAATGGGCAACCGCTGGCGCAGCTTGGGCTGGCTTGGGCAGGCTGTGGGGCTGGTTCTCGCTCAGCTCCCAGCTGTAGTATTTCTTTGCAGTGCAGCTGTAAGCACTGTCTGTGCCACCTTTTGCAACCACTGCGCCCACTTTTGCCTCACCGGATGTGGCTGCGCCATGCTTTTCGGTTTACGTAGTAAATTAACTTCCGTTTTATTTGTAAGATTTCCTTTCGCTCTGCTCGTTGTTCGTTTGCCTTTTTTCCCTTCTCTTTTTATTTTCCGCGCTGGTCCTGCCCCTGGCCCTGGCTCTGGCCCTGGCTCTGGCTCTTGTGTGTGTGTGTGTGTGTGTGTGCTTTGTTACTTTATTTTTGGGCAATGGGTGCTGTGGGTCGGGCTGCTGCTTTTGTATATTTTTAAGCGCTTTTTCATTCAATTTGCGAAATTGAAGTGGGAATTGAGAAATAAATTCCGTTTCGTGTGTTTCGCCGTTTCTACATTTTCGGCTCTCAGTCTCGCCTTTGCGTGCCTGCACACGAATGCAGCGGATGTGGCCAAGGCCGGGAGGCGTAGGGGGTAGAAGTTGACTCGTCTGGGCGGAATTAGGTGAAATGCAAACGTTTTACTTAATGAAATAATTGAGGCATCTGAAGGTCGGCAACGGCCGGCAACGGCAACGGCCGGCAACGGCAACGGAAATGGGCGCATTTAAATGCTGCATAAAGCGCATTTCCGTTTACTGTCCCTCAACCGCAAGCTCAACCTCAAGCTCACTCCATGTCTATCTACTTCAACTGTGCTCCACTTTTGGGCTGCACTTGAAATGCCCGAGCAAGATAAATAGCTGCAACCGCAAGTGAATGCTATGCAAATTTTCCTGCCTGACATTTATGCAAGCGGCAAAGAGCAAGGCTGCAGCCAGCCTGGCAAAAGGCAACAGCGAGATTTGTATGATGCTTAGAGCAGGTTTATCTGATATGCAGCTGAAGAGCAGACGAACTGGCACATGGAGTCAGTCAGTACAGCGATTACCCAGCGCTAGCTAGTGAGCCATAGATATATCTGGGCACTCATTTGGGCAGCCATTCGTGTATTCATAGTGCTGCTCGCTGTCATGGGTAACCAACCTGGCTGCTTATCACAAGTGCGGCGTCTTGATTCTTTGTGAGCGCTTGCCATTTTTTGCTCCACAGACTCGCAGCCCCTTTGGCTCCTCAAGCGTTTTCAATTTGTATTAAAAGCTTTTTGCAGTCGGTTGGCCAGCTGGTTGGCCAGTCGGGGGCAGCTTAACATATGCATTAAGACGTGCGCTTCATCCCAAAGAAAGTAAGATTCTACGCAGCCCACACTCTTTCCCTCTCTCCCTCTCTCTCTCACTCTCGCTCTGGCTCTCGAAGTTGTCGTCCAATTTGGGTTGATAATTTCACGGTTTGTTGACAACTCAGGTGGACAAAACGTTGTGTGTCTACTGATGCTGACCCCGACTCAGATTTGTCTGGTTCATGGCAATACGAGTAATGCTTTTGAGTGCTCTGACCCCTACCCTTCAGCCCCTCTGACCCGCCCAGGAGCCATTGTCATGGCATTTACATGCACTACTGACTGCTACTAAGCACTAAGCCCCAACTATGCGTCCCATACTAAGCCATTGGAGAAAGTGAGACACAAAGCAACTATTTAGCAGAACCTTACTTTGATCCAAACAGCCGAGCTTTTGTATCAAATGATTGCCTGGTCAATTGCTTTATGGCTCAGCATGCCGGCAAATGTATTTGCAGCATTGAATGGCTCTCAAGTGTGTGCTACACAAATGCAGGTTGACCAGAAGAGCATAAGAGATTTATGCTATAGTGCTAAGTACTCCAAGTACAGGTAATAGAAAAGATTACTTGATATTAACTGAAGGAAATCAACGTAAGGGTTCAACCATAAAACCATTTACAAGATATCAGCTAAAATCCTAGTATTTTATTCAAATAAATAAGAATAAATAACTCGCTATGTCATTCTTCTAGGATGATTTTATTTATCAACTGGTCAAGAACTCTTTAAATCGCAACAACAATATTTTTCATTTAATATAAACCCAAATGAGATTAGTTAAATGATGCAATATATCCACCCTCTTTTTCCAAGTGCTCTGAATTTTGGCCTAAGTAGCTAATCTATCTATACATCGGCTAATCCATCAATCGTAGACGCAACACCTCTTAAGTGCTCGGCGACAAGAACTCCCTAAAAATGCCACTAAATCAATATCTCCACTGTAATGTTTATAGACTTCCTCTGGACGCGCCAGGGCTGGGCTGCCCACTTTTTGCTGCCTCCGCACACGATATCTCATTACAAGAGCAACATTTTTATTTAAACCGATTGAGTGATTTATTGTAATTTATTTCATTTAAATCGTTTGTCTGACACAGCGCACAGCATGGCCCATGAAAATAAGAGCAATATACAAGAAAAAAACAAAATACAAAATGTAAACCCACACAGAGTCAAGCCAACCCGCCAACAGGCGAGCCGAAAAAACGCGTGAAATTTACAATACATTTTACAGCTGGCGGTGGAGCACGCACCGCTGACCAGCGACAGCAGCGGTGCGGGTAGAAGGTCCCACTGTGCGCATTTAAATGTTGGTTGGCAACAAAATCAGACAAAAAAAGAAAAACAAATGGAGAGAAGTCCAGACATGGACAACATTGGACATTCGGTCTACGTCGCTGCTGATGGGCCGATGATCTGTCGCTGGGCGACAACTCAGCTGTGCTACCCTGTAAAGCGTGCTACACAGGGTATAACGAGTCAGCTAAAGTGAGGCCAGCAAAGCAAAAAAATGTTAAATGCTTAAGGGCCTTGAAGTTGTGCTGATACAGAGTAACTTTCACAGGCTATCTAGCAATCGAACTGTTTTGAATGATTTTGTTAGCCTCGCGGAGCTCTTAACTCTTAATAATGCCTGCTTTTTGTCAAGGGTATCTGTTAGTTGCGCTCTTTTTATTGTTGCAGGTCTACTGTCCCTTTTTATTTTGGTAGATTTTGGCGTGCTCAGTTCAGTTGCTTTCGCTTGTATTGACTTCATTTTAAATTGGCGGTTAAATCTGTTTGAAATTGTCACGCAATCACACAGCAACACACGCGCACGCACACACACACGCACAGGCAGACATCAACACACACACACATACACACAAACCGATGGCGACTGACGGGCCTCAGCGTGAATTCTCGGTCGGCTGCTGTTTTTAGTGATTTTACTTTTGCATACTTTTTCCATTGCATACTTTCGTGCGCTCGCTCGACAGCGACTGCGACGCTGACTGCGACGCTGACAGCAACGGCGACGACGACAGCAGCCGCACTCGGCGCAATCAACGCAACGAGGCATTAATTTGTTGTACACTGTGTGACATAATTGGGTGACAGTGCGGCAAAAAACAAGTTGTGGCCCAGCATTCTGCTGAGTGCCAGCTCTGGCCCCTCCCCCCTCTACCGTCTTGCCCTGGCCAACACACTCGCTCTGCCTGTGCTTTGCAATCGCATTGCTCGCTTTTGCTACCGCATTCAAGTTTATTAGCCTATGAAAAATTAGTTAGGTGCTGCGCTTTTCACTTGGCATTGCATTCAAATTTTTAATTAATGCAGTCACACCTCAACCCCCTCCCCCACCCATCAACTGCTCTGCTTCGACCCAGCCTGCTGCGTGTTGGCGCCTTTTTGTTAGTTTTGCGGCCCGAGCCTGAATTAATTTTGACACCTCGGCGTCGGCAGCTTGAAATGTAGCCGTCTGCCACTCACATTCTTATTTGCGTGCGTCGGTCAGGCTCACTTTATATATACATATATATATATATATAGATATGGGTAAAATTTTGACCCTGACTCGAACTGCAACTCGGACTCGTTTCTGGGCAACCGCAACAACATTCTTATGTTATGCCCCCGCCGGCTGTTGCTCTTGCCCTTTTGGCCAGTCTCAACGTTTGCGGTTCGGTCGTTGGGGTTTCGTTTGTGTGCTCAAAAGGCACATGCTGCAACATATTCTCTTGTCTTTCTCAGTTCATCTTTTTTAATTTTCGCCCTGCACTCTTTGCGTTCTCACAACCCATTTGAGGTTTTGGGGGAAATGAGCAGAGTTGTGTCCATGCACATTTGGTCAGGTAATTATGTTCTTTTTGTTTTTTGTGAAATTCTAGTTTTTCTTTAGACACACATCCAAATTTGTGGCACATTTTAATGATATTTTGCCTTCAATGGTGCGATATAATTATCGCTTATTGTACACAATGAAACTTTAACTATTGCAATTGAAATTAATTTTAATTTTCAATTGTATCCTCTGAATTGTATAATGTGCGCGAATTCGTAAAATCAATTGCAATAACTAACTTAAATTCGAATAAAATAATTATTAAGTACTTCGTTCACAGCTTTAAATTAGAACTATTTAGTGTTCATTACGTCTAAAATATATTTGAACTAGCGAATCGTCGAATGCAATTCAATTCAAGCCTCTTAAAATAGAATATTTAACAGTTCAATTTCAGCTTAAATGTTTGGCATAGTTTTATAATATGCTTTTAGCTTCAAATATGCTTTATTAATTATGATTTTTGATGATATTTAATTTTCTATTCTTTTGTCGAAATTCTACATGCATTTTTATTTTTAGGTTTGCTATTTATCAATAGTATAGGTCGTTTATATTCTGTTAAAACTGAATGCGATTTGGGTGCATATTTATTTCATTTAAGACTGCCTTATTACGTTTAACTGGAGACTGGAAAACTACTTACATTAACTGGAAGTTAAGTTATTTTAAATATTATAATAAATATTTCCTGAATGCATTGCATCGAGACTCGCATTAATTAATTATCACTAAATTAGACCTGTAAACTTATAAAAATTACATGTGACATTGTTTTTTTTAGTCATTTTTATACATTTTGGAATATCTTCAACCGAAAACTCTAAGCAACACTAAAAAAAATTTGCAAACATTTTGCAAGAGGTTCAATATTTTCATAAGTAATTTGCAAAATATGTTATTAGTTCTTTGTCGACATCTCGCCTTATTTCCAAAATGTTTCTAAAAAAAAAATGCATAAACAAAAATATCTAATTTTTCATGTTCTTGCTCGTACAGCATAGACAGATTAGATTAGTTTTTATATTTCAGTTTTTGAATGTCTTTCCCAGTTTCCCCAAAATTGAAATCAAGCACATTTTTAAATCTATAGCATATATATACGAATGGCATATATGTGCGGTAAAGAAACTACATAAGGATCGGACCCTAAGCACCGACGATAATTACGAACGCATTTACGAAAGTGTGGTACTATGGGAAGAACGGGCACAGCTGCAGGGTGTGTGTGTATTATATTCAAATACTCGCTGATCTATTCAAAAGCATGTCGTGTGGTTTTTCTCGAATTGCAACTGCCATTGCACTGCGCCGTCCACTGAGGGCTCGCAAGGAACTTAACTGGCGCGTGGAGTGTGCGTGGTATTTATTTATATAAAGTTATTATTGGTTATTGAAAACGAAATGAGTGCGTAAAAAAACACAATAGAACTGTGAATATTGGAAAATTTACACACATTTAACGGAAGTGTGTGTGTGTGTGTGTGTGTGGGCACTTAGCCTGGAAACAATAGCCAACAAAGTGCATGAAAAACTAATTGAAATTTTGTGCAACAAAATTGAAGTGCAAACAATGCGCATGGAGAGTGCATATTAAAATAAAAATTACGCTGTAAATCGACCAGCAACAACAACAACAACGACAACAACAACAACAACAACAACAACAACATCAACAACAACAACAATTTGACAGTTAAGTGAACAAAGAGCCCAACGGCAATGCTTGCAACAACACGCTGCATATTAAAAATTAATAAAATGCATAACTTTGGCCGTACATTTTATTATTTACATGCAATAAATAATTGATTGAAATTCCATAATTTGCGCGAGACCAACAAAATAAGAAAAAATGCGAATATAAATAAAAATGAGTGTACGAAATGTGGCGCCGATTTTTATGGTCGCGCATCAAACGGAAGCGGCATGTACAATATTTTAATTGTTGCCACGTTCATTGATTTAACATTTAACGGGGACTTTATTTCGTTTATTTTTTATATTGTTTTTTGTCGTTCTTATTTTTTTTCTTGTATTCTCATGTATGCGGCTAGCGCGCTAAGCAGCGCGAAGCGGAAACCGGAAGTGGCGAACGCCATTTGCGTCTGCTGCGACGCGTGTGTAAATCAAATGTGCTTGTGTGTGTGTGCCTTTGAGTGTGTATATGCATGTGTATATGTGCAACATGATACGAGAGGCCATGTTGCTGGCCTTTATCTGCCGTTGGGCGCATTCGCTGCTGCAGCCGCGTAATTGTTTAACCACAAACTTGCGCTTTAACAGCAGGTTATTGAAAAGTATCAACAGCAGCAACAGCAGCAACATGCACTGTTGATATACACTACATAAAGCCGTAATGATGATAACAACAATTACAACAATTACAACAACTACAACAACAGCAGCTGCAGCCGCAACAACAGCTGCAACGGCAGCGACTGCATTGGCAACGTGTCGCGTGCGCAACAATTGAAAATTCAATTAAAAGTCTTTATTAAAATAAAATGCGCTATAAACTGCCTGCGGCCACGCCCCAGGCAGCCCAAACGGCCTTTAAATGCCTCTGTTTCGGGCTCTTATGGCCCCCTTACCCCCGCGCCGCCCCTGGCAGGCATTCTTGACGGTTGCGCCTCTTGTGCCCACCTGCTGTGCCACGCCCCCTTCCAATAATCCAGCCCCCTTGCCAACCCGTAGCTAACGCTGTGTTGTGGTTTCTCTGCACTTATTTTTTTTTTATATTTTTATGCCGAATCCGAAGCTGTTGCAAAGTTAATTTGGGTTTTTGTTGTTGCCAATTTTAAATGCTTGTTATTTTTGTTATTATTGCAATTGTTGTTGTTCTCGTTGTTGTTGTTGATTCGGTTTGGTTTGGTTTGGTTTGGCCGGTGCTCGTAAGTGATTTTAATTAATTTAAATTCGAATTAAAGCGGTTTTTCCGATTAAAACTCAAAAACAGTGCAACAATGATCGGCAACATAATTAAAATTTAACAACATTTCCCATTTGCAACGCATTTATACAAATTGTGCATAATTTAAATTGGGCAATAAAATGAAATATAAATAAAACCTGCAGGTCATTTCATTAATTGGCCATGCCAATAAAAAGAAATGCCCCAAAAGCCGATGGCAATTGCATTCCAATGTATACCCTATAGAAATCGCCATAAGTGGAAGACTTTAAACAAATTGATGCTTAAATAAAAGCTGAAAACTCATATACTCTCTATAATAATTTATATTATTTAGAGATCGTAAAACATGCAGAGCGATTGCAGTTAAGATTACAAATAGCGTCTATTTCATTAGATTGGAGAAAAATTGTATTATGAATCACCTTCAATATATTCTGTTTATAAACTTTAGGCTTCCTCTAAACATCTCTACATATATTTGATGCAATAGGAGAGCGTATCGCTGTAGTCCAGCAGTGCGGAGTCTAATTTATCTCTGTGGATGCATTGCAAACTTCACGACTAACTTATTATACTCTCTGCAGGTTCAATGGATTTGCACAGGACTCCCCAAAGCTCCGGCTAAGTCGTTGTTATTGCATTCACAAGATAAATGAGGCTCCATGCCAGTTGCTCCTGCTGCTGCTGCTGCTGCTGCTCCACTCTGTGCTCTTAACTCGCTTGGAGCTCCAAACAGCAGCTCCGTAGCCTTCGTCCAGTGCCAAGGTAAACAAACATCTCGGATTAACAGTCGACGCTGGTCAGTGGGGCAGTCGAGGCAGCATTAGGTCGGACGGGCAGTGCGGACCACCAGAACATGGACATGGACGTGCTGCTCCTGCTGCTGCTGCTGTGTGCAGAGTACACCTTGCACTTGGCCAAGCGCCCAAAGTTGTTTACACTTTTTGAGCAGGACATAAGAGGCATGACAAAACACGAGGCAAACAAAACTAAAGCTGTAAATAGTGGACCAGCAGCAGCAGGACTTGCACCCAAACCCAGATCCGGACTAAAAAACGCAACGAAAACTTCAGTCAGCTTCAGCTTCTCCATTAGCAGCGGGCAGTCGCCGTGGAGAGGCGCTTGACCAAACTAACTAAAGTTGACTAAAAGCAGTTTATCCGGGCAGGGGGAGGGGACGACCGGCGCGAGTGCAAGGCGTGGCTGTGTACGTGCAAAGCGCACGTGTATTTGGCACTTGGCCATTGTTACCTTTAGCTTTGTCTCCACATCTTTGCTCTGTGACTGAGTTACTGTGTGTGTGTGTGTGTGTGTGTGTGTGTCTGTGTGTGGACTTAAAGAGTAGCTAAGCTAGCTTTTGTGGTGCCGCGTTAAACAAGAAGTGGACAAGCCAAGGCACTTGCCGCGCGTCAGCCCAGTCGACGGTCATTGAATGGCAGCCGGGCCGAAAAACCAAAAGAGGAGACGCCTGGCATAATCAGCACGCCGCAGTCGCGCGTTTTGGCCGTTGCCAATTGCCATGGCAATATCGCATTTATAATTCGCCAAAAGCAGCCCACAGCAACCAGAACAGCAGCAACAACAAAGTGCTCCAAACGAGAGTGCACGACTAACAGCTGCTCTGTGCCCACAAAATAACTTAACAAGCTTTATAGACACACGCACATAAGCATACACAATCATGGCTGCTGAAGTACTTCTTCTTTTCCTACCAAACTATGGTGAGTTAGTTTTTGATCATTTTTATTTTTATGGTACAATCATTATTTAACTCGAGCACAACATGTTATTTAAATCTGCAAGATGCAAGATGAATATCGATTTCGGTAAGTTACCGATATTATCGATCAACTTATCGATAGTCCTAATTTAACTGCATAAACTATACAAAAATAGGCATTTCAATTATATCCCAGCTATTGATTCTTCGATACATATCCTGATCGGGAATATATAACACATATGTATTCTTGGCGGAGTCGGGATCCTGTTGCCTGTTACATACATTTGCCCTGCCGCCATGCAACCCTTTTTTTTCAAATTCATTTTGCATGGGTACAACAAAAGGAGTCAAAGTATGGCTGAATTGCTGTTGGGCTTCTTGCGTAGCCATTAGACAGCTCCTGGCGGAGCTTCCGCCGCCGGCATAAGACTTTAGACAAGTTTTCACGGCTGGCTGAAGGCGAACCTCATCCGACACTCTGTCCGTTCCCCTTTGCCCGCCGCGGGGGGTGTAATAGAAATGTTCTTTTCGTTGTTTTATGCCTATTTACGCTTCTAACAGGACATCCGGCAAAACGGGGCTACAACTTAAGCGGCTCCACGACTCTAGCTCCTGGCGCTCGGCTTCTGCTGCCCGTTGTTCTTTATATTTCTCACACGTTCCAATTACATATGAACGGCAACCCAGCCCCCTGGCCAATGCCTTTGCCTCGGCCACAAAATAATAGCGTGCCAAAAAGCTACTTCATCGTTCAGCGGAAGTGATTGAAGGTGTGCCCGTGTGTGTGTGCATATGTGTGTGTGTGTGTGTGTGTGTGTGTGTGTGTTGGTATTTTCGCATACAAAAGTGCCGGGCCAAACGTGGTGAACTTTGAGTGCAGGTCGCTTGGGTCGCTTAGGTCGCATACATTACAGAAAATAGCCCCCCATCCCCTCTCCCCGTGCCGCCTTGCGGGGCAACGTTTTGATTTCTTGGGTGGCACAGAGAGCGTCAAGCTAGACGACGGCCAGCCAAAGTGCTAAACTATGTTGCCCGGCTTTGTAGTGCGGTCCTGGCACCTTTTTGCAACCCTCTGCTACGCATCCAGGCCCAGCGCATGTGTGTGTGTGTGTGTGTGTGTGCGACAAACGTTTTCAATTAGCAGTTCATGAATTTTTAAACCGTTAATGAAATATGCAAAGGCATTTTAAACGTGTGTTTATGTGAGTGTGTTGTAAAAGTGAAAGTTGCAGCGCGCGGCGCTGTTAAGTATGCAATGCCCCCCAAAATGCCTGAAACTGTGGCAACGGCAACGTCAAAGGCAAAGGCAAAGGCAAAGTCACGGCAAAGGCAACGGCAGCAGCGCCATGTCAAGCCGGAAGTTACTTCGATTGGCAACGACTTCCGTTTGACACGTGCCCCCAAAACAGCTCGTGCCATGTGGCACACGTTCTTGTTGCTGCTGCCCGAAAATTGCTTTTGACACATAATTAACGCTCTGGCTCTGCTCAGCTCGCAACGCAACTGCGACTGACAACAATTACAAATGTAATAAATGTAACAGCAAAGTGCAATTGCTGCTGCTGCTGTTGGCGCTGTGTCGACAACTTGAAAAGTCAACGAACTACATGCAAAGCAAGTCACACACAGAGACACCTACACCTACACACCTGCATACCTTTGCACCTTTTCTAGTTAGAAGTTGCTCGAGTGTTGCCGTTGCAGTTGCCGCGGCACTGCAGCAATTGCTGCACATTTCTAGCATAGAGTGTATGTGTCTCTCTCTCTCTCTGTGTGTGTGCGTGTGTGTGTGTGTCGAGTCATACAATTTCATTTACATATTTGTGCTCGTTCTTTGCCCAGACGACGTCGACGACGAAGTCAACTTTTTCTTTATGTAACATTTGTGTTTGGTTTTGGTTGCTGCGGTTTGTTTTTGTTGCCACCCTGACTACCCCCCGCTCCATCCATCCCCCTTCACATACTCTATACGCTCTCAGTTCTGTGTGTTGTGGCTTTTCTACACACAGCACTTGCCACACACACACACACACACACACACACACACAGCCAACGCTCATTTCATTTAAATTTTAATTTTAATTGTCGAAAAATGCCATACGAAAAGCATTGAGAGCTCGGCCTCGGTTCGCTTTGCTGCCTTTCAAAAACTTGAAAAAAAAAATAAGTAAAGAAAAACTTCGGGCAGATTTCTTGGGGCGCAAATTTAATTCAAATTAAAGCCTGGTTCAAAAGCCGACACGAAAAACTATGCCACACTGACATGAGACTGAAAATGCTGCATTCCTTTGCCTCCAGACAACAAGATTGAACAAAGCGAAAAACAACTTTACGTGCAAACACACACTCACAAACACATACACACACACACACACACACACACACACACACACACACACACACACACACACACACACACACACACACACACACACACACACACACACACACACACACACACACACACACTCACAGGCAGGCACAACCTCGTTTATGCTTTCGCCTTTTAAATTGTAAAATTTAATTAAATCTAGTACACACGACGTTGATTGCATGCTTTGATAATTCCCGAGCTGAAAGCCAAATATTTAATAAATTACAACAAAGTAACCAGACCCACTTTCAACAGGTATAAAGATTTATATAAACATATAAATTTTGATTAAAGCGGGTTAAGTGCGTCAATTATCACACTGAAATAAATTGAAAACAATTGAACCGGCCAAAAGAGTTTATAATTGACATTCGTATTTGCATATACACGATTAACTGGCATTACTTGGAATTTATACAAATGAATATATAAACTCAATGTCAAATTAATTGATTTACAAATAGGCATTTGACCGACAGGATTAATTCATCAATTAAGTAATATTAATTGGCTAAAAATTGCATATAAATATGTAATTGTGATTGAAAACAATTGAACGGGGTCCATAAAAAATGCATGTCTTGAACGCTTGAAAAAAAAAAAAATATGCTGTTAGATTCAAGATGCGATAAATCTATAATATGATCATAAGGTATACATATCTTATTTATAAATATACAACTATACTGAACTCTACTTATATGTAAATACATCTCGAGAAAGCGTTTCTCAATATATATATAAAGAAAATATTCGATTATAACTCAATCCACATAAATCGCATGGTAAAAAAGTAATATCAGTTTGTACAGAGTCTCGTTTCTTCTCCTGGTCTGCATATGCTTGAAAATGTATGGGAATAGCTGACAAGAAAAATATCCACGTCTGGATGTCAGTCATTAACATATGGCATTATTTAAGGTCTCTATGGCCTTCTCTTACTGGCAGGATTTACGAGAGGGTTCCATTTATAATTATGCAGGAATTAATTGTATATATTAATATTAACAGGCTTATGAATTAATAGATTTATAATAAAGCCCAAAAGTAATTCAATTTTTAGTTGTTCTCTCTATGCAAAAAATTATTAATTTTTAAAGAGCTTAAACAAAAAAATGTTAAACAAAACCCCGTTGATTTAACAATGTATTCTTTTTTTTTTTACTTAATGCACAATAAGCCACTGAATAATTATAAACAATATTTCTTTTGTGCTTATTTTCAGTAGCGGGTATATATATATCTGTTGATTTTGTTATTTTTTCTTAGTTCAATTGTTGTATATTCATTTAAAAATACTTGCAGTTTATGTACATGTATAGCAGCATTATCATATATGTAGGCCACATTTACTTACTTTAGCTTATTTATATTTATTCACGCGAAGGAGAGTTAAATTTAAAGCTCCTTGCCTCATGCCTCATTACATAAGAAACTTATTGATTCCATTCAAGCTGTGAAATATTTTTAATTTAATGTTTTCTATCAAATAATAACTATATATTAACTCTTGGCTGTGAACATAAATGAGGTTGTTGTTCATTCACCTTGTTAACTTGCAAGGAATTCAAAGTAAATGCCACACCTTTGAAATGCATCTAATGGTCTATGGTATTTTATTGAAGCTCTTCAATCCGGGCTAAATCTCCTGATAAAGAGTGAATACATGGAATAACTATGAAATTTTGATAATTTTTTTATTTATATAGCTTTCGAGTTGGCTTCCCACTTTATCATCTTATTTCGTTTTATGTTTTTGTATGTTTTAATAGACCATTAGCTGGCCAGAAGTTGGAATTGAATGCTAATGTTGTTTAGCTGAGCCTGATCTTGAGATAGCTAAGCACTGCCTAATGCAGAGTTTAACGTGAAGTCTTTAAAAACCCAACACACAAAGAACAGGCCCAAAAAGCTTTTGGCCGACAGACAATGTGCAAAGAATAATGAATATTACATTCAAATTGTACGAGTGCCACTTAGGCACGCGCACATACACACACTCCTCTAACACACACATGTGTGTGTGTGTGTATGCGTGTTTGTGGGTGTTGCTACATCTTCATATGTTGCAAAAGTCAGGCAACTTGCATAATGCCTCTTCTAGCCATGTTTATGCCACTTTATGCAAAAATAATTGCACAATTAGTTTGAAGCTGCCGGTTGCCGGTTGCCATTCGCTGGCCGAGAGAGGGTATCGGGCGTCGGCTGTGCCCCCTCTGCCTTGCGCCTTGTGCCTTGTGCCTTGTGCCTGCTGCAACGTGTGGATGTGTGCCTGTTTTTGCTGGTGCTGGTGCTGCTTGTTGATGCCGCACATTGTAAAATTGGTTCAAGCGTTGC
Source organism: Drosophila novamexicana (assembly GCF_003285875.2). Lineage (NCBI taxonomy): Eukaryota > Metazoa > Arthropoda > Insecta > Diptera > Drosophilidae > Drosophila > Drosophila novamexicana. Next base: position 834,153 of record NW_020824827.1, on the reverse strand, counting down.
TGCCAGCGCCGTCGGCAAGGTGATGGCGACCGCCCCCTCTCACCTGCTCGACCTGCAGCTACACCAACACACACACTCTCTGCTCATTAGTAAGAGTTCTGAATGCTATTACAGCGTCATCTACTCGACTAATGCCACTGCTTCGCCTCGAGCCCCTCTCACACCCCCTTCTTTTCTTACTGCTTGTACACATGTGCATAAGTGCAATGCAAACACACACTCACACAAACACACCCGCAAACACGCACACTCTCAGACACAGATACTTGCTATGGGCACTTTACTTTTTGCGCACACGTAGCTCTATGCTAGATTTTTGCCTTGTCACGCCCCACCTCTCCTCTTGGCCCACTGACAACAATTGGGCTACGAAGTGGAAGGCAAGACAATGCGCTTCAAATTGGTCAGATTAGCTAGAAAATTCGGCATAGCTGGCGCTTAGCCCAGCCATTGCTCAGCTGTGTTGGAGCCCTTTGACATTTGCAGATTTACCTGCGCATTACTAGCTGAACCTTAACATCTGTGACAGCTCCACAGTTGGACAAGCCCAGCAGCACCCACTGATCCCATCCCGCCCAGCGACTGCGTTTTTAGCGACAAGGCAACAAAGTTGCTCTTAAGTACTCGCTCTTGGGGCTGACATTTAATTACTCCACTTAATATGCATTTTACAGCTGCAATCCCCAAAAGTATCCTCGCTTTATATGACAAATGCAGCTGTGGTTATTCTCCAAGTGTGACAGACGTATAACCTAAGCCCCATTTTGTGAGGTGTTGTTAAACATAGAGTACTTTCCTGACAGTTATGTTTATGTGGGTTGAGAATAGAACACTTTGGAGAGGAAAAACATCATAACCATCAAAAGATGAATAAGACCAAGCCGATTCGAGTGTCGAACCAGGAGACCAGACTCAGTTGTTCAGCCAGTCAAATTGGGATCAGAGCAATATCTTCTCGAATAGAAAACCTTGTAGATTATTACTATCGTGAATTATATTGTTTACAATAAATGCTGATTTTTCAGATTTACTTTTGTATATTGTATTGTATATGTATTTGAAAGTTATATCTTTCCTTTTGCAGGCGTGATGTAGATATTATTCTAGAGGAACCAATCGTATAAGCAACATATTGAAATTCGTTTATTCTTTGAAGGAAGAGCTCTTTCCACAAAATTACCCACGGAAGATCACAGTAAGTTCAGTTAAACTCTTTATATTAAATATTCTCATATGACAAACATTTAGATTGAGTATGTGGATATTTAAAATTATTCGGGTTTATATTTATTATGAATATTATGAATAGTAAATATGCTACGAGCTTCTATAGAGACAAATGGAAAAAACAAAAATTAAAAAATCGTTCAAACATATTTAAATAGAAAATATAATATATCAATTTTTATCAGAGTGGTGCAGGATAACAGCATTTATTACAAGTTAACTTACTATTGGCCACAAATGTTAAAGAATCACATTCTTAAATGTTGCCTCTCTATGCAATTCTCATGAATTCAAGTGAGGCTCACAAGGCTTACAAGTCTTCCAGTTTGTTGATAAGTGCTTAATCAACAAGTTGTGTGTTTCTATAGAAGCCAATTTATAAAGTGTTAAAAATCAGATACATGATAACTAAAGAGAGTTCACAGCAAAAGAAGACACAGCCAGAACACGACAGACAATCAATTTGCGTGTTGGGTGTAACTAATCAGTTGATTGATATTAATCAACAGCGCCCACATGTGGCACATGTAAATTCGGATCATTATCAACTCTTGTCGCAGCAAATCAATCAATAATCATATTAATTACAAAACGTGGCATTCGACATGCCCAAACAGAAGGCTTTTGTCAACACACTTGACATTTGAGATGTCACTGCCAAAGCTTGAGTACGCATGTCTTGATATATGTAAAGATATATACACATATATATATGTATATTGATGATATGCTGAGAAAACTGCTCTTAGGGATTCCATTTGGCCTTCTGCTCTGAAAGTTGTCAACAGGCGAAGGCAACGAGTATGACATGGCACTTATAGAATCAATTTGCGTAATATTTTCCATTACGACAGGTCGCATACACACGCACACACACTCGCACGCACACGCACACAGACTCACTGAAGCATTTGTGGATTGCATAGAGACAGACATTGGGTTTGTTTTGTGTCACAAGCTCGTTCGCATGTGCTTGTGGCTGCTTGTAATTACTTTAAATTGATATAAACACTTTTGAAATGAAATCGATCTAAGCTTCTTGTTAACAGATTAACATGCACACTAGACAGAGACAGAGCTAGAGTGAGAGAGAGAGAGAGACAGACGGACAGACTCCCATTCACAGGGCTTGTGGCTTCCAGTTTACAATTATTATTTATGCCCACAATGTGTATACATATGGCTGATATATACAGATCTGCCGCCCACTCTGTCTGCCTTTGTGGCAATTCATGTAATTGTATGCCTGTGTGTGTGTGTGTGTGTGTGTGCGGTTTGATAAGAGCTCCATCTGTGTGCGTGTGTGTGAGACGCACACAAGTAATCCTTGAAACATGTTTTTGATTTGCAATTTAATCAAGATAATCAAGTTTTATGTGTTTTAAGAAAATTGAAAGTGTGCCTTGTGCCGTGTTACACATTGTTTGCCTTTGCTGCTGCTGCTGCCACTTCTGGCAGCTGGCTCTAATCTTTAAATCGCCCATTAAATTTATTATTAAATGCATTTTAATAACCAAACGTCAAAACTGTTAGCCACAAAGGCGCTGCAATTAGTTAGCACTAGGAAAATTGTATCATAAATACAGCCCGATTCTCATGAAATTTAAAGAGCCAATCAACTCTCCTTTAAAAATAGTTTTTTTTTATTATTTGGGGAGCTATTAAATATATGCCTACATCTGAGTATACTAAAAGAGAATCCACTTGCAAAGTTTCGGTTTTGTAGCTCATATATTTTTCGAGTTCGGTCTTAAAAAAATTTCATCAAAATCGATATTTATCGATATTAAAAAAACGGGTAGGGATACCTAAAAAAAAGGTCTTTCTATGGTGTTAAAGAATATAAATAAATTAGAAATTACAATTCTTCGAGATCGACGCGAATAGACAGTTGGATGGACTATATTGATTCAGTTTATAATCCTGATCAAGAATATGGGGACAGAAATGCTTTGTTCTGCCTTCCTTTAAGCGAAAGCGTATTTCATATTCGGCATTGGGTGTCTACCTCTCGTTTCTCGTTGTGGCATATGCAACGAGCCACAATTTTCACACATTGGCAATTGCGTTGGCATTACTTTTCATCGAAATGTAAAAGTTTTTCATATTTTTCCACTTGACAAAGTCTTTATGCAGCTTGCATAATAGTTTTATGGCCAGCAGGGGTAGAGCAAAACTTTGCTTTCTCGAGAAAATCTAGCTTCAAAACTGCTCCCGTTCCGCCCCTCTATCGCCCCCGCCACCCTTCGGCAATGCCTCTTGCAGCCCTTTCAATAACCATTCAATTTACCAGAGTTGCCCCTTCTGCAACAATCCGTCCATCCGTCTGTCTGTTCGTTCGCCTGCTGCAATTGCAGTTGATGGCTTTGATTTTATTCGTGGATGCACTTTTCTTGTTGGCTGCCCCCTGCTTCGGCTCGGACCCTGCTCGGACCCGGTAACCAGGCGCATCTATTGTTGCCCTGGCTGTCTGTCCCTTTATGCGCTGCGCACTGCTGTTGCATGCTCTTATTATTAATATTTTTCTTTGCTGCGCATTATTTATTGCTGCTGAAAAATGTTTACCCACAACTCAGCGCAAACTTGACTGCAACTTGTACAGAAGACAAATTTTATTTTACTCGCTGCGTTCGCTGACTTTCCTTTTGGCCCTGTGCTCTATGTGTGTGTATTGGTGTGTGTGTGTGTTGGCCAGGTCATTATGTGGGCTGAGTACACAGTGCGCGCTGAGTGCTAAGCTTTTAGCCATTGGCTAACGCGGCGTATGCGTAATCGTAATGCGCTTACGTGCCTCCAATGCCAAGCAGCAGCAGCAGGAGCTGCGGCAACGGCAGCAATTTGCGGCATATGTAAATAGAAAATTTCTGCAGCTAGATTCAAATCAAGTTCGTCCTCAAATACAAGACGAACCCAAACCGTTATCAAATATACGCAGCCAGGCTATCGGCGAACAGCAATCTAGACATGCCCCAGCCTCCACCTCCACCTCTACTTTCCCCCTGGCACTCCGATTGGCAGCTAATATCGTTTAATGCACAAAAGCAAGAGCTCTCCGAGACGAGCGGCCGGACGGTTGGTTGTACGCATGGACTCGAGCACTGGCTAATTTTGGCGCCGGATTGTTTGGCCAAATCTCAAGGCGCACATCATCTCATGTGTGTGCCCAGGCACACACACACACTCATACACACGCACACATTTTGCATAAATCAAACAAGCAAATCGGCATGTAAACAACAATTTTTGCCAATTCAATTGAATTTCCAGTTACAGAAATGAAACCAAAACCCGGCACATGGGCCGCAAAGGTGGCTGGGGCTGCCCTTAAGGCTGGCCCGGACAACACGGCACAATCCGTACAATTTTCGGCCCGGCACGGCACACGTGCCAGCCGCAACAGCAACAACAACAACAAGAACAACAACAAGAAAGGCACGCACACTCAATTATTTGCTAAAAGCTTATGTAAACGCCTTCGTGTCAAGGGATTTTATTAACTGTTTCTTTTGGCCTAGGCCAAATTTGAAACTAGCACACCTACGCCAACACACACCCACACACACACCCGCACACTCACACACATACATGCACATAATGACAGTGGAAAATTTGCACACAAATCGCTCGGCAGCTGAGAAACGTCCTAGATAAAAATCGCAACAAAAAGAGAAAAAAAAGGGGGAAAAAATGAGAAAGAAAAGAAAGCACAGGGAAAATGAAAGAAAAGTATTCAATACAAAGAAATTGAAAAATGCTACAAAATGAATCAAAGTGAAAAACGAATGTGCGAAGCGAAACAGCAGCCAAAGAAGCGCTCTAGGCGTGTGTGTGTGTGTGTGTATGCTAGTGTGTGTGTGTGTGTGTGTGTGTGTGTGTGTGTGTGTGTGTGTGTGTGTGTGTGTGTGTATTGCGTTCGCCTAACGAGCAAATCGTGTTCAATAAATATTTGCCAGTCAGCCAGAGAGTTAAACAGAGACAAACTGAGCAGCAGATATAAAGCGAAAATGAAAGAGAGAGACAGAGAGAGAGAGAGAGAGAGAGAGAGCTAGATAACGAGAGCTAAGGGCATGCGGGCAGGTGAGTCCGCTTAGGGCGCCCGCTGCCAAATCCAAATCCAAACTCAGACGCAATCCCAAAACTGTCCGAGAGCTGCCGGCACGAAGCTAATACAGGCGAAACACAGTTGTTTAACGGCTAGCAACGGCTTATGTCTGGGTTGGTGTTGGGAGGGGGGAGAAGGGCTGCCCGGGCGGACTACTCTAGGAGTATCTGCATCGGCATCTGCATCTGGGCATACGCATATACGCAGCGTATGAAATATTCATTCATTTGCAACTCCCCTCAGAGAATTGACTCATGTGCGGCTGCTCGCAAGTCGCGCTTCAAACTCAATTTATGAGCGCCCGGTGTGTGCTTTAATAGTTCGCAGCTGAATTAATTGACTGCAGCTGCGCAGGCAGGGGGAGCGGCATTGGGAGGGGGCGGTTGAATGGGCGGGCGAGGTAGCATATTGACTGAGGATATATTTACCATAGATCTCTCACTTACCATTAAAATAATTTAATCAAAATGCTGCTTACCCAGCCGCACGCACACACACACACACTCACACACACACACAAAAGCTGAAAGGCAAACTTTGGATGGGAGGCATCTTATATCTATATAGAAATGGATCGATTGCGCGTGTCGATGGCTCTGTGTGCGGTTCGAGCGGATAAAGTGCATAAATTTTAATCAATTGTTTACTTACTTTTAGCTTCTTCTTTCTCTCTTTTTGCTTTCTTTTATTTTATTGTATTTTATTTTATTTACTGCGCGGCAACTTGTGAATTGTTTTGCACTTTCGGCTGCTCGCACAGGGCATAAAAACTGTCTAATGAGGTTCGTAACACAAATTGCAGAGCAAGAAAGTCACAATATATTACAGTAAGTTCCAAGAAGTCTCAGAAATGTATATGTATTAATGGCTGTGGTTGTCAAATCGAAGAGAAAGGGCACAGTACACGCCCAATATTAGAAAAAATAGTTAAAAAAAGGGTAACAAATTAAGAGAAAAGTTCGAACGGAAAGAATTTATAGGATTCTTAGGGTATTATATTAAAAAGAATGATATTGTTCTTTGAACTCTATATTATTAAATTCCAAGTTTTCAAAACTATGAAGAAACTTTATTTAGGTTGCAAAATATTTTTCATAAGAATTTGTACAGGTCAACCCTAATGCTTTCCATTGAAGCCGAAGTCTCCAAGTCTTATATATAGAAGCTTGGAGCTTAAGAAAAAAAGTTAGAAAAAGGTTAAGTGCCTAAAAGTCAAAGACGCTTGAAAGAAAGAAACTGTGAGATCTTCGGTAAAAACCTGATAAAGGAACCCGGGGTCGGGCATATATCAAAAACAAAACAACAACGTGTAGAAAATCAAATGTGTCCCCAGGGCTACCCCTGCCATTGAGTGCATATCTTAACAGATGGTAGCCCTGGTGTGGTGGTATGTGTTAAAAGCTGCCATTATCGATGCCACAGGCTGTGTTAACTGAACAAAGGGCCAAGCAACAACGTTTAGTCTCTTGTTGGCTTCTTGGCTTGGGATTGAGCATTCGGGCTTCAGTGTGGTTTCCACTGTGGCCTTTTGTCTTGCAGCAGCAGCAGCAGCAGCAGCCACAACTGCAGCATCAGTTGAACGAAGCCAACAGATTGTAACAAAGGCAGATTAAAACTTATGCACACACTGAAAGCATAAAAGTCTCTCTCTCATTCTGGCTGACTGGGCTGTGCCATAATGTGAGCTATGTTAGTTTTATAGCAGACAGCAAATGGGTTAGGGCAACAACAACAGCAGCAGCAACAGCAACAACAACAACAACAACAACGGGCATGCTTTGACAATAAAAAACGTAACTAACCGCCGCTGCTGGCGGGGCCAAGAGCATTGTGAATGCTTTATGAGCCTTAGGAGTGCCATAATTTTCACTTAATAATCCGTTGAGTAGCTGCCCGTGATTTGTGGCCCAAGCCCAGTTAATGTAATGAGCTGCTGGGCACGGCGAATGGCCAGGCGAAGGGAGGCGGGCATGGCATGGCAAAACAATTTCAAAGTTTTTGTCGAAAACATAATGTGTTCCTAATTTTATTTGTCGCCAATTGGGAGCAACCCCCGTCCCAGCCATGTCCAAATTTATAGTGTGTGGGCCCAACAAACACCTGCGCCGGAAAGTATGCAGCATTAACTGTAAGCTTCGACGTTTCGGATACATATTGGAGCCGCTGCCGGAGAGTATGCCAAAATAATAATAATGCACACAGCAGCTGGAAAAAACAGCAACAACAACAACAACAACAACAAAAGCAACAACAATATTTAATGACCGAAATGCACATGAAATTGCGCGCATAAACTAATTACCGCGGATAAAGTTAACAATGGCAGCCCATGGCAAAGGTGGAGTCGATTGGAGTTGGAGGCGTTCGCTGTGGCCCGTCGTGTGCCTTTAAAAGGTTTAACTGCCAGCAGTTGGGCGAGTCGACGGCGACAGCTACTCGGGCTGCCGTGTGGCTGTCAGTCCAACGACCCCCGCCCTGCCCTGTTGTGGCCACAAGCCGCTCATATGCTGCCGTTTGCCAGCATTACCGGCATTTACAATATTTATTTTAATATTGCACGTTTTTTTTTTTTGGCAGCCGCCCAACTGGTCCAACAGCCCTCACGCCCAGCGGCATATTCTGTGTGTTATTGTGCCAAATTGTTTATGAAAAATTGCGTATGACGAGGACGACGGCGACGACGGCAACGACGGCGATGGCGTCGCTGCTGGCGCATAAATCAAGCTGCCTTGGCTGAGGATTTGGGCCAGTCGCTCGACGGGTGGACGCCCGGCCTGGACTGGGCGGGCTATGGCTGGTAATTACAATGTAGCCGCCTGTGAATTTAACGATCCGGGCCGCGGTGCCAACAGTCGCCAACAAGCAAATGCGGAACACAACACACAACCATTTTTACCACCCGCTGGTGTAAAGGGTTCGCCTGCAAGCCCAGGGTCAGTTAGCCTGGTCAGCAGCGAGGGCGGCCGGAGTGCGTGTGGGCGGCATGTTAAACACAAGTGTGAGCCAAGTGGAAAATAACATTTAAAAATGCCATAACAATAACTAACAAAGACACCAAAAGCAAATGGCAATAGCAAATGGGTCGGCTGGGCAGTCAGAGGAACAGGAGCTGCAGCTGGAATCGGAGCCGGAGCCGGAGCCAGGCCCAAAGGCCAGACGGTCAGGCTGGCAGAAATTAAATGGCGCGAGAAAATTGCACGGTCAGTGCGAAGTCTGAGTGGAGCAGGTTTACATAATTGCCAAGCAAAGAGGAATAGATGAGCAGAGCGAGATAGCGGCACTCAAAGAGAGAAAGAGAGGGGGAGAGGCAGGCAGAAAGACTGCAAACACAATCAGACCTGACGAACTGTATTGTATGCACACCTTGACCCAGCACATAGAATAAAATTGGATTGCGAGTTCGCACAAACAAAACCCGTCTGGGCAAAATATAAAGCCTCAACTTTAAATATCAGACAGGCTATAACAAATGTTTACAATTCAACTACTGTGAATAATGCTGGCAACGGATAGATGTTAAGATATATTGAATAAGTTCTTAGGAAGTGTGAATCGCAAGCTAGAAAAAATTAAGAAATTTATTTAAGGTCTTCTGAGAGTTCTTAATAGAAAGAAGTCTGCATCTGCAAATAATCAATCAAAAATCTCAGTCTGCTTGAAAACCTGAAAGATCAATTATTTCCTTGAAGCTCTGAAATATTTTCCGGTAATATGTGAAAAAAAAAGCTTGGGGTCTTCTATACAATTTATAGATAAAGGCACCTACATAGAAGAAGTCTTAAGCTCAGGTAGAATTAGTTAAATAAAGTACGTATCAGGTAGATTGATAGCAACAATTGAAAAGTATTTTAAAATAAATAAATATTTGTAATATTTGCTATAAAATATAATACACATTCATCAATCCACTAAAAGTCATAATAAAACGCAAACATTGCCTTTTTGAAACTATTTACTAAGTACTTAAGTCTAGACTTGGTTAGTTAGTATGATCATGCTTATTATTGTTGTTGTTGACTAAGTTAAACTGGGCTTAGAACAAAAGGTTATGCAAAATGCAAATAATGCACTCAAATGCTATAGAAATATATATATATATATATATATATATATGGTATGGTCCAGGTCCTCACAGCAGTTCTTCGTCCAGTCAGCAATTGTGGCACTTGACCAGCCCCACCTCGTCGCAGTTCATGCATTTGAGCGCCACGAACTCGGCCGTGAAGTGATTGCGATGCACGGACTTCTTGGAGCCGTTGCACGAGGGGCACGGCAACAGCCGATAGCCGCCGCAGGTCTGGCAGGTGTATGTGCTGGCAATGGACTTGTAGGGCTTGAGCAGCTGGCGCAGCTCGCCGGACTCATTCATGCGCTCGACGGTCTCCGCATCGCCAATGAGCTGGCCCTCCACATAGAGCTGGGGCACGCGTATCTGTGAGGTCTGCATGCGCTGGCGCATCTCCGCCTGATACTCGACGCTCATGAAGACGTCCCGCTCCTCGAATTTGACCAGCAGCGTGCGCAGAATCTGCTTAACATTGGCACATTTCGCATAGGTGTCGCGTATGACGCCCATGCTAGTCGTATAGAGCACCACCTTGCCCAGATCTTTTTCCATGTAGCACTGCGAAACGAAAGACAGAAAAGAAGAAGAAGTAGGCAAAAGATTAGACCAAGTTTAGTTCCAGTTCTCCAAGTGTGCGCCGGCAAAGCAGGTCAACAAAATAGCTTGAAATTGGCACAGAATTCGCCACAGCGCTCAGATTTTGGTTGCCGCGACGATCACGACCGACGCCAAAAGAAGATCGAAATGGGGCTAAAACAAATCCATGACCAAATATAATCCACACAAAATGCAGCGACATTTTCCGCTTTCCATTGGAGAGAAATCTCTGGATGACAGAACCAACAAAAAGACAATCAACTTCGGGTATGTGTTAACACAATATGAAAAGACTTGTCTTGGCCTGGCTTGGCTCGGAGTCTCTTTGGGCTTACAACCAGTTGGGTTCATTAGCTTTTGTCTGTCGGTCGGCCCGTTTGCAGCTCACGTAACCAAACGACTCTGCATGTCACTCAAAATCCTATTAATCAATTTAATTAAGCAATAATGGAAAAACTGCTAGCCAATTGGCAGCAGCTGTGACACCAGCACATACACACACAATGGAAATGCGACGTTTTTCCGACTATTTATGATGGCTTATTTTGTAAGGCCCCCTCCGGCGAACCGGTTCGGGTTCACTCATTTCATTTGACAATTAACATTTCCGTTAGTTGGCCAACTTTGGTGCCGTCTGCTTTGCTGCTTTGGCTAATGAACCGCTTTCCAGCCAGCTTGCCAGCTCGAGCCAAGCCAAGCCAAGTGGTATCAATGAACTGTGCAAGTGCAGCCGCGACCGTGCGGATACTTAAAATAAGTTAATCCCCCGCTTCTGAAACCGGTGTAACGAGAATTCGCCATCTAAAAATGCATTCAGCTCGAGATTAGACCGTTAGACCACGGTGCACTTGATAAAATTCGAGCTGCAAGTGTGGAGAGTCTTGGACTGAGGAGCACACACACAGGCAATACCTGTTACCATTGGCGAGTGTGCTCCAATTGAGCGTGTTTCTCCGCGTGACACGGGCAGACACGAGCACGATTTAAATATACCCTCAAGAATGTTTGACTATGTAAGAAGGAATGTGAGGGTTAAGATGTAATTAGATATTGCATTTAGTTAACGTCGGAAAACTCAACAGAGTTTAAATTGAATCTTAACCCTGATAACACCTGATAACATCGTGTTCCTCGTGTTGGTAAGATAAGCACGGAGCCAGGGAGAAAAACAAGGCCCATGCCCATCTCTAATTCCTATTATTTATTTGAATATTTTCAAGATTTCTGCTAGCAAAAAGGCTTTTGCCAGCTCACCGTTTGCATCTGAATTTTCGCGTCTCTTTTCAACACTGTGCGACGTGATAAATATATATTTTTAATCTAGTGCGGGTTGTGTTGGAAAACAAAGAAGTTCAAAGACTCGTATCACGAGCCAAAAAACAAGCTGCGGTCAAATGGAAAGTCAACTTTAGCGACGCGGTGAATGTCGTCGCTCTGCGAGATGTCGCCTGGCGGTTTTTCCAATTCCATTTGCCGCAATTGTCCCTGGTGAAAACACGAGGATGCCCCACCACATCCCCCTTTCTCACTCTTAGATGCACCACACACCGCACATCGCTCACTTCTCCAGCTCTGAGGCTGATTAACGCTTTGGCCTGCTGCAGCTCATTGTCAACCAGGGATTTTATTTGTGTTTTGTGAGTTGCCAAAAAAGAGACACATAGACAAACAATTAACAAACGTGATTTGCACGGCTAACCTCGCAGAGGTTGCAGTTTTTTCTCAGTGTATGTCAAGCTGCAGCCGCAGCAGCGACGAGACGAAGTCGAAGACGCAGCCGCAGCTGCATGAATTGGTAAAAAGAGAAAGCAGGTCACTTGTATTGGCCAGCCAGCAGGCAGGCAGGCAGCAGTCGGTTCGAGTGATTGGCATTCGAAGAGTTGAGCAACGCGGGCTACGAGGCTAATGCCAATGCTGACAGCAGTCTCTTGATGTCTCCAATTGTTGTTGTTGTTGTTGTTATTATTGTTGTTGCTGCCTTCTCGAAGGTGACAAAACGAAGGCAACATCTTTGATTGTTGATTTTATTATATTTTTATTTGATTTGATTTGCGGCAACAGCAACAATTTGGCAGCATTTATGCTCTAATTATGGCTTAAAGCCACAAGACATAAATCAAAGGCCCAGTAAAGCCGTCGACTAACTGCCTCAGCGCATATTAAATCCTACCCTCAACAAAAATAACATACAAAGGCCAGCCTAACATATTTTCACTTTCGATTTGGTCTGAGCTGACCTGCATGCTGTGGCTGCTGCATTGTAATCAGCAGCATCTGAGCTGGTTTTTCTTTTATTGTTATGCAGATGCGATCGCATTGTTAGCCTTAAACTCGTCGACTTCTTTCGATTAGGCTAATTTGCATGTGCGCCGCTATAAGGCCGCAAACACACATTTCTTTTCCTTGGCATTTAGCTAATTTATGCTCTTCAGCATTCCATCAAATTCAACATCAAGCCCAGAGTCAAGCTCCGTAGCTTTGAAAGTGAAAAGCAACAACAACAACAACAAGAGCAACAATTAAACTGATCTCAAATCTAAGCATTAAAATAGATAAAGGGAAATTTCCTGGTCTTCTTCTGTGGAAGTGAAATGCGCGCAACTGACTAGCTCAATAATAAAAGTTAAATACCATAAAAAACAAACCCTAAAACCTAAAACTGACTATATTCATGTGTCCATAGCATTTTTATGATTGCAGACCAAACGGAAAGTTTCATCAAGTTTGTAGATGAACTGATTTTTATGCTCGATAAAATGTAGATAACAGTTAATGAATATCTCTGGTATGCCCAATATTTATAATGATTGAAAGGCGAAGCTTGTCTTGAGAAGCCTTGAGAAACTATGATGATAAATGAATTTTTTTTTTATAACAATAGAATTGCAAAAGGTGCATGACAACTAAATAATATTGTTATTTACATTTGCAATACATCTCTTTGAGAGAAGACAAGGTATATAGAATAGAGAGCATAGATTCATCTGCTGGTGCAACTTGATGAACTCTACAATAAAGATTATCAGATAAAAATGGCATCTGCAAAGTCTTAAGCTCTTCATCAACATCAACAGCTGAGTCATTTAGTTAAGTCCGTCTTTACGACTATATCATATATAAGAACTATCAGATGAAAGCTGAATTATGGAACAACAATTTGGTTAGAGATATGCTATATATAGGACACTGGCAATAACGAGTTATACTCCCAACTTATGGGCAAGAACTTATGTAGTTATATCTGAGCCGTGCATATATCATATAAATACTATCCGTAACTAGACACTCAGTTTGTGTGTCGTTGGGTATAAAAACTCATCACAAATCAATCTAATTTCATTTATATACCTAAATATATATACCTGTTCCTTTAATACACTATCATATATTCTCTAGAAATGTGTGCGCCTATTATCATAACAATAGATCTTAGATCTAAGTTGCCTTCAAATCAACTCTGTGATCATAGTTATGTGATATTTTCTTTGGTTTAATTAGCTTTATGATCACTCCAAATGGGATCTCAGCACACGCCCCAAAGAAATTGTGGGCAATTCCACAAACAGCTTCGCTGACTTTCTATGATTTATTTAGCTGTTGCTTAAGTTTTCTAACTGCACAATCTCGAGCGAGCTGCGAGCTGCGATTAGTAACTCAACAAACGGCTCAAGCTAAATGGTTTATCTAGCTGGGAGCAAAGAAAACCAACAAAAAACATGAAAAAAATGGAAAAAATGGAAAAGTGTGGCCAAAGCACAAAACCAACCAATATCTAAATAAGCCAAAGCCAAGCGCTGAGCGAGTGGCGACAAAATAAGCCACTTAACGGTATTTCATTAAGCATGCGAGTGTGTAATTGCACGTATACACATACACACACGCACACACACACACACACACACACACACACACACACACACACACACACACACACACACACACACACACACACACGCGCGCACACACACACACACACACACACACACACACACACACGCGCGCGCACACACACACACACACACACACACACACACACAGAGAAAACTCGCACACAAATGGGCAGCACTGGGGAAAAGACGCTGTGTGTTGAGGCTGTTTGGCAGTCCGGCAGAGTCTGGCGGCTCATTAGATTACGAGCAGCAGGCAGCCAGACATAAATACCAAATGTGAAAGATATTGAAAAGCAACAACCAGAGCAACAACAACAACAACAGCAACAGCAGCAGCAACAACTAACGTCAATTGTTTGGCAGCACTTTCTCCCATGGAGCGTGCAATTGGTAAACAATTCGCCAAGATGCGCGCGTCGATTGCATAATTTGGCCAACAAGTGACTCAATGGAAGGTACCAGACACACACACACACACACACACACACACACACACACACACACACACACACACACACACAGACACAGAGAGACACACAGAGACACACACACACACATGGATAAAGAGGAAAGTTCATATTGCAACATTGCAAGTGCAACACCTTGCTTACCTTCACATTCGGCTGCTGTTGCAGCTGCAAGAACGTGACTATTCCACACACACACAGACACACAGAGACACTCACACATAGATAGAGAGAAAAGTTCATGTTGCAACATGGCAAGTGCAACACCTTGCAACATCGTGCTTACCTTCACATTCGGCTGCTGTTGCAGCTGCAAGAACGTGGCTATTCCATTGCGCACACGATTCTTGACGCCGCGCACGGTGCCCTTGGCGGAGCGTATGGTGGACTGTGTGGAGCTGGCGCTGCTGCGCACGTCCCGATAGCCGGCGAACACGTCGTGATCCTCGTGCATCGACGCCTCGTCCCCCTCCCGCTCCCGCTGATCGTCATGCCGCGCAAAGCTTCTGAAGTTCTCGTGCTCGTTTATGTGAAAGCTGTAGTATTGATCGTCCGCATACTTGTAGCTGCCCCCGCTCACGCTCCCGCTGCTCCCGGTGTTGTCCGGCTGCAAGTTGTCTGCGGCAGGTGGCGGCTGATCGCCACCGGTTTGGACAAAGTTGGCCCGCTGCACCGCGGCGCGCAGCTCCTCGATGCTGGCCTCGTTGAGCGACTCGCGCGACAGGCGCCGCGACAACGGCCTGCCAGACGGCAGCTCCGATCCGCTCGCTGGCTGCCGGTTTGGCGGCTTGTCGTTGACCGCGACTGCGACCGGATCGGCGACGGGGCTGGTGAACTGCACCACGTACTCGGCGCTGCGTCTGTCCCGTATGTCGCGCAGCAGCGAGTCCGGCAGCAGGTTGCCCAGCATGCGCAGCGATTTGTGGCGCTGGCGCAGCTGGCCGCTGGGCTTGGCCGCCGCCTGACGCACATACTCTGTGCTGCTGCAGTTGAGGCTGTCGCTGTTCAGGGAGGAGGGCTCGCTCTCCTCGCTGTCGTCGGTCAGCAGGAGTGCGGCCTGTACGGGTCCGCCGTTGCTCTCCAGATCGCTGCCATTGCCGCTGTCGGCTGTCTCGCAGTGTGTGGCGTATTTCTGATATTGTTGCATGTAGCAATTGTCTGGGCTGTCTGCCACGGCGGCAGCTGGCAGTGTGGGCGTGGCCGCCTTTTGCACAACCATTTTAAAAGCCAGAGAGTTGTGGCTCGGCTTGGCTAACACTTGTGGCACACGCGGTCTGAAGATCTGCAGTTCGTTTCTAATTTTTTATTTATTTATTTACTCGGGTTTTTTTTTTTTTTTTGGTTATTTCTTTGTTTGATGCGCTGCGTTCACTGACTCTGGCGGCCGTTGCACCCGTCCTCGCATGTCTTTATGCTTCAGCTCTTGTCGTTAGACTGCGTTGCGTTTTTTTCTCGCAGCTCTAACAAAGCTGCCAAAGACCGCAGAAGCAGTCACAGCCACAGTCACAGCTAAGCAGCCCAGCAAGTAGCTAACCAAGCAAACGCTCTCCAGCACTCTCTCTCTCTCTCCCTCTCTCTCTCTCTAGCTGCCTCTCACATTTCACCTAGTTATGCATCGAATTCAGCGCTGAGATATTCAGCAAACGCTCGCAACTGCTTTCTTTTCTGCGGAGCGCTTCCCGTTTAAACTTTTGCAATTTCGCGCCCGTTTCTAATTGCGGGCCATTAGCGTCCCAAAGAAGCTTCTGGCTGCTTCTAATGGCATCGAGAACAGCTGCTGCCACGATCGGCACGAAATCTTTATGTCAAAGTAAATCGACCAAACTGCAAATGCTGCTTACTAAGAATTGCGAATGACAGTTGCCAGATGTTGCTGCTAAAATCATCAAACGGCTAAAATAGCAACTGTTTATTGCTCCAAAGAACGATTTTCGTTGATGGAGATTTACGCGATTCTGAATTTGGTTATTCGGTTAATTAAAGCTCAACTGAATTTGCCGTCATTCTGTCTGTTACTTTAATATATATAAACATTTTTGTCTAGGCAAGACAGCTCATGTAGACATATTTATCCTGAGGATAAAGTCATTTTCGATTACTCGTACTTGTTGCAGGAAATTATTAAGGCCTTAAGTGTCTAATTTTAATTGTCAGTCAAGCAAAAAAAATGTATTTTATTGGTTGAAAGCATCATCTGGATATGAAAGCTCATTCAGCCATCATTTATCCTGAGGATAAACTACATTTTAAGGAATTGTTAAAGTCTAGACTATACAATCATTATTGTGAATTGTGTTGATGTAATATAATTTATTTTTCTTGTATGCATCATCTAGACATGAAAGCGAATGTAGACAATTTTATCCCGAGGATAAATTCGTTTTGTTTATTGAACTGTTGGGAATTTTTAAAGTCTTGATTGTAAAATGTGTTGTTTTTCATGTAAACATTATTGAGAACATATTTATCCTGAGGATGAATTCCTTTTTATTTAGTAAAGTTCGTTAAAAGGAATCATCCTGATTACACAATTTCAATTGCGCATATTGACAAGATGTCTGGCAACACTTTAAAGTCATTTTGAAATTTTATAATATTTGACATCTATTAAAAACGCATTAAAATCTGACATGCAGATAGAGCCCTGCTTCTGGTTTCAGTTTCAAGTTTAAGTGATGTATAAACTATTTAAACGCAAATTGTTTTATTTGAAATGTATTCAAGATGTATTCGCCGGCTAGCTGAGTCGCTAAAAGCATGTCCATTTATCCGCATGTTTGTTTCTATGCAAACTCGTATCTCTTGATATCTTTTGAAAAAATATGCAGACGAAACTTGCTGCTGGTGATTTATTATTTTTTATTGCAGGTAATACGTCAATGCAGTTTTATCAACATTTGTCACAATATTAATTGCTGTCATGAAACCAAAAACTTGTTGACTTACCCCCGGCGTTATAAAGCGAGTATTTTCACTTTATTATTAAATATTTATATTATGATCAAAATATACTTATTAATCTGCCGTTCCCCAACATGAAACATAAAATGGGAAATCTTGTCTCTTTTATATGCAAAGTCTACCTCAAGGTAAACCCAATTATCTATTTACAAGTAACTCCGCATCATGTACGTCTCTTGGACTATAGATAAAATGGATAGGCAAGATTAAAGTTTATCTATATATATTTTGCTGAATGAATGCGCTGGCCGGCCACTTATCGGCCGGATATTAGAGAATTTCCATTGCCGATTGCACGAAATTCATTCAGCGTTAAAAAAAAAATGCCCGTATGTATTTATATATGTGTGCAGACACATAGCTAAAATTCAGGTAGTTGTCGGGTGCTTGGTCGAGTTTATTGATACGGCATGAGCTAAGCAGCAAGAGCAAAAGAAACGAGGGCTGTCTGCGGTTGGGGGCGATAAGCAGCGTTCGAAGTGCTCCATAATCAGTTTGAAGAAGTGCGGAAAAGATAGTCAGACTACAGACTACAGACTACAGACTGCAAAGACTAAATACTCACCATTCGCATAAGCCATCAAGTTTTGCACAATTTGTGCACAATCAATGCAAATGCCAAGTTTGGCAGCAACTGCGGTGCTTGCGGCAACGCCAGCAAATGCGTCTTATCTGGAATCTCGCGGCGTTGCCCAAAATCAGCCAAAAATCACGTAGCACGCGCCGCAACAAGACTCAGTCGGCAAAGCAAAAGACCAATCGAAGCAAATCTAATTGACTAAATGAAAACTTATGTCAACAGCATGCAAATCCGATGATTAAATAGAGAGCAATATTGTGTCTTAGGCAAGCATGATTCTTAGCCTGGCATTTAAACCATTTCGTTGGATTATACACAGAAACCCGGCCCGCATCAGATGCTCAAATAATAGTCGGAGTAAAGGATTACTAAGTCTAATCATGTTTTAAATATATTTGTTTGTTTATATCTAGATTTGCAAACCATTGAAAATGTTTAAAAAGGGTATACTCATTTTGTGCATGTGCTTGTAACAGGCAAAAGCAGCTCTCGATCTGCACGACGAGTCTGTCTGTCTATGTGCACTCAGAAACTATTTATTTATTTTTATTTATTTTTTTAGTTCTTTTTTATTATATGTATATTATATCTTATATCTTATATCGGAGTTTGAGTTTTGAGATAATGCAGCTAGACACACCAATCTGTTCAAGTTTGGTGACATATTTGCAGTCGACAATTTTGAAGAGATCGGACTATAACTATATATATATACTATGAATATATATATATATACTATATATATATATATATTTCTGACTGCGGGAATGAAGAAGCGCAGGCAGAATATCTGTGCTTGTGTATACATGTTTAGAAGAAGGTTCAAATATTTCTGTCGGCAGCTAATCGCTAGATGCAGGGCATCTTCCTAGTCGGGCACTGCCGACTGGAGTATTCTTTTTATGCACTACATAGTTTTATCCCTTCTGTCATATAGCTAAGTGTTGGAACATGCAGTATTAAATAATTTCGACATTTTAATATATATATATATATATATATATATATGTGACAAATCGAAGCACATTCTGGTTTATTGGAGAAACTAAGCCCAAATCGAATCCAATCCAAATCGGGAAACATAGTCAAACTAATAAGTTTGGGCCGCGCTGGCAACAGTCATGCATAGATACATTTATCTACACACGCACACACAGCTCGCTGGGGTTGATTGTGTGTCGCGATTATCACGTGTTGACAACAATTTTTTGGTATCTGCGACGGCGCCATGGGTCACGCTTTGATATAAAAGAGCAGAACGCATCTCGAGTTGCATTTAGTTTCGGTTTGGGCATTGCACTAGAACACGAACATGACTTCCAAGGGAAATAGGAGACAAGCCTGGCTGCTGGCTGTGCTTACTTTGACTGCAACTGCAACTGCAATTGTCAATGTGACTGCGACTGCAACTGCAGTGGATCACGAGACAATGCTGTGCGCCAATGATAACACGCCCATCTGCGGGCGTAGTCAAGGCGCATATTTGCTGTTCAAGAACGAGTGCGATTTGAGGAATGCGCAGCGCGAGAATCTCATGGGCGGACCCATATGTAAGTGAAAGGGATTGGGCTCTGCCAAGCATATATACTCCATATCTATATAAACAACTGACCCTTAGTTGATGTCGCGCTGCATTATTGTCTGCCCGGCTGCGACTTCGAGTGCGATGCCGCCTCCCAGCCCGTTTGCGGTGTGAGCGTGGCTTCGGGCGAGCGCAGGAGCTTCAGGAATCGCTGTGAAATGATGCGCGCCGCGTGCCGCAGCAAATCCGACTGGCTGGTCCAGATGTGGGGCACGTGTCCACGTGGCCAGCGGCAGCCCAAGCAGCCGGCGCACACGGTGCTCGTGGGCCAGCGCAGGCGTCGCCGGCCCATACCCTGCACGAACGTGTATCGGCCGGTGTGCGCCAGCTATGCGGGCGTCAAGTCGACCTTCTCGAACGAGTGCCTGGTCAACGCGGAGAACATACGCACCCGAAGAAGTAAGCCCCAAGCACATAAACCAACTTGAAGCAGAACTTATGGCATCGAGCTCTTGCAGATTGGCGCATCATCTCGGAGGGCATGTGCGGCGAGGACAGCACCAAGATGAAGCACAATCGCAAGTGGAAGCCAATGGTCAAGGCCAATGCCAAGCCCAAGTCCGAGTCGCAGATGATGGAGCGCAGCAAGCGCAGTCACCAGCAGCAGCTCAATCAGCTGGATGAGGACTTTGAGCTGCCGGAGGATGCGGTGCAAATCTTTGCGCCCTCCACATTTCACACGCAATTCATCAGCAACACGGGCACCATGGAGAAGAGCTATTCCCTGCCTGCCCGCCAGCCTCAGCCGAGCATCCGGCGTCTCTATGGCAGCACAGCTAAAATCCGCAATGGGCAGGAGCTGGGCCAATTGCAGGGGCAGAGCTCAAAGCCGTGCGTGTTCAGTAATGAGCCCGTCTGCGGCAGCTTCAATGGCGAGAGCCGCACTTTTGCCCATGTGTGCGCTCTGATGGAGCACAGCCAGGCGGCGGGCAATGGTAAGCACTGAAGCGGCGAGGCTTAGCGAGCGGCGACTGTAATTAAAAGTACTCCACAGCATGGACCATTCTGTACGAGGGCCGCTGCCGGCGCTGCGATAAGCCCTGTCCCAGCGCGTACAGCCCGATTTGCGCCAATCGCAATGGCATTAGCTACACCATCATTAACGAGTGCTATCTGGAGCGGGTGCGCTGTAAGGATCCGAATAGCGGTAGGTTTAATGCTGGCAGCGCCACAAACGAGTCGCCTCTCACATATTCCGCCTCATTCCGCTCATTGACAGATTGGAAGATCACGCACAAAGGCGAGTGCGCCCCGCCCGCCGAGGAGGTGGCCCACGGCTTACCTCCGCCCAGTCCGAAGCCAATGGCATATCGCATTCCCCACATGCTCTACGCAGCCAGCAGCTCCAGCTCCAGCTCCAGCTCCAGCTCCAGCTCATCCACAACCACAACCTCTCCTAGACCAAGCGCTTTGACCAGGACAAGGACATCTACTCCAGGACCACGTCGCCTGCTGAGGAAGCTTAAGCGTCCGACGCCCACGCCCAAGGATCTGAGCAATCGCAAGATACGCAAAATCGAGCTACACAATTTCGAAGGCTTCGATGCGCAGCCCATTAAGGCGCCAGCAACAAGCAAATTGTGGAGCTCCAAGGATAGCTGGCAGGCGACAGACAATGTCAAGGACACGTTCACAAAGAGAGTCCATCATAAAAAGGCGCACAGCTGGCCTTACAACTGGCCTTTACCTCTGGCCACGCCCCTGCCTCTGGCCACGCCCCTGCTACTGCCGACAACAACAACGCCAGCACCGCTGAACACCCTGGCGGGCATTTCGGACGCGCAGTTGCTCAATTTTGATCTCAGATCTGCGGCGGATATCTTTGGCGAAATCGAGGCCGACACAGAAATACTCTTCATGATGGACAGCACAGCCGCAACAGCGCAAGCAGCCGCAACGGAGGCCACAACAAGTGCTTCAGCAGCAACAACCAGCACAGATGCGCCGACAACCGCGTCGCCCGCAACAACAACATTTGCTATGCCCGCAACCACAGCAACAGCAAAAGCGACAACAACAACAGCAACAAAAACGACGACAACAACAACAACAGTTGCAGCTATCAGCTCTGAAGACACAACCGAAAACACATCAAATAAAGACATGGTGGAAGCTGTTTCCACCAGCAGCAGCCTTGATGAAGCCACCAGCGAGTTCCTTGATCCAAGCACAGCGGATGACACGGCGGCAACATCAACAACAACAGCAACAACACCAGCAACAGCAGCGGCATCAACAACAGCAGCAACAACAACAAATACTGACAGCTCCAGCGTGAGGTCAAGCACTCCAAACCTGGACTACATGTCGGATGAGCCGCAGAGCACACAGAGTGGGCATACCTCAATTTACGGGCTCGATAAGAACTCGCTGATCATGAAATTGTTGCGGGCGCGAAGCGGTAAGAATATGGTCTTATAATCTGCCTGTTAAACATTTTTAACTGTAAGTTAGCAATTGATTTTATGGAGTCAGTGATATGAGTGCTCTGTGTGTTTTCTAGAATTAACAAATTATATAAGCAACAATAAGCTTAAACAATAAATTGTTACGTTTTACAAAAAATCGACGGTTAAAATACCTAAATTCTAACCGCGTGGCCATCTATTGCTCATAGTTCTATGGTTGATGCACACGTTTTTATTATCATTTTCAGCAACCATGCTACACTTGACGACTAATTTCAATAGGTTCCACAACATGACGAATTTTCGAAATCAATTTACCGTCTACTGTTCGTTTTTGAATAGCTACTGCACACATCAGGTCTAGCATTTACAGCAACCCTGCTCCTCATTGAACGATTTTTTGTACACTTGTCGAATGTGCTCCACACTTAACGTAATTACTGAAATATAACGAAAGTGTGCAACACGTTTGGAAATTCGCTCCTCCCAAAACAAGACAAGACACAAACCTAGCATTATTGCTGCTCAGTTTAGAAAAGTTTTATTAGTTTACCATATAAAAAGTTGATATGTTAGTGTTAAAGACACTACTCGACGTAAAAAAAACGTCAAGTTATTTTGCAATTAACCTATTTGCAGTGTTTCTTAATACGAATCTTACGGATAAAAAATTAGCTGTTTATTTTAAAAATAAAATAGTTGGGTTATTCTAAGATACTTATACTTAGTAGATTTTTTAATTTTTATACCCTGAACCCATTAAAAATGGGTATAAGGGTATATTGTATTTGTGCAAAATCCAAATGTATGTAACAGGCAGAAGGAATCTTCTCCGACCCCATAAAGTATATATACTCTTAATCAGCATCAATAGCCGAGTCGATCTAGCCATGTCCGTCTGTCTGTTCGTCGATCCGTCCGTCCGTCCGTCCGTCCGTCCGTATGTATGAACGAAATTGAAATTGAAATTTTAGATGTAGATGCTCCTAGTTCCCGCGCAGATCGAGTTTGTTTCCGATAATCGATAACTTACTCCGTTTCCAAGCAATCGATAAAAATCGATATCGATATCCTGTTTTTTGGGCAATTTTGGTAAATAATAAGAGCTAGAATCGCCAAACTTGACATATAGATTCCAAAATAGAATATATATATGCGTTTGATGTTGGAAGAAGAGGGTTCAGGGTATCGCTTAGTCGGGAGCTCCCGACTAGAACCTCTTACTTGTTTATCCTAATCTTATATAGTATTTGTTATTTAACAAAATGCGAATTCAATATCAAAGCTAAAAGGCCCATCAAAATGGGCTCTGTTAACCCAATTTATGTTTTATAGATGATCTTTTATCGTGATCGCGATCCTTACTGGATTTACTTCTATGTCGAACAGCAGCTGTATGTTAAATGATCTTAAAATTGGAATTCAATGATTGATTTTAATCACACGATCAACCGATCAATCGATCAATCAAACGCAGGTAAGCAACGAAATTTCACTGCAGTTCCATGCCGAAAATCACACATATTTAATGGCCAAACTCTCGTTGGCGGAAACACTAATAAGCCCCCAGCCTGGCAATATAATAAAATGACTATCCGGTTTGGCTTCAGGCCAGAGTCCTCTCGAGCTAAATTTGTTTAATTGTGCATCTGCGGCTCGTAAAAGTAGCTTTGGGCGGTCTTGACAATCCACTCCTCCGAAATGCTCGCACGTTTGCGTGTGCCACTTGATTTGATATGCAGCCATCAGGCAATCGACTTTGATCTCGGGCCCAATCATCATTGTTGGCTAAGTTTCGGCCAAGCTGCGGACAAGTGGCTCAAATAACTATTTTGCGGCTGGCTAAAACCAATGTTCACAGCAATTGCTGCTAAACTTTCTACACGCAGCTGCGACATCCACTACAATACGGCAAAGGCAGCACATAGCCACATTCGTGGCATATTCTATGGAAGTCGAGGGTTCATTTGGGATTACCTCATGCTTATTAGAGCTGAGCGTAGACGCTGGCTAATTAATTAGCTGGCTGAGAATGCGACACATTGTTTAAAGCCACAGGCCACAAGATATGCATAGCTTAGAAAAAGTCGACAAACTGCGCCAATTGTTACTTTCACTGGTCAATAATGCAACAGGGGCAAACTTCGGCACAAATCACAAATGCAGCAACAGCACCAACAGCAACATCAGCAGCAAGAGAAATAGCAGCAACAACAACTTTCGCGTGGCAACGTTGCCAGCATTGTAATTAAGACGGTCAGAGATCCGATGACTCGAACTCAGACTCCGACTCCAACTCCGACTCCGACTCCGACTTCGGCTCGCATTCAGACTCGAACCCGTACTCACACATAGTCGAGTCGATTCATAATTCGCAACAATTGCAAGCACACTTTTTTGTACAAATATGCAAATTACACGCCGATGCAGAGCAAACCGCACAGTCGCACATCTGTGAGATCAATACACTCAGAGAAACAATTGAGAACTTTGTTCTTATTCAAGAACTTCCGAAAACTGTGCTAAATATAAGAAATAGTTAGCGTACAAAAATAATGTCTTAGGCATATTTTAAGCATGAATATGCTAGTAACAAGTGCAGTAAAACCACAATTATCTAAACAGGATTCAAAACCTACATTAGCTGTGACCTACCTTTATTATACGTGATTTATAAGAATGAGAAGAAAAATGTTTTAAATATTTGTATTGTATTTACATTGTGCAGATTCACATCCTCTTGTTTCTATATTTAAAATAGTTTGTCCAGACTGACTGACTGATTGACTGATTGATAATCAACGAAAAGCCGAAAACTGACATATTCACTTTCCTTTGTTCCTTTGGTGTTGGAGATGCGTCTCAGATGCGTTTTTCCTAAATTTGTTCACATTCATTTGAGGTGTATCTCCAACTTTTCGTTGAATCTATTCCCCCCTTGGCATAATTAAAGGTCAAAGAATTGGAGGGCGAAGTTGAGGGCTCAAATTTATTACTAATAAGTAAAAATATTGAAATTTTATAAAACCTTTAAGCTATGAGCCCGAATATCATGGATAATCGAGGATCAACGCTTACTTCCACTTTATGCAATTATTTGAAACAAATTGTTTACAATTAAGTTTGATTTAATAAGTTTTCAGCAGCAGATTTGAAATTTTAATTGGCCAGAAATTAGTATGCGATTTTTCTCGAAGTGTATTTGTCTGAATCTGCAGGTCCTTTATCAATGAATTATGAAAATGATCTTTTCCTCTGAATTAAAAGTTTTTCAGAAATTTCAAGAGGAAAATTATGGAAATGCTGACTCGGTCAGACCAGAAATAAGTATGCATTTTTTCTCAAAGTGCATTTGTATCTGAATATGCGTTCATAATGTGCACAATGTGCATATATGGGCTGCTGCTGCTGTACACGGGTTAATCTCACTTAAATGCATTCGCACTTATTCTGATTGGTATCATTTACAATGCATCTGCGCAGCCGCAACCCGTTTGCCGTTGGCCGAGGCCTGAATGGCGCCAAGGCGTTTCGTTTGCCCGGCCGAGTGAGTGTCAGATACATGGGATTCACTTTCGTTTGGCGTTCACGTTTGCGGCTTTTGCTTTCAGTCTCACGCGGCAGCTCGGCTAGTTGCTGGCTCATAATCCCGACGACGACGACGACGTCGACGAAGACGACGGCAAATGCGATTCAATTTGCCTCAAAACATGCTTCGCGCTGGCTCTGACCCAGAAAGCGACGCACTGGCATCGACTTTGACTTTGACTTCGAGTCGGACGCCAATGCAGCTGCTGGCGAGGCAGGAATCGCAATTCCGGTGTGCTGCATGCCTCACGAGCATTAGATGTGGCTGTGGCTGTAGCTCGTTAGTCGGCACATGCGGTTGAGCTGTGTGCTTTGTGATAAAAGGAGTAGCCGGTCGCCTTCAGTTTCCATTTGTGTTTCACTCGGCCAGCCGTGCGGTGCTTAGCTTAGCCAGTTCCGCGAGAATCGTCGCCTTCTGTTTAAGATCCAACACAACTATCCGCATCAGTATGTCGCTCTGGCGTTGGAGCATAGCTGCCCACATGGCATTAATCTTGCTGCTCCTGCTGGGCCTTGGCAGCGCACTGGAGGAGACTTCTGCAGCAGCCGCCGCCGCCTCCACCTCCACCTCAGTCCCAGCCCCAGCCCCAGCCCCAGCTCAGCTGCATATCGAGACGTCCCGCTCCCTGCCACGTGCTGGCGGCTCTCTGGTCGCCCACAGTGATGTCTACATAGCGCGCAATCAGCGCGAGTGCTTCGAGACGCGCAACCTGGTGTCCTGCATCAAGTACAAGGCAACCAAACTGATCTGGAAGCTGGCCACCAACGGAATGGGCTTCTTTCCCAACGAGTACGAGCGCTCGCTGGGCGAGCAGAAGCCACGCTGGCTGCGGCTGGTCCAGCTGGGCGAACCGGCCGACGAAATCGTTGTGTTCAACAATGCCAAGAGCCTGGCAGGTGGGTCCAAGTCAAGTCTTCGCGAGTGGGAAAGTGGCTGTCCCAGCCAATTAGCTGCTGCGCTTTATGCGAGAGATTGGCCTGCTGCTGGCCACATGGTTTTCACCTTCAGCTGCTGCGCTGCGCCTCATTTTGTTTGGACTGCAGAAATCTAAAAAAAAATAAAAAAGAAGTGATAAACGGCTGCGGATGTTTATCGCGTAGCTAATTAATTAGACTCAACGGAACTTTGGATTATTTTATATAGCTCGCTCAGTTTTTATTTATTTGTCTTTGCCTTGGCTTGATAAACACGCCTTTACTTACGCACATCTCATCTCGAATGCTTTGCAGGCGATAGCGAGCTGGTGAACATATTCAAGTTCCTGCAGCGCGCCGTGGAGACCTTTGGCCGCAATCATGGCCTGCAGCTGGCGCTGCCCAAGGAGACGGGCGCCCGGGTGCTGGACGAGGCGGGTGAGTACCACGTACTACAGCCGAGGCCAACTAAGCTCAACAGCTCCGATTCGTCACAGAGAGTCGCGGGCATCGCAAAAAGAAGAAGTGGCTCATCATATTGCCGTTGATCATATTGATGAAAATCGCACACCTTAAGATGACCTTGGTGACGCTGCTGCTCGGCGTGCTGGGCATGAATGTCCTGCTGGTGGGCGGCACCGGCTGGCTGATACACTATCTGAAGTACAAGACGCTGTGCAAGATCCATCCGCACCTGGTGCAATCGCACTCGCACGTCTACGACTCCGATCCGTCGGACTACTCCCAGTTCCTGGGCAGCAGCTACTCCAACGGCTATGCCGGTTACAGTCCCTCCAGTCCGCACGAGATCAATGCGAACGGCTACAGCAAGGACTGGGCGACGAGTAAGGCCTATCACGGCCATAACTATCTGGACACCATCAGTAAGCGGATACAGTAGAGCTTCTGCGCGTGAACCAGGAATGCGCCCGCCTTTCGGCTCCTAGTAAAATTGTCGTCATCGTTGATATTGTTTTAAAACTTAACGTAACATTAATTTACATAGGCAAGCCAAGTATTTAATAAATGAAATGTTCGCAACAGTTGCTCAAATATTTTCCGCTGCGGCGGTGGTGCGCTGGTGCGGTGGTGCGGTGGTGCGGCGGTGCTTTGCGTGTGTTTACCTTAGTCTTATCAGCGGCACGCTTTTGTTTACCAAACAATTTGCTTTGGCTGCCGAAAAAGTGGCCGCCGAAGACTCTGCTCAAATTGTTTGGCCAGCCAACTACGCACCAGCGCCAAAATCAATATGTTTATATCATTTGTATAAATATAAAAGTTGCAGACCAACAGGCCAACAGCCTGCCTCGACGCTATCTCAGTACATGTGTAAATGGTTTAGTTGAGCAAATATGATTTAGAAGGCGCTTTTCCTGCTGCTGCTTCTCTTCCTGCTGCTGCTGTCGCCATCGATTGGATGACGAGCGCTCGTTCGCGGGTAGCCAATATCTCCTACTTCAGTTCTGTTTGCGCCCATTTATGGCCCCCATCAAAAGCTGCCCAGTTAAGCGCCCCGCAAACACAAATGATAAGCCCCCCGTCGGAGCTGGCCCACGTGTTAAATGATCCCGAGCAGCGGCTAAATTTGTGACAGCGGCTGTTACCAAGGCTCGGCTAGGAAATGCGTTCGTCCGACATCAATACTCGAGTAATATTATTCATTTTCAAATATATATTTAAAAAACAATTTGTCAAAAATTGTTGCAGAGTATATGTAATTGCGAATAGAATTAAAATGACTGCATGTAAATCAAGCCCAAAATCGGGTAACATTCGCTTAGTTAGTTGAGTTCAAATTTGGCTTAGAAATCAGAGATTATTTTCTTGATATGTTTCACTTTTTTTGGATTTAAAAATATTTAATTAAATATCTTATTATATACATATATTAAATATGATAATATTATATTTTAAATATAATTTTAATATAAAATGATATTTTTAATTTTTTTCAGGCATTCTGAAAAGTTCTTATACCCAATTTTTTGATCGAAAAGAGTTAAGGCGGAGGAGTTAAGATATATTAATGGATATTCTCGAATTAATTCAGCAAAATATGTTGGTTCTCATATTATTAAATGCATAATCCATCCAGGTGAGTCGACACAGTCAAAAAATGTTTATATATCAAGAGATATGGGGAGAATATCTCTTTTTTATACTAAGTATAATTTCTCTTCCTTTCTTGTTTTCTGTATTATATATCAAGAGATATGGGGGGAATATCTCTTTTTTATACTATAATTTCTCTTCCTTTCTTGTTTTCTGTATTCCTATACTCTTTCTCAATTACTTTTTTCTCTCTTTTCTCTGTACATTTGAAGTTCAGATAGATAACTTTTACAATCTAAGATAAATGGTCTTGTCAAGTTGGGCTGCCTATATTTATCTAATCTGGGTAATTAGACCTTAGGTAATTAGCCGCGCTATATGCTAATTATGGCATATATTTGGTCAGTTTCTCGAGCGTGAGGGTAAATTCATTAAATATGTACTTTTATTTAAGTAAATGACAAACTGCAAATAAATGCAAAATCATGCAGTCGCAAACAGGCCCGTTTTAATAGGCCGAAGAAGACATTTCGAACCCATTAATTAAATATAATATATATTCTTGATCAGGCCGGCAAGCTGAGTCGATCTAGCCAAGTCGGTCTGTCCGTCTCATTTTGCTTTTGTACGAGTTAGATACACTCAGCTTGGTATGCAAGGTTTCGTATAGTAGACACTTTTGCCAAAACATTTGTGAGGGTAGCTCGACGCGAAGATTATGGGATATCCCAGTCAGGCACTGCCGTCTAGAGCTCACTTAATTGTTGAGTTTAGTTTGTTTATACTCTATACGACAGGCCATATAGATAGTTAATTGACATTAGCGCCACACTTTAGAGGGTGCTACGTAATATCAAGATGCGTTCCCACACCGAGGTGACGTGCTGTGCTAGATAAGCACCGTGGACTGTCATTATAAGTATCAGATGGATCGCAGTCTTGCTGCCAAAGGCGACCCAACTGCGTGTAGCTAAAAGCATAACAAGATGCAGATCTGCGAGTTGCCCACTTGGCTTACGAAGGACTACATGCAGTCGCAGCTTCGAGCTTTCCACAAGGATCCGCAGCTAAATGTGCTCAAGCTGTGGTCCAATGCGGCCACGGGCAAAGCTGAGAATTATGTGGGCATCGTGACACGCATTCATGTGGAGCTCGAGGCGGCGGCGGGTGGGGCAGCGCTGCAGCGCACCTATCTGCTGAAGGAGGCTTGCCCCAAAGATGCGCCACAGGCGGGCCTCTTTGCGGAATACGATGTGTACGCACGCGAGATGGACATGTATGAGCACATTCTCCCCAGGATGACGCAGCTGCTGCGCGAGGTGGGCATCGGGGATAAGCTGCACGCAGATGCTGTATGCATCGACCGGGAGCAGGGCATCATGTTGCTGGAGGACCTGACGCTGCTCGAGTATAGAAATGCCAATCGTGTGCAACAACTGGACCTGGCCCACACTCACATCACGCTGCAAATGCTAGCCAAGTATCATGCAGCCGCCTTGGTCCTGAAGCAACGGCATCCCGAGCTGATGACAAGGCGTTTTCAAACCAGTTTCTTCAGCCGTGGCCCCAAGGGCTACGCCACGCTCTTCACGTGCCTCTTCCGGGGACTCATCCGCTACGTCCAGACGCAGCCCAAGTTGAAGGCGCGGTACCACGCCAAGCTGACGCGTCTTTTGGACAATCTCATGGAGTATGGCGCACGTGCTTTCGATGTGAACGATGACGATTTCCAGACGCTGACCCACGGCGACTGCTGGACTACCAATATTATGTTCCAGTACGACGGGAAGGGCCAGCCAACCACTGTGGTGCCCATAGACTTTCAGTTCAGCACACGCACCTCTCCGATTTTGGATCTGCATTACTTCTTCAGCACCTCGCTGCAGGTGGATGTGCTGGCCAGGGAAACGGAGTTGGTGCAATATTATTTTTATGCACTCAAGCGAATCCTGGGCCAGTTCAACTACGAGGGCAAGCTACCTAGCCTTTTGGAATTCCAGCTGCAATTCGAGCGCCGCAGATTTCTATGTAACTAAATCTTTACCTAACACATTGGGAATCGGTTTCTTACACAGAGTCTTTTACATATTCTAGGCGTTGTAATAGCTTTGGTTTTTCAACCTCTGATGATATATGCTGGCGATGAATCTCCGGACTTTTGTAAGCTTTATCAGGACACAGCGGAGGCAATTAGTTTTCAGGACTCGGTATACGAGAGTGGCAGGGCACAGAGCATTGTAGCCCATTTACTGCCCATATTCGATGCAAAGGGGCTGCTCGACGAGCAGTAAAATTAAATAAATGCCTTTCTTTCGCCTCGTGGAGGCTCACCCAAAATTATTTGACTTCATAATCGAACCCCGACTTGTGATGTATCAAATTTTGACATATTTTATCAAAAATTCTATGCATATATATTCTTTTTTTTTTTTTTTTTAGTGTAAAACACATTTTTCTTTGCAAGTTAATATATTTTTTTAATTTTTTTTTTTTTCAAATGTCTGTATTGTATCAATAATAATAAAAAAAAAAAATAATAATAATAATAATAATAATAATAATAAAATTAATAATAATAATAATAATAATAATAATAATAATAATAATAATAATAATAATAATAATAACAGTGATAATAATAATAATATCAGCAATAATATTTGTTGTTCAAATAATATTTGATGTTATCTATAAAAGCTTTTGCCCCACTGTGCCCCACAAGCGCTGACAGCTTTTTTGGGCAGCTCCAACCCCAAGCAGCAGTGATAAGAAAGCTCCGGACAGCTGTTGGGCCAACAAACAAAATGGAAAGCATTCGCCTTTGAGCTGGCTGTGTGCGCGGCACGTTCAGTTGCAACTTCGGGCTCACGCAGCGTATACGCAACGAGCGCTCCTTGGTGCTGGCGAATTGCTTTAGGGCCAAGACTATAAAAGTAAGGGCTGTGCGCTAAAAGCCAACAGATGGTCGCCGGCTGTTAACGCGCCGAGTTATCGGGATCGTCAAATCTGAAATGAAATGAAACGCTTGCCGCACATTAAAGTTATAATAAAAAGTGCTCCAAACAATTTCCAAATAAAGCTAAACAAATAGCAAAAAATAAACCAAAAAAAAAGAAAACCAGAAAAATTTAAATAAATAAAAATAAATTAAATATGCAAAATGCTGAATATTCATAAAATGTTCTGATGCGGCGAACTATGTTCGCAGTTGGAAAATCATTTTGCAAATCAAAAGGTAACAACAGAAAATGTGTGGAAAATGTTTTTCTTGTTTGTTTTTGCGTGCGTCGCCATTAAAAACGTTGAAGGCGTGAAATTTTCATAGAATCCCCCTCAACTGGTACGCGGATATTGTCTAATAACGTGCCGGACGCCACACTTCCAAATTGTGAATTTCAATTGTGAATACGGTCTGTGTATTCGGATCTCTGTATTCTGTTCTGCCCAAGTGCCAAGTGCCAAGTGCCAAGTGCCGAGTGTGTAATCAAATTTGGAATCTGGCGTAATGCGAGACGACGTGTGCGGCCGACAAACCTCATCATTACGATTCTAACTATCTGTTCGCTTTGTGAAAATAGTGGAAAGTGCACAAAATAATAAAATACAAGAAAATAAATCTAAAAAGGAAGTTGTAACTCAAGCGGAATAAAATTTGAGTGCCGGAATTTGTGCAGAATGCTTAAGTTTCGCCGAGCAAAGGAAAAATAAAGTGTAAGCGGACGTTTTTTTATATTTGGTTAATGTGGATTTGCGGAAATGAAGAGCGGAAATCGGTTTAAGTGAGAACTAAAAGCATTTTGGTCACGCAACAAAATTATGAAAACCGAACAAAGCGCAATGAATAAAATGCTTTTAAACACACAAAAAAACTAATTGGGCAATGAAATGTGAATAAACACCAGATCTTTAAATTCTGATATTAATGTGCATTTACTCGGCTGCATAAAAAACATCATATTCAATTAACTTTCGTCGGAAAATGTTTGGATGTGTTTTTGAAGTTTGTTTGAAAAATTGGCTTTGAAGTGTTGCAGAAACAAATAAATACAAATAAAGCACTTGAACAAGCTGGTTTTGGTTCCCAAATACTTTAAGTCCGTATTTTATTAATTTAGATTTAATTAATTTTTTTGAAAGTTTCCAGCAACTGTTTCCCTCCAGTTTGAGATATTTTATTCAAAAATTAACAAATTAGTATATGTATCAAGACTGCAAACTGGATTTAAAACGAACAGATTTGAAATTCCAATTTATTTTTCTAATATTTTTCAAACCTTGAGCCAAATTAATTCACCAAACAACAACTGAACCTTATGTGATTTCTTGAAACATTTTTGCTAGATGCCAATTATGGGCATAGATCGAAAGGACTTGCGACATTTGCAGTAAAACGGGCAGCTACAAATTACAATTTTTATTGTTTAATGAAGATTTTGAAAATATTTAAGACGAGGTTTCAACTTAAACCTGAGCTTATGGATAAGGAAAGCTAGGGTTACGAAACGAAGCTCAAGGCAGCGAGTCGGAACGATGCGTAAGCCAAATGATATTTGGCTTCCAGAAATACTCTCCGTTAGTTTAAGGTTGTTTTGTGCATTAGACCAACTTTAACAACCAACTTTATTTTTCATGTTTTTCGAGCACAGGGCATAAAGTAGGTACGTTAAGAGTCGCTGCTGTTAATTGACACTGTTCTGAGATAATTGCATGCAAATTTGAATATGAAAAGTTGGAAGTCTGTCAGGTTTTAAATTGGTTTATCGTCCTGAGCTTGCTGCGCTGATATAAGTAATTTTAATTTAGTCTGACATTTGAAGCAACGCGTTTTCCAGTTTGTTAAATTGGTGCTGGCTGGCAGCAAATTTTCCCGATCTGCCAGTCAGCGGTGCAGCCAGGCAGACAGACATGAGTAGGTAGTGAATAAAATGCGCAGATGAATGTATGCAATAAAATATGCAAATAAATGTATATGCAAGGCGCTGGCTTGTATTTCCTGCGGGAGCAGCTGGAAAGTAAAAGTGTGCAAACCTAAAGCTAAAGTTATTTAATATATATGTAGTATATATGCGAAGTCTACTGACTAGTGTACTAAAGTCCTAAGTCTTGCATATGCTGCCAAAGTGCAAGGATTTATTTGGAATGTTTGATAAAAATTTATTTGCAACACAAGTGCCATTCTGTGTCTTGCAGTTGAAGTAAAATATTGTGTGACAAGGATTAAGGAAAACAGGTACAAGGACTCCGCTGCAGCAACAACAACAACAACTTCATATAAGTAAAGTCCCATGAGTGCATTTCAGGTTGCACGTTGAATGAATGAACAACAAGTGCTATAACTACAGAGACAGTTACATATACATAGTTATAGCTACTTACAAGGGAAAACAGGAGAACAATAAGT
The DNA here is from genome assembly GCF_003285875.2 of Drosophila novamexicana. Lineage (NCBI taxonomy): Eukaryota > Metazoa > Arthropoda > Insecta > Diptera > Drosophilidae > Drosophila > Drosophila novamexicana. The sequence continues at coordinate 800,317 of NW_020824827.1, read as the reverse complement.
GCGACACAAAGCTGGAGGCAAAGGGGCCACATAATCAGGGGCGAGACATGGTAAGTCTGATTGCAATATAAATACTTGAAAGTGACTCGTTGTTGTGCCCAGAAACCTTCCCAAATGAGATGTTAACTCGAAGTAAAATTACGTTAGTCCTCAACTTTGTCGTTTTGCGCTTTTAAACAAGAAACAAAAAGTTTCCACTTGCTGGGTAATTTATTTGTTTGGCTGGCTCTGTTGTGATTCTTGATGGCGCATCCCAACATACTTGGCCATATGGCAGTTGGCATCATTTCATTTTACATTTATAGAGCCTCTTATAAACTGACTGCGCCTGACAGATGAACAGCAGCACGTACTGCTCTAAATTTAATTATATCTCTTCGAGTTGAGTTCAATTTAATGAACTGAGAGCAAAAAGGGGTCCGGCCCGACCATAAAATGTGGCTGTGCGTCATTTTTGGTTGATATTATTTCAGGCCTGTGCATTGATTTGCAAATATTTTAGCCTGGTTAAACGATTTTTAACTTGTTTTTGTTTTTCTTTTGCAAGCACAAAACGGGATTGAATATAGCCCAAAATCCAATTTGCATTGTTATCCCAGCGCTTGACCCCCCAATCGAATTAATTGCTTCAAAAAAAACATTTATTTTATAATATCCTCAAATAGATTTTCTCTTGCTGTTGTACAACTCGTCCGGTCGTCCGCAACCCATCAATAAATCGAATCAGTTTAAGTGATGTAGCTACACAAATGAATTTGTAACATTGCCTATGAAAAATTGAGACATTTTTCATGTGTAACGCCTAAGATCTTAAGCTCCGTCGTTTTCTGTAAACGGCCATAAAAGTCATCTAGCAATAGAAATAGCATCGAAAGGCAAGGAGACATGCCCTGCAGTACAGCCACCTGACAGCGGCACGAGCACAAATAAATCACAAAAGTGGCTGAGCCAAAAATGGAAAAGCTGCAAAAGAAAAATGGGTTAAAAGCCGTTTTGGGGTTTTCTTATCTTTTTTTTTCTTGGCCATGGCATTTAATATCTTTATCACGCAGCTTAATGTGCAAATGTGGCTGGGCTAGAACGCAAATAGACCCACGCAGTGAGACGGGGCGATTCGCGCCGAGCGTTGACAGTTTGAAAATTATTCAAATTCATGACAAGTTCTATGAACTTGAGGCTACTTTACATAATTTTCTTGTCGTCAACTTTCTGAAAAAGTCATTTCGCAAACGCTCCAATGAGATATATATATGGCTACAAAGAAAATAACCAAACAAAACTGTAATAAATTCCAAGCAAGAACTCGAAGCGCTTTCCCTGACATGAAAACTCAATTTGTACTCATTCGCCCTTCTCAGCGATTCTCACGAAATGACTAAGAGGCCGTGCTTGTTTCCCCGGAACACGAAACAAAACACGCAATTGGTCAAACTTTTTAAAAAACAAAACTTTGTCTATTGTTATCTACCTTTTTGGGAACTTTTAGCACTTGTAAATAAATATTTGATGCTTGCGTATCTATTACACCCCTACACTATAAATCTCTTACTTGAATGTGTCCAAAGACAAAGTTTTGTGGTCGATGCAGAGACAAACATTTGTCAATTGTCATTTGCAAACTTTGAATTGCATTTATTTGGCAAGTTTGTGTGCATTTTGTCACCAGCTCAGCCCAATGGGAAATTCAAAATCAATATTCAAGTTTCACAGCGGATGAGCAACGATTAGAAACATGTGTGCACATTAACTCTTTTGGGATGTTTTTAGTCCCCCGAACAGCGTCTGGTGCGACAAGGTGCGACCCTCTCTTGATTTATGGGCAACACATTAATCGCACCAACCGATTGTGCTGCATACTTTAGGGAATCTGAATAATGTGCTGCTGCTGCTACACATCTCAACCTCTATTTAGGTTGGCTCGCTTTATTGACATTGATAAGTACGCGCCCATCTGCTGCATAAAATTACGCAATTATCTTAAGCAATTGTCGTCATTTATAACCCGAGTACAAATCGAATGTCGGCCTGTCTCTCGATATATAAAAGAGATGCGCCCCATTGCGTAAACATAACATTACAAATAATTGAGGCAGTTTCTGCCCCCTCATTTCTCATTATGAGTGCTTCGGCTTGCAAGGGACCTGGCAACGCTCTGACAGAAGTTATTATTTGTGTTTCACAAGCTTCTAAACTTGACTTTAAATTTAAACAGAGGTTTAGTTGCCCTGTCAATGAGGAGGCGTTGCATAAATTACGAAGCAAATCATGTAAACAGAGCTGCGAACGATTTTCTAGAAGTCCAGAGCTAATTATAAAATTCACGCGTAGCTGGGAAACGCCAATAATGGACATTAATGGGGCATCAACGATTCTTAATGCCCTTTTTGTTATAGCTGGATCCATTAATGCGTACAAAACACATTAGAGAGTTTTCCCATTTTGCGGGCGTGCAACAGTTACCGGGTGAAAAGTTTTTCACAAGAATTTCATAATTAACATAGTTAACATTTAGCAACATTCAGAGTATTTTAACTGCGGCCACATTTCACATATTTTCCGTTTTGTTTTCTGCATAAATTTAATGCAGATTATTGAACACTGGCCACTGGGGGAAGCTATATGAAAAAAATCATTTCAGGCGAAACTTTTTTAATTAAAAACATTTTTCTCATGCTTTGCTCTGATGTGTTTCAACTATGTTCATTATATTTATAAATATAGTGAAAATTATAGATTTACGAGAAGTTGTAAACAAATGCAAGAATCTGCCAAACGCAGGCAAATAAATCCTGCTGTAAACAGCAAGAAATGTCATTTTATTTGTGATTATTTTTATTGTAATATAGTTCTTTATCAAAAAGTGCTTACTTCTACTTTTACTTTTACCATAAAAACAGCAAAGTTTTATGGAGTTTGTAAGCCTCTGGCATCAAAACTCAAAAGCATGCCAAAAACCAATAGACAGTGAAAGTTTTGGCATAAGCCTAGCGGCGGGCACTGCACGTGTTCGGGGATAGTTATTGCCGTTTATTTTTAGGCAAATTCTAAGGTCCTGTTCGGGGAGTTGCGACAGTTGGGAGCATGTGTGCGTTTGGACCAGCACTTAAATCACGTTTAACACACACACGCAATGCCAACGAATCCCTTTTGTCCTGATACCCTAAACCCGTTGAAAGCGTGTAAAAAGGGGTATACTGATGAATATACAGAAGGAGGCTTCTCCCTACCCATAAAGTACATTTGATCGCAGCGACTATAAAAGCCATATAACGAAAAGATCAAGTTTATTTTAACTGCCTGATAACTTGCCTCGTTGAAATCGATACCTTTTGATACTGTCCAGTTCCCAACACAATTAAAAAACAAAAGAACTTATTTGTGGAGCTTAAGCCGTGGGCTTTTTTATTAAAACATAATTTATTACCAATTTGTTGCCCTGTAATTTTTATAAAGTTCGGACAATAAATAACGCAGTTACTTAAGAGCATATTTCCTATAGTAAGATTTAAAAGGAGGAAGAAGCACACCCTGCGTATATGTGTTGTTGTCTTTGAATGTGTAGAAGAAAGGGAGCATTTTTGGCACCAGGGTATCTCCTAGTAGGTTACTCCCGTCAAACGTGCTCTCACTATTTCTTTCTCTCATTTTTATTGTGGATAAAGTAAAGTCTGATTCAAAGACAGTTTTATTTCTCAACAGATAATCGCCATGAATCGCACTGAATTTGGAATATTGCCGCAATTCGAAAGCTCAGCGGAGATATTTAAAGCGATTTCGAGAAACAGCAATTTTGATCTGATTGGGGAACGGCGACATTTGGCTAATTTTCCCTCGCTACACACAGGCGATGTCAGCAGCAGCAGCATCAGCATCAGCAACAACATCAACAGCAGCAGCAGCAACAACAACATTAGCCACAGCAACATGACAATGTTGCTATTGAACAGCACAAACAACGAGAGCAACTTTATGCCCGCGGACATGGATCCGGTGCTGATGGATCAGTATCTGCATAACCGTGCCATCGAGAGTCCCTGGTACCATCTGCTAATCGCCATGTACAGCGTGCTGATTGTGTTCGGAGCCATGGGCAACATAATGGTGGTCATTGCTGTGGTGCGTAAACCAATCATGCGCACCGCCCGCAACCTCTTCATCCTCAATCTGGCCATCTCGGGTGAGTTGGGGCTTGTGTCTGTGTGTGTGTGTGTGTGTTGTTTGACGTCGAATTGACATTTATGGCATGTGCTCGTTGGCCATTCGCAGACCTGCTCTTGTGCCTAGTTACCATGCCGTTAACACTAATGGAAATCCTTTCAAAATTCTGGCCATACGGCTCCTGCGCCGTCCTGTGCAAAACGATTGCCACGCTGCAGGCGCTCAGCATATTCGTGTCAACCATATCCATAACAGCCATCGCCTTCGACAGATATCAGGTTAGTAGAACACACGCTGCACATTAACCATCATGATATTTAACTGTTATGACAGCCAGCGAAAATCGATAAAGGGCCTTTGGAGGGTTGTCGTCTGTTCTAATCAAAAATCAAAGAGCGTGAAATAATAAGCGATTCGGCGCCAAATGTTGCGAGCCACAATTGTAAAACTGATGATGCTTAAAAAGATTATGCCACTATTTTTATTAACACTAAATAGCCTTTCCTTAACTGCTTTACAAATTCCAAAAAAAAAATAGGCATCATAATTGTGGCTGAAATGAATAGACAATAAAATATTTGCCGTACCTATATGGTTTGTTAGCTTTGGCTTAGCATAATAAACTGGATTTTTGTGGCTTAGAATAGTTCGGTTTTAGGATTGATTTAATTGGATTGGAATGAATAGACAAAATGATGTACTAATCTTATGATGAGTATAGTCCATAAAGGGTCAAATATTAGGGTATTTAAAGTAGCTGCTGACTTGCTTGATTTGATAAGCAACCAGCTAAAGTATTGAAAGTATTTTATAAAAAGAAATAAGTTAGGTATTGAAAGCAGCCTATTTATAATTTTTGCTTGGTTTAGTTACTAAAGTTGCCATTTGCCCCTGCACTAGGTAATTGTGTATCCCACGCGGGACAGCCTGCAGTTTGTGGGAGCCGTCGCCATTCTGGCAGGAATTTGGATACTCGCCCTGACACTAGCCTCGCCACTGTTCATCTACAAGCAGCTGATCAGCATGGATATGCCGCCAGTGCTGCAAAGGCTGGGTGTGCCGCACAGGATATCGTACTGCATCGAGGACTGGCCGCTGAGCGATGGCCGTTTCTACTACTCGATCTTTTCGCTGTGCGTACAGTATCTGGTGCCCATACTGATCGTGTCGGTGGCCTACTTTGGCATCTACAACAAGCTGAAGAGCCGGATCACTGTGGTCACGGTGCAGAGCTCGTCGCAGCGGAAAGTGGAGCGGGGCAGACGCATGAAGCGCACGAATCGGCTGCTAATTAGCATTGCGATCATCTTTGGGGTCTCGTGGCTGCCACTGAACTTTTTCAATTTGTATGCGGACCTGCAGCATCCATCGGCCGTGACGCAGAGAATGCTTGTGGCATATGCCATTTGCCACATGATTGGCATGAGCTCGGCCTGCTCGAATCCGCTGCTGTATGGATGGCTCAACGATAACTTCCGTAAAGAATTTCAAGAACTCTTGTGTCGTTCCACTGAATCCACTAATGTTGCTCTCCATGGTCACACGACAGGCAGCAACATGCAGGCAGCGGCAGCGCGTCGACGTCGCAAACACGAGCTCCAGCTCCTGGGCAACAGCGTCCAACGTGGCGCCTCCGATGGTGATTGCCTCGGCGGTATGAGCATTGCGGCCACCGAATTTAACACAAGACACACGGTTAATGGAACGCGCAGCGCCGTCACGGAATCTGTTGCCCTCACTGAGAACCCCATGCCCTCAGAGATGACCACGCTGGTGCCGCGTTAAAGCCAATTACCCGAACCTAACCACACTCAACCTCTGTCTAAAACACCCCACCCGTCTCTATCTCAGTGTTGTCCATACACATATGGTTTATATCTCTCTCTCTCTCTCTGTATGTATAATTATGGAGAAGATTACAAGATTTTGCTGCCCACGCCGGGACTAAGTAAATTTGCATGCAACAAACCCAAAAATTGCCATTTAATGCCAAAAGCAGCTGCATGCGTTTGAGATTTGTATCATTATTTTCATTTATCAAGTCGAAAGTAAGCAAAAGTTCATTCGATGTGGTTTTTTGTAGAGTCCATTTGGCATTTTGCACACACAAAAGTATTTCAATATTTGCGCACTATTACAGTTTGCAACAATACTAAATTGCCAATTTGCATTGCGTTCCCAATCCCCCTCCCCCTAGGCACAATGCCAGCTGAACTCTTGAACTCTCTGTGCGTCGGAGCCAAGGAGCAGCTGCAATTAAATACAAAACATAAAGCATGAAAGTTGCATTTTTTTTATTTAAAATTAACATATAGTTAAGAAATAACGAATATGTGTTGACTGATTGAAAGCAAAGCTGAGTTATATTTAAGTCTAGGCGGGATAATTATGAGCTCCAGCCAGATGTATCTATAGATAATGTATCTACAATTACAATTATGATTACAATTACAATAACGATTTATTTATATATATATAGACACACACTTGGTTTAAGTTTTATCAAATACTGTGATTTAATTGAATGAGCCCTTCAATTAAATTTCGGGTAATTGATAAACACACAACTCTTCAGTTATAAGTACTTGTAGATCCATATACATATACATTTATTTAAGCAAATGTTCCACTTTGTTCCTATTTACGCTTCTTAAATTTAAGGCTTTGTAAGTATTTCGCTAATGAACCTATTTCCATATTATTTACATAAATACCTAAACTTAAGCATACAATATTGATTTATGTAACATAAAATGTGTCCATAGTTCTAATTGCGTGTTTATTAATAACAATCTCAGCTAAGCCCTACGATAATAAGTACCGATGTTTGCTATAAAGCAACCGTAAATAAAATTATTAATTAATAAATAAATGTTTTAATAACTAATTGTTGCTCGTATTTTTTTTTTTTTACAAATGGCTTGGGTATGCAAAGTAAGTATATTGATTCAGATAAAGCTACCTATATATATGGCTTGAATAAATCCAGTGGAGAGAGCTCGATTGGGACAGCACTCACTTAAGATATGACGTTCCAAAACGACATAACTCCTCGCGGAGATATGACGTTCCAAAACGACATAGCTCCGCGCGGAGATATGACGTTATAGCTCCGCGCGGAGATATGACGTTCCAAAACGACATAACTCCGCGCGAAGATATGACGTTCCAAATCCACATAACTCCGCGCGGAGATATGACGTTCCAAAACGACATAACTCCGCGCGGAGATATGACGTTATAACTCCGCTTGGAGATATGACGTTCCAAAACGACATAACTCCCCTTGGAGATATGACGTTCCAAAACGACATAACTCCCCTTGGAGATATGACGTTCCAAAACGACATAACTCCCCTTGGAGATATGACGTTCCAAAACGACATAACTCCGCGCGGATATATGACGTTCCAAAACGACATAACTCCCCTTGGAGATATGACGTTCCAAAACGACATAACTCCGCGCGGATATATGACGTTCCAAAACGACATAAACAGGTTATATTTACCCGAGAGTTAAAAAAAAATCGTCAAAAAAGTTTGTTTTTTTTTAACTTATATATGTTTATTGTATTGAATCAAAAAATAGCATACATTTTTATTACAAAACCGTTAACTTAGGTGGTATCTCGCCAATCCTGGTTGGGTCCTCAGGCTTTATCGTGAAGGTACGTAGGTAGTCGGTGGGCTCTGGGGCTTCTCCTGCGTCGTGGTTGGAGGAGGTCTCTAAAGGATCTTTCTAGAGCCTTCTGACTACACACCTCTCAGCGAGGTCTCTTGTATGGGTTGGCGAATGCTTCGACTCTGAGATTACTTGGCCGAGATAGTCTAAAAAAAATCAACAAAAAAGTTTGATTATACCAACGAAACGTTTTTTGGTCAACAACTTTTTCCAACCCACCAATTTTTAATTTCTTTGAATGCCATATGATAGTAGGGATTCGTACGAATTTAAAAAGGTATAACATTTCAAATTCAGACAATATTTACTCGTGATAGTCATTTATTTTTAAGTTCATTTAAATGGCTTGGGCAAAGTGAGTAGATTGATTCAGCTAAAGCTGACTACTTTGATGGCTTAAATAAATCCAATCAAGAGAGCTCGAGTTAGACCTTACTTCACTTTGCAAAATAAAATTTTGTAATTACATTGGGATACATTCTGCAAAGAGATTTAACGATCTTTGGATAGCAACACTTTATGACAATATATAATTAATAAATAACATTGTAGAGGATTGTCTAGAATATTTATATGCTAAATAATATTTACGAGCAAATATTAAAACTGGGTTACATTCAGCAAACAGCTTTTTTTTTAGCTGTTACATCATGATGTAGAGGCTGTATAATATACATAAATATCCACATTTATGCACATACATAGGTTACATGCTGCAAATAACTTTAATGATTTTCAATTTTATTCAACAGCGTACACAATCTTATTGGGCTAGCTCAATCATTTTAAATACATTTTTGAATGCATACATCACGATGTATAGCGAGACTAAGCGCTAATTAGGTATGTTGTGCTGGTACTTTTTAAGCATTTGAGATGTCTGCTACATAAATGTGCGCAACTTTATGATAGCTACTTTTATATTAATTATTCTGGCAAGAGAATATGTATGCATATGTTTATTAAGCACACACACACACACAGAGTTGAGCTGCTCACCTCGAGGTACACCTGCTGCACATTTAACCTTTGGCAGCTGTGACTGCTGCCCTTTAAAGCTGTTGGCAAAAGTTGATGTAGACTCAACCAGCCATGTAGGAAAGCATAACGTTAAGAGCAATGGGCCATTAAATGGCGCAAATGTGAGCCGACTGTGATAAATATAAATGCGTGCGTGTATGGGGCGAGCGTGGGACCTGCATATGGATACTTATGTGGCAGCCAAATAAAGAAGAAGAGCGCTTGGAGACCGTAAGGCAACTGGTTTTATGTTGCCACACGCACTTCCGCAACTTGCGCAATACCGAGCTCAAGCCAAATGTTAATGTGTGTCTTGCCAAATTTGTATATTTTATATTGATAGGCCAGCGAGCCGGGGACCCATCAATCACAGTCACTTGAGCCCAGGCTAAGCTGGCTCAATTGAAGTTTGCTCAGTGCTTGAATTGACCACTTAAAGGGCGCACTCGGTGGTCTTTTTTGGAATTTTAATTTCAATATTGTGACGCTTGCCTCAATTGTGATGTCTTAATAATGCCGGCAATGCCGAAAGGTCATCATCATCATCAACGCATTTGGAGCCTAACACCCGTGCGACTCGAATGTGACCAGCGACACGCACCAACAAAGAGGTGAGAGCTGTCCACACACAACTTGGCGGGTCAACAAACAAAAATAATAAGGAATAATATTAATTAAAAATTACTTTGTGCTTGGGACTCTAAATTACATAGTTAGGGTATCTGAGCTGTCGTACTCCCCGCATTTGCAGCTTTGTGAAAGTGTTTGTTTATTTATTTTCGCTTTTGGCTGCCCAACTGGGCTGGGCTGGGCTGGGCAGCCCAACTGATGTCACTAACGAGAGTTGTCAGCCATATGCTAAAAATGATTGGAGACTCAAGAGATCTCGGCCTAACAATGGAAAGTAAAAAGTAAAAAAGCGAAAAATAAAGAGCGAAAGAAATGTTATTTAACTTTCTTCTTAGGCAAATTGCGTAACTCAAGCCGACGGGCGCCATGCATTCTAAAAAACTGAACTGCTAGACTGTTGGCCAACTGCCCTCAAGTGCCAAACGTTAATAATAATCGATTCAGCTAAGAGTCCAAAAAGCAGTCAAAAGATTTGTTATGAAAATCAATTTGACAAAGCCAGACCGAGACTGAGACCGAGACAGAGACCGAAACCCAAGCTCGACGCTTCGATTGAAGCGTGAGCAAATGATTAGCATATTTATGAGTAAAAGTGAAATTAATGAATAGAAATGAAATGCACAGAGATAAAATGAAATAAGTAGAAAAAAAGGTCGGCAAATATTGACAAAGTTCAACGCATTTTCGGCTAACTTCCACTTGGCCAACAGCTGATACGACCAACTGCTGGAAGCGTTGATCCATGCCAAAAGGTTGTGCCCGGCAACAATTTGGCAGAGATTTAAATCTGCTCGAGCACATAATGAGTCATGGACCCTTCCCATCTTAAGGCACATAAACAAATGTCAGTTCCAGTGACTGCGTCTCTTCGAGTGCTTTCTTTGCCAGTTGCCAGTTGTCTGTTGTCAGTTGACAGCTTTTTGGCTAATACACGCTAAATGATATTTTGACACTTTCCCAACTATTGGCCAATAGTTGCACGTCGAAAATTCCATGCTACATGCTGCCCCCACACAGAATGCTCCCAATTCGAGGCAGAAACATTGCTAGCGCTTTGTTCGAGCTTGGGCTGTTTGGTTATTGAGAGCGAACGGTTATTGATTCTGCGGTTCCATAAACTAAGTGACTTTCGTTTCGTTTTGCCATTTGATTTTGTTGCCTTTGAATTATCGTGGTCATGCCCAGGGCAGGCGGACGGCCTCCACTCAGTTTCTGGTCGTTAGGCACAGCTCAATGGCAACGTTTGTCACCAGAAATTAATAACAATGTGCCGCTTAGTTGGACAATTCTGAGCGACGACTTTCTCGTGCGTAAACCGGCCAAAGAAACTCGTTCACTAGCCAATAAATAAATATACACTCCAATAATATATCAAAGTCTGTGAACTAGTTTGCGAAACTCTGGCTGTCACTTTTTTACTTAAATCCAAGTAAGACTTGCTGAAATAATAAAAATCGTATTACTTGAAATTATTTGTAATCAAATTATAATAATAGTGTAATTTCATGCTTCCAAAATGCTTTCCATAATAAGGACAGAATGTTCTTTAATTAAATGCGAAAAGATTAAGTGAAAACTTTTCAAAATATTTAGGTTCATGCTACTTAAGAAATAAAATTTAAAATAAACGTTTAAAAATACATACATTTTATTTTTATGTTTTTTTAATAAACGTTTATTTTAAAACAATATCCAAATGTTATAAATTAAATTATTTTCCTTTTGTTTAAATATAGCTTAAATTATTGTAGTATGAAAGTTTAAAAATAATTATATTATAATTTTATATAGTTTATTGATTACTCAAATCGTACTTTAACTAAGCCTAAAAATATGTTTAGAAATTACTTAAATTAAAACCAATTATTAAGAAAATTAATAAATTTATGTATTCAATGAGGGGATTGTCGTCTTATTTCCAAAAATCGGACCGAACTGGAGGAATGGCTCGGCGTTTTCTCCTATTCTTTATGTCTCTATGTTGGTTGACTTATTCGCAAAGAGTTCTTTTTGTAAACCTGATCATATCACTAATACGTATCAGCCAAGCAGAAGAGCTTATCCTTTCGCTTTTCTAGTTTGCGTTCAGTTAGTTTGTATCTACGCTTCGCTTTGATCTGGGTTATTTTAATTACCGGCCTCTAACTATGCAAATTGATGGCTTAAAATTGCAGCTTAAGCCGACTGCAGCTGTAGCTAGTTTTTGCGAATGAAAAACGAAAGTTAAATTAATGACCAACTGGCCTAAACATTTCCGTTAAAATACAGCGCAGGGCGTTCGACGGTTATTGCCAGCGATGACAAAGCACATTTTGAATAGATTTATAATCTTTGGGCCCCGCGTGCATTGACAAGCAATTGCGCACAGCGCTAAATTAGCACTCGCTTTAGTTTTTCACACTTGCCGTTTTCTATTAGCATTTCAATTTTCCGTGTAAAAGAGAAAACTGCTGCACGCTCGCCGACTGTGTCAGACTGTTTACGACGTCAATGTCATGTCGCGACATTGCTCTTAAGCGCCAGCTCCAGCTCCAGCTCCAGCTTTAGCTCCATCTGCAGCTGTGACTCTCTGTGACGTGACGGGGCAACGTAAGGCGTTACGTTACGGTAACGACTGCAAACTGGTTGATCGCACCCGCCGTCAACAGCAGAGCCGTTGGCTTTGGGGCTTTCGCCCGACAGTCCAACTCTTGGCGAGCTACACGCCAGTCGCAAACGCTGCCACGACGCGCGCATGGAATTTGTTGGGGGAAACGAAAGCATAATTTGGTTTCGAAGCACACACAGAATTGGGTTTCCATTTAAATAAATGCCAAATAAAACACAGCAAATATCAAAAATCATTGCCAGCTGTTGAAAGTGAACTCTTATGTTGGGCTGCAAAGTGAAAACAAAAACGCAGCAATTGCATTGACACAGCGTGTCCAAAGTGATGAATCGAATTTCTGGCGCAAAGTGAACGGGTTTTCGGTCGGTTAGTCGGTTAGTTAGTCGCTCGTTGCAGGCATTTCTCCAACGCAAAACCATAAACCGATTGCAATTCCAATTTCCGAACGACAAAAAAAAAACAACAATCCAAACGAAAGTTTCATTTGCCGTGAAAATCGAAAAACCAAACATCGTCAAATTTAAACAAAAATTCTTTTGTGGAATTCCGCAAAAGTTCAACGCAACTTCATATAAGCCAAGTCCGATCCGAAATGTGTAAAACAAATCAATTTACCACAAGCTGCAGCGAACTCAACTAATGAGCATTATATAAGAGGTAAATCCGGACGAGAGCAAACAAAACTAATTAAAAAGCGCAAATTGTTCAGATTGAAAGTGAATTTCTGTGTGAACTATGTAACGGCGTTTAAAAAATTAATTCGGTTAAATAATTACGCGAGATTTTGCGCTTGATTTAAAAATATCACACTGAAGCGTAGCGAAAAATTAAATATTCCAACCAATTGTTAACATTTCACTGTCGTCGGGTTTACGTGCCGCTCTCTCTCCCTCTCTCTCTCTCTCTCTCGCACTCTCTCTTGCTCTCTGTCTTTCTCCATCTATTGGACTTTGAGTTGAAATCGCGCGAACGAGCTGGGCCAGGGCCTGAACTTATTCGAAGCGCTGTAATTGCCGCAGACGGCCTCTGTTATATAAGTATTTAACAGCTGGCCTACCTCAATTTACAGCTCCGGAGAGAATCGAACCCGGCTCCAAATAAAAAAAAAAAATCATATGACACTTTCTTTTCGAGAAACGGCCGTTTGAGTGTGCGTCATGCGCCTACACGAAAGTCGGCAACTGTCATCCTCAACTCAGCGGGTGGGCATATTGGTTGGCTGCAAATGTTTGCAACAGAAGAAAGCTTATCCAATCCTGACATGTTCATATATTCTCTCTATCTCGCTGTAGGCCTAATGTAGGAAGAGATTTCAAATTTGCCTCAAATCAGCGATATCACATTGCGGAACTCTTAACAGTATATGATTATGAATATGTGAGCATAATTATTTTTAGAATATTTCACTTTATGGATACTTCCTTCCGAGACCAATTACCGTAGACTTTATTTATGCACTGATAATCACAATAATTAGCCAAGGTCGCGTTTTCTAAGGGCACCTTCACTTCTGTGCTTTAGGGTATCTTCCAGTCGAGCACTCGTAATTGTTGTATTTGTTTGTGCTTTTTACCCATCAATCAACAGCAAAATGTTAATAATTTAACAGACCGCTGCACCTACAACCATCATTAACGGCAAGACTATTGATTACCGAATGTTAAATAGCTGTAACTGAAACTGTCGCAGTACGCTGGCCGTCGGTGCGTGTAAATGTGGCTGGGCCTGGTGAAATGTATCTTTCAGATACAGATACAAATACAGCGTACTCAGCGTACTTACAACCAGCGTACTTTCATTTTGCTTGCAGCTTGCAGCAACGCATAAGTGTCTGCTGCAGATTTACAACTCTCGCTTTGAGGACGTGCGGCAACGGATGAGCAGTGGCAGCAACTTTCAAAGCTGCCACCGGTTTGAGTGCCACGGCAGCAAAACGCATCCGACAGATACAGGCCATAAATGTGCATACTAGATGCATATTTGTCTGACAAATCGTCTGTGCTTTGTCAAGGCTGACTGGGACACGCTCAGGGCTAAGCGAAAAATATGCTACGCTTCCCGCAGCATGGAATTGAATTGTCTAGCTTTATAATTTGATGAAATTACGTATTAGCTGAGATTGCATAATTTGTTAGCTAAAACAATTTCATTTGGTTTACAGCTTATTTGATGTCATTTTATGACCGCACACGTTCGAGCTTTCTAAAAATTGGACCCGCCCCACAGCATCAAATGGCATTTTGTCGATATGCAACCAGAGTTGCTTTTGGCCAAACGCAAACACAGCTCGCATACAAATAACTCAATCATGCCCCGGAAAAAACAACGGAGAGAAAAAAAAGACAATCAGTGCTTAATGGGCCTGGGCTGCAGGCCAAATTGGTAACTAATTGGCGAAAACAACACACTTCACATTTTTGACGCACAGTGAAATTGCATTACACACGCCAACAAGGCTCGACATTCGGTATTCGACGTGCGCCGCAAATTGATATGAATTGACATTTAAGCGGCTGCCAGGAATAGCACATAAACCAGAGCAAGGCCCAGCAGCTAGGTGTTTCCCCATTCTGATCTACTCATTAATCAGCGCGCAAGGTATGCCAACAACTCATTTGAGCATGACACACTTAATCGAATAGTCTTGTCTCAGTTTAATGAGACGAACAAATTGAGGGCAAACCTACTTATTTGATTGACGCAGGTACTAACTGGCTGAGGTTTGATTGACTCTCGACTTCAGACACACACTTCTGTATTTCCAAATTCAATTATTGGCTTGTCTGTTTATAGATCTTCTCACTTGATAGCAAAACTTACTCATGATGATATTCATAAGCTGTACAGATGGGCGTTGAATGGGAAACTAGTAGATGCTCTCAAATCAAACTTAGACAAAGCCTGAATTGATAAGCAGGCACATGCTGAGGCTCTTTAACATACATATAACTTGAAGCTACATCTCAGAAAATATATACTAAGAATTCAAATTTTACTATTCTTTTAATGCGCGAACATTTTCTTTTAGAAAATGATATTCATATGCTCTACAGATACGAGTTGAATGGGAAAATAGTATTATTTATTATTAGATCATTAGCAGGAGTGTGTTTACACTCTTTAACATATGGTATATATTCCAACTCCTATTGTAATTAAATTATACCCCGAAAAAAGTACTTATATATTCGTTTAAATGCTAGGATCTTAAAATGAAAAACAACTTTTATATATGTGCTTTGCGCCTAACAAACGTCGGAGAGCAGATCAACTTCTTCAGACGTTTTATTACAGACATGCGTGCATGCCCTATCAAAAACCACAACTGCAGGGTATGCAGCAGCATAATCCCGACTGCTGGCTATGCCAAGTTCATGTTCATGCGTCGCTTTGTGGCAAGTGATTCTGTCTAGATGGCTGATAACTGGTTCTAGACCACATTTGGGCACAGTTATGTCAGCGACTTACAGACTGTTGGCTTTTGATGGGGCCAATTGCGACGTCCAGTCCAAAGTGTTGTTTATGACCGCTTTTGACCGCTAACTTGACGCCGTTTGTCAACTGGTTACACAAAAAACTTGTTGCAGTAGTTGTTGCTGTTGCTGCTGCTGTTGCTGCGGCATTGTCCAACTTTTGTACTTTGTGTTATTGCCATCATCAGAGTGCACGAGCGTGTCGCAAATGATGACAGCCAGCTTATTATCCCTCTCCTTGCCCGCCAGCCTACTCGACAAGAGCCTGCTCTATAAGCTGTTAGCCCCTTGTGCCTTCATATAAAGTTAATGTTATTCATATGCAACAACTTGGACGCGACTTATGATCCAATTCCATCAATTTGCATTAGAGCAACGAAGCGGCGGCTGTCACAAGTTTCTAAAGTTTTGCGAACTAATTGAGAAACTTGTGGAATACAGAGAGATTTAAGCTGAGCCGAGCTGAGCTGAGCAGTAAAAGTATAAAGGCCGCGGCTAAACAGATTAAACGCTTCTGTCAGACAAGTGCAATAACTGAGCCAAAGTTTGGCCCCCAGTCAACATATGAGGGCGGGATATTAGAGCATGAAGCCAGGTGAAGCTAAGCATTTAAAACTTGCAGCCAGCTGCCCTATAGAGAGATGCAAACATCGTGATAAGCACTCGTTAGTTGGTTCTGCCAGTCGAGTTTTGGGTTTCGTTTTGAGAATATTCATTCTGGCAGCTAATTTGCATGCAGACACCGCGCATGATGCGCACCACATTACCTCAGATCGTGCAGACTTCGTATAATTTAAGTTGGAAGCCCCAATGCTGGCAGGCTCGACAACTGAAGGCCGAATAACTTAGCCAACTAACTGATGTGCATTTCGTTGGAAACAATCTGCTGCAACTGCAATCGAATTGCAGAATGCTGCAATTGCGAATGACAAATGATTGCAGCTAATGCCCAAGCACGAAAACTTCAATAGACATCCATAACATATTGTTGTGCGTGTTTCGTGTGTGCTAATTAGTTTTACAACTGAAAGCAATTACTGGCACATCTTTCAACTTGCAACTCTCTACTATTCTTCTGGCTGCTGAGATTAACTAGTTAAAGAAACCCATTTGAAGTAGAAACTTCGAGCAACAACAAAGCGTCGATATTGGGAGCTTATATAAATGGATCCAGTGACCAGCAGCTGGAATAATTATTAATTACAAGTAATTATTATTGACAGCTTCGGTTTCTCTCATATCTCAATTCTGCTAGCACCCTTTTTTCATACAAGAACTTAAATATTGAATATAATATTCAACATTATTAATTAATTGTTCTTATAGAACAATATTTTAAATTTCAGAAAAAAATGAACTTAAAAATAGTGAATATTTTCTTATTTCTATTCTTAAAATTAATTTTGTTTTTTTTGGTTAAAATATATATTTAATATTTAAAGATATAATGTCTTGAGTCTTCTAAAAAATGCTGCATTTAAGCGCGTATAAAAATATTTTTTTATAATAACAAAGATTTTTAGCTTTCTATTTTTGTGCGACTTCTGTAGAAAGATTGGCAAGAACAAGCTGTCTGAGCTTCTGTTTCGAAGTGTTTTTAAAATAGCAGCAAGTCCTTAATTGTGAAAGCAATTTTTACCACTAAGAAAATGAGTTTTCAATTTAGACTGAAAGAAGGGTCTTATATTTAATTCTGTTTTGCAAAAAGCGCGTCTTAAATGTTCTAAGCATATAATTTGCTTTGGTTCGGATGGTTATTAATTTTCGAGCAGCCAATTTAAAATATTTTCATTTGGTTACCCGTTGATGAAGTTGGGAGGTAGTTTCATTGTGTTCCTTGGGTGGCTAAGCAAATGAATATTTCGCATTAAATGTAAGTCTCAGAAAAGCTGCAGACTGCAACTGAATGAATAATAATTCTTATAACAACTGCTAGCTGATATTAGCTTTGCAGATGTCGAAAACATTGAAATGTTATATTTCGTGGAAATCACCAGTGCACAAAGGCAGCCTTGATGCTTGCGCACATTTATTCAAATTCACATATCACGTTTCTTATGAGAACTTTAAATAGAACATTACATTTTTATAATTAAAGTAAATATTGGTTCTTTGTAAGGTCTGGCCCTTATTTCGTTTCAAAATGTGCTCCACAGCAAATGCAACGCCATGAAAATAAAATTGTTAATTTGTAAAAGCGTATATTCCTTTATTAAAAATAACCTCAGTATTAAATAAAGATTGTTTGCCGCCAGCGGACGATGCAAATGAATTAATTAAATTCGCTTTTGCTCATCAGTAATTGTACCCTGTACAAGAGCAGGCCCAATGGGCATGCCCGGCTATCGATTTCATTTGAATATTAAGAAAATGTCGCATACTTGCCTCCCTCTAGGATGAATACCCCTCCAGCTGTCGATTCTGTAATACTTTTTGTTGAGCCCCATTCATTATGTATCCAAGCAGCAGCATTTGCTGAAAACGAAGGTGAAAATTCAACATGAAAATATCGTGATCTGTTTTGTTGTTGTTTTTCATCATCAAGCGCGGCTCCACTCAAATGCTGAAATGTGCTGCAAATGTAAACAAACTGTGTACATTTTCACTTTTAATTCGCGCAACGCGAAACGGCCGCAACGATGGGCGTGAGGGGGGTTGGGGGCGTGGCGCCGCCGGCAAAGACAAATAAAAAGTCGGCGACTTGCATTGCTTGCTTAACGCCTAACAAAACGGCACGGGATGCGGTTCCGGGGGGGTATTAGACAAACTGATTAACGCGTCGGTGGTTGGGTGGTTGGGTGGTTGGGTTGTTGGGTGGTTGGGTGGTGCGGTGGCTGCGGTGGCAGCGTTGGCTGCGGCTGCAGAAGGTCACATTCGGGCCGACTGTCACGCACGTGCTGTAAAAATAAAAAGATTTATTCGCCAAATTGAGAAATTACTTGAATGTCTTTGGCTTTCATTGCAGAGAGACGAGCAGAACGTGCAACAAAGCCAGCCCAACTGTGGCATGCAATTGCAGGCGAGTAAACAAAATAACAACAAATAAATAAATAACAAGACAGGAGAAGGAGAAAAACTTAAATGAAAATGTTAACCAAGGCAATCGAAGTTGCCGGGCGTCAGACCAAATTAAAGACAAACACGCACAGAAAAAGAAGATGCAGCCCGCTGCTGTTGCCCCTGCTATTGCCGCTGCTGCTGCTTTGCCAGCTGGGGCATGCCACACGGAACAATGGAACGACGGGCGGCATCCCATTTAGCCAGCCCTTGACAACGATGGCAGGCGTGGCGCGCAACGATGACAACACTTTCCAGCCAATTCTGCCCAGGGACATCAGCCCCGAGTTCATTTCACGTAATGTATTCACCAAAACGGGCCAGTATCGCGTCTTCCAGCCCGTGGATAGCGAGAGCGACCTGCGGCTCGCTGTGGCACTGAAGCGCAAAAACTACATGCAAGAGGCCGAAACAAAGTCCAGCGAGAGGCCAACTACAACGACAACGACAACTACAGTGAAGCCGTTGCAGAGGTCAGGCCATAGCCAGAACGAGAGTTCCTCTGCGATGCAAAACGAACTGCAGGACTTGGAGGAGTTGCTCGTTGACTATGTGCAGCATTTTTTCACGGAGGGTAAATACGAGCCCATGCCGGGCCTGGTCCTGGCCCTGCAGCAGAATCACACAAGGCCCCAGGCGGAAAAACCGTTGAGGCTCGCGCGCAGCGTCCTGGAGGCTGCCAACGTGGAGCTCAATGTGCCACGTGCGGCCCAAAGCGCCCGTCTTCTGTTTTTTGCCGGTAAGCGAATCCCAGCTGCCAAGTACGAGCTCTCATTAATATCTTAATTTCCTGGCAGGCCTCAAGAAGATTATGTGGCCCATCTACATGGGCCTGCAGGTGCTGAAGAGTCTGCTGTTCGCCCTCTTTTTGCCCACCATTATTGGCAGCGTGAGTCGTCTGATTGGCAAGGGTAAGTTGAAGAGGTTATCATGACTTGGTCATAGAAGTTGTCTCCGAGCCGGGTCGATAAAGCCGGGTTAATTTGTCCGTCTGCTTGCACTCATATATTATACACTCATTACGTCTCCTTGAAAGTTGCTGTGGGTTACAATTATAATTCCTTCGACCCAGAGAATCTTAAAGTCGGAAAGAAGTTAGATGGTGCGTAGAGGTAACTCGGTGCCAGGTTGAGGGTATCTGGTAGTCGGTCTCTGCCGACCTGAGCACACTTATTTGTTTTTCAATTGTCACAACTGTTCACTTGATTAGGCATCACCACGGGCTCGTCCAGCTCTGTGCCGTTGTTTGTGCGTCCCATGGAGCCGCCGCAGGAGTTGGACTTTAGGGATAACAGCGTCAACTTTGAGGAGGACAACAAGTTTGGCTTTGCCGACGAGGCCAAGCCGAATGCTGGCTACGAATTCAACGCAGGTTTGTCTAACTGACTACACAGTACTAATTGCATTAGTTAATACCCTATCTTCGACAGAGGCCTCGCAGCAGCAGGCACAGTATGCGACCTACAATGGCAACTCGCTGAACTCGCCGACGCACTCTCGCTATGGGGGCCAGCAGATGCAGGAGACGTACCTGAGTGCGCTGCAGAGCATTGGTGCGGCCTCCTTCAAGAACTCACAAAGCCTGTCGGCGGGCTCCTCCAGCGGCATGGCAGCGCCCGGCATGGCCAAGAAGCCGGCATCGCCGGCCAACATGAACACATTCCAGACCTTCCAGAAGGTGCCGAGCTCAACGCTGCTGCTGTCCAACTACGATCCCTTCTACAGTCCCCTATTGTCCCGCCTGGACTCGGTGTTTGCCCAGCTGAAGCTCAACTCGGAGAACGAGAACTGTCGCGAGAAGCTCATCTGTCTGATGTATGCCAATCCCGCAAAGTATGCCCCGTACAGCAATCTCGTCTCGGCACAGCTCAGCCGGTGAGTATTTTTTGCGCGCCTCAAATTATGCAATGGATGAGGCGATGTGTGAAATTTGTTAAATATAACTTGGGCCGATATTTGATTTATTTTCGTATTTCAGCGAACTAAATGAACTGCGCAAGCCGACCTCAGATAATCCGGACATCCTGCGCTTCTTCAAGTACATGCGCGCGGCCAAGGATGGCCAGGATGGCATCGACTGCGAGCAGTCGTTTGTTAAATGCAAGGAATTCAAGGATTTCGAAAATCCGGCAATGCTCTCCACCTACAACGACATCAACAAATTGGTCCAGGCACGCAAATTGGCGTAGGCCGCACGAGGCTAAGGTTCGCCAAAGTTCGCTTAAGTCAGGGCCGGGGCACGGGCACAGGTGCCAGGTGTTGATGCCTGTGGCTGTAATTATGCAAATTCTACTTTAGCCTAGCCATACATGAACGCGTATAAGCGACTATATACGATATACGCACACACACACACACGCACACACATCTATCTATATATATGTATATGTGTGCGTCGGGTCGGTGGAAGGCGGGCTGTGTGTTTCGGGGCTTTAATTAGGGTGTGCTGTAAATAGAGAATTTCTTTGTGTTTAAATAGTTTAATTACAAAGCAAAACATTTACTGTTATATTTAGCCATTTAGTCAAGTTATTTAATGTATTTATTTAAATTATTTATTTAATTTATTTAATATATGGTATATATTTAATTCATACCTTATTTAATACTGTTATCCACTTAGTCAGCATCAATTGTTTCAAAGCTGTTGAAGCTCCTAAAAACGAATAAATAAAGTTTTATATGTATTATGAAGTTGACAACACGAGTTTCATTAGGGTGAAGCTTTAGAGTTTTGGGTTGGGATTAAACAAAATTAAATAAAAAGAAGGCCACGAATTTAGAAAACCTATTTTCTAAATTTATTTATTTTTTACATTTTGAAAACTTTGTATGAGAGGCAGCGCTTAGTTTTGCTGTTGATTGAATATTTTAATTGAATACATTTTAAGCCCAAATTCTACAGCAGCATATTTCATTTATAATAATGTTAGTTTCAACAAATTTCTATATTTTGAGTTTCTGCAACATTCAACCAATTTCTGTGGACATATTTTGTTCTCAGACAGCATCAACAATCATGGACCACAACATTCGCAACATACTTTTGCGCTTTTAATTTGCAATTTAGTTTTTGCCCCCTCGTTCACAGTTTCGTGCGTCCCTCTTATATATATATATATATATATATGTATGTACTATATATGTATGTGTGGCTGACAAAACATTTCCGCCTCAAAAGTTTTGGCGACCCCATCATCGAGTTGAAAGGTTGAGCTCGCACGCTATGTGAATACAGTTGCACACATATAATTATACCCTGTATTCACATAAGTGAGAGTATATACCTACTTGCCTTTAAAAGCATCAACAGCTGAGTCCAGCTAGATATATTCGTTTGACTCTGATCTCTGATGAGTTTAAGCTAACAAGCTATTAACTAGAGACTCGATCCTAAATCTCATCGGATATGAATATGGGCAAAAGATATGTTAACAGCTGAAGAAATTTAACTTTGGCGAGTAACTGCCTGTTGAGTACTTTTGGCATGCGGCAATTTATTTCTTTTGTTGCAAGTACAATTTGCTAGAGAATCGGCTAATTGGATTGCAATTGGAGCTGAGCAACATGGCAGCTGCCACAAATGTCCAACCCACATCAACATTGTCACAGGCCCGCTTTTTGGGATTAAAGTTGTGGACTGCTCAAGTTGCCTCTGTGTTGCCCCAAATGGTAATTACACCTCCGGCTGTGAGTGAGTGCAATTTTCTCAGCTCCCAATTGCTCCAGCAATGGGAAAGCACATGGAAATGGCAACCGATCTGGGAATTTCCCAATTAAATCTCAGCCGCTTTGATGGCTTTGACTTTTCGGGGGTTTGCCCAAAGAGGCGCAGCAGCCAACAGCCAAAAAAAAAAAAATGGGGCAATGCAGTTTTTAACCTTGTGTATGTGTGTGTGTGGCTGCAAGCAGTTTGTTCACATTTTGCTATGACTGTAATCAGAGCCCCTGTTCGTGGGCGGGGACGAGTCGAAACCAGTTGAGTTTGAACAGTAAAAGTGATTATTACCTGTGCTCAGCGTTACATAATCTGTTGGACGTGGTGGCTGTGACGTACGTTTTCCCGCTGATCCGCACGCTGAGTCATCGGCCTCTTGAAATTAAACTCGAATTTAAACCAAGGCCTCGACGTGCGCCACAATAATTTTGGGATTTTCTCAAGGCGCCGCCAGCCCGGACGCAAAGTCGTTGACGCCGCAGCCCACAGACCTACATAGCCAATGGCCAGACCCCAGACCTACCGCAAGTGCGAGCGTGTTGACGTCTCTCTAATAACATCTCGAATGGCCAGTTGGAGCCGTCCGATCGGGCGAGTGCCTCTCAGCTATCATCAGCATTGTAGGTTGAAGCTGCCGTCTGGGCTCTTGCTCTGCTCTGGCCCATTGTTTATGGATGTTGTTTTGTTTTGATTTTTTTTTTTTTTTTGTGCGTCGGCTTGCGGCACAAAAACAACGTTTTTGCTGGCACCTCTTTCTCGGCACTTCTCGCATTTCATATAAAATCTTTGCCGGCCAACGGCAGCAGCACAGTCGCTTGGAAGCCAGCTGAAAGGCCTGGTCTGAAGTCTTAAGTGAGCCGTTAAGGATTAAGCTCAACAAACTCAAGTGTCTATAGGAAGCATCAAAAGGTAAATAAGTCAACACCGAAAAAAAGTGAAGTGAAATGAAGTGAGACGCGTTATGCAATATGCGCAAAAAGCCAAGTCAAGAGAAAGAAAAGTGACATGGAAAAAGAAAAAGCCATGCAATATTAAGAGTGTGTATACACATGTTTATATCGGTCGGTACATATGTATATACATGTGTTGGTTTTTTAATGTGAACGCTCGATTATAAATTAATTGGGCAATCGCACTCATTTGCATATCTTTGGCAACGCAGATGGCGCATCGAGCATTTCATTGACCTTCAATGCTTAATGTTAATTTGAAAGCCAAACAAATCGAGGCACACAATATTTGTCTTCAATTTTGCAATGATTTATAGACAATAGTTTACTCCTCTTGAGCAACAATTTTTGCCAAAAAACAATTAATTTAAATTTAAAAGCAACATTAATGCATGTACATAAATTACACTTAAAATTAAACGCAAATTTACTGCCCTACCCCAATAGGGCCGTTGTTATATTCATGTAGCTCGCTTTCCGGCCGCTTCAGAGTATTTAAAGTTTCGTTAAGAGTTCACAGTTCGCTGCCTACTTCTGGGCGCCCGCATTTATTCTGCCATAAACATTCCCCCTTGCCATAATGCGCCGAGCATTGCATAGCTTGCGGCGCTTCCGAGCACTGCCATCAGCAAAATTCAATGCAATCGCGTTCTTTGTGCTCTGCTGCATTGATTAAACTGCAAATTTTTGGGGCCATCATAAGGTAGCCCCGCCCACAGAAGCACTAATAGAAAATCAATCGACCTGCTGCCGAACGTTCGACGAGCAAAAGAGCTGCTGGCTGGCGCTGGAGGGGACGTAAAGTTCATAAATGCAGCACAATTTTCCATTATTTTCGTTCACCAGAATTTCGATGCATTCACCAAATAGTATAATTTCCTCTTAACTATATGCGCAAAATATATGTTTACGTCGAATTTTTTGTGGCAGCTTGAGCAAAGCGGATTATTATTTACACCCCCGTACAATTTTGGGGTTTTCGATCGAATTAGCTACGACCAATTACATTTTGGACAGACTGTTTTCATATGGCCTCGGGACAATAACCGTGAACAAGGTTTGACCTTTTTTCTATACACTTTTCGAGAGTTCCTTGGAAATGTGTTGGTATTTTCTGACAGCATAGATTACTGCTGATTGATCAGGTCTTCGAATTTAGTTGGCTTTTAATAATTCAAGTGTAAAAAATAAGCTAGAATTCAGATAAAGAGAGAGATTTTTGCGAAAATGTGTTATTGTCCAGCACAAAGTATGCAGTAGAAATTTTTTTTGGTAAATATGAGGCGCAGCTTAAGAGTATGCAAGAGTTTGATGCATCAATATATATACATGCCTATAATTAATTTTTATTTTTTTTTTTTATGTAGTATATAAATTAAATAACAGAATTATTAATTTTGTTGCAACCTAGGCTTAGTGCCACAATATTGGTGCTGATTAATTTATATTTACGCGTTTCATTTAAGCTGCGCATTAAATTAATTTCATAAATATTTTGCCTTGTTCCCCAATACAAAAGGGAAATTTTGTAGATAAAGCAATATGTTGTATAAAATTTGTTAAATATATTAATTCACATTTATACTCTTCCTGCTTATACAGTAGATTAGCCTTGCATTTAACACAATTTCAATTACGTGCAGTTGCTTTTGCCGCCTCATTGCGGCCAAAGGGTTAAGTGAGCACAAAGTGAAGAATAGAAAAAACCCCAAGCCAAATAACAAAAAAAACCAGTTTGATTGCATTTCACTTTGTGGGCGGGGGCAGTCGAGTTAAAATTCGGCGCCAAAGCCACAGAAAGCTCGCCTATCGGTTTGTTGAGCCAACTGCGGACAGTAAACGCTCGCTGCTGGCTGGAAAGTGAGAGTTATTACGTGTGCGCAAATAATTGCAGAAGCGGCCAAAAGCTTCGGCAATGGCCATGACAAACGCGATTCCCCAGCAGCAGCTGAAAAGTGTGTCAGTTGTGAGCCGAGCCCGCAACTGTTAAAAGCCAATCAGCTTGGTCAATAAGCAAACGATGAGCGGCGCATAAAAGTTGCCAAAAAGCAGAGTACACACACACACGCACACACCCACACACGCACACACACACACACACATAAGACAAGTCCCACGTTGTGCTGTTGAGAGTCGCGCTTCAGAGCCGACAAAACAATCGCAGAGAAAACACCGATTGTCGCCGTTTTACCGGTTTGAGCCACAATTGCCCAAAATTCGAAAATCGTATTTTTTGTTTGTTGCTTGAGCTTTTTTTTTGAGCGTGCCTCAAACTGTTGTCTTGTCTTGCAGCCAATGACAATGAACGCGCTCGCCTTGCTGACCATCGTTTCCTGCTGCGGCATCGGCATCGTCGCCGGCGACGGACTGCGTCTGCCCGACCAGCAGTCGTCCAACAACATACAGCAGATATATGCCCCGCAGCCGCAGCTGCAGCCGCAGCAGACGCTGCAGTTCCAACAGCAGCCACAGCAGCCGCAGCCAGCTCAGCCCGGCGAGGAACATGGTCGCTCCTCACTGCTAAGCATCTTCGGCTTGGGCAATGACAATGATCCCTATTTGGCGCGCACCAATAGCAACTGCCTGGGCGGCGATCTGTCCGAGTGCTTCAAGACGCAGGCGCTGAACACGTTCGATGAGATCTTCTTCAAGGATCAGTATCGGTAGGTACTCTA
This sequence comes from Drosophila novamexicana, assembly GCF_003285875.2. Classification (NCBI taxonomy): domain Eukaryota; kingdom Metazoa; phylum Arthropoda; class Insecta; order Diptera; family Drosophilidae; genus Drosophila; species Drosophila novamexicana. The sequence continues at coordinate 774,344 of NW_020824827.1, read as the reverse complement.
ATTTGACTTCTCTTCTGCTGACATATACACGAGACACTTACTCCACAGCCTGTCGGACTTTGCGCGCGTGGTGCGCCTGCCGGAGACCCAGCAGAGGTCGCTGCTGCAGGAGCCCTTCGAGTACTCCGAGGAGCCGCGCTCAGAGGACGATGACTGGAATCTGCTGGTGAAATATGCACTGCGTCGCGCCGAACGGTAAGTTTCTAATGGCCTGGCAATTAGTCAAATGAATTCAAGTCTTCCGGCGCGTGGCTCAGCTGAATTAATGTGGGTCGCCACGAGTTTCACAAGCCTGTGCATAATATTTATGCTTCCGCCTTTATTTGACAACTTTTTTAATGCCCCATCCTTTTCTTGGCACAGCTTCATTAAGTCCACCGCGCTGGAGGTGGAGTGGCCCGAGGAGCTGACCGAGGCGGGCCGCTACGAGGCGCGCTTCATTGGCAATGACATTGACGACGAGCTGGATGTCGTTGAGAACAAACGTGCCGGACACTTCTGTAAGTGCACCGAGTTGCCCAGCTCTGTTAAGCCGAGACTAACCTTTCCTTTCGCACAGCACGCAAGAAGCTCAAGAAGATGATAATTCCCCTCTTGCTGGTGCTGAAGATCTTCAAGCTGAAGCTGCTGCTCTTCCTGCCCTTCATACTGGGTATTGCGGGCCTGAAGAAGATTCTCGGCTTGGCTGCCATAATTCTGCCCGGTCTATTTGCCTACTTCAAGCTCTGCCGCCCGCCCGGTGGTGTCGGTGGCGCCTTCGGTGGCGGCCTCTCCGGCCTCTTTGGCAGCAAGAACACCTTCCCCGAGTACACGCCCCAGGGCGTGGGCGCTGCCACCTACTACCATCATCATGAGCACTTCGAGGGCGGCCATGGCGGCGGTGCACCCGGTCCTTACTATCGGCCGGAGCCATCGTTTGCCAAGCCCTACAGCGACTACTACAGCAAGAGCTACCACCAGGCCGACGGCCAGGTCCAGGCTCAGCAGGTGGGCGGCAACTCCATCAGCTTCGGCGATGCCCAGGAGGGCGCATACAATGGCTATTATGGACGCAACAGCGGCAAGGACATTGCTGCCGAGCCGCAGGCGCAGCAGCAGAAGAGTTAGATCGGGTTCCGGTCCAGACGAGTCCCGGTCAGGTCGAGGTCAGGTTAGGTCTTTGTTATTTATTTTGCGCCCTGGCCATATTGCATTCCTATAAGCATATTTATTACGCTACACTGTAAATAAAATTCCAATATTAAGTTCAAAGCAAATGCTTTTAACAACCTGATGGTGCTAGGAAGGGGCGGGGCAGCTCTTTAATCGAAGGGGTGTGCTAATTAACGGTAGAAAATTTCACTATTGAATGTTTCTCCAAATGTGTTTCGCCTCGCTGTGGCTGCCTTTGAAGCTGCTACAAATAAAATGCAGCTTTTAATTAAGGCAATGAAACGCCGAGGCGAGAAATTGACGGCCAGCGCAAAGGAAAAGTGGCCTGGCGTGTTTAATCTTGCTTTTCTTTAACGAGGGCCGTTACAAATATTTCCCAATTGGCATTCATAAAAAAGAGAATAAGGGGTGGGTCAACCTTTCCTTTAATCAAGGTCTTTTAAAGAGCAAACAAACCAATTGATAATTGAGTTGAAAACAGGATTCTTAGAGTCCCACTTAAATTACGAGTTGGCCTACATTTTGAGAGTGAGCCTCTCTGAAATAATGTGTGCTTAGGTTTTCAAAGTATACTAAAAAATTTGAATATATAGCTTGGTGTTTGAACTAATGTCCATCTGGGCTTCCGCATTGGGTTGAGGACCTCGTCACGTTTTAGATGAGTTTTGAATTTTAATTGAAACAGTTTTATTTTTAGAAAACAACAAATTAGTTTTTGTTTTGTTAATATAAAATTAACAGGTCTGCTAATATATGGGGTATAGGAACTCCCAAAATAAAAACACTTCTACTTCAACAATTTTAAAATCATATTATTGAGGGCACAAGTTTTTTGTTAAGGGTTAAAGATTGGAGTTAGAAATTATTTTTGATTTTTGGAAAGGAAGCTATATTCCTTTAAATTATAATAATAATAATATATATATTATTTCTGTAAGCCATTTTAATAGAAACGTGATTCATTTCGGACCTTACCTGTGCCTTTATGTTAGTTCGATTAAAGGAAAACATTTACCAAGAGAAATTGATTCTTGCGATTTAACTTAATATTAAAATCGCTTTAAAGTCATTTTTTTATCGATTCTTGAAAGTCTCGTAAAATTAAAGTAAGTAGGAAAATTCGATATTTAGAGTGATAATTGAATGTTATTCAAATATTATTTCTGCAATATAACGAGTGCGAGTATAATATTTGTCGAGAAGCTGTAGTCGAGCTTTTGCTTTTTCTTTTCTTTTGATGAAACAAACAAGAATCAGCATTATTTACGCTGTCTGCTTATCATCAATAGAGTTCTGGCTTACTCATCAGTTGGGCTCTTCAGCCAATTATTTTTAATTATCTGCTGTCCACGTATTTCTGAATGGAACCTCGTACGGCGTGGCCGGGGACATGGTGTTGGCAGCTCAAAGTCAATTCCAAAAACCGCAGCGGCGTCCGTCCTGGCCTAGCTGGGTGACAACACCGGCAAGGCGACGGCGACGACAGCATCGGACCAGGCGACTGGACCACATTTTCCGAAAGAAAGCGGCAGCGGCAGCACTTGAGAAATTGTTATGACTTTGGCCATGGCCAGGGGCAGACAGTCAGGGGGAGGTGACTGAAGGGGGCGGCTAACTGGCTCGGGCGGACGCAATGTATTTTGATTTTGGTGCGGTTTGATTTGGGACCACGCACCGGCAACGGTTTATGGTCAGATCGTGTAGCGGTTTCTGCGCCAGCCACTTTCGTGGCGTGCCACATTTTGTGGCTCATGTTAGCCTACTTTACTCGCCTTCTTGTTGTTCCTCTTCTCGTTGCTGTTGCTGTTGTTGGTTGGTTGGTTGCAGCGTGTGCAATAACTCTGCCCGTGCATGACAGTCAAATTGATTCAATTTGCTGGGTGCACGGTCAAACGAATCATTACCGAACCCTAGCCCCAGTCCAGGCCCCAGTTCAGGGCAAACACAAATGCAATAAATTATGCCCCACTTTGATGTGCAACAAGGCAAACGTCGCGTGTTTCCAGGTAATGTGAAATTGAAAATGCCAATGCGAGTGAAATTCTGGCACTGAAAAAGGTTACAAATGCGTTGCAAATGACAAGCAACAGCTGCTGTCAGTGCCACACCAGGTGGGGCAGGTTCCAATAAGCAAATGATACACAAACCGATTTGAAGAAGCAATTTCAATTTGGTTTTCCAATATGAAGTGTACCCCAAACCAAAACAGTTGCTCAAAAAACAACTGATGCGAAACCAAAAGGAACCATTTTTCGAACAAGGAACAACTCTGAGAGACACTTTCTTAGCTTGAGCCCCAACAAATTATGTATTAAATAAATATAAAATTGAATTATTAAAATATTGATAATAATAATAATAATAATTATTATTAATAATTATTATAATTATAAGGGCAAAGCCTTGACTTAAGGCTTCTGAGCCAGGCTGGATTTGTAATCCCAGCTGAGCTTTGGCCGCAGCTCCACTTTCCCCTTTGAGCTATGAGCAAATATCTATGACAAAAGTCTCGATCACATGTCTGTTAAAGTGCCTGCGCTTAATTGCTGCAACTGAAAAGAGTTTCACGTTTGCATGCGACGCGCTTTTGACATGCCACCATGAAACAAGAAGCTGCCTCTTAAAAAATGCGATAGCGCATCGTTGATGCGTCTGTGGGAAGATTGTTGTGTTTGTTGTTGGGAATTGGGGCTGTTGTTTACTTTCAGTCGCTTTGTTGTGGCAAAGGCAGGCAAAGAAAACAAAAACAAAAACCAAAAAGTGAGCAGAACGTAAACAAAGTCAATTGGCCAAAGACAAGGCCAGCCGCGCAGCTTTTCTCAGAATTTCCTTAAGCTGGCTAAACAAGTCTCAGTGCCATTTTCCAGCTTTTGGACACACACACAGAGACACATAGACTCACACAAGGCTTGGGACTTGTTTGATTAAACGTCGACGTCGCAAAAACAAACATCGACGTCGACGTCGACGTTGACTGCGGCCTGCATTGTGTTTGGCCGCTTTTCATATAAAATCGAAATCGCTGGCGGAAAATTCGCATTAGGTTTTCTTATAAGACGACGATGTCAACAGCAGCCGCCGAACAGTCGAGTTCACAGTCGAGCAGAGCGTAGACGGAAAAGCCAACACGCTGCCGGGTTGTTTCTGTTTCTGTTTCTGTGTGTGTGTGTGTGTCAGTGTGTATATGTGTGTGCCAGGACATTTATGAAACGCACAATCTAACAGAGACTACAGTGATAACAAAAATAAGACATCAACTAAAGCAACAATAAGAAAACAAGATGCAAACATTCACTTTCTATACGCTGCTGGGCATGGCCCTCGTTCTGGCCACGGCACGCGCCACGCCCACTCTGAGCGGAAGTGATAACTCGGTAAGGTCAACTTAACCCAAATAGCAAAGCAAAGTAAGGATAAACAAGTCAACTATAAGAGTGAAAAATTAAACACCAACTCGAGCGGATATCCTGGCCAGCTCTTATCACATTCCAGGCACAGCCCAGGGGCTGCAACCAAATGTCAACCTACGTCTAAAAAATGACTTGAAATAATTGTATTTACTTATTTGTTATCAGGCAGCAGCAGCTGCTGCTAAGCTGTAGCCTTTAGCTAATCGCCTTGGAACCCATTCACAGATAAACGGAGATTATGGTAACCGGAACGAGGAGCAGATCATGATCAAACTGAACGAGAAGTGCATACAGAATGACAACCATTCGTGCAGCATGCTCAAGACGATTGTCTTTCTGGATCGCCTCTTTAAGAAGTCTAATTTCGATTTGAGCGAAAATTTCCGCGTGTCGCGCAACAGGTGAGTGACCATATCAGCAAGCTTTTAGCCACCTGTATCACTTATGTATGTGGCCTGGCTAGGGATATGCCGGACGTAGCCGATGATGCCGAGGATGAGCTGCTGCTGGCACGCGCCATGGACTCGGACGAGGAGTCGTACGGCCTGCTGATTGCCAACAAGCTGTGGCGATTCGTGCGCTCGCGTACACTGCGCTACAAGTTCTCGGACAATGCGGACTTTGTGGTGCACAGTGAGCCGCAGGGCAGCCTGAACATTGGCGTCTCGGTGCGGCCCATCGAGGCGCTGGAGGAGGGTCGCGGCAAAATGAAGAACATGGGCCCTATCCTAATGATGATGGCCGCCAAGACGGGCATGGTAGGCGCCATCATGCTGAAGGGTCTCTTCCTGCTCGCCGGCAAGGCGCTGATTGTCTCCAAAATTGCGCTGCTGCTAGCGGTCATCATATCGCTGAAGAAGCTGCTCTCGCAGAAGAAGACCATTGTGGAGGTGCCGTCACATCATGACAGCTACAGCTCCGGCTGGTCGCGTGCCCTTGACGGCTTTGTGGAGGGCCTGGCCCAGGTGCCGGCACACATAATGGCGCAGGAGGCACAGGACATGGCCTACAGTGCGCAGCAGCCAAGCAAGGTGGCGCAATAAAACGAATGAGCAAAAAAAAGAAAATCAATTGCACTACCAAAAAAATGCGAAGCTTTTTATTAACTCTTCACGAATGTTGCATTTACAATTCCCCCCGAAGAGGGGGGAACCCACGTCTTCCTCCGTTTAGTTATGTTTTCTCTTCTTTCCAGCTCTCACTTTTAATCTTTGTATTTTCTTTTTAATTGCTTTTCCTTTGCTTAAACTACAAACTCTTTGATGTACTTTATTTATTTATATTTATATTTATTGCTTATTTATATACGTTAATTATGTATTCCACAGTAAATAAAATACGTTAAATACACACAATTACAACGTTTGAGCCAACTTGTGCTCCACTTTATTATTTTATTTTATTTATTTTTTTGTCCAGTTTTTGTAGCATTTTCACTTGCTAATTTCAAGCATATTTCACTAGGCTAAATGTGTGCGTTAGGTCTCTCTAAACTAAGAACAATTCAATTCAATAAATAATGATAAATAGCAATAAATAAATAAGTTAATTATGTTAATAAGCAGCTTAGAGCACGCCTCGTTCCTCCTCCCATCAGATGTTCATATGGCAGCAGTACCTCTCCCTCCCTTCTCCTCCTCTCCTCCAGCTCCTCGCCTCCTCCATCTTTACACTGGAACGGTCTTTGGTAGCGGCAGGGGCTGCAAAGCTGCACGAATTAGCTATAGGACTTCGAAAATCCCGTTGCCCCTCTAGGAGCGGTAGAAGGGCAGCTGCATCTGCGGTTGCACATAGTTGTAGATAAGCGGTCGTCTTGCCGGCGTGGCTGCAACAAATTCACTAATCAATAACCACGCCCACACTTTACCTTCCTCTCCTCTTCTCTTTTTATAATAGTTCATCGAAAGTACGCAATAAGTTTGCAATCAGAAAAATAACTTTCCGCCTCGCCTTTTGATAGCCCGCTTGTGCGCTTGCTTTACGTGCAGCCGCAAAGTATGCAGCGATTTGCAGAGAAAGTGAATAAGTTTGTGTGTGTGTTGGTGTGTGTGCACTTTTTAATTGCGGCTTTTTTGTAGAAATAAGTGGTAGTAAAGTCGCAACAGCATAGACTTTAAGCCCATATATAGTTCAGGCAGAACTCCAACTTTCTGCACAACACAGCAATAGCTGCTTAGAAAACTTTGTGGAACGTGCTCTGCCAGGCAGCCTGTCCGCTTACCATTTATGGGTAGATTTAAAAAACATCAGTTGTTGCACATTTCAATTTTGTGGCATGCCACAAAATTGCAAGTTTGTTGAGCTGGAACATACACCGCCAAAGGGCAGGGTTGACAATGAAAAAGTTTGAAATGTGCAGCTCCCAGTTAGTTAAAAGTAATTAAATGTTTGAAAAATTAGTGTGCTGCTTGTTAGACAAAATCTGCTTAAATCTGGCTGCAATTTGAAATTGCATTACAAGTGGGACAACACAGCGTGCCATGGTCCCTAGCAAACCAAAAGTGGGAACGTTTCAGTCAAAAGCTTTCGCTTCAACTCCCAGGTTTGGTGCAAGACTTGTTCGCAAATTTTTTAAAAATTGTATTTAATTAAAGTTTTAATAATTGATTATCCCAAAATATTTAAATTATAAGCATGAATATGATTTTAACGATAAATTGGCATCTACCAAATATGGCTGGATACAACTAAAAGTTGAGCCACAAGTTGTTCATGCTTTGAAGCTGAGTCTCCCTCAAAAGTTTTTAAATTTCATTCAAATAATTTTTGAAATAATATATGGGTTGGCTTGCGGTTTAGTAAGTTATCTGGGTAACAGATTTGATTAAGGTTCGGTTCTTATAAAAATATATATATAAAGGTATGATATATAATGACAATTTCCCAATGCTATCCACAAACTTGTGAAAGATTGGAAAATAATGCTTGGTTAATGAAGCAGTCAAAGGAACTCAGACATTTAAGCTACTTAACAAACAGAATAGGAGTTCCAATTCGAGGATGGAAAATTGTCGTAGCCAAAGGCCACAGCAGCTAATATTATTTGAATTAGCTATTAATGCAATCGGGAGTACTCGTCTAGGGGATACACTAAGCCAAGCGTCGAGTTGCCCTTGCAAGTATTATATCCACAAGCAGAGTCACGCTTTTTATGCCGGGACTGAGCTGCTTCTGTTCTCAGCCCCAAACATTTGGAGTTTATAGCTCTTATGAGTTTCGAGAAGTGCTCAAACACAGTTTATCAAAATCGATTTTGATCGATTCGGAGCTCTAGATCTAGACGGACATGACTAGATCCTGCTTGTAAACCTTGTACACTTTACACTTAGGTAAACATTTCCAATTGGTTCAGGGTATAAAAAAAAGAGCGTAGGAATTATGAGAGTCTCTCAAGTGTTCATTCACCTTTTCCTTTGCCGTTCAGAGTGCGGTGCTCAGCTAAGCTATATGAGAATGAAATATCTTATACACCTGTTCGGAGCCAAGCCCGTGCAAAAGCAAACAATTCTAGGGTATATACACTACTCAGTAATCGTCCTCATAGTCAGCCTCAACGCTGGCCTCGGCCACGACCGCGGCCACGGCGAGCATCTGGGCAGAGAGCTGGCCAGGTCTGCGCCAGCGTTGGGCTGGCGATCTACCAAAGCGCAGTGGCCACATTAATTGGGCTATCTGAAACAAGGGTAAGGCTGTTTTATGGCGCCGCACAGAATGCACTTACTCTTCGCTATCCAAGAGTCCTCACGTTTGATCTTGTGGCCCAGTCCGCCGTAGGCGCCGAGCGCGGCCAGCGGATTGGTATTGTTGCTGCCATCGCTGGAGACCTGCGACTGCAGATGACTCTCGGCGGCCATGCTCTCCAGTCCGGGATGGCCGGGATGCGGTAATTGGCCGCCGCCGGCCATGGCTAGCTGATGCAGTGCGCCGGGGAACATGTCTGGCGACAGCTCGGCGGCATGCATCGGATAGTCCATGCCGTAGGGCATCATGTAGGGCGTGTGCTCCGGATACTGGTACATCATTCTGCAAATGGGAGATGGGAGGAGTGGAGGTTGCTGAGCATGCGTCCGACTTACTTTTCGCCGGCATTATCCATTAGCTTCTTGATCAGCACAATGGCGGCCACGACAAAGGCTATTTTGGAAAGGATGAGCGCCTTGAGGGTCAGCAGGCCCACCGCCTTGGCGGCCACCATGGTCCAGCCAAAAGTTGTCGCGGCCAGATACATGGGTATGTACATTTGGAACTGTTTCTTGTCCTGATGCTGCTGACGACGACGTCCGCCCAGCAGGCCACCGCCGCCGCCGCCGTCACCGCCGCCACCCAAAAGGCCGCCGCCGCCACCGTTGCCGCCACCCAAGAGGCCACCGCCGCCTCCTAGAAGTCCGCCGCCGCCGCCGCCGTTGCCCTGCAGGCGTCCTGTTGTGTTTTTGTGGAAACAGGACACGTTTTAAGCTTTATGGCTTTAATATTGCTGAATGTGTGAGTGGTGAGTGGGAGTGGGGCCGGGTGGCAAAAGTAGTTTGGACTGGATTGGATTTGTGCTTCGTGATATGATTGATGTTTTCAACAGCATCGTTTGCGCAACGAGCGTCACACCTAATGAATATAAATAATGCCAACTATGCCTACTGCTGCCTCAGGCCATTTATATGCGCCAGAGGTCCTGCCAAGGTTAGGCCTGCGACATATGCTGGCCCGGAGCTACAAACATTAGGTCAACGGGCGGCCGAATGCGGCTCGCATAACAACTACTCGAAATGTACTCCAATTGGACAGCATATGTTTGGGCTCTGATTGGGATTAAGTGACCACACGGCCAGCCAATTAGGCACAGATCAATCAGGCAACCGTGGCCATTGCCATTACCTGAGCCACTCGACGCCTTCTTCAGCAGCGCCACTTCAATGTAATCGCTGTCGTCCTCGGCCCGCTGCACACTGAACACCATTGGTCCGACGGGCACGCGTATCGCATTGCCGCTGACAAAGTCCATGAAGCTGGACAGAGCACGGCCGCTGCCCCACTTGTGCCTGTGCGCCTCGTCCAGCGGCGGCAGCCGCACCAGATCGAACAGACCCAGCTTTATGGTCTCGCCGCGGCGATAGGAGGCCACGATGCCATTGGCGACGCTGTGCAGGCAGCTGGCATTGTTGGCGCACTTCCAGCTCAGCTTATCCAGCAAATCCGTGTTCTCGACTAACTTCGGTTGCGTGGGCGTTGCTTCCGCTTCGGTGCCCAGCGCATTCGCCGCCCTGGCGCCGCTGCGTTTGTGGATGGCCGCCGAGTTGGGCGGCGCGCACAGAAGCGCCAGCAACGCGCAGCTCGCAGCGATGTACTGCAACATTTTAGTGTTGATTTATTGAAAGTTTGATCCTTTTTCTTCTTGTTTTTTAATTTTTATTCTTGCCGAGCACAGTACGGTACACTACACAGCACAGCACAGCACAGGATTAGGACGAACACGAGCACGCGGCGTATCCTTCATATGGATGTTCTTCAATGTAGTTGGCAGTTGCTGCAGCGCGTTGCAACAAGCCGCTATAAAGACTAATTACTTGCTATTGCATGCAACTCAGTTTTATTGTTTAGCCAAGCAGCAGCAGCAGCGGCAGCAGCATCCACGGTACAGCGACGGCGGCGTCGGCATCGCAGCAACGCCTAAGCATATTATGCTGTGAACCACTTTGCCACAGTTTTGATTTCAAGACAACCAACTGAGTGACGGCCATCGCTCAGCGGGCATCCAGTTGCAGCAGAGAAACATGCCATGCACCGTGGAGCAAAGAGCTTAATATTTGAGATTTCATTTCGTTTAAAACAGAATAAAAATAAGACTTCAACTGTGTTGTAACTAGAATGTATGCTATGTTCCAAGACAATAAACATTTATAAAAAAAAAAAAAAATATAAAAAAATTAGACTACATTTGTTTCTTAGTCAATGAGCAATGGTGCGTATGAGCAACATTTGAGACTCAATGCTTAAGAACTTCGTTTGATAACAAAACATAATGAAAACATAACCAAATAAAAGTAATAATTTGAATAATATATAATAAATAACAATTAAGGAAATATATTAATATTAAAGAAATATACATATGTATATATGTATATATTAAAATTCTAATAAAAGCGTATGCGTGTTGAATGTAATGAAAAAATAACCAAAAATATAATTATTATTTGAATAATTTATAATAAGTAACAACAAAATATAATTATCAAAAGGATTATATATATAAATATTATAATTAAAGCAATGGGTCGTATGAGTGTTATTTGAGTGTCAAGGCTTACGAATTTCGATTGATTTAAGTACACAATGAAATTATCATCATACATTAGTATAGTATATTATGACTTATACGCTCTGCTTTAATATTTTTTATATTATCATAAATTAAAAGCCCAAAAACTTCGATTGAAGTTCATAATCAAATTTATTGATATTGACTTACAACTGGGCGTATGAGTAATAATTAAGAGTCAAAGTTGAAGCTAAAGAGCTACGATACATTTTAAAAAGATACGGGATATAAGAAGTATGTTGGTAATCTATTAATAGCTTTAATGTTTTGTGCTTACTAAAAGGCGAACTTGGTTATAAATTGAATTTGTGAGCTTCGTTTTGTTCCACGGTGCGGCTGCTGCATTTGTTGCAGAACGACGCTTTGCTGGCCGCTTTTCTAGCCACATGTTGCACGCGACGCTTTGATCTCTGCTGGAGTTTGGCACTGTCAAGGGTTCAAGGGCTGCGCTAATTACGGGTAACACGACAAATGTGCACACATGTGCAGGGCATCCTGCTGCGCCGATAACTGCTGCCCTGCAGCCCCTGCCAGAGACCAGGCAGTGCTCTAATGTGGTTAATTTTCTGCTCATTAATTTGCGAGTAATTTGCAGAAAACAATTTTTGCAGGCAAAAGTAAAAGCAAACAAAGCCAGCGCCGACAATTAAGACAGCGCCAGCTGCAGCTGGCGTGGGGTGGGGTGGTGCAGCGCCAAGATGTGGCCACGCCTCGGCGCCTCAATTGGCTGGGAGCAGTCAACAAGTGTAACAAAATTGCCAAGATAAATATAAATAAATAATAAATAATAAATAATAAAAGAAAAGTGAAACGAACTGCGATTAGCTCTCGTTTTTCATAAGTAGCCGCTGGAACCGCATTTAACGGCGGCTCAGTTACATTCTGTTGCACATGTGGCGAGTGTGGGTTGGGGCAGCGTCTGGCTGAGGCAGCGTCAGCACCTTGTGCTGCATCTTGCATTTGGCTAATAACGAATTCACTTTGCCAGTCACGCAGGCCAACTCGAGTGCTCGATATAATTGCCACAGCTTTTGGCGCTTTGTCTATAATTTAAAGGCTTTGGTAATGGCAATCAGACCTCAACCGTTCGTTCTGTGGCACCGTTTTGCACCTGGCCACCTGCTGGCTGATTTATCTATGCAACATAATAGCCATAATCCAGACGCAGCGAGCAGGCCAATGACAGGTTGCCACTCGCCACTCGCCACTTGCCACTTGCCACTTGCCTAGTTGCAGCCTGTCTGTGGTCTGTTGTCTGCTGTGGCAACCCGATGCCAAATCTACGCAGCATTGTCCTCTTCACGGTCAATGCCAGTCAGCCACAAAAGCGCAAGTAATGCGAGGCGGTTGGCGTGGTTTCGTTTAACCAGAAAGTGAAGCAGCAGCCTCAAAGCCCAACAATGTCCAGGCAACAGTCCAGTTCAGTCCAATTCAGTCCAATTCAGTCCACTGGCCGTGACCGTGCTCGGCACGTCATCCAATGCCGTGGTAGGGAAAGTGACGCGGCGTGGCATGTTGTTGCGGGCGTTGCCATTGTACAGAAAGTGGTAATCCGATGCCAATCCATGTTGCGACAATCCACTGTGTCAGCTGTGCGTGTGTGTGCGTGTGCACGTGCATGTGCGCCTCTTAAGTTTAATGATCCTTGACTGGAGGTGCATACTACAACTGGATCCACTTCCACATCCAAACGCAACAATAATATTTATTTTCATATTTTTTTTCAGTAGAATTTTGTATACACTTTCAGAAGGTGTTATAATTATATCTTATGATACGTCAGTCTAGTCGAAATCTTCTTAACTCATACGAGGACAAATTTTATTATTTTAATACCCTCCTCCCTATATTCTCCAGTTTTTAATCACATTTCGAGGGTTCTAAAAGCCAGTTACACCAAATTTGGCTTGTCGCATTTTAAACTCCATGATATGAATATTTCACATTTTAGAAACCTTTTTCCATTCCCACCAAAAGTTCAAAATAACCCATTCCTGAGTACGTAGCATAGCGCTTTGGACACATTTTAAAGGACTTAGGGATTTAGGCTCTACATATATATTAAAAAAGGGGTCAAAGTTATTCCAGAATGCATCTTGAACAGTGTGAGGAAGCTGGAATATATCCAACTGCAGGTCTGGATACATAGTCTGGCACTCCCGACTAGACACCTCATATTTGGTTATTTTTTCTTTTACCTATTCAAAGGACATGTGCAGCTGCTGCAGCTGTTAGTTGGGCCATAACTGTGCCCGGGGCTGCTGTAAAATAGCGTCAAAGTTTTTCAATTGCACTTAACAAAATTGTGTTTCATAATTTATATGAATAATAATTTATTTACTCTAAAAGTTTTTTCGTAACTTGCGGCAATTGTCAAAAGCATTCATAAGTTGTACCTGGTATTTGTTTTAAGTTCCACTCTTTGGCTTTAAATTGGGTAAAAGGGGCATGGACAACTGTTCGATGGGCATGTAACATGGCAACTCGATAAATGCAAAATCTTATTAAGAAATTCTGCATTTAATTAATGCCTAAAAAAACTCTATACTCAGCTGATTGCGTGTGCTTTACATATAAGTCAGCAGCCCGATATATGTAGAGTATACTGCAGAGCAGGGTATCACCAAGTCACGTAAGCCCATTATTTAGCAAATTTGTTGCTGGTTTTCTTTGTGTTAGTTGCTGTCGCAGACTGTTTTTGATTGTTTTGCAAACTTTAACGTTTTTTTTTGTTAAGTTTGGTTGATTAAACGTCCTAATTGCCCGCCCTTTGGGCTAGAGCCCAAAGTAAATCGCTAGCGAAATGTGAGAACTGAATAATTCATCTGGCTAAAAGCAAGACAAATAAAAAATCGAACAGCTCTTCAAATATTAAAGCGTTTTTTCCCCCCTACAAAATACAAAAAAAAGTTCTCATGTTGCGAGTGCTTTTCAATATTGTTGCATGTCTTGCCTCCCGCCGGGCCGAGTAAATGGCCCCGAGTCATGCTAAAATGCAAGTCTTTTCGTCTTGAGTGCCAATTAAATTAATTTCATATATATGTTTTTCTTATATGTATTATCGTTTCTTACTTATTTTTTGCAATAACACTTTTTATTTTTCTTTAATTGTTGCAGTCAGACGGCCCCCGAGTCGCGTTTGTTATGTGCGAGTAGTTTAATGTTGTTTTCTTGTTGTTGTTGTTGTTGTCCCCTCGCAATGTTGTTATAGTTATTGTTGTTTAAGTTTTATTTTCTCCGGCACAAATTTCGCTGGCATAATACTCTTGTTGTTGTTGCCGCGCTTTCGTGTTTATTTTTGTTAGCTGCCTCATCGATTGCCTGCGCCCAGCGATTCGTTTAATTTATTTCAATCTAATTGTTTTCTAATTAAAAATACTCGCACATTTTCATTAGATTTCACCAGCTAGCACCCGCCGCAGCGGCGGGTGCTTTTCCTTCAAATTCAATTTGCGAACCCACTTACCACAATTACTCCAATTACCTTCCAGTTAGTACCAGCCCAGCCCAGCCACAGGGTGTGTGATCCGTTCGTCAAATACTTGTGTATAATTTAAATTTATGCCACACGAAATGCGGTTTAATCACAGTATGTTGCATACTTTTTGGCTCTAAACGTTTCGCGGCAGCCTTTGGGGCACCAATGCAAACAGTGAAATATAAGAAATATCACATCAAACGCTGCCAAATGTAACTTTATATGTTATGTTTATCTGAGCCTTACAGCGAAAAAGTGAACAGACGCAGCTTAAGTAGCCCCAAGTATGTAATTTCTCAGAATTCTGTCTGACTGAGAGCAAATTTCATGAATATATGTAAATTCAAGGCAAAGTTAAATGGTAAAAAAAGAAAGTCAAGCATAAAAAATGAAAAGAAAAAAAATCATACGTAGGCGCAAACAGTTTACATTAAAACTTAAGAATAGTTCACTCAGGAAGTAGCATACAAAGAAATAAAGAACTTCAACCAAATCTGATGCCAGACAACAACAACAAATTTGCAAACAAAAGATAAGAAGGTTTTTTATCCAGCCCAAATGCAGAATAGATAGGAAAATAAACAACGATTATTTATCAAGTGCAATCAAAAGGGAAAAAAGGAGTTGCAAGAAAAGCAAACAACTTTGACTACAACGGAACAATAACAAGTGCCGAAGGGGAGACAAAGGTCAAGAACATTGTTAAGAAAGTTTAAAAATTAATTTAAAAAGAACAATGCACAGAAGGCATTGACTAGACGAATTTTATTGCGGAGGCAAACTTTCTGGTAAATAAATTTTAATGTGCAAAACCAACAAAAAAGGCTACTTTATTGGAATGCGTTCTTTCACAGCGAAAGTTGCCGAGCCAATTAGAGGAGAAGACAGTCGAATTGAACTGATTTAACCCCTACAAGTGCAAATCCATATGCCTAAATAGCTTACGGGGTACCTTTTACTCGAGCAGCTTTAGCCAGAGACGGCTTTGTGTTTAGTCAATTTACTGCAGATATTCCTTTTAATCATCTCATATGTGTGAATAGAAATTAGAGTATGGTATAAAGACAGACCTAATCAGAGTACAGTGAAAACACTCTTGGCCAGACAAATGCTGTCGGCGAATATTTGCCCGTTCAAGAGGAGTAACTGCCTAATGGAGCGCCGATTAAGAGTCCAGCTAAATAGTTGTTGAAGAGAAAATGTTTACGGTAGAGGGATATCCGCTTAATATCCATATTAATCTAAAAAGCCGCTTGAAGCTTTTTTAATAGTTATAGTAGGACACTCTTATTAACCAAAAAACAGCAAGTCATTTATTTAAGCTCCGCAACCACCCTAACGTCTTGGCAAGAAACCTGCTAAGGAGGCGAAGAAGGAGGCTTAAAAAGAGTTATCCTATGGACCTGGCCAAACGCCGACTATAATGAAGCAAAATTAACATGTACATATATATACACATTGAAAATATTTAACTTAAGCTTTCATTAACCAAAACTCACGCTGATAAAAGTTGCTAAAAGTAAAAAGTAACAGAAAATTAGCAAAAATAAAAGTAACTTACAACCCCAAAAAAAAAAAAAAAAAAAATAGTAGGACACTGGCGTAATGTAAAAGGTACAGGGTATTTCGTTGTCGTGCAGAATTAACAATAATAACAGACAATAGCTACTGCAAAGCAGTATTTTAAAGAAGTACAGAGTATCTCGCAGTTGGGAGATCTTAACTAAAAGAAACTGCCATGCAGAAATTCTTAGTATAACTTGTTAAAATGAACAAGAACAAGTCTAAACTTGAGTACAGGGTATCGCGTAGTCTAGCAAACGACAAGCTGCGATCTAATTAAAGGAAGCCACGCATGCATAATGCTTAAGGAATCAAACAAAGCCGATTACAACAATACGAAACTTTTCTTGTGATGCTTGATTCATCCACTCTAATGTCTAATGCCGTCTAATAGGGTGTTCCGTCGTGATGGATGCCTCATTGGGCACATGCACTTGAGAGGGGGCCCCCACCCACCCACGATGCAACAGGCTGCCGACTGCAAATGCCACTCAATCACTCGGATACAAAGCAAAGATACAATTGCAAGCACGAATACTCCAAGCGTAATGAGGATGCGGATGACAAGGATGACGAGGATGAGGATGATGATGCTGCACAACAATTCAATTATAACAAGTTGACGATACAGATCTTATAACAATTTCAACTACAACAATATACTCTGAATGAAGTCACAAGAGTCGCACTCAAAATGAATCGAATCGAACTTCGGTGCGGCAAGCGCTTTCCACGTAACAGAGCAACGGGTTCCGCTGCTCTGCTTCAGCTTCTGCTGCTGCTGCTGCTGCTTGGGATGCCAACGGTAGATACTTTCTTTTTATTGCCGTCAACAGCAACAACAGCAACAAAAAGATCCAAACTTAACGAGTTCAGATCAATTTTGGTTGACTTCACATGCGGCGAGGCTCGAGCGCAGTTCAATAACGTTGCGACTTGACTTGTTTTTTGTTGCGGATACAATTTATAAAGATATGTACAAGTACATGAATGCATGTATATATTTATACCCTTACAGAGAGTATCTTAACTCTGTCATAACATATAAAACGCTTTCTGTTCAAATATATATATGCCTGTATGCCTATATATGTCTACATTAACAACCGATCGATTGATCGTCTGTTCCTTTATCTGTTTCTTTGCAAAATATTCTTTGAGTTTGAAAGATATTGTCATACAACCATGCATGGGAACTTATTTTTGAAAGTATATATTTCGTAACTATTCGGATTATACAACTTTGTCATATAGCTGTCAGAAAAAAGGAAGTTCTGGCTTGAAAAACTTGTTTGATATTCGGATATACTGATAAAATTCGGCAATTATTAATTTCACTTTACTTTTTACTGAAGAACAAAATCTATTTTTAACATCGGACTACTATATCATATAGCTCTATACGAATATGAATCGGTCGAAAATTACAAAAAAATGTTATTTTAAAGATATATTAACCTTCATAAATCTTAAACTTGGCACTTAGCTCTATCTCCCCCACATATAATCAACATCTTATTAACATCGCACGTTTTTAGCGTCTTGGTCCAAAAAAAGGTTTTTGTATTCTTTTTTTTTCATGGTGTGCACAAATTTGCAAGGGTATTTAATGGTCGACGTGCCGGAGTCTAACATTCATTCTTGCCTTTTTTTTATATATTTTTTTGGCTATGAGGAGCTTCAAATTTCCAGTAATAAAAAGGTCTCTATCTCTCTCTGTGTGTGTGTGGGTAGTGCACAACAATATGTTAAATATAAAAATTAATACATCGAGAGTGAAAGTTATTGCTTTTTGTGCGCAGCTACGTCGATCATCATTTAATGATCGTCATCATGATCGAGATCATGATGATCATGATGCTGCTGTTGCTGCTGCTGCTGATTTCTTTTGATGGACTGCGGCTGTTGCTGTACGAACTCAAGTCACGTCAATTTGATTAATACAAAATATTACAAAATAGTCAAAAGGTGTTGGCCAAGCTTATGAAACTATCTGCATGAAGCAGATCAAGAAGATCAGCGCAGATCAGGGCCAGGCGACAGCTGGGCTGTGGAACACTTGATGGCAAAGAAAAAAGGTCGCCACGGGTTCAGTTTCTGTTGTCAACTTTATGAGCCGAACTGTAAACTGACTGAAAGACATTTTGGGCTCGCATTCGACACAGCAATCAACATTTGGAGTAAACTTTCGCTTTTCTAGGCCCCCTTCTGGTCTGGGGGGGGGCTAATAGAGTTGTTTAAGCTCCGGCTCGGGTACTAGACAATTGTGGGAACCGTGTCGGATGATCTATGGGGAGTGCGTTAGAAACAAACCCGTAGCACTCTCGGGCCACACTAATTTGTATAATATGAAGAGGGGCTAAACCAGTTGAGAATTTATTTTGATGTGGCATGTGAAGGCGCCGCCGCCAGCCCAGCCGAGCGTAACCCACGGCTGTCTGGCCAACTGACCGTTGAAAATTGGAAATTGAAAATTGCAACGGCCAGTGAAGAAGAAAATTGCAATGCAAACGCGAAAAACGCAAACGCCAACTGAAAGCATTTCCAGTAGTTATATTTTTTCGAAGCCATTGTTTTAATTTTTTTTTTTCCATCTTCAATTCAATTCAATTGTGACAATTTGCTTTCGGAATATGCTTGAGTGCGTTGTTGGCCTTGGGAAAGCGCTCCAAGAATAGTTAGTTGGTCGGCTATAAAATATGACCAGGCCATTGTCAAGGCTTTTAGTTGATACGCAAACGCTTCAGTGACATGTGTCGTCCACTCTGTGCACTGTGCCTGCTCGTGTGCCTCGCCAGCGCCCAGCCGGGCCAAGACAGCTGCAGCCAGGACTCCGGCACTTTGCTCTGTCGCGGCGAGCGGGCCGTGCGGAATGTGCTGCGCAATCTGAGCAAGAGCGACCAGCCGCTGGTAATAATGCGTGGCCTGGAGCTAGTTCCGGTGCCTAACAACGAGGTGGAGACGCCGCCAACTGCTGCCGCGGATATGGATGCCACACTCCTGGACAGCGTGTCCGCGTACTTGCGCACGCACGAGCTCAACCTAAAGCTGGGCGACCTGCTGGACGAGCCAAGCGGCGGCGGCCAAGTGGCAGGTGGGTTGTGGCAAGTGTGGCAAGTGTAGCAAGTGAAGCAAGTGAAGCAAGTGATTTGCATTTCGTGTTCAATTTGCTGGCAAAGTTCGTAATAGGATTATGACACTTGTTGCTGTTCAGTTTTGCAAAACTGTGGCCAGCACGCAAAAAGTTGCAATGCGAAAAAGTTGTAAAAGCGTTTACGAACTTAAGAACTTATTCTTGATACACTTACTGAGTGTATCATTAAATATTCAGACGATGTGTAACCGAGACTGCAAAAACAACAAGAGCTCGAAGTGAAAATTCTTTTCCTCAACTCAGAATTTAGCACTGATTCGAGTTTGCAAGACAACAGTTTGTAGTTTGAATATTTGGCGTGTAGTTACACATTCTTGCAGTGTTTAAAAATGTGAGAAAAATATATTTGAACAAAAAACTAGTTTTTAAAAGAAATAGTTCGGCTGTCTTTCAGCGAAGACATCCAGTTTGAGGTTGGGTTCAGGATTAATAAGAGAGGGAAGTTCCAGGCTTAAAGCGATTTAATTAAATGCTGGTTACTTTGATATCTCCGAGTTCAGAGAGCATATATATATACTGGATAGATCAGTTTAAGAGTCTTTCAATTTCAAGTATAATGAAACTTGGCGTAGACTTGACTCTTTTGCGAGCAGTACATTTGTTGCGGTTAATCGGAGCCAGCGAATAAATTATAGATATTCGATTTTGATTTTGTTTTTCACGTTTAATCAAACATTTTGTCTCAGTATAGTACAGTACAACACAGCATCAGACAACTATACCACACGAACAAGCAGTCAACGATTTAGTTTTTTAACTGTGAGGGTATTTAATTTTCGGCTCTCCAGTTTTCCAGTCATATATTCAATACAACATTCATAGCAGCAACTTTGACAAGGTTGGCCTTTAAAAATGCCAGACAATAGGCATTTATTGCACAGAGCTAGAGTCTAGGCACGGAATACGCCGAGTTATGCCCTGTTGCCAGCTCAGACTCATGAATTCCTATGTATCTTTGTCGATTACGCAGAGGCACGCAAGAAGGACAAAGGACAGGGCCTGCTGCTGGCCATGGCGCTGATGTTTGGCAAAATGATGGCCGTGCTGGGCCTGGGCGGCATTGGCGCCTTGGCCATGAAGGCGCTGGGCGTGGCCATGGTGGCGCTCATGATGGCCGGCATGCTGGGCCTGAAATCGGCCGCCCAGCAGGGACAGGAGTCCAGCCACAGCATCTCATATGTCACCGGCGAGGGACATCATCACAAGAGGCGCCGCCGTGAGGCAGGCAACACGCTTGCCTACAGGGCCTGGCAGCGCTGAGAGCTGCAAGTTGATATACTTCAGCATTTGTTTTGTATTTGTAGATTTAACTAATTTATATGTATTTAATTTAAATGGCATGCAACAAACGGGGCAGCGTGTTTAATTACCTCAAACAGGGGCAGGCTCCGGGTGACCATTGTTGGTTCTTTGTTCGGCAGTCGCAGTTGCAAACATTGCTTTGTCTTGTTTACCTCAGCTGCTGCTGTGGCTGCTGCTGCTGCCCGCTCTTTGCTTTATGAAATTGGTGAAAGTTTATGTCAGTTCAGCTCGCATTGTGTTGCCAGCAGCAACAACAACCACAGCGAGCCAACAACCTACTCACAGCAGCCACACTTCAGCTTTAGTTGTGCCTACCTTGATACCCTTTCGCCGGCCATAACAACTATTTTCGTCAATTTGACATTCATTCTATTAAACGATTATGCAGGAATGCTTTTAAAATAGATTCTTGAAGTGATTCTCAAGGTTGCACAATACAAGTACGATTAGACCAAGACGTTTTATCTTTCCATACCTCAGCGTAACTATTTATATAAAATATATACATATATATACATATATATATATATACATATATATATATAATATATTTTAAAAATGTATAAATTTATATTAAAAATATATATTATACTCCTGACAATATATGTAAATTATATTATCTTAGGCCTATCATAATGTAAAGATCGTTGAATACGCTTGCTTTGCTTGGATAAGGCAGGCACTTAACAAGTATACCCTATATCCAGAAATTAGTTTCCTTTTTTAAAAGTAAGTAAAATAGATGATAAACTTGCTCCTATATAGCCAGAGCGTGGCAATCTTGTAATACAATCTATAATGATTTCTTCAAAGTTCCAAAAATCATCTCTCAACTTTTCTAGAATAACTCTGTACAAAAATATGTTACAGAAATACGGAATATATTTTTGGGTATATGCTAATGTCAAAATATTCAGCCTTGTTTTTAGTTCAACATTAAAATACCCTGTACGCATTAAAAGGGTATTCATTTGTGCGTTTTCAATAAGCGCAGCAAGACATCACTTGGGGTTCTTCTATTGTTGGAGTATTCAGTTGTCGGCTTTAGCGCGCATTTGTTTTCGTGCTGCTTATTGTTTGTCTTTTTGTCATTAATTTGTCAGATAGTTTTATGCGCTGTTATCTGTTATCTGTAGCTGCAACAGATACGCACAAGGTTGGGCTCAGCTGGATTCTGGGCGCCGTTTTGAATTTCATCTGAGATTTTAATTTCTGTTGAATTCGGTATATTGGATTTGCATACACAGCCGGTTGTCCGGGGCAACTTTCACTATATTTTGGCAGCGCAACGGTTCTTTTTGGAGATCAACAGCAGCAGCAGCAACAATTGCCACGGGCAACAGCAGCAGCAGCAGCAGCAGCGGCAGCAATAACAACAAATTACGGCCATGACAGACCTACATTTTTTTTGGCCACGCTGCGTTCTGTTACACAATATCAATTAAAGCCACTGCCGGGTCGGTCCGGCCGGGGCCGGGGCCGGGCCGGGGCACTTGAAAAACCCGTTAAGCACTCGGCAGGGATACCTGAGCGCAACATGCTCTACCTCGCACCTCGAACCTTGGCACTGGCTGCGGTCCGCCGGCCGCAGTTAACTTTCCCTTTTAAACGGCTTTTTACGAGTTCGCATTTCGAGCTCGCATTGTGTTTGGACTTGGCTCGAGTTCGACTTTGGCCAGTTTAGCGTCTGCATCGTGTGTAATTAAATTATAAAATATAAGTTCATAAAAGCGAATATTGTTGTTTACACTATGCATATATCGCCTGTCTATGTATATAAATGATATGATTACGCGGCAGTTGCCGCCGTTTTATGTAAGTCTCCGATTCCGCGTTCACGTGAAATGAAACGAAATTGATTTTCTAAATTTCGGTTTTTGATTTTTTCGTTGTTGTTGTTGTTGTTGTTGTTGCTTTTTATTGCACATAATCTGCCAGCCAAAACAGTCGTGAGTCAGTTGACAATCAACAAAAATCTCTGAACTGATGATGGCAACGTGTCTGAATGTTGCTCCGGCTCCAGCTCTGCTGCTGCTGCTGCTGCTTCTCCGGCTGCTGCTCTGGCTACGGCTGCTGCTGCCGGCGTAAATGAAAGTTCATAAAGAAATTAGCTGATTAATCGTCGTTCGATGAGCTTGGAAAATGACCGAGAGCCGAACCGTCCAAGCTAACTGAAAGTGTCACGCAGCCTACATTTCAGTCTCTCTGCCGCCACAAATTTCACTTTTCAATGATGCTGCTGCCTTTGCTGCTGCTGGTAATCATCTGCTCCCTCCTCCCTCTGGCCCCCCCCACCAACCTGGACCCCTGCTGCTGACCAACAGCTGAGCTGCTGCTGCTGCCCGTGTCCAGCACATTGCCGTTTCACATGTAAATTAATTTTTAACCCAAATACCGCAAATTCTTTATGAACTTTGTTGTCACAGCATCAGGTCAGCAGCTCGCAGCTGTCTGTCTCGTATTTTTCGCCTTTTGTATTTCTTTTCTTTTCTTTTATATTTTATTTATTTTTTGATTATTATGCAAATTTGGTTACAATTCAAACGAACATAAAAGGCGAATGAGATTAAAGTTTACTAACCAAGTTTATGGCTTGTGAAATTTTTTTTAATTATATATTTATATGCCATGTAGGCGCTTTGATGTTGGGCTCTTAGTTTTTGGCTTGAGAAAATTTGTAATGCTTTTTTGTCTGAAAATACACTGTATATTCTGCTAACCAACCCAAAATTAACTTGGCTTATGCTTAGTTTGGGCCTAATCGTGTTTTAATTGCCTTTGCCTATGCTACGAAAAATTAGGCTGACAAATTGAAGAGTTCTATTGTTTCTGCTTCTTATAGCTGGCATTAAAAATAGCGAAAGTTTTTCTTTTTATATTTTCAAATGCATTCTTAAATAATTGCTTATATTTATTACTTTTTAAAGTATTTGTAAATATTTTTGCTTTAAAACTAAGTTATTTTTAGTGCAAAAAGTTAAAGTTCTCAAGTCGGGTTGCAAACATTTGAATTTCCTTCTATACAAGCAAAACTCTTAGTGTTCACCTTTCGCGGTATCTGTACTTCATTTTCATCATATAGTTTTGTTGTTTACAGTTCGAGGTTTTAATGAAAATCAAGCCAAAAATATAGCACCTAACAGTGTGTATATACCAAGGGGCCAGACTCTACCTTTAAGTATGAGTTCATTTTGGGGGAAGTGGGCTGATGTATTCAAGAAGTGAAATGATCTTAAGCAGCTTAGGCTATATAAGCTGCATACCAAATATGGTAAATAGGCTTATAAATTGTTAAATTTATGCTTAGCAATAATATGTCTTCAAATCGATATATATCGATATTGCAACAGCTGATATGTTATACAAGAAAAACTTACATTTTTACATGAATTTGGACCCAAAATTAGGTTGTCAGATTTGAATGCCAAATTATTAAAGGGGCCAAACCATGAATAAAAAGCCCAACCTCGTGAAAATCGGTTGAGTTTTGACCGAGTTATGGGATTGGGAAGTTTTGACCCATGTCTATATCGGATTTTTGAGGGTACAATATATACATGAATTTGGACCCAAAATTAGGTTGTCAGATTCGAATGCCAAATTAATAAAGGGGCCAAACCATGAATAAAAAGCCCAACCTCGTGAAAATCGGTTGAGTTTTGACCGAGTTATGGGATTGGGAAGTTTTGAGCCATGTCTATATAGGATTTTTCAGGGTACAATATATACATGAATTTGGACCCAAAATTAGGTTGTCAGATTCGAATGCCAAATTCATAAAGGGGCCAAACCATGAATAAAAAGCCAAACCTCGTGAAAATCGGTTGAGTTTTGACCGAGTTATGGGATTGGGAAGTTTTGAGCCATTCAGGGGACAATATTTACATGATTTTGGACCCAAAATTAGGTAGTCAGATTTAAATGCCAAATTAATAAAGGGGCCAAACCATGAATAAAAAGCCCAACCTCGTGAAAATCGGTTGAGTTTTGACCGAGTTATGGGATTGGGAAGTTTTGACCCATGTCTATATAGGATTTTTCAGGGGACAATATTTACATGAATTTGGATCCAAAATTAGGTAGTCAGATTTAAATGCCAAATTAATAAAGGGGCCAAACCATTAATAAAAAGCCCAACCTCGTGAAAATCGGTTGAGTTTTGACCGAGTTATGGGATTGGGAAGTTTTGAGCCATGTCTATATAGGATTTTTCAGGGTACAATATATACATGAATTTGGACCCAAAATTAGGTTGTCAGATTTGAATGCCAAATTCATAAAGGGGCCAAACCATGAATAAAAAGCCCAAGCTCGTGAAAATCGGTTGAGTTTTGACCGAGTTATGGGATTGGGAAGTTTTGAGCCATGTCTATATAGGATTTTTCAGGGGACAATATTTACATGAATTTGGATCCAAAATTAGGTAGTCAGATTTAAATGCCAAATTAATAAAGGGGCCAAACCATGAATAAAAAGCCCAACCTCGTGAAAATCGGTTGAGTTTTGACCGAGTTATGGGATTGGGAAGTTTTGACCCATGTCTATATCGGATTTTTGAGGGTACAATATATACATGAATTTGGACCCAAAATTAGGTTGTCAGATTTGAATGCCAAATTAATAAAGGGGCCAAACCATGAATAAAAAGCCCAAGCTCGTGAAAATCGGTTGAGTTTTGACCGAGTTATGGGATTGGGAAGTTTTGACCCATGTCTATATCGGATTTTTGAGGGTACAATATATACATGAATTTGGACCCAAAATTAGGTTGTCAGATTTGAATGCCAAATTAATAAAGGGGCCAAACCATGAATAAAAAGCCCAACCTCGTGAAAATCGGTTGAGTTTTGACCGAGTTATGGGATTGGGAAGTTTTGACCCATGTCTATATCGGATTTTTGAGGGTACAATATATACATGAATTTGGATCCAAAATTAGGTTGTCAGATTTGAATGCCAAATTCATAAAGGGGCCAAACCATGAATAAAAAGCCCAAGCTCGTGAAAATCGGTTGAGTTTTGACCGAGTTATGGGATTGGGAAGTTTTGACCCATGTCTATATAGGATTTTTGGGGGTACAATATATACATGAATTTGGACCCAAAATAAGGTTGTCGGATTTGAATGCCAAATTAATAAAGGGGCCAAACCATGAATAAAAAGCCCAACCTCGTGAAAATCGGTTGAGTTTTGACCGAGTTATGGGATTGGGAAGTTTTGACCCATGTCTATATCGGATTTTTGAGGGTACAATATATACATGAATTTGGACCCAAAATTAGGTTGTCAGGTTTGAATGCCAAATTCATAAAGGGGCCAAACCATGAATAAAAAGCCCAAGCTCGTGAAAATCGGTTGAGTTTTGACCGAGTTATGGGATTGGGAAGTTTTGAGCCATGTCTATATAGGATTTTTCAGGGGACAATATTTACATGAATTTGGATCCAAAATTAGGTAGTCAGATTTAAATGCCAAATTAATAAAGGGGCCAAACCATGAATAAAAAGCCCAAGCTCGTGAAAATCGGTTGAGTTTTGACCGAGTTATGTGATTGGGAAGTTTTGAGCCATGTCTATATAGGATTTTTCAGGGTACAATATATACATGAATTTGGACCCAAAATTAGGTTGTCAGATTTGAATGCCAAATTCATAAAGGGGCCAAACCATGAATAAAAAGCCCAAGCTCGTGAAAATCGGTTGAGTTTTGACCGAGTTATGGGATTGGGAAGTTTTGAGCCATGTCTATATAGGATTTTTCAGGGGACAATATTTACATGAATTTGGATCCAAAATTAGGTAGTCAGATTTAAATGCCAAATTAATAAAGGGGCCAAACCATGAATAAAAAGCCCAACCTCGTGAAAATCGGTTGAGTTTTCACCGAGTTATGGGATTGGGAAGTTTTGATCCATGTCTATATCGGATTTTTGAGGGTACAATATATACATGAATTTGGACCCAAAATTAGGTAGTCAGATTTGAATGCCAAATTCATAAAGGGGCCAACCCATGAATAAAAAGCCCAAGCTCGTGAAAATCGGTTGAGTTTTGACCGAGTTATGGGATTGGGAAGTTTTGAGCCATGTCTATATAGGATTTTTCAGGGGACACTATTTACATGAATTTGGATCCAAAATTAGGTAGTCAGATTTAAATGCCAAATTAATAAAGGGGCCAAACCATGAATAAAAAGCCCAACCTCGTGAAAATCGGTTGAGTTTTGACCTAGTTATGGGATTGGGAAGTTTTGAGCCATGTCTATATAGGATTTTTCAGGGTACAATATATACATGAATTTGGACCCAAAATTAGGTTGTCAGATTTGAATGCCAAATTCATAAAGGGGCCAAACCATGAATAAAAAGCCCAAGCTCGTGAAAATCTGTTGAGTTTTGACCGAGTTATGGGATTGGGAAGTTTTGAGCCATGTCTATATAGGATTTTTCAGGGGACAATATTTACATGAATTTGGATCCAAAATTAGGTAGTCAGATTTAAATGCCAAATTAATAAAGGGGCCAAACCATGAATAAAAAGCCCAACCTCGTGAAAATCGGTTGAGTTTTGACCGAGTTATGGGATTGGGAAGTTTTGACCCATGTCTATATCGGATTTTTGAGGGTACAATATATACATGAATTTGGACCCAAAATTAGGTTGTCAGATTTGAATGCCAAATTAATAAAGGGGCCAAACCATGAATAAAAAGCCCAACCTCGTGAAAATCGGTTGAGTTTTGACCGAGTTATGGGATTGGGAAGTTTTGACCCATGTCTATATCGGATTTTTGAGGGTACAATATATACATGAATTTGGACCCAAAATAAGGTTGTCGGATTTGAATGCCAAATTAATAAAGGGGCCAAACCATGAATAAAAAGCCCAACCTCGTGAAAATCGGTTGAGTTTTGACCGAGTTATGGGATTGGGAAGTTTTGACCCATGTCTATATCGGATTTTTGAGGGTACAATATATACATGAATTTGGACCCAAAATTAGGTTGTCAGATTTGAATGCCAAATTCATAAAGGGGCCAAACCATGAATAAAAAGCCCAAGCTCGTGAAAATCGGTTGAGTTTTGACCGAGTTATGGGATTGGGAAGTTTTGAGCCATGTCTATATAGGATTTTTCAGGGGACAATATTTACATGAATTTGGACCCAAAATTAGGTAGTCAGATTTAAATGCCAAATTAATAAAGGGGCCAAACCATGAATAAAAAGCCCAACCTCGTGAAAATCGGTTGAGTTTTGACCGAGTTATGGGATTGGGAAGTTTTGAGCCATGTCTATATAGGATTTTTCAGGGTACAATATATACATGAATTTGGACCCAAAATTAGGTTGTCAGATTTGAATGCCAAATTCATAAAGGGGCCAAACCATGAATAAAAAGCCCAAGCTCGTGAAAATCGGTTGAGTTTTGACCGAGTTATGGGATTGGGAAGTTTTGAGCCATGTCTATATTGGATTTTTCAGGGGACAATATTTACATAAATTTGGATCCAAAATTAGGTAGTCAGATTTAAATGCCAAATTAATAAAGGGGCCAAACCATGAATAAAAAGCCCAACCTCGTGAAAATCGGTTGAGTTTTGACCGAGTTATGGGATTGGGAAGTTTTGACCCATGTCTATATCGGATTTTTGAGGGTACAATATATACATGAATTTGGACCCAAAATTAGGTTGTCAGATTTGAATGCCAAATTAATAAAGGGGCCAAACCATGAATAAAAAGCCCAACCTCGTGAAAATCGGTTGAGTTTTGACCGAGTTATGGGATTGGGAAGTTTTGAGCCATGTCTATATCGGATTTTTCAGGGGACAATATTTACATGAATTTGGACCCAAAATTAGGTAGTCAGATTTAAATGCCAAATTAATAAAGGGGCCAAACCATGAATAAAAAGCCCAACCTCGTGAAAATCGGTTGAGTTTTGACCGAGTTATGGGATTGGGAAGTTTTGACCCATGTCTATATCGGATTTTTGAGGGTACAATATATACATGAATTTGGACCCAAAATTAGGTTGTCAGATTTGAATGCCAAATTAATAAAGGGGCCAAACCATGAATAAAAAGCCCAAGCTCGTGAAAATCGGTTGAGTTTTGACCGAGTTATGGGATTGGGAAGTTTTGACCCATGTCTATATCGGATTTTTGAGGGTACAATATATACATGAATTTGGACCCAAAATTAGGTTGTCAGATTTGAATGCAAAATTAATAAAGGGGCCAAACCATGAATAAAAAGCCCAACCTCGTGAAAATCGGTTGAGTTTTGACCGAGTTATGGGATTGGGAAGTTTTGACCCATGTCTATATCGGATTTTTGAGGGTACAATATATACATGAATTTGGACCCAAAATTAGGTTGTCAGATTTGAATGCCAAATTCATAAAGGGGCCAAACCATGAATAAAAAGCCCAAGCTCGTGAAAATCGGTTGAGTTTTGACCGAGTTATGGGATTGGGAAGTTTTGAATTTGGACCCAAAATTAGGTAGTCAGATTTGAATGCCAAATTCATAAAGGGGCCAAACCATGAATAAAAAGCCCAAGCTCGTGAAAATCGGTTGAGTTTTGACCGAGTTATGGGATTGGGAAGTTTTGAGCCATGTCCATATAGGATTTTTCAGGGGACAATATTTACATGAATTTGGATCCAAAATTAGGTAGTCAGATTTAAATGCCAAATTAATAAAGGGGCCAAACCATGAATAAAAAGCCCAAGCTCGTGAAAATCGGTTGAGTTTTGACCGAGTTATGGGATTGGGAAGTTTTGAGCCATGTCTATATAGGATTTTTCAGGGGACAATATTTACATGAATTTGGATCCAAAATTAGGTAGTCAGATTTAAATGCCAAATTAATAAAGGGGCCAAACCATGAATAAAAAGCCCAACCTCGTGAAAATCGGTTGAGTTTTGACCGAGTTATGGGATTGGGAAGTTTTGACCCATGTCTATATCGGATTTTTGAGGGTACAATATATACATGAATTTGGACCCAAAATTAGGTTGTCAGATTTGAATGCCAAATTAATAAAGGGGCCAAACCATAAATAAAAAGCCCAACCTCGTGAAAATCGGTTGAGTTTTGACCGAGTTATGGGATTGGGAAGTTTTGACCCATGTCTATATCGGATTTTTGAGGGTACAATATATACATGAATTTGGACCCAAAATTAGGTTGTCAGATTTGAATGCCAAATTAATAAAGGGGCCAAACCATGAATAAAAAGCCCAACCTCGTGAAAATCGGTTGAGTTTTGACCGAGTTATGGGATTGGGAAGTTTTGACCCATGTCTATATCGGATTTTTGAGGGTACAATATATACATGAATTTGGACCCAAAATAAGGTTGTCGGATTTGAATGCCAAATTAATAAAGGGGCCAAACCATGAATAAAAAGCCCAACCTCGTGAAAATCGGTTGAGTTTTGACCGAGTTATGGGATTGGGATGTTTTGACCCATGTCTATATCGGATTTTTGAGGGTACAATATATACATGAATTTGGACCCAAAATTAGGTTGTCAGATTTGAATGCCAAATTCATAAAGGGGCCAAACCATGAATAAAAAGCCCAAGCTCGTGAAAATCGGTTGAGTTTTGACCGAGTTATGGGATTGGGAAGTTTTGAGCCATGTCTATATAGGATTTTTCAGGGGACAATATTTACATGAATTTGGATCCAAAATTAGGTAGTCAGATTTAAATGCCAAATTAATAAAGGGGCCAAACCATGAATAAAAAGCCCAAGCTCGTGAAAATCGGTTGAGTTTTGACCGAGTTATGTGATTGGGAAGTTTTGAGCCATGTCTATATAGGATTTTTCAGGGTACAATATATACATGAATTTGGACCCAAAATTAGGTTGTCAGATTTGAATGCCAAATTCATAAAGGGGCCAAACCATGAATAAAAAGCCCAACCTCGTGAAAATCGGTTGAGTTTTGACCGAGTTATGGGATTGGGAAGTTTTGAGCCATGTCTATATAGGATTTTTCAGGGGACAATAT
The DNA here is from genome assembly GCF_003285875.2 of Drosophila novamexicana. Taxonomy (NCBI): domain Eukaryota; kingdom Metazoa; phylum Arthropoda; class Insecta; order Diptera; family Drosophilidae; genus Drosophila; species Drosophila novamexicana. The sequence goes on along the minus strand of NW_020824827.1, from coordinate 743,942 downwards.
TTACATGAATTTGGATCCAAAATTAGGTAGTCAGATTTAAATGCCAAATTAATAAAGGGGCCAAACCATGAATAAAAAGCCCAACCTCGTGAAAATCGGTTGAGTTTTGACCGAGTTATGGGATTGGGAAGTTTTGACCCATGTCTATATCGGATTTTTGAGGGTACAATATATACATGAATTTGGACCCAAAATTAGGTTGTCAGATTTGAATGCCAAATTAATAAAGGGGCCAAACCATGAATAAAAAGCCCAACCTCGTGAAAATCGGTTGAGTTTTGACCGAGTTATGGGATTGGGAAGTTTTGAGCCATGTCTATATAGGATTTTTCAGGGGACAATATTTACATGAATTTGGATCCAAAATTAGGTAGTCAGATTTAAATGCCAAATTAATAAAGGGGCCAAACCATGAATAAAAAGCCCAACCTCGTGAAAATCGGTTGAGTTTTGACCGAGTTATGGGATTGGGAAGTTTTGACCCATGTCTATATCGGATTTTTGAGGGTACAATATATACATGAATTTGGACCCAAAATTAGGTAGTCAGATTTGAATGCCAAATTAATAAAGGGGCCAAACCATGAATAAAAAGCCCAACCTCGTGAAAATCGGTTGAGTTTTGACCGAGTTATGGGATTGGGAGGTTTTGACCCATGTCTATATCGGATTTTTGAGGGTACAATATATACATGAATTTGGACCCAAAATTAGGTTGTCAGATTTGAATGCCAAATTAAACAAGGGGCCAAACCATGAATAAAAAGCCCAACCTCGTGAAAATCGGTTGAGTTTTGACCGAGTTATGGGATTGGGAAGTTTTGAGCCATGTCTATATAGGATTTTTCAGGGGACAATATTTACATGAATTTGGACCCTAAATTAGGTAGTCAGATTTAAATGCCAAATTAATAAAAAGGCCAAACCATGAATAAAAAGCCCAACCTCGTGAAAATCGGTTGAGTTTTGACCGAGTTATGGGATTGGGAAGTTTTGACCCATGTCTATATCGGATTTTTGAGGGTACAATATATACATGAATTTGGACCCAAAATAAGGTTGTCGGATTTGAATGCCAAATTAATAAAGGGGCCAAACCATGAATAAAAAGCCCAACCTCGTGAAAATCGGTTGAGGTTTGACCGAGTTATGGGATTGGGAAGTTTTGACCCATGTCTATATCGGATTTTTGAGGGTACAATATATACATGAATTTGGACCCAAAATTAGGTAGTCAGATTTGAGTGCCAAATTAATAAAGGGGCGAAACCATTAATAAAAAGCCCAACTTCGTGAATAGCGGTTGAGTTTTGACCGAGTTATGTGATTGGGAAGTTTTGAGGCATGTCTATATAGGATTTTTCAGGGGACAACTTTTTGAATTGCAAGTCTAGCCTTTGTAGTTGGCATAGCTAAATCAATTCAATTCTTCCCCCCGATCAGGAATATATATATATACTCTAAGGGCTTGGAGATGCCGCCTTCTGCCTGTTACGTGCATTAGCACAAACACATTATGCCCTTATTAAATTCAGGCTATGAAAATATGTAAATTTATCAAATTAAATTTGTTATTAAAAAGTTTGACAAAAGACGTGGGCTACGTTTGGGTCAAGCCCAAACCTGGGCCGTGCACATGGGCTATTGTTTCAAGCCGGATGCCAAAAGAATCTATATAAATATTTATTATTTTTTTTTTCTGCTTGCAGCCATAATATTATATATGCATATAGATCGACTGATAAATATTATATTATTCTTCAGTTTATAAATTGCTTTTTATAAACGAAAAAATGCCACTTGAATTGTGTTTCTTTCATATATATCTTCATTTAGATATATGTATTTATTAATTCACAGTTTAGGTGATGCGCATTCGCAGAATTCCATGGAGTCCCTCATTGCATCATCTCGTTTCACTTTCCTTTATTGAGCGCGGTTCCGCAATGGAAGCATCGCCGATTTCGGTTCAAACATTTTTTCGAAGCAGCTGAATGCAAATTGTATCTTTGTATCTGTATCTGCATCTGTATCTGTATCTGTATCTGTATCTGTTGTTTGGTATTGTGTATCCGTGGCTATGGCTTGCTTCTGACCACGACTTTCTCCGAGAAATTGTTGTTATTTATTCATTAAATTTTTGCTTCTGCTATTGTTGCTCCTCCTTGGCTGGAGCGCTCTTGTTGCTTTGGTTTTGCTTGTGGTTGTTGTTCTTGTTGTTGTTGTTTTCATTTTTTTATATTTTATATAAACACACCTACATAGCGTACCAGAAATATTTTTTGCATGAGGCCTCAATAACAAACGGCACAAAAGTTTAATGCAAAATCAACAAAATGTATGAAATATTTTCTGCTATCTGGACACACACACACTCACACACACACACACACACACACACACAGTTTTTGTGGCAATTGATTGACAAAATACGCGGCAGCTGAAGAAAGATGTCAGCAAACAATGAGAAATTGTGCTACCAATTTGATCGCACCTGAAACTATTTACCTGTTGCCGTTGTCATTGCCGCACGGTACATTAACGGCACCGTTAACTTTGGAGCCTCTTGGCCCGGCTTTGCGCGGCCCCGATAAACATCGACGCCAACTGAAACGAAAATCTTTTCTAATTAGTCGCCAGAGTTTTGTGATGCACAGATTTTCCCCTCGTTTCTAACAGTTGCTTTTGTTGTATATGCAAATTAACCAAACAACAAGCACAACAAAAAAAAAAAAAAATGAAAAAAAAAACTTTCTCGTCCAAAAGCTTATTTTAACTTTAATTTAATTCAAATACTTTGTTGAAACAGCAACAGGGCCAAAAACTGTAAAAATCCAGCGAACCGCCTGACAAATGGCTTTTCAGACATAATGCGAGCCAAGCGAAATGAAAGTGAGAACATCTCAAAAGTTTGTCTATTTTTGGTGTAAAAACTATCCAAACTATTCAGATAACATCTGCGTGGCAGCGAAAAATTGAAAGTGTCCAATATTTCGATCTGATTAATTGTATCTTTAACAAACTCAAAACAAATCTAAAGATCTGACACAGCTGACAGCTGTTTCCTATGTTAAGTCGAACGATGAATATATTCATTTTTATACCCTGAACCCATTGAAAATGGGTAAAAAGGGTATAATGTATTTGTGCAAATGTATGTAACAGGAGGAGAGAAGCATCTCCGACCCCACAAAGTATATATGTATATTCTTGATCAGCATTAATAGCCGAGTCTGTCTGTCTGTCCGTCTTTATCGATTATTAACCAAGTTTAAAATAGATGACTTTATACGAGGAAAAGAAAACTACCAGCAGAATACCCTGTAATGTCTGTTGTAAACATCACAGATGACTCGCAACGGTTCTGCCTGGCATGAAGTTAGTTGAAGAAATTTGATAAAGGTGTCTAATGGGACAGATTTAGTTGTCTGGCCAACCTAGAAGGAAGTCGATTTCACTCGTCATTTACTTATGAATAAATATTTGTTACAAAATACAATACTAAAATATATTTGTGAATTAATAGAGTATCCGACTGGTAGGTGAATATCCAGTCTCTTTATTCCGTCCGAAATTATTTGCTTAGGCTTTAAGGCTCTTATTTCTCTAGTGTCCAGGCACTTACTCAGAAGACTTGCTTCTCGTTCCTGTATTTCTATTCTCAAATTTAAAAAAAAAATGGGCAAATAAATCCATTTTCAATGCACTGCAGTGTACTTCAATGTAAGAGCTCGTCTTAGAAGCGTCGCAAACTTTTTGTAGAAAGTTTTTGTAGATTTTGTATGTTTATCAATTAATTTGTTAAGGCTTATAAAACGTTATTATTAAATACTTGTGTTATTAATTATTTACTTTTAATTATTAATATTTTTATTATTAATTATTATTAACTACGCTGATTTTTCATTTGGGCTATGGCAATTAGGTCTTAGGCTCGCTGTATGCTTAAAATTCTATATAAATTGAAAGGGAAAGTTAAGAATTTTTTATTTTACATGATTTGTCATGCCAACTTTTCTTATACTGTACTATATACTATATACTCTCTGTTGAAGAGAAACGTTGTAGGCCAATTTTCAACTCAGTTTTTAGATGTCAATTATGTGAAAAACCTAGAAAATATAAACTTATTTTAAAGCTTTTCCAAGAGTAGGCCAATCAGATGTCATTTTTAATGCCAGATATCATGCGCATAAAATTAAATGTGCACAGAACTTGAATCGTAGCCTGAAAGAATTATCTGCGAGCGACACACGTAAAAGTTTCAGTTGCCAAATTACATTTATTTAAATATCCTTTTAAATGCGCTTAACTGATAAATGTCTGAGGAGCTTAACTGAAAAATTGCTGAGCCTGGGCTTAATTTGACGCCTGCGTGTGCGAGTGTGTGCGTGTGTGTGTGTGTGCGAGTGTGTGCGAGTGTGTTATGGCTGATGTAATGTTTGCCGGCCAGACAGAAAATTTATGGTTATTTCTTGTATTCGGCAATTTGTTTGTTTTGGACTGCATTGGGCCTTGGCCATGGGGCGGCAGTTGCCGCAGTAGTGGCAGCTCGTGTGGCAGCTGTTGAGCGGGCGGCCACGCCCAACGTGCAACTACAGCGTAATTCATTCATAAAAACCCAAAGCTCGACACTTGGCCGGCTGCCTTTCGCATGAATAGCCACGGCTTAAGGCTTGTGGCTTGTGGCTTCTGGCATTTTGGCCATTGGCTGTTAGCTCTTGGCCATTCGCACTAGCCAGATTGTGCGTGAGCCAACATACATTTTTGTAAAACGGATGTGCACGTGTGTGTGTGTGTGTGTGTGTGTGTGGCTGCACGCATTTGCATTTGAATGTACGCCGATCGCCGTACGGTGAAAATCGAAAATTTCAACATTGGCAGATGAACCGATTTGTGTTGGTTTGCTTTTCTCTCGGCCGGGCTGCTGCGCCCCGATTTTCGATTTGGTTTCGGTTACGAAATCTGTCCGAATGCTTTACACTTTTACCGTTACACCGTTGACGTCACACACCTGTTGCTGCGACGAAAGCTGATTAAGCTGTGTGCGCCTGCAAATTACACATACGCCCCGAATGCCGCCCAGGGAATGTGTGCGCATAATGACAATGATTCAGTCTGTTTCGCAAGTCTGCAGATCCGCCTGACAGTTGATAGTGTCTCAGGGTCTCGTATGTCCCCATCTCGCATTCACCTTGAAATGGAAGAGCCCAAAGAAAAAATCGAAGAGGAAAAAAAAAGGCAACAATTGTTGACTTTTGCTGCTAAACGGCGGCGCGCAAAGCGTGCATTTGGTTTTGACGCCATGCCAACCAACCAGCCCATGCTCCAACCTTCCATCCATCCATCCATCTATCCATCTGCAGAGGTGGAAACCTTCCATCATCTATCGCACATCATCGCGGGACGGACAGAGCTCATATCCGATTTTGTTTGTTTTTCGTGTAATTTCTCTTTCATTTCACTTGAGCAATTGAAGCGCGCGCTTATTTGCACTTTTGCTGAGCTCAAATTGTTGACTAATGTGTCACAATTGCAAAGTCAGTCAGCTTTTTATCTGATTGTACCCGTAACTGTTGCCAGGGAGAGGAATGGGGGGGGGGGGGGGGTGCTATTTTCACCTGCAGAACGTGCTTATCATTCAGTTTCACTCTTTGCGAGCTGACCCTTTGCATAGGAACATTTGGTATTTGCCTCCATTCCCTTCTGAATTTTATTATCTGCCATTTGTGATATGAATCTCAGTTAATGTTGCATAATAACACCCATCCCACCACCCCAGACTCCTCTTTCACCAGACAACTATGAAGTCACGAATATGAAAAAGTAATTTCAAGGCGCGCACATGCGATAAACCAGAAAAAAAGAACCGCCCACCTGCCCTGCTCCTCTGCCAAGAGCGGGAGACAGGTCCAGCTCGACGGGGGCAAGGGGCAGCTGAGTAACAGTAGTATGAAAATACATTATAATACACACAACTTTCATTTCTTGCGGCCAAAAAAAGCAACAACAGCAACAAAAAGCGTTCAAAATTAACAAAGGCAGAAGAAGAATATGGCACACACTAGTTGCGACTGTAGAGGTGACGGCGGTCAGGCGGGTTGGTGGGGGGCATAAGCGCTGCGCAGCACCTGTTTATCACCTCATGTGTTGTAATCTGTGTAGCTTCAACTACAACAACAACAACGCACGCGAAGAGCAATAACAATAACAATAACTCAACGAAGAATGCTACAGCAGGCACACGCACACACACACAAATCTGTCGCTCTCTGCGTGCGTGTGTGTGCATGCGAGAGAGGGGAGGCTGCTGACAGAAGGCAGATGAGCAGCAGCAAATCATATGCAGCTGCCTTTGTGTGTGTGTGTGAGCTGCGTGAGCGAGCGCAAGCCAACGACAGACAACCTTGGCGCTGGCTCATAAGCTCTTTCGCTCTCTTGCCCACAAGCGCAACTTTCTCGTATGCTCTCACGCTGCGCCGACGCAGCGCGTCGAGCCCTTGCGCCGTTGACTTTCTTTAATGCGGAAGCAGCGGCAGCAGCAGCCACGGCAGACAAAAGCGCGTGAGCATTTAGCGTTGGCGTTGGCGTCGCTGCTCACCTAACGCGTCTTCTAAGAGCAGAGCTGAGCTGAGATGCTGCTGCTGCTGTTGCTACGCTCTCGCGCGACCGCACGTGTGCAGCGGCTCAAGCCCTCTCTGCCGGCGTCGCTGCCTGGGCCCAAGTGCTGGGACGCTCTCTCTCGCTCTTGCTCTTTACCTATGCGTGTGTGTGTGTGTGGAGTTTTTACATAATTTTACGCTATGCCGCGACGAGGCGTCCGTTAGGTTGGAAACTCTTTAAAAACAGCCTGACAGCGTCGAAAAATTATCAAACCGCAGCTTGTTCCATTCGAATGAACACACCTGTGAATTCGGTGGTGCCTAAGAAAATCAGTTTATTTCAAAGCCGAATTACAGCCATGAAGTTCTTCATTGCCAGCGCTTGCGTCCTGCTCTTAGCATCCGGCATCTCGGCCGATCCTGTGGCGGCGGCTTCGGCGGCGTCCAGCGACGAGCAGAGCGGCGCATTTGCCAAATGCCTGGAAGCCGACTCCATCTCGTGTCTCCAGCTCACGGTACGGATTAACTAACAATCAAGCATAAAGGATTAAATATTACACAACAAATAACAATAATCAAGTGAAAGTGAAAATGATATCATCAACAAATCGATGATGAACCAACCAATGAACCTGCAAGTGAAAGTCTTCTAAAGACATGCAGAAGAAATAAAAAAGAAAACTTTCAAAACACGCAAAAGGATGCGAAGTGAAATTATGTGCCAAACATACCTTGAGAATATGAACAATAATTGTTGCTAATAATTGTAAAATTAGTTGTACTATTGTGAACTAGCTAATGTGTGCTTCCCTTTTCTCTCACGTGTCTCTCTCCCTGCAGCTCTTCCGCAAGGCCAAGTCCATCTTCGACAATCCCCAAATCGAACTCTTCGGCGGCGTCTCATTGGTCAAGGCCAATGAAGGACGCCAGGGCAAATCGCTGGACAACTCCATCGCCGTGGAGGCCGCGCCCAGCGTGGAGGCACGCACCGCCGAGATGGGCAACTATTTCATGGACAACGCGAAGAGCTTCTTTGCCGAACGCTCGCTGAACTTCAACTTTGCCAATGCCGCCCGCAGCGTCGCCCGCGCCATTCCCGATGACATCAAGGCCGATCTGCGTGAGCTGGTCGTGGAGTCCCGCACCCGCAAGAAGAAGCTGCTGAAGAAGTTCCTGCCCATCCTGTTGGGCGTCGGCGCTAAGGTTGCCGTGCTCGCCGTTGGCGCCATCTTCGGTCTGCTCTTCATGGCCAAGAAGGCCCTGGTTGTCTCCGTGATCGCCTTCTTCCTCGCCCTGGCTGCCGGCGCATCCAGCGGTCTCAGCCGCCTCGGCGGCTCCGGCGGCGGCGGCGGTCTGCTCGGCGGTCTCGGCGGCCTGTTCGGCGGCAAGAGCTCCGGCACGGCTGCGGTCAGCTCCGGTGGTTGGTCGTCGGGTGGCGGTGCCGCCAGCGGCGGCTGGTCCTCGGGCGGCAACTCCGGCTGGGACACGCACGGCGCCTACAGCTCGCCCGTGGCCCAGACCATTGCCTACCAGGGCTACAAGCAGACCAGGCGGTAAGGCGACGGCCCGCATACAAATCGATGCCTGACAAGGAGAGAGAACATTCGCTGCTAAACAAAAGAAGAAGAACAAGAAGACGACGACGACGAAGAAGAAGAAGAAGAAAATGATGACCATTTCATTAATGTCTATATTTATATTTATTTATAAATTATTTATTTTTTAATTTATTTACCTAAACGTGAACGAGAGAGCGGGCCAATGGCCCCCAACACCAATTAAGTGCCTTCCACAACTAAACTCTCAGCGTCGCGAGACGGCCGAGAAAACATTTACACGCTCACACACACACACACACACCACCACCACAAACAACAAAAACAACAACTTCACTTTTCATCTACGCACACCAAAAACAACAACAAGAGCCAACATCTACCCCAAAACCTAATTTCACTCTGTACTGTACTAAATATCTCTACACTCTATACTCTGTATCTGTATCTGCATCTGTATCTGTATCTGTATCTTAACTGTATTTTCATGGCTGCTGCGCTTTGATTTATGTGCACAAAATGCTTGAAACTAGTCGCGCCCATAAATCAAAGACCTCAGCTATCTATCATCAATCTGTCTAACTATCTGTCTATCTGTCTATCTATCTATCTATCTGTCTATCTATCTATCTGCATCTGTATCTGTATCTCGAACTCGAACTGTGTTTTCCTACTTTTACCGAAAAGAAAACTCTAACAAATGCTGCTACATCAAAGAATCAAATAATAATTCCGAAAAATATCTACAATTTAAATGCTCTTTCATTTCTCTCATTTCGCATTTCACATTTCACATTTCGCTTTTCCATTTGCCATTTGCATGCAGACATCACTCATACGCACCTTTGTCTGGCTCAAGGCAGGCGATTTGCATTTCTTTTGGGCCCGTCTTCAACTTTCATTTCGTTCTTTGTTATCAGCCCAAAAATCGAAAATGTTTTCTACAAATTTCACCCACTTATATTTATTTTTGGTGCTTTTTCTTCTTCTGGCCAAATCTTCATTTTCACTGCACTTTCCTCGGCCGTCTCTCGCTCTCGCTCTCTCTGCCAAGAATACAACAAAGCAATTTGCTTAAAAATAAAACAAATATTTCGTTACGCGCATTTTGGGCTCATTCAAAGGCTGTCGCTCAATGCAACAACAATAATGGCAGCCACAATGGACGCGTATTTTGCACCTGCCAGCTATTATATTCGCGCCCTCGGCCTTTGTTATGAGGTGCTAAACAAAAATTCGAAGAAAGTTTGAGACGCATCCAAAAAGAAACCAACCACGAGTGGGCAGTACCCAACTAGCAGATACTCTGCAGCCAACCCAAATTATCTTCCAAAAATATTTACATGCACCTTAGACCCTATCCATGGGCAATGCACCTTGGTTAACTTCGGTCTCTATTGTCTGATCATTTTGAAAATCTCAGAAATTATCTATGGGGACCTAATGTGTATACATACCAGAGCAATAAGCGCTAAGGCTTTTATTAATTAGTGTTTTCCAACAAAAGTGGGCAGGTTTTTGAAAAGGGAAATAATTAAATTTGCGCCACGTATCAAGTCTTGCATATATAGCTTTAGATAATACTCGAGTTATGCTTATATGCTTATATTGGGAAATAGCAGAAGAAATTAAAAACAAAATTGGAAATTTGGTATGCATACAATTTAGGAGATATTAGATATTTCAAATCTCAAGGGCTCAGCATATTTAGCTTCAGAGAGAGAGAGATAGAAAGGGAGAGAGAGAGAGAGAGAGAGAGAGAGAGAGAGAGAGAGAGAGAGAGAGAGAGAGAGAGAGAGAGAGAGAGCGGGATGCTCGCTAATACAAGGATGGACGACTTGATTGACTCAGCTGTTCATGCTGATCAAGATAATAGATCCGAGGTTGTCTCCTACTACCTGTTAAGTTTACATAAGACCAATTTACCCTTTCACCCATTCACTATAAATACAGAGTATAGAAAACTCAGCGGTCCACGCAACTTTAGCTAACTGCAGTTGGCAACGGCAACAGTTAGGGCCAACTGCTGCTGCTGCTGCTGCCGCTGCTACTGCTGGGCGCATTACTTATGAATATGACCCAGTTAAGAGGCTGCGCACTTGGCCCTGTCCAACGGCTGACGATTGATGCTGTGCGCTTGCTGTTGCCCTCAACGGCTGGCGGCTGCTCAAACGTGCCGTTTACCGACTGCCGCCTCTTAACTTGGCTTTCTTCCGACTCTTCCGACAAATGCCGGCAATTAATGTGTCGCCGACTGACTCTTCGGCTGCCTTTCGAGCATTTAGTAGCTCTTCTTTTTTTATTTTTATTTTATTTCTTTTTTTTGTTGCTTCTCTCTTCGCTCATTTGGGGCATCTTATCGCAAGCTGTTAGATTTGTTTAGCATTTAACATTTTTTTTTAGCAATTTCTATACACTTGGGGAGGGTATATTAATTTTGTCATGAAGTGGGTAACGTCTGGGAGAAGACGTCTCCGATCCCATTGACTAGTTATATTAGTGCTAGTTTTCTTATTAACTATATTAAATTACCAGGCGTTGATCAGTTGGAATTATTCATTTTGAAGCAAGCAAACTTCAGGCAGATACAATGTAGACAGATTTTCCAGCAAGTATCTATGAATTCGCCCTGCCTAATAAAAGAGATATTCCAATTAAAGACAAACATACTTTTTAATTCAAAATAGAACAAATATTTTGTATTCATGAAGGTTCTATCACTCTACTTTCTGCTCTATTATATATGGATGGAAAAATGTCTATTATATATGACTTACATATCGGCCGAATCGGATATCTATATCATACAGGCGCCATCTAATCATATATGATATATAGAGTGAGGCGGTCAAGGGTATTTGATCTTCGGCTAGCTTTTTGGAAATTTTACCTATTTGTTTACCATATTTTTTTAAACACTTTTTGCCGCAGTTTGTCGCGCTATTTCTTCTAGATAACTTCGTGACTTCTTCGCCCAGCACTTTGTTGTTTTTTCAGTGAAATTTGTGCTGTCACGCCCCAAATCGATTGAAGGCGTCGCCGAGACCAAACATTGCGGGCCAAGTTAACAGCGTCGTTCCCAGCTGTGGGCGTCATCCGACCACTGAACAGCGATTCTGGAGTGTCTGCCGTCTGGTGCAGTCGTTTGGCCAACAGAAAGTGAAAGTGTGTAGCCGGAGAAGGTATTTCAATTATATTTCATACAATGTAACAAATGTGACAAATGCAGTCCATTAAGCGACATTGCGACATTTGTAAACGGCTTCAGTAATATTTTCAAGTAAAGTGCCCCAATGGAAAATGCTTGACTTAAGGAAGTTTTAAATCACATACATATAGATGGGAACAGATAGAACAAATCGAAATTAAAGATAGGTAAATAAATAATTTTGGTAGTCTATTTTGGTTATTTCAAAATGTATTATTAACTATCTCTATACATAAAACAGTTTGCCTGACTGACTGAATGACTGACGGACTGACTGACTGACTGACTGACTGACTGACTGACTGACTGACGGACAAACTGATTGTTGATCAACGCACAAAATGAAATTTCCACTCATGTGATGAAGGTGCACGTTAAGATGGGGTTTCGGGAGATTCCACCCGGAAGTGTGGAAAAATCCCGCAAAACGTTTGTAAGAAACTTTTTTGTTGAACTATCTGATTGGCCTCAAATTCATTTTCAAAGATCTTTGTTCAAATTCATTTGAGTGGTGTTTCTCACTTTTTGAAAAATCCGTCACTCCTCGTTGGAAATGGGGATCTAAGATTTGTTCGACGATGTTTCGCGCTCAAATTTATATCCAAGCATATCCAAGCATATGAAAAATAATTTGAGACGGGCTTTTCACAAAGCTTCCCAGGTGGAAAATGCGATTCTACGATTTTTTGGGCTTAGTTTAGAGCTTTACACAAGAGCTTAATGAATACGTGTTTCATCGATTTGGGAAATTCCACCAACAACAGAGGTTAATTAGCGAAAAACGGTTGTATGAAAGTCTTTGCTAAGCATCTTCTTCAGACTCAAGATTCTCACCGCAATATTCCAGCACTTGATTCAAACACTTGGTTCGTTACTTGATTTATTTTGTATACTCTTGCATCAGCCTCTCGCATTACGCAAGATCTGAAAGCAGCTGTTTTAAGATTAAAGCATAAGTTGCAGCTGACAATTTGTGAGCTACGCCTTGAAGCAGGCACCACAATACGAGAATTTACAGCGGCGCAGCTTAAAGCTCGCAGACAAAGCTTAAAGCTCAGCTGATCGCGACTTTCACACAGCTTTCGCCGCGTACAAAAGTTGGTAACGACTTTCGACTTTACACTGCAACAACAGCTAAAGAGTTAAAGTGTGGTGGCTTTCAGTCTGAGTTAAGACGTGGTTCAAGTCGCGGCTGCTGCTGCTGTTGCTGGCTGAAAAGATTTCGACCAAAAATGGATTTCAAATGCACTGCACGTCCGACTTTGTTATGGCCTTTTATGGTCTAAACAACTTCAAAAAGGCATTAATAGCCGACAAGCCAGAGCCATAACCACAGCCACAACACGGGCGCAACCACTGCCACAGAGTGATTTAGTTACTGTTGTGGTTTTATGTACCCATGGAAAATGTGTGAAGAGGGTATATTGGTTGGTTTTGTAAATATGTAACAGGCAGCAGAAGGCATCTGCTACATATTATTAATGAGGACGACGGGGTCGAAAACCACATAAGCTAGATATATAATATCTATATAGATTCCCTTCTAACGTATCTCCTCACATTCCGATTTGGGTACATTCCACCATATACACACATTTTCGTATGCCATATAAATATGCCCCTTATATGATAAAGATTTGGCTTTAAGCTCCTAATTAACTCAAGAATGCATTTCCCATGCGTAGAGTTGGGCTTATGGTAAATAACGACAGCTCGGCTTCGACTACAGGGTATCTTCTTGTGGGGCACTCTCGACTCCCGCTCTCAGTTGGGTTGTTGTTGGGTGTTGTTGGATTTTGTTTCTGCTCGCTGCCCCGTGCGCTTTTCCGGTTTGCGGCTGGCGGCGGACGGCTGGCGGTTGGGCATGGGTCAATGCACACTTTACGGATTTGGCTTTGAAATGGTGGCCATTTCACCGCACAGGTAGCCAGCTGCAGCCTCGTGTGTGAAAGTGTTGCAATATGCGGCGGGCTATTAGCCGGCCAGCAATAATTGAATATGGTTGAGCTGACATTGAATAATACGATCGGCAATAATCAACATGTGTGTGTGTGTGTGTGTAAACAGCGAAAACGCGGGTGCACTTGGGCCCAAATGCAAATACAAACTTGCGTAGTGCAGTGTAAGGAGCATATGTTTTGGGCGACACACACACACACATGGACAAAAACACGCACACACACGGCTTGTTGTGCGTCGACAGATGTGTGAAAGTTGTCAGCTTGCCACTTTTATTGTCAACAAATTAACGAATGTACAAAACACATAAACGCATCAGCGAGCGATGATCATTATGGGCATCATCATGATCATGACGTTGACAGTGACATGCCCGAACAATGAGCGAACCGTCAAGCTGGTTCGATGCCTCCAAAAGCCAAAGCGTGCCATGAAAGAGCCCGCGGCTCATTTGGCCAACAAAAGAACAAGCTCGAAAACCGAAAGTGAAATGCCATTTTTGGTGTGTGTGCGAGTGTCCAATTGTGTGTGTGTGTGTGTGTGTGTGTGTGTGTATGTGTGCGCGTCTGAGTGTGTCTGTTGATCATAAAGATAATGACAATTTTTTTAATGAAATACCTTGAAAGTGAAACCTGTGCAATTAAAAGCAGAGCGGCCCACAGCCACGCCCACCCGCTTGCCTTCTTCTTCTTCTTCTGTATTTTTTTCGGCTTTCGCTAAAGTTACACAATGTGGGCGTGGCTGCACAATAGGGCGTCAAGCATTTGCATTTATGCGCAGGGCTCGCTTATTTTCATGAAATTTCGAAATGTGCACAAATTCAATGAAATTAACGACTTGTAGATACGCTGTAATAAAAACTAAATAAATGTTAGATGGACGACTAAGCGATACTCTATATGCCTAATACAAGCATATAAATAATCGATTGTTTAATATTAGGCACTTAATGCTAATTTATGGGTTGGCCTAAAAGCATTAATACAAATATTAAATATTTATAATTCTCACAGCTTGACAGCTTCATGCTCTTAAGTTAACCTGATTTTTAACCTTTCAAAAAAAAAAACGATGCCCTTTTTCAGTTTTTTTCTGACAATAGGGTATTTAAAAAGTTAAATCTGAAGCTCGAAAAAACTGATTATGAAGTGGAAACTCTCACTTTTACGATTATTTTCCTTCTACATAGCTTTCGGTCGTCATCGTCAGTATTATTGTTGTTGTTATTGTTGTTGTTGTTGTTGTTGTTGTGTTTTCTTTTGTTATTATATCTTGTGTCCCATAATGATATTAGACTTTCGCAGCCGGAGTCACAGTCGCAGTCGCGTCTAGAAAATAAGGCATAAAAGTCAATTTTATGCTCAGTTTTTGTTGCTGATTGGCCCGATCGGCCCCTCATGAAAGCGGTTCGCCTCAGCTCTCGATTGATGTGTGATTTGGAGCAACACTAAATATCTCAATTAGAAGCCGTAATGCAGAAAGGGCCAGAAATCATCTAATGTGGGTCACGCCTTTCACTGCAATCGAGAATCGCATTAATCGCATTCATTTCCCAGCAAAAGATGCACAGCATTGGGGCGTGTGCAGGGGGACGTTACCTGGCATTCGTTCATTCATTCAAGAAAACAACGTGCCCAACCCAACTGACAATTAATTAAATTCAAATTGTTGTTGTCGTGGTTTCGGTTACAGCTTTTAGCTTTTGCCTTCGTGTCTGCCAGCACGCGCTCCACGTCGCAATCGGCGTCTGATTTGAGGTCTGCCTGCGACTGGCAATCAGTTTAGGAATCGAAGAATTCAGTTCAGTTGACTGCGACGCTGACTGTGGCTTTAGATTTGGCTCTATAACAATGGCTAACAAGCCAGAGTTGCTTTGAACCCACTGCGAATGGGTAAAAGGGTATTATGGTTTGCTGCAAACGCATGTAACGCACAAGGACAGGATTCTCTGATCCCATAGAGTCTATCCCATGAGCCGAGTCCATCTAGCCATATCCTTCCGTTTCTCGTACAGACAAGTAAATCTCAAAGACTATAAAAGCTAAAGACTTGAGATATTCAATGTAGATGGATCATTTCATTGCAATGGCATATATAGTTTGTTTTCGTGAAATCGATAAGAATCGATATCGAAATTCATTGAAAAGGAACGAAGCTAGAATGTGCTTAGGGCATCTGCCAGTCGGTTACACCCGACTAGAGCACTCTTACTTGTTTTCAGTTGTTGTTGTCAGTTGTTGCTGCTGTTGCTGCTGCATTCGCCTGTCCGTGTGTCTGTCGTTTTGAGTCAGTTAATTTTTGAATTTCTACCATATCTTTGGCTATGCGGCCGGCCAAACGAGTTGTTGCCGCAGCAAAGAAAGTGCTGGGACCGCTGCTCGACTTTGGACTGCTCTGGCTGTTAGCTGTTTATATCCGTTTTTGGTTCGATTTATGCCATTTGATAAGTCAAACAACAGCACACAATCAAATCACACTCACACACACACGCACACACACACGAAGGCTTCCAACTATGGAGTTCATTCAGTTACATGCAAGATGGACAAATTCAGTGCCAGGCCCAAAATACATATAGACGCACACACATGCATATATACATATCAATATATATATGTATATATTTTTCTATGCGAATGTGTGTTTGCGACTGGCCGTAGGTGAGGCATAAAATAAATCGGTAAGATTATAAGAAAAATTTCACTTTCTCAATGCTTTAGTTATTTATAAATATGGCATCTTTTTGCTGCTCTTTTCATTTTGGCCACTGGCCACGCCCTAAGGATGAATAATACAGCAACACACACACACACACACTCACACACATATACGCTGTGGCCATTGAAATGACCTAAGCCGAAGGCAATCGACTGAAATGTTGCGTGTTCCAGGTAAAATGCCAAATTGTGGTCTTCTGCCAGGTGAACAGTTTTTTTTTTTTTTTTTTTGTATTGAATATGAATTATTTGAATAGATAAGAGTTATTTATAGCACGAGACACTGTCTGGCACATCTATACAACAGTTCGTCCGAAATATTCTTGCATTTTTTTTGGAAGGAAATATTTAAAAAACGAAGCTTTAGATTTCTTTGCGGGTAATAATCTTATGTAAGGGCTTCGGAGAATTCCAAGCACAGCTGTGGAAAATGAAAGTTAAATAAAATATTCTTTTTGTTTACCAACCAATGGACCTCAAGCGTATTCTCAAGCTCTTTACGGAAATACACATACTTTTAGCTAACTTGACGCTCCTGTGCTGAAAATGAGGCTCAGCAGCTGGAACTTATTAATATTATATATTTTGTATCATTCCAAATTCTAGAAAAGCCATTTCTAAATAGCAAAGCAAATAATTTGTCGCTTAACACGCGCTGGTAATAAATATTCATTTGTCATTTATATTCAGCTGCTAATTGATCAAATGGGGCATTGCGCATACGCCTAGTTGGCTCAATTGCAATTGTTGCATTGATGCATTACGCCTAAATACCCTCCGTGTCTATCTATGAGCCACCCCCTTCAGCTGACATTGAGCGATGATTGGGCCAATTGCATCCATCTTGCGACTATATTAGATATAATACAGCTGGCTTTTAGTTTGGCCGTGGGCGAGGCGGCCAAAAGGCCATCGTGGTCAAAATTTGATTTATGGCCAGTCGAAGCAGGGGTCAGGTGCGTAATTTACGGACACACGACTAAGTTATATATAACCATATGTATGCGTATATATGTGTGTAATCCATTAATAGCCCAGCAGCGCGCGACGGCATGGACATGCCTGTGAGCGTGTTGTCGAACATGAGCTCTTAGCCAAATACCTTTCAGCATACCAATTACGCGCGACAATAGCAACAACAACAACAACAACAACAACAACTACTACAACAATCGCAACAACAACAACCAACGACAAATTGAGCAGCATTGGGCGACTCAAAGTGCCGCCAGCTCAGCTCGGATTCGGACATGTGTATGTGCCCAACTTAAGATATAGATACAGTCCGGAGCCCCTTTTCAGCGTGTGTAAATTTTGCAGCGCGAAAAAAAAACTTTCACTGAAGCTGATTTGAAGCGGACGTCGTCGCTGCCGCTGCCGCCGCCGCTGCCACTGCTGCTGCTCCTGTCAAAAGGCCCGTGCACTTCATGATGAGCGTCTAACAGCATCAGCAGCAAATATGATGCTGGCTTGGCCGACATCCAGAGCCAGAGCCAGAGTCGAAGTCAGAGTCGGAGCGAGAGCCCAGGCCGGAGCCATAAGCCATCAGACATAAGCCATAAGCCATAAGCCGCGCAATCGTGACGAAAAGCCATCAAGTGCCTGCTGGACATTGACACTTGTTTAGCAGCCATGCCGGACCGGACATGGTCACCGGCAGCCGCTGCCGTTGCCCCTCCCACTTGCCGATCCCCCCGCCCACGACCCCTTTTTGCATACGAAAACAAGTAAGAGTGCCCTCGTCGGCAGTGCCCGACTAGGAGATACCAAGTATATCGAGATCTCGAGGTGCATACGAGCTTGAGTTTTCTTTTTTCAATTTTGACAGGTAGAAGGGTAGGTATTCCAAGGGTTCTTGATCTCTGTTTGCGAGAACCTACATTCCACATTTGTTGCCCTTAGCTTATATAGACCTCGAGATTAAAATCGATATTTATCGAAGTTCTGTAAAGGACTGCAGAGGGGTAGGTACTTAAAATGTAATGTGGTCTTGATCTGAGTATGTTTTATGAGAGCATATATAGTAGGGATTTGGTATCTTATCCTATCCTATCAATCCTTATTATATGAATCTTAAATCAAAATCGATATTTATCGAAGCTCTGGAAATGGAAATCTAAATAAATATGTAATAAATTTGTTCATATGATATTCGAAAATAAATAAAGAGATAATACAAATAGATGATTTCATCTGATTGTTACATATGTGCGCAACAAACCGTTATGCCCCCACTGTGCCCACCTTCCATGGTTACAGGGTATTCGAAAATCTCTGTTAACTTTGTACTTTCATTTGGCAAACGTGTATTTGCGTTTTGTGTATGTGTTGAGAGATGTTCCTGGAAAATGTGTGGAAAAGCCAAAGGCAGACAATGGGCCCGCTTGACGTGCACAGCAGCGCGGTTCATTAACTTGGCCTAAGTCAACGAAGCAGCTAAAGGCTTAATTATAATTTTAATTGGCCCTGTTCGAGCAGAAGCTCAAGCTCCAATTGGCGAGCCGTCCAAGAGTTTCGGCAGCCCAACCGGAAATACCGTTTGATCAATCGCTGTCGAAGGCCCCCCTCATAAAATAGGTATCTAGTATCTTATTGTATATGTAAGTATATGGCGCTCACTTGATCACTTGATCATGATCATGATCATGATCAGCGCTTGAGTTTTATACGTTTTGAAGCTTCTGACCGAAATACCATTGAAAGCAAAAGAAGAAAGTTGAACAATGGCTTTGTGGCACTGTGGCATGCCGTTTAAAATTTGCCCGCTCTTCATGATTATTAACTTAATTTAGTTAGAGCTGGCCTTTTATTTCGCTTAATTTCATTAACAGCGTCGTTTAAAGTTTCAATAAAAAAGGCACAACCACGTGGAGAGCGCTTTAAAAAAATTTCACTTTAAAGAATGCACTGAAGCAAGCGCTCAGCATCCGGCCAGGGTCCGGTCCAGGGCAATTTTAAGCGGTCTGCAAAAGGTTGAAACCTGCCCCCAACCAACCTGCCCCCTCGCCCAAAGCCGGCCCCCTGGGGGCCGCATATGCTGCATTATTTATGATGCAAAGTGGGGCGCAGCATCAAGGGCGTTGCTGCAGCAATTGCGTGAAAGTCGCGG
Organism: Drosophila novamexicana; assembly: GCF_003285875.2. Lineage (NCBI taxonomy): Eukaryota > Metazoa > Arthropoda > Insecta > Diptera > Drosophilidae > Drosophila > Drosophila novamexicana. Next base: position 724,791 of record NW_020824827.1, on the reverse strand, counting down.
AAGCTGTCAAAGCCACAAGTTTCGACGTTATCCTCCAGTTAAGAAAAATTGGCGCAAAACAGAATAACAAAAAAACGAAAAAAGGTACAGAAAAAGCGAAAGGGCTGGGCACACGTGCGCCACAGCTAAGATCGGGCCATAAAACTGCAATTTTGGCAAGTTTCTCAAGCCTCGCAGAAACCCTTTCTCTTTCGAAGAAAGCGCTTTTTTTTGGTCGGGTGTACACCCGGCTGCGGCCCGTGTGAATTGCCAAAAAGAGCTTTACAAGTAAGAAAGAAGTAAATTCAGCGGGTAAGTGCAGTCGTGTTTGCCGACAAAAAAAAAACGAAACAGTTTTTCACAAATTATATAACCCGACTCTGGAGAGTTTTGCTTTCCTCGGCATTGTTGCGCCATCATTTGTTTACACTTGGCCATCAATTATTCAATCTTATGCGCACTGACTAAACCCACTCTGACTTACATAAATAGAAAAAAATAGAAACAAAAACACTTAACTAATAAATTATTGAATAAATGCTGCAATCAAAATTGTCGCCGTGAGTTGCCGCTTAACGCTTTTGTCTTCAGCCACAGTTGTTAGCCGTAAATGTTGATTATGTCCGTTGTATTAGATAATACTCAAATGCGTATCTCTATCTATAACTGTGCTCGTATCTGCCGTATCTGTATCTGTAGCTGTGACTCTTCTGGCTGCATATTGGTTAGGCCACACGGCTGCCGCATCAACTCATTTATGGAAAGTGAAAGTGTTGCCCAGATTTGTATTCGTGCATTTTTAATTTGTATCTTTAAGTCGCCGTGTCGCGTTGCCAGGCGTTGCTCAAATGTTGAAATATTTATGCTAATAGCTGTGGCAGCTCCGGTGACCAAACGATTACAAAAGCAACTGCTAATTTCTTGCGTGGAATGCCCCCACACATTGTCTCTCTGTGGGCCTGACCTCTCTGCTGCCTGTCATTTGGCCTGGCATTTGCCCGGGCTGAAAGCGCAGGCAAGGCTTTGAGCAAATCAAATGATCAAAAGTGCAAGTAAGAGTGAGCTTGCACTTTGATTTGCACTACCAAATGCCTCATCTTCACATCTTCGCTCTACTTAAAGAGATACATTTGTGTGCGTATTTATTGGGTACAGAACTATTTGGCATCATTAATTCAGCTAAACTCAGCATTTGTTTACCTTAGATATTTATCTTGGCCCATTTAAATCAGCGCTCAGATCTTGGCATCGACTGCGGCAACTTTCAGAGTTCACACCATGTTGCAAAAATAGAACATTATCAAATGCCCAATCTGCAGCTCTGGCTAGTTAAGAGACTTATGCTGAGGTGGGAGAAATCTTTAAATTGTGATTAAATCGTGTTTAGATTGGTTGACTTTTTACATTTTATTTTTCCCTTATCTAGCGTGTCGATGACAATTTAAATGTTTTATATAAATAAAATAAATAAATAATTCATTCATTTTATATTTATTCAATATATTTCGAACTCAAGCGAACTCTGCTGACAAATTGATCAGAGATTTTTAAACAATGTCCAGACAAACTGTCTATTGTGCAGTTTTATCACGTTTTGCGATCCATCTTTCAATTTATTAAAATAAGTTACGGTTTTATTTTAATTAAATGCCAAGCATGCCTATTAATATTGTTTTATTAGTAATTATTATTTATTTTTGTAATAAACATAATCATTTTTTTATTTATTAAATTAATTTTGGAGCTAGTTATAGGTTCATATTGTTTTAAATATTTTAAAAATGTTAACTGTTGTTCCATAAAACTTTATGTTTATATTCAAAATAAAGCAACAAAAAAAATGCAGAAAATATATAAAAAATTCTTAATTTTGTTTATTTATTTATTATTATTTATTTCGAATTTATTTGACGCTTGTTTGCAGGGCCTTAAGAGTTCGTTGCCGCTTGCCGCTGTAGACCCCTAGGGAAATGCCGCCCACTTAAGTAGACGGTCGCAGGTTCAAAATTAAGCAATTAAGTGGCAGTTGGCAATTGCAGTTTGTTTAGCGTTTTCACTGTGGACACTGTGAACTGCAGTGGCATCAACTGCAGCATTGACATGGCCGGCAAACTGCGGCGGCAGCAAGAGCTGTTGTTGTTGTTGTTGTTTGCCTGAACACCCACTGCGAGTGCTTGGGCCAACTCATGCACACTCATACACACATGCACCCGCTCAATCAGTCACTCACTCACTCACTCACTCACTCAGTCAGTCAGTCAGTCAATCATTCATTCATTTATTCATTCATGCAGTTTTGTTAGCTTACATTTTCAAGTTGCAAAGTTGCACGCGCTGCGCGTCGTCGTTTCGGTCACAAGGCGGTGAATGTTGTCTACGAAAAAGGAAAATTAACGTTGAACTTTCTTTTTTGCTGCAGCAGCAGCAACAACAACAACAACAACAACAACAATAATATAAATAAAATATGTACTCGGCTTGTTGTTGCTGCGGCTTTTTTATACATATATATATATATGTATATATAAGTATATTCACATTTGGCTTTTATGGTCGCACAGTTAAAACTCGTTGAACTGTTATGAATTTTACTTTTGGTTTTCAAAAGCAAAACCAAATAAACCTGTTGCTGCAACAATAGAACAAGAAGCCAGCTCGAAAACCCGCCGATTCGCTGCACTCAACAACATGTCGCACTGGAGCCGCGGCCCAATGCAGTGAAAGTCTCGTTTCTCATCTTTTCTGCACAATCAAATGTGAACAGAAATGATAAAAAGGGGAAAAATACCAAAAGTTAATTAAATGTCAAATAATTCAGCATTCAACAGCGTCCGATGGCCCCGCCACAGATTTGCATCCCTACTGCAGCTGCGCTCACGCAATGCGTGCCGATTGCCCGGCCCCTGCCCGGCCCCTGCCCGCCGCCAAAGCCCCTCCCCATGCCCCTAACCCTGCCCCTGTCCCTGTCCAGGCAGTCGCTGCATATGAAATTCGCTTTCACTGATGCTGCTCCGCTGGCTGATCTGGAAAAGCGCTTTTCACACCATTTGGCGGGCTTTTGTTTGTCGGCGCCCAATTCATAGGCGCATTTTCATTGCATTTTCATTGCGTTTTCATGGCATTTTCACACATTCATAATACTTTAATTAAGCATATATATAATCAACACTTTCGCATCCTGGGCCCGGCCCGATGCCGCTTATCAACTCTCTTTTTCCTTGATGACTTTCATTTATGCAGCTCGCTCGCTTGCTCCTGCTACCAACTCACCCCTCATACCGCCACCCCTCGCCCCTCCCCTCTTTCAATTTGACTATTTGCGCACTTTTACTTGTCGCTTGCCATTGGCATTTGGTTATTGGCCGCCGGCTACTGGTCAACATGTTTGCCCAGCGGTCTTTCGGCACACTTTGGCTGCGAGTCAATAACTCGGCGGCCAGCAACCGCCAGCTGTTTATTTTGGCCACTCTTGGTATTTGACAATGCATAAAATATGCACATAAATTAATGCAGCATGGCGTCGAGGGGGGTAGGGGGGGGGGGGGTCAAGAAAAAAGGGCGGACAACGGTTAGCTGCATGCCACAGAGAAGTGTCGCAACTTTCCCTTTTGAATGGCTGGCGATCGAGGTTATGATTATTCGTATAGCATATGGCTTATTCTTTATGGCCGATTGTTTATTGGCCTGGCCCACATCTTCAGCTCGTTAGCTGTCTTTTATGTAACACAAATTCTAATGGGCACACACGAACATGACGCGCACAGACGTGCCGTGGCAAGTGATCCATTGAATGGGGCACAGTGAACGGGGAAGAGTGAACCTGTGACCGGTCAACGGTGAACATTAACCGCTAGCAGCACCTGCCTGCTGTTGCACCTGCCGTGGTGCTGTCACGCGGCTCTGATTGATATTTTAGAAGGCGCATTGCGAAACGCGAAAGGGAAATGCCTCTTACCCTGAGGGGGTGGGGGGGGATTTCAATTTCAATTTAAAAACAATTAAGATTACGATTTTCGGGCTTCTTTTTGATATTTTTTGGGTAAAAGTCAGCAGCAAACGGCCCCAATGCTGTTTCCCACAGTGCAACAGACTCTCCAGACTCTAGATGCCGCCCCAGGCCGCAGTCGCAGCCGCAGCTGATTTTGACAATGTTACATGAACTTCAAGCGAAAGCAGCGCAGTTCGAGCAGGCTTACAAATTACAGTAACAATGCTTTTCCAACCAGCCAACATCGAGCCGACGTCGACGACGACGACGTTACCGTTGGCTGGCAAAACGAAAGACTTAAGCGAGAAACTTGCGCGACCAGTTCTTGGCCGAGCTGAAATGCTTTCGTTCGTCGGCCGCGGCAGAGAGAGAGACAGAGATGTGAGCACACGCCGCCTATATAAATTGTGCTGGCCATTGGGAAATTGTATCATTTCATCCTCACCCGTCAAAGCAGCAACACAGCAGCCAGCAGCGTTGTGTGGCAGAGTGCAAGACTCAAAGTTGAAAAGAGAAAGTGCGTTTTGTCGATTTGTGTGCGGTACAAAAGCCGAAAGTGTGCACAGCCCTCAAAAGGACTATACAACAAGAACAACAACAACAAAACAAAGAAGTGAAAAACAAAAACATAAGAAAACAATCAATAACAATAAGAAATATGGCAAGCAATAAAGTTATTTTCGGTGTCTTGTGTTTGGTGACGCTGTCCGCTGCGCTCCCGGCTGAGGAAACGCGCGGCCATGCCCGCAACGCCATCGGCGGCGACAATGACATTATGGATAGCATCTATAGCGATTGCCTGCGCAAGGATTCCGTCTCGTGCGTCAAATACAAGCTGTTCAACTTTGTCGACAAGGTGCTCGGCGCCCGCGATCAGTATGCTCTCACCGAGGGCGTCACTGTTGTCCGCTCGCCGGATGCACCCGTTCAGGAGGCAGCCCGCTCCATTTCTGGTGATGAGTCGTTCGAGTCGCTGGCACTGAATCGCATCAGCAGCTTCCTCAACTCGCACAACATCAAGGTCGAACTGAAGGGTGCCGATATTGTGCAGGCGGTGAGCTCCACTGGACGCGCCTTGGAGGATGCCTCGGAGTCGCTGTTCGGCAGCAATGATCCCAATGCGCCCGAGGAGAGCCGTGGCAAGAAGAAGAAGGCCGCCAAAATCTTGGGCCCCATTCTGGCTTTGGTCGCACTAAAGGCCGCCGCTCTGCTGCCCCTGCTGCTGGGCGCCATCGCTCTGATTGCCGGCAAGGCTCTGCTCATTGGTAAGATCGCCCTGGTGCTGTCGGCCGTGATTGGCCTGAAGAAGCTGCTGTCACAGGAGAAGCATGTCACCTACGAAGTGGTCGCCCATCCCCATCACAGCAGCAGCCACTCGGTCAGCCATGGCGACTCATATGGCAGCGGCTACAGCGCCGATGCGGGCGCCTCCTCGGCCTCGTACGGCAGCAGCGGACACGGCGGCTGGGGACGCTCCATCGATGCCCAGGATCTGGCCTATGGTGCCCAGAAGCCCCAGGCCTAAGTGAAGCCACAGTCAGCAACCACAAGAACCACATGAACCACATGAACCACACGAACCACAACCACAATCAGTGACTCGAGCCGCAACGCTCGCACACGACAGACTCTTGATGAGGAACACATATTATTTATTGTTCGTTTTAATTAATTTATTAATATAATTTATTTTATTTATTTTTCCACACGAAAAAGCGCAAAGCAACGCACACAAAAAACGGAAACTAAAAAAAAACAACAACAAACAAAAAACAGATCATTTAAAAAATTGTTAAAGGACATTGTAGCGAAAAGAGAAGAAGCTGAAGAAGAGCCCAGAGCTACGTTCAGGCTGGCTGAGTGTGCGTGCATTTAGCTGCTTGACATACATACATACCATACACAGATACACATTTGTATCTTATAAAGCCTAAAGTTAAGTTTGTAAAAAAAAGCACAAAGCGAGAGTTAAAGTCGGTACCTTATGCAAAACGTTTCAAAATACTCATAAGCCCAGGCGGCGACTCTGTGTAGCGTTCAGCCTTAGGTCTAAGCTCGCACCAGGAACTCACTCACACACACACGCACAAGCACTTGCACACACATCTATCTAACTATCTCACTCTCTCTCACTTTCTCTCTATCTGCATCTGTCACTTGCTGTCGCACAGTCTCTGAGTCATAGCTCGTTCACATTATCTCCCTGTCCATCGCTATCGCTATTTACACTATCCATCTAGAGACTATACCAAAACTTTGCTGGTTGCCATGCAACTGTCTTACCTACTGTACACACTACTCTACATCAATACTCTACTCTTTATACTCTACTCTACTGTACTCTACTCAACTATTCTGTACTCTTTACATGCAATTCTAGTCTTACATTACAACAGAAAAAGAAAATTACAGCAACTAGCTTTAACTCAACAAACTAGCTCTTATCAATACTATCAGTATCTTTATCTAGTTTCTATCACATCTATGCTATCTATCTCTTTCGAGTCATAGTTTTGGTCATTATATACGCCATAACTTGCCATAGTTTTTCCTGCGCACAAAACTGAACTCATTCTTGAAAACTTTTCCAATTTCCACTCGAAATTCTTATGACTTTCTCATTTCTTTTGCACCTTCAGCTGCATTTCTCTCCCTCTCTCGCTCTTTTTATATCTCTTTCTCTCGCTCTTTCTTACTATCTCTGTCTTACTCTACATCTCTTTCTATCTGTCACGCTCTCATCATAATTTCTCTGCTGCCCTCTGCCTTGGTCAGCTTCTGTCAATTTCTAACGCTCTAATTTCCCAGCACACGCACGTACGTTCTCTGTAACCATAGTTCACTGTAGGCATTATATTATTTCGTTTTTGTTTTGTTACACAACTTCCATATTGTACTCTATGTTTATCGGGCGACTTGGGCCCGGTTTGCCCAGCTGCCAGTGTCCGCTTTTTGCATTGTGCTTTAAACTTATTTTTAATCGGTTTATTTAAAAATATTTGTTTAAATCATTTTGAAAGCGCGCTGGCCGCAAACGCCAAGTCGCCAGCTGATTGTCAACTTTTAATTTAAATGCATAAAAAATACACACATATAAATATATATTTGTAAGCAGAATCGTGCGGCACTTTCACATTAAGAACCACGGCGAGAGGCATAGAAACTGCAGAATTGGGCAATTCACAGTAGGAAGAAGCAGAAGAAACATAAATCACATATCACAAACATCACACACAAAGAATGTAAAAATCTCTTAAAAAACAGCATCTTTTCTCTGTCATAAATGCATGTCATTAATATATGAAGAAAAACAATAAGTACAAAAAAAATACACAAAAAAAAGAAAGAAATAGTAAACAACATGAAAATAAAACAAGCAAGGAATAAATAAAAAATCAATGAAAAGTCCAACTATTAGTTTACATACACACACACACAGGTATTCTTTATGGCCAGGCGGTGAAAGCGAAACGTTCGAGTAAAAAACTGAATAAAATTTTGCCTGATGCCCGCGAGTTATGGTTATGCATAATGCCCCGACAGAGGAGATCAGCTCTTGGCGGCCCGTTGACAGGCCCATCTTTGGCAAGAATGTCGAAAGAGAGGAGTGTGCTTTCATTTCAAGTGAAATTGATTTGCGACCCAGTTGGCTAAGCGAATTTTAAACACTCTGCCGTTAAGTGGTGTAAATAATTATGACTCTGGCCAAGTCAAGACAACGCATGCCACGACAAGACATGGCCAAACAACAGCAACAAAAATGTGGCCGAAAGTGTGCCCCGCCGGCTACCGTTGCGGCCAAAACTGATGCCAACAGACAGTGAAAGTAAACAGTTTGGAAACAACAACAACGACATCAACAAAAACAACGACAACGGCAAACAGTAAATGCATTGAAAACGTGTAGTGAAAAGCTGTAGAAATGCCAGCTTATGGCCATGGTCAAAACGTTTTTGGGTAAACGTATGATCGGCATAAAGGCAAGAGAGGGGCGCCCCCTGTGCGGCAACGAGGCAGAGTTGACTACTTTTAACAACTCTTAGACAAACAGCGCCCGTTGCTGAGGAACACTCAGATAAACAAAAAACTGGTTAGTCTGTTCGACTAGGATATACCCTAAACACACTGCCAGTTTGCCGTCACAAGCATTTGAGCATGTCATACCGCAGTTGTGCTGCTTCTCCCTTCTCCAGGGCTTTAGCTTTAAAATTAAGATTCTTTCAATTTCCTGGGCACTAAAAGAAGCTATTCAAAAAGTAAAATATTTTAAATCTACATATGCTATGCGAAAAGCTTTATACAAAAATTTATATATAGTCTTATAGTCTTCGGGTTGTCCTTAATCAAAATTGGAGAAGATATCGAAAAAACTGATAAGCTTGTTCCCATTCCCAATTTCAAGGACTCAGCTTGTCGTCATTATCAAGATTATATATTTATATACTCATATATATATGCATATACCTTATGGAGTTGGAGATGGTTCCTTCTGCCGGTCACATGCATTGCCACCAAACGATTATACCCCTTCTATCCATTTTCAATGGGTTCAGCGCATAGAAAAACAAATTCAGCGCAAAAAGTCTATTAAAAGTGGGAAACTATGTGACACCAAATACCCAGGCAAAAACGACGGCAGCAATGCCCACAACAAGAGTCAGAAAAGAATAAAAAACATGAGTAAATTGTGTCACGTGGGCATCGTCATTAGAATGTGCGAGCGCAGCTGACGAAATGCCAGTTTTAGGCCTGAAAGGGCGCTCAACCAACATTTGTGTGGGAAATTCATAGGAACTTAAAAGTTAACGTGAAGTTCACCTTTAAGCGTTTTACTTGCTTCTTCATTTAAGCTTGGCCAATGGCTGCCTTTGATACCCTTTAGCCAGAACAAGCTTTAAGTAGGGTATTTGAGTTCGCTGTAATTTGTGTTACAGGCAAAAGAGAATATTAACTTCCCCTTCGCTGCGTTAAAATTAGGGCTTAGGGAATTAGTGGAAGAATATGTTTCCTTTTCCCACTATACTGCAAGCTCAAAGCTATAATTTTACATGTGCCCTTCTATGCAATTCTCACAAATACAACTAAGTGTTAAGAGCTTAAATGCACTTATTTAAGGTTGTTATAATTACCATTTGCGCCGGAATTTCAATGTGTTGTGAATATATTAACTTTCGGGTAAATATTTATTTATTTAGGCATACATATTATGAGTATATATATTTGGTTGTGTGTTTGGAAAGGTCAGCTTTCCGTATAACAATTTGAGTTATTTATCAAAAAAGGATATCTTGAGACAGTCAAACGTTCAATTATATAAATGAAATCCTGCTATCTAAATAGCTATGTCTGCACTTTGTCCCATGTTAATGTTCAGGGTGTCTTTAAGTCACCCTTGCGCTCTTTTGCTCGCTCTTTCGTTTCTCACTTCCCTTTCATTAATTTTCCCTTTTTTACTATCTTGTCCATCGCATTCAGCCTAGCTTGTCCTGGCTTAGTTTTCCTTTTGACCTTGAACTTGTCTTGCCTTTGAATATTCACGCTTTTCCACCCAACTCATACATATTCTTCACTTCAATTTTATTCCTTTTACCGTCCTGTTTACTTGTTGAGCCTTTGAGTCCTTGAATTGTTGTGTATTAAGCCAACGGCTATGGTTACTTTCATATATTGGATCAGCATGGGGTGTTAAATAGCAATTTCCACACTCTTCGGTCAGTCGGCTATTTGATATATTTGGAATTGAATTTTGTTGTCTTATGCAAATCGAAGCGCCCCAAAAAAATGAAAGCCTACTGATGTGATTTGGAGCGAATTACCGTTGCGGCCCGAGTGAGTGCCGCTAGAGAAATGTGGATTGGCTGCAGCTGTGGCTGTGCGGCTGAAAGAAAAACTGGTGCAGGCATTTTGATACCAAACATCGGTCGGCTACCAATTTCACATTCTGAAAACCAGATAAAAAGCCACAAAATTCGCAATAATTCATAAGCCGGCAGCGAATTGCGCACACACGCTCCAATGAGAGAGATAATTCAGGTCTGCAGTTTGGGAAGCCTCGTGCAATGTCTGCCCAATTTGGAGCCAATTTCACTGTCAACGGACCTCGAGCCGAAGTGGATGCCTGCAAGGGCGTCGGCAAATGTTGCATGCGCAGAATGCTGAACGAAATGAAAACGAGTTTGGCTCTGAAGCTCGGAAAGCGGGTCACCAGAACACGGCCAGCAACAACAACAACGACAACGACAACAATAACAACAAACTGCAACGCTTGCATAGGCCAAAAGACAACCTGATCGGCCGGCCTTGCTCGGCGCTTTCCATTATACAAAAATCACCTGTTAGCATTATGAAAATATTAAGCATTTTCTTCTTGTCGTCGAAATTTCCACTCCAACAAGTTTTCCCACACTCGAAAAACACGCAGCACATTATGATTACAGTCATTTTTTGTATTATTATTGTTGCCTTTGTTGCTTTTGCTGTTGTTGCCATTGTTGTGAGCGCCTGTGCATGGAAGCGTTAAGTTTTGTTAAGCGCCTCCGTGAGCAGTTACGATTATTGGTTATGATTAATTGAAAGTTAATTGGGCACGCGAGTCGCATGCACAAAACGCTGAAACACTGAAACAGTTTAATAACACAGCCCAGACGATTTAACGGCTGATTTATGGCTCTAACTACGCGAGCCCATTTAATTTATTGCTTACTTAAAGCCGTACAGCTCACTTCTTAGTTAGTTAATAACAATTGCGCATAATTGATGAGCCGTAATTCCCACAAACGGATTCGCTTGTCCAGCGGTTGTGCCGCTTCAATAGACATTTATACGCTCGCGTTTCTCAGCCGCTTCATTTCCTTCCAACAAACGGACATAATTAAATGTGCTGCTTAAAGCTCACTAAACTTTATGAAAACTTTACCGATTAACGTGGTGAGAGATTAACATGGTTCGACTGAAAGTTTGACTTTTGCATCAATATAAATTCATGGCATTTTGTTTTGTTAAAGCTCAAGCCTTGCCAAATGCCACTCTTCACCTTAAAAGTCCAATAACATAGCCAAAAGTAAACCGATTTGCATATGTGTTGTAATTTTGGCCATATTTTGTCCTTAAGCTTGTTATATACGATATTTTCATCCACACTATATATACATCATTATCTATATCTTAACAATGTTTATGAATTTTAGGGAAACCTTTTTTTAATTACGCTTTTATACCTTTAATGAGGGAGATAGGAGTTGATGTTTTCACGATAGATGCCACCCACGTCAGTCATGGTTTCATTAAAAAAATGATTCCGCATATTAATGCGAATCAGATTAGGCAACAAGCATGCAATATAATATAAATGCGTCGATTGGAAATATAATTAAGAATTTTAAAGTTTTAAAGAAGATCAATAGCCTAGATTGAAAATAAATTAATATCGAAGTTATTTGCGTAAATATATACTCATATATTTTACAACACATTTGAAAATTGTTTAAAATATAAACACAGATATACAAACATCAACTTACAAAGAGAAAAGCTCTCACTTGCACTTTTTCGTTGAGCTAAAGCAAGTTTGTGTCTTAACTCTTTCGTTTAGCAATTGCACTTTTCAGGCGCATGCCATTTTCAGCCCGCCCCAAAGTAGGCAACACTTTTTTTACAAAGTTGAATATTGACAAATTAAAGTATGCCTTTTATGTATTATATTTTTAACTGAATTTCAAACTTAACATTTATCATGTTTAATCAAAATTTTAAAAGATTCGTTTTTTTGCAAAAGCTATTAAAGCAATTTCTTAGTTTTGTAAGCTGTGCCTTTGCCAAGAGTTATAAGAATTATTGATATTTCTTTGAATAAATGGTTAATATTCAATTCTATCCAAAGCACATGGAGCTTGTTTGCGAGTGTCTGCTGTACTGCAAAGCCGAATTCTGCTGCCACACATGTGTTTATAAAAAGAAAAGTTAAGATTTGTGGGGCGACAGTGAATCTGTGATAAAAACTAATAAATAAATGTTTATATAAAAAAACTGCACAGTTTCGGTCTAGTAAGCAATGCCAAGAGAGAACTTGCGAAAATAGTGCGGGATGAGCAGCTGCGCCCAATGCCAATGCCAGTGGAGTGTGGCTGGCTGAAGACTTGTGGCATGCGGCTTGCGGCATGTGGCATGTGGCAGTCACGCACGCCCCAGCTCGCTCCGTTTTACATGCGCACAAAAACTCAATAGCTTAGAACGAACTGCAAGTTGTGTTATAATTACAAATGAAAATTGCAGCACTTGCACAAACAGTGCAGATGTTGTTGCTGCAGCTATTCGGTTGCTTTCGCGGCGAAATCACGAAAGCGCAGCTTCAATGGCCAACAGCCTCTGGCCACAGCCACAGCCAGCCCGACTAATTGGCGTGATATTTAGACTAAAACAAAATCTGTTTGCTTGTTTTAAACTATTTTTTCTTTTTTTCTTTTTCAATTTCAGCTGCCTCTTGACATGCACCCAAGCGCAATTGGCCGTCAAGCAAACGGGCAGGCGGTATAAAATGCATACAATGCGCTTTCCAGCATTCAGTTGTTCATCTTAAGTGCAGCGCCCAGCAGCTGTTTTTCCTGCCACTCAGCAGCCAGGATAGCCAACAAGGAACTTAACCTACACACAGCCCACGCACACACACAGCCCACAGACACACCCACAGCTAAACACAGACATGATCAAGTACGTGTGGCACGTGGCGGCGCTGTTAATCATCTTCTGCTGGCTGCCGGCGAGCAGGGCGCGCACCGCCAGCTATCATCACATCAATGGCCTCGGCGTGGAGCAGCAGCAGCAGCAGCCACAGCAGCAGCAGCAGCCGCAGCAGCAGTCGCCGCCGGCGCAGTCAGGCAGCTCGACGGGCCTGTGGAAGGATCTTTCGCTGGTCTATCGCATCTATCAACAGTGTACGGGCGAGAATCTGTCCGTGTGCCTTAAGGTCAAGCTGCTGACCGGTCTGGAGAAGGCATTCCGCACGGCCAAAACGTTGCCGCTCTTCGAGGGCATTCAGTTTGTGGGCAGCACGGATGCGGCCCAGAAACGGGCACAGCTGCCGCCCATCACTGAGCAGGACATTGAGGCGGTGCTGCCGCGTGGCCTTGATGCCAAAGAGCAGATCCTGAACAGCATGATCATGAAGCGCTTGAGCAACTTCCTGCAGGATCACACGTTACAGGTGAGCGTGACTCAATAGGTAACTGGCCCAAAGGGAAATGCTATTAATTGGAAAACTGTTCCCTAAACAGATAAAATTTCCCGACATGCACGCTGCGGACAGCAACTCCGTGGAGGGTCGCAAGAAGAAGGATAAGAAGGGCAACGGCGCCTACATAATGATACCCCTGCTGCTGGGCGGCACCTTTGTGCCCATCGCATACGGCGCACTGGCCATGCTGGCGGGCAAGGCGTTGATTGTGTCCAAGCTTGCGCTGGTGCTGGCCTCCATAATTGGCATCAAGAAGCTGCTCAGCGGCGGCGGCGGCGGCAAGGAGTCCTCGCACGAGGTGGTCGTCTCCTCCGGCGGCCACTCCGGCTGGGGACGGGACTTTGACATGGCGTACAGCGGCTGGAAGCCGGCCAAGGAGTCAGCGGGCAGCGCCAAGAGCCTGTAAAGCAGTCGCCAGCATTTGCATTTGAGGGAGCACGAGAGACAGAGCGAGAGGGAGAGAGAGAGAGAGGGAGAGGGATGGAGCAAACCAAAGAAACGATTGCCGCATGAATTGTCTGAATAATCAATAATGTTTAGCTTAATTCGATTATCTATATATTTATATATCTATTTATATTTAACGAACTAAATGTGTGTGTTAGGCCTAAGTAAGCGTTAATTAAATGTAGTACACAATTTTTGCTTAAATCACGCCCCTCTTCAAACTCTGACAGCTGCCACGCCCCGACAACGACGTCTGCTGAATTTATGATAGCAATTTTAAAAAATTTCAAAAAGTGCTTACGTGCGTGCTAAAAAAAACAAAAGCACAAAAAATACGTCTTCGCTTTCTACTGAAAAATAAAACGACGAGCACATTTTTGTATATAGCCCTGCGCAGAGTCTGGCCAAGTCGAATGCAATATTCATAGATCAAATATGCTCGAGTGTCGCTCACTTGTTTCAATTGTTGTCTTTTTCAGTGGTATGCGACATTTTCACTTTTGCCCACTGCACAAAATATTAATGAGCAGCAAATGCCAGGTAGAACATTGAACCTGACTGGGCTGACTTTATTTAAATGTATTTCCCACGCCTAATCGGCGGGTTAGTTACGCGGGCGGCCCTTTACTTTAATTGTTGACGTCATCGTTTGAAGCCCGGCAACACTTTCATTAATTGAAAATTACTCAAGCACAACGCAACGAGAGCTACCCGGAATTCGCCGGCGACAGTCAGATGCGGGCCGAGGGCGTGGGCGGGCGTCCACGCTCGGAATGAAAGTGAAACTTTCAAAAAGGTGTCAATTTTGTAGATGCCACTGAATTAGGGTTGGGCTCGAGCTGAGCTGAGCTGAGGACCCAAGCGCCCAATGAAAGCGTCTCAGGGAGCTGTCGTTTTCAACTTGGACGCTGTGAGAAGATAATGTAAGTGTGGCCGACTAGCAGATACCCTGCAGCCAGCTACCTTTGCAAACTTTCCAGGTTCCTTTTACATAAATGTATTAAACATATTCAAAAAAGCATACTTTTTGTGCTCTTTCGCTTGTCTTTGTCTATGGAAAATATATTTCTGCATATAGATAGAAAATGACAGTACAAAAATATATTTATTCAATTATCAGACTCAAGATTTTGTAGTTTCCGAGTGGCAGACGGACGATGCTGAGCAAGAATATATATATTTAATGGCGGTACGGAGATGTTACATACATTTTTACGCAAGCAATATACCCGCCTTAAGCCACTTACAGGGTATACAAGTAAATAGAATTATAAACTCTGGACTAATGAAGGCACAGGGGCAGGGCAGGAACCAAACGCACAGGAAGCTGCGCAGCTTATTTCCTCTTCAAGTCAATTTGTGTGTAAACATTGACAAATATCTCAAGCATTTTAACAAGTTGGCCAAAGACATTTGGTAAGCCGCACTTAAGACAAAAGCACTCTTAAATGGCTTTTCTCTGAAACTTTAGAGCAAATGGCCCATTACATAAGCCCAAATCTGTGTTCAATGCTCGTGAGCAACTATTAAAAGTAATAAAAACTGTTTCACTTTCTTTGCGTTGGCATGCAGCCAAAATAATTGCCCAAAATAATTTCCCATTGCAAGTCGACTGACACATGCCCTACACTCGAGTGAAGGCAACACCTTCTCAGCTGACACCCACACGAAAGCCGTTGAGCATTCAAGTCACGTCACACCGGCACATCTATATGTATATATAGTATATATATATACGTGCTAGGCATTTGCATATCCCATCAGCATCTGGCACGACGGCAACAGCTACAACTACGGCGTAAACACCTTTCGGCTCATCAACTATATCGTGTTTAGGCTAAGCAGATAATCAGCTACGAACAATTTTTTGGCTTGCTTTGCATCTTGAATCGAGCTTAAGCAGCGTGCAAATCTCAACATTCATCGCTTTCTTTCAGGTACTTGACTAATGCGTAAATTACACATAAATACAGAAGAAAATAAACGAGTGAGAAAGCGCTTGTATATAGACTGATCGGTGGGCGTATACCCTGTAGTTGCACTTTTCCATATTTACCTATTTTAATGCTCTTCAAGCGAACTTGACTTCCATTAATGTGAACTAGTTAAAGGAACATTTTTCACTTGACTCTCAGACTTTTATGTTATCTTTAGGGTCTATATATAATCTAAGTGATCACAAATTAATTTGGCAAGTATTATGTATTGCAAATTGTAGTCCGATATATTGGTTTCGTATGCCGAATTTAATAAAATAATTTCTGCTAAAAAAGCAGCACGAAATATTTATCATTGAGCGCTTAAATCGAGTGCGGCATACCCTGTACTTCTATTATTTTTATTTATTTTCAAAACAATTATAATATTAAATTAAATGTACAAAAATATTTTAATGATTTTTTGGTACACACTCTTAACATGGTCATACCTTCTTCTTTCTAAATTGTATACAACTTTAAGATCATAATCCAGAAATCTCAAATAAAGCTAAATTTGTTTAATGTTATCGCAAATAATTATTAGTTTTGTTCATTTCATTTTCTATAAGTTGGAAGAAATGTCTCGCTAGGATTGGCATATAAAAACCTATATGCCTAATTTAATGTTAATAACATCATAGCTTTATAGTATTATTAAGGATCATTTGTTTAATGCAGAAAATTGGCATATTTTGATGCGCTCTATGTCATTTAATATGTTTAAAATATCGGACTTGTAAGCTTCTGTCCGTTTAAAGCATTTGCATAACTCTTTAATACACTGGGTATGTGTGAAGACGTGCCAAAATGTGCAAAATGAGTATTAAAATTGAAGAGTATAAAATTAAAGCGACATAATGCGAAAGATATTTGTTTGATATGGAAACTGTAGTCTTGAGACGCTGTGCAAATGTCGGCGATTGGCATACAAAACTGCAGATATATATAGATACATATGTGTGTTTGTGTGTGTGTGTGTCTGGTCAGAGATACATGATGAGGCCATAAGTGAGATGGAGAAAAACAAATACATAAATAAAAAGCAAAATTAAAGTGAAATTTTGTTGTTATCCATGCCGCCTGCAAACTAGTTAATTTTCTATTTTACTCCAATTTGAGTGAAGCTCGTGTTGCTTGTGGCTGCTTTCAACGCAACGATCATAAGTAGGCGCCGCCGCCGTGCTGCTGTGGTGTTTGATTAGCCAGCCAGGTAGCCGGCCAGCTTTAAATGCCACACAAAGTCACGTGTCTGCAATTTCTAATGGTTCGATCAGTCGAGCGGCACAGCCAACCGCACTTTCTGCCTTGTTACTCTTGCTGTTGCGGTTGAGGTTGCGTTGGTTCTCAGCCCACCCGAAAGTGTGCCGAATGCAGGCAGGCAGGCGCCTTCAAATGGCTCAATATACATTTTGAGCTGTCAAATTATTGCCCGCTAAACGGACTGAATAAATGTACGTATGTGTGTGCGCGCGTGTGTGTGTGCAAATAGTTAAGTGCTGCTTAAGTGTTTACCTGTTGACAAGCAACAATAACAACAACAGCAGCAGCAGCAGCCGCTAACAAGCCAAAGCGAATGCCGCAGCGCTGCCAGCTGCGACGTCGACCGCGACAGCTGCGTCAGCGTCACACACACACACGCACACACACACTGAACTGTGGGCCAGGCCAAGTTAATGCCAGGTTGCATCAAGAGCCGCAACCGATGCGCTTCGTTGTGGTCGTCGGCGTCGACGCTGGCTTCGTCTTCGCCAGGTTGTTTATTTAAATTCTAAGCTCGGCTACTGTTTGAGTCGATGGAGCAGGTCGGCTGAGTGTGTGCGTGTGTGTGAGTGTGTGTGTGTGTCTGTGTGTGTGTTGGGGATGCGGCCAGCGGGCCATTCGCGTCGTGTGTTGTCGCCGTCGTTGTCGTTGTCGTCGTCGGCGACTGCGCTGCTGGTCGGGAATAAAACTCGATCCGCGTGCGTCTTCTAGCCACAGTTTACGGATTGCCTTCTGACCGACAGATCGAACCAGCCAATCGAGCGCAGTGCACTCAATCAAACTCTACACAGCCACGAGCAGCTCAAGCTACCCTACAAGGCACGCCCAGTCGGTGGCCCAAAGGATACAGCAATAATTAAAGCCTAGTGTCAAGTGTTGTCGTGTCGGTGACCCGCCCCCAAACCACTCGAGAAATCAAGAAAAATAAATTTAAAATAAAGAAATATGTTGAAATTCGTGTGCCTGTTCGCGCTGCTCGCCTCCACGGCGGCGGCAGCCTCCGAGGCTGACAGCTTGCTGACGAGCGCCCTCAAGATGGTCAAGGATTGCGGCGAGCGTTCCATGTTGTTGTGCATGAAGGTAAACCAAATAGAAAAATAGAGTACGCAGCGCGATTGGCTAACACAAATCCCATTTCGTATAGGAACGCGCCCTGCACTACTTCGACACGGAGAATGGCGATGTGCGTCTAACCGAGGGCATTTCCCTGGTCAAAACCGATGAGATTCCGGTGGGTCGCGCCTTGAACGATGTGACGCTGCCGGAGGAGGCGGAGGCACGCGAAAGTGAGGTCGATTCCCTGCTGGTGGAGCGTGTGGCACGCTTCTTTGGCACACATACGCTGCAGTTCAAGGTGCCCAAGGACTCCATACAGGACATGCAGCGCGCCCTCGAGGAATGTGAGTAACAGTTGAGTTGGCATCGATAAAAACAGAGGCCATGCAGCAGAACTGGCTGCGGTTCTGCTTACTGGTTCTCTGCAATGCTGCCAAATTGGGTTAGTGGTGCAATTATCGCTGTGGCAGTGGCAGCGTCTGGCAACAACAATGTGGGCAAAGGCTTGAAATCCTGTTTTCACTGTTAGCTGCATTGCCGCTGCTGCATTGGGGTCAGGATGAGCCGGCTTTTGCTCTGGCCTCTGGTCTCCGATCTCCGGTCTCTGGTCTCTGGTCTAGCGGTGCATTGACAGCTTGTCGCATGCCACTTGCTCGCAAACTTGTTGCCGCTGTTGGCAATTAATTGCATTTTAGTCAGTTCAGCGCAGTTCGGCGCACTTTCTTTTTGTGTGATTTCCGATTTCTAAGCGGCGGCCATAGAAAGCGGTCAATCCTGTTCAACGTTTATCGTTTATTGTCTGCTCTCGACTGTCTGCTGTCTTTATTATTAATTATGTGCACTGCTCCAATTGCTAATGAGCCGTCGACAAAGTAGCGAAAGTATTGCATGTTTGGCACACACTAATCAAACCAAATATCTCCCCCCACGACTTTAGCACGCGGCAAGAAGAAGGAGAAAAAGAAGTACCTGATGCCGCTGCTGATGCTCTTCAAGCTGAAGATGGCCGCTCTGCTGCCGCTGGCCATTGGCTTCCTGGCGCTGATCTCGTTCAAGGCCCTGGTCATTGGCAAGATCGCACTGCTGCTCTCCGGCATCATTGGCCTGAAGAAGCTGCTCGAGTCCAAGAAGGAGAACTACGAGGTCGTTGCGCATCCCCACTACGAGCACGAGCACAGCTACGGCCGATCGCTGCAAGGCGATGAGGCACAGAACTTGGCCTACGCGGCGTATAAGCAATAAGTTGCCAAATACAACAAAACAACAACAAATTAGTGCAATACACAAAAGGAAAAAAGAGAGAGAGAGAGAGAGAGAAGGGATATGAAAGCACAGAGAGAGAAAGAGAGAGCGCACAGCTCGCCTAATTTATATTATTTATTTAATTTATTTGTAGCTTAACTGAAGCAAAAAACAGGCGCCATCAATGGGAGAAAAACAAAAGAAAATTAAGAGAAAATTGTCAATGAAATCCTAGTTAATAAGCTCAAGCAGAAGAAGCAGCGACTGCGGTCGTCTCCGGCAAAAGGGGGCGGCACTTGTGGGCGGACCCAAAACTGAAACTGAAACTGAAACTGAAACTAAACTCAACTTAACTATACTCTGTAAACTGACTGCGCCTTGTATTATGTGAGAGCTTTACTATTTATTTTTTTTGCTTACGCTAAACTATTTACAATTTCATATTTATTGTTGAATAAACCAAAACCAAATACTTTAGCACGCTGTACACTGCCCAGCAACAACAACCACGCCCCCCCACAAACCACCCTCACACACACGCACAGGCACACACATACACGCACAGAAATGAAACTCAATAAAGCCGCATTTATCTGTAACTGAAATTCGTTTTGCATTTGACAGGCGTATATAAATTCATACACACACACATATCTATATATATTTATTTATATTTATTGCGCATACGCAACGTGCGCCGCATACAGTATGTTGTTTTTGCTTTTTTCAAGCGAAATGCTTTCACTCTTTCACTAATAAAATGAATTACCAACTAAGGCAAACGAGGCCAGCGATATCAATTGCATGTGCGACACACAAATTCACAGACGCTGCACAACAAGAAGAAGCAGCAGCAGCAGCACCAGAATTTCACTTGCAAGACGAGCACTCAGGCGTGCACGAAGTCACAGTCAGAGTTGGAGTCGGCGCCCAGCTGGCTAACTGACTTCCTGGCCTGGCATATACATGCCACCTCTCTGACACACTCCCCCTATGTACCCCCCCCCCCCCCCCCCCTGCTGTGGAGCTGCCCACGCCAATGTCTTCATTGGTATCCGGTGTCGCTCCAAAATCAAATGAAAGTCGCCGCTTTTGGACACGACCTGTTTTTTGCATGTGCAATTGCAACACGTACGCCCTCCCCTACCTCTCCCGGTGCCCCTTCCCCAGTAGACTTGCCAATGTCAATGATATGAAGATGGGGCACGCCCCTGCACAGCGTACTGACAATTTATGGCCTTACGGCCGAATGCCAAATGGCCAGAAACGATTTCTTAACTGTTTGTCAACAATTTTCGCCTGCTGCAAATGTTGCTGCTGCATTGAATCTCTCAAATGTTGCTGGTGAAAGTGTTTATTAATACAATTTCTATCGTTTTGTGTGTGTCGCAGGCTGTGGGAAATTGGCAAAACTAATGCCACTTATTTGGCCAGCTAGCTGCAAGCCCAGACATTGCGCCCTCCTCTGACGTTTTTAATGCTTTATCTGGCGACTGAAAACTTTTGCCAGCTATTGCAGAAAATTAAGCCTTAAATTGAAGTCTACAAATTGGCCTACTTCAAAGGCGATTCAACTGAGCTAGTAGTGAGAGGGCGTGGCAGTTCGGATGTGGCTACCTAAAGTTCATGTGGTCCCGGGCCGTCGGAATTCATTAGCAAAATATGCAAAAGTTTTGCTACTCAGCGGTTTGAGCGGCTCAGACGGGTGTGTCTAACGACTTACTACTATTAATTTTCTTCTTGTTGCTGTTGTTGTTCTTGTTATTCAGAGTTTTGTTGCACTGCCTCAAACGACAGGCTGGCAGCACCAAACTTGTTGCGAAGTTTAAACAGATTCAGCCTGAAAGTATGCCACACTTTTTCGAGTGGAAATATTTTTGCTGCTCAAGCTAAATGATCAATTGTGCGGTCCGGTTTGTTGACCTCTAGGGTAAAAAGAGGAAAAAATACATCATTAGGCCAGGGTTGAACGTCTTGGGAATAAACGTACATTTATTTGGAAATTGGGTTGCAGCATCTTGAGTTGGTCTGGACAATTAGTCCAAGGAATGGGAATACGAATTGATTTATGTTTGCTTAGCAGCAAAAGTAAGTGTATTGACAGCTTGCCATCGCTTGCATATCATTTTTAGGTAAATTCGCTACAGTTCGTAGCTGCTTTTAGCTCAGTTCTTAGAAGAAGCGCACAAATTCTTAAACCAAGAAAATTTCATATTTGTACTTTAATTTTAAATTTAATCAAAAAATTAAAGCTCTAAAAAAAGAATCAAAATTGTTTAAAATTAAAAAATTATAGCAGCTTTAATTTAAAATTTAAGGATTACTATTTAATTATAATTCACGTACATTTTTAGTTTAATTTTAGATCCTTGATTGCTTTGACAACTACAACAAATATATATTAAATCTGATTCCGTTATATGAATATATTTATGGGTATTTATATGAAGATATTAACAGACTAAAAGTCGAATGGATATATATTGGATTAATTGTTGTTGCCAACCAAGAAAATATATAATTCTTCTACGGAATCAGATATGTTTTCTGCTTAAGAAAATTTGCTCTAGTTAAAATATGAATCAAACATATTTGGAACATAAAAGAATTATTTAATTCGGAATTTAAATATTCATTTTCATTTTTCCTTTCTTTCTGAATTGGACCTTTTGTCACATATTGTTTGTTGCCTTTACTTTGTCTTCTCGCTCTCAAGCTTATTTTAATTTTAACCTTTATACCATTATTTTGCATCAATTATTCCATTTGGCATATTATCATAGTATCCCTTGGGCCAGGTGGCTGGTAAATATTTTTGGTACCAGCCGCCTTTCGCCCTTAATTCCCTGTATTTGCCTAGGCCTGAAAAGGCGTTAATTATGTCTGCCATTTGACGACCTAACGACAATACCTGTTAATTAAATAAAGGTCACAGAAGCAACAAAAAGAAGACCCAATTCCTATCGCTACCAAAATATCTTAAATTTAATACGTTTGGCTGATTTGTTTGGCTTGTTTGTTGGGCGTCTAAATAGGCTTAAAAATACAAATTTTATTGTTTTGACTATTCAAATGGGCGCCCATTTCGGGTAATGCCATAATTGCAGTCGCTTATTTGATGGAGCCCCTCCCCCCACAGCCCCTTTATCGGATCTAAGCTGTGGCGCTTCTTTCATAATTTTTCCTGGAACAACAATGGCTCATTACATAATGGCCAAGATGTGCGAAAAGTCAAAAATTGGCCACAAGTCGGCACAGTGGGTTGCCGGGCAGCGCGTGTGCACTGACCATGACCATGATGCCAACTACAACAACATGTAAGGGAGCTCTAGCAGGATGGGACTGACTAGGAGATACTCTCAATTCAGCAAGAAGCTGATGTTACGAATATGCAAATATTCTAACGTCCTTCTAAATATGTATACACATTTCGCAGATTATTGAGATCTCCAGCAAACATTCGGAGATAAAACATTAAATGATCATTGAATATTTATCGATAATAAAGGAAAAAGAGAAAGAAATCGAAAAAAAAAGATAAGCTTAGAAAGACAGAAAGCTTAATCGAGGCAGCTTGTCATACTGTTCGAGATGCTTTCGCCTTCTTCATACGTTAGATTAAGTCTAGAATACCCTTCTTTTTGTACCTTAAGCGTGTACAGGGTATAACAATAACAACAAGAGCAGCAGCAAACGTCAGCTCGTCGTTGATGTACAACAATTTCCGTTATTGGGCCACGGCGGCGTTACATGTGCAAAATGTTGAACCAAAGCTGATCATATTTGGCTAAAAACTGAGCTGCCTATTGTATAACGAGCTGAAAGGGCTGCTAGTATAAAGCGAACGGGTCAACTGGGCAGCAGGCTCAGTAGCATCGCGTTCACCCACCCGTAGACTTGAGAGCATGGCACAAATGGAGGCACTGCTGCTGCTGTTGATCAGCCTGCTGCAGCTGGAGACGATTGCGGGCAGCGATCTAAGGCAGGACAGTCTGGAGGAGCTGCAGCATTTCAAGCAGTGTGTGCGGGGCTCAAAGCGTGCCCAGCTAAGCGAGTGCTTGGGGCGTTCCGCTTTGAATTTTATACAGCGCTTCGAAGAGCGGGAGAATGTTTCTTTTGCGGCTGACTTTGTGGCCGTAAAGCGGGAGACGGCGGCGAGTCGCTCGCTGGTGAATGTGCTCGACACAGATCCAGTCGATTTTCGTGGCATACTGGAGAACGCGGGCGCCGTGATGGGACAGCGCAGCCTGGAGTGGCACATGGACGCCATTTATCCCGGGCTGATGTTCAAAATTGGACCCACAGCCGATGCGAACAGCGTGGCGGAGTTTGTGCTCGACACTGGACACGATGAGCGACAGTTTGGCTTCGAGGATGCCAGCACGGGTGAGCGAGCGAGCAAATGGATGAGTATATGACCAGTTGTCTTGACACAGCTTCTATGCCTTATTAGGTCGCCTTCTGGCCAAGCAGTATCTGGTGCCCTTTTTGCTGGGCCTCAAGTTCAATTTGGTGGCGTTGGTGCCGCTGCTCTTTGCTGGCATTTGCCTGCTGCTCAAGAAGTCGCTGTTCCTGGCCAAACTGGCCATTTATGTGAGCAGCTTTTTGGGCCTAGGCGGCGTCCTGGGCACGCTGGGTGGCGGCTTGGGCGGCGGCTTCGGAGGCGGCCTCGGCGGCGGCCCCAACTTTGGCTATGCCGGCGGCTTTGGAGCTGCCCGGCCCATTGCCCATTTTCCAGGCAAGACAACAGTGTTCGGCCATGGCGACGAGCTACATCATCAATACAATGTGCACGAGCCGCAGCCGTACAAGCGCAGCGATCGCAAAGTGCGCTTCGAGCAGCCGCGGGAGACAGCAGCCGCAGCCGCAGCCAGTACCAAGCCAACCCCCGAGGATCGCTTTTATGAGTACGAGAAGCAACGCAGACCTGGTAATCCACTGGAGGACAGCATTGGCTCAGCGGATGCGCTGGTGCGCAATCTCCAGAGCAGCTCCAACAGCCACATGAACGGTTGGCAGGTGGTGGATGTCCGATCGCTGTGAGATGGGATCGAAATGTTCCATCTTAAATCTAGTTCCAATTAGTTAAGCTTAACTTATGCAAAATAAAACAATGGTACTTTGGTCGGGTGTGCTAGCTAGGCCCGGACGGGCAAATAAAATACAGACCATAAATAAATAAATAAATGTATATAAATATTATAATATAGCTGCCGTTAAAAACATTCCAGCTTTATCGATTTTCTGGATATAGGGGAAGTTATCGATATTTGAGGTTGCATGTATTTTCCATGCGCAGTTTAAGATTTGAATTCTCCAGATCTACGCTTTCATATATACGGACAGTCTAAAAGGGCGGATCTATTTATGTTGAGCAAGAATAAATGACCTTTCCGCAGCATGAAAAGCATAATACATAAAAGTTTTTGGCAAACATTTTTTTATGTTTATTTTTATTTTTAAGCGCTTTCCAAAAGCGAAAGTCGGTTAAGGCAAACGATTTTGCAGTTCAGTGAGCAGCTTGTCAAGAGTTCGAGCTCGAGCTCGAGTTCGAGTTGGGGTACGCGTTTTGCGTGAAAGACTTTTCCAAAACAAACTTTTCTTATTAGATTCCTATCAAGAGCGCCGCTGGCCGTGTCGCGCTTTGACAAGCCATTTAATTGTTGTATATTCTTTGTAAATAAATGACGTCACAAGCTCTGCAGCAGGCATATAAATAATAAGCCACAAGCTCTGAACCCGGTTATTTGTGGCTTAAACGACAAGCATGCGGCAACTCGTCTTATTCTGGCTGTGGCTTCTGCTCGGCACGGGCCAGGCACAGCAGCTGAACCAAACTACAGCAGAATCCTTGTGGACAACGCACAGCCTGACCACGCTGCTGCAGCAGTGTCTGAGCGGCGCAGAGGCGTGGCAATGCCTGGGCGCCCAGGCCGAACGCCTGCTGGATGCAGCTTGCCAGGACAACAGCAGCTGGCAGCTGAGCGAATACCTCAGCATAGAGCCACAGCAGCAGAGCCAGCCTCAGCAGGAACTGCAGACAGGCAGAGCAGAAGCACCAGGATTAGCTGGCAAGCTGCTTCAGTTGGCCGCAGGACGAGCGCTGCGTGTCCGGCTGCCGCGACAGCTGACCATATCGAATGCCATCGATGAGTTCGGCAACGAGCTGGGCTTGGATCAAGGTACGATTGCGCGCATAGATGATAAAATCGATAAGATATTTGCGGGCTTAGACAAAGATACAGATAAAAACAAAGATAAAGATAGGCGAAAAAAGAGAAAGAAAAAAAAGAGAATGAAAGGTAATGATAATACGCAAGAGTGCTGTGGTCGGTAGCGCCCGACTAGAAGATACCCTGAACCCAGCCTCGAGCTGTCGTTGCAAGCACTCTAGCTTTCTTCTATGCATACACACACAAAAATACACGCACACACACGCACGCCGCGGCCGGCGTTCTGCTTCTTGCTTAGCTCCATACAATGTATGGGAAATGTGTTCTTCATTAACTTCGGTGTCTATTGTCCGATCTATATTAAATTAGCTGGACTTGAATATGGCATAAAAATGTGTGTAAATACCGAAGCCCAAGGCTTTATCGCAAAATATGCATTTTAAAAAAGGAAAGAAGAAATATTCCCAATCTGTGTTTATTATGCGAGAACCTACCACGAACATACCACGTTTGGAGAGTCAAGCAGGACAAGATATCGAGAAGAAATAATAATCTCATTCTACATGTGCTTTACATGAATTTGTTATTCGAAATTCTAGGATATAGCTTTTGTAGTTTCCGGAACAATTCGTATAGTTAGACAAACAGTCGGACAGACTGTCATTCATAGCCAGACCGACTCAGCTTGTAGTCTTGATCAAAAATAAACATACTAAGTCGTTCTGTTACAAACATTTGCACAATACCAATATATCCTCTCCACCCATTTTCAATGAGTTCAGGGTATAACATAGAAAAAAAAAAAAATAAATATAAAAACTGTATCAACGAAACAGGTCGCAAGAAGAAGGACAAAGATAAGAACATGGCCATGATGGGCGGCATGATAATGCTCGCGACCTTCGCACAAATGTTCCTCGGCAAGGTCATACTCATCGCAGGCGGAGCCTTCATAATGGCCAAAATAGCGCTGGCTATATCGCTGCTGGTGAGTCAATGTAAACACACATATGAACCAAGTTTCCACACTCAGAGAAAAACTGCGGTTAAATTCTATTGTGAGCGGAATAGAATTGAAGCTTTCTCTTTTCAAATTTTCAAGAATATTTCGTTCTTGAATTTTTTTTTTTTTAAGACCTTCGCAGTTGAAGTAAAATATTTCTTAGATTAAGTACAGTATTTGAATATTGTATTTCGGCACTACAAAAATAGTTCTTAATCTAAGAAATGGGCCCTGGCCGGCTTGGTATTGATTTTTAGTAGGCAATTATTATCTCTGAGTGTGAAACAAGCAGCTCTGCCCGATCGAGTCATTGGCGCTACGCTCTCTTTTTCAGGGCAGTCTAAAAAAGGGCTCCAGTGGCCACAGTGGTAGTCCGGAGCACGTGATCGTCGCCAGCGGGGGGCACAGCCATGAGAGCGGCTGGCATCGGAGCATGCCGACGCATGATTACAGCGGCGTGCATCTGGAGACGATCAAAGAGGAGTCGCATCCCGGTCACGAGCAGGCCTACTATGCCTACGAGATGGAGCATCCCAGTCGCCGGCATTTGGCAGTCAATAAGGAGCCAGAGCCCAACAGACGGCCTGGTTTTCTCTAGGTTTATGTGTATTTCTGTGGTAAAAATAATCGTAAACTAAACTAAAACTAGGTTGAAAGTCAACAAGTGTAAATACAATTGCAGACAAAATTGAAGCTATGCGAAACAATTTTCGGTCTTTGGTTTTGCGTTAGATGCTACGCGAGATTTATCGGGACAGCTTGGCGGCGGCGCCGGCGCCAACTCCTCCCCCTGCTCCAGCTCCTGCGGCTGCAGCGACGCCAGGCTGGGGCAGCCAGCCGTGATACGCCTTGTCCTGCATCATCATCTCGTCATCGATGCTGCGATGATAGGAGCCGCCGTCATGGCCGCCGCTGTCGTACTCGCCCTGATGGCTCGACGAGTAGGTGTGGCTCTGCTGCACCTGCGGATGCTTGACAATCTCGTATGTGGTCTTCTCGCCGCCATCGTGGCCGACCAGCTTCTTTAGCCCAATGATGGCGCTGATGATCAGCGCTATTTTGCCCACAATCAGCGCCTTGCCAGCCACAATGGCTATCGAATGGTAGGCCATCTTTAGTATGGCCGTCTTCAGCAGCACGGCGGCTATGAAGGGTCCCAGATACTTCTTGTCGTCCTTCTTCTTGCGACCCTCGCTGTCGCTTTCACTGTCACTGCCATTCATAAAGTAGCCCAGCAGCGACTGCAGCCAGTCCTGGCTGTTGCGTTCGCCATATCTCAGCAGCCGGGGCAAATTCACCTGCAGCTGATGGCTGTGCAGAAAGCTAAGAAAGCGCTCCAGCAGCAGAGCATCCAGGCTCTTGCTGGACATGTGGTCCAGATCGCGATTGTTTAGCTGATGCTCGGCAATGCTGGCACGTCCTGTGCGCGTCTCCTCGCCACCGCCGGCACGCCTCACCAGATTAACGCCATCCACAATGCTGAGCTGCTGCACCTTGAGTGCCCGCCCCAGCAGCCGAGCGCCGTGCA
Organism: Drosophila novamexicana; assembly: GCF_003285875.2. Lineage (NCBI taxonomy): Eukaryota > Metazoa > Arthropoda > Insecta > Diptera > Drosophilidae > Drosophila > Drosophila novamexicana. Next base: position 696,907 of record NW_020824827.1, on the reverse strand, counting down.
GCTTGCAGCACCAAAAAATATCCTCGCTCTCGGCACATTGTGCCCACACGTGGCGCACTGTGCGCAGCAGCCCATTCTCACCACCGCCCGTGGCATTGTTGTGGGCCAGCTCCAGCGCCGAGGTGGGCCGCTCCGCATAGAGCACTGTGAGCAGCAGGGCGGCGAGTAGACCCAAGCGCGTATCCATTGTGTGTGCTGTTTGTTGTCGTATATCCTTTTTGGGGGCCCTCTTGTGACTGTCTGTGTGCTGTGGTTCTGGCCAACTCACTTGGCCAACTGATCTTGTGCGGCCGGCTGCTCCACAAATTTATACACTTCAAGTTGCCACAATTAGCCAGGCAGCCGTTGCATCCAGTTTTGCTTTTGTTGGCGCCTCGCCGCCAATTGTTGGCTATTCAGAGCGTAATATGCATGTTGGATGCTGTTCCTAAGCTAAGCTCCGGCAAAGCTTCGCTGCAGATTTAGTGCAATTGCCAGGCCAGGCCAGGCAGCCAGCCAATTTCATTGCTCATTGTCGTAATTAGCAAGTCTTTGTAATTATTTCGAACTGTTTTATTTTTTTGCTGCTGCGCTTAATGATATATTCGCTCTGACGCCCACTTTCATCGGCTGCAGTCTGTTAAAGACTTGGCCAAATATACACAGACACCTGCCTCTACATTTATGCTCAGCTTTTGGCTGCTCTTGTCTTTCGCTTGGACACGCAAAGATTTTGGCACAGATATTAGCTATGCTGTGCATAGAAAACGAAATGAACGCAATTTGTGTGTAAATTTTTGATTTTCCAGCCAGAATTGCTGGAAAATTGTCGCTGGCAATAAGAAAGTTAATGAAAGTGCAGCTATAGAACTCGCAACGAATTGGCATTATTATTACTTGTTGGTATTCATAATGCAATTATTCTATGATCAACTTTGGCGGAAGCACAGGAGAGAATTTCTAATTTACGCGGGTTTCCTTAGTAGTATTTCCCTTTGAACAAATGTATATACAAATTTTTGTCATAATAAAAGAAATTACTCGATGGAAACATTTGTTTTAATTATAGAAACAAAACCCAGCGTAATTTTGATTCATAAACTTCATGCTTAGTGTGTAGATACTTAGCCCAAGAATATATATCATACAGAATATGTGTCCCCCCTTTTCATACTCTTTCCATTTCTTTGCGTGCTTGTGTATATAAGCGGCAGGAAAGAGGCAAATCTGAACTCTTCAAGCGATTCGGATTTATACAAGAGTACACATATATAACAGGATATGCCTCAAGCTCTTAGCTTCAATTGCCTTCATACAGACACGATGAATACAAAGAGTTTTCTCCCTACATATTTTCTTCCATGTGCTGCATTTCAATCCATTTGTAAAATAGTTTTCTTAATTAAACACATTGTTCAGTATAACAAACATATAAAGCATACTTTCAGGCTACCAATGCAAATGCCATAACAATCAGCTTTTGTCAGCTGTTATTTTGCAGCTGCGTAACAAAAGCAACTGGTTGACTCCTGTATAATTTGTGCTTTTCATTAAATTAATTATTATTTCAAGAGGAAGAATGTCTGACAATGAGATGTCAGCTGTATATTATCTCGAATAGATAAACATATATGAACATATATGCTGCACAGATGCAAGCTACAGGTGAGTAGCGTGAAAGTAGAAAATGTTGATGCTAGGCAACGAGACAAGGTGCATTGTCTTGTTCTACATTTTGGACATGCACAGATAAGCACACAGATGTGAGCATGTGTGTGTGTGTGTGTGTTTATGGGAAGCCAAGCCGCATAATCCGCTGGCGATAATTTATGATAATTCACGTAGAGCTCACACGCAATCGCAATGCAACTTTCGCAGTGGCAGCCGCAGCTCATCCACTGCTAATAGACCAAAAAGCAGAGCTAAATAAATGCGGCAGCAGCAACCGCAGCACCAATTGCCAATTTGCTGTAATTGCCATTTGTGTTAACAGCAAAGCAAACAAAACGCTTAGCCTGCCCCACGATCAATGGCAATTGTGGCGCTTAGAAACAAAAGAGCCAAGCAACGAACTTGCCAAGATCGGCGCGAAACTTTTACCAGAGGCTGCATCGATTTATATGGCCTTTGTTTTCTGAAGCCGAACCAAACTAGAACGAGTCGTACATTATGCGGCCTGGCAGTCTGGGAACCGCCAAAAACAATTGCATAAAAGGAAAAGCCTTCGTTGTTTTTTTTTGCTTCCACATATACATATATATGCTTTTCACTTTCACTTTGTGTTGACATCGGAGGCGCCCCCGCTGGCAAATGCTGCTCGAAGCGGGCGCACAGGTTGGCATTGGCAATTGCTGTTGTCAGGTGCTGGCCCGCTGCTTGCAGCTCGTCTGCGATGGTTAATCAAAAATTAAGCGCTGCTGGCCAATTACGTTTCACTTTAACCCCGCGCCGTGGAAAGCCGGACTCCGTGACTGACTCTGACTGTCGACTGACGAACTTGCCACGCTGTTGAATTTATTATATGCTTTTGCCATGCTGTCAACCACATTTGTGGCCGTTGTTTGTTGTTGCTTTGTTTATTATCCCAGCGCAATTTTATTTCAATTCAAGTCAATTTAATGTAAATATTTTGTGTAGATTTGCATGTCGCCAGCACATAACAAATCATTTTCCTTGTGTTATTTTTCTTGTAAATTCTCGCAACAAATTTAAATTTTCATAGGAACTACCTTAGTTTTGCACCCTCAGCGCGGGCTTTGCGTTTAAGCTTCTTGAAAATAAATTGCGAGGCGCAGCTGGGGGGCTTTACTGCCATTGCCATTGCCATTGCCACGGCCATTGCTGCTGCTGCTATTTCCGTGGCAGGCACAACAGAATAAGTCCTGTTTTTCGCGTTATGCCACATTTGAGTAATTTATAAACAAAGCTTGCGCTTGATTACCTGATGTGCACGTTTCCAATTTCCCCAAAAGTATTTGCGGTGAAATTTCGATGGCACATCATTTGCTTTCCGTTTTGACCCCCCTATTCCCCTCACACTCAGCCATCGTCGAACGCTCCGTAACGACATGCAAAGTTCAATGTTAAATGCCAATCAATATGACCACGTCTGTAACCACATGCTGCCAAATGTGAAAAGCTGACCAGGCTCTAAGCTGCGCTCATCAATCAGCGTTGCCAGCCGACTGCCGGCTATGGAAACTGAATTTTGTTTAAGCCAAACAAAAGGAAAACAAAGAAGGACAGCTTTGTTCGCCAAAGACTTAATACCCTTGCAGGCTTACGGCTTGGCAGATATGTTTAGATAAAAGACAAGTAAAGTACTTACCGAGTTTGATTCTCCCATATTTTCCACATGATGTTGTAATAAACAAATCTAGTTATAATTAATGTCCATAAGTTTAGTTGAAATATGTTGAATATAAGGCAGCTATATGATATAGTGCTCCGATCCGGTCGATTCCTGCAACAAAGGGATGAGGATGGCTTTGAAACTGAGAGGATATAGGCTTAATAGACTCGGTAGCTTATATGGATCAGGAATATATATATATATATACTATACATAACACATTTCAAGACAATTTTATAATCCCCACTACTAGCTTATAAAAAAAACACAATGCATTTGGAATTTGAAGCCTTGACATTCGAGGCTCTTCAACTCAGACTCAGACTCACTCTCGCTTTCTCTCTGTCCCTCTTTCTATCTGGGCCCGCAGGCTCTGGTCATGACACTGCAACAGACAACAGACAACAGACAACAACATACAACAGCTACAGCAACAAGCGATGCAAACAATTTTTCATTTACATTCTGCAGCGCCTGGGAGAGAGACAGACAAAAGGTCCTGGCACATTGTCGCAATTGTTTGCACAAATCCCAAAGAATTTGCGCAAATAAGTTGGCATTTAAATATGATTTTGGGCCAGCTGCAAAATGACCTCGCCGCGCAGCGGTCGCCATTTGGTCACCTTGACAAATGACAAGAGCCTTAACCCGTTGCTGGCCACTCAAAAATAAAAAAAAAATATATAAGAAAAAACAGAATACCCCTAAGGCTGTTTCATGCTATATTTGCCTTGGGTTCAATGGACCGGACCGGCGCACAGCCACCCGTAGATGATAAATGGAAGCGCAGGCGAACGTGACACGGACCCAAAAAAAAAAAAGAAAAATTTAAAAAAAAAAAACAGAAAAACTACCAAAAAAGTGAAAGCATCTGCGGCAAAGTGAAACTGGCCGCCAAAAGGAAGAGCTGCTGCAACCTTTTGGCGAGGCGCAGACGTTGCCTTGGCCCCAACATTGCTGCCACATGATGTTGCAGGCTGCGCTGTTCGTTGCCTCTGGCAGATCTGGCAAGTCTTGTCCAGAGTTGAGCTGCAACAGTTTGTTGCATGTCAATATGGCAGAAGGGGCATGGCTGATCGGCTTTGCGCTAAACAGTTGCAAGGGCCAAAGACGCTGCGAACTTGTCTGTGTGCCAAGCCAAATACTCTGTGTGCATGTGTGTGTGCGTGTGTATGTGTGTGCAAGTACTTCACAGCGAGTGCTTTGCCTTGGATACGCTTTTCTATAATGACTTTTCCAGCTGCTGAATGCAAACATTTGCCAAAGTCGATTCGCAGCGATTCCCAGCTTCACTCTGTTGCCCTCCTTCTCTCTCTCTCTCTCTCTCTCTCTCTCTCTCTCTCTCTGTCTCTCCACACTCTCTCCCTTTCTCATTCTGAGGTCAAATGTTAGCGGCGCAATTTGTGCAGGGATTTTAATTGTTGCTTTCTGAGATTTTATCACTTTAATTAGACAGAGAGATGCCAAGTCACAGTTGTTGTTGTTGTTTCTGTTGCTGCCCCAAAGGTTGCTAGGCCATTACGCACTATTCATCTTGTAAATGCGACACTTGAGAATCTAATTACCACGCAACTCACAAGACGCATCCAATGGACACAGAGAAAGAGAAAGAGAGAGATGGAGAGAGAGGGAGAGACTGGAAGAAAGAAAGAGGCGGCAACTGTCCAAATGGACATCTGGCTGATTTTCACCAAAGAAAGCAAAAGCAACGCATTATAATTAATTGTTGCAATAATAAAAATAAATTTACTTTGACACTGGACACTTGCGCTGGCCAGCTGTGAAAAATTTCAGATGCTTTTCATTGTGTTTACACTTGGAGTGGGCATAATAATACACACACAAAATTGGGAATGTATGGAGAAAGGAAATTACATATGATTCCAAATTATCCAAGCATATCGATACCCAAAAACTATCCAGTGGTATCGATACCAAAAAATATAGTGCTGCAAAATTACCCAAGGAAGAATATCGAAGACTGCAGTGTTACGAAAGTACTCAATGTTATAGATTCTTAGGAACATAGTGTTGCAAAAATATCTAATAATATCGATGCCAAGGATCGATACTGAGGCACATTATGTTTCAAAATTAAGCGAATTATCAACATTTGATTTTACTTTTTATTAAGAAACTCACAAAATGTATTATTCTTCAAATTAATTGCAAGGTAACAGCGCTTGCCTTCAGCCTAATATTGCATGATTATTTATTAAATTGGCATTAACGCTAAGACTGTTTTTCAAAGAAACATTTCGTCCTTCTAAAACTTAATGTTCCAAATTTATCTGCATCTACATTGATTACTTTACGCTTTAAATTCGATTAGAATAAGCCGCATATGCTTGGAGAGCAATTTATATGATACAAACATGTGCCTATTTATATACAACCTACTGATTGATTGGCTGATTGACGGACTGAATGATGATAAATGCACAGCCTAAGCCGCAGCTGATTTTTGATCATTAATTAGCTTTAAATTTACATTTTACATTAAACATTTCAACATTTTTGTTATCAAAATTTATGATTAAAAGAAAAGTACTTTGGCTTGGTAATTATAATAGCGTATAAAATGTTGGACGAGGCGAGGTTTATTTGCAAGTGTATTTAATCTTCGTCATCTGTTAGTTAGCTTTTTATTTTTTTTCTTAATTTTAAATAAAACTCCAAATTGGCCAAGCGTTTATATAAATTGTGTGCAGACTAAGTGAAAAATTGCCTCGTGTGTCCAGTGATGCTGCATGCAAACGTTAACAGCAGCATCTACAACCAGCCCCAGCCCCAGCCCCAGCCTCATCCCCAGCTTCAGCCCCAGTTCCAACCCCCGCCCCATTCCCATAGTTGGCACATTTTGTGGCTGCCACATCCGCCGTGGCTGACAGTTGGCAGCTTATCGTGCCGCCGTCAGTTGGTCGCAACTAAAAGCTAATTAGTGTGGAGATTTGTGCGCAGCGTCTTTGATTAGCTTCAAAACAGTCATCAAAACAGTCATCAAATGCCTGAAAGCTAACACCGAATCTGAAACACTTGTCGAGCACCCAGACACAATGCGCCTTAGTACCTAAGCAGCTGTTTCCGATCTTTATCGGCGGATATGCTTCAAAGGCTGCCGGCAAAGTTATTAAGACCCTGAGAGCGTCTATAACATATGAAACTTCCAACAAGTAGATAACGACAAGACACACACACACACACACTCGCACACACACATACATTTTCACTTTCTTTTGTTTAGAGCTCGTTTCGTGAAAATTGCAATTTTTATTGCACTTGGGTCGCTTGAATGAACGCCCGCATGAAATAGAAAGTTGAACATAAAACAAAACCCACGTACATTGTACACCACATATGCTTTAAAGGGTTAAGGTTCTAAAAACTGAAAGTTAAGGTCAACTGCGATGCGAACCGCAATTTGTTGGTGTCCACAAAGTATTTAGCAAGTATTTAGAACAATTTATTTACTTTCTCCGGTGCAAATATGAAAAACTTCACACACATAAAAATGCATAAATAAATATAAAGAAAAACCGCAGAGTAGATGCTTAAATTGTTGTTGTTGTTGTTGTTGTTGCGGTGCCTGCTGTTTATTAAAACTCAATTCTGGTTTATTTTTAATGTTGCCACAATGAAATTGTTTTTATGGCTATTGCCGCTGCCGCTGCCGCTTCTGCTGCTGCTACTGCTTTATTATACCGTGCACAATTAGAAAATGGGTATTTTGGTTAAGTGAAAATGTATGTAACAGTATATTTATATAGCCAAGTCGATCTATAAATGTTCTGTCTGTGCGAGCGTCTGCAATTATGATTTCAGAGACCACAAGATTTGAGAGACTTTGTAGGTCCTTCTATTACCCGCGCAAATCAAGATACTTTTTAAGTCCTTGATAGTTCATTCACAAAATCGTTTCTAGATATGTTTGCTTAACCATGAGTTATAACAGCTAGATACAGCAAATTTTGTGTGTAGACACTGATCCAGGATGTGTCTGTTTTTAAAACCTTTTCAGTTACCTCTTAAGATAGTAAGAACAAAAATATTTAAGCTATCGTATATACACACATTTAAACGCTATATTTAAGCCCTACAAGTTGGGCTATAAGTACCGAAGTTTTCAAAAAGTTTAAAAGTTAGAGGTCATCTTCTAGTCAGGCACGGCCGATTAAAGCACTCTTGTTCCTTTTTCATACTTTGCTTTGTTTTGGCCTCGACCACAAAATGGCACAGAAAAACACTGAAAAATCTCTTGACTCTGGAAAGAAAAGTGCAAGGCGTGTCACAGGCAGATGCCGGATTATGGCTGGCGGTTGCCGGTTGGCGGCTGGCGGCTGGCGGATGGCGACGTGGCCAATAGACAATGAAATGCGGCTTGGAGCTGCCGCTTGGCCTTGCCCGTGGAAACCACGGCGACAGCAACTCTGACTCCAGACAATTAAGTTTCGGTTCGCGTGCACTTAAGCAGCCAAGATATAGGCATAAGATATGGATATGGTTACATGTGCGAGCGTGTCGGACGACGTGTTGGAGCACGGATGCGGACATGTCTCATGCAAGCAGCTGCACCCGCACAAAAAGCAAAGCACACCTTCGCCTTCGTCGGAAGCCCCATTGTAAGCAATGTAATGCCCAATGCCGTGATGGACAGTTTGACGTCTTTAGTTGGTCTGCATTATCCATGAGCTGGGCAAGAAAGTATGCGGCGCATAAATTGTGCTGAGAAGCGAGCTTATTAGGTGTCAAACATGAAATTTGTGCATAATAGATGTAATGCTTGTGCCCGGCTGTCAAAGTGGGAAATACGAAAGAGCAGAGTGCTAGACTGTGAGATGCCCTGTTGTCAAGTCTACTTGGTTACACATATGAATACTATTATTAGATATGCCCCAGGTAAATAAATATGATTAAAATATACCCTATAGTTAAAAAAAAGGCAGCACTTGTATTAAAGTTCATAAAATGCAGCACAGACATTGAATTGTACCTCGCACGCTTCAAGCTATAAGACTGCTTGGCTTGGGAGTACAAGCGTTGGACTAACGAGCGAGAAGTCGCTGGTTCAACTCAACTATGTTTTAGTTTTATTAGTTATTATCTAATTTAAAAAATATCAATAATATATTTCAAACAAGGTACACAAGTTGAGCACCTTTTTAGCAGCATATTTATATTCATATTTTATGTTCATATTTTATATGAATGCATTTTCAACGTTATTTATTAGACCCGCGCGACGCCTGGTAATATAATTTAGAGTGTTATATGTACCAATACATATGGAGTACTGAAAATATTTTTGAGCAAAACATACTTTGCGCTAAGAAATTGGTTAGTTGGTTGGTTTTTAAGTTATTTGTTGCATTGGCGCAACACTTATATATACTCTATGTCAACTTTACATTGGAACAGGGTATAAGAAATACTGACACCAAATAGGACTGTCTGGTGCTTTAAGTTATTTTTGCTACAGCCTCACATTCAAATGCTTGTCTGTTTCCCTGGCGAAAATCAATTGAAGTTTTTCCATTAAGTGCTGCATCCCACTCCAATATGCAGCCGGGCAGAAGAGGTTAGTGAACCTACTTAGGGAGAGCAATATGTGCACTTTGAGTGCGCGCCATTCACCAATATTCACTCGTCAGCAATAAAAAATACTCATAATGCGATCAAACAAACCGAATATATAATGATATGCAGCGATCCATGCAAATCGCAGGCGTCTGGCCATGGCTGTGGCCCTGGCCCTGGCCCGTGTCCGGCTTAAGGTGCGCCTTAGTGAAAGTAAAATAAAGTGGAAATTGCGGCAGCCAAAATCGAAAAATTAGTGGCCCAGAAAGCGACAGAAAAACATTTTCCAAAGCGTTCGTTCGTTCGGGCAACTGGCAAGAGGGAAATCTCACACTTGCCCAACTGTGTTGCAATATCTCTGCGGTTAACAAGTAGCCGGCACGACAGTCATTAGTCTTTGGGATCTGAGCAGGTGACGCTGTGCGGCCTAAATTTGCGACTTTATTAGTTGAAAATGAGCCAAGGTGAGGCTCAGGTACGCAGACAGGTGGGCAGTGGTCGGTGGGCGGTGGGCTGCCTCAGTTGAGTGGCATGCGAGCAAATCCCTTTTTGACGCAGCAGCTGCCAAATAAAGCTACACAATGTCAGCTGACTGGGCGAAAGCACTGGACAAGAATCCAGAAAATGTATATTCAAACATATTTCCGCTTGTCTTTTTGGGGAAAAGTTTTTTGCTTGCCACGACAAGGCAAAGCCACAATTATGTGGCAGCTAGCTTTCCTTTCGGCTGCCTGTGTGTGCGACTCCATGTGGCACGTTCTATGAGCAGCACAGCGGATACATGGCCAAGCTACAAATGCTGGCTCATGCATAAAATACAGGCAACAACAATTTGTCTTTTATGGCAGCAAGAGCAGCAACAGCAGCCGCAAGTCAATGGCCGTTTGGCCCGGCTTTAATAGATGCATATCATGGTAGCTGAAAGCCCTAGATTGCATTGGCCATCAGGCAGATGGAAACACTCTCTAATAGTTTCTGGGTGTTGCCCGATTGTAAATGGGCCTTTTCGGAAAATTTGCATAATAAAATTGAGCTGCAAATTGCAGGTGCTTAGTGGCTGATAAATACTTTCTTTATGGTCAACGTTCAATGGCAATGGAAATGCGAGGCGAAAATTGCCAAATGCCAAATTGAAATTAAAGTGTCGACAACAGCAGCAACAGCAACAAGAGTGACGACCAAAACGGCAGCCAGTTTAAAAATGGTCAAAAGCCAAACACCTACCCAGGCAACAAATTCAACTAATATATTTGGCCATAAACAACGAAAGCGTCGGGCATAAAAAAAAAACCAAGTCCAGAGCTGTTGCTGCTGTTTTTGCTGCTGCTGCTGCCGGCGCAATGATCATTAGAGCAACATACTCACGGCAACAGCAGCAACTGAACAACAGCAACATTAACAGTTGCTGTCGGAAAACTGAGTAGACTGCAAAGAAAACAAGTAAGAGTGCTCTAGTCGGGCATGCCCAACTAGCAAGTACCCTGAGCCCAGCTCCAAGCTGCCTTTATAGATATACTTAGCTGAAAAGCCATGGTAAGGGCGTCCTAGATTAACTTCGATTACTATTGTCCGATGTGTATTGATGACCTTGAATATGGCATCCAATTGAGAAATGGGCGAACGTATAGTATATATTAATATATAGTATATAGATTTTTTTTGATGCGGAGATCGAGGCTTTATACAAAAGAATTGGGAGACAGACACACTAGCATGGTTAAATAGGGAGATCGGCTCAACGTCTTGATCAAGAATATATATACTCAGGATCAGAGATGCTCGCTTGTCTGGCTATTACAAACGTTTGCACGAAAACATAATACCCACTTTCGCCCATTAGCAGGGTATAAGAAAACACGAGCCGCAAACGAAGTCGACTCCCGCTCCAACTTCAACTGCATGCCCGCCGCACGAAGAAAATCAAATTGTAATCAAGTCGCGGCCGAGCCGCAAGAAAGGTCTATAAAAGAATAAAGCGCGCCAAGGCTGGCCATCAGTTTGATTTAAACTTGCGGCGGCAGTGCAAGAGACGCGCTCCAAGCAACCCACAGATATCAGCTGGCCAGGATTAGTACGAAAGACGCACCAGACGCGTGTGTTGGCAGAGTGTTGAGCAGGATTACGTGGACGCGAGTGTGTGTATTCTGTGCGTGTGTGTGAAATGAAAATGACATTCAAGCAAAAGCAACTGCTGCTCCTGCTGGGCCTGTGCCTGGCCTGGCCCAGCTGCGATGCGGCCACCGAGCAGCTGAGCAGTGTGCCCGCCAATCAGAACGCGGGCGCACGGACCCTGCTCCGCGTCTACGATGAGTGCAATCGGGCGGAGACGGGCTTTGTGCCATGCCTGAAGAAGAAGGCCATCGCGTTCATAGATCGTATAGCGCCCATCGATGCCATCAGCGTCGCCGATGGCATTAAGCTCGTCCGCCTCGAGGCGGCGCCACGCCCGGCTGCCTACAGCGAAAACGAACTGGAATCCTCGCTGGCGCGTTCCGGCAGTGAACGCGACGCCAAGCTGACGAACATGCTCATCGAACGACTGAGCTACTTCTTCAACGGACACTCGCTGCAGGTCAGCTTCCCCAAATTGACTTCCGATGAGATTGGACGCGGACTCGAGGAAGGTAAGCGTGCCACACACACATACACACACACCCAGCTACGCCTGAGCGTAATTGCCGTCACGTTACGCTGCAAAATGCACCGCTAAATGCATTTAGCCATTGCGCGTGACAGTGACATAATTTTGCGAGCGCCATAATTGGCGGTTATTAGAGGCAAGAGTCAGGCTCAGCTTGTTATACATAACGCCTCTTATTGCATATGGCTTTGGCTTAATTGAATAGCTGACAATGACATTGGCAGCCGCTTGGCCCACTTCCTGGCCTTCTCATGTTCGCTGAGATTGCGGTGGAAAATTCTTGTCTTTAGGAAAATGTGCAATTGTTTTCGTGCACACACGCACACACAACAAGACACGAAACTCGTTCGTCAAGCTTACAATGACCCATAAACCTAAACAAGAACAACAACAACAACGATGACGAAAAATTGTCATGCCAGAATTTCGTGTTAACCCGCACAAAACATATAAAAAAAAAAAAATAAAACAAAACAAGCCGAAACGTAAATGCTCTTAAAAAATGAAAACAAGAGAAATTGCAGTAAAAGCCGTTTAATATGGCTTTTGATTTGAGGCAAGACTTTTTATGAATTTTGCGAATATTTCAAATTGAAATACATGTTGAAAGTGTTGCAAAGTTATGAGCTTATGCCTTATACTTATGTACACATATCGCAAGTCAAAAGTAGAAGTTTAATATGTGCACATATCACAAGCTTCATGCCAAATATAGCAGATTGCAGAAGACTCCTTGGAATATTATTAAAGATACTTTTTTTTTAATGGATAAAGCATAAAACATTTTGAATAAAGTGAAACCAAGAATACTTGGGGAAAGATAGGCTATTAATTAGAAATCCTAAAGAAAGTATTTGTCAAACTATTTATTTATTTATTTAATTCTAAAGAAAGTGTATTCCAATATATTTAATCGTATATGATTGGGTGTAGTTTTTATCAAGTTTGCGCTGAAAAATGGTGTTCCTTTATATGAAAATATATAAATGTTTCCATATGAGTTTAATATCAGATATGTTGGTTTTTGGCGATCTTTCCATTTTATAAATATTTATTTAGCTGGTTCGTGGCACAAAAATCATGTTTTGTTTTATTTCATATCAATTCATGATTATAATATATTAGCATGACAGGAATATAAGTATATAAACCTCTATTTCATTTGAAATATATTTCATTTTGGAAGATATTCCGAATTTTCATGGAATAAAGAGCTTTTCAAATACTGCTTCAATCTAAAGCCATACGAGAAATCAGCAATTTAGTTAAAGAAAAGCCTCACATAAGCAAATCAAGGTAAATACTATGAGAAATACACTCAAGAAAATAAAAGATGTCTTCAAAGAGAAGCTGTAGAAAACTCGGAGAGCAAAGTTTTTTAATATTCTATTCCACATTTAAAATAACATAAGAGTCAAATCATGTTAAAACAAAAGAATTATGAATATAAAGTTTATTTGAACTGCTTCTACACAAAAAAAAGTTGAAAGCGCTTTAATTGTGAAAAGCCTGTCAGGAATATAAGCAGCAATGTATGCCATAGAAACACACTTGGGTACAAATGACTCAAAGGAAAAGCGCCGCAGTCAAAGTACACTTAAATATACTTATATGCCCTGCTTGCACGAGACGAGGCTTGTTGGGGGCTTTGAGATGTCATGACCATGTCGAATGTAAAACGCAATGAAAGTGTCTTGGCCAGGTTTCACTTGGGGCCATGTTAACGACTTCTTGGCTGGCAAGCGAATGCTTTGCATCAATTACAAATTTGACAGAAGCACTCAAAGCATTTGGCAGCGAGAGCAGCAAATATTTTACAGTAATTTTTTTTTTTTCTTTCTCATTTTGAGTATTTCCAGTAATGAAAAGTGAACTTACTTTCACGGCGCCTGAATGTTTTTCTTCTTTTACTTTCGAACACATTGATCAAGATATTCAATCGAGATATTCAATCGATACTTGTTTCCACTTGGCAAACACTTTCCCAATTGCCTCACCATTTTTGGTTAATTGCAATCGCATCAGTTCCAAGCTTGTTATTGACTATTTGCTGCCTGGATTTTTGGTTGAATTTGCACACCCCTTGAGCCAGACTGGCTGGCTGAGGCTGATATGATTTTCACCACATCGAGTGAAATCGCCAAAAGTGTCCCTGATGACACGTCGGCAGCAACTGCACCAAAACGAAAGCCACACAAGTTGGACAAAAAAAAAACAAAAAAATACACACAGAAAAACATAAAAAAAACGTCAAGAAATTTATTCTCACACAGCCTTTGTAACTTTGGCAATAGACTCGGGTGCACTTTCACCAAAAGAAAAGCTAGGAAAAACATCTCGCAGCGCTGCTCCCTTGACAATTTAATGCCAAGCATGAAAGCTTAACCAACGCATTGTTTACAGTACAAGGAATTTGTATGAAAGCGTGTGAGAAATAACAATAAATGAAAAATGACGACCAAGTAAATAATCGTATTTTATGCTTATATAATTAGGTATATCTGTACCTAAGCCTGGATTCGAGCTGGCATTCTGCTAGTACCTAATATCTTTTATCTATTTATTTTATATTTATTATTATTATAAAATGTATTATAGTTATTATTTTTATACAACTTAGATGGGAATAGGGATATTTAATGTAGACAACTCCACACCCATACCGAAGCCTGGCATTCGAGTTAAGTCAGTTAAGATCTTAATTTCATCAAGTTCCTCTCGAGCGGTATAACAAACGGTTTTCTTTATTGCCTTCACTTTGTTGCAGGCCGCGGCAAGATGAAGAAAATGGGCATGATGATGGCCATGATGATGGCCACCAAGCTGATGGGCATGCTGCCAATTGCCATGGGCGCACTCTATATACTGGCGGGCAAGGCGTTAATTATCTCCAAGATAGCGCTGCTCCTGGCTGGCATTATTGGCCTGAAGAAGCTGATGTCTGGCAAATCCTCCGGCGGCAGCTCTGGCTGGTCCTCGGGCGGTGGCGGCGGCGGCGGCGGTGGCGGCGGCGGTTGGTCCTCGGGCGGCGGTGGCGGTGGCGGCGGCGGCTGGGACAGACGCTCCCTCACCGAGGCGCAGGAGCTGGCATATCGTGCGCACAGCAGGCAGCAGGCAGCCCAGCAGCAGGCAGCTCAGCAGCAGAAGCAGCAGCCGCTGGGAGCGCCGTTGCAGCCAACACTGTCCAAGACATAGACGCCACACACACACACATGCACACAAAAGTTAATAGCTCCAAAGCTGCATTTATCTTGTAGATAAATTACCAGAGCAAAGAGACAAAGAGAGAGAGAGAGAGAGGGAGAGAGGCAGAGAGCGGAAGAGACGCGCGCTGAGGGGCAGGCTGGCAAAATGTAATTAGATTTTCCAAATGCTTGCTGCTGCACCTTTTTTTCCACCCGACTAAAGTTGATGCGTTTGCAACGGTTAATGGCTGGCCAAGGCACAGTTGCACCTACAGATACATCGCTGCAAATGTATCTGTAACGTTGTGCATCCATTTTAATCATTGCCATTTGCATAATACAAATCGATTTACGTAACATGAGAATGCGACGCACTCGGTTCCGTTCCGTTCCTATTCTATTCTATGTTTTCCCGTTTACTGCTATCCAGTTGAACTTCTGTCTGAACTTTGTATCTGCATCTGGCTGTCGCTTCATCTATCCATCCATCTATCTATCCATGTATCTCTAACTGCACACAGTTCCTGTTATTTTTCAATTATTCATTCATTCACTCGCTCACTCACTCGCTTATTCACTTATTCATACTGTTGTTTCTTCTGGTCTAAAGCAGCCAGCCACGCTCTGCGCCCGTTTCCAGCTCATTTTCACGCGCACATTTTTTGATTAACTTTAATCTTAATTCGCCTAACTGTAGTCTAGTGTAATAATTTATTAACATTATTTATTTCCTAGCTCTAAGCGTGTCTCGCATGTAAGCAGCAAAGTTTTTCAAGAAACACAAAAGTTACAAAAAAATAAATAAATAACTAAAAACAATTACAAATAAAAATAAAATAAGACAATAACATATATTTCTATAAATAAAACATTTTCTCTGACTCAATTTTATTTCTCGACTACAAGGTCAACTTAAAGTCCAGTCCTGTATACTGATTTATCTGAGTAAAACAAACGACATGTATACACTTCCTGGCATCCTGTGGCTCTGTGTCCTTGACTACCTTGGCACCAAATGCCAGCATGTCCCCATATGTCCCCAAACTCGGCCACGTACAGCTCGCACATCCGTCCGCATGTACAAGGACGTGCTGTGGCCCAGCCCCCACCGCTGTCCACCTGAGACATGTCCACGTTGTAGGTGAGATTCCCTAGATGTTTTCACTACACACATGTGCTGCTGCTTATTTCACGACAGTAGTTTATTGTTGCCCCTGCCCGGGGGATTGTTGAGATAATGGCGAAGATACATGCACGCCATTTGGATGGAAACTATTTTGGAATGTTAAATATAAATATTATGCGCTTCGTTCGAGCAGCTGATGCCAATTATGCGGTGATTCAGCAAAACACACGTCAAGTAGTTGCCAGAATAGAAAGGTGCCAGAAGCAACTTGGCAAGTTATTGAAAAATCCCCAAAATTTAAATCAAGTTCAAGGCGACCTCGACTTTTAGTCTGCGAGGCAACTTTACAAAACGGTTTCCGTATTTGAAAAGCCAGGTTCAAGTCATCTTTTAGCCAAAAACCCGAATTCGGTTGTCGTTACCAATTATTAGTTGGGCTGCTGTAACCTTTACATAATAATATCAGCGCTATAAATCAAGTTTGCTTAAGCGAACCGAAAACAAGGCAAATTTAATTTTTCAACTTTTTAAATATTCTGGTTTTACCTTATACAGGTTTGGTTCTCAAATCTCTGCTAAATAGCTGGCATGCGTGCATAGAAAGAAAGATTATTTCATTTTGAAATCAAATTAATAGGTTATTCAAATCAAAAGAGTTATTGCTGGCGAGTCGTGGGAGTGTTCGACTGGTAGATACCTAGTCATAAAGAAACCCTCATATCTAAACCTGTCGATTTTTTTTTTTGCACTCTATTTTTCGTGACAGCTCTACAAAGCTCTATAGATACATGGCGAATTTTTGTTTATAGTTTATAAGAACAGAAAATAAACAAAAATAACTAAGAGAGTCGGAAGTAGCCGACTGAGAGATACCCTGAAGGCAGCACAAAGCTGTTGTTTAAATATTTCAGCTATATTCTATTTTAGCTAATGTGCTTCTTCTTTACCCCCTTGCCCCACTATAGTTATGAGAAATACAGCCTTAAATACGAGAGACTTGTGCGGGGTATCCAGCCTTTATAATCTCTGAGTTATCCTTGAAGAGTCAACTTTCAAAATCAATATAAATCGATTTTATTAAAATGGGAGCAAGTATCGAAAAACAATAAAAAAATTGTAGTACGTCAATGTATGCAGGTCATTAAAAATTAATTTCCCAAAAATATATATAAAATATAATATAAATATTAGTTTTAGATCTAATGCGAATTCTTATAACTGGATATCTTAATAGCCAAAAACTTCCATAGATAATTACCAGCTTTTTAACTGACTCTAAATATTGAAATATTTAAGTAGTTGTTTCTATTTTGAGTTCCAGAGTTTGCTAGAATCAATACATTTAAAATGATGTTACCAACTTTTATATTCTCTCAGAGAGACTTTTCTGTTGGTCAAATCGATTCGCTTATAAATATTACAACTTCTCTTTCTAGCTTCTTAAATGAACGAATCTTTTTTATACCCTTGTCTAGAGTTACGGCAGGGTATACGCATTGATTTATGCTCTTTAATCTTTGCTATTTTGTTGCCAGAGGTTTGAAACACGTAAGCATATTATTTTTTTTTTTTTTGTTTTTATTTTACGGGCTTCTTACGTTACTCTACAGTTAGTCGGGCGTTTACTTCTTCTTCCACCAGCCGGAGGAGCCACCATAGCCGCCGCCGTAGCCGCCGCCGTAGCTGCCGCCGTAGCTGCCGCCATAGCCGCCGCCGTAGCCGCCGCCATAACCGCCACCGTGGCTGGTTGTGGTGATGACCTTGTAGACATCAACATGGCCGCCATGGCCGCCGCCGTAGCCGCCACCATAGCCGCCGCCGTAGCCGCCGCCGTAGCCGCCGCCATGGCCGCCGCCGTAGCCGCCGCTGTAGCCACCGCCATAACCGCCGCCATAGCCGCCACCACCGTGTCCACCGTCGATTATCTTGATGACTTGGACGCCACCGCCGCCGCCATAGCCGCCGCCGCCGTAGCCGCCACCACCGTAGCCGCCACCGCCGTAGCCGCCGCCGCCGTAGCCACCACTGTAGCCACCGCTGTAGCCGCCGCTATAGCCACCACCGTAGCCGCCGCCGCCGCCGCCGCCCTTGCCAAGCAGACCCAAGAATCCTGCCTGGGCAGATGCCAATGTGGCGACCACAACGAATAGACACACAAACAGCTGCACGAAAGAGATAGATTTAGTGTGTGTTTGTGTGTGTGTGTGTGTGGATGCATGACTGTGGAAGGAACTTAGTCCTTGATCCTTCCCAAAAGGCTAACTCACTTTCATAACGCACCGAACGCTGTCAGAGCAGGCGAAAAACTAATTCGAATTAAGCAAAACGCCTTCAATTTATGAGCAGACGCCGCCTCCCAGCTGTCTCTGCGAATCAAACCAACCGCAATCTGGCCAAGAACAACAAATATTAAAGCCAAAACAAATTAACTAGCTAGTTAGCTGAAGCACAGACTCACACATACATATACAATAAACATGCCCAAACAATTATACATACCTGAGAGTTGGCCTCTGGAAAGGTCTCTGTAGCTGGTTATGAATGTTGTCCGCTCGGAAAGTATATTTATTATTTGCATTAGTGTCCGCTTAGGAAGTGTGGATCCTAAACTAGTTCTGGCCGAATTTATTTGCATCTCATTTACACACACACACACACACGCTCACGCATACGCATCAAATTCGGTTGAACAACAATCGAACTAAATGCATGCAACTGATCTCAATCCCCGGCTGTCAATTCGATTGGCCAGCCATAAAAATTATAAAAAATCAAAACCAAACTACACTCGTTTCTATTGTTCGTTATTGTTTTCTATGCGCTGCGATTCATCTATTAAAATAAATTAATTTACGGCTCTGGTCAAATAGTCAAATTGTTGTTCAACAAGCGGTCGGCAAATTGTTCAAACTTCATGCCGGGCGGGCTGTACGGGAGGCGTGACATGTTTTAAACGCTTCAAAATACAATTCGGTGAGTGGCAATAAAAATTTAAATAAACACATTAAAGTCTTAAATGGATCCATCGGGCTTGCCCCATGATGATTGCACTGCCAGCCTTGACAATGAAATACTATCAGGAAGGTAAGCATATCTTGATTTTTTGATGATTCATCGTGACCAGCTCTTAACGAAGAGAAATATATTCATTTCAGCCGACTCGCTTATATCAAATAGAAATCCAAATTTTGATTGAGAGAGAAGAGTGGAATAAGCCAAAATGTTATTCAATCCGTTTAGAATAGGCATTTAAAAATTGATGGTAACATTTTTTAAGAGACTTGCTTTCGTCTCAGCTCAATTAAAAGCAGGTCGATAAAAAGACTTACAATAATTTATTATGCTACAGGCGCTTGAATAGCAAGTGGGCTAATAGTTTAGGAATCGAGCGCCCATCCAGACAATAATATAATTCTATAACTATTGCACACTTTTTATACCGTGAACCCATTAAAAGTGGGTATAAGGGTATATTGTATTTGTGCAAAATCCAAATGTATGTAACAGGCAGAAGGAAGCATCTCCGACCCCATAAAGTATATATATTCTTGATCAGCATCAATAGCCGAGTCGATCTAGCCATGTCCGTCTGTCTGTCTGTCCGTATGTGTGAACGCAAGGATCTCAAAGCTCATAAGAGCTAGAGACTTGAAATTGTAGATGTAGGTGCTCCTAGTGCCCGCGCAGATCGAGTTTGTTTCCGATAATCGATATTAACTTACTCCATTTCCAAGCAATCGATAAAAATCGATATCGATATTCTGTTTTTTGGTCAATTTTGGTAAATAATAAGAGTTAGAGTCTCCAAACTTGACATATAGCTTCTAAAATAGAATATATATATTCATTAGATGTTGGAAGAAGAGAGTTCAGGGTATCCCCTAGTCGGAAGCTCCCGACTAGAACCTCTTACTTGTTTTATTTTGGTACTCTCAAAAAGTATTGCTACTTTAATCTTATGTTGGACCTGGTATACTATTTTAGCTGGACAGCATTGTCATCGTCATCGTGATAAGAAATCTTATTTATTATAAGAAGTTCGGTTTGGTACGTAAAATTGTCATAAGTATTAAGTCAGGTTTGTTCCCACAAATCTAAGTCAAGTGAGACAATTGTTTTCTTAGCTGTAACTTTAGAAAACATGGATATAGTTTTGAAGTGGGCGTGGTGCATATATTTTTATGCCTCTAACTCAGAAAAGAGTTTGAAATTCAGAGTGTTTAGCGATAAAAGTGTCCGCTATAAAGGATTTACGAATAGATGGACTGTGGAATAGAGAGGAAAGCATTGCACAAAACTAATATACTTCTTTCCAGGTAAAAAATAATCCTACGTCAATTTCTCATGCCTAAGCGTAGTGTAGTGTTTCAGTAGTTTCTTCAGAAGGAGGAGAATCTTATTTTATTTTATGAAGTTTTTTACCCTTATAAATATTCAATATGCCAGCCTTTCTTAGATATGCTCCCTCAAATTACAGCCACTTAGATATAAAATATGAGAAAAAAGATTGCGCTAATCACAAGTTTGGCATGGTAAAGCACGTAACCAATTTAAGCCCAACCGAAAAGATGTGGCAGCTGGCACTATCTGGCACTTAAGGACGAAACCAGCTAGACTGAGGCGGGCACAGGTAGGAGCGCGGCTTGCTTCTGGCTCTAAGAAAACAAAACACATGCTGGGGCTGGGGCACGAAATCGATTACAATTGCCGCTTAAGAGTATGCAACAAGCAGCTGCAAAAATTGGCAGCGGCAGCTGTCATAGTGCTCAAAAGCAGGCAACACATTTGGCGGCATGCAACAAGGCGCCTGAAAGCACACGCTGTTGCATGCAACTTGCGTGCTTTTAGGCGCAGCAAAAAGGCGCAATAAATAGCAAAGCCGTGGCAGGCAGCTATTACAGCTGAAGTTGGGCCCCAGCAAGAGTCTGTCAGTGCGCCAATTAGCTGCGGCAATTGTGTGTGTTGCAAGTTCAGAGTCGGCAATTAGCATGCCCCAAAGTGCAGCAGCTGGCTGATTAGATTGGGCACACTTTCCCGGCGTCGACAGCGACGTCTTCGGCTTGGACACTTATATAGAATCATAGTGTCAAGTGCAGGCGGCAGTTGGCATCGAGTTGGCCTGCAAGACGCAGCCAGGCAGAAAAGTGAAAACAACACGTGCTGTGGCACAAACTATATACCTGGCTATACATTAATCTTATACACCTGTTAATTAAAATGTCAACGCTTCAATGGACAGCACAGCTTCAGATATATATGAATAAATAACTTGGCCAATTGCAACAATTCGATCAGCTTGCCATTCTTAGCAGCAAATAGATTCGACTTGACCACATAATAGACGTGTGGCAAGCAGCTACGCTTGAGAGCAGCTCGGTGGCATGGTAAAAGTCAGAGCAGATACATTTAGAGCCCAGCTTAAGTTTGGGACAGCGGCCACTTTTCGGCGAAAGGCCGTTAAAGTCGCTCAACTAAAACAGTCGTAAAACCTTTCGAGAGTTTCTTCTTTAGAATTCAATCAAATCTGGAGACGTTGCCTTCAGTTCGATTCTAAACGGCGTGCGGCGTAGTTCGTGTGTGGAAGAAAAACAAAATGTGGCAGCAACAAATGTTGGTGTTGAGCGGTTTTTGGCTCCTGGCGCAGGCCGAGGGCGGCTTTAATCGCGGCGCGGCAAACAATGAGGCGCAGCTTCGAGTGAATCTCAATGCCTGGCAGCCATTGACGGGCGACAACAATTGGCTAATACTGCAGGCAACGACAGCAACAGACGTGCAACAACAGCAGAAGCAGCAACAACAACAGGGGCGACTTCCTGTCAATTACTACGCCTACAATCATCGGTATCAGGCGAGCGATTCGGCTGCCGCAAACGTTGCTGCCAGCGGAAATTACAAACAGGTGCGAGCGAATCTCAATGAGAGCCCCAGCTACGTGTGGGCCATAAGCCCCGCGCTGCGTCAGTTGTCGCAGGATGTGGCGGAAGTGAGAGCGCGCCCCGAGCCGGAAGTGCGCCAAGCTGACAGCTACGCGACTCTCACTAATGCACCTGATGAGGCCAACGAGGCCATTCTGGCAAGGCCCACGCCAACAGCTCTCCATATTAACAACTATTTGGCGGCATTCGAGCGAGCCGTGCTTAAGGTGCGCAACTTTTGTGACACTGTGCGTGAGATGATAAGCATGGAGGAGGCTGTGCCGGAGGAGGAGCAGGAGCCGCAGAAGCAGCAGACCGACCTAGGTAGGCCTCACTTCGTGCTTCTCAACAATATTTAGGTTTTTTTCTATAATCGCTCAGATTGTGAGAAGAGTATATAGATTTTGTGCGCTGTCCGTCCGCAAAAAATATAAACTAAAGATTTGAAACTTGCTTCAGATAAGGTATGAAAATTATGTGGCTAAGCCTGCAGTGGGCCTGGCAAGTCATGAAAATTTAAAAAAAGCCTTATTTATAATATTGCGAATAAGGAAACGTGCTCAAAATTGTAGAAAATGTAAGTCCAAAAGGTTCAAGTTTGGGATGAAAGCAACTCGATATATCAAATCGTGCCTGCCTTAGTCTATTATTGGATATTGGAAGAGCACTGCGCAGTCGGCTATACCCGACTGCAACACTTTTCGCTGTGTTTTTTTTTCGGCGCTGATGGACGCTGCTTAGGAGTCTGTTTGTGCGCTTGGACGCTCAAAGGCCCAGCCACTTAATTAACTGAAAACCTGTGACGCTTTTCCTTGCAGATGCCGAGTCCAGCAAATTAGCAGAAGCAGCAACAACATCAAAGGAAGTTCAAGGCCGACACAATCGGCTGACTGAGAGCTATCAGGGCCGCAAGCTGAAGAAATTGAAGAAGAAAATTCAGAAGCTGCTGCTGCCGCTGCTCATTGCGTACAAACTAAAGTTTCTGACACTGATACCCGTTCTAATTGGCGGCCTCGTCCTGCTGGTGGGCACCACCGGGCTGGCTGGCTTCTTCTTTGCCCTGTTTACGGCCGTAATGAGCCTCAAGTCATCAACAGGTGGCGGTGGTGGGCATTCCAGCAAAGCGATTCTATTAAAGAAAATTTAGAGGCCAACAGCGTTTGATTTAAGATTTAGTTCCAATTTCCTCTAATTAGGGCCCGGCCCTCGCCGCTGGGCCTCAGTTTAAGCAGGCAGTTAAAAGGCCAAAACGGAGATGGGCTTTATTGATAATACACTGAAATTAAGTAATATCAACAAAGCGGTCGCAATAGACAAGTTTCTTAGCTTCACGAAGTTTCTATACCCTTATATTGGTTCAAATTGAATTGAGCTATAATTATTTATTTATATTTTTAAGACGTTTGTTTAAGACAATAAAAGACAATAAATTGTGCATTTAATTGTGTGCAGTGTATTAAGTAATTAGGCTATTCGGTATATTTTTGGTCAAACAAAAGCGCGGTCACACTCTAAATAAATCTAATAAATTTTTTGAAGGCAATTCCCACAGAACCTCAAAAAGAAAATATTTACAAATGCAAAGTTAACAAAAGTGAGCTAATATTTTATTATTTTTTTTTTAGAAAATTCCATTTTTGCAGCTTATTTAATTTTTCATGTTATTTGTTGGTGCAGCAAAGTGAGAATAAATTTCTAATTTAGCTATAATATTTCCAAAAGCATAATTATTAAATTTGCATAATTTTTTTTTTATTATTATAAAATGTATTTCCTCTTTTCCCTGTTTCTTCGAATTTATATTTAATATTTTGTTTTTATTAACTTTTCGGCTTAAAGTAACAAATTTAATTTCTCTCGAGTAAGCCCTGCCCAGCAAACTAACTATATCTCAACTTGGTTAGGGTGTTATCAGCAGCAACATTAACAACAACAACAACAACAACAACAACAACAACAAGAACAACAACAACAACAATAGTAACAACAATAGCAACAACCGGATGCCAGAAAATCGCATTAACACTCAAATGACGTTATAAGCCTGGCTGAGTTGCGCCAAAGTCTGGTCATGATATGTGACGACAGCAGCGCGTTTGACGTTTGAGACTGAGTTTTTTAATATGCGTGGGCAGACCCTAAAAAACAGTTAACCGTTAGATGCGGTACATGGCACTACGCTGAGGCGCACTCCAGTACTTCGACAGCCAATTGAAATTGTCTTCGCCACGTTTTTGTTCGCACTTGAACGGCATTTAGTTCCGTTTACAAAACACATCAAACACACACAATTTTCATTTTCATTTTCATTTTCATTTAGTTTTCTCGTAAGCCTGCGCTTAATATGGCTTTTTATGGCCGGCTTTTCACAATAATTATGCCAATTAAAATGTGTCCTCTGGCCCATTGTAATTTATTCAGCGCATATTTTCCACATAAACAAATTAGCTTCTACACTCAAAATAATTGTTGTTAAGAGAAATTGTTTTCAGAATAATTATCGTTTAATAAGAAATTTAGAAATTGCACTTGTTTCACAAGGAAAAGAAATATGAGGAATGGAAAATGGAATAATTTTCTAAAATGCATAAAAATTCGCTTTTCTAAAATTTAGAGCCATCTTTTTTTTTTGAGTGTATAAAATTGATGTACTTGGTAAATATTTTCACGGCGTATGCCTTGAATAATATTTTCATCAAGCTTCGGATTTTCGCATAATATTAGACAAATAATTAATAAGCGTAATTTAATTACGCAAATTTGCAACAGAAAATTAAGTTGATTTAGTTTGCGAATTTTTGTTGCTTGTAATTGGCGACAGGTTTAATAATATTATGTATTTAAATAGTATTTAGCGCTTAAAACATGTTTTTCGCCTCATAAATAAAAGTCGCTTTGACCCTTGAGTAGGCGACGGGTGTTGGCAAGGGAGTTGGCGGGAGGCGTGTCAGCAGCTGGCATTTCTCCACGGTTTAGAAATGGAAAAATGTAGTTGCAAGTGTGTGCATGTGTGTGCGTGTGTGTGCGTGTATGTGTGTGTGCAGCTAAAATGGCAAGTGAACCGCAACGCGCCAACGTTAATAAAGAGTTTTTACTTGTTGATGCCATGGTAATAACACGGCTAACAACAAATACAACAACAAATGCAACAACAACAACAATAGCAACAACAACTGTAAAATCGTTTATTAAAGTAGGGAAAACTTAACGTGTGCGTTCACGCTCAAGTAAAACTGAATCGAAAACCAGAACAGAAGAAAGCAAAAGAAACAAGTAAGAGTGCTCGAATCGAATGACAGACTAACAGATACCCTAAACCAATATTCCCATACAAACCATAAAATGCATACAAGAACTCAATGCCTCGACTGTGCTTCTTCTTGTCTCAGCAACATACATTGGGATATGGGAACTTGGATAACTTCGGTGCTTAGAGTCCGATTGAGAAAGGGCACAGAAAAGGTTATGTCTCCAAGGAAAAGGCATGTCTTGAAAGGGTGCATATATCCAGATAGTTTCTGGCTATATTTAAAAATCGTAAAGGAATAAGAACTAAGTCGCAAAATTCCAACAATTATTGTAGATATATGAATGCTATACAAGAACGTACAAACAGATAAAGTTAAGCATCGATATTTATCGATTACCGAATTAAGAAAGATTGACAACAGGAATCCAAATCTTAAGAGTCTAGCTCGCACAGTCTTTATAGTCATACCCGGCTGCATCGACTCGGCTCGTCTACTCATCAACATACCCATTATTTAAACATTATCAATGGGTATGTGGTGTATACAAAATAGAACAAAGCACAGCAGCAACAGCAATCGGGGGCTATTAGCCACTTGGCCAGAACTGCAGCCACGTCCAAATGCATTCGAGTGCAACGAGGCACTGTGCGGGCGCATTAGCCAGCTACTTAGTTAGTTCCATCGGCTAGTTAGTTAACTTAGTTGCCTAAGCGAAGCGCTGCTGTGTAGAACTATATGCGGAATGCACTTGACTAAGCTACTACTCTGCATATCCTGCCTCATGAGTCTGGGCGAGGCGCACAGCCTGCCGCCAGCGGTGCAACTGGGCGGTGCAATAGTCGCTGCCGTCGAACAGGATGCCGAGCAGGAGGCCGAACAGGAGGCAGCCGCCACGGCGGAGCAGCGCTGGCTGCCGCTGGCCGAGCAGCAGCTGCGGCAGCTGCTCAGTAGCGAGCTCAGCGTGGAGCAGCTGGCCAAGCTGCTGGACAACTGGACAACCGAAGGTAGGCAGCAGCAGAAGATGACCTCAATTTCCGCAGCCACAATTAATGCTTCCATTCGCTTTCAGCTCGCGGCAAGCAGCACAAACAGAAGAAGCTGCTGAAGATGCTTTACCCGCTGCTGGGCGCCGCTGTGCTGGCCAAGTTAATACTGTTGCCCTTGATCTTGAAAT
Organism: Drosophila novamexicana; assembly: GCF_003285875.2. Classification (NCBI taxonomy): domain Eukaryota; kingdom Metazoa; phylum Arthropoda; class Insecta; order Diptera; family Drosophilidae; genus Drosophila; species Drosophila novamexicana. The sequence goes on along the minus strand of NW_020824827.1, from coordinate 670,710 downwards.
GGCTGACGGCGCTCTCGGCCTCATCATTTGTCATGGGCAAAATAGCTCTGGCTGCCGCCGGCCTGTTGGCCTTGAAATCCATCATGAGTCCCACACACGAACGTCTAGAGATTGTGCACGCCTCGGCGCCGGCGCTGAAAAGCTATCATGGGGATCTCTCCTCGAGTGGCACCAGCTGGATGCCAATTAGACAGCATTACATACCGCTGGGCGTGGCCAAGGCGCAGGCTAACTTTGACAACAAGCCTTTTTTATAGACAAAGTCTTGTGTCAGATGCAGTCTTATGTAAGTTAGTAAGTATTAGCCGAGTCTTAATCGAGTCTATGTGAGTCTTAGCCAAGTTTTAGTAAGTCTTAGCCGAATCTTAATAAGTTTTATCAGCTAAGCCTAACAGCTTTAAGCTTGAAATTAAAATATTTTATTATTTTATTTACAATGAATCGCAAAAGAATATAAAAAGTAATAAATTAATTCAAATGGGGCTTGAACCTTTTTCTTAACCACGAACTGCTTAGTTGGATAAAAAAGAAGTCGAAGCTTAAACGAAGCATGTTTTCTTTTTTTCTCAACAACTATTAACCTTGTGACATTGCTTATCATAAAGAAATTAAATAAAATGGTAATTAAATTAATAAACAACATTTTGATATAATTTATGATAATTGAAAAAGATCTAGCACTTAGACGAAGTAAGGCTTGCACCCTAGTCGCGGTTCACAGAGGTATTTAGCCCTTAGCCAAGTTACAGAAAAAGTTTGGCTTGTCTTTGCCAATAGGCCGAAATAAAGCCATAAAACTTCAGCGGCGTCTGCCTCCGTTCACAATTAATTAGCACATGCACGAGTTGGGCCCGGGCAAATGGTGTTACGTGGACCCAAAGTCAGGTCGAACAATGCGGCAATGCGTCAATGCTTCAATGCGTGCACAGAGCCGTTATGCATAAAAACGGTTTATTGCGCATGCGCGACGACTTGGCCAAGACGCGGCGGCCTCGACCAAGACGAACTTCCGCAAATGCCGTGTTGCAATCCAAGTAAACGAGGGGCTTATGTAAAAGCCAAGCAGAGTCAATAAACAGGTCGTCACAAATCAATCAGCATGCAGCAGATGCAGTCAACAACAACGTCTTGGGTGGCGAGGGCTACCAGCAGAGTTTTTACCTACAACCACACCTGACTTACTCTGTAGCTAATTACTTTATGTAAGCACTGGAGAGAAGCAAAAAAATAAATAAAAACGGAGAAGAAGAACTGAAAGTTATTCAACATACTACCGAGAATGCCCCCACGAGTCATGGACTGTGGCTATACGTAGCTGCGGCTGGGACGGCCTCAGCTTGCGCCACACACAAGTGAAAGTTGTAGGGCGCACAGTTTATGGTAAAAACACACGCACACACACACACACACACACACACTTGCGAACTCGCACACTCAAAGCCAAACACAATTGCAGGCTTTTTAACACCGACAACAAAGTCGCATGCTAGCCGCATATCTAAAAAATCGATCAACAAAGCGTCGCCTCTGTCTTGGCCGCATCTTCTTTCTAGGTAACAAAACAAGTAGAGTGCTCTAGTCGATATTAGGCTCGATTTGATGATACCCTGTTCTGCTTGTATTGGAGAAATTATTTCTAAATAAAGTCTCTCTCATCACAGAATAACTCTGTACGATCACGACAACCTGAATTTCTTATTAAGTTAAAATCGATATTTATCGAAATTGTATTCAGCAGCGATAAATAGTCTTTTTTAAGCAATTAATCTATTGCTAATGGACAAGAGGGTCCTAAATATTTTGTGCTAATGTATGAAACAGGGAGGTGGAAACTTCTCCGATATATTTGCTTGATCAGAGGGAATAACTGAATTCTAGATACATGTCCCTCCGTGTAAACAAATCGATCGTAGCAACTTAAAAAGATACTTCATATCTTATACACAGAGTCTTGTATGTTTTGGATATCTTCTCCCTTTTCTGTTTTATCGATAAAAATCGATTTTAAGGCTTTTTTTAACATAACCACGTACATTCTCGTATTTTATATGCAGATTACAAGCATTTAACTTTGATTAAGATGAAGAGCTTTGCCAGCATAGCAAGAGACGTCTGTTACAAGTTTCCTGAATCAATCAGAATACCCTCAGCTGAAAATAGCAAAAAATGTTGATAGTTAAGCTACAGGCGGGTGCTGTCGACGCTTGGAGCTTTATCGTCACATCTCAGTCTGTTGGGTTGACAACATTCTCGGTGTAGTGAATGCTGGACGCTTCGATGAGTGCGCAATGTTTGCGACTCTCACGAGATTACCTAACCAGACCATTTAGCATAGATGCCACACGAACGAGCAAGAGGAAAACAAAAACTCTAACTTCGGCTTGAAGTATTTGTTGTTTGAGCATTTGTGTCATCAATTTCACTTTCTTTGAGGCTTAAGTTAAACAACGCATTGCCATTGTGTGCTGGGCCCGTGCTGGGCCCTTGGCCTGGCCCTGTGAAAGCGTGTGCGCTCCCACAGGCGCACAATTTATAGATTTGGTCAGGAAATGTGCGCACATTGGGTTTGGGGCCAATTGCTTAACCAACATTTGGCCACAATGTCAGCGGCAAAGTGTATTGAATTTGTTTGGCTGTTCGGGCAAAGTGCCCATGAATTTTTCAATAGCCCAAACCCTAAAAAAAAAAAGGTCTGCTCCATGCAAGAAGTTAACGCTGCACTTTCTCAGACAGCGACGTCTACGCACAATATTGACAATTCATATTTGCGCAAATGAAAAGAAAATCAATTTCACCTCTCGGTATTTACGCGTTTAACCCAAAAACGTACCAAAACTCTGCTTCTTTTTCTGTTTTTTTTTTCTCTCTCGCTACTTTTAGCTTTTTTCTTTTTTTATATGATAGCGGGCGTTGAAGGAGCCACACCTTTTACCTAATATAGTAGCAGTTTCTTATGTGGGTGAATGCTTATTATAAAAGGTAAACATTGAAGCTGAGTAGAGTAGAGTTTCAAGGAAACATGTGATGTAAACTGGGAGCAAATTGAATGTACATTATCAATCATCTAACTTATTGGCATTGCATAAACATTTATTTGCCAAGCCAGGAAAAATTCTTAACAGTGTTTGCAAATGTACAGATAGAAATTATATCAAGCATTATAGAAATCCGTTTTATAACAAATAAAGCATTTTTATATATATATTTATAACAGTTCTGTATATGATTATAATTATAGTCGTCAATATTTTAAAACAAATATTGTTTTAATGTATATTGTTTAATCGATTATTATAATATACATATATAATCAATACAGAGGTATTTTTCTAAAATTATTAATCATCAAAATAAATATATGAAACAGATTTTGGCGACCTCTTCTGATTGTTTGTTCCCCAAATGACACGATATATAATATATAAATATTTATCATCATAAAAATAGGTGCTAAAATCAGAAGCTCAAAGATTATAAGTTATGACAAATAAGAACATATGCCTGTTATTCGCCTACCTCTCTTCCTCGTGCCCTGTATTTTTGGTATGCCAAAATTTGTATATGTATTTGTTTTGTATGCATGCAAACACGCAAATGGGTCAATAGAACGCACGCTGACTGCCTTCAGACAGCCTGCGCAGCGTTGCCAACTTCAGCTGTAAACTGTGTCCGGCTAATTCCAAAAGTAAACGTGGCAACAACAACAATAACGTCTACAGCATAGCCATTGCTTGACTAGCAGGTTACCCTTTATGCTAAAAATCAAAATGAACTATCTCCATTTGCTAGCTGAATATAATTTACACAGGGTATTTTATGGCTATTAACTTGCCTATAAAATTGACTTACTATTTCTCAGATTTATTTAAGGAAACTCTAAATTATTTATTATGGATTAATATATTTTATATACATAGTTCAATATCTATATAATATATATAATATAAATAAAAATTTAAACAGTTAGCTCTGTTCGGGCCTTATTTGTCTTTATCCTACTCGCACGCTCCGACTACAGGGTATTTTTAATGCGACTTACACGAAGCTGACCGCACCCACGACGAAAGTATGCGGGCCAATTTGTTTATGGTCACTTGTTGTGGCTAATTGAGTGACGCGAGTCAACAAATTGCACACGATATGAGGCTTATGAATTTTGTATATGCACAACAATATATACTATATAGAAATTTCTGGCTGACAGATTTGGCAAGGGCCGCGTTAAGGCCTTTGTTGGCCTGCGTCGATGAGAGTAAAAGGGTTAGCAACAGCTGTCAAAAGCTGTGCTGGCCAAAAAAGAGAAATTTATATATATGATTGGCGTTAAGAAATCCCATTTGATTTGACATTTAACTGAACAATTGATAACTACGTTATGCACAATATACATTTTGTCATACCCTAAACCCATTTCAAGTGAATAAAGAGGGTAGAATGCTTTTGTGTAAATGTTTTGTAACAGATAGAAGGAAACAGAAAAAGATAATTGCAGAAGCGAGAGACTTGAAGTTTTAAATATGTGTTCTCGCAGTTCGATTTTATTATATCTTCTATAATTCCTTTCTTCTTCTTTATATAAGCAAACTCTGCCTTAATATGCCCTATTTAGGCCCAACAAATTCAACTTTAAGCACCGAAGTTAATCAAGATGCACTTCCCATTAATAATGTAGGGCAAAGAGAAGAGGAAGCAAACGGTTTATGTATATACAGAAAGAAGCTCGGCTCGGAGTATGTCCTAGTCGAGCACTCCCGAATGGAGCACCTTTTTTTGGTTTACGCTGTTTTTGTTGTTGCGGCAGGAACCGGCGAAATCAGGTTTTTAGTGGCCATTGCAAATTGCAAAATTCACAAAAAATTACATAACTTTCACTCACGCTTAAACGACGTCAATGAATGAATGCGAAACTGGACCGCAAGCTAAGCAGCAGAGTGTATGAAAGGGGATGGTGGATAAGGGGGGGAGGGCTTGCGACAGGGGTCAGCCATTGGCAGTTGAGCTATCTCATCAATGAATGCGTGTAGAGCGGCTCAGGTGTGTGGCAACTGATGAAATATTTGGCGTGCCTCCAGCTGCAGCTATGCAAATGAGGCGCAACAGGTGAATCATTGGCCAAACCCGCGGCAAGCATGGGACTGTATATGAATATATATAGCATGGGGTATGCCTAGCGCACTTTCTTTTTAACGTTTACTCATGTTGCTGTAGTTGTTGCTGTCGGGTTTTAGGCAGCTAAAACAATAACCGAAAATAAAGGCGCGTCACTCATACGCAGCGTGTGACAAGCCGACGCCCGTGGGCTCAGCTAAGTCCACAGAGCAATAACAACAACAACAACAACAACATCATCATCAATAACAACAATAACAACAACAACTTCATTTAGTGTCGCATTTCGTTGTAATATAAATGAAAGTGAGTGAATTGAGACTTTTATGTTTTTTTGTTTATTTTTGGATTTTGTTTTTGAATGGCTCGGCTTTAATAAGGTTTAATAAAAAACAACAACAAATCAACAAAACGACAAAATACAAATTGTGCTATTTCGATTTTTTATTGACGGCATTTTGTCTGAAACTTGAAAGATTTAATTCATGTAGCTCTACGCCAGAGAAATGTCGGAATGTCTGCATGCGTGTGATCGCAAAAAACGTGACTGGGAAAACATTGATGATGAATCAGTTGAAAACGTGTTTGAGCGCATGTCAATTAAATATGCAAAAAAAAAAAAGGCTTTCAATCTTATGTGAATTAAGGCAGCTGTTAAATCAGAACTTAACAAATGCTAATTATTTCTAGAGATTCCGAAAATGTATTTCAAATTTGCGCATAGCATTAGCTAGTCTCAGGAGAGTTTAACCAGAATGGTTCTAAGTGTGACCAGGCGCTTCAAATCTTTCCCATTTACGTTTATTAACACCTATTTTGATTCAACTCAAGCAATTAGCAGTTGGTAATAAGTTCTAAGAGTATGTATCGAAAGCAGTCGATACTTTTTGATATTTTTTTAATCGAAGTATTTTTCAACCTTATTGAATTTAATCTTTAATATTTAATAAAATCTTGTATGCATACAAACGAGGAGTTGAAGCAAAGACAATAAAAACTTAATTTATATTGTCTTTAATTTAAGCGAGTGTGGAACTGTTGCAGCTGTATCCCCTGGATTTAATGAACATGGTAAATTCTGGTGATATTAGTTGAATATAAAAATAGAAAAGATGTCTGAATCTATTGCATGGCGCAAATTCCATTCAAGTATCTCAGCTCTGCCGACGTTAATCAATTATATCAGCTACCGAATTGCGTATAATTAGCACCTGGCCAAATCAGTATACACCTGCCATTGCAAAATGCCCCAAAGTAGTCACAGCCCTGATAACACGCCGATGATCATAAGAGGTGCTAAACAATCTTTCGCCACGGCAAAAGGGCAAACAGTAGATGACCCATTTCTGCGGAGCCCGCCCGTAAATGGCGCAGGCTCAAAATATGCAGCAACCGGATCAATAAATTAGCAAATATCTGAGTGTTACGCGAGTCGAATGAAAGCGGACGCCCAGCGAGAGATGGGCTAGCAGCAGGGCGTGTACTATATGCGAGATATATATGCCATAATTGCCCCGAGTCCATGCGGAGCCCCACAGCTACCGCCAATGATGCCAATTGTTTGCGCTCTTCGAGCGATCCAGCCAAGCGCTTCGCTCGCTCCACTGGCCAAGTCCAAGTACAAGTTTCTCTCCGACAAAAGCTGAGGCTGAAGCTGACGTCGCGGCTGACGTCGCGGCTGACGTCGACGTTGACGTCGACGCTGCCGAATAAAGCAGTCAGCGCGAGCAGCAGAAGAAATGAGCATATTCACTTAACAAACAAGTTGACTTTATTTTTTAGTGTTTTTTTTTTTCTTTCTTTTTCTTCTCTTTTTATGTTTTTGGGGGCATTGTTGTTGTTGTTGTTCCCTAGATTTATGCATGTGCTCAGTGCCTTTTTTTCGCGTCATTATTTTTTTTTTACCTTTTTTGGTAGCTTCCGCAGTTGACGGCAACTGCGACTGCGCCCTGGCTTGGCTTGGTTTTTTATTTAATTTACTTTAAAATTGTTTTGTAACGCCGCCGCCGTCGACGTCGGCTGCGCTGCAGCTGCCAGAAAAGCTGCCCAATATAAAAGGCTAGACGTTCGCAGAGCTAGGCATCAAATTCATCTCGAGCTCAGCAGCAGCAGCAGCAGCAGCAGCCAGTCAGCAGCTAAGGATTAAAACGCGTCGCGTGAAAATTTCTAAAGAAAACTAAACTCAATTCTCGAAAATGAAAGTGTTTTCCATTGCCTGTGTGTGCCTCTTGGCGGCCAGCTGTGCCTGGGCCGCGCCCGGTGTGCAAGATAGCCGCGTCGAAAGTGATAACACGCTCGGTCGGGCCGCCCGCTACTTGGGCGCCTGCTTTGAGAGCGATGACATGGCCACCTGTTTGGCGGTCAAGGGCATTACCGCATTGAATCGCGCCGCCAGGAGCAACAACATTGAGCTCATCAATGGCGTCACCTTCCAAAGGTGTGTGCGTGTGTGTGAAAGTGAACTTTAGTGAATGGAAATATTGTGCTTTTTCAATGCGAGCTGCGTTCTAAGTTGCGTTTCCGTTGCAGAGATCCCGCCAGCCCCGTGCAGCGCAGCGGCAAGTCCCTCAGCGAGCAGGACATCTACGCGGAGCTGCCACAGAATAATGAGGAGCGCAACAGCCGTTTGGTGGATCTGGCCATAAGCAGCGCCAGCGATTTCCTGAGCAGCCACAACTTGGAATTCAAATTGCCCGCCGAGACCACACAGCAGGTGGCACGTGCTTTGGATGAAGGTACTTTCCACACTCCCAACAATTTACAAGAGCTGCACGTACTACTTCTCTCTCCACTCTCCCTCTCTCCGCTCTATTTGCAGGCCGCGGCAAGATCAAGAAGATGATTGGACCCATCGCTCTGGCCATTGGCGCCAAGCTGTTCGCCGTCATACCGCTGGTGCTCGGCTTCTTGGCTCTGTTGACCTTCAAGGCTGTGGTCGTGGCCAAGATTGCCTTCTTCCTGGCCATACTTGTTGGCGGCTCGCGTCTGCTGAGCGGCTTTGGCAACAAGTTCGGCGGCGCCGGCATCGGCAGCTCTTATGGCGGCTACAACTCGAATGCCTGGTCTGCGCCCGCTAGCGCCGGCTGGAGCTCGGGCTCCTCCTCGGCGTATCCCTATGCGCGCAGCATCACCGCCGACAATGTCCAGGAGCTGGCCTATGCCGGCCAGCAGCCAGAGGAGCAGCAGCAGCAGGAGCAGCAGTAAGCCCTTAGCAAATGTGGCTGCATTTTGTGGCCAGAAATGTGCCTTTTTAATTCGAGAAAGAACTTAGCTTATAGTAATTTATTCGAGACGTGAAGCTGACGCGTAATTAACTGTTTAATTTATTTAATTAATTTCACATTACACAACACTGTACAAGCTGCAAGACACAACACTGTACAACACATCAGCTAAAGAGTCATGACAATAAAATCGATTTATAACTTAAACTTGGCCCAATCTTGGCGAGCATTTTGGCCTTTAATTGCAGCCCAGAACTGTGGCAAGACTTTCCCAGGCAACAACAACTGGTTGGTGTCACAAAATATAAGCATGTGCACGTGTATGTGTGTGTGTGCGTGTGTGTGCGTTTGACACTCGACACTTGCGACAACAAGTTTTTTGAGCATTAAAGAAAACTTTTGGCTAGTTCTCGAGCTGGCGCAGCACAAACAGCCCAATTGGATATAGAAATGTGTGTGTGTGTGTGTGTGTGTATACGAAATACATATTTTGGTTTTGGTTTTGGCAGATGCCACGCCTCATAACAGAAATATTCCATGCCTGGGCATGGGCATGGGGGCATGTTAATTGTCGACTTTCTACTTATGCGCATAAAAAAGCGATCGGTTCGAGATATTTGTTTATGCGTGCATGTGCGACAATTTAGCTTTCTATTGCGCAGATTTGTCAAAGATTTAGAAGCAATTGAAATAGAAAACGACGACAGACACTTGACTAAAAGAGAATGAAATCGAAAGCGGCGGTTGAAAGCGCGTCTCTAACTGGGCCAAAACGAGCATTAAGCCAGCTGCTGGCGCGGCATACCAAATATGGAGGGCCAACTGGCAGCTAATAATCGCGTTTAATGAAATTCAATGGCATGGCTAATGAGAGACCGACACGGCCGGGGGCCAGCCCAAGAATCTGTGGCACATCACCAAAATGGGAATCACGTTCCTTTGGGGCGTGGCTGTTGCATGCCAATTACGATCGGCTAACGGTGAGCACCGAGCACCTGCCCCTTTACCCAGCCCAAGCCCAAACACAATTGGGGCATTTGCTTATATAAAATATATATGCGCACAGACAAAAATAATATTCAAACCGTTCGGCGACTTCCCTTTCGTTTGCGTTGACACGTGGGACGTGCCCGAAAATATGGTCAAGAAATGTTTTTTTTTGTGGGTGCCGAATTGGCCATTGGTTTTGTGTCGAAGTAGCATACGCATAAAATTTGCATAAATTGTTGTTGTTGCTGTTGTTATTGTTTTTGTTGCAGCAGTGGTGCGTTTTGGCCCGCGATTTCTAGCCACCAAATCGGACGAAGCCGTAGCCGTCGGCACGCGTACCCATCGAAAAGGTATAAAACTGCGGGCTATTGCATTCAATTAATCACAAAGCAATTTCCATTCACAAAGCCAACAGCAGTGTGTGTGCGCTGAACGCTGTGCTTAGCCAAGGACTGTCCAATAAAAACCAAGAATAAATATTCCTTTTCCCAACCAAAAAACTAAACAATAAATACAATAAAAATATGTGCGCGAAATTCGTTTGTGTGGTGCTCGTGGCGAGCTTTGTGTGCTCTGGCGCTCTGGCCCTGCCCTCGCAGGACAGCAGCGAAAAGGATTTAGTGAATATGCTCAACCGGCTGGATAACGAGGAGTCGGTGCCCCTGTTCGGCGGACTGCGCATCGATCGCAGCGAAACGGGTCGCAGCTTCGGCTCGGCCAAGGGTCTCGAATCGTTCGAGGATCGCGCCGAACGCTATCTGGAAACGCATGAGCTGAATCTCGCGTTCTCCGGTGATGAGCAGGACGAGAATGCCGAGAATGTCTACAGCGGACGCGCCATGGAGGGTGAGTCACGTTTGCCGTTTGTCACATCTCGAGCATACAAAATCAGTTAACTTTCACTCGAGCTGTTCGCTTGTGCCAGGGCAACTTTGTTGCCACAGCGATTGACAGTCGATTTGCTGTTGCAAGCACTTGTGGCAGCTGCCACGGCCCCCAGCTTGCTGCCACAGGAAATTGCGCATACGCCTCGTGCACCCAAGTGCTGGCTGACTGATTTTTTCGACTCGCGTTGCATACTTTGTGGCCGCGCCTGAAGGCAACACTTCAGCCGGCTGGCTTTGCATACTTTTGCGCCGCATTCCTAATAACAATTCGGTTTCCAATTTCGCCCTTCTTCTCCACACACACACAGAATCGCGCAGCAAGCGCATGAAGAAAATGCTGCTGCCACTGCTGTTGATTTTGAAACTGAAGAAGGCGGTCGTTGTCAAGATCATGTTCACCATCATCAAGTTCATCTCGCTGAAGGCTCTGGCCATCTCCTTCCTTGCCCTCATTCTGGCTGGTAAGTGTCTGGCAACGGGCATATTTCAAGTGGGCTTGAAATTTATGAACCTCTATCTGTTTGTTGCAGGTGCCACCTTCTTCAAGGATCTGTTGGCCAAGAAGAAGGATCACATCACCACCGCCTACATCACCGGCAGCCCCCTGAACGCCGAGATTGTGCACTCCGACTGGAACCGCAACGGTCAGGCCAGCGCCGCCGACTTGGCCTATAACCATTACGGTCTGGCTCAGCCCTTCTAAGCTGCCAAGCAACACAGTTAGCTGCCTTCCATTTCCACTTCCCCTTACCCTCTCACTCTCACCCTAAAACTTTCCATTCTACTGCCCATTTTCCTCGCCTTCCTTAACCCTATTTTCTACCCCTCTCAAGAGACTTAAACTTCCACATGGCTAAATTCGTTGTAGTGTTGTAGTCAATAATTATTTAGTTGTACTTAGTTAGTTAGCTGCGACATACCAAAAAAAAAAAAAGAGAAAAAAAAAGAAAACTTTAAGAAGAGAAAAAACATAACTTATAAAAATCAACGATGACAACCGAACATCAATGACGACTTGGTTAGCTCAGGATAACGCACACGGATCACACACATAATGCTTGCGCCATATTTATTGCACAATCAAACATGCTCTCTAATCAGACATGCAGCTCAGGTTCATAAATGAATGTTAATTGAAAACTAAGAAAAAAAGCACAAAAAAAATCACAAGAAAAGAAAACGATATGTTAGCAAGAAATTCTTATGTCTGCTAAAGAGTTTACTTACTAAGTATTTATTTATAATAATTTATAGCAATTGAATAAAAATGATTCATGAAATGCAACTTATTTGCCCGATAATCAGGGCGGGAATAAAATATGTCTTAAAGCTCAAAGTAGTCAGAACTAAAATGAAGAGAATATTCATTTGAACAACAAATATTGTTTGCAAGTCAGTTGCCAAAACGCTTGCAACAAAACAATGCAACAATTGGTATCTAACAATGTTGTTTAATGCATTGGGGCTGATGAAATTTCTAATGCATAGTAAGCAGATATACCCAACTAAGTGACACGATTTCGCTTAACAATAAAAAGCAGCCAGTCTTTTAGGACTTTAAATTTTCTACATTACACTTTCAATATTTTATTGATATGTGATTTTCCTGAAGTCATTTTGGAATATAAATTTTCTCAGTATTCTTTTGTCAAATATTGTTGTAATTATATTTAATGTCATCACTTTAATTATTATTTATCATTTGGCATTTGTCAATCATCATTTAATATTAATTGTATACTATTCATTATATAATATTCGTTATTTATCATTTATCATTCATCATTCATTATTTATCATTATTAATATTCATTATTTATCATATATTACTCATTATTTATCATATCTCATTTGTCTGTTATCTGTTATGATTTATTATTCATTATTATTATCATTATCATTGTCATTAGCATCATCATTATCATTATCACAATAATTATCATCATTATGAGTATGAGCACACGCCTGACGAGAGAGTCAACACTTGACGATTCCAGCTACCAAACACAGACAAATTAAAATGATATTAGCTAAAATACAGCCCAATTAGTTAGCTGATCCAACTTGGCTAAAAGAGACATTGTATGTTCCTAGTTATAAAATAATGAATGTACTTTGTTCGAGGCACGCGACTTTTAGCTACCCCATAATTATGTAGGTATTTGTGAGTTTTCATTTTAGCTCAGAAAATTCATTAAGATGGGGGCAGACTCTCCTCAGAGAGGGTTTTAGTGACAAAAATTAGCCGCACGTTGCGCTACGCTGAGCGTTGTGGCAGAGAGAGGAAAGCGAAAGTGCCGCCCAGTTGGCCAGTTGCCCAGTTAGTTGGACGCAGTTGAACGACTCTGGGAAGAATTTCGACCACAAATCGTGGGGTAATTAGAAAAAGTCCAAGACAGCGGGCAAACCAAACGCGGCAATGACTTTTGGGTGCTGTGCGTAGTGAAAGGGAAATGGGTATAAAAGGCAAAACCATAAAAATGAGCTGCTGCAGTCGCTCAAGAGTTCCACAAATCATTGGACATACCATAGCCAAACAGCATGTTGTTGCTCAAGACCTTGGAGTATTTGTTTTATCTGGCCTGGTTCTGTTTCCTATGCAAATATGCCGAAGCCGCAAGCGTACAGCCCACAGCAGCGGCGCCCCAACTGCAAATGGAGTCGCTGCCATCAACCCAAAAGCATCCAACGATGAGTCTAAATGAGTGTGAGACAACCACATTCAGTTGGATGTGCCTGAAAATCGAGTTTGTGAAGATCATGGAACGTCTGGCCGAGCAGCAGGAGCTGAAACTTCTGCCGGGCGTGAGTGTGGTCAAGGATGAGAATGCCACAGAGCTAAAAACTTCCGAACTAATGGCTGGTAAGTTAAGTCTTAGCTTGTAATGAGACGAACAGAAACAATATAATATAGTAGTCAGATTTGATATGCTATTGCTAATATATTAGCAGAATATAACAGACCTAAATGACTGAGAAGAATTTAAGAATACATATTAAGAAAACATCTATTTCTATCCATTATTCATTTCGTGGCAAATTTATGCTGTATATTAAATTTAGATTTTGCTATTAAGAATGTTCTTCCAATCATTTCTATTTCCACAGAGGTTGCACGCAGCTATCCCAGCGATCCGCATACGCGTCTCAATGGTTATATTATGGCCAAGTTGGAGAATCTGTTGAAGACGCGCGTGCTGCGCTTTCGTCTGCTGGACGAGACGAGTCTCGAGGAGGGACGCAAGCACAAGTTTGGCAAGAAGGGCGGCATGGAGGCGCTACTGGCAGTTGGCCTCATGATGAAGGGCATGATGATGGCACTGGGCATGGGCGCGATTGCCATGATGGCCGGCAAGGCGTTGATGACGGCGCTGATGGCGCTAACGCTCAGCGGTGTGCTTGGCCTGAAGAGCTTGGCCGGCGGCGGCAAGTCCACAACCTATGAGATTGTGGCCAAGCCCGTCTACACGTCCAGCCACTCGCATTCGGTTAGCCACGAGGATGGGCATGCCCACAGTCCACACTTTGCGGCCGCAGCTGGCGGCAGCGGCAGCGGCTATGGCTATGGCGGCTATGCGCGTTCGCTCCACCTGCAGCAGCCCAGCCAGCTGCAGGCGTTGTGATTTAAATATTTATATTAATTATTTATAATATTTATCAAAATATTTATTGTATTTAACTGAATTGAAACACGAAAAAAACAAATAACAAATGATTAACAAGAAACAAATGAAAAGTCATTTATCATTTTTTTTTTATCAAGAACCGAAACTGAAAAAAACCTGAGAAATCCAAAGCGAAACAAGTTTTGATTGATGTACAATAAAATATATTTATACATATTTATCTCAATAAATATATATATATATACATATATATATATATATATATATATATATATATAGCTAATGGGGTCGGACACATAATATAAATTTATATATATTTATCTTAATATATTTAAAATGAATATATATAGATGTCTTAGCCACATTTCGTGCAACACTAAAGCAACCCTCTGTGAAAGGAATTTCTACTCGTTAGTGCGACAAATCGATGCCTCTAATTCAATTCGATTTAAGTAGCAGCCGCATTATTTTATTATATTTGGTTTCCATCAGACCCATTGCCGTTCTTGCTTTCAAATGTTTAAGTCGCTGCTCTGCACGTATTTGCTTCACATGCTTCTAGTCCTTGCCAATGGCGACGAAGGTGAGCATACAGGTAAAAACTGAGGAAAACAACGTTTATCGTGCTCAAATACTGTATGTTGTTTTCAGTTTGCGATGACATGGGCCTCTGCTTAAATAACTGCGGAGTGGAAATTGATAGCGCGACGCCCTGTCCAGCCGATACGAAATGTTGTTTGGGATTTCGATAATGCTAATATAATATATATATATATATATATATTATAAATACGTGCTGTGGGATATATCATATGTTTATCGAAAATAAAATCCAAATGAGCTTCTATACACAAATGGTTTTTCTTAAATTACAATTTTGTAATGAGAGGCAGTCTATTAATCAAATTAGCCACGCTCTAATGGAAATAGAAAGTGTTTCAGCCTGAGCTACATATTTGAACAATTTCCATCTCATGTACAATAACCGGATCTAGTTTTAAACTCCCAAGATATAAAGTACAATCGCGTACAATATCGAGGAATATTTGATATACCGTCGTAGGACAAGAATTTTAACGCTTCAAATTTCAAAATTTTTTGTAAAGTACAAGAAAAATCGAACGTGTCAGCAAGTCCCATAAGAATGTTGCATACATATTGCATATATCTATAAAATATACCAGATGACAAATTTAAACTTAAATTAATTGAATTAAAGTTCACAATATCTGGATTCAGTTTTCTACACAATATTTTAGTTGTCTGCTGCAATATTATTTATAAATGAATCAATTATTCAATTTTTAGGATAGTGTGACAATTTCATTAACAGATTTAAAGCGGTCAATAGACCGTAGAATATAGTTCTGCACGTGTGAATGTTAAATTAGCGAATTCACATTTGTTTAGTTTCTCTTCTAACCTAATTTAAGGCAAGTTTGATTTTTGTCATAAAAGGCGCAGAACAGACATGGGAAGATCAGTTGTTTCATAGCCCAGTACAATGAAGGCGCATTACAGTGGTAAGAAATAGGGAAATGCCTAGTTGAAATTGTCGAGTAACTAGCATTCGCTTTGCAGTTGTATTCCTGGTGCTATGCACAGCCTGGACTTGCACGGCAAATCCGACAGTTGTTCCGGCTAAGTTGAATGCAACGGCGACAGGCAAAACGGAGTCCATTACGTTGGAGGTGTTGGTAGAGCAGGATCCAGAGTCAAAGCAAGCACCTATAACAATCGAGGAACTAGAAGACGAACTGTCTAGGGAGCTGGATTACGACAATGAAATAGAGCCAGAGCCAGAGATTCGTCCGACCAAGAGACCCAAACGCCCTCAGGCACAAAACAAACGGCCGACTCCCCATCATCATCATCATCAGCATCCACAGCCGATGTCCGATCCCATGCCATATTACGCCGCACCAGCTCCGATGCCATATTCCATGCCATACCCCATGACATATTCGACGCCATATTCACAGTGCCCGTACAACCAGCCGCCGTTTTCGCCTTATCCAGCGCCTATGTATCCACCGCCATATCCATTCCCGGGCTACAGTCCGAATCCATATCCCTTCGCTCAACCCACCGGCTTGAAGTCGGTGGCGGATCCCACGGACACCACAGAAGTAGTTAACGTGGAAGAACTGCTTAAGTTTGCCAAGTTCTGGAATAGTAAAGCCGCAGCTGCTAATACTACTACTACAGTGGTCAATACTACCGTTGCCACAAAGCCACCAAAGCGCTTCCTTATCAAGAACTGGATTAGAAACAAGATAAACAGTAAAACAACAACCACTACCACTACCACAACAACCACGCCTGCGCCGGCGGCTTAGAGCTTCTCCATTACAAGGGAAAATTTCCATAGAACAAACCCCTGCTTATCATTCTATCAATATGCACCAAGCCTATTTATTTATTTATTTATTTATGATTATATACAAATAAAGAAAATTAATTACACTAGAGAATACGTTTGCTCGTCGATAGATTTCTGATAATATCCCTTACTTTGTTGTGTATATGAATATTGTCAATATTTTAGGAAAATCTAACAAAAATTGTTTTGAATGAAATGGAAATTTGTTATGGATCTACATAGGATAAAATTCTAAAGTAAGGAAGTAAGAGGTTTTAGTCGGGAGCTCCCGACTAGGGTATACCTCTTCCCTTCTGAACCCTCTTCTTCCAACATCAAATGAATATTTATATTCTATTTTAGAAGCTTTATGTCAAGTTTGGTGACTCTAGCTCTTATTATTTACCAAAATTGCCCAAAAAACAGGATATCGATATCGATTTTTATCGATTGCTTGGAAACGGAGTAAGTTATCGATTTTCGGAAACAAACTCGATCTACGCAGGCACTAGGAGCATCTACATCTAAAATTTCAAGTCTCTAGCTCTTATAGGTTCAGAGATCCTTGCGTTCATACATACGGACGGACGGACGGACAGACAGACGGACATGGCTAGATCGACTCGGCTATTGATGCTGATCAAGAATATATATACTTTATGGGGTCGGAGATGCTTCCTTCTGCCTGTTACCCTGCCTGTTACAATACAATATACCCTTGTACCCATTTTTAATGGGTTCAGGGTATAAAAATATTTATACAAATTATTAAAAACCAAAAAGAATTTAGAAACCCTTTCCAGCACCTGTTATACATATTTTCTTAATAAAAAAATACTTTTTTTTTGGTTGAAAATAAATAATAATTTTGCGACGTCACAACGAATAATTAGTTCACTTTCCTTTGTGCTAACTTTGCAGTTTTGCCAATTTCTCTGGCCATATTAGCAGCTGCTCTTGCTTATTTGTTTAACAGTTAGCGAATTAGACTTTTAAAGTTTATTAATCAATAGGTTTTAGTGCTGGCATATCAATGTATTTAAAGGCCGAAGTGAGCCAGAAGGGAAATTAGTCGCTCCCGAGCCACGATGAAGTTCCTTTATACAAGTAAGCGTATTAGTTGTTTGTCTAAGGCAAATAATTCCAATTTACTTTGTCAACTTTAGCTCTACTTCTACTGCTGAGTGTGTCATGGTTATGCACAGCAGAGGAGTCTGAAATAAAAAATCCTGCTGAACCGACGACATCCGCCAAAGCGGAACAAATCAACACAAATGGCGTAGAGACACAGACGCAGCTTCCTACCAAGAACTTTGCATTTGAGACCAAAGAGGAAACGCCATCCATTGCTATGCTTAGATTCAAGAATTTCTTAAAAAGAAAATGGATGCAAAAACTAGGCACAACAACCACAACCGCAGCACCAGCCACAAACCCAACGGAGCCAACCTTTAGGAAAATCGATTTAGGTGTAAAGCCAGAATTTTGAAATTTAATTTTCCATTTCATAGCTCATTTCATTTTTGATTAATTATTGTCTGTAAAGCAGTGAAAGTTATTTAATGCAATATAATATTTGAAAAAAATGCACTTGGCGAACAACAATCTCTCCTCAAATCGCAGGCGGTGTATGAATTGAGTATTACCTTGATATTGGGCTTATAGCTTATGACTATATCCTATAGTTTTAACCTGTAGAAATACAAGACTTTGTCTGCACGGACTTATCAATGTCGTAATACCTAGAATGCTTCCTTAAACGAAATGTCGGGGCTTAAAATATTCCATCTCGTAGTAGGAGTTAAAAAAGCAGTCAAATAAGTGGGATTTGCAAAGGTGACGTCATGAGCTTGCACCTGACTTAGGTGCTTGAGCGTCGGGCCAATAAGCGAGCGGTCTCTGGCTCTAATCAACTAGCAATATAACAGTTTAAATACCCTTACAGAGGTTGTCACAATTTTCTCGTTTAATGTGAAACGCATAGAAGGAGACATATCCGAGTCATTAAGGTATATATTTATTAGGATGATACAGCCATGTCTGTCTGTCTGTCTGTTTCGAGTCTGGTCTCTCATTTTTAAGGCTACCGTATTCAAACTTTGCATAGATTCGGCTTTCTATTTCCAGGCAGTACAT
This sequence comes from Drosophila novamexicana, assembly GCF_003285875.2. Lineage (NCBI taxonomy): Eukaryota > Metazoa > Arthropoda > Insecta > Diptera > Drosophilidae > Drosophila > Drosophila novamexicana. Next base: position 652,376 of record NW_020824827.1, on the reverse strand, counting down.
CGGTCGAAAGGAAGGTTCTTGTATGGAAAACTTTTTTATTTAAGGTATTTTAAGCAAACTCGGGAGATATAGGTTTCACTTTGCTCCCTACATATGGTATATACAAAATCTTATCAACATCGGATAGCTATGTGTTGCGATCTTTACATTTGCGACCTTTACTATTATCACATCAAATGTCAAACAAATATCTACAAGGATATTAAATCTTTGACGTGTTGAAGATATTCTAGTATCCTTTTCGTTAACATTTCTTGATTTAATTGCTTAAAGTTATTCAAATGTTTTAAGATTTGATTTGATTTGATTGTTTTGACAATAGTTTATAGACCCACAGACAGACAAGCTGCAGGCAGATTTTATATACAATTGATTTTTAAATATGATTTATTTAAGCCGAGTAAGTTTATCAAGTAACAGTGATCCAAATCCGTTAAATCCAAATCCGTTTCAACTTAAACTAAACATAAAATAATAACTTAAAATCATGTTAAAAATTTTGCAGCATACTTTTAGGCGACTTTAAATTGAGCTATCTGTTGCGGCTATGGCCCTATAAGCCGAATCGCTAGCACCCAATGTTGGCCACATCTGGTAGCTGGAACCCGGTTCGATGCGGCTGGCAACTCGATTCAGTTTGTGCTCAACAGTTGCCGACATACAACCATTCGTCGCGTTGTGCGTGTGAAAAAAAAAACAACCACGAGATAAATCTGAAGAAAAAAGGCCAGACTGTAAAAGTGAAAGAGGCCGTCGCTAGTAATTTGACAAGATTAATTCTTAATATGAAGTTCGTGAAATTTGTTGCCATTTGCAGTGCAAGCAAGCGAAAGTAACTATTAAAACAACAGCAGCATCAATTGTTGTTAATTAGACGTCACGCAAGAGCAAAAGCGCGAGTTAGAAGAATGCGTTAATTGATAAGCGCGTGTGTGTGATTGTGTGTGTGTGTGTGTGATTGCCACACAATCAAAAGTTAATAACTGCAACTGTAGCTGTAAGTAAAAGACAATATGCAAACATTTGACCCAGTTTTGACTGCAACCGGCCAACTGACTGCATGACTAGCCAAAAAAAAACAGCAGCTGCCTGCGGGGCCAAGGCTGACGTCCGGCGGCCTATTAAAAAAAAAAACAACCTGGCCTTTCCGCTGTGCAACAACAACAACAACAACAAGAAGACATAAACCTGTTAGCCCGCTTTTTTGTCGCTGCATTTCTCCAGCGCAAATTACGAGCAATGCGCATGTAAAAGTGAAACTTTTGGTCTTGCCCCCAAATGTGGCATGTAGCATGCGGCTTGCCACCACACATGTCTGCATACACTTAATTAAAGTTCTGACTGCCAGAATTTCATTGTCGTTCTACGCTCGCTTGAGTTATTAGCTCAAGCCAGCTGAGCATCGCAGTAATGCTCTAATACCCAACCAACAACAACAATAACAACAACAACAACAACAACAATAAAGCGTGCACATTATTCTAGCAATTAGCCAGGCTATAAGCTGCCGGCATGCCATTCAGTATTTTGTTGTTAAACACTAATCAGTATTTACATAGAGTTTATGCCTCAAGCCATGTTTAACGCCAAAACATATTTCACTTGTCATGCCAAAAGTTAGTTACAATTCAACAAATGACACATATCTATTTATATAAATAACTATATATATGAACTAGGTCTCGGCCAAGTTGAGTCGTAAACAAAATTCATCCCAACATCCTAATTCGAGCGACAAAGGCCCCGCCAAGCTGCCAGGCACATGAGGTTTTGCCAGCAACTTATCTGGCCCCCAATCGGGCTAAGTCAAGGACAAAACCAGGGATAAGCTGCGCCTTTTCACCTGCTACCAAGGTGTGAACCTGTGCCCAATTTAGATTGGCCTACTTTGTGGCAGCATTCGGGCGACTGTCGCTTATACTCTGGAGCCTTGTCTGGCATGAAGCTGCATTTCAAATGGTTGCAGCATTCAGAGACCAGCACAAGTTTAAGATGGGCCTTGTATCCACGAGGGGCAAGTGTCATGTTCAGGCAACATGCATGCAATTGGCAGCAAAAAGCAAAAAAATATATATGTGGGGCGCATTTCGATTCGCTGCAATACAGGAAATTCGCATATATATGAGTTAGTTAACCTTCACTGGGTATACTTTAAAGTTAAGTTAAATAAACCTTCACTTCTGCCCTAACTGACTGACAGGTCAGTTTTAAGCTCATTTTCGAAGAACTTATCAAAAATTTCACACATGCTCCACACTTTTCAACGGAAAGGCCGTTCGTTCGCGTTTTGTCCGATTAGCTTCACAATTATGTTCAATTGATGTTTTGGCCGGTTCGAGCTCTTAATTTACAATTTAAACAAACACGTTTTTCTTTTCCTTAACTTCAACTCAAAACAAGTAAGAGTTTTGAGAAAACTCGACCAGCAAAATGCTTGGAAACGATGCAGAGTATTATTAGAAAGGATCAATTTGTCATCTAAGTCTGGCAACATCAATCTTGGTCAAAATTCATGTGAAAATGGTACCCTCAAATATACTACATATAGGTTAAAATTTCCCACTCGGTCAAATCTCATTCGAATTTGTTCATGGTTTGGCCTCTAGATCAGTTTGACATCTAAATCTAAAAACAATGCTCTTGTTTTAGGCATTGTTCGAAATTACATCAAACTTATATTTAAAGCTCTACATTATGACTTATTGAATACATTTTTATACGGGCAAGGCCGGGGTATACCCGCTAATAAGTATATATTTGTAATTACGTACTTACCTGTAAATTCACACGCATGATTATTTAATCGTCTGCTATCAGTTGACGGAGACGAACTTTTATAGAAACACATCGCTGAAAGAACGGAAAGAGATAATGTTAATTGGCTAAAAAAAAGCAAACTTACGTAAATTAGTGAGAATCGCATAATAGCGCAATATTTATAGAAATGATTTTGTTAGCTTTCGGATCATATAGAAACATACATGTATGTATTCAAATACATGCAAGCCAAAATGCATGCATGCGATTGTAATTGTTCTTATGTTTATTTAATAGCAAAAGATTATGTAATAATTGATGACGCCTCCGTCAAAGCTACAGCCACTCTTTCATAGTTGAAACCGCCTTCTTCATTGTTCAAGACGCCGCCCCCTTCATTGTTGAGTAAAGTCTATGAGACTTACTTGAATTCATGAGAATCGCGTAGTAGGGAATTATCTAAGAATATTTCTTTTTCATTTGCAACGGCGCTAGAGGTAAACTTGGTCTTGCATATGAGCATAGATAGATACATGCATATACATGCGAACAAACATGCATTCAAACAAAGATATATTAATTCATGCAAACATACTTACACATTTACACACTTACACCATCATGTATTTGCATACAGACATACATACATACAAAAATCAATACACATGCATCCATATACACAAACATACACATATACACGTACATATGCACATACATACTAACATGCATATAGACATGCATACATATATATATACATACATAAATATATGCATACATACGTTTATACATACATTCATACATACATACATACATACATACGTGCACACACACATAAATAAATGCATACAAGCATACAAAAACCAAATTCATACATACATACACACATTCATGCATGCATACGTACACACAAACATGCATACAAAATACATGCACAAATATAACATATACATACATGCACTCATATTTACGCACATACTCAAACAGAGTTAATAAATAGCAACAAAACAAAGATATATCATCGAAGAACTAAATTTGCATCTTATTTTTCCCATTTATAGTTGAAAATGGAGAAAATCAATTCTCAATTCGGCTTAGAATATTGAGCATATAAATGCCATACATTTGTTCGTATATACACTAAATTGATTCCAAGTGCGTCTCTTCTGATATTGTTTTAATACCACGCCCCTCCCTCCCTCCCTTCCCGCTTCAGGTAGCATACCACCCCCTCTGAGCAAGTGTATGGCCACAGTAGATTGACATTGGGAATGTGCGAACTGTGTCGCCTGTTGGTTTTTATGGTCGGTTTATTAACACGTTTTTGCCGTTTGGCTTCACTTATCGAACAAACAAAACAACACAAAAAACAATAAAAGATGGGGAATACTTTTAACTGCGAATCCACATTAAATGCGTTGCACTCGCCTGCACATAAATGTGCTCGTAAAAATTAAGCCAATCTATTTGTGGCTTAATAAGCCATTAGTAAGTCGGGTTGGCTAACCGCAACGAAAGTGAATTCGCTTTTGCAGTCGCTTACCTCTAAGCTAGATTTCTCTTAAATGCAAACAGACAACAACTTAAAAAAAGGGAGAGTGCTCGAATCGGGCATTCCCGACTACGAGGTAGACTAAACCCTGAGCCGAGCTGCCTTAACAAGTATTCGAAGCTTCTTCCAGAACCTAAATATGGTACCCAACTACCCAAAGAAATGAAAGTTTTGTGGGAAATGGGTAGAGATACTCTAAAAATAAATATTCTCAGTCTCTGTATGCTATACAAGAACCATTATGGCAAGTTTGGTGTAATTTGGGGCTATGTTCCTCGAGATAAGCTTACAATCAAAATTCATCGATATTATAAGAAAATAATAGAAGATACCGAAAAGAACTATAAGCACGTGCTGCAGTATTTTCATATATACCATATCATATATACTATATCAAATGTCCTATCTATAGCTTTTACAGTTAGCATATTTCGTGTGCTCGCAGATTCATCCATCCGCCTGTTACATATACCTCCACAAACTCAGCATACCCTTTGCGAAGCAAATTCGATTCGTTTAGGGTATTAAATAAACAGAAAATAAGTTAGCTACAGTTTATCAAAATATTTGCACGCTAGACGCGATCGCCTTACAAATTGCCACAGACAGACAGACAAACGGACAGACTGAAAGATAGACGAACTGAAAGATACACACGCACAAAGTGAAATTAAAAATCTATTAGATTCAAGCGCCGAACATGCGATTAACGCTGAAACTGAAAGTTGGTTAAGTTATTTAAAAAAATATATAACTAAATAAACACAATTTGATACATTAAGCTGGCAAGATTAACAGAGATAAAGTTTCAGCTATCTAACAATCTTAAAGATTTTATATAACAAGCAGTAAAAACATGTGAAGCCAGACTCGACAAGCGACAGGCACTTGGATTCTGTAGCTGCAGCTGTTGCTGCTGTACTTGTTGTAGTTGCTTTTGTTGTTGTTGTTGTTGTTGCGCTGTCTGCTCGGCAAAGAAAAAAAATTGTCACATAAAAATGCAATAAAATATCTCAATGTCCGCCAAAGCGCAAAGCGAAAGCTTGTTACCAAATTAAAAATATGCCAGCATTTTGGCCATTTTGCCAGCCAAGTGCCATTATGAAAGATCTCATTAAATCACTCTGCCAGAGCAATCAGTTGTATCAAGTGAAAGCCAAAGACACGGACTACGTCAATTTATAACCAGCTTAAAATAAGACAGCTTATATAACCATGACGCAATGTTCTAGTTTAGCTTTGAACTTTGAACCACGCTGACCGCTCTTGGCTTAGACCACCAACCGTTAGCCGCTAGACCAAACGAAATTAAACGCTAACAAAAAACTGAACTGAGCTGGCGTCGCCACGCCGAAGATTAAATACTCTTGCTGATTTGTGAGTTACGTAGGTTTGCAGCTATGTGAGTTGAATTGTGAAGCTCGTAATTGTTGAGGAGATCTTGTGGTTTCTTGACTCTCAAGTGGAATGCATGGCAATACTCATATATGCCAGGCTTGGACTAGATAGCATATATTAAAAAGTAAAAAGACCGCTTATTAAAAACCCTAATTTTCGATCGATCGTGCCTATAGCAGCTATATGATATAGTGGTCTGATACTGATAAAGTTAGGTTTCCAAGAAAGAATCAAAATGGTTTTTGATATAATTCCCATATGATAGAGTGCACCGATCTGTCCGAATCTGGCATATATACTCGTTCGTACTGATCAAGACTTTGTATACTCTATGGAGTCGTGGATGTCTGCTTCACATTTCTTAATAAAATCACAATGCCCTCGGGAAGGGCATCAAAAACATGCAACTGCTCGCATACGTAACGCGAACTAGCGTCTCGTACTTGGGCTGTTCTGTGCGCCCGAAACTTGTTTGTTGGCCATTATTTTGATGACATTTTGGCTGAAATGGTTTATGGCCATTTCGTGTTTGATTGCATAAGTTGCGCAGCGGTAATTCATAAAGAATGTGTATTTAATACGAACAGACATAAACGCAATCGCAGCTGCAACTCGAAACACATGTCGTTGATAACATTGCGCATACGCCTCGTGGCCGCCGCACATTATAAAATAAACATATGTGTGTGTGTGTGTAAGTGTGAGTGTATATGCACATTATTGACATAACATATAATGCTGTCTGCAGCTGTGTGCGTAATTTAATGTAATTGATTTTCCGATAGGAGACGTTATAAACGATGCGGTCGATTACATCTGAGCATAAATCACATGTGTGTGTGTGTGTATGTGTGACTGTGTGTGGAGGTTAAATATGCAAAGACAATTAAGTTGTGCGTAATAAGTCTAAATTAAAATATTAACAGGAAAGCTCAATCAATAAGAACCGACATAGGTCATGGTGCACGTACACTCAGAAAAAAAACCACACTCTTGATTATTGCATTACCTTTATTATTATATTAAATAAGAGTTTATTCCAAGCCATCCTAAATTAAGTATGAAGCATCCTCATTTTAAACAAAAAGCTTAAAAATAAATATAATAAAAATGAAATCAAACTAATACAAATTCAAGAAGAGAACAATATTTTGGAGATTGATAACTGTACTTAAGTTTAGATGCTGAGTTAAAGAACTGTTGATTTTAAAAACTTCTAGTTGTTTCTCTGAGTGTATGATGAAGTAAGCAAAACAAGTGGAAGATGTGTCTACAAGAAAGCGGAAGATGTGTCTATAAGCTGCCAATATGCCAATAACGGTATTTGCCATTGGATTCCATTAAGAAAACCTGCTGCTTAGACTAGCCCATGTTTCGGAGTAAAAATAGAAAATTGATTCGAGTTCGGAGATATTTAAATATTTGAACTCGTCTAGCATATACTCTTGCCCAGCCCGTTAACCATGTCAATTTAGTTCGAACACCCCCGTGACATACTGGCCTATTATATAGATATATGTCATTTCCGAAAACCACTCACAACATTTTTTGCCTTTATAGGAAAAACACGTTCCAGGCGAATCTGAAAAGGCCGTGAAAAGCGCGCTTGGCCGTCAGCAAGAGCGTCTAATAAGCGGACAAACTGCTCTTGAAACAATCACAAATAACTGGAAAATGTAAACAAAGCTGAAACAACTTTCTGACAACAACAACAACAACAACAACAACACACAACGAAGCAGGCAACAACAGAGAGAAGCGACTACAGTTAGCGCTGCGGAAGAATTTAAAGTAAGCAATTCCGCGTTCAAAAGAAGAAGCAGCAACCGCTACAGCAGACGCAGTCAATGCAATGCAGAAACTGAACGAAGCGCGCAACTGAACGAAAGTTGAGCACGAGAGAGAGACTGAGAGAGAGAGTGGGATAGCCGGCAGCTAAGCCGCGCCATGAACTTGACTGGCATTGCGAGCGACTGAGTCAGTTGTCGGTCAGACGCGCACGCATGCGCACGCGTTTAAAGTGAATTTCGAGGCATTGTTCAAATAAATACGCGGCAACCGTTAGGCCGTAGGCGTGTCTAGCGCACAAATGAGGTAATTGCAGCTGACCGCGACAAGCTGGGCCACTGTTGAAATTGAATTTGGTAAAACAAATAGAAAATGTGCTAAATGCAGCAGCGAAATTGCAAACAGCGCGACGAAACAACAACAGAAATTACAATATACAATACATTAAAAAAAAGAAAGCAAGCCAAGTTGCGCGTGCCACGCACTGGCCAAAAATATTTGTGAAAATCAATTCTACAATTTAGCAATAATAATAATTGTGTTTGCGTGTTAATCGGGTTTTGTGCGGAACAACAAATTGTCTGGCGGCAACAGTTGTTGTCGATTGTTTGGCCCCTTTTTGGCCCAGTTAATTGGCCACAGTCAAATAGTTCAAGACAGCGCCAATTGGCCGCTAAGTTGTCAAAGGTGTTTGCAAATTGAAAATGCAAGACCCTGCAACAAATAGAAAAAACTGCGCCAGCCTTAATTGGCCAAGAAGTGAGAGCCAGTGCACATCCTCAACGCGGCGGCGGCGGCGTTGCAATAGAAATCGCCCCAACATGGCCAATAACAAGTCGAACAAATGCCGTCCGCATTGGCTGCTGCTGCTGCTGGCCGCGCTCCTCTGCCTAATCCAGTGCGCCAGCCTAGTCAATGCGAATGAAAGCCAGCTCTCCACAACACCTTTAACACCTGAAACGACCACAGAGACAGCAGCTGCAGAAGGAGAGACGACGCCGACAACGACAACAGCTGGAGAGGATTGGCGGCCCATTGTGAATGCGACAAGGTCGCAGCGGCTGAACGGAAGCGATTCGCTGCTGCTGCGCTTGGCGCGACGTTTCTCCAGCGGCAACGAGCTCTGGGATGGGCTCATACGCGACTGCTACCTGAAGCCGGACATGTCCTGCTTCCAGAAGAACGTCTACAGCTATTTGGATGGCGCCCTGGATACGCAGGATGTGAATATCACGCAGCGCCTGAAGTTCTACAGGAATCAAGTGCAATACGAGCCGGAGCAGCAGCCAGAGGAGACCGCAAATGAGGCGCGTTCCGGTAAGTCTCGAGTTAGCTTTGCATACACTCAGCAAAAAAATCAAGTACCTTCTAGTCAGAACAAGTAAAAGCCTTAAGACTGAAGATGGAACTCTTAAGTTGGCAACAAAATTATGAAATTAAAAAAAGTTGTAATAGCAAAGATAATACTTCATTGTAGACTTGACAGCAATAAGAATGCGTTTAAGCTTATTTCAAGTGTGTAAATTAATAAATAAAAAGCGCTTTTAATAGGATAGAAACTTCTTTTAAGAGTATTTGAGAAAAGCACTGGACATTTGAAGACGGTACGAATAATTAATCGTTTTTTTACAAAATGCCTCAATTAAAGACTTAAGCAGTCATTTCCAGCAATATTATCGAGTATGAAAAGTCTGCGAATAAGCATTTTGTGCTTAATTTAAGACTTTTTTTCTTTTTTGCTTTACTTCAAAAGTATGTCTTGGCAATTAATGAAGTTTAATAATTATATTTTTGCTTATCCCAAAGTGAGAGTATTCTAGCCCAGAAACGTCTAACGCTTATTTCGAGTATGAAAACTCTTAAAATAAGTAAAAATAAATTTTCTTTTTTTTTAAGTCATGACGAAAAGTAATGTATTTGAAATTTGAAGAGCAAGGTGCTTTGAAATTGATTTGCTTTTTAGCCGATTTTTTCGCTAAGTGTACCCAATTCTTAATTAGTTGAATGCTCTATTATTTAAATATATGTGTGGAACTTATGTAAGAGCCCTTGGTTCATTTCGCTTTCGTTTGGCTGGTTTAGTTTTTTCTCGGCTTTTCGGTTTTTTGGTGGAAACTTTTTCACATCTCGTTCGGCATTCGATTCTTTGCATGCGTTTTGTTTACCATTTGCTTGGCACGTTCACACTCCCAACTTTCACTTGCCGCATTTTGATTTGATTTCAACGTATTTTGAGTGGAGAGAAATATAAAACGCGACTCGCATGCGACGTGAGTCACGGCGCCGAGCAGCTGATTTCTTCTTTAGCCAATAATTTTTTCAGCCAAGACAACAGTTGGTATTATGCAAGCAGCAAGTATTTTCGATCTTTAGACAACTTTCATTAGCATAGAACTGTCAGTTAAGTTTTCGCACATGATTTTCACTCAACTAGCTTTTCTCTTTTCACCTGTACACCTGCAGCCAGCCCGGAAAGCCCCATCGAGGAAGTGTCCAATGCACTGTACGGCAAAACAATCAAATTTGCCATGACACATGATGTGGAAGTGGATCTGCCCGAGATCGTTTTCAATGGAGCCACATTTCGCATCTCCCCGCGCTCCATTGAAGGCAATGGGGTCATTGCCAAGCTGGAGCTGATACCCAAGCAGCTCGTCCAGGCGCGTCTCGCCGGTGCCATGATCAAGAAGAAGATACGTAAGTAATGTATTTATTTTATTTATTCCAACCAGCACGAATCTTAAAAACTTGCCATACTGGACCAGAAATTGCAGAAAGTGCGCTTTCGGAAGGAAAAATAAAAATAAAACACATTTTTATTAATCGATTTCAACTTTCGTTTCCTTAGACAAATTTCTACGCAACAAATTGCTGCTGTCATTTATTGCATTGGTGCTCATTATTAAGATCATCAAGATCAAGTTATTCTGGTTGCTGCCCATTGTGATTGGCGTTGGGGCCGCCAAGAAGCTGTTGCTCAAGTTCCTGCTCTTCCTCTTTCCGGCCTTGACGCATCTCTTCAAGCTGTGCTCCTACTACCAGCAATCCTATCATGGCACCAAATACCATCATCATCATCATCTGATCAATCATCATCACACGGTAGGTACTTAAAAAGAGAGAAATTCTCTCTCTCTCTCTCTCTCTTTCTGACTCTCTTTGTCTCCCTTTCTTTTATCATTTGATTTTCTTATTAATCGTGCCGCCCACGATTTTTATTTTTTTGTTTTCGGTTTCCAGAGGCTGGAATTTCATTATTCTCAACAAAAATATACTGAATTTCATTTCTTTATACCCTGAACTCATTGTTAAGCGATAAAATGGGTATAATCTATGCAATTGTGTCTAATAGGCAGAGGAAGGTCTTAAGTTCCGGGAACAGCCTCTCCGTCTGTCTGTCCATTTAAGGGAACACATCGATCTCAGACTCTATAAGATCTGAGGACTTTGAACGTAGCTCACGCAGAACTAGCTTGTTATAAATTATCGATAACTTGCATGCTTCCATGCGATCGATAACAATCGTAATCGAAATCTTGTTATTGAGCATATCATGTTGCTCTCATATACACAGATCAAAATAACATTTCACTTCTTTGAATTACCCCCCATACGCTATTGATTCGAAAAAAAAAACAAAAGAATTGTTGTAGATAGAAGCTTGTTCTTTGGTATTATTATCACAATTGGATGGCATATTTATGCATTCCAAATTTGAAAGAAATCGGAGTTAATCGGGAACATCGTTCTTATAGAGTGGGGTCAAGTAAAGAAGAAGAACAACAGCAGCATGTGTGTGTGCCTGTCTGTATCTTTTGTGCGTGTATATGTACAGAGAAAAGAGCTAACATGATTTTAGCGATAGCTCCGCCCGGGGTACAGGGTATCTCCTTATCGAACATGCCTGCCTTAAGCAATATAGTTTCTTTGTTTTTGTTTTGCTGTCATTTATTTTATTTATGCGGACGCGCCCATTTTGATTACTGTACACACACGCCCCCGCAGAGCTCTTCAGAGGCAATTAAACAAGTACATGACATATGTCTAATGCATGGAAACCGAATTTTGGCTAATTGAATTTAGCTACCAAAAATGTCAAGGAACTCGAAACAGGCGCCGGGTTCAACTTAAAGATGTGCCACACACTCACACCCTCACACACACACACGCACACACACACACACATGCACAGCGAAATTCCATAGAGATAACAGCTTGACATTTCATCAAATGAAATCCTGTTATTCATTCATAGCTCAAATTAAATTCTGTCGCTGGCAAGGATTAGAGACCCACTCACGAACAGACACTCGAACGCAGTCGCACTCAAACTCAGCTCACATATCCGTCATATGAATGCGTAGTACAAATTTGTGGCGCTGTAAATATGACAATAAGCCTAGATAATTGGAAGCTTCAACTTTCAAGATAAGCATGAGTCTGCGACCGTTTGTTCACCCGGCTGGCTGGAATTTAAGTCAGTCAATTGCTTTAGACTTTAATAACTGTTAAGATACTTTGGAAGTCTAGCTTATGAGTCTGCCTCATTCATATATTGATGGCTTAAACGATCCATAGCTATAGGTGAAAGAGCTTAGACAGTCTACACATCTGGTTTTTACGAGCAAAACTGGTCTTAATCATTGTAGGACTATTAAATGTTTATTGGAGTGCAATAATTTGAAAGGAAACTCGCACTTTCAGTGCTGCTGACGGGAAAACTCAATCAGCAAAATGCTGCTTAACCTCAATCTGCAACATAATCTCAATATTTCCTAGAATCTGCAACTGTTAAAACGTTTTCTCTAAGCTTTAATATTAATGCCTTTGACATATTTTCTAACCTTTTATAATCTATTGTATAAACTGACATTGGCATTCAGCTTCAATACTATTGCGAGCTTTAAGCTCATAGCCACATTAGTCTATTTCACATAACCTAAAAGTTGCATAGAATTAATTCGTCCCTTGAGGCAATTCATAACCTTTTATAATCTGTTATATAAAATCACATTTGCGTTGTTAATTTAATAAAAGCCCCTTTTTAGAATAAAGCTCTTTTGTCGCAGCTTTAATACCCCTTCAAGCTTTAAGTCCATAGCCACATCAGCTTTTTCCACATAACCTTCAAATTGCATAGAATAATCATCCCTTAAACCAACTCCTTAGGCATTTTCTCTAACCTTTTATAATCCGTTATAAACACTCGCGCTTGCACTGTTCATTTAATTAAAAAAAAAACCATTCCCATCAGCTTTCTTGTCGCAGCTTTAATATTTCGCGCGATTTAAGCTCATAGCCACGTGATTTCGGCTGCGTACAGAGAAAACTCTGGTATTCATAAATTAAATTATGCTATGACGCCTTCGTCATATTACAGTGCTCATATATAACTCAGCTTTTGCGCCCAAAGTTTGCCTGTCGTAATTCGAGGCGCCTGTCATCTGTTAGTGATGTGCCAAAAATTGTCACCATTTTTCTTATTCGCCTCTGCCAAGAGTTGGCAAAAATCCTGTGTGTGTGTGTGTGTGTCCTTCACACACACGTGAAGCAACTAAAAACTGAAATATATGACACAAATTATGGAGAAAACGAGCTGCGCATGTAAACAAGCATGTGGATAGACGAGGCTGCTCGACTACCAAATGCCCTTGACTCTTCTGTCTGTCTGTCTGTCTGGTGATTAACACGCAGGACGAATAACAAGAGACTTTAAGGAAACTGCCTTTTGAGTGACTGAAAGCGGCAACTAAGGGTCTTTCGCACTCCAAGTGGGGAAAAACATTGGTCAAAGTTTGTATAAAAGAACATGAATGTGCTTTGTAACGTGCCTGAGTAACATGTGAGCTCGCCGGCTCAAATCTTAGCTTAGCGTGAAATTTAATGAGCATGAAATTTAAGGACGAATTCTTCAACTCCTATTTCGAAGAGCTTGACATGCCTTTCCAGAGTTGTTCTATTGTGTAGAGGGTAAAAATCAGGCAAACAGAGTTCACAGCCAAAAAGAATGTATATTCAACTGTGTCTGGCAATGGTTGCTTTTGGTCGCATATCTCGGCAACCGAGCGCGTATTTATTATTTACGACAATTTAAAAGTCATTGAACTGGACCGAAATCAAACTCGAGCACTCGTCGAACCAAAATAATGCGCATCTGTTGGAGTGCGAAGCTATAAATAGGTGGCAAGCACACAAAGGGCAGCCGAACAAAAAAATTAAAAAAAAAAAAAAAGCCCCAATAAATATGTCCAAAAAAAAAAGCGAGTAATGTACCTTAATGCTACTTAAGAAGGCAGCTCGTACAATTTAAGTGCCAACTTTATTGTCATCCCTCTCCCTCCCACTCTCTCCCTCTCTCTCTCTCTCGCAGGTGGTGCCGCCTTGGCATAGCGGTGAGCATCATTCGGTGCCGGAAATCATCTACACGCATCCGCCCAAGGGACATCCCTCGGCCTATCTGCATGGCGCGCCCGTCCACGAGACCTACGGCCCCGGGCCAGGACTGGAGCACTTCGAAGGCGCCTGGGAGAACAGCGGTCCCGGTCTAGGCTCTGAGTAAGTTGCGGCATTCAAATCATATTCTGTGTTCAACTCTGTTAAATGTCTGTCTCTAAACACACACACACAACTACACGCACACACTCACATCACATTTGCAACCACTACTTCATCACGTTCAGATACATTGGCGATATAAATCGCGTTGCACAAGTCGGCGATAATGCGAATTACTTTAAGCCGCACACAACAAACGATGCAAACGAGCTGCATGCCTGGGGCTTGGGCACCACACAGACACACACCAAGCCGCCCACACAACTACAACAACAACAACAACAACGTTGGCCGCACAACCAGCAACAGAGGCCGCCCACGCAACAACAACAACTGCAGCTGCAACAACAACAACAGATCAGTCATCAAAAGGCACAAGCCTCTAGTCAGAGTTTAAATAAATATCAAAACCTGGACAAACAAAGGTATCAACTGCCCAAACAAGGCACGCACACACGCACACACACGCGCACACACACACACACTCATACTCACACCCACTTAACTGAATAAACACTGTAATTACCTAAAATTCGTAGCTAACCCACTGCAAACGCAAATCGAAATTCAAATTTGTAAACACAATAAAAGCAAACAACAAATGAGGCTGCTCTAGACGGTTGTGCACGACTAGCAGGTGCCCTATACCCAGCTCAAAGCTGCCGGCTTTCTTCTACACATACATACACAGAAACACACATATATGCACGCACACAAGCAACAGCTATGCTCCTGCTTCTTCCCCACATTTAGCCAAATACTGTCCCAAATAACTTGGGTATTCATGAACCGATCCTTACGAAATTTTCAGATCATAAATATGATATCGAAATATGCGTGCATAGCAAGGCCCAAGGCTATATCTCTAAAAAACTGCCTATACTTTACGATCCTCATAATATATTTTTATCGATATATTAAATAACATAATTTATCGGAAGAAAATAATAACTTGCTGTTCATATTGTATAAGAGAATAGATATATTTCTGCAGCTGTTTTAAGTTTTCGAGACGGACGGACCTGCCCATGAATTTAACAGAGATTATATACACTTTTTGGGCTTGGAGCTGCCTCATTCACACACAATCCGTTTACCCCTTTTAACCATTTTGAATGTGGCCAAAAGCAAACAACAAACAATTAGAAATTTGTTAACTCGCATTAACATACGCATTTCCATATTGAATGCCATTTGCAGCTCAAGGCCGGCATTCGGACAGCACAGTCCGGTATATGTCGCAGCGCCGGGACAGGGACCAGCACCCGGACCTGGACCAGGACCAGGACCAGGACACGGACCAGGACATGGACCAGGCCTAACAGCCGCTGCGAAATTTGCGGCGCAATACGAACCAGCGCGGAACAACAACCAGCAACAAATACAACAACTACAGCAACAACAACTGGAACAACAACTTTCGGTGCGTATAGCTGCCACAGCATGTGGCAACATAGTTAATTAATTCTTAAGCTGACTCTGATGGATGTGCGCGAGAGAATATTGCATAAAGTTTGGCACATGCCAATTGCACAGAAGTCGCATAAACGAGCTTTAAAACCAAAACCGAACATTGAATATTCTAAAAAGATTGTCGTTTAGTTACCTGTTGAAAATAAACAGCAGGTATTGAAATGTAGCTGAGAAAAGTCAATAGCTCTTCCCTTACGCCAGACTATATGAGAAATGCAGTCTTGCGGAGTTTATAGTCCAATCGCTATGAAATTTTCAAGGATTAAATATGGCATAAATAAGTTTATGCATACCGAAGCGCAAGGCCAAAACTCTAAGAAATTAATTTTTTTTCAATTATAATGAGAATCTAAGGAGGTATCCGAAAAGTGATATATTTGTAATCTGTCAATATTAAGCAAGAACCTATATTCCAAGCTTGGTGTTTTTAGCTCCTGTAAATCTACCCGAAATGCATAAATATATATGCAGACGTTTAATCAATGCCAAGTTGAATGGGGATGTCTTTGAAACAAACGCACACACACACAGAACGTAGCTAATTAGTTGCCAAATATATAATGTGCTTAAGCGCTTAAGACCCTTCTTCATTTCGTAACCAGCTGTAAGGGCATAATAATGACAAGTTTTAAATGCATAATTACTCCCAGCTAGCATTGCGGATGATTGAGAGATGGCTTTTCTCGCAAAGTCTGGCGGCAGCGGAGGAGGTGTGGCAGGCTGCAGCTGTGGGACAACATAATCAATCAGTCAATCAGGCAGCTGAAGTTTCACTTGCAGACAAGTGCAACAACGTCTGGGCTTTAAGTGTTTATTGACACTTTTCTTAATGTGTAAATAGTTTTTCCTAGTTACAAACGTTTATTTGTGCCCAGCTCGAATGGCAGACTGTCAGCCGGCGATAGACCCTGCTTAGTGTCTCTTTGCAAATTGCATTGTCGTCCGACTGTCAAGTGCTATGCACATATTTTGCTTAGCTGCACTGGGTCAGCTGGCAGTTTTCACTTTCAAGTAGCGTCTTACTAGACATGTGGGCCAAGCGGCGAGAAACCTGGCCTGACGTTAACTAAGCCATAATTAAAATGCACTTTGACAAGGGCCAACGCACTGCCAACTGAATTGCAAAATCCGTTGCTGTTGGGCTTAATTAAATGAGTGCACATTTCACAAATATCCCACAATTTGCCCGCTGGGCGACCCGACCTGACAGTCTTGCCGTTGTTGTTGATGGCGACAGTGCGTTGAGAAAGTATGCCAACCACTCTTGTCCACACCTGGCCGCCCATTTCGTGGGTCGCCAATGCAGTTAAGCATATGCACATGCAATTAGCTGATGTTAAAAGTGCATTTAGCGCTAAGATGTGCCCAAAAATATTTAAACAGCTGTTGTCTCTTTAGATAAGTTAGGCAGAAAACTCTAAATGCTTATTATTAAAATATATTTATATACTGTTCAGGTCTGGTGCGAAATGCCTTGAACTTAACTCTATGAGGAAGTTTATATGTGTTTATTGGTCTTTATGAGCTGGACATAGTAGCTGCAATTGTCCAGCTTCTCCAACTTCTCTCTATTTTAATCTGTCCTCTTCTTTCCTTCTCGTTTTCACTTAATTTTAAAGTAAATCAAGTTAAGTCAAGTTATATAACTTAGTTTTCCATCTCTAAATAATTGCATAAAGTAATTATTAGTTCTTCAAAACATTACGTGATTAGCTAAAGAGAATATCAGAATAAGCTTCTCACTTCTTTTACATGCAAATTAGTATAGGAAGATATGTTTTAGCTGAGGCATAGGTTATATTTGAAAAGTATCGATCAGTTCTTAACTACTTTTCTATAGTATTTATCAGAGACTGAATTATTATGCAGCCTATATATAAATATTGCTCAACGAACAGTTCCGATAGGAGTATATCTATTTCAAAGATCCAATCAGATCTGATCTTATAAAAAGTTTAATTTAGAAATAAATTGTGTACTATGACCAAGACAATCCATACACTAGCCTGGGCTTCGACTCTTGATTAGAGTTACATATGAAAGATATTATAATATTATATCACAAATAGATATTTTTGGAAAGTAGCCTCTAGATCTCTCACAACTTTTAATAAAACTTGCCCCTGATATCCGGTTAATTATTGAGCAACCCATGCTGTGGCTAAAAGCTGTAGTAATTCGTATGCTAATCGATTTGTCAAGCCTTTTAACACTCGTTTTTTTCTTTTTACAGCCAGAGCTGGCTGCACAGCTGAAGGAGGCCATACGCATACAGGCGGAGCAGCGTCTGATTCAACAGCAGCAGCAAATTCTGGAGCATCAGCCTTTCGTGCAGGATGGACAGGTTTGAAAGTGGACAAGCGCAGCCCTTGAACGACTCTTAATTTTATTTCGATTTATATTTACAGCCGCTTTATCCGCTCAACTACGATCCGTTCTACAGTCCCATATTGTTGAAGATCGACAAAATCATCGAACAGCTGGGCGTCAAGAATGAACTGTGCAAGGAGCGCATCGTCTGCAGCATGTACAAGGATCCGGCCACATACAGTCCGCACAGCAACTTCATCTCCGCCGAGCTCAGTCGGTACGTAAATCATGTAAATCGGTTCACGACTTGGCTTAGTTGCCCAAACCTGTCAGCTCCATTAGTGCGTCAAGTGTTATGAATGCAGTTGGGCTCTTTTGGGCACACTTTGTGCTCTAATAGTTGCAAGACAAATTTTACTGCCAGCCAGTCAAAGTGTCACGCCGCATCACATTCTGGCATTTGGCAAGTTTTCCCTTGAGGTGAAAACTTTAGACTCGAACCATAACGAAACGTCGCATAACGAACGGGACGAGCAGCTGACAAGACTTTTCAATCAATGGGCATCAGCGTGAAGGCAAAGAAAGTGCGCCTACTCACATAAGTCTGTGCAACATTTGTCACTGTTGCTTCAGCTTCTTCTTCTTCTTCGTGCTGCACGTTGCACTGCACTGCACTCGGTCAGCCAAGCGGAAAGCTGCCAGCTTGCCGCGGCGTCAAAGAGCGCGTCAACGGGCGCCACCCACACGCACCGCACTCTCATAATTGACTAACGACGGTCAACTGCCAACGGCGATGCATTCATGCGTGCCACAGGCCAGATATATTCATAATATGTATACCCTGTAAACGTCATGACAAGGGGTATGTGCACTGGGCACTTATCTGAACACACTGATCAACATATTTCCAAACTGAACTTATGTATATTCTGGCATCAACAGCCTCCACACTTGAGACTCCTACCTATTCAGCTATCTTTTTGCTTGACCTCATAGAACTCAAGAACTTTGCGAGCTTGAGCATTACAATTTTGTATGTCAGCCAGAAATCACATAAAGATCAATCTAAAATACGAGATGTTTCTAAAAA
This sequence comes from Drosophila novamexicana, assembly GCF_003285875.2. Taxonomy (NCBI): domain Eukaryota; kingdom Metazoa; phylum Arthropoda; class Insecta; order Diptera; family Drosophilidae; genus Drosophila; species Drosophila novamexicana. Next base: position 633,456 of record NW_020824827.1, on the reverse strand, counting down.
TATATGCGAATGCTGTAGCTGCCTATTAAAATTATACTTATATATTCCTTATGATCAAGGAGACAACTGAGTATAAAAAACACTTGAATATATAAATAGCTTGTGTTTAACAAAAGTACAATACAATATTTTGTTCATAATTCATATGAATTTCTGCTAAAAGCCCGGACAAAGCATATATTACTGTCCATCATCACAATCTGAGCTATTAGCTTTTTGCATTTTATACCCTATACATATGAATGGAATATATTATATTTGCGCAAGTCTGAAATTGATACTCAAAGATCATAGTTTGTAGAATCTATAAATGGTGGTTTCTCGGCGATAGACTGTCACTTAAAATTATCGACAGCTTGTCGATAAGTGTGGAGTATCAGACCTAGTTTATCTGGAATATTATAGCAGATACATTAATGAAAAAGACAATCGTTTTACATTGCGAAGCAGACAAGGTAAAATTCAGAGCACTCGATGCGGAGTAGGGGGTATCTCCTAGTCGTACTTGCATTTAATGTGGCTTTTGTAGCTGGCCTTGTTTCGTTTAAATTGATATCTAGGCGCAGCCACATGGCACAGACAATGAATGTGAATTGTCAACGTAAAATTTGTTGATACGTTTGTTGACATTTAACAACAAATAAGGAATTGTGATTTTGACAGCGGCAAGATTGTTGCATACCACCAGGGGCAGCTGGAAAATGGAAGGGGAAAAGCGGGACGCATTGTGTGATTTATGAGTATTTATGTTAATGACACATCATTAATTAAATGCCCCAAGTGCGTTCAATAATCTTATCAGACGCACTGGAGGATTCAAACAACAGAAATAAAACAGACAACAAGAAACAACAGAAATTGAGCCAAAGACAAAAGCTAACCGCGAACTGGGCCAAGACGGGAGTGGGGGCTGAGGGGGCCATTGCAGGCCAAGACAATGGCCTCAGCTAGGAAATTAATTAAAATAGCTGCCAAAGACGAGAGAGACAGAGAGAATAAGTTTTAAAGTGGCAATAGCTTTTAGGAGCAACTCCAGAAATTGCTTATCTATTACGATGGGCGGCAGCTGAGCAAGCCCCAAGCTTTAAGGCTTCAACTTGAGCGATTACCACAACTAAAATTGGCCAAGACAATGTTTTTGCTAATTTAATTTAATATCTCTCTAAGCTATTAGAAATATTCCAAAGCGAACGACTTAAATGAAGGCAACATATTAATTGACTTTTGTCTAGTCAATTTTCAACATTTCTTTTAATGTAAATATTTACATTTCAGTTTGGGCATCCCTCATTTTCATTTTGTCCCTTATAAGTTTCCAAGAAAACCCTTGCGACTTGCTTATTAGAGCTGCGAGGCATGAAGTTCTAACAAAATTGTGTCTGTCTAAAAGATTTTAAGGCAAATTTCCATGTAATTAAATATATAACTAATTATTAATTAACTTTATATACTCAAGTATTGAAATCAAGAACTTATACACATTTTTGGAAATTTAAAACCCTTTCCAAATTAATTTATTTAATTTCTTTTATAAAAACAAAGTACTTGCTTATTGGTGGCTCGATTGTCCTAATGCCAACAATACGTCGTCTCATTTCCACAAAAAGGCTGTTAAATATTGAATGTCAACATTTAAAATCAATTCCCTCTGAGAGCCCAACTAAAGTTTACGGTTCTTGAACCCGATTTTTTCCATCTGAGAACTAAGATTGGGAGTCAAGGAGTCAAATTCTTAATAGCTATTCAATTCGCATAAAATTAAATTAAATATATATTCATATTTATTGAATTATTAATTAGATTAAATAAAGCATATAATTTTAATTATGTATTATTTTAATTTAATATAAATTGAATAGTTGTTATTTAACAACTATTCTATTTAGAAAGAAACTTCTCAAATTACTTGAATTTGAACCCAGTCAAAATTGCTATAAAATGTATAATGTATTTGTGCAAAAGTATATATATTCTCAGCCATGTCCGTCCGTCCGTATGTATTAACGCAAGGATCTCAGAACTTACTAGAGCTAGAAACATAGACATCTTGAACATAGGTCAAGTTTACTCGCGCAGTAAGAAATTGCTTCCGATAATTGACAACTTGCCGCTTGTCGATAAAAATCGATATTGAAAATCGTGGCTTTGTGCAAATCTCATAGATTCCAATTGGAATTGTATCTACAGATCAAGTATCTTTAATTTTCAAGCAACCTTCGCCCCTTCCACCCCCTAGCGAGAGCATTTGGTGTTGGTCGAAGTTTCAGGGTATCTCCTAGTCGGGCACTCCCGACTAAAACACTCTTACTTGTTTTCTTTTTCAATTTGGTTGATTTCCTGTTAATGTTCGGCTTTTCTTTATTCTACTAATTCGGTTTGTTTCATGGAAAATAAGTATAAATTATAATTCCGGTTACAAAACGTTTTAATTCGTTTATCTTCAATCAAACACATATTTATTAGAAAGGTAAAATCCCAACTGTAAAACTGTACAGATTATATTTCATAAGGCAGAAAAGGGCGCAGGCAATACAGAAATTTTCCCTCAGTCCTGGTCAAAAATTTGACATGCCTTTTGTCAAATTGGTGCCAAAATTAGAATACCTTCCACAATGGCTGGCAACTAAATAAAATGCTGCTTCACTTTGACATTGAAATGCGAGAATCTTAAGAATTGTTTTTAATGAAATTTCAAGTGAATTCCATAGAAAACATGAACTGACATTCATTTTATGGAAATGTCTGTAACGATTTGCCAAGCAGTGTGTGTGTGTGTCTGTCTGAGCACGTCTGCCGACTGAGCTCGTAATTTGGCCACAACTGGAAACATTTCAGTTACTTGTTCGGGCAGCATATGAACTCAAAGTTCGTTTGAATCATTAGCAGCAGAGGCAGAAAATCCATTAGCCACGGCAACGCGTTGTCTGGCTTGCCGAGGATTCGGTACGCATAGCTATCGAGGCCTCAAAGCTAAAAAGCCAAAACTACAATGCCCAATGGCATTTTGTGAGACCAAAAACCAACTTGAGAGCGGGCGGGCTTGGTGTGAAAATCGAGGCTGTTTAAGTTTGCTTCTTTTTTTTTTCTACCGCACGCACACAGGCACGAGGACACGTGCCTGGGCCGGAGCCGGAGCTGAAAAGTAAGCAAAGGTTTCTTTCATCAGAATGGCAAGAGAAAGTTTACTTTCGATGCGGCAAAGTTAATTAGTCGAGTTGCTGACTGCTCTACCAAAATTAATTGAATTAACGCAATTTTCCATTTTCCTTTCATTCATACTGTTTTTTCTTTCTATTCTCTTTGTCTGGCGCAGAGAGACGAGCGAATTGGAACCCGTAACGCATGCGAATGAGGCAGTGCGTCGCTTCTATCGACTCATACAGGCTGCCCGGGATGGACAGGATCAAAAGGATTGCCACAGCCTCTATCCACAGTGCAATATGCCGGCGAAGTGATAAATTGCAGCGGCAGCGGCAGCTGCATTGAGTACAATCAAATCTTTTGAGTCAACAATTCCTTGTTAAATCGAACTGTGAATATCCGAATTATTTAAACCTATTTAAGTCTAATTTAATTGTTACTCTCTTATTTATTATTATTATTATTATTATTATTTATTGATTTATTTATTAATGGCGCAATGAATGTTATGTGTGCCCCGATTGCTAATTAATATTCATTCTGATTTTGTTGCAACCATTTTTTCTTCTGAAATTTATACAATTTACACATATTTTTTAGGGTGACATTTTACACCATTTGGCCTTCAACTATTTGAGCTCTTGTTGCAATGACAATAAAAAAGAGCGTGAAAAATAGCAATAAAAATATGAAATGAAATCAGGATTTGCATTAATTACCAGACTGGCAATCGAGGCTGTAAATCAACAAAAAAACATTCCATTTTGTAGTCTATAGAAATATTGTTGCTTACATTTATTAAAAAAACAAAAACAAAAACACAAACTAAATATAAATAAAACAAAACTACAATTCGATGCTGATTTTATGCGGATTTTAATGTAAATGGTCGCTAGCAAAATTGTTTATAAATAAGAAATTTAAATAAAACACAAATACAATGTATTATTACCATTATTAACACGGATTTTCATACAAAAATCTTCTATTTGAAAAACCATTTCCAGTTTTAAAAAATTGTTTTACCTTAAAAAATGATATTGGGAGTGAAACCTAATTTGTTTGCGGCAAATGTTTCTTTTTACAGGCATGGGCTAACCGCCTTGGGATTATTGAAAAAACAGATTTTACTGCTCTTAAGTCAGGTTCTTGGCACACAGCACTTGAGGCTATAGGTTCTCAGAATTGCTTTGGCTTATTTTAGGCCTTGATAAATTAAATTGCCTGCATTCGCAGCTCAAACTACCTTATTTCAACACCATGTTTGCAAATTCATGTTGTGTCAGGACTGGTCCTACCCTGTTCACAAACGCCGAGGAAGGGTATAAAAAGCCCATAAGCTTTTCATACAATAAACAAAAGTAAAAGGCCACTTAAGGCCTTTAAGTATGTATACAGTGTATATCTCAGAGCTGGTAAGTTTGCAGCTGATTTACAGGGTATTTGCGAGTCGTGCAATTAGCAGCGTCTCATGTTTTTCACATATGAATTGAGTTTAGCTGATGTGCTGGTGTTTCGCACGTTCCCAGACTGCGACCCTTAAGCGTGGCTGGTTCTATAGAATTAGGCATGCTGTGAAATCACTCATACGCAGCGTTGACGTTGCGTATACGTAATAAAAATAATTCCGTTTGCATAAATCAAGACGTCACGGGCAGCCAGAACAGCGTGCTGCCAATTGTTGCAACAGTCAAAATTAAAGGGAATTCATTTGCATAAATATATTTATTAGCCAAGCCTATTGAAATTTCTGGCCCTGGCCTTTGATCTCTGAAAACAACTCAAGCGGAATGCTGCGAATATATGAGTTCTTGTCGCAATTAACACGCAAATACGTCAACGCTTTTACTTTCGCAACATAATTCTCGAGCCCGAAAAAGGAAACAAATTCAAAAAACCAACCGGAAACAAAAGCACAAGAAAATAATTTCATGCGACTGCATTGACATGAAAACACCAATTGCCAAACAGCTGGCTTATTAAATGCCACAGCAGTAAAAGTATTTGGACACATTCCAGCTTATAGCCAAAACCCGCGCCCCCTCCCCTCTTGGCAGACCCAGCCCAACATAGGCTTGGCTTAATTTTTGGGGCTACGATTATATTTCCGTTATACGAAACGCACATAACAAATTCATAGAAGAATCAAACAAGCAATAGAAATCGTCCAGTCAACATATATTGGGGTAGTCTCGACCTACGAATACTCTCGCCGCAGCAGAGGCAACAACGCCTGCACTTGAGACGATATTAAAAACTAGTTAAGAGCTGTGGCTAAATGTGGGCATCGACCTTTTTGATTACATTTTATTAGTTGAGGTGCGAATGCTCTTCAAAGGTGCCCTCATCAGGGCAAAAAGCACTTATCCGGCTGTTTGGAGAATTTAATTTGAAATGTTCTTAAAGTCATTTTTACGGCTCAGCATTTAATATATATGTATGTAGCATATTAAATGTACTGCTTGTGTGGGTGTGCCTTACCTGGAAGCACATCAGAAATTCGATTCTTATTGAGTCTATAAATAGAAGATACATCTAAATGCTTTGCCTTAGCTCAGAGTTTAAGGACACATTGGCCGTGGTGGCTGGCTTTGGTTTTCTTTGTAGAGGACAAACAAGGAATTGGCTTAAAGCTTCTATTTACCTGATGTACTTAAGCATATTTAAAGCGCATCTATGCGTATAAAATCGTTTTTCCTGGCTGACTTGCAGGGAAGCGTACCTTTATACTAAAGCTACTTTTGTCCAGATTTCAATCCGTACATAAAAAATATTATTAAGACATGCACATAAAAGCGCGGCTTTTAAAACACCTTTTTTATGGCTAACTTATTGAGAAAGACGGCCAAATCTGAAACAGACTTGGCACGGCAATTACATACAACAAAAAATTGAGAATCATAGGTATACATTTCCAATATAAATTAATAAAACTAAACAGATAAATGAAAAAACTAAAAATAAATAATAGTTTGTAAAAATATTTATAAAAATTTATGAAACATCATTTTTATTTGTAAATAAGTTAACTTTTGTCTGTTTTATCAATATATTCAATGGATAATTGTTTTAAAAATATTTTTTATATTCTGTCAAGTCAGTTAAAGGTCAGATATGGCCGCCTTTTGTAAGCGCAATCAGGTAGAAGAAGATGAAGTTTTAAAAGCCGCGCCTTCATCTGCATTTGGTGGGCTTTACAGGTGGCCTTCGGCTAATGCATTGTGTACGGAGATACACACAACCAATTCGTGGCGTATCGCATTCTAATTAAGTTGCCAGGCACGCGCATTGTGGATTGGGAAGTTGATTTAACGACAAACCCGAAGCGCAGAAGCCATAAAATAACTTTCAATTATCTGCGCCATGGAAATGGTGTGTGTATTATGCTTAGAAGTGTCCGATTAAGCCAAAGACAGGCAGACAGAACGAGAGAGGGAGAGACAGACAGTGTGGCATGCCCATAAGGCAGGCCCAGGCAGCCCAGCTGACCCAATAGACCCATAAGGAGTCCGTAGAACCGATCAAAAGCCCAGCCCTTTGGCGGCAGCCGAACAGGTGAAACTACACAACTTGCGCTTTCCATGACTTTGACAAAAACACACACAAAACGCAACGGCCAATAAAGCTGGAAGGCAATGGCAAAGCTGGCAAAGAGCAGCGCGTTCGCTGCATACGCAATTCAATTAACAAAGTACCGACGTATAAAAACCAAGCGTTGTCCGGGCCACATTTGCATAACCCATTGAGTCGCTAGCGCGCGAGCAGCTAGCTTGGATTTCGCTACTCGACCGACTTCCATTTGGCCAGTGAAAGGGCATTAACCAAAAAGGATGCAGAGCTACAATTGGCTAATTGGCGCTTTGACGGCGCTGGCCGCCGCCACCGCGACCCTGGCCGCGCCCACCCAGACGCAGACGCAACAACTGCAGCCGTCGGCCACGCAGCTGGCGCTGGACATGTACCATGGCTGTCTCAAGGATCTGAGCATATCGTGTGTGCGTCCCAAGGCGCTGCAATGGTTCAACGCAGCGCTGCAGCAGCCGGAGGTGAGGCTGACCGAGCGTCTGTCCCTGGTGCGTCTATCCGAATCCGATTCGGAGCCGAGCAGACGCAGCTCAGGTCGCAGCGCTGAGCAGCAGCTGTTCGATGGCATTGACAACTATTTGGCCAGCCATGCGCTGAGAATTCAGGCACCCGAGTATTTCCGCAGCTCCGAGGCACGCGCCCTGGTGCCCGATTTTCTGCTGGACAATCCGCTGACCCAGGGCGGCCTGGTGCCGCTCGCAGCTGCCAATGAGGGTGAGTAGCGCCCATCTTATCTTATCTCAGCTTTAGCTAAATACCCCTTTCTGCCCCCACTTAGGACGCGGCATGATACGCAAGGCTGTGCTACCCTTCCTGCTGGGCCTGAAGCTGAAGACAACCGTGCTGATGCCGCTGGCTTTGGGTCTGATCGCCCTGAAAACCTGGAAGGCGATGACACTGGGCCTGCTCTCGCTGGTGCTGTCCGGCGCTCTGGTCATATTCAAAATAGCCAAGCCCAAGATTGTTAACTACGAGGTGGTGCACTATCCGCACCATGTGGATCATGTGGTGCCGCATCACATTGAGCATATTGTGCCGCATCATATCGAACATCATCTCGATCATCATTTGGACCATCATCTGGACCATCATCTGGATCATCATGTGGATCTGCCGGTGGAGCATATTGAGCATTTGGAGCATCCGGCGCCCGCCTGGGATCCGCACGCCTGGGCACGTTCCGCCCAAGAGCCGCAAGACGCACAGGACATGGCCTATGCGGGCCAAAAGAGGCGTTGAACCCGGAACCGTAACAAGCTACGACTTTATTAATTTTGGCTCTATTTTAAGTAGTGCATAGTCGTATTGTTTTTAATTATTTATTTATTTATTTATTATTTATGAGAATTGTACAAAACAAAAAAAAAAAAAAAGCATAAGAAAACAAGAGGAAACCCATAAAAGGAAAGAGGATGAATCCAAATATGTGTCTTTTGCAGACAGGTCGGGCAACTCTGGCAAATATTTATGCAATAAAAACTATGTAAAAGTCATTTGGCTAATTGAAGGGAATTGGACGCAAAGTTTCTCGGGGCAACACGAGCGAGTGTAATTAGGAAATGTAACAAGCTCTTAATTAGGGCACTTGGCCTAACTTGCTAATGCAGGCATTAGCCGGGCTCCTTAACGCACTTAACCTTTTGACCAAAGAGCGGACAGCTACGGACCGTAAATGACGACTTGTTGAGCCAACTCCAGCTGGGGTTATTAGCAGCTGGCAGCTTGGACAAATTGAAACAACGAGCCGTGGCATTAAAGTATTTGCAACAAATCTGGAGCGCAACGTGCCACAGAAACGTGAAAGCGGCAGGGTATTCAATTTGTTTGCATTTCTTTTTTTGGCATCAGTTAAGCCTCTGATATTTTTCTGTATGCTCTTCCCAGTTTTTCAAGCACCCACACGTGGCAATTGGGAAAGTGGCAGCGTGGACAACAGCGACAACAGCGACAACTGCTGCGTGCAACAATGCAAAATGGCGCTGGCGCCGACAGCAGACGCCGCAGCAACCGCAGCGGAGACAGCAACAGCAGCAGCAACAGCGATGACAGCAACGGACAACTAAAACGAATGGCCACGCCGAAGCTTAAATACCCTTGCACACAGCAAAGGAAAGTCGCTGGTACAACTGCCTGCTTTAAGATGCGTTTTGATTCTTGAACCTGCTTTTACAAATTCTCTCACTTAGGTTCAAACTTAACATTTGACAATTTACATAAAAGCCCAGCTTCAAGCCCAGCTTCAAGCCCTAAAACGGTAAGTCGCTCGTTCAACTACCATTTTTTCGCATTTTCGCACACAGGTTCAAACTTTAGCTTAACAATTTTGTCGATATTTTAAAAAAATTAGTGTCATTTTTGCATTAATTGCCTTTTTTAATGAAAATATTTCAGGCTGTAAATATACATATTATTTTTATAGGGAAGGCTAAATAGCTCTCGCTCGCTCTCTCTCTCTTCCTCTATGTCCCTCTCTCTCCCTCTCTCTCTCTCCCTCTCTCTCCCTCTCTCTCTCGCCCTCTCCCTCTCTCTCCCTCACTCTCTGTCTGTCAAAATAAACATTTACCACACAGGATACATGCAATGTTTGGGGCACAAGTTATTTATATTTTTAACTGAGTTGCCCTCAAACATTTTTAATTTTAACCAAACCGAACCTTATATACTGTTTATATCTGAAAAATATGCAAGTTTCGGTTCGGCTGTTTTTGGGGCAATTGGCTTGGCTCAAAGTTTGGCCAATGAGTAAAAAACTATTGTTAGAGTTCTGTGTTCAAGCCGGTTCGACTTAGGATCAACATAGAGCCAAAACTAGAAAACCATATTAAAGCTAGATGAGATGATAGATGAGATCCTAGTATGTCACACATTTAATCAGAAAACTATTGTACCCTCTACAAGAGTATGCAGAGTATGCAATATAGTGTATATGGCTTCGCTGGCCGGCCAACACTTCATTGATATTTAACTTGGCTGCCATCGTTTGTCCGTTTCTACGCAACAATTTGAAATGTGAAAAAAAAACAACTTTTCCAATTTCATTGGCAAATGTCGGGGGCTTCTGTGGCTGCCAAAATGCGCTCGGAATTGCAAATCAAGCGCCAATGCGTGGTGAAACTTTGGCTTCAAACAAACACACAAAAAAAAAGGGTTTAAAATAAAAAACAAAACAAAAAAAAAAAACAAGCAAATTGCTCTGATATCAATTCCATTTTCGTGGCAGCGCAATCAATATACGAAATTCATAATTTACATGTTGCAACGCGAAATATATCGAAATTCAGCGCATGTCTCTTGCATGTTGGGGCTGTGGTCAGCTTGGCGGAAGGGTGAGGGCGGAGGTGCTGTATCTTTGGGGCATCTGCTGTCACTTTCGCTTTCGTTAGGGCAATGAAAAACACTTTCTATATCATTGGCATGGGCTCAATGTCGCCGAGCTGTTGCTCAATTTGGGCGCTGAGCTAACTCAGCTTTAATTATTAATTATGATTTTTTTCTCTGTGCGTTAATTGCCCAACTGAATTTCAGCTTGCACAATTTGACGTATAAAATATGCGTTGCATTTGTTTTATGAATAGTTTTTAGCGACCACCGAACGGCTTATGAGCTGCGAGCTGGTTGTCAAAAGTGTTGCCTATATTTCTGCTTGCCACACGATGTGGTACTTGTGAGGCATGCCGCATATCTGTTGTTGGCTCCAAGCTAAATAGTTCCTGATTTTTCTTATGAATTCATCTTTATCATGGCACTCATATAGATTAGGCTTGGCATTAAGAACTATTGAATAGCTATAGACGAACTAAAGAAAAGATTATAAAAAGCTATTGATTAGCCATAAAAGAGCTTAATATGCTTTTAATCACAAGCTCCATAAAAATCGTTTGAAACTCCATCAGAGATGCTTTTCTCAGCAGCAAATCGCTTACTTAACACGTCTAAGCTGTTGGATTATTGATCAATTTTATCATCAATATTTCTATATATTTATGTGCATATTATATTGAATGCTTTAAAGATAGAGTGGTTTTTTTCTTTCATCAGCTATCAAATACTTTACATTTTTTAGATATTCCAAGGAATATTGTTATATACATATATCCGAAAAAGCCTTAGTGAGAACTACGTTCAGAGTTAGTTTACAGCCTTTAACCTGAAGATAAACCTTGTGGCTTCTTTCCTATTTTAACATTTAAATTATATAATTCATAAATATAGCCTTATCTTAAAATATATATTCGATTTTTAAATATAGACCTCATAAGATGTTGCACACTATTTGGTATACCCTTGAAATTAACAGTAGAACACTTCATATGCTATAAGAGGCTATGCCCGAAGACCCCGAACTCAAAAGTTGATACTACAAATCACACTTTGATAGACTATTATTAATAACAATAAACGTTAAAAAAATAAAATATAATTTTATTATTAATTTTATTAAATTTTAAAATTTGTAGTCTGTTAATCGAACATCAACTATCACCTAGGCCAACAAAGCAATAAGCTGATCAATAATGGCTTCTATCAAGGTTAGTTAACCCATTTGCTGCACTCTTCTCACTCCCTACCCCCTTACCCTTCGCTCTCCCACTCCCACACACTCTGCAGACCTTTTTTTGGAGACATTAAAGCGTGCAATTGAAAAACTAATTTAACCATAAAAAGTCAACTTAAATGGCGCCCTTAATAGCATTAGCAGCTCTTTTCGAGTTTTCTACAATTTCCTGCAGCGACAATTTGGCGTCTCGGACCTTGTTTGATGAAATGGCAGCAGCAAGGAAAATGCATTTAATAACAAAGCGAAGTTAACCAAATGAAATGCAGACAGAGCGCCGGCACGCGTTTGAAATAAAAGCGCATTAAGTATACGACACGTGGTGCCCAGGCACGCACACGCGCTGCCACAAAGCCGCAGCAGAGCCACAGGCAGAGGCAGAGCCGGAGACAGAGGCAGCTACAACAATGCTTTCTGGTTGTTGTTGTCGTTGTTGTTGTTGTTGCTGTTGGCGCTCTGCCTCTTTCGGCGTCTGCTTCATTTATGTCTTCTTCCGCCATGTTTCTTTCTTTCTTTCTTTTTTTTTTTGCTCGCACGACCACAGCCAGCCCAAGAGCCGAGCGTCGAGTCGTTGAGTCGTCGCAGCGCCGCTTCAAAAAAAAAACATTGGGCAAGTATAAAAATCGTGAACAATAGAAAAACGATTATTAAACTCAATTGTGCCAGCATTGAGGCGAGTTGTGTGTGTGAGCCCCAGCCGAGTCGAGACCACAAGTCAACCAAACAAATACACAACAAAATGGCCAAATTGCTCCTGCTGGTTGTTGTTGGCCTAATGGCAGCCCTGTCGGCCGATCAGGCGCAGGGCACCAATGCTGCGCCGCAGCTGCAGCGCCTGATTGCCGAGGAGCAGAGCAAATGCGCCACGGGCCAAGATTCGATGGCGTGCATCAAAGAGCGCGCCATGCGCTTTGTGGACAATGTGCTCAGCAAAGATAGCTACACGGTGAGCCGCGACATTCTACCTCCTCTCTCTCGCCCTCTTTTTTATAGTTGATATGTCTCTTGCAGCTGGCCAATCTGGAGGTGAGCAGCAATGGCCAAAAAGTGGCCGCCGTTAGCGAGGCACGGGCCAGCACCAGCGACGGCTTCCTGGATGCCATTGAGAACTATATGCGCGGACACGATGTGAGCATGAATCTGCCCGTGGCCGATGCCAAGATCACCGTCTCGGCCCGCAATCTGGCCAACGATGAGCTGAGCTTGAACCTGCAGCTGAACAACGCCGTTGATGATGATGCGTCCGATATCGAGGCCAGGGGTAAGAAGGGCAACATCTTCAAGAAGGGTGGGTTCATTGTAATGTGTCTTAATTGCAATCCTCACATAAACATGAACTCTTCAATTAGGCAAGAAGCATCGTCTACGCAAGCTGGCCATGCCCATACTGGTGCTCATTCTGCTGAAGGCCATCACTGTCATACCCATGGCCATTGGCATACTGAAGATCAAGGCATTCAATGCGCTCGCGCTCGGCTTCTTCTCGTTCATTGTCTCGGTTGGTTTGGCCATTTTCCAATTGTGCAAAAAGGTAAGCCCAATCAGCTATTAAAACCGCATCTCTATTGTCTTTTAGGCATTCGCGGGCTGTGGTAATTAGTGCGAGTTAGGGAGTTGTGAGTTGAAAAAGAGGGCGACGGGTAAATTCTAATAATTACATTAAATAATTGCATTCACATAGCACGTATGTATAGTTTCTCCCCACCCTAAAAAGGGGCGCGTGCGCTGGGTAAGTGTCGAGTCCAAAGTCCAAAGTAATCAAACCCGACTCCAAAACCCACGCCCCATCACAACAACACACTCCAACCCCCTATACAAAAAAAAAAAAAGCACCTACTAAAAGCCAAACCCAAAAATGTGCCAACAATTATAGCCTATAGCCAAAGCAGCTGCACATATTTCTAAGCCATATTTTCTTGCCCTTACCACCCCGCCCACAGATTGCCCATGATCACCATCATACCGCCCACATCACCGCCCACGGGCCGTGGGATGGTCGCAACTTTGGCGGCGCCGCGCCCGTCGTGGAGCAGCCGCAGCATTTGGCCCAGGAGCTGGCCTATCCGGCGTACGCCTAGGCGCCGGCGAGCGTATTCCCCAACAGCTGAAAGCTGAAGCCACAAAACGGGCCACGAAAATTGTTGTTAATTTGTTAAAAATTTTCCTATTTGTTTTTGTGACTTGATTTGGTGAAAACTGAGCGCGAGGCTGCGCCGCATCCTTAAGACCCTATTTATAATAACTATTTATTTATTTATTGAAAAACACAAATAGTAAGAAACAAAAAATAAAAAACAAACAGAAACCAAAACAAAATAAACCAGCTAAATAAATGCCTTAAAAATTGAAGCATAGTAATTTTTCGATTTTTTAGAAAAGCTTTCTTCATTCAAAAAATACATTTTCTATCGGGAAAAATAGTTGCAAATATTTTGCTTACGTAAAAACACACAAGAAATCATTTTTCTAAATTATTTTCTTCCATTTTCTAAATACAAGTAAATTAAGTTTTGCTGATATTGAGCAAAATCTTCATTTCATAGCAATTTTCTTAAACAGTTTTTTTTTTCAAGTGTACCCACAGCTGCCCCTTAATTAAGTAGGTCGTCCGGTAGCCGGGCCAAGTGAATTATGTATGGGCCAAACACATTGGGGCCATCCTAATTAGCCAACATTTCAGTGGGCTCGAAATTCTTTGGCGCAACGCATCTAATTGAATATTCCAGTCAAATGCGATTGACTCGATTCATTTGATGAACTGTCTTTCAATTTTAATTTTTAAGTTTCTGCTTTTCACTTGCCGCGATGAAAGTTGCCCGCTGAAAGTGAAAGTCTTTAAGTATTCTAATCGATAAGGAGCCAACGACACGAACTGAAGCGAATATGGCAAAAAAGGCCTGAACAAAAAATAGGGAAGAAAAAAAACAGAAGCCCGCCCCAAAATTCTTGAGCCTGGTCAATTTCAACACAATCGGCTGCATTTGAATTTAATTTAGACAAAAAAGAAAACAAAGGCAAAATCGACACGCATGTTGGGCCCATTTCGGGTCCATAAAGCGCAGCTGGGCCATATTGGTCGAGGCTGGAAAAACCTTTAAGAACTCAAGCGAATATTTTCTTGCAGCTACCCCGCTGTGTATGCCGCCCACCCATGGGCGAGTGGGTGGCAGCAGTTGGCCGCTTGCTTTAGTGCCACGCATCGCTTTCATAACAATTTGGCATTCAGGAGGACGTTGCACAGCCGCACGAGCATATGGAAATTGATTGCATGTTTACACTTTTTGTTTTTTTTTTTTCGTTTTATTTTTCTTCCCTTTGACTGTTTTTTCGACAATTGTTTTAAGTTTTGGCACGCATCGCGGCGAGACGTTGAAAATTTCTTTTATTGGGTGATAACAGATCGTTTGACGATGACAAAGTTGACACCTCTTGCATTATTCACGTTATCAGTTAGGTAATCTACGAGTGTTGTCCACAATTACCTCCCTGGCAGTGAATTGCTTGATGCGTTTCGATACCCTGAACCCACTGAAAATGTGTAGAGAGGGCATATTGATTTTTTGAAAAAGGTTTTAACCGGCATCAAGAGCCCTCTCCGATTCCATGAAGTACATATTCTCTTGATCCGAACGAGTAAAGTCGATAAATATCGAGAGATATGGGTTTTTATTATAAATCAAATACTATAGGAGCTAGCTACAAAAAACTTGGTATGTAGATTTTCAGAAGATGAACCGAGTCCACTGTTTTTTGGGTGTTATTCTAGGATACTGTTATTTTAATTATTTCTTCGATATATCCTGTCGATAAATATCGATTTTGTGATGTAGTTTTTTAAGCATTACTGAAATATTATTAGTAATAAGTAGCTACAATAAACTTGATATGCTGATTCTCGTATAGTATTCGAGGGTCAATTTTTGGAAACTGAAACCCCTTCAGGGGTTCACTAGCTTCAGGCAGAGACAATATAAACGAAATATAAACACAGTATAAAATATATAAAAACAGTTTGTATATTGTTCAGGCTCAGGGTAACTCCTGGTCGGGTGCTAACAAATAGAAAAACATAACATAAAATGTTGTTTCAGAGATAGATAACAATGTAATTTTGCTCCACAATTTCGATAAATGGGAGCTTATGTCAAACATAAGGAAATGTTAAGTTGAACTTAAAATCCGGTAAATTAGTTTGCGGACAACAAATAGTACAAACTCTGTATAAGAAATAAGTCCTATAAAAGGCCAAGACTCGATTCATATTGAATTTCACATTCCAAAAGCTTCTCTCTTAATGACACACTTTTGAACACGCCCAATAAAATGTGTGTGAAATATTTCAATTATCAACAATATTTATCTATAGGAAATGAACGTGTGTGGCATCTTATTGTTTTAATAAAACAATAAGTTATTGCATTACCATTAGGTTAATTTATAACAGATTGTTTAGCTGGAAAGATAACTTTGTAGAAAACTAAATATCCTTTTCAACATGCCATCATCGTATTTATTTATATTTATTTAGTTGAAGCAAGTAAATAAACTAATATAAAAAAAAAAAAAATAAAACAAGTGCTACTAAGAAAACTTTTGTACTGGCTATAGAACTTAGTTCATTAAAAGTAAAAGCCTCTTAAAAGAACTTTGCATGATAAGTGGATTAATTCCTTTAGTTGATTAATTCCTTTACTTTTAGCGGCCCACATTTAAAGCTGGCTGAAAAGCATCGCCCCCAAAAGAAACGTATCGGTAATATATGTGTCGCAAGTCTATTTCGTAATCCCCAGAAACAAGCAAAATAACAATAACTCAATTCGCAGTTCCGCATAGACAAAAAAAAAAGCAGAAAATGGCCTAATACACGGCAAATGGTCAAATGGCCAATACCAAAGCGTAGACGAGTTCCGTACTGATTTCTTGTATCGAAATTTGACACAATACGCTGAAAAATGTACGTGCCCTGGACCTGGGTCTGTCGCGGACTCCGTCATGGCTCTGGGTCTGGCTTGGGACTGGCTTTCATGTGTACGCGTAAGAGTTGAGGGCTCGCATACTAATTGGGCGAAACAAAAAGTTATTTTCATCGGCCATCGATAATGCAACATTGAGCACTGACCAGCTGACGAGGGGGGGGCTGACAAAAAAGAGGAGGGAGGGGGTCTACTTGGCCGTTATGGAAAGCGAGAAAGCCAGAGGAGTCAGCCGGTCAACCCACATATCAAAAACAGCCGATCCAACCGTTTGGTGAAAAACTTTGGACACCACGAAGACTTTGGCTAAGGTTCGGCAACGGCTTTCGTCACTGTCCAAAAATATTTGTGCGCTCCAAAAAGAAAACAAACTTTTGAATGCACCAGTTGCCGGACAAGTACGCGTCTCTTTTTTACCAGCGCCCGAGGAGCGGCAGTATAAAATCGTCGGTACTGGCCAATTGTTCAACATTGTCGTCGCAACGGCAACGCAGTGAACACAACGCGCTCTGGTCGTATTTATATATATAAAGATATATATAGCGCGTGGATAACTGTGACTGTATAGTTGTAAATCTGGTGAAAATGGCACAACGTTTCACATCCTTCGCCGCGTTCGGTTGTTTGCTGCTGCTGGCGGTTTCTGTTCAGGGTGCTGCCATTGATAATGGGGTCACGCCGCGCATTCACAGCTCCGATGAGCTAATCTCGACGATTGTGGATAAGTGCTTCCATGCCAATGCGATGCATTGTCTAAAGGAGAAGGTGCTCACCTATCTGGACACAGTTGCCAATGTTGAGGAGGAGGTCAGCGGTCGTGCCTTCGATGATGATGTCATCGACAAGGTCATCGTGGATCGTGTGGCACGCATTCTGCGCACAAACGAGCTGCGCGTCCAGCTGCCGGAGACCTTCTTTGCCAGCTCCGTGATGACCTATCGTGCGGATCGTGGCTTCGATTTGGAGCTGCCCCAGGTGGAAGGTGCGTCAGCCTCTGATTTGGCCAAAATTCATAATACTAACTTAATTGTTTGTTTTGTGCTCATTCTCCAGGCCGTGCTGAGAAGAAGAACAAGGACAAGCTGTTCCTGCCTCTGCTGCTGCTCATGAAGCTCAAGCTGAAGGTCGTCATGCCCATTCTGCTGGCTCTGGTCAGTCTGAAGGCCACCAAGGCATTGATCTTGTCCAAGATTGCCATTAAGCTGGTGCTCGGCTTCCTCATCTACAATCTGATCCAGAAATTGGGCGGCATGAAGATGAACATGGTGCCCATGCCAGCTCCAATGCCAGCGGTCGAATACGGCGTGCCCAGCACCACGGCCTCCTCGTACGATCCCAGCAGCTGGGAGCCGCAGAGTGGTGGCCCATATGCGCGTTGGGACTCACAGAATCTGGCCTATAGCTCGTATCATCCCAGCAGCTCATCCTCGTACAGCTCGGGCTCAACGTCGGGCTCCACGGCGGGCACCTCCTCCAGCTACAGCTCCTCATCTTAGATCTTAGCTCGCACCGCTCGCCGCTGTTAATGTACATACCAAGGAACTGAGTGCCACTGAGCCCCTCTGCCGCAGGGGCGTGGCACTTTGAGTAAGCAGACCAAATGGAACCGGAACATGCCTAGGCCATAAAATTAGTTTCTTAAGTTTAAGCGCTCGACTTTTAGCCATTCTATTTATTTCCCCACTGCACACACCGCCGTCTCCTATCGATTCTTTCCTATCGACTTCTCTTTACTGCTTTGCTTTCTCTCACTATGCATTCTCCCCTTCGCACTTTTCCCATTTTCTTTAACAGAAATCGACCAAAAATCAAGCAACTTTATTGAAAATATTATTTATTTAATTTATTAAAAATTGCAAAAATTCAAATTAAATTCATTTAAAAACCGTGTCTTTATTTTTTTTATTTCTCCCAGCTGAACATTGTTCTCTTAATTAAACTGACCCAGACGGACGTTTGTAAATCGGGCAGACTTTTAAATACCCTGTCTGAAGATAGGTAGAGAAATTATCGCCTTACTATGAATATATTTTCCAAATTATTATAAACTCAGAAACTGAGTTGGTTGTGAATAGCTAATTATTGGAAATAGTTTTAGTACCTAGAACTGAATTAAGCGAAGATATTTACGTTAGTCAGATATAATAGGCATATACTTTTATCATCCTCATTTCCTAGTAATGTTCTAACGATGTACTAATGACTGTTCACAAACCTAAAGATATGCTTACTTTACAAATTTAATTCTTTATAGACCCTTTTAGAGAACCACATTCTGATTTCTAAAGATTGCTCTGATTGCTCAAGAATGTAAAAATGGTACCCTCAAATATCCTACATATACATGTACTATATGGAAATATATATCAAAATTTCCCACTCCCATAACTCGGTCATAACTCAAACGATTTTCAAAAGGTTTGGCTTTCTGTGCATGGTTTGGCCTCTTAATCAATTTGGCATTCAAATCTGACAACATACATTTTGGTCAAAATTCATGTGAAAATGGTACCCTCAAATATCCTACATATGCATATATCCTATATGGAGATATAGGTCAAAATTTCCCACTTCCATAACTCGGTCAAATCTCAACCGATTTTCAAAAGGTTTGGCTTTTTGTCCCTGGTTTGGCCTCTTAATCAATTTGGAACTCAAATCTGATAACATTAATGATGGTCAAAATTCATGTGAAAATGGTACCCTCAAATATCCTACATATACATATACCCTATATGGAAATATAAATCAAAATTTTCCACTCTCATAACTCGGTCAAAACTCAACAGATTTTCAAAAGGTTTGGCTTTTTATCCATGGTTTGGCCTCTTAATCAATTTAGTATTCAAATCTGACAACATAAATTTTGGTCAAAATTCATGTGAAAATGGTACCCTCAAATATCCTACATATACACTCCCATAACTCGATCAAAACTCAGCCGATTTTCAAAAGGTTTGGCTTTTTGTGCATGGTTTGGCCTCTTAATCAATTTGGCATTCAAATCTGACAACATAAATTTTGGTCAAAATTCACGTGAAAATGGAGCCCTCAAATATCCTACATATACATATATCCTATATAGAGATATAGGTAAAAATTTCCCACTCCCATAAGTCGGTCAAATCTCAACCGATTTTCAAAAGGTTTGGCTTTTTGTGCATGGTTTGGCCTGTTAATCAATTTGGAACTCAAATCTGACAACATTAATTTTGGTCAAAATTCATGTGAAAATGGTACCCTCAAATATCCTACATATACATATACCCTATATGGAAATATATATCAAAATTTCCCACTCCCATAACTCGGTCATAACTCAAACGATTTTCAAAAGGTTTGGCTTTCTGTGCATGGTTTGGCCTCTTAATCAATTTGGCATTCAAATTTGACAACATAAATTTTGGTCAAAATTCATGTGAAAATGGTACCCTCAAATATCCTACATATACAAATATCCTATAGGTCAAAATTTCCCACTCCCATAACTCGATCAAAACTCAACCGATTTTCAAAAGGTTTGGCTTTTTATCCATGGTTTGGCCTCTTAATCAATTTGGCATTCAAATCTGACAACATTAATTTTGGTCAAAATTCATGTGAAAATGGTGCCCTCAAATGTCCTACATATACATATATCCTATATGGAGATATAGGTAAACATTTCCCACTCCCATAAGTCGGTCAAATCTCAACCGATTTTCAAAAGGTTTGGCTTTTTGTCCCTGGTTTGGCCTCTTAATCAATTTGGAACTCAAATCTGATAACATTAATGATGGTCAAAATTCATGTGAAAATGGTACCCTCAAATATCCTACATATACATATACCCTATATGGAAATATAAATCAAAATTTTCCACTCTCATAACTCGGTCAAAACTCAACAGATTTTCAAAAGGTTTGGCTTTTTATCCATGGTTTGGCCTCTTAATCAATTTAGTATTCAAATCTGACAACATAAATTTTGGTCAAAATTCATGTGAAAATGGTACCCTCAAATATCCTACATATACACTCCCATAACTCGATCAAAACTCAGCCGATTTTCAAAAGGTTTGGCTTTTTGTGCATGGTTTGGCCTCTTAATCAATTTGGCATTCAAATCTGACAACATAAATTTTGGTCAAAATTCATGTGAAAATGGAGCCCTCAAATATCCTACATATACATATATCCTATATAGAGATATAGGTAAAAATTTCCCACTCCCATAAGTCGGTCAAATCTCAACCGATTTTCAAAAGGTTTGGCTTTTTGTGCATGGTTTGGCCTGTTAATCAATTTGGAACTCAAATCTGACAACATTAATTTTGGTCAAAATTCATGTGAAAATGGTACCCTCAAATATCCTACATATACATATACCCTATATGGAAATATATATCAAAATTTC
Organism: Drosophila novamexicana; assembly: GCF_003285875.2. Classification (NCBI taxonomy): domain Eukaryota; kingdom Metazoa; phylum Arthropoda; class Insecta; order Diptera; family Drosophilidae; genus Drosophila; species Drosophila novamexicana. The sequence goes on along the minus strand of NW_020824827.1, from coordinate 612,807 downwards.
CCACTCCCATAACTCGGTCATAACTCAAACGATTTTCAAAAGGTTTGGCTTTCTGTGCATGGTTTGGCCTCTTAATCAATTTGGCATTCAAATTTGACAACATAAATTTTGGTCAAAATTCATGTGAAAATGGTACCCTCAAATATCCTACATATACAAATATCCTATAGGTCAAAATTTCCCACTCCCATAACTCGATCAAAACTCAACCGATTTTCAAAAGGTTTGGCTTTTTATCCATGGTTTGGCCTCTTAATCAATTTGGCATTCAAATCTGACAACATTAATTTTGGTCAAAATTCATGTGAAAATGGTGCCCTCAAATGTCCTACATATACATATATCCTATATGGAGATATAGGTAAACATTTCCCACTCCCATAAGTCGGTCAAATCTCAACCGATTTTCAAAAGGTTTGGCTTTTTGTCCCTGGTTTGGCCTCTTAATCAATTTGGAACTCAAATCTGATAACATTAATGATGGTCAAAATTCATGTGAAAATGGTACCCTCAAATATCCTACATATACATATACCCTATATGGAAATATAAATCAAAATTTTCCACTCTCATAACTCGGTCAAAACTCAACAGATTTTCAAAAGGTTTGGCTTTTTATCCATGGTTTGGCCTCTTAATCAATTTAGTATTCAAATCTGACAACATAAATTTTGGTCAAAATTCATGTGAAAATGGTACCCTCAAATATCCTACATATACACTCCCATAACTCGATCAAAACTCAGCCGATTTTCAAAAGGTTTGGCTTTTTGTGCATGGTTTGGCCTCTTAATCAATTTGGCATTCAAATCTGACAACATAAATTTTGGTCAAAATTCATGTGAAAATGGAGCCCTCAAATATCCTACATATACATATATCCTATATAGAGATATAGGTAAAAATTTCCCACTCCCATAAGTCGGTCAAATCTCAACCGATTTTCAAAAGGTTTGGCTTTTTGTGCATGGTTTGGCCTGTTAATCAATTTGGAACTCAAATCTGACAACATTAATTTTGGTCAAAATTCATGTGAAAATGGTACCCTCAAATATCCTACATATACATATACCCTATATGGAAATATATATCAAAATTTCCCACTCCCATAACTCGGTCATAACTCAAACGATTTTCAAAAGGTTTGGCTTTCTGTGCATGGTTTGGCCTCATTATCAATTTGGCATTCAAATTTGACAACATAAATTTTGGTCAAAATTCATGTGAAAATGGTACCTTCAAATATCCTACATATGCATATATCCTATATGGAGATATAGGTAAAAATTTCCCACTCCCATAACTCGGTCAAAACTCAACCGATTTTCAAAAAGTATGCCTTTTTATCCATGGTTTGGCGTCTTAATCAATTTGGCATTCAAATCTGACAAGATTATTTTGGTCAAAATTCATGTGAAAATGGTACCCTCAAATATCCTACATATACAAATATCCTATAGGTCAAAATTTCCCACTCCCATAACTCGATCAAAACTCAACCGATTTTCAAAAGGTTTGGCTTTTTGTGCATGGTTTGGCCTCATTATCAATTTGACATTCAAATCTGACAACATAAATTTTGGTCAAAATTCATGTGAAAATGGTACCTTCAAATATCCTACATATACATATATCCTATATGGAAATGTATGTCAACATTTTCCACTCCCATAACTCGGTCAAAACTTAACCGATTTTCAAAAGGTTTGGCTTTTTATCCATGGTTTGGCCTCCTTATCAATTTGGCATTCAAATCTGACAACATTAATTTTGGTCCAAATTCATGTGAAAATGGTACCTTCAAATATCCTACATATGCATATATCCTATATGGAGATATAGGTCAAAATTTCCCACTCCCATAACTCGATCAAAACTCAACCGATTTTCAAAAGGTTTGGCTTTTTGTGCATGGTTTGGCCTCATTATCAATTTGACATTCAAATCTGACAACATAAATTTTGGTCAAAATTCATGTGAAAATGGTACCTTCAAAAATCCTACATATACATATATCCTATATGGAAATGTATGTCAACATTTTCCACTCCCATAACTCGGTCAAAACTTAACCGATTTTCAAAAGGTTTGGCTTTTTATCCATGGTTTGGCCTCCTTATCAATTTGGCATTCAAATCTGACAACATTAATTTTGGTCCAAATTCATGTGAAAATGGTACCTTCAAATATCCTACATATGCATATATCCTATATGGAGATATAGGTAAAAATTTCCCACTCCCATAACTCGGTCAAAACTCAACCGATTTTCAAAAGGTTTGGCTTTTTGTCCATGGTTTGGCCTCATTATCAATTTGGCATTCAAATTTGACAACATAAATTTTGGTCAAAATTCATGTGAAAATGGTACCTTCAAATATCCTACATATGCATATATCCTATATGGAGATATAGGTAAAAATTTCCCACTCCCATAACTCGGTCAAAACTCAACCGATTTTCAAAAAGTATGCCTTTTTATCCATGGTTTGGCGTCTTAATCAATTTGGCATTCAAATCTGACAAGATTATTTTGGTCAAAATTCATGTGAAAATGGTACCCTCAAATATCCTACATATACAAATATCCTATAGGTCAAAATTTCCCACTCCCATAACTCGATCAAAACTCAACCGATTTTCAAAAGGTTTGGCTTTTTGTGCATGGTTTGGCCTCATTATCAATTTGACATTCAAATCTGACAACATAAATTTTGGTCAAAATTCATGTGAAAATGGTACCTTCAAATATCCTACATATACATATATCCTATATGGAAATGTATGTCAACATTTTCCACTCCCATAACTCGGTCAAAACTTAACCGATTTTCAAAAGGTTTGGCTTTTTATCCATGGTTTGGCCTCCTTATCAATTTGGCATTCAAATCTGACAACATTAATTTTGGTCCAAATTCATGTGAAAATGGTACCTTCAAATATCCTACATATGCATATATCCTATATGGAGATATAGGTAAAAATTTCCCACTCCCATAACTCGGTCAAAACTCAACCGATTTTCAAAAGGTTTGGCTCCTTGTGCATGGTTTGGCCTCTTAATCAATTTGGTATTCAAATCTGACAACATTAATTTTGGTCCAAATTCATGTGAAAATGGTACCTTCAAATATCCTACATATACATATATCCTATAGGTCAATATTTCCCACTCCCATAACTCGGTCAAAAGTCAACCGATTTTCAAAAGGTTTGGCTTTTTGATCATGGTTTGGCCTCTTAATCAATTTGGCATTCAAATCTGACAACATAAATTTTGGTCAAAATTCATGTGAATATGGTACCTTCAAGTATCCTACATATGCATATATCCTATATGGAGATATAGGTAAAAATTTCCCACTCCCATAACTCGGTCAAAACTCAACCGATTTTCAAAAGGTTTGGCTTTTTGATCATGGTTTGGCCTCTTAATCAATTTGGCATTCAAATCTGACAACATAAATTTTGGTCAAAATTCATGTGAAAATGGTACCTTCAAATATCCTACATATACATATATCCTATATATCAAAATTTCCCACTCCCATAACTCGGTCAAAAGTCAACCGATTTTCAAAAGGTTTGGCTTTTTGTCCATGGTTTGGCCTCTTAATCAATTTGGCATTCAAATCTGACAACATAAATTTTGGTCACAATTCATGTGAAAATGGTACCCTCAAATATCCTACATATACATATATCCTATAGGTAAAAATTTCCCACTCCCATAACTCGATCAAAACTCAACCGATTTTCAAAAGGTTTGGCTTTTTGTCCATGGTTTGGCCTCTTAATCAATTTGGCATTCAAATCTGACAACATAAATTCTGGTCAAAATTTATGTGAAAATGGTACCTTCAAATATCCTACATATACATGTATCCTATATATCAAAATTTCCCACTCCCATAACTCGGTCAAAAGTCAACCGATTTTCAAAAGGTTTGGCTTTTTATCCATGGTTTGGCCTCTTAGTCAATTTGACATTCAAATCTGACAACATAAATTTTGGTCACAATTCATGTGAAAATGGTACCCTCAAATATCCTACATATACCCTATAGGTCAATATTTCCCACTTCCATAACTCGATCAAAACTCAACCGATTTTCAAAAGGTTTGGCTTTTTGTCCATGGTTTGGCCTCTTAATCAATTTGGCATTCAAATCTGACAACATAAATTATGGTCAAAATTCATGTGAAAATGGTACCTTCAAATATCCTACATATACATATACCCTATATGGAAATATATATCAAAATTTCCCACTCCCATAACTCGATCAAAACTCAACCGATGTTCAAATGGTTTGGCTTTTTGTCCATGGTTTGACCTCATTATCAATTTGGCATTCAAATCTGACAACATAAATTTTGGTTAAAATTCATGTGAAAATGGTACCTTCAAATATCCTACATATACATGTATCCTATATATCAAAATTTCCCACTCCCATAACTCGGTCAAAAGTCAACCGATTTTCAAAAGGTTTGGCTTTTTATCCATGGTTTGGCCTCTTGATCAATTTGGCATTCAAATCTGACAACATAAATTTTGGTCAAAATTCATGTGAAAATGGTACCTTCAAATATCCTACATATACATATATCCTATATATCAAAATTTCCCACTCCCATAACTCGGTCAAAAGTCAACCGATTTTCAAAAGGTTTGGCTTTTTGTCCATGGTTTGGCCTCTTAATCAATTTGGCATTCAAATCTGACAACATAAATTTTGGTCACAATTCATGTGAAAATGGTACCCTCAAATATCCTACATATACATATATCCTATAGGTAAAAATTTCCCACTCCCATAACTCGATCAAAACTCAACCGATTTTCAAAAGGTTTGGCTTTTTGTCCATGGTTTGGCCTCTTAATCAATTTGGCATTCAAATCTGACAACATAAATTCTGGTCAAAATTTATGTGAAAATGGTACCTTCAAATATCCTACATATACATGTATCCTATATATCAAAATTTCCCACTCCCATAACTCGGTCAAAAGTCAACCGATTTTCAAAAGGTTTGGCTTTTTATCCATGGTTTGGCCTCTTAGTCAATTTGACATTCAAATCTGACAACATAAATTTTGGTCACAATTCATGTGAAAATGGTACCCTCAAATATCCTACATATACCCTATAGGTCAATATTTCCCACTTCCATAACTCGATCAAAACTCAACCGATTTTCAAAAGGTTTGGCTTTTTGTCCATGGTTTGGCCTCTTAATCAATTTGGCATTCAAATCTGACAACATAAATTATGGTCAAAATTCATGTGAAAATGGTACCTTCAAATATCCTACATATACATATACCCTATATGGAAATATATATCAAAATTTCCCACTCCCATAACTCGATCAAAACTCAACCGATGTTCAAATGGTTTGGCTTTTTGTCCATGGTTTGACCTCATTATCAATTTGGCATTCAAATCTGACAACATAAATTTTGGTTAAAATTCATGTGAAAATGGTACCTTCAAATATCCTACATATACATATATCCTATATATCAAAATTTCCCACTCCCATAACTCGGTCAAAAGTCAACCGATTTTCAAAAGGTTTGGCTTTTTATCCATGGTTTGGCCTCTTGATCAATTTGGCATTCAAATCTGACAACATAAATTTTGGTCAAAATTCATGTGAAAATGGTACCTTCAAATATCCTACATATACATATATCCTATATGGAGATATAGGTAACAATTTCCCACTCCCATAACTCGGTCAAAACTCAACCGATTTTCAAAAGGTTTGGCTCCTTGTGCATGGTTTGGCCTCTTAATCAATTTGGCATTCAAATCTGACAACATTAATTTTGGTCAAAATTCATGTGAAAATGGTGCCCTCAAATATCCTACATATGCATATACCCTATATGGAAATAAATATCAAAATTTCCCACTCCCATAACTCTGTCAAAACTCAACCGATTTTCAAAAGGTTTGGCTTTTTGTGCATGGTTTGGCCTGTTAATCAATTTGGCATTCAAATCTGACAACATAAATTTTGGTCAAAATTCATGTGAAAATGGTACCCTCAAATATCCTACATATACATATACCCTATATGGAAATAAATATCAAAATTTCCCACTCCCATAACTCGGTCAAAACTCAACCGATTTTCAAAAGGTTTGGCTTTTTGTGCATGGTTTGGCCTGTTAATCAATTTGGCATTCAAATCTGACAACATAAATTTTGGTCACAATTCATGTGAAAATGGTACCTTCAAATATCCTACATATACATATACCCTATATGGAAATAAATATCAAAATTTCCCACTCCCATAACTCGGTCAAAACTCAACCGATTTTCAAAAGGTTTGGCTTTTTTTCCATGGGTTGGCCTCTTAATCAATTTGGCATTCAAATCTGACAACATAAATTTTGGTCAAAATTCATGTCTAAATGGTACCTTCAAATATCCTACATATACATATATCCTATATATCAAAATTTCCCACTCCCATAACTCGGTCAAAAGTCAACCGATTTTCAAAAGGTTTGGCTTTTTGTGCATGGTTTGGCCTCTTAATCAATTTGGCATTCAAATCTGACAACATAAATTTTGGTCAAAATTCATGTGAAAATGGTACCCTCAAATATCCTACATATGCATATATCCTATATGGAGATATAGGTAAAAATTTCCCACTCCCATAACTCGGTCAAAACTCAACCGATTTTCAAAAGGTTTGGCTTTTTGTCCATGGTTTGGCCTCTTAATCAATTTGGCATTCAAATCTGACAACATAAATTTTGGTCAAAATTCATGTCTAAATGGTACCTTCAAATATCCTACATATACATATATCCTATATATCAAAATTTCCCACTCCCATAACTCGGTCAAAACTCAACCGATTTTCAAAAGGTTTGGCTTTTTGTCCATGGTTTGGCCTCTTAATCAATTTGGCATTCAAATCTGACAACATTAATTTTGGTCACAATTCATGTGAAAATGGTACCCTCAAATATCCTACATATACATATACCCTATATGGAAGTATATATCAAAATTTCCCACTCCCGTAACTCGGTCAAAACTCAAGCAATTTTCAAAAGGTTTGGCTTTTTGTCCTTGGTTTGGCCTCATTATCAATTTGGCATTCAAATCTGACAACATAAATTTTGGTCAAAATTTATGTGAAAATGGTACCCTCATATCCTACATATATGTACATATACCCTATATGGAAATGTATGTCAAAATTTCCCACTCCCATAACTCGGTCAAAACTCAACCAATTTTCAAAAGGTTTGGCTTTTTGTCAATTTTTTGACGTCATTATCAACTTGGCATTCAAATCTGACAACATTAATTTTGGTCACAATTCATGTGAAAATGGTACCCTCAAATATCCTACATATACATATATCCTATAGGTCAATATTTTCCACTCCCATAACTCGATCAAAACTCAACCGATTTTCAAAAGGTTTGGCTTTTTGTGCATGGTTTGGCCTCATTATCAATTTGGTATTCAAATCTGACAACATTAATTTTGGTCAAAATTTATGTGAAAATGTTAGCCTCAAATATCCTATATAGACATATGAAATGACTTCGTCAAAGCGTCGAACTAACAAGTGGCTGGCTTGAATTCAGCAGCATTTTTGGGCTTTTCTAATTATTTATTTTTTTTTGCTGGTATTCACGAACAAAAACAAGAATAATTAATAAAAAATAAAAAAAGAACAATGAAGTATTCGAACATGTTGTCGTATATGTGTGAAGTTACAAAAACATTGTCAGAACTACACTTATATTTTCGCTATAATTTTTTTGATTATATATATTTTTAGCGTACAATCAGAATTATGCCTCAACTTTGAACAAATTTATTTCAGCTCGGATGAATTTAGTTATGCTAAATGGAAAAGTGTATGCAACCAAATTATAGGTTAGCTATAGTTAATTATTATTAGGAATATTTAGTGGATAACTAACCTATGTTTAGCCATGGCTAGTTATTCCACATGTTAAATAAAATGACTGGAATCAGTCCAGACGTATTGCCCGATTTGCATGTTCGGAATTTAGCGACAATTTCCTGCACACATATTTAACTAGAATTTAATGAGCTACTAACTGTTTTCGGCATATATAACATTCACGATTTCTTTTTTTTTTTGTTCGTCAAAGTCACGCAAATTCCGGATCAACAATTGGGCTGAGGCACGCCAAGTTTTTCAGGCTGTTAACTAATTGAAAAGAAGAAACTAACTAATTGAAAAAGTACTCGATTTGAAGATACCCCGTACAGTCGAACTCTGTGCCTTGCAATAATCACAATGGCACATAAAGGATCACACACAGACAAACAAGCACGCATGCTTCTCCCTTCTTAACCCTTACAATAATATATAGAGAATGCCTACTTGAATAACTTCGGCGCTTATAGTCCGATCGTTATGAAATTTTTAGCTCTCTAATATGACATATAAATGTGTGTAAATACCAAGGCCCACGATTGTACCTTTATAAATACTTTGTTTTCTTATTCTTTTACTTTAGGGGAATAGGGAAAAGTATCCAAACAGTGAAATATGTGAAATCTCTTTATGCAAAGCGAAAACTCTTATAAGTTGCGAGCTATGGTACAAATAAATCTGATCTTCTCGTTGATATTCAAAATTCGTTCAAAATGTGTGAACTTTCAATAAAATATACTGATAAATGTATATAAATATAACATAAAATCAAAATGAACTTGATTTGCGCAGGCAATAATTGGATCTGCATTCCAAATTTAAAGCCTTTAGTTATTTTGGGATAAGAGACGTCGTGTTGCACTTGCAAGAACCGTAAGACCCACTTAAGTCCATTCTCAATGGGTGTAGGGTACAAGAAAATGATGCAATTATTCAATGGAAGGGTAACAACAGTCTTCTTATCCAGTCAGACGTATTAACCATGGCTTTAAAGAGCAACAGCTGTTTTAACAAAGCCCAAGTTTTAGCGGGCGAGTTGGCAAACTGGCCACCAGACCTAGACCCAGACAGCCGGTTTTTTCAGCACAACAGCAATCTGGCTTGGTGCCTACTTAAGTGGCTTTTAAGAGCAGAGCAACACAGTCTTGACGCTGCAACCGCCATGTGGACCAAGTGCAGTCGTTTGCTGTGCCTCTGCCTGTGCGTGGGCCAGTGCCTGCTGGTCATTGGCAATCCGTCGGAAACGAATGTGAGCAAGTTCCTCAGGCACTTGGACGTTATACCCGATCTTATAGATGTGGGACCCCAAGAGTTTCTCAATGTAAGATTAGCCCAAATGAAATGAACTCTCGCTAATCTCTAACCCTCTTGTGACCAGGTCACCTACATGGGCAACATACGTGCCGATCGCGGGGTCGAGCTGCAGCCGCTGCAGGTGCGGGATGAGCCGACGGTCCAGTGGATCGCCGGCAAGGATGATTACTATACGCTGCTGATGACCGATCCGGATGTGCCAGAGAAAATGTATCCGCAGCTCAAGGAGTATCTGCACTGGCTGGTCGTCAATATACCTGGCGGCCAAATGTCGCTCGGTGATGTCCGTGTTGGTTATGTGGGCGCCACGCCCCCCAAAGGCAGTGGGCTACATCGTTACGTGTTTCTGCTGTACAAGCAGCCGGATTATCTAAACTTCGACATCGAACATGTGCCCAAGCACAGCGAGAGCAGCCGCATCAAATTCAGTACCCGACAATTTGTGCGCAAGTATAATCTAGGCTTCCCCCTGGCTGGCAATTTCTTTACCAGCGAGTGGAGCAAAGATGTGCCGAGCTTGCACAAGGCCTTCCAGACCAATGGAGAGACGTTGTCGTTTTAGGTAATCAGCAATGCCCCAGCTCTTGGCCGGTTTTGTTGGATTGCCCAAGATGCGCATAAATTAAGCTAAAGCTAAGCTGCGATATCAGCTTATTGTCAAATCGTACACTGTAAATAAATTGTCACAAACATATGGCCTGACAGTTCTATCGAAATCGAATTTTTCACTTGGAATATTCAACTCAACTATGGCTGAGGCCGTCGAGTCCTTTGCCAAGCACAAGATTGTGCCCGATGTGGTGCAGGTGGCGCCCATGAAACTGCTCAAGGTAGGCTGACCCGATTCCTGGCCACAAAAACTGACCACCTGCTGGCTGCCTTTTAGGTGACCTATGCGGGCGGCCTGGACGTGAACAATGGCAACGAACTGACGCCCACCCAGGTGAAGAGCGCCCCACAGCTGGAGTGGTCCACCGAACCGGATGCCCTCTATACGGTGCTGCTCACCGATCCGGATGCGCCCAGCCGCAAGGAGCCCAAGTTTCGTGAATGGCATCATTGGCTGGTCGTCAATGTGCCCGGCACACAGATCGACAAAGGCGAAGTGCTCAGCGCCTATGTGGGCTCCGGGCCGCCACAGGGCACCGGACTGCATCGCTATGTCTTTCTGATCTTCAAGCAGCCGCAGAAGCTGTCCTGCAATGAGCCGCGCATACCCAAGACGAGCGGCGACAAGCGCGGCAAATTTAATACCATCAAATTTGCCAGCAAATACCAGCTGGGCAATCCCATTGCCGGCAATTTCTACCAGGCACAGTGGGACAATTATGTGCCCAAGTTGTACAAACAGCTGTCGGGCAAATGATATTATTATATGCTCTTCTGTTTTTTGCTTGTGCTAAATGAGCAAGTGCATACGTTAATTAACATAACAAATTTGCGTGCATTCAAATATGTGTCATTAAATAGATTTCCCGGAACGTTCGGCCCCAGCTAACAGCTGCCAGCGCCAGCGATTTATAAGCCCAGATTCAAGTCAAACGAGTTTCAGTTGTTCGCAGAGCGCGTCGACGAGCAGGTCATATTTCAGCCTGGACTCTATTTGTATACACAAAACGGGTATATTCGTTCTGTCCAACTGTTTGTCTGTCTGTGTGAATGTAAGCTCTTGTCGTCGCTTTTCACGTTACAAACTTCACTTTGTTCAAATATTCGTTCATTGTGTACAAATTATGTGACTACGCCCACTGACAAAATTGTGTGTACATATATTTTGTACGGTTTTCGAGAGGATTACGCATTAGCTGCTCTAAAGAGCAAGCTATAAGTACGGGAGTAGGTGTCTCTCAACCCACATGGAGCTCGTGACAAATGGCCAAAGTTTGTATCTTATACTACGAACTACGGATAAATAGCTCCACAGTTCGGATATAGCCTGCCTTGAGCTGTTATTGAACATTGCGCAGTCAGCTTTGTCAGACTGCAACATTGCCAGTTGTTAACTTTAATTAAATTAGTTTCGCTTTTTTTACGCTCCATTTTGGTTTAGCTAGAAAAATGTTGCGGCTTGCTGTGGCAATTGCCAGCATTCTGGCCGTGCACAGCTCTACGGTGAACGATGCATTCAATTGGCACAAGGTGGTGCCGGATGTGATACCGGAGCCACCGCCCTATTTGCTTAAGGTGCGCCAACAAAACGCAATAAAGGGTGTACAACTTAAACAAAGGCCTAAAACTTACCGTTTGCAGGTCAGCTACGATAATCGTCTGTCGGTTAAGGATGGGGACATAGTTACACCCACACAGGTTATGCATAAGCCCGTGGTGGAGTGGATGGCCGAGCCGGATACATACTACACGCTTATGATGGTCGATCCGGATGCGCCCAGCCGTTCTGAGCCCAGGCTGCGCGAATTCAAGCACTGGCTGGTAATCAATATACCCGGCAACGATGTGGACAAGGGGGATGCGCTCGCCGATTATGTGGGCTCGGGTCCGCCAAAGGATACGGGACTGCATCGATATGTATTTCTGGTATTCAAGCAGCCGAAAAAGCTGAACATCAGCGGATCGCGCGTTAGCAACAAATCACGTCGCGGCCGGACCAAATTCCATGCCTACAAATTTGCGGCGCATCATCATCTGGGCGATCCCGTGGCTGGGACCTTCTATCAGGCGGAATACGACGACTATGTGCCCATTTTGCACAGTCAGCTGAAGAACAACTGAATGCCGTGACAGCAACGTTTGTTTAATATGAATTGGTTTTATTGTTTATTATTATGAGTTTCTGCTGCCGTCTATTTGCCCGCCGCCGTGGCAAGTGGATTGCGCAGCACCAAAATAACAGAATCACCGCGCAGAAACATTTTCGATATGAAGCGATCTTTGTTAACGGGTTTCACCTTCTTTTTGCCCTTGCCCGTGCGCGGCAGCTCCGTCCACATCTCCTTCACATTCTCCAAAACCATGTTGCAATGGCGATCGAAGGCTTTGACGCGGCCGAGCAACTTTTTGTTGTTGCGGCAATTGATGAGTACCTGTGTGTTGTTTTTAACCGACTGTGTCAGCACCGAGAGTGGTCCGGTGTTGAACTCCTCCTCCTCCTGGCGGGCCAGCTCCTCCGGCGTCAGTTCGGATTTCGGTTTAACGAGAGCCCTGCGAAAAATTGCAGTTCAAGTTTTGTTTGGTACAACAACAACAAGAACAACGGGACATGTCGGCCGCACATGTTGCCGCTGCTTTGCAGGCGCTTTGCGCAATGAAACTTACATGTTGGTGGGTTTATGGCAGCTTATTTGTTACAAATGCGAATCGTGTCTAAACAATTTATGCAGTAAATTAATATTATTGACCAAAACGTTTGCGCCTCGCGGCTTCTTTTCCGTGCTTAAAAAATGCTATATTAACTATCGATTGCCACTATCGATAAGCGCACAAATCTCACTGACGCGCATTAAAGCGTTGCCACCTGGCACGAAATGCAGCCATTTCGAATTCTGTTGTTCGATTAACATCGTTTAAAGGTGCAAAAACACTTGTAACAATATACAAAGTCTAAAGTAGCCGCACTTACCAGTCTAAAATGTTTCCAAAACAAGTAATTCGCTGCATTGCTCAGCTGTCTTCCCATACGTGTTGTGGTACTTTAACGCTTATCACATACGGTCACACTGCACTCACCATTTGTTATTGTCTGCTTAAATCGAGGTAAGCTTTTGGCGGATGGCATGGCAGAGGCAAGCGCCGCTAAGAAGCCCAAGATGACCACAGATGAAGAGCCAGCCATCAACTGCGCCCACTGGGTGCAGCGCAAGAAACGCTACTGCAAAATGACACCGAACAAGGGCAGTTTATTTTGTGGAGCACACGAGCCGCCAACAGAGCCAAGCGCAAAGAACGCGGACACGGAGCGCATACCCTGTCCACTAGATCCCAAGCATACGGTCTTCAAACGCAAGCTAGCCAAACATTTAAGCATATGCAATGCCCGCGATCAAGTCAGCACATTGCCCTATTTACACAAAAATATCAATGCTGGCGAGGAACTGGAGCCTGGCAGGCAGCAGGAGCTGAGCGACTACGAGAAGCTGAAACTGCACGAGCTGGAGGATGCAGAGTTCTATGCCGTCATAGAGAAAGTGCAGCAGCTCTACGAAACACACATAGCCGGCAACATTGAGCAGCTGCAGCTGCAGCATGCAACGCTGGAGGAGCCGCTCAGCCACAGCGAGTTTGGCCCGGAGACGCGCAAGCACCTGGTGCAAACATCTGCCTTGCTGGGCATACTGGAGCAGGATAAGCAGTTGAGCGACAACACCAGCTATATTGAATTCGGAGCTGGCAAGGGCCAGCTGGCGTTCTATCTGGCGACGGCGCTCGACACGCAACAGTTGGCCAACTCACAGCTGGTGCTGGTGGATCGCCTCTCGCTGCGCCACAAGAAGGACAACAAGCTGGCCAACAAGCAGCTGGTGCAACGCATACGCGCCGATATTGCAGACCTCAAGCTGTCGCAGCTGCCGGAGCTGCAACGCACCCAGCGCAATGTGGCGCTATCGAAGCATCTGTGTGGCGCCGCAACGGATCTGACCCTGCGCTGCGTGCTAGGCGACGCAGCGTGCACCACGAACTACATATTGATTGCCCTGTGCTGCCATCATCGTTGCTCGTGGCGCTCCTACGTGGGCAAGCAGTGGCTGCAGGCGGCGGGCGTCACACCGCGCGAGTTTGTTATCATCACCAAGATGGTTAGCTGGGCCGTGTGTGGCAGCGGCATGAGTCGCGAGCGTCGCAAGGCCCTGGCGGAGGCCACGCGGGCAGAACAGCCGCCACAGGAGCCCACTCAGAGATTGGGCCGCGAACAGCGCGAACTGATTGGCTATCAGTGCAAGCGCATCCTGGACCACGGACGACTGGAGCACCTGCGGGCGAATGGCTACCAAGCGTCGCTCAAGTTCTACGTGCCGCGCGATGTTACCTTGGAGAATGTGGTGCTCTTGGCCAAACGCGACAACATTAAGTGCAATAAAGCCTCATGATAATCTATTACTAGATTTGAAAAATCAACAAATCAAGAACTGGTTGCTTATTCAATTAAAGTTCCTTTATTATTATAAGAATCAAGTACTTAATTGCTTAACCTAAAACAAGCATAAATTAAGTACTTCACCTTTTAAGTATTCCCGTGAGGGCGGCAAACTAATTTTTGTTTAATTTTATTGCGCTAATCTGCACAATGCCGGAAAAATACGAATCAGCTGTTTTTGCTTCCAATCAAACGGTCTTCCAGTGTATACACAATTATTGTTTTTTTCTTAGCCAGGGCTGCACAACAGTGCGAACAGCTGTTGGTGAGTCAGTATTTGGAAAACAATTTCGCCCCGTTAATATTGAATTGCGCTAGAAAATTAATTGTAATCAATTTGTGCTGCGAAAATGGCTAACGAAATGGCGCACAAAATGAAGGCCATCAAATGCCCCACAGACGAACTATCGAAGACCAACAAGGCGATCGTTAATATCGCCGATTTCACCGAGGAAGTAAAGTCAGTTTCTGTTTCTGTTTCTGTTTTTGTTTGTTCAGTTTTGCTTTATTTCTGTGCGTGCAAAATGACGCCAGCTCAATGTATGTGGGCGTCTCCTTTGGAGTGAGAGTAATTCTTTTGTGTTTCGCTGATTCACTGACAGATATGTGGACATCTCGCCAGGACCTGGACAGCATTATATATTTGCGCTGGAGAAGATTGTCGATCTGCCACGTGGACATGTGGGTTTCTCACTGGTGCACCGCAAATGGGCCTCGCTCTCCATTAACCAGGAGATCGATGTGCGTCCATATCGCTTCGATGCCAGCTCCGACATTGTTACGTCCGTTTCCTTTGAGACGGACTTTCTGCAAAAGAAGATCAACACCCAGGAGCCCTACGATTCGGATGAAATGGCCAAGGAGTTCATCATGAAGTTTGCCGGCATGGCCCTGACGGTAGGCCAGACACTGGTCTTTGAATTCAAGGACATGAAATTGCTTGGTTTGGCTGTAAAGACGCTCGAAGCCGTCGATCCCAGAACTGTTGGTGACGGCAAGGAGCCAAAGACGCGCAACGTCCGCTTTGGCCGTGTCCTGGGCAACACTGTGGTGCAATTCGAGAAGGCCGAGAACTCTGTGCTGAATCTGACGGGCAGATCCAAAGGTAAAATTGTGCGACAGTCTATCATAAATCCGGACTGGGACTTTGGCAAAATGGGCATTGGCGGCCTGGACAATGAATTCAATGCCATCTTTAGACGTGCCTTCGCCTCGCGCGTCTTTCCGCCCGAGCTGGTCGAGCAGTTGGGCATCAAGCATGTGAAGGGCATATTACTCTACGGACCGCCTGGCACGGGCAAAACTTTGATGGCCCGACAGATTGGAACCATGCTGAATGCGCGTGAGCCCAAGATTGTGAACGGACCGCAGATCCTAGACAAATATGTGGGCGAATCAGAGGCCAACATACGCCGTCTGTTCGCCGATGCCGAGGAGGAGGAGAAGCGTCTCGGGCCGAACAGCGGACTGCACATTGTCATCTTCGATGAGATCGACGCCATTTGCAAGGCGCGCGGCTCTGTGGCGGGCAACAGTGGCGTCCACGACACCGTGGTCAATCAGCTGCTGGCCAAGATTGATGGCGTGGAGCAGCTGAACAACATACTGGTCATTGGCATGACCAATCGCAGGGATATGATCGATGAGGCGCTGCTTCGACCCGGCCGCCTTGAGGTTCAAATGGAAATCAGTCTGCCCGATGAGAAGGGACGCGTTCAGATTCTCGACATACACACGAAACGTATGCGCGAATTCAATAAGATTGCCAGCGATGTGGATAATAAGGAGATTGCGGCATGCACCAAGAACTTCAGCGGCGCCGAGCTGGAGGGTCTGGTGCGTGCCGCCCAGTCCACGGCCATGAATCGTCTGATCAAGGCCGATGCCAAGGTTCATGTGGATCCCGAAGCCATGGAAAAGTTGAAGGTCACACGCTCCGACTTTATGCATGCCTTGGAAAATGATATAAAGCCCGCATTCGGTGCGGCACAGGAAATGATCGAGAATATGCTCGCGCGTGGCGTCATCCACTGGGGCCAGCCGGTGACCAGCGTGCTGGAGGATGGCATGCTATACGTGCAGCAAGCGAAGGCCACAGAAAGCTCAGGTCTGGTCTCGGTGCTCATTGAGGGTGCGCCCAACTCCGGCAAATCGGCGCTGGCCGCCAATCTGGCCAAGATGAGCAACTTTCCCTTTGTCAAGGTGTGCTCGCCCGAGGATATGGTGGGCTTCACCGAGTCCGCCAAGTGCTTGCACATACGCAAGATATTCGATGATGCCTACCGCTCCACGCTCAGTTGCATTGTGGTGGACAATGTGGAGCGTCTGCTGGACTATGGACCCATTGGACCGCGCTACTCCAACCTGACGCTGCAGGCATTGCTTGTGCTGCTCAAGAAACAGCCACCGAAGGGCCGCAAGCTGCTCGTCCTGTGCACCTCCAGCCGGCGTCAGGTGCTCGAGGAAATGGAAATGCTCTCAGCATTCACCTCCGTCCTGCATGTATCCAATCTGTCCAGTCCCGATCATGTGCTCACCGTGCTGGAAGACTCGGATCTGTTCAGCCCCGAAGAGTTGCAAGTAATTGCTAGAAAAATTAGCGGCAAGCGTGTCTGGATTGGCATCAAGAAGCTGCTGGCATTAATTGACATGGTGCGGCAATCGGAGCCGGAATATCGGGTTATCAAGTTCCTTACCAAAATGGAGGAGGAGGGCGGCCTGGAGATGATGGCGAGACCGCAGTAGCTACCGCCCGTACTGGAACTGAAAATGTCAGTCGTGGAGCTCAACGATGCTTTCTGAAGCGTGTCCAACGAATTAGCTCGAATAGAGATTTGTAATACATTTTATAACGCAACCGACCACAAAACCAGAGCTAGAAACAAACACAGAGCCGACCAATTATGTGAATTAAACAACAACAAAAAAAAAACAAAAAAGAATAGAAAACAAAGTTTATTAACATTCCGCACAGAACCCAACGACTAGTCCCCTTGAGCCTTGCCGAATCCTTGTCAAATCCTTGGCATATTCCTGACTAACAGATAGTTAAATAGTTAATACGGAACCCTTCCATATGTATTTATATATACGATATTCGTTGGAAACCTCTATTGATGTCTATTTGTTTGTTAAATATTTACATTTTTTTTTTTTTGTCTATGTAAGCACAAAATAATAGTTCCAGGGACCGTAACAATTGCGTCAAATTATTTATTATCAGAGATGACGAAAGAATTAAACATAATTTGCCAATTTGTGAAATATAATTAGAGTATAAAAATAATTTAAATTTCTAATTTTAATTATACATTGCCTAATACTAATTTTAATATATGAAAATTGTAATTAGATATCTATATTTATTTGCAACCTTTCGGTCCCTGCCGCCTAGGGATTGTTATCCCTATATGCCTCGCTGTTAAGTTCAAAGTGTAAAGGATTAATATATTATACACAAACTATTTGATGGAAGCAAACATTATTGAAAGACAACTTATAATCAATTTATATTAATGTTTAATTGTCTATTTATGTATATTGAATGTATTTGGACTGTAATTTGGAGAGATTTCTCACATTTTATATAAGCACATCGACTCCTTTGGTCGTCTTGATAAAGCGCCGCCACAGCATGCTGCGGCCATTTTGGGTACTAACCGATTTACACTGCACAAAAGTAGACTATGAAAATCGGAATCTCAATTGGAAATTGGAGACATGCCAAATATGTTCCAGAGATTGTAATTCCATATTGAAGCGTTAAATAGGGCGTAGAAAAACGCAAGTATTTTTTTTTTTTTTTTTGAAATGTATTCTAAACGTTTTTGAGTGCAGCGAAGACGAAAACAAGAATAATGCATACTTGTGTGGGAAAAAAGAAAGAAAGAATGAAATAAATGCCAGATTATTGAATTAAAATAAAAATATAACAAAATTGCATAAAAATAAAAAATTACAGAAAATAAGTATCGAATTTGTTAAGTACAGTGAGATCTCCATCAACGAGAGCTTAAGTTGAGAATATTCTTAGTTCCTGTATTTTTCTTGACATCCTTCCTGTTAAAAAGACGCGGACAAAGAGAGCTTTCACCGAATATGGTTTCCGTAAGCGAGAGTCGAAACATTGCATTTAAATTATGTAGCTTAGAAAATAATGTTACAGAAAATAAATTCAAAAACGATGCAAACTTTGTGAAAATGTATTTACATGTTATTATAAACTAAAGCATAATAAACAGCATGTATTATGTGTGAGAATATTTATTTTGCGTCAACAAAATTGTAATGCTATATAAATCATAACATCGGACTAACGAGTGAAAGGTCGCCGATTCAAATCCCGCAAACAAATGTTATTGCTTAAAATGATTCATTTGACCCGAACAACGCCGGGTAATTCATCTAGTCTGTTGTAAATGCATTAAAGAACGTCTTGACATTCTTGAACTTGACTCGGGCGCCAATCATGTGGAGCAACAAATCAGAGCCAAATTGCGCAGACCCCATTTCCAGACGTCCAACTCGATCAGCTGTTGGGGAGACGCCATCGTGGGGCGACCATCGACCAGCGACAAGCTGACCCGCCACATTGGCCACTGACCAGACCGATCAGAGCCGGCCAGCTATGTAGTATGTAATTTGAATAAATGATTTATAATGTAAACATTTTAACGGGCCACCGAGTCGTATACGTAATATATGTAGATTTCTTATTTATGTATTGTAATTGATATATGTCGCTAATTGCGCGCGACGCCCATTTGACGCGCACATATGTAGCTCCATTGGCTCGGATTGGATCGGGCTGGTGAGCGCCAGCTTATCTAAGGAATCCTTGTTGTTCTTGTGGCTCCGGCGCGACAGAGTGCCAGCTGCAAGCTGCATATGGTGCTTATTAACTAATTAAAACTGCATATTTTCCGAGATGCAAAATTAATTCCTATAGAATGGCACAATTAGGCATTCGACGTGCATAAGATCAGGTAATTGCTCCCCCCTCCCTACCCCCGCTCGGTGCAGGCAACCGTGTCACGTTGACGCACGGCCAAAAAGCTAAGCCCCCAACTTCCACCCAAATATCTGGAAGTCCGGCATTCATCAAGGTGCCGCGTCATCGGGCAGCGTGCGCGCACGTATGCAAATCTTCATGACGAAAGTCCAGTCGGACAAAGTTCAGTGACCGCAGATACCTCCCCAGCTCCCCACCTCCCCACCTCCCCACCTCCCACCTCCCACCACCCAAAAAAAAAGCATAAAAAAAAAATTGAACGTCAAGTGATACCAAAATGAAATTTTCATTCAAGCGCTGCGTCGCCTCTTTAAAAATAAAATGCGAAACTTTTACAAAAGTCGAAGTTTTGTTTTTGTTTTGTACCCATTGAAAAGGTGTTAAGACGGGTATGATGGTTTGCTCGAAAAGCATGCAACAAGCAAAAGTCACCTTTAGCTAGATTTATTTATATATATTATCGATCAGAGCAATAAGCTGAATCGATCTGATGCGACCTGAAATATTTTATAAATATTCTCCCATATTATACGCAGCAAGAGTTTAGCTTTCTTTCGATATCGTCTCCCAATTTAATATCGATATATATATACATTTTGAGAAATGTTTTTTATAGCATAAATAGCATATAAGAGTAACAGAGCCTCCCATAGTAAACTAGGTTAAAATAATTTTAAATACCTCTACCCCTTCCCCCACAAAAAGAAAGGTTCCAATCTCTTTGACAACAACTTGGTATCTGCTAGTCGGGCACTCTTCACTAGAGCACTTTTACTTGTTTTTACTAATTGAAGGCGAGGGGGTGGTGCTCGCACTTGTCTGCTAAAGCTGCAGCCAAAGCTACCAAAGCCGCCCCCCCCCCCACCACCCCCTCGCAGTCACGCCCCCTCGCAACACTCTGAAACCGGCTGCGCTTATTGTTGTTGTTGTTGTTGTTGTTGTTGCTGTTAAAAGCTCAAATGCCGGCAGCAAAGGTTCGATTTCACTTTCGCACGCTGTCGCTGACGTCGCGAGTTGCTGGCGCTACAGCCGGCTGGAGGGTGGCGGGCGCGGGGGCGGGTGCTGACTGTTGGAGGGGGGGGGGGGGGGGCATCGCCGTGTAACAGGGGCAAATGCGCTGGGGTCTGGGTCTGTCTGGGGTTCAGGTTTGCGAGCCGGCCTCTGTCTGCTCTCACTGCTTTCTTTCAAATAGAGCTCGCAGCATCCGATTTATGGCTCTCCCTCTCTCTCTCTCTCTCTCTCTCTCTCCTCCTCTGTCTGACCGGATCTGCAGCACTTTGTCAGGAACCGGCTAATTGCGCACCAGGCCAGAAGAAGGAACAAAAGTCAAATACTTTTTACTCAAATAAAGCAAGAAATTGTTTAAACAGAGAAAAGTGTTCCTATATTAATAACCCTTTTCCTGGCTCGCAAAATTATTAAATAGTCTAAGAAACTTTTTACTTAGTTTAAAAAGGTTTTTATTTATATTTTTTCAAGTAAACTTTTAAGTTTTTCAAGCTTGTTTTTTATTAATTATTTATTTTATTCGTATTTATCATTATTATTATTATTCCTCTGTCAAAATATTGACCTGAGCATAAGGTTCCACGTTTAATATGCTTATTTAAAGTATATAAATTCTTATAATAAGCATATTGTTCTTAATTTTAAATAATGAACCTAATATAGCCACTTCTCACATTTCTCTCTGACTAATTTTTGGACTCAAGAGCCAAACTCTCCCATGTTCCCGTAAAGGCTATATTTAGAGTTATCTGGCTAAAATTACAGCTTTTTAGCTGGCATGCACAGGTATGTGTGTGTGTGTGCGTGTGTGTGTGTGTGTGTGTGTGTAGCTATATATAATGTCTAAATAAAAGCAAACATCATGCAAAATCTTCCTGCATTACACAAACGCGGAAGATTTTCTTGCTTTAATACTTGTACTCGCACATTTCATGGATTTTCCAGTGCTGACTGCATTTTCATGCCATTTCCATGTATGTATCTGTGTATCTATGTATCTGTATCTATGTATCTGTGTATCTGTGTGTGAGCATGTGAAACTAACAGTTAAATTAGCAGTTGCATTTTTTTCTGTTTTTTTTTTTTTTTTTTTTTTTTTTTGCATGGCGCTTCACGGCTCTGACGCTACAATTTTACAGTGCGGCCCGAAACTTTGTTTTCTTCATTTTGTTGTTGTTGTTTTTTGTTTTGTTTTCTGCAATTTATAATTAAGTTGCAATTTGGCATGCGAGCCAAGAAGTTGACGGCAGTGCCGGGTCCCAAAACTATTCATGGTATGTCTGAAATTTTCTTGGAACTTGCATGCGTATTAGTCATCAAATTGATATGGATAAAGTATTAAAAATAATTGCATTATATTATTTCGTTTATAGAAGAACAAAAAAAAAAATACCATGACTTAACCCTTTGCTGGTGCCAATATTGAATAAACTTTAAGTTGTGCGAGAAAAAAATATTTAAACAGAGCACGAAAATAAACTTATTTTATTTATAACCAAAAACAATTTTTTTACAATTTTTTTTCATAAATATTATATTTATTTAAAAACAATAATATTATTATAGTTTTTCATTTAATTCAACTCTCATGGGTTAAACCTATTTTATGTGCATTTGTGGCACAACCCACAAGTTTACAAAAACTTAAAAAGCAAAAAAAAAAAAAAAACATCACCAAATCGTCTCAGAATCAGGCAAAACAAATCAAAACTCTGCCAACTTGAGGTGAGGTAAAAAAAAATCATCGAATGCGGGAACTGCAAAGCAATCCGTGGAAATGTTTGCCGCACGCGATCGAGACATTCGCATTTCATTTCGATTCATTGATACACTCGCCACGGCAACAGCAGAACTTGGAGCAGCAGCAGCAGCAGCAAAAACTCTCGGTGCCAAATTAAATAATACGAGCTCCCTGTTCCTTGTTATTATTATATTGTATTCCACCCTTTTAGTTTTTTGCGTGCGGTGCGTCGTATTTTTTCTCAGTTTGCATACCCTAAACGCATTGAAGGTAGGCTAAAAGGGTATGCTGGCTTTGGGCACGTGTATGTAACAGAAAGTAAGAGGTACAGGGATTCCATAGGGACATATATATATTCTTGACCAGGACAGTCTGTATAAATGCTTCGATCTCAGAAACGTAAAACTAAGATTACTTAAATTTAAAATAAATGTTATTCTATAGACAGGATGAGTTTATCATTTATTTTTACATATATCCTTCCATAAAATCATTAAATATTCATTTTGAGACATGATTTTAAAAGCTAAGCTCGAAGATTTATTGGATATATTTCCAATATTTCCAATATTTCCAGAAATACTTAAAGTTATACCCAACTTTGGTATATGCTCATTTTTGTTTGCTCTATTTAAGTCCTGAAAATTTCATAAAGATCGGACTATAAACACTCGAGTTACTACAGGTTGCAATTTTCAAATATAGATTGGGTTCAAGGAAAGAAAAAGAAAATCCTCAGCATAAAGTGCGTAAAGATTGACAAAACATAAATCATATAAGAAACAACAACAAAATGTTTAAAAGGAAACTAGTTCATTAGCAACAACTTTTGGCATTGAAAGTTAGGGTATCTGCTAGGCGACTAACTCAATGAAACCCATTTTTTTGTGTGTGTGTGCCATATTCTTAGGAATTCCTTGGCACAATCCAAACCAGTCGCAAGATCAATCAGTGTGCCATCAGCGCTTGTGATCTTGATCTGCGACTGCGTCACTCGCTCTCACTCTCCCCCTCTCTCTCTCTTTTTCGCACCCTCTCTCTTTCTCGCTCGCTCGCTCGTGGCGTGTTGACTTCTGGCAGCGCGTCGTAGTTCACTTTCTTTTGAATCCGTATCCTCGACAGCTGTGGGCTGGGGCGGCACGTGTCTAGCGCTTCGGCTTTCTTCACTTTCCCGGTCTACTCGGATTACCTAGCCGCAACCCTTTGCGAATGGGTTCACCTGGCCACGCCCACAAGCCATTAGGGCGCACACTTACAGCAGGCGGATATTGAATACGATGTCTTTCACTTCCTTTGACGCAATTTGCGTCGTTTTTTTTTTTTTTTTGTAGATCGAATGTGACTCTCAATTCGGAACGGAGACGACATCTGTGTTCATTGCGTTTCACTTTTCATCAAACTTATTAATTTGTTTGATCATAATTAAAGCGAATTTGATATTTCCGGTTGGTTCAATGAACCCAATGGCCAGAATCCTTGAACTTCTTTCTGGTCAGACAATATAAATATTTTTGTATACTCGTATTGCCAATAATCTATTTGAAACAAAGAACGACGAGCGCCCTTCTTGGCGGCACCCTCACAAAATTATTGACCACAGCCACAAGAAATGAAAAAACCGCCAGTCAAAAATAAAATGTGAAAAAAAAATCAACTTAAAACAGAAACTGTCCGATTTGTGAGCGCAGTCTGAGTCTGTCTCCTTAAATGCTACCTAAATATTTCTGTTAGAAAGAAAAAGGACTTCTTCTCGATGTGGCTTTTTTTTGCGGCTGCTGCCACATATTTCATTCTAATCAACGTGCTGCCCAAAACATATACTTAATTCCCTTATGATATTTCGGCCTGAACGCTTCGTTTTGCTACGAAAATTGCATTTAAACGCTTATTATGCGCTTTTTATTTGCAACCCATACTTAGGCAACGCCCCGTTTCGGGCCAAGTCATGCAAACACAATATATCATAGCGCAATACAGAGGCATGAGTACTACATCTATCCAAAGCTAGGAAGCTGAAACTCTTTTAGTTGTGGGTGCAAGTGGCCGCTAGGATGCTGAGTGGAACTGAAAAGTTCCACCCACAAGTGTGGAAAACGCACGGAAATCAGTTACACCCATTTATTTTCATTTTATTCATTTTAATAATGTTTCAGGCTTTTCGAAAAACTACTTTTCCTGAGTGTTAAACAATCACAAAAAGAGGTTACATATCATACATATATTACATATATTAAAATGATGTGGAAAAGGCTAATTTCACCCACAAGCGTGAAATAATCGCGAGAAATAATTGAATACGGTTTTTTTTGTTTACCATTGGCATTTAACTCATTTTAAGATTCTTTGTAAGAATTCATTTAAATGACATTTCACACTTTTCGCAAAATCCACCACTCCTGAGCGGAAAATGGAACTTCCAGCAGCTAGTGTGGAAATCGCAGAAAAATATGATTGGAATTTTTTATTAACATCTGAGCATTATTTTCTTCATTCAAAGATATTTCTACAGATTCAATTGACATGTGTTTTAAAATATAATTTGAGACGTGAAGTTCCAGATAGTAGGAGTTTAGTTAAATCACCCACGGACGGGAAATAGGTGGGAAAAATGAATATCCACTAGGTTTTATATATCTATATATTTATATACAAGTCTTATATACTTGTTTCTTGTATACTGTTTCTATGGCATAGCGGCTGGGCGTCTGGCTTCCTGCTTTAATTAAATTAAATCGTAATATCGTTAGCAAATAAAATAAATTGTTTTCAATTACATAAATGACATGACAAGGCGCTGGTGCTTGACCTCTTTCAATGTGACATTCTTCGCGTTGATTACGTTGAACTTCGGGCTGGAGCAACAACGGCAACTGCAAAGGGCAACAACAGTTGTCAGATAATGCCAATAACATCTGTATATAAACACATACTTACACATATAAGTATATACGCACATACATACAGGCATACTCATACTGGCCATGCGCCCATTGCACTTAATCAAAAAATACGACAAAATCAAAAGTAAACAAAACTGCAGCACAGAACTGACTTAATCGCAAGTCGACAACAACAACAACAACAACAACAACAGCAGTAACAACAACAACATCGAAAATGTCGGGTGCATTGAACACATGAGCTGGCAACAAAGCAGAAATGTAAATCCCATACATATAAATACACATACACACACACATGCACACATATGCACACACACTTACATGCATATATGCATCTTTATATATGCACTTACACACGCGCAAATGCACCGCAAAAATAGTTGCCAACAGCTGTAAATATTTTAAATTTAAAACAACAACAAACATTAAGCCAGATAAACAAAAAAGAGGCAAGAAAATCAAAAAAATATATATATATATAAATAAAATTTCCACAAGGCGCTGCTTAAATACTCTTCGTATACTTGATGAAATAATTTGCATGCATTTATTTAGCGGAAACAACTCATTGAATTACATTAATATCTATTTATTAATATTCATATTAAACGGGGTATTTACGATAGTTGCTAGCTAGCTAGCTAGGCTTCTAGTTATTCGATTGATTGATTTTGCCAGCTCCTACTTCTGCTGCTTTGAAAGCATGTGCAATTGTTGCATATTAGAGTGCGGCCACACTGCCGCTGTTACTGTTACACACTCTGTTAACAAAAACTGCACATAACATTTGTCATAGCATAAAAAAAAACAAACAGACAAACGTTAGCTTAACAGACCTTTCTATGCGATTCTCACAGCAATATGAATATGTTGCTCGTTAGCAGAGCTAGCAAGTTTGAAGCTTTATAAGTTTATTGTTTATTGTTATAATTGTTAGGTTTTGGCTATTTACTAATTATTATAGAAGATCATATGACAATATGCACGAAAATAGCCCAGCATCTGGCTATTTATTCAGCTATTATAAGCTGAGAAAACAACATATCCCAAGAAAAGCAACTATCAAAGCTAGATAAGATTGCCAAAAAGCATGTTCTGGCTTTCTTACGCACTCGCTCTGGAAGAAAGTGCACGAATTGTGATCCTAAATGTTAACGTGGAAAAGACGCAACTTCCACTTAGAAAGTTTAAAAACAGCTTCACAGAGAATGAGGCGCTACCATTCTTTTAAATAATAGTTAACAGGATTATAATAGAATAAACAAAGTGCCATTATCATAAAAGCTACAATTAACACTCCATCAAATATGTGGCGGATCCATTTATCTCTAGCTTTATTGACACTCAAGCTTATTAAAATATTGCTTTTCGAATAAAGCGCCTGCTTTTAATATAGAACACTTTCACGGCTGTAATCACCCTCACACACACCTCAAATCGGAGCTTAGAACACACAATTAACACGATTCAAAGGCATTTGCATAATACAATTTTAATTTTAAAACAATTTGAAGAATTAAATAATCGTCTACTAAACGCGAGCACCCGCTGTCGCCGGCTTTGCCGCTACTCATCTAATGCGAGTGGTTGACCTTGATGTATTGTTCAAAGTTTATTGTCCTTTCAATAGAACACGCTAAATAAAGACACATTTAGCTGGCGAGTGCATATGTTTTATATAAATATATAACAATTTCTGTATATCGTATATGTTTCATCATAAACGTGCATATTTAATTTTTTCCATACCCTGTGATCACAAACTTATTTCAACAGGGTATTATCAGGTTGTGCATGCTCATCAAATAGACAGAAAACAGTAGCTCATATTTGCGTGACAAGTCAAGAGAAAAAGTACATACAATTTGGTGTCTACCAGATGAAGAAAATCTCTTGTTCTTGAACCATCATCTTTAGAAATATCGACAGGATTTTCGATACAGCTCATTATATCCAAATTTATTTGAGGCATACCAAGTTATTGTGATTTATATAATGGAATAAAGTCTATGTGGTATATATATAGTATATTTTTTAAATATCAGGTCAAACTGATCCCATATAAAGCAACACATCTACATTTCCATATACTTGATACGATCTCAAATATGCGTGAATCAAGTTCTGGACGTTTTACTAACATTATCTTTAGCTATATATCATAGCTATTTATGATCTTGATATCTCCAAGCCTTGCAAATTTCAGGAGAATCAAATTAGAAATAGCTAAATTATGGAAACACGAAAAGTTTTAGTTCGGATCAGTGAGATATAGCTCGTAGAGGGTAGCTGGCAGCTGTGCACTCCCCACTAACTAGATCATGCCTGCTTGCTTTATGTACTGCACTAAATAACGCAGCGACGAACTAGTTTCGGAACTGATTCCCGATGCCGAAAATAAAGTGCATATAAAATTAAGTTTTCATATATGTGTATATATATATATATATATATCGACTATATACGGTCGCCTCCAGATGATGCTGTTGGGCTGTTGTCCCAGCATCCGCGTCAGCAGATGCTGACGTTGATTCGATACGATCTGCAACTGTTGGTTGACAGCGTAGAGGTGCGGTTAGGATGGTGGGAGGGGGCGGGCATTGGCTTTATGCAAATTAAACAAGTTTATTGCCAAAATAATAGCCGAGTTGTGTGAGTTGTGGCCAAAAATGCCGCTGCTGCTGCCTCTGCTGGTACCTCTGCTATATTTGCTTTTAATTATTGTTTATTTGCATTTATCCACAGGCATTTGTCAGCTTACATGGGCTTCACTGTAGTCTGCAGCTGGCTTTTCTTATAGTTTAGTTTTTAGTTTATTTTCCAAAATGTTGCGGCTTTTGGGACCTTTCCGCGGCCCCAAACAGTTTTGCTCACTCGGCCAGCATTTGATTAGATAAATTGTTGTTAATTTGTTTGACTTTGAACTTGATTTAAAGCTTGTTTGTTGTCTGAAACGGCAATGCATAGACGACGCCCATAAATCTATGGAGGTGTCTATCGTCCAGATAATGGCTGATGCACTATGCGTTAAACTATATATGCATAAGTTGTGGAATCTGGGACTAAGTCAGGCAGGGGAAGCTCGCTGAAAATAATGTTCGATTCCAGTTGTAGAGCAAATATGATTAACTGGTAGCAATACTTAACAAAAAAGCCTAAAAAATTATTTAAAAAACAAAAATATTATTTAAACAAATTTAACCTTCATTTCTTTATTTTTACATAAGAAAACTGGATTCGAACCGGCGACCTCTCGCTTGTGAGTCTGACGCTCAGACACCTATGAAATACTTGAAATAGTGTTATTAGCACTTATATAGTTTTCATTGCTTTGTCTTGCAATACTAATATTTTCCTTGCAAAAGGCACCTCATTAAGAATGGAAAATAGCAGTCCGGCAGTCAATTAGATATTTAGATATTGGCTAATTAAATTTCCCTGATCTCAACTCTCCCCTTGTCCAAGCCCATTCATAGAAACCAGAGCACTTCATGTTCATGACTAAGGTCAGATTCATAAACAAACCGCATAAACAAGACCCAATTTAGCAGAGCAACACACAAATTGCCGCAATGGCAAAAAAAAAAAAACAAATAAAACAAAATCAAATCAAATGAAATTCGCAAAAGAAATGGAATTGAATCGTTTTTGTGCACACACTTAGCATCGAAGTACTACGTACACGACGAGGCCGCCAAATGTGGTTTTGGGTGTCCGTATCTCTCCCGCCCAGCCCCAGGTGACAAACATCCATTGTCGCAGCTCGTATCTCGTATCAAGTGCACAGATGATGATAAGTCGAGCCAAGCCAAGTCGGATCGAGTCGAGTCGAGTCGAGTCGAGTCCATTTTCAAGGGTTTGCCTTGTCTGGCGTGTCGCATTTGCAGTTTCGCATTGAACTTGAGCGGGGGTAGGGGCGTTGCATGGGCGGGGCAGGGGCCGTTACGAATGCAATCAGGTGCAGCCAATTGTTGCCGGATCTTTGGTTGCAAAGCATAAGCTCGTTAATCAAGTGATGCCAGATGATATCACCGCGTCTTACAATTAGAACGATGCGTTTTCACTTTTCACCCGATCTGCAGATATACATATATAGAGTATATATCAACATCCGGCTAACTGTTGACAGCTGAAAATCGTGATATTTGATGTTTATACTCTGGTGGTATCTTTGATATGGCACATGGCACACGGCATGTCCAATGTTCGAGCCATCATGTTGCCACGTTAACGCCCGTAAAATGTTGTTCATTATGATCGAGCGAGTGGACCGCGAGGGCCTGCTACGATCTATGTACTCTTTAAAATATGCATCGAAACTGTCAGGCATCGAGTACAATACACACTCCCCAACAACAACAACAACAAACGACAATGTGGCTCAATCGTATTAAAGCCATGGCACACAGCAGGTTGACCATGAGAACATGTTATTAAATTACTATAATAATGTATTAAGTATGTAAGAATGTTACAAATGTTAATATGTAGTAATAATTGTAATCGCTTTTGTTGTTGTTGCTATTTTTCTTGTTACATAAATTCAGCATTCGATCGAGTTCGCGTTCGAGATCTTAAGCTGGAACAGCTTCCGTTCTGTTCTACGCACTCTCCGAGGTATCAAAGTCTGAGCCCATTTGACATTCTCATATGCTACGAATGTGTTCAATAATCAATTTGTGTAATCTAGTATATAAGTATGTGTCGCATATATGCATGTGTCGCATTTATGGGTAACTCCATTTGCGTCAGACGCAGCTTAGCTGGATGGGCATTGGATTTGGGGCCGTGTCTGGGCTGAGCTGGGCTGAGCTGGGCTGCGCTAAATTGAGAACAGGTCGCACTGGCTCCAAATTTAAAAAGTGTGCCGACTAAATGAGGGGCACAAATGCGGGGGTACTTGTTGCCGAGCAGTTGACTGGTTTTTGAGCACTTTAATGCCGCTTTCAGCCAACTGCAAGTGCGTCAAGAGGACGCCAATTGATTAAAAATAAATAAATATTAATAGCAGCTCATTCCATTTAATTAAGTACCGATCTTATTACTCTCTGTTTGAGCCATACTTTCATTTATAGTACGCGTATCTCTCTATATAAATATATTCCAGAACAAATTTAAATAATTATTTATATATTTTATTTTTCCATTAATTTGTATTGTATTACTTTTCTTAATGATTTGTTATTGCTTTTGTCCCTATTTAACTTCATTATATTTGCATGCTATTAACTTTGATTCTTTATATAATATATTTTAATCTTTAATACATTTTTTATTTATTTTCTAATTGAATTGTTATTTATTATAATTTGTTTCGTGAATTTATTGATATTTATTTATTTGTATTTTATTTACTTTAAGTTTCTTTTATGTAATTTATCCTTAATTAATTAAATTTACTTTAGTCAAGTTTTTTTTTATTATTTTTATATATTATATAATTTACTTTAATTATCGTTTATTTAAATAACCTTTATTTACTTAACTTTAATTTTTTCTATATTTAATTTACTAAACTAGTTCAAATTTGAATTTCTTTCTAATTTCATAATTTTATTTGTATTTGTTGTTATATATTTATATTTGATTAAATATTTATAATTGCATTGAAATCCTTCCAAAAAAATCCCTTTATATATATATATATATATATATATATATATATATATATATATATATAGTGCATATAGTATGCATAATCCAATCAAATCAATATGCTAATTATTTCATAATTTGCTGTTGTTTTTTTTAAGACTATTTTTGCGGCTTTTTGTGTTATGCAATCAATTTGTTTATTTAATCATTTCAAATTTAATGCGTTTTGTGTTTTTGTACACATGCAGCCAGGCACCATCAGGCATTATTCCAGTTCTCATGTTCTCGGTTCTTAACCAAAATAAAAAAGTAAGAGGTTCTAGGCGGGAGCTCCCGACTAGGGGATACCCTGAACGCTCTTCTTCCAACATCAAATGAATATATATATTCTATTTTGGAAGCTATATGTCAAGTTTGGTGACTCTAGCTCTTATTATTTACCAAAATTGCCCAAAATTGCGATATCGATATCGATTTTTACCGATTACTTGGAAACGGAGTAAGTTATCGATTATCGGAAACAAACTCGATCTGCGCAGGCACTATGAGCACCTACATCTACATTTCGAGTCTTTAGCTCTTATAGGTTCTGAGATCCTTGCGTTCATACATACGGACGGATGGACGGACGGACGGACGGACGGACGGACGGACGGACATGGCTAGATCGATTTTTAATGGGTTCAGGGTATATTTCAGTTAATCACAACGAGTTTAACATGTAAATACTAGATATATATGTGTATGCTCAATAATTTTTAATTAATTGACGTCGCTTTTAGTGTGTGGCAAAAATACTTCAATTTATAGCTACAAATACCGAAAATATTTCCACGGGGCGGGGCGAGTCGACTTTGATATCTAAATTAGCATTTGGCTTTTGTGGCTGATCTTTTTTCATTCTTTCTTTTTTTTTTTTTTTTGTATTTTTGTAGTGTCTGCTCGATTGATTATTTACACAAGTGCTTTAAGGAAAACGTGGGAAATACACTATTCGCAGATGCCCAGTTTTTTTTCATCTATTTATATCTATAAAAAAAAAAACATAAAATTTCAATTTCAGTTTTTATAGCATATTTTTTCTTAATTTTCTATAATTTTTCTATACAAAACATAAAAAGTATTTTGAAATATTAATTAACAAAAGCATAATTTTTTTTTCTAAATAATTCAAATTTTTATATGTTATAACATAAAACCTTCAAAATATTTTTTAATAACTTAAACAATTGTTTATATACATAATTTCTTTCTTTAAGAAATATACTAATTACGTTAAGATTATGCAAAACGCTTTTTGAAACAATATTTTAATTGATTCTAAAAATTTGTTTCATTTTGAAATTTTTCCATTCGATACAAATTGTTTTTTCATCTCGAAATCTTTGAAATTCCACTCAATAAAAATTGTTTATTTATTTGTTTTTTAATTTTTCTCTTTATATTAATAATTTATATATGTTAATGGTTGACTTGTTTTATTTAATGTTAAAATTGCAAATATAACTTTGCAAGATGATCGCGTTCCTTAGAAATTTTTGAACAATTTTCTACATTAAACTTACAGACCTTACAACTAAAATTATTCTAAATAATCCATAAGATATTAAAATATGTCAAAAAGTATTAAAACCTTTCCTAATTAGGGTTATCTTTGAAGTTCTTCTGTGTGTCACAAACTATTGTTTGTCATCCGATAAGAAACCCTTACTCACGTTCTGTTTAGCTGCCGCTCGTAACAAACGTTCGTTTTGGTCTAATATACCCCGTTGCATGTCGGCTGAGCATATGAAAAAGTATGCTAACTACACACTTGGGTGTCTGCAACGTTGTTGGCGCTGTGTGTTGGGTCTGCGCCAAGTCTTTGGGCATTTTCATTAAACATTTATAAGCAAATTATGTCAATTTGTTGGTAAACACAAGCTCGTCGTACGATCGCCGTAAATCAATGCAAATCGATTTTCGAATCGAAACTCAAAATCGATCCACCAAAAGATATACAATTGCACTTTAGTTTAGTTTCGAGCTGACTTTTTGTGTTGCATTTGCATTTGCTGCCCCAGCTCAATTACAGACTCATGAGCAACATGCGGAAGTTGTCATTTGTGTAAGTTGCAGTTGCTGTTGTTATACACGAACCCATTGAAAATTAATCAAAAGGGGTATTATGGTTTTGTGCAAGCGTTTGTGACAGGCAGAAGAAAGCATCGTCGAGTCCAGACGAGGAGTTGGATCGCCTCGTCTGTGTCTCAGGTCATATCGGAAAATAAAGTAGCTACAAACTTGGAATAAGAAATATATATTCTCGCTTACCCATAACAAGCTTATTATATAGATAATATAGCTAAATATTTATTTTTAAGCATTCTTGTGTAACCATAACTCAAAATATGTTAAAAGCTGAACTTGGTATATGGGGCATATTTGCTAGAAAAACTCATTTTCCAAGGCAGAACTTTGGGATGCACATACAGTATGCTGACTTCTTTAAGTATTGCAAATTTCATACAGATCGGACTATAAGCACCGAAGTTATTTGAGAATGCATTCCTCCATAGTGTGGAGCAAAGGCAAGAAGACCTGCCACGCAGGTTAGGTTAGAGTCAGGGTATGTCCCAGTTGGCTTCTTGCGATTGAGCGCAAGCTGCAGGAGTTTTGTTTGTTGGTTTTTGCCTTTTTCTATTTCGGATTTAGCCGTTCGCCGAGCTGGCCAAAAAGGGCGTGTTAGCCGGGGCAGCCCCGTAGTAAGTTAATTTGATTTATAGCGCTGCGACGCCCAATGCCGCTTTTAATCTGCGTAATGCTTCCTGTTCTCTCTCCCTCTCCCTCTCCCTCTTCCTCTCCCCCTCTCTCTCTCTCTCTCTCTCTCTCGCTCCCGCTCTCTCTATGACTGACCGTCTGTGACAAGCCCCGGCTTCAGATCGATCTCATTGAGCCACGTCTATCACAGCGTCTGACATTTGATATTGAACTTGGGCTCCGACTCGCACTTAGCTCCAGCTCTGACTTTGACTTTGGCGTCTAGCATTAAATATTATGTAGTTGTATTCTAATTGAATGTTTATTTATTTATTTTATTATTTATGTTGTCATCGAGTCGCTTATCGTAGGTGGAGTTGTTGCTCTTGTCTGGCGCATTTTTTGCATTAAACGTGTTTCTGCAATTTGTTTACAATTTAAACGTAAATGTTGCTGTCTTTGATTGCGAAACATGCGCAATTGTGTATTTTTCTTTTCATTATTCAAAATGGCTAATACGGTCACAATGGTTTTGAGTAAATTTATGTAACAGGCAGAAGGATGCATCTCCGATCCCATTAAGTACTTATATTCCCGGTCAGCATCAATAGCCGAATCGATCTGGCCAAGTCCATCTGTCTCTCCTTCTGTCCCCCGCCGTCTGTCCGTCCGTATGCATAAATTTGTTGATTTCAGAGTCTATAAGAGCTAAGGATTTGAATGATTTTGAATGTAGATCCTCCTATTGTGCCCGCAGTACGAGCTTGCTTCCGATGTAGCCTATAGAGTTCGAGCCGCGATCAGTTTTCACTAAGCCAAATCTTAGGAGACTCTTAACTATTTTTATCAAAGTTCTTGCTGTAAGTGAATTTTGTGTTTTTTGCTGATTCATATTTAAAATAATTTCTATAAATTAGCATATTGAACATCTTTATTTATCTGTTTAAAAATCTATAAACTTAGTTATTCATTTCTTATCGCTAAAATTGTTTTAAAATGTGAACATCTTAATTAGTTTGATCGGTAAAACAAAATAATTAAATTGTTAATTTACTGGAAACTATCAGAGGAAACTAGAGTAAGAAGCTTTGAATCTATTTTTTTAAACAAATTTTAGCATTTGCTGCCGATTTACATAAAACAAGAAAGATGTTCTAGTCGGGAGGTCCCGACTAGAGGATACCCTGAACCCTCTTCTTCCAACATCAAATGCAAATATATATTCTATTTTAGAATCTATATGTCAGGTTTGGCGACCCTAGCTCTTATTATTTACCAAAATTGCCCAAAAAACAGGATATCGAAATCGGTTTTTATCGATTGCTTGGAAACGGAGTAAGTTATCGATTATCGGAAACAAACTCGATCTGCGCAGGCACTATGAGCACCTACATCTACATTTTAAGTCTTTAGCTCTTAGAGGTTCAGAGATCCTTGCGTTCATACATACGGACGGACGGACGGACGGACGGATGGACATGGCTAGATCGACTCGGCTATTGATGCTGATCAAGAATATATATACCTTATGGGGTCGGAGATGCTTCCTTCTGCCTGTTACAAACATTTGGATTATGCACAAATACAATATACCCATATACCCATTTTTAATGGGTTCAGGGTATAATTAAAGACGTGTTTCTCCCAACTTTTGTTCTAATCCGTGCAAAAAAGGAACAACAAGAACTCCCGGTTTTTAATCGGATCGGAACTTAAAAATAACAACAAATGAGCTAAAAAAAAAGAAGCATATAACGCAGGCAACTGATTAAAAATAAAATTAATTAAATGCATTTTTTCGCGGAATTGTTGTTGTTGTTGCTTTTCACAGATATCAAAAAAGGTTTATTTTGTTTGAAGACGGCGTCTGGTTGGGTTTGTTTCTGCATTATAAATTCAATAATAAAATCGTATCATGAATTGCCTGCTATATGCCAAATATTTAAGTGTGCATATGTGTGTGTGTGCGTGTGTGTGTGCGTGTGTGTAAACCCGATTGTTAAATGCATTTATCACTTGCTAATCTCAAGGTCGCTTTGGCTTGGCTTATTGTAAACGAGCCGATCGTCTGGACAGGTTTATATAACTGATTTGTTTGGGAGCAGCTACTGCAGCCCATCCATATAATGGGTACAACGGGTATTTCCGAGCATTGTCTGAGTTAAGTATTTTTCTTTCTTTTAAAATATTAGAAATTATTTTTTCATCCAATTTAACGCTCATTCGAAATTTTAATAGCACTTTTCTTAGTGGATTTAAAATCGATCGGATGAAAAGCAAAAAACACACCTCTTTCACCAAATAAGGTTTGAGCCCGCAACTTCGTCAAACTCGAGCCACAGTTTTCACTAGTTCGGGCTGGCTTTTGTTAGAAGTGTGTTTCCAGTTTTATTAAAAATTTTTAGGAATGAGCTTGAGGCTGATTGCAAGAGTTTTCCACGAATTTTTCACGCAAGCGGGTGGATTTGAAGCTTCGTCGTAGCGTGCAATACTATACTGTAAAAAGAAATACAGCTTTCTAGCTTTTTGAGCTAGTTGATCTTCAGTCAGTCAATCAGTCAGTCAGTATTCCTATTGCAATGACTTGCATATTGTCTTAATACTTGTGATCAGCATTAACCCGGGCTTAGCTTTCTTTGCCGCTGTCCGCATTTCTATTGTGTGTCTGTATATCTGCGCTTATATATATACATATGTATCTAAAGAAATAGTCACACTTGTGTGCCCTATCAATTTGGAATTCATGATAAAAAGTTTACCATTACACGGCAAACGGTCGAGCGTCGAAATCCAAAACCTCTCAAAAAACACATGACACCTTAAAACCTTTGAAGAAGCTATGTGTATGTAGATGTGTGTGTGCGTGTGTGTGTGTGTGTGTGCATACATATATGCCATGCCATATGTTATATGTTGTATGCTATATGGCATATGCTTGGGCTATGATACCATAATCCACGAATAAAACTAAAGAAACCACAGCAAACACAAACACACACGCACATACACACATACACACAAAAAAAAGCTCACAAATAGTTCAATGAACTGTTTTTGTCTTCAGTATGTTGCTATGCTGTTCGCTCGCTCGCTCTCTCTGCCACTCGCGCACTCTCTATCTCTCTCGCTCGCGCTTTGGCACTGCGGCTGCCCACATATGTATATCAGTATCTGCCGCCCTCTCTGCCGCTCTCCCGCTCTACCACTCTCTTATTCTCTTTGTTTTTATTTATGTTTATTTGTGTATTTGAATTGAGTTTTTATTTTTTTTTTTGTATGTCTAAGGTGGTGTTTACTTAGTTAGGATCGAACTGCAACGAAAGCTTTAGTTGGGTGGCATGTAAATACATACATACACACACATACAGACATGTACATATATTCGTCTCCATATTCAGCTCATTATCGCTGCATCTCGTATCTGTTGGCTGCGTATCTGTATCTACATCTGTACAGATATAGTTTTTTCTTTTTTGGATTCGTGCGTGTTTTTAGCTCTTGTCACGTAGCCATTCCGTCGAAAGATGAAATTTTGAATGAATTTGGGAAATTTGATGGGCCCCATGCAAGTCGTAGTGCCCACAAAAATGTTCACATGCCTCCAATCAAGTGTGAATAATGCCAATTTTTGGGGGGGGGGGGACCAATAAGCCAGGCATTTAAGCTTAATTGTTATGCTGATAGAGGCGCTAGATGGATTGGGTTCCGCCGCTGCAGAGCGGCACCTGACAGGTGCACAGCCACACACATTTAGCCGGGCCCCAAGCGAGCGAGCGTGCGTGTGTGCGTGTGTGAATGCCGGCTCACGTTTCATACCTTGTCTGGGGGTCTCCAAAAATTTCAGCGCTCTTTTTTGTTCAAGTATTTTGGCTTATTACATATTGAAAACAAGAGAGAGACTCTTGATTGTAACGAAGCCGTAATACACTTAACTAATTATTTAGTTAGTAGAAGAAGAGCTCAAATTGTATTTGCTTAGTCTAGAGCAAACCTTAAGAGTTCTTTACTATTCTCATAAATTTATCAGAATAAAATGTGTAAATAAATTCAATAATTATTTTTTTCTTAAATTTATTTTTAGATGAATGTAAAAACCAATACAAAAATTAAATAAATATATAAAATAAAAATAATCAGATTTGAACCAGCGACCTAACGCTTATTGGTTCAACAACTTATTTTTCTGTTTAAATTTTCTGTATTGCTTTTTCTTTGTGAAAAATAGCAGCGTAAATAAATAAAATATAAAAAAGCGCTAGATTTGAACCAGCGACCAGCTACTTGCTAGTTCGACGCTCAGAATCCTGAGTCATGCAGACTCATGACGTTGTCGTTCGTGATGTCAAACATGTCAAAAAGTGCTCAATTAGTCGGGACATATTATTTTATATTTATAGATTATGCATGTCACAAACTGACTGACATGGACATATACGCAATGTTTGGGTATCATAATTATTTCAATAATGTAGTAACAGTTTTTTAATTGAATTGTTGCAAAAAAAAATTGTTTGTTTGTTTGTGTCTTGTTGTTGTCGTCTGTGGGCGAGTATTTAATTGATTGTCAGGTGCTTGCACAATATACATACAATAGATCTGCGGGATTTGTTGAGGCTGCTCTGCTTACGCAATGCGTGGAAGGTGAAACAGGTGAGTAAGCCTTTAAGCCAGTCTAGAAACGAACCGAATGGAACACAGAACAGAATTTGTGAATATGAACCAAATATTCATTCGGAACACGAACCAAATTATGGACCCAAAGTGATCTGGTTCAAAATCAAAATATTTTCGCGGGAGACATATTTTATTTTATTTAATATTTTCATTTTTGTTTTGAATCCTAAGGCCGACTCGCCTGAAACAAATCGAACCACAAGGCAGTATGACAGTTCGAACCGTAAACCGAGAGCTAGATTGAGGAAAAGCAGGTTCAATAATTGAACCACAAAGCGGGAAGCCAGTTCAAGTCGTAAACCGAACCCCGACCTAGGGAAAAGCAGCCTAACGAATCGAGCTACAAGACCTAGGAAATAATCGGGCCACAGGGCTGGAAGCCGGTTCGAACTGTAAGTCGAACCCCGACCTGGGGAAAAACATGCTCACGAATCGAACCGCAAGGCCGGAAACCCGACCTGGGGAAAACCAGGTTCACGAATCGAACCAAAAAGGAAGCCAGTTCGAATCCCGAGTATCTCATTTTTGGGGGTTGACACAGGTGAGACCTGTCCGGGCTGCATATGTTTGTTGCACACAGCCAACGTCACGTGAATGAGGCAGCAGCAGCAGCCAAAAAGGCGCATTCGACGACTTTGGCTGGTTGCAATTTGTTCACTTGGACTTGGCCAAGAGGCATTAAAGTCAGTGCCAAGTAATGAAAATTGCAACGTGTTTTGGCATTAGACGTGAAAGTGCGAGTTACGCTCGAGCCGCGGCCACAACGGCCGGTCGTCGGCGCGCTCTATGTGGGGGTGGGTGCGGGTTCGAATCCAAATCCAAGCGCAGCCCACATGAACGTCGGCCACTTGATTTGTATGGCACGTAATTTGCAATTGGCAAAAGCCAAGTGTGCAGACATAAAGCCAGGCCAAGACGAAACACAACAAGACAACAAAATTTGCTGGCAACTTTTCACTTTTCATTTTGCGCTTTTCCAAAGAAGCGCCTATGTGCGTGGGTGTGTGTGTGTCTGTGTGTGTGCTGGCCTCTTGGCCTATTAAGTCGATGGCTTGCAGGGTTCTAAGCGCTTGGCAGCTGGCCAATTTGATAATTGGCCAGTTGGAAAAAACCCAAAGCAAAACACTTGAAAGCGACCCATTTAGCTGCAGATTGCGCATACGCCCCGTGTTGAATCAAAGTTAAAAAACAAATGTTAGCTCCTGTATAATATATAATATGACTAATAAAAACTTCGGCAGAAATGTAACAGACGTCACGTGAGTCGCTGCCAAACTATGCGAACTAACATAAAAAACAAAAAAAAAAAACATCTGTCAATTATAATGGCAACAACATTTTGTTTTTAACTATTTGTTTTTTCCAACCATATTTGCAAATTAGGAGAAACTTTTGCTGGCGGACCACATTTCTGTGTTGTTTTGCAGAATCGACAGATGAAACCGAAACCGAAACCGAAATTGAAATTAAAACTCAAAGAAAACATATATAAGGTGTATATGCATACATATATTTATGCATATAACAAAAGGCACTTGTCTGGGTGAAATTTTCACCAGTTATTCAAATCAACAGCAACAGCTGCTGCTGCTGCTGGCTGAACAAACAAAACAGTCAACACAAAAAACGGAAACCGTTAAAGTCAAATAACAAAGACAACAAACGTTACACTGAGAGAAAAACAGGCGAGTATTACAAACCTGCAGGCAATACCAAACCTGGAAGTTTACAGGGCTTACTTGATCGAAAAACTTGATTCAAGTATTAAATTCTTTATTTATTTTTATATTTATTAATTAGAGCAAGGCAACGAAAAAAACTTGATTTAAGTATAAAGTTCTTTCTTTAAGTATGTGTAAAATTTTTTGACACACATCTGGAAAAAAATTATTAAAATCGTACGAAAAATCTTGATTAAAGTATGCAATTTTTTTTAGTTTGACTTTTTTGCTACTAAAAACCTAGATTCAAGAATACAATTTATGTACACACAGCTTGAATTAAGTATGCAATTCATAGTTTAGGTATAACTTTTTATGTTAAAAAATCTTGATTAAAGTACAACAATCTTATGACAATTTTAAGAACTGTAAACATGTTTGCATAATGAAGTTGGACTTTTTCAGCACAAAAAAAAACTTGATTCAAGCATAATATTTTTGTTTCTAGCATGAATTTCTATGTGCATAGAACTTGATAAAACTATGAAAGACTATTATTTAAAGTGACTTGCTGCTTGACTCAGGAATTTAATAACTTATTTAAAATGAAGTACAAATTGATTTAAGTACCTTTATACTTATTTAAGGACGATTGAGAACTTGTCTGAAATCAAGTGAGAATTGGTGAGAATTTTTTTATGAATCAAAGAAGTGCGCACAATGCTTGTAAATAGATGCACATTTTTCTTTCAGTGTACTTTTCAAATCGCTTTCAAATTGTTCAAGTTGCTGTTGTTGTTGCTGCTCTTCGTCCCGCTGCCTTTGTTAATGAGCCGTGCGCCGTTGTTTACCCGCTCTGCTGGCCCACTCGAAAGCGAAGATCAATGGAGTCAAGCCAAGACCATGTTGCTACCAAAACTCAAATGTTGCTGTTGTTGTTGCTGTTGTCTACCACTTTCGTTGCTACTGTTGTTGATTTTGAAGCTTTGAGCGATTTTTCATTGGAATAGAAAGTGAATTGAATTTGTTTTCAGCTGCGGCCTCTGCCTAGTCTCTTGTTGTTGTTGTTGTTGTCCCATTGCTCTTGAGTCGCAGTCGTCTTCAATGAAAACAACATTTGTTGTCAAAAATTGGACCATGTCAATGACCTTTCGCCTGGCCCACAGCAGTGAGAGTGTTTTGCTGTTTGTATTTTTTCCGATTTTTTTTTTCCGCTTGGAGAAAAGCGCTGGCAGTTGTTGTGGTTGGCTAATGGATTTTTCTCGAATCCAAGTGAAAATTGTGCACATTCAAATAAGCACACGAAAGCTGACTGAGAGGCGATATTTCATTTATTAAAAAAAAAAATATCAAAGAAAAAACTTTTTTGAAAAAATTAAGCTGACAAGTAGAAGACTTTTAAGAGTTTTTTGGATGCGTTGGAAAATTGTGCAAGGAAAATGTAGAAAGCATACAAAAATCAACTTTATTTATGCAGTACAACATTTAAAAGGATTTTTCCCGAATGCAAGTGAAAATGGTGTACACTAAAAAAAAAATCAAATGAAACGTAAGAGAAAGACATATTCAATTAATTTATATATAAACAGAAACAAAGAATTACCTTATAGCATAAAACTAAAAAAACAAAAGAAGATTTTTTTAAGTTTCGAAAATTTTAATAAAATATTCAAAAGGAATAATAATGTTTTTTATCAGAGAATCAATTAATATAACAAAACAGAAGCTAACAAAAAATATAACAAACTTTTCAAATGAGAGATGAATAACAAAAACTGGGAAAGAAAAAAAAATTATATGAAAAAAATTGGATTTAATTAAGTAGAATACAAAATACTTTAAGTTTTTAAACTTATATTTAAGTAACAATTTTAGGGCATTTTTTTAGTAGGCACAGTTTAGCATTCGTTTTTAAATATGATTTATAATTTATACAAAATACATAGAGTTACGTTTGTTATATTTATATATATTATATTTTTATATTTATATATTTTTTCTATATGTAAATTTGCATTTTGAAATATATAATAAAATCAAAAATTAAAAATAAACATGCAGAGATATATGTAAACATACATGTACATATGTATATAGAATACAGATGCATATGTATTGAGTAGCACACACATACATACGCATGCATATATCTAGTAGAAGCTCGCACCCAAAATCTAGTCATAGGGGGTTTCCCTCTATATATATATATTAAAATCGTATCCTGTTGCCTTTTGTCGCTTTAACATTTATTTTAAGCTCAAGAGATTTCTTTTAAAAACGCTGTAAATTAAATAAAATAACTTACCAACAGCTCGTGCCACAATAAGCAGACGACAACAACTACAATTAACAGTTTGTTCACCTTTCGCCTAATTATCAAAATAAATAAATATATATATATATATATTTATGAATACAAAGAAAAAAGTAAAAAATTGAGCTACAAGACGCGTGCACCGGCAGCGCTGACTGCGACTGCGACTGCGACGCAGCGAGCCGGCAGAGTCGACAACTTCAATGAAATCAATTTTACGATAATAATTTTTTGAAAGCACAACAACAACAACAACGGCAACAACAACAACAACATGAACAACGGCAACTGTGTAGCCGAACCGCTTCATAAACATTGAATCAGCGCCAGACCCCAGCGCGGTACCGTTGGAAATTTCTTGCTTTTTCTTTTCTCAACGTATGTATATACACACATACGGGCACATTTATAAAATGTTGTATTTGTATGCGTATTTCTTTTTTTTTCGTTGTTATTGTCTTGCAAAAATGTAGGTCAAGTTATATGGTGAGTATCTCTCTCTCTCTCTCTCTCCCACTCTGTGCGTGTGTGTGTGTGGGACGCTGACAATTTGGTACAGACAGTTCCAGAGTCGGTCAGTTAGTCAGTCGTGCTGGGCTGGGGGGCGGGGGGCGGGTCGCTGCGGTGCGGTGCGGCAGGTGGGCCGCGCAGACTTTTCTAGTCGCTGCATCCCAGGGCAACTTTCACTTAGAAAGTTCTGCTTGCGGTTATGGCCGTTGTTTATGTTGATTTTTTTTTCGGCTGCTTTTGAGGGTGCCATAAATGACAAGTTAATATTGTTGCGGCTGTTAAACTGGGTCAAGACGTGGGCCTGGGAAACGACGATCAGCACGACGATTGCGCAGATAAGCAAGCGATCAAATGTTCAAGCGCTCAAGCGTTCAATATGCTTGCACTTCATGTGCGCTTCTCGTATTAATTGCGTTTTCTTGTTGTTTTTGTTGTTGTTATTTTTGTTTTTTTCAATGCAAAACGCGAGAGCTTTCCGTTAGGCCAACCTTGGCAGCAACAGCTGCTCTAGCACACACTCTCTCTCTCTCTCTATCGCGTGTGCTCTCACTAGATTTCCCTGAACTTCATGCCAAAAAGCTAACGTGTCTATTTTTAGCGCAACACATCCGCGTCGTGCGGCTGCTGCTGAACTTCCTGTTGCAGCAGCTTACTGAGCGCGAGCTTTTGCTCTCTCGCTCTCTCTCTCTCGTGCGCTCAGAATGCAAGTTCTGAATGCATATGCATTGAGTGTAAAGCTGCTCAATGATATGCGTGAGTGTGTATGCGACAGAGAGAGAGAGAGAGAGAGAGAGAGAGAGAGAGAGAGAGAGAGAGAGATATGGAGATGCCGTTGTTGTTTGTGTTGTTGTTGTTATTATTGACCTAATCACTTGTGGAGCACAAACGAACATTGAACTTTTACTTCCGCATGCAATTTAATGCACGCGTTGTTGTTGCAGTTGTTGTTGTTGTTGCAGTTGTTGTTGTTGTTGTTCTATTGATCATTTTGCCATTTTAGCCGGCAGCGACCGCCCAGTGACATTAATTAATGCACACAGATTCATCAAATATGCGCTGCCCGTTCGGAAAATCATATTTTATGGCCCCAGCGGCAATTTGTCTGCGACAGGCCCTAGGATCAGCTGCAACTGTGTGCGTGTGTGCCTGTCCGTGTGTGTGTGTGTGTAATTAAATGCGACAATTTGTTGCGCCTGTAGGGTATCTCGACGCCCAACATAGCCCATAAGAAAAATCGGAATAGTTTTTGTTTGTTTTAAATATGATTTCTTTTAATATTATATTTTTATGTGTGTTTGTTTTTGTGTAGGATTTTTGTTGTTGTATAAATAACATACACTTAAATGCTACAAATTGTTTATATTTAATAATTTTTACACATAAATCAAAGAAAACGCTAAGCTTAGGAAAAACGTTGCAAGAAAAGTTGAAAATGATAAATAATAAATATGTAATTTCGTTGTTTTTGCTTTTTTCAAGATTGAAACTTTTGAAAATGTTGGCGCATAAATATGACACTAAATTTAATACTTTTTTTCGCATTTCTTCAGAAACAAAACTTTTGATAAATATATCAGATAATAATAATATATTTATATAGCATACATGTGCATGTGTATGTGTGTGTGTGTGTATGCGATACGAACAGTGCTGCCAATCTCCAAAAAAAAAAATCTAAAAATAGCTAAATAGCTGAATAAGCTAGCAGAGCACAAAATCAGCTGAAAAGCTCAACTGTGCTCTGCTAATAGCCAAATTTAGCTGGAAAATAGCCGAATTGGCAACACTGGCCATGATTTAGGATAAATTGTGTGCAGCAATTATCGCTTCTTGTTTTTTTTTTTTTTTGTGAACAACTCAATGAACAGTTATTTAATTTAAATAATAATAATAATAATAAATAATTTATGTATAATAGTAATTATGCATATGTATATATATATATATAAAAAAAAGTACTAAATACAAGGAAAATTGTGGCTGGCTACTTTCTGCGGCGCCGGCAGCTGGAAGTCTCCTCGCGGCCGCGCAGGCGCAACCAACGCGCGCCCCCAATCATGTCCAGAATTTTGGATAGTTTTGTTGTTGTTGTTTTTTGGATAAGGCAAAGGCGGTGTTTGGATGTGTGGGCGTGGCGGCGCCTAGTACTGCCCGGTGGGATCCAGCGCCAGCTGCCGCTGCTTGTGGCGCGTGTCACGCGACTCACGCGGCCGCCGATAGGTGCCCGTTGGATCCAGATCGAGCATGTTGCTGTTGCTGCTGTTGTTGTTGTTGTTGTTGTTGTTGTTGCTGCTGCTAGCGAAAAGTGTGACCAAAGCTGGCAATGCTAGTAGGTGCCAGTGGGATCCAAAGCCAGCGACATTTTTTTTAGCGTTTTTTATTGTGGTATTCAAATTCTTTTGGAAAATTGGAAGCTTTAGTATTGGCCCGTGGGATCC
This sequence comes from Drosophila novamexicana, assembly GCF_003285875.2. Taxonomy (NCBI): domain Eukaryota; kingdom Metazoa; phylum Arthropoda; class Insecta; order Diptera; family Drosophilidae; genus Drosophila; species Drosophila novamexicana. Next base: position 567,850 of record NW_020824827.1, on the reverse strand, counting down.
AGGTAGGCGGCCATGGCTGGGAATTTGTGTGTAACTGTTTAAGCAGCTGATAAATGTGTGGCTAATTTGATTGTTATTAATATTGGCCGGTAGGATCCAGGTAGGCTGCCATTTGTATGCCGTGTAATTGAACAGAAATACACGAATGATATCAACACGAATTTATTCGACCTGCTGCTCCTTTGTTTTATTTAAATTCTGGTTCTCTGGTCAGATGTTGTTGTTGTTGTTGTTGTTGTAAGTTCTTTTATTATCACCAGTTGTTATTGACTGATTATACAGCAAAAGAGCGCGCGTGTGTGTGTATATATGTTTATATTTAGCTTTTTGTTGCTCTTTTTCGTTTTTTTTTTTTGTCTATATTTTCTTTGTGGTTATGATCGAGTCACTGACACTTAAAATCCATTAAATACTTTTGTTGTACGCTCTTTTACTGTTTATATAATTTAAGCGGCTGACTAGCCTGGCTTATTGTTCTTAATTTGTTTGCTTTTGCTTATTAAACCGTGCAAAAAGATTGTCTCTATTTTTATTTTATTTGAATTTTTGGCGTTAATCAAGCTAGAATACAGCCAAAAAAAAACTTCACAAGTTATTTAAACAATACAAAATCTGTGAGTTCGCCAGCGATTTGAACTTTGCTCTGATCTGCACACGTCGAACGTTGTCGATCTTATGATTCAAGACGTTGTCCATACAGCGTTATTTATATGAATCTGAGCGCGTTGCCACGAGAGAGCGTCAGCGAGAGAGCGAGTGGGAGAGCGCGCGCTACGCACACAGAGAGAGAGAGAGGGAGAGAGAGAGAGAGAGCCTGAGCCAGTCGGAAGCTTAATCGACTCGTCGTCGACGCTGTGCAGGCGCAAAAGAGAGCGCAATAGAGCTGGGCAGGTGTGTGCCGTGCTCTTAGCTGTTGCTCTTGAAAATTGGCACAGCGCGCGCGAGAGCGAGAGCGGCGGCAAAAATTCATTCATAAACCTCTCTCACTCTCGCGCGCGCTCTCTTTATGGCTGACTAAAGGCATGAGGGCAAGACGCTCACGCACACACACACGCGCAACAGACACACACGCACACATATGGCCGCCTCCGCCTGGGTTTCATTCAGAAAACAGCTGTTTTTGTCAAACTGCGACACGATCGAGTGCCCTCGTTATGCTGCTGTCGCTGTGTGTGTGTGTGTGTGTATGATTATCTTGTATGTGTGTGTGTGTGCGTGTATGCTAGGCAGGTAGCGCGCTTGCCTATTGGTGCATTTTCATTGAGATCCTGCCGCTAGGCTCCACCCACAGCTAATTGATCTTTAGCCGTGCCAAATGACTTGGCCAAAAATGTATTTAGTGCGTTGTTTTTTATTTTGCCGGTCAACAAGTAGCCCGGCAAATACACATGTTAACTGTTTGTCGTCGCCGACTGAACCTGGCCAAATACCCCCCATAAGCGGCAAATTAATGATCTGTGAGCCGCAGCTTGACCACGGCGACAGCCGCTGCCCACTTTACGTGACATTTGACAGTGGCCTAAGCCGCCGCCGTCGCCGTCGCCGTCGCCGTCGCCGTCGCCGTCGCCAGGGCAAGGCTTAAGCCGGGCAGCCCATAAAAAGGATAAACGTGCGGCATGAGTCAGCGGAACGACGCATGCTTCCGCGAAATGCGATGCCGCAGAGGGCAGACTCGGCAAAAAACAAGGCATGAGCACTCTAGCCGGGCGTGCTCGACTAGCAGCTACCCTGAGAGCCCAGCGTCAAGTGGCCTTTGCAAACAAAAAAAAACAACTAGATTAAGTTCGGTATAGTCTTCATGATATTACAGGCCTCCTTCTATACATGTGTACATACAATAAACAAATAACTAAGTAGATTAACTTTGGTGTTCAAAGTCCGATCCTTATGATATTACAGGACTCCTTCTTCGGTGCTTATAGTCCGATCTTTATGATAGTACGGGCCTCCTTTTATGCATGCATTCAAAAAACAAACATCTAGCTTGACTTCGCTGCTTGAAGTGCGATCATTATGATATTACAAGCATTCCATGCTCCTTTTATAAATATATACATATACTCAAAAAGAAGCTTCTAGAATAGCTTCGGTGCTTATAGTCCGATCGGTATGTTATTGCAAGCATTCTAGCCTACATTTAAATATTCAAGCCTTCGGTATTTAAAGTCCAATCTTTATGCTATTACAAGCATTCCAGTCTCCTTCTATATATATAACAAACATCTAGATTATCTTCGGTGCTCAGAGTCCGATCTTAATGCATACATACAAGAAAATGAACATCTAGGATAACTTCGGTGCTTATAGTCCGATCTGTATGAAATTGAAGGGCTTTTAATTTGTAAAGGCAAGTGTGCTTATGCCTAGTCGCCGGGCTCAAGTGAGTTTCATTTTTAGGGGGAATGGAGTTGTATTTAGAAAGTGTTATGCACTTATATAATTTATGAGAATCTATATATAGTAAAGATTCCGAGTCTTTCCAGCTTGTGTAGATGTGTTTGATCCATGCGATCACATAGATAGACATATATGTTCTCAGCTCGACGGCCTGATATAGAATTAAAACTAATCTATATTTTATAAGATCGGAAATGCTTCCAGCTGCCACACAATATACCCCATTTTAATCAAAGGGTTCAGGGTATAAAAGTCTGGCAAATTAAAAAAAATAAAGAAATAAGCAAAAAATGTTGCAGTATTGCAGTTTTCCGCCTTTATTTTTTTTAGCCCAAAAAACACGAAATAAAGGACATGTAAGTCAGCTGGCGCAGCAGTTTCTCAAGATACAATGGGAAATATAAATCCTTTCGTTTTATTGCAGCCAGCCAGTTGACACTCAAAAAGGACTTCCGGGTCTGTTGCCGGGCACGCGCCGCCAGCCAATCCTTTGTGGCACGAGCTGGCGCTCCAGAGGAGCAGCAGCAGCAGGAGGCGGAGGAGGGGTAGACTCTTGAGTGCCTGGGCGTGGCAGCAGCAGCAGCAGCTACTTGGCCTAATGCATTTTCGCCGTTAGCCTGTTTGCCCAGTTTTTACCTGAAAGCGAACCCCAATTTGGATAACTTCTGCTGTGACCGGATATGCGGCTGAGTTTTTTTTTTTTGGCGCTTCCGTTTTCACTTTTCGTACAGTTTTTCCTTTCTATTTTTTAACGCTATCGAATTCGTTGCGGCTCGCACCTTTTGTCTTTTGGCCACGTGCCACATGCAGGAAAATTGGAAAACGCATCCAACATTTGTTGGCACAACTGTCTCTCTCCCCTCCCCTTCCCCCCTCGTCCTGGCTGGCATTTGTATTGTAATTCGATCGAATCGGGATATTTGTTGTTTGTGGCAAACAGATTCACTTTTAACGGCTGCTCTGCGGCATTCTTATGCAATGTTTGCGTAGATCAAAAAGAAGAAGAAGCAGTAGAAGAGGGGCAACAAGGTGATCTTCAGTTGGAGGCGACTTTTTTTTTTAAAAATGTGGGTCAATGTTCCGAGCGTGCGTTTTTTTCGTCTTACTCTATTTTTGCATATAAAACATTTTTTTTTTTTTGGTTTTTCAATTTTCAATTTTTTGTTGTACTTGGACTTGGACTTGGCCATGCGACTGCAGCACTTTATCTGCAAGTTAATTTATTTTTATTTTTATTTTGTATGTTTTTTTTTTCTTTCAAATTCAGCTGTTTTTCATAATAAGCAATGCCACAAACTTGTTGCCGCGTTGACAATTCGCTCTGGCCAGCATTTGCTGCCAAATCGCATTCGGACTCCGTTCAGATCTGAAGCTAAGAGCGACTCTTTCAACTAGCCAAGTTGCAGCATTTAACTGTAAACTGCGAAGAGTGTTCCACTTGGAAATTAAAGAAAAACTGGACTTGTGCTGGCAGCCAGATTTGAATGAAGTCCAGTTCGACTCGTTAAAGCAAACTTGAACAGAAACTATTTTCTCACTCTTTGATTCTGAGTTATGTAAATTTAAATTTAAATTTAAATTGGGGCTTTCATTTTGCAGTACCTGAAATTATATTTTAATTATATATTCGGCAACTATTCTATATGAAGTTGATTTTACTCGAGATTCTATGGAAAATAAATATTATACCAAAAGACTTACAGAGAATCTCTGTGGTAAAATTAAATTAAATTAATATGAATTAAACTGCCTTGTTACTAAAATTTAATTAAAATTAGTTAGTATTTAATTACAGATGGCTTTCCAGATCAAATATCTAACATTTTACTCCCGAGTTGAGGCTCTTCTTTGTTTTTTTTTTATACCCATTAAAAATGGGTATAAGGGTATTTTGTATTTGTGCAAAATCCAAATGTATGTAACTGGCAGAAGGAAGCATCTCCGACCCCATAAAGTATATATATTCTTGATCAGCATCAATAGCCGAGTCGATCTAGTCGATCTGTCCGTCTGTCTGTCCGTCCGTCCGTCCGTCTGTCCATATGTATGAACGCAAGGATCTCAGAACCTTTAAGAGCTAGAGACTTGATTTTAGATGTAGGTGCTCCTAGTGCCCGCGCAGATCGAGTTTGTTTCCGATAATCGATAACTTACTCCGTTTCCAAGCAATCGATAAAAATCGATATCGATATCCTGTTTTTTGGGCAATTTTGGTAAATAATAAAAGCTACAGTCACCAAACTTGACATATAGCTTCTAAAATATAATAAATATATGCATTTATTGTTGGAAGAAGAGGGTGCAGGGTATCCCCTAGTCGGGAGCTCCCGACTAGAACCTCTTACTTGTTATATATACATTTATATAATGATAATCAATTTCTTGGAAGCGAAGCTTTTCAGCTGGAAGCTGAAAAGAATTTAATTTCCAACTTATTTTTGTTCTTATCTTAAGTTTTCTGCTTGGAGTAAATGCTTAAGTTTTATTATTATTGAAATTTATACTAAAGGCATTTTATTTGTGGAATACATAGACATTCGATCTAGCCAGAATTGTACAAACAATTTCTGGCCCACTGGCATATGGAATATAGCCCACTTAAGTCGTGCAAAGCCGGGTAATTTCTTCAAGTATTTCTAGAAAATTTGCTAGCAGCTTTGCTAGACTTCTTCTGTTTAGTTTGTTTCTGTGCTTTCTGTCAGCTTGTGTTTTAAGCCCTATAAATAAATAGTTTGTATCTTTTGGGCGGGGGATATTCGAAAAAAGTGCTCATAGAGTTCAAGAACTCTTATCAGGGCAACTGCAGTGCACTTTAAATGCCTTACTGTTTGATTATTCATTCAGCGAACGGATTGGAATGGCTTCTAGAGAATTCTGCGTGCGCAAACATATTTCGAAAGTTCGAATTTGAAACGTTTTCCAATTGAGAAACCAAGAGCGCTCCGAATCTGGGACTGAGTCACCAACGCAGCTCAACCTCATCCCCCTCTTTAGCTCGGCTGTGGCGAGGGCGAAGCCCGGCTGAACCATGTGCCGAGCTGATTCCAATGCGATCTCTGCGGATTTTCGTGGGTGATCCACGTGCTTTGTTGTTAATTTTTTCGTTGCGGCCGTATAAATTACGTGTTGAACTTTTACTCCAGTTTTGACAGTCGAACTGAATTAAATCAAATAAAACGTGATTGCTGCCAACGGATGATGGAACTTTTCCTCGATTTCCCAACTCGGGCCAGCAGCTGCCGCCGGAGCCGCCAATCGGATCGACTACCTGAGCCTGTGCCTGGGCCGCAGTCGTAATGACACGCAAATATGTTAAACCCCGCCGCGCGACAATTGAATATGCTAAACGACATCCACAAGAAAAAAAAGCTAAAAAAAAACAGGGTATACAAAAAGACACCTCATAACAGGCGCAACGAAGTTGACGCAAAATGCAAATACACAAATTGAAGCCGTTATTTTTTTCGCGCTCTCGCAAAGGGTATTTTAGTTTTCTTAGGAAATTTGTAACACCTGGCAGGTAAAGTCTCTGTTACTGGATCGGCACGACAAACTGTCTACCCTATGCTAACAAGTCTCTCAGCTATTGTCATATATATGACAGCTGACTGGATTGGCTGCCATATTTTTGAAGAACTAAGCATATAGCTGCCATATCTTTCAAGAGTTTACTTTTTGTTAAGTCTTGAATTGTTTCCATTTCTTTCGAGAGCTAAATTTCTTGCATATTAGGCAAAGGCAAAGTCATGTCTTCCTCCTCCTAGATTTATCTATTCTATGCTATTTGGCAAGCAGATAGTCTTAATCTTTGGTCTTAGCGTGATTTGGGCTGAAGTCTATTGCCTCGGCACTCAGACGAACTCCAAAGTTTTAACTGCAACACTCTCTCCGGCCCCTTTAAGGACATAATGTGGACTCATGCCAATCGTTGCGCCTCGTCGTATCCTCCATAGAGATCTGTAGGCTATGGTAAGTCGAGCTTTGTGGCGCCTTTACGAGGTCCCATAGTTACTTTTTTAAGATATTTTACGAGCTTTATGCTATATGTCACAGCAATAATGAAATATTGCTAGGTTCATAGGTTCTATATATTATTTGTAGGGTATTTAAACTTCGTCATGCCAAAGCTAGTTCTGGTTTTTGTCAATTTTTCTCCATCAAATCTTTGACTTGTTAAAGCTGCGTCAATTGCCGAAACTGAATGGAAAGGAAATTAGATAAGATACATTTGCAGCGGCAGATCGCGGGGGAAGGAGGCGGGGTTACCCCCTGGTAGAAGGGGAGAGAGGGGTGTTTCCCACAGCGGATAGGATCCGTTAATGGGCATATGAATTGGCAGAGCGCATAAGAATCTGCATATGCAGGTATGAGTATGCGTATGAGTTATTCAAAGTATTCAATGTACTCGCTCGCTCAATGTGAATAATATTCACAAGCAACAAGATACGAACAGATCATTACACAGCGGTCAAACGGTCATTGGCCTGCTTCTGCTTCTGCTTCTGCCTGCGCATCGTGTCTCTCATGTAAAAGTATCTGTATCTGTAAATGTATCTGTGTCTGCGCAAATGTATCTGTAGCTGTTGCTGTTGCTGCGGCTGCTGCTAGCACGTAAGCAGCCTCGGCCGCCTCTTTGAGCATGTGTTGGGGCGCTGCTTACGCAAAATTATTTATGAAAACAGCAGCAACAACATCAACAACATCAACAACAACAACATCAACAACAACAACAACAACAACAACAAATACAACACGACTTTGATTCTTCTCGCCTTGCCATCAATCGCTATGGAAATGTGTTAGGCTCTGTGAAAATTCCGCATCGATTTGCATCGACCGGCGACATTTAATTATGGATTGAAAGAAAAAAGCAACTTGTGGCGAAAAGAAATAAATCAATGAATAAATATGCTAAAAATTACGGCATTGTTATTGATTTCATAATTGTGGCCAGTCGATGGCCAGTCGATGACAGCATGCCGCATGCCGCATGCCGCATGCCGCATGCCGCATGCCGCATGTTGCACGTTGCACGTTACAAGTTGGCAAACGGATGCATTTTGCATGCCGCAGCCTAGTTGCAAGCGTTTTGTGTGGCAAATTGCAAGCAAATGACAAATCAATCTGACTTCCCTCTGGCGCTATTTTCACCCAATAAGGAAGCAAAAAACAACCAACAACAACAACAACAACAACAGCTGCAACCAGAAGTTGCAGCCAAGCACAACATTAAACGAGCAGCAGCTAAGACGGCAGCGGGCCCTATAAATCCAATACCAAGAGACGACTGCAGACTCAACTGCAGACCCCGTGCCCGAGCCCGAGTCAAGCTGCGGCTCTCTCTCTCGCGCTCTTTTGGACATGGCCCAGACAGGACCGGGCCAGACCAGTTGCTGCTGCTGCTGCTGCTGCTCTGCACCCAGTGTGCCAGCAAGGGGGATGGGCACGGGGCACGGGCGGCAAAAGTTTCTAGCTTGGAAGTAAAAATAACCTTAGCTAAGTTCACTGGGGCGAGGTTGAATGAACTTCCACGGCAATGTGTTGCTGGTAAAATGCAAAAAAAAAAAAAACGGGAGTAAAAGAGTTGCTAACGACTGCGAGATACTCTTCAACTACAGCACTAGCGAAATGTGCCAAAAATACCGCCCACAATCATAAGACTCTATAGAAAAGTGAACTTCTTAAGATTTTGAATAAGATTCGGATAATTGACGGGTTCCAGAAGCGAAGGCCTTATTAGCCAGAGCTCTACATACTGTCTCTTTTTCTCTCTCGCTCTCTCCCTCTCTTTCTCTCTATACCCTGCATTAATAATAATTATTAATAATATAAACGATTAAGTAAGGTTATCTTCGGCAGGCCGAAGACCTAATACCATTGCAGACTTTTGCAGATATGTAAGAATATGCTGAGCTTACAAAAATATCTCTAAAATCAGAATATTTCTCCATCTTTCCCATCGCAGCTATATTATGTACTGGTCCAATATTAATGGGATATATAACTAATAAAATCATAGTGTGGTCTATCTTCGCCACGCCAAAGATTTGATACCCTTGCAAACCCAACCTCATAGTGCTTTGGACGTATCTAAGAAGTGCAGGGAAAATATTTATTGGCGAGTATCGTTATAATATCTTGAAAGACAACAAGTTTTCCATACAACAATTGAATTATCGACCGATCGTTTCTATGGCAGCTATATAGTGGTCCAATCCAGCTGGTTCCAAAATATGTACTTCCTGCATCAGAAAGACGGACCTATGCAAAGTTACAAGATGATAGCTTTAAAGCTGAGAGACTAGTTCGCATTGAAACAGACAGACGGACATGGCCATATACTTTATGGGGTCGGAGATCATTGAATAAGTGGCATAATATACCCTATAATACTACTTTGCAGCAGTGTTGCCTAGTGCTGATTGTGGGCGTGGCAATATATATGCCCGAAGTCCTGTGTAATCTACCTGAGTGTGAGAACACCTTGCTGCCGTGTAGTTAATTGTAGTTGCTGTGGCACTTGCTTAAAAAGTGGGTAACTAAAAGAAAGAGGCACGGCTGGAAGGAGAGAAAGAGAGAGAGAGGGTGTGGGGGGGAGAGGTGACTCGCGCGTGGGCAGCCCGGATATATATTAATAAACAGATGCCCTTTACTAATTCAATCGGCGACTGCAGTTTCCATTTCTGTCAATTAAAACTGATTGCGAATTGCGCCGAGGCAGACAACAGGCAGACTGCAGCAAATGCAATTGCAGATACAGATACAAATACATAGATACAGATACACAGGCACAGATACAGATACAGATGCAGATACATGCAAACAGCTGGCATACAATTAACTTATCTCGCTAAAAAGTTTCCGGAAACTGACCGCCCACACAATTGCCACTAAGAAATCGCGAATGCATGGTGTGAGAGGGAGGAGGGGGCGTGGCTTTGTTTCGTGGAGAGGCCTGATGGGGACAAGGGAGGGGGCGGGGGTTCCCTCATTTAATATGATTGTTGACATCCAATTAGAAGCGATTTCCTTCCTCATTAACAAAACGCTGGCGCTGACAACGTTCATACTTTTGCTGAAATTCAACTCAAGCTTCAACGAAATTGCAGCAAGCACACACACACACCACGCACACAACACACACACAGACACACACACATACACGAACACGAACACACGACAAACAATTACGTGTGGACATTGTTTGTGATGGATGCGCTGCATTTTCATAGACATGCCATCTTCATGCCACACACACACTCTCGCACACACACACACACACATACACACTTGCACACACACTTAGATCTGGCCGCAAAGTACAATAAACCCAGTTGGCAGTGCCAAGTTGTGGGGTTTTTGAACTTGCCACGAGACGTAGGGTCTCCAACAGCGGCGGCTGCTTTGCTTCGCTTGTCTTTGACTTTGATTGCGTGTGTGCCTGTATCTGTGTGTGTGTGTGTGTACTGTATGTGTGTGTGTGCCTGTCTTTTATATTGCTGGCGCCGTTGACGGGTTTATGGCAAAAACATTTAGCGCAGCGTTTAGCCAGCCAAATGGTTTTATTATTGATGCCGGCTAAAAGTGAAAGTTGCAATCAGCTGTGCGGCTAACAGGGGGCAAGTCAGCACAGGTGAGAGCAAGGGGTAGAGGGGGAGGGGAGGGCGAGTTCTTAGCTTAATTGCAGCGTTTTGTCGTGGTTTCTTTTCTGGCTGGTAGCCTTAGTAACTGGCTTAAGCTCTATTCGAAGATCTAATGAGCTCCTCTCACATTGGACAATTATCAAAAATCTGCAATCCTCAAAACTAATGGAATTTGCATCCTAGCCCCTAACATATTTATCATCTAGCTTCAGCCAGTGTCTTTTCTGCCCTTAATTATATCTTTTATAACTTATATTTCCCTAAAATTTATAATCCTCGAAATTGGATAAGAAAGAGTAAGAAGAAAGCAGGCCCGATTTGAGCTAATCTGTTTGAATTATGCATTCAGGAACTAGGCAAGCTCTTATTCTCTTATAGCAGAAGCAACACTAGACTTTGCCTTATTTCAATGTCGATCCTAGAATTGCAAGGCCTTCTCCTCACTCCGAAGTTATAACCACTTGGGAATTATAGTGTATATATTCTATTGTTATATTATATAATGCATTACCTGGGGCTGTTAATATATTGAAGGGAATTCCGGTCAGTCATACACTCAGCTAGATTTTACGTTCGAGCCTTCCGCCTAGGCTCAACCCAAGCCAGGCCCTATTGGACTATATATTCTTGCCCAATCTGGTAATTTGTATCCTTTTATAGCACGGCCTTTTGCTTCCTGCTACTTCAATGACAATTGTCCTGCAAGCCCGACCCTATCTTGCTGTTGCACAGTGTTTTGCTGTGTCAGCTTTATGTGCTCGTAATCGTGATATGTATTATACATAAGTGCACTCCGATTAGGGAGTTACACATGTATGTACAGACACATATAACGGTTACATAATCTTAGCCAGAAAAGGGAACGGGAACGGGAACGGGACTGTGAATGGCAAATCTAAACATATGTATTACACACTCCAAAGCGAGTGTAGCTCTGTGTGTCTGTGTGTGTTTGTGTGTGTTTGTGTGTGTGTGTGTGTGATACCCCTGAATGGGGAGTGGCACATAAAAAAAATACAAGTGAAACAGGGGTGGACGGGAGGGGGGGTTAGCTGAGGCCGAACTGGAACAGCTAGACACATGCCGGGGCACATGCCACACAGACAGACAGACAGAGCATGGTTTGGCAGAGAGGGGGGCGTGTCATGGTGTTGGCCAACTGATATACCCCAGCTAATCCCCCTTTGTGCCACACCCCCTTCCCCCCTTGTTTACCCCTCGCTGCTGTTGATGATGTTGATAATGCGACACATAAAAGCTCTGCAGCTTGTGCGCGCATCCTGCGAACCTATTCGCATTTCATATACTTACATCATGGTGTTTGTGTGCTGCCCCTCACGCGCGTGTGTGTGTGTGTGCCAGTGTGTGTGTGTGTGCGGCACGGACGAAAAAAGAATTACATTTAAATACATTAAATTGTGTAAATAATATGCTACACATGTTGCCAGTTCATTAAATACATGCCACAGATACATGCCCCCGACATATGTAAGTGCCACACTCGACTATCTGTCTCTCTCTCTCTCTCACTCTGTGTGTGTGTGTGTCTCTGTGTGTGTTGCATGTTGTTCCACTTTATTTTTATTTATTTTTATATATTTCATATGTGTGTGCGCTCCTCCGTGTCCTTTGCTGCTGTGCGGCTGTTCATTTGACCAGCAATTTATTTATGCCCATTTTTTTTTCTTTATCGTTTCTCTGCGTCCTGTTTGGCTGCTGTTTGTTGCTGCTCGCCTGCTGGCGTATCCTTTAAATGCAACTTGTGCGACTTGGCCGGAACCGGGGCAGGGCTGGCTGCACGCCTTTGATCCTCTTAAGCTAATTAAATGCTCCGGCTGCGACTTGAGCGTGGCTCGCAACTCAACATCAAAGCGCCACTTAAGTGAGTTTATAATCTTCAAAGCTCCAGAAATTCATATGGAACAGGCTCGCAGCTGGGCCACAGCAGCTGCCTGCATACTTTTCGGGGCGACCAGGACCTGGCCAAAGGTTAAAACCGGTTTTTTTCTTCTCATCTATACCCTGTATTCCATTGAAAATGCCTAACGTGCGGCATGATGATTTTGTGTAAAAGCATGTTACTAGCTAAAGAAGTTAGCGTAACTAGCCAATATTCCTCCTGCTCATCGTCCTTTATGTCTGGCAAAAAAGGTTCTTGATTTCGCAATCCGTTTATTCGTTATTCCATTTCCAAAAGGTCGATCAAATGTTATAGAATATAAGAGCTTGAGTTATCAAAGTTTGATATAGTTGCTGACTACAGGGTATCTACTCGTCTAGCCAGTCAGCGATAGCACTTTTATTTGTTTATATTCATGTATTTGCGTTTTAGTTTTGTTTTTTGCCCGCTTGAATTTCATTTGGCGTTAGAGGTCACAGCAGCAGAAATTCTCTCGCACGTGCCACACAACACACCCCCTTAAGGGTGTGTGTGTGTGTTGGTGTGTGTGTGTGCTCGTCATGCGCATAGCTCGACTTGGACTGTGCTAATGCTGGGCAATGCCTGCTACGGCTTTCTCGGCGCCTGTTAGCTTCTAATATTGAAATTCTCGGCACGCGCAAATGTTTAGAAATTTCTAACACGTGTGTGTGCGTGTGCCTGTGTGTAGGTGTGTGTGTGTGTGTGTGTGTGTGCGTGTGCCAAGGTATTAGAAATGTTTTACCTTTTGGCTTTTCACTTTTATTTGCCGCACGCTTTTGTTACCTGCGCAAAAGTGCGCCAGAAAGTGCGCTATGCTTTTTGCTGTGCCCCGGTTGCGCACAGGTAAATTATGCAATCCTTGTACAGGCAACACGGCACTGCCAGCAGCGACAGGTGAGGCTTTTAAAAAACACACAGTTTGTAAAACGGACAGAGGGACGGACAGCTTGGCGCTCATAATATTGGATTTTTCGTATATAACAACAAGGCGCGCAGCATTTTTGTTGTTGGGGCATATGGAAAAAATATATTGTACACAATATATGTGAAACGCATGCACAGCAGACTGTGTGTGACTGTGTGCGACTGTGTGTGTGTGTGTTTACTGTTATAACTAAAACTATGAAACTAAAGTGTTTCAAAACTAACAGTATTACCATACCAGGCTAACAGGTGCCCAGCTAGCCGAGCAGCACAACAAACTATCTCTCACTGCCCAGCTGAAATAGTTCTCTTAGCTCTCTTTAACATACATGCACGCACACACATGCATGCATGTGTCCTGCGCGCTTGGCACACGAAAACTACACACGTGCGGCAGCTAAGAAATGCCAAGAAGCTGCCCAGACCCCTCGAATATAAAATGCCTCAGCCTCAGCAACCCCTAACTATAAAAAGCCACCACCAAACCTGCAAACCCGAACTTCCATGCCTCAGCCTCCCCTCAGCCTTAGCTGTGAGCATGTATGCGAAAGTTAAGAAAGTTGCCACACATGTGCTTAGCTAAGCTAAGCCCCAACTTCCTGGGCCCAGCTCCAGCTGCAGATTGACAACAGCAAAGAAATGCCCACTAAAATCCCCAGCCTGTCTCCAGGGAACGCAGCAAAGTGAAGCACCCCCCAGGCACGCTTTTTCATAGCATACATTCAAGCGCCAACCCTTGCGCTGAGCTGTTTAGGGGTCACGTTGTCACGGTCTGAGTGAAAGTAACCCTTGGTGTGGCAAAGAGTCGGGCGCATAGAAATTATCAATAGGCGGCTGCGGCGCATTCCATGCTAAAGAATTTTTGGAGCCAGCGGAAAAATACCGTCATTAGGCCAGCAGCTCGACAGGCACGCGCCGCATTCCGATCTGATGACGTGGCATGAAAAACAAATGGAGCTCAGTGTAGGCCCAGTTGGCGGCCCGTGGCATTCCTGGGGCAGCTTTCCCCATGGCAACATTGGCCAAGGCGAAAGTTTAGAACGCGCCGGGCACAGGCAAACAGTTGCGGCAGCAGCAGCAGCAGCAGCAGCTGCTTGCCACAAAGTCCGGAAGTTGGCTCTGGAATTTACTTCCGGTCGGGCGGCTGTCGCCCAGCCTGGCCGCCTGTTCAATGAAAATGCAGCAGTTCCGCATGTGTGGCAGGCATAGCGTGCCGCCGTCGCCGTCGCCGCCGCACGGGCGTGGCCGGCGCCAGCTATTGATCCACCGCATGTGCCGCATGCGGCGTGCAGCAAGCGTCGCCAGCAACAACAGCCGCCCAACAGATTGCGCCAGCAGCAACATCTTAAACTGAAACCAGCCGCCAGTAGCCAGTTTGCCAGTTTGCCAGAGCTGGCAGCGAGTTTACAAAATGGCGCCCGCTTCTTAAAGTGTCAACTTGTGGCTTTAAGCGAACAGGCGACCAGCGCCAGCGACAGGTTGCACACATTTTATACACATTAAATGTTCTTATATGCAAAATATAAAAAAAAAAAACGAAGCAAAATATAACAAGAGGGCGTTGGCAGAGAGTAGTCGACCAGCAGCTACCCTGTAGATGCAGAGCATACATAAAAAAAAATGTTGTATCTAGTTCTGATAATTCACAAAATATTCTAGGGCAAGAAATCGATATTTATCGATTTATATGCCGCATATGAAAATCGATATTTTAGATTTTTTCTAAATTAAGAATATAGATAATTTGAATTCATCTGCCTCTTGTTACGTTAGGCCGAATATATAAAAATCGAAATTTATCGCTTAATATTGATAAATCGATTGTCTCTAGATGTGCGAATTTTAAAAAATATGCTTAAGTTATGAAAATTGGTGTATTTATCGATTTGTTGGCAACAGTGTGGGCTATCGAGAAATTGGCATATGGAAACTATTATACAAATGTGTTAAAGCTCTAAAAATCTGGCCTCAATATATCGAGATCCTGGTACAAGACGATGTTATCGACAATATGAACAATATTTTGTTAAAAATAATATACAGCTAAAATCAGGACAGTGTGAGCTATCGTTAAATTGGTAAGCGAAAAACACAAATCGAATTTGTTCCGTCATGCTACTGCAATCTGTCAAAGATTGAATATCGATAATTATCGAATATGTGTCAACAGGCTGAGCTATCGATTTTGATTCATTAATATACGATGAGTTACTCCTTCCATTTCTGCATGTCGTATACTACAATATACCCGCTTATTAACCATTTCCAATTGTTACGGGGTATAAAAAGGCGCTGCATATGTGTATGGCACACATGCAACATGCTCGAGAAGTTTTTAAAAAATACTTTCGAGCTGCGCCAAGCAGGCAAACAGCTCTCGCTGCCAGGAAAGCTGCCTGGGTATGCAAAGGACATATTCCTGGCTAAAAGCAGCTCGGTTTGATTGCCTTTTATATTGTTGTTTGTGGAGGCCACTTGTCGGGCACCTTTATGGCCGCATTTAGCACATCATTAAAACGTCAAGTCATCAATCTTCTTACACATTCGAACAGGCTCGCAGGCGCGGCCAACTCAAGGCCTGAAGCTAACCAAGGTTTTTGGGCAACGTTTTTTGGCACCAAATGTGGCCTAAAAGCATTAGAAAATTTCCATTTTCGTCACACGGTGTCAGGGCAACAGGCGCCGCCCAACAGTGCTCGACAGCAGTACTCGCCCCCTCACACTCTCTCTCTCTCTCTCGCCACCTCTCGCTCTCGCTATGCTGGCTGCCGCATTCCAATCACGTGCTGCGGCCTGCTGGGCGCCTGTGCCGCAGATATTTGCCTTGAAATGTTAGAAAAACGTATATTCCAAAAATGCGCTGTTTAGATGTTGCTTAGAAGTCGTCGTCAGCGCTGACGTCGCTGTTGGCCATAAATTTCACATTTTAATGCGAAAACAGTCAACTTGTCGACGTCGATTTGTAGCAGGCGCGCATCAAACAGCAGGCAGGCAACATTTTGTAGCATGCCACGCGAGTCCTGTGTGCTCCAGCTGCCATGCGCAGTGAGCGTGGGCGTAACCCTCTCTTAGCTGTACACTTCTGGTCCATGCTACGGATCCGACTTACTGGCCAACTTTGGTTGCCTAATACCCCTACGATAATGATAAGAAATTTTTATGCGCGCTCACGTGGCACGCGGCATGTGGCAGGCAACACGCACACGGGTTATTATATACGCTCATATATTTATGATATGAATAGTACATTATCAGTGGGGGACGTTTTTTTTTGGCGCCAAAAAACATTTCCGGTCGAATACATTTGCGTGGGCGTCGCGTCCAAGCCGAGAAAAAGAAATATTGTAGATTCTGTTAGCAGGCGAACAGCAAGCGACAGGACGTGGCCAGCAGGACATGTCATGCTGGCAAAGCTGCGCAGCTGCAGAGAGAGAGAGAGAGGGAGAGAGAGAAAGGAAGTGAGAAAGTGAGAAGAAAAGAGAGGGCGAGTTTAACCACACTCAGCTGCACAAGCATAAGCACAGTGGGTACAGATTGTGTAACTACAGTACACTACTTTTAAATCGATAGAAATTATCGATAACTTTCTTACTCGATGAAACTCAGCTTAGATTGGATTTAAATCGATGTTAATTCCTGGTGAGCTAGCTCAAAAATATTTAAACGATAATTAGTAATCGATAACCAACTTCAATATTCCAGCTCAACACTATTTAATCGATTGAAGTTGTCGATAGTTTTCTAGTTTCTAACTGGATTAAACTTAGCTGCGCAAGCTTATACATACATTTTATCGATAACAATTATCGATAACTTTCGTGTATAATATCCACTCTGTGGCACATGCGTCAGGCCAGTGCGCTCGAATTGGAGTTAATTTACAATGAAATCTCCAAATTATGCCAGGCTACAGCTCACCCTTATATATTCGATAACAATGATCGATAACTCTCGGATTACTCGATAGATTGAACTGAGCAGAAACAGAAGCGTCTCCACTATTTAAATGATAGGAACTATCGATAACTTTCCGATATCGATAACCGACTAGATTTAATTCAATAATTTCAAACTCTCAAATTCCCATTCGTTTTCGTATGCAACTCGTACCACTGTGCGCCACCCACTGCCCGCTATTACATTGCCTTGGTATTGGTGCATGTACTTTGTGGCGGATAAATGAATGTGGCAGGCACATTCCTGGCCGAAACCTTTTGGCTTTGGGGAGCACACAAGTGTAAGCGCCGCTGTAATTGGGCAACATTGTTGCCGGGCTGGCGTCCATGGAAGCCTAATACCTTTTACAGGAATCGCTACGGCGACTACATCGCAATTTACATGCCACGCGGCGGCAGGTGGGGCCAACCCTTACAGCCACCGGGAGCACACGCCCCGTGTGCATGTGTGTGTGTGTGTGTGTGTGTGTGTGTGTGTGTGTGAGCTGTACGTATGTGCACAATGTAATTGTGCTTCGAGGCGGGCTGCTTGGGCTGCCCGACCTGCTCCACGGTTAGCTGGGGCCCTAGTACAAGTTTGCATATTTCTAAATTCTAAGCGCATCTGTTGAGCGAAACCAGGGTCCCGGCAGGGTTGCCCAATCGAAAACGAGAGTGAAACACGCTGCAGGACGCACCCTCAACACACATTTACGATTTACGATGTTTAGCATAACATATTCCAGAGGGCATAAAAGACATGAGGGCCTGCTGTTGGGCGGAGCATGCTGCACTACGCAATGCCCTGTAGAGGAAATTTGAAATTCGTGACAGACTTGACAAACATTTTATGAAATAGGTGAGAATTAAAGAGTTTGTTAAATAACTAACAGAAATTACCAGGCATTGCACGGTTCAAATTAATAATATTAAATATAAAACTTTGCTGTAAATGTTTTATTTATTCTCTTATATTATAATTTTATATATTATATTTAACTATTTCATCGCAAGCCTAACAGCATGCCCACGCTCTCACAAATTACGAGGTATAAACGGCTGCGCCTCAGCCCAAATATTTGAGCCGAAATTTCAAAAACAAAAAAGTGAAAGAACAAAAAATCATTTCCTCGATGCGATCAACACAAACTCATAATAGAGGCGCTTCAGACAATTGGCACCCCGACCGCAGATCCTGAAGGATCTTTTCACTTCCTGGCCACAAGATGCTGCATTTTGAGGGTGCCTCAACAATCTTTCACTTTCAACGAGGCCCAGAACAAAAAAAAAAAAAAACCACCAAATATATAAAAAAAAAACACAATGAAATTATAGAAAAAAAAAAAGGAATAGAATAAAAAACTCGAGGATCTCAGTTTTTTTTGTATGCAAAAGATATGAGGACAACGTCGTCAGCTGAGGGCGCCATGTGCTGCGTGTGCCGGGGAGTGGGGAGTTTTTTTTTTTTATGCCAAACGGATATGCGATATGCTGGGGCGTAACAAGGGGCAGCAAATATATATTTTTCTATTGCCGGGCCGAGTCAATGGCTTTTGTGGTTTGCGCTTAGCACGCGTACCCAGCCGCAGCCGGCGGCAGCTGTTGTCCTGGCCAGCAGCTCCTTGGTCCTTTTTGCATATGCTGCAGCTGGCAGCGAGGCTCACGTGACACCGCCCCCGCCCCCCAGCCCCCGCTCAATCAGTTGTCCACTTGAACAGAAAGTGTCTCGCTCGCTTTACCTGCGCCTCACCTCAGCTCGCCCTCGCACACCTTTTGCGGCCTTTTCAAATGTTAATTGTTGTCAACGCATTCGTCACACTTTTGCTCGCCGCTGGACAATGGCCAGACCGACAAATCAGGTCCAGGTCCAGCTCCGAGTCCGGTCTGCGTTAATAATGCGATTTGCATTTCCCTTTCCCTTGCCCTTGGCCCTGGCCGTGTCCTTGTTTAGCCTGCTGTTTGATTGAGCTGTGTCCTTTATGCGGCTTAATCCGCACCTTTGCCGTGGCCTGCGCCTTTGTGCCTCTGCCTCATGTCCTCCGGCTGCCATTTGCGCCGCCAGCTTAGCTCAATTTTGTGCGCATCCTTCTTGATTGACAGCCAAATGCCACCGGACACGGCTGGACCCAGGCCAAAGTTGCCAATTAAAAGGTGACATCTTATCAAATCAAAGAGGAAGCAAGGAAAGAAAATTTATTACTCAAATATATTCATTTATTGAAATTATTTATTACATTTTATTAAAAATATCTAGCAAAACTCTTGGTTATTATGTGTTATTTATTCTAAAAGAAAATTAGTATTATATTAAATCAGATTCTATATTTTGTTTATGCAATTTCTGTATACAAATTCCTCTTCTTACTGATATATCAGCTCGAATTTAATATAAAATATAAATATTTCATCAATTTCTGCTACAACAAACATTTAAATAATTAAAAAAAAAATTGAAAATAAAAAAATTGTTGCTTGCCGAAACCCGGGATTGAACCGGGGACCTTTAGATCTTCAGTCTAACGCTCTCCCAACTGAGCTATTTCGGCACTTTGAACGAAGTGCCGCTAACTTTGATTAAGGCGCACGCCCAGCAGCGCAGCCCTAGTTAGGCAAAGCAAACAGAGAAGCTTATCTAATCGCCAGCACATTATAAATAGAACTTTTGCCCAGGCCGTTTGGCGCGCCGCACAAAATGCGCTTCCAGGCAAACAATTACATATAAATATATATGTCTATAAATATATATTTATGTATGTGTATATAGCTGTAACTTTTCTGTTCTATCTTATGCCGGGGCAGACGCTGGTCATGTGGCCATCTCAGTGTCAGGGCTGAAGAGTGCTGCCAAATCATGTTTGTTCCGCCATGATAGCGCATGGCATCTAATGAACTGTTGGGGGCGGGCAAGGTGTGGGGTGGGATGGGGAGTGGGCGCAGTGTCGCACACACAGCTTTTGCTGGGCAACAAATCAGCCAGCGACCAAACCAGAAATGTAGCTGAGACTCCAACTGAAGCTGTAGCTGAGGCAGAAGCAGCGGCAGAAGCAGCGGCAGAGGCTGGCGACTGCGACTGAGGCCAAGACAGAGGCTGCGGCTTTGGCTTTAGCTTCGTGTTGTCGTTGTAAAAATGTTTGCTTGCACGCTTTCCAATGGTTGCTGCTGCCACTGCTGGTCGTGCTTTGCGGTCGTTGCCCTGCTGTGACGTCACCGGTTCAATGGCAAAATGTGACCCAGATTGTCTGAGCTGCACAACTAAGCTGCGGCTCATAGCACCTTTGAGTGTGCGCATGCGTGTGTGTGTGTGTGTGTGTGTGTGTGTGTTAGCTATGGCTCTTCAGAACGAAGAGAGCGTGCGAGCTGGCAGCAAAGAGAGCGCACAAAGAGCGAGCTTAACGTTTGGCTAGCTTGTAAGCTGAGCTGCCAGTGTTTGCCCTTGGCTGTAACCCTTTGATATTTTGGACATCAACTGCACTCTCCCTCTCTCTCTCTCTCTCTCTCGCTCTCTGCGAAATGGGGCCACTCCTGGCCCAACAGCAGCGTCGCCGTCAGCGTCAGCGTCGGCGGCTGCACAATTGTTTTTGTTGCCGTGTCTGTGTAATTATCGGGCCGCGTGCATGTCCATGCATGCCCAGTGCCAGGCCAGCGCTGGGAGTCGGGCCCACAGCAAGCCCAGGCGGCAGTGTTGCGTGTAATTTGTTATTTTATTTTATTGTTATTATTACCACATGCGACGTGCACTTTATTTTCATTACCAGTTTGGATTCTTTTCATGCATACACCCATGTGTAACTTTGTATAGCTCCATGTTGGGTTTCTGTCTCTCCATCTTCGTTGCTCTCTCTCCCTCCGCCTCTATCTCTCGCTCGCTCGCTCTAGCATGTATGAGCGCATCTAATGCATGCATCGCAATTGCTTGGAGGCCTGTGGATATTGCACGTGTGAATGTTGCAGTTGGCACTGGAAGCGGGGACAGGGGCAGGCGATGGGGGACTGGGGACTGGAACTGTGCGGAGTTGCTTGTGCCCGGCACGTTTGAGAGCACCTACAAGTCTAATTGGAAATGCATAAATGGAAATTGATGACGATAAATAAAATGTTGTTATTCTCATTCCCATATGCAATACTTTATCCAATTCCAATTTCCCCTTTTCCATTAACAGTACCTCAAATACGTTATATAATCGTGGTTTTATGCGTGACGTCAGCTGCGCTGTTAATTAAAAACCCCCTTGGTGACAAATAACCCAATATTATATTATATCCCATGCAACATAGCCTGATCTCGTTCCCATTATTATTCCAACATCCCCACAGTCGCGCTCGCACTCGCGCTCGCTCTCGCCTACAATACATAAAGTCAACCCAGTGTCCAAATGTCAATTGAGGCTAATAATGTTCGCAACTTAAATGCGCGTCAATCTGGGCAATTTTGTGCAATTCATTAAAACGATTTTGATTCTGATTTGATATTGGTACTGAGCAGTTAATTGCGCTTTTAACGATGCTCGATTCTCTTGCTCTTGCTCTCTTCCCATATTTCTCTTCCCACACACAGACACACACACACACACACACAAGCACACATTAAGCCGCTCAGGCAACTTGCAAAGCCCCCTTCGCCCCTCCCCCTCTTTGCTTCATATAAACTTGTAATATTCATGGCACAAGGCGAGTCGTGAGTCGTGAGAGCCAACACCAAAGAGAAACAGCCGCTGTCGCTGGCTCTGCCACCGGCAGGAGCTTTGAGTGGGGGCCAGTTTCTACTCACACGAAATTAACAATATTTATATAAACAAGTTATAAACAATGTTTGTCTAAACAGTGACAAACACTCACGCACACAAACACACACACACACACACACACACTCACACATACGCGCTTCCACTGGCTGGCAAAGCAAACCAGTTCGCGTCTGGCGCTCAGTCGCGCGCTCCCACAAAGTCACATGGCGCTGCGCTTCAAATGCATTACATGAACGTCGCGACGTCAAAGTCGACGCTGGCAGCGACGGACGCGTCGCTTGTCCATACTTCCGCATTATTGCAGCATTGCATGCTGCTCGCTGCAGGTTCTCTTTTGCGTTGCGCTCTCTTTGCGTGCGCTCGCTCTCTGAATTGCTCTCGTGCTCTTGCGCGGTCAGCTGATTTTGTTTTGCTTGAACTTTTGCCGGCTGCGCTTGGGCGGTCCGCGCTCACTTTTCGAGCGCTGTTTGTTTTGCAGCTGAAAGCTAAGAAAACGAAAAAAAAAACAACTGGAGCGCTTTACACATTAGCATGTCAGGCGCAGGCGCAGGCGCAGGCTGCGGCGTCGACGGCAACGTCGACCCTGCCCAATGTCAATCACAGCTCTGGCCCTGGCCCCAGAGCACGAGTTGGCTTACAAAGAAGCAGGCCAAAAGCAGGAGGAACGTGTTTCCAAAGCCATTACAACAAGCTCTGTGCGTATGTGTGCGTGTGTGTGTATGTGCGCGCGTGTGTGTGCCTCTTTATGAGTGAGCTTTACGTCTGCTGCCCGCTGCCCGCCCAGCGGGCTTTTGTTGCAGGGTTACACTGACAATGAAACCCAAATAAAATACATATGCACACATGTATGTATAAATGTATGCATGTAAGTTTGTGTGTATGTGTGCCTTAAGAAAGCCGCCAAAACAAAAAGAAACTACATACATACATGCATACATACATATGTACGCACATAGAATCGAAACGCACTCAACATGTAGAGATTGTGTGCGTGAGTGTACGTGTGTGTGTACGTGTGTGTGTGTTTGTGTGCTTGAGGCCTGGCCTCCAACTAGCGCACACAGCTTTGTTACAGCTTTGTTGGTATTGTGCCTGTTACACGCTGCATGCTTATGTATGACACACACACACACACACACACACACTGACAGACCACTCACATATGGTTTTTTTTTTCATTTTTTTTTTTTTTTGGGAGGTGAATGGCCGCAACTGTCGTTGCCACTTTGGTAACACCGTGGCGCATTAAACGCGGCCAAAAGCAAAAGAAGCCAACGGCGTCGTCATCATCAACCGCATGGCCAAGCGCTGAGGTTCTTTTATTTTTGGCAAAGACCAGGAAGAGCGGTTAAAGGGGGGTGGGGGAGGGGTGGTGCGCTGGGCCCCAATGTTTAATTTGCTTTGCATTTGTTTGGCCAAACTCCAGGCAGGGCTTTTCGGCTTATGACTAACTGATTGACTGACTGACTGACTGACGGACTGACTGACGGACTGACGGACTTGTCTGACGCGTACGTAACTCACGCATTTTTATGGCCACACAAAAAAGTCGGGCTTTGCCGTTTTAGGGTTTTTCTTCTGCTTCCCACACTCTCAATTCCCACTGATCCTCCGCAGATCTGCGCGCGCGTGTGTGTGCGTGTGTGTGTAAATTGAATTACCAAATATGGTCATGCGTGTATTAAGTATCTTTGTATCTGCTGTAAGCTGATTTGTGGGCAACGAAATTAGAACAAAGCCCAGCTGATCGCAATCAATTTGATTTGCGGCAAGTCAACTTAAGATTTAAAGAAAACTCTTCTTCTTCTTCTTGAAGAAGTTGAACTGAGCAAATGTTTTATTATTTATAATTTTTGTATTTCTTAGAATTTGTCTGCAAACATTAACGTAAGCTTCCAAAAGACAACAGCCACAACATCCAGTGTTGTAAAGCAATTTTTTAATTATTAATTCTGTTTTAACTTAAGTTGAAAATTGATCTTAACCAGATATGTCAGAAATGTAGCGAATGTTAACTCAACATATTACTAGGGTCAAATGTTATATTCGAAAAAAATTGTCTAATATTTCATACATGCAAAAATATTTAGATTATAAAATATCTTTGCGTGGGAAATTTTTATAACTATGTCAAAAATTAAAAAATATTATGACTATAAGATAATATGTTAAAGATATCTATTATAGATCGTCGGATATATGTTATATTATCTGTATCAAATATCAAATATTATACTCACATAGTATAAGATAAATTGTAACTAATAGATATTTATGATAGATCAACCGATCCGAAACTGTCTTAACAGAATGTAGGCCTGCACAGATACAGATACAGATACAGATACAGATACAGATACAGATACAGATACAGATACAGATACAGATACAGATACAGATACAGATACAGATACAGATACAGATACAGATGCAGATGCAGATACAGATGCAGATGCAGATACAGATACAGATGCAGATGCAGATACAGATGCAGATACAGATACAGATACAGATACAGATACAGATACAGATACAGATACAGATACAGATACAGATACAGATACAGCTACAGCTACAGATACAGATACAGATACAGATACAGATACAGATACAGATACAGATACAGATACAGATACAGATACAGATACAGATACAGATACAGATACAGATGCAGATACAGATACAGCTACAGCTACAGCTACAGCTACAGCTACAGATACAGATACAGATACAGATACAGATACAGATACAGATACAGATACAGATACAGATACAGATACAGATACAGATACAGATACAGATACAGATACAGATACAGATACAGATACAGACACAGACACAGACACAGATACAGCTACAGATACAGCTACAGATACAGATGCAGCTACAGATACAGATAGAGCGTGTAAAGTAAAACTAATTTTGTTTTAATTTCTCCTTTCAACACATGTTCTCGGTTCGCGTGTAATTTTTAGCTCGCCTAGAGGTATTTGACCCTTTGGCTCACAGCTGATTTATGGGAATTCATACGTGTCCATCTCTCTCCCTCTCTCTCTCTCTCTCTCTGTCTCTCTCTCTCTCTCTCTCTCTGTCCATGCCACTCCCGGTCTTTGGACACTCGATTCTCTGGGTCTGCTCAGCTCTGGACTCTGGATTTTTGCTTCTGCCTCTGGAGTTGAATGTACGTTTTGCGTGAAAGTTTGTAAGTTTTCATAGGTTTGTTTTTTTTTTATATATATATACCCTATAACCCATTGGAAATTGACAGAAAGGGTGTTGTGTGCTTGCGTGCATGTATGTAACAGGCAGAAGAAAAGATCTTCAAAGTCCGATCCGCGATTTTCTAGCCAAATCTTTATATTCCTTTCCTATTTTGTATATATCTACTCTTATTTTCATAATATAGATAAATATCATGCTGGAATTTTGATTATTTAAGCATAACTCGAGAACTATTTAGGTTATTAAGACGGCACTTGGTATGAAGATTGTCTTTTGGAGTACACAACTTAAAAATATTACATTTTTAGGATACCTCCATCAATTCCCACATAATCCCAAATTTATAATATTTTTAAAGATACAGCCTTGCGCTTTGGTATGTACACACTTTCGTTTGCCAGATACAATCCCTGAAAATCTCAAAAAGATCTGACCATAAGCACCGAAGTTAATGAAGAACAAATTGTGTGAATCGAAAGGGAAGAAGAACTTCTCGCTGGTTTCTAGGTATCTTCTAGTCGTGCACTGCCGACTTAGAACTCTTGTTTTTTTTTATTTCTTTTTCTCTATATAGGTTTTTTTTTTTTGGTTTTGTTTGTTGCTTTGAAGAAACCTAATTCATGACATGCTGACCATATTAATTTATCTTCTTTGTGCAAAAATTCGTGCATGATTTGACCATTACCCAGGGCCATTTCTAGCCGCTATCTGTATCAACATGTGATCAGTTGGCCATATCTCTGCCAGCTCTCTCTCTCTCTCTCTCTCTCTCTCTCTCTCTGTATGTGTGTGTTTGTGTGTAGTTGAATGAACCCCGCGTTGCGTGAAATGTTTAAGCTTTTGTTAACGAGATCATTGACACTTTAACGCCAGATGCATTAAGTTTGTTACCATGCCGGTGCTCCCCTCCCCTCCCCTTCCCCCCCTCCTCCACCTACCATGCTTGGCTCTATTGCTTTTATTGGCATGATCGTGCACTTTTGTTGATAACAAAATTCGTAGAAACACATTGTGGCCAGAGTCATGCCCCATGCCCCATGCCCCACTGTCGCAAGCAGCTCGCGATCAAGATGGGGGGCAGTTTTTTATCATACCCTTGCGTTGTTGTTATTGTAATTGTTGTGCCCAGCGGAACTACTTTAATATTTTATAGTATGTTTGTCTAAAGCTCAAAAAATCTTAAAAATGTACGAAATGTGGCTTTTAATAATAATAAATAGTAATATAATACAAATTTGTTCGTAAAGAATGTGAACAAATTATGTGTTTAAACAAATTATACAACACTAGCTTGAATTCGACACATTTTCCAACACTTAGCACATTTTTACATCAAAAGCGCACAAAATAAATGCGAATTCTTAATTTGATATAATCTTTTGATATATTAACATATGATTAAATGGGAACTGTAGAACCCTGGGTATAAATCGCAGCACCTGCTTCTAAATATGTAAAAACCCCATGTGTGCAATAAGAAAACCATCTACATATACATATGTATGTATAATCGCATAAAGGGGAATTTGGCAAGCGAACCATGCAAAATGCTCCAAAATCTAAAATATAAATAAATAAATAATAAACAATAGCTTAAGCGCAAGCTTTGCTGTTCAACTCATAAATAGTTCGATTTAAAGAATTTGCACATTCTTAAGACTTTCTGATGGAAATTATAGAAATTAGCATTAAAAACGAAACGAAATGAAACAAAGGCAAATGCTGGGTTTACTGGCATCTTATCAAGCGCGATATATAGTATAAGGAACTAAGCTATAGATAGACCGACTAAATCAGTGCAAAAAGAAAAAAAAATGAGAAAAGAAACGAACGTAATTACTTCATTATAAAGGCGGCAACAGTGTTTCCAAGAGCCGAGTGCCACATGGCAAGTGAGCTAATGATAATGGCTTAAATTACATGAGGGGCGGGCGGGCAAGTACCTGAGAGGTGGGCGGGGCGGGGCGGGAGAACAAACAAACGCAGTGACGAAAAGAAGGCACAACGAAACAACGCTTGAATCGAACAAAAGACTAAACAAATATTTATTTTTGTGTGTTTGTTTTTTTTGTCACTTTTTTTAGTGTTGTAAAATATGCGGAAATGCATTTCTATGGTCTTACTTATACAGACAAACAAACGCTCACACACACACGTATATACAGAAGAGCAAAGCTTGCATGTGAACAGCTCGCGTAGCGCATGTGTGTGTGTGTGTGTGTGTGTGTGTGTGTGTGTGTGTGTGTGTGTGTGTGTGTGTGTGTGTGTGTGTGTGTGAAGATGACGATATTAATGTGGCTGGCGTAGGTAATGATGATCATGATAATCACATGAAAACCAAACCAAACCAAGCCAAGAGCCAACAGACCTGTTTCCAGCCAACATAATAAGAACACAAGGCGCAATCCAATGCAGCTGCTGCAGCTGTGGCGGGGTGAGGAAGGGGTAGGGGGAGGGGGGTAAGGGGGGGTAGGTGAGAGGGCAAAGTGGGTGCATGGCAAGCAAAATGGCAAACAATAATACAAAAACAAACTGGGCTAGAACGGAGCGCAACAGAAGGTTGTGAAGAAGACAGGGAGGGGCGGGGAGTGGTGGCAGGGGGTTGGCTGCTGCGGTTAGGTGTCCAAGCAGGATGCATCAACGAGAGACGACGTTGCGGCTGACGATCAAGAGGCATAGCACAAGTAAATTACGACTGCAACCAGTCAAGTTAGTCAAGACAACAACAAGTTACACACACACACACTCACACACACACTCACACACACACACACACACACACACACACACAGAGTCGTACAGCAAGAAAGAAAGCAAGTCAGCAGCAACTGGCGGCGACTGGCAGCAGCATCCTCCATTTCGCCGCAGCTTTTCGCTCTCTCGCACTCTCTGCTTATTGGTTTTCTTTTTTTTTTGTCGTTTCATATTTACAAACGGGCCGAAAGGTTCGTTGACCGTACAAATAGTGACCCACTAACATCTGCGAGGTACGTTCACCCTAGTGACGTATTGCTGCCCATGATCGAAAAGCCCGAAGCTTATAGACGTGCGCCCGAACCCGAACACGAACACGAACCGAGCCGAACCTGGCTCGAAGCCGCATTAAGCCCGAACGCCGTTTGATGCGAACCAAAAAGCTGCTTTGCCCGTTTGCCCGTTTCTCCGTTTGCCCGTTTCCCCGCTTGCCCCGCTTGGCCCGCTTGCTCGTGTTTGCCGCAAAGAGCGCAGCTTAAGAGATGCCGCGCAGCCAATGCGGAAATGTTGCATGCGCGCCCCCGTCTGTGTGTGTGTGTGTGTGTGCGCTCAATCGTGTTTATTTTGTTCAGCTTATCTGCGCTGACATCTTCATCTCCATCTCCATCTACAGCCCGACTGCGAACGCAGCGCAGCTCAGCTGTGCGCCTAGCGCTGCCCGCATTCTGCCGCCTCTTATCTGGCCGGACCACACCTCGAACTCACCTTTTGGCCGCCACACGGCAGCCTTGACAATCGCAATTTGCCGCCGACTCAAGTTCAGATTCGGGCGAAATACGAAAACACAAACCTGAACAAAATGCCACATGCGGTGAAAGTAAAAATTCATAATTTTTTCTTTCTCTCTCTCTTTTCGTTGTTGTTGTTGTTGTTGTTGTTGCTGTTGCTGCTTTTCACATTTTAACTCGGAGAGGCAAACATAAAAATCTCGATCCAACTGCGCACAGCTTGGCTCAAGCCTCTTTTTTTCCCTGTCATACCCTTGCGCTGCTGGGTAACATCATTTTGACGGCAACTGTGTAACGCATTCGAAAATAGATTAGCAAAATCTTGCTGAATATAGCCTTGACGTAGAATTATGGGAAAATATTGGCATATTAATGGCAATGGATGGTTATAGATACAAATGTATCTCGATCTTTCTACTTAAATCCTTTCAGGTCTTTCCTGTTTTCCCGATATTTATGGGAGTATAAAGAAAATGCTTTGAATCAAGTCTGAGCACTATTTAGACTGTGCCTTAATCATCAATCAGTCAATCAGCACAGTTCTTTTTAAATGGGAGTTCGAACCCTTCACATCGAACCAGCCCACAGCGCTACCCAAGTTTGTATAGGAGCTCTTCATTCTGAGCCTTGATTGATATCTGAGCACGGCTTAGGCTTTGGTCTTTGATCACCAATCAGTCAATCAGTCAATCACAACAATTTTGTTTAAATGCCACTTTCAGAGGGTTCGATTTTTTAATTTTCTATTCTATTGAGCATTGCTGCTAAATTTCAACCAGCAACTTGCCGCCTCGTAGTCCGACTCTTGACTAAACTTTTTAAAAGGTTTTTCATGCACAATTTGATAATATTTTTAACAGATCGCATCTTCCAAAACTTCTTCCAGGGTTGCCTTTCTACTTAAAAGGAAGCTTTTCTGTCAAGACAATATAAATAGAATTAAGATATAGATGTATATAAATATCTTTTAAGTAAGCTCTATTCGATTCATTTATTTTTCCCTCTCTCTCTCTCCCTCTCTCTTTATCTCTATCTCCATCTCCATCTTTATCTCTCTCTCGCTCTCTACCTCTCTCTCTCTCTCGCTCTCTACCTCTCTCTCTCTCGCTCAACTGACTCACTCACTCTCTCTCCCTTCTCTTCTCCCAGTCTATCTATCTCCCTCTCTCTCTCTCTCGCTCTCATCAAATAAGATTGAATAAGATTTGGCTGTCGTTAAGGGTATTAAATATTCGGCGTAATGTTGTTAAATGTTCTGTTGTCGCTTGCCAGTTGATTAGAGGCTAAGGCTAAGGCTGCGCCGTGGCCCGAAGCTGCATATAGATACACACACACACTCACACACACACACAGACAGATATAGATACATTTTGTATCTTTCTTTTACTTTCGTTTGCTTTTCCAAATAATTTTGCAACCAAAACCAAAACTAACGAAATATGCCACACGCGACATTGGCGGCGACGTCAGCTGCGGCAGCGGCAGCGACTGCGGCAGAGGCCAAGTCCATGTCGCGCTGATCATGAACATGACACAATATTATGGATTATGAGGCGCCTGCTGTTGTTGTTGTTGTTGTTGTTGTTGTTGCATGTTGCTCGTGTGTGGTTGCAAGGAAAATTGTTGTGGCAAAAAAAAAAAATCACACACACATTTCGCTTATCTCGTTTTGTAGTTCATAATTTACAGTTAATTTATGAGTTGTCAAGGTGTGTGCGACGTGCTCGCCAAGTTCAAGGTGTTGCCGCTGTTGCCATTGTTGTTGTTGTTGTTGTTGTTGTTGTTGCTGTTGTTGTTGTTGGCCTGGTCCTAGTTCTGGTCCTGGTCCTGGTCTGGCGCCTGGCGCTGCGCTTAGATCACATTGATATTTATGAGTTTATGCAGAAAATTGTCTCGCTGTGCACGGCCCACACACACACACACACACACACACACACACACACGCACACACACACACACGCACACTCTTCGAGAAACTTTCACGTTTTGTGAATGAAGGCACATTCCCAGGGATACGAATTGCATCCTTGAACTTCCTGCTGCCTGCCTCTGCCCGTTCTTCTGCTTGTCCCGCCTCATCTGCTTCTTCTTCTCCTGGCCAGCTGGGGCCAACATCTTCCGGCTGATTGGGCACACTGTGCGCTTAGCTTTCCAGCCATTTCGGCTATCAAATAACTTGTTAGCTTTATTGAGCGGCAGCTGCTGCTGCCAATTCACACGCTTCTGGCCCAAAAGCCGGCCAATTGGCTGGCCCAGGCACAAATTGGCTAACAATTTTGTTTTTTGCTGCAATCATTGGCTTAATTTTAATATGTCCATGGCTATAAAGCGTTTCACGTGCAGCTCAATCTCCGAGCGCAACTTCTGCTGCTGCTGCATCTATGATTATGGACTCGCGGCAATCGAAGCGACTAACACATACATAAATGTATATATATATATGTGTATATGTGTGTGTTTAATACATGTACAGCGTTTGGCTGCCAGCTTGGCTGCGGCTGCCGCTGCCTGCCACTGGAATTGCGACCTCTTTGGGAGCGTGTTGCTGTTGCTACTGTTGTTGTTGTTGTTGTTGTTGCCGTGTAGCTGGTTACGAAACCCCAAGAAAAACTTCCGCATTCATTTAAGATCATTTCTGTCGTTGCTGCTTCAAGTGGTTGTTGCTGTTGTTGCTGCTGTTGCTGTTGTTGCTGCTGTTGTTGCTGTTGTTGCTGCAGCTTTGCAAACAGCCCCCCCTCATTTGGTGTTGCTTGTGTGTTGCTGGCTATTATTAATGCCGCCGCCGCAGCTGTTGCCCCCCGCCACCAGGTGCTGCTGCTGCTGCTTCGCTGTTTTTTTGTGAATTTATGGATCAACATTGCATACCGCACAAACAGCAGCAGCCTCCAGTTTCCAGCTCTCAGCTGTGTCAGCCCAAGCGTCTGCCACTGACAAGCAACAAAATTGACAAGGTGCTGTTTTAATAGTTGTTGCAGTTGTTGCAGTTGTTGTTGCTGTTGTTGTTGTTGTTGTTGTTGCATGTGTTGTTGTCGTCAAGTCAACTGATTCGTCAGGATTGGCATATTAAATGCGTTTACATATTCACTTGTTGCCGGACTTTAATCGTTTTATGCAAACAAACAAGAGTTACTTTTGGAGGGGGCAATTGGGGGAATGGGGGGGGAATTGGGAGCCCGAAAAGGCTAAAATATGTTTATACTATTTTAAGGCTGATCAAATTTCTTGTGAATAAGGGATGGATACATTGCCCAAACTGCGCTCACACACGTCTTTTCCAAGAATCAAGCACAGTTTTCTTGCTTTAATTGATGGACATTGACTTTTCACGCATTTTCCGCTCGTGGAAAGCTTACATCTGACCGGATCCAGGTGAATAGCTGCCTTAAGTCGTAATTTTTATAAATATCGTTGAAAACAAACTCTGCCGCTCATTTTTGGCCCCGTTTGAATCGCAAAGAAAGGTG
Source organism: Drosophila novamexicana (assembly GCF_003285875.2). NCBI lineage: Eukaryota > Metazoa > Arthropoda > Insecta > Diptera > Drosophilidae > Drosophila > Drosophila novamexicana. Next base: position 536,117 of record NW_020824827.1, on the reverse strand, counting down.
AATTTAGCGAAAAGCGTGAAACACGTCTCAAATTTGAAAAAATGAACTTGTATAAAAAATGAGCTTGAGGCCAATTGAATAGTAATCCAAAAATCCCCAAAGCACGTATTTGAGTAGAGTTTTGAATATAAATGTGAATTGTGCGAAAAGTGTGTAAATGCGTCTTAAATAATTTTCTTGGAAATGAGTTTGAATTGGGAATTTAAGCCACAAAATCTCCGAGCTTAATTTCCGCCAAAATACGGATGGAATTTAAGAAATAACTTTAGATTTAAATAAAATTAATTTCGGGTCGATCTTTGGCAAGCAAAAAAGGTCCATTTTAAACGTTAAACGTCTGTCGAGCAGTCAATCATTCAGTCAGTCAGTCAATCATTTAGCCTGGACAAACAGCTTACATATAGAAAAAAGATATGTTTGATCAGATCTCGAATACAATTGAAGCTCATCCCGAGATTCCATCTCAAGAACGTGTATAAACACCCATAACTTATTACCAACCCCCCCCCCTCCCCCCTTCATCCACCTACTCAAACAGCTGCAGCTGTTGGCCCCCAGCAGAAAAACAAAAAACCAGTCCTGCCATAATCAGGTCATGTCTTGGCTTCTCGGCCCGTTAACGGAGCGGCCAGAACGGTTCCAGGCAAAAAAAAACGCTCCGCCTTGCCAATAAATTCACACTAATGGCAACAAAAAAAAAAGAGAGGGGCACAAGAAGAAGCAGACTTTTGCCGCTCATCAATAATGAATACCGTTAGCCAGCCGCATGCAAGAGTCCAAAGCCATAGCAAGAGGAAGAGCAAGATCATGGGCCAAATGCAACTGGTTGTTGTCATTGTCAAATGTGGAGGCATGCGTCAATAAATTACCTAGAAGCGCACCCAGGAGCCCCGTCAAGACCGAGTCGAGAACAAAATAAGCCAGAAACAAAAAGATAAACAAGTAAAAGTACTCGGTTCGGGTGTGCCATACCGGCAGTTACCCTGGGCTCGACGCCAAGTTGCCGTTGCTAACATTCTTGGCTAGGCTGTGCTTCTTCTTATCCTGCCCCACTTCATATATGGACAATGCATTCTCAACTAACTTCGGTTTTTATGATGCGATCTTTGTGAAATTGTCAGCTGTTAACTATGGCATACAAAGGAGTATGCATACCAGAGCGCAGGGCTTTACCTTTAAAATTGTTTGATTTCTTCAATATTTGGGAGATAGGAATAGATATCCAAAGAATGGAACATTCCCAAGCTTTGCTTAATATGAGAGAACCTGCATACCAAATTTGGTGCATCTAGCTCTTTTAGTTCTCGAGTTATGCTCAAGAGAAGCAAGTCTCAAAATCGATTTTAAACGATATCCTGTTAATTTTGGGCAAGATATAGATAAGACTCGCTCTGAATATGGTAAAAGATAATAATGTATTTCCATATATATGTATAAGATATATATAAGGCATAGGATAATATTATATTTCCAAGTTCAAGTCTGTAGCTTTTTTACTTACTTACTTACTTCGTTCTGATCGAGAGTAAATATATATTAGGATTCCTTCTGTCTGTTACATACGCTTGCACAAAACCGATATACCCCTTTCTAACCATTGCAACAGGGTATAAACGGACAACGGGCCAACTGGGAGCAACTGGCAGCAACTGGGAGCAACGGTATATTATGCAATCACGGCATGAATGAGACACTCTTGACCGAGTTTCCATAGCCAGGCAATAACGGTAAACGCGACGTAACGCGACAGCTGACAAGTGCTGGCCACTCGCGAGCGCAGCGAAGACGACGTCGACGGCGAAGCGACGTCGGCAGCGACTGCAGCGCCTAACGGGTTCTCGCTGCCGACGCAGCCCAAGCGAAATCACAGAAAATGCGCAACAGCAAACAAAATCAAAAGAAGCTCGAAATCAGCGAGAAATCAAAATTCAGAACGGCTTGCCAATTATGCAAAAGTAGGCACACCGAAGATTAAATACCCTTGCCTATATGTGAGAAGAGTTGTGCAGTTCGCAATTGAAATGTGTGGATCATGTGTGAGGAGCATGGCAGAGCTTGTGCCTCGAAAAGCTAAACACTTTTTATGCCCTTGCAGAGGGTATTATAGTTTTGTCATGAAATTCGTAACGCATAGAAGAAGACGTCTGCCACTCCATAGAGTATATATACTCCTGATCAGCATCAACAGTCGAGTTGATATAGATATGCGAATTAGTCTCTCAGTTGTAAGGATATAGTCTTGTAAATATGCCCAGGTCCGTCTTTCTGTTGCATTATATTGGAACCGGCTGGATCGGATCACTATATAATATAACTGCCATATGAAAATCGAACTACAATATTATAACATATAGCTCTAAAGGAAGACTATATTCTATAGCTCTAAGGGAAGACTATATTATTATAGCTTTAAAGGGAGACTATATTATATAGCTCTAAGGAAAGACTATATTATTAAAGCTTTAATGGAAAGTCTATATTATTATGGATCTAAAGGACGACTATCGTATTTTTTTATCTTTTTATCTTTTTATCTTTACGAAAGGACTATATAATACAGCTTTAACGGAAAACAATATTATTAAAGCTCTAAGGGAAAACCCTTTTAAAAAGCGAGCTTATGTGCTTTACTCTTCTAACATTTGCAAAACCATATTAAATCTTCGACAAGCCGAATATATATACCCTTTTACATTTATATACAAAATTGTTTGATAAGCTATCTAATTTCGGAAAAAGGCTCATCATGAGGAATATGTATGTATGTACTTGTATATACTTTAAAGGAGCGAGAGCTGTCGCACACCGATTGACAAAGTTATAATACCCTCTGCAAGTGTATTTTAAATTGAGTATATTAATACAAAGACGTTTATTCACATTGAGCTGTGATGCATACAGTGATTATATAAGGATAAGGATAAGTACGGCGCTTGTATATATTCCTGGAGCCCGGATCGCAGCTAGTCAATCAAATGGGTCTTGACCAGAGCCACAATGGGCGCAGCTGTGGGCATGAGGGGATACTCCCCGGCGCTGCCGGCAATGTCCAGATGGGTATACTTGAGCGGCAGCGGGGAGTCGACGCCATGCTTGTCGAGGCCCGTAGCCTGGATCATGAAGGCGGCGGGCACTTGGTGGCCGCGCGGTGTCCTCACCGATGGCGCATTGTTGGCCTGGACGACATCCTCGCCAATGGCCTTGGCGGCATTGAAGTCGAAGTCGCACTGGCGCAGCACGGAGACCTCGAAAGGTTCGCCGTAGGCCTGGCCAGCGGCCTGCAGTTTGCGTGCATGATCCTCCTTGGCGGCCACGCTGTTGTCCACAATGATGGACTGACCCTCGCCGGCCGATATGAAGGCATGGCCCGTCAGCGTGGCAATGGTAAAGATATGCGGATCGGGCAGATTTCCCTCAACGGCCAGCTCCTTCATGCGGCACAGCACATCGGCCATGCACATGCGACCCTCGGCATCCGTGTTGCCAATCCGGACACGAACGCCGGCACGCGAGGTGATCAGCTCGTCGGACACATAGCACTCCTCACCCACCGAATTGCGCACCAGGCAGAGCGCGCCAATGACGTGCACATTCTGCGGCTTCAGCTCGCTGACCACCTGCATGAAGCCGGCGACGGCGGCGGCTCCGCACTTGTCCCGCGACATGCCGGCCATGACGCCGCCGGCCTTGATGTCGGCGCCGCCCGTGTCATAGGTCACGCCCTTGCCGACCAGCATCAGCGTCTTGGTCGCCGGACCGGGCGGCTTGTACTCGAGGTAGATGATCCGACCACGATGCCGCTCCACGGAATGAGCAGCACGATTGACAGCAGCGAACAGCGGATACTCTCGGTTAATGACATTCACGTCGTCGATCACCTTGACGGACAGATTGGCGAACAACGGTTTTATGTAGGCCTCCACGAGCGGTGGTGCCATGCGTTCCGGATCTCCGCCGCCAATGTCGCGGGCAATCAGGCGACCAGATTCCAGAACCAGCGCCTCCTGCATGATCCGCTCCGCATTGGGACTATCAATCAGTACGGACAGCGAGCTGATGCGTTGCTTCTTCGCGGGGACATCCTCGCGCAGTTGAATGGGCTGGGCGAGGAATTGAGAAAGTACAGTAAAAACCAGATATGTTGAACCTGGGTTGACATACCACATAGAGCTCCTCCAGAGCGCCAAGGACCGTGCACAGCTCCGCCTGAGAGAAGCGTTTGCTCTTGGGCACCACCAGAAGCGGCGCTTGGAAGCCGGCCTATACAAAAGCAAAGATTGGGATCAGCTTTATATACTAGAGTGTTTACAAAGGTCAATCAAACCCACCTTAATGGCACGCTGCAGGGACTGGGCGGCCGCCTTCTGATAGCAGCGCACGTCGGCATAGTCCGTCAGCTCCTGGACGGGCGCATAGATCACGGGCAGATTCAGTTGCGACGACTTGAAGCACGAGACGACGCTGTCGAAGGCCTTGTCGAAGGCGCGATGCTCCTCGAACGTGTCGGCCAGCTCGGCGGGCACAGCGCGATCAATGACGCACAGCACATCGTAGCTGGACTTGGCCAATATACTGGACAGCTTAACGGTGCAGGGCAATAGCCTAGAGGGAAAGAAATAAAAAGGTTAACAAAAAATATTTCACTTTTTAATCGATTTAAAAGTGGTTGAAAATCAAATAAGCCTAAAACTCAGTTGTGAAAATATTTCACGAGTGAAAAATGGGTGAAAATGTGAAGTGAAAGTTCTCTTGAATAATTAGCAATGCTTCCAGTAATTTAATAAATATTTCCCCTTTACATCGATTTAAAAGTGGTTGCTAGTGAAATAAGCCTAAAACTCAGTTGTGAAAATATTTCACGAGCGGAAAATGGGTGAAAATGTAAGTTATTGAATTAAAGTTAAGAAAACCTGCCTCGAATAAGGTCGGGTAATATTTCCTGTAATATAAATGTGTTTATATAAATATAGCGAAAGCTCTCTTGCATACACAAAACTTTGTGGAATTGAAGTGGATTTGGTATTGGCAAAATAAATGAAAATAATTATATTTAAGTATTTATTTGATTATATTGGGGAACTAATTCTGAAGTACCTCCAATTTCACTTTAATTTATGCAAAGCAGCTGACAATTGGTTTCGTTTGGGAATGAAAACAGCTCGGAAAACGTTTCCACTCGGCACTCGAGAACACCCGAAAGCAAACGTGTCGAAACGTACTTGTTTTTACGGTTGAAATCGAATCGAAATCGAAAAGTAGAATTGCATGCATATATTCCCATTCATTTAATTGCTGCACGCAGTTAAAACTTCATTGAAATGCAATTTAATCACGTCGGTCCTTTTTTTTTTCAATTACTTGTCAATCGAATGGGAAGGGCAATTGCGGGCTACACGCCTTGCTAAACAATGTATGTATGCATGTGCCTATGTATGTATGCATGTGTGTATGCATGCATGTATGTATGCATGTGTGTATATATGTATGTATGTAAGCATATATACGTATGTATGCATATATGTATGTATGTATGCATGCATGTATGTATGTATGCATGCATGTATGTCTACATGCATGCATGTACATATGTATGCATGCATGTATGTATGTACGCATGCGTGTATGCATGTATGTATGCATGTGTTAAGACTTTGTGGGGCGTGTTGCTGATAAGAAGATAATCTCAATTTCTCAAGTGCGCTAAATAACTGCGATTGCGATAAGTTTGATAAGCTTATTAAAAATTGTTTAAACTTTCCTTTCAAAACACGTTTGACGGACAAGCGCCGTTATTTGAAAAGAACAAAGCAAACAAAAGAGCGTGAAGAGAGCGGCGCTTTGCAGCCGCTCTTCGTTGGAGCTGTCCTTGCAAATGGCGGCAGTTTTGCCAATTTAGCTAGTTTATGGCTGCATTTGGCTTTTTCAGAGAAAACAGCTGACACTAAACAGATTTCCATTGTTTTTTTTCGGCATCTCAGTAAACCTGTGTTTATTGCCAATTTGTGCGCAAAAAGTTAATTTAGCTAGTTTTAATTGGCTGCAGTTTGTTTTTTTTTTAGCGACAGTTGGCAACTCTAATGCAAGCAGATCTCATTTAACTTACTTCTCGAGTCCCATGTTGATGATGATGATGTGGAGAGCGGCAACGACTGCGGCGAACGGCAAGTGGAGAGTCACTGACTGGGCGACACGGGCGTGCGTTGAGATTGCGAATACACTGGAATACTGGAACTGGAAATGGCGATAAGCTGCCGATAATGTTTGCTTATATTCTTGTTCGTTCTTTTTTAAATTGTTGCTTGTTATTAACCAAAACGTTTGCGTTGACAGAACAAATGATTGTGTTTGATTTTGCAGCGCAGCAAGCGGGCTTTATATAGCGCGCAACGCGACGCCTTTGTTTATAACAAACAACTGTCCACGACCTATGATTAATTGTCGGAATGCAATAATTGAAATTGTAGCCACAATAACAACAATAATACTGCACTCCGGCTTCTACTCACGTCGTTGCACTGAGCAAACGCAAACACTTGGCACTTGGCTTTGGCTTGGCTATTCTCTTGCCAGTCACGTTCACGGCTGCTGTTAACAGAGCGTTGCGTGGCGGGGCGAGGCGAGAACAGCTGATGGCTGTTGAATAAAGCCGGTCAGCTGTTCGGGCGCAGCGTTGCCAACTAAAGCAAAGGCGAACTCAACAATATTTAAATGTAAAATATATTTGTCTCTCAATTGTGTTTAAACAAATGTTTGCCAAACTAAAAATTGTTATGTTAATTACATTTATTTTTTATTTGCAGTTATAGAAAAATATAATCTAAAAATATGTCAACTTAGTTCGTTTACTGGGCCTACATAAATATATAATATACTATATATTCAATGTGGATTATAAATCCTATTCCCCATTTATAAAGGCCTGTATGTCGTTAATTAGCTGCGGCAGCTGTTTGGCATCCAGCGCCAAGAGTTTTCTGTACGGCTTTAGGACGCCCTTCTTGGCACGCGGGCTCTCATCGGCCAGGCCCGCATCGCATTCGGCATCCACGGTGAACTCAAAACTGAACTTGGAACGCTCGACCAGCAGCTCCTCCTCGGCATTGGTATACTGATCCTCGTCGGAGGTGCTCTTCTTGGCCGCATTCCGATGGAATTTGACCAGCAGCAGCAGCGTATCGAAATTGAATTTCATTTTCTTGGCCTTAGCCGTCTCGATCTCCTGCTGCAGGTTCTGTAACAACGGCACGGATATCTGTGCGGGTATGTTGATGAAGCGCTCGTTGATCAGGAAGCCGACGTGGCTCTGTTCGTTGTCCAGCAGCTCGCACAGCTGCTTGTGCACCTGCTTTGTGGCATGCTTCTCGGCGCGTTCCAGCAGATATTTGCGCAGCTGTTCAATGACGGTCTGCTCCTTTTTGGCCGTTAGATTCAGCACGGAGGTAATGCCAAAGATGGTATCGTCCTCGACCATGTTGTCATCCGTTTCGCTCTCGGGCCCATCGTCCAGGCACTGGCAAATAACGCTGCCCACAAAATTTTGAGCTGTAAGGGATAGATTTTAATAAAGATGTGCATAGGAATTATGGATGAATTGTTACCAATAAGCAATTGGGCCAACTGATTGCAATTGATTTGGGCGCGCGGAAAGAGACGCTGCAGCAGCTGCGAAATGCCCTCCGCGTCGGGATCTATCGGAGCGCGTCCTTCAAACTCCACTTGCAGCTCCTGCGAATGGATGCGAATGGGTTATCTATGTAATTTGTCAAAGCTTTGGACTGACAGCGCCTACCTCCGTGCCCTTGTAGATATCCGTGTACGATTCTTCGCTGTCCTCACTTTTCATATCCTCATCATCGTCTTCTTCTTCTTCATGTTCCCGCTTGCCATTGCTTTCGTTATTTTGAGCTTCTTCGTCGCTGGAGCTGTCGGCTTCCTCATATGTCATTGCTTCTGTTTTCTTGTTCGCTGACATTTTGTATTTTAAAATTTATTTCTGATTTGCAGCAAACGAATTCTGCCGAAAACCAAAAACTCTCAGCTGTTTGTCAACACACGTGTTGGCTTGGCCTTGCCAGATCGTCAGAATATATGCATTTGTTCATTTGAATCGCTGCGTTCACACTGGTTCACTCTTATAAGCTGTTCGCGCGGGGAAAAAAATCATATTGGTATTAGCTGCCTTAAATATAAGCTTTTAGTATTCGCCTGTGAGATAATGTGCTTAAAATCTTGAATCAAGCCACAATTACAATGAGAAAAGTGCATTGACTTATTTGACAGTTTCTTTTTACACTATACAAAACAGCGTCTTATAGATAATTGTGTGTGCATCGCCCGCCGTCATGTTTCGCCCCTTTTCCGCTGCTCCTCGTATTGCTGCTGTGTCAACAAACTGGCCTTGATATCGTCGCAGTTCTCGATCTTGGGCAGCAAGATGGCAAAGTACCCGGCACCCTCTGGCGCCAGCTGCAGCTGCTTGGCGTCCGTCAGCAGCGCCGTGTTGACCTCGACGAGTTTGCCGCGTATGCAGCTGGGTATTTTATAGGTGTTGCCTGCGTCTGTGGTGAGCACGGCCAGCGTTGTGTCCGCCTGCAGTATCATGCCGCCCTTCTTGGCCTTGCCCTTGACCACATTCTGGCTGCGATCGACGCTGCCCACATTGTAGCTGACCGTGGCAATGCCCTCGCCGTAGGCGGGATGCGTGGGCGCCAGGCAAACGAGGCAAATGCGATTGGAGTGATAGAGCACCTGGTAGGCAGCTCCAGCTTTGATATAATAGTAGCGTGTAAAGAAGCGATCCACCATGCTGGGATAGTTCATCATGGCATCATAGCAGTCCGTAATGGGGCTCACCAGCTGCCCACAAATCAGCTGTTCCTCCTGCTGAAAGTAGTACGGCGCAAAGGGATCCTCCTCCGCACTGGAAGCTGCTTCGAGCGTTGCCATATCTTTTTAGTTGGCTTCGCCCTGCTGCAGCCTCTCCTTGTACCTGGCCTGACGTTCACGGGCCTTGGCGCGATTCGCAGCGGAGCGTGCAATACGCTCGGATTTCAGGCACTTGACCACCTGGTCGTCGATCGTGTTGCAAATGCCAATAAACTTGGCAAAGGCGTGCTGCGAGAGGGTGAGGCATTCGGTTAGTACACGGCGCAAAACTGGTTGCAAGCGCTTCACTTACATTTTCGTGACAGGCTTTGAGTTCCTCGATTAATTTATTGCAGGCCGGCGTGTGTAAATGTGATGCCAAATCTGTGTGCATCTTCAACTGCTTTCGGACTAGTGAAACATATGTAAGTCAATTTATTTATTTTTTTTTTTCGTTACTCTTACGCAAAAGTGTTTATCGGACTGTTATCGGTTTGCCGGCGATAATTTGAACGCCGGGCCAGCTGCTTTAATACTAAAATATGCCAAATGCAAACGTTACTCAATAGCCAGCTGTTTTAACAACTGAGTGAAACACACTAAAAAATGCCAAACGAAACAATGCTCAATAGCAATGGTTGCTTGGGTTTTTATTATTTTTGAAAAAGAGTTATTTGGTATTTTTTAAATTTTATTTATCGGACTGTTATCGGCGATAAAAGGAACCCGGGGCCGCCTGCTGATCGAAACACACTAAAAAATGCCAAATGCAAAAAATACTCAATAGCAACGGTTGCTTGGGCTTTTATTATTTCTGAAAAAGAGTTCTTTTGGTATTTTAAGTTTTTGTTTTATTTGATTTATTTGTGTATTTTACCCGCTCTCACAGTTTATTTTATATATGTTGTCAGCTTGTCATATTATATATATGTATATATTGTCAAATTTGACATATTTTATATATCTCACATGCCTTTATATTTATCATTCATGCATAATTAGAAAAAATTGTTTTAACGTCTTCACTGTTTACTTTTTACCAAAAAGTCTTATCAACTACATCATCGAAATAGGGTTGCCTGAAAAATAAACTAACTTGTGTTGGTTGCTCAAAAACCCTGTTCAAAAACACTGCTAAACTCTCAAAAAATTGTGCGCTGTTGTAACAACTAGTTAAAAACTGGGTTGCAAGGGAAATTTTCCAATTTACGTGAATATGGGGTTTTATGTTAGATATCGTCAATAGATCGTATTTAATTTTGCTCTGCCTGTTCGTTAAGTTACCTACGCTCAGCTGATTTAACTCTACTAGAAAGACTCAATGCTATCTCTCTCTGCCAAAATTCACCATATGGTGAATATATGTGTGTGGTTGTGTGTGTGTGGTTTTTACGCTCTCACTTGTGCATTAGTTTCTCTCATAAAGCTCTCAGTTCGGTTATATTATAAGTATTTAAAATAAAATTCCAGCTCAGATGAAAATAAAAGATTGCTATGTTAAATAACAAAAAAATAACACTCTCCAAAACTCTCCAATAAAAAAAATCATCGCTCTCTTTTGTCTTACGCTGTTGTTGTTGTTCTTCTTGTTCGTCAATGCTTTGTGTGTGTGTGCGTCAATGGATGACAAGTACGTTAACAATATATTGCTCTCAATTGTTTTTCTCTCTCGCTCACGCTCGCATTATTTTGTGTGTCTCTCTCTCTCTCTTACGCTCTCACTCTCCATTGCTGATGCAGTTAATTGTCTCTTAGACAGTTACCGTTGCCGATGTCACATTCTCTCTAACTCTCATTAAAACAAACTAAATGGCAGGTTTACTCCTCGACGGAGCCAATACCTCAACTCGTCTTTTTCGGCTCGGCCTGCACGTGGCTCGCCTCCGCCTCTGCCGCCGCCGCCGCCCCGGCCTTTAGCGCCTGTGCCTCAATGCTGGCCAATGCGGCTTCCGACATTTTCTTGTATTTGCCCGCCAATTCGGGCAGCTCGTAGGCAATGGCCAGATCCAGCTTGGTTATGGGACAGCCCCGGAAATAGGTGCATGTCTCCGAGAGCTTCTTGAACTCGTACAGCGGATTTAGACGGAAAAAGTCGCGGTAAACCTCCGGATCGGGCAAGTCGTAGCGCGAGATATTTGTCAGCGTGGACAAACCCTCATAGATATGATAGTTCTGCGGATGATCAATAATATCATCCGAGATGCGCTTCTTGTTGCCAAACAGAGTCTTGTGATTGTAGTAAGTGTTCAAATAGCAGTCCACCATCTTGGCATGATTACGCACGCGCACCTGCAATTAATGAAGCTAGGTAATCTCTCTATATGTGCATAAATGGGTTAGAGCCCTGCAGCGATTAATTTACTTGAATCCAACTCGGATATTCAATCGCTTTAGCCCAAAACCGAACGAGTTCAAACAAGTGATTCATCAAACGAAGTTCGATCTGTGCGAGTCGCAACATGTTCGAACGCAACCGAGTTTGAAGCGAGCTCGAATTAGCTCGAGCTGTATTTTTTGTTCAATTTGTTCTCTCGGTGCAGGGCTCCGCTATGAATACTCACGGCAAACCGACGAGCGCTGGCTATCTTGTGTTCAATACGCTTATCGATCGCAGTGCGCAGATCGCGCAGGAAGGCGCGCTCCTGTGCCAGCAGCAGGCGGGCCGGTGCTCCCTCCTGGTACGGATTCGTCCACAGCGATGTGGTGTACATGAGTGGCGGCTGGGCGGACGACATCAGCGGCGAGATGTTCCAAATGAGTGCGCCCTGTACGCGCAGCAGTTCTTCGGGCTTGACGGTGTCCGCCTTGTTTAGTATGATGCGCGTCTGATACTCGCGCCCCTTCAGCTGATCGAGTATGGCCTCCGTTTCGGGGCCAACATCCAACTTGGCTGGGTCGTAGACCAGAAAGATGATGTCGGCGCGATCGATAAACCACTGGCAGGCATCATTGAAGGGGAAGACGCGCGACACCTGCTTGCGTACCTCGAGTATGCCGGGTATCTCGACGATGTTGACCTGAAAAATTCAAAAATTCATGTGTGTATGTGTGTGTGTGTGTGTGTGTGTGTGTGTTAGCTTTAATTTAGCCATTGTCTTTAGCTATTTTCGACATTTAATAACCAAATACTATAAATTGTGCTCTTGGGCAATTTGCCAGAGCCTGAGCATATCAAAAAACATATTTCCCAATCGACGAGCTGCCCTGCCAAAAGCTATTTGGGCGACAAGTTAATGCACTTGGGCAACAAGTACATGTGCCTGGCCTATATGTTATACATATATATATATATATATTTATATCTGGTTACCTTTTCGAGCAGCTTGTTCTTCAGCTTTAGGCCGCGCAGACGCTCCTCCAGACCCTGACCGAATTTCTGCAGACCCGAAAAGGTATAGTCGGCGGCCAGTTGGGTGCCATCCAAGACCTCCGTCTCATTGCCCCACATCAAAATATTAAAGTAAGCCGGCGAGGGTTCGGCGCCTGAAAAAAAAAACCGAGTTAGAAGTTCACATTTGTATATTCCATGGATATTCCACGCATATTCCACCCATATTCCACGCGTTTTTCACGCATATTTCAAGCATATTCCTTGGATATTCCTTAGGGAATAATCATAATCCTTACCGGTTCTCAGCGAGTTGGGCGTATATTCGTTGTCGGTCAAATAGTTGAGAATGGACGACTTGCCGCCGGACCAGGGACCCATGAACAGTATCAATGGCTTGGAGAAGATCTCCGGATCACTAAAGTGGCGATTGCTCAAGTCTCGATACTTGTACAAGGTCTCCAAAGGCTTGACGGCGTTCTCATAGATCTTCTTGATGTCGCGCAGGATAATCTCGGCCACATTGTCGGTGGCCTTCTCCCGTGCATTGAACTCCTCGTCCAGCAGCAGGAGCTCCGTGATATGCTGCCGGCTGCGACGGTTCTGTGGGATTACGCCTTCCTACAGAGAAGCAGAGAGTTGATTAGATTAGGTTAGGTTACCCATCCACTAAGGTCTGCTTCCAAAACCTACCCAGAGCAGTTCGTCTTCTGGCTTGGTGTCGTCATCGTCTTCATCTGCAGCGATTGCTGTTTCCTCTGCCTGGGGCTCATCCGCTTCTTTGGCTTCCTCGGATGCCGCAGCTTCTGGCTCTTCCTCTACAGGAACCTGTTCCGCGGACACAGCTGGCTCTGGCTCTTCTTCCTTCTCCTCTGCCGGCTCCTCTTCCGCTTCGGGCTCTGCCTCTGCAGCTAGCTCCTCCTCCTTGGAAGCCTCCTCTTCAGCTGGGAACTCCTCAGCAGGACTTGGCGGTGACTCAATCTCTACAACTGGGGCAGCATCAACCTCACGCTTGCTGCGTTTTTTCACCTCCTCCTCCTCCTCGTCATCATCGTCATCGTCGGCGAGCTCATGGCTGTCGTCGTGAACATTGGGAATGCCATCGCCATCCATGTCATTGTCGTGCACATTCAAGATACCATCGCCGTCCATGTCCTCGTCCTTTTCGTTTACCTTGTTGTCGCCATCAATGTCATCGTCCAAGCTATTTGGCACACCATCCCCATCGATATCCATGCTCTGGGGCTCCTCGGAATTGGACAGGCCATCGCCATCGACGTCGTGATCCTCATCGTTGTGAACGCCATCGCCATCTATGTCGCTGTCCTCTGTTCCGGGAGCAATTATATGTTACGTTCGATTATGGGAGATAGTTTTTGGTTTGTTTTTACCATGATTGAGGGTACCATCTCCATCGATATCTTCGTCCTCTGTAAAGGATGTTTATTAAACTAGGAAACTATGCATAAAGGATCGCAGAGGACTTACCATGGTTCACTTTGCCATCGCCATCCAGATCTTCATCCTTGTCATTTGGCAAGCCATCGCCATCCAAGTCGTTGTCCTCTACAATGAGCAACATATTCCGTGTGAGTAAAATGAGCAAGGCATATGTAAGTTACGAATAAAGTTATTATTAAATGAAAGAAATAATTAATTAGGTATTTAGAGTGGGGTAGAGCAGAATGAGTCGAAGAACTGGGGTGCTTAGTCCATACCGTGATTCAAAGTACCATCCCCATCGATATCCTCGTCCTCTGCATAAATAGAACCTTGCATAATTTCGCCTGCTACGTTAGATGATACTCACCGTGATTCACCAATCCATCGCCATCCAAATCCTCGTCTTTCTCGTTTGGCAAACCGTCGCCATCCAAGTCGTTGTCCTCTGCACGCAAAGAGAATGCCATGAAGGGAATAACAGATGTCACATGCGACTAAGGTCTTACCCTGATTCGGTATTCCATCGCCGTCGATGTCGTTGTCCTTCTCATTGGGAATGCCATCGCCGTCGATGTCAGAGTCCTCGTCATTGGGTACGCCATCGCCATCGATGTCGTCGTCCTCATCATTGGGTATGCCATCGCCATCGATGTCATCGTCCTCGTCGTTGGGTATGCCGTCTCCGTCGATGTCATCGTCCTTCTCATTGGGAATGCCATCGCCATCGATGTCATCGTCCTCATCATTGGGTATGCCATCGCCATCGATGTCGTCATCATCCTCATTGAGTATGCCATCGCCATCGATGTCGTCATCCTTGTCATTGGGTATGCCATCGCCGTCGATATCATCGTCCTCATCATTCGGTATGCCATCGCCGTCTATGTCGTCGTCCTGATCATCTGGTATGCCATCGCCGTCAAGGTCGTTGACGCCTTTCGCGTCCTCTGTGGAATCCACATCAGTAATTTCAACAGTTTCTTTCTCATCAAGCCCACCATCATCATCGTCATCATCATCCCTACTAGGCTGATCGGATTGCAGTTCTCCGGAACCATCTCTGACACCATCTGGACGGAAAATCATATGCTATAGAGGCTAATCGTTTCTCGGTTCGGTTCAAGTTCTTTGCTTTATAATTAATCAAATATCAAATATCCAACCATTTACTGGCCGTAGAAATCCCAAAACTCCCCTTACTAACTCCACGTTCATTATTTGAAAATGATTTTTGAAAATTAGCTCGAATAAGTGAAATCGAATTAGAAACCTCCGGATAGCACACTTTAGTCTCAGGGTTTTCAAGTTTGAAGCCAAAAAAGAAACCTTTGGGTATAAAACACGTGTCTAATGCATTTTTCGAAAGGTCTTTGAAAATAATTTAGAAGCCGAGTGGAAGCTAAAGACAAAAGTTGCATACAACGGGCATTCCGCCGATTTTCCACACTTGCAAGTGGAATCTACCAAAACGGAATAATCTCTAGAATAGGTTTTGCTAGGCGTAACTTACCTGTTTTCAGTTCATGTATAGCCTTTTCAATGTAGGGTCGACATTCTGATTCGCTCGGTCCGACATCCGCATTGGCAAACCCAACTGCAAAAGAAATTTGAAGCAAGTAGGAATTAAATATGAAGATCGGTTACAGGCTTTAACCAAGATCTATGACAAGAATAGAGTTTAATAAATTGTATTATATTTTAAGATCATGTTCGAGTTGAAAGGAAGGAAGGAAGGAAGGTTAAGTCAAATGGACTTTAATTGAGATCAAGTTTAGTGTAGGAAGAATTTTCATGGAATTTCATATAGTATGTCTTATGTAGGATGTTTCCTATAGGGTAAGACATCCTGTAGGATGTTTCAGGAAGTACAAAGGAAATTTATATAAAATTATATTATTATTGTATATTTTCGATCTAGACGATCTTTTTCAAATTATGCCCTATCTTTTAGTCTCACAAGGTTAGTTTTTTCTGGATTGAAGTCAAAGATATTCCATCTGGATTTTTGGCTAACTTTTGTAGGTTCTTCTCTGAATCGGACTTAATTTATAACGTACTTGGCGTTTTCTGGCCGCCTCCGTGTTTGATGTCAGCGCCGAGGTTATTTTATCTTTTCAAACTTGACATTATTTATGGTACACACACACATACGCACGCACACTGTAAAATATGTTCGGCAAATTATGAATTTTATTTTTAAAAGCCAAAAACTCAAACACATTTCGCTAGTCGCTGGTCGCTTTTCAGCAAATCTGAATGGGTATTCTAATTTTTGTTGGCCACTCGCCCACCATATCTTGACTTTTCCATGCTCAGTTCGGGCAGTTTGTGACGTGGGCGCATATATACTATATAGGTAGGTCTATAGGGTCCGATTTGGCAGTGAGAGTGTTGCGTCCATTTCTCTATCAAACTAAGGTCGAGCTGTTTTGAGTGACAGCTGCTTTTAAGGTCGTTGCTAATTACTTGCTCATGGAAAGCTTGCTACATGGAAGCGATGCAAAGTGCTGCCCATTTTTATCAAAGTACGTTTTTTTTGCAGCTGTCAGCGGATAATTTGCCCTGATTTATTTGCGCATAGTGTTAGGCGTATTTCTATACAAATATAGCAAACTATTTGAGATATTTGCCATGCCAGAATTATTTATACAAATCCGTCCGATGGCTGCTTGCATATTGTGTTTATGTTGCCTGCAACCTATCCCCACGTACTTATATATATATATATATATATGTATTATATAGATCATGTCTATTTTTTTTTTGTTTTTTTCTTCTCTTTTTGCAAAGCAAACAAAAGTACGGGCTGGCTCGGCTCGGCTCGGCCATATAGACACAGATACTTGCTCAATACATAAAATAACTTAAAAATTCTAAATATAAAAATATTACAAACGATGACAACGAGGCAAGACCGAACGTTTGCCGCGTTTCGGCTAACAAAAATTGAAAAAAAAGAAAAAATAAAATAAAATAACACAAGTGAAAGAAGAAGAAAGTGAAATGTGCCTGTATTAGTGCGATCTGCAGCTGTGTGTGTATTTTCCAACGAGTCTAGGCCAAAATTTGAATGCTCAAAAGTGTCGTCTCTGACGTTTGCACAAACACACACAAGCACAAGCACACACAAGCACAAGCACACGCACACAAGCACAAGCACGCACACAAGCACACACACACACACACACACAGCTCAGGCAAATATTTTTAAATATACATATTACATACATATTTAATTTTCAACTCATCTCTCTCACTCTCTCTTGCTCTCTCGCTCTCTCTTTTTTGAAAATTGCATAATGGCCGCTGCGAAATAGTGGGACTTGTGTGCGCAAGAAAATACCGTTATTATTGCTTATATAATCGTGGAAACTCACCATTGTTGGTAACGGCGATTAACGTAAGTCCCAGCAGGAACCAAATTGTTAGCCGCCCCATAATCATAAAATCAACAAATTATCCTTGAGTTTTCCCAGTTTGATTAGCACTGTAGCCACGTCATAAATTCCTCCTTTATTTGGCTTTCGTATTTATCCCGTTATTATTATTGATAATTCGGAAAAATGTATTCAAAAAAATCACTTATGCTCGTATTTATCGCATATATATAACCACAATATATGCGCTCGTTTAAATGCACTGCGTGAAAGGGTAGAAATTATGTATGCTATAGATTATTTCTCTGCGTGTATAGATCATATATATATATGTGTGTGTATATTAACGGTATACTATGTACTATTTATGTGTGTTTTTTTAAATATAACTAATTGGGCTCGTACAAATGTTGTCACACTTAAGAATCTTTTGCACTTGTTCGTTTTTCTTTTTTTTCACAATTTTTTTTTTTTTTTTTTTTTAATTTTTTGTTTTTTTTTCTCGCGTTAGCTAGCCGCTCGCAAAGTTTAACGGACAATCGTCGGCTGGGTAATCCTTAGTGTCCCTTTCGACGATTGTCAGCTAAATAATTTGCTTATTTGTGGCCCGTCGTCTGTGCACGGCGTGTGCGATTCGTTTTTTGAGACGACGTTCGGCACAAGTTTTAGCTATATCTATTTTCTGGCATTTGTAAAAAGCAGGCAAGTTTAGAAATATAATGGTGATATTGCGTACACGAGTATACGAGACGATCTCTCCCGGTCCAAAACCAATTCGTAACTCAACATGCATATACCATGAATTTACCTTGTGACCGCGAAAATTATTTCATTTTGATATTTTTGTAGCGCAAATTTTGTCAAAAGCACAATCTATCTCTTTAGCAGGCGCTCAGAGAGAGAGAGAGAGAGCGTTGGGGAAATTTGTCGGAGTAAACTGTAACAACAAATAGGGCAATTTTTAAGTGAAGGAAAATTGCTAGTGGGGAAATTTAAGAAAAGGACCCGAAACAGTTCCAGCTGTGAATAGGACAATTTTCCAGTGAAGGGAAATTGTTAGTGGGGAAATTTAAGCATAAGAACTGAAACAGTTCCAGCTGTGACTAGGGCAATTTTCAAGTGAAGGGAAATAGTTAGTAGGCAAATTTAAGCAAAGGACTTGAATCAGTTCCAGGTGTGACTACGGTAATTTTCAAGTGAAGGGAAATTTTAAGTCGGGATATTTAAGCAAAGGACCTGAAAAAGTTCCAGCTGTGACTAGGGCAATTTTTAAGTGAAGGGAAAATGCTAGTAGGGAAATTTAAGCAAAGGAACTGAAACAGTTCCAGTTATTATGTGACTTTTGAGCTAGTTCCTTAAATCATTTTACGCTCTTTAAATGTATATTTATAGAATCTTTAGTTTTCTCTGTGCTAAGGACACACTTCCAAAGTATCTAAATTTTGGAATAGTGTTTAATTATAGCCAGAGATTTGCTCATTCGAAAAAATACTCAGAGCAGCTAGCTCAAGAGCAGAAATAAATAGAAAAAACTATATAAAAGAAATATATGTGTGCAAAGGGAAATCTGGCACATTCACCCATAAAAATCTCGAGTACTATTCGTTATTCAGAGCTCGGCGATTATTTTTCTTGTCACAAATGATTAAATATAATGCAATTTGTCTGTCTCTCTCTCTCTCCCTCTCTCACCCTCTCTCTCCCCCTCTTTCAGCGTGGGAATTCAGTTGTAAAATATGAAAATATAATTTCTCATAGCATTTATCACCGTTCATTAATATGCTTGATTGCACAAACAGCTGTTGGATGTGGGCTTTTATTCCAAGGTTCGATACAGACTCTTAAGTTTATATTTTTATCGAACGGTTAATTATATAATCCGATGCAGGTGCTTAATATTACGATATTACCTTTAGGTATTACTTAAAACAAAATATATTCTTTTTTTTTGGTTTTTTCCAATCTCCAAATGTGTTTCATTTTAAGATTCTAAAATATATTTCTTTCCGGCTCATTTAAAGCACATTTTATGTTGTCTTTCAATTTTTATTGCTTTCGTCTGGGCAAAAGTAATATAATTGTCTTTCTTTAAATGTGATTTATATATATTATCATATAATAAATACTTGAAGCCTAAGAACTACCACTCGCTCTCGCTGAGCGCTTAAAATAGTTACCTTAACTAACAAATCAAATGGCTTTTATATAGTTTATATAGTTTATAGAAATGCTGCAAATTCCGATCTAGCGGGTCTCGTTTCCATTATCCTTGTTCTTTATGCGGGTGCAATAGTACCGATCGCTGTTCTCAATCCAATCGCAAACGTTGAGCACAGTGTGAAAAGCCGTGCCCTCCTTGCACTCGAACTCCACGGGCTTGCCGTGCACGCAGCGGAAGTACTGGAAGGAAAAGTTAATAGTTGGGAAATTTTATGGAACATTTTGGCTGATCTCTAGCAAAGCTGCAAGCCGATTTCGATATACTAATTTCATTATACTAACGACATACCGTTTTTGTTTTTTAGCTAGATAAAACAAATTTTGTATATAGACTCACGTATAGCACACATAAGACACATGAATACATTTACATTCTTCCCTTCTTTTCCAATATTGAAAAAGAGGGAAATTTTTTTAGCTTTCGATGTTGGAAAAAGGAGAAATTTTCTGCCCTTCTCTACAATATTGAAAAAGAGGAAAATTTTCATTCCCTTCTTTCAGTGTTGAAAAAAGGGAAATTTTCTTCCCTTCTTTTCCAATATTAAAAAAGAGGGAAATTTTATTCCCTTCTTTCAGTGTTGAAAAAAAAAGAAAAATGTTCTTCCTTTATTTCCAAAGTTGAAAAAAAGGGAAATTTTCTTCCCTTTCGATGTTGGAAAAAGGAAAATTTGTTTCCCTTCTTTCCAATGTTGAAAAAGACAGAAATTTTTGGAGACATAGTACTGGCCTTTGGTATTTGCACAGATTTGGATGTCATATTGATGCCCCGCAAATTTTCGTAACGATCGGACTACACTTACCGAAGAGAATTCAGGGAGAATTTTCAATGATGGGGAAGTAAGGAATTCTTCCATTCTTCACGCACAGCATCTGCAGAATGTGCTCAGCTTATGTGTGTGTGTGTGTGTGTGTGTTTTATCTTGTGCATGTATGCGTAGAAGAAAGCTAGTTTGTTCGTAAGTCAGGGTATTACCTAGTCGGCATTGCCCGACTCTCTCTTTCTTTTGGTCTTGCAGCCCTCGTTTCGTTGTTTACCTTTCTGCAGTTGGGATGCGGCACAAAGTCGCGATTGGTGCAATCAATTTCGCTGGGATCAAACTCAATCCCAGTCGTGGCATTCTCCTCGGGATCTACAATCGGTTCGGGCTCCTCGGTTAACTCGGGCGCTTCAGTCGTGGTTGTGGTCGTTGTTGTGGTTGTCTTGGGCTTCTTGGGTTTCTACAAAACGAAAATATTAAACGTAATTTGAAGAGATCTTTTCCAGAGGGAGGCACCTTTGTGGTGGGTTTCTCGGTGGTGCTGGGCACAGCTGGAGCTGGCGCTGACGTGGGGCGAACTCCCGTTGAGGTGGGTTTTGGCTTCGGTTTACGAGTCGTCGTCGTGGGCTGCACATTGCTGACCGCCTCATCGGAATTGGGTGAAGTCGAGGGTGGCTTGGCCCACTCGGGCTGCAGGGCGGGAGAGAATCCACATTAGACACACACCCGATCCTTCGGCTGGGCCTGGCCCACACTTACCCGCGGCGTTGTCTCGCGCGTCGGCTCCGGCACTCGATAGCCCCTCATGTTGTTGTAGAGTATCTGCATGAGGGCGTTCTTGGGGCCGCACAGGCCATGGAAGTCGTCCATGTCAATGGCCCAGGTCATGGCGCCAGCATAGCCCTTGGCCCTGATGAAGTCCATTTTGATCTGGACCGAGGCCTCGTTCTCATAGCCCACCCACTGTGTATCCTTGTAGGTATAGGGCACCATGCCCGCCTCATCCCACTCGACGGTCCAGCCCTTCGACTTGTCCATCACCTCGGTGCAAATCTCATAGTAGGCCAGAAAACCGCTAGCATTCGTATACGGCCCGGGCGCACCGCCGCCCGCCTCCTTGTTGATGTACGTGCCCATGTTGTAGTTCTTGTTCGAGTTACTCAGCGTGAAGGTGCGTCCGTAGAACGGGATGCCCACCACCAGCTTATTAGCCGGACAGCCCATCTCCTCCCACAAGGCCAGGCCGTCGTGCTTGAATAGTTGGGAGGATTTAGCTGGAGCAGGAGCTGTGGATAGCTCGGATCACTTACCACATTGAGTCTCTCGTAGGCGTATTGATCGTGCTTGCGCTTGTAGAGCGGACTGTGGACGTCCGCGAAGCCTGCCCAGTTGCCGCGGAGGTCATAGGTCATGGCGTGAATGGCATCCAGGAGTCTAAGAGAAGTGGAGTTAATTAGTCGGCAGCTCAGCTCGCTAGGAGGCAGCTACTCACTCGCACAGCTCGGGCACGTGATAGCCCTCCTGGAGCCGGAACTTGGCCACGGGCACGGCCATCGTGATCTCCCAGCCTCGGCCCTCGCGATCGAAGGCGCGTCGCAGCTCCTGCACGAAGTAGAGGAACTTGTCCTTGTCGCTAAAGCTGCCGCCGCGATCTGTGGCGCCCGGGTACTCCCAGTCCAGATCGAAGCCATCGAAGTCGTACTCCCGCATGAACTGCACCACGCTGCGGATGAAGCTCTGCCGGCGCTCGCGCACCGCCGACATTTTCGAGTACTTTGCGCCGCCCTCCGCCCAGCCGCCGACGGCTATCTGCAGCTTCAGCTTGGGATGCGTTTGTCGCAGCTGCGTAAACTTGCGAAAGCCCTCCTGATCGACGTCCAGCTCCGGGTCGATGACCAGCACATCCCAGCTCTTCTCGTCCACGCCTATAAAGGAGTACACCAGATGCGTGCACAGATCTCCGGGCACATCCTCCAGTCCATAGCGTCCAATGCCCGGCCTGTAGACGGCCCAGTTGCTGAAGTAGCACACAATGCGCGCCGGCTGATCCTTGCCCAGGATCAGGCTGGGCACGCCCAGCAGCAGGAGTACCAGCAGCATGGTATGATGATGCGCTGGGTGCACAAAAAAAACAAAAGAAATGGATTTAAAGAGGGTTTATTTTTATTTTTAGCAGAACCTGGAAGAAATTCTTTCATATTATTTGGCTATAAAATAATTATAATTCATTTGTGTTTACTTTGATCAACTGTTCAGATAAAAAACAAGTAAGAGGTTCTAGTCGGGAGCTCCCGACTAGGGAATACCCTGAACCCTCTTCTTCCAACATCAAATGCATATATAGATTCTATTTTAGAAGCTATATGTCAAGTTTGGTGACTCTAGCTCTTATTATTTACCAAAATTGCCTAAAAAACAGGATATCGATATCGATATCGATTATCGGAAACAAACTCGATCTGCGCGGGAACTAGGAGCACCTACACCTACATTTCATGTCTCTAGCTCTTATAGGTTCTGAGATCCTTGCGTTCATACATACGGACGGGCGGACAGACGGACGGACAGACAGACGGACATGGATAGATCGACTCGGCCGATATTGGTGCTGATCAAGAATATATATACTTTATGGGGTCGGAGAAGCTTCCTTCTGCCTGTTACATACATTTGGATTTTGCACAAATACAATATACACTTATACCCATTTTTAATGGGTATGACCAATATAATATGGCTGTGCCTGGAACGACTAAGCTCATCATACATTCCGTATCCATAGGGGACAAAAGAAAACTGATCAATATAGTCAATTCTTATAGTATTCCTGTTAAGTGTAAAGTATTTATATATTCTGAATTTCATTAGTTGAAAACCTTATCAGTTTCTGACTGGATCGACTTAGCTTATCCTCCATTCCATTCGGAATACATAACTTTTTTTCAGGTGTATATAGGAGACAAAGGAAAACTGATCAATCAGGCAGATCCAGTAAGGTATCTACATTTTCTGCATTTCATTAGCTTAAGCCTTATCATTTTTTTTTCGCATAAGTCTGGAAGTTCCAACGACTTTAAGCCGATTCCCCGAAAGGTAGTTGCGATGTTGCGACTTGTTTTTCAAGATCCACGCGAGCTGCATGCATAAATCAAAATCAAAATAAAAACTTTGGATGCACTCGTGCCTGGTTATTATTTATATCTATATATCTATATGTATATGTATATTCCTTCTTTTCTTTTGGGCGTGCTAAGGTCGTGTGTCCATAATGCGTTGAACCAAACGAGTTCATTCACCGATATATTTATTTTTTTATATTTTTTTTTTTTATATTCGCGGCACTCACTTAATATGCAGGGCGAGGCTTACCCATTTCTTAATGCTATAAACTATACGAATTGGAACCGGGATCTCCGACAAGTTGATGCGACGCCCGTTTGGCGTCAAATGACAGTCGTAGTCGGGGCGAGCGCCGCTTTTATAGTTGGGAGATGGGGGTCCGGTTCTTCGGGTGCGCCTCTTTGTTCCTGGCCAAAGTGCGTGCGATGCAAAGATTCTTTCTTCGTGTTGTTCTTCTTGTTTTGGTTTTGGGCTCGGGCTCGGGTTTGGGTTACGACTGTGCTCAATTCCAGATCTCGCGACTTTCTTTCTGCTTGTTTTTGTTTTCATTTTGTTTTATTCTGTTTTGTTTTGTCTGTCACTAGAGTCGTGTTTGTTTATGTTCTAGAATAAGCAAATGGATAAACCCGTTTCGGATAACACTTCCGCTGCCCATCCTGCCATTAAAGTGCGTAAGGCAAACGGCAGGCAAAAAGAAAGGAGTTCGTTGGCCTCGCCTAATGCACAGATAAGCCGGCTGGAATGGGGCTTACTTCTATGCACTATATACACTCAGAGAAAATGGGAAGAAGAATCTTTTGCTTTAATCAAATGTATATGCTTGTTTTGTATATATATTAAAATAAAGCTGGGCAACAGCAGACTTTGCGATCTACTCTAGAATTGTTGACTACTCGCAGCTTTAACTGGTTGCGAATTGTAAGCTGCAAGCTGGCATTTAATTTGTATTTAATACTATTACTACGCCTTCCAGTTTGAGATCTACAGCGGAATTGTCTTACCCTTCGCGCAGCTTGAACTGTTTGAGAATTGCAAGCTACTAAAAATGTATTTACTTTATTTGTTTATATTTATTATTCTAATGGTTCATTCTTATTATTATTACGACCTGCCAGAACTTTTATATCTTTTATATCGAGCATTATTACTGAAGAATTTCGCTCGTTTAATTAAAAATCTATATTTTGAATAATATCCATATCAGTATCAATCTGGGTTTTAGGCTAAATAGAATAATAAAATAGGATCAAAAATAATTGTATTCTATTCGAGTCATACATCACTTCTTTTTTCTCCAAGTGCATACATTAACTTTAGGCTTAAGACTAGGCAGTTATCTAAAGACCACTGCGTATATCAATGGCCAAAGTGGGATCCTCAGTGGTGGTGCTGGGCGTGGTGCTTGGAGTGGTGCTGGGCGTGGTGCTGGGCGTGGTGCTGGGAGACGCTTCGCTGCTCGGGCTGGGCTCAGTGGAAGCCTGTTGGTTATCTGCAAGACACACAATCCAGTTAATATATGGCAAATTTCATGCCCAAACACTTGAAGCTACCTTTGAAAGGCGCCAATGGAGTCTTATAGGGCGGTCCGGGCTGTTGATAGCCATTGCCGGGTGGAGCAAAGCCAAAACCAAATGGCATCGGATAGGGCGCAAAACCAAAGCCAAAACCTGGCACATGCCCATACCCGTGCCCATACCCGTGCCCATAGCCATGTCCATATCCATGCCCGTGTCCATGGCCAGGCCAATGGTCGGGTGCAGCGCGATGCCTGCTGCGCCGGCCGCAGAGCAAAGGCTCAGCCGAATAATCCCGGTCATGACGAGGCTGGCGCCTCAGGGCTGGCAATAAATCCTGGCTGATATAAACGCTGCAGGTGGAGAAAGAGCACACATTCAGCCTGGCACAGCCATATGGCTTAGAGCAAGACCCATACATACGCATTCTCCACGGCGGGCAGCAGGCTCCACAGGGCCAAGAGCGTCAACTGTGCGGAAGATAAATGTGTGCATGGAGATTGGGATTCGGGAAATGTTTGCCTCGACTATATGAAAAGATGCAAATGCAGAACTTACGAATGTGACTGACATTATCTGAACTGAACTTCACACCTGAACGCACACCTGTGAACTGAAGTTGAGGCTAGGCATCGCGACTCACTTAATTCCGCACAATTATTGCCCGTGGCTTGGGTTTTTTATATTTTATATTTTATATACTTATATATCAATCCGAGTCGCGTACACTCAGAGTTTTGAGCGGTTTTTATGCGCATCATCAACAACAACAACAACTGTGGACTTAAGCCAATCAGGTTTAATCTTGTTTCAGGTTTTTTTTTCGACTTCTACGTATTGTAATTCTGTTAGTATATACCCTATAATAAGCTGTAAACGTATGACAATTAGCCGAGAGCAAAGCGCGCGCTGACGTCGCGTTTTGGTCCACTCTAATTGCTGGCTATTAACGCGAACAATTTGTCTCTTATATTTGTAGCCTATAAATATTAATCTCTTCTCGATTTTTTAATTTATAATTTGTCAATTGTTGCTCCCTATAAACATACCCTATAATAAGCTTTTAACGTATGACGTCGCTTCTACTGGTCCACTCTAATTGCTGCCTCTATAATTATAAATCTCTTCTCGATTTCCTAATTTATAAAGGCCATTTTATAATTTGTTCGCATTTGTCGATTTCTGCTCCATGGTCACGATTATGCTAATCGGATGTAAGAATTTGATAAGACATTTCTTTGTGTTGCTTTTTTTAGAAAGTTATCGCATGCTCTACATTTCACATACAGCTCAACCTGCCACTCCCCCCGCCGCCTGACACGCCACCTGTCGGCCAATTTGCCCATACGCCCACACACTCAACTCTTGTGTGTGTGTGAGCGCGTGTGGCGACTGTTTGTCATGCCGAAAGTGCTGTGCGCGTTATGTGCTTCACAGTCTGCTCTGGTTTTATACCCTGTAAGCATTAGCTGATAATAAAGGGCAAACCTGTTTCAAGAGAGTGTATGTAACAGGTAACATACAGAGGTTATATACTATACAAGAAAGCTAACTACTTCTGTTGGAATTATTCGAGAATTCTTTTCAACATGACTAACTGCTGATAATGGCAGCGAGAAGATATTTAGCCTTACCAGCAAATACTTGAAAAAGGAGAAGCTGATCACAGCAAGGGCTAGGAAGCCACGCCAAGGCTTGATAAGCTACTGACTAAAGCAGCAAGGTTTTCATGTAATTTATGCTAATTTTTTTTTTAGGTAGTGGAAACAGAACGTGAAAAGGAACATATATTTGTCTGCACGTGTTATCCATGTGCACATTTATATATTGTTTATTTTTGCGTGACTTCAGATATATATAAAGGGTATTTTATAGTCGATCACTGCTGTCACATGTGCTGCAAATAAGTTCCCTTTCTGTGTATTTTCTTTAAAAAAAAAAAACAATTAAATTTTGGTTCGATGTGCATGCAGGGTGTCCCATAGCTGGTCATCCTTCTTTAATTGGTACTTTAGATATTTACAGGGTATTTACTTCCTATTTATTTGCAATTTTGGCTGCAGAAAACCCCTCTTCATATATATTTACTTAATGCATACAATCAA
This sequence comes from Drosophila novamexicana, assembly GCF_003285875.2. Classification (NCBI taxonomy): domain Eukaryota; kingdom Metazoa; phylum Arthropoda; class Insecta; order Diptera; family Drosophilidae; genus Drosophila; species Drosophila novamexicana. The sequence continues at coordinate 509,387 of NW_020824827.1, read as the reverse complement.
GTTTTAGGTTACGTTCGATCTGCATGCAGGGTATCCCATAGTGTGCAACATTCTTTTGCTGCTCTATGGGCTTGTCACTGTCTTGTTGTTGGCCAGCCTTTTGTGCGTTTCATTGTGATTCATGCCGGGGGCCACGTTTGTCATCGCGCGTCTCTATTTTTAATAGAGTCCCACATTGATCTTGAATTGCGCTGGCAATTGTCGCCAGATACGCACAAAGTAACCGCTGCCCAGTTACTCTTCCTGTTCCGCAACCTTGGGCTGTAATCGTGAGCGATAAGTGAATGAATTAAATTAACTGGGGGGGATTTGAATTTTCAACTATATTCTTTATTGATAACATTTATCTCGTCTTTTCGCAGTTGTTTTCAGTTTGCAAACAATATTTTATATTATATATATGTATGTGTATATGTATATGTATATGTATTTATGCAATAAATACGTTTTGCAATAATTGTAATTGTTTTTTTGTGAAATACGCGTTGAATTCCTAGTCGAATATAAGCCAGAACTAGCATATCGAATTGACTTGGCTTGAACTAAGGTTAAAAGGAATTTTTGTAAGCAACATTTACACATATGTTTACATATAGCACCGCGAAATGTACAAATTATTTGTTGTTTGTTTATGCTTGAATAATATTTTAATAATATTCATATAATCATAATTAATTATTGCAAAATATGTTGCAAGAATATCAAGAGCTTGGCGCAAATGAAAGAAACTTAAAATATACTTAGCATTAAATAAAACTTAAAACTTGTAACAATTTAAATTTAAAAACTTGCGATCAACTTAAAATCAATTTTTGTACAATTTGCTTGTTATTTTTATTCATTTTATATTTATATATATAATATATATGTGTATATATTTAACAGTTTATCGTTGTGTGTGTTTACTATATGCATATATTTTAATATATTTATTTTATATATTTAGTGTGATATTTTTTCTTTTTTTTTTTAATAACTTTAAAAGTTATACAGACAGACATTAACATTGAATTGCATTGACTTTAATATATCATTGACTTTCTTGTGTTTTAAATACATTCAATATTTTTATTTTTATTTACTTTTTTAAATGCTTAACTTCTTCTTAGCTTGCTCCGTTTAATTGCCTGGCTAATTGACCTACATTTAAATAATTGTTTATATATTTATTTTATTTAATTTATTCACTTTTATCATTGCTGCAATGCTAGTGCATGAGTAAATATATCCTGAACCCATTGAACCAATTTAGGAAGGGAACAGGCAGAGGCAGGCTACTCTGAGCCCTTAGGGTATATGTGCTCTGAAACAGGAGGATAAGCTGAGTCTGTGAAGACGTTCATCTCAGAGACTATAAAAGCTAAAGACATTAATAAAACATTTTCGTGGCAATAATTGGCCTTTGTTTAACTCGTTTGGTTGAAAATTTGTTAGAGATCGGACAATGAATACCGAAGCTTTTAAAAAAAAAGGGACCAAGAAAAGCAGTGTGTCTATGTTTCTGTTCAATGTGCATAGAAGGAAGCTTAAAATGCTTGGATTCAGGGTATGTACCAGTCGGGCACATCCGACCAGAATTAGTTTACTTGTTTTATTATTTATTTAATATGTGCATGTTTTGTATTTGCTTTAATAGGTTTTTGTTGCTCTGCTCCTCTTTTCAATAATTTGCATATTATATTTTCGATTAGGTTTTAAATAGTTTTGTGCTAGGTACATTTGAAATATTGCCAAGTTGTGAAATGCTTTGAAAGTGCGCTTTGTTTGAGCTGACCCCGCCCCTATATATATCGAGAGAGGGGGCGGGCGACTGACTGATTTTGCTATTTAGTTCCTAACTACCATTTGGTGCCCTTTGTTGTTGTTGTTGTTGCTTTTGATTTTGTTGTTGTTGTTGTTGTTTTTTGTGATATTAAAAAATTTGTTTGTATCAAATGCAATAATTGGCGACATATTGTTGTTGTTGTTGTTGTTCTTGTTCTTTGGGGAGTTTGGAAAAAATGCGCTACTCTGCACAAAAGTCTGTTGCAAAAGTCTTTAAAGTTATTGTTTTTAGTTACCAACATACCTCCTCTGATATATATATATATATAAATTGTGGTTTTTCTTTAAATATTATTTTGAGAGCCCGCACAGGAACGTGTACAACAAGTATTGATGCGCCGTAGTTACCAGTTCGCATGTATCTATATAGACCGATATCGGGTTGGACTATACGAAGCGACGACAGTCAATAAACTGTACTTGATTTTTCATATAATTTGTTAAGAGAACGTTGCTTTAACATTTGATGTAATTGCCATCGTTTATAATGATTATTTAACACGCTTAACTGATATGTTGCATCTTTATGTAGTATATAATATGTAGTATATATATATATCTGTATATATGTATATATATGCGTGCGAGTATGTAAGCATCAACAGTCGTTATACCCTTGTAGAGAATGCCATATATAATATAAATATATATTCATGATTAGTAAGAGCTAGGCTATAGCCATGTTAGAGTGTAAACTAGTCTCTTTTGTCTAAAAGTTGGCTTCATGAAACTTTGCATGTGCCGGAATCAAACGGATCGAAGTATTATATCATATAGCTGCCAGCTAGCAGGAACAAAAGGTCGCAATTTAAGTTCTTGAGTTTTCAAAATTATTTCTCTTATTAGTTGAAATCGAACTAAGATCGGGCTACTATAGCTCTATGGGAAGAATCAATCGAAAACTGAGATTTTGTGCGTAAAAAATGCTTTTTTTTTTATTTTCAATATAACTCGTTTCAAATCGAACTACTATAACTTATAGCTTATGCCGCATTTGGATTTGAATATTATACGGATTTTTCACAATCTGAACTTGCCTACAAGGGTATTTGATGTTCGGCGTGCCGAAATAAGTCGTACCTTCTTGTTCTTGTTGCATTTTGCTTGCCTAAAAATTCGTTAATTTATGTATTCTTCTTCTTCTTCTTTGTTTTTGATATTTTTTAAAATTTGTTGTTATACTTCAGTCAATTAACAATTGATACAATTTCGATTTTAGATTTTCATTAAAATTTTGGTTGTTGTTGTTGTTTTTTTTTTTTTTTTGTTAGCAAAGTTTCTAGTTTGATTTTGTATTTGTTTTGAAGTTTCGAAGATAAATGCAGCTGTTATTGTGCTTATTTATTATATTTATACTCTAACGAATCCGCGCCCTTTCCGGTCGGGTAGTTGGGTTAGTTGTTGGCCTTTGGCGCTTAGCTGTAAAAATTGTCGCGCTGTTGAAATAACGGCAGTGGTTCGCTTGGCGACTCCGAGCGTCGCTCCTCGTCGCTGTCCTGGCCCGATTGACCCTTGGCCGTCTTCGACATGGCTTTCTCTGTGGGTTAACAGAAGGAGAATAAATATTTATATAGGGAAAATGCAATTCGAGTTAAAGTCGAGCCCAAAAACCATCCCAAGCGTGCTGTAAAAGTTGGACTTAAAATTGTCTTTATACTGAAAACCGTACAAAAGGAGTTCATATACATTATATATACATGTAGATATATAGATATATATGCTTGTATAGTTTGGTTTTTGTGTGTTCTTGTTGTTGTTGTTGTGCCTGTTGAGCTTATACTTACTCGTCTCTTGAGCTTTGTTGGACTGTTTTAGCTGGTATTTTATTTATATTTTTTAACATTTTACACAGTTTTTGCAAGTGCATTAATTTTGATAAAGAGCCTGAACCGAAGACAACTAAGCTTAGCCGAATTTGCTTTACTCTATTGATTTATTTTAACTGATTCTAATTTATTGATATTTATTGCCTCTATAAATATCAAAGAGTTTGTCCTGAATGACTTCTTAACTAAACAATAAAGCCTAGAAAAATTCAATTTATACAGAAGCATCGTCAGGCTGAGCAAAAAGCTAGAGATTCGAACTACTGTGAAGAGAAAATGCATAGAGAACTTGACATAGACGTCATATTTTGAACTCATCTAATTAACCTGATAATTATATCTTATGGGAAGATTCTAATCAACACCTGATCATTAGATCATGAAAAGGAAAGATCTAATTAACGCCTGTTATCTATACCCAAAGATATCCAAAAGGAATAATCGATCGGAAATCAAGTTATTATTTGACATTTTATATATTTATGTATTCATTCCAAGGGTATTTCATCTTCGGCTTCTTTGCACTTCTCTATGCAAAAGTAAATCTTTGAAATCGTTTCAATTCTTTTTCAACATAATTTTCAATATTTTCTTCATTCTGTTTCCAATTGATTTGCACTGTGCTGTGTTTTATTTTGATAGATTTATTAAAGTGCCATATTTGTTGTGTATAGCTAAAAACTCTATTTAAATGCTGTTGTGTGTGTGTGTGTGTGTGGAGGTGTTTTTATTTTGTTATATTATTTGATGAGAATATTACAAGCGCGTGCGTGCTGATTAGTTAGGCCAATTCCAAGCTAATAAACTAAGCAAATTTTAATTTGAAATTCAGAGAAAGTCGGCAAACTATGCAGATATATATATATATGCATATATTATATATGTTTGGGTATTATAAAAACAAAATGTGTACAAACCTTGACTTACGCATTTGTTTAATTGTTGTTTAACATTTGTGCTTTTTGTTGTTGTTGTTGGTACTTGTTGTTGTTGTTGCAATTGCATTGTTGTTGTTGTTGTTGTTGTCGTTTAGTATTTTGTGATTGCTTGAACTGATTTGTTTTTGTTTTTTGTTTTTTTGTGAGCTTAGCATGCGATAATCTCAACGTCGCGTGAGTTCTTGCTGTGCTGTATTTTTCTTTTTATTTTGTTGTATTTGTTGTATGTATGTAGTTGTTGTTATTGTTGTTGTTGTTGTTGTTGTTGTTTATGCATATGTAACTTGGTTTACAAAAGACACACATTTGAACCTGGACAACAGTTCGTGGCCCATTTAACAACTCAAACAAATAACAAAAAAAAGTGTGAACAATTAAATAGAAACAAAAACAAAAACATAAACAACACGACAAGCTAGAATTGAGTTAGTTGTGACTAGTGGGATTGCCTAAAAGTATGCAAGAAAAAATAAAAATAAATAAATAAAAAATAAATCAAATTTATAAAATATGCATAATAATATAAGAAATATACAAACACAAAGTATATTTAAGCTATGCTGTACAGAAAGAAAAAAACAGCTCTTAAATTTTTAAATTATTTTTAACATGAACTGTAAAACATTTAACATGAATTGTTAAACACGAATTATGCGCATTTTTCGATGAGAACTCATAGAATTTCAAACTTTTTATGTTATATAACTAAAAACTTTGAAATGTTTGAATTATTTTTAACATGAACTGTAAAACATTTAACATGAGTTGTAAAACTCGAATTATGCGCATTTTCGATGAGTACTCATAGAATTTGAAACTTTATGATCTAAAACCTTTTAAATTTATGAATTATTTTTAACATGAACTGTAAAACATTTAACATGAATTGTAAAACACGACGAATGATGAGAATTCATAGAATTTGAGACTTGTTATGATATATACCTATAGGTACATATAATTATATATGCACCCAATAGCTAAATGCATGATTGGTTTATGTGGGGCATGTTCTATGTGTGGGAGTATGGTATTGACTGTGGAAGAGTATCTGAAGTGTGTTTAAGGGTTTGTCAGTGGAAATATATGAATTTCGTACGCCTTTTCTGATGAGCTCGCAATGAGATGAGAATGATATTGGATTCGATATGGAATAAGAGGCGTAACACTTTATAGATGCATATGCATATGATATGTATTCATTAATCGTCTAGAAAATTAGAAAGAATTGAGAGAGAATATATATATTTAGATTAGAAGAGCATAGAGACAGTTTTGAATGGATCAATGCTGTGGTTTATAGATGAATACACTGAATAAACGCTTAAGATACATATAGAAATACATATATATGTGTGGGAGTGTGATGTGATGAAAAAACAGAAAACGAAAAAGAACAATTTGGAGAGCATTATTTATTAGTAAATAACATAAACATGGAACGTAAACTCAACTGGCAGGCATCGGAATATATATTATAATTGAATTGCTTCGGACATCGAATCGAACTTAACTTTAATGTTCTTAAATAATTGTTTTGTGAATGCTTCTTGAATCTACGTACCGGCAACAATTTTGCTGACTTGCATGACTTGCTGGGCCAATATTTGATTTAGCTGCAGTAAATGCTCGCGCTGCTTCTTCTCCGCGTTGATCTTGCTGGCAGGCAGCGTCTCGTTCTCCTGGAGGGAAAATAGATAGCAAAAGATTGAGTTCAGATAAATGTTATAAATACTATATTTGTATATAATATTATAAGTGCTGCCCGGCTTTGCCAGGTTTGCCAGGTCCGGCTTGAGCTGTGCGTTGATCATCTATCAATCAGTCAGTCAGTCAGTCAGTCAGTCAGTCAATCAACAATAGATATATTTATATTTATAGAGATTACTTACATTGCTGCTTATGGGCGCTTCGGCGAGCATTTTTTTGATGGATTCAACCTTCTCCTGGCGACGCTTCTTCTCCTCCGGCGACAGTTCGGGCGTCTGTTGGTTTAGATCAATCAATGAGATCAATCAATTGGATCAATCAATTAGTACTCACTGTCTCTGGTATGTAACGCTCGGGTATGACTATCTTGTTGGGCGCCAATAGCAAATTGTCAATGGTATTCTCGGAGATCTTCTCGCCCTGGCCCAGCGCGGAGCGCACCACATCGGGCGCATTGATGCGCGGACGCAGCGCCACCTCCATGTCCAGATCATCGCGTGCTCGCCAGTTGGTGTTCTGTGGGGGAACAAATAAATATGATTAAGCTGGACAATCTAGAGAGTCTATTGAGGCTTACATTGCGATTCATGTCGTTCTCGGCCTGCACCTTCTCCATGGCTTTCTGGTTGACATTGTTGGGCGCCGTGTAATGCCTCCGCTTCTCGCGCGGCACGGCGCGTCGATGTTTGTGCGGCGGCGGCACGCGCTCGACAATCTTTTCGGTATCCTCCGAAGCCGAGCCGGCGGACATTTCGTTGATGATCTGACGCGCGGCGACGCTCTGGAAGACCGGCTCCGGACTGATGTCCGTCAGGCTCTTGTTGAGGCTCTGCAGCGAGTCGGTCTTGGTGCGCAGAGCCACCCTCGCGCTGTCCCTGCCCGGATGCGTTTGCTGCTGCAGCTGCTTGGCAAAGTAGGCATTGGCCAAAGGATTCAGATGCTCCCGTTGCTGCTGCTCCCGCTGCTGATGATGATGATGATGGCCATTGCTCTGAGGAGCTGGCGGCGGCGGCGCTTGATGCTCATAGTTGCTGTTCCGATCGTAGTCGGAGCCACCATTAAAATGGTGTCCATTCTGTTTGCCATTCAAATGACGGCTGTGCCTGGGCTTTGGCGGTTCACTGTAGTTGCGTGGCAGCGACTTGGAGCGGCTATGATGCCCATTGCCCATTTGCTCCTCGAGCAGCTGTTGCTGCTGCTGCTGGTGCTGCTGCAACTGCTGAGCGTAGTGCTCCTCCTCGAGCACCTGATCGAGATTCTGTATAGAATTGCTAAGACCGCGTTCGCTGCGATCGCGATGTCGGCGCTCCGATTCGCGTTTAACAATGCGCACCGTTTTGATCTCCTGCTTCTCGAGATTGCTCAGATTGGCAAAGGGATTGCTGTCCAGAAAACCATCGCTATCGACGCCGCTCAGCTCGAGGGCATCGCTGCTACCATTGTAGCGACTGTAGTCGGCCAGCTTGCCGGAGCTGTTCGTGTTGGTGTCCACGTAGAGGGGCGTAGACAGATTCAGTGTCGAATCATTTAGATGCTGCTGACTGCCATTGTGCATATGCATATTGGCATCCAGATCGGTTTCGGTCCAGCTCGTTGAGTTGCTGCGCTTCTTCAAGCTGCCGTTGGAGCCATTCGGCGGGCTCAGCTCCTTGTTGCCAATTTCCTGGTACAGGCGCGTCGAGTTCTCCGTCAGCTGGCGCACCGCAGAGCTCAGTTCGTGCCGCTGCCGCTGCATGTCCCCGACCAGAGATTGGACACGCTCCAGCTCCGACTGCAGCACCGCCGCCGTCTGGTTGCCGTTCAGCTGGTTAGGATCGTTGCCTGCGCCATTCGAACGCGTCGCCTGCACCTTCTGCCGCAGCGTGAGCAGCTCCTGCTCCAGACGCGCATTGCCCGCCACGGTCTGCTCCAGTTTCTGTGGAATCACAAGACAAGGGTTTAGTTTGCAGTTCCAAGGATGAGACTATGGCACATGCAGCAATCGCAGCAAATACAATTGAGAGGCATCATGTAGAAGTCTTTTGCATTTAATACTAAAACAAGAACTGGGTTGAACTTCATCTAAGCTCTGGTACTACAACTAGAAACTGTTCGTTTTACCATGAACTATATCGCTTCAAGCCCGCAATTCAATTTTGAACCGAACCAGAAACTCCTGCTTTTAGCTAAAAATTAATTTAAGATAAGCCGAACCAAGGCTCAAACCCACCGAGTCGAACCGGAAACTCTTCAAATAGAAACTCTTGGTTTTACTATAAATTTTTATGTTTTCAACTATGAGCCGAATAGGAAATTTCTACTTTTAGCTATACATTAAAACCGAAGTAAAGCTAAATCCCAACGATTCGAATCAGAAATAAACATATTGAACCTATGAACCGAAAGAAGGCTAAACAGCGCCGGTTCGGACCAGAATTGTTTGGTTTTTTCTATAAAATACAATTGTTTGACTCCGAAATTTAGACTTCTCAAACTGAACCGGTTTAAACTAGAGACTCCAATTTCTTTACCATGAATGATATTATTTGAACCCAAAAGTTTATTATTTTTTACTTAAAACTGAGCGAAAGCTGATCTGAACCGGTTCGAATCAGAATCCTATATAACTTTTTTACCTAGAACGAACCTTAAGTTTTGATTTTTTCATAGAGCCAAATCAAGGCTGAAATTCAGTTTGAGCCAGAATGAATGAATTTTTATGTTCTACAATGAAACGCATTCAAACGAACCTTGAATAAGTTCTAAGCCAAACCATATTTTTATAAACCTTTTTGTTTTTTGGTTTCGACAAATAATTTCTAAATGTTGGAATTGGATTTAAGTCACCAAATCTATTCAAATATTTTTGAGCTTTTCGGATTTATAAGGATTTCCGTAAAATGATCGCTGAACTCTTGAGGGGAATCGATTTGCATATCGAAACAAAGCAGTTAGTTAAATATTATTGTTTTTTTTTTTTGTGATTTTTCTCATTAGTTACATAAGCGACATGCGAAGCTCAAGCAGACAAAGACTAGATATTTATATATAGTATATGAATATCTGACACATATAATGCAAAAAACTTCTACTAGGCACCTGGGCTACCTTTGAGTTCTCGGCCAGCAGCTGATGCACGCGGGACAGCTCCCGTTCCAGTATGTGCTGTTGCTTCTTGGCCGCCTCCAAAGCCATAGGCGTGGCATTGTTGTCATGTATGCGCGCACGTAGACCACCCAAAGCACGCTCCAAATCCTCCTTGTCACGCTGCAGGCTCTGCAAGATGCCCGACTCCTCCTGCAGCAGCTGATCCAGCTGATAGAGCTCACGCACCTTGGCCTGAAAGCGAATGTATATGAGAATTAACTGTGAGCTGTGATATCCGGCTGAGGATATATGTTACCTGCAACTCGGCCTGATTGGGACTGAGGCGTTCCCATTGCTTCTGCTCCTCCTGCAGCATTTGGCGCTCCTGCATGCGCTGATTGAACTCGAGGCGATCCAGGGTCGCCGGCTGGGCTCGGCCATTGGCATCGTTGCGATAGAGCGAGCCCAGCTTCACCATGTTGTCCACCAGATTGACCAGCGGCTTGCTCTTCTCATACTGGCGCTCCAGGTCCAGCAAATGCTGCTTCAGATAATCCAAGCGCTGAATGCTCTCCGCCCGGGTGAGGCCCTCGGCGCCGCGTAGTCGATTCTGCATAAAATTTAAATTGCATTGCATGAGTTAAAGTTTGAATTGATAGCATTTTTCGGTTAGACAGATCGATTTTTAGTCACAGAAACCAACACCACAACCAGCACCCAATTTTGTAGAGCTCACAAATAGTTAACCACCTGCACATTGTGTATATCGCTGCAGCATTGCTCGATGGCCCGTGCCGTTTGGCTGCTCTGGCGGCGCAATTGGATTAGCAACAGGACCAGCTCCTCGTGAGTGCGACTCAATAAATCGCCAGCCGAAACATCCAGGTTCTGTATTTAAATCAATCAATCAATCAAGATATATTTAAGCCTATAACACACTAGCCTATAGTCACTTATCTAGATTTTCACTTGTTTTCCACCCATGCGAGTGGATTTTTGGTCACTGATAAAATGAATTGTCTTCTTGTTTAGTATTTAAATCAATCAATCAATCAATATATATGTAAGCCTATAACACATTAGCCCGACTGTGTCCAGATAAAAGTCAATCTATTAGATTTTCACTTGTTTTCCACGCATGCGAGTGGATTTTGGGTCACCGATAAAATTGATTGTCTTAATGTTTGCTGAGTGCAGAGGGTTAATATTTAAATCAATCAAGATATATTTAAGCTTATAACACACTAGCCTATAGTCACTTTTCTAGATTTCCACTTGTTTTCCACCCATGTGAGTGGATAGATCAAATAGATTTTCTTATTGTCCCTTGAGTGAAAAGTGAAATGTAGTCGAAACTTGCCCAGAACACAGACTCATCTAGGGTTGGAATTTCCCATTCTGCGGGCTCATCGCTTAAGTTATATAAATGAAAAATTAATAAAAATGAGCACAACAAAATCGGGGTTTCACCCATATTCCGTATACAAACGCTGGCAGATTTGCTGATTGAAAAAAACCACCTTAAAAACGAGTTGAAAAACAATCGAATAAAACTTTAAGCAAAAATAACAATGACATTATAAAGTTGACCGCCCATTTTTCACGCTTGTCTCTGGAATGACCCAAAAAATAACTCTTCTTTTAATGTCTGTGATAAATTAAACTTCCACGCTCGCATGGCTTGAGCTGTCAATTGGGGATTTTTAAAAAAAGAAACACACTCTCATTTATGGACATTGCCTCCTGCATTTATGCCTCGTCAACCGCAGCCCCCAATCACATGCCCCCTGACCGCCCACACTTACCCTTATCTGTGAGCTCGTCTCACGCTCGAGCATATCAATTTCAGCTCGACTGCCGGCACGTCGCATGGCAAACGGCAATTGTTGTTGCTGTTGTTGTTGTGGCGTCGATGTGGCCATGCCCACTGTGCGTCCGTATGGAGCGCGATCTGTCAGCTGTGTGGCCTTGGCATATTTGGTTTCCGTTCCGTTGCCATAGTAGGGATCATAGTGGGCGAATGCCGAGTCCTGCTGCTGCTGCTGCAGTGCATCCGAGGGTTCTGGCTTGACCGTCAGATTGACCTTGGGCAAGTTGTTGACATTGCGCACCGATATCGAGGCTGTAAAATGAGTTGGACAATTATTTAATTGCATTTGGAGCAGGACTTGGCAGGCGGACTTGTAATTATAATGCGTGCGCGAAATAATTAGAGAAAAGCATTAAATCAGGGTTAAACAGCGGCTCAGCTAAATACATTTTATTGTTTTCTTTCCTTCTTCTTAATTGTATTAGTTGTCAGAAAGTGAAGGCGTCTACAGGAGCTGTTCAACGGGCAGCTTTTCGCTGAAAATTTTTGGCTGCGCGCAAAAGTATGCTACAGTTTTTTGTTCATGTTTCGACTATACAGCGTGTGTACATATGCGAGTGTGTGTGTGTGTTTGTGTGTGATAAGGAATGAATATGTGTGTGATTGTGAATATTTACAAGCGCATTAATAATTACATAGATGTGGGATTCAAGTGTCTTTTGGTTCATATATATATATATATATATAAATGTTTATAAAGAATATTGCTTACCATTTTGTTAATGTAACAAAACAACACAACAATTATGACAACAACAATAACAAATAACAATGAAAAAAATAGTGTAAAACAAAAACAAGCAACAAACTATGAAAAAACCATTGAAAATAAATAAACAAAAAGGCCTCTTTTGCGGCTTTTAAGACTTTTAACTGCCAGCTTCCGCTTTCTCTCGTTCTTTCTTTCTCTCTCTCTCTCGCTCTCTCTCTCCTTCTCTTCCTCTCTCAGTAACTCTTACTCTCTCTATATGTATCTATCTCTGTGCCTCTCTCTGGCTTATGCCTCTAACCTGGCCAATAATTGCCTCATATCATTTAATTCTAAGTGTCGCACGTTGCGTATGCGTAATATTCTCAATTGTGCTTCTGTGCAGCCGCATTCACAATGGCATTCCCATTGGCATCGTTGCTGGCTTCACTGCCTCCATTTAGCTGCTGGATTATGGAGCGCACATTGCTGGTCAGCGGCAGCATTGGCCCACTGGAGGTTGGCGCTGTTCTGGTCGGCATGGTCTCGGGATTATTGCTGCTCTTGAGCAGGCCGCTGGACATGGCGTCCCATTGGCGTATGGTCTCGCGATCCAGCTCGTTGGACTTGTGCGATAAATTGGAGCCCGTCTCCTCGCGCAGCACCTCGTACAGATCCGCATCAGTCGACGAGCCCTGCGCCAGCAGCTGCACATAGACATCGTGCTCATCGGCCGGATGGAGCGTTGCTGCCTGCAGCAGACGGTGCGCCGGCGGCTTGTGGTTATCGTTCACGTAGGTCACTTCGCGGCTGAGCTTTGTTTTGTGCGCCTGACAGCTGGGCGTGGTCATGGGCGCTGGCGTCGGTATGGGCGCGGCTGCCGCAATGCGATCCAGATCGTCCAGAGAACGAGCGTGTCGCTGCGAGACGCGACGCAGGCTCTCGCGCCACAGTGCATCCTCCTCCCAGAGCAGCTCGCCACCTAGAACTGAGAGTTGATTCGCGTTATTCGTGGTGCTGCTCTTCTCTAGCTCTAGCTCCAGCTCCAGCTCAAGCTCAGCTACGCCCACAACCAGAACCGACTCCGAATCCGCCTCCGCCTCGGACTCGGCCTCATACAGGCTACCACCAGTCAGTTTAGGAGCGACATTTGTGTTTTTAGTATTTGTAAAATGTGAATGAGTTGGGTTTAATGAACCATGACCATCTGGAGACACTTGCTCCACCAGCTGCATGTTGTTGTTGTTCAGCTTGAGCTGTTGGCCCGCCTTCAGATTCTTGTTGCAGCTGTAGCTGAGCTTCTCCACGTTCGCCTTCATGCTGTACAGATTCTTGCTATCGATCGCCTGATCCTTGTCGACCAGCGCATCGACGACATCCACAAACTGCCGCCTGTCGATGGGATTATGTATGTGCGCTATATTCAGCCCAGGTGCGTGTATCTCCCGTTGATTGTTCAGCTGCGCCGCCGCCGCCGGTGCTGGCAGCTCCGAGTAATAATACGGCGCCGATTGCGTCGATATATTGCTATTGTTGCGACTGTGCAGCGGGGTGAGGCAGGCGCCGGGGACGACGCCGCTGCTGCTGCTGACCAGCTGCTGTATGGAGTCCGTGGAGGATAGAAAGTGTATGTTGCCATAGAAATGCTGCTCATCGCCCTCGGCATTGCGAAAGATCTTTGGCGGCTTGATCAGTAGATCGGCGCCAGCTGCACGGCTGGGCAACAGATCGCTGCCCTGCAAATGACTGAGATACGTGTCCAGCTCATGGCTGCTGAGCGTCTCCTCGAAGTGTTCGCTCATCGACTCGATTTCGCTAATAGACTCCTGCGAGAGCGGACGACGCGAACGCTGACGCTCCAGCTCCGAATCGGAGCGCTGGCGAAACTCCACCGATTCGCTCGAGTCGCTGCTCGGCTGCACCTGGAGCTTGCGATAGAGCTCCAGGTCGGAGGAGGTGCGTGAGGAGCAGCTTTTTTCCGTTGGCCAGCTGTAGTTGGAGTCGGAGAGGGTGCGCGCGTGCTGCTGTTGCTGCTGGAGCAGCACCAGAGCCGTAGCCCGACGCTGCTGCTGCTGCAACTGTTCAGGTGTGCCGCGCACCTTGGCAAAGTGATCCGGCAGCGAGAGGCGGCTGCTCTTGAGCGCGGTGCTCGGCTCGGTTTTGGGCAAATTCAGCGAGCTGTTGCTGGCATGCATCTTGGGCAGCTGCTCATAGGATCTGTCGCGCCGGCGCACCGTATCGTAGTGCTCCGAGGAGAAGATTTCCTCCGTTTTTAGCTGTTCCATGGGCGGCGGCGAGTCGGGTATGGGCGGCGGCGGCAATATCTCGCTGTCTGAGCTCTCCGCATAGTTGTTCAGCGGCGTCGAGGCGCCCAGATAATACGACGCCGGCCGGAACGTGTCTGACAAGCTGAAACGTGTGCGGGAGCGCAATCTCTTCGCCTCCAGCTGCTGTTTGCTGCTCTCGTCGTCCGCATCGGAGCTGTCGCTGGCCGCCAGGCTGCTCTTCGTGGGCTTCAGTATGTCCGGCATGTCTTTGCCCGCGCGTTTTTTCGTACACTTTTTGCTCTTCTTCTTCAGCGTGGAACGGCCCGAGGAGCAGTGCGCCTCCTCGCCAGCGGTTGCAGCGGCTGCGACTGCGCCAGCCAGCTCCATGTAGACGGGTTCCGTGTGGACTCTGCTGCTGCTCTGGCTCGTGCTCGTCACCTGGCTGGCTATGCACATGATCTCGTAGTTGCTTCTGTTGTCGTCGTCGTGAAGATTCTTGGTCATCTCAACGTAATGATTCTCCTCCTCCTCCTTCTGCTGCTGCGTAGCTGCCTCCTCCTCCTCGGCGTGCATGGCGACCAGACTGAGCGTGCCCGGCTGGCCCAGCTCCACCTTCTTGGGCGTCATGGGCAGATAATGACTCTCGTCCATTGCCTGATCTGTCACCGACACGGTTTTATTTTCATACAAATTGACTTCTACAGGCGCAGGAAGAGGCGTTTCCTTCACATCCGCCTCCTCCTCGTTGTCGTCGTCGTCGTCCTGTGCTAGCGCCTCATCTATGTCATCGTCTGTGTACTCCTCGCAGGCGGTGCTCTCATCCTCCTCCTCTTCCTGCTCCTGTTCCTCCTCCTGCTCCTGTTCCTCCTTCTGCTCCTGTTCCTCCTCCTTCTCCTGTTCAGGTGCTGTCGCCTCACCTGGTGCTGGCTTTGCCTCCGCTGTGGGCGTCAGGTCCTCCTCCGACTGTTGCTGCTGCTGCTGCTGCTCTTGCTGCTCCTTGTACAGCTTCAGTTGCATCAACATGGGCGTCTCCTCGGCATCGTTTATGGCCAGCTTGTTGCTGTACACGGGCACATAGTTCACATTCTGCGGGGATTTCGGTGCCTGCTTTTTAGGCAAAATGGGCACCGGCTGCAGCTGCAGTTTCAGCTTGGGTCGCAGAGGCGGCTGCTGCCCCACGCTGGGCTGCACCTGAATAATGGGCGTGCGGCTGGCCTCGTGCACCTTCAAGATGGGCTTCAGCTGGAAGCTCGGGCTGCCCACATTCCCTCCTCCTCCTGCTGCTGCTGTTGTTAAATTTGAGCTAAGACTAATTGTTGTTGTTGTTGCTGTTGTCTGTGCTATTGTTATTGTTGTCATTGTTGCAGCTGTCGTTGTTGTTGTTGTTGTTGTTGTGTTTTGTGTGCTAGTTGTTGTTGTTGTTGTTGTTGTTGCTGTCGACCTTCCTGCCGTCACACTTATGTTATCATCCAGCCCCGGCCCAGCTGCGCTTTGTGCGTTTTCTTTATCTTTGTTTTTTTTTTGTTCAAGCATTTACAACATTTACAACAAATTTTCAATAACCACAAAAATGGAAAAGAAAGTTATATAAAATAAAATTTTTTTTTTAATATTTTTTGTTTTTTTTTTTGTGTTTCAGTTTTGAGCCCATGATTTGAGTTTTTTATTTATTTTATTTTGAGTTGGGTTTTAGTGCGAAATTTACAGCGGCTTTTTAGTAGACGAAACACCAAGCACCCATGATTGCCATGATTGATGAAAATGTTTTAAAAAAAAAACCAAACTACTCAAGGAAATCAACTGCAGTCTGACAACAACATTGAAAGTTTAAACAAACTAAAGAGAATGCCAAAAAAGAACTCGGCGGCGTTTTGATTAATTTAACAAAAAAAAAAAAAAGGTTGCCTGCTTTTAAGCTTGGGCTCAGGGAACAGATTTATTCAATATTTGTTTCAATTAATTGGCCATAAATAAATATGTGTGTGTGTGTGTGTGGCAGGAAGGTATTTTGTTTTAATTATTTTTCAATTGTTTACACATTTTGCCCTTTGTTTTTCGGTTGCCTTTGCATAACACAAATTAATTAAAACATAAAAAAATGCAGCCAACAAAATTAAAAAATAAATACACTACAGTATTGTTTGTTTAGTTTGGCATCGATTTTAATTGGCATGCATTTGTTAGGGGGATGAGTTGTTAAGAGTTCGCATATAGCTTAAAGTGTTACGCTTAAACCTAGAACAGCAGCTACTTAGTTTCTAGATAGCATAGCATAACTATTAAAGTTACAAAGCTCAAAACTACTCTACAAAGCAGTTGCCAGCTTAATCATAGATATTTACAAGGCTGCAGGCGCTACGAGAGAGCACTGAGCGAGGGGGGGCAGCAGGTGTATGGGGAAATACAAAACAAAGCTATAAGCACGACCAGCTTAGGCCAAAGGCAGCTGCAGAAGCTACACTCAAAGAAAAGAACCATACAATTTCCAGTATTCCATTTAAATGGCGAAAGATATCGAGTAAAGGGGTAAAGAAAAGCAAAAATTAACAAAATAATCCTAAACCCTAAACTTAGTGCTCCTCGTGCCGATGCTTAGTTTTTTAAGAAAAGATCAAAAAAATGTACTCCGTTTGGATCACTTTAGAATAATTGAAGAAGTTTCTAATATTTACATTTTTTTTGCGCATACTTTTTTGTGAGATAAAAAAATAAATGTAATTTTTGTATGCAATATAATTGTATATACATATATATATATATATTTTTTTTAAAGAATTTTGAACAAACTTTTTTGGAATATTTGCAAGCGTTTTATTTTAAATTTGTATGCAATTGAATTTATTTATAAAAATTGTACTAATTTTATTAAAATTATTGTATGCACCTAATTTTTTTGAGTGTAGCTAAAAGGTAGCTGGAAGGCACTTCAATTGCAACAGGAGAGCAAAGCCAAAGAGCTAACAAAAGTAAAAGTAGAAACTACGCCAGAACAAAGGCAAACTTGCAACAAGAGAAAGAGAGATACAGAGAGAGAGGGCGAGAGAGAGCGCGAGACAGAGATAGATTCAGAGTATAGATAGACTTAAAGCAAAGCAAAAAATGGGGGGCGGGTAAAATTGTGCATAATAAAAAGGAAAAGCAAATCTTGTACTCACCCTCATCATCCGAGGAGTAGCTGTTGTAGACACCGCCGGGACCCATATTCGCATGCGTTTCCGATCTGGAGCGCTGAATGCCCGCTGAGGCGCCGCCGCCGGCTGCGGCAGGATTGGAATTTGTGGCTGCTCCAGAATTGCCGACTAGCCCGGTTTTGCCCGCATGCGGGGCATAGCGTGCACCGCTGGCCACGGCCGTGGAGGCGAGCAGGATGTTCGGATTGCTGCCCAGCTTGGACATGGCCGACATATTGTTGGCGCCCTGCTGGACGCCTTTGCGCGTCAACGGAGACTGCAGCATGCGCTGTTTCCATTCGAGCAGACGCTTCATGGACTCCTCGCGCTTGCGTTCGCCATCAAGCGGATTTGGCGGCGATGGCCCGGCGCCCGCCGTCGGCGATGTGGCCAGCGAATTGTTGGCCGTCGAATAATCGTCGTCCAGGCCGCCGTTGCGCTTGGGCAGCCGGGCGCTGGCCGAGCGCAGGAACTGCTCGTTCTTGCTGATGATCTCCTGCGTGGACATCGAGGGCGGGAATATGGAGCCCGGATGCACATTAAGTGGCGGCAAGTCCACATCCTGCTGTTGTTGCTGTGCATGCGAGGAGACGGAACGTGCCGCGGCACCGCCGCCGGCTCCCTGGCTGGCCGAGCGACTCATCCGCGGCATGCTGCACGCGGCGCTGCCCTGCGCCGCCTGCGCCTCGGCGAGCAGCTCCTGGCGCTGATGGGCGCGCTCATAGGGATTCTCATAGCCAATCGTGTGCATGCCGCTGCCAAATTCAGCAATGCGATAGCTGCCCGCCTGCTGCGGCTGTGCGCCTCCGCTCTGCAGATACAACGCGCTCTTGCGCATCTTCTCCGCATAACTCGCCTCCGAGTAGTAGAAACTGTCCGGCGTGCGATTAATGTCCAAACTGGATTTGGGTCGCGGTGCACGTCCGCCCGCCTCCTGTTTGCTGTGCGCCACGGCTGCGGCGGCGGCAGCGGCCGCTGCCTCGGCACGCGCCTCGTACTCCAGAAAGTCGGCAGAATGCGGACGCACAATCGCCGCCGCGGACCGTGCACGCAAGTCCATGTTATTGATTAGCTGATCGGCGGCCGCGGGCTGCGAAGGGATGAGGAGGAGAGAGGGAGTTCAAATGGCAGTTAGTTTGGTTTCGTATATAAAGTGGATTTTGCATGCGAAACGAGAGCCTCTGGCATAAATCATGCACGCGACTCGTTTCCTGGCTGACCCACAAAAGCAGCTGCAGCCGCGTCCAAAAGGGCGAGCAGCCCATAAAGTTGCACTTTGGGCGTGCAACGTGTGGCAGCTGTGGCAATTGCCGCACAAAACGTCTGCAATTTAGCTACCCACTGACATACTAAGCTCTAATTAGTGGGCGCGCCAAAACGGGCTTCGCGCACTTACCACCAACTCTTTGGGAACTGCAACTGAGTTCAGACAAGCTGCAGGCGCTGCCCCTCAACTCAAGGCACAGCCGGAGTCCTTATGTTCTCGCAAAAAAGAAGCCATAAAATAATATTTCTACATGCATTTGTAATTCAGTTTCTCCATTTAACTGAGGCGCGAAGCTAGTTATGATTCATATTTAATGAAAATTAGCTGCATTTGTTATGACAGAACCCACATTCCAAGTTTCATAACTGTAACTCCTATAGTCCTCGAGATAATACTATTGTTTCTACACATAGTTGTAACTCGTTTCTTGGTTCAACTAAGGCGTGAAGTTAGTTATGATTCATATTCGATGAAAGTTAACTGCAGATACCAAATCCCATATCTCTAACTGTTTTAGGCCCCGAGATAATAATATAATTCCTACATAGAGTTCTAGTTATTTTTGTTTTTTTGGCTTAACTGTTTTATTTCTCTAACTCTCATAGTTCCTGAGTTCGTTGAAAGTACTTTTGATAATATCTTAGGCCTGAAAATACCCGCCCCTGTTCATCACAAACATTTATCTTTCGAGACCCTTTTACAGCGTATTCTATAAGCCAACAAGCTGCACGCGAGCAACTTTACCTTGTTTGTCAAATCTCATAAATTTATAAAGCAAATTATAATTTTTAATTCCATCAGAAGTTCAAACAAGACGGAACGCAACTACTGAAAGTATTCACTACTCATATATGCAAGTTTTCATAGAAGTTTTTGCTTTTCGTAAAGATTCAAGTGGTGGAAATTATTTGACAAACCTTAATTAGTTTCCGCCAACACACTTGATACATGTTAGTCTACATAAGGTGCGGTAAAAACTTTTTAAGCGCAGTGTTTTCTAGAGTATTTCTATGCTGAGTTAATCTCTGCTTCCTTAAGAGAGAGAGTCTATGTAAGACAGCAATCCGAGTCTAACGTAACCTAACCTCAAACTAATCGACCTTAACCCAACTTTAGCAAACTTAACAAAGACAATGAGGAGAAAGTATTAATTCTTTCCAAATGTTTGCTGGATTTATCTCTGCTTCCTTAAGATCTGTCTGAATAAAAGTCTATGTAAGACAACAATCCGAGCCTAATCTAACCTCAAATCGAAGTTAACCCAACTTTAGCAAACCTAACCTAACTTAACAACATGTTAGGTAAGCCAACCTACAAAAAAATTATTTTCATCTCTAGAAATCGCTAATGCAATCGATTAAATCGTGTGTGTGTGTGTGTGTGTCAAATGCTTTACGCTGTCTATCAATCATTTTGTCGAAAGTTATCGCAAGTCAAAAACTTTTTCCATTTAACATAAGGTGGAATTGATGATAGCCAAGGGAGGACGGGTAATAAAATAGATATACGGAAGCCAAATGCAAGATGCTAACCAGGTTAAAGAAGAATTTAAGATGTGACGTGGCATTTAAAATGATGAAAAAAATTAATCGCTGGGAAATGAAAACTAAGTAACTCGGCTGTTATCGACTGCGACATACTCTGCTTAGAGTGCAGCGTTGAATTATAGTCTGATTCCACTTTGCTTAAAAAATGTTATTTTTACGATATCGATTTCGATATCTCCTCCCATTTTCATAAGATCGATAAATATCGATTTTGAGACTTGGGTTTTGAAGCATAACTCGAAGATTATAAGAGCTAGAGACACTTTGGTATGTAGGGTCTTGGATAGAATACAGATGGAAGGAATATTTCACTTTTTAAATATCTCCTGCCTATTCTGAGATACTCGAATCGGCTCAAGTCGGGCACACCCAACTGACACACAATTACTTGTTAAAGGAAATAAAATTGAGAGGTTCTAATTGTAAGAAATGAATTTGGAGTTCCGAGCTAGGTTCGATATGAAAACGATTTGCCGCCTAGGTCCTAGTTAAAGAGAAAGTGAAATCTGACAATTTCTATTCAACAAAGAACTTGCTGTTAAATGCATTGTGCTCTTCTATTGGCCGCAAGTGTCGGCAAAGTAAAAGCCTGTCTGCGCGTTGAGTTAAACTTTAAAGTAGGCCAAACCCTCGACCCTAACCAGGAGTGTGGTCCACATTTGGCCAAGGTGCAACTTTTTGGCTTCTATTGGGCAAAGTTGGCCCAGCTCAAGCTGGACGCAGTGCGATTCAGGGGGTACCTACCTCCAAGTGGTTGGGCGTATAGCGTTGAGGCATGGCGGGCACATGCTTGCTGCCATCATAGCTGGGCGGACTGAGGGGCCGCCTATAGCTGGCCGCCTCCTGGAGCAGAGCTTCGTGGGCGCTGAGTGCGCCGCCGCCGGCGCCCGCCAGCTGTGACATATTGTAGATGTCCTCGTAGTCCGCGGCAGCAGCGGCGGCGGCGGCAGCGGCAAACATGCGCTGCTGCTTGGATCGGCCGTAGGCGTCCGGCGTGCGTCGCTCCGCCTGCAGCTGGAGCTGCTGCTGCTGATGCTGCTGCTGGGTCGGATAGGGACGCTGCATGAGCTTGGCCATGTAGAGATCCCGCTCGCCGTAGATCTCCTCGACCGCGCGCTGCTGCTGCAGGCGGGCGATCTGCTCCTCCATGTCCAGATGCTGCTGCTGGAACTGAGCCTCCAGATGATCCAGCGAGTACTGCTGCTGCGCCTGCTGCAGCTGCAGCGCCGTCGACACATGGCCCGTGCGCGTATCATAGATGGCATGATGCTGCTGCGCCTGCGGCTGCGGCTGCTGAGATCTTTGCTGATAGAGCTGCTGCTGCTGCTGTGTGCCGGGCGAGTGGATGCGGCGACTAGGTGGCAATGGCTGCTGCTCGTTATGCTCGGGCGAGGGCGAGGAGTAGCCGCCGTCGTTGATGCGTCGCGGCTTGGGCGGCGCATTGGCATACAAAGGCTGAGCACCTCCGCCCGCTCCTGGATTATCGGAGGCGGGGGTGACCTGCCCCTTGCCCGGCTGCGATTGGAGCGTGTGTATGCCCGAGTCGGAGTTCTCGCCGCTGTGATTCAGCGAGGAGTTGACGCTCGGCTCCGATTCGCCGCTGCTGGGCGCCTGCATCAGACTGGCCGCTGCCAAAGCGCGGACCCACTGCATCATGGCGTCGGCGCTGTCAGCGGCCAGCCAATAGGTGCGCATATTCTGATGCTCGCACTTGAAGGCGAACTTGCGATAGATCTTGTCCTCCGGCAGGCAGGCGGCGACGCGATACGACGGCAACAGCACCGAGCCCAGCAGCTTCTCCTCCTCCGGGCCCTTGTAATAGTAGAGACAATATTCGGCCAGGACGAACCAACGCTTGCGCCACACCTTCAGACCATCGGAGCCCTGCTTGTGCAGCCAGCCGGAGAGCGTGACGGGCGTCGTGGGTGGACGCTTCGTAATGGGCGACTTGAGGGCCTGCATCGAGCCGATGCTCTTCTTGCGATCGAGCGGCGCATGCGTGGGACTGCGCGTCGACGCCGATGAGGACTCCTCTGAGCTGGGCGTCGGCTTCGGCCTGGTCACGCTCGAGATTTGTGTCTGACAGGCCTGATTCACCACATGCCCAGGATGATTCTGTTGTATATAGACGGGCCCGTGCTCGCTGCCAGGCGTCTGCTGCTCCGGCTTGTGACGTTGCTGTTGCTGCTGCTGATGCAATTGTTGCTGCAGCTGTTGTTTCTGTTGCAGCTGCAGCTGCAACTGTTGCTGCTGCTGGGCATAGAGCTGCTCCTGGTAGTGCTTGGGCAGCTGCTGCTGCTGCTGCTGCAGCTTCAAAGGGCCCGAGGCAGCCTGATATTGATTGGCCAGATTCAGCGTGGAAGGTGGCGCCCGCTGCTGCTGCTGCTGCTGTTGGAGGGTCAGGTTGGAGACCATGCTGGAGGATTGGCTCATGTGGTAGTGGCCCGTGGGCGGATTCATGGCCTGGCGCATGGCGAATGTGCGCTGCTGCTGCTGCGCCGCCTCGCTCTGCGTGGCCAGCTGTGCCTGCATCTTGGCCTGCTGCAGCTGTTGGTATTGCGCCTGCAGCGCCGAAATGGGATGTTGACCCGCGGTCGCATTGCTTGCCTGCAGTCGTCCAGCAGCTGCCAGATATGTGCGCTCCGTGGGCGACTGATACAGCTGCTCCCCACCGCCTCCTCCTCCGCCGCTCGAGTACGACTGATGATAGGGTGAGCTGTGCGAGCTGCTCGAGTTGCCACCGTGCGTATGCTTGAGCAGGCCGTGCTTCGACTGCGGCTGCATCTCGATGGGCGAGAGCGGGCCGCCGCCGCCGCTGGACGAGGTGGCCGTCGGGGATTGCTGATAGAGCGCCTGCGGCGCCAGATGATAGCCGGCAGGCGAATGTGTTGCCGTGCGATAATCAATCAGATTTGTTTGATAGGCCAGCGGCAGTTTCTTCTGCTGCTGGGCCGCCGTTGCCGCCTGCAACTGTTGCAGCTTCTTGGCGTCCATGGTGCCGGCCGTGAAGAGCGGTGGCGCCTCCAGCCTGCAAACGAAAGAGAGAGAGAGAGAGAGAGAGAGAGAGAGAGAGAGGGGTAAAGATCAGACACAGATTGTAAATTACGTGATGCAGCAATTAGCAAAGGTCGCCGGCATTAATTCAATTGCGTGGACAGCAGCTTAAGCTCGACGCTTCAACGTGGCTTTCGCCCCAAATGAACCAGAGAGCCGCGCCAAATCCGCGCCAGCGGCCGGAACTGTGCGACGCGAGCTCAGCGCGTAATTGCTGGTAATTGATTGAGTGCAGTTGCTGTGCCCCACTAAAGGCAGCCCAGCCTCGGCTTCGGCTCCGACTGAGCCCATTGAATGTGGGTTAAAAAAAAATGTACATTGATTTTTATGCAAGTGCATGTTGCACATAAAAAGAAGGAGAGTGGACTCTATGAAGCGTATTTTATTTTTTTTTTTATTTAATACATAAAGATAATTAATTGGAATTAAATGCTGTGCACCTTATTAGAATACACAATTTTCTTAGAGCAAAACCAACACAATGGAAGTGAGCTATATAAATATATATTCCTGATCAACATCTGTATATATACATCACAGCACAGTCATTATAATCATAGAAAACTGTATTTTATAGTCTCCCAGTTTTAAAGCTAATATCATCAAAAACATTGCTCAGTTTTGTCATTCTGCTGCAGGAGATGAAAGTGTGGGAATCGAACTGATCGGATAGCTATATCATATAGCTGCTATAGAAAAAAAACTCGACGAACAGTAGGTTCTGTCCTGATAAACTTTAAGGTTGTTCAAGATATCTTTATCTTAACCAAACGCGGCATAATTGGGATTCGAGTGGGAAAATCATATCTATAACGGACCTCTACAAAATTTAGTTCCGTGTGAAAAAAGCTATCACCAAAAATTATGATTTCCGTGTTTGTTGTTCTGTTTGTCAAAATATCAAAATATCTCAGCTCTTAAATATCCCTAACATATCTGCGAAATCTTATTTTTCGAAATTCTGCACTTTCCGCGCATTTAGTTTTGTTTTTAATACATTTTCAGGATTTAACAACTTACCAGTCCCATAGCTGATAAATGCAGCCAAACATGTTTTCGCCTTTTATTTTATTTATATTAATTTTTTATAATAGACGACTTAATTAACTTATAATTTAATTGGCTTTATCAATAATTCAATTGCGCGCACTTTTCCAATCGTTTTTTTTTTTTGCGACACTTTTTCTATTATTTCAATTTTATTTTGATTGTATGCAAAAACTAAATTACGCTTTTCTTTCTCATTTTCCAAATGAAATGTGGCGAGAGTCTCGTTTTATTTTTTGTCTTCTTTTATTTTGTGATATGTTTAGTTCGTGCCACGCTGTCAGAGAATGAACATATATCGCCCAGTTGCCCAGTTGAAAATTGTGTGAAAAAAAAAAATTGTTTATTTTTATTGAGGACAGCCGCCAGATTTATGCCTCACAATTTCAGATGCAAATTGAAAATGCGTTTGCAGCTGAACATTTATTTCATTAGGCGCAAAAGAAATATATCTCCGAGCATACACTGAGTAAATATTGTTTTATTTACTCGCAATGCTGATGAAATACTTTTGTTGTTGTTTGTTTTCAGACATACATTAAAAAAATATTCGAAATCTGTTGAAATTACAATTGGAAAATAAATTCAACAAATTGCTCATAGTAATAACGTTTGCTAAATATTTGCCATTTTTTTATAGATACCAAATCATTTAATTTGCAATTTGTTTCACTCTTCAGAAATTGAATAAAATGTAAACTTTGCTAATGGAACTTGTGCAAAAATGTAAGCAGAAATTGTGAGTGCAAAATGGATTTTCATTAAAAATGAAGCAAGGAACTTGCAAATCAATTTTGCTTAAATCAACAACTAGCAGCAAGTCACAGGAATTTACTAATTTCATTAGTAAGCATATTGGTTTTGGTAGAAACTAGAGGAAATTGCCCGGCATTACAATGGTACGTTGAAGCATACCTAGAGTGCAAGTGAAGGATTGAGTAATTGACGCCAGCTTCAGACAAATGCAAGGATATTTAACTAAATTAAATAAAATTGTGCTAAATACATAAATTGACGTGTTTACTGAGATATTACCCAAACTGTTCACATCGAGTTCTAACCCCGCAAAGGCCCCATCGACAAAGTAAGAAACTCATCTGTATCTCTCAATCTGTATCTGTTTATGATAGAAGCGAGTGCTCACCTTTTTGATTATAACTGATCGAGCTACATTTGAATTTGACAATTACTAAGAAAGTGTTGCTTTTAACGACTAAAAACAATAGGGTGTAAGCATTAAGAGTGAGTGGGTTTCTGTGAAGCTAATTCAAGAAACTTCCGCTTCTATCAACAGCGGACTCTGCTACCAACTCATGCTTTACGCTCAGCTTTAACCACTTGAGAATTATAAGCAAGAAAACTTGAACATTCTTTAAAAGTTCCCTGCTGCATCGACCAAGCTGGCAAACCAACCTGTCAGCCAACGTCCGCAATTAAATATGACGATTTCTGCCTGAATGGAAGCAGATACCTTTACATTTATATTATTTATATATAGACCGAGAGCCGACATTTGCCGCAGCTGTCAGATGAGCCGCTGTCGATAGCGAAGTCAACGGGAAAATGCATTTAATGCAATTGACCAGACCTTTCCAATTATTTGACACAAATGAAATGAGAGTCACAGATATTTGTGTGCGGCAGATGAAATAATCGACATTGCATTTGCGAAATGAGTTATAAATTGCGTATATCATTTATTTAATGCAGCTTGCAATCGATTTTTGATAAAACAAAACCAAAAAAAAAAAAAAATAACTTGGATGGCATGCTTCGAGGGGCGCCTGCCACATGCCGCATGGGCGGGGCCAAAGATGTGTTAGAGCCAAGTTAACAGCGCCTGGCAGCACAATAAAACTTGGCACAAATGTCGACGTTTGTGCATTAAAAGCAAAATCCTGTTGAAAATGTTGCGCAATAAACAAACAATTGATCCGGGATTTAAGCACAAGCGTGTGCGTGTGAGTGTGTGTGTGTGAGAGAGAAAGAGTGTGCGCGTGTGTGTGTGTCGCTTGTTTTGTTGCCAACAAATGTTAAATCATGGCATTAGCTGCCTTCGGCGTGGCCATTTCACGCTACAATCAACAGCCAACAGCCAGGCTGGCCAAGTAACAGAAGGATGAAGGCTGACCCAGCCGAAGAGCAGGAGCAAGGAGCAAGGAGAAGGGATAAGGAAGAAGGGGAAAGCCATTTTATAATTGCCTTCGAGCCGGGCCACAATTTGTATGGCTTTCAATTAACGCTTTCCCAGCCAGGCATTTTCCACTCCGCAACAGAAAGATGTGGCCAAAAGCAAACGCACAAATAAAATATTGGCAGGCGAAACAATAATAACAGCCAGAGTAGCAATAAAAGGCACAAGACAGAAGGAACAGCTTACTGACCGTCAGATACCCTGTAAATAGCTTTTCAATTTATCTTTAAATTTATCTATATAGATGCAAGAGTTTGTCCTGACTGCAGGAAGTCGTAAACGCTTTGATGCTTACATTTTTACTGAGTGTCGCACTCGAAAGCGAGAAGTCGCTGGTTCAAATCTTGCCCTGTAAATAGTTTTTTAACTTATCTATATAAATGCTAGGGTTGTACGGCGGAACCAATCCCGTAAACGCATTGATGCTTACTAAGTCGCGCTCACAAGCGAGAAGTCGCTGGTTCAAATCTTGAATTTCTAATTAGTTAACGGTTATTAAACCCTTTCATAGCAGCTTTATGGCCGCGGGGTATATCAAATATAATACGTTTCTACTGTGTTTCGCACTCACAAGCGAGAAGTCGCTGGTTCAAATCTTGAATTTCTAATTAGTTAACGGTTATTAAACCCTTTCATAGCAGCTTTACGTCTGCGGGGTATCAAAAATCGATGGCGATTTAACAAACGAGTTCAGGACTTGGCTGTCTCGCACAGCTAGTACTTCAGCATAAAACAGTGTTGGAAAAGGCATTGTATTCCTGCCAGCACTCTCTGTGTGTGTGCGCGTGTGTGTGAGTGTGTGTGTGACGGACCTCACTAATTTGTGCATGAAAAATAGCCAGAAAAAGTATTTATTTTATGCACGAAATGTAACAATGCGCTGCTCCATAAATTATGTGCATATAAATTGCAGCAGTCACACACACACAAATACATTTATATATGTATATATAGCATATTTACATAAAGCATATGCACAAATTATTCATTCAATGAAGCGCACTCGTATCATCATCTAGCGAATATATGATTATTTACTTAACGCATTACAATTTTACCGATTAGAGATCGACTCTCTGTCTCTCTCTCCCTCCCTCTCTCTCTCTCTTTTTCTCTCTCTCTGGCTGTCGATTGGGTTTTATGTTTACATTCAATTCAGCTAGAAAATACCAAAAGCATTTTTGCTTAACATTTACAAAGTCTTGCGCTATTTGCATTTGGTTTGCTTGTGGACTATGCAACATGCGGAGCTCAACATTTCACAGCTGTCAAAAATAAGAACTCCATTCAGTTCCCAAATGTCAGTCGCATGTGAGCTTCAATTAGCTTACTTATTGCGCATACGCCGTGTGTTACGCACAAATATGCTAAAGCTATAAATAGAGTACACGAAATGTTTGTGCTATAAATAGACTTAGGCATAAGCCAAAGTCAATATGAATATACGAGCAGAGAAATGTAATTTAATTGCAAAACAATTTTCCGGCACTTTTCCCAGCTAACGCCTGGATTATTGCACATGTATTTTGTATTTATTGCGTGTGATTGGAAATCTTAAATTTCTAGAAAAGTTCTTGCTTTGAATTCATTTTGAAAATCTGTATAAATAATTTTAAGTCTAACAACTATTTAATATTTTAGTTTCCGAAGGTAACTTTCCTCAACAACTGTCGATTACAGTCAGTCAATCAATCAATCAGCACCAACAGTTTTGTTTAGAATCTGTCTTAGCAAGTCCAGAAATCATAGCCTACAACTTGGCGTGGCGTTTCAGCTTTGAAGTCGCGTATTAATTGCTGTCACGCATGCAACATGCATGTTAAGCGGCAATGCGCTGGCCAGCCGCAATTGACGTCATGACGTCATTGGCAGCAAGTGTCGCTCCGGCAAGTGGACACTAATAAGAGCCGAAGATACGAACCACAGCCACAGCCACAACCACAGCCAATGACCCACTCAGCGAGCCATTTCACTTGAAAGCGTGTTGCCAAGCTCAAGCAGCCAGCGGCAGCTGAGCTGGACAAGAGGCGAGCGAGTAGTTGGCCAACTTAATTAATACTGTGAAGGATACTCCCCAGCTCACCAAACGCACCCTCTCGCCCAAGCACACGCCCGCTCTTGGCGCGTTTGTAAGTTCGTAAAGTGCAATTATAAATATACTCATCAGCCGGATTTCGAAGGGGAAACGGAAGTAGCTGAAAAAAAAAAAATAGAACAATCTGAGCCGCAAAATGTGTGTAAATGTGTAGCATAAACTTCTTTGCAACAATATAACAAAAGGAAAAATCAATAAACGAGTCGAGTCCAGCCGCAGGCACAAGACAGCGAATACTTTTTGAGACGCACGCAGATACTTGTACAATGTATACACAAATATATATATATATATATATATATATATATATATATATATATATATATATATATATATATATATATATATCTGTTTATTGCTGGGCAGTGCTATGGAAATGCTGACAAAGTTGCTGTGAGAATTACACACACACACACGCACACAGCAGCTTCAATGTGTCGCGCTGCGGGTTAGCAGCTTAGTAAAAAGGAAAACCTTTTACTTTTTCTCTTTACCCTTAACACATACAAAAAATAGTTAAAAAGGGTAAATTAGTTTTGTGCATAACTAGGTAACAGGCAGAAGGAAGCATCTTAGATCCTAAAAGGTGTATATATATACTGTATATATAATTATCTATTCTTGATCAGCTAGATCAAGCTAGATCAACTCACTTTGTTGATCTTTTCGCTTTTCTCTTTGCAAGAACTTTAACTTTGAAATATAAGCTCGCCTATTCACATATCTCGATATTTCCGACCATTTTTATTATTTCGATATATATCGATTTTAAGAAATTTAAGCACAACTCGAGAATTATAGAAGCTAGATATGCCAAACTTGGTATGTTCATGCTCGTATAGTACATATATTAAGATAACATATTTCACATTTTAAATAACCCCACCCCCCGCCACACCTTACCCGGGAAATTGATAGGAAATTATTATTTTCATAGCTAGATCCTTGAACTTTGAGGTGTGCATAGCTTATTATGTCATATTTAAGCTCCGAAAAGTGCACAAGAATTGGACTTTAAGCACCCAAGTTACTTAAGAACTTCTAAATAAAAGTATGGGAAAGAAGAAGCGCTGCGTGGGTTTGTGTGTGTATCTTTTCCGTAAAGTAAAGCTGGATTGTCCTTAAAGTTAACTGCGCTTAGGGTATCTCTTAATCGGGCACTTTCGACCAGAGCATTTTTAATGCTTCCTTTTTTTTTTTGTAGCATATCTTGAACGCCTCTGGGCTATTGGCACATGACCTTGCCCCAAACAGCCTGACAGACGATTTGATGAGTTGTCAACGGGCAGCACTCGAATGTCTGTCTGTGTGTGTGTGTGTGTGTGTGTGTGTGACCCGCTGTGTGCGTTTGCTGCCCTTTGGGACTTGGCATACTTATTGGGGCGCAAAGTGTTGCATAATATTTGCGCTAGCGCAAATGGCCAACAATTTGCCAAGCACATCATTTCAGTTGCAAATAAAATAGAATTTTAACTAAACTCACAGACGGCAGCCAGCCAAGCAAGTGTCATAAATTTGCAATTGCCCAACAATTGAATGTAATTAAATGCATTTCAATCAAACTGCGTGTGTGTGTATGTGTGCGAGTGTGTGTAAGTGCCATCTGTTCTCGTGGCCAATCGATAAAATTGAAACCGAAACGAAAGCAACATTTATCTTGCTGTCCTACGCAATTTTCGCCAGCCCAACGAAAGCGCAGACCACGCAGCAATCGCAATATTAATTAGCCCCAATGCATTACACCCCCCCCCCCCCCCCCCCCCCCCCCCCCACCCCTCTATTGCTTTGTAATGCACACCTTGCATTATGGCATCATGCTATTTGCCAGGGATTATGCACAGAAACTAACACAGCCAGTGAGTTTCGCAATAAGGCAGGCAATTATCCAGGCACAATTGTAGAGGTCCACTTTACATTTGGCACATTCAGCTTAACAGATGAATTACCAGCACATTCTAATCCCAGGACTAAGGCTGGAGACCTAAGCATGATCTTTGCCCATTTAGATGAAAATTATTTATTATTTTTACATTTTAATTGAATTGAAATCGAATTATTTGTGAACTTTGCAAGTGCAAATGTTTGCCCGGACTGCCTTTAAAACTGCTGGAAACAGATAAAAAACAAGTAAGAGGGATACCCTGAACCCTCTTCTTCCAACATCAAATGCATATATAGATTATATTTTAGAAGCTATATGTCAAGTTTGGTGACTCTAGCTCTTATTATTTACCAAAATTGCCCAAAAAGCAGGATATCGATATCAACTTTTATAGATTGCTTGGAAACGGAGTAAGTTATCGATTATCGGAAACAAACTCGATCTGCACTAGGAGCACCTACCTCTCAAATTTCACTCTAGCTCTTATAGGTTCTGAGATCCTTGAGTTCATACATACGGACGGACGGACGGACAGACAGACGGACATGGCTAGATCGACTCGGCTATAGATGCTAGTCAAGAATATATATACTTTATGGGGTCGGAGATGCTTCATTCTGCCTGTTACATACATTTGAATTTTGCACAAATACAATATACCCTTATACCCACTTTTAATGGGTATATTTAGCGTAAATGTTCAAAATCATTTAATTTCAAGAGAAATTGTTTTTTGATATGAATAATTTTTGGAGAAAATAGAAAAGAAGTTGAGCTAACGTCTGCTGCTTTTACTCCCTTTACTTTTTTAATATTTTTCATAAATGACAAAGCGAGTAGGCAAAAGGGTTTCCGTTGTCATCAACATTTTTTGGGCTCTGTCAGGGTCGCAAACTTCGGCACTTCGACAGCAATTCAAGAGTTGCACACTTGATTTGGCTGACAGTGCACTTCAATTCGCAAACAATGGAAGGGTGCAGGGTACAGAGAGGGGAGGTGGCTTGCTTTTGGGTTAGTGGGCGGCTGGTTGTCTAAAATGCTCAGTTTTCTAGTGCCTGGCAGTTGGTATACAAAACAAAACATGAGGCAAAACAACAAACATAAATATTCATTGCAGGCCGCAGGGCTGCAGATAGACAGACGCACACACACACACACAGATGTTAGTGTGTGTGTGCATGTGTGTGTGTGTGTGTTGTTGAGTGGATGCCAGCTTCCGCCTAGAATGACACTTGATGATGAAGATTTTGTTGCTTTCACTTTTGCCATTGTGCTAGTCGAGCTAGCCTGATTGGCCCCATTTGTGTGTGTGTGTGTGTGTGTGTGTGTGTGTGTGTGTGTGTGTGTGTGTGTGGGTGGGTGCATCCTTTTGTGCATGTCCTGTGCAGAAGAAATTGACGCATGTCGCAGGTGAGCCAAGCAATTGCGACAGCTGCCAATGCTGTCAGTTGGCTGGCCATTAAGCCAACTCACAAGTCCTTCCATGCCGGGCTGATAATCGAGTGCATACACACACCCACACACACATACACACTAGCACAGGCGGCTAAATTTAGTAAACAGGCTGATGGCAAAAGTTGAGCCGAATAACTCATTGCTGCAGCAGCAAAAGCAACAGCAGCAGCAGCTGTGACAGAATTGCAAAAGGACCTAAGCCTGGCCCTGGCGCAGGATATGCCTGCTGCTGCTCCGGCTCCGGCTCCTGACGCCCAGGCATGCGCTAATGCTTTGCATACCTATGCAGCCTCCTCATCAAAAGTAATTCAAATGAAGGCTGTAGCGCTGGGCGTGGCAGGGCAAGGACACGCCGCAGCAGCCAGAGTTTGAAGAGTTTGCAACGTTTTTGCTGCTCATAATCAAGAATTAGGAAAGGATTTTTTATTTTTAACTCTGTTTCAGACATTGCAAGTTTGTGTTTTTGAGTAAACTAGGCGTGGCAATGCCGTTTGTTTGAAAATAAATTGTAGTTTTTTATTTATTAATTAATGTAATTTAAAAATAGTTTACTTGTAAAAACACTTAATATTTATTTTTTATTTCAGCCCAAAGTTTTGTATCTTAAACATTTTTAAGCAATCGAAAAACGGTTCAAATGCCCCACGGTGCGCCGGCTAACACACACACACACACACACACCAGCACACACACACTCACACACGTAATAACACACACTTTCTCACAAACACACACTCAAGTGCCAGGACTTTAACACAGAAACATGAGCGACGGCGGCTGTCATTCATGTTGCATACCAATTTAAATACTAGGCACGCACACGCACACACACACACACACCAACACTCTCACACACACACTCCTGTAGCTCGTGTAAAGAACTGCCACAGCGTTTGCTGCTGTTACCCATTTCCGTTTTTGGCAGCACAAAAGCCACTCGGGTTCGCCGTGTGCCTGCAGGATGTGTGCCATGTTTATGGCCAGGACCCACGCCCGCTGCCTTCCTTTCTCTAACGCTCTCCCCCCCTCTCCCTCTCCCTCTCTCTCTCTCTCTCCTTCTCTCTCTCTCTCTCTCTCTAACACACACACTCTTCTATAGCTGCACGTGTATAACTGTTGGAAACAAAAGGCGGCCACAAATATTTTCCTCTAATAGTTGTCGCTAAACTTCGCTCTCTATGTGTGTGTCTTTGTGTGTGTGTGTGTGTGCATGTGTGTGTGTTTTTGTGCCTGTGTATTGTAGCCTTTTGTTTATGGTATATTTGTTTTGCATTTTGCTGGACAGCTTGTCTCCAAAACTAAGGCAAGAGCTGCATCAGAACTGAATTAAAATGTAAGCGCCACAAAGCAAAAATCCTTTCAAGGAAGCAAAGCTTGAAAAGGTTTTAAATTTAATCATGCATTTTTATGCAAACAAAAAAATAAAAACGGCAAGCTGTGCTGAATTTCAAAGCCAATTAAGCGAAAATAGTTGCTCAACGAGTTTACAAACAAATTCTTAAATTCTAAAAGAAAGTAAGCTGCAACAATTTGGATTAACTATTTATTTAAAGTATGCGAGCTATTTAAAATGCATTTTACATTTTGGAAAAATAAGTTAATTCTTTATTTGCTGAACACTTTCTAAAAATTCAGAATACTTTTTTTGTTTGAGTGTAATATAAAGCAGAGTTGAGTAGATTATTTGATAAGATTATTGCAGGGTATTTCTTTAGACTTTAGACTATACGAAACTGCGCTACTTCTCGAGCTCCCCATGTGTATGTGAGTGTGTGTGTGTGTGTGTGTGTGTGTGTGTATGTGTGTGTGTGTGTGTGTGTGTGTGTGTCCAACACCATCTGCGATACATCGTTATTTTTATGTGCTACTTTGTTTTGTTTCATTTCCTATTTTTCTTTTCTTTTGCTGCTGCCAGCCATGTTGGACGAATTCATTTGGCATTTGATATATATTTTATATACATTTTCCTTGTTGTTGGCCATTGTTATTGCAAGTGTGTGTGGCTGTGTGTGTGTGTGTGTGTGTATTTTTCAGAGTGCCTAAAGAAACAACTTTTTGCTTCAGCTCGCCTTGTTTTCTATGTACATTGTGTATAAATGCAAATTGTTATTGATTATGCTGCACATAAAACTAAAAACACAAATACACGACACACACACACTCTCGCACACACACGCGCACACACAGCTTGCATTCATAAATTTGAGAATTTGGTAGTTTTTTGACCCAGAAGCTCTGCTTGTTTGACCCCTGCAGCGGCCCGGCACCCCAGCCGCCACCCCGAAGGCGACTTTTCTTGTTGTTTGCAAAATTTGGCTTAAAATCAGCTTAATAAGAGCTTTGGGCACAAACTGTATATTCATTTGCAGTTGCCTTTCTTTGTTGGGGAACAATATGAAATATTGCACATACGCCACATGGTACAGCGAAGAACATAAGGCCATAAATACGCAGTGAAATGCACTTTGACTGCTTGACTTTGGGCTTAGGCGAAGTTTTCTGTGCAAGTTGAAGTTGCAGCAAAAGTTAAGGCTGTGGTTCACGCTGAGGTTGAGTTTTGGGCCAAGGCGTCTGCAGCTGCCACTCAGACGTAGTTTGGCCAACAGTTTGTCAATTTAAGAAAAAGTTTGTGTGCCAGCAAAAGGCGTAGTAGATGCGGCACACACACATTGGGGCCACGAGGCAGCGTAAGAGAAGGACACATAATGAGTTTTGTAATTATATATAGAGCATTTCCTTGCGTCCTGATGACTTGGCGCTTGCAATTACCTGCTGAATCGAGTCTCTAACTTTTAATTGCAGCTACAAGCGAAATAAATGCGAAGACAGCACCGAACCGCAAATCAGCAAAACATCCAATGCATGAAGCATTAAACCAGCGGAAGGGTTGCTTAGGGAAACGCCTCGTTGTTGTTAAAGTCAACGACTGCAGTTGCGCTGCCCCTTTAACCCACCCAAAAGGGTATAATGATTCGGTGTAAATATATGTAACAGGCTAAAGCCAACATCTACAAAAAAAAAGTCGACCCAAAGCCATATCCGTCTGTACAAAAGCTTGAAGAAGTCTATAAATATTATGCATATCATAAATATTTGTACTCATTTATATATAATAACATTGTATATCTCCACCTATTTTCATATCGATAATTATCGATTTTGATGCATGGATTTTCTAATAGGCTCTAAGTTTTGTAAGTAGATTCTAATATAATATATACAGTGTATAAATATATTTCACTTCTTACATGCTTCCCGGATTCTCCTTTCGGATAAATAATATCGAAAATGATCGATTTTGGCAGATACAATTTTGGAATGCTTGTAAGTTCTTGTATATTATACGGGGAAGGTAAAATATCCAAAAGCTTTTAAGTTCACGTAAGCATTAAAAATATTTTCCTTCTTTTTAATATATTTCCTTTCCCCTTTTATTTTCATAATATCGATAATTATTGATTCGACATGGATGTGCAGACGCAAAACTTAGAGTGTAGACTCACATATATTATAAACTGATTAAATACATTTCACTTTATGAATACTTTCCCTAATTTCGCCAATCTACCAAAATTTTAAATATAAGCCCTTGCGCTTTGGTATACACACAACTTTATAAGCCCCGAAAATGTTGTGTAAGAAGTAGCTTGAATATTTAGCTACAGAGTATCTCCGAGTCAGTCACACCCGACTAGAGCACTCTTAGTTGTTTGTATTTTGCGTTGTACTCGCTCACTTGCCGCATGCAAATCTAATTTTACAATTACGCCCAAAGAGCATGCGAAATGCTCGAATGAACGAGCCAAATGACAGCCTTCAATGCAAATGAGAGCTGCTGCGAACAGGAGAGGGAAAGGGCAGGGGGAGCGGGTAGAGAATGGGCTTGGCGCTGCGTCTATTTGGCGGTTGCCTAAAATTAGGCAAGGCCATTATAAAATTATGAAAATTAGAATTGAAATAAACGCACAAATTGACGTGACGTGATGCGAGCTCTGTGAATTATTTGAAAAATATTACATAAAAATTTACGTGCTGCCATCAGAAATGTCAGACAAAAGTTTGTGAGTGCGTCTGTGGCCTAAAATAAATCCCAAGTGAAAGTTTCTATATAAATGCATTTATCAAATTTATCCAACAGTAGATGACTTTTAAGAATTATAGAAAATCTAGTTGAGAATCTCTTGACCTGCTTGTTTGAGTGATTGACTGTTTGACTGACTGATTGATTGACTGGCTGATTGACTGATTGAAACTTTATACACAAAAGTGCTTATCCTCACTGACTGACTGATTGACTGACTAAATCTCTTCATACAAAAAAGCTTATCCTGACTGACTGATTGATTGCTTGACTGACTGGCTGATTGAATGACTGACTGACTGAATAACTGACTGACTGAATCTCTACATAAAAAAGAAATTATTCTGAATGATTGATTGACCAGCTAATTGCTTGATTGACTCATTGACTGACTACACAACCAACTCAAAACAATCATGGCCTATGTAGACATTTTTAATGGGTTTTAAAATACTTTTATACATTTGAGACACAACAAGATAATGAATACTGAACGCAGTCGGAGCTCAAGTATTTATTCTTGAGCACAAATTGAAATGATTAAAACTAAGTTGTCAGACAGAAGAGTTAAGATTCTCACAATCTTCCACTTAAGGCCACAAAGAAATGTGTCAATTTGCAGTTATTAACAAGTTTTATGCTTAAAGTGAATAAACGTTCATGGTTGAAACGGCTTGAAAGGCTATTCAAGACAATCTGTTGACCGAATGTCTCAATTAATCAAAATTGCAATTAAAAATGATTTGATTGTTGTCGGCCAGGCACCTGGGAAGCAGGATGGATACATGGATTTAGCTGGATATGTCCTTGCACTGTCTTGCCCTGGCTGGCTCTTGTCGACTTGGCTGGATATGCAAATGTTTTGGATACGCTTTTGCATAACATTATTCATTAGATACGAGGCATGTGCGTGTGTGTGTTGAGTGTGTAAATAATGCGATGCTAGGCATAATAAATTGCTTTAAAAGCAGCCAAAGATGGCGGCACAGACGGGCAAAAGTTGCTAACAATTTACAGTCGCAAAGTCGTTGTGCTTATCATACCCTGCCCTGTGAAGGGTTTAACATTTCTGAGCTTATGTATGTAAACTTTTTCTGGCGTCGATCTCGCAAACTACAAAAGCGAATGACTTGAAATCTGAAATATACATTCTCCTACAACAAACGGATAAACATTTAACTACTTTTGTTTTATATATCTTCGCATTCCATAATATCGATAAAAAATAGATTTTAGGCTTAGTTTTTTAATCATAGCTCGAAAATCATGAGATATGTCCAACTTCGGATGTAGGTTCTCGATAAGTATAAACAGTTTAAGAATATTCCATTTTTTGAATAGCCCCCCCAATCTCCCCCCGATTATGAAAAATAACTCTTTTCTTTGGGATGTACACACATTTAGCACCATGTTTTAAGCTCTAAAAATTGTATAATGATCGGTCCTTAAACAACGGAGTTACTCTAGAATGCATGTCCCAGAGTCTACAACACGCGTCCAGTGTATCTCGCAGTCGCGCACGCTCGACTAGAGCACTTTTGCTGCCTATTCAGCTACTGCGAGCACACACACACACACACACACACACACACACACACACACACACACACGCACACACGCACGCAGGTGTAAGACGTTAAGCGAGACGCAGCCAAAAATAAACGCCAAGAGATTTTTTGTCGGCCAAAGTAAGAAACACATGAGAACTGAAACTTTTGACAAGGACAAAGTGTAGGAGTGTGGGGGGGAGGGGGTAGAGGGGGAGATGTAGGCCAGAGGTGTACACGCGCAGCAGGCGTTAAACAGGACGATGACGACATTAAGGTGAAACGCAGTGGAAACAGGCATGGATGTGGACTTGGCTGACGGAGCTGGACATGGTCCAAGCTCGGCCACATAATAATTTACATAATATACGTGAGCGCAATCAGCAGCAACAGCAACAACAACAACAACAAAAAGGACGACAACCACAACAACAAGAACAAAAACAACAAGGACGAGAACGAGCGATAACAACGAGGCAGCGTCTCGCACTTTTGGCCAGAAATTATATTTTCACTCTCACAGGACGCGACGTGGATTTCTTGTGCTTTCGGTTTTTTTTTTGGGCGCTCGCTTTACATAACACACACACACACAGACATACACACACACTCACACACTCGCACACTCACACGAAAATTTCTAATTCATTTTCATTTTACTTTTATTATGCGCACCCACAACGCCCACGCTGACTATCTGTTTTTTTTTTCTCTTTATTTTTATGTATTTTTTTTTTTTTTGCGTTGCCAACCAACAAAAACACGCGCGTTGCCAACCGTCCGCTCTGGTGTTTTAGGGCCAGCCGCTGCTGGCGAAATCCGCGAGGAGACTGCAGCAAATCGTTTCGCGTCGTTACGTTTCGGCACAGGACACAGCAGGAGCAGCAATATGCGAGCGAAAGCTTTCTTTTTGAGTGAAAGCTTTTTAGGCAAAAGCTGCGCGGGTTGCTAAAGCAATTGCTGACTAAATACGCTGTTAACATATTGAAAAAATGCTCAAACTCAAGGCTTAGCTCAAATTAAGCTTGCAAAATTTAGCGTTTAGCCAAGTGTCTTTGTGTGTGTGAGTGTCTGTGTATAAGTATACGTGCGTGTGTGTTGTGTTTTTCCTGTGTTTATGCATTAAAGAAAAGAGCTTTTATTTCTAATTTGGCCCAAGCAGCAAGCCAAAACACCGGCAGCATAAAAACTGCGGCAGCATATACATACATAACCATATGCGGTAAATGCTCTAGTTGTTGTCAATATACCCTGTAGTCATTAAAAATAGATGGGTTTAATGATGTGTGCAGCTGAAGGCAGCCCGTTAATGGGCTCTCTTTCAAATTGGCGTAAAACATGCTCCTCCTTTTACGTTTAATTTTTCGGTTGCTCCAAAACTTATATCGATTATATTTATT
The DNA here is from genome assembly GCF_003285875.2 of Drosophila novamexicana. Taxonomy (NCBI): domain Eukaryota; kingdom Metazoa; phylum Arthropoda; class Insecta; order Diptera; family Drosophilidae; genus Drosophila; species Drosophila novamexicana. The sequence continues at coordinate 470,459 of NW_020824827.1, read as the reverse complement.
ATATCGTTATCCAGCACTTAGTTTTGAATGAGTGAATGAAAAAAAAAAGTGAGCGTCGAACTAGCAAGCGGAAGGTCGATGGTTCAAAAACTTCATTAACATAGTTGCTTAGCTAGTTTGTTAATATATACGAGAACGTATGGGTATATACCAGTTGTGCGTTTTTAACTCTCAGCTCTCACTTGTTATGAGCGTCGAACTAGCAAGCGGAAAGTTGACGGTTCTAAAGCTTTATTAACACACTTTGTGTACCTGTATATATGTTAATTTAATTAGGTACTGGATACAGGGTATATACAAGTCGTGCGCTATCAACTCTCACCTCTTGTTGTTCTTGCTAAAAACATATGAGCGTCGAACAAGCAAGCGGAAGGTCGATGGTTCAAATGCTTCATTAACATATTTGTTTACCCAATTTGTTAATAATATGGTATGTTGATTTAATTAGGTACTATCTACAGGGTATATGCCAGTCGCGCGCTTTCAACTTTCAGCTCTTACTTGTTGTTTTTTGCTGTTGTTGTTGCTGTTGCCACCTCCTGGGGTTAAAGCTCAGCGCTGCAATCCAATTGATGTACTCAGCCCAACGCTTAACTAATGAAAATGGCTTTCGAGAGGCGACTTCATATTGTGGGGCGAGCGATGCGTGCGCCGCGTGCAAGGCCATAAAATCTGTGTTAATATCTCTAGACTGACAACAGGCGGTTGTTTCTGTTGTTGTTGTTATTATTTTTGTTGCTATGGAGCTAATTAACATTTGGAGCGCATGTGAGAGCAATTATCTAAACTTAGCAGGCCAATAAGTCAAGTCAACTCACCTTTTGGGAAATCAATGTGTGGCCAATAAATTCAGGTGCTGCCGCTTTGCTGCTGCTGCTGCTGCTCAGCCATTATCTGGAGCTGAAAGAGAGGGAGAAAGAGAAGGAAAGAGTTAGAGCTGAATGTGCAAAAGGTGTTTAGTATGCAGACGGGCTAGGCCCCGAGCTAACTGAACTGAGAAATCGTGTAAGCGACGCGTATGTCAATTAAAAGCCTATAACAAACTACGACAACTGCATAGGGTGCTCTAGACGGCAGTGCTCGACTAGCAGATACCCTGTCATTGCAAAAATTATCGCTTTCCTCTATGCACACATACAACAGAAGCAGGCCTTAAAATGTGCTGCTTCTTCCCTTTGCCCCAGACTTTTCATGGAGAATGCATTCGTAATGAACTTCAGCGCTTATTGTCCGATCTTCATAAAGATTTCGGGGTCTTAAATTGTAAACCGCAATTGAGGAATCTGCGGCAACATATCCAAAAAGTGAAACTTTCTTAATCTGAGTATACTTTACGATAATCATATTTCTATATATTCCTATATCTTGCTTCTATATTTATCGAGCTAAGCTTAATCATGTGCGTTTGATATGGGAGGAACATATAGTACGATATGCGATACAGATGAACAGGCATGGCTCGTCTCAGCTTGTCTTATACCCCTTTTCAATGGGCAAAGGGTATAACGACACGGGATATATAGGCATAAGGTAAAGGCGGCAAACAACTTTTGGCTTCCAGTTACACACACAAATCGTTGCACGCAAATGCAAAACAATGCCGGCGACATGCCCCCCGCCTCGGGCGTGTCAAAAGGGGCCGGAAAAAGGGCGTGGAGAGAGAGAGAGGGGAGGGGGGGGGGGGGGGGGGGCAAATGCGACGAATGAAGCAATTTTGGTCACACAAGTCACGTGCAGCCAAAAGGCAGAAACGACAAAACACGCCGCGCAGCACATGAACTGGCAACGCTTTAGATTTCAGAATCGACAATTGGGTGTTTGGATATTCGGATTCCATATGCAGGGCACACACAATGGAAACTGAGGCAAACGTTTCAATAGAACTGCATTTACTCGCACCTATTTTGTGGTGCGTTTGCCATGGGAATGGATATTGACTGCGACTAAGTGAACATGGAGACGGGGCAGACGTAAGTGCAGCGGAATATATATATATATATATAAGAATGGGAGAATAATATATATATATATATATATATATATATATATATATATATATATATATATATATATATATATACCCAGTAAAACACCAAACAATTGGCAATTGATTTCGCCTCAATTAGTGACCATGGAGGTCAAGTAAAGCAGGATTCAAGCAAACAGGTTAACAGGCTTATTTCTCTGGAAAAGTTTCCATTAATTGTCGTTTTGGAACGTCATATCTCCGCGCGGAGTTATGTCGTTTTGGAACGTCACCGACCCGACCCGAGCCCACCGACTACCTACGTGACGGTGCAGCCTTACTCAAAGAAGACGGCTTTGACGTTTGTCCACGATAAAGCCTGAGGAGCCAACCAGGATTGGCGAGATACCACCTAAGTTAACGGTTTTGTAATAAAAATGTATGCTATTTTTTGATTCAATACAATAAACATATATAAGTTAAAAAAAACAAACTTTTTTGACGATTTTTTTTTAACTCTCGGGTAAATATATCCTGTTTTTGAAATGTTATACCTTTTTGAATTCGTACGAATCCCTACTATCATACAGCATTCAAACAAATTAAAAATTGATGGGTTGGAAAAAATATTTGACCAAAAAACGTTTCGTTTGTAAAATCAACCTTTTTTGATAATTTTTTTAGACTATCTCAGCCAAATAATCTCAGATTTTGGAATTTTATACTATTTTTGACTCGTAAGGATCAGTACTATCGATTGGCATCAGAAAAATAAAAATCTAAATTTTGACCCAAATCGACCAAAAACCAAGGAGTTACATCACGTTTTTTTCCAAAATCGGGGTAGGTTCGAATATCTCAAATTGTTTGACGATTTTTTTTTGAAAATCTCGGGTAAATATAATCTTATTTTAAAATGTTATACCTTTTTAAATGCGTACGGATCCCTACTATCATATGGCATTCATTAAAAAAAAGTTGTTGGTCAAAAAACGTTTCGCTTGCAAAGTACACCTTTTTTGGAGTATCTCAAGTGAGATTCATAAAATTATGCTAAACGAAGTACTGTCCCAATCGAGCTCTCTCCACTGGATTTATTCAAGCCATATAAATAGGTAGCTTTATCAAAATCAATATACTTACTTTGCATACCCAAGCCATTTGCATGAACATAATATTAGACAAGTAAGAGGTTCTAGTCGGGAGCTCCCTTTTCTTCTTCAAACATCAAATGCATATATATATTCTATTTTAGAAGCTATATGTCAAGTTTGGTGACTCTAGCTCTTATTATTTACCAAAGTTGCCCAAAAAACAGGATGTCGATATCGATTTTTATCGATTGCTTGGAAACGGAGTAAGTTATCGATTATCGGAAACAAACTCGATCTGCGCGGGAACTAGGAGCATATACATCTAATTTCTAATTTCAAGTCTCTAGCTCTTATAGGTTCTGAGATCCTTGCGTTCATACATACGGACGGACGGACGGACAGACAGACGGACATGGCTAGATCGACTCGGCTATTGATGCTGATCAAGAATATATATACTTTATGGGGTCAGAGAAGCTTCCTTCTGCCTGTTACATACATTTGGATTTTGCACAAATACAATATACCCTTATACCCATTTTGATGGGTTCAGGGTATAAAAAGCGAGCTTCTTTTAAAAAGCCTGTAAATTGTAAACATACAAATTTGTTTACAATTTCACAAATGGTATAAATAAGTAAACATGGAGGAGATCTTTGTATAGACACAGCTTTGCCATTCCATATGTACGATAAGTGTCCAATTAAAGTGAGCATGGAGCTTGATATTAGCATAAACGTAGCAAATGATGATTTACAGGATCAATATCGCACAATAGCCAGCAGAGTTGCTTCGACAGCGGCTAGCATTAAGGCCAATTATGGTCAACAATTGCGCAATTGAGGTATTTGCCATGAGCTCTAGCTAATTAGCCGGGAGGCCTAAGCCTCATCAAAGTCCAATTACTTTTTGCGCAGATGTGTAAATGTGTGAGTGCTTGTGAGTGCGTGTGTGAGTGTGTGTGCAATTGAAAACAATTAGCAAAGTGTGCAGGAGATTTAGAGCGGAATGTCATAGCCCTAATTGCACTGGCAACGGGACAAGGCAAACGAGGCGCAAATTTAATGCCGGAGACATGCAAAAATTACATCCTCAATTGCAGTGGATGTTGCAGGGGTGGGAGCGGGGCGGAAGTGGGAGGAACACTGGCTGTGACAGCGCATAAAGGCGCCCAAATTCAATAAACAAGCCGCTCGTGCGGACCAGCATACGTGTATGTGTGTGCGAGTGTGTGTGTGTGTGTGTGTGTGTGCAACGAAGCGTGCTGTCTCGAGGGCTTCGGACTGACAGAGACAATGTTGTTGTGCGGGCAGCTGCAAAGCAAAACAAAATCAAATGCAGGCAGAGCCCAGTTGCCTGCGCCCAAATGTAGGCAATATAAATTTGGCAAACAGCTTGCACACACACTCACACACACGCACACGGACACAGGCGCGCCTTTGTTGCACAGGCTATAAATTGAATTGAATGCCACACAAACTGGCCACACATGCGTGGCTGAGGCACATCAATAGCTTCAGCCACATTTCGCCAATTACTTGACTGTTTGCCACACTTTGGGGGCTGACCACATGAACCAGGTGGCAATTGATTGCCGCTGGCCCCTAATGAAGATGGCTGTCGTTTGGGTTGCCCAGCCAAAAGGTGAGCTCTGCGCACGGCACATCCTTTTAACGGAGTTCATTGAACTGAGCAGAGTTGGCAGCCAGCTTTCAATGCAGCCTAATGCATAATTAAGTGCATGAAGGAGTAGGTGTTCACGTGTGTGTGTACGTGTATGTGTGAGTGTGTGTGTAAGTGTGTTTTGTGTGCACTTGTGTTTAACTATGCGTAAAATATGCTTCAGCAAACCAGTTCGCACCAACAAAACACCCGGTCACCCACCTTGTCCACACACACACACACACTCACAGATACACACACACTCAAAGAGAGCGCGCACACACACACTCACAGCGATAGCTGGCACACTTAAAGCTGCATTTAAAGCCTCTGCAAAATGCCAAAGTCACGTTCCGTACGAAAAAAACGCCAAGCAAAACCGCAAACGTTTTCGCATTTGACATTTTCCAAGGGAAATAACAACAAGAGAAAACGTCATGCCGCAAATTAAATACCCTTTTAAGTGCTTACAACTGAACGATTTTTATATAGCAGGAATTGAGGATCTCAATTGCTGCATATGGTGAAGGTAGATAATAGATATAGTAGGTCGATCTGAATAAGATTTTATTTTCATATATCAGGAGCATGATGAAGTTCGCAAAGGCCAAGTTTGTTAAAGATATCTTAAGAAAGTTCTATAAGAATACGTTATACGTAATACGTTATGCAATACGGAATACAGTACGTAACATATAATATGTACGTAATACGTTATACACTACGTAATAAAGAAGTAAGTAATACGTAATTCAGTACGTAATACGTAGTACAGTACGTGATATATAAGTACGTAATACGTAATACAGTACGTAATATACAATATATAAATATAATGATGATTTCCTTAACACTTAGAGTGTGTCCATTCCGATTAAGATATATACTTAATAGTAAACTTCGCATACCCTCTAGAAGGGTATTCTGAAAAAAAAAATAGAAAAAAAACTAGCATTAGGCTTGCGGCTGTAAACAGTAAATTGTTCGAATTGTGTGCACAAATTGCGGCTGACTTCCGTTTGCCACAAGTTGCAAGCCACAAGGTAGAAACACACGATTGATTGTCGGATAGTTGTGTGTCTTCTTCTTTTTCTTCTGGTTATTCGTCTTCAATCGTGCATCAATCAAGCGGCAACATCATTTTCACATTATGCACAATCACAGCGCAGCTCCCAAAGTGGGTCAAAAGGTGATTTTAGCCGCTAGACACAACTTTTTCAACTTCGTCTTTTTTATTTAATTCTTTTTTTGCTCTTTGGCAAATTGCCAAGCACATCAAGGTTTTTGTCTCTGTGCACATTTAACCTGAAACCGAAGGCGCATTTTCTTTTTTTTTTTTGTGAAAATGCCCATCGAGAGTTTCCCATCATGCCATTGTGTCGTGCTACCTGCCGCAAATTGCCGCAAAGCCCAACTGCAGCTGCGGCATAATTCATGCAGTTGCTAAACTTGAACTTGATCTTGAAAAGCAGCTCCATATATGCCTAGCCATGCATGCCACATATATGCATATGCATATATATATTGTTATATATACGCCCATTCTCTGTATCTGATTATATCATAATTTCCTACGCATTTCCACTCCACTTAATAGCAAAAAAAAATAGGTACACATGTATCGTCCGTGTAACGAATGCTTTTGTTCTGATACTCTTTACTAATTGAGCATATCTAAATGCATTGTTTGTTTTGTCAGTCAATTGTTTAATTAGCTCTCTTATCTATAGCCTAGAGGCTTGCAATTTATTCCATGTACTCACTTTCTATTTATGCAGTTGTATCTATTAGATAGATCGATATTTATTTTAAAATAAAAGCACAAGATGCGTTGGAATATTTAATAGATCAGATAAATAGATTGAAAGCGGCACAAGGGGCATGAAGTTAAGGAATCGAACCCCTTTGAAGAAAAAATACCTTATTTACATTTATTTGATAGCTGCGAGATTCTTGATATAAAACTAAAGATACTTGATATATACATTGTCTATGCAAGAACATATCAAGTTTGGTCAATCGAGCTCGTAAGGCTTCACGAGAGAGTTACTTAAAAAACAGGAACTCGATACCAAAATCTATCGATTACTTGAAAACGAGGCAACTTGTCGATTATCGGAAACAAACTCCAATTGCGCAGGCACTAGGAGGACCTATATTGCTAATGTCCAGTCTCTAGCACTTATAGCTTTTGAGATCCTTAATGTATGTATGTATGTCTATATATAATATAACTCTGGCTACCAAAGCCTGAGCCTAAGGCAATACAAGTAGATCCATATATCCATACTGGTTTTCGGGATTCGCTTATTTAAAGCACTCAACTACAGCTCTTTAGAGTACTCCAATTAAAAAATGCACTACTCCCAAATAAATGCAGGCTAGATAGAGTATTTCAGCTGCGGCTGACCAGAAATAGATGAGTAGTTTTTTTTTCTTGGTCTTTTTTTTTCAGTACTGTCAAACGTTCAACGCCTGTGCACTGTTGCATGGCGCCCTTTGTTGTTGTTGTTTGTGTGGCTGCTACTGCCACTCTACTGTTTATTGTTGTTGTTGTTGTTGTTGTAATGTTATATAGTGTATCTGCATGTATATAAACTAAACAAGCGCACAATTAGAGCGCTCAAAGTCGCGTAACATTCGCAAAATGCCGGCAAAACTTGGCACTCGTCGACGCCTATTTGTTCTTGTTGTTGTTTTCTAGAACTTTTTGCATTTGCAATTAGGTTGTTTTTTGTTTTAATTTTTTTTTGTGCCTTGCTTAGAATTTTGTGAATGTGTCGCATGCTGTGCCATTAGTTGGCGAGCTTTCCATTTCAATGAGCGTACAACATGGCGCATACGTAATGCGCTGGCATTTTGACGTCCCAGCCACGATCTGGCTCAATGTCTAATATACATATATTTTTTTTTTTCAATTTAGCTGCTTTACTCTTGTTTTTATATACCCTCAATCCATTGAAAATGTTCGCAAAGCGTGTATCAGTTTTGTGCTGATGTATGTAACAAACGGAAGAACGTCCGGCTGTCTGTCAGTTTGTGTGAGAGTTAATCTCGCAAAATACAAAAACTAAGCAACTAAACTAAACTAATCATCGAGTTTAGACTAAATGATATGTGAATATCAGCAATGGCTAGCAGGCGTCTTCTGCTGGACAATAGCAGAAACTTAAATGTAAGAATTTTAAATTTTACATATTGTTTCTTCAAGTATATTAATCGGATTTTCATTAATGCAAAGTTCTTTTCTAATCTTTATTAAGGTGAAACAGAATTTGAGTATGTGCTTCATGTCAACTGTTTTATTGTTATAGCATAGAGCGCATATGGGGGACTAACGAATTATACATATCTGTTTGATATCTGCTTTCATTTTTATAATGCTGACAGATGCCAATAAAGGGACATGGATTTTATCTGGGCCTAGGCTCTTGCTTAGTATAAATAGCTTAAGAATATTTCCCTTTTAAGATACCTTACCATAGTTCTTTCTTGAAAAAGTCGTCGCTCTTTAAAGGCAGAGCCTTGAGCTTAGGTATCTACACGCTCTTATAGCCCAAATTTAAGCTCTGAAAATTTCATAAAAATCGGACTATAAAGTCCGATGTTAAGCTGAAAAACGACAGCTCGACGTTGGCTTCAGGGTATCTGCAGGTCGAGCACTCTCAACTCTTACTATTTTTTTTCCTACTTGCAGCTCCAACACTTGCACAATCTAGTTGGCTTTGCACCTGCAGCCGCTTGGGCTCGATCCGCTGATCGATTTTAATGATCGTCGCGCAGTTCGTGCAGCTGAAGTGTCGCAATTTTGTTGCGCGGACAGTTGCCTAGATCTGAGTGGGGGAAGGGAAGGCAAAACAAAAAATAACTCGAGGCTAAGCTGTGGTCGCCGTACGTCGACAGTCTCGCATATATCCATGCGCCGCGCTTCATTAAAGCAACTTAATGCCTGATCAGCACATTTCGCTGGGGCTTTGAATTACGTTAATGTCGACAACAACAACAACAACAACTTGGCAATAAGTGACTATTTTTCACTAGTAATCAGCATTTTCTTTGCCCAAGTTGTGCCAGACACCAATTTGCCCCCCTTTCGAAGCGAACTACGAGAAAGTCACCAAAATCACGTTACACTCAAAATAATTGAAGCTCACCAAATGCCAGCGACAAATCATCAGGGCAAATCCCGAAGCAAATGCAATAAAATACAAAATCTTCAACAAAACTTTGCACAGCTGCAGTGGCAGCAAGTGGTAATGACTTGTAATGGGAATATACAGGCGATACCCTGTAAATTCATTTAAATACTAATTTTAAGTGTAACCTTAGAGTTTTAAAAAAAATTATTGCTTGTAAAATATTTATATTTTTTGAACTTCCCAAAGCTGTAAGAAACGTCGACTTACGATAAAGCAGGACGGTTTTTGGAGTTGTTCTTGGTTAACGTATAAAAGAAATGTAAATACAATAAAATATTGAAAAAGAAAAACAAAAACCAACAATTAATTGAAAACTTAGAACTTAAGCTTAGATAACTTTATATTTTTGTCACTCAAAAATGTATTTAGGGCATTTATTTAAATTAAATAATATGTTCTATGTATGCACGTTATTTTTAACAATTGCACATCGCTTTGCCATTTTTTCTTATAATTCTCAATGAGTTTTAGCGGCCAAAAGGTAATAAGATGTTTTCAAACATAAATTTGCTAGACAAGTATTGTTAAAAGAAGCTCTTCTCACTGTTTAACACTTTTACAACACTACCAAAAGCACGTAAGGTACCCTTACATTTAACAGCTAACATTTGTGCTGCTACCCAATCAATTTCACGTTCACAGGGTATATAAAAGTGCATTACTTAAAATAGAAGAAATACCCAAAGCTGATACTGATCAAAATAATGTTCCCGCCGCTTTTAATACCCAACTAGCACACTGCTTTGATTGCAGGGTTTATATAGAGGAAATGCATTGCTAAATAGCTGACAAAACCAGCTACTTAAAAAGTAAAAGCGGCGATCACAAGCCAGACAGACAGATATAAAAGCCAAGTGGAATTGAGAGGGCATCTGAAGTGGCTGCCACTTGCTGCCACTCGGGCAGAGTCATTTGTCATGCGATGCGGACACGGAGACGGGGCACGGGACACCCACTTCAAGTTGCAAGCGGCGCCTGCGAGAATTGCCGCCAATTTGGCGTCTAAATTGGCCAGCAACAGCTGCCCGACTAGCTGTTTTTAGCTGTTTAGCAATCGGAGGCACATTCTGTTGCCACATGCGATGCCAGCGGCGCAGTTATCAACTCGCCGCACAACAGAAACTATGCCACAGCTGATAAGCGACAAGAAAATTCATAAAATATCAACAACACTGGCCTACAAAACTGGAGCAGGGGCCATTGAGAGATCTTGCATGCCTAAAATCAAATAACAGCAAGTGACACACACACACTCTCTCACGCACACTCACACGCACACTCACAACTTAATAATGTAAAGCGACGAGCGACATTTCCTTTTCCTCCCACCGCCCAATCCGGCATTTAGCCAAGCGATGCGCCCTGCCCCTTCCAGCTTTATGTTTGCCCAGTGGAGCAGGGCAGACCCCTCCACGCTCCATGCGGGGGGGGAAGAGGGCGACAAACTAACCGCAGTTTGTTGAAAGCCACAAGCAACATGAGGGGTGGAGGGGCGCAGTGCTGGGGGAGCAACTGCATCGAATCGATCAAACTTCTGCGACTGCAATTGCAGCAATGATTTGTCATGGCAGCCCAAAGCCACGCATAACAAATACATATAAAGAGAGAGAGAGAGGGAGAGGGGGAGAGGGGGAAAAGGGATAGAGAGAGAGGGAATAGTCATGATTGTCAATATTCATAAGCTCAAATATCCCATTTGGCGGCAAATGCAAATCAAACGAGACGAATTTCATTCGTTTACATATTGAAATATCCAAATGTGAAATGTGAAAATGAAAATCTCTGCAAATGGGAAAGTCGCAGCAGCATTTGTGTGTGTGTGTGTGTGTGTGTGTGTGTGTGTGTGTTTGTTATATGACATTCCCATGTGTGCTCAAGGGTTTTTATGCGCGTTCAGAAAACTTAAAAGAGTATATTATTTTATCTTGGAGAACATACACGAGTGCATACGCTTCAGATTGGCCTGTTCCGATTTTATAGCCAATTTTGTTATAATATAGATCTAATCGAATGTTTAAGCTATAATCTACGAAATTAAAATGAAATTGTTTGATTGAAAATCAGAAAAATCTTTATAAATTTGACCTTATTGGACTTCGTTTTCGAAAACTATATAGAGTTTAGAAGCTTTACATATCTATCTTCCTATTCCACATTTATTTATTTATCTATTTATTTATTTATTTATTGATTTTATTTATAAGAGAAGCTCATTTTTAAAGGTAAAGCCTTGAGCTTTGGAATATGCACACTTTTGCATGCCAAATACACCTAAGACCTACAAACTGCATAAAGATCGGACTTCAAGTACCGAAAAATGCATTAGCCGTATAATGCAAGCAAGGGCAAAATGAAGAACGTGCGTATGTGGAAATGTATGTTTTTGGATTACATATTTATGTATAGAAGAAAATCTAGAATATTTGTAACAACAGGTCGACGCTGAGTTCAGGGTATTCCCGAGTCGGTATTCGTGTTGGGCGCCCAAAACCCGTTGCAAGCTCTGTTGCAAGCAGCACCCAAATCTCAGTTACATCAAGTAAAAACAAAAAAAAACCAGTTTTGTTTTCACTCGCTTAAAGCCCTAAAAATCAATGCTTTCGACCTGGTCGGGCGAGGGCCAACAGCTCGCTGCATTTTGGGCGTCGCGTTGCCCGCAACACCACATAATTGTACACATTTTGTTGACCCAATTTATGACACAGAGCCACAGGGCCATGCCACGCCCCACATCAGAGTCAAATCGAGAGACACGCCCGCATTGCGTAGCTGAGGCGTGTTACTTATCGATAATGTCGCGGCTGCAAAGTCAAGCCAAAGTTTTTGGGCTCAACAATCAGGCCGAATACTTGGGCAAACTGCAGGCGCAATACCCTGTAAGCGAATTGAGATTGAAAGGAGAGTATGAAACAAAGGGTAGTATGATCCAATAGAGGTTAGACAGTTTCTAAAAGAATTATGCTCCCAAATTGGTCGGACTAACCCTTGTCGAAAGATACAGAAACAAATACACCCATTAAACTCGGCTAATAGAGAATAGAGAAATTGAAAGACTTGATTATTTTCATGCCTAGCTACAAACATGTTTTCTATATTATTGAAAAATGCCACCAATAAATAAGCTCGACTTATATTAAATGCAGCTCATTAAGCATTTAATGCAGGTGCGCAGAGTATTTGCCAGTTTGTTTGGGGCCCAGTCACAGCTGCTGGACAATAACTTTCAAATGCAAGAAATGGCCAAGTTTGAAAGTTGCTGCCATTGAATGTTGCCAATTACAAGCCGAGTGTGCGAGTGTGTGTGTGTGTGTGTGTGTGTGTGTGTGTGTGTGTGTGTGTCTGTATTGTTGTCCGCGCAGATTCAATTAAACTTTGGCTTCATGCTTTCGATCAAGCATACGACGTGTCTGCAGTGAAAGTTCGGCGTCCAGTGTCCAGCGTCCCATTCAATTGTAAAAGTAATCGAACTGCGAAATGTTGCAAGGGGCACTTGGCTGTGGCCAGTTACGGTTGCAAGTGTCAAGTGCTAGTGGCAATTGGCAATTGGCAATTGGCGGCCACTGAACCGTTAACAAGACGCTGCACAAGGATGCCTTTCAGTTTTCATTGACCAATCGATTGATCGACCCACCCCCCTTCCCAAGTTCAACGGTAACCTGAGACGCCGAGTGCTGGGCGCAATGCTGCTCTATGAATTATAAATGACCACGTTGTTGCTCGCAATTAAACCGAACATCCGCCTCACATTGAAATCGAAACCTGCCTCGCCTCGCCCGGCTCTGGCGAGCACTTGGCGCATTAATCTGGCACAAGCACGAGCTGTCAGAACAATAGATGCAGCAGTCGCGACTGGAACGAGAACGGGAACATGGATGGGATGGTGCATGCCGCCGACTGTTGCCGCTTTGTTGCATTCACAGCCAACAGCAAGAAGTATTAGTAAAACAAGAGTAAGAAAGCGAGCGATGCAATTACTCGACTAAGAGATACCCTGCCTTTAACTTCACTCCATACAGAAGGCTATGCTCCTTTTTATACCCATTAACACTGCGTAAAAAGGGTTTAATGTATTTGTGGAATATATAATTTTCTTTGAAATTTTCATTCTTAAATTCATTTATTGTTTAAATTCCCAATTCTCAATTCTTATGCAACTTTCGGGGTTTATTTAAGAACTCGAAAATCATTCATATTCGAACTTTGGTGATGGAGGAAACCTTTTTCTTGATATTCGAAAAGTCAATATCTAAAAAATCAGGGCTAACTATAATGACGCGTATCTTGAATATTTGTTTACCCAATTGCAAATACCTCGTGCAAGCTGTCACATACGTACGCAAAACTGCAATATACCCCCTCTTGTAAAGCAGTCTTCAATATGCCTAGGGTATGCCAAGAAGTAGACACGCATGGAACCGCAGTCGCCTCACGCTTGGCCAGCGCTGCGTGATAAAGTGGCCGTGTCTCTTGTTTGCCCGTTCTTGGGATGCATATAAATTGCATTTACAGCATGTACAAAATTGGCGCATTTTACTCTCGTTTCAACAAGTTGCAAGCAGCGCGTTGCAGCAAAGTCGAACGCCTGCCAGCCCTGGGGCAGGAAATGCAGGTTAAAATAATAATAATAAAAGCCGATCGATACCAGGGAGGAAGCTGCAAATGGGCTTCTCTAGTTGAGCCCTGCTCCAATTGAATCTCTTTAATTGTAAAGGTTCTCTGATTTAAATTGAGGGGAGACTTGCTGGAAGATACTCTACATCAATTATATTTACTTGTGGCAGCTGTTGAGCTCCCTGAGATCATCTATCTACCTATCTATCTACCTGTCTATCCATCTATCTATCTACCTATCTGTCTATCTATCTATATATATATATATCTATCTATATCTATCTGTCTATCTTATCTATCTCTCTACCTATCTATCTATCTTTTCATCGACTTCTCTATCTCTCTATCCATCTATCTATATATATATATATATATATCTATCTATCTATCAGTTTGAATATCTCTAATTTCTGAGATAAGCTATTCTATTCTATGCCTAAATTTTGAAGAATTTCTAGCCAGACATACTTGCTGCCTTTACCAAACATTATTTGTCTTTCTAAAGATACCTCGCTATTTCTCTCTCTCTCTCTCTCTCTCCCTCTCTCTCTCTCTCTTCTCTCTCACTCTCTCTCAGTACTTTAAGCCAATAACTGTATAGGCCAACTAAATCCCATATTAACCCATTTCTGCGCCGTCATCCAAGTGTCATTTGGAGGCGCACCTGACAGCGATAGCTCAATTGCTGCTCAAATCTTAAACGTCGCATCTACAACTGAACTCTTAAGAAAGACACGAGGTAAATAAATGTTTAACCGCAGACTACAGATGGGCTCGAGGGCCACGTATCAGTGTTGATTTCCGTTCAACTGTTATTTTTATGACTACTTCGAGACATTCCCACAGGGCTTACGAGGTGTCTCTGTTTTTTTCTTTTCGGCCTCAACAGTTTGCAGCGTCACATGGAAAAAACAAACGAAAGCAACGGCCGCGAGTTTTTGAATAATTTATGACCAAAAGAAGTTATGTCTACGACTTGTTTGTTTAGAAATGCTAATTGGTAAAACGAAACTGAGACCAGGCTTTGTATTGTCAAAAGAAAGTTAATTAACCAAAATACTAGGAGTCAGCTGCAGGGGTTCGAACCCTCAACCAAACAGGTGGCACAGACAGCGTCTCTCGCAATGCTCGACTGCCTCTCAGTTGGCTGAGACATATGTAGATACAAATGCAAATTGCCTGCTCGTCTGTAATTGTGTGAATAAAAGTCAACAATTTGTGGGCACGCAAACAAATCTTGACAGCAACCCCCCTCTCCACACTCCAGGTGCAAATGCCTTCCGTGAAATGAATTCATTTCATAAATAAGTCTGAGAAACTAGCCTAAGAAATTAGCATAGTTTTGGCTTAATACACAGCCACTGTGCTAATGTAACAAAGCCCACTTCCTGTTTTGTTGCTCTTGGGCTGCAGTTCATTAACTGGCACTCAACACTGTACACTGCGCACTGAAAGTGAATTTCACTTATGTTTTTTTTTTTTGCGCTGCTCGCTCAATTTGAAGTTCAACGAGCGCAGTCCATAAAAATTCAAGACTCCCAAACAGCCGGGGAATCCGCGCGTAATGCATCTCTGGCATACTGAGAAACCAGTTGAATAATAACCAAGTCAGCCGTGTCTCTGATGTGGCTCGCGGTCTCTTCGCGGTTTTTTGTTTTTTTATTATTTCTTGTTACTTTTCTTTTTGCAGGCAAATTGCAAATTACCGGCACATAACCCACGGCTCTAAATGCTCAAAGGGCCCTTTTTTTTTGTTGAGAGCATTAATTTAATTTTTTTTTAAATTACTTTCACTGACTGCTAACTGGCTGAAATGCTGAAGCGATTGTTGTTTATAATTATTAAAAACTAATTTATATACTAAACTGCAGCCAGCGACACTTTGGAATGGGCCAGAAACTTAACCGAAAGGCAGCTCGGGATTTAGCGCATTTTCCTATAAGCTAATTGGCGAGCATTTGAGAGGGGAAAGTTGATCTATCTCTATATATATTTTAAAATGATTAAATACGACCTGCTCAAAGTTTGATTGGCGAGCAATTGAATAAAAATGTGCTGAGCGTTGAACCGGCAAACGGCAACTCGCTGGTTCTAATTTTATAGAAAAGCCCGAAAAAGTTAGATTTGAGAAACCAAAGAAATGTTTTTATTTTTTGCTTTTGTCAACAACAAATTGGAGGCAGTTCCATTTCACCTATTATATAATTTATACGAAGCATTTAAGAGTTTAGTCGTTTAAGCTAAAATAATGTTTATTTATTTATTTTATGACTAAAGATGAACGAGACATAGTTCAGCTAGGATCAGAAAGTTTACACCAGGTGAAGAGCATCAAATTGAATTGTGGAGCACATTCCGGAAATCAATTTCAACAACTATTTGGATACTTAAAGAAAAAATCAAAAATCAAACAACGAGAAATTACATTGAAATAGATAAAAAAGATCGTGTAATAAGAGTAAGAAGATCTTTTTCATTCAATTATATGTAATGTCCGGTTTCATTTGGACACAAAAGTCGTTTGTATAAAATAATCACACTTTCGAGATGAAGAAAAACAAAATACCAAATTAGCAACAATTTCAATTTTGAAGCTGTGCAACAATTTCGTGAATTATGCGTTCATTTAGGGGCTCGCTCAATAAAAAGCCGTGCCACGTAATTAAATGTAAAGACCGTGCCATTATGGCCTCTGCTCCCAATGCGTCTCGGCCCACAATAAAACGCGAAAAAAAAGAGGCATTCAAGTAAAATAATATAAAAACAAAAACTATAAGTTGCGGTTCAAAAAAGTTCAGTGAGCGACAAAAAAGCATAAAAAAATACTGAACAAAATGTGAAGTCGAGTCGCAAGCAAACGTGCTGTCATTAAATTTAATAAGCACTTTTTAGGCCAAGCTTGGATTTTTTCGAGCTCGCCCGAAAGAAAAGCACTAGACAACAAGAAAAAAAATGAAAAAAGCAACAAACGAAGCGTTTTCAAAACGAAATGGTCTGGCAAAATATGAAAACAAAATCCATAAAAAAAGAAATGGAAAAAATGGGAAAAATACAAAAGAAATGTGACAAAAAAGCGCAGAAACAATGATATAAAAACTAGAAATGACATTTTGCGCTTGCCACAGTTTTCAGTGCGCGATTCTTTCCGGGCTTTTTCTAAAGGGGTTTTTCTTCGAAAAGTAAATGAACTCTAAGCACGCCGCCGCCGTCGTCTAACGGCCCATTTCGGCTACTGTCCCAGACGTCCAGTCGTAGCCAAGGTGTTTTACTTAACTCGCTTTTGGCTGGCGGCTATTACAAAACACAAGCTCGAGCTGGCTCGAGCATGCTGTTCGTTACCTCAATTACGTGAAACAAAGCAAAAGTTCGTTAAAGGACAAATTGAGTTATTAACCAAGCCAAACATTCAACCAAATGGGATTAAAGTCGCGCGCGTGAAAAAAAAAAAACAACTTCAAATGCGTTTTTAAAAGCGGCCCAGTTAAATATGCGCTCAACTGGAGCACAGTTGACGGAAACGTTCATTACGGACCACACCGTAGTCTATGATGACGATGATGATGATGATGCTGCAGATGCTCAGGGTGATGATGAAGATAATGAGCATGATGATGTCTGTGCACCAGTTACAGAGATCTCCCATTGCAACAATACACTCAAAAAAAAAATATGGGTTAGCTCAAATTCAAGAAAATATCCATTAACAATTTTACTAATTTTGAACAATTTCTAGACTTTTCTTTTTATAAAATAAACAAAAATTTACTAAATGAAAATTCTCGTAAAAGTTAACAAATACAAATAAGTAAACAAAACAAAACAAACGCCGATGTCAGTGGAAAATGAGTGAAAACTAAAAGTTTTTTTACCCATTTTTAAAGAGATGTCATCAAAAATTCTTTTCAATATCCAAACTCTACTATATATACTATATATAAAGACTATATATAAAGACAATTATAGGTAAATTTATAAATATTTAGTAACTGAAAAAGTAGATTAACTTTCTTTAAAGCATATTTTAGAGACTTAAATCTCAAATTATGTATAAATAAACCTTGAAAATGCAATCTCTGTTTACAATTAATTCTTTTCTTACTTTTACTTTTTAGAAATATCATGTTTTTGAAAAATATGAAATATTTTAACAAGAATATTTTCTACAAATAAGCCAAATTTACTGAGTGAATATTTTTTAATAACTACGAACATCTTATAAAAGAAAAGTATTTCTTTAATAGATTTCAAATCGTTACAAATCTACATGTCTTCATTTCTCGAGAAGGGCAACTCTAGCTTAAGAGCTAAAGTGTAATTTTTAAGAAGTGTAGTAAAGAGTTTGAAGGTGGCGAGCTGCTTGAGATTCTTCTCTCCTCTCATCCCAAAAAGCAGCAATATTTTTGCAAATCAACGTATAACTTCAAGCAAGCTAAAAACAACATAAAAATAAGGTATTTTTTATAATTAACAGAAATTAAGTACCTTAGCGCAGCTAAAATTTTGATGATCTAAGCGTTTGCTTAGCCAAAGTATTACCTAATCAAATATATATATATTTAATAAACGTGCTCAAGTTCATTTGGCAAACTATCAATCGCAAAGTTGTTCAGTCTAGCTTGAAAGCGTTAGAGAGCGGAGAGCTTATCATATTTCAGACAACTTTCTACTGTCAATTGCGTTTATTTGCTGGGCCTGCAATATACCCACTTCAGTTTATACAATACTACAGGTCATATAAAAAAAAAGGGGGGGAAGATGTAGTAGTAATATCGCATTTCAGTGCAGAATTTTTTGTTCGCATTGAGTGCACATGAGCGCACATGAACATTGCAACTGCAGCTGCAACTCCTTTTGGACAACTCTAGCCGCAAATCCAGAACCAGAACCAGCTTGGATGCCTGGCCGTTCTTCTTTTTCTTTTTTTTACCGGCCCGGCATAGTGCACTTGATGGCAGTCGCCGAACTCCCCGCTCGAATTTCTCGGCGGCCAACTCAATTATAAAATGGCACAACGCACAAAACACATTAAAATGTGCACGTGGAAAAGGTTTTCTGTTGCATTTTCATTTATCGTTTTGCGCAACTTGCTGCAAAATTTATTTAGTTTTCCCTCAACGTTCTGCCATTTCTTGTGCATTTTGACTTTCGAGCATTGTTCCGTTATGGCAGCTTGGCCAGCAGCGGCGCACAAAAGAAAATACAATAAATAATGAAAAACTTTTGTGCGCTTGCCAGCAAAACAAAAAGTGCACTGAAAAAATGAGTTCGTAACAACTCAAAGATCCAATAAGCGAGCAAATTTTGTCGGTCACTCGTTTAGTTCAGATTTATGAGAAACGCAAAGAGAGGCGGTCAAGTGAGCTTACTTATTAACGCAAGTCGTTATTGGGGCAAGCTGTTATGGTAACCGTTTGTTACAGCACTTAACTTATTATTCATTTAATGTCTTAGGGAAGTTAAGAAACAATATGCTTATAAGTTTATAACTCAAAGATTTAACAAGCGGGTAGATTTGTGAGAAGCGCAAAGAAAGGCTTTCAAATGCAAGTTTTTACTATGATAAAACTACATAATATAACTGAAATTATGCTGCTCTTTTATTGAATCACTGCGGGTAACCCTCATCAAATATGTTGGGGACGTTACTCAAAGATCCAATATGAACTTTAGTTGGTCAGTTGTTAATGTCACGTTTATGAGAAGCGCAAAGAGGGGCGGTCAAGTAGGTTAACATATTAAGCCAGGTGTTGGCATGGAAACATTTTGTTACAGAACTGAAATAATGATTCTTCAGCTATTAAATTATAGTAGAAAACATATTAGCACATACGATTCGATAAATATATGACCTGTTAAAAGCCAAATAAAGTTGTTCTCAAGTTAGGTAATTTGAGGAACGAAAAAACAGCTACTTTGAACGCAACAAAATAAAGATCTGCTGTTAATTTGGTATTAAATCAAATGTTTATAAAGAATACAATACTTGCTGGCAGATACAACGGAAATTGTAAGCAAAAAGTAAGTCAATTGTAGAAAAATTTAAAAATAATATTGGTTCAGATGAGATAGCTGATTACTACAGTTACTTAATTGTTCACTTGTCAAAGTCATGTGCATGAGAAGCGCATAGAGCGGCACAGCAGAAGCCAAGTAAATTGAGAACAGCTGTTCGTATGATAATATTTTTTTAATCGAAATGGAAATGATGTAAGTTTAACCAGAACAGGTAGTTCCTGGCACAAGCAATGTGTACGACCAAACAATTGTCTAAGCAACCACCAAAACGAAACGCATGAGCGAACATAAAAAAGAGAGAGAAAGGGAGAGGTAGAGGGAGAGCAGAATCAATTGGAACTGATCGACGCCGACAGCTGGCCGATGAAGCTGGCAACATGAGCAAGCATTTTGAGGCACGCAGCGTGGGCACCCAACGGCGACGGCCAACTGATGCACCTGCTCCGTCCAAAAACAACAACAACAACAACAGAAAGAAAAAACAAAACTAAAACAGAGCAGACTGCGAACAGAGAGTTCAAGAGCGTGGGCTCTCTGCAGACCGGTAGAAGTTCGCGTGATGCCGGAAATGCAATTGTCGCACGCCCACCAAAAAAAAACACACACACAACTGCCATGGCAACCAATCTGTATTAGTGTGTGTGTGTGTGTGTGTGGGCACATTTATGATAATTATATGAAAATCAATTGAAGTTAATGCCATTTTATCATTGGGTCGCGAGCGTCACTTGAACGAAATGGAAATTCGAGTTCTCGCACATTGTTGATAATTTGTGTAACAGGCTTGTGGCACAAGCTGTGCGCCGTGCAACTGCCACATGTGGCACTTAAATGGGCATGCCACGAGTCAACCAACAGCTGCTGTCAGTCAGTCAGTCAAAAGTATCTGATAGATACATGTGCGCTCGTTCGGTTCTGTAAAATGCGAAGCGCACTTTTCGATTTAGATAAGTTCTTCCCCCTCTCTCTCTCTGCCCCTCTCTCCCCACTGGGGTTTGGGGCGTGTTGTTGCTGTCTGGCCAGCAAATGCCAGGTAAATATTATTATGCACACGCACTCACAACCACACACACATGTGGCTGGAATTTGGTGAAAATTGCAACAAGAAAAACTTGAAAAACCGGCAAACGGCAAACGGCAAATGTGCATGAAAATGGCCCAACTGGCAAAACTGGCTAAAAGCAAACACACACACACATTAACAATTCACACATTTGCGGCAGCATAATTTCAGTCAGGCATAGATATGTGAGGGGGGCGAGATGCTGGTTTAAAATGCCAGCACAAAATTCAAATGCAATTGGCAAAAAAGCCGCAGAGTGTGTGAAAAGCATGAGAATGAAGAGATACAAATGTGGCATATGAGTGCGTATGTATGTTAATGTATGTGTGTGTGTGCGTGTTACAAAAGCCCAAAAGGCATTGCAAGTTGCAACAATGTGTGGCAGCATTCATAATTCAAATGCGCACAAAGAATGTTGCAATGCGGTTTTGTCTACAACTAATTTATGCGACTATTAGCCAGAGAAGTTGAAAGAATTTCCGAAAATTAAGACGCAAAACCATTAAAAGAAAAGCTCAGCCATCAATTCAAGCAGAGATTTTCAAAGAATCTTACTACAATCTAAATAATGCAGTTGCCAAGTTGCGTCAAGATTAAGCTCTAAGATGAAGCTTTGTAGAATTTAACTTGAACAAAATACTGACTAAAGTTAGCATGAAAAAACATAAAAGTCATCGACGAGCGTCGAACTAGTAAACGCGAAGTAGACAGTTCAAATCCAACAGTCATTTTCTTGCCTGAGCCGACCAAGCATAAGTCAAAAGTGATAAATTGGTTATTTGGGGCAAGCTAAACTTATTATTCATTCATTCAAAGATCCAATAAGCGAGCAAATTTAGTTGGTCAATCGTTTAGGCCAGATTTATGAGAAGCGCAAAGAGAGGCGTCCAACTGAGCTAACATATTAAGGCAACTCGTTATTGTGATATGTATGTAATCATACTCCTAAATCAAATGTATAAATTAGTCTTCCTATTTCTTCAACACCATTCCTGATCAGTTTTTCAAAT
Organism: Drosophila novamexicana; assembly: GCF_003285875.2. Classification (NCBI taxonomy): domain Eukaryota; kingdom Metazoa; phylum Arthropoda; class Insecta; order Diptera; family Drosophilidae; genus Drosophila; species Drosophila novamexicana. Next base: position 448,839 of record NW_020824827.1, on the reverse strand, counting down.
TTGTCCATATTTCTGGCTTCAATTTCGACTTTTTCAACTAGTTGTTGCTTATGCAAATAAGTTTCCTTTGCAGAAACTGTCGACACTGAGAAATTGGGAACTGAAAACATTTAGTTATAGGTGAGAGCTGTCAATGCTTGTTGGCCGTAACTTTCAGCGTAGTTCAGCACCGTAAAAAGTGTACAAAAATTCCGAAAAAAAATAGAAAAAAATAAACAACACGAACATAACGTCGAGATTTTTGAACAAAATTCCAGTAAGTAGCGCCAAAGAAGTCAACACAAACGACTACATCATCATAACTATTATAATAATCATCATAATTATTATTATCAATTCAATTGTTGTTATAATTATTATTGTCGTTCTTGTAGCCAGTGACATGTCTGAACTGCAAGCATCGCTGCTGCTGAAGCGGCAACTCGCTGAGCTGCATCGCAATCCCGTCGAGGGCTTCTCCGCGGGCCTGATCAACGATGAGGACATCTTCAAATGGGAGGTGGTCATAATTGGGCCGCCGGACACACTCTACGAAGGCGGCTGCTTCAAGGCGCATCTGATCTTTCCCAAGGAGTATCCATTGCGGCCGCCTCGCATGAAATTCGTCACAGAAATCTGGCATCCGAATATTGAAAAGAACGGCGATGTGTGCATCTCCATTCTGCACGAGCCCGGCGACGATAAATGGGGCTACGAGAAGGCCGAGGAGCGCTGGCTGCCCGTTCATACCGTTGAAACCATATTGCTATCCGTCATCTCCATGCTAACCGATCCCAACGATGAGTCCGCCGCCAATGTGGACGCTGCCAAGGAATGGCGCGAAGATCATGCCGAGTTCAAGCGCAAGGTGGCCCGTTGTGTGCGTCGCAGCCAGGAGGAGGTCTAGAATGGGACGTGTGCGCCACATAGCATAGCTCTCCAAAATTCGCACACACTCACACACACATACATTCAACTCGGAACGGTCAACATTCAAGCATGCGAATAAAATAAGCGACTGCTTGCAAAAATCTAGCGACTGGAGTACATTTCACAGTTGCCTCGGGCGAAAGTGTCAAAAGTAGAATTTGTATACCCTGTACGCCTGGTAAATGCATAAAGCAGGGTATACTGTTTGTGTGCAAAAGTATATAACAGGCAGGTAGAGCTTCTGCAACTCCTTAAGGCATATTTATGTAGTTTTGCCTTCTTCTAAAAAATATATTTTGAATAGATAGAGATGCAGTCGAAGGGCCTGCATGGAACATACTTATCATATAAAGGATTGCCTACAATATTTCCACATTTACATACGCAAAAGGACGTCTAATGATAAACTTCTAAGCTTGTGTATTGGAAGATTTTGTTTGAGTTCTTAAACATAACTCGAAGATTACAAGACCTAGTGATATGTACATATGAGAAATATTTCACTTATTGAATACCTCCTCCGATTACCTTAGAAATTGATTGGTTGAATTTATTTTAAGATCAGAGCCTTTGGAGAGACTTTTCTATGCTAATTCAAGCCCTGAAAGTTTCACAAAGATCGGACTATAAACAACCAAGTTAATCAAGAATGCATTTCCCATAAATATACCCGGGAAATGTTAAAAAGAAGCACAGCCTGCGGGCTATGTGCCTGTGTGTGTGCATGTTTAAATATGCACACTTACACATAAAAGGAAGTGCAATTGCTTGTGAGGACAGCTCGGCGCTGAGTACAGAGCATATTCTAGTCGGTCTGACCCGACTCTTACTCTGGGGATTTTTTTTTTTTGGTTTTTGGTTTTGGCTTTAATTGGCCTCGCAGCAGCTGCAAATGCGCCGCTTTAATTAAGTTTCTCACATGATTAGCGTGCTTTTCTATGCCGACGCCTGTCAGCTTTAATTAGACTCCGAGCCGCATCTCTGGGGCGGGCGGCGGCATCTTCTTCAACCACTTGGTCAAGTCGCCCAAGTGTGGGTCAATCTTAAGCCGTGTGCTTAATGCACGGCAGCTACTGCTGACACACTTGCCAAATGCCAGTTGCCAGTTGCGAGTTGGATCTGTGCTAACTTTTTGCCGTGGCTGTAAGCAGCTTTATTGACTTCTACTTCACATGGCCGTAGCAAAACGCGCCACTCACCTGGTCGATCTGGGCACATGGCAGTCGAACGACTGTTAACAAGAAAATACAACCATTTTTTCGATGTGCCGAATATCAAATATCCTTGCAGAAATATGTCAAGGAAAAAAAACTTTGTAAAAAGTTCAAAGATTATTCCCATAGGAGAGTCGAATAAACAATATTTGACTTTGTGGAAGAATTATATATTATAAATTATGCTATATTATAAACAAAAATTGTTTTGGTTATTAATTTGTTTTTTTCCATTAGATATATTACCCTCATGCTCATTTTTGTATGACATAAGCGTTTTCCACCAATTTTCCACAGCTACGGGTGAATTCCACATAATGTATGCAAAACCCGTGTATTCATCAAGTTTGTATCTAGGCAAACTTGGCACATATAAGAGAAATTTGTGAAGTATGTCTCAAATTAGCTTTCATAATAATCCTTAAAAATAAGTTGCAGCCGGAAACTTCAGTCAACTATTCTTTTACCCCCATTTTTCACAGTGAATTTTACGAAAAGTGTGATTCACGTTACAAATGAATAGAACCCAAAACTTCAACTAGCTATTATTTCACTTTCCACCGTGGATCTGTAAATTTTGCGAAAACATCTGTCAAGTGAATTTTCACAAAAATGTTTGATAATAAGTTTGATGTAAGAACTATACTATCATGCAAGCAATTTTTTCACGATTTTTCCACGCTTATGTGTGGAATTACCAAACTATCCTCTCCCCACCGCACTCCACACTTATTATATTATATTAAATGTCAGCTCTCAACTCTGACGGATGCACTATTGATTTATCACCAATCCAACAGTCAGTCAATCACGCTGTCATTTAGACAGGCAGTAGTCACCTTCCATGCGTTGCAAATTTAATGTCAAGTTTAATATGCCCACAGTGAGTGTGTCGAAAGCATTTTATTAACGGCTAACTGAAGTTTGTTTTTTTGTCGTTGTTTTTGCTGTTGTTGTTGTTGTTTTTGCTGTTGTTGTTGTTGTTGTTGTTGTTTAGCAACAAGTTTTGCATTTTGATTTTGCATTGTTTTGTTCCGGCCATAATCCGGTCAGGCCTGGCACATTGTTGAACAGTGACTCAAAAGCGGTTAATGAACATTTTTAGCCACAGTTTGATTTCTTCTGGGTGTGCCCCCAAAGAAATAACAAAACAAAAAAGCACGACTGTCTGGCGAATGCATATTAAAATATTCCAAAATTATTATGAATCAGCGCCAGAAACACGATTGGCGAACTGGGTAAATAAGGCCAAGCCAGCTAGTTGGTCAAAAACAAATACGCGACAGGGGAAAATCACAAATAAAAACAAGAATTCTGTAAAGAATCAGCTCAAAAAAAAAATCTTGGCCAACAAAATATGTAAGTAATAAAAAACGAAAACGAAAAGCTGTAGAAAACAGCACAAAAACCTGCTTGAAGAAAAAAAACGAGGAAGAATGCACGCCGAAGATTAAATATCCTTGCAGTTAAATGAGAAGAAATTTAAAGATTCATTAAAAAAAACTGTTAATATACTCAGGTCGATTCAAGTCTAGAAAAACAAAACAAAAATGAATTGGAATCTTTGACCGATCTTTCCAATGGCAGCTATATGATATAGTCTTCCAGTATTGATCAGATTTTCGTTTTACACACAATAGTGAAACTAAGAAGATAAAAACTAAGAGTCTCGACAGGTTAGATATATATCGCCGAGGCTGTTGATACTGATTAAGATATATTTATAACATATAGATAAATATATACATATATATTTTAATGGTGTTGGAGTTGTTTTCATTCAAGCGTTACACATTTCTTGAGATAACTATAATACCCTCTAAAAGGGTATAAGAAAGAGATGCCACAAAGCTGAAGCTGAAGCTGAAGTCTCATCGATGCTGCTCCAATGTGGCAGAGGCAGAGGCAAAGGCAGAGTCTGTGGCTGTGCCTGTCGCTGTGGCTGAGGTTCTTCTTCAGCGCAGCAAAACTCACTCAGCGAGTAGAAATTGAATTGATGTTATTGTTGGCCAAGTCGAAAACCGGCTTCGACTCCAGTCTTGACTTGTCTGTGGCTAACAAAACGCACAAAGCGTAAGGCCGGAATACCTGGAGCTGAGAGGGTGAACGGTGGCGGGTGGAGCTGGACCACGATCTTCAGATTTATAAATAGCATTTCAATACGCAGTGAAATCTACTTGCGGGAAAGCGGGGCCATCAGCTTGAGCCTATTTAGCCGGGGTCAGACAGGTAGCTGCTGCTGCTACTGCAGGTCAGCTTCATTAGCGTCGATCGAGCGTGGAAAAACCCGGCAAGGCAGTGTCTAGTTTCTAGGAAAAAGGCGCCTCCGCCTTGTGCGTACACTTACCTACAAAAACAAGTACAAATCCAATAGACAAGCGCTGCACCTCGTATGTATGCTGTGCGTGTGTGCGTGTGTGTGTTTGTGTGTGTGCGTGCGTCGCATACGCTTTAAGTAAATTCCAATATGCGCTGGAGCTGGAGCTGGCGTTGTATCTTACAGATACATTGGCTCAGATACTGGTTTTCGTATATCGTGCTGTGGTGCGAGCGAGACAGCAAATTGCTGTGAAAATGTCGCTATTGGTCGTTGCTCCTTGGTTGTGTAAGCCCAGGGTATGCGTAAGTCGGTTATTTTTTTGTTGCACTCTAGGAAGCTGCGTTCGGACACTTTCTTTTAACGAGAATCGCGCTGTTTATCTGTTTATCTAAGCACAAGCTTAGCAGCATTTACACGCTTGTTGATTTTGTTGTTGGAATAATTAAAAAAAAAAAAACTCAGAACAACAGCAATAATCATATCGAAGTTGAGGCAGAAACTACCTGACGCGTACCGCCGCGTCATAAACACTTTTTGCTGTTCTCGCTTATTTGTTTTTTTTATTTGCATGTGCGTGTGTGTGTGTGTATTTGTATTTTTAAAAACGCGCTACGTTTCGTTCCGTTCGTTCGCGACGCGCCTCACGTTCACGTTTTGCCGGTTTGTCGAGCGCACACGTCCACCTGCGTTGCCGTCTCAAAGTAAACTAAACCCAACTACATTGAAAACAAGTTTCTGTCAACGCAGTCGCAGTCGCAGTCGCAGTCGCTGCCTCGGTCGCAGCTGGCGTCGCAGCATAACAAGTCGAAACAAGATAAATGCACGCAAACACATGCACTTTTGCCCTAGCCAGGCCACACACACACAGGAGCGGACTTGCCTGCAGTGCGCCCATATGTGTGTGTGTGTGTGCACTTCGGATTTACAGCACATGCTGTTAATATTATTTCCAGCGAATATATTTGGGTTGAGAATAAGTGAGCTACCTATTACGGGTTAGTATTTGATTTTATTGTTGTACTTAAAATTTATGAGCTGTTTTATATGAATATTACAAGATTAATAGTTTATATCAAGCTTTCCAAATATACATTTTTTTAACCATTAATATTTTTCTAAATTAATAAAAATCAATATTTACACAAGCAAAGCAACCCAATTGACTTTGATATGTTTATAAGATTTTTTGTTCATTTACATGAATAAAGAAGAAATGTTTTAATACTTCCCAAATGAAAGTATTTCCACTCGTAAGAAATCTGCAAGCCACTTGAACATTTTTTTTTACAAGCTCAGATCTAGCGCGATCTTAAAATTTAAATTGATATATTCTAAATTTATAGAATGTTGCTATTATATTTACTTTAAATATGCATTCTTTTTTTTCTTTTCTTGTAACATGTAACCCTCTAATAGCTCAAGCCGCACCTGAACGCGACTGTCAGCAGCATTGTTGCAACATTGTTGCTGGCAACATTGTTGCTGGCAAGTTTTAAGCTTGTTGCTGGGCGCTTGTTGTTGCCGGCTTTTTGGCTGCGATGGTTTTTGTTTTTGTGCGCTGTTGGTCGTTGGCACTGCCGCACACACACACCCACACCCACACCCAGACCCGCAGCTGCACCCGCAGGCGTGCCTCCCCCGTAAAGAGCAGCACAGGGTAGTTTGTATTTACACAGACACACACACACACACATACAGATACACTCTACCACTTCGACGTCCGTTTCGTATTTACATTTTACAATATGTACAATGCCTGGCGCTAAATATTTGATGAAGCTGCCAGCCGGATACATAGAGATAAAGATAAAGATACAAATAGACAGTCAGACAGACAGATAGACAGATAGATAGACATTTGGCAAGACATTTGTGTCTGTCTGGCAGCTTTTCTGCTTTTCCGCTTTTCATCTGCAAAATGGCTGCTCTACGGCCATATTTGTTGGCATTTTGTCCATCTGCCTCATAATTGTCTAGTTTGCATATGGTTCTCATCTTTTATCAGTTTGCCGCCTCATTTGCACTTGAAAATGTTCCTGGTGTCGGTGGTACACTCGTATTTGCACTCACTGTTGATAATGCTGTCCGTTTTATCTTATCTTCAGCAGACCTTCTCTCGTTTGTCAACCTCCTGACAATGTCAACGCCTTTAAACATAACACTCAACGCATATGCATTAGTTGTTGTTGTTGTTGTTGTGATACCCTGTACCCATGAAAAATGTCAAAAGAAGTATACCCAATCAGGGTATAATAACTGGAGACATGAAATATGGCTCGCCCTTTAACGCCCGCGCATTCTTCGATAGCTTGGCGCGTTTCCACGAAATCGATAACTTATCGATTTTCGGCTTAAGTTCGCTAACCCCATCTCGCAGCTTAAACGGGCCAGAGACACCAGCTTTACTATGCAGGCTGTTGTATGCAATCATCGATAACTTGGCGCGTTTTCACGAAATCGATAAATTATCGATTTTCAGCCTAGCTTCTCCATCCATTCTCGCAATTTAAAGATAGAGACACCAAAATTAGAAAGGCAGCCGTTTGCATGCAATCGTTAAACTATCGTTTCCGCGAAATCGATAAGTATCGATTTTCAACATAAATTTGTATAATATATGTATATTTCTATAATATAGTGTATTTATATGTAAAATATTTATGACAGGGTATATTCTAGTCAGGCACTGCCCATTTAAGCAGTTTTACAGCTTGTTCTTGTTGTCGCATGTGTCGCTGCATTTCCATTTGCATTTTGAACAATTGTCAATTGCCGAGGACGCACTGCAGCAACGCCTGGCCTAGGAAATTTGCATGAGTCGAGCTGTTGTTGTCTGCGCCAAGACAAGCTCACTTTGATGCACTCGCCACGCCCCGCCCCCGCCTCTTAAGCGCAGAACTGGCAACTCGTCAGGTCTGGCGTTTTGTTTATCTTCTTGTTATGTGTGTAATTTGCATAAAACTAAGTTTTCATCTTGTGCCACAAGCCCAAACCTGAGCGCAGCAGCAGCTTGCTTGCTTTGACCCCCAGCTGACCCCGCCTTGTCGCCTGGCCTGGCCTGGCCTGGCCACTCGAGAGTTGCCAAAGTTGTGGACGCTCTGCCGTCACCATAAAAGTCATTAAGAATTTGTGCATCTGCCGCAGAGAGAGGTCCTCTGAGAGGTCCTTCGAGCTCCTGCGAGGTCCTGCATATTCATGGTGCACAACTCGACGCAACTTTGACAGAGCACAGCTTTTGGCCATGGAAATGGTCTCGCACTTCTGCGTTTAGCCAACTTTAATTAAACGTTAATAGCTCAACTCGTTCGACTTGCGCAAATACTTCCGGCCGGAAGTGCAAGGCACTTGACTTGAACTATAAAAATACTTTGTGTTTAGATTAACACCTCGCAGGCTCAGACACGGACTTGACATCGTGCTCAATATTTACTTAAAACCGAAATACTTTAAAGTGAGTCTCTGGAGCTCTACTCTCTACTCCATGCATAAGTAAGTTGCTCTAGTCGGGTGTGCCTGACTGAGATATACCCTGTCACACATGTACAAAGGAGCACGCTCTGATTGTGTTTCATCTTCCCTTAGCCCCACAATTTAAAGAGAATGCGCTTGTGACAAGCTTCGGTGCTTGTTGTCCGATCTGAATGACATGTTAGGGACACAAAAATGACGTTCAAGCCCAAGACTATGTTTTCAAAAATGATTTTCTTCGAATTTGAGGTCTAGCGAAATATGTTGGATCTATGTATACTACTTAATAGTTTATACTGCAGCTCATATAAATTTTTGAGAGAATGGTCAGAGAAATAACAAGAAATCGTTAACAAAATCATTTGAGGCCTATGATATTTGATATAGTCGAATATATAGCCTAGAATATTGCAGGTATTTTGAGCATAAGGACATTCAGAACCTTTTAAGCCATTGTAAACACGTTAACATCCTTCCATGAACTTTACCGAAATCGAAATATGAAGTTTCCTTATTGATTGATTTGATCTTATTACAAATAATCAATTCTCCATGCGAATTTGTATCTTTATATCTATATCTATTATCTATTAATCTTTATATTGCTTTGGCTCCTCCAGAAGCTGATAGTTAATTTATTTTTTACTTTGCTGCGAGACTGACGTGTCTGCTAGAACCTTCGGCACTTTTCCTCGTTCATAATCAGAACTTAACCCCTAAAAAGTGAACCTTAGCATTTCGAAATCTTTTCAAGACAGACTAAACAGCCCGACTTAAGAGGTCCACTCTCTGACGAATCAATTGCTTTCCCGCTTTTGCAGAGCTAAAAAGTGAACCCCATATATATCGCACAGCATTTCGAATCCTTTGCCTTTACATATCTGAGTTCGGGTGCTGGCAGAGATTTCTGTTCGCCCAGCCCGACTAAACAACCCGACTTAAGAGGTCCACACTCTGTTTGCCAGTCTAAGCTCTGAGAGGTCTCTGAGAACCACAAAACCACAAGAACTTATTCACATCCGGCACAAACTGTACTACCAGGAAATATGCAGACAAACAAATATATGTTTATGATAAAAAAGATATATCTGAGTATCTAAATGTGAACAAGATTTCATATTTTTTTCAGTCTCAACCAGTTTGCCTGTCATTTAACATTTACACAAATTTCGTTTGTTAACAGAAAAACAGACAAGTTTAAGGAATATTTGTAAAAATAAAATTCTGTAAATTCTTGCCTTGAAGAAACTTAGAAAAACCGGTAAAAAAATGAGCAACAAAACGCGTAAAACCAAATATGTTTTGATGGTTTGCGTGGGTGAGAAAAATGCATAATAATAATAAAATAAATAATATATATTTAAAACCCCCATCAGATAATATTTGTCGCTCACCAATCGCAGAGGCTGTGTTGCGTGACATCATCGTCAAGAACAATCTCCATTCGAATTGGCGCGTGGACAGCGCCGCGATTGAGGCGTGGCACCTGGGCGCCCGGCCGGATGATCGGGCGTTGAGCGTGCTCCGGCAGAACAATATCAACTATCATAGCTGTGCGCGCCGGCTGACGCCGGAGGATTTCGAGAAGTTCGACTATATACTGGGCATGGATCAGAGCATTTTGGCCTCCTTGAAGCTGCTGCAGCCCTACTATGCCAAATCGCAGCTTCTGATGCTGGGCGACTTTTTGTTCGGGCTGAAGCCGAACGAACGCATCATTGAGGATCCATACTATGTAAGTAGCGGGCATTTATATATTATTATTTTATTTATATATTATTGTAATTTGTAGGAGATGGGCGAGGCGGCGTTTCAGAAGATTTATGAGCAGTGCACGCAGGCGTGCGGCAATTTTTTAAAACAAGCGCGACAGGACGAAATTATAACATAGAATTCAACTGGCGGGTACCATTGCAGGGTTAACAACAGCTGTTGCCATGTTACCCGCCAGCTTGTGTACTTGTTCGCCAGTGTTGGCAACGACCGCTGACAATTTAAATCGCATAACATAAACTTTGGCGTACAAATTCATTTTAGCAATGTTGAAAAAATACTAATTTGTTTTTGGCAATAAATTAATTGAAACACACCAATTCGACACTTGTTTATCAATAACACTATTAAATGCTCGTCCATAGCCGAGGCTGTTGTGGTGAACAGCTTGGCAAAGGTGAATTTGCAAACAACCGTTATTGGGAACCGGGGCATGTATTATATCGCGCAGATGCAGAAGCTTATTATGCGTTTGTGTAGCAGCGACTGCATGTATATTAAATGTTTTATTTTATTGATTTATAAAATTTAGAGAAGTGTGCGAAACGGTTCGCATTGGTTTTATTTTCACTTATACCGACATCAGAAGCGAACTGTGGTGAACTACTGTCAGCTTGCCGCCACGAACATAATTTCGCTTCAAATTCACCATTCCGTTAGTTTAGTTCATATTGCTAGTTTGTTATAAAAAGAAACAGCACTTGCCTAAGCCGCGTAATTTACAAATATAATTTCGTATCCCCGAGTCATTTCCCGAATTTAACCGAAAAGTTTGATTATAGTTTGAACAAGATTCAGAGTCTGAAAACAAATTAAGAAGCTGCTCTTAAAACGCGCGTCACGACAGCATTAATATCGGGATTTAACTGGCTGGCAACATTGCAGAGCTAACAGCTGTTGCGGTGTAAAGCTGCCAACTTGGGCCAGTGTACCAGTGTTGGCAAATGGCAGCTGATAGTTTAACCGGCATTAATACATAAAAATAACTAATCCGTTTCAATATGGTGCAAAAAATATTAATGATTTGCCTGGGTAATAAACTAATTGAAAGCAAAAATGGCTCGACATACTAATCGATTTTACACAGGCAACATCTGCCGCTCGCCCATCGCCGAGGTGGTTATGGTTGACAGCTTGGCCAAGGCGAATATTGAAGGTGTTGCTGTCGACAGCGCCGCGCTCGGATCTTGGCATGTGGGAAATCGCGCAGATCCGCGTGCCTTGAGCACACTTAAGAAACATGGCCTCAATAGCACGCACATTGTGCGCCAGATTAAAACGCAGGATTTCACTGACTTTGACTACATATTTGGCATGGATGAGGACAACATGAGCCAGCTGCGCAGCCTGGCGCCGAAGGGCTCCAAGGCGGAGCTGCTTATGCTGGGCGATTTTGGGCTGAACGCAAAGGACCGCATCATTGAGGATCCCTATTATGTAAGTTAACTGTCAATTGCTTGCAATTTAATTCATATTTCTATGTACGTTGGCAGCAAAGTGGCGTCGAGGGCTTCGAGACGGCCTATCAGCAGTGTGTGGTGGCTTGTGAAGCGTTTGTAAAGCAGCGACTGCAAAAATAATCTTAGTTAAATGTTGTTGTACATAGTTGATTTATAAAATGATTAAACCGCAATTAAAATGAGTGTGCATACCGGTTTGTCTATGTGTGTGTGTGCATGCACTGTTTACATGCATTGTTACTCATTGTGGTGAAATACTCTCAGCTCGCTGCAATAAATTCGATTTCGCTCTGCTTTTGCTCTACATTCACCATTTCGTTAAGTGTTGAGCAATATCTGATCTGTTTACAGTTAAATTAAGTGTTATACTGCAGAAAATTAAAATTATGTTGTAAAAATTCTCACTTGTGACATGAAAGTTTTATTTGTTTGTTTGGGTAAGTGGTAAATGATAATGTAAGATGTTTTTGAGCAATTACAAATGTTTATCTCAATAGGGAACACCTGTCGCTCGCCCATGGCGGAGGCGATATTGCGGCATTTAATAAATAAAAAACAGCTGCACAATTGGCACACGGACAGCGCCGGACTCCGGGATTGGAATGTGGGTCTGCGGGCGCAGGGGCGCGCCCAAGACTTGCTGCAACAGCACGGCCTAAAGACCCAACATCTAAGTCGTATTGTATGCACAGAAGCTAACTATGAAAATAACAATCTTACACCTGGTCTCAACTCACAGATAACCGCGCAGGACTTTTACGACTTTGACTACATCTTCGGCATGGATGAATGCAATCTGGCGGAGTTGCAGGAAATGGCAGCTCAGCTGCAGCCGCAGCCCAAGTGCCGCATACTACTGCTAGGCAGCTATCTGAATCGCAAGGAAGACGAGATTATCCAAGATCCCTATTTTGTTATTACCTTAAGATGTACTTATTGAAGCTGTTCATCAAACTCTTTTTGCTTGCAGAGTCACGGCATGGGCAGCTTTCATGCGGTGTACACACAAATCCTGGAGAGCTGCGAGCGTTTCGTGCAGCAACATGGCCATCCGACTTAGATATTGACAAAAACCTTTATACATTATGTTTAAGCGCGTGATATTTTATGATTCAGCTAAATATTTTATGCACAATGTTTCATTGTAAAACTTTTGGTTCAATATTTTGAATTATTTTGTGTATTGTATTTAAGACGTCTTCTTTATGTCCAGCAAATTGTCACTTGATTTGCAAACCTAATCGATTCTCTGTAAGATTCCCACGTAAATCTAAAATCTTAGGTATCCCAAATATCTATCAAAAACAACGTACCCATAATTGAATAGATTAATAGTGTTAAGGCAAATGTAGTTCATTTAATATAGTTCGGCAATTGGTCGACCTGCATACATAAATTTAAGAGCCAGGCAAAGTTTTAGTACTATTGTTATAAGAATTATATTATATCTTGTTAGCTATCACAAACCATTTTGTAGATTTATTTATCTTCATAAGCCTGCTTAGAACACCTTGCCCTGCAGCACTTTGTCCATAAAACGTGCCCAGCTGTGCTCGAGCAACTGATACGCTCGTTGCTGTTCCTTTTCCGTGAGCGCCGAGTAGCGTATTGAGTTGAAAACGAGCGTTTTTAGGACACGAATTCCGGCATTGTTGGGCGCCATGCTCATAATAGCATAGTAGAAGTCATAGCTGAGGCCCTTGGCATTCCAAAAGCCGGGATCGTCATTGCACACGACGACAGGCACATCCAGCGCCAGATACTGTGCGCCGGGATGGTTGCGCATATCCGAGACCAGGTGCAGCACCTGATTCGAGATGGGATTCAGCTCGACAGCGATCTGTCGCGCTTTTACGGCATTCATCAGAATGGGATGCTTGACCAGAGCGAAGGCGTGGCCAATGCGCGTGGTATTGAGCAGCAGGGCGTCTAGCATATTGATATCCGTCGAGGCACTAAACCAATCTGCAAGGAATACACTTGGAATAACTTCTCTCGGAGGTGCTTCTCAGGTCACTTACTTGTTTCGCCCGCGTGCAGAAACAAACGTGTGCCGGGCGGCAGATCCTTTAAGGCCGTCAGCTGCTCGTATATGGGCTTTCCCTTGTCCTCCTGGCCCACTAGATCGAAGCCGATCACAAACTGCGGAAAGGTCTCCCTGCAAGAGAACAACTGAGTTAAGCCGGGACAAAGATCTTTGAGCAGCCACGCCTACTGTAACAGTTTGAACTCCTTGACATTCTCGCGCATCCGATCCGCGTCCGCGCCTCGCCACACGGCATAGATGACCTTGATGCCCATGAAATTCGGATGCAGGCGGACAAATTTCTCGTTCAGCGACTGCAGCTCGCGCACCGCCTGATCCCGCGGAAAGGTACGTCCGCTGGCGTCGTAGAGCTGCAAGAAGGGAGGGAAGAGAAGGCAGGGTCAGGCGAAAGCTTAGTAAGCCGTTTGGAGCTCTCACCTCTCGCAGGCTGATGCGCAGCTCGGCGTACATGACATTGTCGTTGTAGAGCTCCTCCAGCATCTGCCAGTGATAGGCTCGATAGGCGGGCAGGTAATAGATGGCCTCTGTCAAGGTGTCGAACATGCCCTGGAATCGGTTCCAAACGGCAGTTATTGTCGGATACTCCACTGCAAGAAAAATGTGCATAATTATTTATTTGGAAACGTGTCCATTCCGAGCTGGAACTCACGCTCCGGCACGGGCGTATACAAATTAATGAGCCGCTCGAAATTCTCATCGTACAACGCCGGATCGATGGAGTTGCGCCTCTCGTCCGCCACGTAGACATACTGTGAGGTGCAGCCGTGCTCCTTGACGGCGCGCCGGAAGCTCAAACGGCTGCGACCGGCCGCGTCCGTGCAGCGCATCATGCCCGGCATGTAGGACATGTTCTGCAGCACCCACCTGGAGCTAACCGCCGCAGTGTTATGCATATGGAGCACAGCTCCCTTGGGCATCTGCTGCAGGAACCGGAAGATCGCACTGCGATCGATCAGCGGCTTGGCCTTAAAGAAATGCATGGCAGCTGCATTCTGTTCGGCATTGCGAAAACCCTGCGCCAGCTCGCCCAGCTTGTACTGCATGAAGAGATCGTCCACCTGGGACTCCTGCGTGCTCAGACTGGTGCGGCCGCCGGTCATGAGCTGCTCCTCGGCACTGAGCACCGCCTGGCGCGCCTTCTCATAGCCTGGAGAACGCAATTAAATATATTACATTATATGCATCCAACCTGCCCGAATCCTTACTCAAAGCCGTCTCCGATTTGGTGGAAGGAGGATTAACGAGCAGTCCGACCAGCAGCAGGAAGAGTCGCCACATGTTCTCGAATGGCGTCAGCGAAAGAAATTTTGTTTGACTCTAGCTTCGATTTGCTTTGGCCCAATTAATGAGCCGCCTACGCAAATATTTGTCTATTACCTTTTACAGGTGTGATAATTACGTGTGTGCCTCGGCTTCAGAGATATGTATATTCTATTGTCCCATTGGTGGTGCGCCCGTTCGCCAGCCGTGCTCTTCGAGAACTGGGCGAGGAGCTTGTCGTCAGTTTATCATGCGGTGGCAAAAAATTATGGCATAGTTGTTGGAAATTGCTTAAGCCCAAACAACACACTATTATTCACAATTAATAAATGTTTTTCTTCATTTTTTTGTTGTTGCGAAATTTGTTCTAGTAGCGAACATTTCGCTGGTTTTTCGACTCGAGGCATATGGCTGTGCATATCAAGTGAATCAAAAAACTCAAAAAACAGACCCAAGCCCGCCCAATGCTTTTTAATTGATATACCCTGTAGCTCAACGAGCGGCGACGGGGTATATACAGTTGCCCAAGCAATGTTTCAAAGACCCAGAAATTATTCTAACTCGACTTTTAGCACTTCATTTTCATAGTTTGATGTCATACAAAATTAGGACACTCCTTGTGACAGGATTTTTAGGAATATAAGAATATATATATTTAAGAATATACATAAATATTAGGGAAAAGCATTCCATTCTTTCCCATCGTATTCTATTCTATTCCATTCTATTAGATTCTCACTAAATTCCTACAGCTAAGCTGAAAGCAGAGAGAGAGAGAGAGAGAGAGAGAGAGAGAGAGAGAGAGAGAGCGAGCGAGAGAGAGAGATAGATTTAAAGATAGAAAAAGAGAAACTGAGAGAGTAAGATCCGTTAAACACTGTAAATTTGAAGACATCTTTATATTTCTGAGAGAGAGAGAGAGAGAGAGAGAAAGAGATAAATAGAGAGTGAGAGAGAGAGAAAGAGGGAGAGAGAGTAATACTCGCTAGTCACTTTACATTTGCAGACATCTTTTTATATTTGAGAGAGAGAGAGAGTAAGTCCCGCTAAACACTTTTTATTTTTAGAAAGAGAGAGCGAATGAGAGTAAGAGATAGAAATAGAGAGAGAGAGAGAGAAAGAGAAGGAGGAGAGAGTAATACTCGCTAGTCACTTTACATTTGCAGACATCATTTTATTTTGGAGAGAGAGAGAGAGAGAGAGAGAGTAAGTCCCGCTAAACACTTTTTATTTGAAGAAATAGAGAGAGAGAGAGAAATAGAGAGAGAAAGAGAGAGAGTAGTACTCGCTGGTCACTTTACATTTAAAGACATCTTTCTATTTTTAAGCACAACTCGCAGTCAAATCTTTTCGACAGCTTACAGGGCATCTCTTAGTCGAGCAATGCTCGAGAGGCGCTCGTTAATTGTCAACTGACGTTTACGGACGCGCTTAGCTGGTTTCTAATCGCATACGAAATGAGCTGTTCCCCGTACGAGTCGATGCTCTTCTCGCCGGGAGTTCGCTTTTGGGGGCTGGGCGTACGAATACTTAACGGTAATTGGAGACATCAAAAACAAAGTAATCCGTCTATTTATAAGAAATAATTTGTGATATTTTAGAATAAATGCAACGTCACCTCAAATAACAGATAATTGGAACAATTACCAGTGCTATAAAATGCGAAACAATGTACAAAAATTAAATATTTATTTAACTTGTAATTTCAGTTGAGAGTTTATTTATTGTAAGAAGGCCTTGCAGGCTATTTTTGTTTATTTTGTTAATAGCCGGGCTTATTGTTTTAAATCAGTTGAATGCCCAAGCTTTAAATCAAAACAATCATAAATTCCTTCTTTTTAATACTGTTTTCTAGTGTTAAACAATTATTTGATTATTATCCACATAAGCAGTCGGTACAGTTTACATATTTCCCACGATTCATTTTACTTTTTCCAGCATTGTTCTCTTAAAACTGACAATCTATATCGCTCTCTCTCCCCCCCCCCCCCCTCTCTCTCTCTCTCCTTACCCTTTCGCACACTTATTGTTTGGGGCTTTTAATGTGGCAAATTTTTACATATCCCATTCAATGCCAAGTATCAATTTTAGTGGCCCCAAAACAATTTGGGTTAGTAAACAACATGCAAAAAAAAATAAAACATTTTTAACTAAAAATATACAAAAAAGTGCTGATAACAATGCACATAGAAGTAGCTGGGCATGCGCGACTGACAGATGCCCTACAATTAGATAATAATTATAATATGCTATAAGAAAAGTTTACTTTTCTGGAATATATAACTATATATATGCCAAGCTGTCTCTAGACATTCTAGATCGCAGAAGCTGCGCTCTATGTGCAGAGACTTTCTATATGAATATGCTTTCTTAATTAACTCGGGTGTTTATTGTCCGATCCTTATGAAATTTTCAGGGCTGGAATATGACATATAAAAGTGTGTGTATACCAAAACGCAAGTTAATTCTCTTAAAATAAAGTCAATCTAGCTATTTCTAACGTAAACGGGAAAGTGATAAAAAAAAAGTGAGGTATTCCTTATATGTGTATACCAAAAGAGAAGCTAATTTTCAAGTTTGATGTATCTAGCTCTTATAATCCTCGAGTTATGTTCAAGAACCCAGACAAAGATTCTAATACACAAGGTTAGAAATTTATCATGTTCGTATGTAAATGTGGAACACTAGATGGGTATACATATAGTATGATAAGTCTGTGCCATGCAGGGTGTCCGACTATGCAAATCCATATTTATATATGTATATAGATATATATATATGTAATTTTCGCGCCCCCGTCGGTCAGTGGGCGCAATTTGCATATTGCTGACATTGAACTCTGGCACAGCTGGCTATGATCTCTCTCCCTCCCTCGCCCTCCCTCTCCCTCTCTCTCCCTCACTCGCTCTCTCTTTCTCCCACGGAGAGCATCGGAAAGACTTTTTTGGAGAGCCCAAAATGCCCGCTGATAGGCGCGAGTCGCCAGCGGGCTTTATCAGTTAGCAAGTGAACGGCAAACGAGAAGGTCGAGCAAATATATAGAACTATTCAAATTAACGTCTATATATTCAAAGTCGAGCAATTGCGCGATGCTGCTGGAGCTGCTGTGCCTGTGCCTGTCGCTGCTGGGCCAGCTGCGCGGCGCAGATCTGCGTAGGTCAACAGCGTGTAATCGATATCCCCGAACTGATACCCTGCTTTTGTAATTCCATTCAGCCTATGAGACGCTGCGCGAGCGTATTATGAAGGCGGAGCAAATGGCCTCGCTGGGCGGCAACCTGTGGCTCACGGCGGACGAGGAGAAGGCCAACAGCATTTTGATGAACGCCAAGCGCGCGGAGATTGCCGAGGGCATCAAGCATCCGGAGAAGTATGCGCCGGCCATGCACTTCTTTCAGGGCAAGCAATTTGTGCGCCAGAGCGAGGTGTTCCGCATCATACAGAAGATGCCGAAGGGCGCCTTTCTACACGGCCACAACACGGCGATGGTCAGCTCCAAGTGGATCGTCGCCAATCTGACCAACACGAACAATCTATACACCTGCCGGGACATCAACGGGCTGCTGATCTTCACCTACGATACGGCCAGCTCGAAGTGCCACAGCGAGGAGCAGAATGTGTGCACGGAGCGCATCAATGCCGAGGATCGGCATCAATACGAACGACAGCTGGAGAGGCACATCAATATGCACAGCACCCGGCCGGAGTGTAAGTGATCCGATCTCTCGATTATTCTCTTCTCTATTCTCGACTCTGGACAGCTCTGTTGCCGAACCGAAAGAAGATCTGGGATCGTTTCGAGAATATTTTCACCACGGTCGATCGTCTCTATAAATATCAGCCCACATATTGCGCCTATCACAAGCGTCTGCTGGAGGAGCTCTGCGAGGACAACATCATGTATGCCGAGCTCCGATTCTCGCTCTCGCCCGTAAGTATGCTACGACTGGAACTCTTCACCAATCTTCAAGCTGAACCTCAACTCTTTGTGGCCAGCTCTATGATGACAACAATCGCACCTATAGCTCGCTGGATGTGGCCAATCAGCTGGAGCGCATCGTCGAGGAGTTCAAGGCCAAGCATCCGGACTTTGTCGGTCTCAAGGTCATCTATGCGAAACGCAATCGCGCCACGGAGGAGAAAATGGCCGAGAATATACGCACCTTCAAGCAGTTGCAGTAAGTACAAAAAGCCTAGTGAAGGTCCCAATCCTTACGGCAACTCATAGTTAATATATCCATAGAAATTATCCGGCGTCGCCCGACATAAACAGCGCGCCAACCTCAAACAGATACAAATTTCCAAAACGCATTCGCCCCCTTTTTAATACCCTTGCATTATTTTGATTATAAATAAATGAAGGTATAATTAATTTGAACCGGCGATCTTTCGCTTGCTAGTTCGATGCTGTTGATGTTTTTGAGGCTTGGGCTGTGCGTTGATCAGCAATATTTTATATATGGAGGCTTACTTACTAAATAATAATAATTTACTTAATAATAATCCAGCTCCGCCAAGCCCAACTTTATCATTGGCTTCGACATGATTGGACAGGAGGACACGGGCGACATGTTGAGCAAATATGTGAATGAATTCTCCGATTTGCCCAGCACCGCCAACTATTTCTTCCATGCGGGCGAGACAAGTAAGTGAGGGTTTCCGAATCCTTAAATCATAGTTGGCTCTAAGAATCCTGAATCCCACTCCTTAGATTGGTATGGACGCACCGACTGGAACATGATGGACGCCATTTTGCTGAACACAAAGCGCATTGGACACGGCTTTGCGCTGCCGAAGCATCCGCAGCTGTGGTCGACGATCAAGAAGCGCAACATCGCCATCGAGGTGAATCCGTTGTCCAACCAAGTGTTGGGCTTCATCTGGGATCTGCGCAATCATCCGGCCAGTTTTCTGATAGCCGAGAACTTTCCGATTGTCATCTCCGCCGATGATCCAGGCGTGTGGGGTGCCAAAGGCCTAAGCTATGATTTCTACTATGCCTTCATGGCCATGGCGCCGGCCGAGGCGGATTTGCGATTTCTCAAGCAGCTGGCGCTGAACTCCATCAAATACTCGGTGCTCACCTCTCTGGAGAGGCGCAAGTTCAATCGCGTGTTCCAGAGGAAGTGGCAAGAGTTTATTGCAAACATCTTAAATCCCAAGTTCAAATAGTAGCTAAATTTAGAATAAGGCTAAGTGCTAAAGTGAATAGAAAGGGCGACTAACTAGCGGATAATTATTTAACATGCAGTTTAAACGGCATTGGCCGCAAACCAGCCATGCAGGCACTTGGGCACGGGTCCATTTGTGTGGAATTCACAACGCCCGAGCTCCGTCATGGTCTTGGCGCACAGCACAACGAGGCCCACATAGCGATCGTTGAGTCCGCCCGCCACCATGGAGGCCAGCAGGACGCCGTCGTCCTCGCTCTGCGGCTGCGGCGCCGGCACAAAGATCGGCTCGCTGGGATAAATATTCGGCTCACACCAGGTCGCACACGTTTTGCTCACGACATCCACCTTGATGAGCTGTGAGTGAGACGGGTTAGCAAAAGGTAATTGGATTTATCCTCCAGCTTACCGTGCCCGGATTCTGTGCATCCACATCGGAGCTGATCGCATAAAAGTAGCGATAGCTCTTGCCCATGTGTCGCTCGTAGTATATCCTGGGCGTCTCGCAGCCCCAGTCACACAGCATTTCGGGTCGCAGGTATATGCCGTTGGCAACGCGATACGCCTCCGCTTGGCTGTGCTCCAGGCTGACCAGATTGATGCAGCCGTCCTCCTCCTGCTTGCCGGGACTCCCCTCCTGCTTGCCATTGGTGGCCATGTAGCTAATGTCCGCATACTGCGAGGCGGAGTGCCTGAGGCGTGCCGCAGGCGTCGGGGGCGTCAGACCCGCCAGGGATAGCGACTTGACCAGGCGTCGCTTGCCGGAGCTGCAACAGGCGCCCAGTGGAAGCACGAAGCGCAAGGGACGCCCGCGAAAGAGCTGCGCATAGTTGGGATTCGTTTGCATATTCGCAATCGCCTCCAGGTACATGCAGTTGATCATCTCCGGATTTCTGTAGCTGCATATGTCCACCACGACATGCCCGTCCTGCTCGTACGCATTGATGATGTGCAGGTAGAAAAATGCCTCCGATTCGTAGCTCTGCACCAGCTTGCCCGTAACGCGATCTATCAGATGAAACAGCGTCGGCTTCTCCGCGTACCATTTCAAGCAGGCCGCCAACTTTTGATTGGACAGCTGCGTCTTGAGGTATTCCGGCAGAGATACCGACAGCGGCTGCTCCACAATGACAAAGTAGTGCTCGGTCAGGCCAAAGGTGTGCATGTAGCCGGGATGCAGTTTCCAGCGGCAGGGCAATGTGGCCACCACGTGCGCATCCTCGAACATGTGCCGACCGTTCGGAAAGCAAATGATGCTATATGTTGGCCCAGATTTGGTCATGCTGGTGCCCAGATTGTAGACCGTGCCGCTGGGCAAGATGTGCGGATGCGATGTGTGGTTGATCACGCCCACAAAGTCGGTGGTGCAAATGCGTCCCTCGGTGGCCAGCGTACACGGATTTATGCTAAAAGCAAAGGTTGTCAATTGAATTACACAAGTAGCCGACTAGTAGATACCCTATTCGCAGTTTCGAACTGCATCAAAATCGTTTAACTATCGATCTAATCTATATGAAACTTTCATTGACATCTAAAAAGCAAAAGGTAAAGCTCTTGAAAAACATGTACGACGCATTTCCAAAAAGTTCATTTCTGTACTCCAAGCCTACATTTCAAATTTTAACTCTAATAATCTCTGAGATATGCTCAAAAAGCCTGGGCTATAAATCGATATATATCGATTTTAGCAAGCTACTTATCGAAAGATTAAAATGAAATCGAGCTGCGTTTGGCAAACGAGAACCTATATTAGCAAAATCGATATTTATCGGAAACATAGACTCAGAGCCAATTGACCTTATTTATAAAAAAGGTGATTTATATTTGGCATATGATAACTTTTATTCCCAATTTGATGTCCCTAGCCTTAAGTCTGCAGTATTTGCTCTGCAAAAGTTTCAATCGATAATTATCGATATAAGCAAAAGAAGGGTTAATGTTAATTTATATGTATTTTATATTACAGCTGATAATCCAACATTTTTAGATATCTAAATCTTCTAACTCACATAAATATACACAACTTAACTTTAAGTCTGCAGTATTTGCTTTGCCAAAGTTTCGATCGATAATTATCGATATAGGCAAAAGAAGGGTTAATGTAATTTTAAAGCTGATCCGTATAAGACATATTATAACTTAAAATCCATATTTCAAGATATCTAAATCGACTTCCTCACATAAATACACACAACCCAACCCGAACCTTCTCAAGACAGATCCCACAAATATCACGTATACGCACCGATGCATAAAGGGCGTCTCGGCAAATGTGTAATACTCATCGCCAAACGGATAAATGGATATCATGGAGTTGTCCGTGCCGCTGTCCGGCTTAAAGATGGCACCAAATTTGTCAAAGATCGAGTGACACGGATCCGGCACAGCGGCCGTGCCAAATTCCGTGACCACAATCCGTCGGGCTGCACGATTCTTTTGCAGCGTCTGCGTGTCCACGAATCGCGTCTGATACGTAACCCGGCCATTTTTAATGGCAAAGCGATGCAGCAGCGCCGAGCAGTCGAACAGGTGGCCAAATGTCATGTCGCCCACCTGCCAGCTGCCGGGCCCGTTGCGCAGCAGGCTGCCATTCAGCCAGCCGGGTATATGGCCACTCGCATGACCCTCCAGAGGCTCAAGGATCTCACGCTCGCAGGAGCGCAGCCAGACATCCGAGGAGCAGTTGGGATAATAGCGACCGTTGCCATCCAGACGCTGTGCCTCCGGATCAGCGCGCTGCTCATCGTAGTTGACCTGCGGGGAAGGAGAGAGAAGGTGCTGAGATGAGGAGGATTATTGATTGACACGATTTTGGATTTGTTTAATGCCAATAAGCTGGCTTTGAGCCACGGCTTAGTCTCGATTAGCTGCTGTCAATTCCACGCATTACACCCATTCCACCCGTTCCACGCATTTGACCCGTTCCACCCTTTCCACCCGTTCCGCCAGCCCATCAAATTATCAGCTTACACGTTTACACTCAGTTTGTGCACATATTTGAAATTCATTTGATATTCAAGTATCTCATGTTATTTTTTGTTTTTTTGGCACCTTTTCGGAAAAACAGTTTTTAAATTATTGAATAAATTTCACAATTGTTTTTGTAGACTAACCGCAAAAAAGTCGCGCATTAAACTTTTAAAGACGCGTGCGGACATTTGCAGCGAATGTTGCCGGAACGCCAGAGATTCGAAGGCAAACGTAACAGGAAAAAAAAGCAAAAAAAAAAAAAAACAAATCTCAAAACAAAACAATCAAACTCAAAATCAGGTATTCCCTGACAGCAGATGCAATGCCAATCCAACCACGTCAAGTCCCGCTCAGCTGGCAAATGTTGCGAGCGACCCGCCACAAGCCCAAACAACAACTGGCAAAAGCCCAGCCAAGGCGGTCGCTGGCTCGCCAACTGCCTCGAGGGTTCGCCCATTAGGGGGATGGGTGGATAGCTAGAGAGAGAGAGAGAGAGGAGGGAGCGGGCCCAACTGACCCTCCAGGCAGGCGGTGGGCCAGCTTTATTCATAATTCAGATTGACAGCCGCTCGTCGTCAGAGTAGTTCGCGTCGGAGCCCAAGCAGGGCAGAAAATTGAAACAGAAAAAAACAAAAAACAAACAGCTTGCCGAAGACTAAATACTCTCTTTTTTGGCAAATGGCTTACGGGCTGGCTGCTTGTTACAGCTGAAGTCAGTAAAGATAGCTTGAAAATTAGAAAGGATTTCTATGAATATGATTTCTATAATCGAATTATAACGAGAAGGAAGGGCACGCCGAAGTTCTAATACCCATGCAGACCGAACATTTTCATAATGCTCATAGTGCTTTGACCGTATCTAAGAAGCACAGGGAAAATAGTTAATGCTGAGTTTGGTTAAGATATCTTGAAAACAAAAAGAGTTACTTTTCGACCGATCGTTCTTATGGCAGCTATATGATATAGGGGTCCGATCCAGCTGGTTCCGACATATGTACTGCGTACAACAGAAAGAGGGACTTCTGCAAAGTTTCAGTTTCCGATCAAAACTCTGCTGCTGCTGCTTGGCGTCACAAAATGTTTGATACAATTAAAATACCCTCGCTAAGGGTATTAAAAACAAATGTGTGCCACAGCATTTTTGCCGCTTCGGCGACAATTGAGCAGAGCCAAGCCACACGTGTCGGGTAACTTCTATAACTAACATTTTGGCATAGACTTAGGGCGAATGTGGAAATTTAATACAAACCCCAAGTCCCCCCTACCCTCTGCACCCTACACCCGCACACCCCACACCCACACAGACAGACAGAGAGACTGACCTTGCTGCCAAGTAATACGCAATTCTTCATATCTGTTGCAGAAGCCACAACAAAGCTTTGGAAAAAAAATACACTTAAATGGATAGCCACATGATGATAAAGTAAGTAAAACGCATTTGGAGCCCAGCCTAAAGGTAAGTCCAGCAAAAATTACGTATACGACACGTGGCTGCAGGCTGCAAGCTTATCTGATTAGATGTTAATTCTAATAGGATTTACAATTGAAAAATTCATCAAATTGAATTCATATAAGGCTTGCAATATATTTAGCAGCAATTACAAATTAATAACCTGAACCTTGACCCAACTAATTCAAGCGGGAAACGTAAGACACATATCATTTTATTTGGAATTTATATTCCTGGCTTGGGCTTAAGTTCATGATCATTTCAATTATGGCTCAGCCGGAGGCTAAATCTTTAGCTCAAACAATTTCAATTGATGGAAATGAGTGCAAGTTCTCGTCAGGTGCATCCCGAGCATTGCCCCAGTTTAGGCAAAGTTTAAATTGGTTTCAATTATTGTAGCTCGCCCAGCTGCAGGCACAGTTCATATTTGTTTTAAGGTTTGGCGCCCGGCAGCTGCATTAAATTTATTTTTTTTTTATTGAAATGCACTTTATGCAGTTTCAAATAACAAAAATAATATTTAAAGCTAGTCAGTTCGACAACTTGTATTATGGCAAGAAACCAATTATATTGCCTTATCTCTTAATTGGATTTTTGATCTAAGTTTAAATAAGTTTCCTCTTAAAATCTAATTTCAATTATGCACTTCATGCATACACCTTTCCAATTAGAATATATGTATATATTTTTAATTAAACGTTAAGCTCACTTTTCGTAGGTGCTGCAAAGCGCATACGCACAGCTGGGCGCTGCTCAACACTTTACGCGCACATCAGCTGTGGCCTGACAACAATGAAAATGCAGTTTCAAATAACGGCATATTTAACACAAATTAGTTCCGCAACTTGTGTTATAGCATGAACCCAATTATATTGCCTTATGCAATAAGGTTTATCTTTTAATTGGATTTTTAATATAATGCTTAAATTTGTTGCCTCTTTAGATCGAATTTGATTTATGCGCACTTCTAATTAGAATATCGGTTTATTTTTCAATTAAATGTTAGGGTCACTTTTCGTTGGTGTTGCAAAGCGCATACGCACAGCTGGGCGCTGCTCAACACTTTACGCACACATCAGCTGTTGCCTGACAACAATGAAAATTAACGGCGCAAAACAGCGCCGAATATAAATAATCAAGATAAATATATATATTTTAAATATTCTTTTTTTTTACGCGCCTGCAGCGACGAGTTCAACAGCAACTTCTTGAACCCCGTTAATTGTGGTACTTGTGATAACTCCACCGATTGCAGAGGTGATTTCAATTTGGACGCGGTGCACTCCAACGATTGCTACGCCCAATACGACTGCCCCTGCGAGATGGCGGAACGCCATAATTTCGGTGGCTCCTATGCCGCCGGCAGTCGCATACCGAGGGGCGCGGCCAGGCCGCGTCAAGGTCCATCGCCGCGCAACAACTACTCGTTCCAGCCGGTGTTCCATGAGCGCACCAACATGGAGGACGATGCGCTGTTGTCCGATAATCTGTGGAAGCTGGCCCGCAAGACGGGCACATTGAATATGACCAACAAGGGCATGTCACGCGGTAAGTAGCCAAATGCCAATTTCAGATGCATTTTGCGTTATGATACTGTGTATGTGTGTGCATGTGTATGTATGTGTGTAGTGGTTACGGCAGAGACAATGCGACGCTGGAACACGATGATCAATAATCCAGTGAGGCATGAGACAGAAACACATTCGGGGGCAAGCTCGCATTCGGCCGGGTTCATGGACAGCAGCGCCTTATGGTTTCTCTATATGTAGATGTGATCTCGAACCTTGCCCCTGGCCTGACCATAGAAGGCGCCGTGCCATATTACACGCCTCACTAGTCAATCCCCACGAGCGGCAACTGATGTCATCTTGATTTATATTTTGTTATTTTTGTTTTGAGTGTTCCCCACGAGCGTTCAGTTTGTGCGTTGCGCTCGCTGCCCGCAGAAGTGTGTCTCGCTTGCATCGTTTTGTGTACCAAAATATCCATCAAGATTGCGTCCTCGAGGCAAACAAGGAAGCAGCTCACATCGTTTTGCATGTGTGGTCCGCATCCGCGACGGCGACGGCATCAGCAACAACGATATTATCAAATACGGGAATTTCAAATGGCCTCATCACCCGATGAGCTGG
Source organism: Drosophila novamexicana (assembly GCF_003285875.2). NCBI lineage: Eukaryota > Metazoa > Arthropoda > Insecta > Diptera > Drosophilidae > Drosophila > Drosophila novamexicana. Next base: position 422,665 of record NW_020824827.1, on the reverse strand, counting down.
AAAGCGACGATCCAGATGATGAGATTGAACTTGAACTGGATGATCCAGCGCCACAGACCAGCAAAGATGCCACTGCTCGTAGAGATGATAAACACAATCCGACACGAATTCTAATGCTCATCCTCCCTTCTGTTGACTATTGCAGTGCCCGAGCGTATCTATGACATTAACGAGCCCGATGAGGACAGCAAGAAGGCCAATCTGGTGCAGTTGTCCATTAGCGAGGAGGATGCCTGGTGGAATCAGGTGCCGCTGGAAAATCTCGACCTCAGCTCCAATGCCCTGTCGCATATATCGCCCAAAATTGAGAATCTGCTGACGCTAACCGTGCTGCAGCTGCATGACAATGCGCTCGTCGCGCTGCCGCCAGAGATTGGAAAGCTGGAAAAGCTGGTGCGCCTGAATCTTGGCCACAATAAGCTAAGCGAATTGCCAATCGAGCTATTCAGCTTGCCAGAGCTGCGGCATCTAAATATATCGCATAATGAATTCATTGAGCTCAATCCGGACATCAGCAATTTGCACATGCTCGAGTTCCTGGTACGTATCGGTTACGATTCGAACCAATTCTCTGGCTTAAGTTTGATATCCGAAAACCGATTTCACACACTCGTAAAGCCACGTTTTGATTCAAACCTTGGGCTGTCATATATATATAAAAAATTAATCTGCTTTTGGGCAACTAGTTTGGTTTAACTTTCGCTTCATAGTAAGAGTAAATTGCCAGTTAAACCAGTTGGATCCCAAACCTTGAGGCATTTAAACTAATCCTTTAACCAGCTTCAACTAATCCAATTCGTATTTTCCCCTCCGCCCGCACACTTACCCACTGAACCAAATGCTTTGCTAACATCATTCAAAAACCAAGGATGCTGGGAACAATAACATAAACAGCTTGCCTGGTGGCATTGGGTTTCTGGTGCGTCTAACGGCTCTGCTGCTGGCCAATAACCACATCAAGGAGCTGCCGCCCGATATTGTCTATATGCGCTGTAAGTTGGCATTAAATCCCAAATCGTATGCTATAGTAATTGCTCTTCGGTTTGAAGCACTGCAAAAGCTGGACCTGATGAAGAACGATCTGATCGCCTTGCCGGACGACATGGGCCTGCTGCGCAAGCTGCAATGCTTGTATGTGCAGCACAATGACATCAAGGAGCTGCCTGACTTTGAGGGCAATGAAGCGCTGAACGAACTGCACGCCAGCAATAACTTTATAGAGGTACGTGACTTGGAGATACTTTGTGCAGGTAATCAAAACAATTTTGTTCGTGCAGCGCGTGCCGAAGGATCTGTGTGCCAATTTGCCGCATTTGAAAATCTTGGATTTACGCGACAACAAGATCACACAGCTGCCCGACGAGGTGTGCCTGTTGCGCAATCTGAATCGCCTGGATGTGTCCAACAATTCCATTAGTGTGCTGCCCGTCACCTTGGCCTCGTTGGCGCATTTGATCAGCCTTCAGGTGGATGGCAATCCCATCAAGACAATACGACGCGACATTCTGCAATGCGGCACAGCACGCATTCTTAAAACGCTGCAAGATCGCGCCCAGGCCAAAGGCCGCGAAGATGGCGGCGCCGAGGATGTGGCATGCAGCAGCCGATCAGCTGCATCCAGTCAACAGCAACAGCAATTGCCACCCAATATGACCGACAAGTGAGTATTGGGCGCAATGGGTACAGTTTTTTTTCCATTGATCAGGCACTGATCCAACGATGCAGCAGCTACCAGCAGCCCGGTTGCGCCCAGCCGCCATTCAGGCACTGTCATTGCCAATGCCAGTGCCAGCACTTTATGCACAATCACCACCAACATCACCAGGAGCAGCAGCAGCCGCATTGCGGCTTATACTATCCGCCGTTTAATGGGCCACCAAAGTATATGCCAGAGGATTACGAGCAGGAGCAGCAGCAACAATTTGGGCATCCCAACCATTATGCGGCGAACCAACAGATGCCCTATCAGGATACCTATTTTAATGGCCATTATATGCCCGGCTGTGCATCGATGACACCAGCCCATCAGGCTGCCTATAACCAGTTCAATCGTTGTGTTGTGCAACCCCGTTGGGTGTAGTGTATCACCAAGTTCCAAAAACACAGCCATAGCATTCGATTGTTATAGAGCTATTCATATGCCCTTGTTGTCACAAAATCCATAACATTCTTGATCAGCAGCAGTTAGAGGCATGTCCGTCTGTTGGCTTTAGAGCTAGCAAAGCTCCCCGTTTTTTAACTTAATCCTAATGAGACACTTCCTTAGACGAACCTCGTAATGCTCCCAAGCATTGGGCGCATCTGAGAACTATATATCTATTTTAATAGCTTTCTTAACCAATTCCAACTATATCAAATTAAATTAAATTTGTGGCACATTTGCCATCTGGCTGCAAGGGTATATAATCTTCGGCACTGCGAAGATCATTCTTCCTATTGTGATTGTGATTTAACAGCCATTACTCATGTTGTGTATTGTATCTTACAGATACAAGCTGCGTCACACGCGCACTTTGGCAGTCAATTTGGAGAACCTCACGGATGTGCCGACGCACGTCTTCGAGCTGGCCAGCGCGGAGAAGGTGCATGTGGTGGATTTTGCCCGCAATCAGCTGATTGCTTTCCCGCCGGGGTAACTCATGAAATACATACTCTAAATATATATATATAGGCTAACCCTTCCTTTTAGTTTGCAGCGCATGTCCAATTTGGTAACGGAGCTTGTCCTGGCCCACAATGTCATTGCCAGTGTACCAATTTTTATTTCCCAATTCACTCGTATAACATTTCTAAATTTGTCTAACAATGTTATTAAGGACTTGCCACCCGAATTTGGACTGCTCAACACGCTGCGCGAACTCAATATTGCCAACAATCGGTAGCTAATGCCATACAATCTGTATTATAGTCTATTATATATTGCCAACATTTGCAGCTTTGAGTTCTTGCCGAAGGGCCTGTATGAGCTGCAGGGCCTGGAGATTCTAGTTGCCAGCGATAATCACATTAAGACCCTGAACGTGGCCGGCTTGGAGGGTTTGCCCCGGCTGAATACGCTCGATTTGCGCAATAATGATATTGAATACGTGCCGCCCATACTGGGAAATCTAACAAATATTACGTGAGTGCCAGGAAATATATTGCCAGTGGCATTTCTTATACTCTGTTTATGTGTTCTGCTAATCTTGTTCTACTGCCTTTGCAGCCACTTGGAGCTGGTGGGCAATCCCTTTCGCCAGCCGCGCCATCAAATCCTGATGAAGGGCACAGATGCCATTATGTCCTATCTACGTGATCGCATTCCCACCTGAAGCAGCTAAACAGAGACGCATTATTATTTATTTAACGATAACTTAGCGCACATTCGAAGCGTTAATTAATTTATTCATTTATTATTGTTGTGTTGATTTTGAGACAAAAGCTTAACCAAATTAAAGTGGCGCCCGCACACGCTTACACACACACACACACAGCCAGCCAGACAATACAACCTGTCATGCGGCCAGTGTGTATGTGTGTGTGTGTGTGTGTGTGTGTGTGTGTGGGCGCCAGACGCGCGTAGTACCTTGTAGCATTTAACAAAGCACACACACACACACCTATCCATGTGAGCACTAGTCAGCATTTGGGTAACTCGCAAAGCGCACCTCGTTCAAACCTTGGCCAAAAACCTTGCAAAATAAAATATTAAACATTTAATTAAAAATCAACAAAGAACACTTTAATTTTGTAAGACCGATGTATATCAAAATTATCCCCATCAATGAAGCTCGAACCGAACAGGTTTTATAGGAAAAATTTAATTCCTTAGTAATTGTTTCTTAAAAGAATTGAGTTTTTGGGAATTTTATACCCTATAATATATACTCCATTGTTTATAATAGCTCGTAGTTTCGTTAAAGATATATAATATAAAAAAGTTTTTTATAGAATATTTAAGAATATGTTCAAAACTGGGAGACCAGAATAGAATCATATAGACAGACGGACGAACAGGGGTATAAGGACTCAACTTAGGGTATAACGAGTAGACTTGAGCGAATAAATTATACTCTATAATTCGAGAACATAACTATATTACCCTCTGCAAGGGTATATTGATGCCATCTCCTAATTATGCTCGACAACCTCGTTGCGCAGCCGTTTGGCCAGCGTGCGTCGCAGCTGCAGCGCCGCATTGTCAGCCTCAGCCACTGGCGCCGGCGGCAGTTTGTCCAGTTCGACATTCTCGAGCAGCTGTTGGGCCACCTGCGCGGAACTGGGCCGTGCGCCGGGCTCCTGGTGCTGCGGCGTGCTGCGTGCCACGGTGTCCAGCAGCTGCTTGGCGCGCGTCTGTTTCTTGATCTCGACTATTTTGTCACGCTGCTGGCGCAAATACTCCTGACGCGAGACCACCTCATTGGGATCCACCTGATCCTCCCGCTCGAAGAACAGATTCAGCCGCTGAAACTTGTCGTTGACCAGCTCCAAATTAGCCTCCTGCTCGGGCGTCAGCGCGGCCTCCGGACTTTCGAGCTCATCGGCCACAGTCTTGGCAATAAGCTCATCCACATCCAAATCGGACGCCGTATTGCTGCAAAGGTTACATATGATGCAATTCGAAATGGAACGCAACAAATGCCCACCTGGCTTCCGCGCCCGCTGCGCGCTCCGTATCCACCAGCTCTGCCGAAGCACTGTGCGCCAATTGATGCTTCTCGATGAGATCCAGCGCCTGCAGCTGCAGCTCCACATTGCGTTGCGTCATCATGCGTATAAAGATCTTCAGATCGTTGGCGGCCCAAATCTATAAAAGCGAGACTTAGCCTGGCATTTTAGGCGGATATGCAGCTGGGCCTCACCTGCTGAAAGAGCACCTGATGGAACTGGAAGGGATTCTCGCCGGGACCCTGTTGCCGTCCCTCCAAGCAGGCCAACTCAAACTGTTCCGGCGTTATGTGCATCTCCTCCATAAAGCTGCCCAGCATATAGTCCACCAGATTCTTGTATTCCTCATGTATCTGCCGTATCTCCTCGTTGCCCTCGTCCAGCTGCAAATTGGGATCAAAGACTGCGGCAACAAAACGATTTTGTTCAGTCCAGCACTATTTAGCTCCATCTCATATCCATACCCAGGGACTTTTGCTCAATAAATGTCTGCAACGGCGCATTCCAGACGGGTCCGTGCAGAAAACAGACCAGAGAATCGAATACCCAGGAATCTTCGGCAGCCATATTCACGGATTACGCAGCAAATCGAAACTGAAATGTCGTCAGCTCCTGGGCACGTAATGTTTGGTCATTGAAGTGGTTGCCATGGTTGCCATGGACACCAGCCACGCCACGCCCCGCCCCGCCCAGCGCACATAAAAAAACACATTGGGAAAAACTTTGCAATTTATGTTTGTTTTTTGTTGTTTTGTTTAAAAACTATTAAAAACTATGATTTTAATTATACTCAATCATATAGAGATGTTTTCAAATTATATATATATGTATGCATCGTATGTGTGTGTGTGTGTGTGTGTGTGTGAGTTAGGATTACAGGGTATTAGACGACAGCATATCATATACAAATACACATTTTCGTTAATATATTTAAATACTATATAATAAACTATAGTTGGTTTTTATTCTTTATGCATTTACGTTTATTGTTGCAATCATCAAACCAAAAACAACAACATGGAAGGATATATTTATTTATTTTTTGTTTGTTTGTTTATGTTTTAAGTATGTACGCACACACACACACACACACACACACACACACACACACACACACACACACACACACACACACACACACACACACACACACACACACACACACACACACACTCGTTTGTCGCGTGGTGGATGGGGGAGGGTGGTTGGGTGTTGCTCCAAAGAAAAATGGAAACCATTTCGCTTGAGGTTTTTCTTCACTTTTTTTTTTAGTTAAAATAAATATTTAAAAAAAAAAGCTGCTCACATGCACAAATGGCAAATACGATTATTAACAAAAAACTTTATTGTTTGTGTAAATCATTCTTGTTGTTGTTGTTGTTGGAGCTTCTTTAATATTATAATAGTATTTGTAAACTTAAAAACAAAAAATCTTACATTGGAAAACGCAAGAAGACTTTTCTGTTTGTTATTTAATTGTTTTTGTTTTTTTTGTTTTGTTTTGTTTATATGTTATGCGTATTTGTTTAAACCCATTTTTAAATCTATTTTGTAATTATCATTATTAGTTGTAAATGTTATGTGTGTGTGTGTGTGTGTGTTTATTTGTTATTGTTGAATGCAAAATTGTGGCGCAGCATCTCGATTGACTTAACAAATTATTTGTTGCTGCTTAGTTTTTTCGTAAGGACAAGTTGTTGTTGTTTGCTAGAAAAAAAACGTTTCCCGCCTTTTTTTTGCTATTTTACAAATCGTCACGCCTGTCGAATCATAATCAAGTGTTCATATTTTATAAAGTAGCTTGTAATTCGATATAACGCTAAATTATATACAAGGTTTATTTTAATTTAATCCATTTGTATCGTTCAATTGGGCATTTTACATATATGGCTAAAATTTGTGAATGCGCAAAACAAAATTTGTTGAGTTGGCTTTGGGTCAAGCTGTGTGGCATTCGAAAAGCAATTGTTTAACTTAAGTAATTAAATATTTTATAAATGTATTCAATTCGTATCTACAACAAAGTTTTGACCCGCTTTAAATGGCCAAAAGTTGTGGAAATACAAAATTATCTATAAAGTTTAAGGTTTACAACTAATTCCGAGTTAACTGAAAGTTAAGTTTACTTTTAGATAAAAAAAAATATATATAAAAGTTTACTTTAATCTTAAGAGAAAGTATTTTAAGCATTCAAATTTCTTCAGATCAGGCTGACTAATAACAGCTGTTAGCCATATAACAGCAGCTGCTTAAGATATGTTAATTAAACATAAACAGCTGCTGTTAGAACAAAACGCGGTCTGATTAACATCTGTAAGTCATGTCACAACATAAACAGCTTATCATTACAAAACTGAATTGTACAATTTTAACAGTTTCTGTTTAACATATTTCAGCTATGTTATAACATAGGCAGCTTCTGTTTAACATATGCTAATGCAGCAATATAGACAGCATCAGTTTAACAGCTGTTATTTATGTAGCAACATAGACAGCATCAGCTCAACATCTGTTAGTTAATAAATTTACAGTCTGTTTTACATTTGACATACAAAATAGGATATAATTATAACAATTGCTTTCGAATTAGCCACAACTTTTGATATTGCACAAAATCTTCAGATACTCTTCCACACAACATCTACTGGCGCAGCCAACTAAACAAGCTTTGTTTTTTAGGGGGTCGTCTATCTGTGAGCTTATTGAGCGACAACTCAAGCACCGAACCTAAACACTCTTCTCTATATTTTTTTTTCTGTCTTGCGTTGCTGCCGTTTAGTTTTACCTTCTAAATATATATATGTATATATATATATTTTGGTTTCTTTATGTTTTTGTTTTTTATTTTTTAAGCACACACAACGGCAATAAACGTTGCTTGTTCTTCTTCTTGATCAATAAGTGCGTTTTGCTATTGTGTGCACGTAATACATATATATATATATATATATATATATATATATATATATATATACGTATATATATATATATATATATATATATATATACGTATATATATATATATATATATACGTATATATTTATATATACCCTATAAGTTATATTCATGTTCATATATATATATATATATATATATATATATATTTTTTTTAAATATATATTTTGTTTAATTTAGTAAAGTAAGATTTTATAATTTCTTGTTTTACTTTTTAGCTTTCGGATTTGCTTTCTTTAAAATAAATGATTTTAGGCTAAAATTTAATTTTATATTTTGTTGCTTGTTCTTCTTACATGATCGCTTACAAGCAAAACGCGCCCCATCATCTGGGAGCCTTCCGAACTCTACCCGGGCTTCTTCTTCTTCTTCTTGTTGTTGTTGTTCCTTGTTCTTGTTCGATCTTACATCGTACCGCTCTATGCTTGGCTGACAATTGTTGCTGCTGCTGCTGCTCCGCCCACTCTTCAACCCTTGCATTCGCTGGTGAGTGTGTGTGTGTGTGTGTGTGCGTGTGTGTGAGAATTGGGTGTGTGGTTGTGTATGTGTGTGTACTATTTTATAATTGATGCCGCTGTGCTAAACGCCCCTTACTATGCAATACGCGCGCGCTTTTGTGCGTGGGGCCCATCCGAGTCCTCGTCCTCCTCGTAGTCATCTTCACCAGAATCGCTTTCATAATCCACCAGTCCCTTCAAGGATAACAAGCATATTTAGTTCATAATTCATTTGCATGCTTTCACTTCCTCGTTCAGCTTACCTTTTTGGTCGCCTTGTCCGCCTCGCTGCCGCCCGTTGGCGATTCTGCGCTGAGCGCCGTCTTCTCCCCATCCAGTTTAAGAGCATCGCTGGCTTCTGTGGCAGGTGGCTGTGGCTGTGGTTGTGGTTGTGCCTGCGGCTGCGGCCCGCTGCTGTCCTCACTGGACACAGCAGCTGTCGTTAAATTAGGCGTGCCAGTAGCAGCTGCTGCCGTCACCGAGGCGGCCATGGCTGTTGCAATTGTTGTCAAAAATTGAGATGCCGCCACGGCGGCCACTGTCGCCGAATCGCACAGTGCGGCGGCTGGCAAAGATGTTGTCGGCGGCGGTGTTGACGACAACGTGGACGCTTCCATTGATGACGTGGATGATGATGATGACGACGATGACGATGACGACGATGATGAAGATAACGAAGAGGACGACGACGATGAAGAGGATGCATTTGCTGCCGCAGCGTTGGCGGCAGACAGCACCATCTCCGGATTCTGTGGCACCACAGCGCTCAGCTGCTGCTGCAGCTCTGCAATCTCCGGCTGAGGCTGTTGCTGCTGCTGCTGTTGTTGCTGTTGTTGATGCTGCAGTTGTTGACTTTCCAGCTGCGCCGCAGCAGCCGCATTCGATGTGGAGGCGACAGCAGCAGCAGCGGCCGCTGCCACGAGTGTGCTATTCAGGGACAAAGTTTGCTGTTGCTGGAATGGATGCTGCTGCTGTTGTTGCTGCTGCAATGCAATGTTGGCAGCGGCGGCCAGCTGCACTGCTGCCTGGGCCTGCTCATCGGCAGCGATGGCGGAGTTGCTCGTCGCCTCGGGGCTGCTGCTGCTGGTGCTGCTGCCACTTGCCGCCGGCGCTGATACTGAGGTGGCAGTTGCTGTCGCTGTGGAATTCAGATTGCCCAAGAGACCACCGCCGTGCGGTGATGTACTGTGCGGCGGCGAAGATTTTTGCTGCGCCGTCTGATTTTGTGTTTGCTGCGGGCCATTTTTTTCGCTGACGGCTGTGCAAGACGCAACCAAAATGTAAATTAATAAACACAAATTCGAGCTAATTAATTCACTTACATTTCATGACATTGTTATAGCTATCGATTTCCTCGGAAAAGTCATCATCATCATTAAACCACATCTCCTCCTCCTCCTCCATCTGGCGCTGATCGCGACGAAAACGATTGCCGCTGCGTATCATGGGCAAACTTCTATCGGATTTATGCCAGAGAGTATTATAAGCATTTGTGTGGGTAAATAATAGATTGCAAATTTACCCATCGGTGCGATTTTCCAACTTGTCGCGATCCTTGAGCCGATCCTGATATTGATCATAACGATTCTTTAGGTATTTAAATGTTTGCACATATTCGATTTCATCAAATATCTTGCTAAAGTTTTCCACGAAGTATACGCACAGCGTACGTATATCCTCGAGTTTTATAAACTCAAATAGCTCCAGAATGGCCGATTCGAGCAGATTATAGCGACCATTGTTACGAATAAAGGCATCCACAACGGGCGCAAATAGATTGCACTTGACAATGTGCCTAAAAGCAGAAAGAAGTCAAGGAGATCAAATTTCAAATCCATCATATTAGATAACTGTCAAGCTTTACACACACCTGTTATAAAACTCATCTTTAAGTGCAATTATCTTGCGTAGCAGCCGCAGGGCGCCAAGTACAAGGAACGTATGTGTGCTCTTCATCAGCACCAGAATTCGTTTGAGGAGATCTTTTTGCAGCAAAAAATTCTTAATATGATAGCTGTGGTGTTCAACGCAAAACGACAAGATGTCCAACACAATGCCCAACAGCTGGGCCGTCTGATAATCCTCGTTCTGTGGACGATCCCCCATCGTATTGAGCATCAGAGGCGCTAATTTAAACAAATATATATATATATATATATGATTAAAAACCTGCAAGATACAATTGCATTTTGGTTGTTTGGCTATTTACCTACTAGCGTTTGGACGCTAAACTTGTAGAAGAAGTTGAGGAAATCGCCCTTCTCAGTCAGCATATTTTCCGGCTCGAGCAGGATCTTAATGATGCCCATCAACTGCACCGCAATGCCCAGCTCTGGTTCCGAATCGTTCAACATTTGTTCAATGGCAATGTTCAGCAACATTCGCTCCTTAAAAAAAAAGCATAAAAAATCAGCTGATTGCGGTTAAATATTTATGACTCGTTTCACTTACGCCCTCCGGTCGATTGGCTTGATTCAGTGTATAATTGCGCACCACCAACGGCGAGAACTCGACAATGGCCGTGAGTATGTCAATGGATGCCGACTTGGTTTTATTGTCGTTCATAACTAGCGTCAGCTCGAGGGCCTGCAATATGCCCAGGCAGGTGAGTGTTTTGTAGAACGAATCCTTGCCCTGGGGCTGCAAGTTTTGCGCAAAATTGCAAAACTCTTTCAGAAATAGTACGATATCACGCCGTTTAACATCGCCAGTTGCCGGATCCGTGAGCAGGGTGAATAGGTCAAGCAGAAAACGTTCATCCTCCTGGATGAGCGTAACAATCTCAACTTTGTTGAAGAATATAAAACTTGATAACGTGTTCAACATATTATCCTCGACAAAGACAGACGGCGTCGGCAATATAATGTCCTGAATGTACTGTACACGAAACGTTTGATGAATTTTGGCCAAAAGATCCATGTTCTTGATGGGTACAGCTTCCCGAAACTTGGCCCATTGTTTGAGATATTGCCGATGCTTTTTGGGCTGTGCCACACTAGGATCATACTCCAGGCAGCCGACAACATCGAAGATGGTATCGTCCGCAAACATAATCTCAAAGAGCGCGTTCTTGTTTAGCAAGAAAATGTTCTTAAATATCTCGAAGAGATGATGCAACCCTTCCGTATTATCGAGATCCTCGCAAACATGAAACAGATTCAATAGCTTTTTAATGTAGTTCTCCGATTCCAGGGCCATGGAGAGCTTCTCCTTGCGCAGCGGTGTCGAAAGGCAACTTTGTATTGTCTCAGATATGTCCTCGAGCCGTGACAGCTCGCATGGCGGCAACTCAATTGGCGGTGCTGTATCCGACATATCCTCAAAACGTTCATCCTCCGACTCCTCGACAATGTCTTGCGTAATCTCCACGGAGGGATCCTTGCCCTGCACCTGTACACAGCAATCCGATATCGAATGTTGATCATCTAAGCGAAATTCGTTATTAAGCAAATAATAATAAATACCTGACATATCTTCTCCCATATCTCATCACAACCGGCTTTCTCCTGAAAACTCAGCGCCAGATCAAAATTATCGCCCTCCGACCAGACAATCAGCGTATCCTGTTGCTTCTGATAGGCGGTATCTGGCTGAATCTTACTCTCCAGCAATAAGGAACCATCTGATTCGGCACGAACCAGCAGCGAAGTGCCCTTGAGACGCTCCACATACGTGGAAGAGACATGGCCAGTGCCACGATCATCCCATTGGCGCTCTGCATTCAGCGCATAAAGCTTAACACGTCGGCGGGTGTCAGTCGTCATGGTTTGGCCTTAGGTGTAATGTGTGTCCTTTCCTCCCTCTCTCTCTCTCTCTCTTTTTGTTGTTGGTTGTTGGTGGTTGTTGTTGTTGTTGTTTTGTGGTTGCACAAAAAGTTCACGTTTAAAAACTTCTCTTGGGTTGTGCCTGCTATTTATTGTGGCTGGCTTGTAGCCGCGCTTGGGGCTAGTCAACTAGACTAATTACAGTTAATTTAGTATATTGAATTTGAAATTCAAAGCATTCAACTAATCTCTACACTTGACTTGCATATCCATGTTATGTGTTTATGTGCTGTTATCTGTGGTCTGCGCACAACAAAACTGCAAAACAATATGAAAATAAAAAAAAACAAGAAACATTTTATTGATCCGTGCACTAATTAGAATTGTTAGCATTAATATGTTTTATTCGTAGCTCATCGGTTTGAATGTTGAGTCATTTAACGAAAAGTATCGATATTTCTAACAATGATACACATTTCCACTCATAACGCAATCAAGCGATTTGAGTAGGTAATTTTTGTTGTTTTACAGCACTGTGCAAAAAGCATAATGAGTAATTCCATACATACATGTATGTATATTTGTTATACTCATACACACATACATACACAGGCACGATAACAATAAATGCGTATCAAAACAGAAGCTGCAAAAAGCGTACACCATGAATGAAATTGTGAAAGCTACGTTTGATGTTGCTGCATTTATGCATGTATCCGACTGTGTGTGTGTACGTGAGTCTGTCTGCATGTGTGTGTGCACAGCAATACAAACTATTCGGCAAAGCGAAATGCCAAAAACTATTCTTGCCCCAGTCTGTTTACAAACAGCAAAAAAAAACATGTATTCTCTAGCCGAGAGTGTTCGAATAGAAAATACCGTGTACCACGAAAGAGCGAGTAAATGGGTAAATGAGAAAGAACTAAAATACATCCATTTTAAGAGCGTAAGTGGCAAAGATCAGTATTGGGAGAGCAGTTCTCTAAACTTTAATAACTCGACGGGCATGATCCTTCTGTCTGTAACATAAGCTTATTGAACTTGAATTTAGCACATTTTAAGTGGAAACACAAAAACGTTCAAATCTCTCCACAACGCACCATGCATTTGTGTGTGAGTGATTTCTGAAGTCTACACCATTGCAAACTATTATCGCGCTTTCGCCAAAGCGACCCACAACGGCGACGAGTGCAAACACGCGCGCGACAAAAACAAACAAAATGAGTGGTCAGACCCGGAGAAAGAGAGCAAACTGAGCGCACAAAAGTCAGCCAGTACATATACATTGTATATGTATGCAGCCAGTGGGTGACGGCCGGCTAGCGGGGGCAATTTGCGGCGACTAGATTAGATTATCAAACACACACACACACACACACGCGTAAGAACTGTTGCTACAACGTACGCCGTACGCACAAGGCAACAAAAATCAATGAGCAAGTGTAAAATAAAGTGTGTACACAGAACAGATATTTAGCTCATAGTAATAGCATAGAAACAAGGTCTACGTCATCGATAGAGGAAACTGAGGAAATCCACCTTTGGCCAGTACTCAATAACGTTTCAGTACAATTTGCAACGGCGCCAAGGCTGCGCTTAAAATGCGTGTTAAGTTTTTTTACCACACACAGATAGGCTCCTCCGTGTGGGCGAAAATAAGCATTCATGATTATTTATAATATGTTTTAATAAAATTAATAACATAGGTATTTTTTTTGTATATATTATGTAAAACAATGAGAACATTTCAACAATTGCAATGCGGCACCCCTCACCGGCCTCGCTGATAAGCGCACTCTAATCTACGTGTATACATATTTCGCCTCTCACGAATGTGTATCAAAACAAAAGCAGCAATTAAAAACAAATGCTAATACACATTGCGGCCATTTACGCAACCAACGCTGTTTTTACACTCAATAAAAAAAGAGTTAAAAATAAATACTCACAACGACACACATGCATGTATATATGCGTGCATTTGTGTGTTCATACATATGTATATATGCAGCTAGGTTCAATGTCTGGCAAAACTGCGTGGGCAGCCAACTCGTCTAGGATGATCATTGATAAACATCGAAAAAGAAAAGAAATTGGTCAAAGGCGATAATTGCCACATGCTTCGCCGCAGAGATACGAAAAGAAGAAAAAAAAAAGTACACATTTGTCGCCCAGCAACAGAGTTCAAGTTAAAGTAAGGCCCAGCCGCTGAGAGCGCAGCGCTTATTGAAATGGGAGCAGGAGAGCGGGCGCTGATGTCGCTGTCAAAAAAAGGCAAGCGCACAATGGCAATAAAACCAAATGAAAAATATTGACGCTGCCTGCAAGTGGCACAAAAAAAGGGGCGAGGCAGGAGGCGCAAGCTGTGGAGGTGTGTGTATTTGTGATGCGTACGCGCAAACGAAACAGGAAAAATAATATATAAGCCAACAGGAAAGCCAAAGCATACAGGACAATGACAATACGCCATGAATACGCTGGGGACGCACCAATGTGTATGTGTGTGTGTGTGTGCGCGCGATGGATCTCACACAATGGCCAGCACAAGCTGTAAGAAAACGAACGCGTTGTATCTGCTGCGATGTATGCAGAATACGCGCGCATATGTATGTGTGCTGTGTGTTTTGCATGCACATTTTGGGGTGGGCAAAAGACTCTGAATATGAGCATGAATGTGCATGCATGTATTTTTATGTTTGTACATGTGTATGCGTGTGTGTGTGTTGTATGTCCTGAGTTCAGTAATTCGAAAAAACAAGCAGTTGCGAAAAAAAAATTTGCTTTTGACATTCAATTTTCTGAAACGCAAGTGTTCGAAATACACACACACACACAACAACCGTCTGGTGAGTACATCGTTTTTCGGCCCGTTTCTTTTGCTTTCATTCACTAAATTATTGCGAATGACAAGCACAAAACAGAATTGCAAAAAAATTGCAGCGTATATCTGGCAAAGAGCATGCCTAAAGAAAAATGCCGTCTACTCTCGCACTTTTTCATGCACACAGACAAACACTCACGGAAACACACATCGTCTCGACAAATGTGAATGACGCATTCATTATTTGCAATGATTTTGTTTTGATTTTGCGATTATCCGAATTCATTTGTTACATTTTACATTAGCTGTATACGTTTACGAATTAATTAAACGCACACAAGATTTATAAAAACAACGGGTACACACCACGCAAACCACACAGAGGTGACGGCTCACAATGAAACAGAGAAGTAAAGTACGGCGAGCGCAAAATCCACCACAAGTAACAGCGGCAATCCTCAAATTCAACACACTACAAAATAGAAGAACCAAAAACTCAACACGCCGTTTTGTTGCATAAAGTACGAGTTCGAGTCCATAAATAAAAACATTTTCACCTCCAAATGTGCAATGTTCACGCAGTCGCAGGACCTAGCCAAAGTTTATAGGTAGTTTATTATTTTACGAACGCGTTAAATACTCGTATTTAGAAGTACATCAGAATCAAGTATAGTTACACACGAAAAATACACATGCACACCTAAACGCACATACACACACACACACACACAAGCTCAGACACAGAAGCCGCAAGAGGGCATCAGCGGTGTAAGCGAAAGCGCGAGGGGTAATATTGAATCTTGACCAAAAAATGTATGCACTCACGTTGCAATTCCTTGTTAATGCTGTTGGCAGCGCCTTTTCAGAATTTTTCAAAGTATATACAATTTGCGTTTGCGCATATTTACTGTTTCCAACACCTTATTTACCATATATTTACGGTTCAATTATTATTTTAAAATTTTTCGCGGAACGGACGCTGTTCCAACCGAGACGAAGACGATTTTGTGCTGTGCAGACGCCATATTGTTTTTTGTACACATCGATACAACAATCGATATACATCTTTCTATCGATGCACAAATGTAAACAAAAGTATGACCAAAGTGTTAAACAGTGCTGCATAATAATTGCCGTTAGTGTTGTAGGCTGCCGTTTGCCGATTTTATTTATTTTTTGTTTGAGCAAATCCATAATGGAACCGAGTCGGCACAGATACTTTAGCAAGACAGCCATATATAAAGGCAGCGTGGTGGAGGACTTAGAGCTGACCGTTCAGAAATACGGCGAAGACGTTGTTCGCATACAGTTATTAAACCGTCTGCATGGCGAACAATGTAGAGCGCAACTGAAACGTTTCTTTTGGCTATTGGGTTTGGCGACTGTTTATTTTGGTTTTGCTCTGGCCCTAAGCGAAGGCCCGACCAGGATGGGTCAAGCTCATATATTATATCCGGGCCTGCTATGTTTTGCTCTGTCTGCTTCGATATTCCGTACCACGCTCCAACTAGTTCACTCCGAGAAACTCTTCTACAGCTGGGACATGGCTCTGCAGACGGAAACGGTGCGCACTTTTGGACGCCAATCGGTGCTCTGCGTACAACGCGGTCATCTCCATGACATGGTGCTCAACGAGGTCATAGAGAATGTGAGATTGGCTTGCGCTACATTATTTTCCTTAGATTTATTAAAAGGTTTCAATTTACTTACAGCTAGATATTAAATACATGCTAATACTGCGCACAAAGGGCAGCATGTTTAAAGAGCGGCCCATTATACCGCTATTCAATGTGAGTCTGGCGAGGCTTGTTTCCAATACGGATAACTTAATAAAGTTTGATTTTTTACAGAACCTGTCACCTCCTTTCGAGTGCCTGCAGCATATTCAACGCATTTTACATGGCTACTGGCTGAATAATAGTCGGGGTAGATCGGATCACGCTTGCAATAGGGATATGCCATCAACGGTTGCATCGTAATATTCCATTAATTTGTCCAGCTATAGTTAAGACAGTTTATATTAATCATAATCAATTCCAACCAAAGATTTAATATATGTACATATGTACGGCTTACCTGTAGCATGGGTGTGTATTCTTCCTGCTCTTTGTGCTGTGGCGGTAATTTGGGTATGTTTAGCTCCACTTCAACACGGCTGAAATCACCGCGTATCTGCGAATATAACAGGCCTATAACTTAAATTTTAATTATTAGTATATAGCAAATTTTACTACCAAATTATTGAGCTCCGTTGTGTAGGCATGTTTGGCCATTTTTGGGTAGAATTCCAGGTAGATGGCTTTGCTAAAATTTAAATCTTCCTGTGCCTTGCGCAAGGCATGTACTTGCTGTAATGTTAATTCTGAACCAAATAGTTTTTAATTAATTGTTTGATGTTTATTTCGTTTTACTCACTTTGCATTGCGTCTATTTTTGTTGGCGTCCCGTTTTTTTTCGAATGCGCGTTAGTGCTGTAAAACGATTCTGTTTTCAGTCAGCTAACAACACTGCATCGTCAGCTGACGTCATTTGCCCATTAAAAATAAACAATATTGCTTTTTGTTTATGTGCCAAAATTGAAATAAAAACATTGTGTGAATGATTATATACAAATTGTAAAGCCGGCACAACCCCAGCCCCCACAAATATCTACCGAAAATGCAAAGGAGCTGCATTCATCAACCCTATTTCAGATTTAAACAATAATAATTGTAAGTCGACTCATTTGTCTAAAAATACGCACATATACGGGCGTGTCAGCTGCCGCAGCATTGTCAAAGCATTTGCCTAATTTTTTCGCATCAACCTGTTTTCAGTCCCTCGTTGCGTGTAACCTTCTTTTCTCAACATGAACCGCTCGGATTCTATACCCATACGGCGTGATCGCTCCTTTGACAGCGTTCTCAATCGCTTGCTTAGGATGCGGTCACAGAATCATGAGAGCTTTCGGGCTGCCATGTACAATTTTCTAATTGCAGCGGGCGTGGCCGCTTTTGTGGCCGTCTGCTTCATCCTGGGCCCCTTTGTGCGTCCGCTGCTGTGGGCCTTCCTCATGGGCGCCGTGCTGTTCCCATTCAAGCGCAAGCTGGCCGAACTGCTGAACAATTGGTTCCAGCGCCTGGAGGAGCGCGACTCGAATGTGATCGTCTCCATTTGCCTGGCTCCACTGGAGGCTACCGAGCATTGCGGTCGCTTGCTCATCGACTGGCTGTGCCAGCACTGGCAGCTTCTCATAGCCGGCTGCGGCGTCGCCGTCTGCGTCAAGCTTCTTGTTTTGTATGCGCCCAAAGGCTGCCTGTTGTTGCTCTGGAACTGGCTGACCTTTTCGCACGGCCTGTTCGTGCGCATCATTGGCTTTCTCAATGTGTATGTGGTAAGTGCTTTGACATACTCGTCGCAGGTGCATCTTAGCCCACACTTGTCCTCACTTGCAGCTCATCGTTTTGATTGCCATCTACTTGTCCTCGGTGCACTTTTTCTGGAAACCAGAGAATAGCGCACGTTTCGTTGTTGCCGGCCAGTCCATGTGGATAGCCATTGCCGGCTATTTGTGCAGCTTTCTGGGCGCGTTTCAGGTGCCTGTTTTCCTGCTGGTCATGGGCTACGTGCTTGTCTCCACGGCGTATCATCTGCAGACGAGTGATGATCATGACGCCAGCTCCTATTTGGAGCGCCTGCAGAAGCTGTTCAATAAAAATGATTTCGAGAAATCTTTGAGCAATCTCAGCATATGTCGCCGAGCTGCTGGCGAGCCGACATTGCAATCCGATGTAGAGGACATTTCGTTGAGTGACACTATAGATTCCGAGGACACATTCGATGCCAAGCTGGCGGAGGAGCCAGAGGTACACCAAAGCGATACCTACTTTAAGCTGTTATTTTATGCCTGCCTGGGCACCTTTTTGTATCGCAATATTTGGATGTTTATACTGGCTGCGGTGCCGGTGTTTCTGCATTTATTGTACACCGCGGGCAGCTATACGGGCCTAACCCAGTTTGTCTGCGGCAAGCTCGACGATGCCTATCGGGGCGTGCGGGTAAAAGCCTTGGAATTGGTTAACTCTGTATATCTATACTCTACTATGTACTCTTCCGCAGTCTTGGGCCTTGGAGCATCATTCGGCTGTGCTGCCGCTGTGCCTGCCGGGCGTTCTGGAGCTCAACTACAAGATCAACTGCATTGTGCGGGATTCGCTGAAGTCATCTGTGGAGTCTGTCACATCCATTCTAATGATCATACTCATGCTGCTCATCATCATCTTTCTGAGTGTTTTCTTTTGCGTTAACATCTATTCAGAGACGATTGAGGTCGCGTATCTGGGCAAAGATCTAATTAACAAGACAATCACAGATCGTCCTGAGCTAATTGATATATTGCCCGCCAATATGCAGGCGTCCATTGATGATGCGCTCGACAATGCGCATCATTATGGTCGCCGTAAGATTGAGACCTATATAGATGATTGGCTCGCCGATGCCGACAAGGTGCATGCCACCAAATTGAAGGAGCAAATTCTCGATGTCTGGGACAGGCTCATACAGTATTGGATTGACTTCAACAAGGCGGGCACCTCGTACGGGCCGCGCGTGCCCACGGATGCGCTGAAAAGCACCTTCGGTGAGATTGTCGATAATCCAGGTAAGTGCGCGACGCGGTTTTTGGTTTTCTGATTTCATTTGTCCAACGTTTCTGTATGTTTTGAGTTTTTGAGTTATATATTTATTGTAGAGCTCCTAACACAGCTCAGTTTGGCCTTAACACACCCATCCCGTATGATTTATCGTATGCGTCAGAACAAATAACTCATTACATGTTGCCTTTGCTAACCCATGGTTTCATTTTAACCAAGGACATTTTAAAGAGCTAGTTTTAGTGGCAAAACAGGGCATCATCGGCTGGGCGCAGAGCAATACGCAGACCATACTTGAGGTTGCCGAATCTCTGTGGCACATTATACGCACGAATCTCTCGATGATAATGGGCGTTACGGGTGAGATACTCTCGCTGCTGCTATCCGGCGGACAGGCGTGCATTGAGTTCATATTGGACATGGTAAGAATTGAAGGATCACACCAAATCCGATTACAGAATAAATTCCCCTTCATCCTTAGATTGTGTTCTTCACTGCCTTGTTCTATCTACTGTCCAGCAGTCAGGAGAAGTATGCGCCCATGCAGATCACCAAATACATGGGTTACTCTGCCTCGGGCATTAAAGTCGCTGATGCCTTGGAGAACTCAATTACGGTTGTGCTCGTCTCCATGTTCAAGTGCTCCACGTTTACGGGTCTCTTCACCTGGCTGGTACATACGGTGTTTGGCGCTCGGATTGTCTTCCTGCCTTCCGCTTTGGCTGCTCTGCTGGCGGCTGCTCCGTTTTTGGGCAGCTACTGGTGTGCGGTGCCTGCCTTTCTGGAGCTCTGGCTGGCACAGGATCGCTTCTATGCGGGACTAATACTGTTCCTCTTACAATTCTTTGTGCCCTCGTCCTTCGAGACCGCCATCTATGCGGACATTAAGGGGTAAGTGTGTCATGTCATGGAGAAACGCACACAGCTAAGCCCAATTCTTGCAGCGGGGGTCATCCCTACCTCAATGGCCTGGCCATAGCGGGCGGCATGTACTGGATTGGCTGGCAGGGCGCCATCTTTGGCCCCCTGATGCTCTGCTTCTTCATTGGCCTCTTCGAAGTGGCCACTCTGGCCATGCGCACGAATCAGGAGCCCAGGTATGTTTGGCGCTAGCTTTTGGCATGCAAGTTAAGAATTTTATTTATATCGACAACTCTGCGGCCGGAAGCATATGAGTAAGTCATTGTCTTAGTTTATTATAATTGTAACCTGCACCCCTTGATCTCAGAGTCGGGCAATCTTGACTAGAGCACACCTAATTGTCTATACATTAATAACAACAATTAATAATAACAAACTTTGTTCTTTGCAGACGCAGCTCGGATGAGGAGACGCGCACCACGTGAGTCGTCCGCATGACTTCAAAGGATCTAGCTCCAACAACTGCGAATTTCTTTCAATACTCGAAATGCAAATCTAACAAGTTTCCGAGCTTGTCTGGGCCAACTAACTAACTAATGAATGTCAAGCATTTAGCCAAGCTAAGCAAATTTTTCAGTTTACACGTTATTTCATACTTTTTTTTTTAGTATTTGATTCGAGTCGCTTTTGTTTATATTTTTGTACTAAATTTTTAAGTATGCAAACAATTGATTCCGTCACTAAAAGCTGTGTATTAAAACTAATGTATTTAACTAAGTTTATATACCCTTGCTAAGCATTACTATAACTGAAATTTGTTTTGGCATAAGCGAATAGTGCATACTCTACAACAGTTTGTATTGTTTTCTCTGAACAGGTCCAATAATCTCTCACTTACAACTTAGTCTTAAAAATAAAATACTGTATTTATAAAATTCTTGCTTATGCTCCCTTTATGGTATATATATATAAAGGGAGCCTAAACAATAATTGTCTCTTAGCGCTTGCCAAGGGTATATAAGCTTCGTTGTGACCGATGTTAGCTTTCTAGTAATAGTTTTTATATCACCTAATACTTCGTTTGTTTTGTATAAAGAGGCACATATTTTAAGCCTGACTCTAAAAACCGTCAACCGGTTTCCTCATGCCAGTTCGTACCTAACTTTGTGCTGGCTACACATGTGATTTGTTTAAGCTTATGTTAAAAACTTTATTGCAAATAAATGTCATTACGTACTAACAAATACAAAAAATTATAGTGCTCGCTCGCTAGTTGGAACTGAAGTGCATAAATTTGAAAAGTTACAAATAATAGCTTTAAGTGCAGAGATTACAAATTTTCAATTCGAGACGTTTTTAAGATAAAACGTTTTCAGTTCTTATGTCTAAACAATTCTATTTAACGAGCAAGCGCTGTATTGGAGCCCGGTTAATTTTCCGATTCTCTTTTTAGTCCAAAACTTGATTCATTAAACGAACACAACGAGAAATTCAATTTCGATGGGCAACAAGTCGAAAAGGCTACGCCCAGCTGCAGGGAAAAGCGTGTGGGAAAACCTGTTGTAATGAAAATTATAACCAGAATGTTGCAGCCGTTGGACTCGCTGGAAAGTAGTTAAATATTTGGAATATTGTGTTTTTATTGTATGAAAAATAACGGCACTTTTGATGTTTTAATATAATTGTTTTCCTTTTTTAATTGGTGAATTGGTTCTTGAAGGTGAACTCTGGATGCTGCTCCACACTGCAAGAAATTGGCGGTTAGTATTGTTTTTTAATAAGGTTTATGTTTGCCGAGCTTACCCGCGGAAAAAGGAAAAGTCGCAAATGCGTATGTTCTTGTCCAAGGCCGACAGCCTAGCCACCTCCTCGGCGCTCAGCTCGAAGTCAAACACATCCAAGTTTTGCTTGAGACGCGCCTCATTTGTGCTCTTCGGTATGGCCACGACGCCCGTGTCGATTATCCAGCGCAGCAGCACCTGGGCGGGTGTCTTCTTGTGCGCGGCGGCAATCTCCTTGACCTCGGGTATGTCCATCAGATCCGGCAAATCCCTCACAACACCGGCTGCAGTATTGAACTTGGCAATGCCCTTGGAGCCGAGCGGCGAGTAAGCGGTAACGACCACGTTCTCCGCCTTGCAAAAGTCAACGAGATCACGTTGCTGCAGGTAGACATGATGCTCGATTTGATTGTTGGCCGGGCGTATTTTGCAGTTCTGCAGGAGACGCGCCACCTGCTCCTTGCTAAAGTTCGAGACGCCAATCGATTTGGCCAATCCATTTGCGACCAGTTTCTCCATTTCCGCCCAGACGGCGGCATGATTGGTCGACTTGTCCACCTTAACGCGACCCTCATCGTCATACTGAAAGCTGCCATCCGGATTGATGAATACCGTAAAGGGTGTGTGAACCAGATACATGTCCACATAATCCAGCTGCAGATCGGCCAGTGACTGCTTAATGGTGGGCTCCACTTCATGCGGCCGATTAGCTGCGGGAAATAAAAGGATAACATTGGATTGTGCTTTTTTATGGAGAGTGTTCTGGCTTTACCAATGGGCGGCAGTTTGGTCACAATATACAGCTCCTCCCGCTTCACCTTGCCCGCATCCAGCCAGCGCTTGAGCACGCGTCCAATTGCCTTCTCATTACCGTAGACTGGCGCCGTGTCGATGTGTCTGTAGCCCGCCGCCAAGGCAACGTCTAATGCGGTTTCGATTTCGTCATCGGGTGCCTGTGTGTGTGTGTGGGAATTGGAGTGATTTAAAGATTGCGGTTTATTATATGAACAGCTCTTAAGTGCAGTTGAAGGGGCTATAAATTTAGAATGATGTCTTTCATGAAGTATATGTAAATAACGTATATATACTGAAAAGTCTCTTTGCCCAGCTCGGCCGGGTCGGATTACTATCATAGAGTTGCCGGAATTCCTGCTGCTCGAAAATCAAGTCTGGTACAGATTTCTTAGCCAAACTCAGAAATTGAGAGCTTCAATATTCTTCTTACTAAATCCGGATACTCTTGTCTGTGTGCAAGGGTATTCAGTTGTCGGCGTTCTGCAAACAACTCTACGTTCTTTGCTATTATCTCAAGTGTCTAGAGTCTTGATATATCTTTGAATTGCCCACAAACAATAACAGTTGCTTGTCTCTTCTGCTTTTTTATATCTGGAGAAAGTCGAACCATTGTACTTGTCCCACAAAGGTTCGATTTGTTTACAGTCAACCAGAACCGGTCCCTGGGCAAACATTTGATGAAGCCCCCTTCAACTCTCCTCTAAATAATCAATACACATGCATATACATATATTTATGTATATGCTTACATGTATATGTATTTATAATTATTGTACGCAGCATATCTGCATAAGCATATATGTATATATGTATATATGTATATATGTGTATATATATATATATATATATATATATATACGTATAATTTTAAATAAAGCTGATTAATAATTACCTGCCAGGTGCCAACGCCAATGACGGGCATTTTCTCGCCATTGTTGAGTGTCACGAACTTAGTGCAAGCCATTATTAATTCGAATAATTAAACAAAAATTGCCACTTGTTGAGTTTTAATATTTAGAAGCGATATCAACAGCAAGCACAACCGTTCTGACTGAATATTCCAAGTGGAATGAATGAGAGTTCGGCTGTGCCGGCAAGTAGCAAAGCTTACGAAGCTTTTGAGTAACAGTGGGCTTCATCGTGTCGTGTTGTGCACAAAAACTTACACAAACAACGAACAGCTTGTTTTTAGAATTAATTTTAGGCTCACCTTTCGTAGTTTTAGTTGAATTTTTTCAAGCTATTTATAAACAGTGTTGATCAATTCTGTCAGAAACTTTTTTTTGCTTAAGTTAATGTACATACATATGTATGTATAGTTAGCATCTGTTATTAAGCATCGATCTTTGGAACTTAGCTATGAAACCGGAATGAAATATAGCGTGCATTTCAGTCAATGTAAATATGGGTATACAAATGTTATATAGGTTTTACACCTAGATAGAGGTGTTTTTATGTTAAGCAGACTAATATTAGCCACATTGTAATTAATACTGATTTCATTAAAAAAATATATATATAAACCAGAAAAAGTATTAATATTTTAAAATATTATTTTAAAAGTGAATATGAAACATTTTGTTGGAACAAAAACAAAAACGTGAATGATTCCAGTTTCGGTTCCAGAGTTCCAAAAATCGACGCATAGTGACCCCTGTTAAGTTAACGCTGTTATGGGCCTGTAAAATAACAGCTGGTTCAATAAACACATCTGTTGGGGTAGAAGAAGCAGAACAGCACTAGTGCTTGAAGAAGAAATAAAAATAAATACAATTTTACTGTTTTGTAAAACCAGACAATAAACCGAATAAGTTTTCTGACGCCATGGCTCACTACAAAGGTGCCGCCAGCGAGGCTGGGCGAGCTGCGCAGCTGATGAAGAAGCGCGAGATCCAACAGCAGGAGATCGAGTTTCGGAAAAAGAAAATTGAAGAGGAGCTGAAGCTGGATAAGATTGAGAACAAGTTTGCGACACACTACGATGCCGTGGAGCAGCAGCTCAAGTCGTCGACCATTGGCCTGGTCACGCTGGATGAGATGAAGGCCAAACAGGAGGACATCGTGCGGGAACGTGAAAAGAAACTAGCGCAAAAGAAGGATGAAAAGGATCGGGAGAAACAACGTGCCCTGGAAGCCATACAAGCGGAAAAAAACAAACAGAAACGTCAAATACAGGCGTTATCCTTTAATCTAGACGACGACGAGGAGGAGCAGGGCGAAGACGAAGATGAGCTGGAGGAAAACAAGTTCGTAAAGCCCAAGGCAGCCAAGTGGACCGAGCTACAGCAAGATGAGGCGCCCGTCAAGAAGAAGAAAATATGCAAAAATCCCGATGTGGACACATCGTTTCTGCCAGATCGCGATCGCGAGGAGCAGGAGAATCGCTTGCGCGAACAACTGCGTCAGGAATGGGTTATGCAGCAGGCCGAGCTCAAAGACGAGGACATCTCAATCACATTCAGTTACTGGGACGGTTCCGGCCACAGGCGGAATGTGCTCATGAAAAAGGGCAACTCAATCTATCAGTTCCTGCAGAAATGCCTGGAACTGCTGCGCAAGGAGTTCATCGAGCTGAAAACCGTAATGGCCGATCAACTGATGTACGTCAAGGAGGATTTGATATTGCCGCATCATTACTCCTTCTACGACTTCATTGTGACCAAGGCACGCGGCAAATCCGGGCCGCTCTTCCAGTTCGATGTGCATGACGATGTCCGCATGATAAGCGACGCATCCGTCGAGAAGGAAGAATCGCATGCGGGCAAAGTGCTGCTGCGTTCATGGTATGAGCGCAACAAGCACATATTCCCAGCCAGTCGGTGGGAGCCATATGATCCCACCAAGTCCTACGACAAATACACCATCAAGGATAAGGATAAAGATAAGAGCAAAAAGTAAATGTGATCGTCCTAAATAATGTCCCATTTTACACACAAAATACATTTATCGAAATTCAAAATTGTTTTGTACCGTTTTCAACACTGGTTGTTGGCAGCCATTTAATCCCGCCTGCAACTAGGATAATTTAAAATCCAAGCAGAAAGTAAAGCACTTATTTTTTAAAATGCCAGATAATGCATAAAAATGCAATTGATAAAATTAATTAATTTAGCTTCTTAAGCTAAAACAATAATAATAATAATAAAGCAATATAGTTATAAATGTACATTAACAGTCGGCAACATTGCGATGCAGAGGGTTAATACTGCTATGTGCAGCTTGAAGCACTGTTGATGTTTTGCAGCACTGTTACTGTTACAACATCTGGTCACAGCGGCGGACGCCAATCTTTAAATAACAATGCAACAGTCTCAAAACAATATTTTGTGTGTGGGCATCAAAGCGTCTAGACGTGAAAGCCGTAACAGTTGCTCAGTTAGCGGGTAAGAATCAAATGACAAATTCCGCAACCTACCTGCCAGAACTGTTGTATGTACCTGTGTAGCGAACTGCATTTGTGTACAGTAAATGCATGCGAGTGTGTTTGTGTGTGTGTGTGTAAATAGTAATTTTTGGCTGGTTTTTAGGGTGAACCTGTCATTCAATCTAACGCGCTTTGAATTTATGAGCGAAAAAAACAAAAACAAAAATTGAAAAGTGATTGGAATTTGTTTTGTAAACTTGTTTCTTTGTTTTTGTTTTTGTTATTGTCTCTCACTCTCACCCGTTCACCTGCTTTGTGCTGTTGTTGCAATAATCGTGGCCAACTCTCTTGGAATTGGCCAAAATGCTGGCCATTCTTCGAGCACATGCAATATACACTAAATAGCACACTTTCGTTTTTCATTTTTTTTTGTAAATTCTTTGCTTAGAGCAGCAAATTGTTTTTTTTTTGCTCGATAAGATTGTGTGCCAGATAGGAAGTACAAAATGCGTTTAACATATATTTTATTATTTAATTGCAGGATTTAATCGAGTGCCCCGTTAAGAGGCTACAACAAATACAAACACCACGCGGCAAAAGTTCAACAATTAAAATGAGATATTTTGGCGGCATTGAAGGGTAAGTAAGGTCGTCAGCTGCTCCTAAAACCTGAACTCCCATCAATATACTCTACCTAGCAAGCCAACAAGTGCGCAATTGTTTAACAATGAGCTAGATTATTGCTATTTTTTTTTACTTTATCATTGGGATCAGCTGCAGCAAGTTCCTTTATAGTGATTTTTTTTTTCATTTTGTTATAGTCAATGCATATTTTATTGCCCTGCTCAAAGATTGGCATTAGTTAAAAAAAAACACACAACAAAATTATAAACGCTTTTTCAAATACATAGAGAGCCCAGAAACCGACGCAAGCCGGAAAATTATATATACAATTATAGATCAACTTAGCTTGACCTTAACCTTTTCAGCGTCAGCTGGGATTACAGAAAGATCGGCAGGCAAGGTGGGGGGTTGTAAGGGGGAGGGAGAGGCAGCGCTGGAATTCAGAAACATGCGATCTGATACCATGAGCATATGGCGAAGATTTCTGCCTTAAAAAGATGCTCCCTCCTTTGCATTTATCCCTGCGGCATCTTCCCAGCTTGCGTCTGTTCTTAAGATATCTTCTTTGTGCTCGATTCCGGTGAGGTATTCCCTATCCGGCAATGTTTTCCGCTAACCAAGTGTTCCTCCGCTTGATTAAGATGAAAGCCACACGCAGATCTGACATTACTCCAATTATCTCCAGTATATCGCTTATTTATCTTTATATATTTGTTTTTATTAATCTCGTATATCAAATTGTTAAAAAAAAAGGGTGTAAATCTTTAAGCTGACCTGATAAATTTGACCAGCTTTGTCTCGGGAATCTTTTTGTTCTTCGTGATCGTGCGCTGTCCATTCATAAAGGGCACCAGCACCTCGGGTATCTGTATGGAGTCGGTGCTCTGATACGACTCAACCAGAGCGATCAGCAGGCGGGGAATGGCCGTTGCGGTGCCATTGAGGGTATGGGTATGGACAAGCGCTGCATCGCGGGCACGATTGTACTTGACATTTAGGCGCTTGGCCTGGTAATCTGTGCAGTTGCTGCAGCTGGAAATTTCGCCCCACATTTGGCGGCCCGGCAGCCAGGCTTCTATGTCATATTTCTGATACGCGGGCGCGCCCAGTTCACAGGGCGGCATATCGAGCAGTCGAAAATTGATGCCCAGCTGCTTGAAAAGATCTATTTCAATGTTCTTGAACTCTTCGAGCATTGGCTCAGACTGTTCGGGCGTGGCAATGGCAAACATTTCCACCTTGGTGAACTGATGCACCCGATAAATGCCCTTCTCCTCGTGCAGACCCGACGTCTCGGCACGATAGCAACGACTCACGGCGGCCACTTTTACTGGCAGCTCCCATTCCATTAGCTGCCTGTTGGCAAAGTAGCCGGCGAGCGCCATTTCGGATGTGCCCGAAAGGCATTCGCCCGTGTCCAGTTTGTAGACCTGTGTGCGCTCGCCCTCGGTGCGCATGCCGCAGCTCTCGATGATCTCCCTGGGCAGTATGTCGGGCACAGAGATTAGCTTAAAGCCATGCCGGGTAAGCGACCGCAGCGCATACTGTATAATGGCCTGCTCCAGCATGGCCAGCTGACCCGTTAAGTAGTAGCTCTTGTGTCCCGTGTAGTTGCCCAGGTGTTCCATGCGATACAGACTCAATGCACGCGCCAGCTCCGAAAACTCCTTGGCGCCTTGTTGCGGCAGCACACGATGCTTATAGTTGGCCAACTCCAACGGCTGATTGTCGTAGGCAAGCAGACGCGGATGCGTGGAATTCGGCAGCTCCTGTAGCTCAGCCGCCAGCTGCTGGCGTATCACATCCTGTGTCTGCCCGCCCTGCCGCAGTGCCTCCACCAGCTGGCGTATGCGTGGCACATTGTTCTTGTGCTGTCGCATTTGCACATTCTGCTCCAGCTCGTCCAGCTGTGCACTGGTTAGCGCCGGTTCGTCAGCTGCGTCATGTGCCTGCGTTGTTGTTGTTGTTGTGCTTGTCATTGACCGCAGCGTTGGGCTCTGCCGGCACCGCAGCAGCAGCTTGCGCACATTTGTCAGCAGCTTCATATCAATTCAATTGATGATTTTTTCTATTAATTCAGCACGTTGAATGGTTTTAATTACTTCGAGGCGCACACAGCACGCACTTTCCAACGTCTTGAGATGCTCAATTAACAAAATTAAACACAGTTTATTGTGCAATACGATTGTTTGAGTGCGGCGATATGGCAGCACCATTTTGCACAGTGCTGCCAGTTAGCCGATTCAATCGTGACGTCACAATGTTTTTGTTTAAAGGTGCAAGCGCCAAGCTTATCTCAGATATAGCAAAAAGCCAATTTATATATTTATTAACAGAATGCAAACACGTTTAGCTAATAATCCCCCCCACTGCAGATAACACAATAGCACATGTTGCTGTTCCGCAGTTCAGCATGCATTTATCTGAATTGAGGCGCGTTTAGATTGCAGTTCAACAGGCTGGCAACTGGCGCGCACAATAACAGCAATTGAATGGGGGAACACACACAGTCACACACACACATGTATATCTATGGCATATCTTAATGTGACCTGGGCTTGTCAAAGTTATGTTCAATTTACCCGCATTGATGTCTGCTCGTTTACTTTATCTTAGAAATAAATAAATTCGGTAGTTCTATAAAAATACATAAATGTGGGTCAAGTAATTAAAGAGAAATATCAAAGCATACAAATATGGGAGGGAAATTTGAATTTCTAGAATTTGGTATTTTATAAAATCGAAAACTGTTTAGAGCTTGCGATTCTAATTGGGAATGTGTCGCGATTCTTATTAGAATGTGACATTGGTTTTATTTTCTATAATGAGCATTCCCCCGATACTAATTCATCATTTTGAATGTATTAAAGTCGGAAATTGATAAGGCACGTGAGGCCATTTATTGTAGCCCCTTTGAAAATTGATTAATTTAATAAACGTTAGCAAATATAGAACAGCTTAATATCAATTTGCTCAATTGCGTTGATTTAATTGAATTACTATTGATAGAGACGTCCATAAATAGGCATTGTTCCCGGTCATGACCCTTAAGCAGCACAATAGTCGAACAATAGGATCCAACCGGATGCACATCACGACTATACAAATTCCAGATATATATAACTTATATATTTATAATGGCATCTCATATATTTTCCTTGTTTTGGCAGCGGTGCAACGCACTCGCATTTGGTCATCTGTGATGAGAGCGGCGAGTCTGTGGGCACGGCCAGTGGGCTGGGGACAAATCATTGGGGCATCGGCATACCGACATGTGCACGCCGCATTGCCGACATGGTGGAGCGTTGCAAGGATGAGGCCAAGATACCAAAGGACACACCACTGACGAGCCTGGGCCTGAGTTTAAGCGGCTGTGAGCAGGTGGCGTATGGCGAATCCAACTGACATTCCCGTCCATGTTTTAATCTGTCTGCTTAACTAGGAGGCTACCAATCGTGAGCTGGAGCAGGAGCTGCGCAGCACATATCCCAAACTGGCCGAGAGCTATGCCGTCTCGAGCGATACCATGGGCAGCATGTTTACCGCCTCCTCCATCGGCGGCATGGTGCTCATCTCCGGCACGGGCTCCAATTGCCTGCTGCGCAATCCGGACGGCAGCACGGCCAACTGCGGCGGCTGGGGTCATTTTCTCGGGGACGAGGGCAGCGGTGAGTGCCAGGCAATGTTGTCTTTCCCACAAAGCCAATTGTTATCAATAAACACGACCCAGTTTGCGATTGGGATTTGCTGATAGCATTTGATGGACGGCTAATCATAGCTTCATGGGCGAACGTATGAGTAATTGGCATTTAATTGTTTTCCAGCTTGGTACATATCATATCGGGCCATCAAGCTGGTCTTCGACGACATGGATAACCTGGAGAAGTCGCCGCAGCCCATCGAGAAGACCTGGGCGCTCATCCGCGAGCATTTTAGCATAGAGACACGCTACGATATGCTGCCGCATTGCTATGCCAAATTCGACAAGCCCTTCTTTGCCAATCTGTGCAAGAAGCTCGCCCAGAATGCGGAAGCCGGCGACAAGCTGGCCCTGTCGCTCTTCCATGAGGCCGGTGTGCTGTTGGCGCGCATGATTAAATCGCTGCTGCCCAAGGTGCACAGGGATCTGGTCAAGTCCGGCGATCTGAGCGTCGTCTGTGTGGGCTCTGTGTGGAGCAGCTGGAACCTGCTGCAGGAGGCTTTCATCAAGGAGATCTCGAAGATGCACATCGACTACAATCTCAAGCTGGTGCGCATCACCAAGAGCAGTGCCTACGGCGCCTGCTACCTGGGCGCCGACAGTGCCAAATTCGATTTGCCGCGCAACTATGCCGATAACTTTACGGTTCTGCACATCCATCCGGGCGGCAGTCCGCCAAAAAACGGGCTACCAATTAAAGCCTGCGACTGTTAGCGTAACATAATTGTATTA
Organism: Drosophila novamexicana; assembly: GCF_003285875.2. Classification (NCBI taxonomy): domain Eukaryota; kingdom Metazoa; phylum Arthropoda; class Insecta; order Diptera; family Drosophilidae; genus Drosophila; species Drosophila novamexicana. The sequence continues at coordinate 391,492 of NW_020824827.1, read as the reverse complement.
CTCCAGGCATTCCAAAACTGTTCAGTGAATAAAACAAACATATATACAAATCAAAAATGTTGTGGGCTCAGCTTTTTCTAGGTAGAAAGAAATGATTGATTAATAAATTATAAAATACAGACATATATATAATGTAGATAGACAATTATATTCCTCGAGCCAGATAAAAACCCAGCTTATAAGGGTTTTGTTAGAAATACGTATGAAAATTTTATTCGATAAAGTTCATTGTATTAGATTTATGTTTATATATATATATAACGTATATATAGTCAATTCTGTTACATATGGAAATATGCTCGGGCATATAAATAATTTAATTTATATGCGCGCTGGCTAATTGGCTGTTTTACTTGTTATTTAATACTCTTTCGTTTTTCTTTATTTTTTAAAAACTGTTTTGTAGCGTTTAAAGCCAATTTATTCATTGCCCATTTGTCAATTCTTTGGCTAATTTGATTCTCGCATAATTAATGGTTTTTTCTCGTTTCTATTTTAGTAATTAACTGAGCTGCACATTAGAAAAATTGTAGCGTGGAATTTTGTTAAATCTATAAATCTAGAGCAGCGTATAATTTGCATAATTCAATATACATAATGTGTAGAGTATATACCACAAAAAAAGGGTGATAATAAACAATTGTAATAAAATCGAATGTATATATCTCTGGCACTGGCACATACTTGGTTTTGATTTGCAAAACTTAGCGTACATGCCCGCATATTGTGTGAGTAGCTTGTAATTCGGATTAAATATTAACGTAAGTGCCTACGATTAGCTTAAATGCAAGACATCATGAGATGCTCAATTGTTCATGCTTTGCCGCAGCTTTTGTGGATCCTGATAGTGCGACGACGAGGATATGACCGAGGGATGCTGTGGCGGCGGAAAGCAGCGCACATGCTCCACATTTGAGCCCTCGCCGTCGCCGCCCTTCAGATATTTGTTAAGTATTGAAAAGATTTGTGAGTTTAATACTTGAAAGCGTCTGATGCGATCCACCATGCGCTTCAGTTGCTGCAGAAAGAAGTGAAATTATTATGAATTTGATTTTGATTTGAGTTGTGGCTGGCGCTACTTACAATGCCCTTCACATCCTCATCCTTGCCGTCGACGCGCTGCACGCGCAGGATGTGATAGCAAAAGTCGAGTGCCTCAAAGCGTCGCTGCTGGCCAAGCAGCACAATCATGACGCAGCCAGCCCAGTTGAGGCCCTCGCCGAACAGCTCCTCGATGGTGTACTCGGTGCCGCGCACGGGTATACAATAGACGAACTGTAGCGCGGACCACAGCCGATGAAATTCTGAGCACTCATCCACGTGTATGATGCCATTAGCAGGCGGTGGCCCACACCAGACGGGATCATCCAAATAGCTCTTGACCCGATTCAATATTACCTCAAATATGCTCAGGCCGCAACAAAGACGCTCGCGTGTCAGCAGATCTCCTTCTCGTGCTATCATCGCTTGCTGTGGTTAAAGATTATAGAAATATAAGTTTATAAGAGGAACTAACATACGACTACATACTAAGACTAACTACTTGCTAAATTGCTTAGAATAGAAGACTTTATACGAGGAAGGGACTACTCCGCGCAGAATACCCTGTAATGCTTGTTATCATCATCAGAGTGGTTATGAATGTGTTTTACACCAAGCATGCTTGGTTCTACGACTAATGAAGCCAGATTAATCATCCGAAGTATGATGGTAACCGTACACGAGGATTGCAATTTAAACTTCGAAGTGCAAACAACAAGAATTGTTTTTATACGGAGTCAATTCTGTCATGATGAGTAGAATATTGTGGTGACCAGATAGATTGAGCCATACTTAAGTATAGGTCGTATGGAAGGATAATTGTCGTGTACGGATCGTCAAATTCCTGCGACCATCGCTTGATGAAACTCAAAACAATTCTGGACTGTCCACGATCTTAACATGAGAGTCGAGTCCTTGATACCTAGATCCTTAACCTTATTACAAGTACTATTGACATGCTCGAGCTGTAAGCTGTCAAGGATGTGAGAAACCAATTGAGGAGGGCTTCTATAGGTTACATTTCGATTAAGGGCTTCTAACTTCCCAATTCTCTTATTATTACACCACTTGGTATTAGCTTAATAAACTAAAGGTAAAATTCAGCAGCCCATTATTACGTTATGGGCTGTGAGCTAATCAGTCAGCTAATTAATTAATTAAACAATCTGTTGATTGATTCACCAGCTATTTACCTTGGCTGTGCCAATTTTCTCCACATTGGAAACGATTTGTAGATTTGCAAATTGAGCCTCCAGACGTTTCTGCTTGGCCTCTGGTTTTTCATTCTCTGTAAACATATATATATTATCATAAATATTAAATTATGTCAAAGCGATCTATTCAGCCGCACCTTTGCAGAATGGGCGCGGAAAGATGTTTTGGAAGAGCGCCGCATGCAGCAGATCACAGACCTCCTCCTGCGAGAGGGCCTGCTCGATGAGCAGGCAAAAGATGATGCAGTTGCCAAACTCTCTGAACGATTGAAATAGCTCCGTTTTGGTATCCGGATATTGCACAATGTCCGTTAGATGCGCCTGGTAATAGCTGAGCACGCCGGGCGAACCATATTCGCAGCGTGGCAATTTGCAAGATTTGGGCATGGCAATCATCAGAGTTTTGGTGAACTGCAGCAACGAGCCCTGTATGAGAGGCTTGACAATGTCCTTCAGTATAATGTCCATGACTACAGCGATGCCCTGATAGCCCAGCAGCCGGCACATGGCATGAAAATGCGGTGCACCCACAAAGCCAGTATACTGGCCAAACTGTGTGGAGTATGCAGCATTCAGCTGCTTTGAGCCCCAGAGATAATAATGCGACATCTGCGACGGTTTCTCACGCTGTATGGCCTGTGAGGACGACAAATTGACCTTGGTGCGAATAAAGCTGCAAAAAACAAGGATGGGTTAGATAATTCGAACTGTGTTAAGAGGTAGAGCCCTGCATTGGTTGATTTATTTACATCAATCTCGGATATTCAATCGAACAGAGTTCGACTTGCTTTAGTCAGCAACATGTTCGATGTGAGACAATACACGCTCGAACATAGGCTATAGAGTCGAGTTTGAAGCGTGCTCGATCAGCTCGAGCTTACTTTTTAAATCGAACCAATTTTTTTAGTGGAGTTGATCGATTCATATACTGTCTGAATATCTAACAGGTCGAGTCGATAAAAGTTCAGTCTAGTTTGAGTACTTGAAAGGCGCTTCGGTTGGTTCGATGCAGAGCTCTAATTAAGCAGCTTACCGATTTGTGGCCGCATTATAGCAGTAGTTAACCAGAAAATCGTAATTCAATTCGACGAAAACATGCAGTGTGATCCGACCATAGGGCGCCAGCACATTATGATTAGCCTCCTTAACCATGCCATCAAAGTTGTCCAATGCCAAATACTTGCTGAGCATTTTGTGACAAATGCGATTGGCTTCCAAAAGCCCCTCAAGTTCCTGCGCAAACAAAAAATACACCAAAGTTGAGCTTTGTGGTTGGGTTTGTGGCCAATCTTCGGCTTACCACAATGCCTGTGATGTCGTTGCCCTCAAAGCGGCTGATGGCCAATTCGATGCTCTTGTGCATGTTTGCATTGATGCGTTGTGTAATCAGTTTGTTCAGGTCGATAGAACGGCCTGGAAAGCAAGCAAATGCAGTCAAGTCGTAACTAGAGTTGGGAGTTTCCATCTGACTTACCCAAGAGCTGCACATGGCGTTGCTTAAGCAGCGTTTCGTAGCGATTATTGCGTGGATATGATTGGAAATTGAAGCCAAGCACCTCGCACTCCAGGCGAAAACGTTTATCCAAGAAAATGCTGCAAGGAAACCAGGACAATATCTTAATTAAATAAGTCCGACTAGCAAATACCCTGCGCTTAGTTCCCAATTTAATGAACAACTCTAGATCCAAGATCTTTAAATGCTTAGAGATATGCTCAAAGGACATAGTCTAACCATCTATATTTATCGATTTCTGAGTAGCTTGATGAAAGGATAAAATTGATCTGAAATAATCCAAATTTATAGTCTATAGTCTGCAGACAGACAGACAAGTCTATATTGACTTTCAGATATACTCCCATTCTACATATCTACATTCTATGGGAATATGTTCCAAAATAAAGCTTGGTGTCCATCTGAGGATCCAAAATTGTACTCACCTGCCTGCCAGCTGCTTGTAGTGGGCGAATATCTGTTCGCTTAGCTTATAGACAAACTGATCGAAGCATAAATTGACCTCGGCCTCCACTTCGTCGTAGAGGAATTGCTTACGGAAGACAGTCAGCGCATAGTGTGCCGAATCGTTGTACAAATCCAAGGGATACAAAACGAATCTGCAATAAAAATAGTTGTTATTTATCTCAATTGATTAGTTTGAATCGGAAACCTACTCCATCATGGATGGCTCCTTGGTCTGGAGTATGTGATCAGTTAATATCCAAGGCATAGACATTTCAATGGGGAACTGTATGCGTTTTTCCATGGTAATCAAATCCTTGCATTCCTCGTTGTGCTGATGCCGCACCAGGCACTTGTTCACTTTGCGGCCCATGGTCATTTCCAGATAGAACTCGCGATACCATAGCTGGGATAGATCGCAGCACTTTTGCAGCGTGTCACTCAAATTGAGCAGGTAGCTCCAATAGAAGGATGTCTTGTGGAACGTATCGATCTGCATGAGGCAGTTGCCATCGATGTCCTTTCGCAACGTCCGCTTGCCGCCACTCTTGTCGGCAATCAGGGACTCCAGCATGGTGCGGACCATGTACAGCTGCGTGGATGAGGGGCCCACATTCAGGCGGGGAACATGTATGCGAAAGCCACCATCGGGATCTTTCTTGCCCTTGGACACCGGATCATCGGTGGGCTCAAAGCCCTTCTGCCAATCGGCCGAGGTTTCACGTACAGACATAATGATGCTGCGTATCAAATCCTTCTTGTTCTTGACCGCTTTGCGGAGCGGTTCGCGTAGTGTTAGCTGCACAAAGTCCTGCAGCTCGGAGTAGATATTGCGTCTTATTGCCTCACACAAAACCGTCTCGATGCGTGCCATTAGCACCTGAAGACCCTTGATCATGGCAATTACCTCGATCAGTGCGAACTTCTCCTCGGATGTGTAATTGTAGCGAGTGGCGCGCTCATATTCCTCCGCCTCCACGGGGCAATCCTTGTTCTGATGATGGTCTGTTGGATGCAGTAGCTTCCACGAGTACAGCTCGGTGACCACGCTGGTCCACTCGGAGAGCAGCTGCAGACCGCGCAGTGCAAGATCTGCGGTGATGCGATTCTCAGCATCCGAAGGATTCTCCTTGACGGTGGTGGTCACCTCGTTGGTGTAGCGTGCCAGCTCGGATATATACTTCACATGATCCTCGCGTATCTGCGGCAAATGCACCATCAAGTCCGCCTGTGGGCTGATGGCATTTGAGCTGGACAACGGCCATTTGCTGGAATCAAAGTGCTTGCTGCGTTTTATATAGTTAAACGGAGCAATTTGCATATCTCCAAAGAGCGGCACCACCTCCAGGTTCTTGAAGATACGATCAATGCGATCTAGACGTATCTTTTTCTTCTGATCCAGCTTGTTGATGTTGCACGCATCGCTGTCCATGAGAAACAGACCAAAGCCCATGACTTTGACCAGCATGTGCTTCTCTTCGGGCGTCAAATACATTTTCGTTTCAAACATGTGCACACAGATATTGACCACATCGGACAGTAGATCCTCGTAGCCCACGATCTTCTCCAGCGTATCCTTGACGGTGTCACGTATTTTGTTTTGGGTGGCCAAGAACATTGATAGATTCTGGGACTCCTGCAGTGTGTGCGAATCGGACATCACTTTCAGGAACTGCGCAGCACGTCGATAGGTCGAATAATCGTTCTTTACGCTCGACTTCATGTTCTTCAGCTCGTCGAGCACGGCAAACATGTTGATGAATTTGCCCAGCGTCAGCAGATATGCCTCCGATACGAAATCCTTGCGTTTCTCTGCATGACACAGACGTTTCACCTCGCCCGAAAAGGCCTCAATTGCCTTGCGTTGAAAGTACATGAAATTAAGTAATTTATTCACTTCCGGCGCCAGCACCTCCACGGTCTTCTCATAGATTTCCACGCGATTGGGCTGCTCATTGGATTTGGGCTGCGGTATGGCGCGGGAGCAGCAGCGCCAGGTGTATAGCATCACGGCATGCTTCTGTCCCTCGTCAAGTAAAACATTCTGCGGGGCAGGAAAAGCATATTAAAAACAGTTACCTAATTGGTATTTTTGGCCTTACCAAATTTGCGTGCGTGGTCGCCTCCTCGATGTACTTGGCAATGCCCGTAACAAATCCATTGCGATCCTCAAAGTTTGTATCAAAATTTGCCTTGTAGATAATTGAACAGGGCTGGGCCTCAATGCAGGGCTGCTCGTCGGGCAGCGGTATCTCGTCCAGCACCTCCACATTGGACAGGGCATCGGCAAGTGTTATCTTTTCGGTCATGTTGCTTTATTTGTCATCACTCTAACTAACGACAACGGAAGTGCAGATAAATATCGCACTCAAAGGCGGGGCTGCAGGCGCTGCGTTTCTCAGACACAAGATTTTCTCAACACAAATACACAAACACAGTTCTTTTTTTGTGTCAATCACAGCGACGCGCGTGCACGCAGCGTTGCACTCAGCGCAATGTATGTGAATGCCACTTTTAAATTATCGATAGACCTCGGGCATTCATCGTTGGCGCCGGAATGCCTTTACAGTCTTTTCCAGCACTGCAATTAGCCGGCGTCAGTCGTTTGTTCCAGAGCATTTGCTGTCGTGCACGTTTTTTCCATTCATTTCTGTGCTAAATAAATTAAAAGCTGCAATATGTCGATGTTTTGGGGTAAGTAGTTTTATATTATTTAATTATTATATGCGAGCTATCATACCCATGCCAAGCGTGCGCTCAGCCGGCTTGTGATCTTCATTTTTTATCACCACGTGCTTGCGCCCGCTGCAGCGTGGGAATTTTCCGGGTCCGATGTAATATACGCAATTTCGTTTTGATTTCTTGCAGGATTAAGTATGAAGCCTAACCGCAAATACACGCAAACCATTGTGAAGTCCTTCCATATTTCGGGTGTTGCGCTCGATGAGGGCGAGTCCGCCAAACTTTACATTACGGCCGACAAGACTAAGTTCATTGTGGCGACTTTGTCCAAAAGCGTGCCACAAATGGCGCTTGATTTGAACTTCTGCAAGGGCGACAAGATCATGTTCCAAACAACTGGTAAGTCACACATATTTATACTCTCTGACACACAGCTGAACACATGTACATTTGCAGGAGATGCTCTGGTTTCCTTGATTGGCTACCTTCACGATGCTGAGGAATCGGACGATGAGTTCGAGGACGCAGAATATGAGAATGTTGTCAATGCTTTGAAGCAAGAAAAGGGCATTGGCGGCAACGACAGTGATTCGGACAATGATGGCAGCGAAGAGGCTGAGGAAGAGGACGATGATGAGGACGAGGATGTGGATGACAGTAAATTAGCTGCTGAATACTCTTCATTCCTAGAGGATGAATCTGGTGAAGAGGAGGACGACGAAGATGAGGAGGAGGATGACTCTGAGGATGAGGAGGAGGAAGAAGATGCACCCAAGGCCAAAAAAGCCAAAGTCAATGAAGCCGCAAAGAAATCACCCAAGGAACAGAATGGTGTGGCCAAAAAGGAGGGTAAGCAGCAGCAGCAACAGCAGCAGCAGCAGCAGAAGTCGAAGAAGGACAAGAAAGCAGCTACCGCCGCTCCTGAGGCTAAGAAAGAGCAGCCCAAGGCAAAGGATGCCAAGCAAGCTGCCGGTGAACGCACAATAGTTGGTGGCGTTAAAGTACAGGATTTGCAGAACGGCAACGGACCCGAGGCCAAGCAGGGCAAGCGCGTTTCCGTCTACTATATTGGACGCCTCAAGTCCAACAACAAGACCTTTGACAGCATGCAGAAGGGCAACGGCTTCAAGTTCGCCTTGGGCGCCGGCGAGGTCATCAAGGGCTGGGATGTCGGTGTCGTTGGCATGAAGGTGGGCGGCAAGCGTCGCATCACTTGCCCCGCCCACATGGCCTATGGCACGCGCGGCCATCCGCCGACCATTCCGCCAAACTCCACGCTGGTTTTCGATGTTGAGTTGAAGGCCGTGCACTAAACGCGACTTCAACAATTAGGCAACTAAATATAGGCATTAGGTTTTACGAATGATAACCAAACTACAAACAGCAACAGCAGATCGTTCAGTTATGAACGAGGAGATATAGTACGCGGAAATATCACAGCGAATTGTGCGCATTTTTTGTTTCATTAATATATAACTATCATACACTCTTTATTTGCAAAACGTTGATTTAAAATAAAACAGATTTATAGGATAAAAAACGGGCTGTCTTTTATTTTCTAAACAATTGGCTCAAACAGGCTTTGCGGATTCGTTTGTGGCCGCGGCTGCCGGCAAGCCCACGTCCAGCAGGGGCTCAGCTGGCAGTTTCCAATGCTCGAGCACGTAGGGTAAACGTTCGCTGGGATCGGTGCTCCAGTGATGTATGCGACATCTGAGCTTGGCCTGCTCCAGTTTATTGATCGTTATGGTGCAGCAGAACTCTTTGTTCTCCTTTCTGAGATCGGGTCCCTCGATACGCTCCTTGGGCAGCGTTATGCACTCCTCCTTGCAATGGAAGCCCGCCTTGCGTAGGGAGGCTTTGATGTGCCACGGCTCCAGCACCCAGGGCTCATCCTTGTTCATGATCACTGCCAGCACAATGGACTCCAGCATGTTGACGGTGCGCTGGGCATACGCTGAGCTGTGCTGCACCGACGACTTTTCCGCCTCCGTTTTCGCATACTTGGCCATGTTCTCCGGCGTTTTGTACGTAGCCAGGCCTGGCAGCAGCAATTTGTTGTAGACGAAATGCGGCTTCATCGAGACGACGTCGCCCTTGTCGCCAACGCCCTCGACAAAGGTCTTCAGCACCACCTCCAAGTTGGGTCGCTTCTTGACGAGCGTGTCCTCCACCAGCTCATAGATAAAGTGCTTGGCCCGCATCCGTCGCGGTTTCTCATTGGTCTTGTGTAACAGCGGTTCATATTTGCGCTTCAGCACGAACGTGGTCTGTTCGGGTGGATGGAAGCTGCTGTTAATTGACTTAAAGGTAACTCTATAAGGCGAGCACAACTTACCCGCACTTGTTGCTGCAGACTGGTTGCGCTTTTAAGCAAATTTAATTGTGTGACACAGATGTTTTTCAACATTTTATCCCGGTAAATTAACTTTTACAATATTGCACTATCCCAATCGATATATTCAATCGATAGTTGACTTTAACAGCAGCATAACATTTGACGCATGTTTACGCAAAAAGGAGCGTGTTAGCAATTTATCGATAACAACTGCATGCACGATAATTAATTTGGCGCGAACTATTCGTGTGTAACATATATTACATATTTCGCATATTTTAATAATCAATCGGTTTTAACCAGCTTGTACAAAAGTGTAACGATCTTATGCTTTAATCGTGCTCTCAATCCATTCAATGTACGAGGACACAAGTGTGTAAACGCCCGGCCAACCAGAAAGGCCGCATGGGGTCGGCCCGTAGGACACAACGCCGGTGAGATAGTAATTGCCGTAGCCCTCATTGAAGTCCTCCATTACTGAGATAAAGGAATCAAAGGTTAAATCACAGAGCTTGTGGAATATTAAGGATGTAATTACTCAAAGGTCCGCCGGAGTCGCCGCGGCACGAATCGATGCCTTCCACGCCGCCGGCGCAGATCTGGCTGGAGGTCACGGTGCGCCGCTGTGTCTGATAACGGCGATTGCATTCCGCCGTGGCCACCGATTCTAGTTCGGCCTTTTTCTTCACGTTCGATGTGGAATTGGTCTCCGTGCGTCCCCAGCCGGCGACAATCATTTTACGGCCCAGGAAAATGGTATTCTGGTGCTCCAGCTTGATGGGCAGGCAAACGGGCGAAATGAAATCCGTAAAGGCGATTTGCCGTATTAGACGCAGCAGCGCAATGTCGTGCAGCTGATCCCGTGCATTGCCCGGATATTGGGGATGCGGTATTATCTCAGAGACACCCACATCCACATACGGATCATTGCAGTCCGTCTTGCCGCTTCGCTCCGTGGTGCAGTCCGGATTCATGGTCGTGTCCCATTCGCCCAGACGCACGCCCGTCAGCCGCCAATTGTCCGGTATCGCAGACACACAATGCGCCGCCGTCAGCACATAACGATTGTTGATCAGCGAACCGCCGCAATGGTGTCCAATCACGTTGCCCGCTAAAGATCCCGTTTATTAAGGCGTCGCTCATGTGGAAACATTTGTGGACTCACGTTTCGTATACTCGATGAGCGCCATCCAGGGGAAATCCTTCTTGCCGGTATCCACGCCGCCCACAATCCGATCGCCAAAGTTGTCGCCACAGTTCGGCACTTGCGGCAGCAAATTTGAGCGCCTTGTGGGCGTGGTGGGCGTGGTCGGCTGTGGCTGCGGTTGAGGCTGGGGCTGCGGTTTGGGCGCAGGCTGGCCCCACACTGGCTGCTGGCTAAGTCTACGGCTGTTGGCGCAGCAAATCTGTAAGTGCGTTATTTTTCCATTAATATCTTTAGCTTATGTACAGTGAAAACTCTGCTAACGAACAGCTGCTTAGGCTGGGCTCAAAATCTTTTTGCTTATGTTCTCAGCTTCAAAAAATAGCTGAATCTAATTTTAAAAATAGCTAAAGATAGCTGAATAATAGCTTTCTGGCTAAAAATAGCTTAATTTGTTTGAAATTTCCCGCTGAGGAACTATGGTGAAAGCTTTGTATATATAGTTGAGGTAGCAGCTAGTTCCCTTTCTTGGATCTATTAATCGCAAAATGTCTCAAAATTGAGCTTAGAACAGAATTGAGGAGATAACTGTAACTTTTGACAATTATCGATACTTTGATTGGCGATAGACACTATCGGATAGATAGATTCTATCAGAAATCGAAGTATCGAAGCAGTTTTGAATTTTGTGCAGATAACTGTAACTATTGACAATTTTATATACTTAGATTCCCGCTAGAATCAGAGAAAAGATTTGAACTCTATTTTTTAGATATACCATTAATAGAGATTTTCGTGTAGGAATTTTCGATGCATTTCCTTACCCCCCGCTTACACTGTTAAGCAGACTACAGCAGGACATAAAAAAAACTCTTCTAAAGTTTTTCGCTCTCTCTATATATAAGACTACAGCAGGACATACAAAAACTCTTCTAAAGTTACTCGCTCTCTCTATATATAAGAGTACTCACCAGCACCTGACCATTCCGATAGCCGCATTGGCTGTTCTGCAGCAGAGCGCGATTGGCTGCAGATATGGTGCGCTTTTGGACCAGCTCAAAGAGATAGTTGCATTCTGTGAGATGGATGCATGTGCCACTTTGATCCGTTGGCGTTGTACAATAACCAAAAATTTCTGTAAAAATATACATATATAGATTAATATCAAAACAAGAAGACAACGTCGTTGGCGTAAGAAAAAGCCCCACGATTAATGTTTTTTAATTAACGAAACGCTTCAGAGATTCCACTGGGTCGAGTTCAAGCTGATAACCAGTTGTGTTGTTGTTGTTCTCGTCGTTGTTGTTGTTGTTGGTTTTTTTCTTTGAAAGCAACTCTCTGACTCAATGCTGGGATTCTTTCCAACAATTTTGTTGACTCAGCTAACCTTGTGAGTAGCTGTGATATATGCCTTGCAGCAAAATCAAACCCAGCAGGATTTTCATTTCGTTTTTAGAGAATTTCAATAAAGAACTGAATATTTTTCTTTGAAAATTGTTGAAATTAAGCGTTGCAGCGTACGCCTGAAGCCGCCAGTTCAAATAAGACTGAGAGCGGCTTCTAAATATCAGTTCGATTCTACTCCAGCATGTGGGTAGAATGGCGATGCCAGAGGGAGAGAGAGAGAGCGAGAGCAAGAGAGAGTTAGGGAGAGCAGCTCAGGCACTTATCCGAGCTTATCAGGCAGCGTGGCTCTCTGCATACGATTAATTTTATAAGTAAATAATTTATAAGAAATGCGTATAAGACGTTCGGCGCATCTTGGCTGTATGTGTGCAGCTTCTTCTGATTCTTACTCTCTGCATACGATTAATTGTATAAGTAAATATGCGTATAAGACGCTCGGCGCGTCTTGGCTGTATGTGTGCAGCTTCTTCTGATTCATACTCATATTTGCTTTGTGCCATCTTTAGCCTCATCAATGCAATTTTTTTGCTTGAATGGCGCGTTGATTTCTCTTCTACTTGAGCTTGACAGTTCTTGGCCCGTTTTAATAGCCACAGCCACTCGAAAGTGCTTGCGGCTGCTGCAGCAGACAACTCGATTGAGCGAAAACTGAAGTTTACTTCTTCTTATATTTTTTTTGCCCCATTCTTTGTTCCCTCCTTTATTTTCTATATATGGGCAAATAAACGTGCACAATGCGTATTTATGTTCAATTCGTATTTGTGCACAGCGCATAAGATATCGATATACTTATGTTAATTAAATGCCGTTGTTTAAGTGTGCACTTAATCAAGCAGCCAGTGTTGTCAGGCATCGCTTTTTTTCCGTCAAACTGTACTTTTGACGGGCAGCGGCAATATTGTCTGCTTTAAAACGTGTTTAGTTTTTTCCACCGAAGGAATTTTCAGGGTTAACATTAGGACTAAAAAGTTTTGAAATTTAAAAAAATATATGTAGCTTTTTCTTTTGAACTGACATCGACTCGGTTAGCTTTTTTACTTGCTTGTAACGAGCAACACTATCAAGTAAAATATATATAGACGAGTGTGTGCACACCCCCTGAAATTATAGTTTATAAGCCACAAACAGATTAACTACAATTATGATAACGTGTGTATTTAAGCAAAATTCCTTTACAAATTAAAAGCGAGCTAATATTAATAATGATTTTCAATGTGAAAAACCTTGATCTCTTATTTACAAAAATTGCTACTTATATTAAAAATTTAACACCAACTATGGACATTTAAAAGTGGATGTTCCAAACATGCTAAAAATGTTAAAGAAAACTTTACACAGAATCACAATTTAAATGTGGTTGTTTCTTAAATTAAATATCAATACTTAAGAGACATATCTTTGTTTTTTGGGCATAATTTATACCCATGCTGTCAATCAGTCTGTCAATCAGCCAAATTTAGTATGCACACACTGTGTATGGAACACTTTATGCCTTAGTCTCGCATTAAAAGCAACGAAGCTTTCACATGTTTAATTAAGATTCGAACCCGGAACCTTGTTGTTTATTGACACTTTTGTGGAAATTTGTATATGAGCAATACATAAGCTTAGTTTTTAGCACAGATTAGCTTAGACAGAGCTCGTTGCTGTTGGCTTTTCCCTACCGGCACGGGCATTACCTGGGCAAAGAAAAGCCCAAAAACCCGGCTACTTAATGCTATTGGCTGACCAGGCGAATTTAATATGTCCAGGGTTGGCGAGAGGGGAGAGAGGGGGTGTGTGTGAGTGCTAAGATGTGAGTGCAAATGAATGCGAAAAGTAAGATGAATGATTTCAATTTGTTACAAGTGCTTTTAACTTTAGATCCTGACCCGGGCAGCAGCCACGTCGGCAACATCTTGTACTCACGTATGTCCAGGCATGTCTGCCATGTGTGTGCGAGTGTGCGAGTGTGTGCGTGTGTTGGGGGTGTGTGTTTATTTAGTGGCGGTTAGTTTGCTGATTTAATGCGGTTGGGCACTTGAGGAAAGAGTGGACGTCGTCAATTTTACCATTTCATTTGACAATGCATTTCATTAGGGGCCTTCCCCCCCGCCAACGCTGGCTCGGGTAATTCCTATTACATTAAAGTGGAACTTTAGCCAGAATACACAAACGCACAAGCTGAGTTTGTTTTTGGCTAATAAACACGACTCTTTACACTTGGCTGCAGGCAAAGTGCGGGAAATACCTGGTACGTTTGTATAATTAAAAGCATTCGCTGCATTATTCATAAGCAGGATTCGCAATAAAAGTGGATAAAATAAACTAAGCCGAAAAAGGAACGAGAAAAAACGGGCTATCTTTGGCAAGCCGAGGATTTAATACACTTTCAGACACAAATAAATAGTTAATGTCGAGTATGGTTAAGATATCTTAAAAAAGGTTTTCATATAAGAACTAACTTTTCGATCGATCGTTCATATGGCAGCTATATGATATAGTGGTCCGATGTTGATAGGACTTTGCAAATATATGGCGAGTACAGTAAAACCAATAAATGTCGAATTTGGTCAAGATATCTTAATAAACAAAAAAGTTTCTCGTATAAGAACCTACTTTTCGATCGATCGTTCCTATGGCAGCTATATGTTATAGTAGTCCGATGTTGATCGGATTTCACAAATATATGGCGAGTACAGTAAAACCAATAAATATCGAATTTGGTCACGATATCTTAATAAACAAAAAACTTTTTCACACAAGAACCTAGATTTCGACCAATCGTACCTATGGCAAGTATATGATATAGTATTCCGATCCAGCTGGTTCCGACATATTTACTGCGTGCAACAGAAAGAGGCAGAAAGAGGAAAGAGGGCTCGGAGATGTCTCCTTCTATGCGTTACACATTACACGATAAAATTGGAATACCCTCTGCAAGGGTATTAAAAGGCAACCCTGGCTGACAAATGTTCGCGCCATTAGGGCCAAATCGTGGCCGAGATACCCCGGTTCAATATGTATGTTAATGGGTATTGCAGATAAAACTCGCATTAAGTGACAGGCGGAACTAAACGCATTAAAATGTCAACGATGTCAATTTACGAATCAATTGTTCAGAAACATTGCTGAACTTTTTTAATTAAACCAAATATGCCCGAGGTGTGTGCCTGTGTGTGTGTGTGTGAGGCGGCGCACTTGCCGTATTGATTTGTGTTACGTGCAACATCACGCCCCACCCACCTCCCACTCCCCTTCCCCCTATCTCGCCCATCGAATCGAATTCTTTTGCTCTGGCACATTGTTGGCTGGCAAGGCAGTTCCTTAAATTCCAAACACTTTGGCATTTGATCTCTAAACAATGCGGCCTGCTCGCATAATGACAGCATCATGAAATGCCAAACGAAGAGTTTTACCAAATACCAAATACCAATAAAATGGAAAAAAGCCCCAACCCCAACCCCAGCCCCAGTTGCAGCCCCAGCCCTCGTTGCAGCCCCAGCTGAGAGTGCCAAGCATTTCTTTTCGACTTGTTGTTTGGCATTTTTTGCACCCTTTTAGTGAAGATTATGGGATGGTCAAGGAGTAGTGCAATTTAAGATTATAATCAATTCTTGAGCAGTAACAGCCGTGTCAATAGAGTCCTGTCTATACTATAAGATCTGAAGCTGTTTCAATGCAGTTCAAGCTTATTTCATAGATATTGAAATCATGTAGATGGTACATAGGAGGAGAGGAGGAGGAGACATCATCGACTCCATAAGGTATATATATCCTCGATCAGCATCAATAGCCAACTTGATATCGACATGTCTGTCTGTCTGTCTATCCGTCTGTCTGTTTCCATGCGAACTAGTTTCTCAGTTTGAACTAGAGTTGTGTCGTTTAGTTCAGACCAAGTTCGATTAAAATGAACTACTGAACTTATTCAGTGATTAGTGAACTAAATCGGTCATTTAGCTCACTCGTTCAGCTATTCAGTCGGTCATGAACTATATATTCTGTACTCGTTCAGTCGGTCATGAACGTTGTATGCAACTCAGCAGTTCAGTCGTTCCTGAACGATACATTCTTTTGAGATAAAAGATCGCGGGATTTCAATTTCAATTTTGATTTGACTGCATAACTGAACTAAGCGAATAGCTCATGACCGACTGAATAGCTGAGCAGAATTCATCGTTCATGAAGTGAACTAAATCACCGATTTGGTTCACGGCCATATATATATCATTTGTTTCAGTTATGGAAAACTTTTCTATGTCGCTATTAACTATTTAAACTATGCTGCTAAATCTTAACAAGATCGCACTTACATATGTATAAAATAGGAAGAATAGGTCGAAAGAATAGTTTCTATTGGCAAAATGTTCTGTTCTCTAAGATATTTTCATCAAACTGAGCACTTAAGAGCTTCTCTATTCCCACATATGTATACAAATGTCTACAAGGCATTAAACCTATGGGAAGATATTCTTACTTTATTATTTGAGCATATCTTGAGGCTTATGCGATTTAAAGACTACAAATTTTGTATGTAGACTAAAGCTTAAACAGATCCAGAATACTTAACTTTTTTCTTAACACACATTTGCGAGCTTAACTGTGCTTTGAATAGATTTAAATGCAAAATCGTATTCTCATCGAAAAACTATATCATATGGCAGCTATATATAGGAACGATCGTCTTTACTTTTTCCTCGTGCTGTTCTCGGCATATCGAAGGATTTCCCTCTTTACTAACATTTGTATAGGTATACCCCATTGGAAAGATCGGTCAGAAAAAAACATGTTATTCTTTTTCACAAGATCTGCAACAGATTCAAGAATTATGAGCATTACTTTGATGCTTATATATCTGCAATTTCTTATTATAGTTTCTTAGTATAGTTCCAATCGGCAGGACATAGGCTTCTTTGTCTGCAAATACATTCTGTAACTGAACACCTCGATCTGTAAGGGTATTTAATGGGCGACTTGGCATTTGTATGCTTTTTCCTCTTTCCTTTTGATTGAACTCGCACTTTTGTCTCCGTTCCTTTGGGTATTTGCAGGCTGTGCTCCATTTCGAAATTGAGAAAAAGAAACAATGTGTGTATATTTAAAAACTCTTTATTGGAAATGAACTGTTTCTATATTAAAATACAATCCAACAGTAAATACAATACAACATATTCAAATGCAATGCAATATAACGCAGCTCACATACATATACGTATGCATGTGCGTTTTAGTTGATCAGGGTCTAGAACGAGAATCTCTTAAGTAAAGACGACGCTGATAATCGCAACATCTCCGAAATGCCAGAATATATATTTATCTTTTAAGTATAATAAACGCTAGCATGGTAATTATTATTGTTTTTATTAATTTTTATTATGATTTTTCGATTTTCATTTTGAAATTTAATTTTTTTTTGGAACTAGTCTTGGGTTTGCATCTCATTCACGACCATATCTATATATATAGGCTAGATCTGCTGTGATCTGGATTTTTAACTTTGTAAAAGTAAATAACACTTTTTAATTCTCGTTTCGATCTATTGTTCGATTTATATTTATTAAATTGTAAATGGCCCTATATATAGAGTATATATATATATATATATATAACTAATTCTTCTTACGGGGTTTCAAATTAGATTTCGTTCAACTATCGTACTATATATATGTATATATATATGTACATATATTGTATGTATATTGAATCGCAAATTTATGATTGATTAAGGTTTAGAAACTTTAATATATATATTTACTTTTCATTTTATTTGATTTACTTTCTTATTGATTTTCCTCGAAATGAATCGCTTGTGTATATATATTTTTCTTTATTCATTCGTTTACTTGATCATTTCATATATATATATATATATATATGTATGTGTGTATGCAAGTATAGTTCATAAAACGTTTAACAATAATTTCAGTCGGTCGTTTTGGTATGTAAATTATATTATATATATATATTACATAGGCTAAAAATTACTTTTCGCTGCTTTCAGATTTTTTACATAAAATCATTTAATATTTTGTTTAAATTAAGACACGAAATCGTTTAGGTTTTAGATATGATTGTTGTTCTTTTTTTTTCTCTCTTTCAAAATTCAACTAAGGAAAAACTCCAAATGCGGATATGTATATTGCTGCTATTGATAGGGATATGTTTGCTTCGGTGTGCCGAAGTATTGAATACTCTTTCTAAAATTTGAAAATATTTAGATGAATTAAAAAGGCTGAAAAATATTTTGTGGATATTGAGAGAATTATCTAAATTGATTTTAACGTTTGCAACATTTCGAAGAATCTTAATCTAATATATGTTTTTTTATTTTTAGGAATTTCAGGTACTTTGAAAATCTTATGAATTATTATTATTATTATTTTTTTTTTGGCAATTAACGAAAACACTTTCAATTCTGTGCAATCAAGTCGCATCGAATCTCAAGAAACACGTCTTGGCATTTGCTGGGCTGAGTTCGTTTTTTGTTCTACTCTAATTGCTTTAAACTAATCTCGTTGTTTAATCATTGGTTAAGCCAATCTCTAGTCAATATATATATGATCTACAGTTTGCTAGTCCTTCATCGTTGTACTGATTCGATAACCAAAAGCCTGGGCTGTGTTTATTAAAAGAAAGCTATTCCAAACAAGTAAGAGGTTCTAGTCGGGAGCTCCCGACTAGGGGATACCCTGAACCCTCTTCTTCCAACATCAAATGCATATATAGATTCTATTTTAGAAGCTATATGTCAAGCTTGGTGACTCTAACTCTTATTATTGACCAAAATTGCCCAAAAAACAGGATATCGATATAAATTTTTATCGATTTCTTTGAAACGGAGTAAGTTATCGATTATCGGAAACAAACTCGATCTGCGCGGGAACTAGGAGCACCTACATCTCTAGCTTTTATAGGTTCTGAGATCCTTGCGTTCATACATACGGACGGACGGACGGACGGACGGACGGACGGACATGGCTAGATCGACTCGGCTATTGATGCTGATCAAGAATATATATACTTTATGGGGTCGGAGATGCTTCCTTCTGCCTGTTACATACATTTGGATTTTGCACAAATACAATATACCCTTATACCCATTTTGAATGGGTTCAGGGTATAAAAATATATAAAGTATAACTCTTAATTCCATCTCAAGGATTGGCTCTAATTCAAATATAGTACAGCTGCGTTCATAGGGCACATCGTAGGGTTGTACTAAGTTCCTATATGTATATATATATATATATATATATATATATATATATATATATATATATAGATAGATATATAGATATATATGCCTAGTTCAGACAAGAGTTATAGTCAGCATGTGGAAAGTCTTGCGTAAAGTTCTGAAAATGCGCGCTACGAAAAAAAAGCTGTTCGTAGTCGGATTGTATATATATATATATATATATATATATATATATATGTATATATGTATATATATAGCTGGCAGCTTGAAACCGAAATTATACGCAATTTTGTGGGCCGCTCTTCGTGGGGTTCAAAACAGGTTTCTCAGTGGGCAATTCTTGAAGGCGTCGCTGAGCCGTTTTTTCAATTTCGCTGAAAGTACAAAATGCAAATAAATCAGTTTTGTTTCTTTTTTTGTTTTCTTTTATTTGCACCTGCAACCAAAGTACACAAACTTTTTACAACTTAGTAAAATTGCCTACGAAAGTGACAGGTAAATAAAAAGTTGTAAAAGGAAGGAAATGAAAAAAGACAAAGTATAAGAAACAAGAATTTCAAGTACATTTTCGGCAAGCCGATGACCTAATACCCTTGCAGACTGGCTGGGAATATTGTGAGGTTTAGAGATCTTGAAAAATAGATCAAATATTCCCCCCTCAGATGGGGGAAACTTGGTAGAAATCCCTTATACCTAAGCTAGAAACTTGTTAGGCTTTGAGATCTTGAAAAATAGATCAAATATTCCTAATAAAAATTTCTTTCATATGATAAAGTAGTCCGAAGTTGATAAGATTTGACTCAGATGAATGGAACCAGGTAGAAATCCTTTATGCCTAGTTTAGTTAAGAAGCTTGTTGAGTTTGGAGATTTTGAAAAATTGAGAAATATACCCTATAAAAGTGATCTTATGATAAAGTAGTTCAAAATTGATAAAAATTTGGCTCAGATGGGGAAACTTGGTAGAAACCTCTTTTACCTAAGCTGGAAACTTGTTAAGATCTTGGAGATCTTGAAAAATAGAAAAATGAGAATTCTTTTTTATATGATATAGTAGTTCGAACTTGGCAGAATTCCTTTATACCAAGTTTTGTTGAGACTTCTTGGCAAACAAACAAATTTTACAAAATCTGAACTTTTGACTGATTTTTCCTATAGCAACTAGATGATATAGTGGCAGATGTTAAGTATTTAAGAAGCATATTGAAATTATGTGATATAAAAGTCGGGCTATGTATAATATATATGCAAGGATTTGAGCGTTTAAGTAAGTTGCAATAGACAGACAAGCTGGACTCTCAGGAATGTATAACACATTATGATAGGTTGTTCTGCGAGTTACATAATCCATGACAAAAGTATAGTACCCTCTGCAAGGGCATCGAAATGAAAGAGTTAAATTTGTTGCGAGTTTTGATTGCTTTTGTTTTGTTACTTCAGCATTTTGCTAGAGGACACACAGGACAAATTTATCCTAAGGGATTTGCATTTTCTTTTTTTTGTGGAAAGTATTTATTTTTTCAATTTAGCTGTGGCTTGGCAACTCTGTCGTCGGTTCGTGTTGTGTTTGTGAGCTGTGCGGCACGACATAGATGTGAGGGAGGGGTGGGGGGGGGGGGGGGCGGGTGTCACCTACCTGGTCTGGTTTAGGTGCTCGTGAGTTGACATCGAACAGCACAACGTAAGAATGCATTAAGTGGGAAAAATGTAAAGGAAAAAGAAAGAGCAAATCAAGAAACACCTAAATACTTACGAGCGTGTCTATCGAGAGCTTTGCTATAAACGAACTTCAGGAAGCAACACATAACTCACCTTTACCCCGTGGAGGGGGGGAGGGGGGTGTGGAGAATAGTGTGTGGATCTGTGTATCTGAGCTGCGGCTCAGATGTAGTAGATGCAGATGCAGAGATGCGTTTTTAATTGTTTGTTGTTTATCATTTGCATGTTGTACGAATATGTGCTTAATACTTAGTAGAAAACGCAGCACATTCCATTTAAGAGTAGGTATACTTAGCGTTAGAATAGTTAGGATAGACGATAGACAGCAGCACCTGCGCTTAAACAGTTAGATAGAAAGGAAAGGAAATGGGAAAATGAAACAGGAAAGAGGATAGGAGAGTGAGAGAGAGAGAGATAGATAGACAGTTAGATTGAGAGAGAGAGAGAGACACATAGAAGTTTTGGAAACATTTAGACTAACAGTCATGCCAAATCAAGTTCGGTATACGTAGTATCACAGAGAGAAAGAGAGAGAGAGAGAGAGAGAGAGAGAGAGAGTGAGAGAGAGAGTGTATTGGTTGTACATATGACAAGAGAGAGAGAGAGAGAGAGAGAGAGAGAGAGAGAGAGAGAGAGAGAGAGAGAGAGAGAGAGAGAGAGGGAGAGAGCTGCTTGCCCAGGAATCAAGAAAAACCCATTGTATTATTTGTGTTTTTTTTTTCTCATATGAGTATATATTTATACATATATATCATGTTTTTTTTTTTTATTATTCATTTCGGTTTTTTATTATTTTTCTTTTTAATCAAATGTTCAAAGTAACAATATAATTAATCAACTATTAACGTTTTTTTTTTGTTTTAAATTTGTTTTTCCATTTTCGTTTTTCTTTTCTTTTTTTGTTTTTGTTTTTGTTTCTTGGTTTTGCTGTGTATAGAACTGCTTTCACATCTAATAATGACTTGAATGGTATAATTTTCAACATTATTTTTTCATTTTTTGTTCATTTTTTTGTTTGATGTTTTGTTTAAATTCATTTCCCTATTTGGTTACACATATGCATAGCTATATATACACATATATATACATATATATAATGTCATGTGTGTGAGTGTGTGTGTGTGTGCGTGTGTGTGTGTATATGCATGTATATATAGGCATGCATATGCATATAATTCATAATATATATTCAATAATAATCTTCTTGCTATAAACTTTCCGATATACATATACATACATTATCATAACTATATATATGTAATATTAAACGTCAAAACTAAAAAAAATTCATCTGAACCATTTTTTTTCTTTAACATTTATTTTTGTTCGTCTTTAACATTTATGATTTACGTTAAAATTCTTTCGTTATGATTGAATAATATGTGTTGTATATATATTATTTTTTTTTGTATAAGTTTTTTTTTTTTTTGTATTTTGAATGCTTGATTCGTTTTTTTTCCTTTTTTGGTTTTTATTTCGTAAACAATTAAAGTGAACTTCAATATCATATATATATATATATATATATGTTTTTGAAAAGAACGCAATAGAGATATTTCCTTTATAGAATCTAGTTAAACATTTCGCTATATGTAAGTATGTTAAGTAGAAAGCATTTTCTCGTTTAGATTTAAGAGCTAAGAATTGGAAAGAGCATAAGACTTGGGTTCGGTAAAACTAGTAAAATCTGTTGCTTTTTGGGGAAAACATACTTATATATATATACATATATCTTTATATATATATATGTATGTATTTAGAGTAGAATAGTAGTTAGCATTAGGCTAGGCTCTAGGCGTAGTAGTTGCAGTAAGTAGTTTGAAGTTAAAGATCTTAAGCTTCCTTCGGATATAGTATCTATGCGCTTTTCATAGGAGCCACTGTAAGGCATTCAAATCGTTCGATCGTTCCCGACATTTCCTGTCCGGAGCGACGGGGGGCACTAGGGGATTGCTTTATTAGATTGACAGAGATTGAGATTGGCGTGAATGCAGCCCGAAACTAGTTAGTTCATTTGTTGCCGTTAATCAGAAGATGCAAGTGAAACAGTGTTGAACAACACGCAAATGATTGGTAAAGTGAAAGCGTGTTTCAAGTGAAACAGTGTTGAGCAGCACGCAAAATATTGGTACAGTGAAAGCCTGTTGAACAACACGGAAAAGATTGGATTATAAGAAAGTGTGTGTCGTTCAGAAAAGGACGTAGTATAATTTCTTGGTTATTTTTTGACGTTTCTGTAAGTCAGAAGATGCAAGTGAAACAGTGTTGAACAACACGCAAAAGATTGGTTTAATGAAAGTTTGTGTCGTTCAGAAAGAGACATAGTATAAGTTCTTGGTAGTTTTACAAGTGCAGCAGTGTTGAACAACACTCAAAGCCTGTGTTGAGCGAAACAGTGTTGAGCAACACCCAAAATATTGGTTCAATGAAAACCTGTCGCATTCAGGCAGGGACATATTATAAATTCTCGGTATCTTTTTTTTTTGGTTTTCTGTTTAATATTGTTTTGTATTAATGTTGATTGTTCATTATGATACTGTTGTGATATATCATATCATCTATATATATATTTATATATATATATATATATATATATATATATATATTAGCTAAATTTACTATATGGTATTTACTGTAATATGTAAATTGTACATTTATTTCTTTGGTATTTTTTTTTTTTGTTGGAACTGTACATAACTTTTAACATTTACAACACCATATTTCTTGGCTATTTAAATGCATGTGACTATATGATGTGTGTGTGTGTGTGTGGGTGGGTGTGGGTGTGGGTGTGTTTGTGTCTGTGTGAGTGACTGTGAACTATGCAAAAGAAGTAAATGAAAATTTACACAACGTTCAGAAATAATGTTGTGGTAGTTTTTGGTATTTTATTGGTATTTTGTTGGTATTTAATTGGTATTTTGTTGGTATTTTTTGTTGGTTCTGTTTTAAAAAATGGTTTTTCTTTATAATATATAGTTAATATAAGGTTACTTCTGTTGTAGATGTAGGTTGTTGTTGTTGTTGTACTTGTACTGGTTGTTGTTGTTGTTGTTTTCTTGTGCTGTTGTTGTTGTTGTTGTTGTTGATGATGATACGAGTGGTATATCATATTAAACACCGAGAGTACATATGTCTGAAAGAGACCAGCGAGTCGTAGTTGTTGGGGTGAAGATTTTGGTAGAGTTGTTGTTGTTGTTTCGTGTTGTTGTTGTTGTTGTTGTTGTTGTATTTTTAGGCAGAGTAGTAGTAGTAGTAGAAGTGGCGCAGATTAAAGATTCAAAAGAGTGTTTCAAATCAAAAGAAGAGAGAGAAAGAGAGAGAGAAAGACACCAGAGAAAGAGAGAGAGAGAGAGATATAGAGAATGCAGTGTGATTAAAACATTTATTCATATGTATTTATATTTATATGTATATATATATATATATATATTTATATATATTGGATAAGTAGATAATATAAAAAAATAATAATAAACGAAAAAAACTCAAACTTCGACTGGCCGAAGTTGAAATGTCCTTTCCAAATGTTTCTGTTTAATAATAAATATTTTATATGTATATATATAATATTAATTTTTCTTTTATCTTTCGTTTTGGTTATCTCTATAAGGCATACTACAGGCGGATGTAAAGACGGATTTTGAGCACAATGTTTGGAAAGGGCATGTTGGTACAGAAAGGTGTGATATATATAGTTATATATTGTTAGCATACATACGAGTGATCGAGTAATCGATAAACGATAGACCAACGATATACGATATACGATATTATTTCACATACAATCATTAAATATAATTGAGATAAATTCGACTCGTATCTGTGCAACTGTCTGTATATGTATATATATAGGTTGATATCTGTACATTCATGCATACAATATTGCATTCTGTACCAGGTGAAGTGTACTTTTTTTTTTATATATTCATGTTGTTTGGTGAAACATCGTATTATATATACAATCAGAAGTGGCATATGTTTTGTGGGTATATAATGGATGTAGGCGAGTACCTACCCTTGACAACTTTACAAAGTCGGAGCAGACAACAGAGAGATATATATTTATATATATAGTATATATATATATAGTATTTATTTAAGGGTTCCGTCTTTTGATCCTTGGTTTTGTATGTATTATGGCATTACGTATTGTATGTCTGTTAGTATTTCGAGGGAGTATTTTTCTCTGCACTTTAAAGCATGCATATGCGTTTCGGTATTTTTTTTTGGTTTGTTTAGGTCTGACTTTTGGGGGCGTAGGGGGGGAGGGCGTGTCAAAATGTATGCTAAATGTATCACAGCAATATGCTCTCGAACTGCCTAGCGTTTTTCTTACGAACTATTGTCCTTCGGCTAATTGGCTACAATATAAAGTATTATCTAAGTTTATATACTTTCACTTTCGGTATTTTTTTCTTTTATTTTTGTTTTAGTTAAACTTTTTTGCCTACTGTATAATTGTGAACTTAACAAATATAAGTATATATATATATTTTGCATGTAATTAAGAAAACTGAAACTCAAGTATTGTAAGGTTTAATGTATATAGAATAAGTATTTAGATTTAGGTATATTTTGGGGGTTTACTTACATTTCAGAAGCATCAATCAGTATGTTCAGTAAGTATCTCAAATAGCTTAGAATGTCTCAATTGTTGTGTTGTGTATTTTGTTTTTGTTTTTTATTTTTTGTATATAGGAAAGAAACAAAATGTTACAGCTGTTAGGAAAAATATCTCTTGGGCTTAATAAACAAACGATCGTGAGTTAAATTTTGGTTTTTTTTTTTTTATCTTTTGGTTAAATTGTTTCGAGTACCAACGATGAGTTGTTTCTTGTTTTGTTTTTTTTTTTTTACCATTTCTGCAGTCAATTTTTAGTTAGCGTATATTCACATTGGGTAAAATGTAGCTTGAATTCGTGTCGGAAATATATCAACAATAGAAGAAGCTGGCGTTTGTTTCATATATATGTAGGCTAGTGTATCGTATTATAGAGCTTGTTATCCAGATAAATCCTTGCGGGTATATAGATAGGTATTTTTGCGTGTGTATGTGTGTGTGTGTTATTAAAGTCCAAAAATGAGATTTTCAGCAACGTATTTCGACGGTTCGACATGGTTCAGCAACACCTCCAATAAATCTGTTTCTGTTTCTGTCTCTGTCGCACCAATCGCAGATTTTTTTAGTTTCGATTTCTAACTCGTTATCGTTATCGTTATCGTAAATTTCGCAATGCTATCAACTAAACAACGGTTATGCATTTTCTTTTTTTTTCATTTTGTTTTCCTTTTTTTTTTTTTTGGGGGGCTTTGAGTATATTACATTATCATCGAAGCAAAAGTGATTTGAATATTATTAAAGGCGTTTACTATATTTCGTTTATACATAATTTGGTTTATGCTTTAACTACTTTAAAATTCAATAGGATTTCACCGTCCTGTTTTCATACATACATATGTTTCATTTTCATTGAATTTGCATCGTTTTTATTATTATTATTATTAATTTTATGCTATTTGTTTTATTATTGGTTTTCGTTTGAATTGCTTGAATTATTATGATATAATAATAGTATATAATTCTTATGCTTCACATAACCTCAATCTTTGCGGCGTTTTATATATTCTTTGGTTGATTTACTGCTGCCGAATTGGGCATCGGGTTTATAAATATGGTAAATAGATAGAATATTTGTTTATGCTTTCCCATATTATGCAGAACGTTTCGAACATAATAATTGTTTATTTGATGCTTCTTTGCTGGCAACTTTATATTGATAGCAACAAATTGAAGTTAAGTGTGATTTAAATCAATTGCATTTGATCGGTTTTTTTTTTTGGGTTTACTCAGTTATTATTTTGAATTGGTTATTATTATGGTTATTATTATTTTAGATATCATTTATGATGACTGACATATCACTGCATGACACATTTTCCCTCTATTTGAGTTTTTAGCTCATTTACTTGCGTTTCTATTTGATTTTTCAGTTCTGTAAAAAGAAATTGAGTATGGAAACAGCAATAAATAAGCATATTTTGTAGAGTACACTACAAATGTTATGTATGTTCAACTGGTATATGTATATGTATTTTTTTAATGGATGCTCATGTTAACTAACATAGCGCAACGGGACGTCGCTTAACGTATTTGAGTGCAACTGTTAACTGTACGGTAGCCATATAATCATATATCATAATTGGTCTAAATGATAATAGGTATAAGTATATTTATGCTTGGAATCAAAGAGACATCACTCAAAATGCAATGCAGCAGGTGTAGAGTCGGGGACGCAGGTGGGGGGGCGGTATTTGTAATAAATTAAATGCTTATATTTCTGCTTGCCAAATCATAATTGCAATTAGTGTAGCATAACGTAATCAAAGTCTGTAATGTAATCGTGTCGAGTAGTCATGTAATTAACAGTGTAACAGAAAGTACTCATGTAATTAACAGATAGACAAAAGTAGAGAGAGAGAGAGAGAGAGAGAGCGCGTAAGAGAGAGTCACAGTTAGTCGTGTGAGTGTGACAGCGATAGGATAGATGGCGTGAGAGTTGTGCGTGTGAAGAGAGTAGAGAGAAATACACATACATAGACGGCATATGCATTATATATATTTCACATAGCATTATGTTAAATACATATACTACATACGGATTAAAGGAGAAAGAGAATAAACAATTGCAAGAGGGAAAAAGTTGATAGATACGGATATTTGTTGTTGTTGTTTGTTTTTCTTTTGGCTTTACTAAGTTTATTTATGTTTTGATTACGTTTTGTTAGCATAAAACACAAAGTTTTCATCAAGTTCAGTTTGTATAATTATTTATTTTGTTTTTGTTATGCGTGTTTAGTTTTCAAATGTAATTCGAGCGCACAAGCCAGGGAAATAAAGTTTGTTGGTTTTTATTTTAAGTTTGGTTTTAGTTTTAAGAGAAATCATATAAAGCTATATTTATAAGTTAGTTAGAGTGCAGTTGGTGAGTTTTTTGATGTTGTTAAAGGATAAACAAAGTTTCGTTTGTAAAAAATAGAAATATAATGTAAGTATAATCGAATAACTATAACTACCAGACCTCAACTCTAAACCCAGCCTCGTTACGGGCGTACCCCTAATCTAATATCTTTTATTTTCGTACTGGACTCGTGTGTGTGTTTTTTTTTCTTCATATTTGTATTTGTTGTGAGTTTTACGGAAACACTTGAGTATTGTATTCAATCTGACAAAGGGTTTCTCAACAGAGTTTGACAGATAGTTTGATAGAGAGCGAGAAAGAGAGAGAGAGCAAGAGAGAGAGAGAGAGAGCGAGAGATAGATAGAGAGTGAGACGGGTGTAAAAGATGAATTACAAATGCAAGAGCTTGCAATTAGTTTACCACACACAGAAATATTTTTTAATGAATTTTCGCACTTACCTTAGTCTAATATTAAACCTAAGTACAAAGACGACAATCTTTCAATTGTCTACACTAACATCAATTAATTAATTTATTCGATTTGCAACCCAGTTTCGAATACAACACATATTTCTTATAGATATAGGTATATACCATTTAAATAAGGATAAACCGAATGAAATACTCGAGAAGAAATAAAACGAGATGATTCAAAACAGAAAGAAAACTAAATAAATTAAATGAGAGAGAGAGAAAGAGAGAGAGAGAGAGAGAATGGAGTGCACACTTGATATAGATTGTTCATTCGTTGCTTTAAAGTTTGATTAGTTGATAGTTATAGAGTTTAGTTAGTAGATACGATTAGTTTAGAGCTTACATACGCACAGGAAACATAGTACAGATACATATATAGTAGTAGTATTTAGTAGGTAGTATTAGAGAGAGATAGAGATAGCTTGATAGTAGCTATATAGTTTTACGAGCACGAGTAGATAGATAACGACACATAGATACTCTCACACACACACACACACACATATACTACTTTCAAGCGCCGTGGTGTTTATTGTTTTTTTTTTTTAATTTTTTTTTGTGTTGTTTTTTATTGTTGTATTTTGTTGTTGTTTTTGTTGACAGCCGCTTGAAAAAACATTGTTGAATACATAAAAATAATAAATAGTACACAAAATACATAAAAAACAGGAGAGCGTGAGAGCGAGAGAGAGAGCGAGAGAGTGCTCATACAGTTACACACAGTTACTAGGGAGAGAGAGCGCGACTTGCTGAATTATTATTATATAGATTAGCATATTTCTAGTTTAAAGACCAGTTGAAGATAGTATATACATATACATAGATACATTTGAGTACGAGTGCTACATATACACGGGGGCGGAATTTTGTAAATTGAAACATCTCTGACTTACTTGTAAAATCGTCGAGCTCCTCCTGCTCGGCCTCGGCGGCCAGCTCCTCGGGCGTCTTCTTTTTTCGCATCAACGGATTTGGCTCCTCCTGCGGCATTGCCTCGACAATTTCCTCCTTTTTCTTGATGTTGTACTGTAAGAGTGTTTGGCCGAGTGCCATATGCAAATTGTATATATCTGAGTGTCTGTCTGTGTGTTTCTGTGTGTGTGTGTGTGTGTATACAGTGAAAGCTCTAATAACGGACAGCGAATGCTTGAACTCCAATCTTCTTGCGGCAGAGCGGAAAGTCAATTTGAAATCGGAAAAAATCAAGAAATTGATTTGGAATTTTCTTGAAGATATTTCTTTGCCTGAGCGTTGAACCAGCAAGCGGCAGTTCGTTGGCTCAAATCCTATTCATTAAATAGGAAGAAAATTGTGAATACAAATAAATAAAATGAAAAAGTCTCCAAAAAAAAAAATTAGGAAATTGCATTGAAAATTGTGTAAAGAGATTTCTGTGCCTGAGCGTTGAACTAGCAAACGGCAGTTCGCTGGCTTAAATCCCGAAATTCATTAAGTAGGGTGAAAATTGTAAATAAAAATATAACAAAAAGGATTTTCTTAGATCTACATTCCAGAAATATTTTCCGCGTTTCCTTTTCTATTTCATGAACAACTAACTCAACTGTTCGCTAAAGCGAGCTTTCACTGTATAGCTTAAATCGCATATTGTCCATATTTATTCACTTGCTTAACACTTTGTCACTTGGCACATTTCTACTCGTTGTTTGGGTCCTTTGTAATTCAATCTGACTCCGTTAGGGAGTCGCTCGTGAAAGGACTCCCTACTAGAGTCAATTTGAACTGCGGCAGGAATACACGCGTTGCACTTGGCCGGGATCTTAATCGAATGCATCGCATGTCCTTACCTTGTCGCGTATGTCCTGCCTCATCTTTTCGCGCTCCTCCTCCATCTTTCGGTGCTTCTCCTTGCGCCGCTCCTCAGCCTCGCGTATGGCCTCTTGGCGCTCCCTCTCCTCCTCCTCTGCCTTTTCCTTGTCGTCGCCATCATCGCCACCATCGCCTCCTACAGCGCCTGCACAAAGATGCAAAGAAATCGGTTTTAGTATAATTGTGTTGAGTATGTTTTCTGTGTGTTTACTGTACAGCATACACTATAACGCAGCTGATTATGTCTGCTGATCTAGTCCAATCAAAATCGGTCATGACCAATTTTAGCTTGACATTTTGACACTGATTCATAGATTGTAACAACAACTTGGCTCTACACTGCAAGAAAAACTTAATGTTTTTCTACTTAAATCAAGTGCGTTTGCACTTGTTGTCAGAATCTAGCCAAGCGCGAGAATAAAGTTCCCAATTTAGGCAGCTTTTCTTTTTCAGTTCGAAATTTCGAAATACATTTCAGTTGAGAACATTTCCTGCTTATTTTAAGTATGTAACTTATTTAAATAAGCTTAAGATTTCTTAAACTGAGAATGAATTTCTCGTCACAAGAAGCTTTTCTATTTTCAGTCAGAAATTTCTAAGGATTAGCTTAGCTATACAAGAATGTTGTATTCAGATTATTTGTTTGCTTATTTTAAGCACGTAAATTCTTGAAATAAGTATTTGGGACCTTAAATTTCATTGACGGGGGACAACTTTTTCTAGATATCTAAATGCTGCAATCAAATGCCATACATAACCTAAGAAATGTACGCTTGTTAAGAACATTTTATGCTTATTTCAAGTATCAAAATTCTTGCTATATTCATTTAAGAATGAAATGTACTTGGCATTTTTGACGAGTGTAGTCTGGTCTTGCGGGGTTGCGGCTGGTCTGGGTTGCCACTGATAGCTGGGTCTAATCGGGCTGCCAGTGGAAACGCGATTAGTTGGGCGGCAACATTGAAAGCGACGCGACGCACAAGCGTGCCACAAAAGATTTCGCTGCGGAAGTGGAATTGTGGGCAATTTCCGGTGATTTGCATTCGATGCGACCTTTCAAACGCTTTGACCTCATAGTTTGACCAGGGTCAGTTACAGTGACAGCTACATTAACAGTTGGCCAAAGCCATTCTCAGCTTGAAGCTCGTGGCAGCCGGTCGAGGCAGCAAATGTCTGTGCAACTTTTCTTGCTCGTATTGTGGCTGTTGCATGCCGCTTGCGGCAACAGCCCGGACAACGATGTGCTGCGCTTTGGCGAGCAGCTGGAGCAGCTGCTGGACAAGACGCGTTCGCCCTGCCAGGACTTTTATGGCTATGTTTGCGGGCGGAGCGCGACCGGGAATCAAACGCTGCGCCGCCAGCAGGAACAGCAGCGCTTCCAGCAGCTGCTGCGCGCGGCCAATCCCCTCCAGCTGCTGGACATGGAGCGGCAGCTATTGAACTTTTACAAGTCCTGCGAGAACACGCGCACCGTGGACTCGCTGAAGTCCTCGCTCCTGTACAGAAGCAGCGGCGGCTGGCCCGTTCTGGACGCCGGCAGCAATCGGACGGCGCTGGGCTGGCTGGCATTGCTGGGCCAGTTCCATGAGATGGGCGCGCCATACTTTTTCGAGAGCAGGATCAGCATGCAGTCGAACCAGCGGCTGGTCACACTGCAGCCGGATCTGACCAGGCGGCACACGTTGCGCAAGTTCGAGCAGCGCGTCGGCGAGCTGCTACAGAGCTTCGGCGTGGAGCAGAGTCGCGCCCATGTCGCCGCGCTGGAGGTGCTCAGTCTCGAGCGCAGTCGTCGCGACATTATCAAAACCGAACGCATCGACGACCAGGTGCAGTTCAGCTATGCCAACTTCAAGCGCTCGAGCATTGGCAACATCTCAATGTCGCGCCTCGACTGGGACGGCTACTTCCGGCGGCTGCTCGGCGGCAAGACGCTGCAGCCGACGGATGCGATTGTCGTCAAGCAGCTGCCACGCCTCGTCGACTACATGCAGCTGCTTCAAAATACCAGCATGCATCGCCTGCTCAACTGGATTTGGATTGATTATCTGATGGGTGCGTATACGTAATATTTTAGCACAATATTCGCGTCGTAGACGGGCAAGATTCTAAATACTCTGTTCACAAATAGAAAAGGGCATATTGCCTTCGTGCTATCAGAAATGTGTCCGTCTGTCTGTTTGTATTTCTGTCTTCTTCTCGATAACCTGATGGCTGCGTATACGTAATATGTGAAAACATTGCTCATACGCAACGTGTACGTGCAAGATGCTTAATACTCTGTTCATAAAACGAGATGGGGTATATTCAATTTGGGCTATCATCTGTCTTCTTTTAGATAATCTGATGGGTTCGTATACGTAATATGCGAAGATTCTTAATACTCTGTTCGCAAAACGAATTGGGTAATATTGCCTTTATGCTAGCAGAAGTGTGTACGTCTGCCTGTCTTTGTTTCTGTCAGTCTGTCTGTCTGTCTTCTTCTAAATTATCTGATAGTTACGTATACGTAATATAGAACACGTTTCTCATACGCGACGTGAACGGGCAAGATACTTCATCTATGCTATTGCCTGTCTGTCTATCTTTCTTCCTGTCAGTCTGCCCGTTTGTCTGTCGGTCTGTCTCTCGCTTGACACCTTAATTAAGTAAATGCTGAAGACATTCTTAACACTCTGGGCAGGAAGTTTACAAGTCACTGCGAAGGGGCGACAGTTGAAGAGTCACTAAGAGTTAAGAAAACTCGTTTTGAAAAGCATTTTAAGTTTTCTATCTATCTTCTATCATATACAGTTGTATATAATTATAATTACATATTTGACATTGTAGACATTATAGACACATATGAGACACTTCCTATAAATATCGGACAACTATATCTTATGCTCCTTAGAAGCAATTGGACCAACAATTAGTTTCTTCTCTCATTTGTACTCACATTTCTGCAAGGGCTTTCTCTATGTATATAAGTTTTAGCGTGCTAACAGAGTATTGCCCGGACGATGCTACCCGACTCAAATTTCCTAACGTACTATTGTGTTTTCTGTCTTGCAGACATCGCCGCCGCCGACTGCCAGCAGCTGGCGGAGGCCTACGCCGGCGACGTCTATGCGCATCTGCTGCAGCGCCTGAGCTCGGATCGGGTGCAGCTGACGCACATGTACGCGGCAATGGGTCGGGCCTACAAGGAGCAGCTGTCGGGCAGCGTGTGGATCGACGAGATCTCCGAGCAGGGCTCGCAGCGTTTTCTCAGCCAGCTGATGCACGTGCTGCTCAACGGTGACGCGCGCCTGGACGCCGCCTACCAGCCGCTGCAGCTGGGCCGGCGCAGCTTCTATCGCAACATGGAGAAGCTGCGACGCTTCCAGCACAGCCGCCAGCCGCCCAGCGGCGCGGCGCTGCAACTGCGCCAATACGCGCAGATCTTCGAGACAATTAACGGGCTGCTGGCCAAGCAGCAGCAGAGCCTAAGCGCGCCTCTGAACTATGTGCTGCTGTCGGAGCGCTTGGGGCGCCATCTAGTGGCCGCCGGCAGCAGCAGTCGCACGCCCGGCGCCTGGCGCAGCTCCGACTCGGAGCAGCAATTCGCCCAGTTCCAGAACTGCAGCCAAGCGGGCAGCAACACCAACGCCCACGAGCTGCTGCTCAGCATGTGGGCGCAGCGCCTAGCGGGCAGCTGCTACAAACTGTGGCTAACGGGACAACAGGCCACAGTCGCTAGGTTGAATCCACAGCTGACCGTCGGCCGGCTGCAGTTGACGCTGCAGCGGCTGTACTTTGTGGGCAGCCTGCTGGTGGAGTGCACACGCGAGGGGCAGCCGGGGCAGCAGGAGCGCAAGCGGCAGCTGCAGCACGCGCTCTTGCGTAACACGCCCGAGTTCAGCGAGGCCTTCAGCTGTCGGCCAGGCGATGCGCTCTACGCGCAGCAGCAGCGCTGCCCGCTCGCTGCAAACGCGTGACAAACAAAAAAAAAATAGTGAAGAGAAAAGGAAATGTGAAAAACTTGGACATTGGACTTGAATGCATAATAAATGAATTGAAATGTGAAACAGACTGAAAAAGTTTGTCAGAATTTCAACCTTGAACTTTTTCATCAGCATGGCTAAAAATCAATATATTTAACTCGCATTGTAAACAAATGCCAAGAGGAGAGTGGGGGAGGGGGGAAGGGGCGCGATTGATTTTGTGTGCTCTTCAGCATATGCTTACGTTTACAGTGTATGTATATGTATAAAATCAAATAAAAAAAATGTTTTGTTAGTTTTTGTAACTTACATTTAGCAGAGAGTATTCAGTTACAGTTGTTTTTTTTAGGAAAGAGAGCGTTACAGACAGAGAGAGAGAGAGAGAGAGAGTTTTGAGCGAAAGAGTTGAAAATGAAATTAAAGTGCACACAACACCGAAAATAACATTTAAAAACTGCTCTTCCTTGCGAATTAATTGTTTTTCTTTTTTGCATACCAATGAAATTCATGATTTCGTGACGCTTTTAGGCCAATGCTATCTCTCCGTGCTGCTGGCTTTTTGTTGGAAACACGCGACTACGTTAAATGCAGCCACCGCTGCCGCTGCCGTTGTGGTTACGACTGGCCAGTTACAGTTTTAAGCGTCAACGCATTGCCGCACCGCACCACACTGTACACTGTGTGCCCAGGCGCGTCTGCTGCAACTGTGACACACTGACGCTGCGCTTTCGTCTTCGTCTTCGTGCGCTGCCATCGTGCTGAACTTCGTCTCGACTCGTCGGCTCTGACATCGTTTGCTGCTGTGCTTGTGTCCCCGCTTGCGTTGCCATGTCTACCAAATCGATTTGCTCGTGCAGCGGTAAAACGAAGTGCGTACCCGGCCACGAGCGCACACGAACTGAACGCACAAAAACTGAACTTGACTTGACTGTTGCCGACTTTTAAGCGACGACGACGCACTCGGTTACGTCAGCTGCCAGAGAGAACTTCAGTCGCAGAAGTGCAAAGCTGGAGTAGGAGTCAAAACAGCAAACGCTGGGCTTTTTATGCCCAAGCGCCGCAGTCGTTGACGCTGTCGCCGTCGTCGTCGCAGTCGCAGTCGCTGCCGCTGTCGCTGGACCACATTGTGTGTTGACCTAAGCGCAGGGGGTTGACTCCTGTTAACAGTTAACTGTGAGCCTTGCAGCGCCTGCGCATAACTAGCATAGACTTTGGCTTTGCGTCTGATAACAGCAGCAGCAGCAGCAGCAGCCGCCGCAGTCTCGCTCTAATTATTGTTGTCGCACTCGGGCAGCGCTGCTGACGTCGACGACGCTGCTGCTGCTGCACAGCCTCCCGATGTGACAGCGCAAACGCAATAGAAAATTCCCACGCGCTGCTCTTGAGCGCTTTTTTTTTTGCAAAAGTCGCCAAAGGGGCGGCGCGCTGCCCAAGGGGGTTAGCTGGCTGGCTACTGACCACATTTCTCTGCTGCTACGGCGTCGGCTGCGACAGCGAAAGCGACGGGCGCTATCTCTGCCGCTGCCTCTGCTGCTGCTGCTGCATGTCTCTGCTGCTGTGCTAAAGGCAACGCACATTAAATTGAATTTATAGTCATCAATTTGCTGAATAGCTGCGTGAATTAACTTTTTCTTCTCTCCTCTTCTCTTCTCTTCTTCTTTTTTATGCAGGGTATTCGCCTTGATTTGTGTAGATGTCCATTTATTGTTTTCTTAAATCAGTCCAATGTATTTTATAATAAAAATTGATTTGCCCCCCTCCCCCCTCCAATCCTCGCAACAAAATGGTGTCAAATTGTTTTACAGCCAAAAGGCGAAATATACTCGATTCACCCGCACCCTGCCCCCCCCCCCCTGTCTGCGTACTGTTGCGCTTTTATGAGACTTTTGTAATTTGCTTTATGAACTTTATGAACTTCCTTTTATGCCATTTGGCGCTTTCCGTTGTTCAGGACCAGCTTCTGCTGTTGCCCACCTTCTGCTCTGCTTTATTTGTGGCTGCAACTGACTCTTGTTTTAAGAGCACCTCTCCACACACACATACACACATACATACGCGCATGCATACATACATATGCATATACATATATCTAGCTATATGCATGCACTGCGCGCAAAAGGGGTTAATGAAGGGGATATTCTTCGGTTTATGCTTCAATTTCAAGAATATTTCGTTTAAAAAAAAACTTTTTAAATTAAGTGTGAACTGTTTTTAAAATCTTAAAAAAAAGATTGAATGTTTATAAATAACTTTGTCTAAGATTAAATTAAAGTGCAATAACTTTTGTTGATTTTCTCTGGGTGTATTAAAATGTAGAAACTCTTTAAATTGAGTCTTACATTTCTTTTGCTTGCAAATTTCGATATTTAGTAAAAGTAGTTACTGTTTTGTACAATAACCCTGTCTTATTTTCTCTGAGTGTATATGTACACTCTCAAGTTTGGAGTTGTTCATTGCATGTTAAGAACTCGTCGCAACTCAATTAAAAACTAATCAAGCCTATTGTAATATAATTATCGTGACAGTATAATTAACACTGCTTGTGCTTGCTGCCACGCCCCCCCCCCCCCATATTTAGCAGCTTTTCTTCATTTCCCGCAGCTCTTTTTTGCGCTTTCTGCTTTTCTTTTTTTTGCCAGCTATTTTGCATATTACATTTATTCTCTAATGGACAACCCGTTGGCCATCGAAGGTCCTTTAAGACCTCGGAAAACTGCAGCATTTTCTTGACAGCTGCCTCCCAAGAAAATGGTGAAAATCTTGTGAACAAAAAAAAAAAGGAAAAAGAAATCACTTTGAATCTAACTCTGGGCACACAAATTGGTTGTGCTTATTATTATTATTTTTTTTTGCTCGCCTTCCTTTTTTTTTTTGCGTTAAAAGCTTTACTTTTGCGCTGCGTGTCTTGGCCATAATGAGGGTACTTAATACCTAGCCCTGCGGCCGGGCTGCGCTGCGCTGGGCTGGGCTGGGCTCTCTCTCCTCATATATAGTCTATCATCCCTTTTGGGTCGCCGCTAAGTGCGCCCGGTCCCCAGTCATAAGTCTGATATACGATCCAAAGGCCGGATAAGTAAGTCGCACGCTGCGTTTTATTGCTTCGAATGCTATTTTGAATACCAACACGTTAGGCGCTGGCTTGAGGATTGGATTGAGGGGTCAGGACTGGGCCCGTAATTGTCTTAGGCTTGTGCTGTGGATCTATATGTGGATGACGGCCTGAACTGGGAGGGGGGGGGCTGCTGACATTTATGCGACTTAATACGCGCACGCTGTGGGCATACTACATTAGACTTCCATTTCCATTTGTATTGCCAACTGACACACACACACGCACACACACACACACACACGTATATGTATATAAAATGACAGTCATTTGTGCGTCTCATCCTTGCGCACACACACTTCTCGGCGCGTGTGTGCGTAATTTTTTTTGCTCTTCTCTTCTATTTTTTTTTCTTTTTATTGCAAGGAGTTCGCTAAAAAGGCACGAACGTCAAATTATTTTCTTGCTTAATCCGGTTCAAGACCGCCGAGCTTTGTTACGCCCCCGCGCCCGCTGCCCCCTTCATGCCCCCTCTGCTGCCATCCGGCTGTGCATCCGCATCTGGGTCAGAGCTGGAGACGTCGACAAATGACAGGAAGTGGGCGGTCTGTCGGACTGTCGGTCTGTCCTGCGACTTCTCTTAAGTAGATGTTGGCTTAAGCAGCTGCCAAACGTTGCCTAGCCGCCCCGCCTCCCACTGTTCCGCCCCTGCCCCACCCCTTTCCTCCCTCCCTGCTCGTAGATTTGCCGCATAGCCAAATGATTTCATTGTCATAGTCGCTAATAGCAACTACCATATTCCCGGCGTAATTACATTTTAACAGCCTCAAAGAGTCCTGGATATTTACTTATGGCCCCACGCACACACACACACACCCGCACACACACCCTTGACACTGCTTTCGACGTGTATCTTTAACTCGTGTAGCTGTATCTTTTAGCTGTAACTGTGCACTCAGAGAAAGAAAGGTCCAGTATATCCAGCTTAGAATTTGCCTTAGATTACAGCTGAAGCTTGAACTTGTTTTAAAAATATTACTTGAACTAAGCACAAAGTACTAAAAAAAGAATACTCGCTGTGAATACTTTGCTTATTTGAATTAAGCATAAATAGTTCACAATAGTTGTTAAATATCTCCTAAATAGACTTCTGCACTTAGTTCATTTTCGAAAACGTACTTAAAGCAAGAATTTATATGCTGAAATTGAGCATAAAAATCGTACTCAATACTCAATTTAAGAGTACTCTACTCTTTGGATTCTCTTTAGGAACTTCGGACATAAAATATGTTTCATAATTGGAAGTACAAAAAACTTGTTTGTATTAAGTATTAAAAAAAGGACTTAAAGCAAGATTTTGCAAGCTGAAAATTAGCATAAAAATCATAATCAATACTCAATTTAAGAGTACTCTACTCTTTGGATTCTCTTTAGGAACTTCGGACATAAAATATGTTTCATAATTGGAAGTACAAAAAACTTTTTTGTATTAAGTACTAAAAACAGGACTTAAAGCAAGATTTTGCAAGCTTAAAATTAGCATAAATCGTACTCTATCTAGGATTTCTCTTCTTTCAGGAACTTCGGACAAGCACTTTAATTGCAATTAAAATATTTGTTTTTTTAAGTACTGCGCTTAGCACGTTTGCACTTGATTTGAGCAGCTTCTTGCACGTGTTTTTCTTCGAGTGTATTTTTAGCTGATGTAGCTGTATCTTTTGAGCTGTTGCTGTATCTTTTTGGGTTGGCGTGCGTGTGCATAAGTAAGCGTAAAATGGGCGTGTGCAAGTGTTAAAATGTTGTCCTCTACTTGTGGCAGAGTAGGCCGACTGCCGACTGCCTCATGCCTCTGCCTCTTTCCCCTGCCACTTGCCGACTGCCCCTGCCCCTTGCCACTTGCCTCTGCCTCTGCCTGGGCTTATGGCCCTTCATAATGACGCAAGTAAATCTCATTGCCATTTCGCTGGCTGTGTACTCAATTCTTTTCTTGTCCCCATCCTTTCTTCTTTAGCGCCAGCAATTAGTTGTTAGCCGACTGGCACGCCCACAAGCCACGCCCACTCGCACCTCCCAACCTGCCAGCCTCCAACGGCAGCGAGCACTTGTCAATGTCAGGAATGTGCCTTCCATGTCAGCAAATGCTGGAAATTTGACAAAAATGCTGCCGCCTCCGACAGCTCTGACAGCTGATCAACTGCATGCAAATATTTTCACAAATATTTCAAGAATTTTTAATATGCAGCATTTATGTGTGCACACCCAAAGAACTCCTTAGAGTACCTCACGCTCCGCCCATTAAATGCGTCATTTTGCCTTTAGTTTTGCGGTCCTTTTTGCGGCCGCAGGATTAGTTATGCCGCGCGGCTGCCGTCGGACGTGCTGGCATGCACGGCTCAGGCTCCGGCTCAGAGTGCATTCCGTTGGTTAACAGAGGTTTCTTAAATCAAAGTCGGCCAGATCCTGGCTAGGCGGTGCTTAAAGCGACTTAACTGGAGGTAAGCTCTAGATTCAAGTGCTCCATGCCAGCTGGGAGAAGGTTTCTACCAGGTGAGCATATTGCTGGAGCTTCATATAATAGATAGCATACAAAGCAGATATCTGTTAGCTGGAATTTATTTGGGACTCCAGAAGTTGGGCAGTGGCAGACTTTCAAAGGCAAGCTATTGGGAAAATAGAACAGAATTTTGACAGGAGGAGAGGAGGAGAGTACACTTAGTGGAAATTGAAACCGATAAATCTATCGATTAATCAATCGGATTAATCAACTCGAAATATGATTAATCCGAAAGATGCTTTAAACTTTATGCAACCTCCCTTAAGTTCTCAATTATTGGAGCATAAGATTCTACTGCTCTATATTTGTATAAAAAAAAAGGAAAGAAAAGTGAGCTGGAAAATGTAATTTTCGCGTTAACCGCAGCTCGCGTTAAGTTCCAATTTTCATAGCACATGTTGTCAGACAATTGAGAATTTGCCAAAGTGAGCGACATTTGCATTTGGGGGCCAAGTACATCAATTGCACATGTTGTGGACAGCTGCACATGTAGCTGTATCTGTAGCTGTAAATGTATCTGTATCTGCACATGTATCTGTATCTGTGTCTGTAACTGTAGCTGTATCTGTCATGTAGATGGCTTTGTCTTGGCCCCTGCCACTGGCATGTGCCGCATGTGTCAAAATGTTTGCTCATCAAAATGCGAATTGAAGAATAGTGTAAATGCGGGCTTGAGAGAATGTTGAGAGAATTGTTTACCGCAGGGGCCGAGTAGAAGGGGCAAAATGCGGCCAAATGGGGTATAATGTGTTTGAGCAAATGTATGGGAGGCATCTACGATAATATAAGGCAGATATATATGTACTTATATGTATACTTAAGTAGGACAATCAACCAAGTTCGTCTCACTTCAAAGAAACAGACTTGAAAGTTTTAATATACATTTTTTCATATTATCGATAAATATCGATTTTGAGAAGAGCTGTCTTAAGCCTAACTCGAAGATTATAGCATTTATAATTACCAAACTGGGTTTGTAGGATCTCACATAGTATACACAGCTTACGAATACTTCACTTTCAGAAAAACCGCTAACCTTTCATTAATATTTAAAAAATAACTTATTTGAAAAGCTAGAGCCTGTCGCATTGGTATTTACACACATTTTATTAACATATTTAAACCCTGAAAGTTTCATAAAAATCGGACTGTAGGAACCGAAGTTATTCAAGAATATATTTGCTATAGAGTGCACACAGGGTTCAGGGTTCCTTCAGGTCAGGGTTCCCTCCAGTCGGGCAGACCCGACTAGGTAAGTTTTGTTTTTACTTTTGTGAAGGACATTCAGCATGTGTGTTATTGACAGGTTTAGCTAACTTAAGTGTCGGGCCGCGGGGACCTGATTTTGGATGGAGTTTTACAGAACAATCAAATGGTAGAGTAGATAGATAGATAGAACAGATAGCATATGGTATATAGATAAGATTGTTGTTGTGTTTATATACATAGCAATAATATTTACTTATACTTTACCTCATTGTAAATACGTTGTATATTAGTTGTAGTTGTTGTAGTAGTTGTAGTTAAGAGTAGTTTTTTATAGTAGTAGAAGGTTGTAGAAGATGTAAGTTGTTTTGTAGTTAGTATAGTTCCATATATGGTTTTTTTTTTAGTAGTAGTAGTAGAGAGTAGAGTACGAAAGTTGTAGTTTTTCATT
The DNA here is from genome assembly GCF_003285875.2 of Drosophila novamexicana. Lineage (NCBI taxonomy): Eukaryota > Metazoa > Arthropoda > Insecta > Diptera > Drosophilidae > Drosophila > Drosophila novamexicana. The sequence continues at coordinate 350,325 of NW_020824827.1, read as the reverse complement.
GTTGTTGTTGTTGTTGTAGTAGTATTAGTAGAAGAGTTAGTAGTAGTTAGAGCAGAAGTAGAAGTAGAAGTAGAAGTAGAAGTAGTTATAGAAGCAGTTTGTTAAAAACAAAAAATCAAAGAGCATAAATCAAGTAACTCGCAAAGATACTAAATTTATTTGTATGCAAAAACAAATAATCGTATAGGTTGTAAATGTTTTCTTTTTAATAGCCAAAACTGAAAACGGAAAAAAACTTGGAAAAACTCAACGCAATGCTAACTATGCAAAACTTGTTTATAGTTCTTCAAATCTCGTAATCATAATTGTATATTGTACAGATGCTGGGAATAAGATGGAACAGAATTTTAGTTTTGCGACTAATTAAATTCAAATAAAACAAAATCAGAAACTCAAATGAAAATTTGTTGTATATTTTTTTTTTTGAGCGCATTTTCTATATAAGCTTCAAGTTAGTTTCAGCTTAAAGTTTTATTCAATTTGATTTTGACAGCAAAAGCTTCGTACGCAAAAGTTTGCTTATGCATATTTAAGGGTACTGAAAGCTCTTTCATATGTTTTTTTTTTTCTGGTGCAAACTTTTGCTGAGTTTGGTTTTGGAGCGGGGGAAAAGGGTGCAGCAAGAAAAATAACTATATTAAGTAAGAAATAATTATGAGTTCGTTAAGTAAAAACCAAAAGGCCATAAAGCCCAATCAGAGCATGTTTATATATATTTATAGATATATCATAATTTGAGTACGATTTGTACGAATTCTGATTTCAATTTGGAATTTCGCAAGAGTTCGAATTAAAAATGCGTGTGGTCATACAAAAGTTGATTAGGAAATGCAAAGAAACGAGATTATATATATTATATATAGTATTATATATTTTAGGTAAGTATTACCGCCTGCAGCATCTGTTTAGCGTGTGTCGTCGAAGGGGGGTTAGTAGAGGGGGGGGGGGGAGAGTAAAGGTAAAGTTTCCATTAATACGCCACTCAAAGTCTTTCTTTTGTTTGTATTATATAGAGAAAGTATAGTTAGTAGTTGGCTACTCTTTTATGATATATGCGATTCGTGAGAAAATGCGATTAAAGTGGATATATATCAGAGAGAGAGAGAGGGAGAGAGATTGAGAGAGAGAGTGAGCGAGAGAGAGAGAGAAAACAAGAGAGGTGTTTAAAAATGCATTATAGCTGATAGAAAGCAAGTTAAATAGTTGTGTGCGTGTTGGGCAAGGTATATTAAGTAGTATTGTTAAAGGATGTTTCAGTGTTGGAAAGTTGGAAAAATTATGTGGGAGTGAGGGAGAGAGAGAGACAAGTAGTAGTAGAACAAAGGCAAGGTATATTAAGTAGTATTGTTTCAGTGTTGGAAAATCTGAAGTAAAAAAGGATCGATAAATGCCTTGTATATATTTAGCTAACGTAAGTTATGCGTGTGTATTTCGAATGTTACAGTGTTGGAAAGCGTATCGATGAATACCCAATGTAGCTATCGATAACTAGCGTGTATATGTTGGAAAAGGTATTTAGGGTCTAACATTGTTCGAAAAGTAATATTGTTTAATGATGTTTCAGTCTTGGAAAGTTTGATGTAAAAAAGGATCGATAAATGCCTTGTGAATATTTACCCAACGTAAGTTAAGCGTGTGTTTCAGTGTTGGAAAGTTAAGCAAATCGATGAATGCTCAATCTAGCTATCGATAACTATCCTGTGTGTGTTGGAAAAGGCATATCAAGAGGGTTTCAGTGTTCAAAAAATGAATAATCGATGCAAGCATCGAATTTCCGTTTGCGCTTTACTTTATCGGCGTGACATTCTCGTTAATATCAGTGTAATAAAGAAGTAGCATTAACCAAAAAAATGAAAATAAGGGAAAGGAAGTAAGGACATAGCCGTATCGAGGGTAGGCAGGAAGATATTGTAATAGAAGAAATTGAATTGTGTATGTTCTTTCACATTCTTTATATTTTTGTGTTCTTTGTTGCTGGGCGTGGGCGTGGACTGTAGGGTGTTTTTGGGGCATTGTTGTATATTTTATTATTTGTTTTCTTCTTCTTCTTCATCTTTTTGTGTAAAGTGCATGAAAATTTCTAAGGATTGCTGTGCACTTGGGTATCGTTTTGAGGGCGTGTGAGAGTGTGAGTTTTGAGTTTTTTATTTAGCTGTTTTTGGTGTTTTTTTTTTTTTTTGGTGTTTGTCAAGCTCTTGTGTTTGGTTTGTGTTTTACAATGAGGTAAAGTTCGGCTGTGAATAGGTACTGAGGAGGAGCGTACAAATATGTACATATTATTTGATATGCTTGTCTGGTTAACGGGGCTCTTTAATGATTTGTGTGTGCACTTAAGCTTAAATTGAGTACAATCAAGTTATATAATATAAGAATACGTAGTTATCAAATGGCTTTATGGATGGGCAGGATTCTAGCTAATGGGAGCTAAATGATTTATGTGGAGCATGAGTTCGAAAGTAAGAAAGTGCAAAGTTAAATATTAAATATGATTTATGTTAGTTTTTGCTTCAATTAATTTCAATTTTGAACGAGTCTAAATTAAATTTCTAATCATTTCCGTTTCGTACATGCGTTTCGGCCAATCAATCAAAAATGTTCTGTTGCTCCATTCAAAACTGAAAGACAAGCTCAAATTATAAACACAATTTGTGCCGAATATGTAATAATGTTCGGTATGGTATTTGTCATAAACTTATTTATAAATATGTGTAGTTGCATAAAAACTTACGCACTTGGCGGAAATTCGGGCTAGTTTCACAAACAAAACGCTTACCTGTAAAAAAAGAACAAATAATATTCAATTAGAGGCAGAAATAAAGGAGTTTGACCTTATAATTCGCAACAAGTTAAAGCTGCGAAGGAGATAGAAGAGGAAAAGACTGTGGGATCTACGGAGAACAACATATATTGCATTAGAGTCAGAAATAAAAGAGTTTGAGCTTATAATTCGCAACAGGTTAAAGCTGCGAAAGAGGTTAAAGAGGAAAAGACTGTGAAGGCTATTAAGAACAACTTATATTGCATTAGAGTCAGAAATAAAAGAGTTTGAGCCTATAATTCGCAACAAGTTAAAGCTGCGAAGGAGATAGAAGAGGAAAAGACTGTAAAGGCTATTGAGAACAACTTATGTTGCATTAGAGTCAGAAAGAAAAGAGTTTGAGCCTATAATTCGCAACAAGTTAAAGCTGCGAAAGAGTTGGAAGAGGAAAAGACTGTGGGATCTACGGAGAACAACTTATATTGCATTAGAGTCAGAATTAAAAGAGTTTGAGCTTATAATTCGCAACAGGTTAAAGCTGCGAATGAGGTTAAAGAGGAAAAGACTGTGAAGGCTATTGAGAACAACTTATATTGCATTAGAGTCAGAAATAAAAGAGTTTGAGCCTATAATTCGCAACAAGTTAAGGTTGCGAAGGAGGTTACAGGGGGCAAGACTCGGAGCTTATTTAAATAGCCATAAAAAACAACACGCTTTGGCTTTAACATTGTTCTTAATATATATTGAAAAATAGTTTCTTTGCAAATACTTGCAAGTTAATTGTGCGCCATAATTCATTCGTTGACTGTCTGCACGTCTGAAACATTTATTACTGAACCCCTTCCCCCCATGCCGACAAATCCATATATATTATTATTCTCGCATAAGACGGGCAATAGTAATAAAGGCTAACACGACAGCAGGTCAAATAAATTTTCCGATTCAGAGCGGCGAGTCGACAATGGAAACGCATTAGCTGCCAACCCACACACACATACACACACGCACACACGCACACCCTCTGTTGAACCTTGTCTTCTCAGATTTGCAAGCTCCAAAGTAAAATTCCTAAACAATGTGCCATTTGCAGTCGAACTGTTTTCAGTTTTGCAGTTATTGGCCTGGCCTGGCCTGGCCTTGGCTAAAGTATTTTACGATTTGCTCTTTACTTTTATTACGCAATTGAAAATGCGTTAAAAAAAAGTCGATGTAACTGGCGTAGCAAGGCATTTCCGACGCCATAAAGAAAATATATCCTTGAGCAGGATAGAAGATCGAGTTTCAGATACTTTACAAACTAAAGAGGCGCAGCTGCATATCATAATCAGATTAATTTTTCTTAAATCTATTATTAGCGATTTCCGGTTTATGTTAAAGACAATAAAGACTAAAAGGCTACAGATACAATATTTGGCAAAATCGATAAATATCGATATTCATCTACCTTAAATCTGGTAGATTATAGGACTAGAGACACGGCCAAGAATAGGTTGTTTATTTCGTAGATTGTTGGGCTTAAAAACATCGATAAGTAACAATATTCAGCTTATCCAGAAGATTTAGACCTACAAAATCTGGTAAGATCAAGAATACTTTGTACATCTCAAAGAGCTGTAAGACCAAGAATATTTTCTTTGGGACTGTTTTTTGGCTTTATCTCAAGGAATATCGATCTAGAGAAATCCAAATTTGGTTATGAGTATGAGAAATTGTCCAGATATATAGATACATTTGCAGGCCAGCTTAAAGTTTCGATAACTTCCTTACTATCGGATTACAAGGATGCTTGTCGCATTGCTGCTTACAGGGTAACTCGTAGTCAGTCAACATTGACTCGAACACTTTTACTTGCTTTTTATGTGATTTTTCTCACATTTGTCGCAGTTTTATGTGCATTTTTGAGTGGCTGCCCAAAGAGATCGAATGGGTAGGGGGGGCCAAAGTATCTGCAGTTTTGTATCTGGGTAATTGGGAAACGTGTGCAGCACATTGCACGTATTTAATGTGGCATTATATTGTAATATATATCGATATATATATGGCATTACATTGTAATATATATATATATATCTGCAAAGTATTTCGATTTGATTTCTCAATTTTTATGCTCATGCTAATGGCATTTTCGTGTTTTTTTTCGGTCAGTCTATCAACTGGCAGACTTTGATGCCACAGCCAACCGCAGCGGACAGCTTGACAAGTGGCAAGTGGCAAGTGGCATGTGGCATGTGGCAAGTGGTTAGTGGCAAGTGCCTGTGGCAGCTGGGCGGTTGGGCGGTTTTCTAATGATTGAGCTGCCGCCAGCTGCCTGGCTGTAAGTGGTATTAGGGCTCTGTGTGGCAAGTCGTTGCTCGAGCTGCTGTAAATTTAGCATCAATCTACGCAATTAACTGTATCAATTTGTTAGAAGCACTTGACGACGCATTCGTGCAGAATTTCTGCGACTCGATAAGAGGACGCGGCTGGGGCACAGTTGGGGCCTTGAGGCAGCAGCTGTGCGAGCCACACCTAAAGATACTTTTATATATACATATATATAGATACATGCGCCTTTAGATACTAGCCACAGCTACATAGTGCCTATGTAAATGCTTGCCACTTTGCCACTTGCCACATGCCGCATGCCGCATGCTGCCGGCTGATAAGCGTTTTAAATAAAATATTCTAGCGCCACGTTTTTGAAAGCATTCAATGATTTTCCAAGCGATTGCACAGCCAACGATTAAACAATAACAACAACAACTACTAGCTGCGGTGGCGGGTGGGTAAATGGGGGGGGGGAGGTGTGTGCGGCAGCTAAAAGCGTTAGCCACTTTCATGTGTGGCAGTTACTTGAATTTTGCCTCCTTCTGCTGCGATGTGCAGCAGCTTGAAAATGAATTATGTATGTCTATCGATCGCGCATGCCAAAAATACATGCACGCAGACATGTGTGCATGTATACATATATGCATGTACACATGTGTGTGGCATATATGCATGAGCATAATCGCATAAGATACCCTCCAGGCGCTGGGAATGGGTGCATATTTTGCCAGTTTTAGCTGTTTTTTTCAAAAGTGCGCTTGCGGCTTTTATTTCGTAAAAAGTGCGAATGGTAGTTCGGAGTAAATAATACAACTTTCATTTGATAACTTTTAGTTAATTATTGTTACTAGCATATGTATGTATCTAATAAATGCAAGCTTATGCAATTTAACTGTCTTTGTAGTAGGAGAAAAAATTTGGTAATATCAAACTAAAACTAAGCACAAAAGTTGACTTTGATTTATAATTATTTAAGCTAAACAAATCATTTTTAATGCTGCTTTTGTCGACCTTTTAATTAATAAATTTTCATATTTGAATTATCTTCTTATTTTATAAAACTTACATTTGGGCTAGATTCAACAACAAAGTGATATATAAAAGGCCTAAATTTAAAAGCTTTTCTGATTTGGCTATTTTCCTTCATGTTTTCTATTAAAACAAATGCTGTTTCTATTTGAAAGTAAAAGTTATATATAGAAAAAGGCTCAAATATAAGCTACTTCAAGGTTTCCTATTTAGGATATTTAGTGTCAACTACTTTCTAGCCACTTTTTTCGATAGGAAAAGCTTCTTTTCCTTCTAAACAATCCACATTTTATTTACATTCAAATAAAATGTACATATAGAACATTTTTACAAAAGGTATGCATAGTAAAAGGACAAAATGCAGCAGTTTTTGGCCACTTTTCCGTTCGAACTAGCTTTAATTTTGCCTAGTTTTAGCTCTTTTTTGTCAAATTTTATCCATTACATCGAGCTTTTTTTTTTTTTTTTTGGGCTGTGCAACACTGGTTGCTCGCGACTTTGACTTACCTTTAACGGCACTTAATTGGTTTCCAACCATCTGTTTCGCAATGAAAGCCGCCATTTTGTTTTATTTTTTGTTGCTGCCGCTGTTGTTGTTGTTATTTTGTTGGTTTTTCGGTTGGCTCTGTGGGCGTGGCTGCTGCTATGGAAAAGTGCACTCGCACCCAACTCCGCAACTGCAAGAAAAGACAAGAGACAGAGAGAGAGAGAGAGAGAGAGAGAGAAAATTAAATTGTGCTCAACACAGGACAATGCCCAGGACAATATCCTGCAGCCGCCCCCCCAGCCCCAGCCCCGCCAATGGTTCTTAGCCAAACGCATAGGGTGCCCGCCAAGTTGGCCTGTCACCTGCGCCCCGGCCTGATACTTTAAGCCGATTAGCTTAAATGCCGCCGCCTGGCCGCCTCGACGACTGTCCAAGCGCACTTCTTGACAGTTTACAGCTGTGCGTGTGTCTGTGTGTGCCTGTGTGTGTGTGTGTGTGTGTGTGTGTGTGTGTGTGTGTGTGTGTGTATTTATATGCCAGAGATGAACGTGGGGCATATTTTCGACCACGAGCACGAAATATGTACTTAAAAACAGGCCGAGGCAACACAGCAACTGCTTTTTGGCCCAGCCCAACACAAGCCCCAAAAAGTATACTGCACTTATTTTTAATAACTTTCTATGCCCTATCAAGCTTAATGGCGGTATGTATGCAACAGGCAAGCTTCGCAAAGCATATATATATATATTCTAAAATAAATAAATAAATATATAGAAATATATATTCTTCATCAGCACGACGAACTGACTTGATCTGTTTATGTCCTTCTTCAAAAAATAATAAGACATATTTTTTTACTGAATCAATTAGTGAATTTTCAAAAAGTAAATTTAGAAAAAATTATTCAACGAAGAGGAATACCTTAAAGATTTTAAGAGCTAAATACACAAAACTTGGTTTTGTCTATGTATTAACTTTATTAACCGTGTATAGATTAAATTTATTTTACTTTGAAGCTGTGTTCTTCTATTTCCTAGATATATATTTATTGTAAGAAAAATCCCTTAACCTTGCAGTACGCATATTTTGGTATGCCATTGAAAATTACACTTCGATCGGACTTCAAATACCGAAGTTAAGCATGTTATTCTCATTGTGGGGCTAAGGCAAGAAAAGGAAGAAGAAGCTGATAGAGATTCATGTTAGCCCACATTCAATCTAGCCTTTTTTCATATTCAGGCAGAATCGAGTCCCGCGTGGGCTCGGGCCCATCTCTAGTTGGGGGGACACACATTTCTGGAATTACCAGGCAGTTGTTCCTCGTGGTACACATAATGTAATATTAGCTGAGGCCCCGCACAATAATGTCCTAATGAATGTGGGCGCAGAGAAAAATAAAAAAATGAAAGAACAAAAAAACGAGCAGAGAGTATAAGAACATTTTCAATTTTGTAAATTTAGCCAAGAGCGAGACGCGCCCCATTTCCATTTGCATTTTCCAGCGACGACGGCGGCGGCGGCTTTATAGCCCATGTATTAATATTTGCTCGAATTGGGCTAACGAACTTAAGCTGGGGCGTGGCCAAGGCGGGGGCGTGGTAGGGGCAAAAGCTGCAGCAAATTAAAACAACACCAGCTAAGCGAGCAGCCAAATTAGTTTGACATAAAAAGCATACGCCCGGCGGGCGGGCAGGAAGACGAACAGACAGCATGACAGACTGACAGACTGACAGACTGACAGTCGGACTGACAGATCGGCAGGATGTATAGGACAGGATGCGGTACGTTCCCTTTTCCCTCTCCCCTGGCCCTGCTGGCGTTTCCTGTGCCAAGCTAATGAATTAAGCTGCCGCTGCAAAGCATTTCAGGCGCCCTGCGGCCACGCGTCAGCAGAATTGTTTATTGGGCTAAGCCCACCCCCAAGCCAGTCCAGCTGCAAGCCATCCACAATAAAAAAAAAAAAAACGAAAATAGAAAAACACATTTTCCGTTTACCAAATTCACTTTAAGCATGCTCTATGCCGCATAGGCAAGGTGTTCTACGTGGAGAACGAGTTTTGATTTCTACCCTAAGAACTCTTTTATTATGATTCTCTCTTCAGATAATTCCGGCATATATCAGAATAGTAATGAATTCTGATGATGATAGAATCGGAAGATTCTTGAAATATCTTTTTGTTAGAGTGGGGATATCTAGTTCAATTTGCTTAATAAGTTCACTCGTTCATTTCCGTGATTTAGTTCACTTCATGAACGATGAATTCTGCTCAGCTATTCAGTCGGTCATGAACTATTCGCTTAGTTCAGTTATGCAGTCAAATCAAAAGTGAAATTAAAATGCCGCTATCTATTATGTTTATTAAGAACTGAACATCTCAAAAGAGTGTATCGTTCAGGAACGACTGAACTGCTGAGTTGCTGAGTTACAGCGTTCATGATCGACTGAATAGCTGAACGAGTGAACTAAATGACCGATTTAGTTCACTTATCACTGAATAAGTTCAGTAGTTCATTTTAATGACACGTTCAATCGAACTTGGTCTGAACTAAACGACACAACTCTACTTTTTGTTATGTAAACAAAATGTATCCCTATTTTTCTTACAAACTATATACTGGCATAAAAATAGAAATGTATAGATAATTCCTTGATAGATTTAGAACAAATCTACTTTCTGGCAGTTCTTGTAGGGTATTTAATAGTCGAGCAAGCTCGCACAGAGCTCACCTATTGACGGACATATATTATATTAGAAAAATTGATTCCATCATTAAAAAATCAAAACATTTTTCAAAAATAAGAAATGAAGAGAATATCGTCTACTTCTTGTTGGACATTTCTTGCAGGGTTGCTCTTGCAGGGTAATTGTTAGTCGAGCATTCTCGGCCCAGAGCCCAAGGTAGCTGTCAGTTAACGGGCTTAACGAAATTTAGTTAAATTTTTGAAGCGAAAGGCTGGCGAGAACATGGAATAACCGTAGGGTCCTTCTGCCAAGTCCAGCCAAGGCTTTTGGCCCGGACCTATAATATATGTAAATAAAAGGCGCAAATTTATGGGTTTCGTGTTTAGAATTTGATGGGCCAGCTGCTGTTTCAACGACTGCCGCTGCCGCTGCCGTCTCTCAAGGTGTGCCCCAACAAAAGCGAATTCCCATTTCTTTTGCGTCGTATCCAATTACCTTTCAAGTTGTTTTTGTGTGTGTGATATGAAATAAAAAAGAGCTAAAGCCAATAAACACGCAAATAAGCCAAGTTGAGTTGTGCTCGTTTCTATGGCGCCGCCAAAGGGTTCCTTTCACAAAGGATAGAGGGGTTGTGCGGGGTGGGGTTTGGGGCTGGTCAACACCTGCATTAAGTATACGCTGCGTAAGCCTGCTCAAATCCGACTGTCAAGTGGAAACCCTTTTTCCCAGCCTCGGCTACTTTTAAGTGCACACAAATCGATGGAGAAAACTAGCAAGGGTGTGCTCGACTCGAAGATACCTTAAACAAAAGTCGTGCGCTATAGGCAGCAGCTGTGCTTCCTCTTCCCTTTGTTCCATTCTATAAGAAATTAAATCCTGTTTTTAACTTCGGAGCTTAGAGTCCGATCTTTTTGAAATTTTCAGCGTTTTTTCTTACGAAAGACTCAACATTTGAAAACCTTTTCTTTTTTTCCAATTTTGGGCTAATAGAGGAGTATGTAGAGGAGGAATAGAGTTGGTATCAAAAAAGTTAAATATTTTTCATGTGTGTATCTTATACGTTTAGCTACATGGAAAGTTTTGTGTATTTAGCTCTTATCAAGTTATGCCTTAAAAAAACCTGTCACAAAATCGATATTTATCGATGTTATACAATTCTTGGGAGATATCGAGGAATATTTAAAGATGTACCTTATATATTCAGTTACATAGAAAGTTCTGTGCGCTGAGCTTCTATTATCTTCGAGTAAGCCCTAAAGAACCATGTCACAAAATCGATATTTATCGGTGTTATGGAATTCTTTGGAGATATCAAAGTTTATTGAGAGATGCATTTTGCTTATGTTAAAGTAGAATGTCTTTATTCAATGTCAAGTCTCCAGCTGCTTGTAGTTTCTAGTTCACACAGACGGAATTGATGTGATCGGCCATAGGCCGATATTTATCGATATTATGGAACTCTTTGGAGATATCGAGGAATATGTAGAGTCTTATACGTTACATAGAAAGTTTTGTGGGAGATATCGAGAAATATTTAAAGATGCGTTCTGCTTATGTTATAGAATAATATCTTTATTCCTGTCTCTAGCTCTTGCAAGTTTTCTATTGCACACAGAGGGGCACAGAGATGCCTCCCCCCCCCCCCCCTCTCCCGTGCCCGTTACATACATTTCCACACAAGCATTGTACCCCTTTTTTGCCCAGTTTCTCATGCAAAATCAAAACTTGTCATTAGGTGAATTGAGGTGGGGCTGAAGTCAGGTGTCTTGGGGCAACATGACGCGTGAAAATGCGCAAAGTTTATGCAAGCATTTGGCGAGTTTTAGAGAGTTGAAACCCGTTTGAAGCGCACTTGTCGCATACTTTCTGGCGACTTGCAGATACTTTTAGCTACTTTCAGATACTTTTAGCTACTTGCAGATACTTTTAGCTGGGCATCTGTGTGCACTCACTTACCTGCTGCTCGGTAAATATTCCGTTCAGATTTTTCTTTTGCCGTGCGTGTGTGCGTGTGTGTTTGTTGTGGCTGCAAACAGTTCTAGTTCTTGTTGTTCTTGTTGTTGTAGAAGAAGCAAAGTTTTTGAAAGTGGTTTGTGTTGTTGTTATTTAAAGAAATCCACAAAGAAGAGCGAGCATCAGACAGAAAGAGTTGCTGCAAAGTAAACACAGATAAAAGATGTGTAGAAACAAGAAATAACGTTTGCTTATATAAGTGCTTCAAATGTTGTTGCCAAGAAAGAGAAAGAGAAAGAGAAAGAGCTGCAGCTAGTCGATTAGATAAGGATTGATTTTAATGAGTGTGCCTTGAGGGTCACGCCAATCGACTGTGAACCCTGCCTAACACACAACAACCTATTGACATTGCGGCTAATTTGAGCGCAGAGCTGTGTGTGTGTGCGGTGTGTGTATGTGTGTGTTTTCTCTATTGTTTTTTCAATACACTTGCTAAGTGTATTTTCATTGTGTTATGAAATATGAGACGGGTTGGGATATATATAGGCTAAAAGCAACCGGGTCAAGCCATGTCTGACTGTTCGCCTTTCTTTCTGATTCTCAAAAAAAAGCTATAGCTTTGTACTTCAAATAAATCTTGGTAAAATTGTACTTGGTAAAATCTGGCAGCGGGCACATTTATAGGCGTATTCGTTATTTTCTAAATAGTTAAAAATGTTAAGTAAATACTTTTCTTATAATATTCAAGCGTCTTACAACACTTTAGTTTTATTTTACGGCTTTTTTCTTATGATTTGATCAGATTTTTTCTGGAATCTTTTATATTCTTTCAAGTTAAGTTGTTGATAACTATCAGAGAGTACATATATCGGATGTGCTTGGATCATATAACTTAACTTATAGATGAAACCCGATCAATATCGGACCATGATATCATAGGGTTAACATAGGAACAATCGATTAAAAGTTTAGATACTTTACGAATCGGACTACATTAATAAGTATATAGACAAGGCAACTGCTATCTAAATGCAGAGTATCTAAACTTCGTTGCCCCAAATATAACTGTTATATCTTGTTATTTTGAGCATGTGTGTGTGTGTGTGTGTTTGTGTGTGTTCATGTTTTGTTGTTTTTATCGATATTTCTTTATTAGGGTTTCTTTTATGCGAGCGTGCACGTAAGTGCCCATTACGAGGCTGGGGCGAGCGGAAGGGTGGGGGGTGCGGCGGGGAGGAGGGAGCATATAGGTGAACCACACACACACACAGACACACGCTCAATACTTTTACGTAACACACGCTGCTGCTGACTGTTTTAATCAAATTTTGAAGAACTTTGACACTTTCAGGCCGCCGATTACATAAAGCTGCCGCCGTTGCCGCCGCCGTCGCCGTCGCCGCAGTCGCTGCTGACGCCGTCGATTCGAGCAATGCAGCTGCACTCAGCGCTCAGCAATTTAATTGTTTATAATTGAATTAGTTTTTGTTTTATTGTTGTGCCTCATTTTCGAGCAGTGCATCTGTGTGTGTGTGTGTCCGTGTGTGTGTGTGTGCGTGTGTGTGTTTATGTATTTATATGTATATTATTTCTGTTACGCAGCGTCCGTTTTCAGGCATATAATGTACACACACACACACGCACGCACTCACACACACTGGCAAGTGCGTATGTGCTGGTATTTTTTTATTTTTTTTTTTTTATTTAATACTTTTGTGCACTTTACTTTCGCAATGGTATTTAATACGGGGCGCTTCTTACTTCATGCTATGTTCGCACTCTTCTGTGTCGCACGGCCGAGTCGCCTACATGGAAAACTCGTGCCGTTGCGGCGCGCACCAAGCAGAGCAGCGAACACCAGCTGTAGGCTGGCAGCGGCGCCGGCGTCAGCGTCGCAGCCGTAACGGCGCCTAAAACAACAACAACAACAATGGCGAAAGCTAAAAAGCGCTCACACACAAAATGCGCTCAACCAAATGCTGGCTGGCCAAAGCTTTCTGGCGAAATTCCCCGCTCAATTGCTTGAGTGAGTGCCGACTAGCTGTGCCGCTCTAACGCATAGGCTGCGGCATGGGCGCAGCGCGCTCTTCGAGTCGGCTCAACATCAATCGGCTGGCTGAAAGTGTGCGTGTGTGCGTGCGTACATAATAGCTTTTGGCTTTTTAACTAATAATATATTTATTTGCCGTCGCGTTCGTCTACTTCTATTTCTATTACATAATTTTTTTTTGCTGGCGCCATCTCTCTCTCGCCCTCGCTCTCTCTTGACTTTTTGACTTTGAAATAAAAAAGCGTTGCCTACTTATTTGCGCCCGGCGCCTGCGCCACGCAAATGGAGAGTCCGCGACGACTTGCCAAGTTTTACGCTAAGCACTGCATATGGCCACATTATGCTTTATTGATTTGTTGTTGTTGAGATAATGGGCACCCCAAAAAAAATGAAGTGAAAGAAAACGTTGTCCCCAACTGGCGCTGATAAGCCCAGCATATGGCACAGCTGCTAAAGAGTTATGCCCGCTTTTGCCTGAGCCTTTGTTCGCCTGTCACTTGCCATTAGCACACACACACACACACACACACACACACATGCGTCTAACTTTGTGTGGCTCAACGGAAGCGCACAGCTTGAATGGAGGAAATTGCAAAGTTCTTTGCCACGTCCGGCTCGGCTGTGGTCAGCATTTAGCCAAGTGCATCAATTGCCTTAAGGGCCACAGCCTGTCTCTGGCAAGAATTCTAATTAGTGTGATATAAATCCAACAAATGCTCGACTTTATTGTTCTGCACTTTATCAATTATAGTCTCTCTCTCTGTGTGTGTGTGTGTGCCTCTGCTTTATATAGTAATCAGTTATATTTTCTTTCATTTATACTTCGATTATTTCATTTTTCTTTTTTTGCCTCGCCACAAATTGCTTATTACCGAGCGCCCGCCCACACCCCGTCGCGTCCCCCGCGGGCCGCTACCTGCGCTACTTTTCTGCTTGAGATGAATGTCACGTTCTGGCCACAGGCGAATTGCGTTTCCCTTGGGTAATGCGTGGGCAACGGCGACGGCGTTTACTTTGTTTTTAATGTAATAGCGAAAGGGAAATGTTGAAAAATGTCTGCACTTGCTTTTATATTGATGAGTCGCAACGGGACTCGCTTCTGGCAGCAGCAGCAGCAGCAGCTTACCTACAACCGTTGAAGGCACCGTTAAACGCACTACAAAACAACAACAACAAATTCTCTGTTATATTTTTCACTTTGCTCTGCTCGCGGCGCAAGAACAACAACAACAAATCCGTTTTGCCACTGGCATACACAGCAAACAAACACGCTTCTTTTTTTTTTTTTGTTCTTCTTCTCGAGCCAAACTACAACGAAAATGCCAAATAACTGTTATCCTATGCAAACGGAAACATGCAAAGAGCGCCAAACTAGCGAGAGAGCGAATGATAGAGAGAGAGAGCGGGCGTGCGACAGAGCCAGCTGGCGGCGGAAGCGCGCGTGCCAGAGCGAGAGCGCCTATCGAGTGGCTCTCAATTTGGCCGCCCACTGGCTGGCTGTCAGTTTTGACAGTTGACCCCAAACGAAAGCTCTGGCCGGAAAAAAGCTTGCTGCCTGCAAATTGGCTAGCCAAAAATCAAAAAAAAAAAAAAGAGAGAGGCTGATAGTGCAGCAATGCGACAATAAGATAAATGTTAACTGTTAAATTAATCTTTAAATGTAACTGGCAGCTGCTTACACACGGGCAAATTGTTGGCTGATTAGCGAATGCACGGAAATGGCAACCGGCGACGGGTGTATGTGTGTTGTTGTTCTTCCTCTTGTTGTTGTTGTTGTTGTTTATCGTTTGGCTTTTTTATTGGCGCTGTTCCGCTTGTAAATTTGTAGCACACACACACCGGATGTTGTCGAGTGTACACTGATAAAACAGACTAAGGCCTGGTTGTCTTGCTAAGCCGCCCCCCGCCCCTCGAAAAAAAGGAATGAAATTTTTACAAGCGAGGTGGCAACACCGCATCACACGCACGCACACACACACGTACACATGCTGGCATCGAATTTTGGCGAGAACGCGCGCGCGCTTTGCTACACTTACATCTGCCTGCGTATGTGTGTATTTGCGTCTGTGTGTGCGTGTAAGAGGCGTATAGGTAATTTATATAAATTATTTAATTAAGCCATGTACGTCAGCGCGCGGCATAAAGCCCATTATTTAGATTAAAATCAAACCCATTACGTTTTATGCCACCTGTCTTTAGCGGGTTTCCTTCATTATTCTTTTTGCACCTGTCCCCGCCCCCGCCCCCTGCCCGTCCTGTCGCCCACAATTTGCACGTCTATTGGTTTTGTTATGATTGCTTTTGGCATTGCCTTTTGCCGCCTCTTCCGTGACGCCAAAGCAAATTGGCTACATTTGGCGCGTGCCAGCAGTTTTCGGCTTTGTCGGATGCCTTAATGACTGCTGGGAGAAGGACCTCCCACTGCTCCTTCTGCTGCTGCTTCCACTCTAACTGTAACTGTAACTGTTACTGCCGCTGCCACGGGTGTTGCCTCTTTTCCCTGGAGCCTCTTTTCCCCTGGCACCCATCGAGCATAAATATTATTTTGTATGACCGATGCTCTAATACTCTTAAGTAATCCACAAATGATTGATTACTTAATATATAAATAGCGGATATTAACCGGCATTGCCCGGGCCATGTTTTCTGCATTTCTAACCCAGCCGAGTTTTCTAGCCCGAGCCAAGCAAAGATACTTGAATCTTCATCTCCCACATAATCCACATATTTAGGGTGGATTTATTGAAAAGCATGAATCTTATTGAAAAACAATCAACATTAACTTTCAGGAAAATCCTTGAATGTGAGTTTATACTTCAAATTTCGCCCGTCTTAACTGGAAAGCCCCGTGCCACGCCCAATGCGGGTGGAATTACCTCAAACATAACTTGGAATTCTTGGACAACTCATATTCATAATTTGTTTTGCAACACGAATTCTTTAAGATTTCAAGAATATATAATTTAACATATTACCGAATTTTATAATTTTTATAATTTAGCTCTCAGGGAAATCAAATTTAACATAAAAGCAATTTCATGAAAAGGTCCAATAATGAAAATACCATCAAAGAAAATACATTTTCTTTTATTTGTCTGTGGAAAAATGCAAAATAAATTGTGCTTTTATTGCTGTCCGCCCATTTTGATGAATTCTCTTAAAGTTCGTTTGCCTAAAATCCACTTTAAGCAAAGTATGGCCATTTTTAAGTGTTGATTAATGCGCAAAGAGCGCTTCGTTCAGTGTTGAATTACGAAATGAGACTCTTGTCCGGCGAGCTAATTATACCAGGGCCTACAATATGAGAAATATGCTTATAATTTAACATGTATATAAATGTACCTTTTAAATGTTTTTCTCAGACAAATCAAATTTCATGAAAAGGTCCAATAATGAAAATATCAACAAAGAAAATCAAATTTGTTTTTATTTGTCTCTTGTAAAATGCAAAATAAATATAGCTTCTATTGTTGTGAGTCCATTTGAAAGTTCATTTACCTAAAAGCCACTCTACCAACACTTTTAAGTGTTGATTAATGCGCACAGCCTGCCTCGTTCAGTGTTGAATTACAAAATAAGACTCTTGTTCACCGAGGTAATTAAATGTTTTACTTAAATACACTTACCTCTCTTGAGTCGCTTTCAGCCCAATTTTGATGTGGCCATTTTCTTGTTTTGTTTTGTAGCTGGAAAATTGTTTGCTTTGAAATCGGAAGTCAATGGAAAAATGGAAAATGCAATGGAGCAATCGCACTTGGGCCGCAAATTGATTTCTTTCACTGGCATAGGCAAAATGCTATTCGAAATGATCAAGTTAATTTACCCTCATCCAGCTGACAGCCCTGATACTTAATACAAGCTGATAGCGTATCCTCCCCCTAACCCCTGAGCTGATGGTGGAGCGGTGGGGGGAGGTCCATTTGCGGTCGTCGTCAATCAATGTGAATTCAAGAGCAGCCGCCAAAGATGACAACTAAACTTCACTTCACTCGCAGACAATGTCATGTTTTTGGTGGCAAAAGCACAAACCAGCACAGGGGCGGGGGCGGTTGCTCGTGCTTGACTTAGTAGGTAACGGGGGGGGGGGGGGGGGGGGGGGGGGGAGTGGGGTTGGTGGCTGTTGTACACGGCGGAGTGGCTTAATTTAAAACGGTTTCATGTTGTGATTTTGACAAATGATAATTTTTTTTTGCATGCCCGCCTGCCTGTGTGTGTGTGTGTGGCAGGCTGTATGCGATAGCTTTTGTGTTTGCCATGTCATCCAAGCTACAAGTACGATATCTCTCCAGTTCCCCCCTCTCTGCACCCACGCTGCCTTTGAGTCTGTAATTTTGTAGTGGTCGATGAGTTGGCACAATGCGCGCGACAGATAAACACCGCGCCCCAGTCCCTGCAGCCACCGCCCACAAAACTTGCAGAGTGTGTCAAAGGGTCGTTAAGTAAGTAAGCTGCCACACACACACACACACACACACACACACACACACACACACACACACACACACACACACACACACACACACACACACACACACACACACACACACACACACACACACACACACACACACACACACACACACACACACACACACACACACACACACACACACACACACACACAGTTGCACATTGATATAATCCACAGCAAAGTTTCAGTTTCAGTTTGAGTTGATCCAAAAACTACGTACATCTGGGCTGACCAAGGCCCACCCCTCTTCTCCCCTTGCCCCTTGCCCCTTCCCCTACATGCCCGCAGCCAACATGGCCGTACAATAGAGTCCTGCTGTGGACAGCGAAACGGGCGCCAGGACAAGCAATCAACAGCCAACAGGCAGCAATGTTGCAAGAATTTATTGATTTAACAAAAAAAACACAAAAAAAAAACAATCTAGCCAGAGTGCTCTAGTGCCTGCAGGCAGTCCACGACTACCAAATACCCTTAGCTGAAAAAAAAATAAGATAAAAGATAATTAGTTTTCCTTCAAATTAACTAAGAAACTGTACCTATTTATTCGCCTTGAACAAGAATATAGATAGCTTTAGTAATATCGCAAATATCTCCTTCCTTGCGTTACATATTTAGTGAAAAAATTGAGAATGCCCTTTGCAAGTGTATAAAAAGAGGGCAAAAAGCTGAGCGGGAGCGGAAAAAGTGAAATCGACAAAGCCAATGCCGAGGTTGTTGTCGTTGCCTGGGAAATGGGGAAATGGTATTGGGAATAGGAATCAGAGCTCAGAGCTCAGAGCTCAGTCCGGCTCAGTCGGTGTGTGGCCAAAACCAATAAGACTGGCAAATTGGCCAAATGTGTATATACGGCTTGCACCATGTCCGAAAACATAAACAACAATCAGGACAATAAAATTGCAAACCAATCGATGTCATCGAATTCGCCGCCGCCCGCCGCCTGGCCAAACTTTGAGGCGCGCCTTCTGAAGCAGACGGTGCACAGCGTCTGCCTCGACTGGACGCCCAGCCCTAATCCCGCCCCAGTCTACTCTGTGGAGAAGTACCACAGGCGACACGGCTGGCAGCAGGTGCTCTGGACGAGCACTAGTCCGCAAACTATCCACCAGCTGGAGGAGAACTTTGGCCATCGACTGCGCATCCGAGCGCTGCGGCCCGCACCGGATGGCAGCCACTACGAGACGTTAGCCATCTCGCCGGATATTATTGTAAAACGTTTATTGACCTAATTGTGTTTAAAATATCCTCGATTTATGACAGAGATTTGGTGGGGTATATTCGAGAGCGTAGTCAGTGCAGTCGAGGGTATTTGAAATATCTAAGAGAAAGAAAGTAGCGTTGTAATAAGAGTAGGAGCTTTGGCAGAGAGAGTGCGAGAGGAAGGGCGAGGTCGAGAAAGAAGGGCGGGAGAGAGAGAGATAGCGGGAGAAACAGAGAGAGAGAGAGAGAGAGAGAGAGAGAAAAACATCGCGAGAGAGAGAGAGAGAGACATCGAGAGGGAGACATCGTGAGGGAGATAAAGAGACAGAGGGCTTATTATATGCCTCTAAGCCTCACTTGAATTCATGAGAATCGCATAGAAGAGCGATATTTTAATAATGAAAATTATTATTTCAATGTAAAATTAGCATGCATATATATATATATATATATACACATACAGGCATTTATAAACACATACATGTTTACACACAAAACACACACATGCAAAGACATACAAACACATAAACATACACATGCACACACGCACATATGTATATATCTTATGGGAACTGATAATCTTAATTTGTACTCTTAAGTATTTGATGGGAGTTTAAAAGTCTATCTAAAGAAAAACTTTTAAGAAACTAAAATATAAATATACATTTATTTATATTAATTTTGGATATGCCCAATAGCCATGAAATGCTGTGGCTTATTATGCATCATGCATATAAAAATGTTCAGAAAAGAATATTTTGTTTGATTTGACTTGTCTCCAGATTAGACTTGACTTCAGGGTAGAAATTGAAGCACATAATATTAATATTAGATTGACAAAAAATATAACAAATGTGGCTAATAGAATTGGGTACAAAAATTACTTTAGTTTATAACCTTGCAGAGGGTGTTCGAATTGTTGTAGGCCAGTGATGGTCCGTTTTTGGGGAATCGTTCATTATTCTGTGATATTCGATTTGAAATAAATATATAATTAACACCTTGTACACATCTAGGCAACCACAGAGGCTGCGCTGCCGTCGACAAATTGTTTGCATCGCGCCATTCGCAAATCGCAGCAGTTTCTGGTGAAGCGCATGCTGCGCCGTCGACCCAGTCTGGTTGACTATCCGGCCCCAAATGGATATCTGCCGCTGGCCAATGCCATAATGCAGGGCGAGATGTGCATTATCGATGTCCTGCTCTCGGCCGGCTGCAGTGTCCAGCTGGGCAATCCGCACAACGGACGCAGTCCGCTCCACGTGAGTTGGCCAGCATTTGGGATTGCGGGGATGCTATCTGTGTGCCTGATCCGTTGCAGCTGGCCTTCTATCATGGTCATCTGCCCGCAGCGCGCATTCTGCTGAACAAAAGGGCGCAGCTGGAGGCGACCGACTGCAATGGGATGACGCCCGCCCACTGTGCCGTGGATGCCAATCGGCTGGACATGGTCAGGTTCGCACTGGAAGCGGGCGCCAATCCGGAGGCGAGAGATGACTGCCAGTGGACGTTGTTGATGCGCGCAGGTGAGTGCACAGAATTAAACAGGATTTCCCAATTGGAATAACCCCCCTCCCCCCTTCCCATTATCACGCTTGCCAGTCGTCATGGATGCCAGCCTGGAGCTTATCAAGCTGCTGGTTACCCACGGCGCCGACTTAACAGCTCGGGACGCTCTTGGCAAAAGTTGCAGCGATTTGGCCAAACTTTATCGCCGGCAACAAGCCGGGGATTACTTCGACCAGGTGCACAGGTTTCGACGGGAGAAGGCGGCAACAACTGTGGCCAACACGCAACCGCAAAAGGATTAAATGCACGCGGCCGTTTAATAGGATAGAGCGTTTCTTTTAAAGGACACACACTAATGAGCATAATCTTAGGGGCTAAGCACTTACTATACCCTGGCAAAGTCAGCTTACAAATGGGTATATTGAAAAAACTTGGAACAAGACTTTATAAAGTAAAATACGCTTATTTGTTATTAAATTTTGTAAAAAAATATCGAAGAGTACTTTATCTATACCCTATCCTGACAAAGATGTTGAAAAGTACATTATCTATAACCTATCCTGATCTGATAAAGATGATGAAATTGGGCATACTACATACCAGTATTTTCAAAGCCATAGATACCGCTTTCTACATAGTTGAATTCGCCTCCTCCAAAATTTAAAGTCTCATAGTTGAGACCGCCGCCGCCTTCTTTGCTTAAGTTGCTTTCTCTTCCAATGTTAAAGCCGCCGCATCCTCCTTCTCCTTAGTTGAAGCCAGCTCCTTCGTTGTTCATGCAGCTGCCTCCTCCTTTGTTCAGGTTGCCGTCTCCTCCAAAGGCGCCGTCTCCTTCAACGCAATCGCCACCTCTACTTGAAGTGAAGCCTATCAAACTTACTTGAATTCATGAGAATCGCGTAGAAGGCAATTAGATAGAAATAGTCTTTTTTTTAAATTTGCAGGGCAGTTAGACGAAAATTAATTTTTGCATATAAACATACATAATGTATGCATACAATCGTATATACATATATATACATGCCTTCACACATGCATATATACATACAAACATACATAAATTTGTGTACGCATACATACATTCAAGCAAACATACATTAGTACCCACATTCATACACACATACATACATACAAACCCACACACATGCGTACACTCATAGGTACATACATGCAAACAAACATACAAATATGCATATGTATATATACATAAATGTATATTTGTATGTATATATATATACATATACATACATACTTACTTACATACATACATCCTTACATGCATACATACGTACATGCATGCATGCATGCATATATACATACTTTCTTACATGCATACATACCTACATGCATGCATGCATATATGTATATATAGCATTTCGGCATCATAGCTCTTACGGTTTTGACTGCCACCGAGTTATAGGGGAAATTTTTACCTATGTCAAAAATATTAAAAATAAGATATTATTTAACAGTTTTACAACATTTTAAATTTCAGTAAAGGGTATCTGCTAATGGACCTATGTACTTTTATTGATTATTTTAGCTTGGCTTACAGCTTGAACTACAACTAGTTGGAATTTAGACACAGTTCCGGGCCGTATCTGTCTGATAGCCGCACGAGTAGGTATTGAAGAAGTCGGCGTTCTCCTTGAGGCCCAGGTAAAAGACATGTTCGGCCAGTTCCTTGCCAAACTCACAGAAGTTCTGGGCGTAGAGCGTGAAGAAGAGACGCTTGTTGCTCAGCTGATATTGGCGAAGGATCTCGTTCTCGTGGTCGTAGATCTCTCGATGCTTGGTCGAGGACTGTATCCAGTCGGAGTACTCCTGCCAGGTGTGCCGGAAGCTCTTCAGGTAGATGATGGCCAACAATCGGGCCTCGCTGAGCACATTGACGTACTGCGGCAACTTGAGGCACTCGACCTCCTCCCGGAAGTGGGTCGGATCCCGTTGGCGTTCGCTTATATTGAACATGGTCATGTACAGATGCACCGTGAACGTGGGATAATAATACGACATGGGCTTGTGCCGGCTCTGGTAGAGATACAGGCTCCAGTCGAGCATCGTCCGCTGCACGCCCAGCTCGTAGGTTGAGTTGCGCTTCCGATGCTGCTCCAGATTACGCAAATTGTGCTCATAGCTCTCCCGATAGATGCGCAGGCCGGCGTACTCCCGGTTAAGATCGCCCGCATAAAAGTAGATTTTCGGCGAGGCGAACTTCTCCTTGTACGTCTGCAGCCGATTGCGCAGAGGATGTGCATCCGTGCCGAACACGGATTTGCTGCGCTCCACGAAACGTTGGATTAGCTCCCGGAATTCGCGCAACTCGTGCGAGCTGCCCTCCACCAAATCCTTCGTAATAATGTAGCCGAACAGCGGCTTAAAGTACTCAAAGGTCTCACGATAGCAATCCTGCAGAGACTTCAGTGTGTTGCACGAGATGAAAAAATCGATGAGCTTCTGCTTAGCCTCGAACTGTTCCGGATCATTTTGCAGCCTGGTCAGCAGCTGGATCAGATCGCTGCTCTGCGGCATGTGACCTGCATGGATTGATTATGGTTAGTGCTGGATTTTAATGTATTATTAAAAAACAACTGTGTGCACAAGTCGAAAGTAAACGAACAGGAGATACCCTGTACCCAGCTCTGAGCTGTCGAATGGGTAGTCTGAGCCTACGACAATATATACACTCTAGCTCTTATAATCTCAGAGATATGCTCAATTAACCAAGGCCGTAATCGATTTATCGATTAGTGAAACGAGATTTCATTCATGATTTAGAGAAATGCACAGACAGAACCACAAATCTATTATACCCTCTTTTAGCTACTTTCAGTGAACACAGGGTATTTAGGTGTCTGGATATTGAAATGAATCACTCGTAAAGAGCTTAGCTCTTGTTTTTTGAGATTGCAGCACAGTTATAGCCCTTTTCAAGCACTCAACTTAAATACAGGGTGTCAAAGAACCTACTTTTTTACAGCTCAACTCGCCACCTAGTGCTTTACCTACCCATGACCGAGAAGAGCGGCCGATTGCGACTGCAGACGTGATCGTAGTAGCTGTCGCAGGCATATTTTCTGGAATTAATCGAATGCTCCATGCGCATGGCCAGGTGGCTCAGCTCCTTGATGCGCAGCTCGGACAGGTGGCCCGTGTAGGCTATTTGCGACTCCGCGGCGCCCAGGCAGGCGCCCAGCACGGCCGCCAGCAGAGTGGTCCACATCTTTGTCTCTGGCTCTCACTCAATCTATGGCCTCAGCTATTCGCGTTGTTCTCCAATCGCGCACTGGCACAAACTGAAGCCAGATCCGCAGCCAGCTCCACAGCTAGATCCACAGCCAGCTCTATCGGCGGCATCCGCCGTTGCCCAAGCTTAAGCGCCGATAAGAGCTGTCGAGTCGTATCAGTTGCTTTTAAATTGCTCTCCCGTCGCTCAGTTCACTTAATTATGACCTGTAAAAACATAATTACACGCGAAAGGGTATCTTGGAATCGGCATTCAAGCACACGAGAGTCGTGACCTTCTGCATAAGCTTTCTAAAAACAGAATTAATCTTGATTTTGATTTTTTATATGAGTATTTATCCTAATAGCTCGTAAATCTGATCATGATCGGTTTTCTATTATCAAAAGTGATGCAAAAATCTGCTTGAGGAAGGATACTCTAGGTTGTACAGGGTATCAACCTATCGAGCACATCAATATTTATATTTTATTAAGAGTTGTTTACATTTTCGATCGCAGCCCAGTTTTAAACGTCCGCTCCGGCCCGTTCATAGACATCGATGCGGCGCTGCTTGTAGATGGGAATCTGTCGACGCACTTCATCCACCATGTCGAAATCTGTGAGGGAGTGGGGCAGATCAAATCGCGCTCTCTCTCTCTCTCTCTCCGTCCCTCTCCCTGCCCCTTACCCGAACTTACCAATAGTCTCCACAATCAGTTCACGGCCCTCGCCCGCCTCGCGCTGCACACGCGCCCAGGGATCGACAATCATGGAATGCCCGTAGGCGACATAGCCGGACATATTGTTGCGGGCAGGTGCACAGGTGATCACAAACAGTTGGTTATCTGTGGCCCGGGCGCGCTGCAGCAACTCCCAGTGCATGGGACCCTGGCAGATGCAGAAGGCCGACGGATAGACCAGCATCGAGCAGCCTAAAAAGATAACTCCGTTTGAAGTTGGAACTCTGCTCACCCCGCCCCTCCCCTCACTTACCCTGGTTGCGATAGAGGCGTGCCAGCTCCTCGAAGCGCTTGTCATGACAGATGCCAATGCCGACCTTGTGTGCTCCAATTTGGACCAGGGTCAGCTGGTTACCCGCTGTCAAGGCGTCGCCCTCATCGAACTGGCAGCCGCCCAGCTGTTCCGGCCCGATGTTCACGCAGAAGAGATGCAGCTGTGTGTGGGATGTCGAGTCCGTGGAAGCTGTTTAATTATTTTGCAAAGCACTCTTACCTTGCGATGTCTGCCAATTAGCTGGCCATCGGGCGCCCACACGGTGCACGTATTGTACAGCTTATTCTGGTCATCCCGTTCAATTATGCTGCCGCCAATAATATAGATGCCCAGCTTCCGGGCCAGCTGGGACAGCGCCTGACATGTGCGTCCCTCCGGCACGCGCTCCGCATGCCGGCCAAAATGCTCGATGGCATACGGTCCGTTGAAGCTCTCCGGCAATATGGCCAGCTGTAGCTGCGGATTGTCAGCCTTCAGCTGCGTAATGCTGTCCACAGCCTGACGCACATTTGCCGCCACATCGACGCCCACGGGCAGCTGCAGCAGACCCAGCGTAAGCTCTGCGAGAAATGCCAAAGGGCTTTAATTAGGACTTCAGCGGATTAATGTCCTGTCGCTCTGCACCCACTGTTGCTCATCTCGTTCCAGACAGGCACGCCCTCAGCTCGACTCGATGCCGAGTGATGAGTTTTGTTCGCGAGTTTTGCCATTTTATAGCTCGATTTTCCAGTGCTTATCAATCGATCCAGCGATCTCCTTTGTGGTTTTTTAATTATTTTTTTTTTCCAATTTAATTTTTATAGCCCGAACTCATTAACGTTTACTAAAGAGGGTATATTGAATTTGTATATTCTTGATCGGGAAGAAGAAATCTGTCAACTTTTACTCAAAACTGGGATCGTTTCGAAAATGAAAACTTTTTTGAAGATTTTTTTGAAATATCTCGGTTAAATATTGTCTGATTTAAAATGTTTTACATTTTTGAATTCGTGAGGATTCCTACTATCAATTGGCATTCAAACAGATCAAAAATCAATGGGTTGAAAAAAGTTGTGGACCAGAAAACGATTCGTTTGTAAAGTTAAACTTTTTTAATGAGTTTTTGGAATATCTCTCAAATAAAGTCAATCCTATTTTATATATGTATATATTAAAAGCCCTAGATATGTGGGGTAATATTTTACATTTCGAATACAAGCGTTCGTTTTTACTTTTCCAAAATTAAACAAAAAATTAAATTCACAATAGTAGAGCCTTGGCATATACACAGTTTTGTAACATATGTGAAAATGCATTAAGATCGAACTGTAAACACCGAAGTTAATCAAGAATGCATTTTTTGTATCATTTTTTATTTATTATTATTTTTATTTATTATTTATTATTATTTTTATGATTTACGGTTATTATGGTAACAACTTTAATTAAACATATTCAAGAATGCATGTGTGCAGCAAAGGGAAGAGAAGGGTATCTACTAGTCGAGCATGTTCGACTGGCGCATCTCTTGCTTCTTTTTATACTATTTATTGAAACTCGATGCCCATTTATTGAATATATGAAAATACAATTTTGTTGTATATATTTATTGACTTTTGTTATATGCAATTGACATGCACTGCAAAAAAGTTAAAGCTGGTTTGCAAAGGATATCAGAACGGTTGACATGAGGATTATATCAGGTAAGACTAAAATACTTTAGATTGATTCGGAATTGTCGGACGAATATTTTTTTGAGCATTTGTGCTATGAATATTCTCCCACAGTGTAACTCGGAACTCTACATTGAGTACAGAGTATTAATTATTGGAGATGCTCGTCAAGAAAATTTCTTGTTGTTTATCTGGAAAATTTAAAGCACCTTAAGTTTAACTCGACCTATTTTGATTACACTTACAAAGTGCATTTTAGAGTACAACCGTCTATAATTGTTATTTGATCTCCAATTGTGGTTTTTCCGAATAACAAACGCATATATACATAGATGCATTTGTAAGTGGCCTGTTAACAGCAAAACCACAGACTGTTTCCCAAGTAAAGCACTCGAGAGTTCACATACCTCAAATGGGGGCTATTTATGTCTTTTGTTTCATTTTGTTGTTGTGCCCTTTACTCAATGGACTGAATAAGGGTTATAAACGACAGGGCGGCCCGACAAATCTGCAAGAAATCAAAGAGAATGGCGTTTATTTATTAATATCCATCTATCAATAGCTCAAGCTGTCAATTACCGCCAGAAAGTTGGCAAGCGAAGCTTCATAGAAGCCCGCCTTGATGAGCATCTCCCGCTGGGAACGATGCATCATGAAGACCAATGAACGCCGCTGCTTGGGCAAAGCCAAGTGCCAATTGGATGTTTGGATAGCGATGCCAACCTGCAGGCTCTAAAGGAGATATGAATATATATATATATACATAATTAGATATATAGATTACTAGCGGATATAGCCCGGCCTTGCCGTGGCACGTATAAAATAAACAAAAAAGTTTCATACAAACGTTGTTGGCGATTTTTCAACACTTGCGGGTGGAATTTCCCGAAAGTCAGTTAATGACTCAGTCAATCAGTCACTCAATCAGTCAGTCAGACAGTCAATCAGTCAGTCAATCAGACAGTCAGACAGTATGTCATCCATTCAGTCAATCAGTCAGTCAGTCAGTCAATCAGTCCGTCAATCAATCAGTCAGTCAGCCCGTCAATCAGTCAGTCAGTCAATCAGTCAGTCAATTAGTCAGTCAGTCAGTCAGACAGCAAGTCATTCATTATGCCAGTCAGTCAGTCAGGACAAAGAGTTTTATATATAGAGATGTATAGTTTTTAGCCTGCCTCAACTTTGATAATCTCCCCGCCGTAGCAGTACATGAAGAGTTGCAGCATTATGGAGCAGAAGAATGAGAAATACACGAGCAGGGCCATGATTGAGTCCATGTGCTGCAAGTGAAAGAGAGAGGAAAAGTATTCCTGGTACACTCTAGACATACTCTGGATACACACACCGTCACAATCTGGTAGATGATGACGCCCACCTCCAGCGAGGTGATGAAGAACTGGCCGAACACGATGGGCGTGTAGATGCGTCGCAGCCGCCGGCACAGGTCGAGGAGCAGCACTTGGTAGTCGACCACCTCGACCAGCTGCCGCTGCACCAGCTGTTCGGCCTGGTCGAAGTTGAGCTCGCGAATGTCCTGCTGCAGCGCCTGGAAATGGGCACGCAGATTAATGGCAAAGGTTATGAAGAGCCCGTCCACGGCCGAGGCATAGAGCACCACGACGATGGTCACAAACAGCGTATAGATAAAACCAAACTCGTAGCCGGGACTGTCCACATCATTGAAAGGAAATCTGAAATGAAAGCGACGACAAAGGAACAAAGATTGCGAAGCTTAGTTGGGTCATAAAAATGGCTAGGCTCGAGGTTGAGAGTTGCGGATGGAGGAAAGGGGGCTGGTCTGAGGCAAGGTAAATGACTGTGGCAAAAGACAAAAGGAAATTTCGTGATTTTGACCAATACAACCGACTGCGCAATACTCTGTTGACAGTGTTGTAAAAGCAAAAAAATATGGCAAAGAGTCTACCTCATTGTTTCACTTGTGACTCTAAAACTATAAGCCCGTAAGCAGTTGCTTTTAAACTGTTAGACAGTGTTCAGTGTTGGATAACTCGAGATGAGTCTGATAAAATAATCTTTACTCTTTATTGGTGCCAGTAAAACTATTACTCGCAGTGACTTTAAAACTGTGAATAACAAAATAAACATTTCTTAAATTCTTGGTGATGAAAGTGGGCGTGGCTGGTTAAGGAAGTGAGTTTCATAAATCGACCTGCAAGACTTGTTAACACTAGATCTTAATGGGAATTTGAAAAAAGTTGGGCTATGCCTGTCTCTAATGGGCGTGGTCAACATATGCAGACGGACTGCAGGACGGACATTGCATAAAATCCATATACTCTTTTGCACTTTGCGAACAGGATATACAAAAGTAGGTTACTTGAAGATACATTTGATAGATAAATGCAAGATATCGTTTCTTGAATGCGACTTAAAAGGAGTTTAAGGGAAATTAAATGGACAAAGGAGGTTGCTTTTTGTGGCTCCTTTAAACTGGACATGGTCCAGGGTACAGATAAGAGCTACAGCAACGTCTAAAGGCTTTACCAGACCAGCTCAGTCCAACTCCCAAGTGCCTGCGCGTGTAAAGAAATAAAAAGTGTCTGCCAAAAGTATGCTCACTTCATGGGCATGGGCAGCTCTCGGGCGTAGGGCACGCCCCGCCAGCTGCTGGTGATGATCTTGATAATGGGTCCGAGCATAAAGTAGAGTCCAGTGAAGCCGCAGGAAATGCAATAGGCGCGGCCCAGCGAGGCGGCCAGCTTGTTGGCACGCGCCAAATAGCCATTGCCTCCATCCTCGAGCTGAGCTGGAGAAGGTTTTTTTTTTTTTTGAGCTACAAACCAGGTGTCAATCAATAAATTGTGGCTTACATTTGGAGTCGAGCTGCCTGAAGCGCTGCATCATTTGGCCAAAGTTGGGCTTGTAGAGCAGAAACGTCCAGATCTTGGTGACCGTGACCAGGTTGGTGAAGGCCACGCTCAGGCAGGCGGTAATCAGCTCCATGTCATCCCGATGATAGATCACATACGACAACATCGGATACTCCGCAGAGAGCACAAACAGTAGAGATGCGATGTGCTTTAGGCCAAGGGAGAAGCTGCCCGGAACACCAGAGCTCTCCAGATTGTGGCCCATCAGGCGCAGACAGTTCTCCTGCAGCTGAAACAATCGCGACATGGCCAACTCCAGCTATATTGTGCGCCTGCAGCCCATCTTGGATTTATATATACAGCTGGACACACGCATTTTAATTGACGGCCTGTTCAATTAATTGTACATTTGACATTGTTTTGCGGCTCGGGTCGTGACTTATTTACGGCTAATAACTGTGATTGCCAGGACACTCGTTGATGTGTTGACATCATAAATTATCATTGCTGACACTAATTGGCCAACTGGGCGGGGGGGACGCACCCATCCGCCCACCTGCCCACCGCCCAGCTCCACTCTTTAAAGCGAAAGCTTTCAGTTTGTATTTATATAACCCGCGGCCTGTCCGCAATCAAAACCTAATCAATGTACTCGCAACTCTCGTAATATACACAAAAATAACGCGCGCAAAAAATTTAATATTTTTCTTTTCTTTGCAATTACAGTTCGTTTTTTTTTTGGTGTTATGCCCTTACAGCGGGTCTTTTAGATTGTTCAAGCGCTTTGAAATGTGCCAGTAACAAAGACGAACCGGTTCGAGTCTGACTCAGTTGCAGAATTCCTATTTATTGTTATGCATGAACTGAAATGTAAACTCCACCGACAGTTGGACAAACCAAGGTATAAGCCCGAAACCTGGTTCACGAACCGAACCTTAAGGCAGAACGACAGAAGAGATAGCTTGTAAACAATTATTATTAACTATTATTTATTGTTATTAATTGTTTTATTTAAAATTTAGGTGAGCCTGTGTCGCTTAGGTGTCTGAGCGTCGAACAAGCAAGCGGCAAGTCGCTGGTTCAAATTCGCAAGTAATGTTAAACTGAGGAGCAGCATTCGTTGAATCAAATACGGGTCATGGTATTATATGGAAAACTAGTTGGACAAGCCCGGGCTTATGGCAAATGGAAATATGATTCAAATTCGAGAACCAAATAAACATGTATCCCGACCAATCTAATATTTAGAGACTCCTTCATCTCATTCGCAGCGTCATAGCATAAAATCGTATAGTATAAATACTTGGTATAGTATATAAGTATAGAAATAATATAAACAAATATATAGTTACTCAAATTGAAGATCAACTTTTCTCAGCTCGTGGATAGGGTATTTGAACTTCGTTGCGGCTGTCTTATCATAATCTTCAGCTACATTTTTTGCTGACTAAGAAAGTTGGCTTCTGTGATTGTTGTCCGACATTCACTAGAGTTATGTTTTGCTCGAGACTTCGTCTACGGGTCTGTCCCTGACCTCAAAAGGCTTGAACACTTAATTGATTTGCCGGAGAAGCTGAAGAAGCGGCTAATCTCCGACAAGCTCAATAATTAAAAATTATAAAGCTGAGCTGAAAAATTGATTAAGCTTATTAAATATTTGTTTAGAGAAAGCAAACGCTTATTTTTTTTTAACAACAATTCAAATTTATTAACAACAACAATTATTTTGAAGGATTGGTGCTCAACCGTTTAGAAACTGGGTGGCAGATAGGCATTGCTTGTCTGATGCGAGATCACCTGGCCGACGCCGCCGACGGCGGAGGTGTGCGAGGAGGCGCCGCCGCCAATGCCTGTGCCGCCGACAGCGACGCCAGCGGCATCTCCGCCGCCGAGAGCGCCAATGACAGAGGTGACAGGTGCCACGCCCTCATCGGTGAGCTGGCTGCTGCCGCCGAGCGCATCGTACTGGGATTGGATCTGTTGTTGGGCATGGGCGGCCTCCTCGTTGGTCTTGTACTTGATGAAGAACACCTCCGGCTTGCTGGTGGAGCTGGCCTGCTCAACAACCTCGGCCTGCACATCGGAGGCGTCCGTCTTCTTGCTGAGCACATAGATGACGGTCTTGTCCTCGTTGACGGCGGGGCTGATCTTGATGGAGGTCTTCTTGTTGGAGCGCTGCGGCGACTTAATGAACACCACATTGTAGTTGCGCTTGGGCACGCCCACAGTAATATGACGCTCCTTGTACTCCTCATCCACATCCTCGGGCGCCGAGTGGATAAAGAAGCGCTTAGAGACGATGGGCTGCTGATGCTGCTCCACGTGCTGCTGCTGCTGCTGATGATGCACCACGGGCTGCTGCTGGAAGAAGGCCTGCTGCTGCTGCTGCTGGGGCTGCTGATAGTGCTGCTGCTGCACCTGAGCAGCCTGGAAGAAGCTGGCGCCGCTGCCGCTGGCGCTGCTCAGGCCGGCGGCCACAGCGGATGGGCCAGGATTATAATTGTAGCCCTGCGGTGCGGCCAAAGCCACGGCGCTTAAACACAAGACCTGCAAGAGTATTTGTTAGTCGGTTATTAATCCTGCTGCCCGTGCCGTGCTCTTACAATGAATCCACGCATTTCTCTACTTGGCTGAGCTGACTCTGAGGGCTGGGGCTGGGCTTTTGCAAGACTTGGCTGTTCGCTGCGAACTGTTTGACTTTTCAGAGCTTCGGCTGACTTTTATACTCTGCCCCCATCGACAACTTAATAAGTGAAGTTCAGCTTCAGTTTTATTTTTTTCTTCATCTTTTTGTTGCATGTTCATTGTTTTTGGTGCCAAACATTTGGCTAGACGCAGTTGTCCATCAAATCGCCTTCGCCTTCGTCTTTGCTTTTCAAAATCAACACACACAACAAAAAAAAAACGCGACTCTCATTAAATGCGGCGACTTGCTTGTAGTTGCCCGAAAGACATGGCCAATTAGCGTGATTCCCCCTGCAAGCTTTGGCTTTTGGTTTCATCTGCTGCTTCTTCTTCTTCTTCTTCTTCTTCTTCTTCTTCTTCTCTTAATTGTCCAAGTTTCGGCACCCCCAGCTGCCCATTATGCGGTCGGCTGCGCAGCCTTTGGGCCACGCATCGATTAAATGCTATTAAAAGCCAGAATTGCATAAACACCTAATCAATTTGAGTACAACTTACAACTGAGAAATTGCCTTCACCTCCCCCCTCCGCCCCCTTTCCCATGCCCCACTCCGACCCTACACCGGGCAGCTCATGTATTTGGCCTGGGTTAATTAATGACCCGTCGAGCTTGAAAATTTTGCATGTGAGCTGCAATGTTGGCCATTTATCATTGGGCTGCCCAAGCATTCAGCTGAACATACACATCTGCCTCCAGCTGAAGATTAATTTACTTTTGATTATTTCGACAAAAGCCCTTTGTCAATATAGACGAGACGGCGGCAATTGTTGGCCCAAAACGTGACGCCCAGCTCCAGCTTCAGCTACAGCTCCAGCTCCAGCTCCATTTGTGGTCGATGTAATGAGCCGTTTACTTGGCCAGCCGGACGGACAGTTGGACAACCGCAGCTTAGACGGGCTAATGAACATGCGATGCTCCCTCAACGCTTCTTCATTAACGGGTTCCTAAGCCAAGTGTCTGAGGTCGGGGCTAAGCCGCAACTGGAGGCTGTTGCTCAATGAAACGTGCCACAGCTCGCACAAGCTCAAGTCTTGGGAGAAATTATTTGACTAACAGCCAAATATTCAAATAATAAATAATATAATTGATAAAAAACAAAATCTAAAGGCAATATGTTTTTGTTTTTCTATAATTATACGCATAAATAATATATATTAATAATATATTTGAGCATTTTTCAATAACATGACAAACATAAACAAAATCTTATAATAATATGTAATTTTTATACCCTGAACCCATTAAAAATGGGTATAAGGGTTATTGTATTTGTGCAAAGTCCAAATGTATGTAACAGGCAGAAGGAAGCATCTCCGATCCCATAAAGTATATATATTCTTGATCAGCATCAAAAGCCAAGTCGATCTAGCCATGTCCGTCCGTCCGTCCGTCTGTCCGTCCGTATGTATGAACGCAAGGATCTCAGAACCTAGAGACATGAAATCTTAAATGTAGGTCCTCCTAGTTCCCGCACAGATCGAGTTTGTTTCCGATAATCGATAACTTGCTCCGTTTCCAAGCAATCGATAAAAATCGATATCGATATCCTGCTTTTTGGCCAATTTTGGTAAATAATAAGAGCTAGAGTCACCAAACATGACATATAGCTTCTAAAATAGAATATATATATGCATTTAATGTTGGAAGAAGAGGGTTCAGGGTATCCCCTAGTCGGGAGCTTCCGACTATAACCTCTTACTTGTTTTATATCTTTATGTAAATATTTCCTAGGTATTTTAGTATTTTAACGAATTGACGGCCAATCTTTTAGTTAATATAAAAATTAAAAAAAAAAGGTTACAAAATAAAAATATTTTTCTTGAAGTTCTTGAACTTCTTGTAAGAAAAACTTGTTTGTTTTTCAAGACTTAAGTTGACAGTTTATCTTTTTTTATTTAAATTTAAAAAAATGCCTGACAAATGAAAATAATTTTGTATAAGAATAGATTCTTGTTATTCAAGACTTGGCATATACAAATTCATTATATTAATAATTTACAATAAAGTAGTTAATATGTATTCCACACGCTGAATGGCTTGCAAAGCTTTTGGCTTGCGCAAAAGCTTGGTCCACAACCGTTATTCGATATCAAAACCAAAAGTTGACATTAAAAAACTTAAAGCTTTGCATATTTCGACAAATTTATCAATTAAAAGTTGCCCACAAATTGAATGAAATGCGCAATTTGAAGAGTAAAACCGTTTTGAATAATATTTGAATTTTTCAAAAATTTAAAGCTCGTTATGCAATACTGCAAGCTTGCCGAAAACTCAATAAAGGCATTTAATAGCTCATTATTTTTATCATCACTTTTCGCCAGGTTTTTATAAATATATATATATATCTAAATTTGATGGATAATATTTTAATTATTAAATTTGATTTTTGTATATATGCACATTTGTGTTTATAGTGTTGGTAATTGTCGAATATTAGCGCCAACAGCCTTGACCATGTTAATTTTCTATGCACGCGATCGTCATAAAAGTGAAATTGATTAAAGTTCGAGCTGTGAAAATAAAATACAATATATATATATAAAAGCACTTAAAGCACTCGGCGGGTGTAAAGAAATTTTCGAATTTATGCAACAATAAAACGCTAATAAGCGGCTAACAGTGTTGCACAACAACTTAAGGCAAAGCAGCATCGAGTATTTACCGTTGCGTGAGTACATTAAACAAAAGAACGCCTACCACACTGGGCTTATATAACCAGCCTTGGCTGGCTTCAGGAGTATTTATAAGACAATAAAATAATATATAAAATAATATAACTTACGACAGATGCACGAGTGGAGGAAGCCCCGCAGCATTTGGGATATTTGATTAATCTGCGCACATACGTCAAAATATCATCTCATCTTCGCACACAATCAAATTATGACCCAAATTTCCAGAGCCAGTGACGGACATTGATTGATTTTGAAAAGAAAATAAAAAAACAAAATAAAATATAGTATAATAAATGAATATTAATAACTATTATTAAAGCAATACCAACTAAATATACCAAGTGTTAATCTTTAAGGTGTGTATATATTAAATGCGAATATCAAAAAATCAAATATGATTATTATTTTCGTATTTTTTTTTCCTGCACAATTTGCTAAATTAAAATAAATTTTTTTAATAAATCTCAATTAAGCAATACAATCATGTAAGAGGTTCTAGTCGGGAGCTCTTGACTAGGGGATACACTGAACCCTCTTCTTCCAACATCAAATGCATATATATATTTTATTTTAGAAGCTATATGTCAAGTTTGGTGACTCTAGCTCTTATTATTTACCAAAATTGGCCAAAAAGCAGGATATC
This sequence comes from Drosophila novamexicana, assembly GCF_003285875.2. Taxonomy (NCBI): domain Eukaryota; kingdom Metazoa; phylum Arthropoda; class Insecta; order Diptera; family Drosophilidae; genus Drosophila; species Drosophila novamexicana. Next base: position 315,156 of record NW_020824827.1, on the reverse strand, counting down.
GATATCGATTTTTATCGATTGCTTGGAAACGGAGCAAGTTATCGATTATCGGAAACAAACTCGATCTGTGCGGGAACAAGGAGCACCTACACCTGCATTTCATGCCTCTAGCTCTTATAGGTTCTGAGATCCTTGCGTTCATACATACGGACGGGCGGACAGACGGACGGACGGACGGACGGACATGGCTAGATCGACTCGGCTATTGATGCTAATCAAGAATATATATACTTTATGGGGTCGGAGATGCTTCCTTCTGCCTTTTACATACATTTGGATTTTGCACAAATACAATATACCCTTATACCCATTTTTAATGGGTTCAGGGTATAAAAAATATATATAAGTATTATTTTCCTGTTCACATATCAAAAGCAAAAATTTATTAATAACAGTTATTAAAGCCATGCCAAATACACATTCAAAGTGTTAATCTGCAAAATTATTAAATGCCAATATCAAAAAAATCAAATATAATTAACATTTTCCTGTGCGAACATAATTTAATCTAACTAGTTGAACCAATGTGAAGTAATATAATAGACTTTAATTTAGGTAAATTGTTAGCTCGAAATCAAATATGATTGTGCCTCAGATAGATTATTACAATCAAGTGATTCGCGCCCTAATGCTGATTTCTTTCGTTTGGCTAAAAAGAAAATTACATAAAAAAAATGGTAATAACAATAATGCCCATATCACATAGAGGGCATTATGCAATGCGGGCCTTAACGGCGCATAGTCCAATTAAATTGGCAAGAGCTGCAAATTGAACTGGGGCTCGGTTCGGGCCCAAACTGGGTCAGGCCCCTGATGACCATCAAAAGCGATTTATAAAACGGCCAAAATCTGCGCAATTTGGCGCGTCACTAATGATAACTATTTTTTTGCGGCGATTTGTGCAAGTTATGTTTAATTATTGTTGCCCAGCATCGAGAGATCTTCGGCGAAATTGTCTATTGGCCCCATAACAATGGATATGCTAATTCACATATGACTTCCGGCGTGTTGGGCAGCGTGTCTGTGTCTGTATTGCCTGGCGCTAAGCCCCAAAATATGATGACGCAGGCATTTGCGTGCGGAGAGTGTGAGTCTGCGCCGACTGAAGATATCGTCTCAAGGTTGTTCAAAAGAAAATAGCTAAGTCTCGAGACTGACTGACGGCCAGATACCCTGTAGGCAGCTGGGTAACTGAAAGATAAACGAATGGTAGCTAAAAAGTAATATATTCCAGATGTGCTAAGAGAAGGATTCGCATATCGATAAATATCGATTTGCCTAGAATATAAAAACAAATAGGTATAGATCTGGTTTAAGTACAAAGCTTGGTGTGTCTTTCTCTATTCACTTTGGGAGATGCTCAAAACATATAGAACACATCTATCTAGATCGATATTTATCGATTTTGTGAGAATATAGATATATAGTTGATCTGATAAGGTAACGTGATTTTAAGATTTTAAATCTAAATGACAAGCTTGGAGCTTCTGTCTTCTATGAGCCTAAAAATATGCTCGAGAAACAGCTGATGGATATCGATATTTATCAATTTGAAGGAAATCACAACAAACTTTATTTGCATATGCAAATTAAAAATGTAGAAATAAAACAACGAAAAACCAAATGCCAAATTTAAAATGCAAAACATTTGAAAGACTTCGAAGTTTGATTAAAAAAAGGTTCTAGATATTTATCGATTTTCAGGAAAATCGCAAGGCTTAAAGCAAGCGGTTATCGATATTGGGTAAAGTCGCAATGAAATTGATTTAAGTATTTTCATAAATGAAACTAAATATCCAACTCTTAAGAATTATAAACAAAGTTCAAAAAAAGATGTTATTTATCGATATTTATCGATCGCAAAACGCTTAATATGAGCTTAACAGAACCTAAATACCACACGACTGTTTATGCAGATCATCGAAAAGTAGATGCCGCATTCTACCTGTGACAAACATTTGCATAAAAACAATATAGCCCTCCTCACTGATTACAGGGTATTTGAAAAGCGGCTTTGTTGTCGCTTGTGAGATCTATTGGCCCTCGCACTGCGTGCGTTTTGTTGTGGTTTCTGTTTCAGTTTCAGTTTCATTTGAACTTTGCGTCGTCTCTCATCATCATCTCCATCTCCAGCTCCAGCTCCATCTCCAGCTGCTGCTGCAGCATCACGACAGAGATTCGCGTCGGCGTCTTATAAGTGACAGTCGGCGACTGATTAGCATTTAGTTGGTTTCTGTTTGCCAAGCAACCCGGTGCTCAGTCTTCAGTCGGCCATCAAATCGAAACGGAAATGCGCGTGTTTATTGTAAGCGCTTTTTGGTTGGAATCTTCTGTAGCATTTGTCTAATGGATCGCGTTTTCTGCTTAGGTTACGTGCCTGCTGGGCCTTTCGTTGGCGGCGCCACAAGGATACAATTACCAGGCGGGGGGAAATCTGCAGCTGCCCGGCATACCCAGCATACCCGGCTTAGCCGGGCTGCAACAGCAGGCGGCCAGCGTGGATGAGCAGCGTCTCGTGCAGCAGGCGCTGCAGGCGCCCAAGGTGCAGCAGATCTTCCAGCAACAGCCGCAGCAGCAGCAGCAGCAGCAGATCTTCCAGCAGCAGGTCTCCAGCTTTGGCTACAATCAACAGCCGCAGTCCTACAGTCCCGTCGTCTCCAAGGACATCTATGTGCACGTGCCGCCCGCCGAGGAGCCAGAGGAGCGCTATCCACAGCCCGTGCTGCCCGTGGGCCCACCACGCAAACATTATCGCATTGTGTTCATTAAGGCGCCGACGCCCAGCGTGAGCAAGGCGGCCGTCCGGGTGCAGCAGGCGCCCGTCGAGGAGAAGACCATCATCTATGTGCTGACCAAGAAGCCCGATCCGCTCGAGCTGCAAACGGCCATCGAGGAGGCGGCACCGAAGCCCATCAGCAAACCGGAGGTGTTCTTTATCAAATACAAAACGCAGGAGGAAGCGGCGCATGCGCAGCGCACCATACAAGGTAAGTTCCAAAACAAAAGCCACGGAAGACAAACTTTGCATACGGCCAAGACCTTGCGAGTCGCTTTTATGGTCAACAGAATTGGAGAGGAGGCTAACCTCTATTGCCGGGTTTTTTTCGCTTATCGATTTGGTCTTCTTTGCAGCTCAATACGATCAGCTGGGCGGCACCACGCAGGTTTCCGACGAGGGCGTGGCACCGGTCACATCGGTTATCGGTGCTCTGGATAATCAGGTGGGCACAGGTGCAGGGATTGGTAGCACGGCAGGCCTCACGGGCGCCGTGCCTAGCAAATATTTGCCCGCACATCTGCGTGCGTGATGCTGAGAATTGACTGAGAACTCAAGAATTGTTGTTGTTATTGTAGTCATAGGTAAAAAAAAAAAAAGAAAAAACAAACAAATTGTCTAACTATATATTATATTAAATATATCTAGCTGAATAAATATTTTCGTTTTCCTACTCCCCCTCCGACTCCGCAGCGACCTTCAGGCGCATCTTTCACAATTGTTACTTGACAAAGGCGATCACGAAAACAAAAATCAAAGACAAAAAAAAACAAAATAGTTTTATGCCTCTGCACATTGCCACATTGATTTAGCCGGGCTGGGAAAACCGGTCGCATCGATTAGCATTTGATTTGCCTTGCATAATCCCAAAATCTACATAATGATCGTGCAGAGCAATATCTTGAGTCACTAAGTGGTTGCTCACACTTTTTAGGGCCTATAATTTATACTGGCATAAACCCTCATCAGATATTATAGAAGATATTACCCAAGCTCGGCTCAAATGCGGCAGGTTGTGTAATTATTTGAATAATAATAAGCTAAATACATAATAAATAAATATGAATTAAATAAATAAACTATAGGAATTTTAAGGTTCTTCCATATTTGAACCAGCGACTTCTCCCCAGATAGTTCGAAGACTTAGACCTCGTGTTGCTGTTGATGTTTTTTAGACAATAAATATGCTTTTATAATTGTGAATTATAATAAATTAAATAAACAACTATAGGAATTAAACACTGCTTCTAGATTTGAACCAGCGACTTTACACTTGATAGTCCGATGCTAGACTTCATGTTTCTGTTTCTTCCAAACGGAGATCGCATTTCCCATAATTCCCATCTTAGTGCTCATTGCTGGATGAAAACTGCTTCTATATTTGAACCGGCGACCTCCCACTTGATAGTTCGACGCTCATCTAGGCTACGCTTGCGTCTCACAGTTTGAATGTTTTGCGATTCTGTTGATGTTTAAGCCAACGCATTCTTCTAATCGAAGATCCCGTTTCCCTCAAACTCCATCTTAGCGCTCACTTTCAAGCCCAAAGAATGCATTAATAATCAAGCATTCAGTCAAGGCAAACAGTCAAAGATGCGACAAGGATGACTGCGACGAACCCAGGTGCGACCCAGAATTTCATACTAGGCCTGATAAAAGTGAAAAGCCAGATCATGAACCAAACCTAAAGTGAGACGTTAGCCATTCCCCACCAAAAATATATTTAAATTTACGGCCCTGCTTTTATCAAGGTCTAGCCTGGTTAAGCGACTGCTCAGCTTTGCAGTTTCCTATTAAGACATCGATAAGTATCCTCAGCGAACTCATCCAAAAAAGGTGTTAATTAAGCAATTAAGCTTTTGAATAAATGATCTTTTCAGGTTTTACAATTATGGTTAATAATCATTAGGTTCACTCAATTAACGCACAAGATTTAACGACGGATCACGGTCTGCATAGGCCAGACAGTTTCTCTGATTGAAATATAACCTAATCAACATCTTGTGCTATTAATTAGGACTCCAACTAGCTGAAGGCGAGGTGAATTGTCAGAGGGACCCACTCCTTTAACCAATTGAACTATAGAGGGAGAGAAAAGTATTGGGGGAGAGTCAGAAAATAAGAGACAGACAGACTGGGGAGAAAAGATAGAGATAGAGCGTGAGAGAGACCTTAAAGAGAGAGAGTTGGGGGAAAATTAGGGAAATAGGGAGGTAGAAAAAGAGAGATAAAAAGAGAGAGAGGGCAGGAGGGAGAGAGAAAATGAAGGAAAGAGAGTAAGAGATAGAGAGAGAGAAACAGGAGAGCGAGAGAGGGAAGGAGACTAAGAGAAAATGAAGAAAAGATAGAGAGCGGGAGATCTATAGAGGAAGAGAAAAATACAGAGTGAGAAATCGGAAGAGTGAGAGTGAGAGGGATAGAGACAAAGGAAGAAATAAAGAGGGTTAGAAAGGGGAAGAGTGAGAGAGAAAGAGGGTGTTCAAGCACTTAAAACTTGTAATTTAGAGAAAAAGAGAGTGAGGGAAGGAGAGAGAAGGGGACGAAAGGGAAAGGGATATATCCTATCCTTGGACAACTTAAAGATTTGTTTTAGATAAATAAACTAATGAGGGGCGTGTAAGAAAGGGACAAAAATAGGAAAAAGAGACAGAAGAAAAAATATAGTACTTCTAGTTTCTTCACAGAAAATAAATCCTATTCAAATACAATTCAATTAACTATAAAATTTAAAAATATTTATGTCTGGCTAAGATATTGGATATATTTATTTTGATTTGATTATTGATTTGACAATAAATTAAAATAAACTAAAATGCGGCGATTGTTGGAATTGAATGAAAGAAATGCGGTGGAATGTCCACCTTATTTAGACTTGGCTGGGATGTAGCGCTTGGATGGGACATTGACGCCAAAGTTGGCGCCGGAAGAGACAGAGGAGGTCTGCAGACCGGAGCTCTGGAAGCCGCCGGAGCTCTGGAAGCCGCCGGAGCTCTGGAAGTTGCCGCTCTGGAAGTTCTGCTGCTGGATGCCCACGCTCTGGGCCTGGGACTGGGCCTGCTGCTGGATGTGCTGCGGCACAATGTTGCCCAGATTGAGAGAGCCGGAGCCGGAGAAGCTGGTGATGGGCGCAACACCCTCGTCCGAGATGTGTGTGGCACCGCCGAGAGCATCGTACTGAGCCTGGATCTCCTGCTGGGCGCGCTGTGCCTCCTCCGTGGTCTTGTACTTGATGAAGTAGACCTCGGGCTTGTGCACCTTCGGTTCGTTCTGGTTCAGCTGCAGGTGCTGGTGAATCTCGTTGATGTCGGGCTTCTTGGACAGCACATAGATGACGGTCTTCTCCTCGTTGCTGGCCTGGGCGCGCTTCAGCGCGGCAGCGGTGTGCTTCAGATTCTGTGTGGGCGCCTTGATGAACACAATGCGATAATTCTTGCGAATGGGCGTGTTATCCAACTGAGGCGCCGACTGCAGCTCCTCGGTGTCATCCGGTGCGGAGTGTATATAGATATCCTTGGTCACAATCGAGGGACGCTGCGCCTGATACTGTGACTGCACGAACTGCTGCTGAATCTGGGGCTGAGGCTGGATCTGGGGCACAAACTGCTGCTGGGGCGGAGAAGGCACAAATTGCTGCTGAATCTGGGGCTGCGGCTGCTGGTAGACAATCTGCTGGGCCTGGGGCAGAGGCTGTGGCAACGGTGCCTCCACAACATTATTGTAGACGGGCTGCTGGGCGGGCACGTTGTATATTCCACTTGCCGAGAGCGGCGTCTGCGGACGCAGATTGCCCGCCTGCAGAGCTGGCTGCTGATACTTGTAGCCCTGCGGAGCTGCGGCGACGAGCACCACGCACGACAAGCACTGCGAATATGGAGGAGATCAGCTTGAGGTGTGGCACAAACCAATAAGACCCTGTGACTTACCACTAGAAGGAAGAATTGTTGCATTTTTGCTTTTGAGCCTGGCGGACTGTGAACTTCTACTTCAACTGACCCGAGCAGATTGAACTCAACTGATGCCCCAATCGAGCGCCGGCAATGTTTTTATAAGAGCTCGCAATATGTCGCAGCGTTTCCCTGCCCAATAGAAATTTGGGTATAAAATTATCGAATCTATTGTCCCAGCTGCCCAAGCGCCGGACGGCCTAGCCATGTGGTTGGCAAATCACGGAACCATATTCGGAAATATTCAGATTAGATAGATGCATCTCAGTTGGACCGTTATATAACCCGGGCTAGCCCAGCGACTCGGTATTCAAATTAGTATAATCTCATAATATTTCAACGCCAATGCGGAATTAATGCGAAATATTATTGGTAAATGCGACAAATAACGAAAGAAAGTCATTTCTTTCATGCATATGCAGCTGGCCAAGACCCAAAACGTTAACTGATCGCCAAATTAGTTGGCTCGTTGACTTGTGCGGAGCAGATGACCCCATCCCCCCTCAACCGGTTGCGTCTGCCAAATGTGCATAAATTAATTCAAGTCAAAGTAAAAATACAAAAAAAAAACATGTAAACAAATGTTTGTTGCCAAAGAAAGCAGTTTATGGTTTCATGTCTGGCTCGTCCACAATTTTAAATTCGAGCTTTACACAATTTGAAGCGTCGTTAGCTTTCGAAATATAATAAAAGCCTAACAAGAGCCCCATTCATTGTCTTTGCCGAGCGACATTATGCTAATTATTCTACCAGCTATTTGATAGAAGAGGCCCACAGTTAAAGCTCGTGTAATAATTGTTTACAATTTGTCTATAAATATTGTGCATCGTATATCACGCATACGGCAGGTTAAACAATTGAAGCAGAAGATTTGCAAGCAACTTCAGCCTAATCTGCATCCCGACTAGGGGATACCCTGAACCCTACTCCAGCTCGTTTGCGTTAGTAGTAATAAAAAAAAAGTAATATATAAAAAAAGAATAAAAATAATATTACTTCCCTCAATAAGACTCGAACCCGTAACAGAGCGCGCTACTTGCCAGCGCCTCTACTCGACAGCCATGTCAACAACTTAAAACCGAATTAAAATAGCGGCACATAGACACAACACAGAATACAATACAATCGCAATTGCAGTGCTATTATTAGAATTCTATAAAGGCGACACGTGTCAACATAAACACAACTGTACTTAATAACTTCTGTGTTTCTTAACCGATCTTGATGAAATTTTCAACAGCAGATCTTATAAAATATTCGTATATTCTTCAAAAGTCAATTACAGTTGTTGATGATGTCAATGGGTTTATTTATTTACTTTAGGTTGTGGGTAGCTAAAAATGAAAGATATTTAATATATATATATATATATATATTATTCAAGAAGCTAAATATCAAATTTGTTGACTCTAGCTCTTATAACATACGAGATTTGCTCAAAAAACAGCAAGTCAAAATCGATTCTTATAGATTGCTTGTAAACGGGGCAAGTTATCGTTTATCGATAACAAACTTACACTGTGCGGGCTGTAGGTAAGACAAACTGACAGACAGATATTGATAGATCGTCTCTGCTATCGATGCTAATCGGAGATACTTTCGTCTGCCTGTTACATAAATTTGCACAAAAGCAATATACCCTTTTCAACCATATTTAATGGGTTCAGGGTATAAAACACATTAATTCATGATTTGGGTTAAAAATATTATATAAAACCTTTTTGAATTTAACGTATCTCTAATTCGATTAAAGTCGATATTAATTGTGGTAACACTGTCACGTCTCTGCCTGTTAACTCCTTTTGACTTAAACTTATATTTTATTATTTTTTTATACTAGAGCAACACTGTCCAGAGTTGCGCTCAAAAACGTCACTTTGCTCAACCTATTTTGCCCAACTAAAATGTTGCCACATTTATAACAGTCGCATTAAAAATATTTGGCCCAGCTTAAAGTATCAGCAACTCACTTAAAAGTAATTACTATTTATTTTTATTAAAGAGCAACATTTTAGGATTTGTGACTAATTTAAAGCACTTTAATTAAATAAGCAAACATAAATATATTGTCTTTTACGAGAGGCTAAATTTGTTACAGTCGCGTTCACAATTGTTGACCAGCTTGACTCGACATTTTAGACAAAATCATGTTTGCCTTTTGTCAAGACACAGCCACATCTCTTACAGTCGCATTCAAAATTGTTGACCTGGTCATATTTAGTCATATTGCTTACAGTCGCGTTCGAAATAGTTGGCTCAGCTTTACAGTAAGCAACTCAAGCTTTTTAACTAATTCAAATAAATATTGCAATAAGATATAGCAACAGTCGCGTCGAAAATAGTCGGCCTGCCTCTAATAGTTGGCGCAGTTAACTATTTTGCCCAGCGAAAAAACGTACTCAAATCGAATCGAATTAGGGAAAAACTAAATTATATTTTTTTAACAGTGTATACTAGCTATAATGAACATTTGCTTATATCTAAAACCTACGGCTGGGTGGCAAATACACGCTATTTGATGGTGCCTCGCCTGTGGCTGCAGCTCCAACTGGGCCATTCTTTGTGGCAAAGTCCAAGACTGGCGCCGAGGAGCCGGCATTGTGATTGGTCGAGCGGCCGGGCAGCGAATCGTATTGGGCCTGGATGATGCGCTGTGCATTCTCCGCATCGCTTTGCGTGCGATACTTGACGAAGTGCACCTCCGGCTTGTTGTTCGTCTGCAGCTTGACCTGGTTCAGTCTGTTGGCCAGCTCGCCAATATCGGCCTGTTTGTTCAGCACATAGATGGCGGTGCGATCGTCCGAGGCGGACGAGGCCAGCTGCAGTGCCGCCTGCTCCAGGCCCGTGTTCTCCGGCCCCTTGATGAAGAGCACGCGCAGATTCTTGCGCAGACTATTGGCGATCTGCTCGTTAACGGGCCCGTTGTCGAACTCCTGCTCCGGCGCGCTGTACGTGTAGAACTCCTTGTTGAACTCATTGGCAATGAGTATGGGCTCCGACAGCTGGGCGGCGCCGACATCGGGACTGCCTATGAGACCGCCACGCCCATCCCCGGCATGGGACTGGGGCGTATAATCATACTGACCACGGGCGACGGCTACCAGGCAAAGCATCTGCAAATAAGGCAGGGCTTAACCTAATTTCTGGCGAGGATTAGGCTGTGGCACTTACCATAAAAGCGCGCATTGTTGTGCTTGGGCTTGAGTTTTCCACACCGTAGGCTATTTCTTGGCTCTGAGTGTGCTGTGCAGCTGCTGGGCTGTGTCTGTGTGTCCGCCAATTGCAACTCCGCCCGATATTTATATGAAGATGCGGCTGCATCCCAAAGATGCAACAGCATGCAAATGCGCTGCTGCATTGGGCAACAAATATCAGACCCCGTGTTCCAATCAAAATGCCAAACGTTTTTTAATTGGAACATATAGCTTCAAAAATGAAAAAAAAAAAACACACACACATCAGATTTGGTGAGCCGGAAAATGTGTAAATGTATTCAAATTACGGCTGGGTGTCCAATTTGGCGACCAGATTTGTGGGTTTGTCCAAAACTGGGGCCCAGCTGGAATGTCAACTTGTGTGTCGGCAATGCATTTTTTTCGGGAATCATCTAAGACGCGACTGTCGGCAGACGGCTTATTAAAATAAGTATTATATATAAAATTTACATTTTTGGAATTTTACCAAAATTGCCAAAGACCGAAAATGTGGACTTAAATATTGCGCATACTTGCATAAGTTAAAATATAAAAATATTTTTTTAAATGTTAAATAATTTAATAAAAATTTGTGGCATATTACGTTTAAGAATTTCAAAAATAAACATTTATCTTACAATTTAATGTTTGCTTTTTATATGCAATTTATTTTCGCAAGCAGCCCGAAAATATGCAACACTTTTCTTACAAACAAATTTCTTGAGTCCGAAATGGGAAACAGCCTTTGATACTGTGAGATGGGAAATTTTGACCTATGAGTATAAAGGATCTTTAAGATTTTCGGGTACCATTTTCACATGAATTTTGACCAAGCATAATGTTGCCAGATTTAGATGAAAAACTATGTACAAGAAACCAAACCACGTGAAAAACTGATGAGATTTCACCGAATTATGGGGATGGGTTTTGACCTAAGTGGGCAATTTTGACGTATGGCTACATGAGTTTTGACCAAGATTAATGTTCCCACACCAAACCATGAACAAAAAGCCAAACCTTATGAAAATCTGTTGGTTTTTGACAGAGTTATGGGGGGTGGGAAATTTTGACCTATGTCTATGTACGATATTTGAGACTTGGAGGTTACATTTCCACTTTAATTTTGACCAGGTATTATGTTGCCAGATTTAGATGCCAAATTGAGCTAGAGAACAGAAAAGTGCGCGTTCGAACTTTTAATATATTTGTTCAACATATTATTGCGACTATGACAACATATTATAATCGGAGCATTAAAAGTAAAACAAGCTGAAGTAATACAAATAAAATAAAATAAAATAAAGAAATCAGCATGAAAGTGAACTTGTGATTGATTTATTGATATATGGCAGCTAACTAAGCATATCAGCGACTAGTTTGCTTCTTTTTTTTTTTCAATACCATAGCCCACATTCTATTTTAATTTACATGCTAACAAAACCAGTTGGATGGTTTCGCTTTCACACAAAGCAAAATCGAATTCGAACAAAAACACGCCAATTTGTAGTCTTAGGAATAATTAAGCTCATCGTAAGAAATCTGTGCCGGCAAGTCAGAGTGCTCGACTGGCAGATACCCTATATGCAGCACCGAACTAAAGGAAGCTGGTATTCGGTTAATAATATATTTTTGCATGCCGTAAAATAATCGATAAACTCGATACTTATCGATATGACATACGAGCACACATTGCCACAAACATATAATATTATATCTCTGGCAATGATTTTGATTGGACTGGGAATGGAGGGAAGATATCCAGATAATAACATAAGATATGCTCGACAAACTTAAGCTGATAATCGATATTTATCGTTATCGACAATATTGTGATACCCGTTACATACATTGCGACAAAATTATAATACCCTGCTCGCAAGCAATCTCAATATGTACAGGGTATACTGAGAGCCCGCTTTGCGATTACTGGAAAATCAGGGCTCAATACTGTCAGATCGATTTTGCCTGACAATCGAGCCATGGATATTATGTTAAACAAATGAGTTTCCAAAACTCGTTTCGTTAACGTTTCAAGTTGTTCAAGTTCGTATAGTTGCAAATTATAATTTGATTATGAACACAACGATAAGTTTTGAGCCCCAAAAAAAAAATGATATTATTATTTAAGTTTTATTAAAGTTTTGTTTCTTTTCGGACTATAAAAGCGCCTGCGTCGGCAAGCGCGCGTTTTAGTTTTGCTTTAAGAACTGCACAAAAATGAAGACTATTTGCGTAAGTGCCAGATGTGAGATATATATAAAAGATATATAGAGAATGTTATATGGTTTTTCATGTCAGCTACTTTTGCTGTTCGCCCTGCTGGCGCTCGTCTATGCCGCGCCCGCCCCCGCCCCCGCGCCCACGCCTGACAATGAGCCCACCGTCAACGTGCTGAGATACCGTAATGACCAGGAACTGGAGCAGATCCAGCGTTCGATAATTGCGCAATATGAGGCACAACTGGGGGGCAGCACACAGGTTCATGCACCGCGCACTGCGACGCTCGTCAATCCCCAGACACTGGGCATCCACATTTAAATGACCAAAAAATAAATATGTTAATAAATAACAAATTGTTGTGACAATCTCTTCGACCATTTCAATATGCTGATAAGGCTGATAAGCCGCCGGCTCGGCTCGCCGGAGCTCGGCTCTTCGCCGCTTTAGTCTCACTTCTCAGCTCCGACTGTGCGCAATTGTGCGCCCGAAAAACAAAATTTAAGTAATCCGAATTTATAATTTATAAATAATAAAAAACAAAAAAAATGCGCTGCTTTTTGGCACTCCTCTCGGCTGCGCTCAGCTGCTTGGCTTTGGGCCAGCGTTTGCCCATGAATCAGCCGATGTTCTTTCCCCGGGAGCAGGACATTGTTTTTCCGGGCACCAAACAGTTCGATACACTGTACAAAATAAGCGATTTTCAGCTGGTGGGCAGCCCCGATAATAGCCTGGAGCTGCCGGAGCCGCCCGCCCGCCAGCTAAATCCGCATGCCTATCGGCCGGGTCAACCCTTTCCGCCGCCGCCAAATGGTCATCGGCACAAGAAGCGCAAAAACAGGCAGCGGCGCCTCTGCGAGCGAAGTGAGTTCTTGTTTTTAGTTATTAATCACTCACCAACTGTATACCCTATATTCTGCCAAAGAGTACTCCGAGTATGTGGAGCGCATATTTCCCAACGATACGGCCGTAACGGAAGACGCCAATGATGAAGATTTCGATGGACGCGTACTCGCTCGGCCTGGTGAATACCCTCATATGGTAAAAAGGCAGCTCAGCTGATAATAAAATATTTTTGTGAATACACTCAGAGAAAAATGAGAAATCAAGAATTGCAACCCTTTTCCCATGACCCTTTTCTGTTTCATCTGAAACTCCCAAATGCGATCCTTGAATCTAGGAAATTTTGAAATTTTTTGAGTCAAGAAACCAAAAACTTTCTACTTCAAATAAGCAGAAACTTTAACAAAATTAAACATAAGTAATATTTCTTGAGCTGAAACAAGCTTTCTATCCAAAGATTTTGTTGAAGCTCCAAATTCTTGAATACTAGATTTAAGTTGAGAACTCAATTTAAGAAAAGTTATACATTTAAGCTTATCTTAAGCATAAAACAACTTAATCCAAGCATTATTTCTAAGATTGACGCTCAATTTAGAGTTCATCATTTAGAAGTTCTTAACTTAGGTATACACAAAAATAATCAAACAAAAACCTGAATTTTTTAATTTGAAGTGCAAATTCGTCAGCCACATTTTTCTCTGAGTGTAGCTTTTATAAGACGAACAATAACATGAACCCGGTCAATTAAATTTTATAGGCAGCTCTCGGCTTTGCGACGAACTCCGAAAAAATTGACTACAAATGCGGTGGCAGTTTGATAAGTGAGAACTTTGTATTGACTGTGGCCCATTGCACCGAGGTGGAGGGGTGAGTTGGGAACGAGCGTCGGGTCGAGGGTTCTCTCTGATGGCCTGTGGCCCATTTAACATTTTGTAGCGCCGCGCCGAAATGGGTGCGAATCGGCGGACTGAATCTGTTGATCGATGAGGCGCGGGTTAAGCCGCAGAACTTTGGAATTGAAAGCATATCCAAGCATCCCGATTACAGAGTGGACTCCTACTACAATGATATCGCACTTTTAAAACTGGAGAAAGATGTTATGTGAGTATAAATGGGTTGAAATTTAGAAGTAGAAGTAGAAATAGAAGTAGAAGTAGAAGTAGAAGTAGAAGTAGAAGTAGAAGTAGAAGTAGAAGTAGAAGTAGAAGTAGAAGTAGAAGTAGAAGTAGAAGTAGAAGTAGAAGTAGAAGTAGAAGTAGAAGTAGAAGTAGAAGTAGAAGTAGAAGTAGAAGTAGAAGTAGAAGTAGAAGTAGAAGTAGAAGTAGAAGTAGAAGTAGAAGTAGAAGTAGAAGTAGAAGTAGAAGTAGAAGTAGAAGTAGAAGTAGAAGTAGAAGTAGAAGTAGAAGTAGAAGTAGAAGTAGAAGTAGAGTAGAAGTAGAAGTAGAAGTAGAAGTAGAAGTAGAAGTAGAAGTAGAAGTAGAAGTAGAAGTAGAAGTAGAAGTAGAAGTAGAAGTAGAAGTAGAAGTAGAAGTAGAAGTAGAAGTAGAAGTAGAAGTAGAAGTAGAAGTAGAAGTAGAAGTAGAAGTAGAAGTAGAAGTAGAAGTAGAAGTAGAAGTAGAAGTAGAAGTAGAAGTAGACGTCGCCGTCCCGTCGCCGTCGCCGTCGCCGTCGCCGTCGACAGTCGCCGTCGCCGTCGCCGTCGCCGTCGCCGTCGCCGTCGCCGTCGCCGTAGCCGTCGCCGTCGCCGTCGCCGTCGCCGTCGCCGTCGCCGTACCACGCCGTCGCCGTCGCCGTCCCGTCGCCGTCGCCGTCGCCGTCGCCGTCGCCAGTCGCCGTCGCCGTCGCCGTCGCCGTCGCCGTCGCCGTCGACCGTCGCCGTCGCCGTCGCCGTCGCCGTCGCCGTCGCCGTCGCCGTCGCCGTCGCCGTCCGCCGTCGCCCGTCGCCGTCGCCGTCGCCCGTCGCCGTCGCCGTCGCCGTCGCCTTCGCCGTCGCCGTCGCCGTCGCCGTCGCCGTCGCCGGCGCCGTCGCCGTCCGCACGTCGCCGTCGCCGTCGCCGTCGCCGTCGCCGTCGCCGTCGCCGTCGCCTCGCCGTCCGACGTCGCCGTCGCCGTCGCCGTGCCCGTCACGTCGAAGTAGAAGTAGAGAAGTAGAAGTAGAAGTAGAAGTAGAAGTAGAAGTAGAAGTAGAAGTAGAAGTAGAAGTAGAAGTAGAAGTAGAAGTAGAAGTAGAAGTAGAAGTAGAAGTAGAAGTAGAAGTAGAAGTAGAAGTAGAAGTAGAAGTAGAAGTAGAAGTAGAAGTAGAAGTAGAAGTAGAAGTAGAAGTAGAAGTAGAAGTAGAAGTAGAAGTAGAAGTAGAAGTAGAAGTAGAAGTAGAAGTAGAAGTAGAAGTAGAAGTAGAAGTAGAAGTAGAAGTAGAAGTAGAAGTAGAAGTAGAAGTAGAAGTAGAAGTAGAAGTAGAAGTAGAAGTAGAAGTAGAAGTAGAAGTAGAAGTAGAAGTAGAAGTAGAAGTAGAAGTAGAAGTAGAAGTAGAAGTAGAAGTAGAAGTAGAAGTAGAAGTAGAAGTAGAAGTAGAAGTAGAAGTAGAAGTAGAAGTAGAAGTAGAAGTAGAAGTAGAAGTAGAAGTAGAAGTAGAAGTAGAAGTAGAAGTAGAAGTAGAAGTAGAAGTAGAAGTAGAAGTAGAAGTAGAAGTAGAAGTAGAAGTAGAAGTAAAAGTAGAACATGAACATTCTTTCAAATTGGTTTCCTTTCAGTCTGACCGAGTACGTTCGCCCCATACGTCTGTGGGTCCGCGGGGAGATACCGACATCGATTGCATTCGCCATGGGCTATGGCTCCACTAGCTTTGGCAAGGGCATGACATATCGCTTGACCCATCTGAATGCGACCATTGTGCCCAACGAGGAGTGCAACCGGGATCTGCCCGTTTTCGCAGAGACGCCCAATGGCATTATAGACAGTCAAATATGCGCTCAGGACTTTGTTCAAAATCGGGACACCTGCCAAGGCGACTCGGGCGGTCCACTCCAGCTGAATTTGCCGGGTCGCCGACATCAGCACATCCATTATCATCTTATTGGCATCACCTCCTTCGGCGTGTTCTGCCGCAGCAGCTACCCAAGTGTCTACACCCGTGTATTTACGTACCTGGACTGGATCGAAGAAGTCGCGTGGGGTGTTCCAGAAAACTGAATCTAATTTAAGACTATGTCTCGCACAGACCGCAGCTGACGATTTCTAAATTATTTAATAATTCACAAATAGAAATAGAATCCAACCAAAAAATAAACATTTTCTCGTTTTACTTATTACTGAGTTATGAGGTTTTTTAGTTTGGAAATAGGTTTTTCCAGAGAATGGAATCTCTTTAAAACAGTTTTATCCATTTAAAATTTTTAACTTTATAAGATTACAAATATATTCATTTATTACACAAAAATGGATTTACATTAAAGTTTACTTTCTTTAGTATTTTTTTAAGGCAATTTTGCTAAAAGAGCTTTTCCAGATAATGTAATCTCTTAAAAATGTTTTTCTCTAAAACCGTATAAAATATGAAATTTGAAAAAATTACAAATAATTTTTGTGAGTAAAAAACATTTCCATTTAATACATAGAAAAAACAATACATTACATTGAAGTTTTTTTTTTCTTTCGTATTTTTTTGAAGGCAAAAACGAACATAAATTTTTTGGTCAGTTTTGCTGAGTATTCTAGCTGAGAGTTCCACATCAGACCTCGTTGTTGGCATCCATAATCTGGCGTTTAATGTCCTCATAGGAGGGCAGGGACTGTGATAAAAAGCGAAGATCAATAAAGTGTTTAAGGAATGGAGGAGAGTGTGGAATGATTTGTGAGCTGGTGGACTTGTGGACGCCGAGATACTCACTCACCGATCAAGTCGAGTGTTTGGGATCAGGCATGAGTGTGAGCGTGAGCGAGAACAAGATTAAGCAAAGCAGGCGATTGTTATGTAATTGAATGTGGCATGCGATTCAGTTGGGCAGCGATCTACTTACCTGCCAGTAGCTGTCCTCCCAGGCGGGGAACATGCGCTTGAAGGCGCCCGGCTCGTGGCCCTGGGTGACGCGCACAATGCTCACGGTGTCCATGGTTCGGGCGGTGGGCTCCGAGCCGATATAGCGCTAAAATGGAGGGGAAAGAAGATTAAAGAGAAGTTCAATGGGGCTTGTGCTGGGCTTACCTGTGCCATGTCCAAGATCTTGCCGTTCTCCTCGGCTGTGGCGCCGGCGCCAACCCACAGGTAGATTTCGTCGCCGGCATCGAGCAGCATGACATCGTCCGTGTCGAGATCCTCCTGCTGGAAATCGGCCACCTCCTCGACCTTGGCGCGACCGGTGCGTGTCAGGCGGCAGTGGAAGAGACGCGGCTCCAGCAGCGGCGCCGTATGATCCTCCAGATTGCGATCGTACTGACCCTCACCGTTCAGCTCCTCCCAGAACTCATCCGGCTCGGCGCCCTCCTCGACCAGCTCCAGCTTAGCATCCCTCCAGTAGTGGGCGAAGCGTGCTGTGGCCGCCTCCTTCTCGAAGCTGGAGGCGCCCAGGCCATGCCAGACGTACACCTTGTGCGTCTTGGTGGAGGCCAGCGCGAAAGCATCGCTGGAGGCCAGCGAAGAGCTGTCGGCGGGCACCTCGCTGGCATGGACGTCGCTCTCGACGGTGCCGCGTATGCGGAACAGCTGTGAGGAGACGGGCAGCGCCGTGTACGACTCGAGCAGCTTGCCCTTGAAGATCTTGTAGAAGTGACGCGGCTCGTGTCCCTGCGTGGTGCGCACCAGCAGCGCCTTTTGCTCGATGGCCAGCGCCAGGCCGTCCTCGAAGGCGCGCTCCTTGACGGCCGCATTAGTCTTGGCACCCTGCCAGACATAGACGACGACGCCCTTGTCACCGTTGTTGGCCTCGTAGTTGTAGCTGAGCACATAGGAGCCGAATCCGAGCAGCGGCAACTCCTCCTCGAAGGGCACACGGTTGCGCAGCACCTCATTGCTGCCCGGCTCGCTCACATACTGGACGATGTCGCCAATGCTGTTCTGGCCATGATCGGGCATGAAGCCGATGGCACGGCCGCCGCTCTTCTTCAGCTGCTGCACGACCGCATCGATCTCGTCCAGATCCAGTGACTCGTCCGAGCCGATGTTCAGCGCGGAGCGCACGAGTCGTGTGTGTGCCATGCCGGAATCGCGCCATGTATCGAAATATTGTTTAAATGGCGCCGACTCGGCGCCCTCGACGATGCGATGGATTTGCGTCCAGGCAGGATATTTCTTGGTGCGCAGGAACTCCTGCGCCTTGGCCATGGCATCCGATTTCTCCGTGGGCGTGGCACCGCGACCCACCCACACAAAAATGCCGGAGCCGGTGTCCAAAATGAAGCAATCGCGCGTATCCAGCATGGCCTGACGCAGCGGCTTCTGGGCAATGGTGTCCACCTGGAGCCGGCCGCTGGCATCGGACACCTTGTAGAGGGTAACGGCGGCGGCGTCGGTGCGCTCGAAGGCGCCGTCCTCGTCGGAGGTGGACTCCTCGGGCACCTGATCGGGCGAGCCGGAGCCGAGCACATCGAAGAACTGCTGTTTGTCTAGATCTGTGCTGAACTCGTCAATGATCTGGACGCGGGCGCGTCCATTGTGATCCTGATCTCTAATCTGGTTCGCTGCGCTAATGGCCTTCAGCTTCTCCACGCGCTTGGCCTGGGCGCCCACATAGACGTAAATATCGTTGCCGGCATCCAGTATGAAGCAATCGCCCTTGTTCATCGAGGAGACAGACAGATTCACCTGGCGGACGCGCACATTGCGCTTGCCCTTCACCTGGAACAGACGCTTCTCGCCCTGAGCATTTGTCTCCACGTGCTTGAAGCCGGTGCCAACTCCGCCCTGTTCATAGCGAACACCTGAAACAAGCGAGCCAGTTTTAAATGCGAACCAAGTACGAAGCAAGCTCTAGTTACCGTTCTTGAAGTAGCCGAGGAACAGCTGGGACTCGTGATCCTGCACCTCGCGATGCTGCACGGGTCCGCCATTGAGGATGTCATCCAGCTGCACGGTCAATATAGCCGCTGCGCCAGCCTCATCCGTGGAGGTCTCCGAGCCCAGCCAGAAGTGCACATCCCATGTGAGCTGCTTGTCCTTCGGGTTCTGCTTGGTCTGTGAAAATTTCGCAAAAAAAGAGTTAAGTATTTAATTAATTGATTTTTTATATAGTATAAAAACTAATAAAATAAACAAAATTCTTGATATTTGTTTAGTTAAATATCAAATATTTTCTAGTTAACTTAAATCTCAAAAATTATAGACCTTATCTTAATGTTTCCGATTTTGATATATAAATGCAATGCCTAAAACCGTACCAGTGCAAATTTCGAATTTTTTTTTTATGTATAACGATTCAAAACCTGAACCGAACCGGTTCAAAAATAACTTTACCTACAAAACGAACATAGCCCTACGTTTCTTCAACTTTAAAAAACTGTTCATGAATCGAACCAGTTCAAAAATCGAATTCTAAAACCGGTTTAAATACCGAATTCTTATTTTATTACCGAGCTGAACCCTGAACCGAACCAGTTCACAACAACACAATAACTTAACCTAAAACCGACCGATAAAATAATTATTAAAATAGTTCAGCTTTGTTTAATGAAACGAATTCTTAAACCAGTTCACAAAATGCATAACTTAACCTTAAAATAAACCTAACCCTACTTTTATTCCAATTATTAGAGAAACTGTAACCAAAGCTAGTTTCAACCAAAATAAATTATTTGTGAAATTTTATAGGCTAACCCAATCATACGCTGTACGATTCTTTAGCCTTTCAACTGTTTAAATATTTATAAGTTCCCGATTCCCACATTTAAATTAACTTAATATTTGTTTTATATTTGATGAGAACCTAAACACCATATGTTAGTCATAATAATGCTAAATACATTTCTGAACTTATCTAGAAAGTGTATATATTTACACAAAGAATCTTTGTTAGCCAGTTTTTACAATCGTAGCGATGCTTTTTTCCATTTACGCAATTAAAATGAGTCAGTTTTTCAGATGGAAAGGCCACAAGTAAACCCGAGCTGTAAACTGACCTCAACAAAAGCAATTATTCCTATATATAGCATAAAAATACTAAAAAACTATTTAACAAGTAAGAGGTTCTTGTCGGGAGCTCCCGACTAGGGGATACCCTGAACCCTCTTCTTCCAACATCGAATGCATATATATCTATTCTATTTTAGAAGCTATATGTCAAGTTTGGTGACTCTAGCTCTTATTATTTACCAAAATTGCCCAAAAAAACAAGATATCGATATCGATTTTTATCGATTGCTTGGAAACGGAGTAAGTTATCGATTATCGGAAACAAACTCGATCTGCGCAGGCACTAGGAGCACCTACATCTAACATTTCTCTAGTTTGTATAGGTTCTGAGATCCTTGCGTTCATCTATACGGACAGACGGACAGACGGACGGACGGACAAACGGACATGGCTAGATCGACTCGGCTTTTGGTGCTGATCAAGAATATATATACTTTATGGGGTCGGAGATGCTTCCTTCAGCCTGTTACATACATTTGGATTTTGCACAAATACAATATACCCTTATACCCATTTCTAATGGGTTCAGGGTATAATTAATTTCTTATAATAAATTATTACTTACATTCAGAATTATGAAGGAATCGCCAGTGTAAAATTTGCCATAGTTGTTGGGCGGATACGGCACGGGCTCGAAATTCTAGACAATAGAAAAAAATTGCAAAAAAAAAACCATTAATATTCAGATAGACAGATATATATGTACAAATATATATATAGATATAAATGCCTTTTCGGCTGCCGGCAGTGTCAAAATATTTATGTGAAAAAATCGAAAGCAATTTTCTATAAACAAAACAAAACAAAAAAGAAAAACTTTGCATGTGCCGGCAGCGGCGTCTCATAAATTTTGCTAATGTTTCCCCAAGTTAATTAACACGAGCCGGGCATATGCTGATGTTTACTGTACACATGTTTTGCTACAGTGAAGACTCGCTAGTGAAGAAAGAAAAGCATCTGCTGCTGCTTAAAATTGCGTGTGCTCAGCGAATAGAAAAATCAAGTCAGGCACAAGTCAATAATTCCTTTATGCCAGAGTGAAGGTGTTTCTGCAGGTGTGCAGGTATGCAGGTGTGTGTGTGTGTGTGTGTGTGTGTGAGGCAATACTTTGCATGCCAAATGCCACAAGCTGGATGAGCAACGCATTCGTGCGTGGGCAGCTGCGAACTTTCCCCCAAACGATGTAAACATGCAGCAGCAACAACTATTTATATCAACTTTTCTCGTAAATGGGGCAGATTTAGTATACAAAATAAGTATACAAAAGTGAAAATGTGAGCACATTCAAAATAATATAAAGATGCACTCGGCGGAAAAGCCAGTTCTTAGTATTTGGCACGACTTTGCCTAGAACAGCATAAAACAAAAAGATTTTGTTTCAAAAATGTCAAAGTAAATTTCAATTTTAATTAAACGTGATTCATTCTTTCTTTCGAAATGCTTCTTTAGAAAAGTATGCTTGCTTTAAGTAAGACATACTTAATTTAATATTTGGCACGACTTTGACTAAAATAAAACAGAAAAATGTTCTTACAAATATGTCAAAGTATATTTGAAATTTTAATTAACTGTGAATCATTCCTGCTTTCAAAATTTTTCGTTACAAAACAAATGCTTGTTTTAAGTAAAACATACTTAATTTAAGCGGAACAGCCAGTTCTTAATATTTGGCACTACTTTGCTAGCATAAAACAAAAAGATTTTCTTTCAAAAGTGTCGAACTACATTTGAAATTTTAATTAATCGTGATTCATTCTTGCTTTTGAAATTGTTCGCTAGCATAATTAGAAAAATGTGCTTGTTTTAAGTTAAACATACTTAATTCAAGACTGAACATAACAAACTCAATTCAAGCACTAAGTTTGAAGTCTACTGACAGCTTGAACTAATTCGGCCTTGTCTGGTTTTCCAGCATGTTTGTACTTGATTTAAGTACGAAATTCTTGACTCACTTTAAAGTATTCAAGCTTTAGATTAAGCACTTCTGGACTTAAAAGTGTTTATGAAATGTGTTTCTTATACATTAATAAAGATACTTTGCACTTGACCGTAATTAGACAGAATTTTTATTGACTTCTTCTTCACTCAAAGCACAACATTTGAGTTTTGTTTTAATACAGTTTGTACTTGATTTGAGTGTAAAGTTCTTGATTGTTGTACTGTACCATTTCGTGCAAAGAGTACAGTATTTTAACGTCTCTTGCATTCAGAAAGTTCTTAAATAAAGAAGTTTATGATGACAGCTTGTGCTTAATTTAAGCACAAATATATTGATTTGAGTGGAAAATACTTGGTTGTTTATGTCGAGCATTAACTGTACATTTCGAACATAAAGTACAGTATTTATTGGCTCGTGTTTACAGAAATTTTGCAGACATTTTTCGAAAGAACCCAAAACAAATGATGACAGTTTGTACTTAATTTAAGCACAAATTTATTGATATTTTGTGTTGGACTTACCTCAATGCGCCAGATCTCCAGGCCAGGAGCGCGGCCGGCATTGGCAAAGGCTGGATGCATGACGCGTCGACCTGGCTGCTTGTTGTTGTTGTTGTTGTTACCACTCGAGGGCTGAATCTGACCGGTTTGGACGGGGAACGCGGGACGTTGGTTAAATGTGCCGGCTGAGCAGAAACTGGTCGAGATTGCGATAAACACGACCAAGCTGTAAAGTAAATAAAGTGCTTCAAATTATTCAGCTCACAATTGTCAAGCGCGATGACAAGTCAACTAGTTGACGCCTTTTACAGGCAACGAGCTGACCCGACCCTGGCCGTGAGTCATGACCTCATAAAAGGTCACCCAAACATGGTTACAGACTACATTTTGTGAACTATTTCTTGAATTTAAGACAGCCCATCTGCACGTCTAATTGCACAGAAATATATATATGTATTGGCCACTTACAATTATGAGCGTATAATTAAGTGACTTTTGTGAACACGCGACGTATGAGTAATATTTTGTATTTGCACTTGTGTGTACTCTAGTTTTGACGGCAGCTTATTAGCTAGCTGAACTGTTCGCTTGCATTACCTGCAGATGACTGCCAGATGACGGGCGGCGCTTTGCCTGGCCATTTCGCGGCGTTGACTACTGCCCGGTTGCGGGGTGGGAAGAAGGCGGAGGGGGGGCGCTTTTGTTTATTGTTTCTTGATATATATACACAATTGTGTGCGTGTATAACAACTTGTATCGGGTGAATTGTTGCTATTATTATGTAGTATTCGCCTTTGTTTTTATCTTTCCCAACTCAAACCAAAAGAGAGAGAGAGCGAGAGAGAGAGAGCGCGCGTGAGCTGCAAAAGAGAAAGAAAGAAGCAACAAGTTATAAAAACAAACATAAACAAAGATTTCTTGATGCTTAAGCTTGCAACAATATATAGGAAACAATAAAGATATAAAGCGGTTAATAATAATATATATAGTATATAAAATAATAAATCAGCTGCAGAACAAACTTCGCTCCAGCTTTCAACTCAAACGTAAATAAATAAAATAAATTAAATCCAACTAAATGAACATTTTAAGATTAAAGAGCTTAAATTATTAAATTTGAAGTTTTAATTAATAAATAATACAAATAAATATTATTTAATGCTCCAAAATTAATATAATCAAGCATAATACAATATAAGTATATTTATAATTTGTTGTTAATTTTTTTTTTATTTTATTACGCTACTCTAAAAGCTTTCTAATTGAGTATAGTTTTTATTATATATATGTAGAATTTAAATAAAAAATATAATTTATAAAAAAAATATATATGTATATATATAAATATATGTATATATATATATATTTAAATATTGTAGTTTGAGTCTACAAATGTTGTTATTTTATTTTTAAATGTTTTTTAAATTTGAAAATAAAAAAAAGTTCGTTTTTGACAAGTTAATAACAATATTTTTAGTTCTCTGAAATTGTTAACTAACATATAAAATAAATATAATAAAAATAAAATAACATACTTTTATCTTGTTTTTGTGTATATTAAATAAAAATATTAGAATTAATAAAATAATTATTATTATTTGGACAACAAGAAATATATATGTTAAAATTTGTCTTTGGCTAATTTTCATTTATAGTTTTGCTTTTTTTTTATATCATTCGTTGAGACTGTAAATTAAAACATGTCACGCATGTGTTTTTTTATACCCTTGCAGAGGGTATTCCAATTTTGTCGTGAAATGTGTAACGCATAGAAGGAGACATCTCCGACCCCATAAAGTATATATATTCTTGATCAGCATCAACAGCCGAGTCGATCTAGCCATGTCCGTCTGTCCGTCTGTCTGTTTCTATGCGAACTAGTCTCTCAGTTTTCTTAATGAAATTTTGCAGAAGTCCGTCTTTCTATCATATATCATATAGCTGCCATAGGAACGATCGGTCGAAAATTAAGTTGTTGTATGAAAAAACATTTTGTTTATCAAGATATCTTGACCAAACTCGGCATTTATTAGCTTTACTATACTCCCCATATATATGCAAAATCCTGTTAAGATCGGACCACTATATCATATAGCTGCCATAGGAACGATCGGTCAAAAATTAAGTTTTTGTATGAACAAATATTTTGTTTATCAAGATATCTTGCCCAAACTCGGCATTAACTATTTTCCCTGTGCTTCTTAGATACGGTCAAAGCACTATAAGCATCATGAAAAGGTTGGGTCTCCAAGGGTATTAGATCTTCGGCGTGCCGAAGATAGCCTTTCTTACCCGTTTATTGTTGTTATTTTTGTCTTTTTAAGTAATTAGTTTTGCCGACTGACGACATTTTCTGTGTCTCGTATGATATCACGATTGAGGAGATTGCCGGGCAAGCCCTTTTCTCTTTTTCCAACTAGGTCGCGGGTATTATAAAAAAAAAAAAAAAAAAACTATATTTATATTATGATGATTTATGATAAGCGACAGCACACACATTCCTAATTTTGCCGTATTTGTACAATTTTGTGTGCCATTTTCAAGTTCGACTTGTTATTTGGGGAATGTATGTAAACATGCCTTGCATAATAAACAAATATCTGCCCATAGGTATTCCAAGTATTATTATTATTATTATAATTACCACGAATAACGTCAGCTTCCACTTGGAGCTCGTTTATCACAATTGTTGAAGAGTTAGCCGCACGCAAAGAACTCACAAAAATTCATGTTTAAAATCTCATTAGGAATTGTGCTTAAAAACTTGTTAACTCATAAATAAATATTTACTCGAATATACAAAGCGATAAGAACAACTGCGTTTTAATATGTCATTATAAATGTGTTAAAAAAAAAAAAAAAAGAATAATTAAGAAACAATATCACTTCCTTTTAGCTGTGTACGTAGATTGTATATAAAAGCTAAAGAAAAAATTGTGGTATTATTTATAGGTTTGCTAAAACTGGAAACTTTGTTTAAACTAAATTTATACAATAAATACACTCAAAGCCCGGAATTAGTATATATTTTTTATATTTTTATATAATTTATTCGAAAAATGTTTTTTTTTTTTTTAATTAAATACTTTTTGTAATATTTTCTAATAATTTTCTTACGTGAAATCTTGAATTAAATGTATTTAAATTAAATTAAAAAAAAGAATCTTGAACCCTAGCCTGGGTTCAAGTATGTGCAAAACTGAACGAAACTAGTTCGCAGCATGAACCGAACCACTGGAACTGTTTTTTTTTAGAGGACTTCCAGTCGTGATCATAAAAGGAACTTTAAATGGCTTAACATTTGCTATAAAAAGCAATGTTTTAAAAAACATATTTTATATACAAGTGACAACACTTTTAGTAGTATAGTAGTACCTAGTATAGGCATGTCTATCAAAGGCTAGCCCGAAGGTTTTAACCCAAGATAAGCTAAGCTCAAAACAATTGATAAGCCTAATCAATTTGATTGACTGCATGTATGTATGTCTGGCATACAATACGTTATACTATGTGCACACTGTCGAGCCTAATACCGTTGACAATTGAGCAATTCTTCAATTTTATACTAGGCACTAAGGTTATCAATAGGTTTATAGAGCTTTTCAATGATATCCGATCTAATTGCTTTCAATTCAATCTATTTCGATTGGGCTTACGTATTAGATGGCAGCTGCTATCTTGATTTACAAAATACACAAAACAAATACATAGACACACACACACACATACACACACACTATGCAAATAAAGCACTTACGCTCTGCTTCACTGCAATGAACTGACCGCTTCCAGGCCTTGGTAGCGACTAAACGAACTCGGGATGCGTGTAGTGATCGAAGCAACGCAGCTTGAGACACTGAACGAAACTCAACGAATGTCGTCGACTTTATAAAAGGCCGCTCAAAGCTGACTTTAACTCGCACTCTGTTGCTCTCTCCCTCTCTCTCTCTCTCTCTCTCAGTGTGGCTTAACGTAGCTGATTGATAAGACGCAGCTCGGCCGATAAGCGCGCGCCGCATACAAAAAGTACCTATGCAAAAACAAACTGTAAACAAATGAAAAACACAATTGACGCTTTCCAGGAAACCAGGTTAAATGTCACTGGCTGCGAATTCCCAGCTTTCAACATAGCGCGCTAAGGTCTAGGTACTCTAGGCTAACCTTAAAACACTATGCAACAAATTTGTTCGAATGAAAAAAAAATTTTTTTGTTAGTTTTTTTTTATCGAAAATGAATATCCACTTATTTTTAAAGAATGAAGTTAATTGATATTAAGAAAAATATTTTTTTTAATTATTAAAAAGCTTTTCACATACGATATGAAGGAATTTTTAAAAATAACTCAATTGGATGGATATTATTTATAGACATATCCTATGATACAAATTCTAGTAAATATATTTAACTATCTATGCTTACTAAAAAACAACCAAAATTCAAGACTTTAAAAGACATTACAAAAGTGAAGGATATGTTTTGCACATTTGTCTTGTTTATTTTGTAAGATAGTGTAGTCTTAAATCTAGTAATCGGCCGCCGTGTTAGACAAATAGTCTCGTCTTCCAATATTGGAGGCCTGTTTGCTTTGCACCGCCTCCAGCTTGGGGCACTCGGTGATGCGATGGCCCAGACCGCCGCAGTAGCTGCAGCCGTGCGAGTCGCCCAGATCGAGATGCTGGTGCTCCGCCTCGGGCGCCAGCTCGTCCAGAAAATCGGGCACCTCCTGCTTGGCCTCAAGCAGCAGATGCTTCAAGTCCAGCAGCACGGACTGTTCGGTAATCTTGTTAATCATCGTGGTGGCCAGGCCCTTGGTATTCGAGCGACCCGTGCGACCAATGCGATGCACATAGTTCTCAATGTCATCGGGCATGTCGTAGTTGATGACATGCTGCACGTTGGGGAAATCGAGACCCTTGGAGGCGACGTCTGTGGCAACGAGCACATCCTTTTTGCCCACACGGTAAGCGTCGACGGCACGCGAACGCTCCTCCTGATCCTTGCCGCCATGTATGGCCACAGCCTCAACGCCCTTGAGCAGCAGATACTCGTGTATGCAGTCCACATCCTGTTTCTTCTCAGCAAAGATGAGCACGGGCGGTGCCGTCTTCTGCAGGCAGTCCAGCAGGTAGACCACCTTTGCCTCCTGCTTCACATACTCCACTTGCTGGGTGACATTCATGGACGCCGCGCCCGCACGTCCCACATTTATGGTCACGGGCTTGACGAGCGCAGAGACCGCAAAGTTTTGAATCTTCTTGGGCATGGTGGCCGAGAAGAGTAGCGTCTGCCGCTGGCCCTTGAAGAAGGAGAATATGGTGCGCACATCCTCCTCGAAGCCCATGTCAATCATGCGATCCGCCTCGTCCATGCACAGATAACGGCACATGTCCAGCGTCAATATCTTCTTGTCCAGCATATCCATCAGTCGGCCGGGCGTGGCCACCACAATGTGCACCCCGCGCGATATCACATCGAGCGCCTCGCTAACAGGCAGTCCGCCCATTGCCAGGCAGGAGCGTATCTCCGGCATGCCGCACAGCTGCAGATGTTTGCTGTAGTGCTGGATGATCTCGTGAGTCTGCTTGGCCAGCTCGCGGGACGGGCATATGATAAGGCCATATGGACCTTCGTTGCGTTCAAAGGGCAATCGGAACTCCTGCTCGAGGGAAAACATCACAATGGGCAGCACGAAGACCAACGTCTTGCCGGATCCGGTGAACGCAATGCCTATGAGATCCCGGCCAGACAGCACCGTGGGCAGGCCCTGCACTTGTATGGGCGTTGGTTTCTTGATGCCCTTGGCGGCCAGACCGTTGAGTATGGCCTTGTGGAACTTCATCTCGCGAAAACTACGTATGGGCGGACTGAGATTCTCGCCCTCCGTCAAGATTCTCAGCTGCTTGCGTATCGCTTGCCGCTCCTCCTCCGGCATAGCTTCTAAATAGCGTGGTGGGCGCCAGGATGTCTTGATGGGCTCATCGTACTGTATGCCCTTGGCCAGCTCCGCGACGCCCATCAGCGCCTTCTGCTGCGCAATGCTCTCCATAATTTTCTCCTCCTCGCGCAGCTGTTTCTCGACGGCGCTCAATTTCTTAGCCTCGGCAATTTTCTTCAGCTCTGTGTGCTGGTCCAGCAAACTGATGTTGTATTTACGGCCCCAGGTCTCCGCATCCTGGGCGCCTTGTGCATCATCATCGTTTTCATTCTCACTGGAAGACTTTGGCTGTGTTGTCTCTGTTGCCAGCTGAACGATGCGGCCCAGTTTCATTAGATGCTGCTTCTTGCGCTCCTTGACCGGCACGTAGGGCACATAGCTGTCATCCTTCTCGTCTTCATCGGATGACCTTGAGTTACGTCTGTAACGCTTAATTGGTGGTCCCATATTTAGTCAATTTCATCAACAAATTCTTTGTTTTTGTTTACGTTTTCTTTGCAACCAAACGTTTTCGCCTATTGAGCGTTGCCACATGGTTCGAATCGATAAGTGCACACTGCACATTTTCGATAAATTACAATATCGTACTATCGTACTAGAAAAGATGTCGCGAATAAGGCATTGCCACATAGCCTACATTTTATTAAAAGCCTTGCCACCATGATCGATTAATTACTTGCCGACAGCGCGAAACTGCAATAATGCCATTATTTTATATAATTGATATTGAAAAGCTTTGTGGTTTAAAAGGATTTGTTCTCTATATTCATCTCAGATTGCCAAAAGTCGGCTCAGCTATGTTGTATCTTGTCAAAACAAAATATGATTGCGTTGCTTAAATCAAATTATAATAGGAATTGCCACTAGACCCGAGAGGGCTACCATATCGAGTCAAGTAAATACCGAAAAATACTGGCAACAAACGATATATCGCTGGTGAATCGTTTTATCGAACATGTTCCGATAAGTCTTTTTTATGTTCTGCATTGTAATTTTTTTATTAAAGTAACAAACATAATTGGGACGTAGCAATGTCTATGTCAAAGACGACAAATACGTACAACCGGCAGAATTGGGAGGATGCCGAATTCCCAATTCTCTGCCAGACCTGCCTGGGCGATAACCCGTACGTGCGCATGATTAAAGAGCGCTTCGGCAAGGAATGCAAAATCTGCACGCGGCCATTCACCATATTCCGCTGGTGTCCCGGTGCTCGGATGCGCTTTAAGAAAACCGAGGTCTGCCAGACGTGTGCCCGCCTGAAGAACGTGTGCCAAACATGCCTGCTAGATCTGGAGTACGGTCTGCCCATCCAGGTGCGCGACGCGGCACTAAAAGTGGCGGACAATATGCCCCAAAGCGATGTCAACAAGGAGTACTACATACAGAACATTGATGCTCAGCTCCAGGATGGCGATGGTACAGAGGCGGCCGGCGCGGTGGGTCGCTCCTTGGCGGCCAACGAAATGCTGTCCAAATTGGCGCGCACGGCGCCTTACTATAAACGGAACAGGCCGCACATCTGCTCCTTCTGGGTGAAGGGCGAGTGCAAGCGTGGCGAGGAGTGTCCCTATCGCCACGACAAGCCCAACGAACCTGACGATCCGCTGTGCGAGCAAAATATCAAGGATCGCTACTACGGTCGGAACGATCCGGTCGCCGAGAAGATAATGAAGCGTGCCGCCTCATTGCCCACACTGGAGCCGCCCGAGGATCGCAACATAACCACACTGTATGTGGGCAATTTGCCGGAGGAGATTACCGAGCCAGAAATACGTGACCAATTCTATCAGTATGGCGAGATACGTTCCATTGCGCTGGTGCCGCGCCAGCAATGCTCCTTTGTGCAGTACACAAAACGCAGCGCCGCCGAGTTGGCGGCCGAGCGCACATTCAACAAACTGGTGATGCACGGCCGCAAGGTCAGCATCAAGTGGGCGCACTCTCAGGCGAAACAGGGCACCGCCGCCAAGACGGATCGACGCTTTGATGTCGCCGGCATACCGCCGCCCAGCGCCAAGCCCAACGACTACTTCAATCTGCGGCAGGAGCAAATCAACGTTATGCCCGCCGGCATGAAGCTGCATCAGCTGCCCTCCAATCTGGTGCCTGCCTCGGCATACCAAATGTACGCTCAGCCCACCTATGTTGCGCCCTACAGCGGCCTGGGCAGCAGTGGAGCTGCCTCCGGTTCTAGTTCAACAGCCGCAAGTACCTCCGGTGTGAATCTCGATGCCATTCCACCGCCGCCTGGCCAAATGCCCTATCCCAGCCAGGATGCCAGTCGTATGGGCGCCCTAAAGAAATAATTATATCAATTTTTGTTCAAAATATCACCACGACAGTTTACTATGGAAAAGTTAAGGACAATTTTAATAATAAAAAGAAGTAAATAAATCAAAATAAATTATCTGTTAGAATATGGCTGCAAAAGCAAGGTTTAAATTGTTGCGAAATCAACAAATTAAAAGATTTAAAAAACAACTTGGAAAGGATTGAGATTGAGCGAATGGTCGTGAGATTTCTGTTGAAAGTTCTTTAGCTAGACAATTTTGTAGAACGTAGAACCCTTGTATAATAATATTGTACTAAAATGTAAAACGTATAATATATATATATATACATATATTTAATCTGGATCAGTAACTACGGCGGATCCAACCAAACTTGTCTCAGATTTGATGATATCAGCATCATGAAACTATGCTTAGCTCCGCCTTTCTATTGCAGGGAGTCTTTTGGTTGGATCTGGCCGGATGGAATATCTATATTATGCAGCTGGTGGACAATTAAGCCTTTTTATCGTATTCCTCGCTCTTTGAGAGGCATTTTACAAATTATAAACCAATTTCCTAAGGCTAGGCTTAAAAAATTTCTAGACATGATGTACATGAATCTTGCAATAAAAATTACGCTTTATGCCTATTGTTAGCTTAATCACAGATATAATATAATTTTTTTTTTTTTAATATAATATTAATTACTATCCGGCGTAATTACACTACGTTTGCGCTGGATTATGCGCTGGGCGCGATGCGTCTTCTGGCGCTCGACGAACTGGGCGCGAAGTGCAGCAAAGTCTATGCCGCTGCTGAACTCTACGGATTTGCGCTCATCTCTGCAAAGAGATATACAATACAATATTATTATGATAACAGATTGAGGATGTCAAGGTGTCTCACAGGGGCTGTTTGCCCCAATAGTTGGGCACGCATTGCAGGCGATTGCGGAGCGTATCAAAAGCCAAGGTTTGCGGCAGAAGCATGAGAATTCCAAAGAGCGCATGCGCCAAATACTGGGCATCGGCGCAGTTATTTGATTTGGACACCAGCGTGAGACGCAGTGCAGCAAAGATGGGCGACTCAATGAGCTGCACCAGCTTATCCAGCTCGACCAGCAATTCCAGCGTTATTTCCACATCGGCGCTGAAAGTCAAGGCATTAGCTACGATCGAACAAAAGGAACAGATTGGAGACGTACAATAAGATAACCAGCTCGGAGACATGCTGATAGCACTGGGCGATTAGACAAAGTGACAGCGTGGACACCGGGCAGTGGGCCCAGCTCTTGTAGAGGCATTGAAAGAGATCCGCGGACTTCTCATTGGATATGTCACGCAGGCTGGTGCGCAGCTCAAACAGCTCCGTGGAGGTAAGCAAAATGTTGTTCAGCAGCCGGACAACTGTCGAGGCAAATTTCAGGTTCGGCATTTCCTCGGCTATGATCTCGGCAAAGGTGCGATAAATATACTCGGCATTGAGGAGCACACAAAGTTGTCTAACGAAGAGAAACGAGTTAACATCAACTTGTTATAATAGGTAAGGCTCACCTTATAATTAGACTGGCTCTGGTTTCCAGTATGACCTTCTCCTCGCTGAAGAGATTCAGCAGGCTCAGCAGAAACTTGCGATAATGCGGCTTATTGAAATCCTCCAGATCTGGAGAAAGATTAAATTGTAAATATGTATCTGCAATGGGCCTAGTCCCAACTGTGCCCGCACCCTTTGTGTCCTGCGAGTTGATAATCTCGGCCAGCACACACAAGCTTTGGAGCACCACCTCGTCCGAGTTGTCCGAGAGCGTGGCCAGCAGATTGTTGTTCAGATTGTTGGCATGCAGCGACATCTCATTGGGAAAGTTGATAAAGAGATGATGTATCCATTTCAGCACCGCGATCTTTGTGTGCGTTGAGTTGTGCGTGAGATATTGCGAAAGTACCTCCATAATGGAACGCAAATCAATTTTGGCCACATTTTGGGTTTTCAGTTCCTTTGACGAGACCAGCTGCATCATGGAGTTGTTCACCGAGACGGCACATTCCTTGATGCCTGAAAAGAAAGCCTTTAATAACTGGATTTAGTCTAAGCCTTAGTCCACCTACTGCGCTTGGACTCCACATTGTACTCCAGGCATGGCAGAATGGCCGTGAATATGCCGCTTGCGTAGGGCAATACATTGGGTCCAAAGATTTGCACAAATTCCCGTATCCAGGTGATGGCAATCGACTTGATTAGCTCGTTCTGGGATTCAGCGTGTGTGATTAACGTATTGATGATATCCTCCATGCGCACCGAGGACGAATCATTGCGTATGGACTTTAAGAACTGGCTGATTGTGTTCTCGCACATGCGCTGAATCTCCGGCGTATTATCCTCCAGCATGACAAAGAGGCCGTCCAGAATATCCGTCAGATATTTGACCATATTTATATCGGGCACAGCATTCAATATTGAGATCCACGAGATCACATATTGCCGAGC
The DNA here is from genome assembly GCF_003285875.2 of Drosophila novamexicana. Lineage (NCBI taxonomy): Eukaryota > Metazoa > Arthropoda > Insecta > Diptera > Drosophilidae > Drosophila > Drosophila novamexicana. The sequence goes on along the minus strand of NW_020824827.1, from coordinate 281,927 downwards.
AAAGGCATTATTCACATATATGCGCTCCCTCAGCAAGGGTATAAAAGCCTCCAGATTGAAGGTCTCATACGATTCCGTGACAATGTCCTGCGTCCATATGAACATAATTAAATATAATATATATACAATGTCGAGCACAACAAACCTTTAGCAAGCGATCCAGCAGCTCGCTGCCGTCCTTCACCATTTGATCGGAGTCGGTAACCAGACGCGACAAAGCCGCAAACAGCTCCGGGAAGTAGGGTATAATGGCCGCACGGGCCACCTTAACCACATTGTACAAGGACTCGCAGGCAAAGTAGCGCACACGCAAATCCGGATCGGACAGGCAGCTCATAATGGGCGTCACCAGCTCGTTGACATATTTATCCGAATCCTTAGCAAAAAAAAAAAAAAACATTAATATTCAACTTGTAGACGAAGATTAAATACCATTGCAGAGATATAGAAGAGGTGCAATACATTTTTAAACTTATGGGAACTATCCTATAAAATATTCCGATTTTATTTATATTTTTCATAAAATAAATATCCAGAAAATTAAGTTTTTCATATAAAAACTCCATTTTCTGCAAATTGTTCCCATGGCCAGTGCTGCCAATTCAGCTATTTTCCAACTAAATTGGCTATTTTGACAGGTCATCAGCCAGGACGGGTTAGCCATTTTTGGCATTTTAATGCCAGCTCTGGCAGCTCTATTTATTGCCAATTGGATTTCGGCAAGATGCTTCGAGCGGCAGTTGGCAACGCTTAGTCATCAGTGTTGCCAACTGCCGGTTTAAGCATCTCTTTTATTAATTAGAAGTCCGACTGTTGATACTGAATCACGAATATGGTAAATACTTGAAAGAGACTTGTTTCAATAGGTTACACGCCGAGGAAGAAATTCATAATACCTCTGCAAGGGTATAACAATGACTAATAGATGAGCAATTGCTTACTTTGCCCAGCCCTAAGCCCGTTGCGGCTAGCCCGATGAGCGCACCCTTGCGGCGATTGGCATCGCGCGATGTGGCGTAGTCATTGGAGAGCACCTCGATCAGTTTTCGTATTTGTGTCGCATTATTTTTATCATTAAACTCAATGACCATTCTGTGTGTAAAGCATAAGAAAGTGTATTTGTTATTAGTTTGAGTTCTATTCGAGGGGCGTTTGCACTGATTATTTACTTCTCAATCTCCTGGGAGGCCACTTTCCGCTTGTCGTACATTTTGTCGCCCAGCGCCTTGGCACAGGACTCACTTAAAGGCGCGTACGGTGGATCCATTCTTATATTTCGTTTTAAAATAAGTTTTAAAGTTTGTTTTGCTTGTGCCGCGGTGTTGCCACTGTGGCTGGCACAGCTGTTTGATGCCAGTGTTGCCACTTAACAGGACAATATAAAATGGGGGCAACAAAAATGATTGGTCTGTTAATACCCTGTATTGTTCGAATTTTATGCTTAATGTGGTAGCTAGATAATATCAAATTTCAATAAGTAAAAGTACAGGCATATTAATATAAAAATATATATAAACAATTTTATATATTGTACTTCTGATCGAGCGCTTAAGTTTTTTTATTATTATTTATATATACGTAAATATACATCCAGCCCTCTTTGTACTTATAGATAAGAATATTTTGTATTTGTAACTAAATGAAACGATTTTAAAATACTTCATCGGAATTCCATTTCAAATCTCACTTAACTTCAAGTTAAGAACCATGTTTTAAAAGTACCAAAAAAAATAAAAAATTATAATAATAATAAGGAAAACAAATGAACTAAACGCCAACGTTTTGGGCGTGGCTATTCAACGATCACTGGAAAACGTTCGACCTCGGCGCATTCCTGATTGAAGCTCGTGATGAACTGCTGCAGCTTGGCCTCGTGCTCCACATCCTTGCGAGTGCGCTTTTGCGGCGGCATCGCCTTTCTTGGTGACTCGCCACTCTTGTCCTTGGAGTCCTGCTCATTCCCCTCCTCATCCGACGAATCCGAGTCAATGAAGAGCACATGAACGCGTTGCTTGCGCTTCCGCTTCGGCCGCTCCCGGACGTAGGTGCGCCGCGGTTGCTGAAAATTAAAATAGTTTTAGTTAGCTTGCTTAAACTTAGAATTGTGCGTTTAAATTTGTGCGAGCTGCTTACTACCGCATAAAGATGGGCTTAAATCTTTGCGGCCCTGTTGGCTCAATCGAAATAAATAACATTCTCGATTTGGAATTAATTTAGCGCAGTGACAACGAGAACATTTACGTTTCTGGACAATGTCGTCGTCTTGTCGAGCGCGACATTAAGAATCAAGTTAGCCTGGAAGTCTGTTCCAGCGATCTGTCAAATTTTACAACTTACCTTTTCATCAAACGTTACTTCCGGGTCGTTGTCTTTGAATAACGCCACCGACTCGTCCGTACTCGGAACGCGTGCCGGCGTGCCAATCATGGTCGAGCACAGCATCTCCTTGATATTGCGCTGTTTGGGCTCACGCGCTTGCAGATCATCGTAGTCATGCCGCAACGGTGCCCTGTTTGTCTGTGGCAGCTCCTCCTCTGCGGGCCGCAGACCCTTCAGCCGCTGCAGCTTCTCATGCAATGTCACATTTTGGCTAGCTGCACGAGCATTGGCATTTTCCTCATCTTCCTCGTCGAGAAAATCCTCAAAGCCAAAGAGATTGCAGGGTGGCTGCTGTGCCCGCGCACTCTGCTCTCTGGGGCTGCTGATGGCTACATTGTTCTGATTTTTGGCCGTGGAGACCTTTGTGGGCGTCTTGTCTGGTTGCGCATTTTTCTTCCACGAAGGCAAAACGACCACTTCCAATATATTGATGTCCTTTAAGGGACTGCGATGCTGTAGCGTGCGTCGCGGATTTGGTAATTGCACATAGTTCTCAAAATTTTCGTTCTCCTGGTCCTCGCTTGGTTTAATAGGCGTCGCCTGTGCGACTGCTACAACTGGAGGCGGCATATTTTCGCCATTCGAGTCGTTGGCAGCGCAGCTAGTTTCCTGCTCGTTGGGCGCTGGACAACTAGACTCCGCCGGCTCGGGCTCATCCGGCACATAGATATGCCGACTGCGTATAAAGTCACTGGAATACGATGGCAAATTTGATGTATTCAAGCCGAATGAGAATGTGTTTGGCAAGGGCACCTCGTCAGAGACACGCCAAGGCGAACAGCCGCCGCTGGGACTACCAGCTGAAGCTGCCAGCGGCATATGTCGCCTGCCGGAAGAGCATACAGCACTGGCAGCACCAGCTGAAGCTGCCGGCGAACTGTCTTTAAAGCCGGGAGAGCAGCCAGCTCTTAGACTTCCAGCTCTACTGCTGGCATTATCTAAAATCGGGGAAAATTTTGTTGTATTTATACTCGCGACGGTGTTATTTTTGCGATTCACGGGTGTGCTGACAAATTTCTTGGCCATGTTCAAGAGCTCTCGTCGCCTTTCCATGGATTCCTGCGGCTGCTGGTGATGTGCCTTGGTTTGATTCAGCATCAGCGAACGCGCCAACGGGCTGTAGGCGCCCTCGATATTAGTTCGATTTGCAATGGCAGCCGCCAGTTTTGCTGGAGGCGTGTGTATCTGGGCGGGCACCTCAACATGCACAGCCTCCATATTGTCATCACTTGAATCGCCGTCCAGCTCGATAACGGGCGTTAATTGCCGTCCAGGGGCCTTGTTGCTGCTTGGCATGTTTGGCTGCTTTTCAGCTATATTGCGTACGGAGCATTGCTTGCGCTTGCCCACTGGTCGAACCTTTTTCTTGACAGTCCGCTTGCGCGTCTTGCCCTTGTTTCGGACCATCACGCAGGCTCGTCCGTCTTCGACCATTTGTTTGATTATGTCCGCCGCCGGATCCTGCGGTTCGTTGTCCTCGATTTGCGACTGCGAAAGAAACTCATAGACGTGCCGTGTGACGGAGGAACGGCTTCGGGCTGGCGGCTGATCTCGGTGAAAAAAGCGATGCACACGTTTCGATACTGTCATGTTTTCCTGCGCCTTTTCGGAAGTTTCTGGATGCTTCTGTACGGCGCGCCTGATGCGAACGCGACAGGGCGATATGATGGCACCTAAAAGCATGTGTTTAGACGCATATTGTACTTGACTTAAACAGTCGCTTACCTATGTCCTGGACTCTGGACTGGCACATGGTGGAGTTCCGACCTGGCTCGAATACGCTTACATCGTGCAAGTTATCACCGTTACCTGAAGCCGATTTATTTACATTGCACTTCTGCGCCGCAGTGTTGTTTGTTCTTAACTTAAGGCGTTTAAGTCTAACATAACACTTGCGCACACAATTTACTTGATTTATACTTAATTTTTTAGTGTTAAGCCCTGTCAGCGGCTTTATTGTTGTCGCATCTGCGCTAGCTTCTATGTTTATCTTTGTGTTGCCTGTTGCCAAGAATCGTGGGTTTTTTGTAGTTTCAGTTCTACTTGCGGCAGTTTTATTGCGCAATTGACTTTGAATTGCTTTAACCATTTTGCCTCAAAATGCGTAATTACACGTTTGTTTTACTTATAAAAATTAAAAATCACAACGTAGTATATGCGCAGCACAAAACGCTTACCCGCCATTTTTTCTTGTTGTGCTGGATCCAGGGTTGCAGCTGTTTGTAATCGGCTGGCGCTGTTATCGATAAGTATTGGTAAGTTTCGCAAGCAGCAGCTGATAGATGATGTGACGATAAATAAAAAAAAAATTTCGACGTTTAATTAATATGTAACACAACAGCTACGCTACGACGTTTAATTAAAATTCCAAATTTCCAAATTGTGCTGTGTTTGTGCTCGCAAATAAACAGACTGTGCGCTCAGCCACAGTCTAGCAAGGGCAAGTGCAACCAAATTTGTTGTTTTGTCCCCAATCTAAAAAAAAAATAAAAAAAAAATAGCCTCAACGAGTGAAAGTTTTCTCGCCTTTGTTTTGTAATTGTAATTGTTTTTTTTTTTTTTTTTCTTGGCTAGTCTTGCTGCCATTTTTTGAGCCAATATTCGCACGGTATGAGCGCTGCTCGTGGCTGACATCAATTTTCGATTTATATATATAAATCGCGTCGTCTCCCCTGAATTGGCCTTGTATTATTTGCGCCAGGTACCAATAAGACAGAAGAAGAATATGACAGAAAAAAACAAACTAGCGCGAAACTATTTACATCCAAACCCATCAACCCCTACCCAACACCCCCCCTAAATCCACCTTAACCCACACTGGCTATCAACAATTGCAGGCAGCGCAGCGCCCGAAGGCTGCCTGTGACGACACCACAGTGGAAAACAAGAAAGAAACAGTTATTTCGACGCAGCCGAAGATTAAATACCCTTGCATACATAAAACACATGTGCGTTATAGTTCTGTAGTGTTTTCATAATTACTCATTTACTGAGTTGTTTGCGAACAAGTGTGAAAAACTAACCAACAAAAAATCGCATTTCTTCGGCCTTGTAGACATATGGCTTTTGCTTTTGCACATATGTGATAAGAATAGTGAAGTTCAAAGTTGAAAAAACTCAAAAATGTTCAAGATATTCAGATATATGATAATGTTGTCCAATGTTCGTAAGATTTGGCTCATTCGTTCAATATATCTTGAATAATTCAATGTTTTTTATACATGAACTTAATTATGATATTGAATATAATGCCATGTATTATAAAGAATTGAATCGGTGGTTAATACTGATTATATATGGCGATTTTCCATTTAAATCGTGACACATCAAGTGACATATTTATAATACCCGCCGCAGTTCAATAAAAAAAAGTTCAAATCATCGACCGAATTGTTAATATCTGCTCTGTTGCACTCTGTGCATATCTCCGCACAAGCTGCTGGGGTCGGGTGTCGAGGGTTCGGGGTTCAAGGCCATCTTTTAAGCTCAATTAAAGCTTATATATACATGTATATATTTATATGTGTGTGTGTGTGTGCGTGTGTGTTAATGTTCTATATATTTTATTCAATTTTATTTACAACAGTTGACCGTCCAAGTCGACAGTTTTGTGGCTGAACGAACGGCGCCCGGATAGAGAGAGAGAGAGAGAGAGAGAGAGAGATAGCAGAGCAGAGCCCGTGGAAAAAGTGGAAGTCGGAACTGTAAACAGCTAAAGCTACTTTGTTGTCGCGCAAAAGATGTGCGATACCAGCGACAAGGCGCAGAAATGGAAATGTGAAATATGCACCTATGAGAACTATCCATCCTCCCTAAAATGCACAATGTGCCAGGCATCCAAGCCGTTGCTTAACGAGGATATCTTTCGGTAAGCATTTGACATTTAACATCTGTGCCAACTGGTTAGTCACAATTTGATATATCTTGACAGTCTCAGTCCAGCGCAGACAATACACGACAATTACAGCGCGGAGGAGGCGGCAGCTGGTCTGCCCGTCGAGCCCACATCCACATGCTTTGCGCGCCAGCCCCAGGCTCAGACTCAGCAGCAGCCCCAACAGCAGCCCCATCTCCAGCAGCAGCAGCTGGCGCGACACAGCAACGTAGCTGACAGCGAGAAATGGGCATGCAAGGTGTGCACCTATCTCAACTGGCCGCGCAGCCTGCGCTGCGTGCAATGCTGCACCAAGCGTGGCGGCGCCGCCGCAATGGAACCAGCTGCGGACAAGGAGACGAACAGTGCGGGCGAGGCGCTGCAAGCGTTGCGCATTAGCGGCTCCGATACGGAACTGAATTGTACGGAGAATAGCAGCAGCGGCAGGCAACTGATTGGCGCTGCTGCATCCAACTCAAATCGCCGCAATCCCAGCATGGAGCCGCAAATCTGCAGCAATTCAACGCATCTCAATAACTTAGCGAACACATCTCACAGCCAGCAGCAGTCCCAGTCGCAGTCGCAGCCGCAGTTGACAAACCAACAGCAGCAGCAGCAGCAGCAGAACTCGACCACGTCCTCTGCGCTGCAGCAGAAGCACTGCTACGTGGCAAAATGGGCCTGCAATGTGAGTGGCCAGTCCAATAATAGCAATAATATATATTTAACATAATGTTCTTTATAACTTAGTCATGCACCTACGAGAACTGGCCGAAGAGTCTGAAGTGCTCGATGTGCGGCAAGACGCGCGAGCTGAGCGGCTCGGGATCACAGTGCGATCTGCATGCCTGCGCCAGCAGCATATCCGGCAGCAACAAGCAGTTGAACCAGCAGCAGCAGGAGGAGCAGCAACAGCAGCAGAACTCGGACACCGTCAGTGTCAACAACTCGTTCAATAAGAAGCATATTTATCAACTAGGTAGGCAGAAGGTCATATAGAAGGCCATAAATCTAGTTCTTACACAATGTATAATGTATGTAGGATACCTCTCCTAATCCGTAGAGTATTATATATACTTATATGCATATGTTGTGTCGGTTGAAAATTCCGTTTAATATTTTTCGTTATTCTGCCTGCAACAGGTTCTTCGGAAACCATCAACAACTGTGATACGCTGCAGGAACGCCAGGAGCGTCGTCAGCGTCAGATCAGGCGGCAGGTCGACTGGCAATGGTTGAACGCATGCCTGGGCGTTGTGGAGAACAACTATAGCGCCGTGGAGGCGTATTTGTCGTGCGGCGGCAATCCGGCGCGTTCGTTGACCAGTAATGAAATTGCCGCATTGAATCGTAATTCGGCTTTCGATGTGGGCCACACGCTCATCCATCTGGCCATACGTTTCCATCGCGAGGAAATGCTTCCGATGCTGTTGGCACAGATCTCGGGCTCTGGGCCGGGCATTAAGCGTGTGCCCTCGTATGTGGCGCCCGATCTGGCAGCGGATATACGCCGGCATTTTTCCAATACGCTGCGCATACGCAAATCCGGCCTGCCCTGTCACTATGTCCAGAAACATGCTACCTTTGCGCTGCCCTCGGAGATCGAAGAGCTGCCCATACCCATACAGGAGCAGCTGTATGACGAGCTACTCGATCGCGATGCCCAAAAACAGTTGGAGATGCCGCCGCCGGCCCTTAACTGGTCGCTAGAGATAACCGCACGCCTGAGCTCACGTCTGCTGGTCCTGTGGAATCGCAGTGCCGGCGATTGCCTCCTGGACTCGGCAATGCAGGCCACCTGGGGTGTTTTCGATCGCGACAACATACTCAGGCGCGCCCTGGCCGACACCCTACACCAGTGCGGTCATGTGTAAGTGAACCTGATGCAATCTTCAACGAAAATCGTTTACTATTCTTGATTCACTTAGTTTCTTTGCCCGCTGGAAGGAGTATGAAATGCTGCAGGCGTCCATGCTGCACTTCACCTTGGAGGATTCACAGTGGGAGGAGGACTGGAGCACGCTGTTATCGTTGGCCAGTCAGCCGGGCTCGTCATTGGAACAGCTGCACATCTTCGCCCTGGCCCACATCCTAAGACGTCCAATTATTGTCTATGGCGTCAAATACGTGAAGAGCTTTCGGGGCGAGGACATTGGCTACGCCCGATTTGAAGGTGCGTGCCAGTATGATTTTCTTTACCCTTAAAACGGGCATATTTATTTTGTCATGTGTAATGCATTAAAAAAGACATCTACGATCCGATAAGTTATATATATATATATATATATATATATTTGATCACTTTTCGAAGAATCCCTCGCACTTGGGACCTTGGCAACATTAATAATATCTTTGCCTATAAATACGAGCTCTCAAATTCCCTAACATTCACTTTTCCAGGCGTCTATCTACCTTTATTCTGGGAACAAAACTTTTGTACAAAATCACCCATTGCGCTGGGCTACACGCGTGGCCATTTTAGCGCTCTGGTGCCTATGGAGCCATTCTCGCGGATCGATGGGCGACGCGACGAGGCCGAGGATGTCACCTATCTGCCGCTTATGGACTGCGAGCTGAAGCTGCTGCCCATACACTTTCTAACCCAAACGGAGGTGAGTTTGCGAAATTCGAATTTGCCTTGTACTTGACCATCTTTTCTGCTTGTAGGTCGGAAATGAGGAGACCATGATGCGTCAATGGCTGGACGTTTGTGTCACGGATGGGGGTCTGTTGGTGGCACAGCAAAAGTTATCCAAGCGTCCGCTGCTGGTGGCACAAATGCTCGAAGAATGGCTGAATCATTACAGACGCATTGCGTGAGTGCAGCTCAATTGATAGATATTAATATATAAATATTTGAATGTGCCTTGATTGATCGATTCAACATTTTAGACAAGTGATAACAGCGCCGTTTGTGCGTCGACCGCAGATAACCCATTACTCCAGCGATGGCGACTCGGATGAGGAGTAGCGGAGTAGGAGGACGCAGTAAACAGGGCCTCGGGTCTTCTTTGATGCAATTTTCGCTTGGTTGATGGATTTGGAAATGGATTGGTTATGAAAGAGAGTCTATACATATACGAAAAAACAAACAAACAAACAAGAAATTTATATTTTACTTTGGTAGCAGGCAACAATTGAAAACGGTTGATTTGAATGCAATAGCAGCTCCTATGCACATGCAATTAGCTAATGGAATCTATATAGAGAAAAACAAGATACATATATATAGATATATGTATATATATACATAAATATAGCAGTTATTAAGTTGTAGTTGCAGGCAAACTAAAGGTTAAGCAGCAAAGTACTAAAATACATAAATTGATAATATATATATATATATACATACATGCATACATACATATTTCATATCCGTTTCCACATTAACGTTAGTGGATTTTAGTCAAATTTATTTGCGCGCCAGCGGGGGCAGACGAGGCAACATTACAAAAAAACAAAATCCATAATTCAATATTATACAGTAGTTTAAATTATTAAAAAGATGAATATTTTAATTCAATACATGATCGTAGCGCGAATGGAAATTGAAAAACAAAAAAACAGAGTATAAACACAGTAAATTATATATGTATATGATTCATAAATTTACCTAAGTATGTATGTACTTTTAAACTATGCAAAATCTCGATGTACTATTAAATTTTAACTTGTGAAAGAGAGCACCAATGTGGGTGAATATGAATTATGAATTTTATTCTAATTGTAATAGTTTTGTTAGTAATGTTATTATTATTATTATTATTCTAATGTCTAAGAAAGCTTATTGTGCAAATGTACACGCAAAACGCATTAAAAACAAAATAAAACTTATAAGAAAACAGATTTTCATTTCGTTTAGAACGACCGCCTTTGATATCGATAGATAGTTCGGCGCTGGTTATCGATAGTCTGGCTGGCTCATCCCTATTTGTATCTGAGATATTCTCTCAATGCGGCTCATTTAAAAGATAGTCGCTTTGTTGCTGCCGTCGTCGTCGCTTGTCGGTGCCGTTTGTTGCTGCGCGGGGTTTTTTTTGTGGATAGCTTCAAATTGGAATATATATTTGTTAAGCAATCGTAGCAAGAAGTACATAGAAAGAAACCCGAAAATATAATTTCACTGTGATTTTGTCGGTTATTTGGACATAAATACCATTTTATGAATGCAAAAAAGCCGAATGCGCATCGAGTTCGCGTCAAACACATACATACACACATACACTCACTGCGCCAGCCACCTACAATTGATACATAAATACACGTGAATTGCGAATGCATACAAGAAAGATACAAATAGAAAAAATTCTAAGCAGAAGAAAAAATTGTTAGTGTAGTGAAGTGAAGTGAATTGAAGGGGAAGGCTGAATTAGTAGTGGTGACCTGTGCGCCTATATAGCGGTTGTTGTTGTTGTTGCTTTCTATACGTGCGTGCGTGTGTGTGTGTGTTACCCTCCCCCATATTGCAGGCGCTAGTGTGAAGAGCATAGCAGTATTTCTCGCAATGGGTAAGTTGTTTGTAGTCGTAATGCCGACACTGAATACGATTGTCTTACTGCGTATGTGTGTGTGTGGTTGAGCGTACGAAATTGCGCAAAGGCAAAGGCAAAGACCACGAGCGCCAGTGAAAGAGGGTGGCCAGTGCCGCCAGCTCTCTCTCTCTCTCTCGCTCTCATTTTCGTTCTCTGTGTGTGCTCTCATAGTTATGGATGTGTGCGTGTGTACATATATAGTTTAGTTGATGGTATTAACGCATTAGTCGCGTATTATGGCACGGCATAAGAAAAACCAGTAAAATAGTGCTGTGTCTGTGTGTTTGCGTGTATGCAATTGTTAATCAATATTGGCCAGCTGGTAGAGCCCATCGTCATCTGAGAGAGCAACACCAATAAACCACACACACACACATATATATATATATATTTATACGATTGGGTATCATCGTCCACTCCCCGTGTTGGTTCTCAGCTGCGATGACGTCAGAATTGTTGTAAGAACAAGTTATTTTTTTCGGTTTTACGATACCTTCCTGCCCACTGGCCCCACTACACCCGGACAGCGCCCCAAATTGTCGGCCATATCAGGCGAATCAGATTCAAAATGCAACTGCAATTACACACGATACCGTTAGGGCGTCGTCATCATGAATACCTGTTAATTTACCGTTCGCCACGGTCGCTGGGAACCAACTGCAGCTGGGATTCCGATGGTAACCCTAGCCGCTAGCCCAGCCTGTAATTGCATAGCCCTTTTTCAGCTTCTGCTTCTTCTTCTGCGTCTGCTTCTCCTACTACTTCTTCTTCTACAATTGTTTATGATTAATTGCTTTGGCTCTTCGTCCGGTTCTCTGGCCCTAATTAAGTGCATGTGCTCAGGCTCTCGGCTTTCGGCTATTGGACTGCGGCAGCGAACACTTGTAGTTGTGTGCGTGCTTAAAATGCCTAATTGACTTGGGCGCCCCTCACACCCTCACACCCCCTCGCCCAATATGGCGACATGTCCATAATGTGCAGCGCTCGTTCAACGATCTCTGCGCAAAAGGCTTAACAATAGCCAGAAAAAACAACAACTGCATTGAAGAGAGAGGCAAGGGTGTGCAACTAAGAGATACCCTGTAGGCGAGTATATTTATTGTGCGGCTGTTATTAAATATTACAAACATAAAAATTACATTTAATCGTATTAAATATATAAATTTATGCAAGCTATGCCGTCTTCTGGCTGTTACCACAACTACCCTTATATTGTGCCCATTTACAATGTGTACAGGGTATCACAGTAGCAACAACAACAACTGCTGCTCAACATGAATTCATGTCGGGCGCATTGACTTCGCACTGGGCCTCGCTTTTGGCTGCGGTTTTTGATGTTTTTTTTTTTTACTTAGTTTCCTTTTTCCAAAGGGGGCAAAAACTAGCTGCCCCCGCTTGTTGTACCCTCCGCGCCCCTCGCTTCCCTATAGTGCACTATAGTGGCACTTTTCTCATTTATTTGGCCGTTGATTTGTTCACGTCTGTCTCTCATGCTGCGCTCTCCCCTTTCCCCCTCGGACGGGTTATATAGGTCAGAGCACTTGCATAGAAAGCGACGGCGACTCCTCTTCAGCTACTCTTCAGCCGGGAATACGACGTCGCGGCGTCCGTTCGACTAATTGAATGCTATTTTCGTAGACGCAGCGTCATCATCATCTCTCGCATTTACGTACTTTGCTGCGCTGCGCTTTTCTTTTCACTTTCTCAGTTTTTCGTCTAATAAGCATACAGGAAACACAATCAACAGCAAATGAAATAACCGTAAAAGTGACCATTGTCGAGAGAGTGCAAGACTAAAAATGTACCCTGCAATCGCACTAGCATATCATTTACTCGGCTTTTTCTTTAAATTTTAGATATAACTGATTTAGCCAAATTATAATAGATGACAGATGTGTAATGATCATATGTGTTTGAAAATGGGTTTAAAGTCGATCGGATGTAGGAGAAAAAAGTACACTCAACACTTTTCTGTCCACTTTTCACTGGGGTGAACCTCAAAATTCCTTAAGAGTGAGTTCTACCTGACCTCTAATTTCCACACAGAAAGGATGACTTATATGATAAAGTGTGAAACACTTCTCAAATGAATTAGCACAAAGATCTTTGAGAATGAGTTTGAGAAAAAATAAGTTTACACAATCGACTTTCGCGAGATTATCACACTTAAGATAAAGATATGGATATAGATATAGATATAGATTTAGATATAGATATAGATATAGATATAGATATAGATATAGATATAGATATAGATATAGATATAGATATAGATATAGATATAGATATAGATATAGATATAGATATAGATATAGATATAGATATAGATATAGATATAGATATAGATATAGATATAGATATAGATATAGATATAGATATAGATATAGATATAGATATAGATATAGATATAGATATAGATATAGATATAGATATAGATATAGATATAGATATAGTATATACATAGGATACCCTATATCTGATTAATAGGGTATATCACATGTAGAGTAAGTTTTAAATAGTTTAGGCATATAAATTTCGACCAAAAGGCATCTTATTATCTTATATATAATTTTTTCTCATATGTTAATGGATACTAGCAACGCATACCCTATATTTTGGCTCTACTGGGTGTATTGTATGTAGAAAAGCCATAAAATATTACGTATACGCCAGGTAGAGCAGCGCATAAAAAAACACTTGCAAAGAAATTTGAATTTTTGATGAGTAATTCGTTGAATACACACACAAGTGCGTGTATAAGAGTGTGCATATGTATTTTCGATTATGTTATGGCTCTTCACCATAAAAACAGATACTCATGTATTTGGTGTAGAGCCATTTGGCATACGAGTGTGTGTGGGCGTGGCTTTGCGAGCTGATTGAAAAATGGAAAATCTACAGAATATACAAAATATTCGCTGTCTGTTAAATATGACCGGTTTTTCCGTTGAGCCTTGACCTGCATTGTCCTCGACATTATCCCGATACGCAAAGCTTTCGTGTGTCACGGACTTGACGCACATTTAACTGACAGAGATCCGGGGCTGGGATTGGTTTTGGGGCACACAAAATGTGCAACCTGCGAGCTCTTTGAGTGTATTTTGTGTGTTTGTGTGAGTTGGCATTGGCCTCTTCAGGGTCTTCGCACAGTTTTTATGCTCTGTACGATGTGGGAATGGGGTATTTTGCTTATGCGCATAGTCCGCCTGTCCGTATAAATGTAATTTCTGAGGAGGCTAGAGACTTAATCCGTCGAATACATATACATATATGAATAAATACGTGCTTTAAACGTATCAGTTATATTAGAAGATAAAGGAGTCTTTTACAGTTTGAAAGCAATTTTCGGCTTTTTCTTAACTATTTTAATCTGCACAGGTCGAATCATACCCAATCGTACAACCCAATTTCCCAATATCAAAGTTTGAACGTCATTGCTTAAGCCTTACAGTTTTAGAGCCACTGGTTTCATATTCATGAAGACTTTTCTTCAACTATTTTTACCTGTACAGATCGAATCACGCCCAATCCAACAAATCGTGATATATAAATAGTTTTCAACACCACAGTTTGAGGGTCACTGCCTTTCGCCTCTCAGTTTTAGAGCCACTCACTCTATACTTTGGAAGGCCGATATTTTCTAGACATCGCTTACAGTTTTAAAGCCGTACCGTATGCACAATCTGCAGAGACTGTTATTATACTCCAAATAGATCGAACCACGCCCAGTTTTGCAATTCGCAAAATGCAATTTATATTAATCACAGTTGCAAAGCCACTGCCCTACAGTTTTGGAGCCATTCGCCTCTTAATGAAGAAGGTTCCCGTCCAATCCCACAAATCGTAGCAAAACGATCGATATTTTCTAGACGCAGTTTGAGAGTATTTGCAGCTGTGCTTACAGTTTTAGATCTACCGAATTCACAATTTCCAGCAACTCGTTTAAGTTCCAGTTTCAAAGCCACTGACCTACAGTTTGAAGGCACTCATCCCAAGCAGACACCATTCCAATTGTTTGCATCGGCTATTACGTTGCAAACAGAGTATTGCGCAGTCGGTTGCGTCAAACGGCGTCGCTATGTTTTTTGAGGTTAGGAATGTTCTGCCAGAGCGGGGCGCGGCTTGATTTAATTAAAAATGCGGCCTGCAGTTGACCTCTCAGCGCCAGCAAAGCCCAACGATATGCACAACAACAACTAAACCTTGGACTTGCCCCCGCGCCTGCGTCTGGCTCTGGAACAAGTTTGTTTGTTTCTCAAATTCAAATTTGAATTCAAATTCGCTGCCGAGTGTTGTTGTTGTTGTTGTTGTTGTTCCCATAACCAGTTTGTGAGGTCTTTTTTGTGGCACAACTCCAAATAACTTGAACTCAACGCGCGTTTCGTGGTGGGTCGCATTCGGTTCTCCGATGACGACGACAACGACGATGCGGATGACATCATGCCCGGAGCCGAGGCACTACAAAATCGCTGCCGTAATTACAATAAAAACTTTTTTCCATTATTTAGCCGGGACTGAAAAGCGAGAGCCGCAGCCCAGATGATCTGCCATGGAAATAATAACAGTTTTCGCCACAGTTTACAGAGAAAAACTCATGAGGCTCATGTAATTAACATAAAGCTGCTAAACGAGAGTGGGTTGGGGAAAGGGCAGAGGGGTGAGTGGTCAGGGGGTGGGGGTATTTAGAGTCAATAAACAAAATGCGAAATGCTGAAAAAAAAATGTCTGTGATTGCATAATAAACAGCAGCGAGCAGCATTAAAAAAAAATAAAATAAATTTAATTGAAACGAAGCACACGTATGCGTATTACGCGCGAGTGTGTTGTGTGTGTGTGCGCGCGTATGCATGTGTGAGCGTACGCGTGCGTGTGCGTACGTGTGTGTGTGCGTGCGTGTGCTAACTGCGAGCTTCGTTCAGCGAGCAGACGTCACCATTTGAATGCAACTGTATTGGTATTGGGTTAACGGTATTGTTGCTGTTCCTTTTGCTATTTATTGCGCGCGGCTTTGCTTATCAATAAAAATTCTATTTGGAGGCAGAGAACAGCAAAAAAAAAGTAACCGAAACAGCGCCACAAAAGCGAACTGCAAAAGTTCAGAAAAAAAGGAGAAGCAAAAACAACAAGGAAAATCAAATATGATCATTCAAAAAAGTCAACAACGAACACGAAAAAAACAGCTGATCGACTGCCTGATACCCTGTCTTTTCTTAATCGCATTTCTCTTTAAGCAAACGTAGCTATTGTCCATCTTCTGTCACTCTTATATAATATTTGTGTATGTTCTAATGTCTACATGCTGTTTTTTCCAACTGACTGACTGACTGACTGATTGATTGACTGACTGACTGATTGAGCTAGGAATCCAAAACTTTTACCATAGTTACCTTATGTGGGAAATTCCAACCGCATGTGGGGAAAAATCACGAAAAACCTTTGTATGCCACTTTTTTTTTTTTACCCGCGAGAGCGTCTTTTTTTATATAAGAAAAGTCTGGCTATACGTAATATTGCCATCTGTTTAATCTCTGAGATATGCTCAAAAACTGCGACTGATATTTATCGATATTTTCCCCAATACTCTCCCCAAGTTATCGATAGTTTGAAGTAGCCATAAAATGTGCATGCTACATTTATATATTGCTATAAAAAACGGTTGCTTTACATCGATATTTATCGATACAGAAACTTCCAAACTATCGATAATTGGATATTTTATCGGCATTTATCGATGATGAAACCTCCGATCTATTGATAATTTAAGATAATTTTTATGGGGAATGCAATACTTTTATTCAACATTTGAGATCTATAGCTCTTTAATTCTCCTAGGATCGGGGAGTATAGGCATATATATAGAGGAATATATATATGTATATATATACATTATGACGTTAGCAATGCTTTCCTTTACAGGGTAGCCCAAAGTCAACCACACGCACGAAAAAAAGGCCAAAAATAAACAACAAGAAAAAATAATAAGCATATCCAAATAGCTTCCATGAAAATTGTATAATGAACAAACTTTTGTATTTTCCCGTTTGCCCATGAAAAGTGCAGCAATATATTGTTGTTCTTTGTGCACATTTTATTTATTTGGCTTTTTATACCCTGAACCCATTAAGAATGGGTATAAGGGTATATTGTATTTGTGCAAAATCCAAATGTATGTAACAGGCAGAAGGAAGCATCTCCGACCCCATAAAGTATATACATATATTCTTGATCAGCATCAATAGCCGAGTCGATCTAGCCATGTCCGTCTGTCTGTCCGTCTGTCCGTCCGTCCGTCCGTATGTATGAACGCAGGGATCTCAGAACCTATAAGAGCTAGAGAAATGTTAGATGTAGGTGCTCCTAGTGCCTGCGCAGATCGAGTTTGTTTCCGATAATCGATAACTTACTCCGTTTTCAAGCAATCGATAAAAATCGATATCGATATCCCGTTTTGTTGGGCAATTTTAGTAAATAATAAGAGCTAGAGTCACAAAACTTGACATATAGCTTCTAAAATAGAATAGATATATATGCATTCGATGATGGAAGAAGAGGGTTCAGGGTATCACCTAGTCGGGAGCTCCCGACTAGAACCTCTCACTTGTTTTATTTTTATTTTCGTTATCTTTGAAAACAATCGAGGCTTTTGGGCTCGACACAAAAGATCAACACATCCGTCATGGCCGGCAATTTGTTACGTTCCATTCTGTTTCGACCTGTTCCGACCGTGTTTGTCGCAGTTCCCTCAGTTCCCCCATCTCTCCCCGTTCCCTCTACCCCCTGTCCGCCGCACAGACCCCACCACGGCCCCACATTAGTTAGTTCTAGAAAAAGCTTTTTTGGCTTTGGGTTAAACTATTTTATATTTATTATGCTTTGGATATTCTCGCAGCGAAAGCGTTGCGAAAGCAAAATAAAATAAAATAATAATGAAAAGTTGCGTTGGGTTCAGGGTTCAGGGTTCAATTGATGCATTTTTACCTTTAAAAAAGAATTATTTCGATTTGGAATCATTTTTGAATGTAGAGACAATATAAAAGTGTTTGGACTTTGACTTCTTTTCAATACTTGTGACTAGGAACATTTTTAATGAGCTATCAGAGAGATATTTAGTTATATTATTTAAATCCTACAACACATGGCTAAATCCAACGGGTTTTAGAGGGTATTACATATATTCTCACGTTATCTTTACTTCTCCAGCTCTGCTTTCTATTTATCTTTCTATATTTGTCTCTCTTGCACTTGTTAGACTTTTCTCTTAATCTGTTTTTATACATATTTCCAGTCATCTTTCTCTCGATCTTATTCTCGCTCTCTCTCTGCCTCTCTCTCTCTCTCTCTCAATCTCCCCCTCTCTCTCTCTCTCCCTCTCTCCCTTTACATCGCTCTGTTTTCTCTTTTTTGCTCTCTCTATGTGCTCTCCGTCCCTCTCTTTATTTCTCACTTTCTCTCCCTCTCTGTTTTCTTATCTATTTCTCTCTTTCTCGCTTCTCTCTCTCTCTTTTCTCTCCCTCTACTTGTTTAATCTCTACTCTTCTTTACTCTCTTTACTTCACTGCCTCTCTCTACTTCCCTTTATATATATCTCGCCTTCTCTCACTCTCTTTTGCCTCCTCCTCTTGCTCTGTTTCTCCCCCCTTCTCTTGTTATCTATCAGATAAACTTCCTCTCTTGATTCTCCCCCTCTTTATATTATTATTTCAACATTTTTTCCTTATTTAATATCTTTTACTCCCGCAAAATATGGCTAACAAAATACTCTATCAGCTAAGCTCTCCCTCTCTTGTTCTCCCTCTCTCCCTCTCTCGCTCTCTCTCGCTGTCTTTGTTGCGCTCACTTATCACTTATCGATCATTCTGCTTGCTTAAACTGTATTCTGGTTATTTTATCTCTTATCTTTGCACCTTTGGGAACCTCTGTGTCACCTTGTTGACTTCCTATCTATATACAAACATATGTTATATGATTGTAAATATATATATATACAGATACAGATACAGATAGAGATACATATTGTACAAAAGACAACTGTTGAGAAAGTCCCCTAATAGCTTAATATAATTGCATATGGAGCAGACCTTTCTCGCCTGTGCTCTGCGGCTTACCTGTTGTTCCACACTTGTGCACACAAAAACCGATACAACAACTAGACACTTGCGCCTACCTTATAGGGTATATGTACAGTGAAAGCTCGCTACAGTGGTCCTGCTTAGTTAGCTGTTGATTATATTTAGGTTAGAGAGAAAAACAGAAAAGCGAGGAAAAATATCCTTTCTATTAATTTAAATTTCTTATTATTTCTATTTATCTTTTTAAAATTGTTAAAAAAATATATAAAATATATTTTAAGAAAATTAATATTCAAAAGAATTGTAAAGAACAAAAATATTTCACAATAATTTTTTTCTTTTTTTTATATGGGTAAACAATATTTTAAAAAAAATTTTAAATATATTTAAAAAAATTTAATATTTAAAAGAAATGATTTTGAAAAAATTATTTGTTGGCTTATAAAAAAATTTCTTTAATTTTTCTTTTCTCCTTTTTAATATTTGTAAAAATATAAATCAAATTTATTTTGAGAAAACTAATTTGATAACACAAAAGAATTGATGTTAAAAATGCTATTTGTTGGCATATAAAAATATTTCTTTTCATTTCTTTTCTGCTTTTTAATATTTATTTAAGAAATATATACAAAATATATTTCAAGAAAATTAAACATATTGCTGTCAGAACATGTCCAGATATTTGTTAATATATTCTTTTTAATTTTTTAATGTGAGGTTCTTTAGTTGAGCTTTCAGTGTATTTGTAGACATAGATATCTTGGTCGCCCTTGGCCTTATCAATGATAAGATTAATTGCTCGCCATGCGCATGACTCATGCGAATAATAAGTTAAGTGTGTGTGTGTGTGTGTTTGTGTGTGTGTGAGTGGGCCTGGACTTATTAGACAGACACATAGAATATATATACTTTTATAGATGAAAGACTGACTGTCACATAAGATACATACACACACACACACCTATATAGAAGCAAAAACTATATATACTTATATATCTATATATATATATTTATAAGAAATCTGAACTGCGCTCAGACAAGAGTCTTTCAAAACGGCACAAGGTTGGGGTATTATCGCATCACATGCATATGACATCAGCGTATATGTACAATGCGGCGTATACGTAATCCGTGAATGAATTCAAGTAATCTCTCTAATTTTCTTCCTCTCTCTCCCTACCTTTTAACTGCAGGTAAACAAAAAATCTACTGTGCAAAATGCACAAAGAAATGCTCCGGCGAGGTGCTGCGCGTGGCTGACAATCATTTCCATAAGGCGTGCTTCCAGTGCTGCCAATGCAAGAAATCCCTGGCCACGGGCGGCTTCTTTACCAAGGATGGCGCCTACTATTGCATACCGGACTATCAGCGGTTGTATGGCACAAAGTGTGCCACCTGTCAGCTGTATGTGGAGGGCGAGGTGGTCAGCACCATGGGCAAGACGTACCATCAGAAATGCTTCACTTGCTCCAAGTGCCAGCTGCCCTTCAAGTCCGGCAGCAAGGTGACCAACACCGGCAAGGAGGTGCTTTGCGAGCAGTGCGTCACGGGCGGATCGGTCGTCAAGTCGCCAACAACGGCGGCGGCAGCACGGCCGGCATCTGTTGCGTCACCGGCGCCGCCGGCGGAGAGTCCGACACGGGCGACCGCCCATCAGCAGGTGACGAGCGGTGTGCTGTCGCATAAGGCGCATCTGAAGGAAGACTATGATCCGAATGATTGCGCCGGCTGCGGCGAGCTGCTGAAGGAGGGCCAGGCGCTGGTCGCTCTGGACAGGCAATGGCATGTCTGGTGCTTCCGCTGCAAGTCCTGCAATGCGGTGCTCAATGGCGAGTATATGGGCAAGGATGGGGTACCATATTGCGAGAAGTGCTATCAGAAGAGCTTCGGCGTCAAGTGCGCCTACTGCAATCGCTTCATTAGCGGCAAGGTGCTCCAGGCAGGCGACAATCATCACTTCCATCCGACCTGTGCCCGCTGCACCAAGTGCGGCGATCCCTTTGGCGATGGCGAGGAAATGTACCTGCAGGGCAGCGCCATCTGGCATCCGCGCTGCGGTCCCGGTCCCTCCGAGTCCGGCATCATACTGAACGGTGCCGGCGGCGCCAGGCCGGGCACCACATCCGTCACCGGCGGCGTCTCCAATGGCAACTTTACAGACACCGAATGCGATCGCATGAGCTCCAGTGCGCTTAGCGACATGGTAGGTGCGGGGGCGACTCTAGGGAATCCCTAAACTATGCTCGGGTCAACTGAATGGCATAGGGCACCAGGATGCGTAATACATCTGCTCCTGCTCCTGCTCCTGCTACTAATACGAATGCCTAGCTACACTCAGAGAAAAAATCGCGTACAAGCGTGACAAGCTCGAAATTTCTGAAAGTTCTTGTTTTAAGAATATTTTATAACCAAAATTTCTTAATGCAAGAGTCGGACATTGCTCTATCCAAGAAATCTTAAGAATTAGAAAAATTAGAATCAAGGAAAAATGTTCGGCGGAAGTACAAAATTTTGTATAAATGTTTTTTAAAAAATCTTTATAATTCCAAAAACCCGAAATTTAAGACTCAAATAACTTTAATGCAAGAATTTTGTTCTCAAAATAAGTAAAACTTTCAAAATTTAGCTAAAATCCGAAATCTTGTATAAGTTTTTATTAAACAAAAAACTATTTACAATTATTAAACCTTTAAATTCGATTCCAAATGCTTTAAATGCAAGAATTTTTGATTTAAATCAAGTGGAAACGTTGGCAAAATTCAAAATTCCTTAAACTGAGAGCAAAACTCTTATATTAAAAATAATTTCTATCTTATTTTAAAAATTCAAGACTGTTTTGGATTTAAAATCAAGTTTAACTGTTAAAATCAAGCATCAAGGGAAAAAATTCAGAAATCTTGTTCTCAACTCAAGTAAAATCTTTAGAATCCTAACAAGGCCAAATTAAAAATAAAAAACTTAGTTTAAAAAGTTTTTTACATTCTTTAATTCTAAATATAAGATACAAATTTCATATATTTTTACATTGAGAATGTTTTTACTTATTTGAAGTAAGAAAATTCTAGGAATAAGTTAATTTTTCCTAGGCCGTTTTTCTCTGAGTGTAGAAACATAACCTCACACACAAACAAAAGCAAACTCACACATACAAACACCTACAAGCACACTCACACACACAAACACCTACAAGCACACTCACACACACAAACACTTACAAGCACACTCACACACACACACTCACACACAACTGTCGAAACACCTTGACCTGCCTTTCGCACCTATTTTGCACTTTATTTTTCTTTTCTTTTTTATTATGATTTGTTTTATTTATTTTTTTTTTGTGCATTTAAGTTTTTTTTTTTCTAATTGTTTGGAGCTTGCGTTTTGATTTATTTTCGTTCGTTTTCAGTACATCCGTTCCAGAACACCGAGTTTTAATGGTTCAGTTTATTCCTCTAGCCGCAAGGTTTGTTTTATGATTTTATTTAAACAACTTTTAAGTTCTATTTGTTTACTTATTTATTTAGCTGCGATAGCCAAGCTTAACTAAAACCCCAAGCACCGCATGTCACACTATATAAAGAGACAACGATTTGCCACTTGATCGACTATATGTATACCCTTTCCCCCCTCCCTCTTCTCTGTATTGCAGCACTATCGCACCGTCAGCCCGGGTCTGATATTGCGCGAGTACGGCCGGCCGATTGGCGAGGATATATCGCGCATCTATACCTATAGCTATCTGACAGATGCACCGCATTATCTGCGCAAGCCGATCGATCCGTACGACAAGACGCCACTGTCGCCGCATTTCCATAGGCCCGCCTCCTATGCGACGACCAGCAATGCGGGCTCCGTGGCCGGCAGCCGGCCGCCATCGCGTCCACATTCGCGCACGCGCAGCGCCATGAAGGTGCTGGTGGATGCCATACGCTCGGAGACGCCGCGTCCGAAGAGTCCCGGCATGAACAACGAGGAACCCATTGAGCTGTCGCACTATCCGGCGGCCAAGAAGCCGCCACCGGGCGAACAGCCCAAAATCGAAAGAGATGACTTCCCGGCACCGCCCTATCCCTATACGGATCCGGAGCGCAGGCGGCGCTACAGCGACACCTACAAGGGTGTGCCCGTATCGGATGACGATGATGAGGACAACGAGAACGGCAAGCGAACCAATGGCAAGGTCAAAAATGGCGAGGAGCAGTCGTAAGTTAACCTCGATTACAGGGTAGGGTGTTTGTTAATGTATGCAACTGTCTAGAAGAGGTTTATAGGGTATATATATTCGCGATCAGAACAAAAAGTTGATGAAATAGAAGAAAAACAATACCGTATTCGCGCTCAAGTTTGGTCTTCTTTATTTATCGATATCTACTACCATTTACATAATATCGATAACAATGAATTCAAGCCGAATCGATTCAATCGATGTAATCTATCGGTATCTGCATCCATTTTTATAATATCGATAAGAATCAATTCAAGCCGAATCGTTTCAATCGATTTAATCTATCGATACCTTCTTCCATTTTCATAATATCGATAAAAATGCCGAATCGATCTAATCGATTTAATCTAATCGTAAAAACAGTTAATCAAGAGTGAAAAATTTCGTATTGGAGCAGAGAAAAGAAAAAAAAAGCGCTAGGGTATCTGTTAAACCACTTTGACCGATTCTAATTGAATTTCGCATTCTAGACGCCTGCATCGGGAGGCTGAGCAGCTGGAGAAGCTCAACTCGGGCATTTGCTCGGTCATTGCCAAGGACCTTAAGGAGCACGCCAAGTACAGGAAATGGAAGCAAAACAATCTGGATCCGCGCAATGCCTCGCGCACGCCATCAGCCTCCAAGGAGCCGGTATATAAGTTGAGGTAGGCCTCTCAAGTAAATCTTTAATATACGAATCTAAACTTTGTGCGTCGAACAGATACGAATCGCCCATCGGCGCGTCGCCGTCGCGCAATCTGGATCATCAGAAGCCCTTCTACGAGGATGAGATGTTCGATCGATCCACCAGCTATCGCGGCTCACTGGGCAAATCGCTGGGCAATGCGCCCAGCTACAATGGTAAACATTAGACAAGTGCCAGACACGGCCGCAAATCTCACAAAAATAGCCTTGAGGCTCGATTTGTGTTCGAAGAGCAGTTCGGGACAATTTATTATGTAATCCATTAGAGGGTATTATAGTTTGTAATTAAGGGGATATAGCATACAAGGAGACAGCTCCATATGTATACATACTCTTGTTCAGTATCCAAGACGATATAGCCAGGTCTTAGCCATGTCTCCTGTCCGTCTGTCTGTCTATGTAAAGAAACCTCTCGTAATATTTATAGATTTATTTGAAAAGCGTTTTTGTTTTTCTATATATATTCTAGATATACTGAGGAGCATTACTATATGGATCCAAAATAAACAATCGTTGGAAAATTAAAATTTCCAATAGAACCTCTTTCATGGAACCTAATCTGAATCTATATTACACACACATTCAGAGCATGAATTGTTAGTCCTTTCTGAAACTAAAAATGTAGCTAAAATATTTATTAAATTATTTGTACAAGTTCGAAGAGAGTAATTGTGTAGATTATCGAACCGGCTAGGCTTTGAATAGGTTTGCAGCCCTGTTGCTAGGGCTAGTTTGTAGAACCTGATCGTAGGCGCGTTTCGTTCGGTTCAGTTTTGTCAACCTATATATATATATATATTATATCTGGACCAATTACGTTTATAGCAATACATTCCTATCGCTCGCCGCCCAAGCCCGGATATGGATTCAAAACGAGCACCATGCCGCCCTACATACGCAACGGCTACAGCTCCGTAAGTGCTGGCAGCACTGGGACTGGCTGCTCCCTGCTTGCCTGTCTGAGTCAAATTGTCCTGGCATTTTGTAGCTAAACCAAATTAAACAGCCTTCTGTAACTGTCGTATCTTTAAGTAACACTTGCCTAACTCCTGTTGCTCACTCACCCAAAACTCCATTTGTCTCTCTCTTTCTCCACCCGTTGATGCGGCTGCTGCGCTCCGGCTCGGTTCCTTGGTTCGGTCTACTAACTAACTATAATCTCAACTGGTTGGTCTGCTGCTTCCTTGTGCCTTGTGTCTTTATCTGTGTGTGTGTGTGTGTGTGTGTGTGCGTTTTTTGCCTATGCTATCTATGTGCCTGCCACACCTATCACTAACAATTATCACACTACATCAATCATGCCATACATCTTACATACATCACATCACATCACATCACACACACAACTCGGGCTCAGTGGTGAGCGCTCTGCGTCATGTACCCAAACCCGGATACGGCTTGGCCCCACGCTCTCACACATTCAGTTCCACAACATCCGCCGCCGCCACGATGCATGGTGCCACCGTAAGAATGCTTTGGTTGTTGCTTTTCCACCCTTTTTTTTTTATTTTTTTATCTCGATTCTCGTAGAGCTTTTTGTTACCTGGAATGCCTTAGCTTCTTCTTTTCTAGTTGGTCACCAAGCCATCAATCACACTTACGCACACTTTCGTAGTCACGCACTGTTCTCCTTTTCATTTCGGTTTCTGGCATGCCTTCAAAGTCCTGCGTACATCAGTCTAATCGATTTTACCTTTCCACATTGCACACAGGACTTCTCGTATGGAGGTCTGGGCGACAAAACGCACAGCACGGACTTGAGCTGCGGCAAATCAGAGGGTAAGTTTGAAGTTTATCAACATATTGGGTTACCTTCCTTAAGACTTTTTGTCCTGGCTGACTGATTGATTGACTGACTGACTGACTGATTGATTATCAACGCGCTGGCCAAATCGAAGGAGCTAGAAATTTTAATTTTGTACAGAAGTTAGCTTTTGTGATGTCAGTGAGAATTTTGAATGGAAATTCGGGAAATTCCTGTCACAACTGGGGAGAATGTATTATCTTTGCTTTCTGTTTTACAGATTAATATGTTTAACTTCTTTTTGCAGCTTCGGTGGACTCAATTACTGAGGGCGATAGGCGCGCTCTGATGGGCGGTGAGTTGCCCGCCTCGAGCACATACTCGGGCGCCTTGTCCTATCATTATCCGCAGGCAGGACTCATTAGACGCAGCCTGCCCAATATGGCGCACTCGATGCTGGTGCACGAGCCGGCCAAGATCTATCCGTATCACATATTGCTTATAACGAACTATCGTCTACCATCCGACGTTGATCGCTGCAACCTGGAGGTGGGCTCCATTTGATAACCAGATTTTTTTTATCTATAAATTCTAATATTCCCTTCAATCCACAGCGTCATTTGTCCGACATCGAGTTCGAGCACATCTTGCAGTGCGCCAGATCTGAGTTCTACAGGCTGCCCCAGTGGAGGCGCAACGAGCTGAAGCGACGCGTTAAGCTCTTCTAAATGGCTGAACGCTGCCCCGAGCGAGCTGCAGCCTGCGACGAAACCAAAACAATTAATTACCTAAACTTTTTGAGTGGTTCTTAACTATTAAACAATGGCAGCAAATGGCCTGAAACAATAACAAAAGAAAACAAAAATATAAGAAAAACTATGCTAATTTCACAGCCAGTTTTCGAAACACGCTTTAAATATATAGTTGAAACATGAAGAAACAAAAAAAAAAGATAAATAGTTACATTTGAAATACGGACTGCGCCACACGGCAGCTCCAGTTTATTTTTTTAAGCATTAGTTGCGCTGATACTATTTAAATTCTATAAGAAAACCAAAACTTGAAACATCATCGGCATCGGCACCGGCCGAAGTTGTAATACCCTAGCAGAACTACATAAGCATTTAAGAAAATAAGTCTGCCAATTAGAGTCCGATATTGTAAGATAAAACTTTCAATCTAATCTACGACCAGCCCAAGCTAGAGGAGCTCTGCCAGGGTAGCCCAGAAATGTATACAAATTGCAATTAGTTAAACAACTCTGGCAAAGCTTTTTATACAATTAAAGAGTACTACAGCGGCTAATCCCCGAGAGGAATGCATCAAAGAAAGAGAAATAAATGTACCTACTTACAAATTCAAGAAAGTGTATAATTAGCTGCATGCAAGTTTTATTTATTAATATATATTTTATTTATTTAAATAGAATATGTCAAAGAATAAACAAGATATATATATAATAAAGCAGGACAAAACGAAACTAACATCTTTCACTTAATACAAAATGCGATGTCTTTTATGGGACATAAATAAATTCGTGTGGACTGCGGACATCGCGTGTTTGGGAATGTTTATACAATACAATACAATATGAATATAAATTACAAACAAATATAATATTGCTTTATGTTTCACAGTTAAGTTTCCCGAGATTCTCTATGTAGTCTTTTTTCTACATCCTACTAGTTTTGCTTTTGCAGCGCATCATCTGTCTTCAAATTGTACGTCAATTGGGTTTTCATTACGGTCACGCTGCTGCCAATGATTTGTTTGTGATAGATCTGGCGGGTAACGAAGCCTAGGTCGTCGTAGAAGTCACGCTCGCTCTCCTGCCACTCGGATATTGTGCACTCCAGCGAGGCGTAGCCGGCATTGACGCAGTTCTTCGAGACAATACTGATCATGGGCTCCATAATCTTCTTGTGTGGATACAGCTTGGCAATGGCAAAGCGATATATCCAGGCGGCATTGTAGACAGCATGGTGATTCTTAACGCTAATGGTGGCCACAATGCGTCGACGAAACTTGTTCTTATACGATTCATCATATGGAGCTTGATCCATAAAGATTTGATAGCTAGCCTCGTTTGGTGCACACCGAAAAATGAACGGTTCGTAGCACTCGGCAACCAAGGATTGGGCTGGCTTCTCCTAAAAACCGTAAGGTTAGCAATACTAGGCATTGATTTATCTAACAACATACCCTCATTAGCTCCACTGCCTTGGCGTAGAAGGAGAAGTAGGTGCTGGTGAAGAGAAAGAACACACAGCCGGGTATCGTGAGCACGCAGAAGAGCAGCGGCACGCCCAGAAATATGAAGAATATGGCCCAAGTGATGACTATGAATTGTAGTGTTATCTGAAATTTAGATTTACAAATATCACCACTTGATCGGGTCAAAGGGCGGCGGCTTAACAAGATGCGCCCACGCTTGGGGCATAGATAAGTCACGCAATTGTCGGCTTACCTCACGAAAGCAGAACGCAAAGAAAGACTTTGAGGAGAATGACATGATGTAATCGCGCACCAGCTCTTGGCATTTGAGTTCGTCATCTTCCCGGTAGTTGCGTATAACAATAAATGGTTGCATTTGTTGCTACTTAAATTAAAAACCTTAAACTCTTAATGCAAAACGAAAACAAAATAAAAACACCAGCAAGCAGTGCGACCGCAAGCCGAATATCACAAAAATACTGCAGCACATAACTGTGCAGACATATCGATGCCTTTCGATAGTATGAGTTATCGATACAAGTATCAATTAAAAATACTAAATGAAAAAGCCGTTAAGAATTCAACCGAATAACAACGCGCGAAAATCAAAGGGATTTGTTATTTATTGAATGAGTATTTTAATAAAACACAAGCTTATACGTTGAGTTCAATTTATTGAATGTGCACTCATTGTGCCTTCATTTTTTCAGCCAGAACCCTTAATTCCTTTAGAGACTTTTCGTTCTCGTCCCAGCCGGGTGTCACCTTCTTTGCATTCTCGTACCACTTGCTAACATTGGAATATTTGCTCAGATCAAAGTCTGCGACTGTCAAAGTCGAAATTGTCGCCAGAATGGCAATGTCCGCAATCGTCAATCTATCGCCAGCCACATACAGCTGACCCTGAAGGAATATATCTAGAATTTCCACAGCCGATTCCAACTTCTTGAACAGCTCCGGATCGGCTGGCGCCTTCTTCTGGAACTGAGGATAGTAATAATCCGCAAAGGCCCTATACAGCGTTCCCATATCATAGTACAAGCGTTGATTGACGAGAGCACGTCCCTTCGGGTCCTTGGGATAAAGGGCATCGTCTTTGGCGTATTTCTCAATCAGATAAACCAGAATCGCGCGCGATTCCCACAAAGCAAAGCCGTTATCCACGATCGTAGGGATCGTATGTTGTGGATTGATTTTCACAAATTCCGGTTTCAGGTGCTCATTCTCGACAATGTTTATGACTTTCTTGTTGAACTCAACACCAATTGCCTTGCCAGTCATAAGGATCGACCGACTGGCCGCTGAATAAGGCGAATAATATAAATCCATTTTGACTGAAACGTGGACTTTAACTATTTCCACTCAACGGAGTCCACAGATTTATATACTCTGTGCCAAACTGATAACATTTGTTGATTATCGCTCAGTATCGCGGTTTCTGTGCCGGCCACAAGATAATATATTTGTGAAAGTTCATCATTACGATTCATGAGTTTTGTTAAGATAACTAAGCTGGCGAAATATCTTATGAACTACAAGCTAAATTGAACTTTGCTTGTGAAAATCTATTCCAGTACGCATTACCCGGCTTTGCCCGGCTTCAGCCTTAATTTAGTTCAGATGCAATTTCTGCTTTGTTTCTTCTTAATCCTACCTAAGTTGATTGTCGGCGACATAGATTCATTTCTTCTTCTGTTTCGTCTTCAATTTTCGATTCTCCAGATCTACCAGGAAATATCGGCCTTCATTCATACCTACGTGTACGACATTTCTGTATTCTGATTCGTAATTCAGCTTTTTATTTTTCTAATCGTATCTATTCAATGCTTATATTGGCACTCGTTTTGTCGACCATTAAAGTTTAAAAATAATAATAATATATAACATTCAAATCCTTTTTATGACTACTTATCGGCAAAATATATTTATCGATACTTATCGATGCTGCAGTTGTGCATAGTTTTCGCCCGAATATTTGCATATGCGAAATGCGGTCACACTGACAAAAGGCCACTAATACGTTTGCCGCATTAGCGTTTGCTTGCTGAAATAAATAATCATTTAACTCGCATTTATCCTGATTCTGTGAAAATGGAAGACGGCCACATGAGGGAAAAATGTGAAAGTTTAGAGCATACCGCACAGGATCGTCAACGCCAATTCATTTGCGGCGTAATTGAGGGCTTCTACGGCCGACCATGGACAACCGAACAGCGAAAAGATTTGTTTCGCAAATTAAAAAAACTGGGCATGGACTCGTATATGTACGCACCCAAAGATGACTACAAGCACCGCGCCTACTGGCGTGAGCTCTACACGGTCGAGGAGGCGGATCACTTATCAAGTATTTATTTGTAATTTCAACCAAAACCTGCTCATATTGCAAATGCTGCAATTATTTGTAGGTCTGATTTCGGCCGCCAAAGAAGCGGGCATTGTGTTCTACTATGCCCTGTCGCCGGGTCTGGATATGACTTATAGCAGCCCAAAGGAGATTGGCACGCTCAAGCGTAAGCTAGATCAGGTATCACAGTTTGGCTGCGAGGCATATGCCCTGCTCTTCGATGACATTGAATCGGAGCTGTCCAAGGCCGACAAAGAGGTGTTCCAGACATTCGCCAACGCCCAGGTCTCGGTGACCAATGAGATTTTCACCCATTTGGGCAGTCCAAAGTTTCTCTTCTGCCCCACGCAATACTGTGCCTCGCGTGCTGTGCCCAGCGTTGCGGATTCGGAATATCTGAACACGCTGGGCTCCAAGCTGAACAACGACATCGACATACTCTGGACGGGTGACAAGGTGATATCAAAGATTGTGACGATTGAATCGATACGGGAAATAACCGAGATACTGCGTCGTCCGCCTGTCATTTGGGATAATCTCCATGCGAACGATTACGATCAGAAACGTGTCTTCCTTGGCCCGTACTCGGGTCGTTCGCCGGAGCTGATACCCTATCTGCGTGGTGTTATGACCAATCCGAATTGCGAGTTCTATGGCAATTTCATAGCAGTGCATACGCTGGCCTTCTGGTCGCGCTGCAGTCTGGACGCAAAGATGAACAGCTCCCTGAGCGCTGATATTAAGCTGGAGACTGAAAACGAGGACGAATTTCCCGTGGAGTGTCTGTCCAAGAACGTCTATCATCCGCGCTTGGCGCTCAAGTAAGTCGAAGAAATATTATTAACTGGATTGACACATGAGTTGCTTTTAATCCTATAGAAATGCTATCAGCGAGTGGCTGCCGGAGTTTTTTGTGGCAAAGGAAGCCTTTGGACCGATAACCAAGCCGCAGCCGCAGGTGGAAATGGTCATGCCCATAATTCCTATAATACCGTCGATTAACACATGCATGACCCTGACGACGACGACAACAACGTCGACAAATACACGCACGGTGCCCGAGGTGAACACCACCCAGCTCCAGGCGCTGGCCGATGTCTGCAGCACCGTTAGCTCCTCGCTGACGCCCATTTCCAATCCGGTGATGAACTCTTTGGTGTCGCCGACGAAAGTTGTGACCAATGACGAGATCATTAATCCCATACCCACAACAGTTGCATCCAATATTGAGTTGCCAAAAAAGATACCCATCTCGATTGTGCCGGCGCCCATAATGGAGGCCAAGAGCGTTGAGGAGACCATCAAATTGAGCTGTGAAGCATTCGAGCCGGCAGCTAAGCTGGAGCCAGCGCCGGACGTGAGCAAAGTCGACATCGCGCCGGCTGCTGCCGATGATATTCTCATAGCTGAGAAGCGCGACCAGGTGGCCAATTTGAATGTGGACACCATGCTGGATGAAAACAGTCTGAGTCCCTTGAGCGCTAGCGCCAACGAGCCCATGGAGTGCAGCAGCAGCATTAACTCGCAGATTTCGCCAAAGGAAGCTATCAAGTTGGCTGGCGATGATGTCGTCATGGAGGAATCGGTCAACGATGTTAATGTAAGCTATCTAAATATGTGCAACACTGTCTTTTACAGTTGATTGACAAGCCGGGAAGCTGGGAACCCGGGAAGCATTGTAATAAGCTGGGATTTCTACCCTAATACGGGTAGAGTTACGTATCTACCGTGGGCTGTTATTTATATTTTATTTTATTATTCCCCGAGCGGGAAAGCCCATTCGAAAATTCAACAATTTAACTGAGATTAATTTATTTTTCTTGCAGAGCATGCACGTGGAAAGCGCCTCGGGGTCGCCAGAGTCTAATGCGGAGATGCACGAGGCGGAGGAGGAGGAGCTGGAAGATTTGGCGAACAAGTAAACATCTAATTCAACTCAATCGGCAACTTATTAACATAGTCTATTTTTCAGATCAATTGCTAGCGAGAACAAGATTAATTTAGATGATTTAAGCCTGCTCTGTGATCTATTCTATTTACCCTTTGAGCACGGCAGTCGTGGCCTGAAGCTGCTCAGCGAGTTCCAATGGCTGAAAGTCAATGCGAATGTGCTGCTCCACGATCGCGCCGCTGGCGGCGGCCATCCCGATGCTAAGGCCATCAAGCCCGAGATTAGCGAATGGCTGCAACGCTCCGAATTCTTCTCCAAGCTGTGCGGCGGCGTTCTCGACCTGTTGATCAAAATTGCAAATTGTGAGAACAAGGAAATATGCCATGATTTGTATTCGTATGTGTGGGACATATCCGGTGCGCTGTCGCTGCTCAATTGCTATGTCAAGTGGCTGGCGTTGGGTCAGTTCCCGCCGAACATGTCCTCCTACACGGAGGGCAGCTACACGTGTAAGTTCGCTGAGCTTATATCCAATATTTACGGCAACTCATTTGGGAATGTTTCCCGTTTCTTTGCAGGGTTTAGCAAAGGCTGGAAAGAGGCGTTCATGTCTGGCGATCAGGAGCCTTGGGTGTTTCGCGGCGGCCTCACGGCCGACTTGCAGCGCCTGATGCCCGTCGATTCGGGTAACGATTTGTTTGTCTACAAGTTGCCCGAGCAACCGACGGCCAATTACTATCTGTTGCGACCATATCACAATTCCGATGAGCCGCAGGTCAACAAGATCTGTACGCGCACATATTTGCAGTGGCAGAGCGAGCCGGATGGCGATGAGATCTTGCTGCCCGCTCCATTGGGCGATATTGTTGCCGATGCCTTAGTCGGGGCGCATTTAACTATTCATCCGGAGCTGTGCCTTGTGGCCTACGATCAGAGCGACGCGATTGTTGGATATGTCTGCGCTGCCCCGGACATAAATATCTTTCATCGCAACACAGAGGTTTGCTGGCTAACGGAGCTGCGCGAGAAGTATCCAAAAGCTTTGCTAGAAACTGTAGCCGATGGCAACAACAGCAAATCCCACAAGCTGAGCGTGCGTTTCATAGAGGATTTTCACAGAGACGAGGAGCTGTTGTGTCCCACCGAGGTGTGCGGCACCTTTCCGGCGGTAATAAGCGCCGCCATTCTAAGGGAGGCGGAACAGCACGACAACGGCATTGCCAAGCGACTATTGACCGTCCTGCTGGCCGCGCTGCGCGCCAACGGCTGCTTTGGTGTGCACGTCTGTGTGCCCGAACAGGATAAGGAGCAGATGAACTTCTACACGAAGATTGGCTTTGTTGAGGTCTATCGCGACGGGCGCAGCAAGTGCATTTATTTGGGGCGGCGCTTTTAGCAGTCGACACTAAGATCTCGCGCACAAGCCCCATCAATGGGCCTCATCCACGTGAACACTGCCTGCGCATCTGGTCTTTATGGTTTCCTAATTAACTGTCTATGTGCATTAGTTGTTCTTAAATAATCTTAATAATCTGTCATTTATATATTTATCGTGAAACTCTTTTATACGGCTGTCCTCTAGTATTGACCACATCGGGTCCAGTGTACACATCGATGCGTACGATCGATCCGACTGTCTCCCCCACATTCTCGAGCATTTCATTTAAGTATATGGTTTTTCTCTGCACAAAAAGCAATAAAACTTAACTGAAATAAATAAAACATATCAACTTAATTGATTAACTGCAGCCGGGAGCCCATCTGGTTGTCTCTGTTCCCGGAGATCGTAGAACCAGACCGTGTTGACGCCGTTCTCGATGATGCGCGCCGGCTGCAGCTGCGGCAGCGGAAAGCGACAGGCTATGATCTTGGCATTGTGCGGACATTCCGCAATCAGTTTGTGCTCCAGATCCTGCATCATTTGCTCAACGCCAAATATTACCACATAGTTGTACTCGCTTATGTTGTACTTCCAGAGATCGCGTCGAAAGAATCGGGCTTGCTGGCCAACTCCATGGCGCAGTGCAGCCAACCGGGAGTAGTAGACCAGCCAAGGATTCAGCTCCACACCGTCCGTCTTCAGGCCCTTGGCATGCTGGGCCGCCGCTAGAGAAGATTACATAAGCTTTTACAAAAGATTTGCAGCGCGCCATAACTGTAACTCACCCACAACGATGCGTCCGTCCCCGGAGCCAATGTCTAGCAGCTTGCCGCTGGCATTTTTGGGCAGGAATTGTAATACATTTTGTATTTGCTCTGTTGTAGCCGGCACATAGGGCAGGCAGAATTTGCGAAAGGCGGGCGCCACAAACGAGGCGCACACAATTGACAGGCCGATTCCGATGCCACCAGTCACGCCAATTAGGAGTTTACCGCCCGTTGACATGCTCTGTTTCTTAACAGATTTTTGTGCGCTTTCATTTAAAATTTCCATTGCATTTAAATATACATAAACTTTATTGCAAAACAGACAATAACAAATCACAGCTGATCGTATGTGTATCCGGCTGTTACTCTTAATAACATCTTATATTATTTGATTAATTGAATAAAGAAAGTAAACGTCCTTTTTAGTAAAAATTATTAATAATTCGACTAATTAATGCATTTATTAAATATAATTTAAAATATTAACCAATAATAAAATAAAATCAGGGCTGCAAAGCATATCGATACATCGTTAGTTATCAGCCAGTGTTGCAGTATTCGTTTACGTTCAGCGCATCATGAGTACACACTTATATCTGACATGTGGCAACACTTTTTTCAGTCGTAGCTTCCTATTACAATTTTCCACGGGTTTTTCGTGTGTGTTTTTCGTCAAAAACTAAAGAAAAAACTAATATTAATTGAAAATTGCGCTGCAATATTGTGTTTAATCGTTGGACGTGCTAAGTTTTATGTGCGCCGTGTGTGTTTACGCGTAAACGTTAAAATGGCGAACGTAAGGGACAGCGACACATCACTGTGGCTGCATAATAAACTGGGCACATCAAACGATTCGTGGATAAATGGTTCAATATGCTCGCAATTAAACAAGGAGGTTTTGCGCAACATCAAAGAGTGTTTTCCCGATTTGCAGACGCAGGTCAAGTTAAAATTGCTGCTCAGTTTTCTGCATATTCCGCGCCGTCTGGTCGAAGAGGTAAATCTCAATATCTCGTTCGTGTAATACAAAGTGGAAAAAAAGTACACCAGCATGTACACGCACACACATACACACACATGCACATACACACAAACACGCGCACGCACACGCACACATGCTGCGTTGGTGAAGAGTTTATGGTGCTGCGAACCCTTAAATGCAAACAAATCTCTGTTAATAACCGTGAAATGTAAAAAGTCAAATATGCCCTATATATTTATATGTGACAACGCATACATACAAGTGTTGGTTGTGTGTTGTTTTTGTGGCCCTAAGAGATACAAATATTTCCCGCCACTTCTGCGCGAACGACTTGTTTGCACATGTGTGCGTATAGGAGAGTTCAGTGTTGGTGCTTTTTTTTATTTTGGTTTTGTGTGTGTATGCGTGGGCGTTAAGCGGGTGGTCAATACAAAACTGTTGAATGTGTGTCGCCATTTGTTACCCTTGTTTATTTTTTGATGAACTACTGCGAAATAGGAAACAGTTATTTGTGAACTAATGGGAATCTGATTGTGTTTGTATGTGTGTGTGTGTGTGTGGACAATGTTAACTTTAAC
Source organism: Drosophila novamexicana (assembly GCF_003285875.2). Classification (NCBI taxonomy): domain Eukaryota; kingdom Metazoa; phylum Arthropoda; class Insecta; order Diptera; family Drosophilidae; genus Drosophila; species Drosophila novamexicana. The sequence goes on along the minus strand of NW_020824827.1, from coordinate 246,260 downwards.
AGCGGTTGTTGCTGCTGATCAAAAACATATATGTGTATTTTATTAAGATGAAGATGTGCCCCTACCCCAAAAACAAAAATTATGTTATTACAGAAACCTGTTACACATTAATAATGCTGATAAATGACAATAAAATAAAATTGCTGTTATCAAAACATTGGCGTAGGCAATGTTAACATGCTGTTAACATAACAAAAGCTGGTCGTAGCGCTTTTTTAAAAGTACAGTGAAAGCTCGCTTGTGTGGACAACTTTTTTAACTTTCAAGCGTTGATTGCAAACACTATTTTTATGCACCGAACTCATTGAAAATTGGGGAAAAAAAGGGTTAATTCTCTTGTTTAAACATGTAACACCCGGAATAAAGCATATTTGCGTTCAGGAAGTACTTATGATTGTATATATATTGATCAAAAGAAAGAAGAAGTTTACACACATCTAGTTTGATTTATAACCATAGAAAATGCACATAAAACTGGATTTAAAACCTTCACGGGAAAAGGAGAAAACAGCTGGAATCATAGGTGTTCGTTCCGCCGAGCTTTTACTGTACATGAACAGTTTTTGCACAATTTATAGATTCTAATATGAATTTCTTTTACAATAACTTTGATGCATGTTATCAATTTAATTTGCAGTGGAAAAGCGAGTTGGAGGAGGTAATCGAAGTTGCCGGTCTGGATTCGGAATTATGGGTCTCGATGCTGGCGGAGACGATGAAAACATTTCCGGCGACCAGTTCGCTGAACACAGAAATCTCAGATTACGAGGACACGCGACCTATATTCACCGATATGGTCAACGATCTGCGCAAATTGGTCACCAAGCACTCAGATCTGGGCATGCTGCCCCTGGAGTGCCAGTATCTCAACAAAAATGCGTTGATCTCGGTGGTAAGTAGTTGCCCAGCCCCACAAATGCAGTCAGCAGGCATTTAACCTTTGCACATCTCCTCCAGGTTGGCCAACAGCCGGCGCCAGTTAAGCATTTCACGCTGAAGCGCAAGCCCAAGAGCGCTCAGCTGCGCACAGAGCTGCTGCACAAGTCGGCGGATGCGCAATCTTCGCTGAAGAAGTCATCGGCGCCGACAATACCGCTGCGTTCACGCGGCATGCCGCGCAAAATGACGGACACAACGCCGCTGAAGGGCATACCCTCACGCATGCCGACCACGGGCTTTCGTTCGCCCAGCGTGCCGGGCAACGCGCAGCGGCCCAATCTCAGCCGAACGCCAGCCGGCCGCAAGGATGGTGGCATCAAGATACTCGAATTCACCGAACAGCCGCTGGGCTATGCCGCCGCTAAAAAGCGCAAGCGCGAACAACAGCTGGAGGAGCAGCAAAAGAAACAGGAACAGAAGCAACAGGCCGCCGCAGCGGCTGCTGCCGCAGCAGCTGCCAGCTGCAATAACAACAGCGAGAGTCCGCCCACGGATGCGTCGCAGGTGGCCAATGCGAGCGTGGGTGAGACGCCAACCACGCCCACATCGGCTAATAACAGTTTCGAAATCAAATTGGAGCCACAGCTAAACCAAAGCAGCGGCAGCCTGGAGGAGCAAATGGACGAGGACTTCAAGACGCCCGAGCTGGTGGCGAAGGCTGCACTGCAGCCGGAGACGCCGGGCACGCCCGAATATGCAGCAGCTGCTACGCTGCAGTTTACCCCAACCAATGCGCCGGCTGTGGTGGCCACGCCCACACGCAAGGCGGAGAGCAAGGCGAAGGCAGCCAAGACGGCGGCCAAGCTGAACAACAACAACAACAGCAACAATAACAACAATAATAATAATAATAGTTATCATCAAACGCCGAAGCGCATTAAGCAGGAAATCGAGATCAAGAGCGAGGAGATTATCGTGCCGGCGAACATAAAGCTGGAGAAGATTGAGCCGACGACGCCCAATCGCGTCGCTCAGCCGCAGGTGATCACCACGCCCACGTCCACGTCACAGCAGCGCATTATTATACAGCAGCAGCCGGTGCAGCGGGCACAAAATTTGCTTATACGCAGCGCGCCGCAGCCGAAGCGTCTAAATAACAACAACAATGCGGCAGCAGCAGTAACAACGGCAATGGCCACGGCCACCACAACCGTGGGCAATACCACCATCAAGTTGGAGAAGCTGGACATAAAGCCCATGCTGCGCGCAGCGGCTGCCTCAAGCGTGCCCAACAACAGCAGCGCCGCCAGCACCAGCAGCACAGCGACCACGACAACCACCATATTGACGCCGCAGCAGCTGCGACAGGCGGCCAGTCCGCTGGCCAATCTGCCCAACAATATCTCTGTTAAGATAACCTCCGCCAAGGCCAAGGCGGCGGCGGCAGCGGCAGCAGCAACAACAGGCAACAGCGCCGGCAGCAGCAGCAGCAGTCAGGCTGCAGCAGCAGCCGCAGCAGCTGCACAGCAGCAGCAGCAACAGCAGCAGCAGCAGCCCATACTGATCAACAGCTCCACGCCCGTCATATTGGCCTCCACGCCCAGCGCGCAGCGTGCGGTAAGTGCATGCAATAATTAAGTCAAGTCTGGTCTTTAAAGCAGCGGCTCTTTTTCCAGAAACCTCTCCTGACAGCCAGCAGCAGCGCCAGCGGCAGCAGCAGCAGCACGACAACAACAACAATACCCTCGCAGGCTATTAAGACCATGCCGCTGAGTCAGCTAAAGACGGCGGCCAATAGCGGTCCGGTCATCATCTCGCAGACCATTATACAGCCCGCCAAGCGAGCCCAACAACAGCAGCAGCAGCAGCAACAGCAGCAGCAGGGCGCCACATCCAGCGCAGCGGCAGCAGCCGCGCAGCAGCAGCAGCAACAGCAGCAGCAACAGCAGCTGCAGCAGCAACAGTTGTCACATCCTCAAACCACGCAGTACATTCTGGCTGCACCACAGCCGCAACAGCAGCAGCAGCCGGCATTGCCCACGCTCACCTCCTTCACGCAGACACGTCCGGCGCCGCAGACAGCGACGCTTTATCAGACGGCAGCGGGTGGCGGCGCCGGCCAGACGCCCACCAAGATCTTGCTCAAGACAACAGGCACATCGGGCGTGGTCATGACGCCGCTGCGTCAGCAGCAGCAGCAGCAGCAGCAGGCGACAACATTGGTGTCCAATAATCCGCCGCCGCTGGTGGCCACCAATGCAGCGCTCGCCGCCGGACAGCAGACGCTCAATATACAAAATGTGCAGCTGCCGAATCGGCCGGTTACCATACAGCCCGCCTCGCAGGCGGCACAGCAGCAACACATGCAGGCACAGTTGCAGCAACAGCAGCCGCATCCGCAGCACACGATTGTGGCCAATACGACGGCAACGCAACAGCCAAAGCTGTCGCAGGTGCTGATGCAGCCCGGCGGCACCATAGCCGGCGGCACACTGAATGTCTCACCGACGACGGCGGGCAAGAACAAGACCATCATACTCACCCAGAAAGGCGTCATATTGCGTAATATTGGCGGCGACATGTATCAGATACCCATTAGCAATGTGGGCGGCCTGCCGGGACTCGGTGCGGGCGCTACGCTCATGACAACCACGGCGGCCGGTCCGCCCAGCCTGGTCAAGACGACGGCGTCAACGAGCGTACAGCCCCACACCATACAGCTGCAACAGCAGACCCCGCAGCAGCAGCAGAGCGTGCAGCCCGGCAAACAGCTGATGCCCACGCTGATACCAACCAACACGATTGGGGGACAACATGTCATCGTCCAGCAGCAGACGCCGACGAGTGTCATTGGCAATGTAAGTGCAACAGCTCGAGGCGGGCAGAGCCATAAAGCGAAGGCAGGCAAGAGGGTGCCGCAGATCAAATGCCTCTGCGTATACATGGCATATATTCTATATAGTATTCAGTTGAGTTGTTTTTCATACGGTTAGTCATTCGGATTAAGCCGAGTCAGCAACAAGTTCGAGATTGCATCTTGGGTGCCACAGACTAAATTCACAGCGAATTAAGCGAAAAGCGAAACACTCTAGCATTCAACAAGTTCGAGCAATTGGCTCAGACATACGAAACGTTCGTTCCATCCTTTCAAACTAATTTGTTCGATAGAACGATTTTCTGTGCGCAACTCGAACAGCTTGAGTCAAGTTTTGACTCGTTTGAGCGAATAAAATGTTCGAGTATCCGAAAGTTTGTGAACAAAGCTCATGACTATTGAGTTTGATTGGGATTAGAAATCTAGATAAAAATTGGAGCTTAGTTGTTTGAAAGAAATATTTTCTGTTTGCAACTCGAACTCATGACTCGTTCGAACTCATGAATTGTTTGAGTATCCGAGAGTTTGTAAGCGAAGCTCATGATTGATTGCGTTTTATTCTAGCAGGGGATTAAGAAATCTAGCTTAAATCTAGCTAAATCTGACTAAATCAGACAATAAGAATAAATAATCATTTAGTCTCTCAGCTTGCGTCCAATTCCGTCTGTGTTTATATTCATTTTTGCGAAGAAGAAATGAAATCCGACTTTGAATTAAGTTTGTGCGAGATGAGAAACTAATATCAAATGGCTTTTCAGTCCACACAGCAGACGATAATACGGCCAGTCATGACCAATGTGGGCGGAGGATTGACCACGCTGCCGCAGGGCCTGACGCTGATCCAGCGTCCTGGCCAGCAGCCGCAGCTGGTGCAGGTGCAGGCGGCACCGCCGAGCAGCGCGCAGCGTACGATTATAACGCAGTCAGCGGCGGCGGCGGCGTCGCAACAGCAGCCGCGCCAGCAGCAGCAACAACAGATACTGGTGCAGCATAAGCCGGCCCTGCAGCAGCGTTTGGTCACCTCGACGAGCACCGCGGGCGCCCAGCTCCAGCAGCAACAGCAGGGCAACAACAATGCGGCCATATCGCGCACCGTCCAGGTGCAGGTCACACAGCAGCAGGCGCAGCAGCAGCAGCAGACGACAGCTCCGGCGGCACAGCAGGCGCCACAGCGACGCGGCTTGTCGCTATCGGTAAGCAATTTCCCAACTCTTCAGATTTAAAAACCTAGTCTAATCTCTCGCTCTCCGCCCCTTCAGAATGAGCACGTGCACAAGGCGCACGAGATGTTCCGCAAGGCGAATCGCGTCTCGCGACCAGACAAGGCGCTCATCTTGGGCTTTATGGCCGGACTACGCGAGAATCCGCGGCCCAATACTGAAAATGTGCTGGTCATCAAACTGGGCGAAACCGAGGTGCGTGTCCTTCGCATAGATCTGTGTCCAGAATTTATTCACTTTAATTTAAACGTTCACAGGAAAAAGTGCAACAAGAGGATGGCAACACGGCGCTGTGCCTGGTCGAATCGCACATCCGCCTGGACTACAACACCGGCGAATGGAAGACATTCCAGAACTACAGGCTCCTGGATCAGACGGCTGCCTCATAGTCCACAAGGGTCATACGCATTGTGCGCAAATCCTAGGTGGACCTCCGATGGGCTCCCCCCGATTTGCCGTGCTGTGCGTATACCCTAGAATGCTATTGCTACAACTGGAGTTGTCTGTGCGTCATTCGTTCTGCGTGGCCAGCAGCTGTGCTTGGCTATTCGCTAATTAGGCTACTAACCAATCCCCCATCCCATCCCCTCGCTCCCCCTTACGTCGCTACCCAGTTTTTTCCCCCGCTTTCCAAAATGTTGGAAATAAATGAACTATAAAACAATTAACGTAAATTAGTAGCTGTACAGTTCTTAGTATATATGTATGTAGTATATATGCTAGCGCTTAAAACGTTTAGTAATCATGCCACAAATACACACACAAACATAAACACATTCATACACATACACACACTTACACACACACACACACACACACTTCACAAAACCAAGCATATGCATAATGTATGATTAGAAGCACGCTTGACTGGAGAGATGAAAGATGAAATGAATGGCAAATGCAAATGATCGTACATTCACACACATCCACACACATCCACACACATCCACACACACCCACACACACATTATCTGTGCACATTTATATGCAAATATATACGTAAATATATATATATATATATATATATATGCATACTTAGCATTATGTAATTAGTTCTCTAGTAAAGAAAATGTATAATTAATTTAGCCAGAAGCATAATAATACTTATTTGGAGCTCACTTTAAATATTACAACAAAAAAAAAACACAAAAAAATTCAAAACCTATATAAAATATTATGAATATTATGAATGTATGTAAAAGAAAAAAAAAAAAAAAAACAAGAAAAAAAACGGCAAGAAAAAACGAAGAGAACAACCAAAACAAAAATATTGGCAAGAGCAACTGCAGCAAAAATAATATTAATCTTGAATTGTGTAATAGACTAGAATAAAGCAACCATATTTATGGCTTTAATGTTTAAATCGACTCTCAATGTAAACAAATGCTGAATATTACCCGGAAATGTCGAGCATTACCTCAGTTGGAAAAATTGGAGCTTTGGGAAATTTCCAAGGACGTGGTGCTACAGAATTGATGGATCAGCTTTATAAAGGATCAGATGACCCATTCAATAATGTTTGCATACTCTCAACTAGTCATCAATCAGTGAATCAATCAGTCGTAAAGAACTTGAAAAACGGTAAGTTTATTTTGAACCACTTAACAATGTGTTTTTTTTATTGAACTAAATATTTGATATTGGGTGTTCTTGATTGCATTGAAAGCTTACAACGGGTCATCAATCAATCAGTCAATCAACCGAATAGGCAGTCCATGAAATATATAATAATAAAATTATTATTATTTTTTTTTAATTTGAATCGTTCAGTATTGTGTTTTCCGATTAATTGCTTTGAAAACTAGTGGACATCGAGCAGTCAATCAATCAGTCATTTGGTCAATCAGTCATATAGCACATGAACTTAGTTTATTTTGAACCGTCAGATAATGTTTTATGTTCGATTACACTAAATGCTTAAAAATAGTCATCAATCAGTCAATCAATTAAGCACTCAATCAATCAAGCAATCAGTCAATCAGTCACATGGATAATGAAAAGACTTTGTTTAAATTGAATCGTTCGGTGATGGTTTTTGTTTAATTGCATTGAAAGCTTATAACTAGTCAACATACATTGATGAAATTTCATTGGGCAATGCCTAGGGATAATACTAGAAGGTGGATCTATTGCTATAGACCTTATATACTACAGGCTACAAACTACATACTACAGGTTACATACAACACAGGTGCGTCTTAAATTCGATCGTCTAGATGCTAGGAGTGCGCGCGACCTTTGGCCTTTGGTCCTACTTGCCACCGACCTCCTTCCAGTGGACGATGGCACGCTGCTCGTCGGGTGCATCCCGGAAGGGTCGACTGCCATCGGAGCTGACATACTCGTTGACCTGGTAATTGAGCAGCGTCTTGTAGTGATAGACATCGGCCAGCTGCTGGGTGAGTGGACTCGTGTTGGTGGTAAAGATGCCAGCGAATTTCTTTTCGCGCGCGACCCGCAACACCTCGTGCTCCATGAAGTGCATGCAGGCGATATTCTCGCGGGGATTCAGCTGCTCCGCGGTGCCCATCATGAACGAGTGCAGTATCTGATTGAGACCTTTCGGCAAATAGTTGTCGCTAAAATAGTCTTTACTTAGTTAATAATCCTTGAACGTCTTGAGCGGGTTATTCCTACCGTATGGGTCCCTCGCAGAACTCGAGGAACTCGAAGATGATCAGAAGCTTCGACTTGATGTCCACCTCGGGCTCGCAGCGTGCATCAAAGTTGAGGGCGGTGCCAATGATGCGTTCCGTATTCCGATCGTATATCACAAAGCTCAGCTTGCAGTCGACCAGAACGCTCCAAATGTCCTGTGCGGAAAAGAGGAGAAGGATGAGCATTCGCCAGGCTGTGGATCAGGCTTCACTTACATTGAGTATATCGCTGTAGTCGGTGCGCAGGACGCCCGGCTTGAGCCACTGCTCCAAGTCGGCCTTGTTGTAGAAACTGGACACAATTATGCTGCAAGGAAAATCTGCTTATTACGACTGGAATCCTTGAGAGATGCTCCGCCAACTTACTCGATCACATCCTGACGGTGCTCCAGTTGCAGCGGCACCGCCTCCATTTTGAGATGCGGGCACGCATTGAGGGTCTCCTCCTCCAGCTGCACGGCATCGTGATTGGCCGACATCTTTTCGATAATCTCGCCCAGATTCTTGGCCGCTATGAACTCGGAGATGCTAATGTTGTAGCCCTTCTCGCGCAGCAGGGTGACCGTAAAAATGGAGTTCAACGAATTGCCGCCCAGCTCATAGAAGTTGCTGTGCGGCGAGAGGCTGGCGCGCGTCGAGCGTCCAATTACGCCGCCCACCGTCTCGAAGAGATCGCGAGCCGTGAGCTTCAGTTCCTCGGGCACCTGGCTGTAGTCAAAGTCGAGCACAATACTGGAGTCGCCCTCATTGTTGTTGGCCGTCTCGTAGGTCTTGAGCAGCGCCTGGCGATCCACCTTGCCATTGACCAGCAGCGGCACATGCTCCAGTATAATGACTTGCGGCGTCATATAGTCGGCCAGCTTATCCTTGAGCCGGGCCTCCAGCTGCAGCTCGGTGACCATGGGCGCATCGTCGCGCAGCTTCACAAAGGCCAGTATGGCTTGATCCACATGGCCGGCGCGGTAGCACAGCACAATTGCCTTCTCCACCAGCGGCAATTCGGCGACGTTCTTCTCCACCTCCGACAGATCGACGCGATGACCACGTATCTTGACCTGGGAATCGGTGCGACCCTCATACATGATGTTGCCATTCTTCAGCGAGCCATAGTCTCCGGTGCGATAGAGACGCGCATATTCTGTGGATCACATGAGGCGAGGATTAAAGAAGAAGCATTCGAATGCAGCTATTAACTTACTCTTCTCCACGGCCAGCGGATTCTCCAGGAAGCGTTCGGGATCACGTCCATTCACATAGCCGGCTGCGAGGTTCAAGCCCGAGGCGAATATCTCGCCAATCTCGCCGTTCTTGACGGGACGATAGTCCGCATCCAGCAGATAGATGACAGTGTTCGACACGGGTATGCCTGGCGAATTATATATATAATATGAGATGAGGCTATATGAGGGCGAGCTATAACTCGAAATGTTTAATCTCGAGCTGTTCGAGTTGCAGAGAAAAAGTCGAGTAGGTCGACTCGAGTGAGCGTTCGGTTCAATCGAACAAGTATGTCTGTTTGGCTGTGCCTCAAATCGAACATGTTGCAGGCTCGAACAGCTCGAACTTCATTTGTGCGAATCATTATCTTATCTTATCTTATCTTTTGTAATGAAAATGAGTTAACCTATGAGGGACTCTGGACTAAAGCGCCTTTGCTGCACTTACCTATGGGCACATTATCGTACATGCTCAGCTGCTTCTTGCTCTCGCAGGTGAAGTAGGTGATATCGCCCATGACCTCGGTGGAGCCGTAGAAATTGTACAAATGATGCACGCCCTCATCAAAGTAGTCGAAGAAGCTGCTGGCCAGCGGCACGGCCAAAGGCTCACCTGAGCAGACCCAGATCTGCAGATTGTAGAGCAGCTTTTGGGCCGCGCCGCCGCCCTCCATCTTCAGATACATGAGCAGGGAGCGCAGGAGCGTCGGCACTAGCACCAGACGCCGGATCTTGTACTTCTCGAGCAGCGCCACAAGACGCTGCGGATCCTTGGTCACGGCCTTGGGCACGACCAGTATGGCCAGGCCGCACATCAGCGGGCCCCACAGCTCGGCAATGGAGTCGACAAAGGTGAGCGCTGTCTTGAAGACGCCCACCTGCTCGCTGGCCGTATAGGGAAACGTGGCCCATTGCCATTGCAAACGGTTGAGGATGTTCTCGTGCGGCAGACGAACGCCTTTCGGCACCCCGGTGCTGCCGGAGGTATAGAGCACGATGGCGATGTGATCGTTGCCGCCGCGCAGCATCTCCTCGGAGAGCAGATTGTTGCCGCTCAGCTGCAGCGACTTGGCATAGAGTTCCGTCAGCGAGAGCGTGGGCGTGCCCTGGAAACGTTGCGCATCGATGTCATCGTCGCGCAGCACCAGAATCGGACGCGCCTCGAGCAGAATGTGGTGCACCCGATTTGCCGGAAAGCTCGGATCGATGGGCAAATAGGCGCCACCCGCCTTCCAAATGGCCAGGAGGGTGTTGACCAGCGCCTCCGACGGTTGCATGCAAACGGCCACGATGAAGTCCCCATCGCTGTTCGGCTGCAGGAAGCGTCCGTGTGCCTCCTCCACAAGGAGACGGGCGGCACGATTGGCCCGCTCGTTCATCTGGCGATAGCTGCTCTGGCTGGGCGCCCGGGGGGCCTGTTCCTGCTGATAAATGAGCGCCACCTTGTCGGCATGGCGCAGCTGCTGCTCCTCGAAGATGCGATGCAGCGCCCGCGGCACAAAGTCCTGCTGCTGACCCTTGACAATCGACAGCTGTGGCAGCGAACCCATCTGGAAGCAGAGACAACAATTAGTTAGGATTAGGTAAGTGGACACAACTATCATAATATGAAGCTGAAAGATTGCGACAAATGAATTCTCTAAATGACCCCAATCGCAGTTGGGTAATTGAAGAAATGTCGACTCGGCTGTGGGAGGATGGGAGGACTTGCATAAGTGGCATAGGTTGACTTGTAGCACGTTCCCCCTCGCCTATCTCTTCTTACACAATACTAACTAACTATCTATATATATTAACTAAGTGCTAATCATATGCATATCAAGTTTTACAACTATAATAAAAGATTGTATATGCTAATGATTGGTCCGTGCGCGCCAGATCTCGGCGCTCGGCTAGGCTCTTCCATAAGCCCAGCCAGCTGCTAACCCATAGCTTAATTGTTTACAGGGTATGAGGTAGTCAAAATTTAGATCAAATTTACAAAATTACAAATTGTTGTTTATGGCGGCAATTAATAGTTTTATGCACGAACAAACTTGTGAAATGGTTGTTAAACTGGAGTTGTGGCAAGAGATTGTCATATCGATTAATATGTATCTTAAAGATACATATTCGAGTTCTTGACAATTTCTGGTTCTTCAACTTTAACTTGAAATATTTGTTAAATTGAAGTTGGGGCAAATCTGAAAGTAATTGTCATATTAATTAATATATATCTTATAGTTACTTATTCGAGCTCTCGACAACTTCTGGTTATTCAATTATCAGATTCTCCGATTCGTGTCAACTTGAAGTTGTGCCAAACTGAAAGATCCTATAGATACATATTCGAGCTCTTGACAACTTCTGGTTCGCTTCTCCAAATCGTCGACTTTGTATATTAAATTGAATTTATGAGCTGAGATTTGTTTGTAAGCTCGTCAAGTGCACAAAGTGTGAATGTGAAATGAATGGACTAGGTCTCGTTAAGCTGTCGGACTTGGTTTAGTTGGAGGTCTCCGTCTTGCCGTCTTGCCGTCTTTAAGCTGCATTTTAATGTCATAAAAAGCCCAGCTGAATGCCATTGAGACAGACGACTTCTGGTTCTCCACAACAAACCGATTCTCCAATTCTCCGGCTGCCAATGTCAAGCTCCAATCAAAGACATAAAGCCAGGCAATTACCGCTCAACTTGTCCTTAGTCTGGCTACATTTCAAATTTAAATGAAGCATTTAAAAATCACAACAACATCAACAACAAAAGAAGCTTGCATTAAGTGCCTTGTGTTATTGTTTTAGTTATTTATTTTTTTTTTTTATAAAATATGTCGCTCAATTACATTGGCATTGCCCCAGTCCCAGTTCCAGTCCCAGTTCCAGGAAGTACAAAACCTTTGCCTCTATGAATTATGTATGAATTTTTTTTATTTTTTATTTGAAATTAATTTCCGATTTCTCGCCAAGAAAATTGCGGCCAATTGGCTTTTGGTTCTGGGCGCCAAAACAAGTTCCACACGCGATTGCATAATATTTGGCTTCAGTTTATTAAAAGCTGTTCGCCAAAGACTTGGCGTGGCATACATTTTTTTTTTGACAGCTTCAAGCGCTGTCCACAGTTTTGTTTGGGATTCATGTGTGTGTGTGTGCTTGTGGCTTTGTGCCTCGTACGTATACGTAATATGCACAATTCAATGGCTCCGCGAGCATTTCCCAAGCGCGCATTACGTATGCGCCGTGTGCGCCCAATTAGCCGTACATGTTGCACACATTTGAACAAATCAAATGAAAATTGTCGACACACACACACGTATGCATGTGTGTAAGAGTGTGTGTGTCTTGCATGCATTTTAGCATACAATGCCACGCTCGGCTATCGAGTATCTCTCTATCCGCATCTTTGCCCATTGTCCGCAGCAGATCGCCTGCATTCTTGTGCCACAATTGCAGCCACAATTGCTTTCAGCTCGAGTTCTTAGCCACTTTTAAACACCCTGTAGGCTTTAAAGTTGGTTCAAGACGGGTGTATTGGTTTTGTGCAGATGTATGTCTGTGGCAGGCAAACTGAGGCATTTGGAAACCCATAAAGTACTTTCTAACCTTTCATATGTCTGGCTTTGTGTCTTTATTAACGCTAGAAGAGCTATTAGGTATGCCAATATTTGAATACATTTTCTGTTTAAAGTTATCGATAGCTCGCATATAATTATCGATAGCTACGATAGCCTTCCGCTGCTTCTTAGTCCATATAAACGCAAGAAGAACAAAATGTGAAGTCAATATTTGAATATATGTTCATTTTTAAGTTATCGATAGCTCGCGTATATTTATCGATAGCTTTGATAGCCTCTCGTTTGCTCTAAATCCAAATAAAAAGCAAGATGAGCCCTTATAGTATTCAATGATGATGAAGATATTTTCTTTACAGGTTATCGATTACTCGCATATACTTATCGATAACTATGCTAGTAACAAAAACAGAGCTCTACTCAAATGAAACTTGAGGTCGACTTAAAGCTGAAGCTCGAGTACAGGGTATACAGTTAGTCGGCCCAGTTTTAAAATGTTTTGAGCACACTTTGGCTGGCTTTGCACATCATCGATTTAATGTACCGCATCGCATCGCTGCTTCTGTTGATGAGGTGAAATCTAAGCAATTGCCAACAAAAAACTATTAATGTTCCATTCTGTGCAGCTTTTTTCTGTGTTTTTTTTTTGTATGATCCAACGATTAGACAGCATTTGAAGTGCACTTGAGGCGCATTCTAGGCAGATATCGCATATCGTATATATATATATCTAGTGTGGCTTTATAATTTTCCGACCAAGGTTGCACTTAAGTTAGATTGTTTTTTGTTTTTTTTTTCGTTTTGTTGGAAAATCGTTCCATAATTATCGGCGTGGCATGTAATTTGTAATTTACATAATTGTCGGTCGAAGGTGTTGGCCGCGCGGTGACCGGGCAATATTTTTGTTTTTTTTTTTTTGTGGATCAACAACATTGGCTAAGGTCACACGAAAAGTCTCTGTTCGCGATTCTGTTTCCGTTTCCAGATTAATTCGTGTGTGTTTGTGTGTTTAACTAATTAAAATGCACGATTTACAGCGATCTGTCGACCAGGCCGCAATCAGTTATCGTAATCATATTGTTGTTCTGTTTTATTTTTGTTGTGGTCCTCTTGATTTGCTTAATTGGACTAAAAAGTGTCCAATTTATGCCCTGGCGGGGTGCACTTTACACACGGCCTGGCCTGACCTATGTCTGTTCACCCAAAGCCACCCCTGAGCGCGGCGCGTTGTGCTTCTTTTTTTTATAAATACCCAGCAAGCATTTGAACAAAAGGAGGCTATGTTGGTTTTGTGCAAATGTATGCTCCATTAGGAACATGTTTTCTTGATGAGAACAACGAGTTGAGTCGAGAAACTAGACAAAAAATCGATAATATACTATCGATTATTTTCCATAGTCAATAAGCTTGCCAGTTTCCAAGTAATCGATAAAAATCGTTATCGAAATCATGTTTTATGAGCAATTCTCAAAAGTTATAAGAGCTAAAGTCAGCAAAGTTCTTCTATTATATAAAGCTATGAAGCTATTTTGAGACATGGCTAAGATACATAATTAATAAAATTTTTTATTTAATGTATAACTCCTTTCAAACTCTTCTTTTAGAGCTGAAAGATATTGATCGTAAACTAAAACTTGAATTAAAATATCTTAAGATATCGAAAAGTTTGTTATACAGGAAATTGAATTTCGAACGATATGCTTCGATTTGATAGAATAGAAAGTTGGAAGCCTTGAAAGTTTTATAAAGATCGGACAATAAACACCGAAGTTATTCAAGAATGCGCTGCTTATGAGGGGTGTCTCTAAGAAGAAGAAGCTATGAGTGCATATGTGTGTGTGTGTGCGCGTGTGTGTGCGTGTGTGTGTGTAACTGTAAGAAGGAGCTTTAACACGGGTCTAAGGTATCTTCTAGCCGTGCACTGCCGACTCGCGCTCGATTTTATTATAGAATTTCCGATTGTGAGTCAATTGAATGACAACTGGCAATTGTTGTGTGCGTGTGTGTCTGCGTGTGAGTGTGTTAATGACAAATCATGCTGAGATTTTTCTTCATACAATATTATTTAAACTGACGTCAATTTTGAGAACACATTTCGCAAGTCGATTTAAGCGGATAAGCTGTGCTAATACAAATGTCCAACAACTGGCAGTTAACAGCTCAGAGCTCAAGTCATATATCATATTTAATGGTAATATATGCAGCACATAGATCTGTATGCTGTGTGTTTCTTTCATAATTAATAGTTGTCACTGGCAAGTGACTCAATTTCAATTTCAAATGCAATTTCATGGCGCAATTCGCTTGGCTCGCGCCCGGTCGCAATTAAAAAGCCATCAAAATTTGGGCGAGATTATGTATACGCCGCGTCGGCCGCGTCGGTTATTAGTCAAGCGATCGACTTGACACAAATTAAATGTCAATCGTTTCAGTTAACATAAATCATAATGTGGTTCTTAGTTTCTTGAACGTTTTGTTGTTCGCCTTTCGTTGTTTTCTGGTCTCTTTGCATGCCAAGCATGCAGAACGTGCTGCTGCCAAAAGTTGCTGCAATCCGAGCAACTCGTTTTGTTACCAATAACTTGCTACTTGAATTTGTTGTCGATTGTGGCTGGCTGTGCTTCTCAATTCCAATTTTGTTACGAAAAGTGCACGAACACGTCTCTGGCCCCATAAACTTAATAGTATATATGCTTGATCGGTGCCAACAGCCGAATCGTTATACCGAGGTCCCACTGTCTGTCTGTCTGTTTCGGAGTAAACCAAAATCTGTCAGCTTTAAAGGTAGTTCCATTAGACTTTGCATTGTTCCGTCTTTCGATCATTATAGATAAGACATTATATATATAGCTAATATGGTATGGATCGTTCGATTCATATATATATACAAAATATCAATAGGTCTGAGGATAGTTCCATACTTTTGCTCTAGAAGTTGGAAGTTCGAATCTCTGCCAAGAGTTGAATTATCGCCATAAAGTTAATATTAGAATGAATGGAAAACAATTAGTATTCTTTTATATATTATTAATGTTTATTAGATTAGAGCCAAGACGCTACCAAATTCGCGAGCCCGAGCTTCAAGCTCGTATCTGTCTTATCATAGAATTCTTGCACTATATTATAGATTTCTTCTTTTGGAATTTGTAACAAAACGCCTTATAATGAAATACATGCCACATGCGCCTATGCCTATCTGTTAGGGTATTTCATCTTTGACAAATCTCAGTTAACAATTATTTATTGTTATTATTTGTATTTTTTTTTTTGTGGTTTGTTTGGCAATAAGCCTTAATGACAAGTTGGCATCGGGCATTCAGGCGAAACTGTTGCCAACATTTGAGCAAATTGTTAACTGAAATTGTTTTAACTTAGGCCTCGCCTTGAGTTTTGTTTGCCTTTTGCATTTGACATAAATTCTGAATATGTGCTCAATACCCCCTGCACTTTGCCCGGGCCCCAAACCTGGTCGGAGACGACTTTCATTTTTTTTTTAATTTATTTTCAGTCACTTCCTCAATTTCAATTTACAAATTTACGCACTTTCGATCGATCAAGAGAGAGTTATGTGAAATGTTAAATATACTATATAGTAATTATTTGATTTATTGACTTTTATTTTGGGCTGCAGCAAAAACAACAATAACCAGAATTTCGTTCTGAAAGTGGGCATATGTTTCGCTTGATTTATGCCGATTTGATAGACCCATATATCATGTTTGGCGACAATCTTGTTGCTTATCAAAATAAATCACCTGCACACACGCACATTTAATGGGAAATTTGTTACAACACTTCAATGTGCATTTGTTTATACCCTGAACCCATTAAAAATGGGTACAAGGGTATATTGTATTTGTGCACTATTCAAATGTATGTAACAGGCAGAAGGAAGCATCTCCGACCCCATAAAGTATATATATTCTTGATCAGCATCAATAGCCGAGTCAATCTAGCCATGTCCGCTTGTCCGTCCGTCCGTCTGTCCGTCTGTGTGAACGCAAGGATCTCAGAACCTATAAGAGCTGGAGATGTAGGTCCTCCTAGTTCCCGCGCAGATCGAGTTTGTTTCCGATAATCGATAACTTACTCCGTTTCCAAGCAATCGATAAAAATCGATATCGATATCCTGTTTTTTGGGCAATTTTGGTAAATAATAAGAGCTAGAGTCACCAAACTTGACATATAGCTTCTAAAATAGAATATATATATGCATTCGATGTTGGAAGAAGAGGGTTCAGGGTATCCCCTAGTCGGGAGCTCCCGACTAGAACCTCTTACTTGTTTTTTTTTTTGTATTTTAGCAGGTGCATTGAACTAAAAAAAACACACACATAATAAATGCGGGTTTTTTTCCAACTCGAGCAGAATAGGATATGAAATTAAGGCCATTCTAAGCTTCTAGTAAATGTCGTTTTTATGTCCAAATTAGCCTTGATCTCCAAACTGAATGCCTGGCAAAGTTAAGATAAGTTAAGACTAGGCTGGAATTAAGCTAACAAATACTTTTTCTTCAAATTTATACTTGGAATTTTTATACTTGCGAAAAGTATTGAGAGCCTTGCTCCCTATTGTTATTGATCCCTAATCTTATAAGGATAACAAAAAAAAAATTACCTAATATAAGAATTTTTATACTTAAATTAAAATTCTTATGTTTTGCTTTTGCGACACTTTGGGCTGAGAGTAAAAATTCTAAAAATAAAAACTTCTTTTTGTTTTTAAGATCTTGAGTGAATTTTAAGAAAGTTAAAACCTAAAATAAGTCCAAAAATTCTTGTTTTTTTTCTTTAATTCAATTTTTAGCAATAACTTTATAGTTTCTGAGAGAATTTTGCAATTGTTGAGAATTTTAATGTTCAATATATTCCTCTCAACATATATACTCTCTTGCTACATTTAAGATTTTGACTGGGTTTTAAACAAATTTTTACTTGTTTTTTGAGAACGAAAACTCTTGGGTTTTTCCTGTCACTCAGTCTCGAAAGTTGACTTCATCTGCAATCAATTCTCAAAATAAAAATATATTTTTTTGTGGTTCTTGTTGTTTTCTTCAAATCAATAACTTTGGAATTTTGAAACTTATTAAATTCCTCTTGAAATATTAATTTTTTGTCTACATTTAAGAAAGTTTTTAATTTTTTTTTAAGAACGAAAACTCTTCGTTTTTGTTCTGCAACTTATTCTCGAAAGTTGACTAAATCTTTATTAAGTTTAAGGAATAATTAATTTTAAGAAAGTTTTCACTTCTTTTAAGAACAAAAACTCTTTGTTTTTGTTCTGTACCTTATTCTCGAAAGTTGACTAAAGTTTTAATTAGTTTAAAGAATAATTAATTTTAAGTAAGTCTTAACTTCTTTTAAGATCGAAAACTCTTCGGTTTTTTTCTGCAACTTATTCTCGAAAGTTGACTAAAGTTTTAATTAGTTGAAACTGAAATTGCAATTTGATTTAATAAACTTGCTTTAGCTTAAATTATTCGCTTAAGTCGCCTTTCAGGCGACGTTGTAAATAAATGAATGTTTGTTGTTGTAATGTTTAATGAGTCTGTCGTAATAAAAGTTGTGTAATTTTCATTTTTTTGTTAGAAAATGCATTATTAGTTTGCATTTGTTGTTTGGCATGCAAATCATATTGAACATATGTATAGTAATATAAAACGATTTATACGTACTTTTATTATTTGTTGTAATCAAGTTTTTTTTAAATGTGTAATTGTGTTTTTTGAATATTCTTTTTTTTTTTATGTGCAATATCCGTGCTTCTTGTCAGTTCTCAGCGCGCTTTTATTTTCCAAGTACGTTAGTTTTGGCTTTTGTTGAATTTTTTTTTAGATTTTCAATACGTTTTTCCGTTTGTATTTGAAAATGTTCGCTTGTTTAATTTGGGGTTTTTCTCGCGGCAATTTTCTTTTCGGGTTTTCCACTACACTGGCAAATCACGAAGGCAGCCCAAAAATATTTTCTCTTCTTTTTTCTTTTGTTTGTTAAATGTTGCACGATCTGAACGTACTCTGGAACTCGTAAGCGGCGCTCGCAGACTAATCAGAAGCCCAGCATGCGACTAACATTTATATGCCACAGCATGGCGCGCAGTCGACGGCGACGCCGACAGCGACGGCGACGGCGACTGCGGACTGCAACGTTGGCTTTGCTCTTGTTCGCTGGCGCTGCTTAAACTAAAACCAGTTCCTGCTCTTAAAGCACCTGCAATTGCCTTTCGCAGAACGTATACTTAACTTTTTTTTTGTCGTTTTTTTTTCGCCTTTTAAAGTTAGTTAGTTGGCTGTGATTAACTTTTTTTTAGTCGAGTTCAGTGGCGTAGGAAATGAAATAAAATTCCTGGCAATGGCGAGCGCTAATTGGCTACACACACACACACACACACACACACACACGCACACACACACGCACACGCACACGCACACGCACACTCTTGGGTGACTCGTTGGGTTTGTTAGACTTGGCTTGGAAATCCCTCGGCAGAGGCAGATCAAATGACGCATATCATCGCTTTGGCGCCGCAAAAAAAAAAAACAGTTACAATATTAAATCATGTCCACTTCGTTTCGAAGAAATTGCTTATAAACTAATTACAAAATGCCTGAAAACTGAATGAAATCTTAAAAATTTCTTAACTGGAATTGAAGGCGCGCGCGCTCACGCTTGTTCATCTCGGGGGGAATTTTCATTTACGCTGCATTCAATTTGTACTTTTTAATTGTCATTCAGTTTATATTGTAGTAATACATGCACTACAGATAGTATATATACTACATATAGTACATATACTACATATACTAGATGTGCGTATATTAATGAGCATGGATTAGGTGAATGCCTTAAACATATTCCCATACTAGTTGACCTTATGTTTTTTTTTTTTTTCATTTACCCACTGAAAAGGGTTTAAAACGGGTATAATGTACTTGTGCGAGTGTATGTGACTGGCAGAGGGAATCATTTGAAAGCCCATTAGGCATATTTTCTCGACGAGCTGAGTCGATTTAGATCGGACAACAAATACCGATTGGAGTGAATTTTTTCTATAAATATTGTGTTCGTTGCATTTGCGCTGTGTATCCAGAGTATCTCATAGTCGAGCACTCTCAACTAAAAGCCTTTTTTACAGTGCATTTGTGTGAATATATGTGACAGGCAACGCCGAGCTAAGTCAATTAGGATCGGACAACAAATACCGATCAGATCGAATTTAAAAGGGTATAATGTGCTTATTTGAGTGTATGTGACAGGCAGAAGAAAGCATATACAAGCCCCATACAGTATATATTCTAGACCAGGATGATGAGCGATTAATATAAGTTGATTGAGATCGGACAACAAATACCGATCGGAGTGCATTTTTCTGTAAATTGTGTGCGCGGTCTCCAGGGCATCTCATAATCGAGCACTCCCAACTATAACACGTTTGTTTTTTGTTTAATTTATATTCCTCTCATTAGTGCAGCTAGTATGTTAGAATAGTGTGAAATTCGTTGCCGCATCGAATGAGCTGACTTAAGATCAAGCATAAATAAAGGCATATACATATGTATGGCATATTAAAGTCGATCTAAGTATAAATAATGCATGAATCATGCACAATGTACAAGAAGAACCAAGCGAGGATCAGTCTGAGCTATAAATATGCGTGCGGCATTTGCATTGATTCGAGTTGATGTGATTTGATTTGTTTGATTTGCTTTGATTTGATCGGATGAGTTAGGTGTTATGATTTGAATATGTTGAATAGTTTATCAATCGATGCCGTTAACTAATTGCTTTGGAATAGGTAATCGATTTGCATTACATGTTGTTTTACGATTTTACTGTTGTTTTGTTGTTGTTGTTGCTGTTGTTTTACGATTCAGACAATTCTATGCCAATAAATCTAAGCATAAATCAATAAAGTACTATATTGCACTGCAATTACAATGAAAACTCGAGAAATAAGGGCTATTTTCGGCAAGCCGAAGATTTAATACCCTTGTAGACCCAACCTCTTATAATGCTCATAGAGCTTTGTCCGTATCTAAAAGCAAATGCAATAGAAAGCATCGTTTCTACAAAGTTTCATAAAGATAGATTGAAAAGTGAGAGACTAGTTCGCATAGAAACAGACATATCAAGAATATATATACTTTATGAGGTCGGAAGTGTCTCATTCTGTGTCTCAAACTTATAATACCCTCTGCAAGGGTAAAAAGTGAACTAATCAATGCAATTGCCCCGGCAATTAACAATTTTCAGTTTCAGCTTATTGGCCATAAAATTCTGTGCATTTTTTACACATTCGAACAAGCAAAAATGCGCTTCCTTTAATCGTGCAACTGAATTGTATTTCAAATGCAATCAAGACTAATTATTAATGCTTTTTTATATGGTTATAGGATGTATTAAAAATAGACTTTAAATGGCCACTTTTTTGCTGCAGCGTTTTGCTGCTGTGGCAAGGTCGGAGACTCGAACCCGGACCCTGCTTATTAGGCCAACTCTAGGCAAGTGTTAACAATTTGACAATCAGTTAAGTGTTATCAGTTATTATAATAATGATAATGATAATGATAATGATAATGATAATGATAATGATAATGATAATGATAATGATAATGATAATGATAATGATAATGATAATGATAATGATAATGATAATGATAATGATAATGATAATGATAATGATAATGATAATGATAATGATAATGATAATGATAATGATTACGATAATGATAATGATAATGATAATGATAATGATAATGATAATGATAATGATAATGATAATGATAATGATAATGATAATGATAATGATAATGATAATGATAATGATAATGATAATGATAATGATAATGATAATGATATGATAATGATATGATAATGATAATGATAATGATAATGATAATGATAATGATAATGATAATGATAATGATAATGATAATGATAATGATAATGATAATGATAATGATAATGATAATGATAATGATAATGATAATGATAATGATAATGATAATGATAATGATAATAATAATAATAATAATAATTGAAAAAAGTTAATTGTTATGTGAAGAAGTAAAGAACCTCGCAATTAAATTCTCTAGCAGGCCACAAAGAACATCTAATTTCGGTCAGATGTTAAGAACGTGGCCAAGTCACGTTTCCAGAGGACTTCCCCAAAAGAAAGTGTGACGCATTTTTGTTTGGACTCAGTTTCGTGTTTATTTCTTTTTTATTTTTGTTTTACGATGATTCCACGAACCGCAGCGTTCTTTTATGTGATTTCTTTATTTTGCGGCCAACTTTGTGACGTATTCGATGCGATGAGGCAGCGCAACTTGTTTCAGATGTCTGGCGAGTGCTTCCCTAAAAAAAGACAACAATTCCAGTTAAAGCAGTAGCAGCAGCAACAACAAATGGACAATTTACAGTTCAGCTTCAAAACAGGTATGAATATACTCTTGCAGAGGGTCGCACAAATTTGTCACGCAATTCGCATTAATTGTATTAATTCATTTTAATTATAGTTTTGTCATATGCAATCGATTTTTATGATCAATATTTATTTATCTAATAATAATGGTCGACACTTATTAATAATTATATTAAATTATGAAAATTAAGTGCCTAATTTTAATGCACAATTTTCTAATAGCATCAGCTAAGCCCATTTGCAAAGCTAACTTTGTCCGTATTATTATAAACAATTTTGTATATCAAGAGTTCAACAAGTGCGAACTTTACTTATTCCAATCCAATATCCATAACCAGACCAACTGCGCCTACTAGACCAATTGGATTTGTATAATTTTATTCTTGTAGGAAAATCGGCTTGTTTTTTGGCTACTTTTGGCAGAGTATTGAAATTTCGGCAGCTGGACTTCAGCTGTGCACTCTAGTTTTTATTTAAACAAACATTTCGATGGCGTTAATTGTTCTCCATATTAGCTTGTTTTTTTATTTAGTTGTTTTTTTCTTTCTGTTATTGTTTTCTTGTTGTTGTTGTTGTGCAGCTGTTCGCGCTTAATCCGCGCCAAATTCGAATTGTTGATTAGTTCCACATATCACGCATACGCCATGTTGAACAATGACAATGACAATGACAATGACAGTTTATTTGTGTCTCTCTTTTTTTTGGGGGGGTAACGCTATCAATACCCCTGGGTATTATCTATTGTTATGGGCATATATGGGCGCCATATGACCGTCAATATGGGGGGCATTACTTGCAACAATTCCCTTTGATTTGAGCAGACTTTTATTTGGTTTCTTTCAGGAAATGATCGAATGATGGAATCGATCGAGAACTCGTACAATTAGCTGCAATTAAATGATCATTAGCTGGGCTCTGGCCGTAATTAATGTGGGGCGGGCACTCGCATTATCCAACTGCATTTACTTCACCTGAGTGGAAGCAGCTGCACCTGCTCGCTCAGCTAAACTGCTCCCCCCCCCCCCCCCCCTTCCATTTACAACTTGTGATTAAATCTATGCAAAACTGTCACAAAATGTTAATGAAGTAATTAAAAAATAAAATACATGCCGCCCGCTCTCGCATTTGGATTTGCTATATGTAAATATGTGCTATGTTTTACACGTGCTGAAACCATAAATACTTAATTTAAGAATTTGGTTACTTAAAGCAAGCTTTTCATTTATTCTAAAGTAGCACACGTTATCTTAAGCTTTAAAACTGCATTTAAAACACTTTGGGTTTGCAGTAAAAATTCTGAATATAAAAATGTCTCTTTGCGTTTAAGATTTGGACAGAATTACAAGAACATTTATGCCTAAATTAAGATCGAAAAAATCATGTTTTATTCTTTAACTCAATTTCAAACATTTTTTTTAAGAACGAAAACTCGTTGGGTTTTTTGTTATCTTGAATTAGTTTAAAGAAGAATTAGTTTTAAAAAAGTTTTTATTTATTTTTAACAACGAGAACTCTTGAAATTTTTCTATAACTCAGTCTCGAAAGTTGAGTTAAGCTTTAATTAGCTTAAACTGAAATTGCAATTTTATTTAATAAACTTGCTTAGCTTTAAATATTCGAATAATACTTTTTTTTTTTGTTAAAAAAGTTAACATAATTAGGACGTGTCAGAAGAATAGATTTACAAGCATTAAGATCCAACTTCTTTCCAGTTCCATTTAAAGATCAAAAACCTGGCCCCAATTCGCAGTTATGTCGAGCTGCTATGACTTAATAAAGTATTACTACTCGTACGATTTTATCTAAATAAAATATACATATATTCAAGCTGTTATTAGTGTGTCAGAAATCAATTTACATATTAGAAGAAAATTATTTTTAGCCACGAGCTTTTATTTATCGCTCGTAAATTGCATAACGTTTTTAAGCCGCAAGCAAGCTGAAAGAATTTTAATTTAGATTGATTGAATATATATTCTTTTTTTTCACAATTAATTTCATCGATTTTTTTTTTTTTTTTGGGAAAATTCTTAACTTATTTTAGTTGGTAATTATTTTACCTTTGATTTATTTTAAATTATATTAAATTTTTAAAATTTTCGCTTTTGTTTTATTTTGGAAAAATTGTTTAAAATTCACATTGTTGGTTTTCAAAAAACTCGTTATATAAATAATTCCAATTAAGTCTTTATATCGATCAGGCTTCAAAAGTTTCATTTCAAGCATGCCTAAAGTAAAATTTCCTACCCAAATTTCACACTCTCGTAAAATTCTCAAAATAAAGCGATTGTTGAGCTTGACTTGGTCTCCTGCAATGATTAAGCATTTTATTAAAATATAAAACGTTTTTTTTTCACATTTTTTAAGAGTATCCTTTAAAGCATGTAAATGAATTATGTCTAAGACCTTTGTGATAAGTTAAATTCCGTTAATGATTGATTGCCTAATGTCGATTTTTAGGCGGAGTAAGACAGAGTTCTCGAGTCGGAAATGACCCACTAGGATATACCCTAGATTTTGAGCTATTTTGGTGATATTATCCAAAACCCAAACCCCAAATACTTATTTATTTATCGATATCAAGTAAATGAAAGTTATACAATAATAAAAAAAAATGAGAAAATCTATAAAATATAAATATTACCAAGCTTTAAGTATTACAGAGGCTAGAGGCTTGATATTTGAATATATATGTTTATATATTGTAAAGTTTTCTTAATTTTTTCATTATTGTATAGCATTTTCTCAACTTGTCCTCTCATTTAATACACACACTATAGAATCGGCTTGTTACAAACCCTCTCACAAAACCAAAATACCCTGCTTAGGCATTTCCAATTGATACGCGTTATAAAAAGCCGCACACAAAAGAGCAATAGAGCAAAAGCGCCCGCGTTCACATTGTCATCGACACCCTGTACGCTAATCGAGCGAAATCAGCTTTTACGCACGTTTTGTTTAAGCCCCCCGCTCTGCCCCCTCAGTCGACAGACTGTTTGTCACGCTCAATTAGCGCAACGTTTTGTTGTGCGCCATTCACAAAAGCTCGCCGCGTGCTTTGCGCGCCAAAATGGCAAAATAGCCGAAAGCATAGTTGAAAAGCTTTGCGTCGGTCTAAAAAGCTTTTTGGCCGCAAGCTTTTTGTGTGTTTAGCCGAACGCACACAGTTGGGCCACACAGCCGGCAAAATGCGGCGCGGCGCGGCGCGCATATGAAAAATTGTTTGCGGCTAGAAAATGGTGTTTTCAGTCTTTTGGAAAACTTGCCGTCGAGCGGTTGACTGGATCAGCTGCAGGCTACCAAACCAAGTTGAGCAACGGTTTCTGGAGTGACGCGCGCGCGCGTCGATAGCCACCATTGTTAACGGTACATCATGCAGCGCTTTGATTGACAAGTGCAGCAGACGCGCGGTCGGTCAGTGGCAGCGACAGCGGCAGCGGCAGCGGCAGCTGACAGCTGCATTGCCGCGCTTTTTTGGGCACACTTATCTTTTGTCTTGGAATGCGCGTGTGTGTGTGTGTGTGTGTGTGCGTGTCTGTGCGTGTCCGTTTGTCTGATTGTTGTAGCTCGCGCTGCACTTTGTGGCTGCCATTAATGTCAACGCCGTTGTTGTTGCCCCTGTTGCTGCTGCTGCTGCTGCTGCTGCTGCTGCTGCTGCAATTGTTGTTGTCGTCGTATTAATGTTTTTTAATTACATGCAAAGCGTACAACAAAAAACACTGCATATTCGTTAAGTGTTGCCGTGAAGTTTGACAACACAATTTAATGCACATGCCACTTGCATTTGGCCAAGACACACGTGAAAAAGTAACGCAATTTTATAAATAAAAATCAACAAATACATAAATAACAATTCATTTGATAACAATCAACGTGCGCTCACAAACTCACTGGCCCTTCCTCTCAGGTAAATCTTGCATTTGTTTTCAAATTTGTGCGTGTGTTTGCATTGGGCTGATAAGCGAGCTTGTAACTGATAAGCGTTGAAAGTGAAGAAACAGAAAGATATCAGACTAGCTGCAACTTAGATGCACTTGTATTTCAATTGCGATTAAATTAAGTTTACAACTCGGGCTAAAATTAAGTTAAAAATTCTCAAAAGCAACCTTTTAAACAGAGTCCTACTATTTCAGTTAAGTCAAATCTCCGATTTATTTTGGAATCAATTATTAAATTAAAATTAAGACATTTTATGTTTAACAGAAAGGACAACTTATGCTCAAGAGAGACTAAGTTAAGAATTCTAGTAAAAAAAAAAAAAACAAAAAATGTGTATTACAAAAGAAATATTTATCCAGCCTTAGACTAGTTCCTGTTCCTTTGCATATATGTATGTGTTATGTGTTGTTAAGCTAAATGTATTACTTTGTCCTTACGGGTGTTCGAACCTTGATCATTGTGTTGTGGTGGTCTTCAGATCTCAACACTCACCCCACTGCGCTATTCTAGGGATTTATTGTAGCCTGTCTCTAAAGAATACATTTTACAGCCGTGTAGTTATTTTTTAAATATATTTACGATGTGTCTTCACGGGAGCTCGACCCTAAGATCCTTAAACATTGGGTTCAGAGAATCTGGGCGCTTAACCCACTGCGGCAAACAAGCGATCGGTTATGGGTTGTCAAAGAATTCATTTAAGAGCAGCTTAGTCATTTGAAATGTAAATTAAAAGTTTTTAAAATTCGTCTTCTTTCTTGGACGGGTTTCGAACCCCCACCCTTAATTTCTTATCAGTGCACTTGCGACTGTTTGGGAAAACAACAAAAAATAAACAGAAAATGTTTAAATTGTGGCCTGCTCTTATGAATGTGGCAACGTAAAGGGTTTAGGCCCGAAAATGTTTTTGCCATTTCTCGAGAAATAACTGTTCAAGCGCACCTCTATCGGAGGCTTTTGCTGTCGTCACATTCATTGATACACAACTCATTAAACTCACGGCTCGTCGGCATTTGCATATTATATTCGTGTTTTAATCGCATTTGGCCAAACGCCGCGCTGCCCCGCTCTCAAACGCGTTTTTGTTATTATTTTGTTTTAGACTAAAGTGTTTAAGCATCATTATTAATGCATAATGTTGTCTCTGTTAATAATATTGATTTCAAGACATAAACATAAACATTGACAAATTAATGCCAATGCGAATCCGAGTGCGATTCCCGCTCAGTCATCATCCTCTCCACTCGCAAACCTGAAGTAGTTGCTGCTGTTGTTATTAATGTTATTGTTGTTGTTGCCTTTGTTGCACTTGAAAACTGTGGCAGCCTGTTTTTCAATATCTGCCTCTCCTCGGCCACCTTATCAGACCTTGCGACGCACTCGAGTCGCCGTCGAGTTGTCCCATTTTATTAATACCCTTCACAGAGCTTACTAAAAAAAATATATATCTTAGACGATATATATTCCTGATCAGTGGAATGAACTGCTCTGTGGTAGTTCCGTAGTGCTCACTTCTTTCCGGCTGGGGAATTCATTTGTGGCCAAACCTTTCCGACTGCCAATTGGCAGATGTTGCTCTGTGGAAGCCTTGGCATTGGCTTGGTTGGCAGTCGCAAAACACTTGACTAATTATTAATAGGCACGTGTATTTATAGACGTGCAAATATATTTGTTTAAGAGCAGATCGTCATCGTTATCCACATCAACTCATTAAATATCCATGCTTAAATGTAACATCTGTTAACGCTTTTGCAGCCTTTTGTTTACAACTCGCATATTTCATTGTTTATAAGTGCTGTTTTTTTTTGTATGTATACCCTGGAAATGGTAAAAAGCGGCATATTGCTCGCGTACACATGTTTGTAACAGGCAGAAGAACGCAGCTCCGACCTGTTCGTCTGTGTGAACCCTTGGAACTCGGAGACCATAAAGACTAGAATTTTTACGATATCTCCTTCCGTTCTCATAATATTTATAATATTCGATTTTGATATATGGTTTTTAAGCATAGCTCGAGGATTATAAGAGCTAGATGCACAAAACTTGGTATATAGGTAACGAATACCATATACTGACTGAAAATAGTTTCTTTTTTTTAGATACTTACCCCCATTTCCTAAGCAGTTGAAAATATGTCATTTTTAGAGGTAGAACCTTGAGCTTTGGTATATACACATTTTTTTATGCCACTTTAAAGCCCTGAAAGTTGCATTAAGAATGGACTATTAGTTCCCAAGTTAATCAAGACTATATTTACTGTACATAGGAAAGAAGACAGTCTTAGAGCGCAGCTTGCAGGAATTGTGCAGGAATAAAATAGAACCAGATTGTTTCTAGTCACTGCTTGGCACTATAATAGGGTATCAGGCTAGTCGACACTTTCACTTGTTTTTTTTTTCTATTAGTTCTGACCAGGCCAAAACAGTTTTGCGACGTCACTCGTTTATGAAACGGAGAAGAGGTAAGAGGCAAGGGGTCTGCCATATGAAATATGAAAATTTATTGCGTATACGCCGCGCTGGCCGGCGCTTTCGTGCTGTTTGTTGTTCTTTTTG
Organism: Drosophila novamexicana; assembly: GCF_003285875.2. NCBI lineage: Eukaryota > Metazoa > Arthropoda > Insecta > Diptera > Drosophilidae > Drosophila > Drosophila novamexicana. Next base: position 217,956 of record NW_020824827.1, on the reverse strand, counting down.
GGCATTTGGGCCTCAGTTGATTGAGCTCTATAAAGAGATACATATACATATATATATATATGCATATAGACGTAGTCCCAGTTTCAAATCAAAATGTCTTTATTTATAAAAATGCTGATTTATGCGTAGCTCTTTCATGTTGCGAATTTATTTGTGTGTTGTGCGTGTGTGTGTTTTTTTTCGCTTTTTGGCAACGTCTCATTTTTTATGCCCAGCGATTTGCCTAATTACGCTGGAAAAGCCAAAGAAACTGGCAAAGCGGGATGCGAGGGGGTAGAGAGTCGGGAATCTTTTAGTCAGCTGTCCATTTGATTTGCCAGACATGTGTGAGACCTTTCGAATATGTGCGTGAATTGTTGGCTTTTGTTTTTGGGGCCGATCGCTGGCACGCCGCTTGAATAGGAAATTTGATTGTTATTGTTCCACTTGTTGTTGTTGTTGTTGTTGTTCTTGCCTCATCTGAGTCACGAATACCAAAATTCAAAACAATAAGTCACAACATTTTCTGCGTGCATTTCTCTTCAACAGAAATTCAACTCGAACTGTCACCAGGGGCTATGCAAATAAAAGGCGCGTCGTGGGCTTTTATTGTGGCATGAGTTGGCCCATTGGGCGGGGGCCCGATTATATAGGTCCATCAATATGTAGGTCCAGTGCATACACAATGTTTGCTTAACCCAAAATAATACCAAAATACTATTCCGCGCATTAAACTTTTTATACCCTTGCCGAGGGTATTTTGCATTTTTCATGAATTGTGTAACGCATTAAAGGAAACAGCTGCGAGAACATCTAAAAGTTGTTGTTTTTCAAAATATCCTTTGAAAACCCTGCGATTTCTATATTGTTTTATAGGTTATGTAAAGTTATTGAATTTAACGTTAAAATTTGAATTTTCAATTTGCTGACAAGATCAGTGTGACCAAAAAAAAAAAAGTGATAGCTAAATACTAGAGCGATAGTTAGTTATATCGATACGATTGGGCATAGAAGACAAAACTAGAAGGTCACACAGAGTAACCAAGGAAGAGAAAGGTCGTGTAAGGAAAGATGCGTTGGCTTGTGTGACCATATATAATAGCGATGGTCATTTATGTCGATAAATATATCGATAAGAGACGGTCACATAGTGAAACGAACGAAACGAAAGATCGAGAAAAGGGAAATATGTTGCGGAACTAGAAAACAAGGAAATTAAAACCATTTAATATGCTCCGCAAGCGTATTTAATGTTCGGTCTGACGGTTTTCTACTGCTCTTGTTTTTCTACAATATTATATTTATTTACCTTTGCATTTAGTTGAACTTTTTTGCGATGTGCCAAATATTTTTATGGCTCACATTTCGATAGAACTTTTCGCGCTGGGCGTTCTTTATAGCCTCGGCTATGGCTAAACAAATAAACAATAACAACAACAAATGATCGACTTTCCGTTTTATGAGTGTGCCCGCCGATGACGAGTCGAAAGTACATGGAGAACTTTTGAATTTTCCTAGCCAACGCGTGCCCAATTTACTGTCAGCGCAATTATTGATCTTTAATGGGGCAGCGTGGGAGATGGTGCAGACGGAGTAGAGGGGGGAGGGACTTGGTGTTAATTGTTGAGCGCAATGTGTTCGACTTATTTTCGGGTATCGTTTCTCTAATTCGATTAAACGCAATCCGCAGGCAATAACAAATTATTATATAATCAACTTTGTTAGCTGCTGCCACTTGGCATTTTGTTTACACTCGAATCGGCCCGAGACGCCGCCCGAAGGAGTCAGCCGGGCGGCCAGGCCTCAGTCTGAGTAATTCATTAGACGTATATTGTGCTACAACAAGAGGGGGGGGGGGGGGGGGGGGGGGGCTGAGGCATTTGCATAATTATGCAATCACTTTTGGCATACTTACACATTAGGCGCAGACGGCTGATAAACAAGCCCAAGCACCAAACCCACACCCAACCCAAGCCCACACGACCTCACACTGGGGAGGGGGAGGGGAAGGGGTGCTGTTCTGGGCATAGACAAAGGCGCAGACACGGACTAGACCCAATTTGATTAGCACGCGCATACCAAATGAAGGCCAAGTCGCAGGGTGGTCTTCCAGCACCGCCTTCCCGTCCTCCCCCCTTACCGCTCCGCCTTTTGCCCTCTGCACACACCTAATGTACACACGTACGTCCCGTCCAAGCTAGAGATGGGCGCGTGCCGGATTGCGCTATCACCAACACAACAGGCCCCATGTATTCCCTTTTTAAATCTATACTTTGCACAGTTTCCATATAAGAGTCCACAGTCTGTGAGTAGACTACTGAAGACCTTCTCCAAATGTCGATCCTAAATATTGCTAACCTCCGAAAGTTGCAACCGTTAATGTTCGCCAAGTCAATTCTCGATTGTTCAGTATTGAATATAGTTTTAAATTGAAATATTTGTTTAATAATTTTATTATTGTAGATTGAATTTTTCCCATATATTGAAATTTGATTTTAAAACACGTTTCTTCCTTTCTCCTTAACTTTCTTTCTCACAACCAATTTATTTAGTTTTCCTTTTATTATTATTATTTTGACGAGGGTATTGATATTAGTTTTAGTTGTTTTCCTTTAACACGAACACGCCAGCACACACTACACGCTCCCATCTTTAGTCCGCATCAATAAGTGAGGTTTTTTATATTAAAGCACGAACTGCGCTCATCTCTAATCCGAATTGAACCTCCTGGCTTCATACTTATTAGTTTGTTTTCCTTTAACACGAACTCTACACGCTCCCATCTCTAGTCCGTATTAATAAGTGCTCTATATGAAGTGAGGTTTTTCTTATATTAAAGCACGAAACTGCGCTCATCTCTAATCCGTCTTTCTTTAACACGAACTCGACACGCTCCCATCTCTAAGTCCGCCCACAACTTCGCCGCCTCATGATGCCAGGTTCGGTGTGCGACGTGGCGGATACTTAATCATCGCCGTGCTCCACGTTTGGGGCCGTGTGTGAAGGTATTTTTCGCTTTGCCACTTGTGCTCTGATGCTGCTGCTGCTGCTGCTTCTTCTTCAGCTATTTGTTGCTGCTTTTGTTGGCCTTTTGGCTCTTAATTAGAAGTCAAATGTTTGCTGCCGAGGCAAGGCCGTTGCGACTGTTTTTTAGTGCGCACTGCGGCATATGTGTGGGTGGGAGTGGGAGGATGGGATGTGTGTGTGTGTGTGTGTGTGTGTGTGTGTGTGTGTGTGTGTGTGTGGGTGGCTTTTATGTGAGGTCTTATTGGCCATTTGAATGCAGCTAGTTGAGTGCCAACAAATGAGTTATTAAGTTTGTGACGGGACTCACAATTCGCAGCTGGCAGCGAGTCGAGTCCTTGACGAAGGATATGAGCTATGACTGCGATTTATTAAGCGAAATCCGCTTGATAAGAGCGTGGCATTTGTCAGGCCAACTGTTGCCAAAGACTTCATTAAAACTCAGCCCCGCTATAAATAGACCCAATCACTAACTATCTAAACAATTAGTTGAACATTTGGCTTTAATTCATGCTATTGTAGCTGAATCCACAGTCATGTACTATATATCTTTGAATAGGAAATATATAATTGCCTATTTATAGCTTAGTTCTCCGTGTTTATTTAGGCCTTCTGTTTTTGGCTCTCACTCTCACGCTTGACCATCAAAAATCAATCAGAAACATATTAGGCTCTGGCACAACAAAAAAACAAGTATGAGGTTCTAGTCGGGAGCGCCCGACTAGGAAATACACTGAACCCTCTTCTTCCAACATCGAATGCATATATATATATATTCTATTTTAGAAGCTATATGTCTAGTTTGGTGACTCTAGCTTTAAAAAAACAGGATATCGATATCGATTTTTATCGATTGCTTGGAAACGGAGTAAGTTATCGATTATCGGAAACAAACTCGATCTGCGCAGGCACAAGGAGCACCTACATCTAAAATTTCAAGTGTCTAGGTTCTGAGATCCTTGCGTTCATACATACGGACTGACAGACGGGCATGGCTAGATCGACTCGGCTATTGGTGCTGATCAAGAAGCTTATATATATATACTTTATGGGGTCGGAGATGCTTTCTTCTGCCTGTAAATACATTTGGATTTTGCACAAATACAATATACCCTTATACCCATTTTTAATGGGTTCAGGGTATAAAAACAAACACTAAATTATTAAACAATTCCGTGCACAGGACATCAAACGATGGAAATTTCCGATCATTGACAAATTAAATATTTGGGTTGGAAATTTGAGGCTAGACAAGTTTGGTGTAAAAATATCCAATTAGAACTAGCCAGAAATAAAATGAAACATGATTTTGTTAATATTTTCTGCTTTTAATTGGAGATTTTCTAGGCCAAATAAAAGTGGACTAGAGCATTGTTAAAACTAATATTAATTGATTTTATTTATTTTGTTATTATTATTGGCTTAGAAAATAAATTGTCTTTGGCACAAAGAATGCACAAACTAGGCTGGGGACTTGAACCTGTGTGCTTTCTTTTACGGTTTCTTAGAAGACGATTATACGATAAATGGACTTTATATATTATATTACTATTATAAGTTTAGAAAATAAACTGTGTAATAGAGTCGCAGGCAATGTTTCCTACACATAAAAGACTTGGGACTCGAACCCGTGTCCTACCCTAAACAGTTTCTTAGTAGACGAGTAAACGATAAATTGACTTTATTGACTTTATATATTATTTTATTATTATAAGTTTAGATAATAAACTGTGTAATAGAGTCTCAAACAATGCTTCTTGTGGACTTGAACCCGTGTCCTTCCCTCTTTACAGTTTTTTAGAAGCGGAGTACACGATAAATATATTTAATTGTTATTAAAAGCTAATATAAAGTTAAATTAAGTTAGATAAACTAAAACTAAACAGTTCCATGCTTCCTTCATACCTTAGACTATGGGTTCGAACCCGTATTCCCATACAGTCTATATAATAGACTGTGGACTTGAACCATTGTCTTCCCTTTACAATTTCTCAGACACGCTAAATCAACTAAAAATGGCTTTAAAGCGATTTTAATTGGTTTTATATATTATATAAATATTATTGGTTTTCATAATAAACTGTCTAATACTTTCTCCAAATCCCAGACTCGGGCTTCTAGCCCATCTTTTCCCTTTTCCTCTTCCTCTTCCCAAAAGACAAGTGCTTGTTATAATATATATATTAGAAAAGTTTCCTTGGAATATTTCCGCTGAATATCGATCCCTTTTGGGGTAAACCGTGTCTCATATGTTTGGGGAGACTTAATACCCACACACGATTGAAACGGACCCTTTTTGTTCTTTGGTGTAAAAGCGAGCGCAAACAAATCCATAAGCAAATATCTAAAAGTAAACACTCAAACAGTTTTTTCACGCTATGCTTATAAAATTTATGCATGCTTATTTGTGCGTTCCACTTGGATTTTAATCCCCAGTTCCCACAGCTCGGCTCGGCCCGGCCCGGCCTGGGCTTAACTTTGAGCAATCGCTGACAAATGAGCCACAAGCTAAGTAACAACTTTCTTCGTCATTACGTTCAAATTGTTTCTGGGCGCATTCAAATTGTGAGAAACACGTAAGCGTATACAAGCTGGGCTTGCCCGACTAGAAGATATTCTCGAATTTACTGCTGCCAGATGTACTTTTAGCAGGCACTGTGCTTCATCTGCCCTCGGCTTCGCTCTACGAAAAATTTATTCTCAAATAACTTTTGGATATTTTTGCTCTATTTTAGGGATAATTTTAGGGCTTTAAATATGGCTTTTAATTGTGTTTATTCTACATATTTCTATATAAAACTCTGCCATGATAATGATTCTTTATCTATGTTTCCTATAAAAGAGCCTCTAGTCTATGTTTCTACCAGCTGAAAACCGATATTTATCGATTTGAGGAAAGTCCAAATACTTATTTATACTTTTAAATAAATATTTGTATGTATCAAACTGCTAAGGAGCATTTTTTTCTATGTTTCCCATCAAATAGAGCCTCTTGACTGTCATTCTGTTATAGGATATGCTCAAAAAACTGCAGCGGAAAACCGATATTTATCGATTTAAGAAAAGTGCGAAATCATTTAAATAAATACTCGTCCTTGGCTTGCCTAAAACCAAAGGCTCTTATTCCAAGGAGAATTATTCTTTAGATATGTATTCCTTTAAAAAAAAGCCTCTCGAGTGTCCTCTTATTAACGGACATGCTCCGATACCCGCAGCTGAAAACCGATAGTAATCGATTTGAGGAAAATGTACAAAAAACGTATTTATACTTTTAAGCAAATATTCGAACCTGCTTTATTGGCTACGAGGTGCTAATATACCCCATCTTTGGAATACTTTTAAGGGATGTCTTAAAATAAAAAATGTGCAGCTTACGCAATACTTTTGAGCCGCGTCTCAGGCACTTGGACGCCGGTTTCCGGCTGTCGCACCAGGCACGTTTCCTTAAGGGGTTTTCATTCGAAGGTCGTCAACGGATGCCACAATTTGAGCTGTAGTTATTTTCGCTCCCGAGCCTGGCCAAAAATTCCAAGTATTTGCAATTCTAATTGCAAACAGATGCCCGTTTAATTTATAAAGCATGCGCCCAGCCGCCCTCGCACCCGCACCCGCACCACGCCCTCGCCCTCGCCCCCGTCCGTACGGCAGTTCCGTCAGCTCGTAATCATTTTTTTTGGCTTAACGCGTTATTCTGGTTTTTATTTTTGCATTGCAACAACAACAGAAAAAACGGGAAGAATACAGCAAAATAATAATATATAATATTATTCTTATAGGCAGCCAAGCCGAAGCCTGCATACCCTTTCCCTATGTTATTATATTAGGAATTTAATAAACATTATTAAATAGATAAATTTAGATATTGAAAGAGGGAATATGAAAAGCGCCAGCTCATCTTAGATGTAGTTTCTATTTTTTATTATTATTAAGAGATTTCGATAGATTGATAGACTGTGCTTGATTAATATATTAGCCTGAGGGTTCGAACCCGCGTCCTGTATATGCTCAAGCTGTGAATGACCTTTGGTTGGGAACTTGTTAAAAAGTTATAGAATGCATTTTAGATTTTGTTGATGATTTCTATAAATTGATAGACTGTGCTTGATTTATGCACTAGCCTGGGGATTCGAACCCGCGTCCTGCTAAATACGTAGCTGCTCATGACCTCTTGTTGGGAACTTGTTAAATATTGAAGTGAATGTCAAAGGCGTGAGTGTCGACTGAACTGGACACGATTTGCTCGGCTTTATCGAGAACGACAATGAAATTGGGATTGAGGTTTAAATATAGCGCGAACAGGCAGTCGGGATTAGTGAGCGCATCTTAAGGTTTTATGATGCTCAAGAATTTGATTTTTATTTATTTTTGTTGTCAAATATATGGTGTTGGCCACAAAGTGTTTAATTTACTGATAAATATTTTTATGCCACAATAAATAATCCAGCAACGTTTTCATGAGGTACTTGGCCAGCGCGTGCCCGCCAAAAGACCATAAAAAATGGTGGCCAAAACCAAATTCGCGTTCACGTTCTCATTTGCACTTGTGTCCTGCGGACAATTACAACATTCGCTTTTAATACTCTGCTTGCAGAGTGCAAAAGTCTATATTGGTTTTATGCGAAACATAAAAAATGCATATATATCAAGTCTGAAAGCTGGGTTCAAACCCTAAGCTCATCTTGTTTAACTACAAAATCTAGAACTTTTCATTTGAAAATATATATATTATAAATACAAATATAAGTCTACATATATAAGAGTTTATCATTTCTTGTCCATGTATCGAAACATTGCCCGAATATCAATCAAAGTTTTCCTTATAAATTATCGATGATGGGTTTGAACCGGTAAGGTTCATGCTCATATACGCGCCGAGATCGATCTAATTCCCAACTATCCAACAAAATTGATTTTGACACTTGATTTCTTAAGCTTATCTCGAGAATTATGAAAGCTGGAGATGTCAAATTTGATATATAGTTTCTCGAATAGTAGAACTTCTTAGGTATAACTTCCTAGTATAACTTCTTAATATAACTTCTAAGTATAACTTCTTAGCATAACTTCTTTTATTCCCTCTTAAATTAAAAAGGAAATTATGTTTAAAGTTAGTGCCCTGCCCTGTGCAGATGCCTTTCGTTAAGATCGGACTTCAAAGGCCGATGCACGTGAAATCTAGAATCTGTATAAACTATCAACTATTAACTCTAGCATCATCTCCTTTTGTTGGCCTCTGAGCGGGTATTATGCAGTCGTTTACACCCGACTACCACATTCTTGCTTTGCATATACCACAGGCTAAAGCCTTGGGCAGGGGCAGGGTGGAGGCGGGGTGCTTGGTCTCCCGACTGCTGTCGTTGGTTCAGTGAACTCGTAAAATGCTGCTTCTCTTTTTTTTTTTTGGCAATGCCCAAAAGTGAAAGTGGCCAACTATGCAGTCGGGCAGCACATTAAATTGCAGCCACAATAAAAGGCAACAATTACGAGCCAACAACTTGTCTTAGTATGTGTGTGTGTGTGCGTGTGTGTGGACAGTAGCTCAATTAAACGCGCAGCTTTCAATCTCAAACTGGACTCAAATTCACACTCTGTCAATTGAGAGTCAAGTGGGGCAAAGTAAGTGCCACAAGTGCCACGCCTCAACTGAAGCCACTTTTCTATAGTTGTTTTTATACCCTGCACCCATTAAAAATGGCTTAAAAGGGGTATAATGTGCTTGTGCAAATGTATGTAACATGTCGATCTAACCATGTCCGTCTGTCCGAACGTCCGTCCGTATGAACACCTCGATCTCAGGACTTATAAGAGCTTGAGACGTCAACGCAGCACGAGTTTGTTTCCAATAACCGATAACTTGAGCCCCTTCCAAGTAATCGATAAAAATCGATATCGAAAAGCTAGTTTTTTCAGCAAATCTCGCAAGTTATAAGAGCTAAAGTCAGTAAACTTCACATGTAGCTTCTAGATTAATATATATACCTATATCAAGTACCTTTCAGAGGTGCAGGGTATGCCCTAGTCGGTCGCTTTCGTCTAGAGCCTCTTACGTGTTGTTGTGTAAATTGTCGGCAGCAGCTACTGACGTCAGCAACACGCTCTTGACCACGCCCCCTGAGCGCTTTATGGGTGTGCACTTGTCGTCCTTTGTGGTGACAAATTAAATGAAATGCCACAGCAAGTGCAGCTGTCCCCCCTCCCCCTTTTACTTGCCCACCCTCGAATGCCACAGTTTGTTAACTGCATTTGCGGTTGGGCTCTTGTTCTCGTTCTTGTTGTTGTTGTTGCGCAGCCTCAAGTTAACGGGGCACTGCTCAATAATCCGAACGGAAGTGCGGCCAGCGCCATTTTTCAATTTGTACGCGCCGGAAATGCCAAAGCAGTCGCCGGGCAACAGCTAATGCCAAAGTCGTGAGCTGCAGTCGCTGTCTGCGTCGCAGAGAACCCTCACAGAAATTGAATTGTAACAAGTGCGAGTGCGCTGGACATGTGTGCCCGACTAGCAGATACCCTGTAGACACATAAAGCATAAAAAGTGGCCACAATTCTCCATCATTTTTGAGCAACTTTATTTTTTGATATTCTGTGAAGGTTTAGTTATCAAGAGTGCAGGTTCAATAGAAAGTTGGTAGGTCGCCAGTTCAAATCCAGAAGCAATTTTCAAGTTTCAGAATAGTAAAGATTAGAAATAAAATTAGAGCAAATGTATTTATTGAAGAAAATAAAATGTAAGCTCAGCAAAAGCTGAGCCAAAAAGTTTGTCAGTGCCAATTTACCCCACTATTTTAGCTCATTTTCAATATGTACAGGGTATAAATATGGTTGGCAGTTAAAGGGCAGCTTATTGCATTTCCCACATGGCAGCGGGATCGAGCGTCGATTGCGACCTGCCTGAGTTTTGCGTGAAATTTGATAACTTTGAAGGTCAGCCGAATGTGAAAGCCACATTAGCTATGCACATAGTTATATATTCCCATATAGTATATATTCCCATATGTACACATATATCGAAGCAATTAAAGTGTCTTTAGCGAGGTTGACTTTTTTCTCCCACTTTTTCTCTTTTTTTCTGTTGCTGTTTTCAATTTCCACGCAATCGTAAAACAATAGCGAATGCTATCTATGCTATATGCTCGTCTATCTCTCTCTGCGGTGTGTGTGTGTGTGTGTGTGTGTGTGTGTGTGTTGGTGTATGAATTCTCATGGCAAACAAATAAAAAAACGGCGACAGCAGCTGCCGAGTTTCCCGGCCCGCAGCGATGGTCGCATCTTTCAACAACGCCGACCGCCCCCACTTTCGACCGACCCCCTCCTCCCCCCTTTCGCCCACCCCCTGGCGCGATAAAATGCCTGCCCGCGGGTGTGAAGTGGGGCCAATGCCTTATCAATGCCAAGCCACGTTAAATACTTAGAATGCGACATGGCCACAAGCGAAAGGATGCCATTTCAGGCAGCTTCTCGAGCGGCAACGCGGCGTATGCGCAACTTTAACTTGAACTTTCGCGTTAAAAAGCGAGAAAAAGGCGAAAAGAATAAAAAACGAATTGTCGCCGGCTGATAAAAAAGGCAGCTGAGAGAGAAAGACCAGGCGCACATTAGCCAAAACGACCCTCTCATCCTCTACAAACATATGAAGATCTATGCGCATATCTGGGCAATTGTGTGAATAGGTACACGAGGTGGAGTCAAAGGGTAAAGGACATGTCGACTGATTGGTGGGCTTAAAGGAAAACGCGACGAGAAAAAATGGATACATTACAGTTGTGAAGGGATTATATATAAGTATAGTATATATACTAGTTATACTATATTCTATATATACTATATAGTCTCTATATACTATATTATTGATCAGCATCATGTCTATCTCTACGACTTTTCGCTATTTGAATGAGAAGTGCCAAAATTGATTCTCGTGTTTCATATTCAGATGAAGTTTATTACAAATTATGGGATATTCTCACGTTTGCAACAAATCGATAAATATCGAAAAATGTGATATACTGGGATATACTAATCTAAGCATTAGCTGCAAAGGGAAGCCATCTTCCTTTGCAGAAAGTATACAATACTTTATTCTATATATACGATATTGTCTCTATATATGATATTCTTGATTATCAGCTTCTTACCATGTCCCGCTGTCTCTCTCTACGCCTTTCCCCTATATGAATGAGAGCTACCGTTATTGTTCTTGTTCTCGTACATCCTATTCAGACGAAGCTTTGTACAAATTATGGGATATTCTCACATCTCCAGCTAATCGATAAATATCGACCTAAAATCCGGTTTCTTTTCAAAGCGTATTATATAGATAATAAGCTCATTTCGTGCTGAAAACTGCTCTCTTATTGAATACACAGATCAACAAGTAGATATCTTCAAGGATATTTTGTATATACTCAGGATTTCCGAAAATCGACTTTAAGCCCTGCTTCTTTTGATCATATATTGGGCACATAAGCTATTCTCGAGCTAAAGACTACAAATCAAATTAATAAATACATAGATCAAAAAATATTTATCTTCAAGATAAACTGATAGATCTAGGCGTTTTGGCAAAAGGCCATTAATCACTTCTCTCGTTTTTATTCCTGTTGGTTTTCGGGCACACCTCGTTTGCCATACAATGGCATTGTTTGAGAGTTGAACAAACAGCCAAACAGTCGCAGTAAATGTAACTTTAACGGGCAAACAGAAGACGGCTGAGACGGGTTTGAGGTGGACGGGGCAGAGGAACTCCGGGCTGGACAGAGAACTCGCATAAATAAACGCAAGTGACAGCAGGAGACGCAGCTGCGAGCAAATATCCTTGAGATGCAGCGCATAACATCTAGCTTCAAAGGATGCGGGGTTCAGCTGGAATCCGAGTTATGAAAATGTAATTGCAAATAGCAGAACGTGTAAAATTCGAAAATTGAATTTATCAGAAATATTTGCTCAGACTATTGAGTTATTTGAAATTTTATATTAAAACGAACACTCAATCAATGGACAATAAATCAAGGGCGGAAAAACCCGGGTAACAGGCACCACAACAAACAACGAAAATAGTTTCAACTAATTGCCATTCATCGGGCAATTACCAGGAATTGGCCGTGGGATATGTCAATTTGTGGTTATTATACCCTGAGCCCAATGAAAATTGTTAAAGAGGGTATATAAGTTGTGTGGAAGTGTATGCGACAGGCGGGGAAAAGTATTTGCAATTCTGTAAAGAAGATATACTCTTGATCTGAACGACGAACCAAGTCTATCAAATAGAAAGCTAGAGGCTTCAAAATGTGATATATTTATTCTTATATATATTCTCATACATATATATATATATATATACATATATATATATATATATATATATATATTCTATATAGATTTCATGCATAATAGCCAGATTCCCCTATGCTCACCATTTCTTACATTTACAAACTTTACATTCTGCGATTCCATTGGCAAGTGTCCGTTGTCGGCAACATGTGAATGGCAAAATCGCTAGAAAATCATCGCAAAAGTACACGAATTATTCGGGGCGAATACCAACATTTGTAGAAAATGTTAAGAATGTGGTCACATTTTTGACATTAGCAAAAAATGAAAGAAATGTTGACTGTGAAATTAGCCTATAACTCGAAAACTTTGACCATTAAAAACATAAAACTTGGAATTCTGTTCAAGAATATATTCCCTACAGTGTGCTACAAAGGGAAGAAAAAAAGAAAGCTCGTACAGCTCGCTGTTGGGTTCAGAGTATCTGCTAGCCGGGTAAACCCGACTAGAGCACACTTACTTGTAAAAGCAATTTTCTATGCCATCAGCCAGGAGCCACAAGAGGCACCACCGTAACCACTCGGTGGCTACAATTGAAAAACAAGCTTTTGGTTTTACGGCGCTTTGTCCTTTTCCTTTTCCTGTTGTTGTTGTTGTTGTTGGTTCCACACGAGCGCTGTCCTGGCATGCGAACTAGTTAGATTAATTTAGCCCGAGTCACAAATACAATTACGAAGTCATTTCAATTTATTTAGCGTATGGCACCCCAAGCAACAACAACAACCACAACCACAAAAAATAAAATAAAATAAAGCCTCAACGTCGAGGGTGCCAGAATCGAATAGGAATAAGGGAATTAACCAAGAGCCGGAGCTGGAGCTGGCGATGGAGCAGGAGCAAGAGCAGCTCGAGCTGGAAATGGTGTGGGCATCGACTCATTAAAGGCGAAGCTTTAATAAGCACTTAAGATCTGACTGTAATTTAGAATTATTACATTTCTTTTTATTGTCTTTATTTAACTTTTTGCATTTTATACCCTTCCAGAGGGTATTAGACTTTTGTCACGATATATACATTTGTTGAGCATTCCAGTTTGAAAGATATTTTGATAAAATATCCAACAGTTAAGGCCTGGCTTAAGCTCTACTAAACTGTATTTTGTATGGATCATATATATGTAAGCATTATATATGTGTGTATGTATGTGCGTGAGTATGTGTGTGTTAGTGTATGCATGAATGTATGTATCCATATCCAAACGCAGCCTCAGCTTATTTTACGCGATTGTGCAAATTTAAATAAAACCAATTTTCTACCAAGTGCTCTTCTCCTCGATTCTCAAGAATTCATGTAGGCTCGGCAGTTTTTCATGCTAGGCTAGTAGTGTAATGGTTTTTTTTTTTTGGTTTTTGTTTTTTGTTTATATGTTATGTTTATATGTATGTACGTACGAGTGCATATGTATGTATGTATGTAAGTATGTATGTATGTATGTATGCATACATGTATATATGTATACATGTATGCATGTATGTATGTATGCATGTATGTATGTTTGTTTGTATGTATGTATGTATGTAAGTATGTATGTGAGTATGCATACATGTATGCATGTATGTATGTATGTATGAATACATGTACGTATGTATGCATGTATGCATGTATATATGCATGTATGTAAGTATGCATACATGTATCCATGTGCATATGTATATAAGTATGTACGCATGTATGTACATATATATGTGTGTGCAATTGCATAGGTATTCGGACATGTATTCCTACATGTACGCATGCATGCATGTTTGCATATACACAAAACAAACATGCGCACATGTATGTACAAACAGGCATACATGTACATACGCATGCATGCATGTTTGCATATACACAAAAGAAACATGCGTACATGTATGTACAAACAGGCATACATGGACATACGCATGCATGCATGTTTGCATATAAGCAAAATTAAAACTTCGCCCAAAAATCGTTGAATCGCATCTCTACCGAGCAAGCTTTAATATAAACCATATCATACTGATAATGCGAGAGCAATCGATTAAAAGTGAATGTCTTATCTGTTATTTATCTACGAGGGTATTTAATCTACGGCAATTCAATAATTTCCCTTCTTTCTATCTTCCTTTTTTTAGACAGTTCTGCGATTTGTCAAAGTAGCTGGCAAGCCCACTAACTGGAACCATTATTGAGCGATAAATTGATTAGATATGCGTATGTGTCTAGTAAATATATATCGTAATGTGCAATGTGTGCGTGTGTGTGTGGGTGTGTGTGACAACTTTCTTTCCTCAGTTGGTTGTGGCTGCTGCTGATGCTTATTGCCGCCTCAAATTGCCATTTCAATGTTAATTTTATTAGGGTGTCAGCCATAAATTGCCTTCAATCTTAAATACCATAAAAAGCGTTACACTCACACACATGCACACACGCACACATGCACGACATATTCGCATTTTAGCATATACTATATATATATAGTATATATATTTATATCCACAAGAAGTCCAAAGCGCTCAATTTCCATTATCATCAGCTTTGAACCTTATTCAAATCTCAGCTAAATTATACCAAATACTTGCCATATAAACATGCCAAAGTGTGCTTTAGTGTGAGTGTGTGTGTGTGTGTGTGTGTGTGTGCGTGTGTGTGACCCCACCCCCTTCTAGCCTGTTTTAGGCAGGCCACAAGTTATCCATCACACTCGACATCAACACGCTCCGCCTTGTAAGCAGTTGGGATTTGGTCGTAACCATAAACCGTTCGAGATTTACATGCGTGCCCTCCCGACCTCATGTTCATGTGGTCGCAGTTGTTGCCACCCGGAATGGGCGCGTGTCCGGAACTAAAGCAACTAAAACCCGGAAACACGAAACGTTTGTTAATATTATCAACATTTATTTCAAATATTTCTCTCTTGTAGCCAGCCTTTATTCTAGTTTAGCTTAGCTTAAATTACAATATTATTATTATAACGAAATAAGTTATTAATAAAGCAAAAGAATTTAGACTAGTAGATAAAAGTCTTCGCCCTCTCTCCCACGAGGTAGCTCCGTGGCTGCTCTCCATGAAATTCAAACTGTAATCGAATCGGAGCAAAAGGCGAGAGTTTGTTTTGCAGCATTTATGATTTTCCATATTGATAGCCCAAACTCAACAGTTCCATCAATTTGAACAACCTTGTTGAACTTGTGAGCGCTTCATTTGTCTTTCTACTCGACAAAGTTTTTGTAAAAAAACAATTATGCTGAAAATGGAATGGCCAAATGGCCACTAGACACTGGTCCCTTGGCCAATTTGGCTTTATTGGCCTGCACTGACTCATTCTGGCCATTGTCAACATCGTTAAAGTCGCATTTTTAAGCCAAATGTGACACAAACTGCCTTGTTATGTCATTTGGGTACATTGAACCCAAACTCCGGACATCACATGACAGGACAACAAGCCCAAGACAAAGGACATAGCGACAGGAGCCGGGCCACAAATGGGAACAGGAGCAGCAGCAGCAGCTGAACATAACCAATATGGTGTGCACATAATGAATTTATCAAATTAATCAAAATGGCGCTGCAAAGAGCGGAAGTTCTTGTTACTGTCCGCCTCTCCATCCCTGTGTGTGTGTGTGTGTGTGTGTGTTTGTTTGCGTGTGTAATACAATTAAGCATCAGAGGGAATTGCGCAAAAATGGAGATTTAATAAAGCCATTTGGCTGATGGGGCAGCCTCAAGTGATAATCGCCAGTTAGCCAACACTAGAGATTGCGGTCAGGGTTGTCACCCAGTCGAATTACTAGAAATATAGTTCGATCTACGTTTTTGAGTAATTTTTTAAATGTTTCTTTTTGTTTGTGGTTTGGTTTCTGGATCAATTTATCATCTAAATCTGACAAAAAAAAAAATATATATATATATATATATATAGATCAAATATCCCAAAAAGACATAGATTGAAATTTCCTATTCCCATAACTCGGTCAAAACTTAACCAATTTTAATTTGGATTGGGTGCTTGTGAATGACTTAACCCTTTAACCAATTTGGCGTTTAAATCTGTCAACATTATTCTTGGTCAAAATTCATATAAACGTTGTACCCTCAAATATCCTTAATAGACATAGATCAAAATTTCCCTCCCCCCAAATAGTCCGCCAAAACTTAACCGCTTTTCATAAGGTTTTGATTTTTGTTTGTCTAGCAACATTATTCTTGTTCAAAATTCAAGTGAAAATAATACCCTTAAATATCCTATATAGAGAAAGGTCAAAATTTCCCATTCCTATAATTTGGTTAAATCTCATCCGATTATCATAGGGGTTGCCTCTTTGTTCATGCTTTGGCCGATGGATAAATTTGGCAGCTAAATCAAAAACATTATTCTGGGTCGAAATTCATGTAAAAATATCCCATACAGGTCAAAATTTCCCAACCTTTTAATAATATAATAATAATAATAATTAATATATAAATTTACCTAATACGATTAAAACCACAACAAAAACAAACTTAATTAAATATAGTTATGTACAATAAAAGCGGGGTATATACAGGAAATTTCCAAAAATTTCCAAAAGCTTTTGCAATAATTTCAAATCTTAATCGGAGAGAGCTGACAACCCTGCAGGTAATTAAAATCCCGCCGGCGACTGACATCGGGATTGCGGGAGTATGTTTATGTTAGCCTGACGACGGGGAATGGTTGTGTTAATCGCATTGGTCGGATGTTTTAATGTTATGTAAATGACAGGGCCTAATGAACGCTCCACTCATTATCGTTAGCCAGGGAGTCGCTGCTCGAGCGTGTCCGGCGAGCCGGAGGTGGCCGCTACTTAAATGCTAATCCCAGACACTTTTGCTGCTACACTTCAGATCCCAGGACATAATCCAATTGGCCTGCTGCTGGCGACAAGGACGACCACAAGGCCCACCCAACCCCGCTCCCCACCACACTGATTGATTTGTTTAATGTCGCCGCGGGGCAACAGGCCGGAGGCGGAGAGCTGGAACCGGAACGGGCGCTGTTAGCGACATCGTAAATAGTCAGGCCGGCCTACGGGCAACTCTTAATTTCATTAGGGCCCGGAGCAGGCCAAATCAAACAGCAGGACGACCCTCAACTTAGCCTCAACGACAATGTGCCAAATGTGGCGAATATAAAGGATTCCACGCAGGACGACGACATTGTTGAGCGGCTGCCTCGGCCTCGTCGCCGGCACCTCGCAAGCTGTGGCCAGGCGCGGGCAGCAGCCCCGGCTGACACCGAACAGCAACAGGCCGGGCCTACTGCTCCTGCTCCTCCTCCTGCTGCTGCTCCCAACAACAACAACAACCGCACCTCAAGATGCTGCTGCTGCAACAGGGTCGACGACGCAGCACGCTGAGCTATCCCGTGGCGCTGCTCGTGGCGACCATGGCGCATACAACACAACTAATAGTATTCCAGCCTACAACAACAACAACAACAACATCATCAGCAACAACAACAGCGACAGCAATTCCAACACCAACTCGACCGATCCGCTCGCCGATGGGGATGCTGAGCAGATGCTGCCACAGATTCCGTCGTATATACGCACAACCGCCATGTTCTTCTGCATAATCATCATGCTGCTGGGCGTCATTGGCAATGTGATGGTGAGTATTCTAATTTGATTGACCGACTGAACGATTGACTGATTGAAGTTGAATTTAAATCATTCAACTTCTTTCAATCAAACTCGTATTCAAAGATATTTGTACTGTAGTTTGATTGACTAACTGCTTGACGGATTGGAGATGTATTATGATAATGAAGAAGATTGTTCGAGCCACTCAAATTGTTGGGTTTGATTGACTGATTGAAGATGCATGTAGGGTTTTACATTTGCTTCCATTCGACCAGCGTCAAACTCAATTTCACAGTTCTTTTGGAAAAATTATTTATTGGTATGTTTTTCGACTGACTCTTTACTTCTTGTTTTGATTGACCTACTGATTGACTTATTGAAGATGTGTTCAAAATATTATATTTTCTTCCATTCGAGCAATTTTAATATCATTTTCAACGATCTTTGGCAAAATAAATTATTGACGTGTATTTTTACTGACTCTTTACTGTTTGTTTTTTGATTGACCAACTGATTGACTGATTGAACGTGCAAACTATAAGAGCTAGCGAGCTATATTCTTCACCGTTTTTGGAAAATTCCTATTGCTAGGGTAGACAGTTACTGGAAATCGCCTGTAGTACATTTTTTTTGTTTGGATAATTCACAATTAGGTTCGGAAAACGCGTGAAAAAGTGTAGCCAATCCGCTTTATATTGGTTTTCCCAGATCAAACAAAGCCAACTAATATTCTCCACTTACCTTGCAGGTGCCCATCGTTATAGTGAAGACAAAAGATATGCGCAATTCCACAAACATTTTCCTAACCAATCTGAGCATTGCCGATTTGCTGGTGCTGCTCGTCTGCACGCCCACGGTCCTTGTCGAGGTGAACACACGCCCCGAGACGTGGGTGCTGGGCCACGAGATGTGTAGGTGCCAATACTCGGCCAGCTGTTAACCGTATTAACTATTTTGCTTGTACTCGCACGCAGGCAAGGCTGTACCATTTGTGGAGCTGACCGTGGCCCATGCCAGCGTCCTGACCATATTGGCCATCTCCTTCGAGCGCTACTATGCCATCTGTGAGCCCCTGAAAGCCGGCTACGTGTGCACCAAGGCGCGCGCCATTCTCATCTGTGTCCTGGCCTGGGGCATTGCGGCGCTCTTTACGAGGTAAGTCTCCCTCTCTATCTCTCTCTCTCTCTCTCTCGCTTTCTCTCACACTCTCTCGTTCTCTTTCTTTGTTTGGGCAATGAACTCGCCCGCCTCACACTCTGCTTCTTTATGCTTTAAGCACTCGCATATTAAATTCGAATATTCGCTTTATCTAGTAGTTACTTTTATCTATATCTTACGCATGCTTCTGGTTATGGTATTTCTCGCTTTCCATTCTAGATCTGTTCATCTATAAATATATATTCTATATCTATTTACTGTACTTTGTCTAATTCCATTTTGCCCATTTCTGTTCTGTATTGGGTTCCTTTTACTCATTAATTATAAGATGTCAATCGTATTTTGTATTTTTTGTTTTCCATTTGCCCATTTGCACAGTTTCCTTTGTCGCTATTATGTCCTTGCAGCGAGCCTTACGAATTTGTCGCTAATTATGTAACACATTGAAAGCAAACTCTCCAAATTTTGTATAATATTAATTCTTTAAAATGTATTCCTAATATATATATATATTTTACGATATCAATTGAAAAAACTTTGTCTAAATACCAAAACGTAAAGCTCTACCTCTCTAAGAGAGTTTTCTAAATTTTGCGGGGAATCAATTTTTTATTTCTTTATTCATTTATTGATGGTCGACGAAAACGAGTGTCTACCTATATATATAAAACAATAAGAATAAGGCAAGAGTTCCAAAAATTAAAGAAAAAAAATTGATTTTGTGGTGAAGATTTCCCAAAATCTAAGAGATTTCCCTTAGAGTGTCTAGAAACCGAACTTTTAAAATCCCATCAAGTTATTAAGAATCATATCTCGAAATAGAAATCTAGCGAAATTTGCAAATCATAAGGATTTCTTTTAAAAATAAATAGTAAATAATGCAATAATATTAATAATACTTATAATAATAATAATTTTTATATTAATAATATCTGACAAATCCGAGTCTGCAAGGGCATCAAATGTTCGGCTAGCCGAACTCTTCTTCCTTTTGGTGTTTGCTTCTGGCCTTTGTTTGACATCGACTTCTCCATTTACATGCTAAACATGGGCCATTCCGACCTCCATTTCCACACATTCATCTGAGCCTGGTTTCGGTTGCTTCTGCTTCTGATTCTTCTTCTTCTTGTTCTTGTTATCATTGTGGTGTTTGGGATGTATTTTTGTTTTTTTTTTGGGTCGTCCAGCCTGCCTCAACTTTTCTGGCTCTGTCCATTGTGCTCCTGTCCAGCTGTCATTATCGGCGCGCTGTCATCTTTAATAAGCGGCAAATGCGGACTATCATTCGAGAATTTACATTTACATTCATTCCATTGACACTTTGGCGTCCCTTTTTTCATTTCATTTCACAAATCCCATGCACAGCGTGTGGGCGTGGCAGCTTGTGCCCATTTTTGCCCATTAATTAGGCAAACCCAAGAAGCTGTCAGAGAGCACACGCTTACGCCCATAATTGACGCGGGGAGAGGCGTTAGCACATAATTCAGACACATGCCCAGCCTGTTGGCCTGATCTATAAAGTATTTTTCCCTGTCTCTGTCCCTGTCTCTGTCTCTGTCTCCATCTCTCTCTATATCTCACTCTCTCTCTCTCTTTCTACGTTCGTATATTACCTTAGACTCAGACACGCCCTTCAACGTGATTATGTTTGCTTTCTCTCTCTCTCTCTCTCTCTCTCTTTCTCTTTCTCTCTCTCTTTCTCTTTCTCTCTCTCTCTCCTCTCTCTCTCTCTCGTATAGCCCCATACTGTGGGTGGTTGAGTACAAGCTAGTTGAATGTGTCTCTGTCCCTATCCCTGTCTCTGTCTCCATCTCCATCTAAATATTTCTCTCTCTCTCTCTCTCTCTCCATCTCTCTCTACGCTCGTATATAACCTTAGACTGTTTCAGATACACCCTCACCATGTGCCTTTCTCTCTCTTTCTCCCCAACTCTCTCTCTCTCTCTCTCTCTTATAGCCCCATACTGTGGGTGGCTGAGTACAAGCTGGTCGAGTATATCGATGGATCCTCGGTGCCAGTTTGCCTGACCCAAGCGATTGGCGTGTCGACGGTTGGTTTCTTTCTGATGACCATATCCGTGTTCTTCGTACTGCCATTTCTCATGCTGGTGGTGCTGTATGGCATCATTGCCCGGAACCTGGTCTCCAATCAGGGCGCCATGCTGCGCGCACGCCCCACCAAGCCGGAGCTGAGTCTGAAGGCGCGCAAACAGGTCGTCCTCATGCTGGGCGCCGTTGTGCTCTCATTTTTTGTCTGCCTGCTGCCGTTTCGGGTGCTCACGCTGTGGATTATCCTGAGCACGGAGCAGACGCTGCACGACATGGGTCTGGTGCGCTATTATAGTCTGCTTTACTTTTGCCGCATCATGCTCTACCTCAACTCGGCCATGAATCCCATACTCTACAATCTGATGTCCACCAAGTTTCGCAAGGGCTTCGCTCGTCTCTGCCACGACGTCGCCCGTTTCCTATTGAAGCTCCTCACCCTGGGACGCCGACGAGCCAATCCAGCTGACTCACGTGGTCGCAGCGGCACCCTCTCCACGGGCACGGGCACCCAGACGAACTCCTCGAATGCTACGGCTGTCACCAACTCGAGCATTCTGTCGCGCAGCTCGAATCGTCGCGGCAGCGAGGAAATCAGCCGCACTCGGCTCAAGATCGAGCTGCAATTGCCGTGCGGCAGCGATCTGGAGGCGATGGCCATGCTTCAGAACTCCACTTTGCGCAGCAAGCGACGGCAGAGCGACAGCCGGCTGCTCGGCGAGAAGAAACCGCGACGTCCCAAGCCGCAAATAAGTTTCGATGAGGCTGCCGTGGGACGAGCTCCGAAAGAGACTGTAATGCCGGCATGAAGCGGAGGCAAATCCAGTCTAGGGAGGAGAAGAAGATACAAGGAGACGAGAAGGAAGCCGGAGAAGGAAGTAAAACTATTCCAGGCAGAGGAGAGAGAGGAGCTGCGGTAAGAGTATAAACCGAAGGAGGAAACTTTAAAACTGGCCTGAAGCGGAGGCAAGTCTACGCAAGGGAGGAGAAGAAGAGACCCGGAGACGAGTAGGAGCCGGAGGAGGAAGTCGCCAGTGCCAGGCAGAGGAAGGGGAGGGGGAGGAGCTGTGGCAAAGGTAGATACCGAAGGAGGAAACTGTGAAGCTGACAACGGAGGAGAAGCAGTAGTAACCGGAAGAGGCAGTGGCAGGAGGAGGAGCCGTGGTAAGAGCACAAACGTATGGAGGAAACTGTAAAGCTGGCATAAAGCGGAGGCAAATCGCATAATGACAGACAGAGCCGGAGACAAGTCCAGGCAGAGGGGGAGACAAGTCCGGGCAGAGTTGGAGGCAGGTCCAGGCAGAGGAGGAGGAGGAGGGGGAGGACGAGGAGAAGGACCACGAGACGGAAGCGGAACGGAATGAAAAATCATGTGTAACCCGTTTACACTTACGCTTCAGTTGATTGGAATGCGGCCGGCCGACAGTCTCAGCTGATCCTGGCCAAGCCCGTAATCGATGCCATTCAGGCCGTTGACAAGACCCAAGCTCAAAATCCTTGGACATATCCGCACACAACCAAAAAACAATCAATTTTTCGGGCTATTAAACTCGAATGAATGTGCCAAAGATAAATAACAGCAGCGACAGCCAAAGCACCAAAAACAACTACAACTATTTGTGGGGAAGTGCGGCATGGGCGGGGTCGGGGTGTCGTCCATTAACTGGCATGTAAAGCACGGCAAATGGAAATGGCTTTATATGCGCTTTGGTGAGCCCATCAAGACGACGGATAAACATGATTTAGTTGTATTGAAATACATAGTTTCTGTTGCTTCTCTCTCTGCTGCGCAGTTTCTTTTCGCAGAGTTTGCTATCGTCCATTTGCCAAAATGGCGGCCAGCAGCAAAAAAGTGTTGCCTACTTTGCGGCGGCCGAGTAAAAATCAAAACTAAAATGCATAGCTCGCATGTAACACACACACACACACTCACACACATATTAATAAATATTTATATATATATATGTATATGCCCACGCAAACATGTATTTACATTGTATATCTACTTAGAGGCGCCCAATTTGTAAGTAAATAAATAATTTTTGTATTACAACTCAAGACATTACCTTAATCAGATGCAAAGCGTTTTCTGATTTGATTTTCTTTTCTGATAAGAATCTGACCAACAATTGTAAATATGTTTGTATGCAGGCACAGTGAAAGCTCTGCGAACGAACAGCTGGTCTTGGGCGAATGTTTATTTTAGCTGTTTTAATTTTGAAATGACAAACTTTAAACTAACTTTTAAGAAAGTTGAGATTTAATTTTTTTTAAAACATTATTTGCCATGCTAAATTTGATTAAAATTTAGATTTTGGGTTTTTTGCAATCCCAACAAATCGTTTAAAAATCGGATTAATTTTAATTAAACAAATTGAACTCGTGCGATAGTTTAAGAAAGAATTTAGAATTGAATTTTTTGAATTCCAGTCTATATAGTTAAAATGTACTTTATGTACTCGACATATTCATTTCCTTTTCATTTTATTTCTTGAAAAATAATCTCTTCAGCCAAAATGACCCTTAATAAAACCGCAACCACTTCAGCGAGCTTTCACTGTACCATTAAGTAAAATTGTTTACATTCTTTTGTATATTTTTGAAAAGTTTCGACCGTAATACAACGTAGTTATTATCACACAAAATTCGTGTATATATGTGTACATATATTTGTAGAGCAGACGTTTCCGTTTCCGTTCTGGTAATTTGATTAGGTTGAGTGCTGCTTCAATTGGAATAGTTTTTAAACATTGAACTCTATTTTTTTTTTATGCTCAAACTTTGTAGACAAGCGACATTAAAAGCTCATCTTTGTGTATTTCTATATATATATATATTTGACTATAATTCTTGCAGTCCCATCATTGCCATCTCCAGCTACAGCGTGGAGCCATATGGGGACGGGACGGAGGCGCCAGTTTGCACCACGGCCGCGGATGGCTTTTGGCCCATCTTCTATTTTGTGGGCACCATAACGCTCTTCTTCTTTCTGCCCTTTGGCATCCTGCTGCTGCTGTACGCCGCGATTGCGTACAAGCTGCTGCGCCCGAACAGTGCATTCCATAGGCCCACCTCGCCGCAAGGGCCGACTCCGACGGCTGCGACGGCAGCCAGCAACAAGGGCAACAGCCATCAGCAGAGCAATGGCATGCGGCGGCATCGCAAGCAGGTGATCTTCATGCTGGTGGCGGTGGTGGCCAGCTTCTTTGTCTGCCTGCTGCCGTTCCGGGCTTTTACGCTGTGGGTGATAACGGCCAGCAGCGAGGATGTGGAGCGTCTGGGCATTGCCGGCTACTACAATCTGTTGTACTTTTCGCGTTTCATGCTCTACCTCAACTCGGCCATGAATCCCATACTCTACAATCTGATGTCGTCCAAGTTTCGCAGCGGCTTCTGGCGGCTGCTGCTCAGCTGCTTGGGTCGCCGGCCGCATCATCATCGCCATCATCATCATTATCCCACGATCGCCGAGCGCAGTCTGCGGAAAACGCAGCGCAGGCAGGATCATGAGCCGGCGGAGGCTGTGCCGGGCACGGACAATGCTCAGCGGCCGCGACGCACGTTGCGACGGGAGGCCACCTTTCTGATCAACTCCATATCGACCTCATCGGGCACCGAGCGCAACACCTCCTCCACCTGGCGCAGCAACAGCCTCTCCACGTCCCTTGGACTGGGCGAGCGGGAGCGGGATCGCGGCGCCCTTGGAGCTGCCATAATTGGCACAACGGCGGCGACAGTTACCACGGCCTATCTGCAGGAGCGACGCGCCAGCAAAATCTGAGCACAGCAAAAAATGGTATTTAGTTGAATTCCGGCAGCACACACATTTAGTCCATAGTCATAGTTAATAGATGAAATTTTGTTGTAAAGACTGAAGTACCTCAGAAGAAGTCAATAAACGCTAGAAAAGATTCGTTTTTGGAAACCAAAGTAAAAAATCATGCTGGCCTTTTTTGTGGCAAGGCAACCGTAGAGTTCCAGCTCTAAGAGAGAACATTAATATGGTAGCTGTATTAGCTAAAGGCCCAGTACAATGGAGGATGGAGGTTCGAGTCCTAGCTGAATGTGTGAAAGTATTAGAAAGGTCCAGATATAAGCAATTAATAAAGGAGGTTAAGTAGTCATTTTTGTTTTGCTTATCTATTGCTAATAATTTTGTATCTAGTAATATTATTCGAAGCCCAGGCTTATGCGTGAATATGGTAGATGTCTTAGCTAAAGGTCCAGTCAGCTAGACAATTAAGAAAGGAGGTTCAGAGTTCGAATCCCCTGCTAGTGCTTAAATGTAGTTGCAATTTTTTTGCTTATCTATTGTTAATAATTTTCAATCTATTAGTAATGTAATTAGAAGCCCACGCTAATGTGTAAAAAGGTATATGTCCAAGCTAAAGGCCCAATCAGCTTGGCAATTAAGGAGCTCCGGGGTTAGGAGTCCCTGCTAATGTTTTAATATAGTAGCAATGATTTTGCTTATCTATTGCTAATAATTTTTAATCTATTAGTAATATCATTGGAAGTCCAGGCTTGTGTGTGAATATATAGTACATGTCTTAGCTAAGGCCCAATCTTATAGGCAACTGGAGGAGCAATTTTGAATGCTTATAATTTGTTAATCTTATTTGCAAGCAGAAAAATGTTGATTGTTGCTCCGACCATAAACATGCGTGTGGCTTATGTTCAAGTAATTTTTATTAAACGTTTCTCATTATCTTATTACCATCATCAAAAATTACACTATTTTATGTGCCTAAACAAGTCCTACGCGTTTTTCTCTTTTTCACTGAACGTTTTTCTCTTTAATTCTAAATAATGGGGGTTTTCTCTTTTGATTTATATAATAATTACAATATGACAGATAGAAGTGAGATATGATTTGAAGAATGAAATAGTATTATATATATATATAATTCGGTTCGGTGCCGGGATTGAATCTGGGCTATAATAAACGCAGTTTTTGTTTGGTTTTTATTTTTGTTTGTTTTTCATTTTCATTTTCATTTTGTTTTTGTTTATGCATATAAGTATTAATAGTAATCGGTATCGGTATCGCTATCGTTATCGCTATCGGTTCGCGCTGCTGTGGTAAGTAACTCTTAAGTTTAGATTAAATTTAGATTAAGTTAATTACTACACCATTTTGTTGTTGTTGTTTGCTTTGCACTACTTATGAACAGAACTATAGAAAAACAAAAGGAAAGTCAAAGGGGTACGGGTGAGGGGTTAAGGGGGGTAGTACATATCAGTATATCCTGTGTGTTATATCTGTGTGTGTGTGTGTGTGGCTGTTCACAAAGTTGAACTTGAATTGCGCGCGCTTTCGCAACGAACTTCTCATACTCTTTTCAATACGCATCATTATTATTATTATATAATTCAATTGTTTTTTATAATTACGATTTGCTTGTTTTATTATTGTTGTGGATGTTTTTTCTTTTTTCATCGTTTACTTTTGCCGTGTTTTTGTATCGTTTTAATTTATTATATTTAAATTTTGTTTAATTGTATAATAAAATAATGATTCACAATCAGAGTTATTCAGCAGCAACCAGATTTGGTGTTCTCCACTGGACGACCCTGATCGATTTTCACTTTGCTAGCATTATCGGTGGCGCTGGACGGCGGCCCGACGCGATTCTTAATCTCGGCCGCCATCGTCATGAATGCCTGCTCCACGTTGGTGGCGCTCTTGGCCGAAGTTTCAAGGAATGGAATGCCTAACTGATGTGCGTACTCCTGCAAATGCAAAGTTTGAATACATTAATTAAAGACAAAGCTATATAAATATATATAATAGTTCTCGGCTATACACTTTTACATATTTCTGGCTTGTTATAAAGGTTAATCTACCCATACAATTTTGAGCTAGAGTGTAAAGTCCATCGCATTAAGTAACAAAAGTTGAGATCAGTTATTTCCGTTCATTTTAGTCTCGAGATATAAAGCTTAACATTTGTTCATACTACCTTTGACCCGCAGTTTTTATACAAGAGAAGTAAACATTGCACTAAGTGCAAAACATGTCTCATACAAATCTTAACAAAGTACTTTAAAAATTAACTTAAAGCCTATCGAATGTTAAACAAGCGTTTCAAGTGTGAAAACGGCTTTCGCATGAATTTAAACAAATTCTTGAACATGAATTAGACGGATCGATCGGACGATAAACAACTTAGTTGATCATTAATCGGACAGTGAGTCAGTCATATATGAAGAGTATATATAAAAAGAAATATAAAAAGAGTGGATGGTTCGCACGCACCGCAGCTGTTGTATGATCGACAACTTTCTTGGTGGTTAAATCACTTTTGTTGCCCACCAGCAACTTGTTAACATTTTCGCATGCATATCGCTCGATTTCCTCCAGCCATTGCTTGACATTATTGAAGGACTCCTGATCCGTGCAATCGTAGACAACAATGATGCCATGCGCGCCACGATAATATGATGATGTGATGGTACGGAAGCGCTCCTGTCCAGCAGTATCCCACTACAAACAGAAACGGGATTTAGTATATATATGAATATATCTCTCTCTCTCTCTCTCTCTTGACCGACAACCTACAATTTGCAATTTAATCGTTTTGCCGTCCAATTCTATAGTTCTAATTTTCTGTAAAGGAGAAAACAGCTTTGTTGAGTCACAGTTTTATGGCTAGATGATAGGTTGGGCACTTACAAAGTCCACGCCAATTGTGCTGATATAGCTCTCTGTATATGTATCATCGGCGAATCGGAGCAGCAAACAGGACTTTCCAACGCCAGAGTCGCCGATCAACAGCAGTTTGAAAAGATAATCGCTGTAAATAGAAAGAAAATGTGCGTGTTACTCAAGCCATATTTCCACCAGCATATCGCGCTCTTAAAATGCGCGTCACGAATTTGTTTATCTTATCACGAACCCAGTCGAAACAACCTGCTAATACACATTGTTTGACATCTAATCTGGAAGGTCCCTTCTATGGGGCTAATGCTAATGCAGCTGCATAGACAGTGTTAACTCGTTTGAACGAAAGTTAAGGGAGGAATTTATTCGTTTATTATTTTCCATATTTCTCTGCATAATTATGATCAATAAATGTGGGGATACTTCACAGATGTTTTCCTTTTAAAAGTTGTTTTTCGGCTTCTTAGCTAAAGGAATCTAATTAGAACTTTAAAACTTGGCGAGAGCTTCGTTCAAGCAACTTTCACTGCATTATTTACGATTGATGAAGAGGAAGACTTCAAGTATTCCAAGTTCAATTGCAGTGAAAGAAAACATAAAACATAGACGGGAATTTGATTACGTAGCAGCAGAGCAGCGGCAGCAGCCGAGAACAACACAACAACGACGCAGCGTTAAGCAGTCAAACAACAACAAAGTGTACGCCAGAGAGGGGGTTGAGGACGCTGGGCAGGTGACTCATCCGCCCCGCAAAATAGCAGCGCAGAACTGAAGCCTAGGCAAGGGCTGACTTGTCAGCAACTTTGCCGTTACTCAAAATCCAATCAGAGAGAACTTGGATTTCTCCAATTGCTGCACAATTAATGAAAAACATACATACACACATTTGTATACTATATACACATCATATAACCGTTATAGTTGTATCCAAATTTTGATACTCGCAAACGTACTACAATCGTATGTTGTGTTGTTTTTTTTTTTAAATACTCGTTTAAAGGGTGTGGGGCTGCGGTGACTACTGAAAAGTCGTCGTGGACGTCGCAAAAATGACGTCGCAGAAACGCAAAAGAATGAAAAAAAAAAGAGAAAAAGGTGACCAGTGCTGGGTTATGGAACGCGGATGAGTGCAAGGTTTTTCATTGTTCGAGTGAATATCTCAATTACGCGCAATTAATGCATGTGAACGACTTACTATTCTGGATTCATAGATGACATGTTTTTCGTTTTGGATTTTTGTTCAAGTTTGTATTATTTTTTTTTTTTTTTGCCACGAACGAAATATTCGATTTCGCTTGAGCTGCTCGTTAACTGGCGAGTCGTCTGACGGGTGTCTCTAATTTCGATTGGCGGCCTCTTGTTACGAAATAACGCGCACTGTGCACTTGTGTACTCCAAAATTGTTTATTTTTCTAACTTCTATTTGTATTTATTGCAACGAATTTAAGGGAAATTCGATAATTTCCACAAAATTCGACAGCCGAGAACGAGAACAATGGCGACTGAAAAAATGACGAAGTGGCATGTAGTGTGGTAGAGTGTCGTCAGTTGTGCCAGCGCAGTGTTGTTAAACGCAACGGCCAGGGCTGCATCAGCCACTGCTATCAGCAACCTCCGCTTTGTGGGCGGTAACCACCTACAAACGTACATACATACATATATGTGTACATCCGCCCGCTTGTTTGCATGTAGTATATAGTTATTCATTTATCAGTAAAGCTTATTGGATTATTCTTTAATATATGCATTTGCAATAATCTCTTATCATAAATTATTTGATTCTAAACACATCATTTAACATTTTAGAGTTGTTTTGCTTGCATATAGAACACATGTAGATAAATAGTACATAATATTATATGAGGATTCGATAAGCGGGCTATGGGGGAATGCATCGTTTTAGTGGGTGGATATGCCTGCGTTTCCACTATTCCAATGAGTTCAACGTTAGCAGCTGTTTGAGCACTTTTGTCTGTGAGGTTTCGCGTATCTCGCCAGCCAAGAACATCTCGTCGACCACACTATACACTTTGTAGAAATTAAAGACGAGATCCAGCTCGCACACATTATGGAAGTACTCGTTCAGCACCTCAACAAAATTATGTATGGCCTCCAGATAGCACAGATTATTGTCGTTGACGTCCACGCAGATGCAAAAGTAAAGACCCGCATAGCGTCTGTACACAATTTTGAAATTGCGAAACTGTGAAGCGAGCACTAGTTAGTATATGTATTGGGATATATATTTTCATGCTACCCATATTACCTCTACAAAGTTGGTGTGCTTGGCATCGCGCACGGTGACTACGGCGTGCACTTCTTCAATTAATTTTTGTTTTTCGTCGTCATCAAAGTTCATATACCACTTGGCCAAGCGAGTTTTGCCCGCACGGTTTTGTATGAGTATAAATCGTATCTGAGCGGGTGATAAACAATATTATTTGTATTCAACGGAGTGGTAAACATTATGCTTACCATTTTACAGTATGTGTGTGGGTAATTACTTAAGTAATTACTCGGCTATTTACAATTTTCAGCTATGAACACAGCGAAAAAACTGATTATGAACAAATGTGTATCACTATTGCCAGGGCTGCTGCAGCAAACAGCTGTTAAGCGGATCAGTGTTGCATATTGCTCGAATGTACACGTCAGTTGGCAACGCCATTCTTGAATACGATTACGAAGTTTTCACTTTTTTTATATTTGTTTAGGCCCAACTTGAAGCTAGTCATTAACACCTCAATTACCGAAAAATGTTGACGTCGCGCTTGAACCTCTGGCCGTGCTTTCAGTTACTGCGCAAATGCAGCACCACATCATTGGGCCAACCGAAACAGGCAGACTTCGAAATCCACGATCCTTTGCAGGCGCACGCCCTCAAAGAGAAATGCATTCTGGTCGACGAGCACGACAAGGCCATCGGCGCTGCCAGCAAGGCTGACTGCCATCGTGTGCAGCCCGGAACGGGTGACGTGAAGCTGCATCGCGCCTTCAGTGTGTTTCTGTTCAACTCGAAGGGCGAGATGCTTGTACAAAGGCGCTCCGTGCACAAGGTGCGAGTTTGTGTGAACTCCAGCTAGATTCTTTGGATATCAAGTAAACTTTCCATTGCAGATAACCTTTCCAGACACATATACGAATGCCTGCTGCAGCCATCCCTTGCATGACATTGAGCAGGAGCGACAGGAGTCGAACGCCCTGGGCATACGTTTGGCGGCTCAACGCCGTTTGAACTACGAACTGGGAATACCCCCAGATGAAATAAAGCCCGAGAACTTTAACTATCTGACGCGCATACACTATGCCGACGCAGGCGACGGCGTCTGGGGAGAACATGAGATTGACTATATACTCTTCTTGCAAAAGGATGTCACACTGAAGCCCAATGCCAACGAGGTCAGCGAGGTGCGCTACTTGAAACGCAACGAAATCGACGAAGCGATAGCCAAATTTAGTGCACCCTTGACCCCCTGGTTTGCTCTAATATTGCGTCATCGGCTCAAACAATGGTGGGACAATTTGCATAGACTAAAAC
This sequence comes from Drosophila novamexicana, assembly GCF_003285875.2. Taxonomy (NCBI): domain Eukaryota; kingdom Metazoa; phylum Arthropoda; class Insecta; order Diptera; family Drosophilidae; genus Drosophila; species Drosophila novamexicana. The sequence goes on along the minus strand of NW_020824827.1, from coordinate 186,659 downwards.
AGTTCGAAGACTTGCAAAATATACAACGCTTCTGAGAAATCGAAACACAATACACATTCGCAGACGCTGCAAGTTGTTGCAATCAAGCCAAAAATATCTATGTGGAACCTCAGTTTTGTTATAACTTAGCCAGCGAAGTGGACATTGCCAACATCATAAAGTACTATACCATATATTCTTAAAGGCCCAGTCGATGTAGCCTCTTTCGTCTATCTAGTCTGTGCTTAAACTCTTTGCAGGCAGTTCATATGTAGAAGCCATCATAGCTTCAGCTTTTTTTATGAATTATATAAATATAAGTTAAGTATAGAAACATATCGCACAGCTGCTATATATCTAGATATATAGAGGAAGAATGTATAAATGCTTCTTTATAGTTTTTATTTAAATTCGCTTTATTTGTATTCAAATGGAAAATAGTGTGTGTGTTTGGGGTTTTCATGCACCTCCGTTTTGTTGATCAGTTCAGTACAACGTATAGAGCATCACATATGTTTGAATAATATGTAAATATAACAAAATATAGTGTATGTATTAGCATAGCACTAGCTAAATGTGTGTTGTTGAATAGTATATAAATATATATATATAGCTCATAATATGATCACATCACGTTTACCATAATAATCATTACCGTCATCATCAATCTCCTCCGCAACGAACAACAAATATAAATATTTACAAAAGTATGCACTACAAAACTAAACGAGAGACTAAATAGGTTGGTATACAAAAAAGGTGCCCTAGCTAAAATAAACCTTAGAACTAAAGACAAAATATCTGTATCTGAAAATTAAACAATAATGTATATAGCTGCAGCTTTTTTAACAGTCACGAAGCGCGCGCTTCGCAGTGTGAAACGGCAGCAGGTGCAAATTAATTTTGCGTACCCGGCACCGCGCTTCACTTGGCACCACCTTGGCACCGATTTGTTTTTTAGTACAAAGTAAACAAAGGCTTTACTTACGGAATACCAACAACTTAAAGCTACCTTTGCAAATTAAGACAGAACAAAAATTCGCACTAACAGTATAAATAGGAGGGAGGTTTTTCTTGCAAGTCGCATGCGAATGCGTCGTAGTTGTGTATGGGTATAGCTCGTGTGTGTGTATGTATGTGTTTTTGGGTCAGGGTTTAGCACATCCTGAATTCGATTAGGTTATAAGGCACATGATGTGAGTCTGTCGTGAATCTCAGGCTTGTTTAAATTGCTTAAAGTGCTGGGCACCATCTAGGACAAGCCGAACAGCTTTAAGGCATTGAAGGCAGTGGCCAGGGCGACCTCATCCGGCGTTTTCTTCATGAAGGCAGCAATCATTTCCACAATTGCCGGCAGGCTGCACGGCTCATTACGTTGAAAGGTGCAATATCTGAAATGCGGAATATAAATTAAACAAAAATAGCAAGTGTTCTAATCGGAAATGCCCGACTAGGAGGTACCCTGATTTGGAAGCGATTCCAAACTTTATGAAATGGACAGGGTCTGAATATGACGCTCTAAATGCCAAAGGACTAGGCTTAAGCTAGATAAACCATCTCATCAGCTCATCGTGTCGATCAAAAATATACTTTATGGGGTCGGAGATGTCTCGTTCCGCCTGCTGCATACATTTGCACGAAATCAATCTACCCTTTTCACCATTTTCAATGGGTAGCATTTCAATTCCAAATCCCACCTGTGTAAGTACAACAATGAGCGTTCTGTAATGCCACTCTTTACATGCTGTGGCAGTTTGGAGGCTCTCGTATTTGGGTACATGAATGGCGCGTCGGTTTCCACCAGCAGTCTGTCCAGTGGCAGGGTGCCATTGTCGAGCAGCCGGCGCACGCCTGTATCTGACTTGTCCTTGCACAGATAACCAGTTAAGCTGATGTAGAATCTGCGATCCAGATACTTGAGTGCTTCCTCGGCTGTGCCCATAAAACCTCTGATAATCACAGGCGGTAGATTCTCGAATCTGCAAAGGTTGAGAGCAACATATTATAATCAAACTAATTACTAATATTTTATCCACTCACGTGTCGAGTATTTCGAGTACATCGTGCTGAGCCGATCGCTCGTGTATTAGCAGAGGTTTTTTCAGACGTATTGCCAAGTGCAATTGCTTGGCAAATATCTGTTTTTGCACATCCGGCTCGGAGAAGTCGCGCTGATAGTCCAGGCCACACGGACCAATCGCCACGCACTCCTGCGCCTGTGCAATGTGCTCAAAGTCGAACCATGTGGACGGCTCCTCCACAATGGACTTTGAGTCGTGCGGATGTATGCCAGCAGTCGAGTATATAATGTCGGGATAAATGCGCGAAAGCCGCAGCGCTTCCTTGCTCGATTTGACCGAAGTGCCGTGTACCATTAATTTCTGAACACCTGTAAGAGACAATAAAGGTGAGCATATATTCGTATAGGCAGGATTATTTACAGTTAAGGTTCTTTAAACTGGCACAGCTGGATTTAAGGAGCTAATCAATCGCTTTTTTCAGTTTCATTTATGATCTTTTAATGAATTAATTTCCGATCAACCTTCTTATAGGGTATTCCAAATGCGACTACAAAAATAGGCCAGCCAAAGGAGATATTTGTCCCAGGCAGAGCTTTCACTGTATTAGTTACACATATGCAGGCGAGGCGGCGAATACCAATGCATACACACACACACACGCGCAAGTGCGTCGCACACACGCACACATGTTGCATGCTAATCGCCCCTCTGCCAACGCTTGACCTTCTTAATGCGTGTGTGTGTGTGTGTGTGCTCTCGCTGACCACTTGCCGCGCCCAACGCAGCTGTCATGTATTATTATTAGTCTTATCGCACTTCTTCCTCTTGTTTAGTTTTCTTTTCGATTTATGAACAAACCTGCGTCTCTTGCCCTTTGGACAACGGAATCCAGATCACGGCTATACTTTTTGTTGGTCAAATTGGCGCCCACGTCGATGACAATGAGGTTCTCAAAGCAATGCTTCATGCTGTCCTCAATGTCCAGTTGCTCCTCCTCGAGAGCTGCGGTTGCTGCAGCCACCTCAGGCGCCACTTGTTGTTGTTGTTTTTGCTGTTGTTCCATTATGTATGTAAAAGAATGTTTTTGTACGAAAATAGCAATGACGTCGACACAGACAAGAAGATGCTTTGTCTTTGTGTAATTTAATTAGCTTTCGAAGGCACAAGGAACCGCTGCGGTTATGCGCACGGCAAAGAATATTTCGCTCTTTTTATTGCAATACTTTTAACAACGACCAATTAAGCAATTAACAGATGAAATGTTACAAATTAATAAAAATAAAAACAATACCCGACACGAACTACGACTGCTGGCAAATGTTATCGATGCTATTAATGAAACATCGGCATGTGAAACTATCGATTAACGTGCACAATTAATCGTTGGCGTTCAATGTGCGCAACAGTTGTTTTTTTTTTTATCGATTAAGGCGGCGCACTATTTCAATACGTAACAAAAATGTTCCTCATTTATATGTTATTTTCGTGCGAGCACCTTTTTTTTTTGTTTGGTATATTTTGAGAATTTCTAGAATCTTTCTCCGACGGCTTTATAATCAGCTCATGAATCTGTACGTTGGCTGGCGTCTGGATACAGTAGGTGACCGCATCGGCCACATTCTCGGGACGTAACATTGGCATAAAATGCCAATGCCAGCACTTCCGGTGAGTTTTTGTCAAAAATTTCAGTATCAACAATGCCTGGACTGACGCTCTACGGAGTATTTAAATGGTTAAGGTTTAATATTAAAATTAACACAACAGTACTCACCGTTATCTTAGTCATGGTACCCTTATTCAGGAACTCCTGGCGTAGCACCTCGCATAGAGCAGTGACAGCATGCTTCGAAGGTGCGTACATGTTGAAGCTGAAGCCAGGATTCACAGGCACTCCGTGCCCGGCAACACTATTGATAACAACCACATGTCCATCGTTTATCCGACGTCGCTGCATCGAGTGAAAGGCCTCGCGTGTGCACCAGGTAACGCCCAATACGTTGGTATTTAATATATCTCGCAGGTCGGCGCTGTTTCCCTCGTCGACTATGTGCATGCGGCGCACAATACCCGCATTATTCACCAGCACATCCGCACCGCCGAGAGTCTCATCGATCCAGGCAAACGAATCAATCACCTGTTGCTCAACACTCACGTCACACTGGTGGCCATAAAAATGTGCAGACTGTTCGGCAGGCAGCGAAGCCTTCAGCTGCTCCAGTCGATCCAGACGACGTGCCAGGCCCACAACAATCATGCCCCTTGCAACCAGATGCTTGCAACATTCGGCGCCAATTCCCGAGCTGGCGCCAGTGACAACAGCGACGCGATTTCTCCAGCGATCCATATTCAACAAAATAGTTATTGTTCTAGCTAAAGTCCCCAAGCTACGTAAGAAGTCTCGTCGACAAATGATTGCTCTTTATGCGCTTGAGTTTAACAGAAAAAAAATATTAGAAGTGCTGATAACGATGGGGAGAATCAAAATCTCACAGGTGTTTATACACCTGGAAAAAAAACAGCTGTCCGGAATTTGAGTCTAGCCCAACTTGTGCATAAACAAAAACTGTTTTTATAACTTCTTCGCAGTACATTTTAGTTTATACTATACTTTAAATTAAATTAAATTAAAAATAAATATAGTACCTATCCTCATATATACACTAAATATCTTTTATCTCCTACCTTTTTTTTACCCTTGCAGAGGGTATTATAATTTGTCGTGAAATGGGTAACGCATAGAAGGAGACATCTCAGACCCCATAAAGTAAATATATATTCTTGATCAGTATCAACAGTCGAGTCGCTTTAGCCATGTCCGCACGCAGTACATATGTCGGAAAAGTAGGTTCTTGTATGAACAACTTTTTTGTTTATTCAGATATCTTGACCAAACTCGGCATTTATTAGTTTTACTATGCTCCTCGTGTATATGCAAAATCCTATCAACATCGGACTACTATATCATATAGCTGCCATACGAACAATCGGTCGAAAATTAACTTGTATGAACAACTTTTTGTTTTTCCAGATATCTTAACCATACTCGGCATAATCTATGTTCGGCGCTTTAAAAGCCCTTAACAAATTAAATCATTTAAAAAAAGAAAAAGTTTCGCCCTCTGGCAATATTATTATTTTACACTCAAAAAAATGCCACAGACGCAAAAAGTAAAAAGTCAAGGAGTTTGTTCTTGTTTAATATAATAATGTATTACATTTATTTCTGCTAATATGCGTGTATCTTTGGTGTTATTTGTATCTCATATACATATCTCCCTCTATATATATATATATATATGTATATATAAATAAATATGTATGCTATTGATGTCATTATATATGCATATTGTTTAGCTTGATAACATATTGAATTTATATTTTTTTGTTTATATTTTTGTCACACAATAATATTAAACATAATCTCGCTTGAATTGTTTTCTTACGTTTTTTATCTAATATTTGAATTTATTGTAATTTTAAAACTTATAGTTCAATTCGTTTATTCGATAAATATTACTTATATTGTAAATATTTTCTTTTTTATATATATATAAATTTTATGTGAAATTAAAAAACTTCTAATAGTATCTATGACCATAGATAAATGTGTAGTATGAGTATATAAATATAAAATATAAATTTAAAAAAATATTGCTAAAATAATAATTGTAAATAATGAATGGACAGGTGTACTGCATGAATCAACCGTTATTATACATCTATATAATATATATATGTTATGTATTTTTATATATATATTTATAATTTATTGATATTTTCTGTTAATGTTTTGTGGGCCTTGTTTTGTTACTTAGTTTGCATTTTGTAGCCACGCTCTAGACGCTGGGAATTGTTAGTATATCTGATAATATTGGGTTTATTGAAGCTTGAAGCTGGGCCAACTCGGGTTGGTCTCAATTCTTTTTTGTTTAAACTAAATTCTGGTTAAAATTATGGCATTTTTTGTTTGTTTTGTTTTCAAAGCGTGCCAAAAACAGCGCCTAATGCTATGTATAATTTATTTTTGAACTTGATACGCATATATAGTATATATATTTATATAATATATAAATGTTTCGTTTACAGTTATTACTTGACATTTATAAAATTTTGGCTAACAATAAAATTGCATAGTTGTCATTAGGTATATTCATATTTCTATACATATATATATGTATATGTTTGTAGTTCCATATGTTTGTTTATATATATATATAGCTTAGTTGTTAGTCATTTATTAAAATTTTTATCGTTAACGTTTTCCTAATTTCTTTTGGTGTTTAGAACTTAACGAATTATGTTTCGATTTTCGATTATTGTTTTTTTTTTATTAGTGATACGTTTTAGTGCGAATGCTCGGACAGCTTGTTCCACCTGTCTACCTGTGCCTACCCCTCCCCTCCCCTAAGAGTAATTAACCCCAACCAAGCATACATAAATTAAAAATATATATTTTTATATTTATTATTATTTCAACTCCTCAACCTGCCTTCCTATGACCCCCCCCCCCCCCCCCCCCCTCCCCATGTTGTTACCCCAACCAAGCATAAATAAATTAAAAATATATATATTTATATATATTATTTTGTCAACTGCCCCCGTAAACATTTCCATGGTCGACTGTTGCCGCTTTGTGCGCTTCGTAATGCCTACATCCCCCCCCGAGAATTAGCCGTAACTATATCCGGCTGATCAACCCCTATATCTCTATATCTCTATAACTCTAATGTCGCAATTCGATTTCGTTTCTCGTTTCTCTCGTTTCGGCTTGTGTAAAACTCTAATAAAATTGATTATTGTTGTTTGATAGATACGTAATACATATATATTGCTTATTCCAAAATCAATACAAATATATATTATATTTTTTTTAAATATATATATATATACATATATATGCATGCATTGTATATATATAAATTGTAAGAATTGTTCATACAAAAATTTAGTAGGTACGTTACTTTAGACCTCGGTGTTTCTCAAATTTGTTCTTTGATACTGGACATTCCTTTTTCACTCTTCGCTTTCGTAGAAAATTTTTAGCCGGGCCCAAGTCCCAAGTTTTTTTTTTGGGCTGGGTTCTCCCTTGACTAGTAAAAAACTGCACTCCCTCGCTCAAGACTCAAGTATTTCTTTTAAGCAGGCTGCGTTTCGGTATATATAGCAAATATGACGAGTACAAACAATCTTAAAAACTGCGAATGTACAGGGTATGTGTGTGTGAGTTGTGAGAGTGTGTGTGTGTGTAGAACTATTGGAACACGTATAAAACATCTAATAACTATGTTAGTTTAGGTGCATTGCGTGTATCTCTCTCTTGTGTGTGTGTGTGTGTGTGTGTGTGCGATCCCAGTTGTGTTTTTATACACTTGCAGAGGGTATTTCGATAGCGTCATAAAACGTGAAACGGACATCTCTTAGCACTTTAGATATATATTCATATAGACTCTTGATCCGGCTGAAGTTTTATGTACTTATCGCCAGTTCCTTTTACTGTCATGACATAAATCCGCCCAGTTCATTTTATTTTTGAAAGGACTTAACTCCACCGTTGACTATGGCGAGATGAGGTCCTTTTGAGGCGACAAGCTCCGCCGAAAAGTCTCAAAAAGACATCTCGGCAATTATGACGGGCTTTGCACCAAGGTTGTCTTGTTTGTCAGGCGAGCTAATCCCGCGCTAATCCGCGGTATGTCGTGCGAAATGGGATTTCATATAGGAACATTCGATTGAAATCTTTATCTTTTTTAAAATCAGTTTTAGGTTTTTTCTATTTTAAAATGCTTGACCTCACTTGACAATTACAAGATTTAATATGCTATTGAAATTGAAAGCGAAATCACATAAAAATCGAACTATTATATATATTTTCTTTTTAGATAAACTACTTTTTTTTCATTCAAGATATCATAACCCAGGCTTATTGAGTTTGAACCGGCTTGAACAAGGCGGAAGGCTCAATGTGGTCTCTAGGCCAACTAACCTTTTCTCATTCAAGGTATCTTAAGCCAGGCTTCTCGAATTGAACCGGCTTGAACTAGGCTTACGCATATCAAAACCAGAAATGTAATATGTAATCTTTTGTTTTTGAAAATTAGTTAGCTAGTCTGCAAGAGTATTAAATCGTCGGCATGCCGAAGTTAACTGGGCTAACCTTGTTTTCTTGTTTATGTCCCGCCCCAACCCGTTAACAAATTGGTCCGAACCCTGCCCCGGCGCCCGCCTGGCTCTGAGTTTCCGACCTCTATCACAGTCGCAGGCGGTTCCCCCCACTCATCCTGCTGCTCCGCTCTCCAAGATCTGATCAGTTTATAGGCTAATGTACGTGTGTGTGTAGATAGATATAAGTATTTATTCCCAAGTTGGGGCCTACTCATACAGCTCGACGTTGCGGCGGGGAGAGGCGGAGGAGGAGGAGGAGGAGGTGCCGTAGCTGAGCTGCGAGTCGGTCTTCTTCAGTATGGAGACATGGTGTGTGGGCGCATCGCCGGACCGGTTGGTCATCAGCGAGTCCTGCTTGTGGAGCAGGCCGCGTCGCTGGTCGGCAAACGAGATGACCGAGTCCTGCTTCACCAGCTGATGGCGGCGCGGCTCCGGTCGCTGGTCCACAAAGCTTATGACCGAATCCTGCTTGACGAACTTCTGCCGCTTGTCCAGCAGGGATGCGGGCGTGGCTTGGGCGCCGCCGCGACGCGACTCGATCGATATGGTGTCCTGTTGGGTCAGCGTCGAGTCCACGGAGCGCTCCTGGGCAGCGAGTGCGGCCACGCGGCGCGACTCCATGTAGGAGACAATCGAGTCCTGCTTGGAGAGCGACACCTTGCTGCCGTTGCTGTCCTGCTGGCAGAGCAGACGCCGCGTGCCGGAGGCGTCGCTGCAGGAGCTCTCCTGCTTGATGAGGAACTGCCGTGAGCCGTGCGAGTCCTGCTTAAGCAGCATCTGCTGCGACAGATTGCTGTCCTGCTTCATCATCAGATTGTGGCGACGCAGCGAGTTGTGCTCGTAAATGTACGAGACGGCGTTGGTCTTCCTCAGACCTGGGCTGCTGGGACTCTTGCGCGAGCCGTTCGGATGATAGTGCGAGGACTTCCTGGTGCTGGTCGTAGACGACGCAATGGCCACATTGTCATAGTATCTGGAAATGGAGAAGTTATAAGGGAGTTAAATACGGACCTGTGTGATCATGAATCAACTAAAGCCATGCATCGACCCATGACTTGATAAAAGTTCGATTCAATCGATCTTTTCGAGCTGATCGAGAAATTTCACTATGTCGATTGTGCTTGAGTTGTGCGTCCATTGACTCACGTCAAACATGTTGCGGCTCGAGCTGCTCGAACTTCCATTGATTGAATGTCTTCGAATATGTCACTGGTATGTTCGATACTCAAAAGCCCGGGCTTGTGGGTTCTAGTTGCAGTTAAAAAGCTCAGTCGGCTGACTCGACCAAAAGTTCGATTTAATCGGAAATAGGTTCAATCTGATCGAGAAACTCGACAATTTCGATTGTGTTTGAGTTAACCGGTTTCTTGTGCGTGCATTGTCTCGCGTTGAACATGTTGCGGCTCGATCAAACATGTTTTATCAAGCACAGCTTGTCGTTTCGAGTAACCCAGATTGATGCAAATGAGTTAATTGATGAAGGACATTAAAGGGACACCCACCTGAGTCTGCCGCAGCAGCTGCGCGACTTGATGATGGCCGCAAAGCCGCGTCGATATTTCTTGTTGACTGAGTAGAGTATGGGATTGATGCAGCTATTCGATGAGCCCAACCACTGGGCCAGCGGCATCACCTTCTTGAGTATCTCGAACTCCTCCTGCGATATGTCCGAGCCGAACTTGATGCGCGCAAAAATCACGTAGAGCGGCAGCCAGGACAGGACAAACAAGATGACAACGGCGACGAGCATTTTGATGACCTTCACCTTGCTCTTCTGCTGCATGCGGTCCATCTGTGCGTCCTTGGATAGCTCGCCAGGTATGCTGCGCGTCGAGACCTTGATCCAAATCAGAACGTAGCACAATGTTATCAAGGACATGGGCAGCAAATAGCAGGCCACCAAATTGGCCAGCAGAAAGTACAAATTGCCATCGGTGCCCGGCGGCCAGACCTCCTGGCACAAATACTGCGGCTGCGTATAGCTGGAGACCAGGGCATCCGAGAAGACCTCCTCCGCGGGCACCAAATCGAAGAACAATAGCCACGGAATGGTGGTTACCAATGCGATTACCCAAATGCCGATTATCATGATGCGTGCACGTCGCTTTGTCATCTGCTTCAGTGGCCACCAGATGGCAATGAACCTGCAAGAGAAGTGCCAACAAAGGACTTTAAACAGCTGCCGCCTCCTCGACAAGGATAATGGCGAGATGACGCCACGGTTTCGTGAAAGACGAGCCATGCAAATATCTTAGCCTGATTAATTCGCACATCGCAGCGGCGCATCCTTAAGCCTTTTTCTGCTGACTCGACTTTCCAATCCCGTCTATTGAACTCGTCACACAACACGTGTGCGTTCCCCGAATCCCCCCCAGCGGAGCCTGCTCTCCATTTTTTACTTTGCCTGCCATAATCAAGCGTAATTTGAATAAGAGCAGGAGGGATAAGGAGGAGGAGGTGGGTCAGGACTCTTGCGGGTTTTCATTTGGCTTAGTGCTAGCCACTTATTATGGTGCCCCATTCGATAGACCAGCCACAAAACAAGGAATTCAGTTGGCTCGACTGGCAGATACCCTACATTGAGCAGAGATTGATAAAACTTCGGTGCTTGTTGTCCGATCCTTATGTCAGATGGCATATGACTTTCAAATGGATGTAAATTCTAAGGCCCAAGGTCTAGCCCCCACTCTAGAGAATGTATGTTCCTTAATAACTTCGGTGCTCAATTTTTGCAATACGAAAATCAACCTGACTAATTTATTGTTCCTCGTTCTTAAGATCGATTTAATTGAATCGAGCCCAGTTACATATCTCTGCATATCTCAATCTCATAAATTGCATGTCTTTATCTCAAAAATCAACATGGCTAAACATGGAAGATATGCGCTGGGATCAAAGGAGCCTACTTCTGACTGTGACATACAGCTGGTCCCAGCCAAACTACCTCTCCACACACATCCTTCACGTTTCCAGGGTATAAGAAGACGAGCTGCAGTCTGGGCCAGCCCTACAACCAAATAATTACGGCTCCAACTACAGCTCCCGTTGCCGCTCCCCTTACCATTCCCACTCGGAGGCTGCCTTTGTACTATTTTTGGCCACTTCTTTGGCGTCTGGCTGGGCGAGCGTTTGGCTGATAACAGGCACAAACGGTAATTCCATTAGGGCCCGGCCACAACTTTTCAACAAAGCCAATATCAAATTGTCATAAGGTTTATTTATAGACCAACAATGAACTGTGCCAGATATATACGCATAGATATGGCAATTGCATTAACATAATTTGTCTGCAGGATTTGGGCGCTCCTTAATTAAGTTTTGCGTTCAGCTCAAACAATGGCCATCCTGTCCGATCTGCAGCTGGATATGAGCTTATGTTCGGCATTATGGCCAAACGGAAGCTGGCGAAAAGTTGTTGTGCCAAAAGTCATTTCCATAAAGAAACAACAAATTTCACAAATTTCACAAATTTCATAATTGGCCAAGCAGCCAAGCAATGCTCCATGCTGAATATTTTTATGTCCTTTTCATCTGGTGACAAAGAGCTTAAAAGTAGCCAGACTACTCTAGGCTGGAATGCACAACTCGAAGATACCCTGTAGCCAACCTTGCGTTGTCGAAGATACCCTGTAGCCAGCCTTGCGTTGTCGCAGGAATGCATGACTAGCAGATACCCTGCTACCAGCTATGAATTTATCGCAGCTTGCAGTTCCTTTTAGAAGAATTCACTCTTGAATTATTTCCGTGTTTAAGCGTGGATTGTTGTTGCATTTTGAGGACCCACAGTTGGCACTTATATATTCCACGTATATCCCCAAAGTGTCGCATATGTTTCTTCTAATTCGTTTCCTTTTTGATAATACAAGGATAATTAAGCTACGAGTGGTATGGAAATCCCTGCATGCTCAATTTGATGCTTATTTGATATTTATGACAAGACATTATCAGATATCGATATTTATCGATTTCACGATAGAGTTATCGATAATTAATTAATTTGTGCTATAGAAAAACCTGCTTTTCGATCTTTCTGAATACTTTGAAGTCGACAGATTAAGCTCTACAAAAGATTTACTTCTGCCTGTGTGCGTACAGGGTATTACAAAAAAACTGAAGTATACTTAATGCTTATATATTATTTTATGGTTGACATTTGGGCAACTCACATGGAAATTGCCGCACACAAAAGAAGCACATAAGCACTTGGCATAAGACCACAAGTATGCGGGTTTATCTGTGTGTGTGTCTTGTGATAATATTTTTTGGGGGGAGGGCGGGCTGAGAGATGCCAATGCACGTCCATAAAACGTAGAGCCCTAATTAAATGGCATTGGGTAAGCAAGTGATAAGCAAGGATGTCAAGCGCTTAAATCCAGGACATTGCGTGCTGATTTCAGTTTCAGTTCGCAGATAATAAATCTTAAATTTCGCATCACTTTACGAGTGCTCGTAAAATACAAAGGAATACAGGACATGGCACATGGCTTGACCAAATGATCAAATGATAGAGTATATGTCCCGCAGCTGCCCGGCTGTCGCCTTTGGCGCTGAATAATGACAACAGCAGCAGCTACAACTGGTTGAGGAGAAGCTGTCCTCCACTGAAATTGATATTAATGGAAGCTGCACATGAAGCGGCGCCTCTGATTATTCCAGTTGTTATGGCTCCTGCATGGACTGTTCGCCACACACATGTCAAAATGTTGTCAAAACGTTTTACTACCACTTGATAAATCAACTGGCCGCAGGATTTCTGATTTCATGCGCTTGGCTTTGAGCTGTCAAGAAATCTGTGGTAGCTTCTTTGGTTGGGTTTTTGGGTATAACAAATTGCTTTTGGATTTGAACTGGTGAACTATCGCTTGCTGGTCCGTTATTATACTCACTTTCCACTAAAGAGGAAGATGAACAAATAAAACAATTGAAATCTCGATTTGAGCCGGCGACCTATTGCTTGCTGGTCCGACGCTCAGTCAACCTAATCAACACAGCCCCAAGGTGTCACATGCTTCTCATAAAACCCTTGACCCTCGCCTTTTTCTATATGGAATTTCCTAATCCGTCTCTCACTATCGATTTTAGAGGAAGAACCTGTAAGCTTTCTGCTTGGACTTTGAGTTAACCAAGTAGTTAATCAAGTTTGCACTCAAAACTGATCGATTTCAAAAGAAAGCCAATTTTTAGATTAATAGTTCAGATTTTAGGAAGCCAACTTTAAGTCAAAGAGAGCAATTATTAACGAAAGGATTTTTGTATATTTATGAGGCTGAGGAAAAGGGAAGTGGCAGAAGAAGGAAAAAGCTTGCAGGGAACAACTGGACACAGAGTATGCCCCAGTGGAGCTCGAGCGACACCCTGGCCGGGCTTTTTATGGAGCAGGAAACACAAGGCGAGCTTTAGACGGAGAACGTGTCAAAATGCGGCACAAGGCGAGCGCAACAAAGTCTACGAACATTCTATAAAAATAAATGATAAAAATAAATTAAATATTTTTATTTGCCGCCTAATGCCAAATACGGACAAGGCGAGCTATGAACTTGATCTTGAGACGGCGACTCGCTGCCCGTTTTCCAGTTTTCCCAGTCGCAGCCGGCTTGCATTGAGCTTGGCGGCAATCACTTTTGCAATTAGCTTGAAGCCAGTTCTCCGGAGCTACTATAAAAGCCCGACTCGACGCGACATTTGGCAACAGTTGCAAATCATTTGCTCAGCTCTCAACAAACTTCAAACCAAAAAAAAAACCCAACAAACCAATCTACAAAATGTTCAAAGTTGTGAGTATTCCGGGGGACTGGACCCACGTCCTGGCACTTAATTAAAGCTATTCCTCACGCAGCTGTTCGTGCTCGCCGCCTTTGCCGCCGCCCAGGCCTATGCCCATCCCGGCGTAGTTGCCGTGGCCCCAGTTGTCCACACGCCCGTTGTTGCCGCACATCCCGCCGTGGTGCACAGCCCGATCATACACCATGGCGCCCACTCGGTACACTCGTAAGTGCCTATCAAAACTCGACTCGACTCGACTCGACATTAATCACGCACTTGTTTTGCAGGCATGTGGTGCATCATCCGGCGCCCGTCAAGGTCCTGCATCCTGTTGTCGCCAAGCCCGTGGTCGCCGTGCATGCCGTGAAGCCCATTGTGCCCCTCGTGCCCGTGCATCATGCCGCGCCCGCTGTCGTTGTGCATCATTAAGAAAACCCAAGCCCAATTCCCAATTCCCATTTCCCAATGCCCGAATCCCGCAGCCCGATCCCGCCCAAATCCGCCGCAATAAAAGTTCATAGCCACGTAAATTGTGAGAATATTACCTGCATTTCTTTTTTTTGGACTTACCTGTCTAGCGAGACGGCAATTAAGCTGTAAACCGAAGCCGCCACCGAGACACCCTGTATGTAGGGCACAAACTTGCACATCAGCCAGCCGAGCATCCAGGCTGGAATGGAAGAAGAAGAAGACGAAGTAAGGGCTGGGCTGTTTATCTATTGTATATAAACAATGCACAAATTATGCTGAGTAACTCTCGGTCATGTCTATGTCTAGTCCACGCCACGTCGTGCTCCTCATGGCCTAACTACGATGTTTGTGGTCCCTGTTAACGTTCAATGCTTTTTATACACTCGAGGAGGGTATTTTAGCTTGGGCATGTCATGTGTAACGCATAGAGTTTGACATAGCTAAAACTATATATTATTACATCTTCCATATGCCAGATCTTATATAGAGCCAAGGCTTATCAACATCGGACGACTAGATCATATAGTTATTGCTAGAATTATCGGACTTCTAAGATATCTTTTATTTTATTATTATTAACAATATTACTACTAACCAATATTTTCAGCTTAAGCTAGATATATATATAAATATCTTCTCCGAACACATCCTTTGCAAACTTCCCAATTCTCCGCACGTAACATAAGTTCGTATTTTAAGGGTATTTTATAGTCGACCTCAGTCAGTAGCCTTCTCTGCTTGTCTATTTTTTTTGGTTTGGTCGTCCACGTTCACGTCGTCGTCGCCATCGTTGTTTGCTGACTGAGATTTATGTGCTGCATATCATTCATAATTTGGTGACAAGTCTCAGATTGCCAAGAAGCCAGCGTGAGGCATTGTTTGCCAGCGAGGGGCAGCCCCCAGCTGGCCAAGTTAATTTGTATTCCCTTTATTCTATTTTTGATGGAAGATGGAAGACATGATTGTCTCTGTCTATAAAGACACCCATCCACACACACACACACACACTTACACACCCATGGAATGCACACTCTGCGAAAGCAGCCAGGAATTTGGTACTTTAATCAAGAACAAACTCAGATATTTCTTAACCTGAGCTGACATTTGTTTTAAAACCGAAATTCCAGGATCCTAGACTGAAGTACATTACTCTCTCTCTCTCTCACTCTCTCTCTCTCTCTCTCTCTCTCTGTCACGCTTTCTCTTTCTCCGGCCTGTTGTATTGCACTCTGAGAAAAACAAAGAGTTAAGCACAAAATTCTTAAATGCCTTATTAAAAGCTGAACTTATTCTAAGAAAATGTACTTGAAGAAACAAAAATTAAGACACAAAATCGAAAGGAATTTTAATTTTTTAGGCCAAGGCTGAATATATATATATATATATGTATATAATATATATATATATACATATGTATATATATGTATAGATATTTGTGCTAGAATAAAGGATACACTATACTATACCCTTTCGGTCATATTGTAATCCTAGACAAGTGCTTTGTTTTTTCTTCGAGTGCATGTCTATAGTTGGCTGCTGCGTTATGAATTTGATGCTCGCAGCAAATAACTTAGTCAGACACATAAGGCTCTAAAACGCACACAAGGCAAAGGGCTGCAAGGAGGGGAGCAGTGGAGCGGAGGGTTGGGGGGCCAGGCATTTGGCCCCAAGGTTGATGACAGTGCAAATCGAATGGCAATTAAAGGTGTTAATAGAACAGAACAACAACTGCAGCAGGGACTCACACACACACACACACACACACACATCATCAAAGTCGAGTTCAATGTGCTCGGAAAATTCGAAGAAAATAAAATAAAATAAAATAAAAATATTAATAATAATAACCAACAGGGGCAGCGACAATCCTACAGCTAATTTCCTGTCTCGTGTCTCGTGTCTCGTTCGCCTGTCTTATTTCGTTTGGCTTTGGACTTTTTATTATGCATACGCACCGTGTGCCGAGCCAAATTTAATGTGATTTGGCACATAAAAATAGAAACATTATTATTATTTGTGCAGAGAGCTAGAACTTAACTTTGTTTTGAGCCAAGTCAACACACTCGCAGGCCACACATCTGGGCACACTTAACAGCTTTGGACAGGAGCTTAAATAGATTTTGGCCACTTTTCGAACAGCAAGTGCAACAGACTGAGAGATATATTCAAGTGATATCCGTTGCTATTAATATCTAGCTATTTATTTTGTCTGTTGCTCTTGAGTTTGATATATCGTTTGGCAAAAGTTTATTTTCGCAAAAACTTTTCACACAACTTCAATTTGAACCCAATCAAATTGAGTCCAGTTCGAATTTATGGGCGGGCAGCACTTGTTGAGGCGACAACATATGCTGCCATTAAACTTGGCTTTAAGTTTACATTTAAGGGAATTAACTTTGATAGAGCCCAGGCTGATAACTCCCATCAATATATCCAGTTAAACAGCGCGGCCTTCGCTTTTCATGCGCCTTGACCCAGCAGCTAAATGTCAAAAAAGCCTTTCGTTTTCTCATCTTGACTTTTCTGATACCCGTTCTCTGAGGGTATTTCAAGCTAATTAACTGATTGGCTAATGACTAATGACTGACTACTAATGACTGATTGATAACACACACACAGCCAAACCCGTAAGAACGAAGTTCCACCCGAAAGTGTGGACAATGGATGGAAAACGATTTCGATCAGCTTCAAATTAATTTTTAAAAAACATAAATTTGCGTTTAATCCATTTTAAATCTGAGGAAAAGACTTGAACATGCTAAATATTTAGATTTAACTAAATAGATTTAAAAACTTTTCATTATTTGGAATATTTTGATAAAGATTGAAAATTGAAAGCTAATATGTTGCTGCTAGGGTATTCAAGTGTTCGGTTTGCCAAAGTTATCTTTTCTAGCATCAATTTTCTTAAATTTCCTTTCGAGGCAAACTTTGCGCGAACTTTTGTCGTAGGCCAAGTTAATGGGATTTCGGTTTTTTGCATTGTTGGCGACGCTTAGCTGGATTCTGGTAAGGACATAAAGTTAATGAAATAATCGGTTGGAACAAATCTGACAATGTCGTTTGCCTGGACGTGGCTTCGCTTGAAATGACCGTGAAATGTGAATGGATGTGTGAGAGGGGTGGGTGGGCGAATAACACTTAGAGAAAATGCGTTATTGTTATGTTTATCGCCGGCTGCGTCACGTCCGGCGCCAAATTGAAAAGCAGCAGCAAACCAGAAGCAATCAGGCACGATGAGCTGTTGCCTGACACGTAGCAGCTAAATTAAAATACAATTGGCAAGTGAAGAGAAAATGACTTCATCAGAAGCTCCAGCCGGAGGCAGAGGCATGGGCTGAGGCCGCATTACGCATACGCACCGTCATGCCCAAAGAAATCAAATGCCGCAAAGACGTGACTTAAAAAGTCGAGAAGTAATACGACAATTTGGCATTGTAAAATGGTTTAGGCGAAAAAAATCGAGTCCTTAGCAAATGCCATATAAAATTCCAATTAGAATGCGGCGGGAAGGACATGCAAAGCCGTGTCTCAAGGTGGCAGCGCGTTTTGCCACTCCGCTCGGCAAATCAATTCATTTCGCATTTTATTGGTTTTTCAACACACACACACACACACACACACACATACATAAATCAAGCCCTGCCCAGGTAACACACAGGTGTGTGTGTATATAACCCTGACTATTAGGTTGCCGAGCAAAATATTTAGGTCAATTCATCCAGCCGCAAAGCTGAAAGGTCCTTGAATGCAAAACAACCTTCCACTGCAATACGGAGGCTCCTCACAGGTGTGCGTGTATGTGTGTATGTGCTTAGATAATGATAGCTCCTTAAACCCCCCTCCCCCTTGTTAACCCCTCTTCTGCTTCTTATTATATAAGAACTAAGCCGAAAACATAATTCCTGCAGCTCCAAGTTCAATTCCATTTCATTTAACGTCTGTCGCAGCTGCTGGCATTTAGTTTGATGCGCGGGGCAGGTGGAGGGAGAGAGGGTGCTTGGGCAATTTTCCTTTTTCCATTTGCCGCCCACAAGTCAAAATGCCAACATTCAATAATAGCCCAAGGGCTGTCGCAATTTATTTATTGTTGTTGCGTTTAAGGGCCTATGCAGCTGCGTCTGGGTCTGAGCTCTGAGCTCTGAGCTTGCCTCAACCTAAGTCAATACACACACACACACACACCCAGAGTGACCCACTAAACGCTGGGCAGCCCGCGGCCCGCGGCCCGCCCTGCGCCTATGTTGAATTTGTGAAATTAGGTCAGTTTTGTGTCGATGATCCTTCAGGCCAAAACAGACGAGGGTGAGAGAGAGATAGAGAGACAGCGCGAGTGCGCACTGATGCACACTCCAACACACACACACACACACACACACACACACACAGCTCATTCAGCTTTTCGCTCGCTTCGCTTTTGCTGCTCGGTTCATTTCGTTTACTACGCGAGTCCCAAAACCAACCCAACCCCAACATCGACCTGTGCAACCCTTAACCCACCACCCCCCTATCACTCCCCCCCCCCCTCCCACCTCTCTCGGCAACACCTTTCTGCCCTGCTGTATGTCTTGGTGAACATTTTCTAAGGCAGCGCACTTAATTGGCAAACGTTGGCGCCAACTGTGAGAGCCTAAATGCGGCCAGGTGAATTCACATTGGGGTAGCAGCTGCTGCTACTATTGTCTGGGCAGGTGGGCGAAGGGCAGTGGGTGCATCTAGAACTGGGTGTGGGTACTGCCCTGACATGTCAGGCATTGCAATCAGCATTTGATTTCTGAAGGATTTTGATCATTTGCTCGACGATTTGCATGCAATTTCCCAACCGAAGAAGCGCTCTGTGACAGTCGATTTAACCAGCTGCCAGTTGACAATTCACTTGCCACACACTTGCCAAACACGCACACACACACAGGCAGACAGTTACCTGCAAGGTGATGTAAATTTATTAAAATTAAGCCCTCACAATTATGCGTAACCTCGTTTATTGGGGCCAAATGGCTGGCTTGTGGCTCGTTGTTTTGGCTCAAAAAGGGGCCTTTAATTAAATATACAAATATATGTAGATGTGCATAATACCTGGTCCTATCTCGAGCTGGGCTCAATTAGGAATATTAGGTGCGATAATATTCAAAAGTTATTTCCTCTCATCCTAAATCAAACTCAGAATTCAACCGAACCTGAGAAATGTACCTTTCATATATGAAAGAAAATTGAATTGAAAAAAACTGAAAATATTTAATATATTTTAAATATTAAAGAGAAAAGTACCGGATTTCCTTGAACAACAATTTGTTTATGCAAATTTTCTTTGTTGTTATGTGAAAGAAATTTTGAGATATATTTTAATTTTATTTAAATTGTCATCTTAAATCGCACTCAAAAATCAACCGAAGCTGAGATCTGGAAATATCATAAATGAAAGAAAAGGCCCTTTACTTTTTAAACTATTGTGTATAATATATTATATATATATTTTATAATCTTATAATCTAGAAATTGAATTTTTCCAAAAATAGTTTGAACCGAAACCTGAATAAGCTGGTTCATGAACCGAACCTTCAGGCATGACACAGGCTCGAATTGTGAACCAATTCGACGAGTGTCCTTTATGAGCGTATATAATATTTATTAAGTTCATTCAATTCTTGTGCAAGATATCGGAAGTTATTGAACTATCGAACGCTTTTATCGACCATTAGGTCGCGCTTTAACCTCGTACTGAATTTTTCGGTCGTGTCTCTCTTTTAAAAACAAAAGTAAAACTTGGCAAAGCCATAATGAAAGCAAGTTGATTTTAGCATTTCGTGCAACATGACAAAGTTTTCAGTTAGATAGCGCCGAGACGGATTTGGCTAGATGAACCCCATTATAGACGGACGTAGTTCCTTCCCGTGCTGTGCCCCCCCATATTATTGCCAAGGTTGTAAAAACTGATGGTAATTGCATGAGAAAATTCATTGTAGCCTGTGGCTGGGGCCATAAAACTGATGATAATGCACGATAATATTTCAGAACATTTCAGTTCATTTCGAGCATTTCGTATGCCAGAAGTATTTATGTAGCCATTAGCGTTAAGCTTGATGCTCCTTGTCGACAAATTGCGCATACGCCACGTGTTGGCGTTGGCCCCGGGCCTAATCCACGTCTCGATTAATTGCCAAACATAAATCCGGTTAATATGCCTAGCCACGGCAAAAAAAAAAATGGAAAGAAGGAAAACAAGAAAAGGACAAGAAAAACATCGAGACGATCCCAACAAAAGCGCTAATGAGCAGCTAATAAATCCCGGGCCAACCATTAGGAAATACAAATCGTACAGATTTGTATATATATGGTATATGTGGCATGTATTTATATTTGTTGCAGTTTATTTAAATATGTTTTCCTGTTATTTTCCAACACATTTAAAGTTATTCTTCATATTTTCCATATTACTTGGGTGTCCACTTTCACGTTGGTGCGTGGATTTTACGAAAGGGTGAAATATTTAGGCTTTGATTTTTTATCTAACTTGTTTTTCAAATCGACTAAAACATACTTAACTATTGTTTTTCATGTTTTTTATGACTGTAGGTGAGAATTCTCAACTTTCTTATTATTGATATACAACAAGTTGCATGCATCCACTTTCTATCAATTTCCCACATTTTTGGGTAGAAATTTCCGGAACCCAATATTAGTGGGCACTTGAATCACGAAAGTATAATTGTGTACAAAGTTTGGTTTACGCTGTGCGTTGATCATCAATCAGTCAATCTGTCAGTTCATCAGTCAAAACAAATAGTTGCAGCACAAAATATGACTACTATCATAAATTTATCTTGCTAGGACTTGTGGGCTGGGTTTTGTGTTGATAATCAATCAGTCAACCAATCAATCAACCAAGATTATTAGGTGGTTAGTAGATCAGTCAGTCCATCAGAAGGCGACAGCTCGCTAACTCTTACGGCTGGACCAGCGCAATGTCAATCTGTCAGTCAATCAGTCATATAGTATTCCAAGAGTTTTAGTTTGCGCTGTGCGTTGATCATCAATCAATCAATCAGTCCATCAGTCAAAACAAAATATGACTACTTTAAGTTATTGATCTTTCGGATTAGATATTGTGTTGATCATCAATCAGTCAATCCATCAGTCATGACAACACTTACATCACAAAAGGTCTAAGAAAAGGGCTGCGAGATGAGTAAATCCTTCAGTCAGTACATCAAAAATTAAGAGCTCCAACGGCCAATCAGTCAATCATTCGGTCAATCAGCTCTTGATATATATGTATGTGAATAAATCTGGTATGTATACAAACCCAGTTGTTACTTACGCACAAAAAGGTTGCCAATTAGCGTAGCGGGCAGACAGAAGACAATCACCAGGATGTCGGCAATGGCGAGATTGACAATGAAGTAGTTGGTCACGGTGCGCATACGCGGGGCGCGCAGGACGACGGCAATCACAAAGCTGTTGCCAATGAGACCGACGAGGAACACGACAATATAGGCGACACAATAGACAATGGACATGGCCAGCGAGTGGCGATAAAGCGGATCGAAGCCAAAGTCCACATTGCCATCGAGTTGATCCCAGCGCAGCAAG
This sequence comes from Drosophila novamexicana, assembly GCF_003285875.2. NCBI lineage: Eukaryota > Metazoa > Arthropoda > Insecta > Diptera > Drosophilidae > Drosophila > Drosophila novamexicana. Next base: position 164,673 of record NW_020824827.1, on the reverse strand, counting down.
CTGTCATTGTAGGACTTGGTGGCCGCCGCCGCCGTGATCAGGCTCGTGGTGGCCGGCGACATGTTCAGCAGGCTGGCATAATAGCTGGACGAGGTGGCATCCGCCACAATCACGGCGCCGGGCATGCCAATTGCCGCCAACTGCTGGGAACTGCTGCTGCTTGTTGCTGTTGCGGCTGTTGTTGTTGTTGCTGTTGCTGTGGCAGCTGTAAGGCTGGATATCAGGGAGCTGGCGGCGGGCGCCACCGTTGCCGTTACCGTGGTCAAGATGGTGCCCAGAAGTGTGTCCGTAATGGCCCCGTTACTCAATTTAATAGTACTCGGCGAGAAGCTGACGCCGACAACATTGTTGCTGCTGTTGTTGCTGCTGTTGCTGCTGCTGGCAGCATCATTGAAATTCAAGAGATTTTGCAAATCCACGAAATTATGCGTGAAATTATTAGCCTCGCCAGCGCCCTGTGTGACATCCTCCAGCAAATCACGCTGCTCCAGCATGGGCCAGCCCCTGCCCAGCCCCCCTGTTGCCGGCGTGTCCCTGCTGCTGCTGCTGCTGTTAGTTATTGCTGCTGTCGCTGTTGCTGCTGTCTCTGCTGCTGCTGCTGTTGTCGTCGGCGAGTCGCCAGCCGCGTGGCTTCTGTGTTTGCGTTTCCGAGTCCGTCCGCCGACAGCCATGCTCAGCTAAATCTGGCGCCGGGATTAATGTCGTATATGTATCTATATTTCTATTAAATTTATTGCTGTTGTGTATTTTTACTTTGTTGTTTTTTTTTTAGAAAAAGTCTATAAAATTGGCGTCACTTGACATTTTGCTGACAAAACATATATATGTATAGAAATTTTTCGCCTTTCCAGTTCCAGTTCTAGTTGGGTTCTTGCAGGATATGTTGATGTTTTTCGTGGCTGAAGCGAATTAGGCAACATTCAATTAACTTGAGCATGTCTCTGTGTGTGTGTGTGTGTGTGTGTGTGATGAGAGGGGGATTGGCCTTGTTGTTGTTGCACAACACTTGCAAACAGTGTTGCCAGCGTAGCTGTTTTCGAGCTAAAGTTAGCATTTTCCAAAATTGTTAGGAGTTTCTCGCAAAATTTGACTATTTTCGAAATTGTTGATTTTTCTAGCTAAATTTGACTGTTTTCAAACAGTGCCGCCAAGTTAGCTGTGTTTTAAGCTATATTTGACTTTTTTTTTAATATTATTGAAATTTGGTGGCTAATTTTGACTATTTTTAATGTTGTTTAAATTTTCTAAAGCTAAATTTGAATATTTTCGAAAATAATTTTCTAGCTAAATTTTAATAGTTTCCAAATTGTCAATTTGACAATTTTCAATATTATTAAAATTTTCTAGCTAAATTGGACTGATTGGACCAATATTATTTTTGCGTTTTAAGATAATATTATTTTAAATATTATCAAAAATTTTTCATTCTTATTAAATGATAGCTCAATGTCAAGTACTGACAACCCTGCTTATCGCGTGACAATAGCAACATTTAAATTTCCAAGGGAAATTTTGGATGGGCTCTTCTATCTACTTGAAAGAAACTTTAGCTCTTTTACTTTTTGTGTCCTTAAATTATGCACTTAGTTCTTGTCACTTTAGCTTGTTTTGGCTTTCTTTTCACACTTGATTTGGCTTGTTATTTAAAGCGAGTGTTGGCAACACTGGTCAGCCAAGGATATGCAGTTTGTGCAAAATATATTTGTAACTGCATACTAGACCTGCGATTGCACGTATAAAATTGTTAGTTCTTGTGGTTGTAATTGTTATTGTTATTGCTTTTGTTGTTGTATTTGCTGTTGTTGTTGTTGTCGTTCGGCTGCTCGGCAGCTCGGTAGCTCGTCAGCTGGCGTTGCCTTGAGTTGGCATTACGAAAAACTCTGCGAGTGTCCCAAGGACTTGGTTGCATATTTTAGATATGGCCAAATGTTGGGTGCACACCCGGACACATGGACGCAGGCACGGACACACACGGTAATGCGCCGAAAAAAAAAAGAACGCCAGATGAACGTGCCGGAGAGGGCGTGCCAGGCGGAGGCTGGAGGCGGCCGACACAGCTGCAGCTCAGGGACAGGGACATGGCCACAAATCTACACACATGCGCGGCTGTTATTAACTAATTGAATTGCCATTATTCTCGCTGCACTTTGACCTCAAAAGAGGCGTGCCAAATATATAAAATGAATGGCAAAAAAAAGAACAATTGAAAGCAAAGAAAATAAACAGAGAAATGGCAAATAATAGAAAATGCCATTAGGCACAACTGCCAAACGCACGAAAGACTTTGATGGAGTGACAAAAATAAAAAATAAAAAAAAAACAGAGAGAATAAATGTAAAAAAAAAATTGAGTGCCAAAAATAAAAACAGCAGAGAAAATAAATAAAATAAAAATTGAGTGGCAAAAAAAAAAAAAAAGACGAATAAAGAAAAGAAAATAAATTGTTATTCTTATGAGACAAAAAAAAAAAAACTAATAATAAAAAGAATATAACTAAAATAAAATGTTATTCTTATGAGTTTTGCTTTTTTCAGAGAAAAGAGAAAAAAAACGTATAATAAAAAGAAAATAAAAATAAAATAAATGTTAATCTTATGAGCAAAAACCGAATAATAGCAAGAAAATAACTAAAATAAAAGGTTTTCTCATGAGTTTGCCATTTTTTAGGGTACCTTTTTTTTTTTGCCAACTGTTGGCCTCTGGACAGACAATGGACCCATTAATGTAGTAGACCCGGGCGCACAGCGTTAAAGTGCTTCAAATTAAATTGTGCTTACATGCTGCGTGGGCATCCGCCTGGCCAATAGGTCACACCAACAACAGCAACAACAAAAGCAACAACAACAACAAGAAGAACAAGAATAAAAACTCGCTGTTGACAAATCGTTTACAGGCTTTGAGGCCAAGACAAGCTAATTAAGTGGCATGCTGCATTTGGGTTAAAGGTCCACAAGTCTTGACTGCAACTTCACAAACTCCTACACACACACAAATAGACACACACACACACACACACACACACACACACATGGACACTTGGTACACAACGCGTGTTCGTTTCCGTGTTGACGACTCGACCTTTTCTTTTTCGAATTTATTTATCGCCGCGAGCTGTGCACGGCCTGGTGTCTGCTGAAGCACTGCTCCAAATGCTGCACGGCCAGCTCGCTTTTGAGGCACGATAAGGCCAGCAGCCAGGAGCCAGGAGACGAGCCAGGAGACAAGCCAGTAGCCGACGCGATACGAGCCTGCCGACGACTGAATGTAGGTCCCTGTTGCCAAGCCGCGCCCGCAAAACAGCCTGCCTTCGTTAAAGCTCAAACGAGAGTGTGTGTGTATGTGTGTGTATGTGAGTTGCGTGTGTGTGCGTGTGCTGTTCGTATGTGGGCGACTCGTCGTCGTCCTTGTCGCTGAGCAAATTGGGCATGGCTGGCCCTCAAATGCATTTGGCAGCGTTATGCCACAGCGTTTGTTGTTTTTCACTCATTTTCTCATTTCCCAACACATTTTCCACAAAATTTGCACAGGCACAGGAAACCTACAACTTTGTAGGCTCAAAAATTCGAAGGACCACATTTGGCAAGATACAAGGTTAAACCATTGCAAAATGTCAGGGAACGTGAACGCGAGACCCTGAGCACAAAGCTCAGATGCTGGGAAAAAGGCGAAAAGGGAAAACTTCTAAAAGGGAAAACTCAGCCTCATTTTGTGCCATAATAAAACATGTTGTTGTTGCCCATTCTCTGGGTAAATACGTTTATTATGCCATTTGAATGTTTTGCCCCTTTGTTTTTGCTGCGAGGGGTGTGCTCTCTGAGTGTGTGCGTGTGTGTGTCTGCGAATGTGTGTCTGCGTGTGTGTGTGTGTCTGCTGCCGCAGGAAACAAAACAAAAGCAACAAGCCAGCCATAGACTCGGGTCTATTATCAATGCAGTTACGCACGGGCGCCCACGGCGTATACGCAATTTCCGAAAGTTCTACCATTATTATTGTTGTTGTTGCCTTTGTTTGTCCTGCCAATTGCCGTTTTTCTGATGGCTTCCTTCCCACAAACTGTTATTTTAGCGTTTCCTCAACAAAATCTCAAGTCGTTCTGGTCACAAAGTCGCATCAGAGTTTTGGCCAAGCGCTGCCCTCAGCTGGCTCAGCAATTCCCTTTCCCATGGAGCCAAACTTTGACCCGAATCGCCCCTTGTTTTTTATTTATTTTTTTTTTTGCATTTGTTTAAAGTTTAATGGCAGTTTTCGAGTTTAAGTTTTGTTTATTGCCTAGCTCGTTAGCATTCATATTTAGCGTGTTTAAGTACACTCACTCGGCCAGCAGCGAGTAATCCGACTCGGATTCCGAAAAGAAACTCACTCAAAGAGATTGAGTGAGAGCGCAACTGAGAGTGTGAGCGCGAGTGAGAGCGTAAGTGCGAGTGAGAGAGCGCGAGTGAGAGTGTGCGAGCAATACCCATCCCATTGAGCACAGGATGCGCGCGCGCTCTGGCAACAGCTGTCTTTCCTGCTGGGCCAGGCAAAGGTTCAAAAACCTTGTGCTTGGTTCAACACACACAAACAATGTGATACTGCCAACTACACTGTAGAAAATTTAGATTTCAATGTCTCATAACTTTGTCAAAATAAAGAAGACCATTTCGTTCAAGATTTTAGCACTAGATTTATTTTGCATCTCATTCGTAAACATTTATAAAGTTATATACGCAAGAATTTTAATTAATTATATAAAAACTATAATTTATAAATAAACAAACTTATCAATTCATATTTGGGAAACATTTAAATAAAATATAAAATGTTTTTGGAATTCGATTGTGATTTCGACAAATTAGAATTAAACACAACATATTATAAAACTCTGAGGGATTCTGAGGGGACTTTTCTTGGTTTTATTTATTTTTATAAAATATCAAAATCTATGCTTATGTACTTTGCAGCCTAAACACGTTAATTACTTTAAAAATTAAATTGTTTTTTTTTATACCCTGAACCCATTAAAAATGGGTATAAGGGTATATTGTATTTGTGCAAAATCCAAATGTATGTAACAGGCAGAAGGAAGCATCTCCGACCCCATAAAGTATATATATTCTTGATCAGCTCCAATAGCCGAATCGATCTAGCCATGTCCGTCTGTCTGTCTGTCCGTCTGTCCGTCCGTCCGTCCGTCTGTCCGTATGTATGAACGCAAGGTTCTCAGAACCTATAAGAGCTAGAAATTTTAGATGTAGATGCTCCTAGTTCCCGCGCAGTTCGAGTTTGTTTCCGATAATCGATAACTTGCTCCGTTTTCAAGCAATCGATAAAAATCGATATCGATATCCTGTTTTTTGGGCAATTTTGGTAAATAATAAGAGCTGGAGTCACCAAACTTGGCATATAGCTTCTAAAATAGAATATATATATGCATTTGATGTTGGAAGAAGAGTGTTCAGGGTATCCCCTAGTCGGGAGCTCCCGACTAGAACCTCTTACTTGTTTTTTTTTATGATTGATCTGCCTGCAAATTCGGTTACCACTTAAATATACAATATTGAAAATAATCTCATTTTCCGGGCGATCTTCCCAACTCATATTGAAAAATACATATTCTGCAATTTTATTATTATCAACTGTGGTGTTCATAGAAGTATAAGACACTATTATAAAAGAAAGATTCTAAGGTTGTTCATTTTTTTGTCTTTTTAAAACAATGCCAAAAAACTCTTCAACTCTTGTTACGCACATAATATATTTTTTTTTACATTTTTTGATACAGCAATTAATTTATTTAAGTATAACAGTATAACAGAAGTAAAACAAACATTCAAACGACGCGCCCGAATTTTATAGAAATTTCCAGCAACAAAAGTCTGGCAAGCCTGTGCGTTAGGTCAGCGCGTCTTAACTATCTCGCTCACACAATTGCAGTCTGGCAACAATATTTGTAAATTGAAAAAATAAACTATATTTGTTTTAGCACGCCTCGCTTCAAATACTCTACTGACTGCTTATGCTATGTTAAGGGTACCTAAATTTAAAGACTGATTAGTTAAATATATGTATAAGTGGCATACCTTGAAAAGAGACCATTTTATGCTGATCCTAACCCAGCTTAACAAAGGGACTTACACATGTGAATTTATCTTATACTTGTTTATACTTATTTTTATAACCAAGGAACTGTGTCGGTGGGCAGAGTATACAAAGCAGTAAGGCACGTAGGCAGCAAACACAGCAGTGTATTCACTCGCACCTTCGTAATACATTTGTCGCACACAAGGGAGACAAATCGATTTTTCGAAGCGTCGAGAAGGCAGCTGCCGCTGGGTATAAATAGAGCTCGCAGTAGGCATCTCAGTCATTCGAAAAAAATTAGTGCTCAAGTGAAGTTCTCTCGTGAAACTGAAATTTAGTTAAAGAAAAGTTGTTTCTGATATAAAGTGCTAAATTTTCACATTAGTTGTTACACACACACATACCATGTATATATATTGTTCAACGGCAATGCAAAAGTGTGCAGAAACAGTTGGAAAGGCGAACCTGCGGAGCTATAACATGGCACGAAGGCTGAAATAATTGCTAGTACGGGTTTCTCAAGCATTTCTGCTCTGAACAAAGAAAATGAAATCAGCTTCTCGTCCTCCTCGTCGACATCTCAGCGTGGGCACGTCAGGCATTTTCACATAACGGCGAAATGGGGCCACACGAAACCAGACTTGGCGGTGCGAAAACCCAAACCAAGTTTTTCATCTTTGGCTAGAAAGTTGCACTGTAGGCAGGCTGAGGCAGATGCCAGGCGTTTGAATTGCTAGCCGGAGTGTGCGGAGTGTGTGTGTTGTCCTGGACTTGAGGAGTTTGGATAGGAAGCCAGGTATAAAACGCAGCGAAGACAGCTTGTTCTCTCTTGTTATACGTAAGCAAAAACTCTAAGCTTAAGGCGTAGTTTTTATTGCCAGTCAATTTGTCAATTTCTAAAACGTTTTCGAACGTGTGACGTCAGCGTGATTTTTTTTCCTGCTTTTCTAAGTAAACGTTTGTATAAATTTCTTTTCGAAATGAACAAATTTGCAAATATTGTGTAATATTCATATTTGCAATTTCTGTATTGCGTAATATCGTTTTTTCGTCGCATCTAGCACAAAATCCACCCCATGCAGGGCCATGAGTCATCTTATTTTCTGTCATACATGAACCACCTCGACTGTTCTATGTGTAAAACGCCCAAAGAAGAGCGGTTGGCCTGCTCTAAAAATAACGCGCATTGTATGCATTGCATGTAAATATACGACTTGTATACACATACTATCTCGCTTGCACACTTACGTACAGATGCCTTTGCGTGGCCCAGCAGCTGCGCAATCAACCCACCCCGTGGTGAGTTATTGGACCCGCCTTTGTTGTATTGATTTGACTCTTTCCACCTCTTCTGTACGTATACGTATAAGTGTGTTACCATCTCTCTTACACAAGTTTCTCTGGAACGGTCGCTTTTATTGGCAATTTACGTACTAAATTAAGTTCTTTTAGCCGTTTAAAAATCTAGTTGTTAATCTTAATTAATTAACTGCCATTTTGATAATTGTTTTACACGTTAACCAAGCAATATGTATTTCTTTCTCTAAACTTTATAGTTGGGCGTTGAAAGTTGATACGCGATCGATCGATGTTATAACTCGAATGCAATGCGTGCGAAAGGGCATTACAACAGCTGAAATATGCCGTTGGTTTTTGGCCCCGTTAGCCGTGTGGCGAGAGTATATCTGAACTCAGCGACCTGTGTGTGTGTCGCTACCTACACACAGGGGTACTAAACATCGTTTTTATCAGATTGTGATTGCGTGGATTGAATTTATAGGAACCTGTATCGACTTCTCTGCTCTACTATGACTTGTTCAAAACAAAGGCGCACAATTACCTATACGTTTATATACGGCCTTCTATTATTTACCTAACATCATCGAACCGTTATCAATACCGATCCAAACAGATATAAACACTACTGACATCGATCGATAAAGATATATATATATATCTCGTATCTGGAGTAGCAACTGAACGAGCCGATCGTTAGTTCGTTTTATGCAGCACAATTTACAAACTATATTCTTGTTATTTACTTATTTTTTTTTCTGTTGTAAACATAAACATTTGCTAGTACACGACATGTGCGACTTAAGTTCTTAAATACCTGAAACTGTTAAACAAAAAGAAAAAAACAAAGAAAATATTCTGTTTTTGTACACACAACCCAAGATTTAAGAAAATTTGTCCATTTATTGTTGTAAATATACTTGTCCATACCAGTTATAGATAATGAATGAAGAATATAAGCAAAAAAAAAAAAAAAAGAATGAGCTCATCAATACAGAAAAGCTACAAACAAAAAAGAATAAAAGAAATCTAAGAAGACCAATAAATTTCGAAACAATTGTTCGCCATATTTTTATTTTAAGCTAAAATTCTATACAAATTTCAGTCTAATCATCGTACAAATGGAGGAAGGGCCACTCTAAATATCCCATACAGGTTTATTTACTCGAAAATTATGCGTATAAAAGTATAAAAATTTTAAGGTTTGAAGTTAAGGTAAACATCGACAATTTCTATATATATACGAGGCATTCCCTATAAATATAAGTTAATATTTTAGCCAATACACATACCTTGCGATCATATAAGGGAAATATAACATGCGAATTTGTTAGTTATAAATATATTAGGGTTTTGGTAAATGCTAACAAGTTATGCGATAAGCTGCAAAAATGGTTGAATATTCAAATAATCTATACGACACTCCAACGGCCGTATTTATACAAATTTTAAATACCCAACATTACACAATATTCTACAATTTATTCAAATTTTTCCGATTTACTTATGAGATTAAGCGTCTTCAATTTTTCTACAATTTATTTTTGGTTAGTCCTCGGTTTACTAGATATTAAACTCTACAACACAACCTGAACAGTTTACATATAAAAATCAAATTTACTTCAAATACAAAGAGAACTAAACAAGGATTAAACACAAAGATTAAACACTAATCCTCAAAAGCAATTTTTCTTCCACAACTTAACATCGGAACTTAACTTCAATGACAAAAAATACTCCTTAATGGTCTAAATTGTCCAGCATAAAATGGAACATATCATCCAATTATGATCTAGCTACTTTTCAACCTGGAAATTTCCTCCAAAGAATGAGTATGAACTTTCCAAAATCGTCTGAATCATCTGAATCAATGGAAACTACACGTCAGGCCAAGCATAAATCTACCTCAACGCACCACATTTAATTCAAGCTAAAACTTCTCAAATATTAATGTGCCAACCAAGTATACATCCACAAAAGATTCTTCTGCTTCTCAACTTCTCCATCTACAAGCAACTCAATATCTTCTACTTCCCAACTGCTCCTCCATCTACAAGCAACTAAACACAGCTGACATCTTTCAAACTCATCTGGTTGCTATGTTTTAAGTTCGATTTTCAACAACTTCAAAATATTTTTTACAACGTTCCTCATCTTTCGACAAATTTTACCATTTATATATATATCTGACCCGTGATTACAACCAAATTTTAAGTTTAATTTATAATACACAATCTACGAAACATTCTACTCAAACCACGTTGTCTTATACATCTCCCTTATAAAACTGCGTCCAATATAAATTATACAATACTAAACAAACGAAAGAGTATCAAAACAAAAAATATACACAAAACAATCTGAAAATCCCGTGTGCTCCGAACATGGCCAATTCTGGTAAACCCTACACGAAAAAATCCTTTACAAAAGCTGCTTTCTATTCAAATATTGCAATACTAAATATACGAAAAAAGTGTAAAAACACACGAAAACTGCGATAAATTTTACGAAAATGGTGTGTTCGGTCACGAAAGAGTGTGAAAACATAGAAATTTCCCTTTTAGGTAGGTCATACACAAACCTCGATTACAACCCAAATTTTAAACATACAAGAGAACGAGAACATACACGAAAACTGCGATGAATTCGAAGAGAATGGTGCTCGGTTAAGAGTGTGAAAACATAGAAATTTCGCTATTAGGTAGGTTATACACAAACTGCGATGAATTTGAGAGTAGTGTTCGATTAAGAAAGAGTGTGAAAACATAGAAATTTCCCTTTTAGGTATGTCATACACAATCTGCGTTGAATTTGAAGAGAATGGTGTTCGGTTAAGAGTGAAAACATAGAAATTTCCCTATTAGGTAGGTCAAACACAAACCTCGATACCCACCCAAATTTTAAACATACAAGAGTGTGAAAACATACACAAAAACTGCGATGAATTTAAAGAGAATTGCGTTCGGTTAGGAAAGAGTGTGAAAACATAGAAATTTCCCTTTTAGGTAGGTCAAACACAAACCTCGATTACAACCCAAATGTTAAACATACAAGAGTGTGAAAACATACACGAAAACTGCGATAAATTTAAAGAGAATGGCGTGTTCGGTTAGGAAAGAGTGTGAAAACATAGAAATTTCCCTTTTAGGTAGGTCAAACACAAACCTCGATTACAACCCAAATGTTAAACATACAAGAGTGTGAAAACATACACGAAAACTGCGATGAATTCGAAGAGAATGGTGTTCGGTTAAGAGTGTGAAAACATAGAAATTTCGCTATTAGGTAGGTTATACACAAACTGCGATGAATTTGAGAGTAGTGTTCGATTAAGAAAGAGTGTGAAAACATAGAAATTTCCCTTTTAGGTATGTCAAAACAAACTGCGATAAATTTTACGAAAATGGCGTGTTCGGTTAAGAAAGAATGTGAAAACATAGAAATTTCCCTATTAGGTAGGTCATACACAAACCTCGATACCCACCCAAATTTTAAACATACAAGAGTGTGAAAACATACACGAAAACTGCGATGAATGTAAAGAGAATTGCTATCGGTTAAGAGTGTGAAGACATAGAAATTTTACTTTTAGGTAGGTCATACACAATCTGCGTTGAATTTGAAGAGAATGGTGTTCGGTTGAGTGAAAACATAGAAATTTCCCTATTAGGTAGGTCAAACACAAACCTCGATACCCACCCAAATTTTAAACATACAAGAGTGTGAAAACATACACGAAAACTGCGATGAATGTAAAGAGAATTGCTATCGGTTAAGAGTGTGAAGACATAGAAATTTTACTTTTAGGTAGGTCATACACAATCTGCGTTGAATTTGAAGAGAATGGTGTTCGGTTGAGTGAAAACATAGAAATTTCCCTATTAGGTAGGTCAAACACAAACCTCGATACCCACCCAAATTTTAAACATACAAGAGTGTGAAAACATACACGAAAACTGCGATAAATTTAAAGAGAATGGCGTGTTCGGTTAGGAAAGAGTGTGAAAACATAGAAATTTCCCTTTTAGGTAGGTCAAACACAAACCTCGATTACAACCCAAATTTTAAACATACAAGAGTGTGAAAACATACACGAAAACTGCGATGAATTTAAAGAGAATGGCGTGTTTGGTTAGGAAAGAGTGTGAAAACATAGAAATTTCCCTTTTAGGTAGGTCATTCACAAACTGCGATGAATTTAAAGAGAATGGCGTGTTCGGTTAGGAAAGAGTGTAAAAACATAGAAATTTCCCTTTTAGGTAGGTCAAACACAAACCTCGATTACAACCCAAATGTTAAACATACAAGAGTGTGAAACCATACACGAAAACTGCGATAAATTTTACGAAAATGGCGTGTTCGGTTAGGAAAGAGTGTGAAAACATAGAAATTTTCCTATTAGGTAGGTCATACACAAACTGCGATGAATTTGAGAGTGGAGTGTTCGGTTAAGAGTGTGAATACATAGAAATTTCCCTTTTAGGTAGGTCAAACACAAACCTCGATTACAACCCAAATGTTAAACATACAAGAGTGTGAAACCATACACGAAAACTGCGATAAATTTTACGAAAATGGCGTGTTCGGTTAAGAAAGAATGTGAAAACATAGAAATTTCCCTATTAGGTAGGTCATACACAAACCTCGATACCCACCCAAATTTTAAACATACAAGAGTGTGACAACATTCACGAAAACTGCGATGAATTTAAAGAGAATTGCTATCGGTTAAGAGTGTGAAGACATAGAAATTTTACTTTTAGGTAGGTCATACACAATCTGCGTTGAATTTGAAGAGAATGGTGTTCGGTTAAGAGTGTGAAGACATAGAAATTTCCCTTTTAGGTAGGTTATACACAAACTGCGATGAATTTGAGAGTAGTGTTCGATTAAGAGTGTGAAAACATAGAAATTTCGCTATTAGGTAGGTCATTCACAAACTGCGATGAATTTAAAGAGAATGGCGTGTTCGGTTAGGAAAGAGTGTGAAAACGTAGAAATTTCCCTTTTAGGTAGGTCATACACAATCTGCGTTGAATTTGAAGAGAATGGTGTTCGGTTAGGAAAGAGTGTGAAAACGTAGAAATTTCCCTATTAGGTAGGTCAAACACAAACCTCGATACCCACCCATATTTTAAACATACAAGAGTGTGAAAACATACACGAAAACTGCGATAAATTTTACGAAAATGGCGTGTTCGGTTAAGAAAGAATGTGAAAACATAGAAATTTCCCTTTTAGGTAGGTCATACACAAACCTCGATTACAACCCAAATTTTAAACATACAAGAGTGTGAAAACATACGAAAACTGCGATGAATTTGAAGAGAATGGTGTTCGGTTAAGAGTGTGAAGACATAAAAATTTCCCTTTTAGGTAGGTCATACACAAACTGCGATGAATTTGAGAGTGGAGTGTTCGGTTAAGAGAGAATGTGAAAACATAGAAATTTCCCTATTAGGTAGGTCATACACAAACTGCGATTACAACCCAAATTTTAAACATACAAGAGTGTGAAAACATACGAAAACTGCGATGAATTTGAAGAGAATGGTGTTCGGTTAAGAGTGTGAAGACATAAAAATTTCCCTTTTAGGTAGGTCATACACAAACTGCGATGAATTTGAGAGTGGAGTGTTCGGTTAAGAGAGAATGTGAAAACATAGAAATTTCCCTATTAGGTAGGTCATACACAAACTGCGATTACAACCCAAATTTTAAACATACAAGAGTGTGAAAACATACGAAAACTGCGATGAATTTGAAGAGAATGGTGTTCGGTTAAGAGTGTGAAGACATAAAAATTTCCCTTTTAGGTAGGTCATACACAAACTGCGATGAATTTGAGAGTGGAGTGTTCGGTTAAGAGAAAATGTGAAAACATAGAAATTTCCCTATTAGGTAGGTCATACACAAACTGCGATTACAACCCAAATTTTAAACATACAAGAGTGTGAAAACATACGAAAACTGCGATGAATTTGAAGAGAATGGCGTGTTTGGTTAGGAAAGAGTGTGAAAACATAGAAATTTCCCTTTTAGGTAGGTCAAACACAAACCTCGATTACAACCCAAATGTTAAACATACAAGAGTGTGAAACCATACACGAAAACTGCGATAAATTTTACGAAAATGGCGTGTTCGGTTAGGAAAGAGTGTGAAAACGTAGAAATTTTCCTATTAGGTAGGTCATACACAAACTGCGATGAATTTGAGAGTGGAGTGTTCGGTTAAGAGTGTGAATACATAGAAATTTTCCTATTAGGTAGGTCATACACAAACCTCGATTACAACCCAAATTTTAAACATACAATAATTTAAACACATACACGAAAACTGTGAATAATTTGAGAGTGAAGTGTTTGGTTTAGAAAGAGTGTGAAAACTTGCGATATGCTGCGAAAATGGTTAAACATTAAGATAATATACATGACATTACAACGCCATATTTCTGTAAAATTAAAGACCCAAGAACATAGGATGATATACAATTAATTATATTTGGTAATTTATCATGAACTTCTTTACGTCTTAAATTTTATTTCTGCATAGTCAATGTTTTACTAGATATCATCAAACTACAATGCCACGTGAAAAATGCACAAAGAAAAATCGAAAATCCCTTTCAAAAATCAAGGAAAAGCGACAATTGACAGAACATTAAATGCTTCTAATCAACAAAATACACAGCATTTTTTGTCTACGATTTATAAAAGTTCGAACTTCACCTTTACCTTCTATAACACAAAAATATCCTTTATTGGTCAAAATTGTCCAGCATAAAATGGAACATATCATCCAATTATGATCTAGCTACTTTTCAACCTGGAAATTTCCTCCAAAGAATGAGTATGAACTTTCCAAAATCGTCTGAATCATCTGAATCAATGGAAACTACACGTCAGGCCAAGCATAAATCTACCTCAACGCACCACATTTAATTCAAGCTAAAACTTCTCAAATATTAATGTGCCAACCAAGTATACATCCACAAAAGATTCTTCTGCTTCTCAACTTCTCCATCTACAAGCAACTCAATATCTTCTACTTCCCAACTGCTCCTCCATCTACAAGCAACTAAACACAGCTGACATCTTTCAAACTCATCTGGTTGCTATGTTTTAAGTTCGATTTTCAACAACTTCAAAATATTTTTTACAACGTTCCTCATCATTCGACAAATTTTACCATTTATATATATATCTGACCCGTGATTACAACCAAATTTTAAGTTTAATTTATAATACACAATCTACGAAACATTCTACTCAAACCACGTTGTCTTATACATCTCCCTTATAAAACTGCGTCCAATATAAATTATACAATACTAAACAAACGAAAGAGTATCAAAACAAAAAATATACACAAAACAATCTGAAAATCCCGTGTGCTCCGAACATGGCCAATTCTGGTAAACCCTACACGAAAAAATCCTTTACAAAAGCTGCTTTCTATTCAAATATTGCAATACTAAATATACGAAAAAAGTGTAAAAACACACGAAAACTGCGATAAATTTTACGAAAATGGTGTGTTCGGTCACGAAAGAGTGTGAAAACATAGAAATTTCCCTTTTAGGTAGGTCATACACAAACCTCGATTACAACCCAAATTTTAAACATACAAGAGAACGAGAACATACACGAAAACTGCGATGAATTCGAAGAGAATGGTGCTCGGTTAAGAGTGTGAAAACATAGAAATTTCGCTATTAGGTAGGTTATACACAAACTGCGATGAATTTGAGAGTAGTGTTCGATTAAGAAAGAGTGTGAAAACATAGAAATTTCCCTTTTAGGTATGTCATACACAATCTGCGTTGAATTTGAAGAGAATGGTGTTCGGTTAAGAGTGAAAACATAGAAATTTCCCTATTAGGTAGGTCAAACACAAACCTCGATACCCACCCAAATTTTAAACATACAAGAGTGTGAAAACATACACAAAACTGCGATGAATTTAAAGAGAATTGCGTTCGGTTAAGAGTGTGAAAACGTAGAAATTTCCCTTTTAGGTAGGTCATTCACAAACTGCAATAAATTTAAAGAGAATGGCGTGTTCGGTTAGGAAAGAGTGTGAAAACATAGAAATTTCCCTTTTAGGTAGGTCAAACACAAACCTCGATTACAACCCAAATGTTAAACATACAAGAGTGTGAAAACATACACGAAAACTGCGATAAATTTTACGAAAATGGCGTGTTCGGTTAAGAAAGAATGTGAAAACATAGAAATTTCCCTTTTAGGTAGGTCATACACAATCTGCGTTGAATTTAAAGAGAATTGCGTTCGGTTAAGTGTGAAAACATAGAAATTTCCCTTTTAGGTAGGTCAAACACAAACCTCGATTACAACCCAAATGTTAAACATACAAGAGTGTGAAAACATACACGAAAACTGCGATAAATTTTACGAAAATGGCGTGTTCGGTTAAGAAAGAATGTGAAAACATAGAAATTTCCCTTTTAGGTAGGTCAAACACAAACCTCGATTACAACCCAAATGTTAAACATACAAGAGTGTGAAAACATTCACGAAAACTGCGATGAATTTAAAGAGAATTGCTATCGGTTAAGAGTGTGAAGACATAGAAATTTTACTTTTAGGTAGGTCATACACAATCTGCGTTGAATTTGAAGAGAATGGTGTTCGGTTAAGAGTGTGAAGACATAGAAATTTCCCTTTTAGGTAGGTTATACACAAACTGCGATGAATTTGAGAGTAGTGTTCGATTAAGAGTGTGAAAACATAGAAATTTCGCTATTAGGTAGGTCATTCACAAACTGCGATGAATTTAGAGAGAATGGCGTGTTCGGTTAGGAAAGAGTGTGAAAGCGTAGAAATTTCCCTTTTAGGTAGGTCATACACAATCTGCGTTGAATTTGAAGAGAATGGTGTTCGGTTGAGTGAAAACATAGAAATTTCCCTATTAGGTAGGTCAAACACAAACCTCGATACCCACCCAAATTTTAAACATACAAGAGTGTGAAAACATACACGAAAACTGCGATAAATTTAAAGAGAATGGCGTGTTCGGTTAGGAAAGAGTGTGAAAACATAGAAATTTCCCTTTTAGGTAGGTCAAACACAAACCTCGATTACAACCCAAATGTTAAACATACAAGAGTGTGAAAACATACACGAAAACTGCGATAAATTTTACGAAAATGGCGTGTTCGGTTAAGAAAGAATGTGAAAACATAGAAATTTCCCTTTTAGGTAGGTCATACACAATCTGCGTTGAATTTAAAGAGAATTGCGTTCGGTTAAGTGTGAAAACATAGAAATTTCCCTATTAGGTAGGTCAAACACAAACCTCGATTACAACCCAAATTTTAAACATACAAGAGAGTGAGAACATACACGAAAACTGCGATGAATTTGAAGAGAATGGTGTTCGGTTAAGAGTATGAAAACATAGAAATTTCCCTTTTAGGTAGGTCATTCACAAACTGCGATGAATTAAAAGAGAATGGCGTAAAAACATAGAAATTTCCCTTTTAGGTAGGTCAAACACAAACCTCGATTACAACCCAAATGTTAAACATACAAGAGTGTGAAAACATTCACGAAAACTGCGATGAATTTAAAGAGAATTGCTATCGGTTAAGAGTGTGAAGACATAGAAATTTTACTTTTAAGTAGGTCATACACAATCTGCGTTGAATTTGAAGAGAATGGTGTTCGGTTAAGAGTGAAAACATAGAAATTTCCCTTTTAGGTAGGTTATACACAAACTGCGATGAATTTGAGAGTAGTGTTCGATTAAGAGTGTGAAAACATAGAAATTTCGCTATTAGGTAGGTCATTCACAAACTGCGATGAATTTAAAGAGAATGGCGTGTTCGGTTAGGAAAGAGTGTGAAAACGTAGAAATTTCCCTTTTAGGTAGGTCATACACAATCTGCGTTGAATTTGAAGAGAATGGTGTTCGGTTAAGAGTGTGAAAACATAGAAATTTTACTTTTAGGTAGGTCATACACAATCTGCGTTGAATTTAAAGAGAATTGCGTTCGGTTAAGTGTGAAAACATAGAAATTTCCCTATTAGGTAGGTCAAACACAAACCTCGATTACAACCCAAATTTTAAACATACAAGAGAGTGAGAACATACACGAAAACTGCGATGAATTTGAAGAGAATGGTGTTCGGTTAAGAGTATGAAAACATAGAAATTTCCCTTTTAGGTAGGTCATTCACAAACTGCGATGAATTAAAAGAGAATGGCGTAAAAACATAGAAATTTCCCTTTTAGGTAGGTCAAACACAAACCTCGATTACAACCCAAATGTTAAACATACAAGAGTGTGAAAACATACACGAAAACTGCGATAAATTTTACGAAAATGGCGTGTTCGGTTAAGAAAGAATGTGAAAACATAGAAATTTCCCTTTTAGGTAGGTCATACACAATCTGCGTTGAATTTAAAGAGAATTGCGTTCGGTTAAGAGTGTGAAAACATAGAAATTTTACTTTTAGGTAGGTCATACACAATCTGCGTTGAATTTGAAGAGAATGGTGTTCGGTTGAGTGAAAACATAGAAATTTCCCTATTAGGTAGGTCAAACACAAACCTCGATACCCACCCAAATTTTAAACATACAAGAGTGTGAAAACATACACGAAAACTGCGATAAATTTAAAGAGAATGGCGTGTTCGGTTAGGAAAGAGTGTGAAAACATAGAAATTTCCCTTTTAGGTAGGTCAAACACAAACCTCGATTACAACCCAAATGTTAAACATACAAGAGTGTGAAAACATACACGAAAACTGCGATAAATTTTACGAAAATGGCGTGTTCGGTTAAGAAAGAATGTGAAAACATAGAAATTTCCCTTTTAGGTAGGTCATACACAATCTGCGTTGAATTTAAAGAGAATTGCGTTCGGTTAAGTGTGAAAACATAGAAATTTCCCTATTAGGTAGGTCAAACACAAACCTCGATTACAACCCAAATTTTAAACATACAAGAGAGTGAGAACATACACGAAAACTGCGATGAATTTGAAGAGAATGGTGTTCGGTTAAGAGTATGAAAACATAGAAATTTCCCTTTTAGGTAGGTCATTCACAAACTGCGATGAATTAAAAGAGAATGGCGTAAAAACATAGAAATTTCCCTTTTAGGTAGGTCAAACACAAACCTCGATTACAACCCAAATGTTAAACATACAAGAGTGTGAAAACATTCACGAAAACTGCGATGAATTTAAAGAGAATTGCTATCGGTTAAGAGTGTGAAGACATAGAAATTTTACTTTTAGGTAGGTCATACACAATCTGCGTTGAATTTGAAGAGAATGGTGTTCGGTTAAGAGTGAAAACATAGAAATTTCCCTTTTAGGTAGGTTATACACAAACTGCGATGAATTTGAGAGTAGTGTTCGATTAAGAGTGTGAAAACATAGAAATTTCGCTATTAGGTAGGTCATTCACAAACTGCGATGAATTTAAAGAGAATGGCGTGTTCGGTTAGGAAAGAGTGTGAAAACGTAGAAATTTCCCTTTTAGGTAGGTCATACACAATCTGCGTTGAATTTGAAGAGAATGGTGTTCGGTTGAGTGAAAACATAGAAATTTCCCTATTAGGTAGGTCAAACACAAACCTCGATACCCACCCAAATTTTAAACATACAAGAGTGTGAAAACATACACGAAAACTGCGATAAATTTAAAGAGAATGGCGTGTTCGGTTAGGAAAGAGTGTGAAAACATAGAAATTTCCCTATTAGGTAGGTCAAACACAAACCTCGATACCCACCCAAATTTTAAACATACAAGAGTGTGAAAACATACACGAAAACTGCGATAAGTTTTACGAAAATGGCGTGTTCGGTTAAGAAAGAATGTGAAAACATAGAAATTTCCCTTTTAGGTAGGTCATACACAATCTGCGTTGAATTTAAAGAGAATTGCGTTCGGTTAAGAGTGTGAAAACATAGAAATTTCCCTATTAGGTAGGTCAAACACAAACCTCGATTACAACCCAAATTTTAAACATACAAGAGTGTGAAAACACACGAAAACTGCGATGAATTTAAAGAGAATGGCGCGTTCGGTTAGGAAAGAGTGTGAAAACATTGAAATTTCCCCATTAGGTAGGTCAAACACAAACCTCGATTACAACCCAAATTTTAAACATACAAGAGTGTGAAAACATACACGAAAACTGCGATGAATTTAAAGAGAATGGCGTGTTTGGTTAGGAAAGAATGTGAAAACATAGAAATTTCCCTTTTAGGTAGGTCATACACAATCTGCGTTGAATTTAAAGAGAATTGCGTTCGGTTAAGAGTGTGAAAACATAGAAATTTCCCTATTAGGTAGGTCAAACACAAACCTCGATTACAACCCAAATTTTAAACATACAAGAGTGTGAAAACACACGAAAACTGCGATGAATTTAAAGAGAATTGCGTTCGGTTAAGAGTGTGAAGACATAGAAATTTCCCTTTTAGGTAGGTCATACACAAACCTCGATTACAACCCAAATTTTAAACATACAAGAGTGTGAAAACATACACGAAAACTGCGATGAATTTAAAGAGAATGGCGTGTTTGGTTAGGAAAGAGTGTGAAAACATAGAAATTTCCCTTTTAGGTAGGTCATTCACAAACTGCGATGAATTTATAGAGAATGGCGTGTTCGGTTAGGAAAGAGTGTAAAAACATAGAAATTTCCCTTTTAGGTAGGTCAAACACAAACCTCGATTACAACCCAAATGTTAAACATACAAGAGTGTGAAACCATACACGAAAACTGCGATAAATTTTACGAAAATGGCGTGTTCGGTTAGGAAAGAGTGTGAAAACGTAGAAATTTTCCTATTAGGTAGGTCATACACAAACTGCGATGAATTTGAGAGTGGAGTGTTCGGTTAAGAGTGTGAATACATAGAAATTTTCCTATTAGGTAGGTCATACACAAACCTCGATTACAACCCAAATTTTAAACATACAAGAGTGTGAAAACATACACGAAAACTGCGATGAATTTAAAGAGAATGGCGTGTTTGGTTAGGAAAGAGTGTGAAAACATAGAAATTTCCCTTTTAGGTAGGTCATTCACAAACTGCGATGAATTTAAAGAGAATGGCGTGTTCGGTTAGGAAAGAGTGTAAAAACATAGAAATTTCCCTTTTAGGTAGGTCAAACACAAACCTCGATTACAACCCAAATGTTAAACATACAAGAGTGTGAAACCATACACGAAAACTGCGATAAATTTTACGAAAATGGCGTGTTCGGTTAGGAAAGAGTGTGAAAACGTAGAAATTTTCCTATTAGGTAGGTCATACACAAACTGCGATGAATTTGAGAGTGGAGTGTTCGGTTAAGAGTGTGAATACATAGAAATTTCCCTTTTAGGTAGGTCAAACACAAACCTCGATTACAACCCAAATTTTAAACATACAATAATTTAAACACATACAAGAAAACTGTGAATAATTTGAGAGTGAAGTGTTTGGTTTAGAAAGAGTGTGAAAACTTGCGATATGATGCGAAAATGGTTAAACATTAAGATAATATACATGACATTACAACGCCATATTTCTGTAAAATTAAAGACCCAAGAACATAGGATGATACACAATTAATTATATTTGGTAATTTATCATGAACTTCTTTACGTCTTAAATTTTATTTCTGCATAGTCAATGTTTTACTAGATATCATCAAACTACAATGCCACGTGAAAAATGCACAAAGAAAAATCGAAAATCCCTTTCAAAAATCAAGGAAAAGCGACAATTGACAGAACATTAAATGCTTCTAATCAACAAAATACACAGCATTTTTTGTCTACGATTTATAAAAGTTCGAACTTCACCTTTACCTTCTATAACACAAAAATATCCTTTATTGGTCAAAATTGTCCAGCATAAAATGGAACATATCATCCAATTATGATCTAGCTACTTTTCAACCTGGAAATTTCCTGCAAAGAATGAGTATGAACTTTCCAAAATCGTCTGAATCATCTGAATCAATGGAAACTACACGTCAGGCCAAGCATAAATCTACCTCAACGCACCACATTTAATTCAAGCTAAAACTTCTCAAATATTAATGTGCCAACCAAGTATACATCCACAAAAGATTCTTCTGCTTCTCAACTTCTCCATCTACAATCAACTCAATATCTTCTACTTCCCAACTGCTCCTCCATCTACAAGCAACTCAACACAGCTGACATCTTTAAAATGAAACTCTCTCACTATTTTTAAGTTCGATCTTCAACAAAACGAAAATATTTTTCCAACGTCCAACAATTAACTTTCAAGGACATGAAACCACATCTATCACATTATGTCTCAGAAATCTGAACCCTGGTTTATCAAAGCACAAATCACAAGTAGAATACTGAAATAATAAATTCGGAGTCCACATGTATGACCCCTTTCTCATATACTCCGAAAATGTTCACGATACTAATAAGCCTCCAAGTAACACGAAATATTTATATGACAAACTGCATTTCATACAAATATTACAATACTAAACATGCCAGATATGTCCTGAAAATGATACGTCTGTATGGTTAAGATGAGTGTGAAAACATCGAAATTTCCCAATTGGAAACTTCCCTAATACACAAAATATACCACGTTGAATATGAAAAGTTGACTTACATAGAAAATGCCCAATTGTGAAAAGAGGGAAATTTGTTTATTTTGAAAAGAAGTCCCTAAATCTTACTACGTTTTTGGATATACAAATTATTTGAATTAACTTTGGTTCCTGAAAAACAAATTGATACAAATATAACTGGACATAAAACCGATTACTATGAAATTCAAGAAGACAATAATTACGACATGTTTTTGAAATGCAACCAACAATATGATGACAAACTTATGTACAAATAGGATTATATATATATACATATATCACTTATTACTTTGCCTAAATGTAAAAACCTAGATCAACAACAATAATATATGTTAACATCAGACACTATATAATAGAGTATGATTTATATTTGATATGAATGTGCATGGCTAACACATTTATTCACTATAAATCGATTCACATTGTTCGTTTGAATATGCTGAATCAATTCATGTATACATTCCGTTGAAAGCTTTCTGTTTAGCAACAATTTCCAGAAAACATGTTTTATGTTGCATTTGTGAAGGAACTTTGCCACAATTAATATATAACCCATTTGTTGCTCAACTAACATACTTTCGGTCTATATTTAACAATTACAATTTGTTCACTTTCTGTATGCGACTGTACACTAAGGTATAAACTATACACCTCAACTCTGGTTAATAATCTTGTTCTTTGCAAATATACATTTTATGTTTATTTGAAATTAATTATTGCATAGATCTTATAGGAAATAGTTTGCCAGTTGAGATCTGTTTCTACGGCTTGCTAACACCAAGTATTTGCAGCAGTAAAGTTTTTTTCCATATTTTTAATGTGTTGTCAATTATTATAACATATCCTGTATACTCTCACAAACTTTAATTTATTTCCCTATTCAAAACTAATTATATTCATCTGGAACAACATTTTATACAGCCAAACTTTGCTATCCTTACCCCCTCCCCCCCTTATGTATTCTATTAAGTCTTAATCCCAACTTGTTGCAACTGTTTAATCATCATCGAGCCTTCTTCAATAGAGTATGGATATATATTCTGTATAATAATCCTTTTGTACAATCTGTTTCCCATTCCCGCGACATTCTCTGGGAAAATCTATCTATCAACGAATCAAACTGATAAACCTCACGCCTCACCTGTTAAATGTTACCTCTTCTCACCTGCTTGAAATGCTCCAGGATAATAACAAAAATCTTATAATACTTTTTAATTGATTGAATTGGCGTCATCAAAAAAACACTTTCGAATGCAATTGAATGAATCGGGCAAATATTAATGTAAGCATCAAAATCAGAAATTCACCAAAATATGGGCTTTACCTCAAATATTACAGCTATAAACCTTATTTGATATATTGCAACAAGAAAATGCATATTAATTTATGAATCATTATCTTCGTTTATTATAACCATATACATTTGTTAGATTCACAAATTCGCTCAGAAATACAGCTTAAATAATTCGCATCGCACAAAGAAACAAAGAAATCGCAAATGAATTTTTTAATGGAAATATTTGGGGAAAATGGAAACGATCTACATATAAATATTGAAAGTAGTATCTATTTTACATAAATATATGCCCAAACTAAAAAGGGCATGAGGCCATAATTAAAATACCAGAAAAGTTAAGGAATCAAATGAAAAACAAACATATATAAAATCTAAACTATGAGCCAAATATTTGTTGCGTCTTTTATGTTTATAAAAACTTGAAAACATAAATGAAAAAATAATTAAAAAATGATTATAAGGCTATTCCTCTACCATTTCAATTAATTCTAATTCAGATCATTTAAAAAAAAGAACTTGACTGCAAAGAGCTTCAAGAACCTCAGACTTTTTTACTTAAATGAAATTAACCACATGGGCATTATTGTTAATTAATTATTAATTATTCAATCGACATCAAGGATGAAATTCTGCCGAACAAAATCTTCTAGGAAACTGCGCCTTATTCCATACGAACAGCCTTTTATTCCTTTTTGAATTTTTATTTAATATTTTTAAACAGATTAATAATTTTTGTTTTTGGCATAAAATTTTTAAATATTATGCACACAAGTTTCTTAAAATATTATATTTTATATGTATCTGTGGTAAATTCTTGGTTTACTTTTTTAGCTCATGTATTTTTTTACTCTATGTATTTATTTATCCCTTTGGGGATTTTTTATTTTCAAGAAGGATTTTTATGATTTGAAGCTTTGCTTTAAATGTAATTGAATAAATCTGGAAATATTAATGCAAGCATCACAGTTAATAATTCATGGACTTCGCTTAAATTATCACAAGCTTTCTTTCCAATATGATATATACTATGCAATAATGGAGTTTATTAAAACGATTTACATCTGTTTCATTTACAAATTCATCCAGAAATACTAGAAGCTAAATAAGTAACTTCTTATAATAATTTGCATCGCAAGGAATGAGAAATAATAGTTGGAAATTTTGAAAACAATGTAACTTTCTTGGCATGAATATTGAAAACTATTTATTTTAATTATAAATCTTTTTACCTCAACTTAAAAGGAAACAAATCCCACATAAGAATACAAAAATAAACTGAGAGACAATTGTCCACAAAATCTTATCAACTGCGAGCTTAACATTTTCAACATTTTTGAAACTTGTAAGCCCTAATGAAAATATGAGACCCTATTTATTATAAGGGCAAAAAGTATGCCTCTTCAATTTAATATTAATAATTCGAATAACTGAACGGAGCCTGAACGGAGCTTCACGTCGAAGAACGGAATGGGAGACTCAAGACTTCACCTTTAAATAAATTAAATTTCCTTTTTATATTTCAAATATTTCCCATACAGCTCTTTTTTACATTTCAAATATTTCCCACACAGATTTTTTTTTACATTTCAAATATTTCCCACACAGCTCTTTTTTTACATTTCAAATATTTCCCATACAGATCTTTTACATTTAAAATATTTCCCACACAGCTCTTTTTACATTTCAAATATTTCTCACACAGCCTGTGCATTAAAATATTCAATCAACATACAAGGATGCGATTCTCCAGAACAAAGTCTTCTAGGAAACTGCGAGAGTACGTCTTGTCCAATTGGATAATATCCTTAACATCTTTTATTTACATTTAAAATATCTCCTTTTTATTGGTTTTTAACAACAAAAATAAATAAACACAAGCACAATTCCCCAGAAACTTTCTCTGCTAAATTAGTTACTTTTTCTTTTATTTATTTATTTCTTTTAATAAATAACACTATGTATTTGTCAACCTTAAGTTACATGCATCTTATAACTATTTAAACCTACAAATTAAATAATATACCAAAAAGGTAATTTGTAATGTGACAAGCACAAATTGCATTATTATAATATATTATATTACACGATACACTAATTCTTCTCTTTAAATATTGATTGCAATAAAAACCTTTTTGTTATTGTTTATTTTTTACACTATCAGAATTGGTATACTAACTGTTTCCATAAATATCTATATATGTATGTTGAACATTCCAATGTTTTATACTCATATTTGATTTAACTTATTTTTTATATAAATTGTGCAGTTACATATTCAACATTTACAGATTCCATACATGTTAATGTATATGTATGTTCATTTTTTAGGACATTCTTTCTGCCCTTCTCTCCCAACTAAATGTCGTACGACCTATGAGAAGCATCTAGTTTCGGGTGAGGTTTTATGATGCAATTCTCGCTCTAACCCATCTTGAACTTACGTTCCAAAATAAATACATAAAAAAATCCCCTGTTTTGGTATTTACCAACCAAAAAAAAACCTCACCCACCAAATATATGAACAAAGAGATAAAAAATATTCAATTCACCATGAACGGGAAAAATCCCATAGATGTCCCTGGAGATACTTTGGAATACTTTCAACTCCCATCTGATGTCTGAGGAAGAGCTCAAGGATCAGCTGCCTTTATACGTACTTCCCATGGATGCTCCAGCTGCTCGAAGTCCGACTCGAGTATTTCCTGTGGAGCTGACGAACCAGATGGAACTTGGCTTAATGTAATCAAATCAAATGTAATCTAAACCTTATCCGTCTGAGCCAAAGATTTGAGCTGGTCAGAATTTATGTAAATACATTTCTTTAAAACTCGAATAAATAATGTAAAGATAAATATTTTTGATTTTGTAAAATTCTACAAAAAAAATATGGTTCAAACTGTTCTCCAAAAAAATTGCTGATAAATTTATTAAAATACAGATCTGGAACGTGAATTGCCTTTCGGCTTGAAATTGTAGAACAGTTTTTAAAAACCAAATTTATTTTGAAATTATTTTTTTTTACATAATTTGTAAGCAGTTTTAGAAGTAAATCAAACTATTTTCATGTCTTGTTTTAAAACATTAATGTAAATAATTAATGAAAATTGTTTAAAATTATTTAAATAATTTGCAAGCGATTCTTAAAATGAATTATATTGTATAAAATTAAGATATGACGCTCCAAAACGACATAACTCCGCTTGGAGATATGACGTTCCAAAACGACATAACTCCGCTTGGAGATATGACGTTCCAAAACGACATAACTCCGCTTGGAGATATGACGCTTCAAAACGACATAGCTCCGCGCGGAGATATTACCCGAGAGCTCTTACCCGGGGTAGGTCGAATATCAAAACTTTTTGAATATTTTTTTTGAAAATCTCGGGTAAATATAATCTGATTTTAAAATATTATACCTTTTTGAATTCGTACGGATCCCTACTATCATATGGCATTCAAAGAAATTAAAAATTGATGGGTTGCAAAAAGTTGTTGACCAAAAAACGTTTCGTTGGTATAATCAACCTTTTTTGCTGATTTTTTTAGACCATCTCGGCCAAGTAATCTCAGAGTCGTAGCATTCGCCAACCCATACAAGAGACCTCGCTGAGAGGTGTGTAGTCAGAAGGGTCAAGAAAAGATCCTTTAGAGACCTCCTCCAACCACGACACAGGAGAAGCCCCAGAGCCCACCGACTACCTACGTGACGGTGCAGCCTTAATCAAAGAAGACGGCTTTGACGTTTGTCCACGATAAAGCCTGAGGAGCCAACCAGGATTGGCGAGATACCACCTAAGTTAACGGTTTTTTAATAAAAATGTATGCTATTTTTTGATTCAATACAATAAACACATATAAGGTTAAAAAAAAAACAAACTTTTTTGACGATTTTCTTTTTGAACTCTCGGGTAAATATATCCTGTTTTTGAAATGTTATACCTTTTTGAATTCGTACGAATCCCTACTATCATATGGCATTCAAAGAAATTAAAAATTGATGGGTTTAAATGAGTTGTTGACCAAAAAACGTTTCGTTTGTAAAATCAACCTTTTTTGATCATTTTTTTAGACTATCTCGGCCAAATAATCTCAGATTTTGGAATTTTATACTATTTTTGACTCAAGGATCAGTACTATCGATTGGCAACAGATAAATAAAAATCTAAATTTTGACCCAAATCGACCAAATAATATTTATCAAGTAAGAGGTTCTAGTCGGGAGCTCCCAACTAGGGGATACCCTGAACCCTCTACTTCAAACATCAAATGCATATATATATTCTATTTTAGAAGCTATATGTCAAGTCTCTATCTCTTGTAGGTTCTGAGATCCTTGCGTTCATACAGACAGACAGACGGACATGGCTAAAAAAAATTACATATTTACGTATTTGAAATGAATGGCAATTAATGAATGTAGCTGAAAGGTAAATAAAACGCGTGCGCTCTTATATTTGTAATTAGTTTGTATTTTTATTTATATTTGCTTAAAAGAACGGAAACAATTAATTTATTAAACATAGGACTCGAAAACATTGAATTATTGACAAAAATTTGCAGAAGTATTTCTCACACACACATCAACTAAATGAATTGCGTTCATAATTTTGTGTATTTGTTTACAATCTTTTTTTTTGTTTGTTTGCTTTAAAATAGACAATTAAAATGATTTATAAAATCGCTTCTTGAATATATATATATATATAAAAATCACTTAGATCTAATGCTTAGCGTTCACATTCAAATTGGAGTCCGTTCGCGGCCAAAATGCGCGCCTGCTAGCTGGGCTTTTGGGCGTGGCCCCGCCCACACACAATTGCAGTTGTGCACGGAAAATGTTTGGGACCAAAAATTCAAGCATTGCATTTAACTATTTACAAAAAATATTCATAATTTGCATTAGAATGGGCAAACATCGAATACATTTGGAACATGAATAACACGTTTATGCAGTGCTACGTTTACGGATGAAGTACAAAAGCAAAGAGGGGGAAAATGATTGGACCACGTTTTGTGAATAGGGGGAAAAGTGTTTGAGCTTAACAATTGCAAAACAAAAGGAGTTAAGCGTAAATAAACTTGATTGGGATATGGAATTGCAAAAAGAGAGAGAGAGAGAGAGGGAGAGAGAGTTGTGGGCCATAAAATCTGTATCTTTTGTGTGACGATTTGCCATGCTTGTTTCTTACGGCTTTAAATTGCATTCGCTTTTGTTTTTTGTTCTTTAATTGTTTAGTTTACTTAGTAAAAGCTGACAACAAATTTGAAATACTTATTTGAGTTAGGTACACTCAAAAAGATGTGTGCTTGCTGTTGACGCTGCGCTCAATAAACATTCTTTGATATTGCCTTCTTTTTTTTTGTATTGATTTGTCTTGTCCTGGGAGTGTCCCCGCGTCCTGGCTATTGCATTGAGTGAGTGAGTGGGTGGGGGGACTGGATGCCATGGCTCGAGTGTGCTGCTTGATCTGTTGTCCTTTAATATACTTAGTATGTCCGCTGCAGTTATAACTATATATACCTTTATATATACGTAGTACCTAGAAAGTAACCCTTATCCCACTTTGTGTGCGCCAGCTCCACCCAGCGTTACGCCTATGCATATATAGTATGTAGTTATATATCATTCGCTCACAAATATATATACTTTTAGCTAACTAGCAATTAGTTACATATGTATACACCGCAATACAATTTGAAATTTGTTGTCAATCAATTCGCATAACATTCGCTATTTACATATGGATGATTTTTTTTTTCAGAAATTTTCGCCTCATCAATTTTGACTAGTTATTTATGCATGCGCCTTGAAGAGGCTTCGGAATTGTTAGTTATGAACCGCGAGGGGTTTGCTTTTTCTTTTTTTTTTCTTTTTTAGGACAAAATTGTTGTTTTTTGTTTTTTTAACTCTAATGTAATCGAGCGAAAATGCTAGTTTCTGAAATCCTTTGGATACACTATCTTTAGGCTTAACGCCAATGTCTGTCCTCCTGTCTGTCTGTCTGTCCGCCTGACTGCCTGCTGATGTTGTTGTTTATACAGTTGCATTTTGTTTTGTTTGTTTATTCTAGACCTATATCACCGCTTAATTGCCTTAAACACTCTAATTATTTCTTAGCATTTCTTGCTGATTCATTGTTGTCCTTCGGATTGGTTGTCCTCTCTGCGTGTGTCTGTGTGTTTTATTAGAAATTAGTTGATTGATTATGAACGTGTGTGAAGTGCAGCTACTTAATAAAGTTCAAAGTTCATGAAACTTCACAATTTCTTATGCCTGCGCTATGAATCATACAATATATATATATATATATGTCTATGTGTATGTATTGTATGCTTAGTTTTTGCAAGGTATTAATTATGTATGTATGAAACCAATGTGATCCTATGCAAAATTGTATTATTATGTATACACATATATATTCTCATATATATATATATATATAGTTGGTATAATTATGCTTATTATAAACTATTTTGCACTGTACAACAAAATATATATGTGTGTACGCGTTTTCTGCATTTCCTTTTCTTTTTTTTTTTTTGTTTTTTGTACAATTTGAAAACTAATTTAAACTTTTACATACATATACGTTGTTGCTAGAAAATTGTTGCTTAGTATTTATGTATCTATGTGTGTATGTATGTTCGTGTTTGTGTGTACTCTTGTTGTAGGAAACATTTTGGAAATGATATAGAAAAATAAATGCATAGAACTTTATTAAGCATACAGAACGTTAAGCTTTCAGCTTCTATTCGTATATGCAGTTGTTATATCTTGTCTTTTGCATATTTTTTATATTTTTGTATTTTTTTTTTTTTTTTGATAATTGTATTACATATAAAGAAATATTTTGTTTAAATTTCAGCGCTACATTTCGCAAAAGGCGCGTTTAACTAGGCCTTGCTCTAAGGCTTTATTGCAAACCATTTTTTTGCTCGTTAATTTTAACTTTTTCTTGATATATATATATATAATATATTGATTTCATATAATAAAGCACTTAGAACTAAACAAAACAAGGTGGTTAAAAAAAAAAAACAAACAAACAAACAATAAATGTTATATACAGCAAAAGATATTTGAATTGTTTACGTTCGCTTAGGCCTTACAATATGCAATATGCAATATGCAATATGCAATATGCAATGTACAATTAGTCTTAAATGTGTGTGTCTTGTATACATGTTCATCATATTGGGGATTTGGTTTTTGGTTTTTGTGTTTATCAAATTGTTAATGTTGCTGTTGTGCACTCCCAAATTACACGTTGCACGCCGCCCGTTTAACTCAACTTTGCAGCGTTAGACACATCAGCATGGCTAACAGCACCATCCAGTTGGCCAGGTGAGCTGTGCTGGCGCTGGAGCCGGTTTCGCCACATTTACCTGAAGATATAGAAGAGAAAAATATTAGATAATTGGACTAGAATATATTACGTGGCTTTAAGCAGGCCATTTTTTTTACAAATTACATCTCGAGATTTGATTAAACTAAATTATATATTATATAATATATATTATAACAGTCTATTCCGTCTTCTTCCGTCTATAAAAAACTCTAAACTAACATAATTGATTCCCTATTTTCATTGGAATCAGCCATCTTTCGGCTATGAATTAATATAAACTAACATAATTGAAGTTTCATTGGATTGGAAATGTTAGGCTTATCATCTATTTCCAGATTTGATTGGACTTCCTGTTTTATACCCTGAACCCATTAAAAATGAGTATAAGGGTATATTGTATTTGTGCAAAATCCAAATGTATGTAACAGGCAGAAGGAAGCATCTCCGACCCCATAAAGTATATATATTCTTGATCAGCATCAATAGCCGAGTCGATCTAGCCATGTCCGTCTGTCTGTCTGTCCGTCTGTCCGTCCGTCCGTCCGTCTGTCCGTATGTATGAACGCAAGGATCTCAGATGAAGTTTTAGATGTAGGAGCTCCTAGTGCCTGCGCAGATCTAGTTTGTTTCCGATAATCGATAACTTACTCCGTTTCCAAGCAATCGATATCGATATCGATATCCTGTTTTTTGGGCAATTTTGGTAAATAATAAGAGCTAGAGTCACAAAACTTGACATATAGCTTTTAAAATAGAATATATATATATGCATTTGATGTTGGAAGAAGAGGGTTCAGGGTATCCCCTAGTCGAGAGCTCCCGACTAGAACCTCTTACTTGTTTTAATTATTATTGTATACATTATAGAAGGTATAGCCTCCTTTCACCCCATTATTTTTCTTCATATTTTCAGAAATCAATTTTCAGACAGCCTGTGAAAAAATTGAAGCTAACATATTTGAATCCCCATTTTCATTGGATTAGAAATGTTTACATGGGCCTCTCATAGTCTCAGGCAAAAACCCAAAAATCAGCTTTATCATCCACAAGTAAATAAGTCAGTCGGTCAATCAATCAGTCACTCAGGTGAAACAATCTTATGTAGACTACAATTCGTATAAATGAGCACCAACCAAAAACGGATAGATTGGCCACCAGATGATGATCGGGCGGCTTTTGTGTGCCGCGATAGCAGGCATCGCCGACAACCAGCTTGGCTGCATTGCCCTCCGTGGGCCTGTAGCTAATGCAGACGCCATGCTTGGTGCCCTTGTGCCTGGCTATAATGTAGACGGTGCTGTTCTCGCTCCACGAGCCATGACAGGAGTACTCTGTGTGTGTGAGAAAAGGGGCAAACATTAGAGTAGTAGCATATTGTGCTGCTTGTGAGGGCGTGCGTCTCGCTTACCTTCCTCGCCGTCCACGCTGCACAGCGGACTCACATCGATGACATTGGGCGCACTGCAGCCGACCCAAAGCTGTCGCTGGGCATTGTAGTTGGTCACACAGCCGGGCACATCACGACGACTGCGCGTGGCCACGAAGCCCACGCTGGTATCGTTGGCGCTGCTCAGCACCAAGGCTTGTTGTTGCTGGAGTTGCTCCTGCTGCTGCTGCTGCTGTGCTGGGAGTGCATTGCGTCGGCTGCGCACGGGCAGGCCGCGCGTGTTGGCATGCCAGGAGCCGCGCTCCATGCGCTCGGCATTGCGAAAGCTGAGTGTACTGTGCCTGCCGCACAAATAAACAAAACACAATTGGATTGGGCTACTTGCTCAAAAGTTCAAACATACCCCTTGTGACCAAAGGAGCCGGCATCCAAGCCATCGCCATGATAATGATGATGGCCATGTCCGAGATGCGATTTGCCATTGTGATTGCGCTTGTGGCGCGTGACCAGGTACGGCGGCCCAATTGCGCCGCGCAGATTGTACAGGCCCTCCATCGGGCAAATATGCGGTTCCGGATTGCTTGCTGTACGAAAAAAGAGAATCGATTTTATATAAGTGCACAGCTAGAAGATACCCTGTAGCCGGAACTAAGCAAGCAAATGTGTAGCAAAACATTTTAAACATTTCTTCTGAGCTCAGACCTCCAAGCTGAGGAAAATGGATAAAGAAGAGAAACTATCAAATATGCGTGCACAGCTAGAAGATAGCCTGTAGCCAGAACTAAGCCAACAAATATGCAACAAAATATATTAAACATTTTTTTATCTGAGACAAAAAGTAATTAAATTTGTATATTGAAATAACTTCAGTGTTTAAAGTGCGATTCTTCTGCAACTTTCAAGACTTGAAGATGTTATTTAAGTCCTTTCATAGAGACAGACAGACAGACAAACAGATAGATAGATGGATAGATAGATAGATAGATAGATAGATAGATAGATAGATAGATAGATAGATAAATAAATAGACAGACAGACAGATATATAGATAGATAGATAGACAGACAGACAGATAGATATATGTATAGACAGACAGATAGATAGATAGACAGACAGACAGATAGTCAGATAGATAGATAGACAAATAGCCACTTCTTTAGACAGAAGCTTATTTATCGACTAGGCTGTTGACCAGGATATTACTTTATGGAGACGTCTCCACTATACCCCATACTAAGGCCGTTGTCAGGGTATTAAAACAGCGCACAGAGCGTGTGTACAGAAAACTTACCCAGCAGCGTTATGTAGGTCATCTTGTTGAAGTCAAAGTGATCCGGTGCACAGGCATCCTCCAGACGATTGGCCGGCTTGCCCGTTTGTATCTCAATGACGTGCGTGTCCCGACGGTAAAACATCATGCACATAAAGCCGGATAGGCTGCAAACGGGAGGAAAGCAAGTTGATGCGAGATTTCTTATACGGTTTATTTTAGCTTACCAGCTGGTGGTGTAGTGCACCACAGCCATCATTTCGGTTGAGGTCTGTTTGTTTATCTGCTCGCACAGGGCACGTGTCTCCATGTAGCCGTTGGGCTTAATAATGTGCACGGAGCCATCGCTGCAAAGAAATTGGAAACGTTTTATTGGCTGTCAGTAAGGATGCCTCAGGCATGTTTGCTGTTCCCGTTCCCACTCACTTGGCATGATAATTGTAGACGGCATTGCCCATAAGTGCATGCCAGTGTCGCGGACCCTTGAACCAGGCGGGAAAATCGCAGCGCTCAGCCGCCGGCGGTTTCCGCAGCGACATTATTCGCGAGCCAACCTGCGGAAAACG
Source organism: Drosophila novamexicana (assembly GCF_003285875.2). Classification (NCBI taxonomy): domain Eukaryota; kingdom Metazoa; phylum Arthropoda; class Insecta; order Diptera; family Drosophilidae; genus Drosophila; species Drosophila novamexicana. Next base: position 130,827 of record NW_020824827.1, on the reverse strand, counting down.
AGGGGCGGAGGGGGGGAAGAGAAAAAGGCGAATTTAATGGCGTGGCTTTTATTTCGGATTTGTTGCTTTTTACCTCGGCGCTGTCTAAGCCATTGCAAGTGGCGTCGCCGGATTGCGCCAGCTTATATTCGGTATCCTTCGAGCTGAGTATGCTGGGGCCGCCTGCAAGGGTTATAAAAAAAGTTGACAGTTGGAGAGCACACATTTTTCCAGCAGCTTTTCTTACCCATCAGCGAGGAGATTTTCTCGTAAACAAAGCAACGATAACGCTCCTCATTCGAAATGGCATGATGATGCAAGACAAGACCCACCAAATAGCGTGAGTTGCCATCCTTCCAGGTCGCCAGGCAGGTCAGCTCCTCAACTGCAAAATGATGAGCATATGAGCATACTGTGGAAAATGTGCTGACGAACAATGGAGTGTACATTTTGTACATTTCTATTAGCAGGCAGCAATGACAGCAAGAACTCTTGCAATTAATAAGAACTTCAAATCAGAATTTCAACATTTTCAAACGTCCTGCAGATGTATTTTTAGGAAACACGTCTGCAAATCAATTTTTGGACAGTTCACAGCATGAATAACTATTTTTGGAATATGAATTAGACACGTAAAATGAATCAATAACTGAACAGAAAGGAAAGTAAATCCTTCTCTGAAGCAAGCCTCGATAAACAAAACAAAAACATTTGAGTAAAATGCAGACCTGAGTTTTCCTTGTGAAGGGCTACTCACAATTACAAAACCATCCGCGCTTAACTGTGGATGGATTTGTTTGCCTATTCCAAGCTTATATACTTATATATGTCGTAAGCAGTCGGATCGACCCTCTATATCGTATACTACCGGGTGTAACCCGGCCTTGCCCGTGCGTGCGTAGAAAATCAATTCTCATTTCTTTAAAGCTTTTAATTATATAATGAATTGATCTAGAGGCCAAACCATGAAGAAAGGGTCAAACCTTGCGAAAATCGTTTGAGTTTTTAAACGAATTGGTGGAGGTGGCAAATTATGACCTATTATCCATATGGGATATTTGAGAGTACTGTTTTTAAATGAAAACAAGCCGTAAGGGTATTTAATCTTTGATGAATGGAAACTAAATTACATGAAATGAAAGAACTCTAGAGGCGCGCTTTTAAAGTGTCGCATTCAACGAGCGCCTACTGTAGCTTGCTTAAATATGCTTTCCCGTATCATTTTTGATTTCTCAGAAACATCTCAACAGATGTTGAGCAAGATCTGTCTTTTTGCCAGGAGATCTTCAATTAAAACTTGAATTTTTGGTGAAAGGAAATTTAATTGATTGAAATAAAAGAACCCTATAGTGTGCGTTTTCCAACACTACATCAAGCTCAACGAGGGCCTACTGTAGCTTGCCTAAATATGCTTTCCTGTATCTTTTTGATTTCTCAGAAACATCGCTTTTATGCTCAAGAGAGACCTTTCAGAGACCTGAATCATGGATGTGGACTTACCCGTGCTCTCGGTGCCCTGGACATCGGGACAGGCCTGAAAACTCAGAAGCAGGCGGCTCTCCTCGGTGCAGCTCTCGATGTTCGAGACGGGCGACTTGCACTCGCCGTGGCCGCGATTGTACGTGAATATGAAGGGACCTGCGGGGAAGCGGATGATTAATTAAATAATTGAGATATGGGGGTTGGGGTTTGTGGAACTCACCCTTTAGCGGGCACTTGACCGGCTCGGCGCTCTCGCGGAAGAGGGAATAGAGCAGAGCATCGCCCGGTATTTGATCGCAGAGATTCTGTAAAGTCTCACGGCCCTTGCAAAAGTCTGGGGGACATGATTATTTGAAAAGCACACATAGAAATACAATTAATGCAAATCGCTAAAAACAGTTTTGTCGCAGACAAAGAAAACGCACACACAGAGAGAGAAAGGCGGAAATAAGGCGAAATGGGAAATGGGAATTGGATCGAGTAGAATAGCAAAAATATAGTTAGATAGATTAGTTTAAATAGATTATCAGATAGTTAGATAGATAGAAAACAACACATTTAGTTGAGCTTTTGTTTTTGTTTTTCTGTTTTTAAAGGAGTAACATAAAAAAACACAATTCTACAAAGTCGTTTTCTGTGCGTCGCACTGGAAGCTGCTCCCCGATCTCAAAGTCAAGAATGCCATTTAAATTGAAACAGATATTTCTTTTAATTAAGTGGCCTCTTGCCGCTTGCTGAGAAAATTGCGCAAAATGATGCTTGAAAAGCAGCAAAAGCAAAAAAAAAAAAAAAAAAAAAAAAAAAAAAAAAAAAAAAAAAAAGAAAAAAAATATGTCGCATCGCGGGAGAATTCTTCGGAGAAAGTCAGCTTCGAGTGCGGCAACACAATGAGCAGAAACAACAACAATTTCTGTTGAAATGTGTGTTCAAAAATTAAATAAAAAAAAATTAAATGAGGCGCAAACTCAAATCAAAAAGACAAGAGAAATTTTTTGTATTTTTTTTTGGCAAGACAATGCAGAAGACTTTTTGCATTACTGAGCTTTGTGTATTAAAAAAAAAAACTAAAAAAAAAGTTAGTTTTAATTATTAAAAAAAAATGAAGAGAAGAAAGAAAAAAAAGAACACATGGTCTCTTGATAGACACACACCGAACCGAAGAAAGTCGGGAGTACAAGGCAAAGGATAACTTTTGTTTAACAATAATTTTTTTTTGGTATTTTTTTGGTATTTCTGTTTGCTAGGGCAAGCATAACATATATAAATAAAAATAAATAAGTAATTAATTAGATTAATTAAATGTAAAACTCGTATATGCTAAGAAATCATACAAAAAGATTAGTTTGATTTGCAGTTTTGGCAAATGTAGTTTTCGCAGTTTGTTGGATTCGATTTTTGGTAAAGGGTCCTCTCTTTTTTTTTTTTTTGATTTTTTTCATCGTAACTTAATCCGTTAGCTTTATAGTAATATATATATATACATATCTAGATATGGTTAGGAAACCAACACAGACAGGCATATTGAATATATGTAGTACAAAAGAGTTTACAGCTAAAAGGCACAACACAAACAATTCGGTAGCGCTTTTTTCAATATCAACTAAGCTAAATGAAAACAAGCACACACAGTATAGTGTTGGAAAATACACGAAAAACGCTGAAACAAAATTCAAACCAAAAATTATGTACAGAGTTGTATAAGCCAAATGCTGGGCAAGTGTACAGTAGCTGGCTGTGTCTGTGTGTATGTGTGTGTGTGTGTGTGTGTGAGTGTTGGGAAGGTGTGTAGAGTTTTTGTCTGTAGAGAACCTGTGTGTGTGTGTGTGGCCTCTTTGAGTAATGATTGTAATTAAGTAGCAACTAGACTTGATGAAAAGCATAACGTGATAACAAGGCGCTGTTGGGGCGTGGCGTTCGTGTGCGTGTGTGTGTGTGTGTGTGGGTTTATGCTTATCAGTGTTGGTTTGGCGGCAACTACTACGAAGAAGCTTGGTATATCATGACAAGGCAAAAATACGACAGCACAGGACATTAAAAATAAACTATGTATAATAATTTTTGTATGTAAGTTGTTTGGGTTTTAATACCTTTTGCACACACACGCACACACACATATGTATGTATGTAAATGGTTAAATGTAATGTGTGTGTTATATTTATAGCTGGACTATAATACGATAATATTGTACAACAAACGAACACACACGCACAAACAACACTTAGAACGAACGGAATGAAAAATGACACACATCTAGTTTAGGAGTTTCGTACGGAAATGTACAAATATAAATTATGATAGAACCGAACCGAGAGCAGAAATTGTTGAGTTTCATGTTAAAATTACATTAATTAAATAACACACACATTTAGTAAACATGTACAAATTAACAAAACGCAAAAAACAAAAGTAACTAAAAGAAAGAACAAAAAAAAACGTAGTAGACAGTAACAACTAACTAAAAGGTACAAACACGGACACACACATATGTTCGAAAAAAAGAAAACAAGGGAAACAACAACACGGATGAGGTGGGGGATGTGGAGAGGAAAAGTGTGAACTCATAGAGCGAATAGTATTAGAAGTAGTAGTAAGAGTAGTAGTAGTAGTAGTAGTAGAAGTGGTACAAATAGTAGTAGGGTAAGCAGTTAAATAGTAGTAGGGTTTTTAGGTTAGGTTAGAATGTAGAGTAAGAAGAAAGTACAACAAGTAATTGATAAATGAGACAATTATACTAGCGGTCACCGGGCAGCCCATCCCAACATATTTTTTATCATCATGTACAATATGTATGCAAAATATATATACATAAATATATAAGTTGCTACTATTTTGTGTTTTCATACGTTTTTTTTTTTTTGCTATTTTTTTTTTCTTTACAATTTTTCTTTGGCATGTGCCAAAAAGCGCACAGCACGAGTAAATAATTGTTTTTGGTTTGTATTTTTTTTTCTTTTTACAAAATTTAGCTGAAATCCTTTTTTTTTTTCTTTTACGACAAAACAAAGTGTGACAGAGAATAACTGAAATTAAATGTGGAATGTGGGAATGTATTTGCTATTGATTATTATACAAAATGTGTTTTTCGAAAAACGAATAAAATGCAAAAGTTCTTTAAGCGACAAATGAATATGTTAACTCGGGGAAATTTGTTCGGGAACTGGGAAACGGACAAACGTATAAAAATGGGATTTGAATGATGAATAAATCCGAGTTCTCGCATAATTCGTATGATTTCCAAAAGCGGCACACACGCACGCACACACACATACACACACACATAGCATGTAACAATGAAATATTTACAACTAGCAGAAATTACCCGGCATTGTCCGGGCCAAGTGTTCAATTTATATATACAGATTAGATTCGAGCACATTGAGCTCGTTTCGATCGAATCGGATAAACAGATGCTATATGGATTTAAACATGCATTGGAACCCATTTCGGAAATCATATTCCAGCTTCGATCTGTGCCGAAACATAGGACAATATATAATCAAAAGAAGAAGCTACACTCGCTCGTTTGAAGAACTGTACAAAAATTGAGGCGATGATGATTTCTTTTTTTTTTTTTTTTTTGGTTAGCAGTGGATTAATATAAAACATTAACAATTATAATCATGTACAAAGAGTTATTTTCCAAGAGTTATTATTCATAAAAAAATCAACTAAATTAATTCAAATTAAAAGAAAGACAACAAACAACAGTTCTCCAAATAATTATGAATTATTCAAAATCAAATCAAAACGAAAAAAGAAATCGTTTATCAACAAACAAACAAACACAATAAATATATTTTTTATCTGTACAAGAGATGGAGGTAGGAGGGTTTATTTACAGCGTGTGTTGTTGTTGTTTTTGTTGTGTTTGTAATATCCTTAATTGATTTGCATTATAATATAGACAATTGATTTATGCGATTCTTCTGTACAATCCTTGACAAAAGCAAGGAAAAACATTCGCCAAGAACCAAAAAAAAAAAACAAAATCATCATAAAAAAAGGAGCAAAAACGTAACGCAAAACAAATTAAGATGAATGAGGTTTACGGCACAACTTGTCTATATATATATATATATATATTTATATATATGTACGCAACAGAGCGAAACGGAACCGAGTGACAACAAATTAATAGAATAGATAGGAGAAAAAAAAAACGAACTGAATGAATGAGCACATAAAATATTGCATAAATAAATGAAATGAATTGAAATGAAATGAAATGGCCATGTGAAAATATATATAAACATATCTCCATATACACATATATATATATATTCATGTACAACAGCGCCAACAATAACAACTTGGCTAACAAAACAGCGAGTGGAGCAGGGGGGCAGAGGGGGGCGGCAAGAGACACGCGAAATTGGTTGACACCCCGGGCGCAAACACGCGACTCGCAGGCTATCCTAGGTAAATACGGAGTTCTCTTCTTCTTTCACACACACACACACACATATGTATATATATATATATACATGTATGCGAAAACTGTACCAGCGCACGCAGCCGGAAATGTGGGCGGGCCGGGGGGGGGGGGGGGGGGGGGGGGGGAGGGGTTCGCATGAAAATGCCAAAAAAAAAAAACTATATAAAAAATAAAATAAAATTGGCTGTTGTCCTGAACTGTGCGCGGCCAACAAATTACCCAGTCAACGTACCAAAAACAGGTTGTGCCACACACACACACACACTTGCACACACACACACACATATACACACCCATACACCCACATACACTCATGTGCGTGCTGTTGTTGTGTTATAAAAGGCATGGTAAACATTTTTACAGACATTTGATTAAATTTAAATATTCTCGCACGAAAATTGGCTAAAGCTGTTTTTTGCTAAGCATTGCTCGACTGATAGATACCCTAGGCCTAGCGAGAGTCTTCCATTGCAAACGTTCTAAGCAGTGTTGGAAAACAATCGATGCGACTATCGATAACATCGATGTATTTAGTGTTTGGAGAACTATCGATGAGTTTCTACAATTGAAAATTTTCCCATTATCCCTCAGGTATTCGAAAGGCAATAAAGTCTGGAACTTGTTATATCTATCTCTTATAATCTTCGAGCCTTGTCTATGAAACCAGGTCATAAAATCGATTTGAAAGGAACTTATGAAAATGGGATATAAACTCCCTCGACCTATGACAAACGGAATTGACCCAGCTCATCGTCCAGGCCTGAATTGTCCTTTTTTATGATATATGTCACTATAAGACCCTCAGCATAAGCATTAAAAGTCGGTAGGTCTACGAACAAAGAATGCAGCAACTGGAAAATAAAAATAAATAAACCAGAAGAAAAAAAAAAACTAAACAAGAGCCAAAAATGAACGCCACAAAAATTGGTATTGAAAAGAAAAGTGAACGAATGCGAACGATGAGCGCAATAATACGCAAAAATGCTCAGGTAGACACGGCCAGGTGAAGGGAGCGGGCTGGGCAGGGAGAGGGGGGGGGGGGGGGGCGTTGGCGCAGTTTTGCGCTTAATTATTTTAATTATTTTTTATGCTGCCAACCTTTGTGCACTCGCCAGCTCGCTGGCCCGCCGAGAGCGAGCGTTGCATAGCAATTAAAATGTGGTCGACTCCTTCAGCCCCCACCCACCCCCTGTCGCCCTCCAGAATGTCCTTCATTGAATGCCCGCAGTGCCAGGCACTTGCAAGCCCGAGTGCTATCATGGAATTGGTATGCAAATAGTTAAAAATCCAGCTGCTGTGCAAGATGCTGCTAAATGGGTCCAAAAAAAAAGAAGCAAAAATTAAAATGAAAAAACATCAAAATAATTATGCAAGAAGCCAGGCAAACAAGTCAGAGGAGCCGCGAGGGGGCGGGGGGGAATGTGTGGCCTGAAGTAGTTTGTGGCCCTGACTCAGGTGTACCTAAACTCGAGCAAATAAACCAACTACAGCTAATGATAGATACACACTTAAACTTATCTAATTTAAAGCAAAGGGTATTTACATTTCGCTCAGGAATTTAGGGCGAATAACTAGTTCGTAATGTGCACTAAGGCAGAGTCTGCTAGAACCAGTTGAGAATAACAAAAGTCTACAAGTCTGTTATTCTATAACTATTATTTTATAACAGCATCTGCCTTTGTTAACTGTGATTAGCATTTCTAATATAATATATAGTCGCTTTCGTTAATGCCAAAGCAGATCCTGCTTGAACTGTTTGCGAATTACAAGAGTCTGTTACAAGTCTGTTAAAAGTCTGTTATTTTATAACAGCATCTGCTAATACCTGCCTTTGTTAACTGTGATTACCATTTCAACAATAATGTATATTCGCTTTCGTTAATACCAAAGCAGATCTTGGTAGAACTGGTTGCGAATTACAGGAGTCTGTTAAAAGTCTGTTATTTTATAACAGCATCTGCTAATACCTGCCTTTGTTAACGGTGATTACCATTTTAACAATAATGTATATTCGCTTTCGTTAATACCAAAGCAGATCTTGCTAGAACTGGTTGCGAACTACAGGAGTCTGTTACAAGTCTGTTAAAAGTCTGTTATCAAATTGTTATTTAACTGCGATTACCATTTTAATGTATATTCGCTTTCATTAATGCCAAGCCCATGCATTCCGTTTTGAATTTTATGTCAAGCACATTCACAACAGCCTTTGATACCCGAAACTGTGTTTCATTAGAAAATAGCTGAACAAAAAGGCGTTGGGATAAATGTGTGCAAAAGGGTGTCCAATTTCAATGGAGGGGCAGGACACGGAGCTACGTATTTAAATGTATACGCATATATAAATATATATAAAGATGGCTCGTAAAATAATTGTTTGGCATTAGCTGTTAATTCTGTACAAGTTGTTGTTGGTAATTGAAACAGTTGCCTGTTGTCCGGTTTCAATTAACCTTTGTCTTGGCCAGCTATGAAAATTTGGCTTAAACAAATTCAATTATTACGCATATCATGTACAGAAAATGCAATTTCAAGCGATTTAAGTCGAGAGAGAGAGAGAGAGAGAGAGAGAGAGAGAGAGATTTGCAATCAGTTTTGAATACTTTGTAAGCTGCTCTTTTAATCAAAATGCCCTCTGGCAAAAGTGTGTGCTTGTGTGACAGTCGGAACAAATAATGACATAAACCTAATAATGCCATTGTTTTACGGACTGCTAATCAAAATAAACAACCGAACCCCCCTCCCCTCCCCTGCCCGTGCTTTGCATTAAATATGAGCTCTAAAAGTCTCGTTTAATATTTAAACAAAATCAAATCAAAAAAGCAAGCAGAGAGCGAGACAGAAGACAGACTGACAGACGTGTCAGTCAGCCAGTCAGGCAGTCAGTCCTAGTTGGTTACATTAAATTGGAGCAAGGCCCCGAAGGAGGCGAAGGGAAGGGGTGGGGGTGGGTGCTGTGGGCGTGAGTTGGCGCTTTCAAATCGATTCACAAGAGCTTGGGGCCTAGTCGTAGTCGTAGCCGGAGCTGGGTCTGACACCGGGTCCGGGTCTCGAGCTGCTTGTGGGGCGCCACTTAAACTAATTTGATTTCTATTGAGGCAAACAAATAATAAATAATGAATTTACATTTCTATGCGTGCCCGCCGTAGCCAAGGAGCTGACTCCTTGCTCCTGCATTACGGACTTAGCCTTACAATTAGTTGGCCATAATTGCATCCGAGCGTCAAGTGGGTGCCGGGCGACGGGCGACGGGCTCTTGACTTTTGCTAGTAAGCGGATTACAGCAATTAACCACTGAAAGATATCAAAATGCGTAAACTTAACTCATAGCTGATGGGCCAAGGGGGAAAAGGAGCTAGCAGGGGGGGCACAGCTGCATACTTATGCACTATTTTTGCAGCACTCCAGACTGCACTCAAAAGGATTGGATAGCCATTCACATGCACACACACACACACACACACACACACACACATACACAAATTTTGAATAGATACCAACATGAGGAGCACAACTGGCCAGGGCTCGACTAGGGAGATACCCTATAAACCAGCTGCAATCAAGGTCGCACAAAAATTAAGCAACCCAGGTTTTCATTCATGTGGAAAATCAGATAAATGAACCACAATTGAGAAACTGGTTCAAGCTGTGAACCTGTTTTCATTGATTTGGAAAATGAGGTATATAAGCCAGGGGCAAAGAACTGTGAATCGAAGCGGAAAGAATGTCTTCATTGATTTTAAGAATCAGGTAAATAAACCTCAACTGAGGAACTAGTTCAAACTGTGAACCGAACCGAAAAACCTGTCTTCATTGATGTGAAAACCCAGGCAAATGAATCGAAAGCCAAGAACTGGTTCAAGCTGTGAACCGAACCGAAAAACCTGTCTTCATTTATGTGGAAAAACAACTTTAAGAACCAGGGGCAAAGAACTGGTTCGAATTGTGAACCGAATCGAAAAGCCTGTCTTCATTGAAGTGAAAAACAATTTGCACGAAACAAGTGCAAAGAACTGGTTCTAACTGTGAACCGAACCACTAAATTTTGAGTAAAGATCAACCTAAAACTTCTAGAATAGTTAGTTAAAATTATGAAAATAAATATAAACCGAGTTTGTATATTATTTTCGAGTACTTTTTAGGCACAGAAGCTACCCTTTTAAAACATTTAAATGAGTACAGGGTATCATAAATAAGAGCGAATGTACACGTCAAGTGTTTAATGATCGTAGAAAGGTTTTTTTTTTTGTCTATTTCGGGTTTTTCCATTTTAATATTTAAGCTACAGTTACGTGTATATATATATATGGACTTTGCACATATAAAGAAGATCTGGTTCTGGGTCTGGTTTCGTTTCTGGTAACAATATTCGGAGCATTGCGTGAAGACCCATAAATAACTCATGGAAAATAAAGAAACAAACGAAATGTGTAAGTCGGAAAACGGAAAAACGGAAAACTCGCTGAACGTGCAAATAATTGGTGAACTTAAAAAAAAAAAGAAGGAAACTGCTTTTAAAAGCGGAGCTTTAAATGGTTTTTCATCATATCCAATTTTTTGTATATGCCGTATGCAATAAATAAAATACATATTTATATACTCATACTTTCAGAAATGTCTTCTTTTATTTTTTTTTTTTGTGAGATGAGCGAATGAAATTTACAGTGAAAGAGAGCTGTGTGTGTGTATGTGTGAGTGTGTGTGTGTGTGTGTGGATTGATAATAGTTAGCTCGAAATTGCAGGTGAAAACCGACAGCATAATAAATGTTACAAAAGGTGCCTCTGTGGCTGTATATATACTATAAAAATGTCTATGGAAATCGGGAGGTGCTTCGCATATACGTATTTGTATGAATTTAGATGAGTTTTATTTACAAATGAGTCGAAGCGACGCGGCCCAACAACAATATAAGAGTTAGCCTGTTTTTTTGAGGGGCGGGGCGGGGGGTTTACGTATAAAGCTCTATGCACGAGTAGATACAAAATGTATATATATATATGAGTTATTTGATAGCATTACGTTAGAAGGTGCGTTTATGTACAATAACTAGACAAATTGTAACGCGTCAATTTTACAACAATTTCTGCATGTGACGGCCTTTAAAATATATATATGCATGTTACTAAAAACAATTTTCAAATGCAAATTTCAAAAATCCAATCAAATCAGAAAACTTTCTTTTATTTTTTTTTTGTTTGTTAATATTAGTTTCCGTTTTATTTGATTTGCGCATATAACTGTACAAAGCACACCAAAATACAAACACACACACACACACACACACGCACACGCACACACACAACAGAAAACAGAAAAGAGAACAAAGTGTTAATTGTAGTTGGAGTATTCACAGTTAGTTGCCTGCAAAGCTGTATAAAGTAGACTTGGACTAGCTAAACTCTCCACTCTCCAGTCTACACCTACACAAGCCAGGCCCTAGTCTAGCTGCTGTAGACTCGCAGTCAGTGTTGGCAAATGCATCCCTGTCCTGGTCCTGTTGCTTAGCACTGTTACGAAAAATACCAAATCTCTACAATTTGCAAAATGTAAACAAATATGAAACTCTACAAAGGGCCGTTCGCATTGTATCAAAGTGCAGCTTTGCTGGAAACTGTGAATACCCTGTATATTTTGTACATATCTGAAAACTGACACGAATGCGATTTGTTTGGGTGTATGTGGTTGTTGTTGTTGTTGTTGCTGTTTAGTTATTGCTGTTGTTTTAGTTGGGGAGTTGTTGAAAAATATTGAATTAAAGTAACAAAATATACATATCATATAAATATTGAATAGAGTTTGCAAATATATATATAGATATATGTATATGTAAATGTTTTGTTAACAAAAATATATTCGGAACAAACAATTCAATTGCTTAAGAAAATGGTTTTTATATATATTTACACGATTTTTGTTTTAATTAGTTCTTGTTGTTGTTTTTAATATAATTATTTACAGTTAAAGTCGAACTGAAAGAAATGAAAACAAGAACCAAGCCAAAAATGATAAGCAAAAACTTAAGATTCTTTTGTTAAACTAAAATTTCTTTATAGTTTTCTTAAAATTCATTGCGGGCGGTTTTTTTTTCGGATTTTGACTTTAAGCCTGACGTGTTTGATTTTCATTTCATTAGTTTTTCGTTTTTTTTTTTTTTTTTTTGTTCTTTTCTTTTGCTTTATTAGGTTCTGTTGGGACGGGTTAATCTGCTAATCGCTAATACGTTCGAGAATCGCAACTAAGCTAGCTTAATTGGATTGACACTAACGATTAAATAGTTGTTGATATTGGATAGCTGTTTGTTAAAATTGTTAATTGTATCGTTTGGATAAATATTGCAACGTGTGTATGTTGAGAAAAATATACAATTCGATTTTGGTTTTTTATATATTTTTTTTGTTATTGTTGCTTTAAGTGAGTTTAGAGAGACAGATAGAGAGAGAGAGGACCCTTGCCATAAACGTGGAGAATTTTTTTTTTTTTTTTTTTTTTTTTTTTTTTTTTTTTTTTTGGTATTTATATATAATGTATATATATCATTTGGTATGCAGAGTATTTTTTTGTTGTTGTTGAGACTATTTACAAGTTTGGTTTGGTTTGGTTTCATAAATTTTTATTTATTTTTCAAAATAACTTAAAAAGTTGCTTTAGTTAAAGAATTAATTGAAGAAATTTAACAAAATTATTGAATAAATTATAAATAAACAACGTAAAAAACTCAACTTTACTTGACAAAATACTAAAAAATGAAAAAATAAAAAAAAGGTAGAGAATCCTTCAAGTTTATGTGTTCTTTTTTCTTCTTCTTGTTTTTGTCAGCCTTTCGAATGCAAAAAAAAAAACTTTTGTATATTTTTGTTTTGTCACCAAAATGGGATCAAAATTAAGAGTAAAAGTAAAAGAGTTCAAGAGTTAATATGCGATTAAATTATAATAATATGTTAGTTATGTTGGATGGAGAATCGAAATGTTAAGAGGTGGGAAAAAAATATATAACTGGTATTTTGAGATAGCGAGTTAAGAGAATAGAGTTTGTATTTTTTTTTTGTATTTGGTTTTCTTTTCTTAAGTTTAGAATAATAAAAAAGTATAAAGTTAATGCTTACAATCATTCATATCGTCATTGGATCTCATTATGTACTGATCCGATGATGATAGTCTTGAATGCCCGTTCGTATTGGGATGAGCTCCCCCCCTATGATCACTTTGTTTATTAGAGCTACGCATCGCCATTGCAGATGGATTCGACTGATGCATATACATACTATCACCTTCGCACTCACTTTCTTTATACTGGAGCACATTCTTATGCTTCTCATAGATAACCAGGCAACGATGACATCCTTTCCTAAAAAAAGTTTTTGATTGCAACGAGAAGTTGTTGTATTGTGTTTGTATTCTTAGGATTTGTAGTTGTTTATATATGTTATATATAAGTTTGTTGTTTGTGTTTTGTTTTTGTTTTTGTTTCTCTTTTATCTGTTATCTGGACTGTTGTTTTTTTTTTTTTTTTTATGGTGTTGGACTGTAAAGTATGGTGTTGGCAAAAGTTTTCGCAGTAGACACTTGAATGTAAAAACCAAATGCGTTTAGTATACTTAAATCAAGGCTTCTTAACTTTAATTTTGTTGGTTCGTTATTTTTATAATTATATGAATGAAATGTTTTTGGTGCAAAACGCAGCAGGAAACATCCGGCTGCATTCAAAAACCCAATGATTTATCGCAGAAATTGAGTTTTCTTTATCGATTCCCCAAAACAAACTGAATTTACATGTAGAGCTGTTAAACTATCGATTGTTAATAGTTTCGATATGTATCGATATAATCGCGGCTTTTAAGTCAAAAAAGTAGGAATACACTTTATTTAATCCACATCAAAAAGGATTTATATGATATATCAGATATCTGGCAGGTTCATGTCTCTGCTTTCTAGGCATCTCTCCAATCAGGAGTGTAGAGAAGGACATTTGACCGTTTTATCGATAGTCCAATCGATAGTTTAGCTGCTCTACATGTAGCACAGTCTTCTATGTATGTTTGTGTACCAAAAATGGATGCTGTTTGATTATATTTAGTGTTTTTTTTTTGTCAAAAAGCCAACCCAGTTTGTTGTGGGCTAGTTGTCAATTGGAAGCTAGATATTTTCGTTATATTGTTGAAAACGAAAAATGATTATACAAAACGAACTGAAAGGACGTACACTTAATAACTGAATAGTTTAACCAAAATATATGTTGTTGAAAAGTGATGGTAAAAATTGTAATTGAACACATTTTTCAAAATCAAAATATAGATGTTTTTGCTTGTTTTTTTTTTTTTTTTTTTATTCTTTTTCAGAGGTTAGGCAAAATGTGGGGGCTTTTGTTAGTTTCCTAGTTGGTAAATGGCACATACGATCATATGTAGTACGATACTTAAACTGTATTTGGTTATTTTTTTGTTTTTTTCAATATATTACGATAAATATTAATGAGTTGAAAAAATAATTGAAGAGCACACGACAAGAATACTTACAAAAAAAAAATTGAGTAAAAATGTTCGTTTTAAAGAATTTACAAAAAGACAAACAGATGTCAATTGGTTAACATCTTTTTGGATTTGTCTTTTGTTTTTTTGGCAAAAAGCTTTAGAGTTGAGTTTAACCAAAAATGTAGACACATTTCAGCTACAACCAAAAATATGCAAGACTTTGTTGCTTAGTTAGATTTCTTAGAAATATATTTATGTAAAAATAGTATATTTAATTGGAAACATGGCAAAACACAAAAACCAAAAATCATGAGTATATAGCAGCCCATAATTATAGCCTTTTTTAGTTTTTTTTTTTCTCTTTTATAAAAAACATTCAAAACAGAAAGAAAGGTTTTTGAATTATGGTACAAAAAGCAAGGTTCTTAAGTTTAGTACTACAACAAAAAAAGAAAAAAAAAACTAGATGCAGAGCAGAGTTGAGTTTGAACCTATAAAAATAGTTTTCAAATTTAGTTTAACTTTACAGCATTTACAAGTACACAAAAAAAACAGATGTTTATATATATATATATTTATATATGTTTGGGTAAATTGGCTAGCTTCAGAGTTTCGGTACTTGGCTGGGCCTGTTTGTCGAACATTGAAATTAACTCTCACACAGCGACAGCGGCCGTAGGGGAGGGGGGTCGAGGGGAAGTAGGGACAAACTCGTTTCGTAGACAAAGTTTGGGAGCAGATATGTCTGACAAGAGCGTCGACACGACAGGTTTTTTTAGCCTAGCATCTGACTATGTCTCCGTGTCTCGATGTCAAATGCTTCTGTGTGAGAGCAACTGTCGCCCAGTTGTTACTTAATGGGGTTACTGCTGATGTTACACTCAGAGAAAAGGGGATGCAGTTGATTGTGCTACAAGTGACTAGGAATTCGTTCTTTAAAATTCAAACATATTACTTTCATTCTATTGTTTTTAAAGCAAATAATTACCAAGATAAGCTTGCTTTATGCTAAACATACTTGAAACAAGTTATTTTATACTTGAAATAAGTGTAAAAAGCGAAGTAAAATTAAGTGTGCGCCTTTCTTCATTTCATTAATAGGAAAAGTCTTCAATTAAGCAGCAAATGCTTATTACAAGAACTTTCATGCTTGATTTTAGAAATTTGAATAAGAATTAAAGCTTGGTTTAGGCTCAAAATACTTGAAACGAGCAATTTAAAACTTGAACTAAGTCCCATGCTCAAAATACTTGAAACAAGTTCTTTTATACTTGAAATAAGTCTGAAAGCTTATGAAAAGAAGTACATAAAGTTTAATTGTTTGTGAAATTTTCTCGACTTCATTAAATATTTGTGTTGCATCAATAAGAAAAGTATTAAATTAAGCAGCAAATACTTATTACAAGAATTCACATGCTTGAAAATATCTTTAAACTTTCTCTATTAAAGAATTTCCGGAAATTCAGTTGTGTATTCTGAAAAACTAAGATGATTTTTCAAATTTTGTAAATTTAAATATGTACTTTATTGTGGTTTCTCTGAGTGTAATGCTACTGCTGCTGCCTGGGCTTGGGTCTTACCTTAGTCTGCCGTTCAACAGCCGACAAAACGAAACTTTATTCAATTATAGCCACTTGGCGCACACTCAAAAGTCAAATGGTTCAAAAAAAGAACGTAACATAACATAACCTACAAACAGGAAACACAAAAAAGAGGGAAGTACAAGTACAAGAACTTTTGACGCCTGTTCTGCTTTATCTTCTACTTCATCTTCTATTATCATCTTCTTTAATATCTTGTTTAACTTCTTCTTGAACATCATCATCATGTTGCTTGACTTTTCTTTTGTTTATTTTCTTTTCTTCAATCTATTTGCCAGCCAATGTTGAGACGCGTATTTCGAGTGAAGTTGTTAGCATATTTTTATCAGAGACTGTATTGATTGGTACTTACTCATCGACTATTAGATATTTGTTACCATCTATGGCCGCACACCTGCCGCGGTAGCTGAACTGTGAGCCCTTGATGTGTATGGATTGCTGATAGCCCGATAGGAACCAGGAGCCCTCCCAGCGTGCCGGAAACGTGCAATTTGTGGGCGCTGCAAGGCGAAAAAATGTACAATTTATTAATAAACTAAAAGGCAAATGGGCCAAACCGGGCGGGCAAATAAATTATTAATATACATTTTAATAGCCAAATAAGTGAGCTATATTTGAATTAAACAACAATTGAGAGTGTGTGAATGTGTGTGCGTGTGTGTGTGTGTGCTTGTGTTGGGTGTGAGTAGCAGCATGTGACCTCAATTGTGGTTCATTGTTCATTTAACGACACCAGCAACAAGAAGAGGAAGATGCAGCATAAAAGAGCAGCTCCCCAAAATGTTTCAATAATAATCAAGTCCGAGAATTATGGTCGAACGAAACCGAATGCGAAATACGCTAACAGTGTTCTATAAGGAGCTTAAAACAGTGTTCGAAAAGAGCC
Organism: Drosophila novamexicana; assembly: GCF_003285875.2. Taxonomy (NCBI): domain Eukaryota; kingdom Metazoa; phylum Arthropoda; class Insecta; order Diptera; family Drosophilidae; genus Drosophila; species Drosophila novamexicana. The sequence continues at coordinate 113,976 of NW_020824827.1, read as the reverse complement.
TTTTAAGTGGAGATACCAAATGTTTCAATAATAATCAAGTCAGACAGTTCCAGTCGAACGAAACCGAATGCGAAATACGCTTTTAGTGTTCTAAAAGGAGCTAAAACAGTGTTGGAAAAGAGCCTCTTAAACCGAGAGCCCAAGTATTTTATTAATAACAAGACCGAATGCGACATACGCCAGTTACAGTGTCATATAAAGAGCTAAGAACAGTGTTGGAAAAGAACCTTTTAAATCGAGAGCCCAAATGAATTCAAGAATATTTCAAAGTTAATTTGAGAATATTCAAGAAATATATAGACTCTAAATTGTAGTAGAATTAAAAACATCGTGTTTCTCTGAGTATATAAATGTTTTTGGGATTATTGAAGTGGAAGGAACAGAATAGTTCTATTTAAAATTAACAGATTTTAGCTCTTTAACTTTGGGAGATACCAATACCAATATTTCTGGTATTTCCTAGATACTGCTAATACCAATATTTCCGGGATTTCCTAGCATCGATGTGGGCGTGTCTCAAAGAGTTCTACACTCAATTTGACTCGAGCATACACGAGTATTCATAACCAAAGTTTGTAGTCTCTCGCATATACCCACTCGTCACGTTGTGTACAGGGTATATGCACAATGTACATTATTGTACCTAACCATTGTTCACTTTCTTCGTTTGCTTTTCGAATTGTATTGTCAATTTTTATGCCAAGATTTGTGGCTTTTTAATTTATAAATTGTTTCAATTATTATTATTATGATTGTATTTAAGTGCGTGCGCATAAGTGTCAGCTTGTAAGTGCCCAAGTGTGTGTGTGTGTGTGTGTGTGTGAGTTTGTGTGTGTCTAAGAGACCAAAAATTTACGACCCTCCGCTGGCGCAGGGTCGCATAAATAAGTTGAACAAGCAGCAAAACCAGAAAACGGCTCGTAATAATAATAATGTCGCACACATACACACACACACACACACACACTCACAAAACTACCGAAATGGCAATTGTGAATATTAAAAAAAAAAGAGTATAAGAGTATATAGCATAAAGCATAGAGTATAAGGCAAAGAAAACGAACCGTTAGCTAAAGGCATGCCGCACACACGCACGCACAACGGCAGCTAAAAGGGACTGAGCGAAAACAATAAGTATAACCAATGCAATACATATACATATATACACACACATACACGCACGACTAGAAAATGGTAAAACCACCCTGCTTTATGCCTGTTGGCTTAAGGGTGGGCAGGGTCGGTACGGGCTGTGCCCAAAAAAGCCGAAGCCGAGCGTTCTACGCATTCAAATGTACAAAAGTCGCAGTCAGCAGAAGCAGAGACGAATGTGCGCACGAATTGACGCACACAAACAAGCACACACACACACACAAACACGAACACACATACACACACACACTTAAACACACTCAAGCACACACACACAGCGCAGCTATACACATTTTATTTTATTATTCCTTTACTCTCCTTTCCTTTCCATTCTTTTATTTTACTTTACTTTACTGTATTTTATTTTATTTCAGTTTGCTTTACTTTTTTTTCTGCTTTTGTTCTTTCTATTTTTTTTTTTTTGCTTCTCATTTTCATTTTGTTGTTTTCGACATTTGTGGCAAACAAAAGGTGCTCCTGCGCAGGATCAGCGAATCGCTGTGAACTCTGAGCCCCATTGAGCCCACCCCACAGCCCCCCCCTACTGTTCCATTGTCCAATGACTTGTACATTTGTTCAGCTACCGATGCTGTTGTTGCGGTAGCTGTCATAATGTGCGCCACCCTCCCCCCCCCCTTCCCACACCCCACCCACTCCCCCCTACCCGGATCACTTTACCCCGCGACGCACAGTGGGCGTGTATAAAGTGTAGCATACTTTGCAGGGCAGCCCCAAAGCGCGCGACGGATTGTAATTGTTTCGCCAATTTCAAGTGCCGTGCATAATGCCCCAACATGATTCAATACTCTCCGGCTGAGTGGCCCAACAAGCAGCAACAGCTACCCCCGAATTTTAGCTGCAGGATAAATCCAACAAAACTACACGCTAAAATCAAATACGCCAAAAATAAACGCAACGGACGCAAGGACAGACGGACGGACGGACGGATAGACAGACAAGCGTGCAAATACGTATGGACAGTTCGAAATGACGGGCTTTACACACACACACACACACACACACAAGTACACACTCTCACACACATACACTCTACCACACATAGCAGAAACAAAAATGTACGTTTTTCTGGCATGTTTCATGTGGATTAGTGTGGCTCAAGAACGCCAGGCCGAGTGGATTGGGTTGCATGGAAAAAAAGGGGGAAGCACGGACAGCGAAAGGGAAATATTTAAGCAACTCGAAAGAGTTGCGTTTGGCATTTTGTTCTTATCAACTGACAGTAATCGCTGGCATTAACATCGTATCGTATCGCAGCCGAAAACCCTTATCAGACTATATTTGGCACATTGCGCGCTTTTTACGAGTTTAATTTAAAAAAAAAAAAACAAAAAGTAGGAGAAAGGTTGCAGCATGAAACTATCAAATAGGAGTTAGCCGGAGAGAACCGTTTTGGGTAGATATTGCGAATGTGAAGTATGTTGTCTGTACGTTTTCCCATAAGAAACCACATTTTTCACATTTGCAAAAGATGTTGGTACTCGCCCGAGTTATTCGTATTTTTTGCGATGATTTGAATTTCGTATCGATGTTATGGAACACAACTGACACTTTTTAATGGAATCCCAGATTGTTAAGTTTGTAAATATAAGAAATGTTGAGCACAGTGGAATCAGGTTATTAGAGACTTGTCATACAGTTTGAATTATTAGCTCACCGAAATGCAAAAAGGAAAAACTACTTTTATGGAACTCATAACTTTTAGTTCTCACATCATTATGACGGGCACTTTTGAAGGAGACCTTCAACCGGTTGTCAAGCATGTGTGCACTTATCTCAACGACTGTATCTAGATCTGGTTGTTTAATGACAGCTTTAACGCGCTAACAGCTCCTTAACCCAATTAAAACGCCCCTCCCCTACACCCTCCTCCCACCCCCCGAGTAACAGCCTGCACCTTGTGGTGGGTGTGGACACATTAAGTGCTTGCTGGAGAGTGTGTTCTATCAGGGCGCAATGCTGGACCACCCTTATTGACGGGACAATGACTACGCAGCACACACAGCACACACACACAGCACACACAGCACACACACAGCACACACACAGCACACACACAGCACACACACAGCACACACACAGCACACAGCACACACACAAGCATACACACGCACACTCAAGTGTAGCTCAAAGAGCATGACGCTTCGTTTTAGACTCATTTGCGTTTGCATTTGGAATTTGGACTTTCGTTTCGGTTTGGTTAGCGAGCCGGGCAGAGGGTGGCGTGGAGGGGTGGGCGGGGCACCCCGAAAATGCTTTTGTCTAACTTGAGTGAATTATGGTCAGCGGTCGGTGGTCGGACGAACGAACGGACGGACAGACGGCAGTTGCTGACTGTTTGTTTCGGGCAATTTCTGTACAATTTGCCATTTGCTGTTGTTTTCTTATTGTTTCTTTAATACCCTGTGCCCATTGAAAATGGAAGCAAAAGGTTATGCTATAGTTAATGCTGATCGTTTTTCCAAAAATCAGTTAATATCAAATTTTAGCCTAGTTTGCTTGACATATCTTTAAGATTGTAGGAGCTGGAGATGCGATATCTAAAATCCCTAAAGATCTACAAAACCGCTGAAGGGCATGTTAGAGCATGTGTTCCATTTAAATATTAATAGCTATTGCTGAAAATATTCCAAAACACTGCCAAACAAAAAAAAAAAAAAAAATTACAGGGTATCTGCAAGTCGGTCAGCCGCAACTAAAACACTTTTACTTGCGTTTTGGTTGGTTTTCGGGGCAAAATTCGCTCATGGATAAACAGTTGAAACGCATTTTACGAGCACGCAGATCTGTGGTCACAAACTACTTATGGATTCAATTGAGCATGACCAGGGAGAGGGGCGCAGATGGAAGCGAAGGCAATGGCGGAGGCGTCGGCGTCGGGGTAGGGGTAGGGGTTGGGCGTCAGACAGACAGCAGCTGACGCTCTTCATAGCCCACTAAAAATTATGCTCAAAATTAAATGAAATGTTTGTTGTCGTTAAAGCGGGACGGGGGCATGGCCACTTGCAAGGGGATGAGAAGGGCGAGGGGGTGGGGGGAGAAGGGAGGGGGTTGGTCTCCATCTTGGCGCAAGTCAAATTATAAATTCTTATCATAGCGCTACTTAACGGCATGCGTTACGCGCATTCTCAGCGACTCTTCATCTAGACTCCTAGTCCACTTGATGTACCCTGTAAAAATATAGTGTAGGGCATATTTTTGTAGCTTGAAAGCCAAAGACTTTGAATTTGAGAGCTGGAGACATAAAGATTACCCAATATAATATATCATAATCATAAAGATTGCCCTGTAGATATTTCACTGATCTATCGAAGGATTAGAGATAACACCAAGATTGACCTGTAGGTTACTCTGATTATTCCTATATCCCATTTGCTGAGCTCTTGCTCTTTGTTAAGCAGACTTCAAGCTCCTTAATTTCATTCGTTCAACAGAAGTTAGTTATAAATATAAATAAAACTTAACTCATTTATTAAACTCGTCTGGCTTAACCTGAGCTGCTTTACAAAGGTTTAATATCGAACTTTTCTCTAATAACTTCCCTGTACTTCTCTCTGTTTCTACATATTTCCCGTTTGCTGAGCTCTTGTCAAACAGATTTCTATAATGATATCTATAATGATATCGACTTAATTAGGAATACTTAAGACTCATGTATTAAAGTCGTCTGCTGCTTCTGCTTCTCTGCTCTTGACTACAATTATGTGCTCATATTAAGTGTCAATCAGCGCAGCCTTTCCTCCGTTGTCAATTAAAGAAAATGTTTTTACAGGGTATCACTGAGTGAGGCACTCTCCATCTGTGCTTGCTACTCACCATCTTGACGACCGCCCCAGCCGCTAACGGACGTGGCCAGCAGCAGCGTCAGCAACAGCGCTCCGAGCCAACTTTTTGTCGACGTCATGCTGTTGCTGCCGCAGCACGTTGCCAGCCTGGTGATTGGCTCCAGCTGCCCGAACCTGCCCCAGCTCCTGCTGCTGCTCCTGCTCCTGTCTAATATTGTTGCTGTTGTGTTCGTTGTTTGCGTTGTCGCATTGGCGGCGGAGTTGCTGGCGTCTTGGCTGCCTCTGTTGTTGTTGCACAGTTGCCGCCGCAGCAGCTGCTGCCACAATTTTAGCCACGTAATGTTAGGAAGTTGATACCACTCCTCCACCTGCTCCTGCTCCTGCTCCTCCTGCTGCTTTAGACGTTCCAGCGCACTAATATCACCGTTGTAGTTAAAGCACCTACATTCATCTTCATCTCCAAGACCATGCTCCTCCTTCTCCCCCTTCTCCTCCTCCTCCTTCTCGTCCTGGCCACTTGTGGCCAAAGCCCTTGTCGTTGTTTGCGAACTATTTGTTGCTGCTTCTCCTGCAGCTTCTCCTTCTGCTTCTCCTGCTGCATTGCTGATTGGTTTTATTGTGTGTCGTTCACGTCGCTGGCGCCGCACAATCGCCAGGCATTCCAAGACGTGGCCGCGACTGCTGCCACCTACAACAATTGGCATAACTAATTGCGTTGCCTGTCTGAGATCGTTGCAGCTATGCGCCAGTGCGTCTTCATCCGCGCTTAACTGAATATCACGCTGCAGGAATTTCCAGCCAGTCGCTGGCGAGCATGTGGCTGTGGCTGTGCCTGAGTCTGTGCCCGCTGCTGTCAGCGTCGGCGCTGCGGCATGTTTATCATAATTTTTATGTCGCCGACTACAGCAACAACAACAGCAGCTGCTGCTGGCCGCAGGCACATGTCCACATGGCTGGCAGAAAGGCGGTAAATAGATTAACGAGGTGGCTCTGGCTCTCGCCTTGGACGTGGCCATAGTCCTGCTTCTGCTCCTGCTCGTGCTCGTGCTCGTCCTCGTCCTGACTGCGGCAGCCTGCTGCATTTGCTGCTCCTTCTCCTTCTCCTCCTCCAGCTGCTGCTGCGTATTCTGCGTGGGGTGCAAAAGACAAGAGTGGAATATTTGATGATTATTTTATATATAAAGAAATACATACACATCTATTTTAAATGGCATATACGAACAATATAAAGGCAAGTAAATATGATATAAGGTGCCGCATTTGAATTTAAAACAAGAAGAATGGGCTAGCTGCAGCGAGCCGACGATTAAATACACTTGCAGACACATGGCTTACAGATATGAGAGAAGAGCTACCTGCAGCAAAAACTATCCGAAGATTTAATGCCCTTTTCATAATGCCGAGTATGCTCAAAATATCTTGATAGACAAACAAGTTTTTCATACAACAAATTAATTTTCGACCGATCGTTCCTATGGCAGCTATATGATATAGTGGTCCGATCCATTCGCACTGCGTTCAATAGCAAGAGGGACTCCTGCAAAGTTTCATGACAATTGCTTTAAAACTTAGAGACAAGTTCGCATTCAAACAGACGGAAGGAAGGACGGACGGACATGGCTTTATCAAGTCGACTGTTGATACTGTTCAAGAATATTTATACTTTAAGAGGTCGAAGATGTTTCCTTCTGTGCATTACACATTTCGAGACAAAATAATAATACCATCTGGAAGGTTATAAAAAGGATCTATAGCACATTTCACGTAGATAGTCTTTGCATATCAACAGACGTGACAGAGAGGCACTGTCGATACAGATATATATGTATATATATATATTATACTCTGTATGATTGCAGCTGGCTTCATCAATGTGTTGCACATTTTGTTGACAAAATGAAGATACCCTCTATGAGAGAGTACAATAAAGCGCCACCACAGCGCTATTGTTGCCGTCCCCAGCAACCCCCTCCCCATCGTCTCTTAAACACAAGTATATATATTTACATACCATATATATACACATAGATAATCCCAAGAAAATTCATTGTTCAACAATGCACACGCACAGCCTAAGCTCGAGAGCGGTTGGGGGAATTGCAGTTGCCCACAGAAATAAAACTTCCTCGGCGGCGCATTAAAAAGCAATAAAAATAAAAATAAATATGTGCTCTGGGAAACCAAACACTCCGATCCAAATAAAATGTCCAATGGCGCGTAAATCAAAACTCACGCGCTATAAAAGAAAAAAAAAAACCCCCAGCACACAAAAAATTAAGACAAAATTTATAGATTTCGTATACAAATTTCTTATGTCTACGGCATTGCGTTGCTTCTTCCGTTACAATTTTTTTGTTTTCCTGCATTTAGCGCCTCCGGCCAAGGGGCAGCTGGGGGAAAGCAACAATATCAACAAAAGCAACAACAACCACTTGAGAGATTACTTCTTTTTTTTTTGGAATTAAAATTAAATAAAGAAAAAAGTTAAGGAAAAGAAATAGACAATTTTCGACACATAAATTAAGTTTCAAGTCTTGGCGCATAATTTTAGGCACCAACAAACGGCAGAAGCAATAATCATGACTATAAGAAACATTAATTGGATGTGTTAATCGAAGTTTTCACCTAGCCGAAATAGATCGCAAGACAATTAAGGCTACCAACTGATTGACAGACTGATGGACTGATTGACAAGTTTACTGACTGTTTGATTTACTGATTCATTGATTGATTGACTGATGACTGACTGACTGACTGATTGACTGTATCACTGATTGAGTGACTGACTGATGTACTGACTAGCTGACGGATTCACCTATTCACTGATGGACTGACTGATTCACTGACTGACTAATTGACTCACTACGACTGACTGACTGACTAGCTGACTGATTGACTGAATGACTGATCGACTGACTGACGGATTAACCGATGAATGACTGACTGACTGATTTACTAATTCATTGATTGATTGACTGATGACTGACTGACCGACTGATTGAGTGACTGACTGATTGATTGACTTAATGACTGAAAGACTGATTGACAGACTGATTGAGAGACTGATAGACTGACTAACTGATAGACTGATTGGTTGACTGAGTGATTGACTGACTGATTGATTGACTGACTGACTGCTTGCTAACTGACTGACTGTCTGGTGACTGATTGATTGACTGACTGACTGATTAATTCACTGACTGACTGACTGATAGCTATGTTTAGTTTACACTAAAACGGTATTTTTGAGAATTCCGCCTGCAAGTGCAAAGTATATTACTTGAATCTTACATGCTTTATCTTTAACAATTAAATTTCTTATTCAAAGGGCTTATTTTCACATAGATTCTTTAGAGTACAAGTTTTGTCAAATCTGATATAAGCTATTTGCTCACATGAAAATTTATTTAGCCATTTTTCAAGTGATTTTATTTTTAAAACGGAAAAGGTCCTGAAGGAATTCCAGAATACTTAACACAACAGAGCACGCCACTATTAAGAATCTCCATTTAGATATTTCTAATTAATATGACCAATTAGTATGTTAGAACTTAATTTAACATAAGGCAGGTTCATCAAGGGGGGGTGGAGAATGGAGGGGAGGTGGGGGGTCATATATAAGAGCATAAAAGTATGTCGGTACTTAAAAGAGCAATCGCTTCGAATAGCTTTGAGCACATTATGCACATTAATGAGCATGTGAATGGAAGCCAACCCCCTAAGCATTGTATATGGCTGCCATAGCCGAAATCAAAAGGCCAGAAACATACACACCCTCGCTTTCCCCCCGTCCTTCCCCCGTCCATCATCAAGACTTTTGACGAACTTTAGCATGCGAGAGGTACGCAGCGTATGGGAGAAGGATGGTCGGCAGAAGACATAATGCAATTTTCATGTTGTGTAAGCGCTGCTCTTAGCCCATCATCTATGCTAATTAAGTTAATTAAAAAGTACCAGCAAAGTATTTGCACTTGGCCAACTTCACGTCATAATCAAAGTTGAAGCGCATCGCATCGCATGAAAAACGAACGAAGCCCAAGTCATGTCAAATGCTCTTAAAAAGCCAGCAAAGAAAAGCCCAGAGACGACGTCAATGCTTCTGCTTCTGCTGCTGTTGATGGCTTTGTGCGAAATGGAGATGCGAGATGGAGCTAGAAATGGAGCTGGAGCTAAGAATGTCGCCGCCATTCACACTGTGAAGTGTCCACATAAAAAATAATAAAACCGAAATAAATAGAAAGAAGATGAAACCAAAAACGAGGCCAATTATAAGCCTCATCATTAATTTAAATCAAATTTAATTTGCATTGGCTGCCGCAAAAGCGTAGCGATAAACTAGTAAAAGAGTACGACTAGAAGATGCCCTGTAATCAGCTGCAAATTGGCGTGACATACAACTTCTTCTCTCTGCTTCACGATATTCAAAATTCATTCATCAAAAAACTTCTGATTTCTAATATCATCCGCAACAGCTTAGAAGGAAGTTTTTAGTAGAGAAAATAGTATTCTTAAGTAAAAATAAAAATAAACTTAATATTTCTTACTATGTTATTAAAGAAAACACAATAAATAGCAAAAAAGAGATGCGATACGAAAAAGGCCCTACAATTTTTGAGATATGCTAAACGAAATCTATATTTCAGCTGAAATGGGAGAGTTGTCGATCTTTTGCAAAGCAAAAAGTTGAGCTGCGTGTGAAATAAAAGATTTTGCATAACTCTTGTTGTCCTTAGCTAGTAAGCGCTCTGAGATGAAGGAATCTATATAACAAGTCTAGAAATAAGTATTATATATGCTTTTCGGGTACGAACCACTTTTACCCATTTTTTACAGGGTATAATGGAGCATATAGCAGTGGGAGAGGCGGACAGACAGACAGACAGCAGGCGGTGGCCAATAAAACATTTAGGCGGAATTATAATTTTGTTTTGTGCCTTATTTATAATTTACGTTTAAAATGTGAAACACCTGACAGCTAAAAAACGAATTTATGTTTGCATGTTGCCCATTCATTTATTTTTCCAAAGCGCCGAGAAAAATGCCAGGCGAGGCACAGCACGGACCCCAAAACGAAAATGCACAGCACAGCGGGCACTGAGAAAAGCCCGTGGAAGACGCTGCCAAGGCAGAAAAATATATATATATATATTTATATATGTATATGCGCGCCAGGCACATTTTGCCAGCACGTTTGGACTATAAAATAGAAAGACGGCAGACACCAGTCGGAGCCGCAGTTGCACTTGGAGCCGGAGACGGAGATGGAGACGGAGACGGAGACGTAGTCGCTGATGATGTTGTTGATGACATGCAGCGCCGGGGCCTGCAGACCAGACCAGACCAGACCAGACCAAAGAACCCGAAACCGACGACGACGACGACGACTCCTGCGAAAGTTGTCAAGTAAATATAAACGAAATATGTGGCACGGTCACATTCATGCCACGCAGCGCCATGGCCACGCCTTCTGCTCTGCATTGGCGTCTTCTGGCATTTGTTGTTGTTGTGGATGTACCCTTGCCCCGTTGGGCATTATCATATTGCCAGCAAATATGTGACGCATCTCAGAGAGAGCTTCGAAATTTATCTATTCTCGTTCAGCATCGAGAAGAAAAGGAGTTAGGTGCCATATGTGTCTGCCTGGATGTTGATACTTGGCATAGACCATAATATCCTTAGTTGAACTTAGTTCCTGTATACTGATACTTGGCATAGATCCGACTTTGAGTCGCGCCTTCTTTATCATAAAAGTAGTTCCCATAGTTCCCATGAAGATTTCCCTTAGATTTCCCTTGGTTGATCCTGACAAGCTCTGTCAGATATTCTTCATTGGGATATTCTCTCATCCGTCAGGTGGTCAACACAGAGCCTAAACAATGAGAACTAGAAAGTTATTTATGGAGCTCTTAGATCCAAAGTTAACACCGAGAGACAGCGTGAAAGACTCGACATAAAAGTCAGCTTTGCAAATGTGACATCAGATCAGCCTGATTCCACTAGGCCCGAAATATGTTACATTTACAAACTTCACATTCTGCGATTCCATTAGCAAGCATCAGTTGTTGGCAAAAGTATTGCCTTTTTAGATAAACAGCGGATCGATTTGATTTGAAATAATTTAAATACAAATAATATGTGAAAAATGTGGTTTCTTAAGGAAAAACGTACGGGCATCATACTTCACATTCGCCAAATATATAAAATACGTCACAAATGTAAGAAATGTGGACAGTGGCATTTGACTATTAAATGTCTGAGCGTCGAACCAGCCAGCAGAAAGTTGCCAGTTCAAGCACAAAAGCAATTTTCAATTTTAACATGATCTGCCTGGCGTTATGTGTTTTGTAAGGGTATTAAATATTCGCCAACTGACAAAAAATAGATCGCCTCTTGTTTGTCTTATTTTATTTGCATTTTATTATTATGACGAAGGCGCAAACGAAGACACATAAAAAATATTTTTATGCAACACTTTTACGATTTCCGTCTGGCTGCGGTTCGCGTCTGTGACAAAAGGCTGGACCCAAAAGAACAGCTCCCAGCATCCATCTTGCATCTTGGCAAATGGCAGCCAGCTTCACCTGCTTTCAATTAAATGACACTTTCCCCTTCTCATTACGATTGAAATGTTGTTTGCCAACGGAGCAAGGAACTGGGAACTGGTAAATGGGAATGGGAATGGGGCGGTTGGTCTTCTCTTTGGTGTTGATGTCTGACATTTGGGCGCAACGTTTCGCTCCCTTGTCTCACTTCATCAATCATTTATTTCGTTTATTTTTAGTGCAAATAATCACTTTGAGCAACATATGCGAACCGACACGACACGAGTTTCGCATGTGTTTTCGCAAAACGGGAATGGGCCATGACAAAGTGTTGCGAGATGCGGCTCGTCCAGCTTTAAGCAATTATCAAATGGACCCAGCCTGGCGCAGGACATGCTATAATTTTGACTGTGAAATGACTTTATTGGTATTTGTGGCAAATTGGGTTGCTTTCAAGGATCTGTGTGTGTGTGTGTGTGTGCCTGCACAAGACAAAGAGCTTGGGTTACGCCAAGTTAGGCTGCGGATAATAAAGTAGTAGAAACATGCCGTATTGCAGCACAAGGATCTGGCAGTCAGGTAAAAAAGGAACTTAACAATAACACGGAGTTTTTCATCGGGCAGGCATTTCCTATTGAGCGCAGGCAGTTGGCAATGAATGAGGGTAGCCTTTCATGAATAAGTTGTCTAGCCTCGCATTTTTAGAGATATCCTAATGAAACTTGACATAAATCCGTCAGGCAATATATATTTATATACATCATATAGTATATACATCATGCCCTTTTTTTTCTAGTTTGCAAAGGAATACATAAGTCTGCTGCAGGAACTTCAATGGAGACATCGTCAATAACATCATGAGCATGTATTTCATCAACAGTACATCCAACACATCTTGTACCAAGAAATTCCTTGAAGGTTCCTTTTAGTTGACGAGCCATTGAATGAGTCCTCGAAAGAAATACTTCCACTGAGTTGTCTTTTCTATTAAATAAAGGTCCTTTTATGACTAAGGCAGTTGATGGAACCACAGATAAAGTATCCTTTCCAGTCAAAAGTAGCCTCTTCCAATATCATCGCCTACTTTTTTTGAGAGACGACCTTTCCACTAAGTACACGAATGTTAAAGAATCTTGAAGCTGAGGAACAAACTTGCATTTATTAAACCTTTGCCACGCATTTGCCACCCAGGAACGTGTCAAAAAAATGCTCACAAAGATCTTCAAACATGAACGAATGTTAAACATTCAAAACGTAAAAAAAAAGTTTCATGCAAACATTTGTCACGATTCCCTGAAAGCCCCATCTTAACGTGCAGCTTCATCACATCAAAGAACTACAGTGAACATTTCAGCTTTCCAGCTCTGATCTTCAATCTCCAATGAGTCATTCATTCAGTCAGTCAGTCAGTTAGCCATTCATTCATTCAGTCATTCATTCAGCCAATCTGGACAAACAGTTTCATATATAGAGGATATATGTTTCAAGTATGTTTACCAAACAGATACATTTCGAATATCAGCTATATAGCATAATTGCCAGAAAATTCAAGAGTAGGATAATCTAGATCAGATTAATTCTGCGTCTTTATTGGATCTTGATTTAACTAAATTTTAACTCATACGTTTTTCTGTCAGAAATTTAATTAGTTATTTGATTTGCCAGTTCATTTAGATGTTGACCTCGCATAACCCATGAATTTGAACGTATCTTAATTCTTATTGCCTTTCCATTCCAAAACTGCCATCACAATACTTTGGATATTTCCCGTATATATGACCGTCTATATATAATACCCGTATAAGTTATTATTATGATTAACTGTAGTCGCAGATTTCACCTTTCTCTTATCTCTATACTAAATAAATTGCAAGCTATGCTATGACTGTAGACCCAATTCACAAAGATATGACCAAGATTTGCACAACACACAGAAGGAAGACCCGCTCTTTTTCCGTGAAACGGATCTTATCTCTATGAGTTGGCAGCTATTGTAGTAATAATTTTCCATTCCCAACACCCACACACACACACACACACACACACACACGCGCGCACGCATGTTGCGGGAAAATTAGTCAACACGGTGTAACAGCCCGAGGGAGAAAGGGGGATTCGGAGGGTGTCGCGTAATTCTCTTAATGCAACGCATTTCCGTTGTGCTGCGGGTTCGAATCGTTATCGGTATCTGAAAAGCCAGACAACATGCCAACATGATTTTTATCAGGCCTACAAATGCGCATAAACCCTATTGTGTATTGTGCCTTACAGTGAAAGCTCTTTTGAGCGGACAACTGCGATTTTTGGAGCTTCAGATAGTTGTTTTTTAATGTTCCTCTTTGTTATTACAAGTTCGATGAATGTACACGATATTTTTCGATATTTCGATGTCATTGAGTCCCCCTATTGGGTCCACCTATTAGGTCCCCCATTGGGTCCACTAGTGGTACAACTGCGTGCCCATTTAACACCTCTCTTTTATTCCCTAGAAATTCACATTCAATTCCGTTCTTTTTTCACCTTAGACCATTTTTTATTTTCAAGCCCAATTTACGTAGAGTTTTTAGATTCAAACTAAGTTCACCTCCGTTTCAGCGACAATATGAGAAAATTTAAATTCAAAGGAAATTTTTTATAAGAGAAATTTGATTCAAATATTAGATGAATAAATGTGAATATTGGAAGTGAAAATCACACTCCATTCCGCTGTTGTTCTTTTACCCTGGAATTTTTTTATTTTCAAATCCAGTTTGGGTATAGTTTTTCGATTCAAACTTATTTCAGTTGCGATTCAGAGACAATGTGAAATAATTTAAAATGAAAAGAGACTTTTTGTACGAGAATTTGTATTTAAATATTAGATGAATAAGTGTGAATAATATTCACGGGGAGTGGGAACTTCTAGTTCAATTAGCTGAATAAGTTCGTGAACTAAATCGGTCATTTAGTTCACACGTTAAGTTATTCATTGGAAGTGAATAATCCACCGGCTATCACCCAGGTAGTTCTTTAGTCGAGTGCTCACTGTAAATATGTCGATAGCATAAATATGACAAGGATTGGACCGCGAAGCGAAGTGCAATTGCAGTGCGCGCACCTCATTGAACTTTTCAGACAAACACAATTTGTCCGATAAGGAAAAAAAGTCTACACGACACGAGGCGCGGCGCGGCGAGGCGGGGGGCGTGGCGGCGCAACGTACGAACGGCGCGCACTAATGGCCACCATTAATAATTGAAAAACTGAAACAGTTGAGCATGTGAGCGAGCTGGTCGGGCGAGAGGTTGGTTTGGGGTTCTAGGGGGGGGAGGGTTTGGGATGCCAAAGCATAGCTAAGTCTTGGGGCAGCGAGGGACGGTTGGGGGTTGGCCGCTGGGTGGGTGACAAAAATCTATAACCAAAAAAGTTATGAATAAGCGAACGAAACGAAAACGAAGCAACGAGCGCTGCGCAGGCTGCGGCTGCGGCAGCGAACGAGCTGAGAGTCAGCGCCGGCAGCGGCAAGACGAAAAAAGCAACAAAAAAAGAGGAAGAAGAAAAAAAGAAATGTTTAAGCTACAAACCTGTTCTATGCTGGCATCGCTGCTGCGCCTCGCGTTGCTGTTGTTGTACATGGCGAGACCGAGGGGCTGGCGATGCTGCGGCGCTGCTGGCGACACGGCGACAATGTTAAAGCTGCTGCCGTTTTGCTTATGCTTGTTATTGTTGTTGTTGTTGCAGCACTGCTGACCGCAACCAAATTGTAGGGAATCGCGTGCAAAGCGCAGTCAAGCAGCATTGGAAAATTACAACAACAACAACAACACAAATATGTTGCCTTTTTCTTTGTGGCTGCGATTTTCCGACGATTTTTACTGCTGCAGCTAAAGAATCGCACGAAACGAAACTGAGACGGCGACTGCGACGGCAACAGCAACGGCAACGGCCACTGAGTCGCTTGGACTAACGGCAGTTATAGAGCTGAGCAGAGCAGAGCACACAGCCAGGCTAAAATATTGGAGCAAGGTGTTTCCAAACAGCGTCGACCGAG
Organism: Drosophila novamexicana; assembly: GCF_003285875.2. Classification (NCBI taxonomy): domain Eukaryota; kingdom Metazoa; phylum Arthropoda; class Insecta; order Diptera; family Drosophilidae; genus Drosophila; species Drosophila novamexicana. The sequence continues at coordinate 98,449 of NW_020824827.1, read as the reverse complement.
CTGCAACTGAGCAGCGCTCAAGCGACACGGCGAATTCGCTGCGTCAATCTGCGCAAAAGCAGAGCTGAGAGCTGGAGTAGGTTTGGCTCTCCTTGTGGTTGTTGTGCCGTTGTCGTTGTTGTTGTTGTTGTACTCTGTGTGCGTCTCCCACCACCAACGGGCGAAGAGTGGGCAAGTTAAGTCTGTCGCCTTATATTTTGTTGGGGCTGCTGTCGCTACTGCTGCTGCTGCTGCTGCTGCTGCTGCTGCTGCTGCTGCTTGCGCTCGCGCTCGCGCTCTGCCGCCTGCCTCTGTGTCAATCGAATTAAACTGAGAGCAAACTGAGTAATTGGGTTTAGATATTTTTCCGCAGATAGATCGAGACAATGTTTTCTATATTTTCTTATTGTGTGCACATTTATTAATTCAATAATTGCGCTGGCTGACTTTTGGTTTAAGCCACAGCAAAATGCAGAAGTCACATTCACTAACACACGCACAGGCACAGGCACACGCACACACACACACGTACGCGACAGTGTATACAAAAATCTGCACACAGTTTTCAATTTAGATGCGTTTGAACTTCGGTTCTGGCATTGTGTGGAAATAAACCTTGAACTTAAATGTATATTCTTTTCGTTTTTACACTTTTCTTTGTTACAATTAGTTTTATGCTTGGCTTTGTATAGTCTCTTGCAAGCAGCGGCACAGCCTGTGCGCAGCGAAAAACTTCTGCTGCAATACACAAATTTCTTTATTTGCTGCGCGCACCACCTACCAGAAGCTGAGAAAATAATAAAATATCTACGCGACGCGCGAGACGTCCGTACGCTTCGATACTGTGAAAACGAATGAGCGAACTCGCAGTAACGATGTTTCGATACGTATAAGAGAAATCACATGCGATGTATTGCAATCGATTTCTGTGCGATACTATCGATAGCTATGAACTAGTTCGAATATTTGAGAGAACAACGAACGAAAATTATGAAATTTGCCTAGTTTTGCTTGTATAAATAGTAAATTAATTCATTTATAATTATTAGAAAATTATTTATTAATACGACATGGCATAGGTATAGCCACAGGCATTGGCATTGGTTCTACGTAGCGTTCACAAATGAACCACTTTTTTTTTTTAACGCGTAACCGTTTTAACGGTAATCGGAGCCGCTTGAATTATTTAAATTTGAGCAATATTTGTTAGTTGTATTCTCAACGCAAATGTGAATTAATACGATTTGCAGGCTTTATATTTAACTGCTGCCTTAACTAATCGCAGGCACTTAACGCCTTCCCGTTATGCAGTTAGTCACACATATTTGTTCAGCTTTGTCCACAGCGCAACGCAGTCTCCTCCACACACACACACACACGCATGTTTGTGTGCGCGTGTGCGTGTATTTGTTTATGCATGTGCCACACACATCGCATGGAATTTATGAGACACAATTCAACTGTATGAAAATCTGAATCAGCTTTCTTGTCGCCGTCGTCGTTATTCGTCTTTCTCGGTCAAGCTTTTGTATAAACAAAACAATATTTACACAAGAAATTAGCAAAGTGCCGCAGACAATATCAATTCACGTTCAAGAGTTCAAGACATGAACAAAAAACTCGAAAGATACAAAAATTTATATATATATATACATATATATACTTGACTTGATTTCCGATCGAAGAGATTTCCGATAAAATGGGTAGCTAATCTCTGCACATTACTTAACTCTTATAACGTTAGACAACACTAAAACGTATCTTTAGAAAAATTCTGATCGGAGTTGTGGAAAACTTGTGATAAATAACGTTAAGTCAAAAATCTTTCCGAAAATTCAATCGAGACCTGTTTTACAAGTTTTTAAGACTCTTTTAAGATTGTTTAGGAGTCGGAAGATATTCTGGAAAGACGCGTTACAGCCTCAACTTTAGATGTTGTCCGATCTACAAACACATTTACTAAGATTACCGTTCCAAATAATTTAAGTACTGTTTCACACTTTTCGGTTAACTCACAAGCCACCGTGAAATTCGAATCATAACAAGTTAAGCAACACTGTTTTTCATGGAATGTAAACGAATTGAAACTCTCCACTGGTTAGGCCCGGGCAAAACCGGTTAACATAATGCAGATACAGACCTACTAGAAGCCTATTGGATTACTTCGTAGAACTCATTTGTTTACAGAGCAGCTGTGTAAATTATGACTATTTACAATAATTCCGATAAATCTTTATATCTGTGGAAACTGAAAGCGAATCTCTTTTATTAGCTGGAAAGAAGAAAGAAATACTTTGGTGGGGGGAATGCGAGCTAATTCGAGCTGTTCGCACCGGACGTTGTCTTCTTGGCCTCCATTTGGAACTGTGGCCCATGATTGTGCTGTTGATTCTTGACAACCAATTCCCCGGTGCTGGAGCAGGTGATGATGCGGGCAGCGCAGCGCAGATACCTGTTCCGGGCGCACAACCAATAGGTTTTCGAGCCGCGGCTGTTGTTCCGGAAGTACTCGAAGCCGCCCATCAAAAGTTTCGGCTTGCCCTTGGTGCCCTTGACAATCATGATGCCCTGCTTCCGCACCAGATCTGCAAATATATGAAACAATTAGAATATATCAGAACTTTGACCAGGTGGAAAGTTAAGCCTAGACTAGAGTAGCGTGCATTATCCTATGCGACAAGGGCGACAATTATTTGGGCTTTAGCAAACAGCATTTATTATTGACTTGAGCTCGAACTTGGTTCCGTTATAATCTATGGAATCAACAGTTCAAATTCTGTGCCAGGAATGCGTGTGGATCCTTCTCAGCTCGTCTGCGGTTAATGCTGCTCCGAGGTCTTAGATCCATTACGAACTCGAACTGAAACGGCAGGAAATTTATTGTTAGTGCAAAAGTTTCTTTCATATTTCATGGAAAATGATTTTCACTCTTTCCTGTGAAACCACAAACCTACACGAAAGTTAGGTAAAATCTCAATCCTACACGGAAGTGTTGGAAAATGTTGTAAAAACTTTGTTGATTTCTTTTACGTTAATCAAACTCATTTCGAAAAGATTCGCGTAAGAGGTAAATCCACGAATTTTGATGGAAATTGGAATTAATGCCCAAGGCTTAAAATGAGTTTGTCGTATTATTATTTATGTTCTTATATTGACCGGTTTTGCCCGGCTATAAGGCTTATTATTAAAAAGTAAACTTTGAAGCGCTTTCAGTAATGCAAGATTGGAAACTCTGGCTCGTGATTATGTTCCGGATTCTTGACCGCCAATTCCCCGGTGCTAGAGCAGGTCATGATGCGGGCAGAGCAGCGCAATTGGCGACGATTCTGGGCGCAAACCCAATAGGTTTTCGAACCCTGACGACTTTTCCGGACGTACTCAAAGCCATCCATTTGCAGCTTGGGAATGCCCTTGTTGTCCGTTACGGTCAGTATGCCGCGCTTGCGCAACAGATCTGTGCGTATAAGAGAAATTCGATTAACATAAGCTGATCTGGAATTTAAAGCTAAACTAAGGTAATTAAGTATCCATTGAATAGGCCGAGAGTTCTTTAGGCTTTTCGTAGGGCATTTATTAAGGAGCTCCGCTTTAAATCTAGAGGATGTGGCAGACGCTTTCACAGTTTCCCGTCTTTCCGCTTCACTTTGTCCTTTTCGCTGCCGTTTCCTTTGCCTCATGAATGCGAGTGCTTGGCGTACTTTATCCTGTAGACCTCCTGGCCGCTCTTCAGCTCGTGCGTCGTGGCCCGCACCTTGCAATTGGCGCTCCGATAACGCGCGCAACGCCAGTTAATGCTGCTTTTGAGCTTCCGATCCATCACGAACTCATGTTTGTCTATCAACAGTTTGCGCTTCTTCTTGCGGGTGCTCGTAAAGTTGGCCAGAAGCATTATATCTGCAATGGGAGAAATTGTAGCCAGATTAGTGCGAAAGGTTCTTCGAAATTCTACGCGACCAGCCCCTTGTATTGGGACACAAAGCTTTTCGAAAGCTACAAACATTTTATGTACGTTTTATTTTTCATTCAAATATTAATAAACACTTGAGTTGAGACCGTATAATACACTTAAAGGCATTTCTATTATAATTCGTATATAATATATATAGAGTTTTATAGTTACATTGCGGGTTTGAACTGGCAACCTCTCTTTTTGCAGTTCTCTGGAGACCTAAAACACACTTAAAAGCATTGAACTCTACAAATATATAAGTATTATAATTTGTATATCATATGTATAGAGTTTTATAGTAACATTGCGGGTTTGAACTGGCAACCTCTCTTTTTGCAGTTCTGTGGAGACCTTAAATACACTTAAAAGCATTTAACTCCACAAATATATAAGTATTATAATTTGTATATCATATATATAGAGTTTTATAGTTACATATCAACACTTTTTTGTGGATTTGAACTGGCAACCTCTCTTTTTGCAGTTCACTGGAGACCTTAAATACACTTAAAAGCATTTAACGTGCCAAAGATCGTGCTGATATATAGAATATAGCTTAAATCATCAATCGAACTATCGAATAGGCTTGGTTATTCAACAAAGTCCTGAGGTTCGAACCCGCAACACTCAAACCGAGTGGGTTACCTGGAGACTCATCTTACTCTCAATGCATTTGTATTATGTTAAGTCGTATTTTTTATAGTTTTAAACAATCAATCTGGCTCTCAAATAGCTGCGGCTCAGTCGAAGTCGGGATTCGAACCCGCAACCAGCTTCAGCTCAGTACATAAAAATGTAATTGAAATCAAAATAAATGAGTGTAGCTTTAGAAATTGAATGTGTTGTGGGTACCCCCTAGTTGATCCTAGGTGCGCCCGCGCAGCGCGGCCTTCAGCTTGCGTCCGTATTCCTCCTGCCTGTGATTGTGCTTGCAAAAGTGCACAATCCGTCCATTGAGCGTGTGCATTCGTCCGTGACACTTGAGCACTGTCGTGTACTGAGTGCAGCGCCAATAGGTCTTATTATTCAAGGCTTTCTCGCGGACATAGTAGAAGCCCTCGTGCAGGAGCAGGATGCGGCCCTTCTGGCTGATCACATAGCAGAAGTTGGGCAAATCTGGAATACATATATGGAAAACGAGACAACTTTAGTTACATTCTAGTCATGACAATCCGTAAAGCTAGTTGGTAAAGTTCTAGTTCAGCTATTTCACATATTTGTACACTTTTTTGAACTTTATTCTCAACTATACACATTGTTAATTCTAATATATGTCTTAGAGTGCATCGTCTGTCAGCTCGTGCAGCTCGTGCACCTCCTCCTCGTGCAGCTGGAAGCCGACTGCACCGTCCATGTCGCGTTCCAGCTTTATCTGGGCGGCGTCCTGTGTCTGTGTCTGGGTCATGGAATGCGCCTTGCTGGAGCTATACTTGTTGCGCTTCAGTTCGGCATGCATGTGCTCCGCCTTGTTGATGATGAACTTTGGCGGATTCTCCTTGAGCATGGTGATGCGTGCCGGGCACTTGAGCTTCTTGGTGGCCATCGAGCTGCAGCGCCACAATATCTTCTTCTTGTTCTCGCTCATGATCAGAAATCGTATGCCATTGGCCATGATGGCCGGGCGACCGCGCAGCGATTGTGTGAAAAAGACGAGCACATCCTCCGGATTGGGCACCTCATCGTTGGCCAGCACAACTGAAAGGAGGATTTAAACATGGAATTAGTTAATGTTGCAAATGTATACAATTATTATGTAGGATTAGCCAAATATGTTTACAAGTTTTTTGCTCCTAGTTTATCTTTATCTTTCTCTCTTTTTATTTACAAGCCAACTTCGCAAAAAATCACTTAAATTAGATGTTGAACAGCTCCGTGTCCGCCTCGATCCCGTCGGGCAGACGGGCACGCGACCTGCTTCGGTCCTGCGGCTGCTTCTCCTTGCGCTGCGGCTTCACGTGGCAATGCTGATGGATCTGACGAAAGTCGCTGTAGTCGAACTTATTCATGCAGATCAGCACCGGGCAGCGGACATGACGATAATACCAATGGCAGCGCCAGAAGAAATTCGAGCGATTCTCGTTGTTGCGAAAGTATTTTAATCCGTCCAGCCAGAGCAGCTGGCCGCCGCGCTTGGACAGCGAGAACTGGATCTTGGGCTTCAAGCCGCTGTACTGGCCATGGCCCGAGGCGCGAGCTGCAAGGAAAGCAGAAAAATGGTTGAGAAATGGAGCAGCACATCAATAATAATAATAATAATAATAATAACAATAATTCTTCTTGCTTTGTGTTGACATTGAAAGAGCCGGGCAGACATTTGTGTGCTTTAATACAAGAATTCTTAGAGCTAGACGATTTTCATATAATATTAACTAAAATTCGTAGCTATGCTTCGATTTGTACTCATGCAACGGCGGCGGCGCACGCGCGGACGACTCCATGTCAGCCGGATCGCTGTCGATCAGCTCCAGCTGCTCCTCCGGCAGGCCCTCCGGCTGCAGCTCCTTGAGTGTGGACGGTAGCGGCTTAATCTCAATGTCATTGCTCTCCATGTGCTGATGCTGATGGCACAGCCGCAGAATGAGCGTCGATTCATCGTGTATGGCTATGGCCGGGCAGCGTTCCTTGTAGTAGTTGCGGCATTTCCAATACTGCAAATGGCCGCGCTTCTTGTTTCTAAAGAAACGGAAGCCATTGATCACCAGCAGCTTGCCGCCGTTCTTTTTCGAGTCCGCAAAGTCGATGTGAAATGCTGCAAAAAAAAGACGCCCGATTAGTGACAAAACGTTTAAACAAATGCACAACAAAAATTATAAAAATATATTACTATATACAATTGATATGGTTTAGGCATTAAAGAACTCCTATTTAAATGTAATTTATTTCGTTTGCATTCAACAGACACAGTTTTTTCTAGCCTAGCTTAAGCCTAGGCTCCTCCTCCTCCTACTCTATTTGCTGGCCAGCGGCAACAGGCTGCCCTTCATCTTGCCCTTCTTCAGCAGCGCGGCGGTCGTGGCGCCCTCAATTATGGACAGCTGCTGCGACAGGCTGACGCCTCTGTGCAGAAACTTGGGCTTGTGATTGTGCTCAAAGTTGCGCTTGATGATCCGCGCCTGCCCGGAGCTATCCAGTGCGGTCACCACACGGGCACGGCACACGGTCACGTCCTGCAAATTGAATATAGTTATAAATGGTTGCAATTAAAGGAAGATATATTCATATGCTTAGAAGATTATCAAGGCTGCAAATTACCGGCTCAAATATGGTACATAGTTTATAGAGAAATAAAGCCTTGCGAAAAGAAATATTTTCTCGAAGAACTTCTTTATTTATGGTCTATACATTTTGGGTTTCTAAATATGGCATACAAAAGTTATATTTATCAAAGCGCAAAGCTTCAATCTCGTTATATTCTTTATATTTTAATTATATTCTAAAAAACAAGTTTTGTGTATCAAGTTTCTATACTTTTTGAGTTAAGCTTAAAAAACCATATCAATAAATGTATATTTTTCTCAATATTATGAAAATAAGATATTGAAGAAAGGTACGAAATGTTCACACAGACAGACGAACCTAGCCAAATGGGCTGTTAGGAATATCAGAAATATTTTATGGAGGAGGAAATGCATCCATCTGCCTCTTGCACAAGATCCTTTCTGGCCTATTTCAAAGGCCAGAAACTGATAAAAGAAACTGATTCGAAATAATAATTAATAATAATTTGTAAAAGCAGCCAAGATCTATGCATATGTCATATGAAATCATATCGCGTACCTTGCGTGAGCATATCCAATAGGTGCGCGAGGCGGAGCTGCGATTCTTGACGAATTTCTGTTCGTTGTGCAGCAGAACTGTGCGTCCGCGCTGGCCCGTGCCAAAGACCGCCAGCTCTGAAAGAATTTGAAAAGGTGAACAATTAGCTTAGTTTATAAAGTTAAAAGATATTCTGTGTAAGAAGAGTGCTATGGCAATTATAAGGCTAGGCTTATGTTAGGGATTGTGCGAACATTTATTGAGTATAACAGAAGAGAATAATTGTGTTCGTAGTTCCTAGCTCTAGATGTGATTGTGCACGCCCGATATGGCCACATAGGTGGGCTTGTTTCGGTTGGTGATCATGTACACCTTACAATTCAGTCGCTTGCGACTGCACATCCAATAGATGGTGTCCTCGTAGGCGCCGCGCCGCGTAAAGCGCTGGCCATCATAGATGAGCACATCGCCGCCGAGCGTGCGCATATAACGCACACGATCCCAGTCGTCCAGGGTGCGGGTGCAGCTGCGCTTGGCAGATAGACCGCAGCGTATGGACTGCGGCACAATGCCCCGCGACTTGGGCAGAAAACTCTCATTGCCATAGTCGCCCAGATTGTTGGGATCCAGCGGGCGCAAGGCTGAAAGACAAAAGGGCGACGGGTTAATGACAAATAGCAAAATTGAAGATACGAAAATAATATAAAATAATATGCAATTAATTAATAACAATAATTTATAATACAAATAAAAGTAGTTGCAAGCACTTTGAATATATGCTTACAATAATTAATATAACTAATATTTACTGCAAGATTAAATAACGAATTGTTTACATTAAAATTAAAAACATTTTCTATTAGTTGTTTGCATAAAGCTTATATTGTAGCTGCCGTAATTTAATGCCAGTCAAATGATAAACAAAAGCTGAGACGCGTCGGCTAAAAAATAACGAAAACAAAATTAGTTTAAAGCAACTAATAATTAAGCACAACTCACCTGGCTGGCCTGGCGAACTTATAGGCAATTGGTTTACTGCATCGACTTAATAAGTAACTAGCCTAGTCTTAGTTTAATTGGCCTCATTTAGCTGGGAGTCGCCGCCCTGCCGTCCGTCTATGCATGATTGTGTACGCCGCTGATGGCATAACGCGGCTGGCCATTGGATGTGGTGTTTGTGATTATCCGGGCGCGGCATTGCTTGCGCCACTTGCTGCACTTCCAGTAGACCTTGTCCTTGTAGGCGGCATTGCGCAAATAGCGATGCTCGCCGCAGTGCAGCACACAATTGCCGGCGGGCGTTTTCATATAGTGTATATCCTCCATGGTCTTGGCCAGCCGCACGCGCTTCACCAGCGGCTGCTGCGAGGCGGATTGGATCGTAGGCGCCGAGGCGCGACGCAGCAGCTGAATGTGCACTGCAAGAATACAAAATAAATATTACAAATTAGGGACAGGCTTTGAATTATAAATGCGACTCTTGCTTAAACAATAAATATACTTAGTTGGCGGGTTTTATATTACTTATGCGCTGCGTAGCAGGCCAGTTTATTTTATTATTTAGTTTCTTATCTAATCCTAATTGGCTACTGCAGCTGCTGCAGATCCTCGATGCTTAGATTAAGCGAGCGCAGCTCTAGCGTTAGATCCTCCTCGGCTTCCGTCTTGACAAAGCCGGACAGGCCCGGCGACGACGACGATTTGGCCACCGATTTGTGGCCCGTTTTGATCAGCGGCGTAATAATTGACATACGCTTCTTGCGATCGAAATTGAAGCAGGTATGATGGCAGGATTCGAGCACAATCTTGTGCACGCCCTCGATCACGTTCGTGACAACGCGCGCATTGCACTTGGTGCTGCCCTGTGAAGGTAGAGAATGGGTTGCGAAATTAATAATATAATCTAGACACATTGGAGGCCTACATCGAGCCAGTCGAACAATTGTTTCGTTCGCGACTCGAACTTGTTTGGCTGTCGCACATGTCGCAGTTCGAACTTCGTTTATATGAGTCTGTCCTTGCTCGAGTCTGTCGGTTTGAGTTTGATGACAAATGAATTAATCGAAGCAGGGCTCGAGTACTTACCTTCTTGGAACATATCCAGTAGGTTTTGAGTCCGCTGCGTCGATTGCGCACATAATTGTAACCATTGAAGGCCAGGAGCTTGCAGCCGCGCTGACCCCGGACAAACGAGAGCAGCGAATGCTTAATGGCAGCCCGGTTCAAATCCTCCAGCACGTCCAGCGCCGCGCAGCTATCTGTGTAGAGAGTGGGAAGAGCAATTAGATATATATGTCTGCATGGCATGCAATTAATTAGAAGCTAATTGAACTTAACAATTGGAGTAGCCAAAAATTTTAAATGAAATCAATTTTATTTTTTTGCTAAATTGTTAACGCTAAAAGACTATAAAAAACGTTGACTAGTATGGCGGATGATTGTGCTGGCTGCACTTGACGATCACGTCGTGATCCTGTATGGTAACCACGCGCGCCTTGCACTTGTGGGCGCCAGCGCGTGCACAGGACCAATAGGTCTTCGCTCCGGTGGCCTTGTTCCGCGTGAAGGTGAACTCGCCGATCTTCAGCTTGCGGCTGCCGCGGAAGCCCGTGATGTAGGAGTAATACGACATGGCATCTAGAGAGAGCAAACAGAGAAAGAGTTAAAACAAATTAGTAAAGTATACGGAAAATCTAGAAATATGGATAGATAGAAAGAGGTTTTTCTATAAAGAGTTTACAAGGCTGTGTGCACGTCTCTAAGTCGACTTTTATTTAACACATATATTGAGAGTATGAAGCTGATCCAATAAACATGCTTTACGTATATGTACAATTGGCTTAAGGCTAACATGCGAATCAGGCGCTCGTCTCAGCCTCGTCCTTGCCGGCACGGGCCGCTGCCTCCGCCCGCTGACGCTTGAGCGAACCATATTTGCGTGCCTTCGAGATGACCTCATGGTTGTGCTCGCTGTTCAGTATGGTCAGCGTGTCCAGCTTGGTTTTGAGCCGTGCTCGACAGCGCAACACGGCAAACTGGCTGCAGCGCCAGTAGGTGACATCCTCGCGTGTGATGTGCCTGTTGAAGGTGTGCTGCTTCAGCATGATCTGCTTGGTGCCATATTTGCTGACAATGAAGAAGGGCGAACTGTTGTCGCCGACGGCAACCGCCGCGCTGCGACGCTGCTGACAGTCCTGCGGCGGATCCTCGCCCACGTCCACATCCACGCTGATCTGATAGTCGAACTTGACTGCAATTATAAGAAGAAAAAGGATGTGCGTGTGTGTGAAACGGATTCGGATATGGTCTAACTAGCAGCTGCTGTGCCTGATCATAAATAAAAGACAAGGCTTCAAGTTTCGATTGTCGCTTTTCATTTAAGTTAACTAATCAGTTACAGAAGCTTACACTAAGGCTATTGGCTAAAATTCATTCTGGACGCAGTGCATCGCATGTCCATTGTACTTGGTCAGCCGCGGCCGGCGGCTCAGCTCGACGTGCACATAGTGCGCCCCGCAGTTGGGCGTCTGGCAGTGGTAATATGTGCGATACTGCATGGCCCGGGTTTTCTTATAGCTGCGCCCATCGATCAGCAGGAACTCGCCCTGAGCTGTGCGCTGGAACTTGACGGCTGCGGCTGCTGCTGCGTGGGATCGGGATGATAAATGCAAATTATGTGGTTGATGGATGAACGAGGAGAAATGCTCAGTTGAGATAGATACTTGGATGAGCCTTAAGTTAAACTAGGCGCACAGTGAAAGCTCGCTAAGGTGGACCTTAAATAATCAACAAGCATATTTTAATCTTAAGCTTTTTACAAACTATCATAATATGCTTTCAATTTTTTAAATATTTAAAAAACTATTTTCGTAAACATTTTTGTGATTTTTGTATGTAAATTTGAGATTGTCGACTATTTCAAGATTTTTGTTCAGTGTACTTTTGAGTATGTTTTGAGCTATAAATATGTGGAAATTCTGTGCGCCCGTTCTGTCCGTTCGTCGAGCTTTCACTGTACACTGATAACGCACACAACTAAATGAACTACAAGACAAGAGATTTGTTGTTGTTGTTGTTTTGGCTTTTTAATAGTGCTGCAATAACATTTCCTTGGTCATGAGCTTGGCGGGCAGCGTATTGCCCGTGAACCGAGGCGGATGATTGTGCGGATTCTTGCCGAGCTTGATGCCGCCCTCGAACTTGGTAATGGCACGGGCGGAGCACTTGTTCTCGTTAATGCGCTTGCCGTTGCCATCGGAGCAGATCCAGTTGATGGTCGCCCGAAAGCTGGCCTCCTTCTTGTACATGTAACCGTTGAAGATCAGATTGTAGCCCTGCTTCTGGTTGCGTATAAAGAAATAATCGTATTTGTTTATCCAAACGCTGGTCGGCAGCTCCGCTATAAACTGACCGTTCTGCTGTGCGGTGTCTGCGCTCCCTGCAATTGTATAGGAAAAATGGGTAATATGTGTGGCTCCGGTGCCTGCTGGCGTCCTTAAAAATCACTTAGTTTACAGAAAAAATACACAACATTTCGAGCAGCAAATATTTTATTCAAGGTATACACACACATATACATACACATACATATACATATATATATATATGTCATATACAAAAGAAGTTTACATTGTATAGCGTAGCATCTATGGGTTTTGTTTAAGTTGCAGCACTTACCATTGCCATTGCTCGATAAAATTGTATGTTTCATTCAAATTAACTGCCATTGATGGCAAAATGGGGAACTCAATCTTTTATGTTCAGGTCTCACAAAACACAAACAACGCAAAAGATACAAAGCGTGCTGCGGCCACTTGGCGTCGTTCTGATAACATTAGAGCACTTTTTATACACTCAGCACATACAGCACATTTGCACATTGGTATTTCACTTCTTTGGCACATTTTAAATAACAATTATTGTAGCGGGTTTCAATAAATTTATTAACAAGCAAAACCAAGCGTAGTTAAACGCGGCGAAAAATCACTAGAATACGGCGAAATAATAACAAGATGGCTGACTTGTGCTCTTTTGGATGTGGCAACGCTGCATCCACACATTATCATAGTTGCCACTCGAAAAAGCTAATATGTACCAAAAAAACAAAAAATAATTTATAAATTCTGCAAATTCTTAAGGTGTTTCAAATGCTAAAGAGTTTTCAAATGTCGCCTCACTATAGGTAGACAACCATGTACATTTTCAATATAACGGATATATGTTAAAATATACAATAGGTTGGCCCGTCGAGTAGTGTTGGTACATTTTTAGCACATGTGTGGCAACTGTGCCCTCAATTGCTGGCAGGTGGCAACATTTCACCCGCAAGTACAGTGCTTCTTCTTAGCTTGTGATTTACATTTGCAGCGCATTATATTTTATTTTATTTAATTTATTATTTAATAAATGCCCACCAACTTGGCACAAACCTTAGACTTGTGTTTTATTTAGTTTCCGTTAAGCTGCCTACATGTTGAGCCGTGTTTTAACCACTTTCTATCGCACTTCAATTTAACTACAGCTCCAGCCACATCAACATTGCCCGCACCGCAGGTAATTCCACCACGTAAACGCGGCCGACCCAGAACAAAGGTGGACGATGCGCAGCCAAAACTCAAATTGCTTGACAAGCTGAAGGCGGCCACAGAAAACGAGGTCGCCAGCAGGCCAGCCGTGTATGCCTCCACTACCAAGGGTAAGTCCTCTTCCCCGACACTTGTTGCTTCCACGATGATATTAATCAAAGATTTGCATACCCTTGCAGGCGGCGTTAAGCTGGTCTACGAGGGGCATCTGTTTAAGTTTTCGTTCCGTAAAGCTGAATTCTCGGTGTTCCAATGCTGCTTCCGGGAGCACGGCGAAGAGTGCAAAGTTCGCGTGGTGTGCGACCAAAAGAATGTCTTTCCCTTCGATGGAGAACATGTGCATTTCATGCAGGCCAGCGACAAGAGCGTCACCTCCTCACAATTTATGCCGGGCGAGAGCGCTGTCAGCGTGGAGTCCAAGCCCGAACCAAAAGTCGAGATTGTCATACAAAAGAGCGTAGCGAAAGTGGATGGCGAGGATGAGGAGGAGGAGGAGGAGGGCGAAGTATTTGAAATACATGAAATTGAAGAAGCTGACGCTAACGAATCGACGGGCACAGAAACAGCTGCTGATGGTGTGCTCGCCCCGGCTGCTGGAGAAGAGGAAAATTCCAATATAAAACCCACTAGCGAAGCAATTGATCCAAATGATTTTCGCGAGAAGATCAAGCGGCGCCTGCAGAAGGCGCTGCAAAACAAGAAAAAATAACTAATAGCTGAAAAGTCTGACGGCGCCAGTGTTGCCAAGCCAGCTATTTTCCAGCTAAAATATGGCTATTTACGACAGATTTATGCAATACTTTTACCAACTCAACGTTTGGCAACACTGGTCGGCAAAGCAGTGCCTACACGCACCCACACATACACACGATTTACATACATTTTACTATACACTATATACTTAAAAAATAATCACGACAACGTTTCAAGGCAATTTGCAAGCTACACTTAATTCTTTTAAACAAATTATTTTGTAATAAACATTGAGGACAATAAAGCCGCGATTCCATATTAAATAGCTAGCACGTAAGCGCCACACTTTACAATCTGTTCAAATCCAACATATATATATTTTTGATCCACAAAATGTTCGAGCTAATCGTCGAATTAATATTATATTTTCCATTTCCACTCCTTGCAGTTACCCAGCATGTGCACAACTGTGGTCCGCAGACGTTCCTGATCAGCCGCAAGGGCGGCACCCTGCTGACCATCAACAATTTCGTCTATCGCTCCAATCTCAAGTTCTATGGCAAGAGCAACGACATCTTGTACTGGGAATGTGTTCAGAATCGATCGATGAAGTGCCGCAGCCGCCTGAAGACCATCGGCGATGATCTCTATGTAACAAACGGTTTGTCCTCAAAGTCATCTAATTGGCAACATTTTGATACGTTCCTGTTTTTTGTTTTTAGATGTGCACAACCACATGGGCGACACGAAACGCATTGAGGCAGCCAAAGCCTCCGGCATGCTCATACACAAGAAGCTGAGCTCACTGACCGCCGCGGATCGCATACATGGCTGGAATCGCGCCGACAGCGGCATCGATCAAATGGTTAAGTTTGAAACTGCGTAGGAAAACAAACAACAAATCGAATAGTACCAAAATGGAGTACAACTTGTAAAGCCTGAGCCCGAGACCCAGTAGGTTATCTAAGGCTTACCAAAAAAAGTCAATTCTTATTGCAAATATTTAGAGTATCGTTGAAAGATCTGAGCAGCTAACCTAGTTAAATGAATGCCTTAGAGCCGCCGCAAATGTTAACTACTGTAGTTATATTAATTATAAACATTTATGTATAAATTGAAAAAGACATACTTTAAGCTTAGACCAGAGTTCACAAAATGTTCGGTATAGAAAGTATATGCACAACAGTTTATGCCCTTGCAGGTTATTATAATTTATTTACAAAATGTTGAAAGAAAGAATTCTTTAAGCCCATCAAATATATAGTATATAATTTTAGACAGCTCCTCTATAAGCTCTATATATGCTCAGTCCGGATCTGTCTGTATGTTTGAGTGATTCGATCTCAGAGATCTAGAGAACTTTGACTATACTCCAATCCCCTTCAAAACTCCAATATCTCTTCTAGATTATATAGAAAGTAGTTGTTATTGAGTTATCATTTGTTTCGTAAGACTTTTCAAATAAACTTGGCATCAGGCTGCCAAATTTTGAGAATACTTCCATCAACTTTTGGCATACTATCTCATCTAGTTTCTGCAGTAAATTGTCAGCGAGCGTATTTATACTTCGATAATTGTTTTATTCCTGTTTGACAAACTTGTTTGCCAGCTTTTTCTTAAAATATGTTGTCTTTCGATGCACATGCGAGGCGCACGAGAAACGATATTTGATCGCTGAACCCCACGCAAAGGTAAACACACGCGCCTTGCAGCCCTTCGAGTGCTGCGAGCAGCGCCACGTTCCGATTTTGCCAACACCTCGATGGGCTATGAACTGATTTTGGCCAATGATCAGCTTGGGCCGATTCCGGGCTGTCAATATAAAGTCAGCGGTGCCATCGAAGGGCTTGTACTTCTGCTTACGTCCACGAATTTTAGCTGCAAGAAAATGAAAGAGTTTTCTTTAGAAAGTTAACACACAATTCGCTAGAGCTTAAACTAAAGTATTTGCAAGTTAACAAAAAGTTTGTAAACAGAGTTTAGAATTATTTTAAGACATTTTTATATGTTTGTAACATGTTTAATTTAATGCTAGAAATTAGGCTACAAGCTTGTGTAAAATGCAAATTTCTACATTTTCTTCTGGGGCTAAGGCGGAAGCCATTTCATTTGTCGACTGAAGATCCGGCTGCTTAGAAGAACTTCTGGATCTACCAGATGGGCGACTTTAACTCTATAAAAGCAGCTTGAGATATAATCAAATTGAAACATTTTCTTTGCGTTTAGTTAAAACATGTTTTCTCTTCGAGCTCTTGGAGCTTGATTTATTGAGCCCAGATCCGTTCTCCGACACAACTTTTCTCACTGTCTTCTTCGACTTGGTATCCGATCCGTGCTCACCCTTGATCTTGCCAAGCGCCTTTTTTATCACAGCCATGATGCCAATTGTACTCGTTGCCGTCAATTGCCAGCTTGGGTCTCAGATGGGATGGTTGGTCATGTTAAAGGTTGCGTCGCCATTGATGCAAGTGGTTGTCTGACCTGGAAACAAACGGAAAAGCAAAACTTGAATGAAACTTAAGTAAAGATTGCAGTTCGGGGCGGAGCAGCTGTCAGTTTTTGTCGGTTCAGACTGCAGGCTAGACAAGAAAGAAGATTAGCTTGAAAGTTTATAAACAAAAAAAAAAAAAAAATACATAAATATTAGAGATAAACTTGGTAAGGATTGCGAAAACAAAAGCTGCTTCAAATGAAATTTTTAGATTTCAGCTTTGCTTAGACTTTATTATATTAAATTTTTTATATATCAATTTGCTCTTGAGTTCTATTGTAAAGTAAAAGTATAAGCAACTGGCTTTAAGTTTAAGTCTAGTCGACTTGGAGATACCCTAACAAAAATTCTAGTCCCTTGCTGGGCCCTTAACACAGCGTCTATTCTCTTTCTTTGCTTAAGTAGACAGCTTTAGCTTTGAAAAAGATTAGAAATAATCCATTTGCTCCTCCTAAATGGAATATATTTAATCTGCATATTCTATACAAAAACATAGATGCATTTAGGAGGAAGGGGAATTCTTATAATTTATATATACTATACGAAAAATCATTTCATCATTTTCGATTTTTACCATGTCTCAGAGTATTGTTATTTCCCTTTAACAACATTAAGAGGAAGGCCTTCTGTTCCATACAATTGCATAAGAAACCCTTTAGATTCATTTTTTGGGCGCATAAAAACTTACGAAATCAGCTTTGTTTTTTATAATACAAAATTTATAATGTACACATAATTTTCGGTAATTGACAATTGATACAAAATATATACCAAAGACCTATTGACGAAGTTGCACTTAGGATAGGTACTCTACTGTCTTTCAACGCCCAAACCCGGTCGGTCTAGTAATCCTTGCTGATGTACACGGCAGCATGGCCGCCGGGACCTAAGCTCTGTAGCTGAGGCATCGCTGTGCTCCGTTGATGCTGCTGCATCAGTGCCATCATTTGCGGTGCCTGCACGGTGACCGGCATGGACAGCGGCATGGCCAGGGGCATGGGCACCGCCAGGTGGCCCGTGGTCGTCGCATACGCTGTGGGCATCTGTGTCATGCTCGGCTGCTGCTGCTGCTCAATGGCACTTGAGGTGATTGGAATGGCGGGTTTGCAGTTGCTCAAGCTGGCGTTCGTGCTGGCATTGCTTTTGGCCTGACAGTAGAGCTGGCAGAGCGGCAATAGCTCCTTGTGGCGACGCTTGATGTGGCTGAGGAAATTGCCGGTGGATTTGGTGGTGCCCGAGATGAGGCCAAAGCAGCTGGTGCAGGTGGCTTGTATGGCGCCGGGCGTCTTCTGGTTGGGTTGTATATTCTTATAGAACTTACCATCGAGAATTTTTGGCAGCGTAAACGGTTTCCGTATGCACATGGAGTCCTCGTCACTGAGGCACGCCACTGTAAAGGCAGCTATAGCAGCATCCGTTTCCGATGGAATCGGCGTGGTGTTCGCCGAGTGCTCCGAGCTAAACTCCAGCTTGACGTCAACTGCAAGAGGCGCAAGGATTAGTTAATTAGTTGCGAAATATCTACAAGCTAGGCTTATTTCTGTAGCAGAGAAACGACAACATGAAGACATTCATGTGCTATTCAATTTATTGCAGTGACATCTTATGCATTAAACAAATATGATCGGGGAAGAAAATAGTTTATTGTAGCTCCGAGAGTTCGTCGAGAATCTCGACGGTAAACTCCGGTGAGCTGCATTCATCCGCCTTCACCTCGGGCCCATGGGTGTGCGGCGAGCCGGCAATCCGAAGCGTCACATCGTTCACCTTGGACGTGACCAGGGTAGCGCGACAGCAGTGCTTCACATACCGTGAGCATCGCCAGAATACGTTCTTCAGGCTCTGACGATTCACCACATATCGATAGCCATTGTAGATGAGCATGATGCGACCACGTTGCGTGGTCGTATACTGAATGTTCGTGCTGGTGTTCTTGTCCTCGAAGAGCGCACGAATGGACTGCATGACACCTACAAAGAGTAAAGAATTATAAATATATATTAGGACGTTACAAAGATAGCGAGATACACGTATTAATTGCAAGTTTTATAGGCTACACATCACAAGGGCGGGGCGGGGGTATTAACAAATTGTTCTACAACATTTTATTTTTCAGTTATCAACACTTGACATACAATGAGGCAAATTTGTTTATATTTTTTTTAGAAAACTACTAACTAACTACGGCCGCCGGCTAGGTTGGCTTTGATGGTGGCCAGTTTGTGGTCTATGAACTCCTGGACTGTGGCCTCCTTTAGCTTGTCGCCGCGCCGTGCGAAAACCTGGCATACGTGAGCTGCGGCAGAGAATAATTTAGTATAACATATAACAGTTATTATATTGTGTGTTATATACTTATAATTGCCTGGAACATGTCCTTTTCTGGTTGTAGCTCGCCCCGCGCTATGCGTTTCAGCTGCTCCTTGCCAATGACCAGGTCAGTTACACGCGATGTGTATATGGGCGGAATGGGCACATAAACCTTGGCTAAGTCTTCTTTCGAGACAAACACTTTGCTGCCCGCAAATAGCGGTATTCGCGCATCCTTGGTTGACTTAATGCTTATTTCCGCTTCCTTTTGGCTCTTTCCGGTTGGCGGCACTGCAAAATGCACACACAATTATTAAATAATAATAATATTGGCAATGAATTTAAAAATTATAAATTAAATAAAAAAAAACACACATTTAATGCTTGCTGTATTATTTTATTTTACATATATATGCATATAAAGTTTTAAAATGAGATCCTACATTTGCGAAGCGAACGCGGCGAATGCTTTGAGCATATTTCTCGCTAACAACAAGGCACATTTCACAATTAACACTTGAAATGCTCAATACACAAATTCTACGTTTTAATTTGTAATCACTTTAAATGCCATTTGACAATTGTTAATATCTTGGCAAACTAGAAAATGCACGACTTTTGAGACAGACACACTAACACACACATAAAAAATGCTAACTCAGTGTTGCTTTGTATACCAGGCGTGTGGCAACGCCAAACATCTGGCAACGCCAGAAGTCGCCGGAGTTGAGAAAACAAAATTTCAGCAAATGCTGTAAGAAATTACTAAATATTTAGTTAAACCGTATAAAATGTGAATAGCGTACAGTAAACACCTTGCTGTAGCCTCTATAATGCAAGCGAGAGTGTAATTGTGGCAAAGAAGCTGTTGCTGATGTGAGCATAATTATATATTGATGCATGTACTAATGTACATATATTGTGTTTGTGTTTGTAAAAGAGAATAAAAAAAAGTTTGTGTACAAATTATGGCATCAAAGCTGTCAAATGATCTACAGACGTGAAGTAAATCGAAATCCTAAAAGTGTACATTTAATAGATTTAAAGCGACATAAATCTGTGTTTGACATGAATATAGTCTGCAATTTGCGCTCAGCTTGTCCAGCCAACCCTTAATATGTGCCAGATGCCAATGCGTTTAATGTTAATATTTGCCTTAATTATAATTTGCCCCACACCTTTGCACACCTAATTCGCGCGCAAATTAATGAAACAACAATGCAACATGTCATACCCCCGCGCCCTGCGTCTGTGTCTGCCAAATGCAGCTTCCAATTAAAATTGACGACATAATTATCTGTCTAGCAGTTAAAATGTCTCCAGAGCATTTTCTCTTATAATCTGTGAATCTCTTTGATACGTCCTATGTGAACATTTTTAGTGTAATTACACATTAAAAAAATAATATTTAAAACAATAATAAGTAGTGTTGGGCCTACGTCACGCTTTGCTGCTGTGTGCTGCCGATTCAGCTGTTTTCTGGCTACTTTTAGCGATTATCAAAGATTGTCAGCTAAAAACAGTTAGAATTATGTACATATTCAGCTAATTATTACTGTCAATAATATAAACTAGCTGTTTATGGCCAATTTGTAGCTAGAAAGCTTAATCAGGCAGTTGGCAATATTGTGAAATGCGACTCAACACGACGTGTTCGTGCGTGTCCGTGCTGAGGTACAGCAACACGACTTAATACAGAAATTAGAGGATATTGATAGTGAAAGTGTGTAAAAAGAGAAGTGCATCTTACACTTGTAATTATTTAAAACTTGTATTCTCGCTTTATTTATACCAAAAATATGTAAAGCCCGGCAACAACAATGTGGACACACGGTAAGACTTCAACGCTTTAATAAACATATTTCAAAAATGGTCTATAAAAGTATTATAACAACAAATCAAAGTTCTTTTTAAATAAATCTTTACTTTTAAGACTATTAATATAAGATTCTGAGCTTGTAAGACGAATGCTATATGGAAATAATAAAAAGAATTTACATTTAAATTGAATTTAGTTTGTCTAGTCTGAATTTGAATTAGTATGAAAGAGTAGAACACTTTATAGTTTAGCAAATCGTCTAATGAAGCCATCCAAACACTTTGGTTTTCCAGATACCCTACTGTCCGACTATAAAATACAGTTGCCACCGTTGAAACGGAAATCGGGTAAAAAGGAGAGCTTCGACCATTTGGATGTTTGCTTTACGCGCAGCAATCGCGGCAACAATCTGCTGACCATCAATGGGAAACCCTTCACCCTGAATCGGCGCATCAAGGATGCCTGCTACTGGGAGTGCGTCAAGCTGCGCTGCAAGTACATCAAGTGCACGGCGCGCGTGGTGACCAAATCGAATCAGATCTCGGCGCTGCGTGGCCAGCACAATCATCCATAAAATGAGCGTGTACCCAAAAAGAAAATACCAAGAAAACCCGTTGAATCGAATAAATATGATTTGCGTTTAACTTAAACAAATACAAATATGTAGCTCATGTTCTTTTGCAATACCTTACGCCCATTCGGCAGTCGTAACTAATCTCTTTGTGCTTCTTGCAGATGAACTGCGGACGCAGCGCAGCTATCGCCTGGTGGCCAATCGACGCGGCGGCCAAAATCTCGTGTACAACGGGCACATGTACACCGTCGAGCGCAAATATCTGACGACCATTAACTGGGTGTGCACCAAGAACAGCAATGTGAAGATCCGCTGCCCGGCACGCTGCGTAACAACAGCCGGCAGCAACGGCCGCAGCAGCATCAAGCTGAGCCATCGCAAGCACAATCATGCCAGCAATTCGTTCAAAATGCACAAGCCTCGGGCAGTGTTGCCAGCTGTATCCAAAGCTCAAAATAGCTGCAGTTAGCTGTAAATTGTCAACAGGATTGCTGGTAATTGTCATTGAGCTGCCAGTAACTAAGCTAGTTTTAAAATTTTAAATGTTGCCATATTTACCTAAAAAAATAACTCATTTGGCAAGCCTGAATGCAAGGCGAAAGGCATTTCTTATTGGTGTCAGTCTGTCTGGCTGATTCGCTGAATTGGCAACACTGTCCCTAATAAACATAAAGTTGAATGTTGCCACATTTAGCTAGAAACTAGCTGAATTGGCAACACTGAATGCAAGGCGAAAGTCATTTCTCTTCGGTGTCTGGCTGATTCGCTGAATTGACAACACTGGCGTCGAGCTGCAACTAGTCCCTAATAAACATAAGCCTGTACACAACACTATAACTATGCTATATTTTATTTTCTTACATCATCCAAAGCAAGTCTCTGTTACTAACACGCACTCATTTGCTTCACTAAACCTTTAAAACATTCGTTTATTTTGTGCTCTGCCCGCAGCCTCCTCCTCCTACTCGCCGCGACGCCGACGCATCACCTACAGACACCGCGCCGGCTGCCTGCTCATCGACGGCTTTCGGTTTGTGATCAGCTATCAGCAGCGGCAGCGCTGCTATCTGAAATGTTCCAATTTTCGCAGCCAGTGCCGGGCGCGTGCCATACAGAACAAGGAGACCGGGCAGGTGCAGCTGCGCAATGGAGTTCACAATCACATGCGTGGGCAGCAAATGGCCGCGCACAAAGCTACAAATTGAGCAAGTACACCACACACACACACACACGCACATATATACAGACACACACACATACACTCCATGTATAATAAACCGTATTGCAAATGAAATCGCCTGCTTTTCACTAATAATTAAAAAATACATAACTCCCATCACTTTGCTGCGCATTAACCCAATCCAGACGTAAGTTCTTTAATTATTTGCGTTCTTCTTTGCTGCTTTTAGCTAATGTGGCGCAATATGTGCGCTCCAATCGCGGCACGGACCTGGTCTACTACGAGGGCAACACGTACACGCCCAACGAGAAGCTGCGGGCGGGCCAAAAGTCGCGCGACTGGAAGTGCTCCATGTACCACAAGGCCAAGTGCCGGGCCCGTCTGGTGACGCGCATCACCAGCCAAGGTGATCTGATCCATGTGACCAGCTACAGGCACACGCATCCGGTCATGTTTATGCTGCAACAGCAGCCGGAGCAGCAGCAGGAGAGCCTGGACGTGGATAAGCTCTGTCTGGCGCGCAATCCGTTGTGCATTGGGATACGCCCGGCCAAGCAGGAGCCGATCAAACTAAGCTAAGGCTCTTGAGTGCAAATAAAACCGAACTTGTGTACATCGTTAATTTTCGATTTATTTTTGCCAGGCGCTGCTCAAAGATCCTGTTCATCACACTAATATATTTTTCCTTTCCATATCTTCCAGCTGCCCTGGGCGACTATCTGCCCGTGGATGCGGTGATCAATGCGCAGGGCCAGTGCGTGCTGGACAAGTGCCCCAAGCTGCGCTTCATCCAGGGCCAACGGAAGTCACTGCAGCTGGTCTATGACAAATATGCGTACGCCAAGAACAACGAGCACGGCGCCACCACCTACTGGAATTGTCGCATACGACGCACTGGATTGCCGGCGTGCAATGCACGTCTCTCCACGACCAGGCTACCCAAGGGCAGCTACAAAGTGTGCCTGACACGTCCGCAGCATAATCATCCGCCGTCCAGGCGCATCGCCCGCATGTTGGAGAGCCATAAGCCATACGCACGGTAGCCCAGGATCCGCCCAGCAATTAGCCGGGTTTAGACTTTAAGCTGAAAACAAAACAAAATATATGTAAGCCCTGAATGGCGAAACGACTTGAAAACGACTCTGATTAATTCTGATTAATTAATAAGTCTTAATTCCAATTGTTATCAAGCTAAACTAATTTCAATATTCGTTTATTTATGCATATATAGAAAGCAGCATTGCTATCTACTCCGCCACGTCGCGCGGCCGCATGCAGCTCATCTATGGCGGGCAGCCGTTCATCTTCGAGAAGACCCTGAAGCTGTCGACGGGCGAGGAGAAGCGCTATTGGCGCTGCAATCAATGGTGGAATCAAAAGTGCCGCTCGCGTGTTTTCACAATCAACGACATTGTCTGCCCGCTGAATCGCTTTCACACGCACGAGGAGATTGTGCGGCGCAAGAAGCGCGTGCGGCGCGTTCCAGTGCCGGATGCTAAGGCCTATGCCACAACAGCAGCCAGGCAGGAGCAGCAGCAGCAGGCACAGGCGCAGCAGGATCAACAGCAGCAGCAGCAGCTCCATCATCATCATCATCAACAGCAGCAGCAGCAGCTGGCAAGCGATGCCATGCTGACCACGACCTTGTCGGACGAGGCCACAGCCACCATCGATGTGAACGAGCTGGGCATGCATTTAAAATATGAGGAGATTGTCGCCGATGTAACTGGCATTGTGGGCGGGGCACACAGCCATGCCCGTGTGCTGGGCCGCAAGAAGTGAGAGTAGCGGCAGGGTATACGTAGTTCGTAACGTTTCAATTGTCTATAATTAATACATTCACACACATTATTCAAGTAAACGCAATTTTAATAAACTTAACTAAGGCTTCAAACAGCACGCAAGCTATTCGATTTAATCTACACACACCATTTCGCCTTTTGGAGCACGCACTAACCGAAGATCACACACACTCTCTCTCTTTCTCTCTCTCTACTTTGCAGAGCCGATCTTCTACTTCACCAAGGGTCAGAGGAAGTCGATCAAATTGAACTTTGGCGGTCACAGCTATGTCAAGTTCATGGAGAACAGCCGCGGCACCAAGTGGATCTGCGCCACACGCTCCACAACCAAATGCCGCGCCCGTGTCCGCACCAAGGATAATGCGCTCGAGGTGCTCCACGAAGCGCACAATCATCAAATGTCCAAGCGACAGCGCGAACGTGCCAAGTCGCGACGCGCACTCAGTTAATATATTACGAACTTTAATCGGATCGCATCGCATTCTGCTGAAAACATTTTTTTAATAACCCAAAATAATTTGCCTATAAGATAAGATACATTATTGTATATAGCTGGGTCAGGTCTGGCCTTTTATCAGAGGATGTTATAGATTTTATCAGGAAATCGGATATCTCTTAGGGTATATATAGTCCCTGTATAGTCGTTTTAAAGTGTCGCCTTAGCCATGTCCGAAAGTCTCTTGGCGCAGTTAGATCCTTTGCGAATAGATCCTTTAATTATATACTTGGTATAGGAACTATATATATAGTTATCCCAGGCAACAATAAGCCCGGCTCCAGAATCTCATTAACCTAGGACACATAAACAACGACTTTTATAAATGTTAAGCTCTGGACAAGGATTTGGAAATAAAATATAGATATATATTTCTCGACTCTTTAAATCTGACAAAAAATATTGGAACACTTTCCGAAAAGTATACCTTTATATTTGACCTGTATATGGGCTAGTGCAGCTCCTCGAAGCAGGGCTCGCACATCCAATTGCTACCGGGACAGGTGTCACAGCAGGTGGTTAGACGCTCCAGATTGGTTTTGCCCTTCTTCAGGCAGGTCACGCACTTGCCCTTCATCCGCGGCACGCCGACAAACACAAAGTTGTGCTGATTGCTCGAGGTGCGCAATATGTTCTCCGGATTGCTCAGATTTAGCCGGGCGCGCACGGGCTCCATTTGAGAGACAGCGACAACTGCGTCCACATTGAGGTTGAGTGTTGCGGGCGTAAATGTGCGCCGCTTGACAACTGCATCCATCGCGGACAACTGTTTAATGCTTGTCCTGGGCACTGGCACACGCTGCGGATCGCGACGCAAGATCAAGGGGCTGCTCATGTTCGAGGTGCGTGTTCTCTGACTGTACGTGTAAGCTGGAAGAGAGCAGAGATTAATGTAGGATAATATTGAAAATACATTTGATGGTATATAGTTAATCTAAGCTTTAAACATTGCTAGATCTTATCTTCGTTAGGGCTCGAACCAGCAAACTTCTCGTTCAGTTTTCACTTAGAAGGAGAGCTGCACATAAGATTTGAATTAAAACATAAACATAAGATTTCAATTAAAACTAAGGCTTATCTAGAAAAAGTCGAGAGGCAGTTTTTTTTTTGCGTTTAACCAAGCTGAATCTTTATTTAATGCGAATATGTTGAGTGAGCGCAGCCTTCGAAAAGGTTTTCCAGCTGCGTAGGACGGAAGTCCGCCTTGTACCTTAAATGGAAGCCAAATTGCAATCCAGATTGAGAGGTCCTCTTGAGAGTCTAATCCCGATCCCTGTGAACGCTATTGCAGCTGCAAGAGAAGTAAAAAAAAGTTTTAGTCTTTAGCAGCGGGAAAAGCCTTAAAGCCAATTACAATCAATCACAAACTGATGAGCTATAAATTCTGGGCACGAATGTCTTCATCCTCTGGGGCGCCGCATGATTGTGCCATCCACGTTGAGCGACAATTGCCTTTCGCCTGGTGGTCAGCGCCGCGCTACAGCCGAGCTTCTTGTGCTGGGTGCAACGCCAAAAGGCGACGCAGCGCGGCACGTTGCGCGAATGGCAGCTGTAGGAGAAGCCCAGATGCACCAGCTGGCCGCGATAGTTGTAGCTGAGCAAAGCTGCAAAGATGCATAAAGATGTGAGTATTTTCTTGAATATATAGCTTATATAGGTACTTACAACTGATCGAGAGCAGATACATGTAGATATATTTGACTACAATTTGTTAGCTTAGTTTTGGCCTTTATTCGGACTTATTTACTTAGTAACTAAATTGCACTGTCAACATGGAAACTAGAGCCCTGCATCGGCTGATTCGAGTCTGTTACAAAAAAAATAACCGCTGCAGCTGCTCCAATATAAACTAAATGTGCCACGCTCTAGTCGTGTATGAGCATTAGGGAGGCGTGCACCAGTTCGTGCTCGGTTAGCTGCAAAGTGGCCGCATCAGTTGCCAGCAGATGATGCGACTGGGGTTGTTCCTGCTGCTGGTGCTGCTGTTCTGTTTGCAGCAACAGCTGCTGCTGCTCCTCCTCCTCCACCTCTTCCTCCTTGGGCTGCTCCGGCTGGTAGTGGCTAATGTGGTGCAGACGCTTGAGCTTCTTGTGCGCCGTGCTGACCCCGGCCAGACGATTGCGCTGTATGATCTTCTCGATCTTTTCAGTGTGCGGCGCATGATTGTGCAGGCCGCCCGTGATGCTCTTCAGCTTGCAGTTTTCGAGCACGCAACGGGAACGGCAGCGCTGCTCGTGCACCTTCTTCGAGTAGTTGTGACAGCGCCAATATTCCTTGTTGTTCTTCCGGCTGTGACAGTTGTACATGTAGCCATTGAGCACCAGGCAGGGCGTCGACCAGGGGCTCTCGATGAACAGCAGCTGGCTGTCGGCTGTGAACGAGAAATGCAGCTGGATTAGTGAGGAATTAGTTTTCGAGTTTTTTTTACAGGGTATGTGGCTTATATCATTAACAGTAATTGTAACTAGTTGTCTGCTTGTTTTTGGCTTTATTGAATAGGGTTAGACATGGGTACAAGTACGTGGTAAAATGTTTGGATTTGTTTGTAACTTTCGTTTAGATAGCCTCTAATGCAGCTTGAGCTTGTGCGACAGGCGCTGTATGGGCTTCAGCTCGACCACGCGCTCCATGAGATCCTCCTCGTCGTCGGCGGCATCGACCAGTGCCTGCATCTCAATTTCCGTTGCCTCCGAGGCGGGCACATACAGCTTGCACTCCTTGCCATCCTTGGCGGTCATGATGCTGATGTTGCTGCTGCTCAGGTATTGCGAGATCTTTGGATTCGATGTGCATATCTCGATATACTCATCCAGCTCCTCCTCCACATTGTATAGCTGCCGTTGCCCAATCCGGCTCGCATGCGACTCATGATTATGCTGGCGACGGGCGTCAAGAAACTCGCCGTTCTTCGTTATGACCACCGCCTTGCAGCGCAGCTTGAGCACGTCCGCGCATCGCCATGTTGTCTGTCCATTCGCTTGGGTTAGCTTCTTGTTGTAAATGTAATCCTTGTAGACGAGCTGCGCGTTCTTCTTCTGGCTGCGTATAAATTGGATTTTGCCAGCTGCATCAGCGAGCGCGTAAAATACAACAGAGGGACAGACAAGAATTGAGTTTGTGAGAATCGTATGATTAAAATGTCGTGCCTTAGTTATATACGGGCAATATGGAAACAGTTACAATTTAGTCTTAGACGCTACGTGAAATAAAACAACAGACATTCAACATTGGCTTTAAGCATTTTATTAGCACAAATCACCAAGGCTCTACCTACTTACATATGTACACACAAATGCTGTACACATATATATAAAGATGCTACTTCTACAAGCCACAGAAGAGTCCGCCATGGAACCCAACTTACATCAGTACCAGAAAAAAAAAACTGAGAAACAATTTAATTTTGTCAATACACAAAACACGCACAAATTCACTGAGGCATACACGGAAAATGGCCTGCGAATTAAGCCGAGGGATCATTCACGACACAACTCACAGCACAAATCACTGTTTATTCACAATCAATAATAAAACACCAATTAATTTGTGTATATATATGAAAAAAGAATAAATTAACGAACCAACAAAAAATATGTGTCTGGCTTGGTTTGGCAAAGCATCTTTGACGGCGTTGCCACCTTTTGTAAACACAGCGTTGTATTCACGAGCTATAAAAAAAGTCTGGCAGCACTACACACAAATTAAATGAAACCAATTGTATATTTCTCTTTTTTTAATGTACATTTAAAGATAAACACAAATCTAG
The DNA here is from genome assembly GCF_003285875.2 of Drosophila novamexicana. Lineage (NCBI taxonomy): Eukaryota > Metazoa > Arthropoda > Insecta > Diptera > Drosophilidae > Drosophila > Drosophila novamexicana. The sequence goes on along the minus strand of NW_020824827.1, from coordinate 70,049 downwards.
AAACCTCTTTTTGATAATTAAAATGTGAAAAATACGCACCTGTTGGCTTTTTTTTTGCAGAATCGACGCACCCTCTGCTAATCAAAGTACGCAAATTTAGTGGATACATTTCTATTGCGATATACGCATATTTCTTTTTGTTGGTATATATCTACACGCATTTATACTGCATTATTCGATAGTCCAATGAGTGGTTGAAATCGCGGAAAAAAGATACATCCGATCTAAGCGCACTTTTTCTTCATTGCATTAATAGCACACTATAAACTTGTGCTACTTATCGTTTTCTTTTTTGGAAGTAAATCCAATTTACGTTTGAAATTGTCAACATACTAGTGGCAACGCTAACATTTATGCTAGCGCGCGAAAATTCAACTCAGTGGCAACTCTGGTAGCCATTGCATTAATCATATACAGCAGTTTCCATTCGTAGTCCAATCCGAAATCAGATGAATCCCAAGCAAACCCAGTTGCTAACAAAATATTTCAACATATCTGCGCGCCAAATACATGCATTAAGAAATTCATACACAATGTAAGACTAATAACTGTACACGTCCTAGATCACAAGACTCGGCAATTAATGCCGTTGCTCGAACCACTGGCAGCAAGCTTTTATGTTGCTCCAGAGGGGTTCGTAACAACATCTTTACGAATAAAAACAACCACCGACGGCGTCACAGTGCTAGTTTTCACCAGGTGGCAACGTTGCCCCGAATTGGTAAACAAACGGCAGCGCGATTTCCAGTGCTTCCAGGCTTACTCCTAGGCTGGGAACGTTAAGGAAAATGCAAAATACTACAAATCTAACAGAAGAGATTACCTGCATTAACAGAGTACCTTTCGTATTAACAGCACCAAACGAGTCCAGTTGCAGTAGCTCCAGTTCCATGTCCTCCAGTCCTTCCATGTCCACGCCAGCCAGGAATCTCCAGGTGTTTTCCCCATCAGATTTAAATGCATATGAAACACTCTACTTACCCCACGCGTTAAGAATAAATAAACGAGAATTGAAACGCGGGAGCAGCTGCCACAGCAAATCGAAATTTACATTCGGTCTGCCGCTCGGCCAAATGCTCTTTTTAGCGAAAATAGAGCATTGGCTTTTTTGTGCTTATCTTATCTATCTACTATAAATGGTTGATAAAGCAGCTCTTAAATGTGCACGGGCAAAAAGGTAATGTGAAGCGATGACATCACGGCGTATGATTAAAGCAGATTTAAGCGCTCTTTACAACCGTCGAGGGCACGGGTCGAATTGCGAGCTGCACGCCGGGAACCGAAAATGGAAGCCAACCAATATGGGCGAGAATTTAAGAGATATAGTTGCGTAAATATTGAACCGAGCACAACTCGCAAATCGACTGCCTCCTCTCTATGTACTATGGCTAAAACTCTATAGGCATTTAGCCGATCCGTGGAGCCCGGGTCGTAGCCGAGTCTCGCTGGGATCGGCCATAGTCAAATTTCAACCAACCTTGAGCCTCTGTGTTGCTTTGCTCCGCGCCGGTGTCGACAAACGAGGAATCGCTGTAGCTTTGCGATTGCTGCTTGACCACGGCCTTTGATGTGGTTGCCGCCGCTTGGACGCTGGTGGTGCTTGTGTTGCCCGGTGCCTGGGCGCCGGTGGCATCTTCATTTTCGGTAAAATAGCTATCATCGTAGCGCATATCGCCGTAGGTATCGTCCTCTACATAGGCCGTATCGCCATCGCCGGCAACTTCGGCATGCTCTTCACTATAGTCCGGTTCCGATTTAGTGGGCAATTCCATGGGGAGATCAATATATTCAGCTTCCTCCTGTGCAACCGCCTGTTGTTGCTGCTGCTGCTGATGCTGGCGCACCTTTGCCTCGCTGGCGGCCACCACGGTTGTCTGTACGGTTATCTGCTGCGGCGGCGCCAGCTGTGTCGTTGTTGTGCCCGCAGCAGCAACAGTATCCGTTGCCGATTCCAGTGGATCAATTACGTTGGCGGTGCTCGTCTTCGAGCGCTTGACAGCACCGCTGCCAACCAGGCTGCTGCGCTGTGCCGTGCGCTTGTTTGTCGACACCAGCGTTGCGGTTGTTGTTGTCGCCGTCTGCAGCTGCTGTGTTTGTATGTGCTGCTGTTGCTGCTGTGTCTGTTGTTGTTGTTGTTGTACGATGGTGGCTTGTGGTGCGGCTGTTGTCTGGATGACAATCTGTGTGGTTCCCTTCTCATCACCCAGCACATCGTCAACGGTCTCGATTTTGTATCGCGCCGAGGCGCGAGGCTGTTGACGTTGTACACGCTGGGCGGGGACTTGTTGTTGTTGCTGTTGTTGTACATGAGGTGCGGCTGGTGGGGGCGTGGGCTCCTGTGGCGGCTGCGGCGCAGGATCATTCTGTAATTTAATTAAATTAATTATTTATTTGTTTGAGTTAGCTAATTAAGATATGTTCAGGCTTCATTTTGCAATATTGTCAACCAAAAATAGTTTAAAATTAATTTATTTATTGGCGTTGAGGTGCCTGGTTATAGCAAATTTATGCTCTGGTAGGTAATTATATATACACATATATTTTTATAGCATTGCTTTTTAGCTACTTTTTAAACGACAGTTGGCAACACTGCTTTTGAGTGCCGCAGATTAAATACCCTTTCAGACTTGTGGCAGATGTGCGGAACAAACAAAGTTTCGAATGGAAGCTGTATGATACGGAGTTATCATATGAATTATTATATGAAATTCCGACAGTAATTATATATTTCGAGTTTGCTTTGAATACCTTATAAAAGTTATCCACACAAATACTGTTTCACAACAAATGCACATGGGCAAAAACAAAAAAACATTCTAGCATTTTTTTCTGATCAAAAATATTCATATTACTTGTGAAATCAAATGTCTCCTATTAGGTGTCACATACACAATTTCAACATAACAATGCCCTCTGTAAGTGTATAAAAACACCACCAAAGCGCGCGCACTGCTGTTGCCATAAAAGTGGCAAAGAGAACGGAACAGCTACACTATACAACAGCGCATACTCGTGCTAGCTCTATCGGACGCACACGTTTTGTGCGCAGCGTGCAATTCGAGTAATTTCTCTGTTGCTTGGGTACAGTCAAACCAGCTCTTATACAGACAAATCTGTGGTGCGTGCACGTGTGTGTGTGTGTACGTGAGCTTTGTATGTATTGCGCGCGCGAAAGGCGCTTGGTGTGTTCTCTTCTCGGTTTGACAAAGTTACATGTGTGTATGTATGTGCATATGTTTGTATTTTGTACTTACGTCTGTCAGCCCCTTTATTTGCAGCGACTCCGCTGTGCTTATGAAGGCCGGCAGTGCGTCCTGCTTAACGTTAACCTCGCCGCAATACATAAACTGAATCAGGTCCTTCAAAGCCGAATGGCTAACATTGTTTAAAAACACTGTAAAGTAAAACAATTGTATATGAATCTTTGTTCGCTTTGCGAGTTTTTCTTCTTCTTGTTTTACACTACTTACCGATGGCGTGGGTATTCGATGGCATTTGCGTAAACATTTTGCGGAAAAAGGGCGAGCAGACAGACAACACCAAACGGTGCGCCTTCACGATTTGCCCCTCCGCGGCCAGCGATACGTCCACCAGGTCTCCACGGCATAGCGACTCGTGGAAGCCAGCGGACAGATTTGTGTTGAAATTGTTCCAGCACAAACTGAATTGCTCGTCGTCCGCCATCTTGGACGAGCGTAGAAATCAATAGAATTTTCTGTATCTGCTGTGTATGTGTGTGCTGTGGCAGAAAAATCGACAATTGCAAAAAATAAATTTGATTTTCTCCAATTATATTTACAGGTAAACCTAATGCGAGCACTGCCATTTGTTTACAAATGTCAAGGCACATCAAAAATGCAGACGCATACAAAAATTAGAAGCAAAAAAAAAAACTGGGAAATTTTTTCACGCATGCCGTGGGGCTGCTTAAACTGTGCACCTTAATATGCTTTAAAAACACCCAGTTTAAACAAAAACTGTTTGAAAATGCGCACAACTTACCTATTTGAATAAATTTCTATAATGAATTACTTATATGCTGCACAAATTTAAAATAATTACTTTTCCTGCGCTGATGACGCGCAGTTGCGTCCAACTTTTTCAACGAGTACAACGAAATAAATGTATACTAGCTAGGGATGAGCCAGACTTTTATACTGGGTAGGTATGCTGATATGTAATCGATGTATCGATGTGTGTATCTGTAGCAATACCGATATGTACGATGCTTTTTTGTGCCAGCACTGTGGCATATCGCATACGATGAACCTAAGTGTGTTGGCAAACGAGCGATTAAAATTCAAAAATTACGTTCAACTGTTAAAAGATAGTTTAAATTCAAAATTAAATTTGATTGATTTGAATAATTTTAAATTGTTTTTATAGCCAAGTGGAGAATATAAAATAATGATTTTAATCGATTGCCAAAATCACGGCTAACTGAGTTTTGTTCACTTTTTATTCTTCTAGTTAGAAAATATAGACTTCATCTTTGCTAGGCATATTTTTCATAGAAACTATGTTATAGTTAGTTAGCTTCAAAAATAGAAGAATAGAAGATAAATAGAATAGAATTGCCGATCGTCGGAGTAGATATTTTTCCATGTTATATAATTCTATACTATTGGCAATAATAGTAAAAATATGTGAATAATGTAATGAAGCCTCTCCACACCTTTGTTTATTTTAAATATCTATATTTTTATTTATATCGCCGCACAGTGCACGATTTGTTTACTGAGAAAAACATGAGGGTGCCGTCAAGTGTGCGAAAATCTGCACTTGAGCCCCACTTGAAATCGGATCAGCGATTAAAAAGTGCCAATTAACAGGGTATATTCTATGGTATATATGGCAATTGGGTAGAAAAAAAAAAAAACAACTTAAGGACTTTGTAGTAATAAATACACATACTTAAGCTCAAGAAGCGAAATTAAATCTGCATGAAGAGGCTGCGAACAAACAAAAGCAACAACGACAACAGGCAAGATAAATGCACATGCACACACGCACACACGCACACACAGACGAACTGAGGCAGTCAGCTGCCTTGCCTGTGCTGCGCTGTGATTGGCTGCTGGGCCGCCATTTTCTTAAGCGAACAGCGTAGCCGCATGCAGCTACGCTTAAGTGTGAGTGCGTGTGTGTGTGTGTGTGTGTGCGGGTGTTTGGCCAGCGCCTGAAAAGATTCAATTTTCATTCAGTACGAAAAACGCGCTGACAAATTGAGGACACGCTCGAGTGCGCAGCGGAACGGCGCATCGTTTAACTTTTCACCCAAAATATATCCAATACGATTGCACAAGGGGTGCGCTACACACACACACACACCCCCCCAAACACCCCCACCCCCGCCCAGCCATAATCGTGTTGTCGCCGTCAAGTGTCGTTCGGGGAGTCAAGTGCATTTTGGCAAATTGTTGTATTTATATTAATTTAAAGTGCCTCTCGAGCGCACAAGTGATTTGAATTGTGGCCAAGCCAAACAACAACAAATACAAATACAAATAATAAAAAAACAAAAAAAAAAAACAAATTTAACTAAAAGATATGCTGCAACATCATCAGCATCAGGCCCAATCCGCGGGCTACTATGACTACAACCAAACGCCGAGTCCCGGCAGCCTGACCAATGCGGATGCCCTCAACACAACCCCCTTCTCGGTCAAGGATATACTCAATATGGTCAATCAAACGGAGGCATACGACGGCGCCTACGGGCATCTCGAGAGGTAAGACTCTACCAGAGCGTGCCATGAAAGACTAGAGCAAGTTTTTCCTATAGATTTTCGATTAATATACATTATATATTATAATATCCAGCCATTAAATTGTCGTTGATTCTAGTTCTTTTTCCACATTCCGCCTCGATTTTTGACTTTTTTTTTATAATTAATAATAATTATTTCCAATATCAAAAGAGTTCCCTTTACCTTTTCGCAAATTCCATACAAAAAAATTCTCGTTTGTTTAATGGTTCAAACCCGCTTTTCTCCCAACGCAGGCCTTGGCTCAAACCTTGGTTCTTATCCTTTCGCCCAATTTCTCTTTGTTATGATTATAAAGAGTTTTAGAAAAGTAATTCAAATTTTTGATACTAAGCTTGAATGAATTATAATTCATTATCCTAATGAATTATAGGATAAAAATGGCCCATTCTTCTAGGAACTGAGTCCTTTAAGACCATCTTATAGGGATGTCAGAAAGCAACAACAATTATAGTTCTTCCGAGAAAATCTATTGACTAAAAAAATTATTTTTCCAAATGTCCAAACAATTTTATTAGCTTTGGTTAAGTTTGTTTTCTTGGCAAACGATTTCAGTTTAAGGATTGGCCCAAAAGAGATTGTAAAACTTGGTTCGAACCTGAAAAAGATTACGTTTAAGCGAGTTTCCGGGATTTTCTTTTAAAGAAAGTAACTTATAAATATTGCTCGGTTCGTGTTAGGAAAAGCAAAAGCTTTTCTTAGCCATTTCTTTTAAGTCTCTCGCAGTTTTTTAGTTTTGGGCTAAATAGGAAACTCAACATTGGCCAAGTCCATACTTTGTATAAACATTTGTTTCGAGCAAAACTACCTGTCTGGAGCAACCTTTCTGGGCTCAAATCTTCGTCTTGGACAGCTATTTTGTGTGTGTCTTATTTTATTTATTTTTAATAAGGCTCCATAGGAAATTAATTTCTACCAATTTTCCACGAAATAATAATATTATGTTAAAGAGAGAGAGAGGGATAGGCTGGGAGAGGCAGAGAAAGGGAGAGGCAGACTATAGCTAAGCAGAAGAAATCCTATAAAAACACATGAACAGCATGAATTGCAAATAGGACGAAAGGACAAATCATCGTTATTTATACAAGAGGCAGGAGACAAGCACAAAGACAAGATGCAGACGCAGGCGCAGACGCAGGCGCAGGCAGACAAAGTGTTAACAATAAGAAAAACAAAGTCGGAGACGAGGTCAGGCAGTCAGGCGGTCCGGCGGGCGGTCAGTCCGGCGGGCGGTCGGCCGGACGGTCGGGACTTGCGTCCTGCCGTTGAGCTTGTGCCTGGCCAACATATGTGTTTCGCATGTGTGTCCCTGCCCTGCCCTTCCCTTCCGCTTCCCTTCCGTTACGGACATGCGCCTGTGGCGTCCTCTTAATGCTGATGAGGCATGAAATGATGTCACCAATTGTCCTACAGATTTTTCCCACCATGATGCAACATGTGCTGGCCAACTAATCGAACCACTTTTTGTCCTTCTTCTCTTCACTTTTCCTCTCTCTCAGCGCCGCGGCCGCCTCGGCGCTCTATGGCGCCGCCGACTACCAACAGCAGCCGCTCGAGCAGCAGCAGCAGCTCGCTCAGCACCAGCTACAGCTCCAGCAGCAGCAGCAGCAGCAGCAACAGCAGCAGCAGCATGTCGAGGAGGATGCCTTGGCCGGATCCTCGCTGTCGCCGCTGCTGCCACCGCCGCCACATGGTCATCCTCAGCTGTATGCGAGCTATCACCAGGATTATGGCATGCCCACGCACATGCTGCAGCACGCCCATCCCCATCCACACGCCCACCCGCATCCCCATCAGAGCTACCAGCCGGCGTACAATGTTGGTGCCTCTCAGTTCTATGCCACGCCCACAGCTGGTGGATATCAGGGAGGCTACAACTACAACTACAACACGACGCCGGATGTCTATGCCAGCTCCAGCGTGCCGTCGCTGCCCGCAAGCATTAAGAGCGAATATATACCCACGCCGTATGTGACGCCGTCGCCGACACTCGATCTGAACAGCTCCACGGAGCATGTGGAGGCGCATGCTCCCGTCCACGCCAAGCTGGCCAATGGTCATGGGAATGGCAATGGCATCGCGCAGCGGCTGCTCGAGCCGAGGGGCATCAACGGACAGGCGACGACGGAGTGCCCCAAGCGAAGTAAGTAAATATCCTGTAATCTCATTGATGACGCATAAGTGTAGGGTATTAGGAAAAGGCGGAAGCTGACAGTTGAGTGGAACCAGCGTCTATTCACCTGTATAGCGGAGGTAGATAAGATAAGAGCGAGAGAATTCGAATTTATGCGCCTTGAATTCATTTAAATTTATCGATAGCTTCCCTTCTTATCGATAAATATTTGTTGGGCATTCAAGGTTTTTTGTTCGCTTCTAAATAGCTCAAACTAATTTTGATATATCGATAACTTGATACCCAAAATCGATATATTTTAACGATCAGCTTGGGTTTTGTGTTCCCTTAAGATGATCTGCTCAGTCTAACTTCAATTTATCGATAATCCGATATCTAAAATCGATCGATTTTAGTGATCAGCCGAGGTTTCAGTTCTCTTCCATAAAGCTCAAACTTATTTAATTCCCATGATCGATAATTCCCATATTTACCAGAAATCGATAGATGTGTGCAAGCTTAGTTTAATATATCGATAACTCGATTCGCTATAGAGACAGTTTACTTTAATTTAGCCATAATTCGGTATCCAGAGTCTATCAATATTGATGATCTGTGTGTTCTAAATCGATCAATATTGAAGATACTCGCAGATTATATATTTGTCTCTGTAACGTTTATTTCACTATCGATAACTATATCGGTAAACTCGCCATTTCGTAGCTCAATCGAACAGCAATAATGATCGATAAATTAGTCTAGCATTTTGGTTCGCCCCTGTTTACTTCAATTTATCGATAACTACCGATAACTTTACAATATCGATAAATAGGGATGGTCAGCCTGAGGATTCATTTTGATTCTATTTAAGAAAGTAAGAGGAGGAAATATATAATGCAATATAATTTATAGGGTATATGTGACAGAGGGTAACTTGCAGTCGTACACACTCTTAGTTGCTGTCTTAACACTTTCTTTCTTACCTTTAACCTTTGCAGAGGACAGCCAGGTGACCTCCTCCCGCTCCGAGTTGCGCAAGAACAGCAGCGGCAACAACAACAACAACAATAATAATAATGTTTGTGGAAAGCCGCGCATGAAACGCAAGCCCCGTGTCCTGTTCTCCCAGGCGCAGGTCCTCGAGCTGGAATGCCGCTTCCGGCTGAAGAAGTATCTAACGGGCGCGGAGCGTGAAATCATCGCCCAGAAGCTGAATCTGTCGGCGACACAGGTGAAGATCTGGTTCCAGAATCGTCGCTACAAATCGAAGCGCGGCGACATCGACGGCGACGCCTTCACCAAGCACCTCAAGCTGAAGCCCCAGTCGCCCACGTCCGCGTCCACATCCGCGTCCACAACCGCGCTGCCCCCGCCACCCCCGCTGCCCAACCACATGATGTGGCCGCCCAGCGCCACGCAGCAGCAGCAGCAGCAGGGACATCATCTCCAGCTCCAGTTGCAATAGCCCGGGCAATTATTAAAAATTTCTAACTTATTTCAATTTATGTCGATCAAATGTTTTCTTAGCCAATGCAAATGCCTCATAACTCTAGTACCTTGTTGTATATAGTATATACTACTTATTTTGGACAATAAATAAAGTTTAAGCCAAACGAAATTTAACGTGTGATCAATTTGAAGGTGCTCTAAGGGGACAGCGGGGGGATCAGTAGGGGATCAGGGAAATGGGGAGCATGGAATTTCTTAAAAACCATTTTGATATTTTCTTAAAATTATAAAAAAATTATATAAATAATTTAATATAAATTAAAACCAACTTGGACTGATAAAGACTTGAGTTTTCTTAATGTAAAATAAGAATGAAAGTCTTGTTTCGGCATACCGAAGTTAAAATACCCTATAAAATACCCTAAGAATAGTAAAGTTGCTGAGCATGGTAAAAATATCTTTAAAAATATAACACAAAAAAATTTCCAAAAAAAATGTCAATGTCAGAATGGCACTTTGCAAGGCAAAAATTGTCAAAAATTGTCAAAAACTGTCAACAATTGACAGCCTCAGAATATTTGTTAGTTTTGCATTTTCTACCAATTTAAACACTCACAATCAACTTTTAAGATTCCAAGTCTTTTCTAAACTGAGTAAGGGGAAAAAGTATATGGTATATTTTAACTGGAGGATAAACCAGAAACGGAATACACAAAGTTTTTGTTAGTTTTGCATTTTCTATCTATTTAAACACTCACAGACAATTTTTAAGATTCCAGGTCTTTTCTAAACTGAGTAAGGGGAGAAAAGGTACATGGTATATTTTAACTGGAGGATAAACCAGAAATAGAATACACAAACTTTTAGCAAGATTGTGGTGTTTATTTGAAGTTTGTTCAAATTTCAATTGGGAATTTTATAAAATTTAAAATGTATTTAAAAAATAAAACAGATTTTCCTTCAGCTTTTTATCTTTGATTTGAAAGGATCAATTAGAGAGGATCAATTGGTATTTGTGCTGAGCTCAATTTCAATTCTGGAGGACTACGATATTTCATTCGCTTCCCTTTTCGATTTGTCGACTTTATGTGTGCATATATATATATATTTTTGTATTTGTGTATATTTTGAGCATCGGAGTACTCGGTTAGTCAGGCACGGATCCATTAGGCACCGCATCTGCGTATAATTGTTGTCGATCGGCGCATAAATCAATTTTATCAAAACGAAACGATCAGTTTTATGAATAAATATGAGGAAAACACCAAGAATATTTCCGTTTTTTTCAATTCAATACGAAAACGAAAATGTTTTTCCTTTTGCTATTCGCATGCCAGCGAAGGGTTGAGGCAGGAGGTAGGAGAACGCTGGGATACGGGACGGGGAGAGAGAGAGAGGGGGGGGGGGGTGTGGGGCATTGGCGGCAACACAGACATTACAAAGGTTGCTTTTATGGAACGTTTAAGTGGCAATGCAATGCAACTGTAAAATGTTTTCCAACAGATACAGATACAAATGCAGATACAGATACAGATACAAATGCAGCCGAACTCGAACTCGAACTGGAACTCGACATTTATGACAGGCAGGGCTAATATTTCATGGCGTGTGGGGCCAAAGTTGCCTCTGCTGCCCCACTCTACCCCTTCCTGGTGGTGCAGTGGTTGCCCCGCTGGAGTGGCATATCAATTACTGCACAAACACATGCCACAGAGGCCGCAACCGCAACCGGAATGGGAACGGGAACGGGAATGGGAACGGGGCAAGTGCAGCTGATCACACTTTCTGCTCGTATTTTGGTTTTTGACGTGCAGCATTTTTGACAGCCTGAACTTTTGGCTTGGATTGGGGTTGTGCCCTGTCTTGGGTTAAATGTCAATCAGAGGCCATCACGCGCGAGCTTAGATAAACTATATAACAGGCTACGAGATGGGGCATAGGATGGTTCCACGAAGTAATATGAAGTAAGATATAAAATAAATATACTATTAACATAATTCGTATAATTTGCAGTTAGTGCTTAATGGAATTGGGTTACTTTTCCCCACATTAGCAATATCCGTCTTTCGATTCATCCGTCTGTTTGACGTCCCTTCTTAAGCTCATCCCGCTTGATCTCAGAGTTTATTAGAGCTAGAGCCTTAAAATTTTGAACTTAACTTCGTCTATTAAGCACGCAGCTCAAACTTAATTCAAATCATCGATAAGCTTGCCCGTTTTCCAGAAATCGATAAAAATCAATATCCAGTTCCCGTTTTTTCGAAAGTTTTAGGAGCTAGAGACACGAAATATGGTATTTGGGTTTTTTTATAGTCTACACAGCTTCAGAATGTTTCACTTTTTGAATATCTTCCTCTGTTTCCCACCAATATTGTAAAAACGGCATACTTTTAAGTATTGTACGGTGCATTGGTATTAACACATATTTAGCTGCCATATTTATGAGTTGCAAATTTTACAAATATCTGAGAATAGGCACCCAAGTTATTCAAGAACAAATTTTCTATATTGTGGGCCAGCTCGGCCCTGGACTTGGGACATTTCTCAGGCGAGCTCAGCCGACTAAAGCACTCGAAATTCTTACTTCCACAACTCTTGTTATGCCGAACCTTTTAGCCCAAAAATGTACATATGGAAAAGAAGCGACGGCAAAAGAGATCCCAGCAATCTAGAGACAGAAAGAGAGTCCTTCGAGGCGTTCTGCGCACAGTGGCAAACAAAACGCCCCAAAGGACATGCTGCTGCATCCCATCCCAGTCAAGTGTCTTTAAATGTTGCCTAATGGACCACACTGACCAGGGAAAAAACAAGAAAAGGGAATACGTTTTAGCAAAATGGATCGAGCCAGAAATAACGCTGAATACATTTGGGTTTCGTCTTACAATGTCGGCGGCAATGTTGCGGCGACGTGTGCTGCGCTGTCTGGAGTCTAGACCGAGGCCGGGAAAATTGTCAAGTGGAAAATTTGTCATTTTCCCATATATCACAATTGAGGATCGCATCGGGGGCTGCACAGCGATAAGCAACTGATGCGAGGATCGGCTTGTAGCGCCGTTTAATTCATGTTGCGTCAAAGGATCAAAGACGCCTCAATCCGCGCTCCCAGCTGTGCCCCCCTTCCCCCTTCATCCCCTCTTTTCCCTTTGCCCTGCTCTGGCGCTGCTTTCACCGCTTTCATTTGCATTTCCTCAATGAAAAATGCGACGCGAGAAGCCGCCAAAGTGAGAGTTAGGTAAGCAAATTAAGATTTATTAACCAACAATAAATAAACAATATGCAATTAAAACACAATACAAAACAAGTAAGAGGTTCTAGTCGGGAGCTCCCGACTAGGGGATACCCTAAACCCTCTTCTTCCAACATCAAATGCATATATGTATATATTCTATTTTAGAAGCTATATGTCAACTTTGGCGACTCTAGATCTTATTATTTACCAAAATTGCCCAAAAAAACAGGATATCGATATCGATTTTTATCGATTGCTTGGAAACGGATCAAGTTATCGATTATCGGAAACAAACTCGATCTGCGCGGGAGCTAGGAACACCTACATCTAAGTCTCTAGCTTTTATAGATTCTGAGATCCTTGCGTTCATACATACGGACAGACGGACAGACAGACGGACATGGCTAGATCGACTAGGCTATTCATGCTGATCAAGAATATATATACTTTATGGGGTCGGAGATGCTTCCTTCTGCCTGTTACATACATTTGCGTATACCCATTTTTAATGGGTTTAGGGTATAACAAACTAAATACACTTCACGAAAAAACAAGTTTCCACATTCATGTTTATTTTCGCTGAGTGTATGCGTTTTAGACTTCCGCGCCTTTCTTTCTTGTTCCCTTTGCCGCCCGCATTCGCATTGCGTAATTTCCCATTTCCAATAGATTTTCCGCCGTTTTCCGCCTTTTGCTGTCATTGCGCGTCTTTGTCTTTAATCTTCGCTCCCAGCCGGAGCTGTCAAGTGGATTGCTGCGCCTAGCAAGGCCCCGCCCCCAACTGAAGACTTTGACATTTTATCAAAAAATACAAAAAGTAAAGAGCTGTATGAGAAGAAGAAGCAGCAAAGGCATCCATTGAGTTTTCCGTGCTGTTTGTTGTTGTTTCATTTCCATTTGATGTGGCCATAAAAATTGCGAGCTCATTTTACATACACATACACATTTCCTTCCAGCCTCGACTTAATATATATTTATGGCATTTGGTTAAATGTTTCTGTTTTATGTCCAACAGTTTTGTGCGGCTTTTCAAGTGGAATATTGTGACAATTATATTCAAATTAATTGAGTAATTGCATACGAAACTGTAGATGTTTGTCGTTCAAAAGCATTTGATTTATGGCCTGTGGAAAAGCCGCTCTCGAGTGGCTCTCGAATCCAAATTCTCCCCACCCTGCCCCACAATAAGCTGAGCGGGCATTGATTTCGGTTTCGATGGAGCAACTCGTTTGATTTCCTTCCGCTGGCAATATCCTATTGCACTTCAGGCACCTGTAAACAAATTCTGAAAGGAAATTGAAATTCTATATGGAATTTATATTAACTTCCATGCCGCGATCTGAGCTTACGGCTAAGAGTACTTTCATATATATTAGAAAAGGGTTCGAACTATACGAATGTTAGCCAATTTTTTCAGCTTTCACCTTCTATCTATTGTATTCCCGAAACCTGTGTCTCCTATATAGAGTTGAGTTCCAGTTAAGTTGAATGAATTATTCAAATGAACACATGTCTATGTTCATTATTCATTCTTTAAATAAACAAATTAATTTGTTAATTGTTCCTTTATTCAAATGAACGAATGAATTTGAATGAATATTGAACCAAAACTTAAAGAAATCGGTTAATATTTGACCGAGTTATGGGGGTGGGAAATTATATGCCTATAATATGATATTTGAAGGAACCGATTTTGCAATAATTTTGACTAAGAATAAAGTTGTCAAACAGATTTAGAGGCCAAACCATTTAGTCTATTTTAATCGTAGTTTTACGAATTTTATATACATTACGTGTAACATTATGATTTAAACATTTTAAAAATTCTCATATGAATTCTACTTTTTGAATTCTAACGGAGCGCGGTTAGTTCTAGTGTACTGCTTAGCTACTAAGCAGGACACAAGCAGTGCAATACGCATACTGCAAAGCAGTCGAAATTAGTTGTGGATTCGCATAAGCAGTGTAGTGTGGATGCAAGCAGTGCAAACTAGCCAATCGAAATATAAATATTCAAAAAAACGGAACATAATAAAATATAATATTTCCTCTGTTAAACAATAAACTTAAGCGACCTTCAATTATTGTAATAGACTTACAAATCAGCCACAAAAAGTTTTTCCGTTTAAGTGCGCTTTAAATAAACTAAATGCAAGATATAAATATAATATAATCAATAAGTCAATCAATGTAGTTCGATTTGTGTGCCTGACACAAACACGACAAGGAACACTTGCCAGAATCAATCACAAGACGAAAGCAGAAAGCAATATGGATCAGATATCATAACACTGGCTGGCTGAATACACTAACAAAAAGACTATGAATGCTAATGCAAAGCAAAGCAAACAATTGAAGTGCTCTTTGATAAACCATTAAAGCGAATTTAATACCACAAAAACAACAAAAGTTGAGTCCAACAGGGTGGCGAGTGCTCAGCTCAAACAAGGACGCCAGTTAATTGAAAATGTCTATTCATCATTCGTCGCAATGTAATTCAATACCTGTTTGGCGTCTCAATAAACTATTTGGAGATAATCGCATCAGCGCAGTCACAATCAAAAATTGGGACAAAGGCGGACGAACGCGTGGCAAGCATCATTATACTAATTACTCGAGTATTATTCAAATGCATTCAATTGAAAACATATAACGAGCACACTTCCTCTCCCCCCCTCGATTCCTGCTGCAACACTTTGAGCGCACTTGGAAATTGGTTACTTTACCTACTCAATGCTGACCGCAACAAATAATCGCAACAACAATATATAACGGTACAAGTGAAGCTCGCGCTGCTTCCTTTTGTTGCAAGCAGGCGGCGCGGCGCTGACTCTGACTGCGACGCCTTTGGCATTAAGAGTCATTCAATTGGCAATAAAAAGATTATAGCCCGAAGGTGTGAAGTGTAGCGGAGAACCAGCAAGAGCAAATGCTTGCCTCTCCCTCTCTCCCTCTCTCTCTCTCTCACACACTCTTTCGTTCGCTCATTCTGCCTCAGCAACTCACTCAATCTGGCAAGGCTGCGCTGCGAGCGCGCAGCCATTTTGCCGCTCCAACCAATGGTAGGCCTTTGTGCATGGCGCGTTCGGCCAATGGCAGACTTTGGCGCTGAAAAAGTGCTCAAAATGCGATTTTACAATACATACGCATTGCTAGATTATGAAGCTCTATAAAATGAGCTTGAAAATGTTAATAATTGTTAGCTAATAGGCTGTTAGTTAAAAACTTGACATTTCAACAAGTTTCTAGCATTTCTATTATTGCTAGTAAATTTTGTTCTTGCCTTTTGGCACTTTGGAACTGGCTTAAAGGCTGCAAATAGGTACTATAGAAACAATAAAAACTTACTAATGTAAAACACAATAAATATTGAATAAAATTATATTAATATTTCGAAATGGCGCTGAAAAAAGATTAAACTCAAATAAACTTACTCAAAAAAATGATCTAAATTTAATTTCAAGTCATTCTCAAACATAACTAAACTATATCAAAATATCAATTATTGCATGTCTTTATATGTTATATATATATATACATATTTACAAACATATATTATATGTATGTATATTATCATCTTATATGGAAATTAATCTACATATATAAACCTCTATAATCTATACATATGATAAGCTGATCAAAATATCTATTTCCAATGAGTTCGGAAAATAAAAGGGTACCAAAAGAATTGTTTCTGCTCCAAATGATGTGCTTGAAATTGATAGAGAACCATTAAATTGACTTCAACTTGGAAGTATGTGCATGTGTTTTGGTAAATCAAGAATTTTCGGCCTAATTTCCAAACCAAACAAATGGGGGATACAAACAAATGAAGAGCAGCTCTGACTGTACCCAAGTGTTGGTGTGTGTGTGTGTGTGAGTGTCTAATCCCAGCCCAAATGGATTGCACAATAGTTAACACACATTTCTAAACAATAAACAGGATGCGTGCACTTCCAAAAATAACGCACACTGGAGAGTTTTAAACAAATGCACAAATGAGAATATCTATACGAATATATATTCCAATTTAAAGTTAATTTTTGTTTACACACGCACACACACACACAGAGAGAGATGAGTGTGCGGCTCAGTTTGCCTGCGGCCAATCAAAGTCGACGCCGTAAAAAAATCCACCACCAAGAGCATCCAAGAGCAGCAGCCGGAGCAGCCACTTGAGTGCCATATGCGGCGCACTCCGTGAGTGATTCTCTCCGGGTCCGGGATCGGCTGGTCAGCGTTTATTTAAAGAGCGCACGGAGCACGTCCGCAGAGACCATTCGTGAGTCAAACGTTGAGACGCGCGGAAGCAAAAATTAATCTTAGAAAATAATCAAATACATTTCGACAGGATGTTAAATATGGAAAGTGCGAGTGCCGGCGCCTCGATTGCGGCCTTAAGCAAAAGCCTGACCACGCCCTTCTCCATCAATGACATACTGACGCGCAATAAGCCGCCCGCCGCGGCCGCCGCCCGCGCGGATACGGACGCGGAAACGGAGCACGGCGGCGATGTGGAGCCGTGCTGTCGCGATCTCAGTGTCTACAAGCTGGAGCAGACGGGCCAGCAGGCGAGCTATTTGCGTTATTATGCCGCCGCCGCGGCGCTGGATAACAACAATCAGCAAATGGCCAATTCCGGCTCCAACTCCAACTGTGCCGCCTCTTCCGGCGCGCCCGTCGATTACGTGCAGCGCAAATTGGGCTACTTTGGCGCCGCGTTGTCCGCCGCAGCCGTTCCGCTAGACATGCGACGCTGCACCAGCAACGACTCCGGTAAGTACGAATCCGAACTAATGGCAGCCGGCCTAATGCACTCCATTAGCACGCCTGTTGTGCTTTTTGCTAACTTTTGGGCAATTTTCTTTTATACAGACTGCGATTCGCCGCCGCCTTTGAGCAGCTCGCCCGCCTCCTGCCATGCGGGCGGCTATGGGCGTGGTGGTGGCTCGCCGCTTTGCCACGAGGATGGCCTCAATGGGGGCCCGCTCAGCCGCAAGAAGCGTTCGCGTGCCGCCTTCAGCCACGCTCAGGTTTTTGAGTTGGAGCGACGCTTTGCCCAGCAGCGTTATCTGTCCGGCCCGGAGCGCAGCGAGATGGCCAAAACGCTGCGTCTGACGGAGACGCAGGTGAAGATCTGGTTCCAGAATCGGCGCTATAAGACCAAGCGCAAGCAAATCCAGCAGCACGAGGCGGCGCTGCTCAGCGCCACGAAACGTGTGCCCGTCCAGGTGCTCGTCCGTGAGGATGGCAGCACCGCCTACGCTCATATGACGCCCGGCGGAGCAGCCGCCGTCGCCGGTGCTTATCCGCACGGCCTGGATCCGGCGCTGCTCAACATCTACAGGCATCAGCTGCAGCTGGCCTACGGCGGTTTACCGCTGCCGCAGGTCCATTTCCCGTACTTCTATCCGCATCCAAAGGTGCCGCAGCCCATACCGCCGCCCAGCCAACAGAGCGCGCTCTCCGCCAGCTTTGTGACCGGCTCCTCGGCCTCCTCGTCGCCGGCGCGCAATCAACGCAGTCCCTGCCCCAGTCCCAGTCAGGCTCAGGTCATGTGCCTGGAGAGCGGCGCGGAGAGCAATCATTCCGCGGCGGAGGATTGCGAGGAGAATGTGGAAATCGATTAGATGCCGAACATATTCTGGGGGCCACACTTTGGCCTTTGTGATAGCCATCGATCCTTACGTATAGCCCAGAAAGGCTGGCTCAGTTGAGAGAGAGGGAGGGAGAGAAAGAGAGGGTGAGATTGGGAGGCGAAGAAAGTTGGAGCAAGTCTCTGGCTGATAGCTTTAGTAGCTTTAAGTTTTAGTTATATATGTAAATATATCTATGTTAAACTCTTTACTTAAATAAATAAAATAATTAAACGCAACTTCAAGGTGATTTTTATTTAACTTTAATTTCTAAATATTACTTCAAGTAATTTAATTCTTGATTAGAGACTGAACATTTCTTTTGCTTGATTTAAAACAAAGAAAACTTAAATTTGTACTTTCTCTTGAAACTTTACTCAAAGAAATCAAATAAATTAAATTGATCTCACTTCAATTAATCAAGTTCTAGATATCCAATACAACATACATTTGTTTGATATTTGAATTTTAGGTTAAAAAAAGAATTTCTTAAAATAAGACATTTTGTGTGGGGTTACGAACTTTTGACCTTGGTCGCATTTTGACAATCTTTTTAGATTCAATTAGCTTTAAACTCTTTATTGTAATATAACATTTTTGGTTATCAGCAAATTATTAACAGTTACTCAGAAAGATAAAAGTCACACAAAATTTTTGTATAAACAAGTAAGAGGTTCCAGTCGGGAGCTCCCGACTAGGGGATACCCTGAACCCTCTTCTTCCAACATCAAATGCATATATATATTCTATTTTAAAAGCTATATGTCAAGTTTGGTGACTCTAGCTCTTAATATTTACCAAAATTGCCCAAAAAACAGGATATCGATTTTTATCGATTGCTTGGAAACGGAGTAAGCTATTGATTATCGGAAACAAACTCGATCTGCTCAGGCACTAGGAGCACCTACATCTAAAATTTCTCTCTAGTCTCTAGCTCTTATAGGTTTTGAGATCCTTGCGTTCATACATACGGACAGACGGACAGACGGTCGGACGGACATGGCTAGATCGACTCGGCTATTGATGCTGATCAAGAATATATATACTTTATGGGGTCGGAGATGCTTCCTTCTGCTTGTTACATACATTTGGATTTTGCACAAGTACAATTTACCCTTTTTACCCATTTTTAATGGGTTCAGGGTATAAAAAATGCATAAATTAATTAAATTGATGTGCATCACAATCATTTAACCTAAACTGGTTTCTTATAGCATGACCTCATTTCCCAATTGAGCTACGTTTTGGCTTTTCAAAACTCAACTTCACAAATGTCAGGCAGATCGAGCAGAAAGTGCCTCAAGATGCGTTCCGCTGAAGTGGGCCATGCGTGTGGGCTGGATCTTGCAAAAAATATATATGTATATAAGATTATAAATGATGATGATGATGATGAGGACGGGCACTCAATGTCGGCATAGAAGTGCTTCAATGTGTCAGGCCCAGACAGGGGCGCACAGTCTCTGACCCACAAATGTCTGGATTTTTGGCACAGATCGGCGGGCGGGCAGACCAGGACAGGACATGCCGAGGTCCTTAGGCGCACAGCTGGCGGCCGACGACAACAAGGACACGGCTCAAGTGGTCCATGTTTGTAAACAAACAAACAAATGTGAACAAAATGTGCGACAAAGTCGTCCAAAACGAATGACAACAATTGTATGATCGGCAGCCCTTTGGGTCTGGCTAGGCTGGGCGGCAACAACTTGGCTCGAATTACAAATTGTCTAACGAATTTTCCGAATTTTCCACCCAGCAACCCTTTCGCCTAGTCACCCCTCGCTATTTGTCGAAGTGGAGCAACTGTGTAAACAACTCGCGATCTTTGAATCTCTTTGGACATCTCTGGCCCATCTCTCCGCGTTCATGTCTGGCCGCAATTTTCTAGCTAAAAGCCCACGCCAAGAGCTGACAAATTTGGGACACTAAAATTCAATTGACATTTGTAATTACTTATGTCAATAAGTGTGGCGGCGTCTGCGCCCAAATATATAGCTGCGGGACGCCCGATCCGACCCTGTTGCCATAATTCAGTTTTCGCGCCAGCACAGGAAGTGCTCCAGAAACGATGAGAACACAAAACTAATCAGGCTATCCGACTAGCAGATGCCCTAAATTAAGCAACAAGCTGCCTTCTTCCTTCCCTTGCCCCACACTTTGTCTGGGAAATGCATTCTTGTTGATCTTCGGTCTTTATGGTCCGATCTAATTATCAGAGGATGTACCTTAAAGAATTAACTCCTGCTTTTGGATAAGTACCCACACGAGCTTCTTCTCCCCTTTGCTCCACACTTTGTGTGTGATATGCATTCTTTATTAAATTCGGCCTTTACAGTCCGATCTAACGAAAGTATGTATAGTATATATATTCTTGATCAGCACCAATAGCCGAGTCGATCTGGCCATGTCCGTCTGTCCGTCTGTCTGTCTGTCCGTCTGTCCGTATGTAGGAACGCAAGGATCTCAGAACCTATAAGAGCTAGAGATTTTTAGAAGTAGGTGCTCCTAGTGCCTGCGCAGATCGAGTTTGTTTCCGACAAGCGACAACTTACTCCGTTTCCAAGCAATCGATAAAAATCGATATCCTGTTTTTTGGGCAATTTTGGTAAATATTAAGAGCTAGAGTCACCAAACTTGACATATAGCTTCTAAAATAGAATATACATATGCATTTGATGTTGGATGAAGAGGGTTCAGGGTATCCCCTAGTCGGGAGCTCCCGACTGGAACCTTTTACTTGTTTTATGCTATGTATGAGGCATGCACTCTTCTAAGAAAAGTTGGTATGTACTTGAGCTGAAGGATGTACAATTATTTCGGGTAAATGGGGCAAACTTTTCATAACTATAAATATTTGAGTCTGTCTACTACACGAGAGCCAGCATACCAACATATTTTCTTAATGAGTTGAGATATTGAGACAGACTTTTAGCTCGTGCGAGAATTCATAGAGAAGAATATATATTCAATATTTCAAGAGTCTAGATCTTGTAGTTTTTGAGATCGAAGTGAAGATCGAGAAGATCGCAGATTATACATACTTTTTGACATTGAAGATGCTTTCTTCTGCCAATTATATTCCTTTCCTTCCCAATTTTAATGGCCATATAATATATATATATTAATTTGTGTAAATTGTAGAAGCTAGCATTTTCTTCTTGCTTTTCCGAACTCTGCTCTACTCTTCTCTAGAATTTGTATGCTTATTAGCTAGGAATGTGCGAGGTAGCCTGGCATGTTGCACGGTTGCGCTGCATGTGGCATGCCAGTTGCATGACTTTAGTTTGCCAGAGGATGCCTTCAACCAGCCGCACGTCTGTCTGTCTTTGTGCTGCCTGTTAATTTGTTTATATAGAGTGCCGTTAAAGGATTTGTTTAGGCAGCGGTCCTTTTTTTTTTTTATTATTTTTATGACATTGTCAGCGGCAGCTACTTGAGAGCACAAGCCTTTCAAGAGGCCGCCCCTTTGGCCAGAAGCATTGACTAATAAAAAGATTTAGTTACTCTAACTATTTATTACGGATGGGCCAGGACTAAGGTCAATTAGTTGCGGTCACATGTGGCGTATGCGCAATATTTCAAGCTGTCGCTTGTCGTTGGTTAAATTTTGTCTAAACAAAAGTGACTTTGATTATTTTTGCTTAAACATATTTTGGGGCCTGCATTCTTAAGCGGCCATTGAGAGTGCATTTAATGGCAAATGTTGCCGTTGCACAAATGAAAAGCAACAACAAGCCGAACTGGCCCGTTCGGACAGATTAAAGTATAAACAAAATGCACTTGCGATGCCGATGGCGGAAAAACTGTTCACTTATTCGACAAATTGGAAATTTGTATAATGCATTTTCCTCAGTTTCCCAGCCGCGGGCCGAGCGTCGAGCGTTTTGGCCCATTTGCATGCACTTTGCTTTAGCGTTTCTTGTCTCATCGTTCACTTGCCCCCTGCCCCCTGCCCCTTGCCCCCTGCCCCGTTGCCGCTTGCCCCGCTGGCTGCTGCTGCGTCTGTTGCACACATGTGCGCCAGCCATAAAAGGAGCGTCAGCCTCATGAGGCTCATGATCGAGAATGGGAATGGGCATGGGCATGGGCATGGGATTGAGGATGAGGATGAGGCGTTTGCACCGACTGACACTTCGATTTGCAGCTAACGTGCTATTGTTGTTATTGTTCTTCTTCTTCTTGTTGTTGTTGTTGCACGTGTTGCGCGTAGGCGGGCTTGTTTATGCGACAGCCAAACTTCTTGGTAGAAATAACTCTACGACAAATTCATCAAGCGAGCGCTAGCCGTAGATAACTCATACCCTTTCCCAGAATGGGTTGCTCTGACTTCTGACAGCACTTCGTTTATCCAAAAACAAGAATTGAACTAGATCTGAGTTGCGTCCTATTCGACGGTTCGAGGTTAATTCCAGGTTCCAGGCTAATTGATGTGAGTGTAGGCGTGTCTTAACCAAAGATCCATAAATGAAGCTATCAAGACTTTTTCAAAGAGTTCAATGTCTTGTTAATGCCCTGAAAATAGCATAAAAATCAAATAAAAATAATGGAAATAATTGCAGGTTCTTCAACCTCTTCAAAAGTCAGGCTAATAGAGCAGCAAGTCAGAGCTGCTTACAGGGTATCTTCTAGTCGAACATTCTAGAGTGCTCTTGCACTCGGACTTGTTGTGCTATTGAAGTTGTACTCTTGGTTTTATGGGATCGACGACCACGGAGCAACAGACCGACAGACAGGGAGAAAGACAGACAGAAGGAGTTCAGATCGGATCAGGGCTAACGACATTGCCTAATTGCCCGACTAAACGGGGGAAGCACAAGCGTGATCGTCGGAATGAGTAAATGAAATCTTACGAGCCCGAAAAATGCCGTAAACAAGAAAGAATAAAAAAACACCAACGAGAAAGAAGGCACACCGAAGATTTAATGCCCTCATATTAAGGAATTACAGGGAAAATATTTAATGCCGAGTATGGTTAAGATATCTTAAAGATAAAAAAGTTTTTCATGCAAGAACCTACCTTTCAATTGATCGTTCCCAAGGCAGCTATATGATATAGTGGTCCGATATAAATAAGATTTTGCATAAATGTAGGGAACATAGTGAAACTCATAAATGCCGAGTTTAGTCATGATATCTTGATAAACAAAAAAGTTTTTCATACAAGAACCTCAATTTTGACCGAACGTTCCTATGGCAGCTATATGCTATTGTGGTCCGATGTTGATAGGATTTTGCAGATATATGAGGAGCATACTAAAACTAATAAATGCCGCGTTTGGTGAAGATATCTTGATAAACAAAAAACTTGTTCATACAAGAACCTCAATTACGACCTATGACAGCTATATGATATAGGGGCCCGATCTAGCCAGTTCCGACATATGTGCTGCGTGCATATGAAAGAGGAACGTATGCAAAGTTTAATGAAAATAGCTTTAAAACTGAGAGACCAGCTCGCATGGAAACAAACACAAGGACGGAAGGGAGGAAGGACGGAAGGAAGGACGGAAGGAAGGACGGATAGATGGACTGACATTTCTATTACAAGTCGGATGCTTATACTGATCAGGAATATACTGCTCAAGAATATATATACTTTATGGGCTCGGAGATGTCTCAATCTATACGCTACACATTGAGAGACAAAGTAATAATACCCTCTGCAAGGGTATTAAAAAACAAAGAAGTATAGAAAAATGATGCGCTGTGTGCTATTTATGTTTATTTTGTTTTGAAAATTGTGCGTTTAATTTATAGTTAATTGTTTTTCAGCATTTCATTAACCAACCAGAACTGAGTCGCAACCCGTTGACTGTGTGCGGTCCCCAAAAAAAATTCATGGGAAGCCGACGCACACACACACACACACACACACACACGGGCACACAACCACACACACACATTGACACAGGCGGCAATTGTTGTCGATGATGATGCTATTTGCGCAAGTTGTTGATGGTATTGCACCCACACACACACACACACACACACACACACACAGCACACATACATGCGCCGCCTCCAGGCTGGCCAGTGTATTATAACGGCACTCGGCCAAACAAAATGGCCACCCACCTCAAAAAGAACTCAACCTCAGCGCAGCTGTTGAAATCTTTGCGTAATGTGGCAACACCCACCCCAACCTACCTCCCCCCCCACACTCCTCCCTCCCCTGACGAGGCACTCGCTTGCTTATTTGGCTTGAAATAAAAAAGGCATTTAAATGATTTTTTCGGTTTTGGTAGAAATTGAAATGATAAATGTTTTGGTTTTTGTGATTTTGTTTATTGTTCAAATTTCGCCTAAAAAAAAAAGAAACTCAATTCAAATTTTACCGCATGATGTATAAAACGAATCTTTTATAGGCGGCCATTCAAATCGGCAAATGCCTTCGAGTTGTTGTTGTTGTTGTTGTTTTGCGAGCTGTTTAGATAAAAATTTGTGGTGTAGCACACACATGTGTGTGCCAACTTAATTAGCATTTTTTAATGGAGCTGCCGACTCGTAACGCCCGACAATTAAAGACGCCCAAAGACATTGGGCCCCAAATCGGATTTCAATGGAAGTGCGCGTGAGTTTGTGTTGCGCAATGGCTTTTCAATGGCTTTTCACTGGCTTTTCGTGGACTTATCAGCTGCCAGAGCGCCAAAGCACTTGAAGAAGAACTCGCTATCAATTGATCTTTTTAGCTAAGAAAATTTGTATTTTCCGCCAACAGATTTGGCGCTGGAAAACTATAATTTAAAATATAAACACTTGCCATGCATCAGTTTTGCTTCGACTCAAAAGATTTGTTATTGTTCTTTAGGAATCTCTTCAACTTTGTGCAGACACCTTTGGGGCACTTTGCAGCCTGTTTTTGTTTTGTTTTTATATATTTATTTGGAAAATCATAAAAAAGCAAAGCGCTTAAAGTCTGTTGAAGTGTTCATTGCTTAGCGTAAACAACATTATATGGACCATAGGGTACAGTGAAGCCTAGCTATAGGCAAAAGCTGAGAGAACAAACGAATCTTTCGAATCTAGAAACTGGAAACTCTGCCTAGAACCGAATCAGTTACTCTGCAAAATGAATTCCAATAGAAAATAAATTAAAAAGTATGCATTAATTTGTTTAAAACTTGTTTCAAAATGTGCAAAGCCAAGCATCCGAACCTAAAGGCGTGGCGTATTTGGGCTTACAGCCAAGTTATTATTACGAACTGGAATATTATTGTTCTACTCATAATTCCAATTTATTTCTGGCAACATTTACACAGTAATTGGAATCTTGGCACATGAATTAACACAAATTTGATGCTGTGCATAAATCAACTAAGCCTGAGCAGCAGCAGCTGCTTCTTCTTCTTGCTCTCGGCCTGGTTGGCATCTTCTTAACGCTTCGTTAGTTCCTTGGGCTAAGTAAGGAGCGCAAATTACGATTCAAATGAATTCCGCCCACTTTTTCATAGTGTCATTTCTTTATCTAAATATATATATTTTTTTTCATAATCATTAAACAGTTTTTTTTTCCCCTTGTGCCTGCCAATCGCCACACCCACAGCCCCCCCCCCCCCCCCCCCCCCATGCATTAGCCATTAGCAGCAATTTTCAATTTCCTTTCTGATGAAGCACATGGCAAGAGAGCAAATTACATGGCACACAGCACAAGTTGAGACATTCCCATTTTATTTTCAACATTTTCTTTTTTTTCTGTGGCCCTCATCATCAGCCTGGTCGCACGTACGCAATTGTCCTGGAAAAGAAGATTTTCTTACAATTTCCACACACAGAGCTTGGGCGACGGCGCAAATGAACGGCCATTATGTGGATCTCAAGTGAAAGCTGGGTCTGAAGTGAATTTGTAACGAGCTGAACCCGTCGAAACTGTCGACGGCTAACTCAGTGCGTTGCCGTGAGTTATCCTTGTCGACTGCAAAGGACATGCTTCAATTGAATAAGAAGAAAATTACACTTAAACGCTGCGGCGTGTCGCCACGAGAGAGAGCGAAGGGGGGGAAAGAGGGGGGTTAGAGCTATTATGTCCCGGACTGGTCAGCATTTGTTGGCTGCCTTTGATTGAATTCCATTCATCAAAGGCTAACAGAATTTCACGCTCAAACTAAGCAAGTTAACTTGTTGACTTCCTTCAAGAACCCAGTTAAGTTGGCCTTAAGACATTTACATGACAAAGAGGATAATCGCGCTTCCTTAAAAGTTAACATTCCCTTTCGTCTACATTTCTAGCTAAAGTTCAACAGAGCATTGCAAAACACTGGCATAGTGTTTGGCCAGTGTTGCAAATCCTTAAAAGATAGAAATTACTTCTTAAATTGGTGAAAAATGTCTTGAAATTGGTGTTTTGGGAGGAAAATGGAAGAGCTAAAGGCAAAAACAGAGAGATTGTAGCTTATAATCATCCCAATTAAGGCAAGAAGTGCGGAGGCACCTGTGCCTTTTGACCTGTCTAGTAATTGAGTTTCTACATTTCTACTAAATTTCCCTTTGATTTTTAGTTAGTACCCGTTCCAAGATACGGACTATCTAATTGCCAGTCACTCAGCTCGCAAATGTACTTTGAAAAATGCGCAACAACAACTCAATGAACTTCGCCTCACACTTTAATGTCAGGAGCAACAATTTCCCCCCAACATTTCCCTTAACATTTCCCCCAGCAATTCCCCCAACAAACGTGTTGTTTATAGCGCCAGCAGAAATTCCGTTCAGCGACAAATAAGTCCCAAATGAAGTTTATTTGCTCAAGCCGTTGACAGACACACATGCACACACACACACACACACACACACATACACACAGCTCTATTCACAGCACGCATACGCACTGAGCGCCAGCTGCATTAACATATCATTTGCCTAGGCCAATATGTGAGTGTGTTTGTGTGTGTGTGTGTGTGTTTGTGTGTCTTCGTATCCGTGCTTTCAGTTTGTCTGTTTATCTGTGCTTTTGTTTACAATAAAGCGTAATCATGTGTTACTAATACCAATAATAAAGCCAATGGGCAATCTAACCCTAACGGCACATGAACTCTCTCTCTCTCTCTCTCTCTCTATCTCTTGCGCCAGGGCATGGCTATGGGCAAGGGGAGCAAAGGGGGCAACTGTGAAGGCTGGCGTCGCAGCCACTTCAGTGTCAGTTCGTGCATGCATAATGAGCTGCAGAGGCGGCTGCTCGAAGCGAGGAGGGGGAGGGGGGGGGGGGCGCACTCGCCTCAAGTGCACTTGTCATGGCGAGGGGTGGGGGAAAGGTTGCTAGGCAGGAAGCAACTGTCTTTTGGCAAACTTTGTTTATATTATTATGATAAATATTATAAATGCATTAAAAAACTTGCTCAGTGCAGATTATACATATATATATATCTATATATATATCTACATAGTTTTTGATTTGGTAAGCCCTCACTTAGGCAAAAATTCTATGAGGCAATCAAATTACGAAGATGTTGAAATCCATTTAAGATGATGATGATGAATCTGATATTTAATGAGTTTAGACATCTTAGATTTATATATATCCAAATCTTTTCGGGCAGAAAGCTTTGCGCCTTTTGCTCAATTTCTTGAGAGCACTTGGCCTGGCACTCTGGCGCCTTAAGTTGAATTTCTCTATATGCATGCCACATATGTATATATATTTCTGATTCATTAAATACTTAAGTAGTCGACTCAAGTGCCAAAGCTTAAGTGTTGCGCTTTATTATTGCAAAAAACAAAAAAAAAAAAAATAAGAACAAAGGGCAACAATACTTAGGCATATGGCAATGAAATTCATTCAATATATGCGGCTATCTATAAGAAATGGTTTGTCCTGATTGACCGACTGACTGATTGACTCAGTTATTGATGGCCAATTCAAGAGCTCTAATAAGAGCTCGTAAACTGCATTATTTATCTACGTGGTTTTTCATTGAAAATGTCTTTTCATGCTTCTCGGGAAATCCACCTCGATTAGTGGAAACTGCATGACTAAGCTTGTCTAGGTAAAAGTTGAATTCCGATCGATTTCAAAGTAAAAATGATCCGTTTCACAGGGTACATAAAATTGTTGTTTAACTCACATAAATTAGGCATATGCAAGTGAAATGCTTTCAACATATCTATCTATAAGAAACTGTTTGTTCTGATTGACCGACTGACTGACTGATTGACTGACTGATTGACTGACTGATTGACTCACTGATTGATGGCCAATACACAACCGTAAGAGCTACTTAACTGCATTTTTATCTTTGTGACAATTCATAAATGATTTTTTCATTTCACGCCTCTCGGCAATTCCACCTCCATTAGTGGAAACTGCATGACTAAGCTTGTGTAGGTGAAAGTTGAATTCCGATCGATTTTAAACTAAAAATGATCCGTTTCACAGGGAACATAAAGTTTATGTTTAACCTACAAAACGAAGGCCAAAATACTTAGGCATATGCTAGTGAAATGTTTTCAATATATCTATCTATAGAAACTGTTGGTTCTGATTGACCGACTGACTGACTGATTGACTGACTGATTGACTTACTGATTGACTGACTGATTGATGGCCAATGTACTATCCTAAGAGCTAGGTAGCAGCATTTTCGATCTATGTGACTTTTCATTGACGATGAAATGTCTTTTCACGCTTCCCGACAAATCCACCCACACGAGTGGAAAACGCAAGACTAAGCCAAACGATTTCAAAATCAAAAATTCTTGTTTCACTAAAAACATACAATTTATCTTTAACTCATTCTATAGATCTATTATGTTATATGTTATTTAAATCCAATTTGAAATGGGAAATATGAAAAAAGGGGAAACTTCAGGTAAGCCAATCCGCATCAAGTTGGGCAATTCAAAATCTATTTTGCATCTTCTATTTATTGAACACTTTCTCTGCTTTTCTAATTAATTTTCGCCTTTCTCTTGGGCTTCTTTTGAGATTTGCGTAAGATGCGGCATAAAATCCAAATGGGCAGCACAATTATGGCCCCAATTGTGGCCACAAATATGGCAATCACATCGAGCAGGTAGAACTGATACCAGGCCAGATCCAGGCCAGCTGAGACCATGTGCGGTGCACCGCGATGCTCGATGACGTAGTCGATCCAGAACATGGCCGTGTCCATGGCACCGAGTGGCCGATTCTGGAAAATGCGAGATGCACGTTTCATGGTCTCCCGATACTTGGGATTCTCGAGCAGTTCCAGCAGCGAGGAGCGCAGCTGCTCAGTGGAAATCGTGCGATAATCCAGGCCAAGAGCATAGCCATCGGCCTTGCCCTGGTGGATATTGAAGTGCTGGTCACAATAGACGGGCATGCCCAGCACAGGCACGCCATAATGCAGCGCCTCTTGCAGCCCGAAGAGTCCGCCATGGGCAATGAAGACCTTCACGTTGGGATGTGCCAATATGTCACCCTGTGGCATCCACTTCTGTATCATGACATTGGCGGGCAGATTGGGAAAGCTGTCGTCTTCGAATTTCCACAGCACGCGCTGCTTCAGACTGCCAAAGGCGTCCAAGAAGATCTTCAACTTCTCGGGCGGCAGATCGGCGCTGCGCACCTGTGTACCTGCCGAGGAAAATGTTTAGATGATTAATGAATGAGAGGGAAGAGTTACGTATAGATTATCAAATACTAAACACTCTTGCGGATAAAATATGTTTAACTCCCGATATACCTATATAATGGGAAATTCTAGGAGAGAGTGGAAGAGATTTGGCTTATTCGTTAGGATTCCTTTAAGAACTGTAAGACCCGTTCATTATATGATTAATGAATGATACGGAAGAGTTATCTATAGATTGTCGAATATTAAATACCCTTGCGGATGAAATATGTTATGTATGATCCTTTATATGTATATAGAAACTCATATTATGCGAGATCCTAGAGGAGGATGAATTAGATTTTGATAATTATCATATATTATGTGTCGGATAAAATATATTATGTATCCTCTGATATATTTATATACTAATTTATACAGAATTCTAAAGGAAAGTGGAGCAGATTATGCTTCACATTTGTTAAGATTCCTTTATGGACTGTTAAAACCGGATATATTATACAGAGATCCTATCTGGCTGTTTCTATAGTTTCTATATTGTACAGAGATACGATTTGGATGATTTCGTAATACTACAGAAATAGTCAAAGGGATGGACTTGGGCTTATGTCGACCTGATCAAGTTTAGTTTGAAGAAACAATTTTCTATAGTTTCCATATTGTATACAGATCCGATCCAGCTGACTTTAATTTGCCTTTATAGACAAATATAAGGCCTTAAATAGTAAAGTTTAGTTGGAAGATCTTATATATTATATTTTTATAAAGAGATTCGATCCGACTGACTTCAAGCTGCGTTCAAAACTATGTTACTCAGATATAGGCAAGCGGATGGACTTGGATACTGATTGAGTCTAGTTGAAAGATCTTGATATATATAGATCCGATCTGAATGACTGCAAGTTGCTTTAAAAACAATATAACACTGAAATAATTAAACTTGGATAATGATCAAGTCTACACATTTATCATTTAGTTTTATAAATAAATAAATAAAAATATTCAATATTTACCCAAACTAAAGTAAATGGCGCCATGTGTTGCCTCGTCGAGAAACTTTTGCAAATGTTGCGGCAGAGGCTTGGGCGGCAGAATGTGTAGTCCGCCGACGGATATTTGGTTGAAGGAGACGGGTCTGGGTGCCTCCAGGGGCATATAGTTGTTCATCAGGATGGCGGAGATGTTGCGCTCCAGCTGCTTCGTTGTGGGCACCACATCGAGCAGCTTGGCAAAGTGCTTTCTGAGCACCTCATCATGGTCGGGATAATAGAGGAAACGGCGCATCAGGTGCTCCGTGCCGCAGATGAACACGTTGAACAGCCGCTCCGACAAGCTCATGCGATTGGTGAAGGTCATGAAGCCATGCGGACTATACGACCAGGGCGTAATGATGCCCACCAGCTCGCTGAAGTAGTTCGTGTTGCCGAATGTGGAGACCGTGATGACGGGTATCTGATAAAGATGACCCAGTATCAAGGCGCCCTCATTGTAGAACTGCTCGGCCAAAAGCAGATCGTACTGGCCCACCTTATGCTCGGCATTGATCAGAGCCTGAATCTCGGGCTGCTCAAAGGCAAAGTCCGTGCTATGCACGCCCATCACCTGCAGCATACGCAGGAATTTCAGGCTAGACACATCCGCCATATCCAAAATGATTTCCCTGTTCGACATTTGCTTTACTGCGAATAAATATATATATATATATATTAATCTATCTATTATTTATCAAATTATATCTATTTTGTGACTGTTATCGACTCACTATCTGTCCACATATCGTATTGTGGCAGCAGAATTTCCTTATAATTAGCTCCCAGGTTCTCTAGGGATAGTGAAAAAGGCGTGATAAAAGTCACCTACAGGACAAAGTGTAAGTCAAGTGGATATTTAAATCAGTTTCTGTTTTCAATTTCAACCTCATGTCCACGCTTGACCAGTTCCCTGATGATCGAGTTTGTCATCATAAAATGACTTTTGCCGGGAAGGAAAAACGCAGCCAGAATTCGTGAACCAGCCGTAAATTGTATTTCCCGAAGGGCCAATAGACTCAGCAGCAAAAAATGAAGCGCCCATCTTAAATTCTGGAATTAAAAGAAAATAAAATGAAATAAAAGAAGTTGGAAGAATTGAAGATGGTTCTTGATAAAGAAAAAAACGAATCAAAAATCGAAATTGATTGATTTAAGAAGAATTTGAATTTCGAACTTAAAGTAAACATTATTGATATATCAAATCAGGCCTAGCTCTTAAAGTTCTCGATAGCTCAAAGTAAACTTTATTCATGTTATTGATAACTAAATAAAACTTAAATGTAAACTTAATTTATTCAAATTTTGTCTTTGAGATCTGTAAGAACTTCAGACGGATAGAAGACAGGTTAGACAGATCAAAATGGCTTGATCGATATTTATTAATATCAGTCAAATTTGTGTGAATTTATCGATAACTTCATCCAGACTAACCCACAAATTTCTCGATAACTCGAATTAAACTTTATTCTTATGTCAAATAATTCCAGTGTTCCATAGGTTCTTACTGGCAGATAGACGTCTGGTGGTCTAGAATGATTTGTCGTTTCGAGCTAGTATATAAATTATTTATGGGCGTGACAAGGCTTCTTCTGCCTCTTGTTGGCAACTAATTTCCTAACTTATTTGCAGTACTTGACCCATAATTAATCAGTTAACTTTGCTCATGAAGGGTTAATCGATAAGACCGGCATGCACGCGATCAAAGCGTGATCCAAAATACATACCATTTCGCAATCTCCCGTGCTGGAAGTGGTTCGACCTGTGCCTCGAGCTGTGGCTCTGCTAGAACTGAAATGCAATAGATTTCTGTGTATTACACGTTTAATATATTCCCATATTTGCCAGCTGAGCTGATAACCTGGTAAACAAAACTTTCAAGAGAAAGAGCGAGACTAGATTGAGGCGAACGTTCTCTTAATTTGATAAGAAATCGAAGGTTTATTAAAGAGCTAAAGAGTATTTAAGAGGTGTGTTCAATGTACGTCGTTAGAGATATATCTATATATATATATATATATATATATATATACATATATATATGAATAGACTCTAGAGTATCTTTACATATTTGGCTACCTGTCTACTTCCATCAAATTAAATATTCATATCTCGTAGAATTTTCTTAATTTTCGGTACATAAAAACATTAAAATTAAATTTTCACTAAAATCAGCCAAAAAACATGGAAGTTATTTGAGAATAAATTGTGCAGAGTCGAGGCATGCCAATGTATCTGACAGTTTTTTACAGGGTATTTCCCAGCCGCGCACTCTCTGTGTATTAGTTCACTTTCAGTTTTGTCTTTGCATTTGTTTTTTATGAACTTCCCAGACAAATTAGACGAAACGTTAGGAAATCGTAAATTAATCAGAGGCATTTGTCTAAATCAAATATTTGTTTGCCGGTTGCTGTAAAAAGTTGCCACCCACAGGGGCAGGGGCAGGGGGCGGGGGAAGGGAAAGGGGGCAGGATTGCCCTCAACTGGAAATGTTCCATGTACTCGTACTTGCCTTATGAAGCGCTTAGTTCGCGGCGGATACACTTAGAGAAATGATCAAGCATTTTGTTAGGCGCGAAAGTGTTTAAAATTGGGAAAGATATTTTTATTTCAAGAACTCGTTTCAATCTAGAAATGTTGCATATTTAAAAATACACTTTAGTTTAATACTAAAATGAAATATATTTGAATATTTTAGTAATATTTCCTAATAACGTTTTTTTTTTCGAAATTATGATAATGATTATGATTATGATAATAATGATATATTTTGCAATAATGTATATTTTTGAAAACAAGAAAATTTTTGAATGTTTACAATTTTTATTGCTTGAGGGAAATAATTTTTTTTAGTGTACTTCATTTGAGTAATGCAAACATTAAGTATGTAAATTCTCTGAATAAGTAAATTTTACTTAATCATATTCATATTGAAAAATAAATTCTTATTTTCAGATCTCCATTTAATCTCAAAATTGTTGAATACTTCAAAATAAGGTCAACAAAATATTTGAATACCTCTTAGAAACTTTCCATAAAATTTAATATATATTTGAAATTGTAGAAATATTTTCTAAAAATATATGTTTATGACAAGTTAAGATAATTTTTGAAAGTTTGACAGTCTTGTATGTTTGAGGGAAATCATTTTTTTTTCAGTGTAAAGCGAGTAAAGTCCACTTCATGCGTACTTCAGATATGTAAATTCCTTCTTGATAAGAATATTCGATATCAATATTGCATCTAAAATTGTTAGATGAAATTTATAGAAACTCGATGCGTTTTTTCGCTGAGTGTATTGGCATGTATATGAGGTACATATTTTTAAAATGCAATAAAACTCAACGCGCCAATTTGTAGGCAATTAAATTTGATTTTCGTGTAGGAATTTTGATTTGACGGCGATTCGAAATCGCGACTCTGACGTCCGGGTTCCGAATAGAATACAAATTGCCAATGATCATTAGACTAATGATGATCGGTTGCCATTGGGCTTATTGGTTGTTTACACTGTAATATTTGTTGTTCAACGCCAAATTCGGCTGCAGTTCTTCGTTCTGTATTGGTCTTTAGCTGGTTTATTGTTTGTTGCCACATGCCGGGCAAATGATACTTTGTTTATTGGCACGAATTGGCCAAAATAAATGCCGTACGGCATTTGCGTTTGCGGTAAATCATTTGATTTGGGCAGAACCTTGAGCTGGAGCAGCTCAAGTGGCTTCCACTGCACAATTCTAAATTCGCAATCAATTGCAATTGATCTCCAACTCAATCTTCAGATTGGCCGCAAAATGCAGCCATAAAATTCCGTTCCAAGTGTTCCATCAAATTGAGGCTTTTAAGCCTCCAGGCTGAAGTGGCATTCGGACTGGGCCAACAAATGCGCAATTAGCCGCTATTACATTAATAATACGCGTACTTGTCCATACCATAATACCATAATACCATAATAATTGAAACTATTTGGTAAGCGGCAAATGGAAAATGGAAAATCGGAAAATCGGAAAGTAGAAACGAAATCAAATGAAATGAAAAGCGCACATTGGTCAAAGTGAATTGGCCGGCCACTTAAGAGCCTAAACGTAACAAGAACAGAGAACTGCCCCCCCCCCCTCACTCTCCCTTCCCTTGCCTCCACCTAGTTCTCTCGCTGACCTTCAGTCGCACTCACAGTGTTCGCCTTGGTCAACTTCTACAACCTGATAGTTGATCCGAATCATTATGGGGGCATTGGCAATTTTTGCAGCCTCTTCCAGCTGGACTTCTGTCTGTGTCTTCTAAGGGGTAAGAAGTTGATCCGGGTCATTATCGAGGCATTGGGTATTGTTGCAGCTCCTCTGCCTTCTGCTCCACATGCAGCACAGTTGGGTATCTGGATCATGGATCATGGAACTGAGCCTGGGCCAGAACAGAATCCATTGGGTCGAAATGCGCCAGTTTGTTCTAGGCGTCTAGACTACCCATGCCAACCCGCTTGAACCCGATCTCTGGTGGCAAGCAATTGGAAACCGTCGACATGGTGGCATGGTCGCGCGACCCGCTAACTGATCATCTAATCATGCGTGTGGCTTTGTTTACAAGTCACGCCTGCGCCGCCGGCTACTTGTCGCCCAGACAGGACACGGCGTTCGCACTTGAGTGTGTCGGCAGCAGGTCCTGAAATATGTGTGAACCTTTGGCCATGTCGAGCCTCAAGTGGCCTTGTGGCAGACACCAATTGCTTCAATATTTTGACCAGTTTGTCAAGTGCCTGCCCTGCCCCAGAAAAGGTAGCCCTAATTGGTGGTCAATTGTCTGCCGCTTGCCGCCAGGACTTGTCTAGACAGCTGTTCCGGGCCTCGGCAAGTTGTTTGTTTATATATTTGTTTTGATTTGCGCCACGGGACATGGCGGTTGGCCACAATTGCGACACATTGGCCAATGGCAACGTTCTGTCGCGCCTGAGTGGCAACGCCGGCCGCGGCGCGACAGAGGCGCCTTCGCATCCAACTGGCCACTCGGACCACACAAGTCAAGATGGGAATTTTAGCTTAAATTCACAATTTATAAAAAATTATAAATAAATAAAAATTTAAATAAAATAAAAGTAAATAAAACGTTTTTATGTTATGAATATATATTCTTGATCAGGGGATAGGCAGTAAGTACATACAACGGAATCGTTTGTTTTCATAGAAAATATCGGATAATAATGGGTTTTTGTTTATAAGAATTTCCCTCTTTCTTGCTATATTAAAATACATGCCAAATCTTGATATTGAAGCTCTATTAAATATATATTTAGCATATATGTATGCAAAAATGGAAAATACCCATTGAGTAATAAATTTTTTTTCATTTTTTAATCAATGGTCAATGCTTTAGGTACGCCATTTTTCTGAGTTAAATAATTTCCCTCTTCGCTGTTTACACATCTTTGAATTTTAATCACGTCTTACAAGTATGTTTGTATGCATATGTATGTATGCACAGCAGGCTGCGGCTGCACCAGAGCTGTGGTCAATATGACGGTTGGGAGGGGTAATTCAAATATCCACAGCGCGCACGCCACTGATCGCAACCCTTTTGATCCCGTTAACTCAACTATGCATTTTTGTGCATTTTGTGCCTCAGTTGTTGTTGTATGAGTGCGAATGCCCGCTGAGCGCAGGTAGAAGCTCAATGAAGGAAATTAGTCTGTGCGCGCTTCGCCTGTTTGTCGGTCGCATTGTCTACGCGTACGATTAAAGTCGGGTTCTAACATAGCTAGATCAATCTAATTTAGTTAAACGTGATTAGCTTGTGCTGTGTAAGTGTGTGTGTAGACTGTCAAATATTAATTTGTGTACAGCCGCCATTGCATTAAACGATAAAAAAATGCGTTTAATTTATGATGCCGAAGTTTTTCACTGAACACAAATTGGCGCGCGCAGCGAGAGAGGGAGAGAGAGAGAGAGAGTGCGCGAGAGTAATTATAAGCTTGTCTTGAATGGACAAGCGTGCGCTTGCATGTATATTTGCTTATGTTTATTTACCGCAATTACATTATGGTATCTATCTTACTCTTTATAACCTTGCAGAGGGTATAATTATTTTCCCACGTAATATGTAACGCAGGCGTCTCTGCTCCCGCTAAGCATATGTATATTGCCTTGGTCGCTGTCAACTGGCATTTAAATCTATTTCAAAATTCATGTTTAAAGGGTGCCCTCAAATATCCTATATAGACATAGGTCGAAATTTCCCACCTCCATGAATGAGAAAATAAACAATACTTCAGGTATGCTGATTTAACTGTGTCTAATAATTTCGACGACTGCTGTTGACACATCTTTCACTTTTAATTCCGTTTTACATATGTTTGTATGTATATGTATGTATGTACGACAGCAGGCTGCGGCTGCACCAGAGCTGTTGTTATGGGGAAGGGAAGGGGTTATTCAAACGTCTATTGCGCGAACGCCACTGATCGCAACACTTTTGATCCCGTTACTTTAACTATGCACCGACGCAAATCCTCTCACCATGCTCTCCGTTTTTGTTGTATTAGTGCAAGCGCCTGCTGAGCCTCGGGACGAGCTTAATGAGGCGAATTAGTCTGTGCGCGCTTCGCCTATAATTCGGTCGCATTGTCTACGCGTGGTGTATTTAATGTCGTGTTCTAACAGGGTTAAATTAATAATTTTTTTTCAAGTCTGATAAGTTTGTGTTGTGTATGTGTGTGTAAATTGTCAAATATTAATTTGTTTACCGCCGCCATTGCATTTAATCATAAAATAAGTGCTTAATTTCTGATGACGCACAACATAATGCGCATGCTGCGAAAGAGAGGAGAGAGAGAGAGAGAGAGAGCGGGAAATCGCGAGAGTAATTTGAAGCTTTTCTTGAATGGGTAAGTGTGCGTTTATTATAGTATGTATGTATGTATATATTTATTTACCGTAATTAACTGGAATACATTTTGGTATTTATCTCCTGCTTTATTACTGTGGGGAGGGTATAATTGTTTTCTTACGTAACATGTAACGCATGGGAGAACACGTCGCCGATCCTATTATCACGAAGTCGAAGCTGAATCGTTCAAATTTTTTTTCTATAATAATATCGAAAAACTAGAATTGCTGAAGAGATCTCTTGGTTTATACATATGAATGTATATTAATTTGTACGAGTCTCCGCTTGGCTCATGAACAATATGAACTAACTGAACCAGTTCTCAACCCGGCATTGACTAGTTCAATTGAACATATCTGGGAATGGAACGACAAAAACAGCTCCAATCAAAACCATATTTCAAACAAGCAATGCGCACAGCAACAACAAACAATGCCGCGCGGAGGCGACCGCGACGAGGCACACAATTTAATGCACTCTCCAGTCGAGTCGGTTAATTCCCCGTGCTCTTTTGCAGCCCCATCAGGTGTTGCGGCGGCGTTGACTTTGTGGGTCGCCCTCCCCACGCACCCTCCCCCTGCCCTCCATTAGAAGCGCAAATTGTTTATGCTACTTTGTGAGCAATAAAAGTGCAAAAGGCAGGGCAGGACAGACGCGGAACCAGGCCATGTGGGTGGTCGCTATGTTGCCCCAGCCACAGACCGTGCCCCTGCCCCTCCCCTCTGCCCCTTTCCCCTTTCCCTTTCTATGTAAATGTCCGCGAGTGCTAATCACCGGCAACTCTTCAAAGTCGCTCGTGTGGAATTAATCGGCGTATTGTATTGTATTTGAGCAACAGGATGTTGCACGGATTGAGTCTAACAAAATCCCTGTGGGAGCTGAATCATAATTGAATTGATTTCTGGTGAAAGCGGCCACTTGTAAGTGTCGGGGAGGACTGGGAGCTAGGCTGGGGCCTTAATTTGACTTAATTGTGTCATTACGAGGCGCGTATCTCTGTGCCCCGAAAAGGCCTGGGAAAAGTGCGCCGCACTCAGCTCAAGTGCGACTTTGAGCACATTAACGATGATCTTGGATAGCTCTCTGTTGTTGTCGGTTGCAGTTTGTTGACCTTTCGACTGGGAACTTTGCCCTCAGTATCGTTTTGTGATTCCGTTTCGATGCGCTTTGTTGTTTCTAGGTGCATCTATTTATTTACACTTGTCAATAAAATCGACATCATTTGCATTTTGATTTGCGCCTCAGATCAACAGGCTATGAAAACAAATCATTTCTCATTGCTCATTTCGCAAATTTACCAATCGCATATTTACGTCTTCATAATTTGCACTCAGTTTTGCAGTTTTACGATTTGCCGACTTCTCCGATTGAGATCTATTTTTATGGGCCTGCAGGGCCCCAAAAGATGCGAGGAGCTGTTTATGTCTGAGCTAAAGGGGACTCTATAATTTAACTGTTTTATAAAAAACACAACACTTAATATTTATAATAAAACATTTCGCTTTATATATATATTTTATTTCAAATAATATTTAAAGATAGTTTCATTTTAAATATTCAAATTCAAACGTTATTTGAGCATAAGCTTTTGGTTTGAGTCCAGGCTGTGTAACAGTGCGTAAAGTTCAAATGCGGTGTGCGTCTAGGCTTACGCATTATTTGGTGTGTAACTGTACTAGTTGTTGTCAAGCAGTTAACGACACTGCTTAGCGCAAGCAGTTCAAGCTGTTGTCCCTGCTTGATGAACTAGTTGTGCGCATAATAACATACCAGTATATTTGATCACTGTTGAATGGAACCAGTGTTTAGCTAGGACGCCAACCAATTGTTAGATGCACTGCTTGTTGTTTTATTGTAATGAAAGCAGTTTCAATGCATTGTATGGCAGACTTATGTAATACATGTGGAATGACTTAATTTTTATATGGCAGCAGCAGGCCAGAGTTTTCAGTTTATATGACAGCAGCATATCAGAGTTTTCGTTTATATGCCAACAGATCGTGTCATACATATATGACAGCAACAGACCAAACTATCGTTTTTGTGTCATATTACATCCAGTCAGAACTTAACATGTATATGGGAATTGCTGATCATAATATAATTTGGATATGACAGCAGTTAGACAAGATTTTCATTTAAATATGCCATATTTATATGGCGGACGAGTAGTTCATGTCGCACAGCATCAGGTCACATCTTAATTTGTATGACAGCTATGCAGCTAATTGTAAATCCTTCCTTTTATATGTCAACAGCATGGCATATACAGGCCAGGGTAGTTATTTATATGGCAACAGCAGCTTTTGTATGGCAATAGCATGATATGACAGCAGCATGTTATACAGCAGCAGGCAGCGTCATTTATATAGCAGCAGCAAACGAGAGTATCTTTTTTATATGGTAGCAAAATGTTTTATATGACAGAAGCCGGCCATAGTTTAATTTTGGTATGGCAGCAGCTAAAGAGTCCTGGCCTGTGTCCTTTATATGACAGCAGCAGCATGACATATAACAGCCAGCCAGAGTAGATATTTATATGACAAGAACAGATCCGTAATTTTGTTTTTATATGACAGCAACAGAGCAGAGTTCATTTATGTATGACAGCGGTATGTCATATGTCAGTAGGTCAGATGGCAACAGCTGGCCATAGTTTCTCTACTATGTGAGAGCTTTATTGCTGTATGGCAGCAGTGTGTCATACATCATCATATTTATATGGCAGCAGCTGGCATACATAGTCCAGGTTCGTAATTCGAACAGTTTGCTTCGGGCTCTAAATCTATCTTCGTTAATCAAGCAGAGCCCGTTTTTGCCTGTTCAAACTATTGAGGTAACACTGTACTCTATTAAGAGAGAGAGAGACAGAAAGAGAGAGAGAGAGCAGCTAAAAGTCGGTGTTTCGTTACGAATCTAAATGCTAGAATTTATTTTAGATTGCAAAAACTTAAATTATGAACCGTGACATACGGCACATACTCCACATACGCCACATATTCCACATACTCCACATACTCTACATTCGGCTAGCACAGTAGACACTCTTGAGTCACGGACGTGCACAACTATTACAGCTATTTAGACACGAATCACAAGCAGCTAATACGAAATTTAATACTCTACAATTAGGAAAATGATTCAAAGAAATTGCTTGCATTTGCTTTGCTTTTTCTTTTTTCTTCTTCTTTTTTTTTTTTGGCAAATTAGAAGTCGCGCGTTTTGTTTGTGTTTTAGTTTACAAATTGGGCTAATCTGGGAGTTAATGCGAATTGCTGTTGTTGCCCGCCTCCGTCGGGGGCGTGGGGTAGAGCAGCTTGCCGTCCGAGTAGCGCATCAGGGTCATCATCTTGAGCATGCGCAGCTCCTCCTTGTCCCGACTGGAGCCGGTTGGAGCCTGGTGATGCGGATGGGGATGATGATGGTTGTGGCTACTGCTCGGCCGGCATCGCGTGCGATCTGCTGACTGGTCGGGTCTTTAAAATACTCAAGTCATTAACATTCTCTAAAAAGCTTTTGTTCGCTGACAATTGTTTCACGCTCTGCACGTCCTTCTTCAGCTCCTCCATGTCGCGCTTCAGCTTGGCGCGTCGATTCTGGAACCATGTGATCACCTATGCGTGCGAAAAGGTTACAAAGTTCCAACAAAAAAAAAACCACAAATCGACTACACTCAGAGAAATTCTTGACTTGTTGAGATTGATTAAAAGTTGATCAATTTTTAAGATTAAACTTTTGAAAAAAGTCAAAATGCGCTTGCAAAATATTTAAAACAAGAATTTGCTTGCTTGAAATAAGCGGAAACAAATTACTCAGCATTCCAAAAAAAAGAATTTTCTTCCAATTTCTCATAAATTAAAATCTCAGAAATTTAATTCTTATCTGAGAAGAATCATAACATCGCAGATTGATAATGATTTTGAAGAAGTTTTCCTCTCAGCTCTCAGAATTTTAAATCTACTCCGACCAAGCACTCCAATCGTTTCTCTGAGTGTATTTGAGAGTGTATTGCATTTGAATACTCACCTGCGCATTGGAGAGACCCAAACCGGCGGCAATCTCATCACGATCCGCTGGCGACAGATATTTCTGATAGAGAAATCGTTTCTCCAGCTCAAAGATCTGTTGATTCGTAAATGCGGTGCGCGATTTGCGCTTCTTCTTTGGATTCGATCGCGTGGCAAAGATATTCAGCGTGGCGGGATCTGAAATAGAATGCCATAAATAACGATTACAACTGGCGAACTGAAGAACTGCCGAACTGTCAAAGCTGGGCATCAAAAAAGGTTCGAAATATCTGATCTGATGCCTCCATAAAAACAACAAGTAAGAGGTTCTAGTCGGGAGCTCCCGACTAGGGGATACCCTGAACCCTCTTCTTCCAACATCAAATGCATATATATATTCTATTTTAGAAGCTATATGTCAAGTTTGGTGACTCTAGCTCTTATTTACCAAAATTGCCCAAAAAACAGGATATCGATATCGATTTTTATCGATTGCTTAGAAACGGAGTAAGTTATCGATTATCGGAAACAAACTCGATCGGCGCGGGAGCTAGGAGCACCTACATCTAAATTTCAAGTCTCTAGCTCTTATAGGTTCTGAGATCCTTGCGTTCATACATACGGACAGACGGACGGACAGACAGACGGACATGGATAGATCGACTCGGCTATTGATGCTGATCAAGAATATATATACTTTATGGGCTCGGAGATGCTTCCTTCTGCCTGTTACATACATTTGCATTTTGCACAAATACAATATACCCTTTTTAGCCATTTTTAATGGGTTCAGGGTATAAAAAGTGCCTCTATTAAGTGTTCCGGCTTTCCTTTGGGCCACTTTCCACACAAAACGCGCACTAGTTAAAACAATTTCCAATGGAATTCCAAATATGCCCCGCCTCCAAAACACACGCTCATAAAAAAGAAGAGTGTGTGGAATTTGCTTTGTTTTATATGTATATAGACAAAACGCTTGGATGTTAACCGATCTTAAAGTTTTTATGGCCCCGGCCACAGTTTTGGGGCTTGTTTTCTTAAGCGCTTCGTTTGGCATTTGATTCGGTTTTGATTGCCGGCATTTGTTTTGTTAGCATGTTTAAAGGTAATACGCACGCTGATTGATTTTTGCTCGGGTCGGAAACCATATTGTGCATTGTTTATTTACCCGCAATGCGTATCTTTCATTGATGCCCATCAATTTGTGCGGACATGGCCTGAATTGCGCTCGAAATAGCAGCGGAAATGGCGGGTAGCAAATGCTCGGCGAGTCTCTCGGGGCAATGGCAGCTGGTTGCGCGACTTTTAACCCCCTTTGGATTGTTGTTAAACATGAGGTACAACAATTAACAAATTGAGATGCGCCGCGATCACAAGCAACAAGCACCAAGGACGAAGGACTACGAGTCGATCAAGGGGTTGTTTTTGCGGTTTTCCTGTTTTTTGGGGCTGCGTTTAACCCAGAGCCATTTTGACACCCTTGTGATGTGTTTATTCTTAAGTCCATTTATCGAGACCGGTCCGAAACGCCCTTCTCTAGTCGAGCTGCAGGCCAAGGGTAGCACGCGCATTATCATTTAGGTAGAACAACATTTGTATATAATGCAATATTGTATGGAAAGTCACGTAATTATATTCAGATAGTCCCAAAGAACTCAAGATATAGATGGAGATGTAGAGATAGATATATAGATAAATAGATGTGTATAGATATCTCTATATAAAAAAGCTAATATGTACAATTCGCACGAGCAATGCCGGGCAATACTCGCTAGTATAGATATATGGGCATAGATATGTATGGATATGTAGATAAATATGTAGGTATATAGATATAGATGTCGACATAGATAGGAAGAGATACATAGATAGATATATAGATAGATAGATATAAAGATATATATGTAGGTCTATAGAAGACGACATAGATAGGAAGAGATATATAGATAGATAGACATATATATAAATATGTAGGTATATATATATAGGAGTCAAGATAGATAGGAAGAGATACATAGATAGATACATCTTATGTACATCATGTTATCTTATATCAATCAATCAAGCTGTGTCGAGCTTATGTAAGTGACATTATTATATGGCAGCCGTATTCC
Organism: Drosophila novamexicana; assembly: GCF_003285875.2. NCBI lineage: Eukaryota > Metazoa > Arthropoda > Insecta > Diptera > Drosophilidae > Drosophila > Drosophila novamexicana. Next base: position 26,286 of record NW_020824827.1, on the reverse strand, counting down.
GTCTAAGTCTCAATCGATTCGCTGTAATAAGTTCGAATTTGCCAAACAAAAAAAATCCCCGCTAGTTGCCAATTAAACTTTGGCCAAAAAAGTGCGCCCCCTTTCGCTTTTGTTGTGTGTAAGATGTGTGCCACGCCTCTCATTAGAGTTACATTTTGTAGGTGTGTGTGTGCAAGTGTGTGTGAGTTTTGGGCTGGCCAAGTCGTGCTCTCCAGTCGCCCAGTCCAGTCGCAGTGGCACAACGAGCCGAGGCTCATTCAAATTGGCCAAATGAATTATGGCCTGCGCCCACAAAAGAGCGATGGCATGGGGGTAAGGAGGGGCGGGGGGCGGGGGGCAGGGCAGTGACATGTGCAGAACAAACAATGTCATCAGCATAACTAATCAGAATGACAGGCGACAGAGAGGCAGAGAGTGCGGCAGGGAGAGCGGGAGGGGGTGGGAGAGGGAGTGGGGTGTGCTAGGCAAAAGCTAAGGAGCTGCTGGCGTTTGGGCCAAAATAAGCATAAGTTATGCCAACTGGCCAATAGCGTGGCTAATTGAGAAAACAAACTAAACAAGACAGAAAAGAAAATACGCTCAGTTAGCCGAACTTTAAATACCCTTACGGAGAGCGAAATGTACACAAATAAATGCATAAGATGAGAATTATGACCTTTTCTTTTGCTGACAGTAAGAAATATGATAAGCAAAGCATAAATTATACAATTGCTGCTAAATTTGAACTGGTCACTTCTCTTTTCTGGTTCGACGCTTAGACAGTAGAGCCCGATGCGCACAATTTTAACTCTGCTTTACATTTGATGCTTTTAATATTCATTTACAGCTGCCTAAAAGTCAGCTTTTCAGTCTGGACCAATTCTTATTATATATGGAATCTATTACTATCTACAGTTATTTTTATCTATATCCATGTATCTATCTATCTATCTATATCTTTCTATATCTATCTTTATCTATCTATATCTATCTATATCCAAGTATATCCATCTATATCTATCAAAGTGCATCTATATCTATCAGTATCCACCTATAACTCTGTCTATATCTCTATTTAATCTCTTCTCCAATGCGTGCCACATTTTGTCACAATATTAATATGCCCTATGCAAGAGCATAATGACGCATTGTGCTCAGAATGCGGGCTTGGTTCTTCTACTTCTACTCCAACTGACACTCGCATGGGTTATCCATATATATAACATATATATATATATATATATATATATATATGTATGTAAAGTATATATGTATATATATGTGCTTGTGTGTGCGTGCCTTATCGCCAGATCAAAACTGGGCTCGCTTCTGGGCCTAATGGCGTTGGCGTTAGGTAATTAGGTAAATTAAGTAGCTGCACACAAATGAAAGGCAATTCATTAAATGTGACTGCAGCGACTATTATTGTGGCGTGTAAGCAGGGAGCGCACTGTACAGGTCGCACAACTGCTCAACAGATAAACCAAGACACGGCTTGGCTGAGCATCTCAAATGTGTCAAATGTGGTATGAAAAGCAAAACCAGAAGCAATTATGTTAATTAAGAGAAAAGAGCGAGAGAGAGAGGGAGAGGGAAAGGGAAACGTTTCAATTAAAGCCAACTGTAGATCAATCAGGCATCAGCTATCAGCTGCAATCAGGCCGCCGGCTTCGACAGGCCTAATAAAGTGCAGGGCATCTAATCCGCAGCTAAAAGCCTCGAGCAGCTCGGCCAAGCTGGCCAAGCTGGCCAAGATGTGTATCGGCTAGGAGAAGTGTTTGCATCAGCACAAGGTGCTCGTTTCACACGCTCGTCAAATGTGCCGCAGAGATTGTAAGATGAGCTGCGCTACCTAAAACCCAGATTAGAGATGGGCATGGATCGCGTTCTTCTGGCTGCAACAGCACGAGGAGCACGACCTACAAAGTCAGACTAGAGCTAAGAGAACTTGCTCCAGAAACAACAAGACAAAACTTAAAAGAACTAATAAATATAATAAATATAACAAATTCAATAAATATAATAAATATAATTAATTGAGTATATATAAAATTTATTTAATAAATCTAATAAATAATCTAATAAATAAATCATCTTAAGTCTTAAGTTTTTCGAGTCGAGAGTGCAGAAGTTAAATATTTATTGCAAAGCATATTGCAAAGTTTCTATTCGAACTATTTTTTCTTCATTATTTCAAACCAAAGAAAGTGCTTTAATTCTCATACTTCGAACTTGTTCAATTTACTTGAAAATGTACTATTTTCGTAGAAAAATATGAACTAAATTTCATTTGAAATGAAAAACCTTTTCATATAACACAAATAAACTGAATGATTGAAAATAAAGTGTTGTTGGACTTATTTTCAAGTTTTCTTTTTTGATCAAATATTCAATTTGCATTAATTATTTGCCAACATACTTTTTCCGTGCGTGAGTTTCGTGCTCGTGTTGCGTCCATCTCTAGTCCAGAAACATAGATACAGCAGGAGCATGACTTGAGGAATGTGTTGTGCGTGTGTGTGTGCGTGTGTGTGTGTGTGTGTGTCGGCAACGGAAGACTCAATTAGAAGCCGCTTGTGGGGATTTATGAGCACCAGGAATTTCACATTTTTTGGGTTAGCCTGGCTAAATACCTGCCAATAGCTTTATAAGTTTGCCGCAGCCCGGCTGGCCGAGGGCTGAAATTATGACAAACCGTCGACCTTCGAAATGCAAAAGAGCCGCGACAAAGAGTTTTGCTAAAAGTGTTAATTACATACCCCAGACCCCCACAGACCCCGGCCCGGGCCCTTTTACTCGGACTGGGACTCAGAGTCGGATCCCAGAGCCCGGAGCTGCAGAGCGGACCACAAATTGCGTTGTCCAGAAGCTCGAAAGCGTAATCAAAAACTAATTTTAATCCTGTTTGGGGCCACGCTGATGAGGGATCAGATTAATGCGATGCACTCACTCAGCAGCAGCAGAGGGTGGAGGGGGAGACGAAGTTGAAGAGGAAGACAAAGGCGAACGGAACGATCGGCGATCGCTTTAGCGGTAGGTCCACGTTAATTTATTCTAAATGGCTTTTTGAAAATCTCCGAAACAACACAAGAAAATTTACTTATGACGCTCGCAGCGCAGTTGCGATTCCAACAGCTAAAATGTGCTTGAGTCTGGACTCGATAATACCCTGTAAAATGCGGAGTGTTCTCATATGCATATATGCTTGCATATACAATGTGATCTTCAGCCCGTACTATTTCTGGTAAAGTTTTCTCTGGAATAGAGCATAGCAAATATTCTCGAAGTTTACAAAAATTGGAGAAAATAAAAAATAGTTTTTAAATTCAGCAGGTTTCCCATTCCCAACTTAGTTCTGTTATTGTAGGGCATAATATCCTTTGAATAAAAAAATGTGTCTAAATTTTTATCTTAATTTCAAATAAATTTTCATGTTTTAAATTTTCTAATATTTCGAAAAAGTCTCACACGTTTACATAAGAATTTTTGTATATTGTGGGGCGAAGTAAGGCAGGATTTAAATGGAGGCTCTGGAATAATAGATATATTTGAAGCGTGCAGATGTTTATTCTCTCAAGATAGGAAGATGGACAGGATTAGGTTTACTCAAAAAGGGTTAAAACTCAGCCTGTTACAAACATTAGGTCCAAGTAAATATACTCCTTTTGACATAAATCTTGACAGGGTGCACAATACGTAACATAACCACAAGATCCCAGATCAGAGACAGAGGGACAGAGAAAGAGAGAGAGAGATGGAGAGAGAGAGGGGGAGAGATGATGATTCAGTCGAATGGCAGGCCGAGCTGCATACCTTTTCTCACTTTGGCGTGTCTGCGTGTTGTTAGCAACAAAATTGATGAGTTCGAGCAGGTTATAAAACTCGATACCTTTTGGCTACCTTTGTTATTGTTATTGCTATTGCTGTTGTTGTTGTTGTTGTTGTTGTTGTTGTTGTTGCTACCAAAAGCCGAAATACAATAACACACAAATTAATATAAGAAGATGAGACAAATTTAGCCGCCGACAAAAGAGAGCTGCGCTTCGATACGAAACCCAACAAAACGGACCCAAACGCAACGCTCCATAACGAGAAAGTTATAAATTTCGGTATTTTCATTTGGGTCTCGCCGCAGTCAGACTCTTCTTTGCCTGGGCTCCCATTCAACTGGTGGGGTCTGTAACTGTCATCGTTGGCTGCTTGTTTACACGCTCTTAAATGTGCGCCCATTATTTCTTTCAGGCAGGGCGACGGTGGGAGGGGGAGGGGGGGGGAGACCCGGGCTAACTAGCTTAAACAAGAATTAAAATGAGACCCACTTCTGTGCGTTGCGGCAATGCGTTCTGCGTTCCCAATTTGTTGCTGGCCAATTTGTGACAGAGAGAGATCTTTAACCTGCGCCTCGCCCGGGCGCAGAAATAGCGGGGCTAAAGCTGCAAAAAGCGTACTTTGAAGTTCTCAAAAAAATCGTATTTTGGGATTTTAGCTGAATTTGTATATACATCATTTTATATACTTTTAGAGAGTTGCCTACAAATAGATTGGTTATTTACAATGTCTTGTTCTTTGGATTTCAAGTACACAGAGTTCTTCAATATATTTCGAACAAATATAATAAATTCTTGATTTAGAAATAGACGCTTTTTGTCAGAGAAGGCAAGAGTAAGGGTTTGAGTAAGGTGTATAAACTTATTATAGAAATATGAAAAAAATATAAAGCCTCAGATTTAAAATGAAGATCTTTCTTGGCGTATGTTTTCTATTTAGATCTTACAGATCTTATTATAGATCTTATTAGATCTTATATTTAGATAAAAGTATTTTGAGATTTGGGTAAAAGTTTTTGAGGCAATAGTATACAAGTTTTTGAAGTTATATATGAAATAAGGATAAGGAGCTCAGATTAAGAAACGCCAGGCTAGCTTTGATTTTGACAACTTGTCTTTGGGATTAATAAAAGTCTTTGGAATAAGAACTTCCGTTCACAAATAAGGATCTTCCACCTTCTTCGAATTTAATATTAATTTGAGTACGAAAATTCTTGGCATATTTCCCGCCTACCCACTCGCTGTGAATCTGAACTTTGCGGTTAGTTTCTTTCGAATGCCGAATATGTGTTTTTGTGGAACTTATGAAGTGGTAAAGCATTTGCCTGCCAGCTTGTGCTGTTCTTGCTGCCCCTGTTTTTTAGGTTCTTGACAGCGTACATATCGGTCATGTCCGGCCCGCAGCTATTTTGATTGTCATGTAAACATGAACATGGTCAATAAACATTTTCGAACATGTCCATGGGGCCGGGGCCTGTAATCAATAGCCACATGCTCATAATTTCTTCATATTGTCGATGACTTTCTTTTTAAATACAGCCCTTCCTTCGACAGATCCTTGGGTGGAAGAACAATAAACGGGTATATCAACAAACCGTTAGCGTGCCATGTTCCCTTACCTTTAGCTTACCTGGACAGGAAAACACGTCGCAACAGCTTTCACATGCGCAACATACACATATAATTACAAGTCTGTATATATATATATGTTGCTTCTTTGATATTTTGATTGATTTTAATGGCTGGCAAATCAATTGCAACTCCAACGCAGCCAAACGAAGCGCCGAAAACGTGGTCATCCTTAATTCAATAATGAAAACGTAAAGCTATTGCCCAGCTCCGACGACCACACACTGTTCCTGCTCTCTCTCTCCCTCTCCCTCTCTCTCTCGGATCTTGAGTCCAAGGAAAGCTTCAACAAAAATGCGACTTCGCTTCCAGCTTCGTCTTCGTCGTCTTCGTCTTTGTCGTCGTCGTGTCGGCCCGGGCACAAAGCGTCGGCGCCCTTTGATCAGCGTATATAAAATACTATGGCCACGCCCTTTAAAAGGTAGATTAAACGAGATGGCGCTCGGTCCAACATATACTTAAGTTAACGTTACGTAAAGAGCAATGAAGTCAGTCAGACGACGTCCAAGTCGACCTCAGCTTGGACTTGCATGGTCCGCATGATGCTTACAACCCGAGGCGCAGTCGCACGATTTGTACAGACAGTGGAATAGCACGTTGATTGGCAAGTTGAAATACTGCATCTACAGTGGATAGCTTAAGCTCTGAAGCGTTTAATGTAAGAATGTAAGAAATGGGAAGATTTACTTAAGACTTTATAATCAAAAGGATGGGGTCTGACGATGTGGTTAAGATATCGAAACCCTGCTGTTAAGTAACATTAATTAAGTTGAAATCAATTAATTAAGTTGAAATTAACTTCTTTATATAGACATATCTCATATTGCCATTCACCCACTCATAATATAATTTAAGTTCGAAATCGATTGAATACGTAAACGAAATTTGAAATTAAAACATTCCGCCTATTCGACTTTCGTTTTGTGAACTTCAAAATTTGTTAAAATCCGTATCCATAAAATTCTTTAAATTAAGTTTAAGACGAAAATGTCTAATTTCTTTATACTTATCCAAGAGGTTTGGCTTTTACAAATGTCTCTAATGATTTTTCGCAAAGATCTACGCATATGAGCTTGGTATGAAAAAACACAATCATTTTTCGCCCATTTTCCACAGTTGCGGGTGGAATTGTCGAGAAAACCGCTTTAAAGTGAAAGTATTCAAGCTTTCTGGCTGTGCGTCAATTTGTCAATCTGTGAGTCAGTCAGTTAATCAGACTTCAGTCAGGTAAAACTTTATATATATATATATATATATATATATATTTATTAATTGAAGCTTTTGTTGATATAGTTTAAGCCGCATTTATTCGAGGGATTATCATCCTAAATATTTAACTGTGGGTGAAGGGAATTAGGTTTGTAGAAGGTAAGAAGGCAGAAGTACGAGGAAAGAAATAAGATAAATTGATGTCAAGCAAGAGCACGATATTTTTGGAATACTTTTTCTTATGCGCATTTCAATTTGTCGGGTTGCAATAATAATAATCGATAACATAATTGTAGAGAAAAATCGAAATTCAGAAATTTCCCAAATGAAAAGGAGAATGATTTCAAGAAATACCAAATTTATATAAAAGTGAGCAAATTAATTTTGGAAATTTGCTCAATGAAATAGTAAAAATGAAACCAGTTAAAAACTCACGGAAATGTGATCAAACTTGACATACATATATCAAACATACCCTTTGAGACTCTCACAGTCCCATATACATTATTTCATTTTACTTTCGATAAATTGCTTTTGTTATTGACTGTTTATATAATTTTGTGCCACAGTGCGAGAATCGCCTGGCCACAGCAGGGAAATTGTATAGCGATGCACTTTGGATGCAGCAGGGGAGGGGCAGTCGCAGAGGCAGAGGCATAAAGAGGCCAGACTCCGGCCGCCGCCAGACTCAAAGTCTTGGCACTTGGCTCTGGTTTTGGTGGAGCGCGTCTTGTGGGCTCATTGGCAGCCACCGTCGATGCCCGTGCTACATCAATTTAATGTTTGCACGGCTTTTAAAGGGCCGCAATCCTGCAGCGTGGGGTGGAGCGATTGGGCCTCCAGTTTGCGGCATTGTTAAGTGAAAATCTCTTGGTTGTGTGCAATCGCTAACATCAGCTAACAATGGTCATCATCATTAAAATGCGATCAAAGCGCGGCGCAGCTTGAAGACTACTTCCCGATGCCCTGGACTCCCGCCTGGACTCCCGCCTGGACACCCGCCCGGACTTGCCTGCCCCGACTTTCCTCGACTTCCTTGACTGCTTGGACTCCCCCGACTCCGTTGACTACCTGTACTCGCTCGACTCACATGACTGCCTCGACTCCCCCGACCTCCCACTCGTCTCCCTTGTGAAGTCCTGCCCTGATTGGTTGACCTTCCCCTTTGGCTGCTCATCTGCGCAAAGTAGGCCAAACGGAGGCCGAACTGGGCGCGGTGCCTGGTATTAGTTGGCTTAATGTCTTTATAAGTAGACTGTATAGAAACAATATATGTATTTGGCCTTTGAGTAAGAAGAAGAAGAAGAAGCAGAAGAAAAAATGTTGCTTGTAATCAAAACCGTTTAAAAAACTACACACTAATTGAGTTAGAAGTTCGCTGAGGCCCTTTGAACTGGCCCGACAGATGAAAGGGGCCGGCATTTTTATTGGTGGCACAACAAAAAGCGTTGACAACAGCATAAAGCCAACAACAATGACCCCGGGCAACAATATTCGATCCATAAATGAATGGAGATTGAGGGAGAGAGGGAGATAGATGATGATGATGATGCGTTGTTGAATAAGCAACCGCTAACATGGCCCAGAGACATTGTTCAATAAACTTTGGTAACTCTCATGCTGCTGCTGCCTAATGCCTAATGAGCATTAGCTCAATTTGTATTACAATAAACAGCTAACGGCTGTGAAGAGGAAGACCGAAGCGTTGATATTATGACAAGCTGTCATAAATTAGAAATTAATGAATCAGCGAGTCGCACAGCACGCAATCTCTAGCTACGATCGTTTTGTTATGTAGTCGATTGCGAGTTACAGAGATCGAACTCCGGGTCGGCGGCGATCATTTACATCAGGTTCGAACTACCAGGGAAGACCTTAACTCTTGCTTTCGCTGTTTGTTATTTACTCTGCAGGCAAGTACGGGAATCGAGCTCCAGGTCGACCTAGATCGTTTGCTTAGACTGTTGCTCTCTCTCTATTTGTAGTCGGCCGTCGGAGGTGAAGTACCCTTTCTGGCCCTTTCTGTTGTTTATGAAGTTGACACTTTGTGAGGATCAAGCCTCAGCTCGGGGGGAGAACGGGCTGTTAAACTCTTGCCTGTCTGTTCGTTAGTTTGTTAGAAGTACGGTGTTCGAACTTGAAGCTTCCCTCTGTAATTGTTATATAGTTGGAAGTCGGTAGTGAAGTACAGGGTAGGCGGTAGGAGATCGTTTGGAAATACTCTCGCTTGACTCTGCTATAAAGTAGACAGTCGGTAGTATTTCGGGTTTCTAGCCCAGGCAGGTGGAGATCGTTTGTTTATGTAATGGGCAGTCGGTAGTAAAGTAAAGAGATCGAACTCCGGCCCTAATCTAACGATCGTTTGGATAAACTCTCGCCTGATTCTGCTTTCTAAGCAACTTGCAGTCGGCAGAGTTCCGGTTGCGTTTGGCTAAACTCTTACCCTCAATATTTGTAGTCCCTGCATCGAATCACAGGCCTTGGGACACTTTAGCTGGGTCATCGGAGAGAGACGGCAGGTAGCTGGTTGCCCTGAAGGCGACTGCGTTTCATCTAGATCTTGGGCTCGATTTTGATCGATATGCATTTGCTTTTGCTGCAACTTCTACTTCTTCTTTCTCTCATTTTCTTCAGGTGGCGCGTTTGCCACCGCATTGGCTTACCTACCTTACACCTCAGAGCAGAAGCCAAGATCAAAGAACGCACTGCCGACTTAATAACATAAATTAATCTTCTCATTGTTAAGAGTGGGAACGCGAAGAGGAGGAGGGGTGGGAGAGGGCTGGAGGAGCAGGAACTGCTGCACTGGACTTGGGACTTGCGCATGCGTGCCAAAAATTACAACAGAACACGCAAATGCAAATCCTGGACTAACCAGATCCAGGCATTCAAAAATATATATATATAAATAAAACAAGTAAGAGGTTCTAGTCGGGAGCTCCCGACTAGGGGATACCCTGAACCCTCTTCTTCCAACATCAAATGCATATATATATTCTATTTTAGAAACTATATGTCAAGTTTGGTGACTCTAGTTTTTATTATTTACCAAAATTGCCCAAAAAACAGGATATCGATATCGATTTTTATCGATTGCTTGGAAACGGAGTAAGTTACCGATTATCGGAAACAAACTCGATCTGCGCGGGAGCTAGGAGCATCTACATCTAAAATTTCTAGCTCTTATGGGTTCTGAGATCCTTGCGTTCATACATACGGACGGACGGACAGACAGACGGACATGGCTAGATCGACTCGGCTATTGGTGCTGATCAAGAATATATATACTTCATGGGGTCGGAGATGCTTCCTTCTGCCTGTTACATACATTTGGCTTTCGCACAAATACAATATACCCTTATACCCATTTTTAATGGGTTCAGGGTATAAAAAGCCAATCTTCGTGAAAATCGGATGAGATTTGGCCGAGATATGGGGGTGGTAAATTTTGACCCATGTCTATATACGAATCTTGGGGTAAGATTTGGACATGCATTTCGACTAAAAATCGGTGTTCAGATTTGAATGCCACATTAATCTAGAGGAAAAACCATGAAGAAAAAGCCATGTCTCTATACGAATCTTGGGGTAAGATTTGGACATGAATTTCGACTAAAAAACCGGTGTTCAGATTTGAATGCCAGATTAATCTAGAGGGAAAACCATGAAGAAAAATCCAAACTTCGTGAAAATCGGATGAGATTTGGCCGAGTTATGGGGCTGGTATATTTTGACCCACGTCTATATACGAATCTTGGGGTAAGATTTGGACATGAATTTCGACTAAAAAACCGGTGTTCAGATGTGAATGCCAGATTAATCTAGAGGGAAAACCATGAAGAAAAATCCAAACTTCGTGAAAATCGGATGAGATTTGGCCGAGTTATGGGGCTGGTATATTTTGACCCACGTCTATATACGAATCTTGGGGTAAGATTTGGACATGAATTTCGACTAAAACCCGGTGTTCAGATGTGAATGCCAGATTAATCTAGAGGGACAACCATGAAGAAAAATCCAAACTTCGTGAAAATCGGATGAGATTTGGCCGAGTTATGGGGCTGGTATATTTTGCCCACGTCTATATACGAATCTTGGGGTAAGATTTGGACATGAATTTCGACTAAAAAACCGGTGTTCAGATGTGAATGCCAGATTAATCTAGAGGGAAAACCATGAAGAAAAATCCAAACTTCGTGAAAATCGGATGAGATTTGGCCGAGTTATGGGGCTGGTATATTTTGACCCACGTCTATATACGAATCTTGGGGTAAGATTTGGACATGAATTTCGACTAAAAAACCGGTGTTCAGATGTGAATGCCAGATTAATCTAGAGGGAAAACCATGAAGAAAAATCCAATCTTCGTGAAAATCGGATAAGATTTGGCCGAGTTATGGGGCGGTATATTTTGACCCACGTCTATATATGAATCTTGGGGTAAGATTTGGACATGAATTTCGACTAAAAAACCGGTGTTCAGATGTGAATGCCAGATTAATCTAGAGGGAAAACCATGAAGAAAAATCCAAACTTCGTGAAAATCGGATGAGATTTGGCCGAGTTATGGGGCTGGTATATTTTGACCCACGTCTATATACGAATCTTGGGGTAAGATTTGGACATGAATTTCGACTAAAAAACCGGTGTTCAGATGTGAATGCCAGATTAATCTAGAGGGAAAACCATGAAGAAAAATCCAAACTTCGTGAAAATCGGATGAGATTTGGCCGAGTTATGGGGCTGGTATATTTTGACCCACGTCTATATACGAATCTTGGGGTAAGATTTGTACATGAATTTCGACTAAAAAACCGGTGTTCAGATGTGAATGCCAGATTAATCTAGAGGGAAAACCATGAAGAAAAATCCAAACTTCGTGAAAATCGGATGAGATTTGGCCGAGTTATGGGGCTGGTATATTTTGACCCACGTCTATATACGAATCTTGGGGTAAGATTTGGACATGAATTTCGACTAAAAAATCGGTGTTCCGATTTGAATGCCAGATTAATCTAGAGGGAAAACCACGAAGAAAACGCCAAACTTCGTGAAAATCGGATGAGATTTGGCCGAGTTATGGGGCTGGTATATTTTGACCCACGTCTATATACGAATCTTGGGGTAAGATTTGGACATGAATTTCGTCTAAAAAATCGGTGTTCCGATTTGAATGCCAGATTAATCTAGAGGGAAAACCACGAAGAAAACGCCAAACTTCGTGAAAATCGGATGAGATTTGGCCGAGTTATGGGGCTGGTATATTTTGACCCACGTCTATATACGAATCTTGGGGTAAGATTTGGGCATGAATTTCGACCAACAAACGGTGTCGAGATTTGAATGCTTCATTAATCTAGAGGGAAAACCATGAAGAAAAAGCCAAACTTTGTGGAAATCGGATGAGATTTGACCAAGTTATGGGGGTGGTAATTTTTGACCCATGTCTATATACGAATCTTTTGGTAAGATTTGGACATGAATTTCGACTAAGAAATCGGTGTTCCGATTTGAATGCCAGATTAATCTAGAGGGAAAACCACGAAGAAAACGCCAAACTTCGTGAAAATCGGATGAGATTTGGCCGAGTTATGGGGCTGCTATATTTTGACCCACGTCTATATACGAATCTTGGGGTAAGATTTGGGCATGAATTTCGACCAAAAAATCGGTGTCGAGATTTGAATGCTTCATTAATCTAGAGGGAAAACCATGAAGAAAACGCCAATCTTCGTGAAAATCGGATGAGATTTGACCGAGATATGGGGGTGGTAAATTTTGACCCATATCTATATACTAATCTTGGGGTAAGATTTGGACATGAATTTCGACTAAAAAATCGGTGTTCAGATTTGAATGCCAGATTAATCTAGAGGGAAAACCATGAAGAAAAAGCAAAACTTCGTGGAAATCGGATGAGATTTGGCCGAGTTATGGGGCTGGTATATTTTGACCCATGTCTATAAACGAATCTTGGGGTAAGATTTGGACATGAATTTCGACTAAAAAACCGGTGTTCAGATTTGAATGCCAGATTAATCTAGAGGGAAACCCATGAAGAAAAATCCAAACTTCGTGAAAATCGGATGAGATTTGGCCGAGATATGGGGGTGGTAAATTTTGACCCATGTCTATATACTAATCTTGGGGTAAGATTTGGACATGAATTTCGACTAAAAAACCGGTGTTCAGATTTGAATGCCAGATTAATCTAGAGGGAAAACCATGAAGAAAAAGCAAAACTTCGTGAAAATCGGATGAGATTTGGCCGAGTTATGGGGGTGGTAAATTTTGACCCATGTCCTTATACGGTAAGATTTGGACATGAATTTCGACTAAAAAATCGGTGTTCAGATTTGAATGCCAGATTAATCTAGAGGGAAAACCATGAAGAAAAAGCAAAACTTCGTGGAAATCGGATGAGATTTGGCCGAGTTATGGGGCTGGTATATTTTGACCCATGTCTATAAACGAATCTTGGGGTAAGATTTGGACATGAATTTCGACTAAAAAACCGGTGTCGAGATTTGAATGCTTCATTAATCTAGAGGGAAAACCATGAAGAAAAAGCAAAACTTCGTGAAAATCGGATGAGATTTGGCCGAGTTATGGGGCTGGTATATTTTGACCCATGTCTATAAACGAATCTTGGGGTAAGATTTGGACATGAATTTCGACTAAAAAACCGGTGTTCAGATTTGAATGCCAGATTAATCTAGAGGGAAACCCATGAAGAAAAAGCAAAACTTCGTGAAAATCGGATTAGATTTGGCCGAGTTATGGGGGTGGTAAATTTTGACCCATGTCCTTATACGGTAAGATTTGGACATGAATTTCGACTAAAAAATCGGTGTTCAGATTTGAATGCCAGATAAATCTAGAGGGAAAACCATGAAGAAAAAGCCAAACTTCGTGGAAATCGGATGAGATTTGACCGAGTTATGGGGGTGGTCATATTTGACCCATGTCCATATACGAATCTTGGGGTAAGATTTGGACATGAATTTCGACTAAAAATTGATGTTCAGATTTTAATGCCACATTAATCTAGAGGGAAAATCATGAAGAAAAAGCCAAACTTCGTGGATATCGGATGAGATTTGACCGAGTTATGGGGGTGATCGTATTTGACCCATGTCTACAAACGAATCTTGGGGTAAGATTTGGACATGAATTTCGACTAAAAAACCGGTGTCGAGATTTGAATGCTTCATTAATCTAGAGGGAAAACCATGAAGAAAAAGCAAAACTTCGTGAAAATCGGATGAGATTTGGCCGAGTTATGGGGCTGGTATATTTTGACCCATGTCTATAAACGAATCTTGGGGTAAGATTTGGACATGAATTTCGACTAAAAAACCGGTGTTCAGATTTGAATGCCAGATTAATCTAGAGGGAAAACCATGAAGAAAAATCCAAACTTCGTGAAAATCGGATAAGATTTGGCCGAGATATGGGGGTGGTAAATTTTGACCCATGTCTATATACTAATCTTGGGGTAAGATTTGGACATGAATTTCGACTAAAATATCGCTGTTCATATTTGAATGCCAGATTAATCTAGAGGGAAAACCATGAAGAAAAAGCAAAACTTCGTGAAAATCGGATGAGATTTGGCCGAGTTATGGGGGTGGTAATTTTTGACCCATGTCTACATACGAATCTTGGGGTAAGATTTGGACATGAATTTCGACTAAAAAATCCGTGTGGAGATTTGAATGCCAGATTAATCTACAGGGAAAACCATAAAGAAAAAGCCAAACTTCGTGGAAATCGGATGAGATTTGGCCGAGATATGGGGGTGGTAAATTTTGACCCATGTCCTTATACGAATCTTGGGGTAATATTTGGACATGAATTTCGACTAAAAAATCGGTGTTCAGATTTGAATGCCAGATAAATCTAGAGGGAAAACCATGAAGAAAAAGCCAAACTTCGTGGAAATCGGATGAGATTTGACCGAGTTATGGGGGTGGTCATATTTGACCCATGTCCATATACGAATCTTGGGGTAAGATTTGGACATGAATTTCGACTAAAAATTGATGTTCAGATTTTAATGCCACATTAATCTAGAGGGAAAATCATGAAGAAAAAGCCAAACTTCGTGGATATCGGATGAGATTTGACCGAGTTATGGGGGTGGTCGTATTTGACCCATGTCTACAAACGAATCTTGGGGTAAGATTTGGACATGAATTTCGACTAAAAAACCGGTGTTCAGATTTGAATGCCAGATTAATCTAGAGGGAAAACCATGAAGAAAAATCCAAACTTCGTGAAAATCGGATAAGATTTGGCCGAGATATGGGGGTGGTAATTTTTGACCCATGTCTACATACGAATCTTGGGGTAAGATTTGGACATGAATTTCGACTAAAAAATCGGTGTGGAGATTTGAATGCCAGATTAATCTACAGGGAAAACCATAAAGAAAAAGCCAAACTTCGTGGAAATCGGATGAGATTTGGCCGAGATATGGGGTTGGTAAATTTTGACCCATGTCCTTATACGAATCTTGGGGTAAGATTTGGACATGAATTTCGACTAAAAAATCGGTGTTCAGATTTGAATGCCAGATAAATCTAGAGGGAAAACCATGAAGAAAAAGCCAAACTTCGTGGAAATCGGATGAGATTTGACCGAGTTATGGGGGTGGTCATATTTGACCCATATCCATATACGAATCTTGGGGTAAGATTTGGACATGAATTTCGACTAAAAATTGATGTTCAGATTTTAATGCCACATTAATCTAGAGGGAAAATCATGAAGAAAAAGCCAAACTTCGTGGATATCGGATGAGATTTGACCGAGTTATGGGGGTGGTCGTATTTGACCCATGTCTACAAACGAATCTTGGGGTAAGATTTGGACATGAATTTCGACTAAAAAACCGGTGTTCAGATGTGAGCCAGATTAATCTAGAGGGAAAACCATGAAGAAAAATCCAAACTTCGTGAAAATCGGATGAGATTTGGCCGAGTTATGGGGCTGGTATATTTTGACCCACGTCTATATACGAATCTTGGGGTAAGATTTGGACATGAATTTCGACTAAAAAACCGGTGTTCAGATTTGAATGCCAGATTAATCTAGAGGGAAAACCATGAAGAAAAATCCAAACTTCGTGGAAATCGGATGAGATTTGACCGAGTTATGGGGGTGGTAATTTTTGACCCATGTCTATATACGAATCTTGGGGTAAGATTTGGGCATGAATTTCGACTAAAAAATCGGTGTTCCGATTTGAATGCCAGATTAATCTAGAGGGAAAACCACGAAGAAAACGCCAAACTTCGTGAAAATCGGATGAGATTTGGCCGAGTTATGGGGCTAGTATATTTTGACCCACGTCTACATACGATTCTTGGGGTAAGATTTGGACATGAATTTCGACTAAAAAACCGGTGTTCAGATTTGAATGCCAGATTAATCTAGAGGGAAAACCATGAAGAAAAATCCAAACTTCGTGAAAATCGGATGAGATTTGGCCGAGTTATGGGGCTGGTATATATTTACCCACGTCTATATACGAATCTTGGGGTAAGATTTGGGCATGAATTTCGACCAAAAAATCGGTGTCGAGATTTGAATGCTTCATTAATCTAGAGGGAAAACCATGAAGAAAAAGCCAAACTTCGTGGAAATCGGATGAGATTTGACCAAGTTATGGGGGTGGTAATTTTTGACCCATGTCTATATACGAATCTTGGGGTAAGATTTGGACATGAATTTCGACTAAAAAATCGGTGTTCCGATTTGAATACCAGATTAATCTAGAGGGAAAACCACGAAGAAAACGCCAAACTTCGTGAAAATCGGATGAGATTTGGCCGAGTTATGGGGCTGGTATATTTTGACCCACGTCTATATACGAATCTTGGGGTAAGATTTGGACATGAATTTCGACTAAAAAACCGGTGTTCAGATTTGAATGCCAGATTAATCTAGAGGGAAAACCATAAAGAAAAATCCAAACTTCGTGAAAATCGGATGAGATGTGACCGAGATATGGTGGTGGTAAATTTTGACCCATGTCTATATACTAATTTTGGGGTAAGATTTGGACATGAATTTCGACTAAAAATCGCTGTTCAGATTTAATGCCAGATTAATCTAGAGGGAAAACCATGAAGAAGAAGCAAAACTTCGTGAAAATCGGATGAGATTTGGCCGAGTTATGGGGCTGGTATATTTTGACCCATGTCTATAAACGAATCTTGGGGTAAGATTTGGACATGAATTTCGACTAAAATATCGCTGTTCATATTTGAATGCCAGATTAATCTAGAGGGAAAACCATGAAGAAAAAGCAAAACTTCGTGAAAATCGGATGAGATTTGGCCGAGTTATGGGGGTGGTAATTTTTGACCCATGTCTACGATACGAATCATACGAATCTTGGGGTAAGATTTGGACATGAATTTCGACTAAAAAATCGGTGTGGAGATTTGAATGCCAGATTAATCTACAGGGAAAACCATAAAGAAAAAGCCAAACTTCGTGGAAATCGGATGAGATTTGGCCGAGATATGGGGGTGGTAAATTTTGACCCATGTCCTTATACGAATCTTGGGGTAAGATTTGGACATGAATTTCGACTAAAAAACCGGTGTTCAGATTTGAATGCCAGATTAATCTAGAGGGAAACCCATGAAGAAAAATCCAAACTTCGTGAAAATCGGATGAGATTTGGCCGAGATATGGGGGTGGTAAATTTTGACCCATGTCTATATACTAATCTTGGGGTAAGATTTGGACATGAATTTCGACTAAAAAACCGGTGTTCAGATTTGAATGCCAGATTAATCTAGAGGGAAAACCATGAAGAAAAAGCAAAACTTCGTGAAAATCGGATGAGATTTGGCCGAGTTATGGGGGTGGTAAATTTTGACCCATGTCCTTATACGGTAAGATTTGGACATGAATTTCGACTAAAAAATCGGTGTTCAGATTTGAATGCCAGATAAATCTAGAGGGAAAACCATGAAGAAAAAGCCAAACTTCGTGGAAATCGGATGAGATTTGACCGAGTTATGGGGGTGGTCATATTTGACCCATGTCCATATACGAATCTTGGGGTAAGATTTGGACATGAATTTCGACTAAAAATTGATGTTCAGATTTTAATGCCACATTAATCTAGAGGGAAAATCATGAAGAAAAAGCCAAACTTCGTGGATATCGGATGAGATTTGACCGAGTTATGGGGGTGATCGTATTTGACCCATGTCTACAAACGAATCTTGGGGTAAGATTTGGACATGAATTTCGACTAAAAAACCGGTGTCGAGATTTGAATGCTTCATTAATCTAGAGGGAAAACCATGAAGAAAAAGCAAAACTTCGTGAAAATCGGATGAGATTTGGCCGAGTTATGGGGCTGGTATATTTTGACCCATGTCTATAAACGAATCTTGGGGTAAGATTTGGACATGAATTTCGACTAAAAAACCGGTGTTCAGATTTGAATGCCAGATTAATCTAGAGGGAAACCCATGAAGAAAAAGCAAAACTTCGTGAAAATCGGATTAGATTTGGCCGAGTTATGGGGGTGGTAAATTTTGACCCATGTCCTTATACGGTAAGATTTGGACATGAATTTCGACTAAAAAATCGGTGTTCAGATTTGAATGCCAGATAAATCTAGAGGGAAAACCATGAAGAAAAAGCCAAACTTCGTGGAAATCGGATGAGATTTGACCGAGTTATGGGGGTGGTCATATTTGACCCATGTCCATATACGAATCTTGGGGTAAGATTTGGACATGAATTTCGACTAAAAATTGATGTTCAGATTTTAATGCCACATTAATCTAGAGGGAAAATCATGAAGAAAAAGCCAAACTTCGTGGATATCGGATGAGATTTGACCGAGTTATGGGGGTGATCGTATTTGACCCATGTCTACAAACGAATCTTGGGGTAAGATTTGGACATGAATTTCGACTAAAAAACCGGTGTCGAGATTTGAATGCTTCATTAATCTAGAGGGAAAACCATGAAGAAAAAGCAAAACTTCGTGAAAATCGGATGAGATTTGGCCGAGTTATGGGGCTGGTATATTTTGACCCATGTCTATAAACGAATCTTGGGGTAAGATTTGGACATGAATTTCGACTAAAAAACCGGTGTTCAGATTTGAATGCCAGATTAATCTAGAGGGAAAACCATGAAGAAAAATCCAAACTTCGTGAAAATCGGATAAGATTTGGCCGAGATATGGGGGTGGTAAATTTTGACCCATGTCTATATACTAATCTTGGGGTAAGATTTGGACATGAATTTCGACTAAAATATCGCTGTTCATATTTGAATGCCAGATTAATCTAGAGGGAAAACCATGAAGAAAAAGCAAAACTTCGTGAAAATCGGATGAGATTTGGCCGAGTTATGGGGGTGGTAATTTTTGACCCATGTCTACATACGAATCTTGGGGTAAGATTTGGACATGAATTTCGACTAAAAAATCGGTGTGGAGATTTGAATGCCAGATTAATCTACAGGGAAAACCATAAAGAAAAAGCCAAACTTCGTGGAAATCGGATGAGATTTGGCCGAGATATGGGGGTGGTAAATTTTGACCCATGTCCTTATACGAATCTTGGGGTAATATTTGGACATGAATTTCGACTAAAAAATCGGTGTTCAGATTTGAATGCCAGATAAATCTAGAGGGAAAACCATGAAGAAAAAGCCAAACTTCGTGGAAATCGGATGAGATTTGACCGAGTTATGGGGGTGGTCATATTTGACCCATGTCCATATACGAATCTTGGGGTAAGATTTGGACATGAATTTCGACTAAAAATTGATGTTCAGATTTTAATGCCACATTAATCTAGAGGGAAAATCATGAAGAAAAAGCCAAACTTCGTGGATATCGGATGAGATTTGACCGAGTTATGGGGGTGGTCGTATTTGACCCATGTCTACAAACGAATCTTGGGGTAAGATTTGGACATGAATTTCGACTAAAAAACCGGTGTTCAGATTTGAATGCCAGATTAATCTAGAGGGAAAACCATGAAGAAAAATCCAAACTTCGTGAAAATCGGATAAGATTTGGCCGAGATATGGGGGTGGTAATTTTTGACCCATGTCTACATACGAATCTTGGGGTAAGATTTGGACATGAATTTCGACTAAAAAATCGGTGTGGAGATTTGAATGCCAGATTAATCTACAGGGAAAACCATAAAGAAAAAGCCAAACTTCGTGGAAATCGGATGAGATTTGGCCGAGATATGGGGTTGGTAAATTTTGACCCATGTCCTTATACGAATCTTGGGGTAAGATTTGGACATGAATTTCGACTAAAAAATCGGTGTTCAGATTTGAATGCCAGATAAATCTAGAGGGAAAACCATGAAGAAAAAGCCAAACTTCGTGGAAATCGGATGAGATTTGACCGAGTTATGGGGGTGGTCATATTTGACCCATATCCATATACGAATCTTGGGGTAAGATTTGGACATGAATTTCGACTAAAAATTGATGTTCAGATTTTAATGCCACATTAATCTAGAGGGAAAATCATGAAGAAAAAGCCAAACTTCGTGGATATCGGATGAGATTTGACCGAGTTATGGGGGTGGTCGTATTTGACCCATGTCTACAAACGAATCTTGGGGTAAGATTTGGACATGAATTTCGACTAAAAAACCGGTGTTCAGATGTGAGCCAGATTAATCTAGAGGGAAAACCATGAAGAAAAATCCAAACTTCGTGAAAATCGGATGAGATTTGGCCGAGTTATGGGGCTGGTATATTTTGACCCACGTCTATATACGAATCTTGGGGTAAGATTTGGACATGAATTTCGACTAAAAAATCGGTGTTCCGATTTGAATGCCAGATTAATCTAGAGGGAAAACCACGAAGAAAACGCCAAACTTCGTGAAAATCGGATGAGATTTGGCCGAGTTATGGGGCTAGTATATTTTGACCCACGTCTACATACGATTCTTGGGGTAAGATTTGGACATGAATTTCGACTAAAAAACCGGTGTTCAGATTTGAATGCCAGATTAATCTAGAGGGAAAACCATGAAGAAAAATCCAAACTTCGTGAAAATCGGATGAGATTTGGCCGAGTTATGGGGGTGGTCATATTTGACCCACGTCTATATACGAATCTTGGGGTAAGATTTGGGCATGAATTTCGACCAAAAAATCGGTGTCGAGATTTGAATGCTTCATTAATCTAGAGGGAAAACCATGAAGAAAAAGCCAAACTTCGTGGAAATCGGATGAGATTTGACCAAGTTATGGGGGTGGTAATTTTTGACCCATGTCTATATACGAATCTTGGGGTAAGATTTGGACTTGAATTTCGACTAAAAAATCGGTGTTCCGATTTGAATACCAGATTAATCTAGAGGGAAAACCACGAAGAAAACGCCAAACTTCGTGAAAATCGGATGAGATTTGGCCGAGTTATGGGGCTGGTATATTTTGACCCACGTCTATATACGAATCTTGGGGTAAGATTTGGACATGAATTTCGACTAAAAAACCGGTGTTCAGATTTGAATGCCAGATTAATCTAGAGGGAAAACCATAAAGAAAAATCCAAACTTCGTGAAAATCGGATGAGATGTGACCGAGATATGGTGGTGGTAAATTTTGACCCATGTCTATATACTAATTTTGGGGTAAGATTTGGACATGAATTTCGACTAAAAATCGCTGTTCAGATTTGAATGCCAGATTAATCTAGAGGGAAAACCATGAAGAAGAAGCAAAACTTCGTGAAAATCGGATGAGATTTGGCCGAGTTATGGGGCTGGTATATTTTGACCCATGTCTATAAACGAATCTTGGGGTAAGATTTGGACATGAATTTCGACTAAAATATCGCTGTTCATATTTGAATGCCAGATTAATCTAGAGGGAAAACCATGAAGAAAAAGCAAAACTTCGTGAAAATCGGATGAGATTTGGCCGAGTTATGGGGGTGGTAATTTTTGACCCATGTCTACGATACGAATCATACGAATCTTGGGGTAAGATTTGGACATGAATTTCGACTAAAAAATCGGTGTGGAGATTTGAATGCCAGATTAATCTACAGGGAAAACCATAAAGAAAAAGCCAAACTTCGTGGAAATCGGATGAGATTTGGCCGAGATATGGGGGTGGTAAATTTTGACCCATGTCCTTATACGAATCTTGGGGTAAGATTTGGACATGAATTTCGACTAAAAAATCGGTGTTCAGATTTGAATGCCAGATAAATCTAGAGGGAAAACCATGAAGAAAAAGCCAAACTTCGTGGAAATCGGATGAGATTTGACCGAGTTATGGGGGTGGCCATATTTGACCCATGTCCATATACGAATCTTGGGTTAAGATTTGGACATGAATTTCGACTAAAAATTGATGTTCAGATTTTAATGCCACATTAATCTAGAGGGAAAATCATGAAGAAAAAGCCAAACTTCGTGGATATCGGATGAGATTTGACCGAGTTATGGGGGTGGTCGTATTTGACCCATGTCTACAAACGAATCTTGGGGTAAGATTTGGACATGAATTTCGACTAAAAAACCGGTGTTCAGATTTGAATGCCAGATTAATCTAGAGGGAAAACCATGAAGAAAAATCCAAACTTCGTGAAAATCGGATAAGATTTGGCCGAGATATGGGGGTGGTAAATTTTGACCCATGTCTATATACTAATCTTGGGGTAAGATTTGGACATGAATTTCGACTAAAAAATCGCTGTTCATATTTGAATGCCAGATTAATCTAGAGGGAAAACCATGAAGAAAAAGCAAAACTTCGTGAAAATCGGATGAGATTTGGCCGAGTTATGGGGGTGGTAATTTTTGACCCATGTCTACATACGAATCTTGGGGTAAGATTTGGACATGAATTTCGACTAAAAAATCGGTGTGGAGATTTGAATGCCAGATTAATCTACAGGGAAAACCATAAAGAAAAAGCCAAACTTCGTGGAAATCGGATGAGATTTGGCCGAGATATGGGGTTGGTAAATTTTGACCCATGTCCTTATACGAATCTTGGGGTAAGATTTGGACATGAATTTCGACTAAAAAATCGGTGTTCAGATTTGAATGCCAGATAAATCTAGAGGGAAAACCATGAAGAAAAAGCCAAACTTCGTGGAAATCGGATGAGATTTGACCGAGTTATGGGGGTGGTCATATTTGACCCATGTCCATATACGAATCTTGGGGTAAGATTTGGACATGAATTTCGACTAAAAATTGATGTTCAGATTTTAATGCCACATTAATCTAGAGGGAAAATCATGAAGAAAAAGCCAAACTTCGTGGATATCGGATGAGATTTGACCGAGTTATGGGGGTGGTCGTATTTGACCCATGTCTACAAACGAATCTTGGGGTAAGATTTGGACATGAATTTCGACTAAAAAATCGGTGTTCCGATTTGAATGCCAGATTAATCTAGAGGGAAAACCACGAAGAAAACGCCAAACTTCGTGGAAATCGGATGAGATTTGACCGAGTTATGGGGGTGGTAATTTTTGACCCATGTCTATATACGAATCTTGGGGTAAGATTTGGGCATGAATTTCGACTAAAAAATCGGTGTTCCGATTTGAATGCCAGATTAATCTAGAGGGAAAACCACGAAGAAAACGCCAAACTTCGTGAAAATCGGATGAGATTTGACCGAGTTATGGGGGTGGTAATTTTTGACCCATGTCTATATACGAATCTTGGGGTAAGATTTGGGCATGAATTTCGACTAAAAAATCGGTGTTCCGATTTGAATGCCAGATTAATCTAGAGGGAAAACCACGAAGAAAACGCCAAACTTCGTGAAAATCGGATGAGATTTGGCCGAGTTATGGGGCTGGTATATTTTGACCCACGTCTATATACGATTCTTGGGGTAAGATTTGGACATGAATTTCGACTAAAAAACCGGTGTTCAGATTTGAATGCCAGATTAATCTAGAGGGAAAACCATGAAGAAAAATCCAAACTTCGTGAAAATCGGATGAGATTTGGCCGAGTTATGGGGCTGGTATATTTTGACCCACGTCTATATACGAATCTTGGGGTAAGATTTGGGCATGAATTTCGACCAAAAAATCGGTGTCGAGATTTGAATGCTTCATTAATCTAGAGGGAAAACCATGAAGAAAAAGCCAAACTTCGTGGAAATCGGATGAGATTTGACCGAGTTATGGGGGTGGTAATTTTTGACCCATGTCTATATACGAATCTTGGGGTAAGATTTGGACATGAATTTCGACTAAAAAATCGGTGTTCCGATTTGAATGCCAGATTAATCTAGAGGGAAAACCACGAAGAAAACGCCAAATTTCGTGAAAATCGGATGAGATGTGACCGAGATATGGTGGTGGTAAATTTTGACCCATGTCTATATACTAATCTTGGGGTAAGATTTGGACATGAATTTCGACTAAAAAATCGCTGTTCAGATTTGAATGCCAGATTAATCTAGAGGGAAAACCATGAAGAAGAAGCAAAACTTCGTGAAAATCGGAAGAGATTTGACCGAGTTATGGGGCTGGTATATTTTGACCCATGTCTATAAACGAATCTTGGGGTAAGATTTGGACATGAATTTCGACTAAAAAACCGGTGTTCAGATTTGAATGCCAGATTAATCTAGAGGGAAAACCATGAAGAAAAATCCAAACTTCGTGAAAATCGAATGAGATTTGGCCGAGATATGGGGGTGGTAAATTTTGACCCATGTCTATATACTAATCTTGGGGTAAGATTTGGACATGAATTTCGACTAAAAAATCGCTGTTCATATTTGAATGCCAGATTAATCTAGAGGGAAAACCATGAAGAAAAAGCAAAACTTCGTGGAAATCGGATGAGATTTGACCGAGTTATGGGGGTGGTAATTTTTGACCCATGTCTACATACAAATCTTGGGGTAAGATTTGGACATGAATTTCGACTAAAAAATCGGTGTCGAGATTTGAATGCCAGATTAATCTACAGGGAAAACCATAAAGAAAAAGCCAAACTTCGTGGAAATCGGATGAGATTTGACCGAGTTATGGGGGTGGTCATGTTTGATCCATGTCCATATACGAATCTTGGGGTAAGATTCGGACATGAATTTCGACTAAAAATCGGTGTTCATATTTGAATGCCAGATAAATCTAGAGAGAAAACCATGAAGAAAAAGCCAAACTTCGTGGAAATCGGATGAGATTTGACCGAGTTATGGGGGTGGTCATATTTGACCCATGTCCATATACGAAACTTGGGGTAAGATTTGGACATGAATTTCGACTAAAAATTGATGTTCAGATTTTAATGCCAGAATAATCTAGAGGGAAAACCATGAAGAAACCGCCAAACTTCGTGAAAATCGGATGAGATTTTGCCGAGTTATGGGGCTGGTATATTTTGACCCATGTCTATATACGAATCTTGGGGTAAGATTTGGACATGACTTTCGACTAAGAAACCGGTGTTCAGATTTGAATGCAAGATTAATCTAGAGGGGAACCCATGAAGAAAAATCCAAACTTCGTGAAAATCGGATGAGATTTGACCGAGTTATGGGGGTGGTAATTTTTGACCCATGTCTATATACGAATCTTGGGGTAAGATTTGGACATGAATTTCGACTAAAAAATCGGTGTCGAGATTTGAATGCCAGATTAATCTACAGGGAAAACCATAAAGAAAAAGCCAAACTTCGTGGAAATCGGATGAGATTTGACCGAGTTATGGGGGTGGTCATGTTTGATCCATGTCCATATACGAATCTTGGGGTAAGATTTGGACATGAATTTCGACTAAAAAATCGGTGTTCAGATTTGAATGCCAGATAAATCTAGAGGGAAAACCATGAAGAAAAAGCCAAACTTCGTGGAAATCGGATGAGATTTGACCGAGTTATGGGGGTGGTCATATTTGACCCATGTCCATATACGAATCTTGGGGTAAGATTTGGACATGAATTTCGACTAAAAATTGATGTTCAGATTTTAATGCCACATTAATCTAGAGAGAAAATCATGAAGAAAAAGCCAAACTTCGTGGATATCGGATGAGATTTGACCGAGTTATGGGGGTGGTCGTATTTGACCCATGTCTACAAACGAATCTTGGGGTAAGATTTGGACATGAATTTCGACTAAAAAACCGGTGTTCAGATGTGAATGCCAGATTAATCTAGAGGGAAAACCATGAAGAAAAATCCAAACTTCGTGAAAATCTGATGAGATTTGGCCGAGTTATGGGGCTGGTATATTTTGACCCACGTCTATATACGAATCTTGGGGTAAGATTTGGACATGAATTTCGACTAAAAAACCGGTGTTCAGATTTGAATGCCAGATTAATCTAGAGGGAAAACCATGAAGAAAAATCCAAACTTCGTGGAAATCGGATGAGATTTGACCGAGTTATGGGGGTGGTAATTTTTGACCCATGTCTATATACGAATCTTGGGGTAAGATTTGGGCATGAATTTCGACTAAAAAATCGGTGTTCCGATTTGAATGCCAGATTAATCTAGAGGGAAAACCACGAAGAAAACGCCAAACTTCGTGAAAATCGGATGAGATTTGGCCGAGTTATGGGGCTGGTATATTTTGACCCACGTCTATATACGATTCTTGGGGTAAGATTTGGACATGAAT